>NC_080796.1:38539715-41114715 GCF_028018385.1 Neofelis nebulosa
GCTGCTTAACTTCATTCCTCTGGATTCCAAGTCTATCTTGGAAAGGTGCTCCAGGGTAGAATTTGGCAGAACTGAGCTCTGCTGCAAGGTGTTGAATACTGCCAAACACTAAGGGATAAAAACCAAAAAACATCACCTAGTCCTGTTTTTAGCTGCCATGTAAAAAGAGCCGGGTGCTCTGTTTACTTGCTATCTACTCCACGTCTAGGTCTTTGGAGCACCTCAACCCCAAGGTTGGTCTTGACAACACTGCCAGGGTTTCATGGGTCTCTTGAGGCAATTGCCATGGTCATAACCTGGATGCAGATGAGTTGGGTTGCTGGATATTGGAATGGACAGTTGTCTTTGGAGATAATTACATGCAGTAAAGATCACTCATATGTCTTAGATTCTGCGTTGTGGAGGGGGCTGGATTGGAAAAAGATCAGTATTTTACTTTTCCTGGAGGAGCTGGTCCAGAGTGCCAAGGAGGCCTCCAGACAGCCTCTGTTTCAGTCTGCTAACCTGAGCCCACTAAACTTAGCCCCTTTGTTTTACCAGACAAATGCACCCTGCCTTTAGGCAGCTAGAGTATTTTAATTTCCACTTTACAGATAAGGCTTAAGCAATTTAAATGACTGGTTGGTGATCACAAAGCAAGCTGGAGGCAGAAATGGGACTTGTGTCCAGATTTTTTTGTTCCAAGTTCGGCTCTTTGGGATTCTTGTTATTTGGAGGAACCTGTCACCAACTGTCCTTCCCCCATCCCAGAGCAGACTAAAATATGCCTGTGCTTCACCCCCCCGCCCCCCCAAAAGGGATTAGATTCATTTCTCATTCCCCTGGCTTTGGAGAATGCATTGCATGGGATAGCCATTTAACTGGCTTGTCCACATAACACTTGGAACCTGCTTGGTCTCTACTAGATCAGACTACGTGGGGGTTGGGGGCAGCTTGAGCCCAAAGTCTGAGAAATATCTCAATTGCCTGGCATTATCTGGCAGAAAAGCCTTGAGATAGAATGGAAACATCTGGGTTCTGGACTCTGTAGTCATCTGAGCACTCTGTGCCCCAGTTTTCCTATTTGTAAAACACTACTAAAACCTGTCACAAAGCTATGATTAGGATAATGTGAAAGGGGAAGAGTAAATTGCGACACAAATTTGTCTAGGTGCTTTTTTGAGCAGCGAGTCTGGGCTGGGAGGAATACAGAATGATTCATGGGAGCCCAGGAGGACAATGGGTGTATGTGCTTCTGACAGCTTAGCTTGTGGTGTGAATGTCCATGACCTTCAGGACATGGTTGAAGCTGTCCTTTCTCTCCTCTACATGCTCCAGGCTGGGGGAAGTTTGCTCGGCTGACCAGAGCACTGACGAGCAGCAGGGGGGTCCTGCAGCAGCTGGCTCCCAGCGTGCAGAAAGGCGAGAACGTCCACAAGCATTCCCGCCTGGCTGAGGTAAGGGCAAGGGGCCAGCTCGTCTTAAACCGCACTTCCCTGGGATCCCTGGGACTGAGAAAATGCCACAAAGCAAGTGTGTGGTTTGGAATGGACTTTCAGGACCCTCACACTCATGTGTTGGCTGGGCTGCACACCATAATGAGTGACTTTGGGAAAGTGACCTAATTGCTTTGAGCTTTGTACTTTCCCATATGTAAAAGGGGCCTGCAGACAGCTCTGTTCTAACGTATTGAGGTTACAGGTGTCAGTTCACTTTTTTTGAGGGAGTAGAGAAAGAACCAGAAGTGCTATAGACATGAAGGGGTTTTTACTTCTAAACCATAAACAATTTTGTTATTCAAGCAATACATATTATTAGAGGGGAAAAAAAAGGTACAGAAGCAAAAAGAAAAAAAACAACAACCTGTAATCTCACTAACCACATGGCTTTATTATAATTTTTGTATACATTCTTTAACTCTTTTCTTTGCATATATTGTCTTTCCTAAAGCCTAATAAATACATTTTTCATTTTAATATTTATGAAGTTCAGATGTATCTAAGAATCAATGTGTATATTTGATACGGTCGTGTTATCTTTTCTTCCCTTTCTATAATCATGAACATCTTTCCAGGTTAATACATGTACCTGAAATTCTTGTTGTTCTGGTAACCTTTGTAGTAAGGAAAACCTGTGACAGGTGGTATTCTCCCTTTTACTGGGACAAATGAGCAGCTGGGATGCCTGGACTTAATGAACCCAAATTACTGGACTCTGGCATCCAAATCACATTATCTGCCTTTGATGGTGTCTGGTCCTCATTCTTTCCACTCAGCCTGGTGGACCAGATAAGAGCATTATACCCTGCACACAGCAAGCTTTCATTTTAGCCAGAGATGACTGTGTATGTTGTCTCTCTGCCTGGTGGTGGCCACTCAGTTCTTGACCCTTGCTCCGATGCCAGGACCCTTTCTGGCCTGACTCCTGGCTCCCGGACTCCTAAGAGAGAAACTGCCAGCATGGTGTGGCTCACAGGGGTGCTGCGCACAGGTGCACTGAGTGTCAGATGCGTTAACTGCAGATCTCCTTGCGGCATCCCAAAGCTTTGGCCAATAGTGGGAGTGGGAGGATTCACCTGTGTCATGTTAGAGAAGGAGAGGCATTTGGAAGCATAGTTTTTGGTCATGATGTGGGCTTAGTATAAGATAGGAAGAATAATAAAGGAGACCTTTTGTTCACAGCCTGCACTTTGCTTGTTGGGTCTTTTGGTTAATAAAACAACCTCCTTTGGGGCTGTTCTCTGCCTTGCTGACTCTTAGCCACTCTGCTTGCCGTTCCTTGCACACACCTCGCCTGCTCTTCTCGCAGATATCTGCGGGGCAGTTTCTTCACCAACTCCAAGTCTTTGCTCAAGTGTCATTTTTTTCTGGGTGGCTCCCTGAATCAGGGTTCTACCAGAGAAACAGAACCACTAGGATATTTGTATGTTAAGAGATTTATTGCAAGGAATTGGTTTATATGATTGTGGGGGCTGGCTAGGCAAGTCTAAAATTTGTAGGGCAGCTTGGCCAACTGGGAAAAACTCTTGGACGGATCTGATGCCAAAGTCCACAGATGGTATTTCTTCTCCTGCAGTTCTGCTCTTAAGGCCTTTCAACTGATTAGGCAGGGCCCACCCAGATTATAGGGTATATTCTGCTTTCCTGGAAGTCGGCTTATTGTAGCTATCACATCTACAAAATTCCTTCACTGGAATGCTTAGATTAGTGTTTGATCAAATAACTGGGTACCATGGCCTAGCCAAGTTGACACATAATACTAACAATTACAGTTCATGCCTTGTCAGCTTGTCATACACATTTGCTTAAACCATACTTAATCTCCCAATAAAGACAGTAACAAAGTCATACTTTCACTTAACATGCTCCCCTTATCCTGCATATAACCAAAAACATGCCAGCTCTTCCCACAGAAGAGGACACAAAATCCTTGGGTGATGTTCACTCTTCCCCTTGATACTCTGTCACTTAAATACTCAGATGTAAACTAGTATTAATACATCTTATGTTTGTTGATAGGGGGCAAGAGAGGGAAGAAAATAGAGTATTTGCTTAATATATGTATATATACATATATATGCGTATGTATGTACTATATACACACACACACACATTTGTACGAAAATGAAAATACTCATAACTCCTAATTCTCTCCTGCTCTTTTTCTCCACTTAGTCCCTTATAATGTACCATACAGCTTATTCATTTATTCTGTTTGTTACTCATCAATACATCCCAAGTACTTAAAACAGTGCCAGGCACATAGTATATAGCTTATCAGTAGTGGGGGTTTTTTTTTTTAATTGATTGAATTGATGACAGAAAGGAAATGATGTAGTGTTTTTGTCGACCTGTCTGGCAGAAGCACTTGCTCATTGACTGGCAATATGAAGCAGACATCTGGGTCCCATCCCAGGGAATAGTAAATTTTAGTTAGCCTGGCTAGAGGCTTATGGATTTTATCTTTACCAAGAACCAGATTTGGATTTTGTTGATTTACTCAAATGGTTTTCTGTTTCCAATTCATTGATTTCTGCCCTAAGGTTTATTATTTATTCTCTCCTATTTACTTTGGGTTTAACTCACTCCTCTTTTTTTTTAGTTTCCTAAGCTAGAAACTTAGATTATTGATTTTTGATCTTTCTTCTCTTCTCATATATGCATTCAATGCCGTAAATCTTCCTCTAAGCACTACTTTCACTGCATCCCACAAATGTAAGTTCTGTGTTCATTAAAAAAAATTTTTTTAATGATTACTTATTTTTGAGAGAGAGAGAGAGAGACAGAGTACAAGGGGGAAGGGGCAGAGAGAGAGGGAGGCACAGAATCCCAAGCAGGCTCCAGGCTCCAAGCTGTCAGCACGGAGCCGGATGCAGGTCTCGAACTCATGAACTGTGAGATCATGACCTGAGCCAAAGTCAGACACTCAACTGGCTGAGCCACCCAGGTGCCCCAAGTTCTGTGTTCATTTTAAACTGTTCTCAGTTTAAAAATAGTTTGAAATTTCTCTTGAGATTTCTTTTTTTATCTCATGTTATTTAGAAATGTGTTGTTTAATCTCCAAATATTTTGGGGTTTCACAGCTATCTTTTTGTTATTGCTTTCTAGGTTTTAAATCCACTGTAATCTGAGACCAGACATTGTATAATTTCTGTTGTTTTAAATTTGTTAAGGCTGTTCCACTGACAATAAGTTCCTTAATTTTTTTCAGAGAAAATCATTATTTCTCCCTTACTTTTTTAAAAAAAAGTTTAGGGGCGCCTGGGTGGCGCAGTCGGTTAAGCGTCCGACTTCAGCCAGGTCACGATCTCATGGTCCGTGAGTTCGAGCCCCGCGTCAGGCTCTGGGCTGATGGCTCGGAGCCTGGAGCCTGTTTCCGATTCTGTGTCTCCCTCTCTCTCTGCCCCTCCCCCGTTCATGCTCTGTCTCTCTCTGTCCCAAAAATAAATAATAAAAAAAAAAAAAAAAAAAAAAAACGTTGAAAAAAAAATTAAAAAAAAATAAAAAAATAAAAAAATAAAAAAAAGTTTACTTATTTATATATATAGAGTGAGCACGTGTGTAAGCTGGGGAGGGGCAGAGAGGGAGGGGGAGAGAGAGAGAGACAGAGAAATAGAGAGAGAGAGAGAGAGAGAGAGAGAGAGAGAGGGAGAGAGAGAGAATCCCAAGCAGGCTCTGGGCTATCTGAGCAGGGCCTGACGCAGGGCTTGATCTCATGAACTGTGAGATCATGACCTGAGCCAAGATAAAGGGTAGGATGTTTAACTGACTGAGCCACACAGGTGCCCATCTCCTTCACTTTTTAAAGATCATTTTATAGGGTACAGAATTCTAGACTGGTGATTGTTTGTTTGTTCTTCTCTCAACTCTAAATATTTTAGTCTGCTCTCTTTTTGCTTATGTTTCTGAGGAGAAGTTAGATATACTTCTTATCTTGGCTCCTTATAGGTTAGGTATTTTTTGCCTCTGGCTTCTTTCAGGATTTTTTTTTTTTTACCTTTGATTTCCTGCAGTTTGAGTATGATGTATGCCTGTGTGTGTTGTCTGTTTATTTAATGGTCCTATATTCTGTTTGTGTTCTGTGAGCTTCCTGAAACTGGGATTTGGCATCTGATATGAATTTGGGGGAAATTGTCAGTCATTATTGCTTCAAATATTTTTTCTGTTTCTCTCTTTCTTCCCCTTCTGGTGTCTCCATTACACCTATGTTATACCTTTTGCAGCTGTCCCACAGTCCCTGGATATTGTTTTATTTGATCCTTTTTCTCTTTGCTTTCGGTTTTGGAGGCTTCTATTAAATCCTCAAGCTCAGAGATTCTTTCCTCAGCTGTGTTCAGTCTGCTAATGAGCTCATCAAAGGCATTCTTCATTTCTGTTAAGAGTGTTTTTGATATCTAGTATTTCTTTTTGGTTCTTTCTTAGAATTTCCATCTCTTTTCTTACATAACCCATCTGTTCTTGCATGTTACATTTTCCATTAGAGGCCTTCGCATATTAATCATAGTTGTGTTAATTCCTGGTCTGATAATTCCAATGCCCCTATCATACCTGGGTCTGGTTCTGATGCTGCACTGTGTCTTTAGACTGTTTTTTGGCTTTTGGTATGGCTTGCAGTGTTTTGAAAGCTGAACTTGACGTGCTGGGTAAAAGGCACTTGGGTAAATAATTAGGCCCTTAGTGGTGTGGGAGTGAGGTGTCAGGGGAGAAGCAGCATTTATAGTCCTATAATTAGCTGTTCTAAGGAGCTTATGCCCCCTGGAATGTGAATTTCACGAATGTCTCTCAGTATATTCCCTACTTAGGCCAGACAAAATGCATAGAGGGGCCCAGAATTGGATATCCCCACCCCCCTATCAGAGAGGCTCCACAAAACCTAATACATTAATTAGGTTCTGGTTCAATAGTTTCTCCTGAAGGCAGACTTTTTTTTTTTTTAAGAAGAATAGAATGCTCTCATGTATTTCAGTATGGTTACTTTTCTCCTCCTCTTCAAGAAGCATGAGAGTATATTTTTCTTTGATTTTCACTGTGAGGTTGGCTACAGGTCCTGGAGGTCAAGCTCTCAAAACCATGAGTGGCTCCCCCTGGAACTTGTAACTCTCAGACTTGGTCACACTGAGCCACCTGCAGCTTAGATTTCCCCATCCCGCACTAGTTTTTGTGCAGGCTTCTGCTCATGGAAAGTTGTTATTTCTTTTATTCACCTGCCCTCTTCTCCAATTTTGGTACAGCACTTTGCTGTGAAGTTTCGCTTCTTGGATGGATCTAAGAATTGTAGATTTTTCAGTTTGTTCAGCATTTTTACTTGTTGTTATGATGGAGTGACAGTTTCCATTCTGAAGTGGAAGTTGGCAGGTAAGTTTTAAACAGAGAAAATGTGTTCCCTGCTCATGGCCTGTCGCCAGTTTCCTGCTCAGTTTTCTCACTGGTAGGGGCCACTGGCCAAATGGTGATTACGAGTGTGGATACTGCAGACCTCTCCCACTTCTGGGAAGGTGTGGACACAAAGCCCAAGTGGACTGGAAATAGCAGTTTTGCTTTTGTGTGGATTGCATGCGTTATTTTCAAGGCCACCTTATTTCCCTGTTAGACTGCTTTCCTGAGCTCAGGCAGTCTGGCTTTAGTGCTCACCTTACTCCTCAATATCTCCCTCCTGGACTGATCGTAGGAAAGAAGGAGGCACTTACTGTATGCTATGTTCTGGGCTTCTTGTCTTTAATCCTCTAAACAACTTGGAGCAGTTTTACAGAGGTGGAAACTGGGGCATAGGGAAGGTCACAAACTTGTTCATGGTCACCTGGCAGTAGGGGGTATGAGCACCTGTTCTTTTAGCAGGCCAGTTTATTTTCAGATCTTCATGCATGAGTCAGGCCAGAGGACCCTTGTCAAGGGTTGAGTTCTGTGGGGTACACATGCTGAGTAACGGACCGTGAGATCGTGACCTGGCTGAAGTCGGACGCTTAACCGACTGTGCCACCCAGGCGTCCCCAACATCTATGAAGGAGAAGGGGGAGGAAGCAGCACTGGGGGAGGAGGGCCTCAGACCACAGTGCAGATTTGGTAGAGGCTCTGCAGCCTGACCAGAGCTTTGTAGCAGAGATGGCCTGCTGGGCTGGGCAGGGGGGGTCCCATACAGGGCACAAGGGCCAGGCCTCTGAGCCACCGTCTTGCTCAGTCAGTGGCAGGTGCCTCAGTGGAAAGTTCAGGTTTCTGTCCCTGAGGAAGCTAACAGGGGGCTGTCCACTAACTGCACCTGCAGCTGGGCAGAGAATCCTTTCTGGAAGTGGGATCTGAGGGGTTGTGTTTCAGAGTTCGCTACCACACTGTAATGCTTTCTGCCTTAATAGGGAGGAGAGGCACAGTCAGTGTATGGAAGGGCATCACTCCTGCTTAGAGGATTCTGCACTGCGGTTTTCACACAGGGCTAACCCTGCTGGGGTTTGGTCCATCTTGGAGCATTCTGCCGCCATGCCAGCCTCTCTGTCTGGAACAGCTGTGGGGAAGACATGGAGGGGAAAGCACCTTTCCCTGTCACGTCCTCTTTCAGTGCTTCCCTGTGAGCGAGCCAGCTCAGGATATAATGTAGATATGCCATCGTGACGGGCACATCATTCAGCCATGTGCCCGGGGGGTGCGTGGCCCAGCTCCTGATTCTCACCATCTCACCGTAAGGACACTTGGTACATGGCACGTGTTCTGCTGTTCTCCACGCCAGTGATCGCAGTGATGGGCTGAAGTAGCATTGCAGGTTCCAACCCACTGAGCAACTTACTCAGTTGTGAGAGTTCAGGCAAGTCATTTCACCTCTAAGAGCTCCCATTTCCTCCTCTTCCTTCTCTTCACGTGGAGGGAGCGAGTTCAAACGAGACTAATATGTACCCACAGATTTGTTCAGAGTAGGTTCTCAATGCAAACACTTTGGCATATAGTAAATGCTCAACGGTATTAACTTAATATTAAATTTTCATTTTTGGTTCTTTAAATCTTTATTTAAAAAGTTCTCAAGGGGCGCCTGGGTGGCTCAGTCAGTTGGGCGTCTGACTTTGGCTCAGGTCGTGATCTCACGGCTTGTGAGCTGTGCTGACAGCTCAGAGCCTGGAGCCTGCGTTGGATTCTGTGTCTCCCTCTCTCCCTGCTCCTCCCCCACTTGTGTGCACGCTCTCTCTCTCTCAAAAATAAACACTACAAAAAAAATTTTTTTTTTAAAGTTCCTCAAAAAAGGAACTTTGGGACAAGATGGATGGACATTGAGTACAGTGCTAAGTGAAATAAATCAGACAGAGGAAGGGCAAATAGTGTATGATCTTACTTATATGTGGAATCTAAAAACAAACAGGCAAACAAAAAAACCCGAAGTCATAGATACAGAGAATAGTTGATGGTTGCTAAGTTGGGGGTGGGAGAAATGGGGGAAGGGGTTCAAAAGTGTACAAACTTACACTTATAAAATGAGTAAGTTAGGGGGATGTAACATACAGCACGGTGGCTGTAGTTAACAATACTGTATTGCGTATTTGAAAATTGGTAAGACAGTAGATGTTAAAAGTTCTCATCAGAAGAAAAATTTGTAACTGTATAGTGATCATTTCACAACTATACACATATCAGATCATTATGTTGTATATCTGAGACTAATATGTTATACGTCAATTACATCTCAGTAAGGAAAAAATTTCAGTTTTCAGAGATAAAACAGGTTCTTCTTTATCAGATTTTAAAAGAGAGGTATATAAAGTAAGAAGTGAAATGTCCACTATTTCTTGGAAGTAACCATTTTTAAACAGTATATGAGTTTTATTACAATGTTTGTATATATTTATAGTGATTTTTTAAACAAAAATGTGGTCCTAGCATACAAATTATTTTCCATTGTGCTTTTTTCCCCCTACTTACTCGTGTATTTGGGATATTTCCCTAACAGTACATATGCCCTTCATTCTTTTTTTTTCCCCTTTAAAAAATTTTTTTTGACGCTTATTTATTTTTGAGAGAGAGAATGGGGGAGGGGCGGAGAGAGAGGGAAACACAGAATCTGAAACAGGCTCCAGGCTCTGAGCTGTCAGAGCCGGATGTGGGGCTTGAACTCACTAACCCTGAGATCATGACCTGAGCCAAAGTTGGAACCTTAAGCAACTGCACCACCCAGGTGCCCCCGCCTTCATTTTTACTGGTTCTTTTGTCTTCCACTTCATGACTATATCCAGATCTATTTAGCTATCTTCCCTTGATGGGTATTTATACAGTTACCAATTTTTGGCTATTATAGATAATACTTCGGTGAACCTCCTTGTATGTATATTTTTGGTTTTAAAATAGAAATCTTTTAAACAGAGAGGTAAAGAGTAATTTAACAAGCCTTCTTTTATTATACAATCTATATAGTGAATGTTGACAGTTTCTCACTTCAGATTCTTTTGTGAAAATTAAAATATTAAAGATAAAGTTGAGGTCCTCTTTAAACTTATTCCTAGAGGTAGTCATTATCCTGAAATTGTATATCTCCTTACTACTGGTGTTTTAATATTTTTATCACTTACGTATTTAACCATAAAGCACATATGGTATGATTGTGTGTATTTTAAAAATATATTTGTACAAATGATATCATACTGTGATATTTTATAACTTGCATTTTACACCCAACATTGATTTTTGAAAGCTTTTTATTTGAAAGAATTACAGATTCACAGGAAGTTGAAAAACTAGTATGGAGAGTGGTTCCTTTCACCCAACCTCCCTCAATGGTAACCTCTTATATAACTGTCCAACAATAGCAAAACCAGGAAATCGACATGTGTAGAATAAGAATCGCGTTACTTAAATTAAAGATTATATATGGGCTTTACCAGTTTTTACATGCATTCGTGTGTGTGTGTGTGTGTGTGTGTGTGTGTGTGTGTATGCATGTAAGTGTATATTTAGTTTTGGAAGGAGCTGCCAAACTATTTGCCAATTGCAGTTGGTTATATCACTTCATCTTCCTACCAGCAATGCGGTTTCTCTACATCCTTGCCAGCATTTGATATTGCCACTCTTTCTCATTTTTCACACTAATGAATGTATCGTGATAGCTCATCGTGGTCTTAGTTTGCATTTTAGTAAATGGCTCAAGATGCTGAACATCTTTTCTTGAGCTTGTTTCCAACTACAAGCTTATTGGGTAAAAAGCTTATTCATGTCTCTTGCCCATTTTTAAATTCAGTTCTGCTAACATTTCTTTATTTTTTTATTGCATTAAACATGTAGGCATACTTTAAAATCTTCTCTCTTACCATTTAATTTTCTCTCGAGCTTATCTACAGCTAGAGGTTTTTGGTGGGAGTCTGTTGGGTCCCCAGTTGTGGAGGCATCTGGATATGGTGATTGAGTGTGCCTGTACCGTATATCATAAAGTTTCCCCGGGATTCAGACCAGCTTTTCTGTAAAAGTTTTAGCCCTGGGGCTTCCGACCGTGTGCACAGTGTGAATTCCGGCTCCACCCTTGTGTATGGCATACGTTTGGGGTTTTGATTTGTCACACATAACGCTTTTTCTCCCCAAAGTTCCAGACACGTGTCCAGTTTCCTTTTATATGTGGTGGAGGTCTTTTGTTCTGTGTTTCTCTGTCAGGGCAGCCCTTTGTCACCCCAGCCAGAGCCTGTGTGACCCCCTCCTGTCCTCTACAGCGTGCCCCCTCTTCTGATAACCCCGCTTCCAAAAAAACACCTGGGCTGTTTGGTTTCAGCTCCTACTGGCCTCTTTGGTTTTGTGCTCCTGTTTCGCTTCTGATACCTGAGATTTTGAACTTTACGATTTCTTTTTAAATGTTTAATTTTTAAACAGCATCTCAGCATGTTTGGTATAACTGGAAGTTTGCCGTATTTGCTTAGTTCACTCTATTGACTGTTGGCTCTGTAAATACTTGCGCTCATGTGAATATGACAGGTTCCTAGAAGTACGATTAAGGAGACAGAGGGTACAAACATTTAAAACTTGGTAGAAACTGTCAGAGTTCACATGACAAGGTTGTACCCATTTACGTTGCCTGTCTAACCCCGTGTGCCACTTTCTTCTGTCCCCATTACTGCATGTGGTGCTACTGATTGCTTTACTCAGTCTAAAGTTTTAACATTTAAATTCATTAATTTTTTTTTTAAGTTTACTTATTTATTTTGAGAGGGAGAGAGAGTGAGCACAAGTGAGGGAGGGGCAGAAAGAGAGGGAGAGAGAACCCCAAGCAGGCTCCATGCTGTCAGTGCAGAGCCTGATGTGGGGCTCAAACCCATGAACCATGAGATCATGACCTGAGCTGAAATCAATAGTTGGATGTTTAACCCACTGAGCCACCCAGGCACCCCAACATTTTCATTAATTTTTAAAGGAGGAGCACTTACTTTTTTATGTACTGCACAGGGATTTGATAGGATAAATATAGAGGATGCCTGCCTTACATGGTCAGGGATGCTGCCCCAGCCGCCCATCAGTACAACGTGCCTGAACTGCATGAGCTGGTGAAGAACCAGCCAGCAGCCTGGGCAGCTGGACAGAGATGCAGAGAACTGAAGTTTACTTACTGCACATAAGCACAGCCACGCTTGCTGTCTGCATTCACAAGTGACGCTCAGAGGCACTGCCTGCTGCAGAGGCAGGTACCAGGTCCAGGATGAGTCTGTCATGGTTCCTAGTTTTCCAGTCTCACAGGCTGGAATCACCGGTGGAGGCTGCCAATATGTATGGGAGCAAAGGGTTATCCTTTTTCCTGGAAGCAGACTGTATGTACCTTGAAATTGGGATTTCCTGCTTCACTTTTTTGCTTTCTAGGTGTTGACTTCATTTGACTCTTCAGACTCAGGGAAGAGTGACACGCTCCAGTGATGCCTCGCTGCTACATGATACTCTCCTGTCTTGGAGAGGAGTCTAACTTTGACAACAGAAGCTTCTGCTACAGGGTTTTGGGCTAATTTTGCCTCTTGAAAAGAGTCATTTTAAATAGAACTGTCTCAGTGTGCTTGTAGGTAGTAAGTTGGTCATTACCGGAGGTATTTGGACGACCACTTGATGGTATTTTCAATGTGAGCTTGGGAAATAAGGATGGACTAATGGCCTTGCCGTTGCCTTCCAGCCCTGAAGGCCAGCATCGCTCCATGGGCACTCCCGGTCCATGGGGCTCCTTCTGACCAGCCCTCTCTTGTCTGACGACTGGCGTCTTGTGCTTGGGGGAGGACTCTTGGCTTTTCTCCTTGGTGTATCATTTTGTGTATGGTTTATTATATTTTAATAAACTGTTTATTCAAGACAGGCAGGGGAAAAAGCAAGTGATCAGTTATACCAGGGATCACCCATACATTTGATTTTGGTAAAAAGTTATAAATGATCATGTGAAATGATGCTTAAGGATTTTTTGTAGTTTTTTTCTTTTCTCCTTTCCCTCTCTCTCTCCCTCTCCTTCTCCCTCTCCCCATCCTTCCCCTTCCCTCCCTCTTTATTTTTCTCTCTCTTTCCTTCTTTCCTCTTAAGAGATAAGATGAGATAGTAGAATGAGAAGAGGATTTGGAGTCAGACTGACCTGAATTCTCATCCAAAACTCCACTACATTCCAGCTGTGTGACTTTCTGAAAGTTACTTCACCTCACTTATATTTCCTCATCTGATGAAATAAGGATACTACCTGTCCCGAAGGATGGTAGTAAGGATTTGCGATGCTTTACGACAAAAAGGGATCTTATCGCTTCCTGCTTAAAAATCCTTTAATGTAGGGGCGCCTGGGTGGCGCAGTCGGTTAAGCGTCCGACTTCAGCCAGGTCACGATCTCGCGGTCTGTGAGTTCGAGCCCCGCGTCAGGCTCTGGGCTGATGGCTCGGAGCCTGGAGCCTGTTTCCAATTCTGTGTGTCTCCCTCTCTCTCTGCCCCTTCCCCGTTCATGCTCTGTCTCTCTCTGTCCCAAAAATAAATAAAAACCGTTGAAAAAAAAATTTTTTTTAAAAAATCCTTTAATGTCATCTAGCCACTTCTTTGGGTGAATTTAAAATTTATGTAATGACTTACAAAATCCAGCTCATCTCTCTCCAGCCTTATCTGGCTGCCCCGGCTCTCTCTGAGCGTTGTCGGCCAGGTGGCACTCACACCGGTCAAACTCTCTTGCCTCTGGGACTTGGAATGTGCCCTTCCTCTGCCTGCAAGTTCTTGCTCCTTCTCTGGCTGGGCTAGTTCCTATCCATTCCTCAAGTCTCCAAGTAGACATCACACCTTCCCAACGGTCCCTGCCCCACTCAACGCCAGCTCAACCTCCTCAGTCCCTCTCCTTGCCATGTGCAATTTCCGTGTTGAGCACTCATGCCGCCAGGAATGCTGTCGTTGAATATTTGCCCCTTCTGGTGGATGGAAGGTGTGTGAAGGCAGGGGCATTGTCTCTCTTATTTATTCTACATCCGTGCCATCAAACGTAATAGTAAGTGCTTGGTAAAATGTTCATTAAATGAATGAAAGAAGAAGGAAGCAAGAACCTCATTCAGTGCTTCACACTTAGTAGGTCCTCACTAAATGTCAATTCCCTTTCACATTAACCGCCTCCTCCCTTGTCTGTCTTGGCCATGGTAGTGGAATACTATTTCTTGCTGATTTGGTGGGATGGCAACATTACTGTCATTCGTCCTCATCACTTATTCTCAAAACCTGAATTTAAAAAATTTGGATAAAGATTTCAAAATACAAAGTTAAAAGAATTTCTCAGCAGAAACCAGAGTAGAAGTAAGAAGAGTAAGAAGTAAGAAGAGTAAGAGGAAACCCAGATCGTTACCCTATTACATTTTGTGGGGCTTGGTACTGGACCATGACATAAAGTATATGGGTTAATACATTTAACTGCTTCCCACTGCCTTTATCTCTTCCATGAAAGAACAAGGACATCATGGAAAAAGTTCTAAAAATAACACCTGTCTGGTTTATGGAGAAGGGTGTTTATGACAGGAATTAAACAGTTGTTTAGCTTGGAGTGTTTGAAACCCCAAATCAGGCTTTATTTTGTAACCGGAGCATCATTCTCAGCTTCGTTAACATCCTGCTCTCCCATTTCCTTTGTACATTTTCTGGCGGGGACTGAGTTTGTCCTCACTCTGTAGTCATAAAAACCAAAATCGTTTCTAAATAGAAACAGAGTCTGTGTTAGGGAAGTGGGCGGGGCACGGGGGGGGGTGGCGCGTTTGCCTGGAGTAAGGGGTTCTGAGGGCTAGGGTTTCTCTTTGCCCACAGGGGGAGGATGTTTGAGAGAGTCGTGGTGGATGATGGGATGGTGGTGTTTGTGGGTTGCCCTGTGTCCTTAAATGATCAGTGAAGCCAGTTTGGTTGGTGAATCGTTGAGTACGTTGGGGCCACTGTGAAAGAGGAAGTTCCCTGTGTCTGACCCTGGGCCCTTCTGCTGCCATCCTCCCGGGAGATGATGGCTGCCACCCTCCAGGAGATGGCATTCTTGAGGCTGTTCGCTCCTCTGACCCTTGTTAGGACCCATCCTGGCCATGGTGGATTGGCCAGGTCTTCAGTGTCCCAGGACAGGAAGACTTTACAGTTTGCCCATGATCTTGTCCACTGCTCCTCCCTATTCAGCCCGCATCATCTCTTTCCTGGAATTCTGTGGTACCTCATAGCAGGCCTCCCTGTGCATCCAGGCTTGCCTCTTCTCCTTCTGTCACCCGGATGCTGGAGTACCTTCGCACACAGCAGTTGATTATGAACCTCCCTTACTTAAAATTCTTACCTTGACGTAAAGGGCACATCAAGGTTTGCCTTCCTCTTCCCTTATATTTAGCATCATTTTCCAATTTTGTCTTCTGTAGACACGTCACCCCATCAAAACACAAAATGACAACAAAATGCAAACCACTTCTAGGCCTCAGCCATACCAGGCTTCTCCCACACTCAGCTCTTACCCCACTTCCTCTACATAAGCCTTGTGTACACTGGGTGCTGAAAATGCCCTGCCTGCGTTTTGGCTGTCCATGGCTCATCCTTCCAGGGAGGTCTTGGCAATCACCTCACGTCTAAGCTTTTCCTGACTACCTAAGTCAGTTCATTGTCTCTTTTCCTCTGCTCCTGAAGTACTTTTATACATGCATCTCTTACCACTTTTGTATTATATTTTAGTAGTTTGGTTGCACATCTCTTTTCTCTTCAAAATTTTTTTAATGTTGTTGGGATGGGCACTGGGTGTTGTAAAAGAAACCAGTTTGATGATAAATTTCATATTTAAAAAAAAATAAAGGAATGCCAAGGTCTCTGGCATAGAAACTCAAAAAAATTTTTTTTAATGTTTATATATTTTTGAGAGAGACAGAGAGACAGTATATGAGTAGGGGAGGGGCATAGAGAGAGGGAGACACAGAATCCGAAGCAGGCTCCAGGGTCTGAGCTGTCAGCACAGAGCCCGACGTGGGACTTCAACCCACAGACCGTGAGATCATGACCTGAGCTGAAGTTGGATGCTTTATCGACTGAGCCATCCAGGCACCCCTTCTCTTTTCCTCTAAACTGTGGGATCTTTGGATCCTCATGGGTGACTTTGGTGTCCAGGTGTTCATGGTTGTTTCCATAAGAGTCCATAGAATTGATGGGATCTCTGAGGCCATTTTATTTTGCCTTTTTTCCCCCCAAATAAATGTATTTTATCAGTCTTCCTTTCTTACAAGGCCATTTTAGTTCTGTCATTCTTGGTCTTTGAGGAAGCCAAGGCCGTTAGGCAAACAGGATGTACTTCATGAGCTGATTGCTGGAGTCTTCCTGATTTTCACCCAGGATCTCCTGAATGGGAGAAGATATTTGCAAATGATCTATCCAATAAGGAGTTAATATCCAAAATTTATAAAGAAGTTATATAAGTCAACACCAAAAACCCCCACAAATAATCCCATTAAAAATGGGCAGAGGACATGATAGACATTTTTCCAAAGAAGACATGCAGATAACCAACAGACACATGAAAAGATCCTGAAGCAATCTTTTCCTTTATTTGTACAAAAATACTAGTGTTTGGATACTGCTTACCTATTTACAAGAAAAATTCATACATGTACACCCATATCTATATCTCTATTTTTGCTTGACCTTCACAGTATCTATCTGGAATAAGTGGTATTAGCTTCATTTTTCAGTAGAGGAAACTGAGGCATGGGGACCTCGCTTTGCCTGAGGCTCATCAGTAATGAAGCGAAGATTGACTTCCCTGATTTTTTCCTTGATTCACAAGGGAAAAACATGAGCTGGGAGTGAGGCATAGCAGAGGGCAGCACTTGAGATGCTCTAATTTCTAATCTACTTCAGTAGGAATCACTTTGTGTGGTGACCATCTTTTGACACAGAGGGTTTCCGGGTGAGGTGGCTTGGTCCCGCTTCTTTCTTAATCTAGCTAGGCGTGGCTTGGGGACCATGGCATATGGTCTTCAGGGAGATAGGCTCTGGCCAGTGTGGCTGGTTTGGGACTTTAACTGGGAAGGCCTAGAGAAGGTCTACACTGGGGGATGTTGCTTTCGACCAGAAGCTGGGTTCATAAGATGACAGGGTGACGTGTTGCCATCATGCAGAGGCCTTGTGGAAAAGCTGTAGTTTTCAAGGGTCCTACGACAGAAGAAAAGCATTGAATTAGGAAACTGGGCTTGGTCATCTGCAGTATGATTGTGAGCAAGCCCTTTTGCCTTCTGGGCCTATTTTCCCAATTTGTAAAATAAGAAAAACACCGGCCTTCCCCTCTCAGGAGGTTGTGTGAGATGTGATGACGTATGTCACTGTGCTGCGAAAGGTATTTCAGACTGTACAAACAGATTAGTGAACACACTTGAAGGCTCGGAGTTGGCAGCCTGGCTTGCGCTCCTAGCTCTCTGCTTACTCAGCCCTGGTATGACTCAGGGTGAGTCACTTTGTCTCTCTGAGCCTCTGTTTTCCCACCTGTAGAACCCCCTCACAGGGTGATTACGGGGATTCAAAAATCCAATAGAGGATTTTGGAACTAAAAGCACTAGAGAAATGTGACAGCCAGACAGATGTGCCTCTTCTTCATCTAGGGAAAAGCCCTAACTCCAGAATCAGTGTTTGAGATGAGCATTCTTTGGCATCATCAGTAATGGCCTGTAATGAGCCTTTCCGGTGGGCAGAGCCTGGGACTGGGTGTTGTAGGGGGAGGAGGGACAGGGAGAGTGTGACACTTGGTGAAGTAGTATCTGCATTTGGGGGACTCCTGGTCTGATTGGGCAGATAGGACAGACACAAGCCTGCTCTTGGAAGCGCATTTTGAAGGGGCTTCCAGACCTCTGCTTTGGAAGCTTCTACTGTACGAAACGAATCAAATGAAAGAAACTAGAAGCTCGTGTTCATGCTGACAAATGCAGAAAAGAGGTGGGGAAGATGACTGGCTGCTATGGTCCCTGGGACCGTCATTGTGTCCTCACGTCTGGGGAAGCTGTTCCTCTGCAAAGCTCTGGAAGTGTCACTGAACATCTAACATAAGGCAAGCCTCTTATGGCTGGACACAAGGTGGGCATCCCATCTCTTTTGAATCTGAACTCGAAGACTTCCTCCCTTGGGAGGACACTAACCCTTTCCCAGATAATGATATTCTGAATGACTCTGAGAAAGCTTTTTCTCCTGAGGATGACAGTCCTGGAGCTCATCAGAGTGGTGCCTGGTCTGAATCCATTTCCAAACACACTTCTGAGGGGGGAGGTAGGCCAGTCTCACAGGAATCTTTCTGATCAACATGCATAATTAGTCCTTTGTCACTGGACTCTGAAAAGACTGTTGGAGTCAGGTAGTTAAATGGATGCAAAATATTCTTTTGATCAGGAAACTTTTCTTAAGAATATAGGTTATCATGAGAAAGTTGCTTCATGGATATTTCCACCTTATGTTTTCTTTTTTTCTTTTTTTTGAGAGAGAGCATGTATGTGTGCACGTGCAAGTGGTGGAGGGGCAAAGGGAGAGGGAGAGAGAATTCCAAGCAGGCTCCATGCTGTCAGCATGGAGCCTGATGTGGGGCTCGATCTCACAGCAGTGAGATCATGACCTGAGTAGAAATCAAGTGTTGGACGCTTAACCGACTGAGCCACCCAGGCGCCCCTCCACCTTCCATTTTGTATAGGTAATTGCTAAAGAGTTAACATGAGAGGAAAATATATAGGATCACCAAACTACAAAAGCTTGACCTTCTGGGAATCATTTGTAGCCTTTAGTATAAAGATTTGGAAAAGAGTGTCACATTTATTCTGATCAAATATCCTAACATCTGAGTCTACTCCCAGAATGCAGTTACCCCATGGTTTCAGTGTGAAAGGCTACATCTCAGAGATGGAAGAGAGAAACTGAATTCGAGTCCCCAACAACCCTCCACATCTAGCTTCACACCTCAGTCAATCCCCTTTGAACACATGATATAGGAATAGAAGCGGGGGCGGGGGGGGGGGGGGAGAATCTGCGGTCAACCTGGAGTTTGGGGGAGGTATGAAGACACTGTTGACTGAGGCCTCATTCAAGCAGGGCTTCATAGTGTCCCGGAAAGGTTGGGAATCCACTTAGAAATAATTATGGATTATATTCAAGTGTCACAGGAACAGCCATTTTTCTCTAAAAAGGCATTTCCTCCTGAGGGCTTGTTACCAAGAATCCTGGAGCTCCAGGCAACTTTGCTGTACTGTCAGCAGGTGGCTGCTTACTTGTGGATTCCTTTAAGTTCTTGCTCAATAGTCTTATCACCCAGACTGTATTTTGCAAACAATACAATAAACCACTAATTAAGTCACCTACCTTTCCCCTGCCTTTCCCTTAGCTCAATGCCCAGGACCTCTTCTTTACAATGCTTGTAATTCATCTATATTCATTGACTTTGTAAAATTAAACTTCTTATTTTGAGGTAACTATAGCTTCCACATGGAAGAAATAATACATAGAGATCCCATGGGCTCTACCTCAGTTTCCCTGGATGGCAGCTTCCTGCAAAACTATAGAACAATAGGGGCACCTGGGTGGCGCAGTCGGTTAAGCGTCCGACTTCAGCCAGGTCACGATCTCGCGGTCCGTGAGTTCGAGCCCCGCGTCAGGCTCTGGGCTGATGGCTCGGAGCCTGGAGCCTGTTTCCGATTCTGTGTCTCCCTCTCTCTCTGCCCCTCCCCCATTCATGCTCTGTCTCTCTCCCAAAAATAAATAAAAAACGTTGAAAAAAAAATTTTTTTTAAAAAAACTATAGAACAATATCACAGCCAAGATACTGACATTGGTACAGTCAAGATACAGAATATTCCACTGCCACAAGAAAGCCTTGTGTTGCTTTTGTATAGCTACACTCACTTCCTTTCTGCCCTCATGCCCTCCGTAAGCCCTTGGCAACCATTAATTTGTTCTCTTTTGGTATAATTTTGTCCTTTCAAGGATCTTGTGTGAATGGAATCATGTAGTACCTTATCTTTGGGGATTGTTTTTTTCAGTCCAGCTCACTGCATGTATCAATAGTTTGTACCCTTATATTGCTGAGTATTTTCTGTAGTGTGGATGTACTGTGGTGTACCTAACCATTTATCTGTTGAAGGACATCTGGGTTCTTTCCAGTTTTTAGCCATTAGGAATAATGCTCTGTAAATATTCGTGTACAGGTTTTTGTGTGAGCGTAAGTTTTCATTTTAATGGGATAAATGCCCAGGATTGTAATTGCTGGGTCATACGGCAGTTGCATATTTGGTTCAACTGCAGAATTCTTTCCTGGAGTGGTTGTACCATTTGATGTTGACACTGACAGTATACGAGTGCTCCAGTTTATCTGCATTCTCACCAGCCTTTGGTGTTGTCACTCTTTTCTAGTTCAGCCATTCTCATAGGTGAGTATTGATAGCTTATCATTATATTAATTTGCATTTCCCAGATGGCACATCTTTTCATGGGCTTGTCTGCCATCTGTATATGCTCTTGGAGGAAATGTCCCTTCATGCCTTTTCCTCATTTTCTGATTGGATTGTTTGTTTTTTTTTATTGTTGAGTTTTGAGATTATACATTATACATTATATATTCTAGATACTATTTCTTTGTGGGGTATGTGGTTTGCAAAAAATCTTCTCTAGGTCATAGTGTGTCTTTTCATCCTCCTAAAAGAGCATTCTGCTCTTGGTGGGTGGAGTGTTTTATAAATATCGACTAAATTCTGTTGGTTGATGATGTTGTTGGGTTATGCTATATCCTTGCCAATTTTCTGTCTGGTTGTTCTATCAAAGATTGTGAGAGAAGTGTGTGGACTGGACTGTCTCCCCTTTCAATTCTACCAGTTTTTGCTTTGCACGTATTCAGAGCTGTCTGGTATATACACATCAGGGTTTCTCAACGTTTTTTTTTTTTTTTTTTTAATTTATTTTTGGGACAGAGAGAGACAGAGCATGAACGGGGGAGGGGCAGAGAGAGAGGGAGACACAGAATCGGAAACAGGCTCCAGGCTCCGAGCCATCAGCCCAGAGCCCGACGCGGGGCTCGAACTCACGGACCGCGAGATCGTGACCTGGCTGAAGTCGGACGCTTAACCGACTGCGCCACCCAGGCGCCCCCACATCAGGGTTTCTATGTCCTTATGAATTGACCCTTTTATCATTATGTAAGACACTTTTCTGTCTCTGTTGTTCAGACTGGGTAATTTCTATTGTTTCCTCTTCAAGTTTCACTGATTGTTTCCTCTTTCCCCTCCATTTTGCTGTTGAACGTATCTACTGAAATGTTTACATTGGTTATTGCATTTTTGGTTCTAAAATTGATATTTGGTTCATCTTTATATCTTCTCTTTCTTTGCTGAGACTTTCTACTCTTTTGCTATTTCTGACACTTTCTATTTTTTTTTTTTTTCATTTGTTTCAAGCATGTTTGTAATTGCCTGTCCAAGCATTTTAGGATGGCTGTTTAAAAATCTTCATCAGATATTTCTGACATCTCTGTCATCTTGATGTTGGCACCTATTGGTTATTTTTCATTCATTTGATATTTACCTATTTCTTGGCATAACAAGCGATTTTTGGTAGAAATGGGCATTTTGGAAATTTTATGTTTGGAACTCTGGATCTTATTTAAGCTTTTGTTTTAGGTGGCTTCCTTTGACCTGAATATGGCAGAAGAAGGGGGAGGTATCCCCTCATTTCTACCAGGTTGGGGTAGAAGTTTAGGTTTTTAACCCAGCCTCTATTGACACCTAGGGGTGCTGCTTGTTATCTCTGGGTCGGGGTGAGAATTCTGTTGCCCATTGAACTTACACTGATACCTCCCTGTCTTGTGGGCAGAGGTGGCTTCATTACTGCTGGGTGGACATGGAAATCCAGGCTTCCTACTGGGCCTTTTCCAGCACTAGCCCCATAGGGAGGAGGAGAAAAAGGAGGAGGTTGAGTGCTTCATTACAACTTTGAGATGGGGGAAATCTAGCTTGCTAGTAGCCTTTGCTGGCCTGGGTAGTTATGGGGCCACCCATTTTACTGTGCTGCTTGCCTATGGTAGAGTGGTTATTATCTAACAATTTTCTGTCTCGGGAGGCTGCCCCTTTCCCATTCTTGTCACTATAGAGAGTGGGCTTTTGTTGGAACGTTTTTTTGTCTGCATCCATTGGTCTTTCCAGGTTCTTGGCTTCTTTAGCTTTAAGTCTGGGAATACATGAGGCACAAAGAAGACCCAGAGAACACATCTCTGTTATGC
The DNA here is from genome assembly GCF_028018385.1 of Neofelis nebulosa. Taxonomy (NCBI): domain Eukaryota; kingdom Metazoa; phylum Chordata; class Mammalia; order Carnivora; family Felidae; genus Neofelis; species Neofelis nebulosa. The sequence continues at coordinate 38,561,859 of NC_080796.1, forward strand.
CTAGGCAGTTTTTTGCTTTTTTCCTCTTTCAGAGTCTTAAATTTGTGTTAAATGTAATGTCCAAGATGTTTAGCTGTACTTAGAGGAGGAGTAGAAAAAGTGTGTCTACTTTATCTTTCTGGAAGTGGAAGTCCCTTACAATTTATTTTTATTTGCTTTATTCTTATAGGTCTCTCTCTTTTCCTGCTTTGCGGTTTCAGGGCTCAAGCTTCCTTAACCACACTTGTATAAATTCCTTTCCATGGGAAGAAAGTTAAAATCCCAAGCCTAGAAGGGCTATGTGCATCGGGGGGAGGGGTGGAAACAGTTCCCGTACCCAAAGATGTACACTGGGCACTCTATAGATTTCTGGCTTTCTTTCACTTGCCTTTTAAGGCCTGGAGCCAACCATAGAGGAGACAAGGATATTCAGATTATTTTATATTCACTAAGGCTCTTTATCCTCTAGGGGAAAAAACAAGTTCTCATGACACAAGAGGAAGTTTCACCTAGAGGTTTATAAGAACCTGTAGGTGGCACAGAGGAGCAGCTGGGGGCAGGGGGTGAGGGTCCCTTCCAGCTTGGCCTGGCCTCTGAAAGCTGGCTACTGAGTGTGAAACCCATCTGTGATACTTTCTTGGAGCTGAGCTTCTCTGGACTTCATCCTTCACTGAGTCTGCTTCTGCAAAAGCCTATTATTTAGGGAAATGTAACCTTGATGTGAAACAGCATGTGTTTCTAATCCAGCTAGACCTAGTCTGGGGCTTGGTTCCATCTTTTGCTAGCTGTATGACCTTGAAGTTCAGTCATCCACTTAAAAACCATCCTGTAGTGCCTGCCTACTCTGGGCCAGCCACCATGCTGGGTTTTGGGACAGAGTAGTGGTACTTTCCACTGCTCCCTTTCCTTTCCTTTTCTGACCATAAGCACGTCATCAGCTGGTTTTATGTAAAAAATATGTAAAAAAATCAGACTACTTTACCCCATCACCTCATCTCTTTCCCAGGCTGTTATAACAAGTCCCCTGAGTCTGTTCTTTGCTCTAATCCTCTGCCTCAATTCATTATCTACATAGTAGCCAGGGTGATCTTTTAAAAACATGCACCAGATTAATGTTCTTTTGTTAAACCTCTCCAGTTCCACTCAGACATACTGGGAATGAAGTCCAGTCCCTCCTCATGGCCCACTAGGTCCTGTGTGGTCTGGTTTCCGCTCCCCCTCTGAGCTCATCTGGCATCCCTTTCCCATCATCCAGTCGGCTTTGGTCATGCCAGACTTCCCTTTTTGCCTGAAAACATCAAGCTTGTCCCCCCCTGGGGTTATTTGCTAGTTATTATCTCTGCCTCAGATAGTTTTTCATACAAGTTTGAATAGATGGTTTCTGGTTGTCATTAATAGTTTCAGTTCAAATGCTGTTCCTCCCCTGCTCTTTATGTCATATTCTATCCAGTCACCATGTCCCTACCCCTTCCTCTTAGTTAGCTCTTATCACAATTTGAAGTTATCTTGATTTGTCTACTAGTCCCAGCTCCATGAGAGTAGGCATCACACTGTTTCCTTCATTGCTGTACATCCAGCATCTAGGACAGTTCCTGGCACAGAACGGTGAATATTTGTTGAGTAAAGTTGCTTAATCCTCTTCAGCCTCAGTTTCTGACTTGTTGCATTGGAATAATAATTAGCCAACAATACAGGGTTGTGTTTAGAATTAAGTGAGATAATAAATGTATGTGAGGTACTTAGTACAATGCTTGGCTCACAGGAAGCCAAATAATAGATTTTCATTGTTTCCTCATGATTATATTATAATGTTCACTTCGATTCTCTCATACTCCTCTAGTACCCCCCCCCCCGCCTTTTTTTTAAGAGAGTTAGTGTGAGTAGGGGAGGGGCAGAGGAAGAGGGAGAGAGAGTATCTTAAGCAGGCTCCATGCCCAGTGCAGAGCCAGATGTGGGACTTGGTTTCACGAACTGCAAAATCATGACCTGAGCCGAAATCAAGAGTTGGAGACTCAACTGACTGAGCCACCCAGGCAGTACCTGTTTTTGCTCCTAACGATCCATCTGGAGTCTCATGAGCATTTAATAGTGACAGATGCTGATTGGTCAGATGCTTGCAATGAAATCCTAACTTAGTTCTCTCTTGATCATGTTTTTCTGTACAGGTTCTACAGCTGGGCTCAGACATCCTTCCCCAGTACAAGCAAGAGGCACCAAAGACTCCCCCTCACATCATCTTACATTACTGTGTTTTTAAGACCACGTGGGATTGGATCATCTTGATCTTAACCTTCTACACAGCTATCCTGGTCCCTTACAATGTCTCCTTTAAAACCAGGCAGAACAACGTGGCCTGGCTGGTTGTGGATAGCATCGTGGATGTGATCTTTTTGGTGGACATTGTGCTGAATTTTCATACTACTTTTGTTGGACCAGCTGGGGAGGTGATTTCTGACCCCAAACTCATCCGCATGAACTACCTGAAGACGTGGTTTGTGATTGACCTTCTGTCCTGTTTGCCATATGATGTCATCAACGCTTTTGAGAACGTGGATGAGGTTAGTGCCTTTATGGGTGATCCAGGGAAGATTGGTTTTGCTGATCAGATTCCACCACCCCTGGAGGGGAGAGAGAGTCAGGTACATGCCTCAAATCTCAGACCTTGTTGTCATGTCTTGAAAGCTGAATAAATGTGGGTGGTCAACAGAAGAGTAATTACATGGGTGGGAACTAGCATGGCTAATGTCTGGAACAGAGGGAGCATGCTTGATAGATATCCTCGCCTGCTGTTTTTGTCCTTTGGAGGTTTGGAGGCCCTGCATGTCCATGAATGGATGTGGAAGAGACCAGAAGCTTCCTTCTTATTTTATGTGGAGTGCAAGCCACTGGTTCAGGGGGGGTGGGGCTGCAGAAGCAGGCATGCATTGCCACTGCATTGGTGAATCTTTCACTTGGTATGCAATTGCTGAATGCCTACTTACTGATTATTCTAATTATGGGGATTTTTGTATCATCTGCTGCTGACCTTTGGCTGTTGCATAACTAATTAACTCCTGGCAACAGGGATGCAATTTAACCCCCAGGTTTGCTTGCTTTTTTTTTTTTTTTTTTTTTTTTTGTAAATGTTGGAAAAGAATGACTTGTTACTTGGCAATGACCACTGGAATTCAGCGGTCCATACTCTCCCTTGCATACATTTGCCGAGGGAGTCAGGCTACGGTCAAGTTCGCCCTGTGACTAAGAGGAGTAGTGCTATTGCTGGATTACGCTGCTTTGGATTGTTAGTCCTGCAGGCAATGGAGGGGATGAAGAGAAAAATGCTCTTTAAGTGTATTGGAATTAGGACATGCTCAAACAGTCAGTGAATGGGTGCCTGGGACGAGTTGCACAAGGAAGTGGCCACTGGCCTGGTTCAGGTGATTTTCTCCTTTGAAAAAGCAAGGATATCAAGTCATCGCAAAGGAAAATGCAGATTCTTATCCAGGTTAAGTGTTACATGGGAGTTGTTCTTTCTTTTTCCTGCTGCCTACTTGATCCTCCAAATGCATTAAAGATCAAGTAGTTCATCTGGTAAATCTTCAGCATCATGTAGCAGTGGGCCCTCACTGCCTCAGATTACCGAGGGTCCTAGAAATCTCAGTCTGGCTAGGGTGTTACCTGGGTGGGTAATTCAGGAAGCCATCTGGAGACTGAGTTGAGGCAAGATTCACTCTCTGGGCTAAAGAGCTAATGGGACTAGTCTTGAGGTAATTGGAAGGAACAGCCAGCTCCCTGCCAAGACCACAGGGCCTGGCCAGTGACTCTGTGACTTGCTGGTGGCATAATGATACCTCTCAGCCTTCAGATCAGTGTCAGTAATGGGTGAGGACTCCAGCCCTTTTCTCTTTGAGAACCCAGCTATCTACCACTTCTCTCTCCAGGAACTGATGTTGAGATGCTCTAAACCCAGAACAACCCCTGCTTTTATCTGTGTGGTGTGTTTTAATGTACTTTGAAATCCCAATGACTAATGCTCTGGGTGGCTTGTGTGGATTTTGTAGCTGTATTGGATGAGTGAGGCTGATCATTTACAAGAATGAAATTGTCCCTGAAGTGAATGTTGGGATTCTTCAGTGTGAATTTGAGTACACGTTGGGAATGATATTTTTCTCTGTGAGCACATTTCTAGATTTTATGTTAGTGAGGAAAGTATTATCATTTTGGCTCAGATAATTGAATGATTTCAGCCTAAAAGAGCTTCTCCTACACATATGGGAAATGAAATTTAACTTAAAAAAAGAACCTCTCGAGTTTTAAAAATAAACCATTTGCTATTTAGAGCAATAGCATTGAAAAATTGCAGATAAATAGAACAGTTCTTTGGCTTCTGCAGGTTCTTGTTAAACATTGGCAGAGCCATAAACACATTTGTAAATGTGTCAAGATTACCTCGTCGGTTAGCAAAGCAGGGCTTCTCCTCAAGCTCTGTATGTCAGGTTGGAAGTCCTTTGCCATCAATCGTGAGTACCCCTGACATGGTTTCTGATTTCCATAGTCACTAAGTAGATTGGCTGATAAGGAAAACGCCAGTTACCCGTAGCTTTCTAGTTGGAAAGGGTTTAGCATCAAAGCTCTCACTACCATCTCTTGGTCATAAATAATAATATGAGTATTAAGGGGCTATAGCTATGATTTGCTTCCATAAAGACTTGATTTTGTATTTAGTGATTTCTTTTCAAGCTTTGGCTGATACCCAAAATAATGCCTTCTCATAACATCCGTTGTGGTCTGGGGGAAGTCAGCACGAGGAAACTGAAGATTTGGCTCCTGGGCCTCTTGGTATCACCTGTTAAGACAGCTGGGGCTTTCCAGGGCACCTGGGTGGCTTGGTGGTTAAGCATCTGACTTCTGATTTCGGTTCAGGCCATGATCTCGAGGTTTGTGAGTTCAAGCTCCGCTTTGGGCTCCACACACACACAGAGCCTGCTTGGGATTCTCTCCGTGTCTCTCCCTGCCCCTCCCTGCTCTCTTTCTCTCTCTCTCTCAAAAAAAAAAAAAAAAACAGAAGGAAAAAAAAAGCAAAAAAAGCTGGACTTTGTGCAAGACATTTAGCTTCTCTGGATCACAGTTTTCCTATCTATTCCTAGCTGTATTTCCTATCTATGGCTACCTTTCCTGCCTGAAGGCATGGCCTCTGTGCAGTGTAATATTTGAGTTCCCTACTAGCTGCAAAGTGAGTTTGAGGAGTTGTAAAATCTCACCTGTGTTCATTTTACCTCTAGGAGCTCATGATAAAAAAACAAGAAGCCCAGCACTTTGACCTCCTACTTGCAGTGGGGGTGGGAGGAAGGTGGGATGGGAGGAGGACTCAGAGCCCAGGAGGACCACGAAGGTCATCCAGTTCAACCCTCTTAACTCACAAATAAGGGAACAGACTTGGAGAATATGACTCACTCAAGAGGATCCAGCAAATCATATGGTTACAGCAATATTGAGTCTCCTTCTGACTCCTCTATATTCTTATATATTTTTTTACATGTTTATTTATTTTAGAGACAGAGAGACAGAGCGCAAGTAGGGGAGGGGCAGAGAGACACAGAGACAGAGACTGAAACAGGCTACAGGCTCTGAGCTGTTAGCACAGAGCCTGATGAAGGGCTCAAACCCACAAACTGTGAGATCATGACCTGAGCTGAAGTCGGACACTTAACCAACTGAGCCACCCAGGCGTCCCAACTCTTTTCTATTCTTAACAGTGAAAGAATGGATAAAATAGGAACAAAACATTGATGGGCATAGTTGAGTCCAAACTGACCAAGAAGCTTCCAAAGTCGGTGGCTCACCCCTTGGCCTGGTTGTGGTGGTGGGGAAGTTGGGCACTGCATATGAGGAGTGGGTACATCTGTATTCCCCGCAAAGCAACTGTGTTGGTGATGAGATGGGCAGTTGAGGCACTCTCTGAGGGACAGACCCAGCATGGTTTCCCAGGCATAGGCCTTTTGTTGAAAGACACCATTAATTTAGTGGGAATGGAAGTTTGCAGGGCGGCGGTGGTGGGGGTGGTTTAGAGGAGGTTGGGGAGGGCATGAAAGGTATCCCAACTGTTGAACCTGGATTACGCTGGATAAGAAAATTCTGATTAATGACTCAGCGGTTTCCCATCCGCTGCCTGCTGTCTTCTCGCACTCACTGTATCGTGGAGTTGCTGATCTAAGGTTGCAACTCCCTCTGCTCTAGTCCCTTTCTTTGGGGGAGTGTGAGGAGAAAAAAACATACTGACGCATTTCTCATAAAAAATACATGGAGCTGAATTCTCTCTGGTGTCTTCCTAATTATACCAATGGAACTGTATCCCAGTGGGGACCACCAAAGAAGAGGAATGTGCGGTGGTGGCTTTACCATCTGTGTGTGTCGGGGTGGGGTGGGGGGGGACTGGGGTGTGGGGGTGGGGTGGGGGCTCTGGAAGTGAAGACCCACCCAAGGCTTGGGTCAAGAAAGAACCAGGTTAAATTGCTAATGCCAGCCATTGTGAATCCAGTCCTGTGGATGTCGCCCACCTCCATGATTTAAGCCACGCAAATGATCCCTTTTGACTCAACTTGTTTCACTTATGGAGATGGCCTCCATTTGCGTCATTGTCCAGTCTGTTGGTAATAATCTGTTTTGGAGGCTGTTTGGGAATATGTTTGCACATTAGTTAAACTGGTGGGAGCACAAAAGGTCTGGAAATGGGGTGAACCGACGCTTCAGTGGGTATGCTGAAGCAAAAGCCAAATGGGTCTCTCTCAAGCGCTTAGCGGATTACTGGCCTGGCATGCTTCATGGATTAGAGACGGAATTATTCTTCACAAAACATATTCCCTTTCCCCAGGAAGCCTTATTGCCTACTGCCATTGGAGTGCACAGGGGGAGAATGCAGCCAATCAGGCTACCTCGCAGGTCACAGTTCTGGGGCCAAGAGCTTCCTCCATCCCTGGCTCTGTAACTTGGGATGGCAGCACCACCAGCTGGTGCCGGTGACACAGCTGACCCTTGCCAAGAGCCCTCTCTCACAGGAGATGTTCCCCTTAGAGCAGAACAGGACTGAGGAGTGAAAAGATAAATAGTATGGACAACAGCTTCCCTTTAGCTAGTGTGTTTAACTTTCCAAAACATTTCATACAGATTATCTTTATTCTAACTCTCCTGTGGCCATGCACAAACTGCAGTGAACTACGAGGAAGGCAGTTTGTCAGTCAGGAGTTCCTCTGCTACCCAGCTGTGCAAACTTGTGCAAGCGTTTACTCTTCCTGGACTCTGTGTCACCTGCAAGCTGGGTCCATCCCAGCTTTAACTTTATGGATCTAGGGCACCTATTTCCTGGCTTTGCTGATGAGGGGAAAGGACCAGGCCACCCAGGTAGTGAAATGGGGCTTCATTCAGTCTCTGACTTCTAGGCTTGCACTTTTCCCCAGGCAGGTCATGCTGCCTTATCACATAATTGGAGCCAGAGTGAACCAAGCTGTGCATGTCGGTGCCCAAGTCTCCCTTTCTGAATCATTCCCCAGCATGGCCACTTCTGCTTCCCTCCTACACCACGGACAGGTGAGAGGTTTGAGCGGTCAGCATGGGCGACCCTAAGTGGAGGTTGCTGGTCCACATGTGCAGGGCTGGACAGTGAGTGTGAAGGTCACAAGTGACTCCAGCGGTCGGTCATCTGCCCTGCTTCTCTCTCCTTGGCAGATGGACTCCTTTCTAAGTTCCCCTAGGTTCACTGTTCCTGGCGCTTTCAGGCTTTCACTGATGCTGACAGCAAATTGGACCCCCATGTGTTCTCAGCCTGTAAATTTGTGGTTGTCAGTCCTAACCTGTGGTTTTTATTTAGGTGGATGGACACCAGTTTAATTTTCACACAGGTGACTCCTGTGAGGTCAGCTGGAAGTCATGAGATGACCTGGGATTTCCTTTCCTAGAGTCCCAGCAATAGAGCCCATATCTATGGCTTGTAGTAGCAATTAAAAAAAAAATTAAGTCTTTTTCAGAGCAGTTTTAGGTTTATAGAAAAATGGAACAAAAAATGCAGAGACCACAGTTTCCCCTGTTGTCACCGTCTTGCATCAGTGTTGACATTGGTGATAGCCAATGTTGATACATTATTATTAGCTGAAGTTCATAGTTGACTCTAGGACTCATTCTGTGTAGAGCACATTCTAAGGGTTTGACATGGCTCCATCATTATGTATCATACATAATGTTTCACTGCCCTAAACATCTCTTTGCTCCACCTGTTCATCCTGCCCTCCTCCCTAATCCCTGGCAACCACTGACCTTTTTACCGTCTCCATAATTTTGCTTTTTAAGAATGTCATATAGTTGGAATCATATGGTATGCTGCTTTCACTTAGTAATATGTATGTAAGGTTTCTTCATGTCTTTTCATGGCTTGAAAGCTCATTTCTTTTCGTTGGTGAGCAATATTTTGTTGAGTGGATGTACCATAATTTATTCAGTAAGAGCAATTAAAAAAGATACTGAAAACCATTGGTTATTCAAGCCTGATCAGTGCAGGCTTTGTCCTGGGATTTCCTCTTCCTGTGGGTCCCTTGGACACCGAGAGTGGACAGGAGCTGAGACCCTGGCAGGCAGACTGACATGTCTCAGCAGCCTGTGGTATCTCCTGGATAAACACTGACAGTGTTTAATTTAACACAAGTTGTTATGTCTGACAGGAAAGCAAACGTGCTATACTAGCCTCACGTTTCATATGCTTTTCCTTGGCATTTCTTTTATTTTTGCGCTATTTGTACATCCAATTTTGGCAAAACAAAAGAGGACAGGAGCAGACACACTATAGTTTTCATGTACATGTCTTGTTATGGGCACGAAGTACTGCTGATAGGCATGTTTCTCTTTTGCCAGCTCACAGCAGTGGCCAGGGGCCAAGGTCTGATGGCAGTGATATTACCTGTGTTGTTGTTGTCTCCTCCATCTTACCCGTGAGGGGAATCCAGCCTAGATCTTTCCCTCTTATTTTTTATTTATTTTTAAAATCAGCCTTCTTCCTAACTTGTGCTCAGAGCTCATAAAGGACTGTGGAGATCCTTGGAGCAACATAGACTCAACTACTACCATGCCTCATTTCCCTCTGCTTTCTAACTGTTCTCCCCTAGGCTCTGTCCTGGCCAACTCCAAGTTCTATTTCTCTTTTAATTCTCCACCAGCTTTTCTTGGTACCTCTTTAGGGTTGTTCCTTCTTTAAAGAATCTTATTGACTTGGGTGATCAGGGATGGGAATACAACTCTTCAAAGAGCTTGCAGCCTGATGGGGGCCACAGGTGATTGACGCCGGCAGAGAATGTGAGAGGTGCTGTTCTAGGGGTCAACTCAGGGTGTTGTGGCTTACGACTGGGGAGTACTTAGCCTAGTGAGAGGATCCAGGAAGGCTTCCTGGAGGAGATGGCTGGGGTTAGATTGGTGAGGAATAAGGAGGGTGTTCTTGGAAGAGGAGAGAGCATATGCAGAGGAGTTTGCTGTTAGGGCTGAGCAAGGCATTCACTGTGCCAAAGCAGAGTTGGCACTGGGGGAGGGAGGAGTAGTGAGAGGGAGGCAAGATCCAGTGACAGAATCCTGGAGGCCTTCCAAGGAGCTTACATTTTATCATGTGGTCAAGAAGAAACCGTTAAGGGTTTTCATTAGATGTGTAACATGATCTGACTTTGATTTTTTTTAATGTTTATTTATTTATATTATGAGAGAGAGAGCTCAAGCAGGGGTGGGGCAGAGAGAAAGGGAGGCAGAGAAGCTCAAGCAGGCTTTGCCCTGCCAGCGTGAGCCCGATGCGGGGCTCGAACTCACAAATCCTGAGATCATGAAACCAAGAATCGGATGCTTAACCTACTGAGCCACCCAGACACTCAGTCTTTGATGTTGAAGGTGTATCCAGGTGAGAGGGAGAGGGAAATATCACATCTCCCCTCCTGTAGTTCCCTTGAACCCAAAGCTGTCAGGCTGTTCCCTCCACCCCTACATTGAAGCAACTACCACCTCCCTGCCCCAGATCTCCCATTCCTCTGGCCCTCACCCCAATACCTGGCCAAGCCCCCACCCCGAATCCTGATTGGACCCAGTTCTCTGGCTCCTCCAGGCTGTGCTCCAGTGCCTCAGTGTGACTGGAGAATCCATCCATGTAGACCTACCCTTAGTACACTTGGGGTGCCTACTGTGTTTCTCCAGGCACTGCCTTCCAGGGCAGGTCATTTGTTCCCCTAACCCATTGAAGTCTGGCTATCACCTCCACTCCTACTCTGAGCCTTGCTCATAAATCAAGTGACTGCATGTGGGGGTTTATTGTTGGACTCTGTTACCATGTTCCATTGGTTTGTCAGTTCTTAGGTCAATACCGCACTGTGTTAATTAGCATGGCCTGACAGTAAGTATTAAAATCAGTTACCTGTGTTCTTTTGCTTCAAGATTGCTATGTCTATTTTAGGTCCTTTGCACATCCGTATAAATTTTAGAGTTGGCTTGCCAGTTTCCGCTCCAACCCAAAAAAACCTGTTGGGATTTTCGACCAATTTGGAGAGAATGGAAGTCTTCATATTAAGTTTTCCAAATGTTGACCATAGAATATCCTTTAATTTAGGTCTTCTTTAATTAGCAATATATTAGCAAAATATTCTTAGCAATATTTTGTTGCTATTCTTTTTTTGTTGATGTTGTTAAACTTATTCCTAGACACCTAGTGTTTTCAGCACTCTGTAAATGGGACTTTTAAAATTTTCATTTCCTAATTGCTTTTTGCTGGTTTAAAGTGCTTTTTGTTTATTGACTTTGCAGCAGAGTTACCAAATTTGCTTATTAATTTGAATATTTTATAGGTTACTTAGAAGTTTGTACATGTACGATCATGTCTTTGTGAATAAAAACTACTTTACCCTTTTTTCTCTGCAACGTCTTTATACTTTTAGTATTATTATTATTTTTTGACTTAGTCTTGGCTAGGATCTATAATATAATGTTGAATGGAAGTGGCTATAGCAGACATCCTTCTCTTGCCTTTCATCTCAGGGGGAATATGTTCAGTGTTTCACCATTAAGTATATTATTGACGTTAGTTGTTTATAAATATACTCTTTGTTAGATTAAGGACCGTCTCTTATATTCCTGGTTTTCTGAGAATTTTTATCATTAATGGGTTTTAAATTTCACCAAATAATTTTTCTGTCTTTATTGAAATAATGTTTTTTCCTCCTTTAATTTAATAATATTATTTATTAATTTCTTCCTTTAATTTAATTTATTAATTTATTATTAACTTATTAATTATGTTGGTTGACTTATTTTTATTTTTGAGAGAGAGAGAGAGTGTGTGTGTGTGTGTGAGAGAGAGAGAGAGAGAGAGTGAGAGAGGGGGAGGGGAAGGGCAGAGAGAGAGAGGGACAGAGGATATGAAGTAGGCTCTGTGCTGACAACAGCGAGCCCCATGTGGGGCTCCAACTCATGAACCACGGGATCATGACCTGAACTGAAGTTGGACACTCAACTGACTCAGCCACCCAGGCACCCCGATTGATTGACTTTTGAGTGTTGAATTAACCCCGCAGTCTGGAATAAATCCTAGTTGGTCATGATGTATTGTACTTTTTTATAACTGTAAATGATTTTCTAATATTTTATTTAGGGGGTTTGCATTTATGTTCATGAGAGGTGTTGGCCTCTAATATTTTTTCCTTGTGATATCCTTGTCAGGTATATGCAGGGAAGTGTATCTTCTTCCACTATTCTCTGAAAGAATTTGTGTAAGATGAGACTTTCCAGATATATAGGAATATAGGACCATTCAGGTATTTTTTTTTTCTCATGTCAGGTTTGCATTGTTAAAGATTTGGCCATTTCTTCTAGTGTGTCAAATGTACTGGCAAGAAATTACACATAATTTATGGTTATTTAAAAAAACTTTTTTAAATGTTCATTTTAGTTTTGAGACAGACAGAGCATGAGCAGGGGAGGGGGAGAGAGAGAGAGAAAGAGAGAGAGAGAGAGAGAGAGAATATCCCAAGCAGGTTCCAGGCTCTGAGCTGTCAGCACAAAGTGGAGCTCAAACTCATCAACCGTGAGGTCACGACCTGAGCCAAAGTTGGACGCTCAACCGACTGAGCCATCCAGGCGCTCAATTTTAAAGAAATGTTGGATCTATAGTGATTTCCTTTATTATTCATTGGTCATTTGTGTCATCTCTCTGTTCATCTTAATAAGTTTTGGTAGAGTTTTCTCAATTACATTAATCTTTTCAAAGAACCAGCTTTTGGCTTTGTTAATTAATTGTCTGCTTTATATTTCATTGATTTTTGCTCTTATTTGTATATTTTCTTCTACTTTTCTGGGGCATTTAGTTTATTAGGATTAGCCTCCCCCCCAACCAGGTTACTGGGATGGAATTATTGATTATTCAAGCAAAGATTTAATATGTGAACTTAAAGCTATTTAAATTTTTTTAATGTTTATTTATTTTTGAGAGAGAGAGAAAGAGAGAGCGAGAGTGCGTGCATGCCAGACAGAGAGGGAGACACAGAATCTGAAACAGGCTCCAGGCTCAAGGCTGTCAGCACAGAGCCCGGTGTGGGGCTCGAACTCATGAACTGTGAGAACATGACCTGACCGAAATTGGAGGCTTAACTGACTGAGCCCCCCAGGAACCCCTAAAGCTATTTTATCTCTAAATACCTTTTTTTTTTTTTTTCAACGTTTTTTTTTTTTTTTTTTTTTTTTTTTTTTTTTGGGACAGAGAGAGACAAAGCATGAACGGGGCAGGGGCAGAGAGAGAGGGAGACACAGAATCGGAAACAGGCTCCAGGCTCCGAGCCATCAGCCCAGAGCCTGACGCGGGGCTCGAACTCACGGACCGCGAGATCGTGACCTGGCTGAAGTCGGACACTTAACCGACTGCGCCACCCAGGCGCCCCTCTCTAAAGACCTTTTAAGATCATCCCAGAAATTTTGACTTGTCATAATCTCATTATTCAGTTCAAAACACTTCTTATTTCTTTTGTTTCAAAGTGTGTTGCTTAATTTTCAATCTTTTGATAATTTTCTACTTACCATTTTGTTACTGATTTCTAGATTAATTTCTTAGTGGTAAGAAAGTACACTATATGATTTCAATCCTTGAATTTTGTTGAGACTTGCTTCATGGTTTAGTATCTGGTCTATTTTGGTAAATATTCTATATGAAATTGCCAAAAATATATATTTTGAAATTGTTGAGTGTTTATTCTCTATAGACTAATTAGGTCAGGTAGATATATATTTTTTAATTTAAATTTTAGTTAGCCAGCATACAGTGCAATATTGATTGCAGGAGTGGAATTCAGTGATTCATCACTTACATATAACACCCAGCGCTCATCACAACAAGTGCCCTCCTTAATACCCATTACCCATCTAGCCCATCTCCCACATACCTCCCTCCATTAACCCTCAGTCTGTTCTCTATCATTAAGAGTCTATCATTAAACAAACATCGTGGTTTGTTTCCTTCTCTCCTCTTCTCCCACCCCTTCCCATGGATTCATCTGTTTTGTTTCTTAAATTTCACATATGAGTGAAATCATATGGTATTTGTCTTCCTCTGGTTTACTCATGTCACTTAGCATAATGCATTCTGGCTCCATCCATGTTGTTGCAAATGGCAATATTTCTTTCTTTTTGGTGGCTGAGTAATATTCCATTGTGTATATATACCACATCTTTATCCATTCATCGGTTGATGGACACTGGGCTCTCTCCACAGTTTGCTTATCATTGATAAGGCTGCTGTATAAACATTAGGGTGCATGTATCCTTTCAAATCTGCATTTTTGTATGCTTGGGTAAATACCTAATAGTGTAATTGCTGGATCATAGGGTAGTTCTATTTTTAGTTTTTTGAGGAACCTCCACATTGTTCTCTAGAGTGGCTGCACCAGTTTGCATACCCACCCAACAGCACATCCTTGCCAGCACCTGTTGTTTCTTGTGTTGTAAATAGAGTTTTAAAAATTGTCTGTATTACTAATTATTTTGTCTACTTGTTCTGTGAGTTACTGAGAAAGGGGTATATACAATCTTTAACTTTAATTATGGAATTTTTTTATTTCTATGAATTTTTGCTTTGTATATTTTGGAGCTATGTTACTAGATGTATACACAGGTAGGACTGCTTTGTCTTCTTGTTGAATGAGTTCTTTTGTTATTAAATATTCCTGTTTTTATTTAATAATACTTATTGCATTTAAGCCTACTTTGAGGTTAGCATAGACACCCAACTTTCTTTTGGATAGTGTCTGCATGGCATGCCTTTTTCCATTTCTTTTCTTTACATTTCCTGTGCCTTATTTACTGAAGTATAGTTGACAAACAATGTTACATTAGTTTCAGGTGTACAACATAGTGATTGGATAGCTCTGTGTGCTGTGCTAACTACAACTGTAGCTACTATACAACACTATGGCAATAACGTTGACTATATGCCCTACGCTGTACCTTTTATTCCTGTGATTTATTCATTCCATAACTGGAAGCCTGTACCTCCTACTCCCCTTCACCCATTTTTTTCCTGTACCCCCGCACCCTTCCCTCTGGCACCATCAGTTTGTTCCCTATATTTATGGGTCTGTTTATGCTTTTTTGTTTGTTTGTTTGTTTTGTTATGTAGATTCCACATATAAGTAAAATCATACGGTATTTGTCTTTCTCTGACTGACTTATTTCACTTAGCATTTTACTTTCTGGATCCACCCAGGTTGTTACAAATGGCAAGATTTAATTGTTTTCATGGCTGAGTAATATTCCAGTATGTGTGTGTGTGTGTGTGTGTGTATACTACTTATCTATTCATCTGTCGGTAGACACTTGGGCTGTTTCCATAATTTGGCTATTGTAAATAATGCTGCCATAAACATAGGGATACATATATCTTTTTGAATTAACATTTCTGTTTTCTTTGGGTAAATACCCAGTAGTAGAATTACTGCATTTCAGGATATTTCTACTTTTTATTTTTGGAGGAACCTCCATACTGTTTTCCACAGTGGCTGCACCAATTTACATTACTACAAACAGTGCCTAAATGTTCCTTTTTCTCCACATCTTGGCCAACACTTGTTATTTCTTTTTGATAGTAGCCATTCTGACAGATGTGAGGTGATATCTCACAGTGGTTTTGATTTGCATTTCCCTGATGATTAGTGATGTTGAGCATATTTTCATGTGTCTGTTGGCCATCGATGTTTCTTGTTTGGAATAATGTCTATTTAGGTTCTATGTCCATTTTTTAAATTGGATTATTTATTTATTTACTTACTGGTGTTGAGTTGTATAAGTTCTTTATATATTTTAGCTATTAACCCTTAATTAGATATATCATTTGCTTTATCTTCTCCACTCAGTACGTTGCCTTTTCATTTTATTAATGGTATTCTTCCACAGTGCAAAAGCTTTTTATTGTTGATGTAGTCCCAATAGTTTATATTTGCTTTTTTCCCCCCTTGCCTAAAGAGTCATATCTAGAAAAATGTTGCCAAGGTTGATGTCAAAGAGATTATTGCCTGTGTTTTCTCCTAGGACTTTTATGGTCTCATGTCTTGCTTAGATCTTTAATCCATATTGAGTTTTTTTGTGTATGGTGTAAGAAAGTGGTCTACATACATTCTTTTGCATGTAGCTGTCCAGTTTTCCTGGTACCATATACTGTCTTTTTCCTACTGTGTATTATTTCCTTTTTTGTCATAGATTAATTGACCATATAAGCATGGGTTTATATACGGGACTCTCTATTTTGTTCCATTGATTTGTGTGTCTGTTTTTGTACCAGTACCGTACTGTTTTGATTATTATAGCTTTGTAATATATTTTAAAAATCTGTGATTGTGATGCCTCCAGCTTTGTTGTTCTTTCTCAAAATTGCTTTGTCTATTCAGGGTCTTTTTTGGTTCCATACAATTTTCAGGATTATTTGGTCCAGTTCTGTGAAAAATGCTATCGGGATTTTGATAGGGGTCGGATTGAATCTGTTGATAACTTTGAGTAGTATGGACATCTTAACAGTTCCTCCAATCCATGATCATGGAATATTTTTCCACTTGTCTGTGTTGTCTTTAATCTCTTTCATCAAATTTTATAGTTTTCAGAATACAGGTCTTTCACCTTCTTGGTTAAGTTTGTTCCCAGGTATTTTATTCTTTTTGGTGCAATTGTAAATGGAATTGTTATCTTAATTTTGCTTTCTGCTAATTTGTTATTAGTATGTAAAAAAAAACCACAACAGATTTCTGTATATTAATTTTGTATCCTGCAACTTTACTGAATTCATTTATCAGTTCTAATAGTTGTTTTGGTGGAGTCTTTAGGATTATTTGTGTATAGTCTTGTGGCCATATTTAAAAAAAAATCTCTTGTAAATAGCAAAGGATTGAGTCTTTTTTATTTGTTGAAGATCTGGTCTATCAACAGTTGTCTTATAATTGGAATATTTAGTCTACTTACTTTTATCATAGTTGTTGCTATCACTGTGTTTTAGTTTGTCATCTTGCTATTTATTTTCTCTTTCCCATACTTGTTTTGTGGTTCCTATTTCTTTTTTTTTCCAAGCTTCTTTGTATGAATTATTTGTTTATTATTCCATTTAATTTCCTAACTTAGTTTTTTAGTTGTATATATTTTTATTATTCCTTCAGTGCTCTCCCTAGAGATTACAGCTGGATTCTCCACATATTGAAAGCTATTCAGTTAGTACTTTTACCCCTTTGCAAACTACATAAGATATCTTCACAATAGTTTAATTCTATTTAACCTCCTTTTTACCCTTTGTGCTATTTTTGTTATAAACCCACAGGTCTTTGTTACCATTATTGTTTTAAATAGCCAATATTATTTTTTTGTTGAAAAAAATTTTTTTAATGTTAATTTATTTTTGAGAGAGAGACAGAGTGCAAGGAGGGGAGGGGCAGAGAGAGACAGAGACACAGAATCTGAAGCAGGCTGCAGGCTCCGAGCTGTCAGCGTAGAGCGCAACGTGGGTCTCGAACTCATGAACTGTGAGATCATGACTTGAGCCAAAGTCGGACATTTAACCAACTGAGCCACCCAGTCACCCCTAAGTAGCCAATATTCTTTTGTATTTATTAATATATAATATGAATACATTATTAATTATATTATTAATATAATTATATTAATAATATTAATATATCTTCTTTTTAGTTTTGTATTTCTTGGGGGGAGGGGGATCAATTTCTTACAGCCTGAGCATCTCCTTTCGTTCTTTTTCCCAGTGCTGTTCTTTTGGTGATGAACTTTTGATTTTTTTTAATGTATTTATTTATTTTTGAGACAGAGAGAGACAGAACATGAGCAGGGGAGGGGCAGAGAGAGAGGGAGACACAGAATCAGAAGAAGGCTCCAGGCTCTGAGCTGTCAGCACAGAGCCCGACGCAGGGCTTAAACTCACAATAGTGAGATCGTGACCTGGGCTGAAGTCGGACGCTCAACCAATTGAGCCACCCAGGTGCCCCTTTTGGTGATGAACTTTTAAAATCATTTGTTTGAATGCATCTTATTTTGGATTATTTTCTCAAGGTATAAAGTCATAGGTTTCCTTTTTTCTTTTTAAACCTATTAGCAATTTAAATATGTTATTACTTCTGATGAGAATTCAGATGCCATTCTTTTGTTTTTCTCCTGAACATGATGTGTCTTATTTTCCTCTGCATCTTTTAAAATTTCTTCTATATTTTTTTATTTTTAAATTTTGACTGTTAAGTTCCTGGGTCAGATTTGTTGTTGTTTGTTTATCTTGCTTCAGATTTGCTGAGATTCTTGAGTTTGTGGATTGATGGCTTTGATAATTTTTGGAAAAATCTTTGCTCTTATTTATTTTATAGAGTACTTCTGCATCCTCTTTTTTCTTTCCTTCTAGGACTCCAGTTATATAAACATATTTCATATGTTTCTTGTGTTCTGTTCTGTTCTTTATTCTCTTTTCCATCTATGATTCAGGTTGACTAATTTTTATTGACCTATATTCGAATTCACTAATCCTATTTCTGCTATAATCAGTCTGCTGTTAAATCTATCTGATTAATTTAAAATATAGGTTTGGTTGATTTAAAATATAGATTTGTTTCTAGAATGCCCATTTGATTTCTTTTTTCCCCTTTTGTAATAAGTTAGTTGAGATACAATTCAGATACCACACAATTCACCCATTTAAAGTGTACAACTCAGTGGGTTTTAGTATATTTCCAGAGTTGTGCAACTGTCACCAAAATCAAGTTTAGAATATTAACAATTAAAAAAAATTTTTTTTAATATTTATTTATTTTTGAGACAGAGAGAGCAGAGCATGAACGGGGGGAAGGCCAGAGAGAGAGGGAGACACAGAATCCGAAACAGGGTCCAGGCTCTGAGCTGTCAAGCCCGATGCAGGGCTCGAACTCACGGACCACGAGATCATGACCCGAGCCGAAGTCGGACGCTTAGCCGACTGAGCCACCCAGGCGCCCCTAGAATATTAACAATTTTTTAATCATGGTAAATACATAGAACATAAAATTTACTACCTGGACCATTTTTAAGCATCCAGTTCAGTGGTGGTAGGATATTACTCATTGTCTTGGTCTCAACACTACCATTCACCCACAGAATTCTTTTCACTTTGCAAGACTAAAACTCTGTGCCTATTAAACAATAACTCCCCATCTACCCATAAATGCAGGTTTTGTGTGTACTACCACCTTACTGTTGATGGAGTCTGAGACACAGGGAGGTTGGTGCCATTATTGGAAAGTACATTGCTTGTGAGAGGCAGAGCAAATCTTGTCTTCCCATTTGAGGAGGTTCCAGAATTATGGAATATTTGGATGATTACGTGTTTAACTTTGAGTTCATTGCAGCCTGGGGGCCCCATTTAGATGATTGTGGCTTCTGTTGGAATTATCCAGCCCAAACCAACAACAGCATCCATGGCCACATATACAAAAAGGGAGTCTGAAGGATGTGGAAGCTACACTAAGGGCTTTTGAGATTACACCTTCTCAGAGAATTGGTGTCTAGTGTTATTTCCCCAAGCACTGGAAAGCTCTGTGGATAAGACATAAGGTTTGAGGATTAGGTGTATTTCAGAGTGTAGGGAGGCAAGAGAGCATTGCCTGTCTGATGGCCAAGGCCTTTGTAAGAACTCAAGGCTAAGCCTTCCTTTAAGAAGTAGTAGTTTCTGTGTGTTCTGTTACCTTCTTTTTTTCTCTTTTTCCATTTATTTATTTATTTTTAAAATTACATCCAAGTTAGTTAGCATATAGTGCAACAGTGATTTCAGGAGTAGATTCCTTAATGCCCCTTACCCATTTAGCCCATCCCACAACCCCTCCAGTAACCCTCTGTTTGTTCTCCATATATGAGTCTCTTATGTTTTGTCCCCCACCCTGTTTTTATATTAGTTTTGCTTTCCTTCCCTTATGTTCATCTATTTTGTATCTTAAAGTCCTCATATGAGTAAAGTCATATGATATTTGTCTTTCTATGACTAACTTAGCTTAGCATAATACCCTCCAGTTCCATCCATGTAGTTGCAAATGGCAAGATTTCATTCTTTTTGATTGCCGAGTAATACTCCATTGTATATATATACACCACATCTTCTTTATCTGTTCATCCATCGATGGACATCTGGGCTCTTTCCATACTTTGGCTATTGTTGATAGTGCTGCTATAAACACTGGGGTGCATGAGCCCCTTTGAATGTGCTTTTACCTTTTTAATATGTTGGAAGTTTTTAAAGGCAAGAATGGTGCTCAATGCATATTAATTGATGGCCTGAATGTCACTGTCCACGTATTTGATTTAGAGCATAGGGGAAGCATTTGTCTTAGGTTGAATGAGAAACTCCCCCATAGAGAGATATGAGATGGTCAAGAAAAGTCCCTTACAAATATTATTTCTCCCACTAGCCTGCTTGAAATCTTTTGACTTTTATGCCTCTTGTTATTTGTTACATGTTTTCATATTAAGCAAAGTAACAAATCAAAATAATTGTAATTGTGGGAATAGTGGTAGGCAGTGGTCTCTCGTGACCTTTGGGGAGAAAGAGGGGTGTGTGTTCACTGTCAGACCACGGCCTTGTGGGGTGGGGGCCTGCTGTGGAGTTTCCTAAAGCATGGCCTGCCCCAGAGACATGGAGGGTGTCACCAGAGATGGGCTGTCTTCCTCACAGTGGTCCAAAGATGGACCAGCGGAAGTGGTGCAAATAGTGAATACAGATTTAGGTGTGTTGTAAACAGATTGCCAGGTGGATGTGGGGCTATGTAGCAAAGAGAGATGGAACCTCATTAAAAGGAAACATAAAGAAAGAAAAGGGAAACAAAGAGTACTAAGCAATAGAAGAGACTTACCTTTTTTAGTTACATTTTTGTATAACCAGAGTTCTTTGAAAGGGACGTGTATAAATGAAAAGCTTCTATTTGAATAGAAAAAGCAACAAAAAGCATTGCAACACTTGGAGGAAAGAATGGGGCCTTGTAAATAATGTCATTTTAAATGTTTTACAGAAACCCTTCTTTATGTCTTATTCCAATAAAAGTGTTTTGTTTTGTTTTGTTTTTTAAAGCAACCACTAGAGCAGATGAGAGAGTAAATATGAATGTGTTTTGTGCTCTTTGAGAAAAGAATGACAGAAACATGCCTCTATTTATTCACCAGTCATTGACTGAACAGCACAAATAATAGAGCTCTGTGTTAAATTCTTTGGGAATTTTAGAGGAAATAAAATTTCTTCAGGCTGAGGGTTTTGAGCCAAGTCTACAGGAAAGGGATAGCCAGAGACTGGCAGATAGAATTGTCACTTGGTCAAACAATGTAACTTTCATGATGAAATAACCAATTGCCTGTCTGACTCTGTCACTGACTAGCTATGTGACCTTGGGCACATTAGTTATCCTCTCTTAACTTTGGTGTTCTTATCTTTAATGAGGGCAGTGTCTGTCTTTCAGGGTGTCATGGGCATTAAATTAGGTAACATGTGTGAATGGGTGCAGTCCCTGGCACATCCTAGCACTTAGGAACTAGGACTGCTATTATTGTTTCTGTTTGCTCAGGAAATGATCCAAAAGAGTGATGATTACTTTCCTCATGAAGATAGTTGGCCTTGGGAAGTATTGCTGTTGGGAAGCTCTTCTTTATTCCTGAGCACATGGGCTTGAACCACCTGATGACCATTCACACGCCACCCTTCGTGGAGCCTTGGCTAAAAGTGAGAGGCCCCCAAATGCAGGAGAGATTTTGCAGAGATTTTGCATTAGAGGTCTAAAGGCCAGACCAGAATAGCCATGCTTAGGGCTCACTCCATTTTCTGGTTCTGGGTACAACTTGATTGCACATTAAAATTACCTAGGTTGCCTGTTGAAAATACATATTCTCAAGCTCCACCCCAGTCTGCTGATTCTGAGTTCCTGAAACTCATATTTTTAACATTCTCCTCAGCTGGTTCTTCTGTGGCCATCCCTGACTAGCATTTGGAGTCATCTCGGACCATTGGAAACTTTCCTGATGGGCTGTTAGTGGCCTCACCGATGTTCTAGGCCTTAGCTGTGTGCTCCCTGTTTTCCTGGCTCTTGGGATGTCTTTAGATGTTGACCGGTTCCTTGGGGTGTCCTCCTTTCTCACAGCCATGCCTTCTCTGGGTTCTTAAAGGCTGCACAATCACCCCAAATTTGAATCAACAAACAAGTACTAAGCTCTAGAGCAGCAAAGTATGCAAACAAAACAGAACAAGTTCTTGTTCCCTTTGTTCTTCATGCACTGGTCTGTGACACACACCTCTTTATGCTATAGTGGTGATAATAATTATACCATAAAAAATAGCTCCTGTTTATTGGGCACTTATTACGTGCTGGGCATGTACTGGGCTAACTGCTTGATGCTTATCATCTAATTTTGTTTTATTTTCACAATTCAACGAAGGAGACTTACTCCCATTTTGTAAGAGAGGAGATTGAGGCTAAGAGTGGCTGTATTAGGGAGGACTTGAAACTTTGGTGTCCCCACTCCCCCAACCTCTTACATATGCTAAATGCACCTGACAGGTTAGGTTAGTGAATGCAGGGATGCCTAGGTACTTGCAAAGTGCTCTGAGAGCCCAAGGAAGTCGTTAAATGAGCATGATGGGACACTTCATGGAGGAGGGGGCAGATGGGCCATGCCTTGAGGGAGTAGGCTTGTTTTGACAGATGACACTGTGACCAAGCAGATTTTCCTCACTGCCATGGCTGGAATGATTCAGGACTTCAGCGTCATAACATCTCTGGGTGGTTGGGGGGGGGCGGAGGGGGGCTTACCCTATTTTTGTTACTTGTTGACATGGTTGTGCTAATATTGATAATATTCTTCCTTGAGTCATAGTTTACAAAGTAGAGTTTAAAATGTAGAAAACATATAAAAATGTTTACATTTTACAACTTTTCAGAGGAAACACAGGTGGAAATAGAAGGTTCCCAGTATAAAAGGTGGTTATTTTAAAGGACTGCCTTGGCTTTGTTGAGGGTCACTGGAGAAACATGTCTTGAAGCTGACCCTTCTTTAAGAGTAGTTAGGAATGGGGCGCCTGGGTGGCTCGGTCGGTTAAGCGTCCGACTTTGGCTCAGGTCATGATCTCACAGTCCGTGAGTTCGAGCCCCGCGTCGGGCTCTGTGCTGACAGCTCAGAGCCTGGAGCCTTTTCAGATTCTGTGTCTCCCTCTCTCTCTGCCCCTCCCCTGTTCATGCTCTGCCTCTCTCTGTCTCAAAAATAAATAAACGTTAAAAAAAAAAAAAAAGAGTAGTTAGGAATGCCAAAGTTTAGGAAGTTTTAACCAGGGGAAAACTAGGATCAGGAGACAGGAGTGAAGAGGGACCCTCTAGCCTGAGCAAGTAGCATAGCCAAAGCCTGGAGGTAGAACCTGCATGGTGTGTTCAGAGCACAGGGAGCTGCCCTGTAGGGGCTGGAACATAGTGTGTGAGGGAGGGAGTGGGAGATGAGTCTTGAAAGGTGGGATTGTGGGGGCACCTGGGTGGCTTAGTCGGTTGAGTGACTGACTTGATTTCGGCTCAGGTCATGATCTCATGGTTCATGAGTTCAAGCCCCATGTTCTCTGCATTGACAGCTTAGAGCCTGCTTGGGATTCTCTGTCTCCCTCTCTCTCTCTCTGTCTCTGCCCCTCCCCTGATTATGCTCAGTCTCTCTCTCTCTCTCTCTCTCTCTCTCTCTCTCTCTCTCAAAATAAATTAATTAAAAAAAAGAAAGGTGGGATGGTGGAGGCTTTGAATTTGGGGTACCCTTTTGATGGAGGTATATACATCCTCGACTTTAACTCCAGTGTGGGGGATTAATTTTACATCCTCTTATCCAGTAGGGGCCAAAGGAAGGGCCTTTGGGGAGCATCCCACATGGTTATCTCACCTGTTTTGCCATAATCCCTGTTGGTATAACAAAGTATATGTTGTCCAGGTTATTGTGGAGTTCTAAAGAAGCTACATACACTCCATATTGTAATGCTTTAGCACTTTACATTTTTTCCATATGAAATATCATTTTTGATTCTCATCATCAGAACGGATGGAATATTGCTCTTGGGTCCAGTAACAGTTGTCATTTACTGAATTCCTAAAATGTGTTCCCACCTGTGTCAGTGCTTCACAAACATCACTGAATCCCCACAACTGTGCAAGGTAGTTGTCAATTTTTTTTGTCTTGGCTGATGAGTAAACCAAAGTTTAGAAAGCTTCAATAACTTTTTCATAGAGGCCCCATCCCAGGGTTTAGAAACCAGACTTGTCTTACTGCTGAATCCATGTTCTTTCCACCAAGCCTTGCCACCTGGGGGACCTAAGGTCTAGAGGGGGTATCTTGTCCAGGGCACACTTGGAATGGTGAGACAGCAGCTTGTCCAGGTTACTGTGAGTCTTTTCTTGACCTGTGAGCACCCTACTGGCTGCCAGATACCCCTAGTATAACCCTTAGTATAACATGAGTTATCGGCCAGCTGGCCCCTCTGGAATGTTGTAATATTCATTCTTCTTCATTTGTTCAAGGATGCACAGTCTTCCCTCCCTGAGTAGTTAGGACTCCGAGCTCCTTCCTAGGGTTGACAGCTTAGTCATTATACCGTCCTCTCATATTTACAATTGTATTCACCCATACTTGCTGTGTAAACCTCCAGAAACAGCCTGTTTATAAAGGGTCCTTTGACAAGGCTGTACCTCCAGTCTGATTTGAGGATGCTGCTATATAATTCGTTACAGGTTGCATTAGCTAAATCGAATATAATCCATCATGCTTATTAGATGTGGTGGGGGAGATGTGCACCCTGAAGTTTCAGCAGGAAAGACACATTAAATATAGATAAGCTTGCGTATTTTCCCAGGCAGCTGGATGTGCGGAGTGGGGCCATGTGTTTATAACATGGCAGCTTTTCTGCAGTGGCACAGAAGAGATAGTGTGGGGGCTGGGAAAGAGAAAGCACTTAGAAGCCTTAGAAGTAAACTGAGCTAGTTACAAAGTACCTCTTAGAAAAACTAAATAGTAACATGTGTGAGTGGAAAACCGAATAAGTGGTTCTTGAGGTAATTACCAAAGATTTCTCAGGTAAGGATGGAGCTTTCTCCAGGCACAGGTATCTTGACACCTACAGGGTCTCCTAGTTACCCAGTGGTTTTCACAGCATTTGGGCACTCTGGCTGTTTTCAGTCACCTGAAGTGCTACATATACTCTACATTCTAGTTAGTTTGCAGCTCTTTCATTTTTGTTCCTCAACATCAAAACAAACCTTTATTAATAGCCTCATTTTAAGAGGCACTAGGGCATATGAGGTCTATTGCTTGGTTCAGTCCATATTTTGGAGGATGTGCCCTTGAAGGCAGCACTATTGTAACTGGCTACCTAAATCTCAAAATCAACCCAGTATTTAAATACCCATATGGATAGGCTCTAATACTGGGTTTGTGTATTTCCCAGCTGGGCAGCAAATCTCAGCTCATGGCTAATAATAAGAAAATTCGCAGACTGGTTGTGATGTGTATTTCTTTTTTTTTTTTTTTTTAAATTTATTATTTGTTTTGACAGAGAGCAAGCACAAGTGGGGGAGGGGCAGAGAGAGAGGGAGAGGAAGAATCAGAAGCAGTCTCCATGCACTGTCAGCGCAGAGCCCAACGGGGGCCTTAATTTCATGAATGGCGAGATCATGACCTGAGCTAAAATCTAGAGTCGGTTGCTTAACCGACTGAGCTGCTCAGGCACCCCTTGATGTGTATTTATGATCACAATGAATACTTGGTGTCTTTTACCTTTATTTTTGCTTCATAAACATATTGGAAGTTCATCAAAAAAAAATTTACCTACAGTACAAGCTAACATCTATAACAGTCCTGAGTTTAGTAGTGTGGCACTTGTGTGGGGCAGGTGCGTTGAAATAACACAAAGCTTGGCCCCAACTATGTTTTCTTTTACCACTGGTGGGCTGGCCCATGATCACAGGGGCAGTGACAGAGGATGTGAAAGTGCCATTGCTTGATCCAACTCATTCCTGGAAAAGCCACCTTTTCCAGTAATACCATTCTTTTAAAAAAGAAAAAAAGGAAAGAAACAGAGCTACCTAGTTTTCATTTCCTATTGGACACCTTGCCACACTTATTCTGTCTCTCTCCTGGTTGTAGCTCAAACCTAAGGACATGCATTGACCATCTCTTATTTTCATCCTACTAAGCATGTCAGTCTCTGGGGCATGATAGAGACACACACAGCTCGTTGGGCAGCACTGCCATTGCGGTGAAGGACATTTTCTTGCTTTATTAAATGTTGTCAAGTCTAATATTGAGCAGACAGCACAGCACATGAAGCATAGCTTCCATTTTATTTTGGTTTTCTTCTAGAGTAAGAATCTGATTGTCTTCGCTTTCACTCTACTGGAACATGGGTACTTCTTCCCTGCTGAAATTCATATATTAAACAGATATTTGTGTAGAGGGCTTATAGGTCTGTTTTCACAGAATCCGATCCAAATTAATCATTATGATCATTTATTATGTCTTGGAGGCAGCACTTTCAAATGTGTTACTTCTAAATATTTATCCCATGACCAGGAGGTGGATTTCCCAGGTGATAGCTTATTGCGATAAAGCTGGCTCACGTTGCTTAGTTTATTTTAATTTCATCTGAATTTTTAAACAGTTCTCAGCCTATCTTGCAATAATAAAGGTTTTTATTACTTTTCACATCCTTTTCCTATCTGTTATTTAATTCTGTTCTCAACATTCTTATGTGGTTGTTGAGAATTTTATGGAAAAGGGGGACAGAGGTCAGGAGCAATGGACTTATTTAAAGTCTTATGGCTGGTGGAACTGAAGACCAGATTTCCAGACCCCTAGACCAGTTCTCTAATTCTTGCCTGATTGGTTCCTGAGATTTTCTCTGTGGTTAATATGAACTTTTTGACCTCTTCTTTTAAACTGTACCTCCTCTCCAACCTACGCACCAGATTTATATACATGTTTGGACATGCATCTGTCCACATATCTGTGTTCTCCTTTGCCTTTACTTCCCCATCTGACCTTGAAATTATGAGTTCTTTACTGTGTCCCCAAACAGTCTTCACTTCTAGAACTAAGTGGGAAATGGAAGAGGATGCTGGCAAAGGGAATAATTCTGGTATGGGGGAAAAAAAGCTCAGGAAGTTTCCCAGTATGCTTTGCTTGGGTCACTGGAAAGCTGGCCCCATTTCTGCTTCACTTTGACGGTATATAGATGGACTTTGCACCATTTGAAAACAATTAGACGGTGAAGAACCTGGTTTCAGATTATGCCATTTATAACTGAGGGAGTATTTATAGCTAGAAAGCTGAAAGATTTTTATATGGAAAAAAATTCCCCTGTATTAGGGACCTGATTCACTTGGGACAGCTACACAGTCACTCCTACTCAATCATTAAGAAAGACAAACACTGCCTTTTTTTTTCATGCTGGTGATTTTCTTCGTACAGCTATGGTGTGATAAGGGATGATTCATTTTGTTGTTGTTGTTTCTTCTATGACTCATTCATGGACTAAGGAGTCCTTTGGACTTGTTGTAGTTTCTGCAGTGATGACATCTCTAAAACTCCGCTTTCTTTTGGGCAGTCAGTTCCATGGCATATCAGCCCATCATGGTCAATGTGTAGAATAAGACATGGGTTAGACTCCCTGCCTGTTTCCATCTTGTCTAAATATGCTGTAAGCACTGTCTGCCTGGATGGGGAAAAGTCTTGAGTGGCCTTATCTGAGCGGCTCTAGTATCTGTTACCCCACTCATGAAAAGGATTTTTTTCCAGAAAGCCAAAGGATTACTTAGAGAAAAGGATGAGTTCGTATTATGGGATATTCATTGAGCTTTCTCCCTGGTTTCAAGATACCCAATAAAGATTTTAGAAGTGGTCATAGTGGAAAATGCATAGGTTCTGGAGCCAGTTGACCAGAGTAACATTCATAACTAAGCCTCCATATCTTCATATGTGAAATGTAGGTCACAGTGTCTTGTCATATGTATACACACACACTTGTATGTACAGTATATTTATATGCTACATACAAGTGTGTGTGTATATATATGTATATACACATGCACATACATACACAGTTACCTACTACATTGTAATGACTGTTCTCAGGTTTCTTATGTTGCTTCTTAATATATATTGGGTGCTATCACCCTATATAGGATTTAGGATCAGAGTAGAGAACTGGAGGGACTCTCTGTGCCTATTACTGCTTATATTTTTTTCAAGACTAGACAATTCAGCTACAATGGACAATTTCTTTCAGTCTTGGATTGTATCATAAGACAGTCCATATTATTCTTTCCTTTTCTTTTCTCTGAGCTTCCTGCTGACCCACCTATTTGTACAAACTGTTTCTTTGTCATCTGTCATCAGTATGCTTCTGTAGGGATGTTGGGCTCTTAACAACAGGCTGCTTATAACTCGCATGTTGGCGTGAATTTGTTATGGGAAGATTACTTGAGGTAGAAATCCCTGTTAGAGGGTAGATTCGTGTGAGCACCAATTATAGAAGGTGATCTCCAACCTATAGCCTTCAGTCTGTCCTGTCCATTATGGCTACCTTGGCATGTCTTGACCTGCATTCTGGGGACCAGGTTTACTTTTGAGCTCATGTGCCTTGTCTAGCTTCCAATTTCAGGCTATGCTCATTTAACAGTTGTTTCGGACAAAGCCTGGATTAAAGCTTGCCAACCATGAAGGAACCATTTCAAGGGTAATTGAGATGGAAGAGATGGACAGAGGAGGACAGAGCATATTTATTCCAAATTCTTGAAATAATTTAGCATTTTGTGATATGTTAATATTGGTGCCAAATTAAAAGTGTCTGTTTATTAATAAGTGTTCTGCCAGAACCACCTGATGTTACTTTGTCAGAAGCCAAAGATAGTGCAATAAATATAATAAAACTGCATTACATTATTTAATTTGGATCTCACTAATTAATATGGCCTCCTGTTAGCATTAGTTTTCTGTTAACGTAATTTGATTCATTAAACACTAAATGAATGGCTTGTTTACTTAAGAAAAGTACTGTGTACAGAGTGGGCTGGGAGATGAGAGATGGGAGGATTAGTTGAGATGCCACTGTAACTGGTTTTAGTAGAGTGTAACTGGGCAATTTTCTCAGGCTTGAAGCACCAGAAAACACTGTAGAGCTTGAAATAAAAACTTCTGAGGAAAAATTATAAAAACAACATAAGAAAAATAATTGAGGTTAATACACCAAATATATAGGCAAAAGTTTAACATCTACAGTACGTTCACAGAAATGAGAGAAATATCAAGATGAGGGGGAGCAAAAAAGAAGAATGGAAAATTCACTTGGTGGAAAATATAAACAAACAAGAACATGTTTGAATTTCTAATAATTAAAAATAGTAAATGAAACAGTAAGAAATTTCAAATATGGACTAGCAATGCTTAAATGAGGAGGTGGTCACATCTTCTCCCTAAAAAGTAACTCTAAAGCTTGATGAAATTAGTGAAAATAACAATTTCAGTACTCTAGAAATTGACCTAAATTATATAATCATCTGAGAAACATTTATACATAAAATGAGCCCCTACAGAACTTCAGGTAAGAACAGTGGCCGTGTGTGGTCTGTTTGCTTGGGGCACCTGTTATACCCTCCTTCCCCCACCGCTCAGTTGGCATAGAGGTCTGCCCTGCAAGACAGGCTGTGAGGACCAGCAGTTGTACTGCTTCAGTCAGAGGGGATTCACTTGATTTGGAGTGACTCATGATGCCCGCACCCACCAGTGTTATCAGTGGAAGTGACAATCTCTGTGGTGGGGTAAATGGGGAAGGTCACTATCTCTAGCTAGAGCTTGAGGTTGCAGTTGTGATTAGGGCAAAATGTTCCCAACTGAAGTGCAGCAAAGACCAGAGAGGGCCCAAACTATCCACATACTTCTGGACAACCTTGAGGCTGTTTGCACATGCAGAGAAGACACTAAAAGCCAGCAGCAAACAAAATACTAGGCAGACTTAAAACAGCTTGAATTTTTTTTAAATATAATTTATTGTCAAAGTGGCTAACATACAGTGTGTACAGTGTACTCTTGGTTTTGGGGGTAGAGTCCCGTGGTTCATCACTTACATACAGCACCCAGTGCTCATCCCAACAAGTGCCCTCTTCAATGCCCATCACCCACCCCCCCACCCCAATCAACCCTCAGTTCTCTGTATTTAAGAGTCTCTTATGGTTTGCCTCCCTCCCTCTCTGTTTGTAACTATTTTTTTCCCTTCCCTTCCTCTATGGTCTTCTGTTAAGTTTCTCAAGTTCCACATATGAGTGAAAACATATGTTATCTGTCTTTCTCTGACTGACTTATTTCACTTCGCTCTCCTACTTATAAATAGATTCACTGGCAGAGGATGGAAACCTTATGGGCTTGAGGTGTTTGATCCCATCCTCTGACTGACTACCAAAGCTATGTAGACACAGGAGTGAACATGAAGAGTCCAGGCTTAAAAATAAAAACAAGAATAATGATAGTTAAGAAACACAACTCAGCAGAGACATCATGAGTATATACAGTGAAGGAGATAGATTTCACAGATTTACCTGAGGCAAGTTACTAAACAAAAAAACAAAACAAATAGCAATAACCTAATATAGTTGTATTATCTATAATGTCCCGTTTTCAACAAAACACGAGGCATACAAATAAACAGTAAAGTGTGATCCATACTCAGGAAAAAAAAAAAGCAGCTAGTAGAATCTTCCTCTCAATGTCCCTAGATATTGGATTTAGCAGACCAAGACTTCAAAGTAGGTATATACATGTTCAAAGATGTAAACAAAGCTATATTTAAAGAATTAAAGGATAGTATGACAGCAATGACTCAACAAGTAAAGAGCCAGAAATTATGAAACAGAATTAAATCATGATTCTGGAGTTGAAAACTATAATTGAAATAAAAAAAAGTTACTGGAGGAACTAAGCAGCAGATCTAAGATGGCAAAAGAAACAATAAGTGAATTTGAAGATAGGTCAAGAGAAATTATCTAATCTGAAAAGAGAGAAAACGATGAAGAAAAATGAATGGGACAAAAGCCAAAGTGAAAATTATGGAAGCTGCAAGAGAAAATTAGTAATGGACTCATTGATACAATTAAAGTTAGACTTCTCATCTGAAATAATGGAGGCCAGAAAGCTATGAAATGATTTACTCATTGGTAAACCAAATTTAACAAAGAATCCTGTATGCAGGAGTCCTATATCCATCAAAACTATCCTTCACAAATGTAAATAAAATAAAGATGTTCCCAATAAACAAAGGCCGAGAGAATTGGTTGCTAGCACACATGCCTTTCAAGACATATAAATGAAGTCCTTCACAATGAAAAGGAAATGATTAGGTTTAGCTTAAATCCCCAGGAAGAAAATAAGGGCATCAGAAATGGCAAATATGTGTGTTTTTGTAAAATTTTTTTTTTTAACGTTTATTTACTTTTGAGACAGAGAGGGACAGAGCATGAACGGGGGGAGGGTCAGAGAGAGAGAGGGAGACACAGAATCTGAAACAGGCTCCAGGCTCTGAGCTGTCAGCACAGAGCCCGACGCGGGGCTTAAACTCACGAACCGTGAGATCATGACCTGAGCCGAAGTCAGACGCTTAGCTGACTGAGCCACCCAGGCGCCCCAAATATGTGTGTTTAAAAAAAAAAAACTTTTAAGTATATCTTTTTATCATTTCTTCTCTTAACTTCCTTAAAAGACAAGAATGTATAAAGCAATAATTATAATCATATATTGTTGAGTGTGTAACATATTCAGATGTGATATGACAATAATAGCATGAACTCTTTTAAGAACAGAGGAAGAGGTAACACATCAAATAGAGAACACTTTATCTTAGAACTAGTAGTGTTCTGTTAACAAAGACAGACAGTATAAGAAATAAAAGAATAGACCAATATCTTAGGAACATAGACATAAAACAACACAGTATTAGCAAACCAAATCTGGCAATATATAAAAAGAATCATTCACCATGAGTAAGTGGGATTTATCCCTGGAATGCATGGTTGTTTTAACACCCCAAAATTAGTTAATGTAATAAAGGCAAAGGTTGCATGATCATCTTAAATGTAGAAAAAACATTAATAAAAGCCCAACACCTATCCATGATAAACACTCTTAGCACACCAGGAATAGAAAGGAGCTCTCTCAACCTGATAAAGAGCAGCTATGAAATACAATGGTGAAAAACTGAATGTTTTATCCCTAATATTTGGAAGAAAAAAAAAACCACAAAAGAATGAAGGAGGAAGGAAAGAAGGAAAAAAGAAAGCAAGGAAGGAGCTGTAGTCATCCAAATTGGAGAGAAAAAAGTAATATTGTCTTTATTTGCAGATTAAATGATTCTTTATATAGAATATTCCAAGGAGAATACAAATGACCAAGAACTAATAAGGAAGCTTAACAAGGTAACAGAATACAAGATCAGTATACAAAACTCAAAACTATTCCCAATTCTATTCTGTTTTCTCAGAAAAAAAAAAAAATCCAAAAAATTAAATTAAGAGAATGATTCTATTTACAACAGCATTGAAAAGAATAAAAGTTGGAGGGCTTACACTAATTGATTTCAAAACTTACTATAATGCCACAATAATCAAGAACGTATGGGGGACCTGGGTGGCTCAGTTTGTTAAGCATCCAGCTCTTGATTTTGGTTTAGGTCATGATCTCACAGTCATAAGATCAACCCCTGTGTTGCACTCCATGCCGAGTGTGGAGCCTGCTTAAGATTATCTCCCTCTGTCCCTTTCCCCTGCTCATACATGTGCCTGTGCTCGCTCTCTCTCTCTCTCAAATAAAGTTGAAAAATTAAAAAAAAAAAACAAAGTATGGAATTAGCACAAGAATAAACATATAAATCAGTAGAACAGAATTGGGAATCTAGAAATAAACATTTACATTTGTGATCAGCTGACTTTCTACAAAGGGGCTAAAATAATTCACTGTGGGAGAAGGATAGTGTGTTCCACAGCTGGTGCCAAGACAGTTAGGCATCTTTATCCCTTCCTCACACCATACACCAAATTTAACTCAAAATGAATCATAGATCTAAATGTAAAAGCTACAACTATAAAAGTTCTAGAAGAAAACATTGGAGAAAATCTCATCACCTTGGGTTAGGCAAAGAATTCTTAGATAAAATACCAAAAGCACAATACAATGAAGGGAAGAAATGGATAAATTTAACTTTATCAGAATTAAAACACTTGTATTTCAAGAGATACCAGTAAGAAAGTGAAAATATAAGCCACAGACTGGGAGAAAATATTTGCAAACCATATAACCATTAAAATATTTGTATCCAGAATATATGAAGGACTCTTATTATAATTCAGTAGTTGCTAAACCATCCAAGTAAAAATGGGCAAAAGAACTTCTTCAGGCCTTTGAGAACTTCCCCTTGGAAACCCAGCCTGAAACCCCTAGGCCATGAAGGTGACCTCTAGCAGATCACATTTTATAGCGACCATTCTCCCCTTCTCAAAGAAGAGCCTTCAGCCCTGCTGGGAACTCTCTTCCACAAGGGAGTGAGTATGTGACCCCCCCACCCCCAGCCTAGAAGGCAGATGCAAAGGAATAAGAGTTGCTATTTAATGAGTGTTAACTATGTGCCAGACACTTGACCTACGTGGTCAGCTGAATAAGGGCCCCAAAGATATCTCTGTCCTAATCCCTGGAACCTGTGAATGTTGCCTTATATGGTAAAAGGAGCTTTGCAAATGTGAGTAAATTAAAGATCTTGAGATGTGGAATTATCCTGGATTGTCCAGGAAGGCTCTAAATGTGATCACACGTGTCCTTATAAGAGGAGGCAGAGGGAGATGGAATGACAGGAGAGGAGAAGGTGAGGTGATAACAGAAGCGGAGACTGGAGTGTTGAGATGTGAAAATGGAGGAAGTGGCCACAAGCCAAGGAATGGGGCGATCATGAGAAGCTGAAAAGTTAAGGAATCAGATTCTCCCCTGGAGCCTCCAGAAGGAACCAGCTGTGCCAACACCTTGACTGTAGTGCAGTGAGACTGATTTCAGACTTTTGACCTCCAGAAGTGTGAAAGGATAAATCTGTGTTTTTTAAGCCCCACTCTCAGGATGGGCAAAAGATTTGAATAGATTTTTCATCATTACAAATGGCTGTTAGCATGACTAAAGGTCCTTTTCTTTTTGTCCTGTGACTTATTTATTTTATTTGTTTTTAATTTTTTTGCCTTTGACTAAAGATCCTTAACATCTTTAATCATTAGGGAAATATATATTAAAAGCAAAAGTAAAGTACAGTAAAACCTTGGTTTGCAAGCATAATTTGTTCCGGAAACATGCTTGTAATCCAAAGCACTTGTATATCAAAGCGAATTTCCCCATGAGAAGTAATGGAAACTCAGATTATTTGTTCCACAACCCAAAAATATTCATATAAAAATAATTACAATACTGTAATATAATACAAAATAATAAATAAAATACAAAATATAAAGAAAAAATAACCAAATTAACCTGAACTTACCTTTGAAAACCTTCGTGGCTGGTGTGAGGGAGACAAAAGAGAAGAGGGTTATTGTGTAGGATGACTTTCACTCTCACTAACAGAATCACTGCTATCTGTTGGCTAAATGGAATCTTTCTCAATGGGGGCCATTGTATGTGCTCGCACGGATGTCAACTACAGTACAGTATTAATTAACTCTTGTCATATACTGTATTTAATGTAACTGGCAACTAGGCAGCAGAGGAAAGGGTCTATAGCTGCAGGCAGCCTGACCTAGAATGAAGCAAAGCATTCCTAAGCTTACTCTTGTATGGAAAAGCAAAGGTCCATAGGTGCTTTGAAGTGACAAAAAATACGCTAGTGCCAGTTGTGGGCACCTTCCAACATTCTGAAAAGTCACTGATTTCTGCCAAACACTGCAGCCTGAGACGTGAGCATCTGAGCATGGGCGAGGATTACCCATAATCCCGCAGTGTGCGTGCAAGAGAAGAACCACTGGCTCAGTTGTGATCATGTGACGTGTGGCATCACATACTACTTGTATTACAAGACATTGCTCATTTATGAAGTTAAAATTTATTAGAAATGTCTGCTCATCTTGTGGAACACTTGCAGAACAAGTTACTCGCAATCCAAAGTTTTATTGTATATCTATTTACCCACCATAATAAAAAAGACAATATCAAATGTTGATGACAATGTGATGAAACTGGAACTCTCATCCATTGCTGGCGAGGAATATCAAATGATGTAACCACTTTATTTATTTACTTTTTAAGTTTATTATTTTGAGAGCACATGTGCTCAAGTGGGGCTTGAGCAGGCTCTGCATCAGTGCAGATACCGATGTGGGGTTCACACTCATGAACTTTGAGATCGTGACCTGAGCTGAAATTAAAAGACACTTAACTTACCTAGCCACCCAGGCACCCCATCAAATGGTGTGGCCACTTTAAAAATAGTTGGGCAGTTTCTAAAAAGTTAAACATAAATTTCCCACCCAACTGAGAAATTTCACTCCTAGGTATCTACCTATGGTATATGAAAGTGTATGTCCACACAAAAACATGTATGCAAATGTTCATGGTAGCAATTTTCATCATAGTGGAAAATCTGGAGACCACCCAAACGTCCAGCTGGTGAATGAATGCGTTTTTGGAGGATATTGGAAATGTACGACATGCTGGATTATGGTGATGCTTTCACACAGCCTTATACATATACTAGTGATCATTTAACTGCATACTTACCCCAAAATGGTGCTGATTTCTTGGGAGATTGTGGTGAGAATGGGAAAGTCATGTTTTGAAAACTGTGACTCTTTAGGAAAGTAATGTAGCAATAGATGGTATGAAAAATATATATTAATGTAAATGTCTGGACTTCACTCACTCTTAAAAATGTTTTTTTTTTTTTTGGAATAATTCAAAGGAAGAAAAATATCCTATGTGCATGGAATGTTCCTTGACGCATTCTTTCTAAATGTGTAACATCAGAAGCAACTCGTAGTTTCATAATAGAGAAATGGTTAATACATCATTTAGATGAAATATGATGTTTTCACTTAAAAATAGCTATGATATGAAGATATGTATAGTATTCTCATAATCAAAGAAAATAGTCTTTAAAATTATATGTTAGCTATAATTAAATTGTGTAAAGTTATGTATACCAGGCCCACACTGGAAGGGAGTGTTAACTGTGTATAGTTGACTCTTTTTACCTTTTTAAAAATTCCATTACTCTTGCTGTAAAATTGTCAAAATAAAACAAATATGGCACCATGAGGGAAGAAAAATAGTGACAAATGGTATTGGAGACATTTATATTTGTATCATTTTTAAAAATTTTTTTTCATTTATTTATTTATTTAAATTTTATTTTTTGTTTTTTAAAATTTACATCCAAATTAGTTAGCATATAGTGCAACAATGATTTCAGGAGTAGATTCCTTAATTCCCCTTCCCCATTTAGCCCGTCCCCCCTCCCACAACCCCTCCAGCAACCCTCAGTTTGTTCTCCATATTTATGAGTCTCTTCTGTTTTGTCCCCCTCCCTGTTTTTATATTATTTTTGTTTCCCTTTCCTTATGTTCATCTATTTTGTCCCTTAAAGTCCTCATATGAGTGAAGTCATGATTTTGTCTTTCTCTGACTAATTTCACTTAGCATAATACCCTCCAGTTCCATCCATGTAGTTGTAACTTGTTGTAGCTACGTGGATGGAACTGGAGGGTATTATGCTAACTGGAGACATTTCTATTTGAAGAGAAAAGGAGGGATGGTTGGATGGAAGGATGGATGGTTAGGAGTTTTGTTTTATAGATTCAATTGGCATGATTCGGTGATTGGTTAGGATATGGGGTTGGGAGAGAAAATAATCTCTGTGGTCAATAAATCTCTCTCTTGGAAGATGGTGGTTCTGTTACTAGAAAAAGAAAAGAGGTCTAGGGGCCACAGGCAAAGATAGTAATCTCATGTTTTGTTATGTTATTGAGTATGTACCTGAAATAAAGGTATTCAGTTCATATCATTTCCCTTTTGGGAAGTGCCACTGTGATTTCCATGTTGAGATGTCCAAAGGTTTAGAATGAAATAGGTATATGGAAGTTCAAAGGGTAGATGTGGAAACCATATAGATGTGGGTGCTAGAGCCTGAGGAAGTCATGGAAGTTGATGAGTAGGCATCACTGTGACATGCTAGAGAGCACATGGCAGTAGATGGTGGTCCCTGGTGTCAAGGAGTAGAGGACTAAGTAGATAGGAGGCAGGCAGCCAGTATAACTGTCCTTAGGCGTTT
The DNA here is from genome assembly GCF_028018385.1 of Neofelis nebulosa. NCBI lineage: Eukaryota > Metazoa > Chordata > Mammalia > Carnivora > Felidae > Neofelis > Neofelis nebulosa. The sequence continues at coordinate 38,598,703 of NC_080796.1, forward strand.
GGCAGTGAACAGGAGGAGAGAGGTGAGACAAAACTAAAGTCATAGCCAGACTGTAGAAAGAATTTGTTCCATAGGTCTTCCTGAAGATTTTAGGGTGAAATTTTCCTGTTGCTTGAAGAACCACCTAGACCCAAGGTACTTCAGCCTTCCATTGACTTTAATGCACTTTGCCTGGCAGATACAGACCTTTCCCAGTGTAGCAAACACCATTTCCTGGTGTTCTGTAACTGAAATGATTGTTGCCCTAATGATGATTTTCTACTGCAGTGAGAAAAGAATTAAAAATAATCAATTTCTCATTTTACTGACTCTTTCAAGGACCGTCTTCACCAGAAAACAAACTAGCTTGCCAATTTTGACAGCTTCCTTGTTAAAAGCAGGGTTTTATCATTTCTTTTCTCCCAGTGTATAAATAAGCCTTTTTAAAAAGTAACTTTAGGGAAGCTGAAAATCATTAAAAAGACGGAGGGTTTTCTAGATGAGGAGTGACAAAAAGATCACACAACTCCTTGGTCTGAAATTACAAAAGTGGAGCAGGACAGAATCAGAGTCTAAATTGACAGAAGCTACAAGGAAACAATCTGGTCCATACATCTTGGACACCAAAATGAGAGGCAGTCTTCTGATACTACCTACCTCATGGGGTCTTTGCTAGCATTAAGCGATACTGTACATAAAAATGCTTTGTAATCCATCAAGCACTATTCAAAAATGACGTTATTATTAGAATTTTGTGAGTGGTGTTTCGGAAAAATAGAAAAAAATCTCTGCTCTGTAGTTGGGAAGGAGCATAAGCCCATGGAGTGTAAACAGAATGCCTACGTGAGGTCACAGACATTTGAACCCAAGTAGATTTTTAAAGCCCACTGGGTCTTCTTTGTGTGTTCCCTTGACCCTGAAGTTGAACTACTATGTGCTCATTATCACATCTATTTGTTAAAGACCCGCTAATGGATTTGAGGGACACTAAACCCACCATTTCCTTCAGTATATGATATAGCATTATAAAGTTCCTTTAAGTTATAAAATATTATATACTAGAAAATAATTATAAAGGTGTGTAAATATTTAACAACTTGTTCTCTAGAAGAAAAAAAATCCTGATTTGTAGAGTTTACTAATTTCTATGGTACAAATACTTCTTCCATAACTGATTTCAGGTTACCAATCTGAGGTCGCTGAATGTCACTTGGGAAGAGATGCACAGTGGCATATCATTATATAATATTTTCACCATCCTGACACAATAAATGACCTCAAGAGCATGGATAATACTAAAGTGGGATAAAGATAGAAAGTAATCTGTTTGAGTATTTATTACCTTTGCTTTAAATATAATTCATTTAGTTTTAAGTTTGTGTAATTTTATTTTATTAAAAAATTTTTTAACGTTTATTTATTTTTGAGAGAAAGAGATAGAGTGCTAGTAGGAGAGGGGGACACAGAATCTGAAGCAGGCTCCAGGCTCTGAGCTGTTAGCACAGAGCCTGACGTGGGGCTCGAACTCACAGACTGCGAGATCACAACCTGAGCCGAAGTTGGACACTTAACTGACTGAGCCACCCAGGCGCCCCTAATTTTATTTTTAATAATATCTGTGTTTAAGAACTCACTTTCAAATTTCCTGAAAATTTAATAATTGCTCATTTGAGCTGGTATGAGTTGGCTCAAGTATGCAATACTCTGAATAAGTTATGGGTCAAAGATCAGAAAATATTTAGGCCTATTAGATGGGAAAAGTACCATATATTAAACTGTAGAATGAAGCTACAATATTGCTTAGATGGCAATTTAAAATATTAAATGGTTCTATTAGTAAATAGGAAAGAATAAAAAAATAATGATGTAAGCACTCAAGATGGTAAAAAACAACTGAATAAATCTTTAAAAAGTAGAAAGAACATATAAAGTTAAAAGCAGAAGTATTGGAAAATATACAAAGGCAGGCTCTTCCATGTCAAAAGTTGGTTCTTTGAAGAGACACACAAAATTGACAGAACTTTTCTGAGATTAATCCAGAAAATAAGAGAAGGCACAAATAAAGGAGCAAAAATAAGGTATATGTACAGATATAACAGAAATTCAGAGAAGAGTAAAAGAAACTTAAGGACTTCTAGCAATATGTTTGAAAACTTAGATAAAATAAGATTCTGGGGGTGGGGTGGGCATGTGGGGATTTAAAAGGGACTCAATTAAAAAATATAGAAAACTTAACTTCTCTTATAACTATTAATAATTGAAGTGGTATTTAATAAACTTCTAATAAAGAAAATACTAACACCAGGTGATCTTATAGATCGATCCTACCAAATTTTCAAGATAGATATCATGGTAGTCTTAGGTAAAGTTGCTGAGAGAATAGAATAAGGAGGAATATTTCTAATTCACTCTGTAAGGCAAGTTCACAATACCAAAACACACAAGTATGGTGAGGTAGGAAAAGTACAATTATAGGCCAAACTCACTCATGAATATGGATGCAAATTCATAACAAAGTAAATAAAGTGCCATACTATACAGAAAAGGTAATATGTTGTAACTAAGTGGGGTTTGTTTTAGGAATACACAGGCAGTTCAATATTAGAATATTTATGAATTTAATATATGAACAGATGGAGGTAACCAATATAATTATCTTAAAGATACAGAAATGGCAATTTCTTAGAAGTCAGTACCATTTATGATTAATGTCCTTAATCTGGTAAAGAGTATTTACTAAGAAACCTCTGATAACATCCTTCTAATGAAGATATTTTAGAAGCATTTTCCTTAAAATCAGGAACAATGATGCTCATGATCACAGCTTCAAATCAGCATTGTACTGGGAATCCTTACCAATAGGATAAGAGAAAAAGAAAAAATAAACAGTGTAAAGATTAGGAAGGGACAAAAGAAGAAAAATTAAATGGGAGGATATCCTCTAGCAGATATCCAGACTTTCTTTATAACAACATAGTGATTGGGACAGTATAATTTGATGCAGGATAGACAAATTGATGGAACCAAATAGATGGAGGCCCACACATATGGGAATCTGGTAATAAACAAAGGTGGCATTGCATGGTCCTGGGGAAATAATTGGTTCTTGGATATTTGATTATTTGTATGAGTAAAATGATAGTGTTTTTTTTTTCTTATACCACACATAAACTCCATACAAATTGTTGACTTAAATGTGAAAGGCAAAACTTTCAAACTTTTAGAAGTGAATCTAGAAAAACCCCTATGTCCTTTGATAGCAAAGGGTTTGTTAAAGCCATTGCTGAAAAGGCTAAATCATAAAAGTTTGAGGTGTTTGGCTGTAATAAAATTAAGCATTTTTGTTTGGCAAAGATAGCATGAGAAAAATGAAAAGACAGGTTACTAGTCCAGAGAAGGTATTTCCAAAACTTATAATCATTAAAGTATAAATTCCCAGAACATGTAGTTTTAAATTTTTTTTTTCAACGTTTTTAATTTATTTTTGGGACAGAGAGAGACAGAGCATGAACGGGGGAGGGGCAGAGAGAGAGAGAGACACAGAATCGGAAGCAGGCTCCAGACTCCGAGCCATCAGCCCAGAGCCCGACGCGGGGCTCGAACTCACGGACCGCGAGATCATGACCTGGCTGAAGTCGGACGCTTAACTGACTACGCCACCCAGGCGCCCCGTAGTTTTAAAAGTTCAGCAAAGCAATAAGAAAATGGTAAAATGCCTAGTGAAATTAATAGGAAACACACATGAATAGGCATTACGCGGAAGAGGAAACACAAATGGTCAACAACATAGCAAGTGATGCTCTGCCTCATTTGTAATGAAAGAAATTAAAGCAACACGGCAAGAAGATACTCTTACATACTCAGTAGCTTACAAAATTTGAGAGGTTTTATAACATCAAGTGGCAATAATGTGATGGGACAGTATAAAATCCAGCAGTCCTACTCCTAAAATCCCAGAATCCCTAGAATCTCTTGCAAAGATTCATTAAGGGACATGTTCAGAAGCATTGTTTCTAAGACTTAAAATCTGAGACAACCCAAAGCTCCATCATTGGGAAAATAGGTAAAGATGTTGTTGTACATTTACCCCATGGGATGTTCTTAGGTGGTAAAAATGAATAAACTTCAGTTATTTATAAGCAGTAGAATACCTGAATCTTAGAAATATAATGCTTAGCAAAATCAAATAAAAAACTGAGGAGAAATTCACAAGGTGTATTTATTATGTTCATAATGCTCAAGAACTCAAAACTAAGTAACATATTATTTAGGACTCCATATACTTGTTAAAAGTGGAGAGAGCGAGAGAGAGAGAGAGCGAGAATTAACCCTGGCATAAACACTGCTCTGGTCTTGTGTAGCAAATCTTAAAAGCAAGACCTGAAGAGATCAAAGAATATCTAAGTGATGTAATGGTCTCCTAGAACAAAGCTCAGTAGTATTTATAGGAATACAAAAACATCCAGCATCCAGTGAGGTGAATTCACAGTGTCTGGCATCAAATAAAAAATTACCAGTCATGCAAAGAAATGGGGAAATAATCAATCAAAACTAACCTATAAATGATACAGAGGATAAAATTAGGAGACAAGGCATGAAAGCAATTAGTATAATTGTATTCTGTATGTTCAAGAAACAAGAGAAAAGACTTAGAATGTTACGTGGAGTCATGAAAGATATATAAAAAAAAAAAACAACCCATATCGAACTTCTAGAGATGAAAGCTGATGTGGAAAATGTTGGGGCTTAGAGCCAATGCCTCCAAAAAATTTGGAGAATTCCAAAGAATTTGAAGCCAAAGGCTCCAAAGAATTCTTGAGACACCTTTGGTGCAAAATGGTGGTTTCATTAAAGCACGGGGACAGGACCCATGGCAGAGCTGCACTGGGGTTGTGAAGAGTGACTGATTATATACCTTCAGGTTGGGGAAGGGGGTTAGAGATAGTGTAAGTCTCTAAGGTATTTTGGAAGCAAGGTTTCCAGGACCTTGAGGGGCTAGCTGCTGTTAGGAAAAGGTCATTTATTACTGTTTAGTAAAAACTCAAGTCATGAGACCCTTTATATATATGATATATATATATATATATGTACATATCATATATATGTACATATCATATATATATGTACATATATATATATATATCTGGGGGTCATAAGCTTGGAGTATGATTGCCAACATATATCTTGGGTGTGTGTGTGTGGGGGGGCGGGTAGCAATAAAGGAAGTTTCAAAAGGAATTTCTATATGCTAAAGTAGACTTACAGGATCCTGGGGGGTTGGGATGATGTTAAGCTAAGATTCCCTTTTGCCCTTAGCAAAGTGTCATCATCAAGGCAGCTGAACTCCTAGAGGAAGGTCACTCTGCCTGTTTCAAAGACTTGTCAATGAACTGTAAGTTGTAAGGAAATTTAATTTGTTCTTTTGCCTTTGTTTCTCACCTCAAAAACTACTATATCTAAAGTGGAAAATATGCTGGATGGGCTTAGCAGTAGATTGGAAATTATAGAAGAAAAGATTCATCATCTTAAGGACATTCTAATGGAAGTTATCTATTAGATAACAGACAGACACACACACACACACAAAAGAAAAAAAAAACCACTGAAAAACAATTCCACTTTTGAAAGATGCTGTTGAGAGAATGAAAAGCCACATATGGGGAAGATGTTTTTGCAAGTCACATATCTAATAAAGGATTTGTGCCAAAATATAGAAAGAGCTCTTAAAACTCAAAAATAAGAAAACAAACACCCAATACATGTGAGCAAAGGATTTTAACAGACACTTGATCAGAGCACACATAAAGATGGCAAATTAGCACAGGAAAAGGTGCTCACATCATTAATTATCAGGAAACACAAGTAAAAGTGCAGTGAGCTATCACTACCTATCTAGAATGGCTAAAACGAAAGACTGACTGTACCAAGTATTGATGAGGGTGTGGAGGGACTGGAGCTCTCTCATATGCTGCTGGTAGGCATGTAAGTTAGAACAATCATTTTGGAAACTGGTTCGGAGGTGTCTTAAAAGGTTCAGTGTATGCCTATTATGTGGACCAGCTATTCGACTATCACTTGCCAAAGAGAAGAGGCAGCGTATGACCGTATAAAGACTTGTACACAAATCTTTTTGGTAGCTTTATTTGTGTTTTATTTAATTGGACAATCCTAAAATCTATGGACAGGCCATGCGTTAGCAAATTGTAGTACATTCAGGCAATAGAATACTACTGGGGTGGTGAATATGTTCATTATCTTGATTACAGTGATGGTTTGATGGTTATGCAGAAATTGCCAGTTATGCCTCAGTAAATCTTTGTGTATTTCAGGAGAATAAATAATCCAAAATTTATGATGGTAGTTCCCTCTGGAGAAGGTTGGGAAGGGGTGCACAGGTAGATGCAACAGAATTGGTAATGTTCCAGTTCTTAGATTGGGTCTTGGGCTTGTTGTTTTTATGTAACATATATATATACTTAAACAATAATTTTATGTATGTGAAAATTAAATAATAGATTTAACAAAATGCTATTGGTAGTGAAGAACATTCTTGGCAGAGAGAGCCTTTTAGGCTAAATTTTGAAGGCAAGAGAAAGCATGGCACAAAAGGAAAACTGCTAGTAATATATCTGGAACTGGGAGTAGAGGAGGGTCAGTAGGAAGAGAGAAGACGTAGGAGATTAACAGGTGCCAGGTTGGAGAGGGCCTTGAATGCCATCTGTGGGACTTGAACTTTACTTATATAGACACTGGGAAGTCACTGAAGTATTTCATGCAGGCAGGAGACAGGAGATAGGATTAGAGTGTTAGAAAGAGTCCTACATTTATTTCTCCCTTAAGGAGTCTAGATCGAAGGGGGTTGCACTGGAGCCAGGGAGACCAGCTGAAGTGCTGTTGGAGTAATCCAGGCAAGAGGAGGTGAGCGCTGTGGAAATAGAGAGAAAGGGAGGCATGCAACAGATTGCCAGAGAATTAGGAGAAGAACCAAGAGGGAGTTGTCAAGAAGCCAGGAGGGGAGAATTTTAAGAAAGACGTGATTGTCAACAGTAGTACACACTGCAAAGAGATCAAATACATGGGGCTAAAAGTCTCCTACTGGTAGACCTGATAGAAATCATGTGGTGAGCCCAAGTGGGCGCACTGAAGGTGGATGCCAGCTTGCCCTGGGTTCTGCGTGACTGCTGAGGAGGTGGAGACCTTGGGTGAGAACTTGAATTTCCAGAGACTAGTCTGACCCTGGAGGGAGGGAAAGATTTGTTTATATACAGAAGGAAATGGAGGTTGGAGATGGGAAAGTCATAGAGTTCTCTGACTTGGGGAATCCAGAGCAAAGTGGGAGGGCTCAGCCTTGACATACAGAAGGCTCACTTTTTTCTCTAAGCCTCTAGAATAAAGAAGCAAAGGTGGCTCCAGCTCTAGATAGGAGTAGAGATAGTAGGTGTGAGAGAAGGAATCTGAGGGAGTTGGTATTTGATAATTTTGATTATCTGGGTCAAATAAGAGCTGGGTTAACTTTTGAAATTTGGTACAGAAGTTTAGAATAGCTATAATAGCATATTAAAGAAACAAACAGACAAACAAAACCACGTAACATTATTGCTATAGTTAGGGCCATTGCATATGGTTGTGTGGCTTAAATATTGCACAAGACTAGAAGCACCAGCTTTCTCATAATATTGTATGTGAGTGGTACTCTGGAGGGTTGTGAAGTAGGTGGCCTGAACAACTGGACATGGCAGACTTAGCTCTAAGCTAGGCTGAGATTGGAAACCATAAGTTTACAGTAAGAACAATTGGTCCTGAGATTAGAAACTATAAGTTTACAGTAAGAATAGTTGGCATGTTTGTCTGATTTGTCTCTAAAAGTGAATCTTTGGGTTGATTCCAAATATCCAAGGTTCATGGACTTTTGGGAGCATGGAGGAGAAAGACAAAGGATTGAATGTTAAAGATGATTGTTCAAGGGTGAGGGGAATGCTTAACTTGAATCTCTGTTCTAGCTCAGATATCAGTGTGTTCTCATCCCCTTCCTGTACTGTGGATGTTAGTTTGTCTCCTCCACAAAGCTATAAGCTCCATAAACAAGTGACCAGTCTTTTTTTTTTCCTATTAATTTTTTATTTTTAAATGTTTTTGTTTTGTTTTGTTTGTTGTTTTTTAATATGAAATTTCTTGTCAAATTGGTTTCCATACAACAGCCAGTGCTCATCCCAACGGGTGCCCTCCTCAGTGCCCATCACCTACCCAACCCTCCCTCCCACCCCCCATCAACCCTCAGTTTATTCTCAGTTTTTAAGAGTCTCTTATGGTTTGACTCTCTCCCTCTCTTTTTTTTTCCCCTTCCCCTCCCGCATGGTCTTCTGTTAAGTTTCTCAGGATCTGCATAAGAGTGAAAACATATGGTATCTGTCTTTCTCTGTATGACTTATTTCACTTAGCATAACATTCAGTGACCAGTCTTAATGTCCCCTATATCGCCATGCTTAGGTCACACCTGCGTATAGTAAAGACTTCATGAATATCTGTTGAATGGACAAATGGATAAATGAGGTCTAGGCTGCATGAGGAAGGAAACATTCAAAGAGCATGGACTAGGGAAAATGGAAAGAGGTAGGGTGTATTTGATGCATTTCAAGGACTAATGAAACAGGAGTAAAGGTGTGAAAGAGCTGGAAGGGGTTTGGTGGTCAGAGATAAGAGTTAGTACAACCCTGTGAAGTGCAAATTCTCAGATACAGCCCTGGGAGTGGGTGCCGGGAGTGAGAAGAGGTAAAGGCACGAGTAGGAAGACTAAGACACCAATGTCCGGCATATAGCTGATTCCAGTTAAGGGAGTGCAGGGTGGGTGGCCCGAGTTCAGTTAGGAGTGAATCTGCCTGTACTGAGTAGCTGTGCTGCTTTTGTTCTTTCCCTGAACAGCCAGCCCCCCCCCTTTTTTTTTTAAATACAATTACTGGTCAATAGTTTTAATAATACTTTGATATTTTAATAAAATTACTCCAGTACAGAAAAAGCATATTCTACTGGATTTTATCCCATTGCTGATACATTTCTCTATGCCCAGGGAAAGCTTATCCCATTCACCCCTAGAACTGTGACAAGCAGAATATCTGGAAAGAAACTGCTTCTGCCAAGAAGCTTACACCAACAAGTTACTAGATGTAGCAGACACCCCGCCCTATTATATAAATCACGTGTATAGCAGGTTCAAATGCTCTTCAAGTATGGAGAACATTCTCTTTGACAGACATTAACAGGGGTGTCTCCATTTCACTTTTTTCCACTGGATCCCATGCTCTACAAACCCTTTCTGTACTTTCCTGTGTACGTTTGTCTGGTTTCCTGGATGCACACAGGCTTCTGTGTCTCCCCCTTTATGCATTGCAGCCCTGCAAATGGGGTCTACCCCTCGTGGGGTTTCTGTAACAGCCCTGAGAAAAGAACAGCCTACTTCCCGGACCCCCTGAGTGTGCTGTTTGAATGCAGAGATCCTCACTGCATGTTTAGGCTGAGCCTATCTGGGGGCAACTCCTCTTCCTCCCACTTTTCGTTAAAAATGGTCCTTTACCCATTTAACTCATTTACAGCCTTTATAGCACTTTATAGGGATATTATCTTGTTAAACTTTTTCCCTTATTTTTTGTCTCTCTCGCTAGAAGAGTAAGCTCCATGAAGGTTGAACTTACATGATTTGCTTAACATTGAGTCCCCAGGACTTGGCACAGTGCCTGGCACGAGGGACCGCTCGGTAAATAAATCTCTCACATCATTGTTTGTTGTCTGTTCCTACATATTTATTGAAATGAGGATGAGGGGCGCCTGGGTGGCTCAGTCGGTTAAGCGGCCGACTTTGGCTCAGGTCATGATCTCGTAGTCTGTGAGTTCGAGCCCCACATCAGGCTCTGTGCTGACAGCTCAGATCCTGGAGCCTGTTTCGGATTCTGTGTCTCCTTCTCTCTGACCCTCCCCCGTTCATGCTCTGTCTCTCTCTGTCTCAAAAATAAATAAACGTTAAAAAAATAAAAAAATAAAAAGAAATGAGGATGAAAGTACCTGCTTCGTGGAGTTATGGGGATGAAGATGTGATGCATGTAAAGCCCTTAGCATAATATTTGGTGTGTGAGTTATGAGTCTCAATAAACGGTGGCTGGTACAAGGGAGTGGACACATTTAGGGCCTGCCCTTGAGACCTCTGAGCTGAGAAGTGAGGAAATCGTCTGCGTCTCACTTGCCCTCCCCCTACTGAGCAGTAGGTGGTGCTCTGGAGAGAGAACTACAAGGGGTTCTGTTTGCTGGAGCAAGGAGTGTGTGCACAAGAAGAAATTCACCTCCTACTTATACACCTGTTTTTATTCTTGCTCTCTTGTGTCTGTGTGGCTTGATAATCTTCTCCTCCCTGACTTCTGGTTTCAGAAGAATACTGTGTTTGATTAAAGAAGGCTTCATTCCCATTGTTGGTTTACCATTCTTCCTTTTAAAAATCTTCCCTATACCTGAGTGATTGATTCATAGCATCTCTGTATAATGAATGTTATCTCATCATGTCATGGCTAAGACCTATAATTGTGGCGAGCGGTTCTGTGCACAGAATATAATTACTTTTGCAGCAGCTTGGAATGTGTCAAAATAATGACCAGATGAACAATCGTAATGGGCAATATGGCTCATGGTGGCAAATCTGCAGAGAGCACTAACCATATCATTACTAAAATCAACAGCAGAAACCTGGACCATCTGCTAGCACACCCCACCCTGTTCATTGGCTGGGCCTCTTCTAACGGCTTACACTCAGCTAGCATTTGTGAAGTGTTGCTGTGTGTATAGCAGCCTGGGAGGTGCCGTGGGAGATAGAAAAGTAGCAGAAGGCATTGGTCTCTGACCTTGATCTTGCTATCTTGTTGGAAAAGAGAACATGTATTATGATGTAACAATTGGAAACAGTATAAAAATTCTATTTTCACATCGCTTAATGAAGTAAAGGAGTGAGCTATTTGGGTTGAGGTCTGTTAGGGGAGACTCCTTGGAAAAGGTGAGTCTAGAATGTGGTCTTCAGGAAAATAGTCAGATTTGGGCTGTCAGGGTGAAGACATTAGAAGAGAACTTGAAATGCAAAAGTTGAGAGATTAGCACGTCATGTACTGGCATCTCCAAGGAGAGGTGAGGCCAGACTCCTGGGCCTATGGCAGCTTGTATGGGACATGAGTTTGCAGAGGAAGTAAGGGCCAGCAGGTTTGTGTGTGAATCTGAGCTTGGTCAGTTTTATTTTTATTTATTTATTTATTTATTTATTTATTTATAATTTTAATTAATTTATTTTTTATTATGAAATGTATTGTCAAATTGGTTTCCATACAACACCCAGTGCTGAGCTTGGTCAGTTTTAAATGGCTCTAGGAGACCCCAGGGAATGCATGGCATCTTCTTTTTTCCCCCTTTAGATGTAAAAATCATGGGACAACATTAAAGACAATTATAATGAAAGAAAATTGTTTACTATACATCATCGTAACCCAGGGTTTAGCAAACTGTAGCCTGTAGGTCAAATCCAACCTACCATCTGTTTTTGTATGGCCCATGAGTTAATAATAGTTTTTACATTAAAAAAAAAAATTAACGTTTATTTGAGACAGAGAGAGACACAGCACGAAGGGGGGAGGGTCAGAGAGAGAGGGAGACACAGAATCTGAAACAGGCACCAGGCTCTGAGCTGTCAGCACAGAGCCAATGTGGGGCTCGAACTCACGGACTGCAAGATCATGATCTGAGCCGAAGTCGGACACGTAACCGACTGAGCCACCCAGGTGCCCCAGTTTTTACATTTTTAAATGGTGGAAAACATTCAAGCGAGAAGAATAACTTTGTGACATACGAAATGACATGAAATTCAAATTTGAGTGTGCATAAATAAAGTTGTATTAGAACACAGGTACATTCATTCATTTACATATTGTCTGTGGCTGCTTTGGGCTGCAGTGGGCAGAGTTGAGTAGTTGAGGCTGGATGGCCCACAAAACCTAAAGTATTTACTATGTGGCCCTTGACAGAAAATGTTTAGTGACCCCTGCCCTAACCCAATAATTCCTTTTTTTATATATTAAATATAATTTATTGTCAAATTGGTTTCTGTACAACACCCAGTGCACATCTCAACAACTGCCCTCCTCGATGCCCATCACCCACTTTCCCCTCTCCTCCACCTCCCATCAACCCTCAGTTTGTTCTCTGTAATTCAAGAGTCTTTTATGGTTTGCCTCCTTCCCTCTCTGTAACTTTTTTTTCCCCCTTGGTTCTCTGTTAAGTTTCTCAGGATCCACATTTGAGTGAAAACATATGGTATCTGTCTTTCTCTGCCTGCCTTATTTCACTCAGCATAATACCTTCCAGTTCCATCCCCATTGCTGCAAATGTTGCCAGATTTCATTCTTCCTCATTGCCAAGTAGTATTCCACTGTATATATAAACCACATCTTCTTTATCCATTCATCAGTTGATGGACATTTAGGCTCTTTCCATAATTTGGCTATTGTTGAAAGTGCTGCTATAAACATTGGGGTACAAGTGCCCCTATGCATCAGCACTCCTGCATCCCTTGGATAGACTGCTAGCAGTGCTATTGCTGGGTCATAAGGTAGGTCTATTTTTAATTTTTTGAGGAACCTCCACACTATTTTCCAGAGTGGCCGCACCAGTTTGCATTCCCACCAACAGTGCAAGAGGGTTCCCGTTTCTCCACCTCCTCATCAGCATCTATAGTCTCCTGATTTGTTCATTTTAGCCACTCTGACTGGTGTGAGGTGGTATTTCAGTGTTGAACTCAATAACTTCTTCATTTCTGCCTGTTTCCTTTTAGTTTTTATCTAAATGTACACATAATTTACATAGTTGTACACAGTTTTGCACACAGGTTTTCTCCCTTTATCCTAAACATTTTCCTGTAATAGCCATCATAATTATAATTTGAACTTGTATCGTGCTTTAAAATGTAAAAAATGCCTTATATCCATTTTCTTGTTTTACTATTAGTGCCCCTGTGATAAGAGGGAGTGCTCCCATTTCACAGAACGGTCATAGTGATTAAGCGATCAAGGTCACAAAGATAGCAAGCAGGTAAAGCCAGGATTTTTGACTCCAAATCCCTTACTCATTTCAGTTTACAATATTGCTTCCTGATAATTGTGTAATTTCCCCCCAAGTTGATGTAAATTATTTTTAATTATTCTTCTATTGTTGGATATGTAAATTGTCCCCAGTTCTTCCCTTTTACCGGTAATGTCTTAGTGAACATCATGTATATGACTTGTTTTGTCTTTCATTTATTTTAAGGGAAGAATTTAGATTTGTCCTGTCATCTGCTTTTCAGCAGAGAGCGCCAGTGGTATGAATGAGGTAGGGATTGAGCTGTAAGTAGAGGGGATAAAAGGTGGTCTACCCTTGTTCAGAAGCTGCCTGCTCAGAGGATGAACTAATTTCCACAGTTACTTAGCAGTTATTTGTGGGGTGCCTGTTAGTGCCAGAGGGCTGGTAGGTTTTGGGCATTTGGTGTTGGAATCGATGGAGTCCCGGTCTTTCGGAAACTAACAGTCACGTGTAGGACAGAGAGAGGATGGGCAAGCTGGCCATGATGTGCCCCAGTGCTGAGTACAACAGGGATGCCTGCTGGATGCTTAGGAGAAGGCTGGTCTGGCTGGGAGCTCAGAGAAGAGTCTTAAAATGCAGGAGTAGGGAGTTGGTCAGGTGAAAAAGGGGAGATTGGAGGAAGGGGACAGTGGGACCAGATGTAATTTCAGGCCCAGGGACCAGCCTATGTGAAGGACAGGTGGTGAGACATACCTGGCACATCGAAGGGATTCACGTTGTTTGCCATGGCCAGAGCGTAGGTGTGTGAGAAGGTGGGGAGAGGGAAGGCAGGAGGAGCAGGGTGGGGCCCAATCACGAGGGCCTTGTGTGCCCCACTGGGGAGCATAAGCTAGATCATAGGGCACAGAAGAGTCTAAACAGAGGAGGATTGCAAGCAGAACTGCCTTTTTGGAGAGAATGATTGAGTCACAGCACAGAGGATAAATTAGGTAGGGGTAAGCCAGAGGCAAGGGGCCAATTGGGGTGGCTGGTGCAGCAATCCAGGTGGGAGACGAGTGTGTCTGTGTGGATGGGAAAAGGTGCGCTGGTTCCAGAAACCACTGGAGGAAACATGAATAGGACTCCATGGTTACTTCATGTGGGGGATCAGGGAGAAGGAAGACCCTGATGTCATCCAAGATGACATCTAGGTTCCTGGAATGGGTGTTTTGTCTTTTAGATTTTCCTCCCCACTGTTAAGGTCCAGTAAAAGGATTACTGGACAAAGCATAAGCATCTTTGAAGATTCTTGACATGATTTGAAGGTGTTGCATTCTCAAGGAGGCAATCAGTTTACAGTGGCAACAAATGGGTTTTTATGTAGAAGAGAGTAATTTGATAAAAATAGTGTAAGGTGATAGAAATGTGGAGGTCACATTCAGTCAGAGAACCCAGGGTTGGGGTGGGGGGCTCTTGCAGAAATCCAAGCCTGAAAGTAAGGGTAGGGTATTAGCCAAAGTTTGTCATGTTCCTGTCAATAGCTGATCATTTGTTCATTCAGGAATCAATTACTGTGCTCCTGCTCTGTGTGAGGACTGTGCTGGAGGTCTCAGGGACATATCAAGGAGAAAGAAAAATGTTCTTTTGCCTAGAAAGGGTTCCTATATGTAGTAAGAGATCAGGATATACAGCAAAAACTTTGTAAAAGGTAGGACACGATGAATGTAATAATACAAAATGCTATGGGAATTCAGGAAGAGATTGATCTGGAGCAAGGGTAGGTGGGGTGGAGGAACAGGCAGATTCAGACCAGGATTCCTTGAAGAGCTATTGTTTGAGTTGGTTTTTATTGACTCTAAGTGGAAGTTTTGGGCAGGTGAATGGGAATAGTCCAGGTGGAGTATGCGACCCAAATCCAGGGACATGATGCTTTGCTGTTTATTGTGAGATCTCCCTTAGGGCTGTAGTAGATGCTGCAGAGAAGGCATTGCTGTGGGTTTCTGCATGTAAAGCTGGATGAGTAATACAGGGGTTTCTAAAACCAGGAGTGTCTCCATGATTCTGTGCCTCAAAAAACAGTGCCCTAGTTTTGGTCACAGAGTGATGCAATGGAGAAGGATTTCTGATTCTGAAACATGGTTTTGCCTCCGGGCTTTTTACTAGGTACGGGCAGGACATCTTGCCCTCCCTGAGGCAGGCTGGTGTGCTTCCAGGACTGGACTGGGTATTCTCTGGCTATTTTCTGGTTGGTGCTCCCTAATCCCTCCCCTCCCCCCCCCCCCCCCCCCCGCACCAAAGTACAAGCCACACCTCAGGCTACCAGGAATGTGCTTCCAGACCAGTGGGACACATAAAGCCTGACCTTGATGGTATGACTGCATTAAGACATTTTCAGTTATTTTATGAAAACCAACTGGAATAATATTCCTGGAAGAGCTTTGTAAGCTGTTAATTGCTGGGTGGGTGCTATGTAGTCATTCATTCACTGAATCATTATGGAGGGCCTGCTCCAATGTTCTAGGTGCTGAGGATACAGCAGTGCCCCTCGGCTTTGTGTATATATTCTAGTATGTGGGGCAATCAACAAACAAAATGTAAAGCCTATAGTATGTTAAATCTGATAACTGCTCTGGAGAAAAATGAAATAAGGAAGGTAGATAGGATGGGTATGTTGGGCTGGGCATCGTGAGGGGTATCAGAGGGGCATCAGAGAAGGTGTTGTTTGAGAAGGTAACATTTGGGAAATGGCCCCTTGGTGAATGAGGGATTTTGGGGGTGTTGGGGTACAGGTGTCCCCGGCAAAGGAAAAGCAAGCACGGAGGCTCTGAGGTGTGAGCCTACCTGACATGCCTGAGGAACAACAAAAGTTCTCTGTGACTTAAGGTGAGGGCAGTGGTAGGAAATAAGGGTGGAGATGTCCTGAAGCAGGAGAGAGAGCAGTGCAGAATATGTGGGTCTTGAGGCCACTATGAAGACTTCAGCTTTTGTCCGGAGTGAAAGTCATTGGCAGACCCGTTTAGTATAACTCTCGTCCCTGCCCTGTCCTCCCAGTCACCCTGAGCCAGCCGGCCTGGTTAGAATCCAGCTAGCACACTTGGCTCACTTTGTAATCTTGAGCAAGTTAACCTTTCTGTGCCTCAGTTTCTCCTCTATAAAATGGGGAGAATAGTGGTTCCTACCTTATAGGATTTATGAGAATTAAATGAGCTTGTGCTTATAACATGCAGTGCCTGGCATGTGCTAAATGCTGTGCAAGAGTTTGTTAAAAACAAAACATTTTTTAAATTACCACATCCTCAGAGACTCAAAACAGATATTCGTGCACTGATTCATAAGCAGCATTATTCACAGTGGCACAGGGGAAACACCTCAAGGGTCTAATCCACAGGTGAATGGAGAAACAAAATGTGGCATAAAACTGCTGCAACCACTATGGAAAACAGTGTGGAGGTTTCCGAAAAACTTAAAAACAGAACTACCCAGGGCGCCTGGGTGGCTCCATCAATTAAGCGTCTGACTCTTGATTTTGGCTCAGGTCGTCATCTCAGGGTTCCTGAAATCAAGCCCCATATCGGGCTCAGGGCTGGCAGTGCAGAGCCTGCTTGTGATTCTCTCTCTCCCTCTCTCTCTCTCAAAATAAATAAATAAACTTAAAAAAATAGAACTACCCTATGATCCAACAGTTCCACTCCTGGGTATGTATCTAAAGGAAATGAAAATACTAACTTGAACAGATACCTGCACCCCCATGACCATCGCAACATTATTTATGACAGCTGAGACACGGAAACAACCTAAGTGTCCATAGACAGACAAATGGATAAAGGAATTGTGGCACATATATATACAGTGAAATACTGTTCAGCCATTAAAAAAACAGCAAATAACTGTCACTTGTGACAACATGGGTGGACCTTGAGTGCATTCTGGTAGGTGAAGCAAGTCACACAGAGAAAAATAAGTATTGTATGATATCACTTACATGTGGAATCTTAAACAAAGGTGTAAAAGCCCAGCCTCATGGAAAAAAAAGGCTAGATTTGTGGTTACCAGAAGTGGGGCTTGGGGGAGGGGGAACAGGAGGAAGGTGGCCAAAAGGCACAGACTTGTAGTTATAAGATATGTACAACATGATGGCTATAGCTAGCACTGCTGTATAAGGTATAGGAAAGTCGCTAAGAGAATAAATCCTAAGAGTTTTTATCACAAGGAAAAAAATTTTTAATCTATATGAGATGATGGATTTTTTTTTAGAGTACAGATATACAAATTTATTTATTTTTATTATGAAATTTATTGTCAAATTGGTTTCCATACAACACCCAGTGCTCATCCCAACAGGTGCCCTCCTCAATACCCATCACCCACCCATCCCTCCCTTCCACCCCCCATACCCCCCCAAAAAAATGGTTAGAGAGGGAGGGAGCCAAAACATAAGAGACTCCTAAAAGCTGAGAACAAACTGAGATAATGGATATTAACCAGACTTACCGTGGCCATCATTTCATGGTACCAAAGCAAGACAGATCATCATGCTCTACACCCTAAACTTATACAGTGCTGAATGTCAACTATGTCTCTGTAAAACTGGGGTGGGGGGGGGAAGTGGGTTATATACACACAATGGAATATTATTCATCCATAGAAAGGAATGAAATTCTGACACGTGTTACAGCTCCGTGATCCCTGGGGTCCCAAAGTTCTGTGATGCCGGGACTCCTGAGCTGAGGCTCATGTCCTCAGCCCTCCATGTACATCTGGGCCATTCTGCAGTCCCATCCTTTGGCAGCCTCCTCTGGCCATCTGCTTTGTGGTCTGGGGCGCTGCGGCTCTGTCTGCATGGAGGGCTTTGCAGCTGAGAGCTCTGTTCTGTACAAAGATGGGTCTGTGTCCTCGTGCCACCAGGAAGGGATTTTAATTATTGTCTGTAAGTGCATCATGACTTTAAAAACCATTTGTACATAATGCCAACACTACCAGCAGCACTCATTTGTAGAGCTTTTGATTTTAACTTTCTAACAGACGCCCCTGTGAATTATTTTGCTGTAGCCTCATTATAGTTCTGTGAACCAGGTGAGGGTTGAGAGCCCTTCAGAAGAGCCCCAGCTTGGCCATTGGCCTTTGGGTCAGCCTGTCTCCCCTCTCTGGGCCTCAGAGGCCTCATCTGGGGTAGGGCTGAGAGTCTTGGGAGTCTCTTAGTGCCCATTTTGTTGCACATCTGAGGTGAAGTAATTGGAATAATCAATAGCTTGCTGTTGATCATATAGCCAGCTTGCTGTCCCTGGACCTGTTATGTGTGGGAAACCCACATCAATGGAGTCCCCGTGGAACATACATGAGGTGCTGCCCTGGGAGGTCCTAGGATGCCATCCCTCCTGTCTGCAGGTCACCTTGCAAGAGTCCAGGATCCTTAGTCTGTCCAAAGACAGCATGGTCCAAGTCTAAGCTTTTCCATGGTATTGGTCTTTAGGCATTGGTCTTTAGGTATTGGTCTTTAGGAGCATCATCTTTTCATCCTAGTACTGCTTTTGTTTGTTGCTGTTTCATTCTGCTGCTTGCTGTACATACACACAGCCTACCCACTGCTTGAAGAGAAGGTGGGAATCATCCGTCTCTCCTACTATGGCCAGCTTGGCTTTGGGGGAGGACTTCCCGAGTGAATGGAGGAGAATAGTAAGCTGGTTTATGTCTTTGGAACAGCCATTGAAGGGTCTGATTTCATTGTTTTTAAAAATCTGATTGTAATCAACATACATCATCCTTTGTGGCTCTTATCCATCAGTTCATAAAAAATGCATACATTCACATAAAATGGGGAGAATTAAATTGTTTATCCTATAGAATAGTTATAAGAATTAAGTGAGTTGGTGTATATAAGGCTAAGAGTTAGGGTAGCTTGCCATATTGCAGATGCTTAGTAAATCATGGCTGTGATTGTTTGCTGTTACTTAGCAGGAAGCAGGATGGGGTTGACTGGTCAGGGTCTGTGTTCCAACTTTTCCATCGAAATAAATTCTAAGTAGCATGTTTGTTATTTTAATAATTTCTAGTCATGGTAGTCAGAGAAGTGATAGATCTTTTAAAGTGAGTTTAGAAATCCAAATACCTAGGTATACATTGTATTCTGTTAGTTTTCAGGTATCCTTGGCCTTTCCTGTCCTTATGAAGTGAGCCCAACTTTCACGTATCCCTGGAACTCTGCATGTCCAGAAGTACAAAGCCAGGACACCTGCCTGCTTTCCTTCACCTTATGTGGTGATTTGGGCAAATGCCCTTGACTGGTTGATCTCAACTTTTCAGGGAGGGGCCATTATTTTACCTCTTTATTAATTCTCACTTAGTGGTGACTTCTTTCTGCATTGCAGATCTTTTTCTTTTTTACTGAGAGCAGAGAGTTTCTCTCTCTTTCTCTCTCTTTTTTTTTTTTTTTTTTGGCTGGATTTTTATAGCTGAAGGGGAGCAAGGTGACCACCTCTCAAATAACTACAAATACCTTTGTGAACATTAACCCTGTGTAAATGCATTTCCCCCACTTGACAGGTGATGAAATGAAGTTCAGAAAGGTTGGGCGACCCGCTGGGGTCATGGAAGTAGTAAGAACTGTACCAGAGGCAAAGGCCTGGTTCCAAGCCCAAGTCCCACACGTGGCTTTGGGTGTGCAGATGCTTTGGGACTTCTCATGGTGGCCTTTTTTTTTTTTTTCTTTCCTAATGAGAAGACAATTTCTCTTCTCTATGGCTTCTCTTAGTCTCAAAAGTTGTAGTTACTGATTATTTTAACCATATAGAATGGTGACTATTCTTACTTCTGCCTGCTTCCAGAAAGTTTAAAACTCTATATTTACCAGAAGCCTCTTAAAGGAGCCATAATTTTTCCTTAGAACATTCCTACAGAGACTTATCCTCAGAGGGCCAGATGGTAGGAGGATAGAACTCTGTGTATGCGAGTTGCTTCACAGAATGAAAGAGTCTAGAATGATTAGTGGTCCTATCACTGTTCACTGGTAAGGCTGCAAAGAAGAATAGCCCTCAAGGGCTTTAAATTTTTTGTGAAGATGGGGCACAATTAAAACCATGAATAACATTAGGGGTGCCTGGGTGACTCAGTCAGTTAAGTGTTTGGCTTCAGCTCAGGTCATGATCTTGAGGTCCGTGAGTTTGAGCCCTGTGTCGGGCTCTGTGCTGACAGCTCAGAGCGTGGAGCCTGCTTCAGATTCTGTGTCTCTCTCTCTCTCTGCCCCTCTCTCTCTGCCCCTCCCTCTCTGCCCCTCCCCCATTCGTGCTCTGTCTCTCAAAAATAAATAAAATGTTAAAACCCATGAATAATATTAGAGGTAAAGCACTAACACTACATTAGCTCTGAGAATTTAAAATCAGATTAGTCTAAAGCAAATTAAGGGCTAATTAATGAATGACTAATAGTAGTGGGTAATAAGGGGGTCCTTATTACACTTAACCTACAGGTCCCTTAAGTTACGACCATGCAGTCTTCCTGAGAGTCTTCTGTTTCTCCCTGTCCTTTTCTCAGTACCCAGTATGTCAGTCACACACTGTGCCCTGGGGCTAAGCCAACCCCCATGGCCTGCTCCAGGCACCATGCTTTGATGTCCCCGGTGGTCCCTCAGAAGTGGCGCCCAGTGCTGTTTGCCCATTTCACCAAGCTAGTCCTTGAGCACTGGGGACACCTTGCACCCGCCCCAGTTCTCACAGATACAACCCAGGTGGCTGGGCTGCTGGCCTGCAGCTTGCTGTATACCAGGATCCCAGATTCTGGGGCGCATTTTACACGTCCAAACCAGCTGCTTGAGCCTTCCTTCCTCACCACCCCACCGGAGGCCTCAAGGCCATACCACAAATTCCAGTGTTTGTCAGGAAACATTTAAGGGCTCCTTTATAGTGTCTGGGGACTTCCACCTTCTGATTGGAAGCTTTGTTTTGGGTGACAGTGAAGTAGAAGTGGATTATGTCTGAGGAGGGAGGGAGAGTGGTTTTTATTTTTTTATTTTTATTCTTTTAAATCTTTTTATTTATTTTTGAGAGAGTGAGCACAAACGGAGGAGGGGTGGAGAGAGGGGGACAGGGGATCCGAAGCAGGCTCTGTACTGACAGCACATATCTCAATGTGGGACTCAAACTCACCAACTGTGAGATCCTGACCTGAGCCGAAGTCAGAGGCTTAACTGACTGAGCCACCCAGGTGCCCCAGGAGTGTGTTATTTATTTATTTATCTATTTATTTAAAATAGTTTTATTTAGGGGCGCCTGAGTGGCTCAGTCGGTTGAGCGTCCGACTTCAGCTCAGGTCACGATCTCGCGGTCGGTGAGTTCGAGCCCCGCGTCGGGCTCTGGGTTGATGGCTCGGAGCCTGGAGCCTGCTTCCGATTCTGTGTCTCCCTCTTTCTCTGCCCCTCCCCCGTTCATGCTCTGTCTCTCTCTGTCTCAAGGATAAATAAAAGTTTAAAAAAAATAAAAATAAAAATAAAATAGTTTTATTTATTTTTGAGACAGAGAGAGACAGAGCATGAGCAGGGGAGGGGCAGAGAGAGAGGGAGACACAGAATCCAAAGCAGGCTCCAGGCTCTGAGCTATCAGCGCAGAGCCCAACATGGGGCTCGAACTCACAGACTGAGATCCTGACCTGAGCCGAAGTCAGAGGCTTAACTGACTGAGCCACCCAGGCGCCCCAGGAGTGTGTTATTTATTTTCTATTTATTTAAAATAGTTTTATTTATTTTTGAGACAGAGAGAGACAGAGCATGAGCAGGGGAGGGGCAGAGAGAGAGGGAGACACAGAATCCAAAGCAGGCTCCAGGCTCTGAGCTATCAGCACAGAGCCCAACGTGGGGCTCGAACTCACAGACTGAGATCATGACCTGAGCTGAAGTCAGACGCTCAACCGACTGAGCCACCCAGGCACCCCGGGAGTGTGTTTTTTAAAGCCAAATTAGACTGCATGGGGAATGATCTCCACCTCCCTCACCATTAAAGAAAGTGTTATCACATGTAGTCAGGAGGTCACAGCTGCATGCTCACATGCTACTCTTTGAGGCGATGCTTTTATAATGTCAGCGCTGTTCCATATCAAGAGCTCTGGCCAAGCAGGGACCCATGCCCTCCTTAGTCCCCAGTGCCCCACATTTCTATGTACACAGCCCTCAAGAAAGTCATTGGATTTTCACCTACACCAGACCCTAATGTGGTGTTGGCTCTGAGAATTTAAAATCAGATTAGGCTAAAGCAAATTAAGGGCTAATTAATGAATAAGTTCTGCAGAAATGTCAGAGCTGCAGGTACAACATGTATTTATTGCCTCTTTTGGTAGGAGAGAAAGTATAATCTAGGCTACTTGGATTCACTTCACTTCCTTGGAAGAAGAAAACCTGAGATAAGTATTCTGAGAAAGACCAAGACATGGCTTGACAAAAGCAGATTCTCTATTCTGTATACCTAGGATTTTATTTGACCAGTGATAGCTTTCAATT
The DNA here is from genome assembly GCF_028018385.1 of Neofelis nebulosa. Classification (NCBI taxonomy): domain Eukaryota; kingdom Metazoa; phylum Chordata; class Mammalia; order Carnivora; family Felidae; genus Neofelis; species Neofelis nebulosa. The sequence goes on from NC_080796.1 coordinate 38,621,219, forward strand.
TTCGGTGCCTCTAGGAAGAAAAAGAGCCGATGGTTTAATATCGCAACTGAATACACAGTTTATTTCAAGGTTTGAATTGTCAACAAAAGGAACGTGAATGGTTTCAAGTGATATTTCTAAACTTCCTTCAATGATTGTTTTCTGTGGAATCTGCAGATGTGTCTTTTGGATACATTCTTGGATTAAACAAAGGGAGGGTTGCAGGCTATCCCATTTCTGGTTACAAGGCTCCCCTTAAACCCAGTAACCACATCCTCCTCCTGAGTATGGTCCATAGACCTGGTAAGTAGAAAACCATTCCCTTCATGTACAGCCACAGCCCTTGTGGTAGTTCAGCCTTTATGGTGGAAGCTGACCTGTGTTTGCTGCTGCACTGTGGTCATTTACAAGCTATTTTCTCTGTGGCCCCATGGTAGGCATCATGAGGACAGGGTGTTCCATGTTTGTTTTTGTGCCACTGGTGGCTCTTGACTGTATCTTCCTGCACTAGGTTTTCAGGAAGTGACTGTTGAATTAAACAAGCCTAAAGTGAAATGCTGAAGCAATGAAAGGGAAGCAAATTATATTTAAGCTTCAGTGAGTAACTTCCAATAAGATCTGGTAAGCCAATTCATTGTTTGTAGTTGAGATGGGTCTGTAGTGCCCAGAGTGGTGGGATCATCGTGGAACATTTCTTCTTAAAGTCATATATGTTGTTGTTCTTGTTGTTGTTTTAAGTTTATTTATTTTGAGAGAGAGAGAGAGAGAGAGAGAGAGAGAGAGAGAGAATGCATGAGCAAGCAGGAGAGGGGCAAAGACAGAGGGGGAGAGAGAGAATCTGGATTCAAGCTGTCAGCCCGGAGCCCCATGTGGCGCTCAGTCTCACTAGATCATGACCTGACATGACATCAACAGTCGGATGTTTGATTGAATCAGCCACCCAGGCCCCAAAATCATCTCTGTTTTTAAAACAGACAACAAACAAACCAAGCTCTGTTAATAAGGTTGTAAATCCTCACACCAGACCACTAGGTTTGCGACCCTCATGAGTTCTTGTTGTAAGGAAGCATCAGCGTACGTTTCCGTTAATAAACGTGTATTGAACAACTGTGAGGAGCTAGCACTTTAAAGATGGGAACTTAGAGCAAGGAGTTAAGGGCATCCACTTAGGAGTCAGTTGATCAGCCTTCTAATTCTAGCTCCACCACTTTTTACCTGTGTGATACTGGACAAATGAAAACAGTGTCTTCATCTGTGCATTGGGTGTATAATATACTTACCTCCCAAAGTTGTGAGGATTAAGTGAGGCAATCCTTGCAAAGTCCTTAGTGTGCCTGGCACTTAGTAAGGACTCAACCAATGTTAATTAGTACTCTTACTGAAGGTGTGCTTCCTGACCTCAAAGGGCTGTCAGCCTAATATAAAGACATTGTGACATTCCTGCCTCAGGACATTTGTACCTGCTGATCCTTCTATCTGGAACATGTGTCCCTTAGATACTCTCTGGCCCACATTCTCATCTCCACTGGGCCTTTACTTAAATGCCAAGATCTCAGGAAAGTTTTCCTTCACAATCCTATTTGATGCTGAACATCACCCCCTTTTCCTGTTACTTTTTATATTCATTTCCCACTTAATTTTTCATCTTTTTTTTCTTATGACATACCATTTATTTTACTTATTTATTCTATTGTCTATCTTTCCGAATTGAATTCCAGAAAGGTGAGGATTTTGGTCTAGTCGGCCGCTGATCTGTTATTAGTGATGGAAATCATGTGTGCCCCATATTAAAGTGCTCAATAAGTGTTTGTTGAAAGAATGAGTCAAGGACCAGTCATGGGAATCTAGTAGAGGGCATGTTGAACTCTGCCTGTGTGTATCAGGGGGAGGCATCACAGAGAGATGATGCTCTGTTGAGTCTTAGGCTTACCATTCTTGACCTTTTTTCTGCTAACACTGTCAAAGATTTTGGAGGCCAAGAAGTCCCATAAGCTGCCATCTGCAAGCTAGAGACTCAGGGGAGGTGGGGGTGTAAGTTCTAGTGTGAGTGCAGGAGAAGATTTGATGTCCCAGCTTGAAAACAGTCAGGCAGGGAGTGTGAATTCTCCCTTACCCAACTTTTTGTTTTATTCAGGCCTTCCGTAGATTGGAAGGGGCCCCTCACACTAGGGAGGTCAGTCCGTTTTATTCAGTGTATGGATTCAAATGTTAATCTCACTCTAGAAACGTCCTCACCGACTCACCCAGCATAATGTTTGACCAAATATATGGACACCCTGTGTCCCAGTCATATTGAGACAGAAAATTAACCATCACAGCCACACACAGAGGATTCATTTTCTGTGTGTGACATCTGATTCACAGTTTCGAGGGTGCTACTGTATCTACACCCCTTTCTCTATAGGTCAGGAAAGCAGATGGGAACTCAGATGAGAGAATAGTACTATTATTGGAATAAGTTTGGATTCACTCTAACACTTATTTTATTTTATTATTTTTTATTTTATTTTTTTTTTTTTATTTATTTTTGGGACAGAGAGAGACAGAGCATGAACGGGGGAGGGGCAGAGAGAGAGGGAGACACAGAATCGGAAACAGGCTCCAGGCTCCGAGCCATCAGCCCAGAGCCTGACGCGGGGCTCGAACTCACGGACCGCGAGATCGTGACCTGGCTGAAGTCGGACGCTTAACCGACTGCGCCACCCAGGCGCCCCTAACACTTATTTTAAAAGGCAAATGTCTTGTATACTTGCTAAGGATATATGACTCATCCTGTCACTGGGGTGGTGAGAAAGGTCTTTAAGAATGGGTGTTTCCTAGGCAGACAGCCAGGGAAATAGTGTTTGAGACAGAGGGAATGGTACATGCGAAGGCATGAAGCCACAGTGTGATTGTTGAACCACAAATAATTTGATATGACCAAAACAGAAGGTGCCTGGAAAGGAGGCAGTGTGAGGCAAGGCTGTTGGGGGACCAAATTACAAAGGATTTTGTTTGCTAAAGAAATGGAATTTTATCTAGAAGGCAGTGGGAGCCATTGAGGGGCTCTAAGCAGGGTTGTGTCACATTTTTTTAAAGTTTATTTTTAGCTATTTTGAGAGAGATATACAGAACAAGCGGGGAAGGGCAGAGAGAAAGGGAGTACCAAGCAGGCTATGTGCTGTCAGCACAAAGCCCAATATGGAGCTTAAACTCACAAACTGTGAGATCATGACCTGAACCAAAATTAAGAGTAGGACACTTAACCAACAGAGCCACCCAGGTGCCCCTAAATTATATTTAATTGTTTTTATAACTTGATTTTTTAAAAATTTGAAAAAACATAATTTACATGGTATAACATTCAAAAGGGTATATACAGTAAAGAATCTCCCTCCCTGGGACAGTCAGTGTTTTCAGTATCTTATCTTTACTTCCAGAGATGTTATATGCATAGACAAGAAAATATGCTTATTTTCTATTTTTATACAAATGGCAGCAAAATTATTCATTGGAATACTGATGTACCTTAATATCACCTCTTTAAAAAGAACATTTAGTTAAGAAAAGTTTGTATAGCCAACTGAGTAGATAACACCTAGTTTTCTACTTGGGAGACTGTAGACCTAGGACACATTCTCCACATTGGGTTGTAGGAGATGGGCTGAAGGCTACATGTGTCAAACTCAAGAACTCATGGGATGTCCCAGTGAAAAGCTCATAGGGGTCTTACAGTTGGGAGAAATGTCTAGTTTGGAAGGATGGACTTATAGGTTATTAATGTATAGATATTGTGGTTAAAGCCACGTTAATGGATTCAGCTGTCAGGGAAAGGAGTAGGTGGAGAAGAGAAAAAGGCCCAGAGCAATGCCTTTTTAATAATTATTATATGTCTAATATTAGATATCTAATTAGGAATAGAGTTATTGTGGGAATCAAGGGAGAACAGTCCCTTCCACATGGTTTACTCGGGGCTCAAGTCTGGCAAATATAAGGGAAAAAAGTTTGTTGAAAGGTTGTTAGGTACTCACAGAATTTTTGGGAAGACCCAGAAGATATTTGGAGGCTATCTGGCAAAATCATATTCTAGAACTGGTGCTGTCAATATGCCACTGCTGCTATTGGACGTGGACTTGCAATGTGCAGGATCGATAACCACCATCACTGGACCCTGGGCACCAATTCCAGAACGACCACCTGCTACCTCTGGGAATGGGTGATGCTGCCATGCTCTTGCAAAAGGGGTCCTGCACAGTTCTCCATTAGATACTATTCAGTGATGGGGGTGGGTGTCTCTGGTGGTAGATTCTAGGTCATGTGCCCACACTTTAGCTGCAGCAAGGGTTGGAGAAAGAAGATTTGTGATCTTCAGCTTCTGGGGTGTGAAAGAAGTTCTACTTTGTAAGGTGGTGATTCCTTAAATTCAGGAAGACAGGTTAGACACTGTGTGGCCATGAATAATGTTAAATGTCCATTACAGATGTCAAATGCTGTAGGGTATAACAATTAGAAGGTAACTGGTGATCTTCAAGATAGTAAATTTCTGACAAGTGGTGGGAATGGATGTCTGAATGCAGTGGATTGAGAAATGAGGGGGAAATGAGGAAATTGAGCCATTGTGTGTTGATTATGGTTAGAAGGAAGGAGTATTAGGAAGGGGAGGGGAGTTATTATATCTGGAAAGGTGCGTAGGTCTTGAAACAGTGGTATGATCTAGTCTAAGAGAAATTAGTCTTTGAAAGGGAGGTTTGAAGACAAAGAGAAGAGAGAGAAGTGTGGATAGTTGATGGGATGATGCCTGTGAGCGGGTGGAGGAATAGGTTTTGGTGCAGTGTGGAAGGACGTGCAAAAGCACATACTTGTATTTGTGGAGATGGGATGTAGAGGGAGAGTTGATACTAACAGCCTCTACTTTCTCTGTGTGTGGGGAAATAATGTTGGCTTAGAATGAGAATGGCACAGGTCAGGTGGGATCTTGAAAAGAGTAGTGAAGATTTGGAATATCTTTTGGTGTGAAGTGGAGAAAGGGTTGTTCAAGGAAGAGAAAAAGGATGGGTTAGGAAAGTCGAGGGACCCAAATGAGAATGGAAATGATAGCTAGGCCCCCGCTGTTGGATCCCATGCAGTACCAGATCCGGCAGGAGGACAAGAAGAGAGCTTGTTGGTTGGTAGGGAGATGGAAGTGACGGAAGTGACGTAACAGGGTCTAGTATGATGGGAAAAGAAGTGAAATCTAGAGAGTTGATGGTTGGAAAAGATACAAATATCAAAGAGAAGCCAAAGAGTAGATTGGGTTGGATGGGGATAAAGGAGAGAGTGGAGAAACAGAAGAAAGCATGTAATCATCATGTTGAATGCTGGGTGTGTAAGATTTCAGAGAGGGAGTGGTTTCCAATGATGACTAGGCTCAGAATGTGAAGAGGAGGTGAAGGTCACTGGGAACAGAGAGGCTGGAGTGTTGAATAATTTTTCTTCATGGACATTGAAGGTTCCCAGGCTGATAGCAGGAGATAGGCTGAAAATCCAGGTGCAGAGATTTAAGGGATGAAAGGACAAGGTTGATAAGTGGGATAATTAGTGAAAGATTAAGTTAAATTGTGGCATATTTGTAAGCATTCAACAGATGGTAGCCATCAATAATCAGATGGCTGTAATGAGGAGGTGTTTTTGCTAGATAGCATGAATCTTAAAGGAGGGGATTTTGTTTTGTTTTGTTTTGTTTTTTTGGAGTGCCAGCCAACTCTTGTTTGGAAGATGGAAATGTGGAGATTGAAAATTCCCTGCTCTGAACTCCAGGATGTAAGGGAAAAGCAGGGTACTCAGGGAGAACTGGCTTCAACTAAAGCAAGAAGATGGTAGGAAAAATCCAGGAGGTTGTTGAGGCTGGGAGGTTTTTTTTTTTTAATGTTTATTTATTTGAGAGAGAGGGAGAGGAATGGGGGCAGAGAGAGAGAGAGAGAGAGAGAGAGAGAGAGAGAATGAATGAATAAATAAATGAATCCTAAGCAGGCTCCATGCTGTCAGCCCTGAGCCTGACATGGGGTTGGATCTCCTCAATGATGAGATCGTGACCTGAGCCAAAATCAAGAGTCATGCTTAACTGACTGAGCCATCCAGGTGTCCTGAGGCTGGGAATGGTTTCCAGAAGACTCGCAGGGAAACATGTGAAGAAGGCCTTTAGCTGCAGGAGATTGCAGGAGGAGAGTAATCATGTGTGGTTGAACACAATAAAAAAATCAAGTTTGCCTGCAGAATCTGTTATGGATGCCATCATGTCACCACCCCAGGGAAATTATTCAAGGACCTGAAAGACTGGGTAGATCTTTTCAATAGCACATTGTCATTAGTCTGTGACAGTGTTATATCAATACATATGGCAGATGAAAATATGAACCAAAAGTTGATGAATCTGGCTAATTGAGAAAGTAACATATAGATAGCTCAAGTTAACAAAATGATTTATTTAGTCTGGGTAAATAGGTAAAACTTGATAGTTCACATACTGTCTGAATAAGATAATTGCCAAATGTCCATTTCAATCTGAATTGCATCAATATCACTACAGCTGAGTTTATTGAGGTTTCAGAAGTCTTCCTTGTAGTCATAGTTGTTGGCCTTTGGTGATGAGGATGACATGGGTTCTCACCATCCCTTCATCCATGTTAGTTCAGCTTGAAAGTCTTGGTTCTTCATAATTTTAAGGTTGTGATAAAGAACTTTCTGGTACAATCTGGAATGTGAGATAGGCTTTCTGATACAAGAAACTCCTGGGGAAATGTGATTCTCTACCATATGGTGCTATCATGTTTTTAGCATACCAAAATTAAAAAAAAATTTAGAGTATTCTGTTTATCCCATCTAGAACTTGAAGCAAATAAGGAAAAAAACCACACAAACTAATAGTTTGAAATGATTTTAAATAGCTAGAATTCATATAATAGCAGACAACTTACACAAAACCGTGTAATAGAGTATCAGCGTATACAGATCAATAACACGATGAGGAAGTGTTTATTTTATATTGTTCTGGAGACCTCTTAAAATGAGAAAGAATTCCTTAATAATCCAAACTCTTCAATTCAATTTAGAAAATGTTTCAGACCTTTTCTGAGAAGCTGCTGGCTTTAGATCCTGTGTAGGTATGTTAGTCTTCCAGGGCAGCTATGACAAATTACCACAAACTGAGTGGTTTAATACAATAGAAATTATTCTTCCACAGTTTGGAAACTAGAAATCTGAAGTCAAAGTTTCAATAGGGCTGTGTTCTCTCTGAAGGCTCTAGGAGAGAATCTGTTCCATGCCTTTCTCTTAGCTTCTGGTTTTGCTGGTAATCTTTGGCATTCTCTGGCTTGAAGACACATCACTCCAATCTCTGCATTGGTAAAAAAAAAAAAAAAAAAAAAAACAAAAAAAACCACCACCTGGTTTTCTCTCTGTGTGTCCAGCTCTTCTCTTTTTATAAGGTCATCAGTTAAACTGGATTAAATATGACCTCATCTTAACCACCTATACCTACAACAACCCCTTTCCCAAATAAGGGGTTGTTTCCCAAATAAGGTCACATTCTGAGGTTCTGGGAAAGACATGAATTTGGTGGGGACACTATTTAGCCCAATACAGGAAGCTTCTAAAGTGAATAGCAAATGACTTCTGTCTTCAGAAGATGGAGCGCCTACTGTGGTTGGGGAAACTATAGGGCCAAGGCAACGTGTTCAGTTGGTAATGGATACAGAATACCGTGGACACACAGAGGGGTGAGCAACTGGTTGTGAGTCCAGGGTAGACATGGAAGGCTTTAGGGTAAAGGCAGTGGCAGACCTGAAGGATAACTAGTATACCGGCTGGTAGAAAGGGAGGAACAGGGCATTCTGGGCTAAGGGACTAGTCCGAGCAGGCACGGAGATGGAAGTGTGCATCCACCATGCGGGAAGCTCAAGACGTCTGGGGTGTAAGGCTATAGAAGAGCAGGCCTTTGGGTAGTGTGGTTGCATGTGTTGTGTGGCCATTGGGAGGGGAGGGAGAAGGGAGGAGGGAGCAGAGGGAGATACGAAGGGTCATGGGAGCACAGTCATTCATGTCCACGAATGACTGCCAGAATGGGATCTTAGAGATGTGAAGTGGTTAAGGGGGGAGTTCAAGGAGAAGCTGAATGACCGTTCCTTAGGGAGCTCTAGAAGGCATCTCTGGACTTGGAGGGCTAGACTGGGTGATATCTGTTCTCCCTCTCAGCAATCAGGTTCTGTGACTGTGAGATAGAAGTATTGTATCTTGCCTCTTGCACTAGTTACTATGCTCTTACTTCCTCTCCTCTTTCTTCCTATCAAGCCTCTTCCCCATGCCAGGCACTGCGGCCATAACAGTGAACAGGAAGACAAAGACAGCATCATTTTAATCTTTTCCCTGTGGTATTAGCACAAGGAGTACATAGTAGGTTCTCCTTAAATGTTGCTTTGAATTGAATCTGAGTGGGGAAAAATGACAAGGCAGTTTTGCCCTGGGTAATAAGTTCTGCTTCATGGTTGATCTGCTGTTGAAAGATGATCTCAGTAACCTCTTTATGAACAGGTGGAGAGTAGGTGGCTGCTTACATGTGTTTGGTTTCTGAGTCATCAGAAAGGCTCCTTTGCCTCCCAGAATAGCTCCTTCATCCAGGCTGTAGGTACTTTTAATTCTACTATTGGAGGTTAGTTTCCCTCTGTTAAAATGCAGATGCCCTCTGGAGAGAGGATATCCATTTACTCTCAGAAGTCGTTTGTACCTTAATAGGGGGGAGGGTTTCTTGGCCTTTTCTGCATGGCAGGTTTTTGAGGAAAGCACGTGGAGGGAAAAGGGGACCCAGGGGATGAGTACTGGACATGCCAAAAGTAAACTTTGTCAGAGTTAGCAATTTGGATAGCTGACCCTGGGGATGTAGTCTCTTGGCTTAGAAAAATCCATTATTACTTATTTGCTGATGTATGTTGGGCAAGAAGTGCTTATTTCTATAGTAAGTTTTATGGCTCCAAAACTGTTATTTATTTTTTAAAAGGTGCAATACTAACTAGAATTTAAATAAAAATTTGAAAAAAAATAAAAAAGCCAAACCAAAAAAAATAAAATAAAATAAAGGTGCAATAAATCCCATCTTCCCCACTCTCACCTCAACAAAAGTAATTTGTGTGGCAGCCTGATTTGTGGTCTTTATGGACAAGGCTATGCTACATACAGTTTGTGTGTTCACGTATCAGGGAAGGCTAATAGTATCTACTGTACCAAATATCCTCCAGAGTTTTGGTGGCTTGTTTCAGAGGTTTCTTTTTTCATTCACATCATAATATGATTCAGATTGATTGGGAAGGAGAGGGTGTTCCACATAGTCTTTCAGGGACCCAGGCTTCTTCCATGCTGTATGTCCACCATCTTTATTACTTGGCTTCAGGGTCACACTAGCCTCATCTGGAAGGTATGTCAAAGGGAAGAGAAAGCATACTTCCTTTTAACTGCCTTGACCTGGAAATGATACACATTTCACCTCACATCCATTGATGAGAACCAGTCTCAAAGACCCACCAAGATGGGAAGAGGCTGGGAGATGTCCAGGAAGAGGAAGCAGCCTTGGTGAGCCTCTGACAACAGGTCATCAGAAAGCATTTACACATTTTCCTTCTGTCTGTGACATAACCTGACCCTTGGGGGTTGTTATTAAGGGAACAGGGAGCAAGAGAGACTAGCAGTGACCTGGAAACTGTCCAGTGTTTAGAATGGTGAAAAGTCATTCATTCTGCTTGGTGAAGGACATCATCCTGCTGTTGGATTTTTGCTGTGTGAGGGAGACTGCAGTTGTGGTGCAAAGAGATGTCTCTATTTTGTTTGCTTGTTTATTTCCTTTTTCATGGAAGTAGGAAAAGCTATAGGAATTTGGGGATTTTGAATGCAGTGGCTTCTATAATGTTACATTTCCTCTAGTCCACTTCCCTCATTGGGATGAGAGAGGCAATTGGATGAGAGAGGCAATTGACTTGTCCAAATTCATATAGCAAGTTAGTGGTTTACTTCAGTCTCAGACCTGTTTTCCAGATTTCTACTCTGGTGTTCTTTCCACTACTGCTTTTCCCTTGGAGAACCACTATTTGGAGACTAGACATGCGCTGCCAGGGTCCACAGGATGATAGGAGGCTTGATCGGGTGAAATTGGAAGCTTCCTTGTAGCTTGGAGATTCCTTGATTGTGTTTGAATATATGGTGTCTGATTGTATAATCCCTGGCCTGATGAGAGTGATGTAGTTTCCAAAAATTTGTAACTCTCCTGAGAAAATAGAATCTTAGCTTTTTATTCTTCTCAATTCTGTCTTTAATACATTTTTATCTTTTTAAAACTGTTTGTTTTTTAAATACATATTTTTTCTAACTGTAAAAGTAACAATTTCAATTTTAGAAATTAAGTATATTTAGATGTAACAAAAATATATACAAATATAACAAAAAATATTCTGTAATTCCATAACTCAACAATGCAGCAGTAACAACTATTAATATCTTACTTTTCTATGTGTGTTCCCTAGCCATTTATTGAATACATAAATACTTGTACACTTATGTACAGTATAATTAGAATGAAATATTATACAATATGAAATAAATATTATACAACTCTTAAAATATTTCATATTACTTAAGATGAAATATTATATAACCCTTAAAATTGTTTTAAAATAGTAGTGGTATGAAATATGCTCATATATATTTGTATACTTATCATAATATAATTAGAATAAAAATCTAATTTTATTTGTCTTGCTTGTCATTTTTTTTTTAATCTGCTTTTTAATGGAAGTAGGAAAAAGCAAATGGAAATTCATATACCTTGGAATAAAATTCAAATTGTATCATGCATAACTGTACAAATATGTATGAGCATTTCTCCATATCATGAATTACATTAAAACATTTTTTAAAGGGTTGCACAATATTTCATCTTGTGGAAATACACCATGCTGAAGGAAACAGCCCAGGCAGGGAGGAGGGAAGGAGTAGTAGTATCTTTAGTTCTTGGCCCTCATGCTCTGCTCCTCTTCTCCCAGGGCATCAGCAGCCTATTCAGCTCACTGAAGGTTGTCCGGCTGCTACGTCTTGGGCGAGTGGCCCGTAAGCTGGACCACTACATTGAATACGGAGCCGCTGTGCTGGTGCTGCTGGTGTGTGTGTTTGGGCTGGCTGCTCACTGGATGGCCTGCATCTGGTACAGCATTGGGGACTACGAGATCTTTGATGAAGACACCAAGACCATCCGCAACAACAGCTGGCTCTACCAACTGGCGATGGACATTGGCACCCCTTACCAGTTCAATGGATCTGGCTCAGGGAAGTGGGAAGGTGGTCCCAGCAAGAATTCCGTCTATATCTCCTCATTGTATTTCACTATGACCAGCCTTACCAGCGTGGGCTTTGGAAACATTGCCCCATCCACAGACATCGAGAAAATCTTTGCAGTGGCCATCATGATGATTGGCTGTAAGTATGACAGTTGCTGGGGCTGGGTGGGGGATGGGCAGGGGACATCCTGTTTCACCATAACTTCTATTGGTTGGAAATAGGGTGATGGCTACAACGCTCACAGGATCAGGGTGTAATGACTTAAAATAAGCCACATTCTGTTCTTTTTTTTTTTTTTTTTGAGATGAGCTTTAACATTTTCCTGATAATTAAAGCATTGCATGTTTGCTGCAAAGATATTTAGAAAATATTAAAGGGCACATGTAGAAAATCGAGACCAATGAAATTCTACTTCTCAGAAATAACTATTACCTAATAAAGTTAGAATGAAATCATCGTATACAACTTGGTAACCTGCTTGCTCATAGAACAGTGAATTGTGAAAAGTCTTTCCACGTCTGTTTAAATACAGCTCTAGGTCTGCACAGTCCCTTATGGTACCAGAGAAAGAATATATGGAAAAAAAGAATGTTAGCTATCTCATTAATTATCTTTTATATTTATTATATGTCGAAATGATATTTTTATATAGGGGGTTAAATAAAATATCCCATTATAATTAATTTCATGTTTCTTTTGGATATTTTTAATGAAAAATTTAATTTAATGCTCCTAGGAATATTTTTAAAATTTTTTTTAAATATGAAATTTATTGTCAAATTGGTTTCCATACAACACACAGTGCTCATCCCAACAGGTGCCCTCTTCAATACCCATCACCCTCCCTCCCCTCCCTCTCACCCCCCCATCAACCCTCAGTTTGTTCTAAGTTTTTAAGAGTCTTTTATGTTTTGGCTCCCTCCCTCTCTAACCTTTTTTTTTCCTTCCCCTCCCCCATGGTCTTCTGTTAAGTTTCTCAGGATCCACATAAGAGTGAAAACATATGGTATCTGTCTTTCTCTGTGTGACTTATATCACTTAGCATAACACTCTCCAGTTCCATCCACGTTGCTACAAAAGGCCATATTTTATTCTTTCTCATTGCCAAGTAGTATCCCATTGTGTATATAAACCACAACTTCTTTATCCATTCATCAGTTGATGGACATTTAGGCTCTTTCCACAATTTGGCTATTGTTGAAAGAGCTGCTATAAACATTGGGATACAAGTGCCCCTGTGCATCAGTACTCCTGTATCCCTTGGGTAAATTCCTAGCAGTGCTATTGCTGGGTCATAGGGTAGATGTATTTTTAATTTTTTGAGGAACCTCCACACTGTTTTCTAGAGCGGCTGCACCAGTTTGTATTCCCACTAACAGTGAAAGAGGGTTCCCGTTTCTCCACATCCTTGCCAGCATCTATAGTCTCCTGATTTGTTCATTTTAGCCACTCTGACTGGCGTGAGGTGGTATCTGAGTGTGGTTTTGATTTGTATTTCCCTGATGAGGAGCGACGTTGAGCATCTTTTCATGTGCCTGTTGGCCATCTGGATGTCTTCCTTGGAAAAGTGTCTATTCATGTCTTCTGCCCATTTCTTCACTGGGTTATTTGTTTTTCAGGTGTGGAGTTTGGTGAGCTCTTTATAGATTTTGGATACTAGCCCCTTGTCCAATATGTCATTTGCAAATATCTTTTCCCATTCCGTTGGTTGCTTTTTAGTTTTGTTGATTGTTTCCTTTGCTGTGCAGAAGCTTTTTATCTTCATGAGGTCCCAATAGTTCATTTTTGCTTTTAATTCCCTTGCCTTTGGGGATGTGTCAAGTAAAAAATTGCTGTGGGTGAGGTCAGAGAGGTTTTTTCTTGCTTTCTCCTCTAGGGTTTTGATGGTTTCCTGTCTCACATTCAGGTCCTTTATCCATTTTGAGTTTGTTTTTGTGAATGGTGTAAGAAAGTGGTCTAGTTTCATCCTTCTGCATGTTGCTGTCCAGTTCTCCCAGCACCATTTGTTAAAGAGACTGTCTTTTTTCCATTGGATATTGTTTTCTGCTTTGTCAAAGATTAGTTGGCTATACTTTTGTGAGTCTAATTCTGGGGTTTCTATTCTATTCCATTGGTCTATGTGTATGTTTTTGTGCCAATACCATGCTGTCTTGATGATTACAGCTTTGTAGTAGAGGCTCAAGTCTGGGATTGTGATGCCTCCTGCTTTGGTCTTCTTCTTCAAAATTACTTTGGCTATTCGGGGCCTCTTGTGGTTCCATACAAATTTTAGGATTGCTTGTTCTAGCTTTGAGAAGAATGCTGGTGCAATTTTGATTGGGATTACATTGAATGTGTAGATAGCTTTGGTTAGTATTGACCTTTTAACAATATTTATTCTTCCAATCCATGAGCACGGAATGTTTTTCCATTTCTTTATATCTTCTTCAATTTCCTTCATAAGTTTTCTATAATTTTCAGCATACAGATCTTTTACATCTTTGGTTAGGTTTATTCCTAGGTATTTTATGCTTCTTGGTGCAATTGTGAATGGGATCAGTTTCTTTATTTGTCTTTCTGTTGCTTCATTATTAGTGTATAAGAATGCAACTGATTTCTGTACATTGATTTTGTATCCTGTGACTTTGCTGAATTCATGTATCAGTCCTAGCAGACTTTTGGTGGAGTCTATCAGGTTTTCCACGTGTAATATCATGTCATCTGCAAAAAGTGAAAGCTTGACTTCATCTTTGCCAATTTTGATGCCTTTGATTTCCTTTTGTTGTCTGCTTGCTGATGGTAGCACTTCCAACACTATGTTAAACAACAGCGGTGAAAGTGGACATCCCTGTCATGTTCCTGATCTCAGGGAGAAAGCTCTCAGTTTTTCCCCATTGAGGATGATATTAGCTGTGGGCTTTTCATAAATGGCTTCTATGATGTGTAAGTATGTTCCTTCTATCCCGACTTTCTCGAGGGTTTTTATTAAGAAAGGATTCTGAATTTTGTCAAATGCTTTTTCTGCATCAATTGACAGGATCATATGGTTCTTATCTTTTCTTTTATTAATGTGATGTATCACACTGATTGATTTGAGAATGTTGAACCAGCCCTGCATCCCAGGAATGAATCCCACTTGATCATGGTGAATAATTCTTTTTATATGCTGTTGAATTCAATTTGCTAGTATCTTATTGAGAATTTTTGCATCCATATTCATCAGGGATATTGGCCTGTAGTTCTCTTTTTTTGCTGGGTCTCTGTCTGGTTTAGGAATCAAAGTAATGCTGGCTTCATAGAATGAGTCTGGAAGTTTTCCTTCCCTTTCTATTTTTTGGAACAGCTTGAGAAGGATAGGTATTATCTCTGCTTTAAATGTCTGGTAGACGGGGCGCCTGGGTGGCGCAGTCGGTTAAGCGTCCGACTTCAGCCAGGTCACGATCTCGCCATCCGTGAGTTCGAGCCCCGCGTCAGGCTCTGGGCTGATGGCTCAGAGCCTGGAGCCTGTTTCCGATTCTGTGTCTCCCTCTCTCTCTGTCCCTCCCCCATTCATGCTGTGTCTCTCTCTGTCCCAAAAATAAATAAACGTTGAAAAAAAAAAATTAAAAAAAAAAAATGTCTGGTAGAACTCCCCTGCGAAGCCATCTGGTCCTGGACTCTTATTTGTTGGGAGATTTTTGATAGCTGATTCCATTTCTTTGCTGGTTATGGGTCTGTTCAAGTTTTCTATTTCTTCCTGTTTGAGTTTTGGAAGAGTGTGGGTGCTTAGGAATTTGTCTATTTCTTCCAGGTTGTCCAGTTTGTTGGCATATAATTTTGATAGTATTCCCTGATAATTGCTTGTTTTTCTCAGGGATTGGTTGTAATAATTCCATTTTCATTCATGATTTTATCTATTTGGGTCATCTCCTTTTACTTTTTGAGAAGCCTGGCTAGAGGTTTATCAATTTTGTTTATTTTTTCAAAAAACCAACTCTTGGTTTCATTGATCTGCTCTACAGTTTTTTTAGATTCTATATTGTTTATTTCTGCTCTGATCTTTATTATTTCTCTTCTTCTGCTGGGTTTGAGGTGTCTTTGCTGTTCTGCTTCTATTTCCTTTAGGCGTACTGTTAGATTTTGTATTTGGGATTTTTCTTGTTTCTGGAGATAGGCCTGGATTGCAGTGTATTTTCCTCTCAGGACTGCCTTTGCTGCATTCCAAAGCATTTGGATTATTGTATTTTCATTTTCATTTGTTTCCATATATTTTTAAATTTCTTCTCTAATTGCCTGGTTGACCCATTCATTCTTTAGTAGGGTGATCTTTAACCTCCATGCTTTTGGAGATTCTCCAGACTTTTTCCTGTGGTTGATTTCAAGCTTCATAGCATTGTGGTCTGAAAGTATGCATGGTATGATCTCAATTCTTTTATACTTATGAAGGGCTGTTTTGTGACCCAGTATGTGATCTATCTTGGAGAATGTTCCATGTGCACTTGAGAAGAAACTATATTGTGTTGCTTTGGGATGCAGAGTTCTAAACATATCTGTCAAGTCCATCTGATCCAATGCATTATTCAGAGCCCTTGTTTCTTTATTGATCCTGTGTCTAGATGATCTATTCATGGCTGTAAGTGGAGTATTAAAGTCCCCTGCAATTACCACATTCTTATCAATAAGGTTGCTTATGTTTGTGATTAATTGTTTTATATATTTGGGGCTCCCGTATTCGGCGCATAGACATTTATCATTGTTAGCTCTTCCTGATGGATAGACCCTGTAATTATTATATAATGTCCTTCTTCATCTCTTGTTACGGCCTTTAATTGAAAGTCTAGTTTGTCTGATATAAGTATGGCTACTCCAGCTTTCTTTTGAGTTCCAGTAGCATGGTAGATAGTTCTCCATCCCCTCACTTTAAATATGAAGGTGTCCTCAGGTCTAAAATGAGTCTCTTGTAGACAGCAAATAGATGGGTCTTGTTTTTTTATCCATTCTGATACCCTATGTCTTTTGGTTGGAGCATTTAGTCCATTTACATTCAGTGTTGTTATAGAAAGATACAGGTTTAGAGTCATTGTGATGTCTGTAGGTTTCAGGCTTGTAGTGATGTCTCTGGTACTTTGTCTCACAGGATCCCCCTTAGGATCTCTTGTAGGGCTGGTTTAGTGGCGATGAATTCCTTCAGTTTTTGTTTGTTTGGGAAGACCTTTATCTCTCCTTCTGTTCTAAATGATAGAATTGCTGGATAAAGGATTCTCGGGTGCATATTTTTTCTGTTCATCACATTGAAGATTTCCTGCCATTCCTTTCTGGCCTGCCAAGTTTCAGCAGATAGATCCATCACTAGTCTTATTGGTCTACCTTCATATGTTAGAGCATGTTTATCCCTAGCTGCTTTCAGAATTTTCTCTTTATTCTTGTATTTTGCCAGTTTCACTATGATATGTTGTGCAGAAGATTGATTCAAGTTATGTCTGAAGGGAGTTCTCTGTGCCTCTTTGATTTCAATGCCTTTTTCCTTCCCCAGATCAGGGGAGGTCTCAGCTATGATTTGTTCAAGTACACCTTCAGCCCCTTTCTCTCTCTCTTCCTCTTCTGGAATTCCTATGATACGGGTATTGTTCCATTTGATTGCATTACTTAGTTTTCTAATTCTCCCCTCATACTCCTGGATTTTTTTATCTCTCTTTTTCTCAGCTTCCTCTTTTCTCCATAATTTTATCTTCTAATTCACCTATTCTCTCCTCTGCCTCTTCAATCCGAGCTGTGGTCACCTCCATTTTATTTTGTACCTCATTTATAGCATTTTTAAGCTCCTCATGACTATTTCTTAGTCCCTTGATCTCTGTAGCAATAGATTCTCTGCTGTCCTCTATACTTTTTTCAAGCCCAGCAATTAATTTTATGACTATTATTCTAAATTCTTGTTCCGTCATATTGCTTAAATTGTTTTTGATCAATTCATTAGCTGTCACTACTTCCTAGAGTTTCTTTTGAGGAGAATTCGTCTGTTTCGTCATTTTGGATAGTCCCTGGGATGGCACAGAACTGCGGGGCACTTCCCCTGTGCTGTCTGGAGTAACTTGTGTTGGTGGGCGGGGCCACAATCAGACCTGATGTCTGTCCCCAGCCCACCACTGGGGCCACAGTCAGACTGGTGTGAACCTTATCTTCCCCTCTCCCAGGGGCAGGACTCACTGTGGAATGGTGTGGCCCCTGTCTGGGCTACTTGCACACTGCCAGGCTTGTGGCACTGCTTTGATGGGATCTGGTGTATTAGCTAGGGTAGGTCCACAAGGTGCACAGGGGCTGGAGGGCCAGGCTTAGCTCGCTTTGCCATCGGTGGTCCCCTGTGGGAGGGGCCCTGCAGCACTGGAAGGGAGGCAGGCAGACCTGTTGGAGGGATGGATCCACAGAAGCACAGTGTTGGGTGTTTGCACCGTGCAAGCAAGTTCGGTACTGGGAACTGGTGCTGGGAAATCCCTTTGGGGTTTCAGTTGGGGGATGGGAGAGGAAGATGGCGCTAGCCAGCACCTTTGCTCCCCGCCAAGCTGAGCTCTATCTTCTGGGGCTCAACACCTCTCCCTCCTGGTGTCCTCTCGCCCTCCCGCTCTCTGAGCAGAGCTGTTGACTTATAACATTCCAGATGTTAAGTCCCACTGGCTGTCAGAACTCACCCCATCTGGCCCCTCCGCTTTTGCAAGCAAGACTCGGGGGCTCTGCCTTGCTGGGCAGGCTGTCCCTCCACCGCCCCGGCTCCCTCCCGCCAGTCCATGTAGCACGCACCACCTCTCCGCCCTTCCTACCCTCTTCCATGGGCCTCTTGTCTATGTTTGGCTCTGGAGAGTCCGTTCTGCTAGTCTTCTGGTGGTTTTCTTGGTTATTTAGGCAGATGTGGGTGGAATATAAGTGATCAGCAGGACGTGGTAAGCCCAGCCGCCGCAAGCCTTCCCAAGCCTCTGGAATACTATTTTTTTTTAAAGTTTATTTATTTGAGAGAGAAAAAGAGACAGAAAACAACTGGGGGTGAGGCAGAGAGAGGGAGAGAGAATCCCAAGCAGGCTCCGTACTGTCAGCACAGAGCCCAAAGCAGGGCTTGACCTTACAAACCATGGGATCATGACCTGAGCCAAAATCAAGATTTGGATGCTCAACTGACTAAGCCGCCCAGGTACCCCAGTGCCATCTTTTATTTAGTTAAAAAAATGTTTCTTGTAATGTTATTTATTTATTTAATTTTTAATTTTTATTTTTATTTTATTTTTTACATTTTTATTTTCTATATTTATTTTTTATATTTATATTATATATATTTATATTATTTATATTATATATAATTATATATATTATATAATTATATATAATTATATATAATTACATAATTATATTATATATAATTATATATATAAATTATATTTACATATTATATTTATTTATTATATTTTATATTTATATTATTTTTATTTATTTTATATTTATTTTTATTTTTATATTTACTTTATATATTTATTTTACATTTTATAATAATTTTATAATATATTTTAATAATATATTTATAATATATTAATAATATATATTAAATATAAATATATACATATGAATAAATATAAATATAAATATAAATAAATAATAATTTAATAATATATTTTAATAATTTTATAATAATTTATAATATATTTTATATTTATTTTATATGTATTTTTATATGTATTTTTATATTTATTATTTATTATATTTTATATTTATATTTTATATATTTTTTATTTATTTTTATTTTTTATATTTATATTTATAATTTTTATTTTTATTTTTTATGGCTACATGTAGCATATAGTGCAACAATGATTTCAGGAGTAGATTCCTTAATGCCCCTTACCCATTTAGCCCATCCCCCTTCCCACAACCCCTCCAGTAACTCTCAGTTTGTTCTCCATATGTATGAGTCTCTTCTGTTTTGTCCCCCTCCCTGTTTTTATATTATTTTTGTTTCCCTTCCCTTATGTTCATCTGTTTTGCCTCTTGAAGTCCTCATATGAGTGAAGTCATAGGATTTTTGTCTTTCTCTGACTAATTTCACTTAGCATAATACTCTCCAGTCCCAACCATGTAGCTGCAAATGGCCAGATTTCATTCTTTTTGATTGCTGAGTGATACTCCATTGTATATATATACCACATCTTCTTTTTTTTTTTTTTTTTTTTTTTTTTTTTTAATTTTTTTTTCAACATTTTTTATTTATTTTTGGGACAGAGAGAGACAGAGCATGAACGGGGGAGGGGCAGAGAGAGAGGGAGACACAGAATCGGAAACAGGCTCCAGGCTCCAAGCCATCAGCCCAGAGCCTGATGCGGGGCTCGAACTCACGGACCGCGAGATCGTGACCTGGCTGAAGTCGGACGCTTAACCGACTGTGCCACCCAGGCGCCCCATACCACATCTTCTTTATCCATTCATCCATCAATGGACATTTGGGCTCTTTCCATACTTGGGCTATTGTTGATAGTACTGCTACAAACATGGGGGTGCATGTGTCCCTTTGAAACAGCACACCTGTACCCTTGGATAAATGCCTAATAGTGCAATTGCTGGCTTGTAGTGTAGTTCTATTTTTAGTTTTTTGAGGAAGCTCCATACTGTTTTCCAGAGTGGCTGCACCAGCTTGCATTGCCACCAACAATGCAAAAGAGATCTTTCTCCGAATCCTCGCCAACATCTGTTGTTGCCTGACTTGTTCATGTTGGCCATTCTGACAGGTGTAAAGTGGTATCTCATTGTGGTTTTGATTTGTATTTCCCTGATGATGAGTGAAGTTGAGCATTTTTTCATGTGTCAGTTGGCCATCTGGATGTCTTCTGTGGAGAAGTGTCTATTCATGTCTTTTGCCCATTTCTTCACTGGATTATTTGTTTTTTGGGTGTTGAGTTTGATAAGTTCTTTATAGATTTTGGATACCAACCCTTTATCTGATATGTCATTTGCAAATATCTTCTCCCATTTGTCAGTTGCCTTTTAGTTTTGCTGATTGTTTCCTTTGCTGTGCAGAAGCTTTTTATTTTGATGAGGTCCCAGTAGTTCATTTTTGCTTTTGTTTCCCTTGCCTCTGGAGACATGTTGAGTAAGAAGTTGCTGCGGCTAAGATCAAAGAGGTTTTTTGCTTGCTTTCTCCTCAAGGATTTTGATAGCTTCCTGTCTTACATTTAGTTCTTTCATCCATTTTGAGTTTCTTTTTGTGTACGGTGTAAGAAAGTGGTCCAGGTTCATTCTTCTGCATGTCGCTGTCCAGTTTTCCCAGCACCACTTGCTGAAGAGACTGTCTTTATTCCATTGGGTATTCTTTCCTGCTTTGTCAAAGATTAGTTGGCCATACGTTTGTGGGTCCATTTCTGGGTTCTCTATTCTGTTCCATTGATCTGAGTGTCTGTTCTTGGGCCTGTACCATACTGTCTTGATGATTACAGCCTTGTAGTATAGTTTGAAGTCTGGGATTATGATGCCTCCTGCCTTGGTTTTCTTTTTCAAGATTTCTTTGGCTATTTGGGGTCTTTTCTGCTTCCATAAAAATTTTAGGATTATTTGTTCTAGCTCTGTGAAGAATGCTGGTGTTATTTTGATAGGGATTGCATTGAATATGTAGATTTCTTTGGGTTGTATCAACATTTTAACAATGTTCTTCCTATCCAGGAGCATGGAATCTTTTTTCATTTTTTTGTGTCTTCTTCAATTTCTTTCGTAAACTTTCTATAGTTTTCAGTGTATAGATTTTTCACCTCTTTGGCTAGATTTGTTCCTAGGTATTCTATGCTTTTTGGTGCAATTGTAAATGGGATCGATTCCTTGATTTCTCTTTCTGTCACTTCATTGTTGGTGTATAGGAATGCAACCGATTTCTGTGTGTTGGTTTTATATCCTGCAACTTTGCTGAATTCATGAATCAATTCTAGCAGTTTTTTGGTGGAATCTTTTGGGTTTTCCTTGTAGAGTAGCATGTCATCTGCGAAGAGTGAAAGTTTGAGCTCCTCCTGGCCAATAGGGGTGCCTTTTATTTCTTTGTGTTGTCTGATTGCAGTGGCTAAGACTTCCAATACTATGTTTAATAACAGTGGTGAGAGTGGACGTCCCTGTCTTGTTCCTGACCTTAGGGGGAAAGCTGTCAGTTTTTCCCCATTGAGGATGATATTAGCATTGGGTCGTTCATATGTGGCTTTTATGATCTCGAGGTATGCTCCTGCTATCCCTACTTTCTTGAGGGTTTTTATCAAGAAACGATGCTACATTTTGTCAAATGCTTTCTCTGCATCTATTGAGAGGATCATATGGTTCTTGTCCTTTCTTTTATTGATGTGATGAATCACGTTAGTTGTTTTGCGTTTATTGAACCAGCCCTGCATCCCAGGTATAAATCCCACTTGGTCGTGGTGAATAATTTTTTTAGTGTATTGTTGGATCAGTGGCTAATATCTTGTTGAGGAGTTTTGCATCCATGTTCATCAGGGAAATTGGTCTATAGTTCTCCTTTTTAGTGGGATCTCTGTCTGGTTTTGGAATCAAGGTAATGCTGGCTTCATAGAAAGACTTTGGACGTTTTCCTTCCATTTCTATTTTTTGGAACAGTTTCAAGAGAATAGGTGTTAACTCTTCCTTAAATGTTTGGTAGAATTCCCCTAGAAATCCATTGTTTTTTGGGAGTTTTTTTTTTCAATATATGAAATTTATTGTCAAATTGGTTTCCATACAACACCCAGTGCTCATCCCAAAAGGTGCCCTCCTCCATACCCATCACCCACCCTCCCCTCCCTCCCACCCCCATCAACCCTCAGTTTGTTCTCAGTTTTTAAGAGTCTCTTATGCTTTGGCTCTCTTCCACTCTAACCTCTTTTTTTTTTTTCCTTCCCCCCCCCCATGGGTTTCTTTTAAGTTTCTCAGGATCCACATAAGAGTGAAAACATATGGTATCTGTCTTTCTCTGTATGGCTTATTTCACTTAGCATAACACTCTCCAGTTCCATCCACGTTGCTACAAAGGACCGTATTTCATTCTTTCTCATTGCCACGTAGTACTCCATTGTGTATATAAACCACAATTTCTTTATCCATTCATCAGTTGATGGACATTTAGGCTCTTTCCATAATTTGGCTATTGTTGAGAGTGCTGCTATAAACATTGGGGTACAAGTGCCCCTAGGCATCAGTACTCCTGTATCCCTTGGATAAATTCCTAGCAGTGCTATTGCTGGGTCATAGGGTAGGTCTATTTTTAATTTTCTGAGGAACCTCCACACTGCTTTCCAGAGCGGCTGCACCAATTTGCATTCCCACCAACAGTGCAAGAGGGTTCCCGTTTCTCCACATCCTCTCCAGCATCTATAGTCTCCTGATGTGTTCATTTTGGTCAGTCTGACTGGCGTGAGGTGATATCTGAATGTGGTTTTGATTTGTATTTTTTGGGGGGAGATTTTTGATTACTAGTTTGTGTTCCTTACTGGTTATGGGTCTGTTCAAATTTCTATTATTTCCTGTTTCAGTTTTGGTAGTGTATGTGTTTCTAGGAATTTCTCCATTTCTTCCAGATTGCCCATTTTATTGGCATATAATTGCTCATTATATTCTTTTATTATTGTTTTTATTTCTTCTGTGTTTGTAGTGATCTCTCCTCTTTCATTCTTGATTTTATTTATTTGGGTCCTTTCCTTTTTCTTTTTGATCAAACTGGCTAGTGGTTTATCAATTTTGTTAATTCTTTCAAAGAATCAGCTTCTGGTTTCATTGATCTGTTCTACTGATTTTTTTGGTTTCGATAGCATTAATTTCTGCTCTCATCTTTATTATTTCCTGTCTTCTGCAGGTTTTGGGTTTTATTTGCTGTTCTTTTTTCAGCTTTTTAAGGCATAAGGTTAGGTTGTTTATCTGAGATCTTTCTTCCTTCTTTAGGAAGGCCGGATTGCTATATACTTTCCTCTTATGACCGCCTTTGCTGTGTCCCAGAGGTTTTGGGTTGTGGTGTTATCATTTTCATTGGCTTCCATATACTTTTTAATTTCCTCTTTAACTTCTTGGTTAGCCCATTCATTCTTTAGTAGGATGTTCTTCAGTCTCCAAGTATTTGTTACCTTTCCAAATTTTTTCTTGTGGATGATTTTAAGTTTCATAGCGTTGTGGTCTGAAAATATGCACAGTATAATCTCAGTCTTTTTTGTACTTACTTAGTGCTGATTTGTGTCCCAGTGTTTGGTCTATTCTAGAGAACTTTCCATGTGCACTGGAGAAGAATGTATATTCTGCTTTAGGATGAAATGTTCTGAATATATCTGTTAAGTCCACCTAGTCCAGTGTGTCATTCAAAGCCATTGTTTCCTTGTTGATTCTTTGATTAGATGATCTGTCTATTGCTTTGGGTGGGGTGTTGAAATCTCCTCCTATTATGTGTTACTATCGATGAGTTTCTTTATGGTTATGCTTAATTGATTTATATATTTGGGTGCTATCACATTTGGGACATAAATGTTTACAATTGTTAGGTCTTCTTGGTGGATAGACCCCTTGATTATGATATAATGCCCTTCTGCATCTATTGATACAGTCTTTATTTTAAAGTCTAGATTGTCTGATGTAAGTATGGCTTCTCTGGCTTTCTTTTGTTGACCATTAGCATGATAGATGGTTCTCCATCCCCTTACGTTCAATCTGAAGGTGCCTTTAGGTCTAAAGTTGGTCTCTTGTAAACAGCATATAGATGGATCTTGTGGGGCGCCTGGGTGGCGCAGTCGGTTAAGCGTCCAACTTCAGCCAGGTCACGATCTCGCGGTCCGTGAGTTCAAGCCCCGCGTCAGGCTCTGGGCTGATGGCTCGGAGCCTGGAGCCTGTTTCCGATTCTGTGTCTCCCTCTCTCTCTGCCCCCCCCCCCGTTCATGCTCTGTCTCTCTCTGTCCCAAAAATAAATAAAAAATGTTGAAAAAAAAAATTTAGATGGATCTTGTTTTGTTATCCATTCTGTTACCCTATGTCTTTTGATTGGAGCATTGAGTCCATTGACATTTAGAGTGAGTACTGAAATATATGAATTTATTGCCATTATGATGCTTGTAGAGTTGGGAGTTTCTGTTGGTATTCTCTGGTCCTTTCTAATCTTTGTTTCTTTTGGTATTAATTAATTAATTAATTAATTAATCTTTTCTCCCCTCAGAGAGTCCCCCTTAAGATTTCTTGCAGGGCTGGTTTAGTGGTCACAAACTCCTTTAATTTTTGTTTGTCTGGGAAACTTTTTATGTCTTCTTCCATTCTGAATGACAGCCTTGCTGGATAAAGAATTCTTGGGTGCATATTTTTCTGATTCAGCACATTGAATATATCCTGCCTTTCCTTTCTGGCCTCCTGTGTTTCTGTGGATAGGTCTGCTGCAAACCTGATCTATCTTCCCTTGTAGGTTAGGGACTTTTTTTTCCCTTGCTGTTTTCATGATTCTCTCCTTGCCTGAGTATTTTCTGAATTTGACTATGATGTGCCTTGTTGATGGTTGGTTTTTGTTGACTCTAATGGGGGTCCTCTGTGCTTCCTGGATTTTGATGCCTGTGTTTTTGCCCAGGTTAGGAGAGTTTTCCACTATGATTTGCTCACACAACCCTTCTACTCCTGTTTGTCTCTCTTCCTCTTCTGGGACCCCTATGATTCTGATGTTGTTCCTTTTTAATGAGTCACTGATTTCTCTAATTCTTAAATCATGCTCCTTTGCCTTAATTTCCCTCTTTTTTTCTGCTTCATTATTCTCCATAAGTTTGTCCTCTATATCGCTGATTCTGTGTTCTGCCTCATCCATCCTTGCCGCCGTGGCATCTATCCGTGATTGCAGCTTAGTTTTAGCATTTTTTATTTCATCCCAACTAGTATTTACTTCTTTTATCTCCGCAGAAAAGGATTCTAGTCTATTTTCGACTCCAGCTAGTATTCTTACTATTGTGATTCTAAATTCTGTTTCAGACATCTTGCTTGTATCTGTGTTGGTTAAGTCCCTGGCTGTTGTTTCTTCGTGCTCTTTCTTTTGGGATGAGTTCCTTCTTTTCATCATTGTGAAGGGAGAAAAGGAATTAATGAGGTAGAAAAATTAAAATAAAAAAATTAAAATAAAAAAATATTAAAATTAAAAAGTTAAACACACACACACACACACACACACACAAAATTGAATAAATGATGCTAGATCCTAGGTATGTTTTGGTCTGGGTGTTGAAAGTGGTTTGATAGATTAGAGAAAAAAAGGGTAAAAAAAGGAAATCGTTTGAGAATTTGAAAAAAATGAATACACTGAAGTAGACTAAAATGAAATGATGGAAGTAAAACAGAATTTGAAAAAAATTTACACAAAATTGAAGAATATAGTAGAAAAAAGTAAAAATATTTTTAATAAGAATTAAAAGTAAAAATGAATTCTCTTGCTGTGTTCATGAAAAAGAAATGAAATGAAAAAGAGAAAAAAGAAAAAAGAGGGAATCGTTTGAAAATTTGAAAAAGTGAATACACTGTAGTGGACTAAAATAAAATGATGGAAGTAAAGTAGAATTTGAAAAAACTTACATAAAAGTAAAAAATATAGTAAAAAAATTAAAAATATTTTTGATAAAAATTGAAAATAAAAATGATTTTTTTCTCTTTCTGTATTCATGAAAAAGAAAAGAAGTTAAAAAGAGGAAAAAAAATTGAATAGATGGACCTGCTAAAAGATTTAAATACGACTGAAATTACTTTGTTTTCCCGTAGAAGTCAGACTATGACGTGCTTTTTAGTCCATAAACTATGCCGGCGGTGAGACTTGTGTTCTTGAAGAGCAAGGTTGGCCCAGTTGGGTGGGGATAAGTGTAATGGCTCCGTTCTCCAGTTGATGGCATTGCTAGCCTACTGGGGTGGAGTGTTGTGGCGCTCCTAGGTGCATATGCGCAGGTGTGGAGCAGTGAAAATGGCGTCACCCAGCTATCTAGTCTCTAGTATCGGAACTCTGTTCTCCCCCATCAACAATCGTGCACCCGTCCTCTGTTTCAGCTTTTGTCCACTCCCCACTTTTTCACTGTCCATGACTAAGCCCCAGGAAGTACCTCTGTCCCTAGTTTTGTCTCAGATGTGACTGTTTTTCCCAGCCCCTTACTTCTGAAGGACTGCAGCTTTGAACCGTTCTGCCCCTCTGCAGGAGGGTCTTGGTGTCTCACCAAGCAATGGTCAAATGTCGGCTGCACCCAGGAACACTTGCTGGACCCTGCTGCTGCCGGTGCCCCGAGACTGTGACCAGGTGCCAGCCCACCCCAGAAAAAGTTCATGAGATAGTATAGCAGCAGCGTTTCAGGGATTATGGAAAACCACAACACACATCTGGAACCAGGCTTCACCCTTAACGACCTTGTTCCAACACCAGCAAATGTGGGTGTTCTCTGGGTCTGCTGGGACCAGGGGTCCTCAATAGTTTCTACCAAATGTCCTTACAGCCATGGAACTGCTGCTATTCCCTGTGTGGCCCAGGAACCTCCTGGACCCCACTCTGCTCCTGGGGATTCGCCCTTCCCACCAGAGCACCGCCAGGTATCGAGCTGCAGAGTTGCAGACTCTGTGCTCCCCTTGTTTACAGTTTTAATGGAATTTAAACCCTCCTTTCTTCTTTCTCCCTTTTTAGTTTAGTTCCCTCTAGCTGCTTTTGGGTAGGGGTGCTTTACCCGTATTATCCCTCCCCACCATGTCTTTGTCCTCTCTCCCCCCTCAAAAGCTGTTCCCTGCCCACCGCGGCTCTTCAGTCCCCAAGTTCACCTCTCTGTGCCATGTACCTGCTGAATTCTGTGGTTCAGATTGTGCAGATTGTTGTGTTAATCCTCCAATCAGTTTTCTAGGTGTGCAGGATGGTTTAGTGTTGGTCTGGCTGTATTTCCTGGATGCAAGACACACAAAAAACTTTCATGCTGTTCCTCCATCTTGACTCCCCCCCTATTTTTCATACATTTTTGATATCTGCTTGATGGTTAAGAAATTTCCCAAATCCCCATAAAACCCCATAAAACCCCACAGGTTAGAAAGGCTCCTGTTCAGTTCAGTAGTGATGGGTTATTGGACTACTCGACTGGACCGAAAACCAAAAACAACCCCAGTTCTTGAGGAAGGTGTTTAAATACCTGTCAGTTATCTATTGACCATCACATAGCTGTTGCCAGTGGCTGGTCTGGGAACAGCCTTGGGCTGGAAACAATGAACTGCCTTCACTGAAGGGAGTCTTAGGGGGAAGTAGACCTAACTGGGCTGGGGAAAGCATTATGTATTCAGATGGCTTGCACTAACTTGCCAAGTGTACCCTGTTGGCACTTCCATGACAAATGGCGACATGGGAGAGGACAGTCCTCCCATGAATTGTCAGTGTGGACCGGAGTCTGGTCACACCAGGCAGAGGCTGTTTTGCTTGATGTACTCCTTCCAAGTGGAGTAGACACATTAATTTCTATACCAACCAGGAAACCAGGAAACCCACCAGGGATGCAGCACGTGGGTTTTGTTACCCCAAATGGTCACATGTGCTGCTTGCCCCTTCCTTTTCTGCAACCACCTCATCATGTCTGA
Source organism: Neofelis nebulosa (assembly GCF_028018385.1). NCBI lineage: Eukaryota > Metazoa > Chordata > Mammalia > Carnivora > Felidae > Neofelis > Neofelis nebulosa. Next base: position 38,649,071 of record NC_080796.1, read on the forward strand.
TGCAGTTCTTCCATACAGGCCCTCTCTGCAAGGCACAGAGCTGGCCTCTGAGTATTTACTGAATGTGTCTAGGGGTAATTGATTTGTGGGAAGTGTGTGCTGATCGAGCTTTTGGGTTTGTGTCTTACTTTAATACGGGTTTTAATAGAGATGATTGCCTGGCCATGGGAAGCAGCATTAAGTATCTGTGGGTGGCTAATTGCTTTAGCTTAATTAGAACTTGAGGTGCTTTCTCATGTCGTATAAAAGGATTTAAGACCTCGGCTCTTCTAAGATTATTTCAGCCTTACTAGTACAAGTTTTCTAGGTAGTGCTTGCAGCGTTTTTGTGAGCTTGGGGGCACCAGGTAAGCAACAAGATGTGCCAGCCATGTTGTGGGCCTAATTTCTGTCTCTAAGAGGGGGAGATGAGACATTTTGTCAAATGAAATACCTCATTATATCAATTACAGAAAATTTGTTAAGAGTGGTCAGTTAGAAAATGGGCCCTGTGTCATGGGCTCGCCAAAGGCTTTCAGATATGAAGAGACTTCATTGCAACTTTTTTCCTGGAAGAAAAGAAAAAAGAAAGCGAAGATAAGCAGTTTGTGTTTCCAAAATTGTTCTTTTAGGAAAAGCGTAATTTCCTGGGTATAGTCTCTGAGGGAAACCTCAATTATTATCACCTCTTTTCTTTCCCTTACCTTTTCAGAGTTTTACGATCTTCCCATTTCTTTTTTTAAGAAGTGTAATAATATACAGGTAGTCACCTCTGCATTATGCAACCACGTGTGATGTTTAAGTAGGCAAGTCTACTTAACTGTAATCCTATTTCCGGAACACTCGTTATTTGCCAGGTGCTGTGATAAGTGCTCCATCCGTGATTTCTCCTGCTCGTAACAACTTTGTACTTTAGAGATTATTATCTCCATCTTGTATGGAATGAACTCAGAAAAGGTAACTTCTTGGGTCACCTGGGTGGCTCAGTTGGGTAAGTGTCCGACTTTGGCTCAGGTCATGATCTCATGGTTTGTGGGTTCGAGCCCTGCATCGGGCTGTGTGCTGATAGCTCAGAGCCTGGAGTGTGTGCAATGGACTCTGTGTCTCCCTCTCTCTCTGCCCCTCCCCCACTAATGCTCTGTCTCTCTGTCTCTTTCTTTCTCAAAAATAAATAAACATTAAAAAAATTAACAAGAAAAAAGAAAAGGTAACTTCTTTCCCCAGAACATGGGGCTGGTAAGCAGGAGAGACAGGATTTGGATCCAAGCCCCTCTGAATTAAATGCTAGGTTCTTCCCATGGAGGCCACCTGTGGTCGTGTGGGCTGAGAACACAGACCAGCACAGCAACGCCTTGAAAATTCTCTCCATAAATTTTAACAGGTCAACAGTTTCTGCAGTGGAAAGTTTTTGTATGCTTGTTGTTGTTTTAATTTAAGAACAAGATTACGATACAGACTTGTGGGACCAGGTGCTTTGGAAATCAGCCATTTTTCATCAACCTGTCACTAACAGTTACAGCTGTTCTGCTTTCCATGTGACACGTCTGACAAATTGTGGTGCTAACAGCAAAGCTATTGTGCTCTGTGTAATGTGGTGGTAATTATCCTTGTAAACTCACATTCTGAACAACCTTTGTTCAGGACAACTGCTGATGTCTTCTTGGATTTATGGGCCCTCTTTTACCTTGCTTTGCTGGTGTGCACACATGTGCACACTTTCATCCTTACTGCTGGCTCACAGGATTGGACCGATGCCAGAGCTGGGCTCACTGGTGGTAGGGAACATTGCCCACAGCCTGCATTTGTGCCAAGGGGTCATACCTCTCTCCCTTTCTAGTCACTCTGGCACTCAGGCCCAGCAGTCCCTAAGGAGTAGAGACACAAAAGCCAGTGCACTTTTGAAGTAATGGTTACTTTGTGAATTTTTCCTCTTTGTGTTGAATTTTACATGTGCTGGTAATATTTTTTGGCTATTCTGTGGCATTGTGTTAGCTATAATATAGGTTATCCAGAAGCCTCCTGTTGTGTCTCCTCTCTGCTCTCTGGCACTGAATATCTCATGATAACTTGGCCAGTTCCCCAGAGAATGTCAGCAAAAGTAGGAAAACTATTTTCAAGCTTGCCCACCTTTCTAAATTCTGATGAAAAGTTGTAATAGGAAGAGGTGAAAACTATTGGCTAAAATGAGTTTTTGCATAATACAGTCTAGTTCTATCCATGTTGCAAATGGCAAAATTTCATTTTTTTATCACTACTTTGCTAAATGAACTAAGTCAATCAGAGAAAGACAAATATATGTGGAATTTAAGAAGATCTCAAATACAGAGAAGAAACTGAGGGTTGATGGAAGGGCGGAGGAGAGGGGGGAAATGGGTGATGGGCATTGAGGAGGGCACTTGTTGGGAAGAGCACTGGGTGTTGCATGTAAGCGATGAATCAGGGAATCTACCCCCAAAACCAAGAGCACACTGTATACACCATATGTTAGCCAACTTGACGATAAATTATATTAAAAAAAAAGAAACAAAACAGATGAGCATAGGAGAAGGGAACGAAAAATAAAATATGATAAAAACAGAGAGGGAGGCAAACCCTAAGAGACTCTTAACTATAGAGAACAAACTGAGGGTTGCTGGATGGAGGTGGGTGGGGGATGGGCTAAATGGACGATGAGTGTTGAGGAAGGCACTTGTTGGGATGAGCACTGGGTATCATATGTAAGAAATGAATCATTAGGTTCTACTCCTGAAACCAGTACTACACTGTACGTTAACTAACCTGAATCTAAATAAAAATATAAATAAATGAGTTTGTTTGTGATTAGGCTGTGGATATAGGTGATCTATGATGTCTCACTTCCATTCTGACATCTTGACCTGGACCAGGGGCTAGACCAGCCCCCACCCTGATCTCCCTGACCTCCTCATGTGGGTCTTTGGTCCCTTGCAAAGGCTCACCCTGAGGTGTGGTGAGGCGGCTCCTTACATCTTGCACATCTCCTGTGTGCTGGTGATGCTGAGATGAGCAGAAGGCCACCCTAGCCCTCTGTGTGACACCTGGGAGAGAATGTTCCCATTCAACAGGCATATGCTGAGTGCCTCCCCAACAGACCCGGAGCTGTGTGCTAAGATCTGCGTGCTATGGATGGCACTTGCAGAGAGTCTGAAGGGGGTGGGGGCAGTGGGAAGGACAGAGACAGGTCCCATCCCCCACCAGCCAGGGACGAAGGCCTGGAGATGGAGCCACCACTGTGGGCCAAACCTTGCCCAGGCCTCCCAAGGATCCCACAAAGAAGGCCTGCCAGAAGGAAAGAGTCTCTTTATCTGGGACGTCTCAGGCTAGGGACACGACCCTGTCTTGGGAGCTCTCCAGGGAGAATTTGATGGTGAGGAGACAGTTCCCATTTTCCTAATATGGGCTTTGCACTTTTCTGATTCTCTCCTCATAATGTCATTGCTGTCATCCTGTCATTATAATTAAGCCACATTCATTTCCTTCCTCTCTGATAATGGCAGAGGGTCTAGACATTGTACTCCTACCCCAGACACATTCCACCCCTAAAGCTGAACATCCGTCTCCTACCTCAGCACCGCACACCTGTTTCTTTGGATTCGTTTCTCTCCTGCCTGTCCTCCCCCACCTCAGCTCCTTAAAACCAGAGCAGAATGTCAGTGCTGGAGGGACCCTATAAGTGTCTATTTAGTCCATATCAGCCCTCCTTCTGGTTCTTCTGCTGTGCCAGATCTCGTCCTGGTCATTGTTTTAGTCAAGTCCCCCCTTAGCCCAGGGGATACCCGAGACTAGCTGGCTTCCAGACATCACCTTCTCTCCTGGGGAAGGGACACTAGTAACCTGCACACCTGGACATTTGAGCCCACTACCTCACCCACCTCCAGTAGGCTTTGTGGCTTCCTTTCCGCTTAAATTGTTATTTGCAAGCAAATAGAGACTTTCCCTGCCTCCTTCATGATCTTTTTCAAACATTTCTTGCTTCTTTCCATTTCACTTTTGTTGAATATGCTTTTTTGCATTCTATACCAATAACGTGGTTTTTCAAAAATGATATGGTGCTCCTCTCCCAGGAGGCTGTAAATATACTCTTAGGAGACTTTAAACACATAGTAGACTCTTAATATTTATGGCTTTGTTGATTCTGAACAATCGAGGAGCCTCTAGAGTTTTGGAAGTGGTCTTTAGTGCCATTGGCAAAGCTTTATTAGTTAGGATATGGATTCTGCTGCTGGACAGAGACAGAGAGTACTGGTAGCATCAACAAGGGATATGTTTCCTAAAAGTTTAGGGTTGGTCTGGCTGCTCTGCAACCATTAGAGACCCAGGCTTCTCTGGTGTCTTCAGCACATGCCTTCCATATCTGGATTCCATATGGCTGTTCTGGCTTCAGCCATATGTTCTTTTTCAGAAAGCAGAAAGAAGGGGAAGGGAAAGACTAGAAAGTTGTACCATATTATTTTTGTTCATATCACATCGGCTGGAACTTGGTAACCTGGCCACACCTAGCTGCAAAGGAGGTTGGGAAATGTAGTCTATTCTGGGTGGTCACGTGGTCAGGTGGAAACACAGTAATACAGACAAAGAGAACAGCTGTTGGAGAGCGAAGCAGTGTCTGTCTGCCTCAGCTTTCCTCCCTCTTCTCATCTCCCTTCAGTTGACCCCAGCAAACATTACAGGCACACCCTGTTGGAGCTTCATCCCTGAATAGCTGGTTGAGAGACTTTGGTTCAAGTCCTGGATCAGCTCTGTGCTTTGGGTTGTACCCTTTAATTTCTGTGGATTAGGGGTAAGAGGCTCTCCTTATTATCTCACTTAGTATAAGTGAGAACTAATGACATAATGATGTATGATAGCTCTTCGAAAGAGCTGGAAATTTTACTTTCAGATGTCGGGATTTTATCGTTGTTAGTAATAGCTATTATTTCTTGCTCTTCCCAGTTAATTTTTCTTTCCTATTCTCAGAAAAAAAGAAAATAATAATTGCAGCTCCCTTCTCAGGAACATGGAAGTACTGTTTAGTTTCACCTTTGGTTTATGTTTATTTGGGAAATGGAGTACTATCCAGAATGCTATGGGAAAAGAAACTATTCTTTTCTAATCTATTCTTAGAGGTTTATTCCTAGCCAGCAAATCAGTTTATTTTTTTCTCTAGAACCTGATTTTTTTTATTTCTGCCTGCCACTGTGCAGTTCACATGAGTATCAAGCTGCTTTCTGTCTTCTACTTGCCTTTTTCCTCTCCTCCAGAAAACTCTCTGGCTACTCCCTCCTGGTTTTCAACCATTGGTTGTCTTCATGCTCTTAGGGCTAATGGACTCTACTTTGGGTTTATTAGCTTGCACTTAGAATGTACTGCTCTTTAAATATTCTTGTGACTTCCTAGTTATCTGTCTTGCCTCGTCTATATTTTGTTAACTCCTCTGAAGCTTTGAGCTTCTGGAAGGCAGGGCCTGTGGGTCTCCTGGGCCTTCCCTTTTCTCCTTTGTGCTGGGGCACATGCTGTTGAACCTGGGAAAGAACATGAGCTTTGGAGCCGGGCACTTCTGGCTTTCAGACCCACCTCTACTCCTGATTAGTGCCTTCACTTTTGGCACTTGCCTCAACCAAAAATGGAGACCCCAGACCCTACATGACCAAGTTTGGAGGTGAGACATTGAAACGTTGCAGCATACCTAGCACAGTGCTTCTCACATGGGGTGTTCAAACAATGGTAGTTCTCTCCCTAGTCCTCCTGTCCCCCTCTTCTGCACATTTCTAGGGCTCTCCAAACAATATGTCTCAGCCATTTATTAGTTATTCAGGTGTGCTGTACTTTAAGAGAATTTGACCTTGCATGGAATATCAGGTGTATTGCACTGTTTAAGGTACAGGTCACTAAAACACACACACCTGGATGTGAGTTTCTTTAGCTATAAAGCTCTTTAAAAAAGAAAATTTGTCCTGACTTCAGAGCAAGTTAGAAGAAGCTCTTAAAAATGGAGAAAGGAATTATGTATGGTTGGAAAGCCTCCCAGGCATCTCTGTCCAGATCTGACTGGCGGGATCTTCACTGGGCAGGAAATAATGCCATGAGGAGTGAGAGAAGGGGCTTCTCCTTCCCTGGAGAAGGAGAGCAGGGGCTAGAAACACAGGTGCACTGGGCACCGGGAATGTGCCAGGTGTCATGCTGGGAACTTTACCTTAATCAGTAACCTCATAAGTGGGCGTTATTATCCCTGTTTTGCAGCTAAGAATACTTAGGTTCAGAGACCTGACATAATGAGATCACAGGTTAAGAGGCGGCTTAATTGAGTTTTGAACCCAGTTTTATCTGACATCAAAGTTTCACTTTGCTTTGTTGCTTCTTTTGCTGATTATTTTGGAATATGGGAGCAGAAAATGTTCTCTGTGGTATGTGTGGTGTTGGGAGACAGGAGAAAGAGCTGGGGAGAGAAGGGGCAGTGGAAGGATTCCAGAGAGGGGGTGCTTTCCTTGGAATCCTTCCCTATTATTTTGAGTTACAATCACAGTGACAAAATATCTGAGTATGTATGTTGTGGGAAGACATTATCCTCATTCATAGCGGGACTACCGTACTGGGCAGAAGAATTTACAATAAAAGTCTTGAGATGTCAGGGAATTCTGCCAATGGGAAGCCAACTGGATGAGGCATATTGTTCTTGATCTTACAGATACCCATGTCATTCACAAAACTTCTTTTTCTTTTTCAAAATACAATTTCCATTCAAGTGAATATTATCATGTGGAGCTGTTGCTTCTATGTCTTTTGTTGCCTTTGAAACTCTCAATGTTCCACAGAACAGGTAGCATTCTCTCCAATTTTTGGATAAGGAAATTGTGGAGTCACTTGCTGAAGGTCACACAGCCAGTCAGAAGCAGAGCTGGGCTCAAGCCCGGGTCATCGCCCTTGGCTCAGCGCTTCCCCTTTTTGCAGATCTCCATGGTAGCAGTTGGTACTGGTAGGCACGGCCACAGGTTATGGCAGCTGGCCCCTTGATGGGATGCCCTCAAAGCTTGATGAGAAGAAGTGACGGTGGGTGAAGAATGGGTAAGGCTTCCATTCTATTTTCAGCAAAGGAATTTGATTCATCAAGTTCACACCTCTTGGGCTGCTTTTTTAAAAAAATTTAATTCAATTTATTTTTTTAATTTACATCCAAGTTAGCATATAGTGCAACAATGATTTCAGGAGTAGGGCTGCTTTTTATAAAGCCTTTATTCAGTGTGGCTCTCCACTGATAGGCTGATGACTACAGACAGCCAGAGAGAAATCACACAGAGGAGAAAATCATTTTCCCCCTCCTTCTCTAAAACCTGAGAGGAGGAAAGCCCACCAGGGAAATATGAAGTATGGTCCCTGAGAAAACAAATGTTAGATTGACCTGCCAATTCCCCCCAACCCCGGTCACTCAGCGGTTTACCTGAGTAGCCCTTTGTTCACTTAACAAACGGTTTTTGAGCGTCTGCCACATACCAGGCACTGTGTAAATTCTGAGAACGAAGCAGTGAATGAGTCCAAAGCAGGCTCTGCCCTCCTGTTGCTCATGGTCTGCTGGGGAGCCAGATGAGTATATAAGAAGTTGCGGTGAAGTGAGGTGAGTCTCTGCTAAGGAAAGGATAGGTTGTTATGGGAACATGGGCAGGGGCACCTCACCCAGGCAGGGGTCAAGCGGGAGGACAGAGAGTCTATGCCCCGCTCGTTTGGGAAGAGCCTTGGGAAGACATCATACCTTCCTCAATTTGGTTATAATTTAGCTTGGGAAATACAATTGCAAACCGGAGAGACTGTGTGAAGATGGAAAGGAGGACAGTAGTCCCCACTCCCTGTCATCTGTGGAAGACACATTCCGTGACCCCCAGTGGATGCCTTAAACTGCAGATGGTACCGAACCTACGTATACTGTTTTTCCCATATAAACCTATGAAAAAGCTTAATTTGTAAATTAGGCACAGTAAGAGATTGACAACAACTAATAATAAAATAGAACAATTATAACACTAGATTGTAAATGAAAGTTATGTGGATGTGGTCTCTCTGTCAAATGTCTTACTGCACTGGGTTCATACCATCCTTGTTCTTGTGATGACATGAGATGAGAAAATGTCTGTTGCTGAGATGAAGTGGGGTGAATGACAGAGGCATTATGACATACTGTTGAACTACTATCAACCTTCTGACAGTAGACAGAGGAAGGGTCATCTACTTCCAGACTGTGACTGGCCACGGGATACTGAAGCCACAGATAAGGAAGGGTGGGGTTGTAACGACTGTAGATGTTCGTGAAATAGAAGTAGATCCCCTTGCTTCCAGATCTCTGGGAGGGCAGTGATTTTTTTTTTTTTTTTTTTGTAAAGTGGAGATGAGAGTGACATTAAAGAAGAAAAAATTTACTGACCAGCGAATAATAGGATTGTCAGGGCTTATAAAGATGGACAGGTAAGAATAGTGCTAACAATAAGCTAACCATGATGTGCTGTGTATAGAACACTTCATATGAATTTGTCATGAACTCTCCTAACACTCCCGGGTTGCTGGTGTTCTTATCCCAGTTTCGCGGGTGAGGAAGCTCAGAGCAGTCAGGTATGTTCCCCTGACTCAACCTCTTGTGACTGGTGGAGTAAGAAATCAAACCCAGGTCTCTGGCCCCCAAGCTCATTGTCTCTCCATCATCTGTGTTGCTACCCCAGTCACTGTCGCCAAGGGAGGATGGCCCTGAGGATATCAGTGACATAGCCTGGAGCGGAAGGCTGCCGAGAAAGCAGCCACCACCCCTTCCTGTGAAATAGGACAGCAAAAAGAAATATGTGCTGATCCAAGAGGGACCAAGTCCCCACTCTGTGCCTCTTGGCTTTTCAGCACCTCAGTCTCCTTCCTGTGGTGGGCTAGTTCTTGGTGACCACCTCCAACTATCCATCATGTGCCAAGAGACAGGGATGGCCATGAGTTGTAGTGGGGCTAATTTACTGAATTTCTTGAACACCCAGATCTCAGTGTTTTGGTGTGCCATTTAGAAATGTCATTGCAGTGCAGACTTTATTATCTTTTTTACTTGGAGGACATTATTAGTGATTTCTGGATTAACTTGCTCAGTTTGTTAAGCTAAAGATGCCACAGTCACGATACTGCTCAGCTTCAAAGCCTGTCCCCTTTTCCTGGGCAGCCCCCTTTTCAATCAATGCTGCTTAGAGAGGAGACCAACTCGGAAACGAGGATGGTTTCTGAAAGCCATTTCCATTGCCAACGAAACTAGTTAAGCTGTGTGTGCAGTTGACATTGGGTCAGGAAGATCATTTTCATTTCTAAAATCATTATAATGTAGATAGTCCATGGGCACAGAAGACCTGAGCATGGCTATGAATCCTGACTCCATTACTTAAGAGTCAAGGGAACAAGCTACTTAATTCCTGAGCCTGTTTCTTCATCTGCAAAATGGAAATTCAGTGGCATACAGGACAGTAAAAGTTCTTCCCTTTTGGAACCTTTGTTTCTGCTTGGTGCTAAGCCCAGAGCCACAGATGGCCTGTTGGTTGATGTTGATGCCATTCTTCCAGCACCCTTGGCCTGTACTGTTTGTTCAGCAGCTCAGCAAGGGACTCTGGTAGGTGTTGGCTGGGGTTTTAGAGACTGGAGGAGGTGTGCACAGTTGGTGACGGAATAGGGACAGTGCAGGGCTCTGCATACAGAAGTGCCTGATGAGGATTTGCTCACGGAACTAAGTATCAAGATGAAAATTTCCTAGCGAGGACGCCACAAGCGAGGAGCTAGCTGTCAGGGCCAACTCTGCAAATCCTCACCGGGTAGTGACTTTGCAGACTCGAAAAATGTTTCCATTTTCACTTTTCCCCATTGTGGTCCTCTGTGTGTATGAGAGAGAATAATTTTAGCTCTCATGAGCTAGAGGTCTGGCTCTGAATCATAGTTACATGGTGATAAAAACCCACTGTTGCCACAAGAAAGCTTGGCAGGGAGAGAGGTCTTGGTACGAAGAACAAAATGAAAGAGCTGGAGGCTTAGAAAGAAAATAAAATACGTGAAAAATCACCAGCGATTTCTGCAGAGCTGTGGGTGCCCTGCTTGTAGAGCCAACTGTGTTCAGGAGGGTGACCCTTTGTTCTTCTGTGGGGATGCAGAGAGGAGCTGGGCTGGGCTGGAATGGGCATGATGGCAAAGCCAGAGCAGGGGAGGGATCCATCTTCCTTACCCTCACTGCGTAACTGAGGGCCAGGCCCCCCTCTCAGAGCTCCCTGGGGTAGGTATGAGGGAAGCAGAAGGCACCCAGTGGGGTAACAACAGTAAACTCTAAAGGGTCCTTATAAAGCAAGGCACATATGTGCATCTTAAAAGAGAACAGCAGACTGACCCCTGCTCTGCAGAGACAATATGCAGTGGGGCTCTCTCGGGCTGTGGGACTCTGTCAGTCTAGCCTTGGCAGGCAGCAAGCAGGAAGGTGAGGAAGCGGCAGAAGCCACAGGTTCTCTCCTGATTGTCGTTTGATCCGAGCCCTCCTGGGAACTCAGGTATTTAATTACACTGAGCTGTATTCATAGGCCTACACCGGAGACCTTGGCTGCTATCCAGTGCCTTAAGTGGAAGGGAAGCAGGATTTCTTAGCAGAGGCTTTTTTGGACGTATGGCGGAACGTGTGGTTCAGGCCTTCCATCTTTTCTTCTTTGTCTCCCTCCTTTCCACAAACATTTGTTAAACCCCTACTACATGCCAACCACTTAGAAATGGTGAATAGACAGATGAATAATCAGCCATTCTTTTTCCGTGATGATTAACTAGGTCTCCAATTAGATCAGGGGCACTCACAGCATTTTGGAATTGAGAGTGACCTCAGGATGTCATCAAGGTGGCATTAGATCCTTGAATCCCTTCCCTCAAGTTTAAACAGCATCTGGAGTGAGACCATTCCATTTCCAGGGAAGCTCAAGGGTGAGAATTTCCCTTTCATATAAAGCTAAAATTCCCTCCCTGTGGATTCCACCCCCTTTTCTTGGCTTTTGCCTCCTGGGACTTCGTGGGACAAACTAGCTTTCCTTTCCTACAGTAGGGCTTCAGATATTTGAAAATGATTATGTCTGCCTTGAGGCTCCATGGCCAGCTTCTTCCATGTGGTTCTGAGAAGTTTTTGGTGATGATCTTCTTTTCTCTCCCCTTTGTCCATGTGTCTCTCATGAGGGGCCCAGGAGTAAACTGCTTTCTGTCTGTGGTTTGGTCCCAAAGGGAGTAGAACTATTGCTTCTCTCATTTTGAAATCACATTTATGGATTGAAAGAGCATCAGAACTAGTAGGGGTCTTAGAGACCACCTGTCCTGACAGCATCACTGTGAAGTTAAAAAGATGAGGCCCAGAGAGAAGTGGCTCACCTAGTTAGTGGCAGAGCAAGAAAAGGACTTAAGTCTGCCCAAATCCCAATCCGTTAAGGTTCGAGTACTTTCCATCACTCCTTACCATATCTCTACATCTCTCTTAATTGCTCTTAATTCAAATTTGTTTTTTTTGTTTTTTTTTTTTGGCTACTACATCATGCTGTTGATTAAAATTCACTGGCACACAACTGGAGTCTTAAGTTATTACACAGGCTCTCCTATGAACAGTGTTTCTACCATCTTCTGCTTTTCCAGTTGGCTTTTTGGATCCAAGTCTGTGATTTGACATTTCTCCAGATGTGTTTCCCCATTTCCCTTAGCTGTGCCAATCTGGGAATATAGTCGCGGAACAAAGTCATAGTAGTAGGAAGAAAACAATTCCTTTCTCTGTCACTTCAAGCAAGATCATTAGAACCTGGTTTATGGTTTCAGGGGTATTAGTGATATCTCATGTTGACTCAGGAGTGACCGTCTCCTTCCACCTGGTAGTATTCACTTTCCTTCCCTATCCAGTGCTGTCACTTACCCTGTGGTTCTCCAGTTGTGAACCCCACCCTGCTGGGCTATGGACTTTCTCTATGAAAGTGCTGATGTTACTTGTTCTGTGTCTCCCACAAAGACATGCAGAAGCTTGTACTTCACTACAGTGGGGGTGAGATGCCCTCCTCCTACCTGTGCTAAACTCTGGCACCGGCACACGACAGGATTATATCGTGCTGCCAGTTAGAGAACACTTTTATCTGACTCTTGGTTCAGCTTCTTGAGTTTGGGTTAGAAGACACCGTGTACTGCTGTATTCTCCCTTTCCTGCTCTCACAGGGTCTCACCCTGTCCCAGTGTTTGTAGACAAAGGTCATTCCTGGTAAACCAAGAAAAAGTTGGCTTTTGAGACTCCACTCTGTGACTGCTGGTAAGGTGAATCCTTCCCCATTGGCTACAACTTCTTGGCACTAGGAGGGCTATTGTTCCCTGGCTACTTACCCGTCTTATCTGGGAAGCAGCCATTAGTTCCCTGTACCACTCTCATCGGAATGGCTCCTGGGGCCTCATATGTAAATAGATTCCAGCCTTTTGCCCCCATGTGCTTCGACATAGTTTTGGCCAAGTTATGGTTTTGGATTTATCTTTATGATTTTTTGACTGTTAGATATATGATTTGTAAATATTTTCTTCCATTCTGTAGGTTGCCTTTTCATTTTCTTGATGGCGTCCTTTGCACACTTTTTAATTTTACGGAAGTCCCAATTACCTGTTTTTGTTGTTGTTGTTTATTCCTCTTGCCATGTTAAAGGATGGCGACCTTTTCTTTAATGTTTATTTATTTATTTTTGAGAGAGAGAGAGAGGGCATGCTGAAGGAGGGATGGGTAGAGAGAGGGAGAGAGAGAGAGAGAGAGAGAGAGAGAGAGAGAGAGAATCCCAAGCAGGCTTTGCACTGTTAGGGCAGAGCCTGACGTGGGGCTCAGTCTCACAACTGTGAGATCACGACCTGAGCCGAAATCAAGAGTTGGCCACTTAATTGACTGAGCCACCTAGGCACCCAAAGGATGGTGATCTTTAATCTATCCTCTTGGTTATTGCCTCCCTGGCCTAAAGTTATCCATGAATTTGATCAGCACATCATCTGTCTGACGGTGTTCTGGCCCAATCATTCCTTCATGTCACATCATATAAAAGCAGTGCATGCTCTAGAACCCCTCTTCTCCTACTTCAGAAACTTGCAAGGGAACTTCCTAATGGATCAGTGAGGGTATCAGAGTGAATATGAGGGAAGGCACAGAATTAATAACCACCCACAACTTTATTATAGATAGGAAATACTGCTTTGTGAATTTCACTGGATGTCTCTTATTTCTGTGTAGTGAAGGAAGTCCTGGGAAATGATGATGAAAATCTCTTCATTTTTCTGGGATACTGCTAAGAGCTAGAGCCAAGACTGTTGTTGTGGGGAATGAGAATCAGCACTGTCCTCCAGTGGGCATTCCTGAGTGTTACCTGAGTCTGGGTCCAGGAAGCATGTGGTGTTGAACAGTGATACCTGACCTGGTAGCATCTTGTCATCCGGTCCCCCTGCACCGCGACCTCCACGATGCTCTGGAAGCCAAAAATGGCTGCTGCTCACCACATGTTAAACCCCTGACCTGCTTTTCACAGTCAGCGCAGCCCTAGGGAACTGTCTACTCCTGAGGCTTGGAAGCCAAGCACGAGGCTTGGGGCAGGGAGAGAACTCACATGAGGTCACATGCTGAGCTTTCCACAACCAGCCCAGCTGAAAATAGCACCCACAACTTCTGACTCCGGGAGTTCAGACCCGACTATGCATTTGTCATGCACATTGTTCCCTGCAGCCAGCTGCTCCCCTGAGGCCCTGAAACCAGCTGAGAGAAAGAGAGAGAGAACACCAAAGTGTGAGTATGATGAGTGTGCAGGTGAGGTCTGATTCGAGGGAAGTAAGAGCTTACATTGGAGCAGGTGCACTTGATTAAGGGAGAATGAAAATATTAATTCTAGTTCCCTGCGTTGCTATGATGCTTTGCAACAAACGGAGTGTATTGTACACATTATGCCATTTAATCCTCATAGTAACACAGTAGAGGAAGCGAGACTCAGACTGGTTTCCCTGACGTGGCACAGCTACCAGAGCTCACACCTAAGTCTTCTGAGGTGTTCCCTTAGCACCCCACGGCTGCCCCTTTGGGAGCCCCACTGAGAACAAGGGAAGGCTGGGCCAGTTTTACCTTGTTCTTTTTTCACTGCGATGAAAGACATGAGGCTCACACAGAGTTCTCTTGCTCACAGCTGTCAATTTGGACAGTTTATTGTTAGCAAAAGTCTCAGTTCTGTGGACTTAGGGCCACATGTCAGGAACGGAAGGCTGAATAATGGACTCTGCTTTGGGGAGGTATCTGCATTGGCCATTTAGGTCCTGGCCTGTCTGAGGGAATAGTCAGTCTCCTGGTGCTCTGTGTATAGAAGCTCATCAGTACCAAGATGTCTTGCTTTTCTGTGTTTGGGGCAGTCGGGATAATGGCAGTATTGCCAATGATATTAAGCACTAGGATTTATTGAATACTTCTTATGGGCCAGGTACTCTGAACTCGTATTGACTTATTTAACCACCACAACCCTATGAGATGGGACTATTACCATCACCCCCACTTTATAGAGATGAAAACAGAGGCACAGAAGGTGATACATCATTTGTCTCAAATCAGCTAGGAAGTGGAGGAGCTGGGTTTCACAGATTCCAACTGCAGATACTTACCTAAGTCAGTGAGTGTGGAAGACCTACCCTATGCCCAAGATCTCTGCGGTACAGTCAAGCTTTCTTCCTGCTCTGCAGATCCTGTACCCCTGCTTCTGCCTCTCTAAAGGGCTGAAGGTGTAGGGAGTTATGAGAGAGGACCAGGTGGGGTAGACCCTCTGATGAAAATAGGCCATAGAGATGTTCTCCAATTCACCTTGCCTTCCCTTAGCTACTCACTCCCTTTGTGGCTTTGAGAAGTTCTCAAAGCCGAGGCTACCCTCTGAGCTCATTTCTTCATCTGCAAAATGAAGCTGATGATGTTTACTTGGCAGAGTGGTTGTGAGGACATAGCGTCTGTGAAATCCCTGACACGGGGCCTGGCATGTAATAAGTTCCAAATAAATAAGTGCTGGAGTTATTAATCACTGTTAGTATTTTCCCTTTTCCTTCTCCTTTCTATCCCTACCCTAGATAAAGATGTGGGTGTTGCCCCGTGAGCACTATCTGGATGTTGTCTGACCCCAGCCCCTCTCTCAAAATTGGTACAGAGGCCTGTGAAGTGGGAGAATGTGGCCCACTGCCATGCAGCCCAGTTCCAGAGCCATCTCTTGTTATGAAATGGCAGGCATAGTTCACTTATTCATGCCACTGGCCTTTGGGATAAATTAAGTACAGTGCACCAAAGAATTTTCTTCCCACCTTCCCCTCAGTTTATCAGGCCTCCCTCCACAGCTGCGAGCCACTAGAGATGGAGGCCCTGGATGGTAGGCTGGGGAGAGGGGAGGTCTGGGGAGAGGAACGATGCTCTCCTTCTACATTGTGGGCAAGCTTCTGTGACATCACCTTTCTGCAGGGCTTACTCAGCTGTTGCTTTCTCCATTAATCAGGCTTCTTGCAAAGCTGTTATCTCATTATTTCAATATCCTCCAGTCGAATGTTCTCACATTCATAATTTAATGACCTTAATTATGCATATTAGCTGCCTGCTGATATTCCATGGTTCCTCAGAGGCCAGGAATTGGACTTGGAAGTGCATGTTCCCTGGCCAGGTACATGAGGAGATCAGAGAACATGAGAACTCCTAACGTGCCATAGCCCTTTCCCCGATGACTGCCACTCACTGTTCTCAGAGGTTGGGTGTCTTGGCTCAGCTGTGCTCCCTCTTTGGGGTGGGGATGAGAAGAGAACAAGCACTTGGAGGGCCTGGTTCAGTGTCTACTCCCAAGGAGCACTTTTCCTTGTCTCTGTGTTTCTCCACCTGGAGACAAGACAAGTAACCCTCATCTCTGCCTTCCTGAGAATAGATGCGTGGGGTACATTTGAGATCTGCTGTGTAACTTTGGGCCAGATCTTTCCAGAGAGGACTTCAGTGAAAACCTTAAGGGTTGACTTGAGGTCTCTTATTTCAGTGAGAAGGTGAACAGAGTTTAATCTCTTGGTTATGTAGCATTCCATTTTTTCCTAAACTTTTTTTTAAGTTTATTTATTTGAGAGATACAGAGACAACATGAGTGGATGAGGGGCAGAGAGAGAATCCCATGCAGGGTCTGAACTCACAAAACCTCAAGATCATGACCTGGTCCAACCGAGAGTTGGACGCTTAACCAACTGAGCCACTCAGGCACCCCTTCCTAAACTTTTATTTAATGCCTACTGTGTACAAGGCATATGGTAGGTATTTTCCAGGTAGCCAATAGACCTGTCTTTGCACTGAGCCTACATATTGATAAAAAAATGTTGCTATTTGCTGATGTAGGAAATACCTACTGTGTCCACTATCGGTGCATACAGTGGGTGGAGGCAATATTTCTGAGCTACCCGAGTAAAGATAAGTCCTTTTGCCTAGTTGTGCCTCCATAGGCTTGACATCATCCCTTCTGAATCTTCTCAGAGAGGTTGATGATTTACTGTCATTCATTTGACAGAAGATTGAGCAGTTAGATGCTGAGAATAAATGAAACAGTAAAAACGTTGCAAGGAGGTGACAGTAGCAGGGGGACAGACAAGAACACAGGCAGTTGCAATGCAGTGGGAGAAGTTCCGTGGTTGTTGGTGAGTGTGTTTCTAAGAGAAGATGTGGGTAGAGGTTTCCTAATCCGGTCTTTGGAGTCAAGGAGAAATGGGTGTTTACTGTGCCCTGAAGGCTGACTGGAGTTAGCCAGGTTAAAAAAAAAATTTGGAGATGGGAGCACATGGAGGCAGTCCAAACAACATGGTGCATTTGAAGAGAATGAACTGAATTCACATGGCTGGACCATAGGGAGAGAGAGCAACTAGCAAGCATCAAGGCTCCAGCAGAAAGTAGGGGCTAATTTTGCAGGGTCTCATGGGATCAGAGCTCACACTTTTGCCAGAGGGCAGGTGGAGCTGTCCAGAGATTTTCAGCAGGGAATTTTACCACGAGAGAATGGATGGGAGCGAAAGCCTAGGTGCAGAAACAACAGATAGGAAACTTCAGTATTATTTTAGTGGAGAAATGATAATGATCTGAGCTAAAGCAGTGATAGTGAGGATGGGGAGAGATGGAAGGATTCCAGAAATATTAAGAAAGTCAATGGACAGCTCTTGGCAATGTCCCTGCCTGGGGTTGAGGACAGAGTGTGCCACTGCACTGCTGCCTCACCGTGGGCTTCCTTCCCAGCCAGACAGGTAGATAGATGCGGCATTTTAACAATGCCCAAAAGCACCACTTTGAGCCATATGGAGGGTCTGTGGGCGGCTGGGCAGCGCCAGTGGGAAACAGACGGGCTGGCCAGGAGCCATGATGAATGAGCACGTCTGCTGGAGCCAAGACTTCCCTCTCAGCCTCCCTCCCACAACTGCTGTGTGCAGGGGCCCGGGGGCACCCAGTGGCAGAGATGCCACGGTCAGCAGCAGAACAGCGTCTTTGTTTCTTCTCTTTTTCCTGCAGTGCCCTTTGCTTGAGCTCCTTTGGGGCAAAGCTGAAGAATTGCTCTGTCTTTATGAGATTATTTTACTAAAGAAAAAACTGGTCAGATCCCTCTCCAGCCAAGCACCATGTGTAGATTTTGTTTGCTCTGCAGACCTGGGGAGAGACGGCTCCTGGTTGAAGGGGCTGTTGGGGGTGGGAGGGAGGCACCCTTTTCCACCCCTCCCCCTCCTCTCACTGGTCCATTTGGTCCTGGTTGATGTTTCCTCAGGGACTGTTCATCACAGTCTTGCTAGACCCCCCACCCCTAACCTCATCCCACTCCTCTGGGCCACCCACGTGTGCACTTTGGAAGGTACCCAACCTCCTCGGAGAGGCCAGCCCTCAGCGCCGGCTGTAACACGGTGGTGTTTGGAAAAGGGAAGGCTTCCCACTGTCCTCCAGAAGCCTGGGGTTTGGAAGTCTAAGTGCTTTGATGTTTGTTCTCCTAAAATCACAACCCACGTTTTTCTCATTTGGGGCCACCGGACTTTGCTGAAAGTGATCCAGGCTGAACCCACATTTGTATCTTTACCCACTTCCTCCTCCTACTCAGGCTCCTCTCCTCCTACCTTGTGGGAACGACCACACTCTTACCCATTCCCATTCCCAAGCGCCACACTCCTTCCCTCTGGCTCCTTTCCTTCCCCACTGCTGTCCGTCATTCTCCTCTTCCTAGACAAGTCTTTGATTCTGGGCTGCAGAAATGTTTCCCAGCAGCTTCCCTGGATTGTTGAAGGATACTCTTGCCCTCCTCGCAGTCAGGTCTTGGATCCTGCTGCTCTGCTCACAGTTGACAGGTGTGCCTTACTTGGCCACAAGCTCCAAAACCACCATGGGGGCTTGAAACCTCTCACCTGGGAAGCCTCTCCCAGCAGCCTTCAAATCCTTGGCTCTGAAACCAACCTGCCAGCGGGGCCTCTTATCCTTTGTTAGTTGTGAAAGAAACCACTTCTGGGGAGAGGCCCCTCCCTTCTCAGTCTCCTTTACATAACCGAGGCGCTAGCTGCCTTTGGCCTGGATAAAAGTACTCAGTGGATGCCTTTTTTTCTGAACCTCTTTCTCTCACCCCTAACCCTGATGCCCTAAACTCACAGCTTCCTTGGAATCACTAGAAATAGAAATGGTTTGGGGCGCCAGGATGGCTCAGTCGTTTGAGTGTCCGACTTCAGCTCAAGTACTGATCTTGCGGTTTGTGAGATCGAGCTCTGTATCCGGCTGTCTGCTGTTGGCACAGAGCCCACTTTGGATCCTCTGTCCCCCTCTCTCTTTCTGCCCCTCCTCCACTCGCTCTCTCTCAAAAATAAATAAACATTAAAAAAAGAGAGAAAGAAATGGAAATTGTTGGGTTTGCTCTGGAATTGTCTCTTCCAGTGTGAGGAGAGGGGGACAATGGGGTGGGCGCTGTGTGTTGGCCTGTTTCTGAAACTCAGTAACCATGGTGAATGCCCTTCCAGCAGTCCAAGACCAGGGAGGCCACGGAGCAGGGGGCTGGTTGGATTGATTTATTCTGGCTTTGGCCGTGTCTTGTGAGCTGTTGGGATCCAGTTGCTGTGAGCCAGATGGGAGCAGTGGTGTTCTTCGGCCCAACTGGGGTACCTACTAACACAGGTAGTAGAAGCACCTGGCATGGCTCCATGGCCCCTGGGACTGCAAACACTCTGCTCTTTCCCTTTCTCTTTGTGTCATCTTGTTGGGTCCTTGTTGGTGTTTGTTTTGGAGTTGGTTGCTCCCCAGTGCCTAGGAGGTCAAATTAGTGCCCTTCTGTCCTTGGAGGGGGTAGGGGGAGAGGACCCTGGCTCCTGGGGGACTCGGCATGCCTCCTCTGCATGGCTGCTCAGCCTCGCTGGTGCCGTCAGCAGGGGCATTAAGGGAGCCTCGAGTAATCGCCCTGTGGTGTGCTCCTCTTAACGATTTTTATTTGTATTGTAGTGTCATTTTATCTACCTGACAGCATTGGTTCCAAGCCTCTAAGCATTACTCGGGTTTTTAAATTTACACGGAGAGCTATGTGGACTGTGCCTTTTTCATTTCTTTGTTGTTCATATATGCATGGAGCCCTGTGTTCCAGGCGTTGGGCCAGACTGTGGGGATCCTGGAGGTGGATCATTCTCAGAGTCTGCCTTTTAGGAGTTTGTAATCTGGGGGCTCAGCAGACAACTCTAAATCAAAGTGGGTGTGATCCATGCTGCAAAAAGGTCTCTGGAGTAAGGGCTAGAGTTTAGAAAATGAGAAGTGACTCTCAGGAAGATACTTCTTCTACGACTGCAAGAGCAAGCCTTTGAGAATACTGTGTTCACGCTAGTGTGCTCCCCACAGGTCTGTTATCATTACTGGGCAAGCAGAGATGGATTCGTGGACCGTGTAGTATCTGATGTGAGTCTGAAAGAAAGCTCTGTGTAATTCAGATATGGGGACAGACACAAGAAGTGTCTGTCCATCTGGCCAGTGGAGATGTACCATGGACCTTAAGCAGCCAGAAGAGGAAGAGTCAGGAGTCCTACTTGCTTGGAAAGACCTCATTTATGGGCTTAGACGACATTTACACTAGGCAGCTAGCAGATATGGATAGCTCACAGCCAAGGAATGCCAGTGTGTAAGACAAATGGGCCCAGGAGACCTGGGCTGGGATGTTGTAATGTTTGAAGCTATACAAAAGAGGCAGGAAAAGGTATTTTGAAAATAAGCACTGGCCTTTGGAGGTCAGAGATTCCAAGCCATAGGAGATGTGGTCCTAGCCCCAGGCAGCTCGTCATCTGAGTGACTGTTAGATCCCTTCACATAAAACACATAAATGGGGCATAAGACAGTGTGTGAGACTGTTCTCCACTATCTCAGGGTCAACAGGGTTGCTCTAAACCCCCAAAGCACCTCTTCTTCCTGACTTCCTTAACTCTCTTAGTAATACCACCATACTCCCAGGTACCAAGCTTCTGCCCCTAGTCCTTTTCTCTCCTCTTCTGCATCATTTCCTCCATGGAGAGCCTGGAAAGTTGCATCCCCTTGAACTTGGTGTCTATATACTCCTTTAGGGTCTTGTTACCACACCCTGATCCTGGCCCCCTTCACAGCTCATAGGAATACGATAAGAGCCTCTTGATTTGACCCCTACTTCTTGCTTTTCCCTCTTACTACCATCCCAGAGCTGGCCGCCGAACCCAACCACCTGCTGCCATGCAGGGATTGAATTGGAGGCTGAGGGTGGAATGCATGCCGAATCCTGTAAGTAGGGCATTGTGGTTGTCCAGGTGAGAGCTGAGGTAGGCTCTGATGATAGTAGTGGCAGTGAAGATGGAGAGAAGTGGGAAGACCTTGGGTAAACTTTGGAGGTGGAACCAACAGGAGCAGGTGATGGATTGGCTGTGGAAGGGGTGGGAGTGGAGGTTGTAAGATTAGTTGACGAGTTGGACTAGTTAGACTAGTTGGGAGACTAGTGCCTTACCTGGGGCTGGGTTGGTGGAGGAGGCCCAGGTCTTGAAGTGAGGATGGGGTGTTATTTAAGGGTGGATCATGAGTTTGGGTTCAGATATGTTGAGTTTGAGCTATCCAGGAGATGTAGTAGAGTTGACTTATGGACTGGGGCTAAAGAGGGAGTTTTGACCCAGAGATAGAAATCTTGGAGCAACTGGCTTATAGCATCCCAGTTAGCTCAGGGTGTTAACTGAGTATATACTGTTATATCCAGCTTCCCACCAAAGGTCTTGGAGGTGGTGTGTGTGTTTCATTTTTATATAGGCGGAGTGAGCCATGTGTAACAGGGTACTGAAGCTGGGCCCCTTTCTATCTGGCCAGGTTCAGGAAAAGGAGGATGGGGATAGCAAACAAGGAACCATCTGTGATTAAGCACATTGATGAGGGAACCCCGTTGTTCCTTTAATCATTGCCTGCGAAGATGTCCGTGGCCCTTCTATTAGTCCCGCGGAGAGGAAGTTTGCGTGAGCCATTCACACCTCTCCTCACTCCCTCATGACCTTGGCCCAGTGTTTGCACACCAAAACTAGGAGTGTGGCTAATTGCATCAAACCCACCTCAATACCACCCACCGGCCTAGTTATTATTCCTGCTTCTACCCAGAGTCCTGTTCCAGAAATTCTGTGAACAGACCAAACATACCCAAGTGCTTCACACCTCCCACAGACTTCCCTAGCCCACCAGGCCTCACAAAACATATTTGTCCTTTCAAATGAAACAGTAATCTTGGCTTATCTAGATTCAATAGTCCAGAGATGTCTGTAGCTGAAAAAATAAAGGAACTTCTAATGTGCTTCTGCTCAGGCTCACTGTGCAAACAGCCCCAGCCAGGCTCTGACAGGAGGACCAGGTGTGGTTTGTGCCAGATGGGTGCCTGCCCTCCCCGATGTGGCCCTGCTGCCTCTCTCAGTGTGTTATGAATGGGGACTGCTCTGAGCAAGCTCCATTCCCATCCAGACGTCTCTGTGTTTTTGAACTGCTTTATGTTTGTGTAATTATTTGTTTAAAGTCTGCCCCCTTCTCTGTAAGCTCCTTAAAGGGAAGGAAGAGTCTGTCTTGTTTACTGCTGTATTCTTGAGGCAGCAGACAGCACCTGGCAGATAATACATGTTTAGGATTAAAGAATCATATTATTCACTCATCATTTATTTATCATATATGCATCATTTACTACCCCTTTATCCTAAAGTTTTCTCCTTCACAGTGGGGCTTCTCTAGTTCTACTATGCCCATGGTTTGGTTTTGTTTTGTTTTGTTTTGTTTCGTTTGTTTTTTAAACTATCCTTAACATATAACATCTTTGCAGTATTGCTTTTGTAAGAGCAGGATAGCCATTAGCAGCCTGGGCCTTAGCATTTGGGTTTGGCATGGGCTCAAGACATGGGCTTGTGTTCTTCTGCCCACCGGATAGCTGCATGACCTTAGGCAAGTGACTCAACCTCTCTGTGCCTCATTTTCCTGACCTGCACAAAGGGGACAAGTTTCTTACTCTAAAACGTTGTTGTGAGGAACCAGTGAGATCACAAATACAAACTGCTTAGGGCCATATCTGGCCCACCAATTAGTGATGATTAAACACAAATACATTTTAAGTGTGTCTACCATTATTCGTTACATCGTTTACATGGCTCTCAAACTTTTGGGTTCAAGACTCCTTTATAATCTTTTTTTTTTATTTTTACTTTTTTTAGAGAGAGAGAGAACAAGTGGGGAAGAGGGGCAGAAGCAGAGAGAAAGAGAGAGAGAATCCACACTTAGCATGGAACCTGACATGGGGCTTGATCCCACAACTGTGAGATCATGACCTGGGCTGAAATCAAGAGCTGAAGGCTCAACTGACTGAGACACCCAGGTGCCCTGACTCCTTTATAATCTTTTAAAAAAATATTTATTTATTTTGAGAGCAAGTGAGAGAGAGAGAGCGAGCACTGAGCCTGATGTCGGGCTCATCTCATAAACCATGAGAGATCATCACCTGAGCCAAAATCCAGAATTGGATGCTTAACCAACTGAGCCATCCAGGTGCCCTGACTCCTTTATAATCTTAAAAATTATCAAAATACCAAAGAGCTTTTGTTTGTATAAGTTATATCTATTAATACTTATTGTTTTAGAAATTAAAACTGAAAAATTTTTTAATGACATATTTTGTTAAGTCATTTAAAAAATAACAACCCCCCATTGCATGTTGTGTATAACTATATTTTCTAAAACAAAACAGAAAACATTTAGTGTCAAGGATAGTATTGTTGTACATCTTTGCAAATCTCTTTACTCCTGTCTTAGTAAATGACAGCTGGATTCTCATATCTGCCTCTGCAGTCCATTGCGTGATCACAGACCACATAACCCCTGGAAACTTGTGAGAGATTGAGGGTGAAAAAGAAAATCAATGGCTTAGTATTATTATGAGAATAATTCTGAACTTAAGGACCCTCTGAGAGGGTCTCAGAGATTCTCATTGGTTCCTGGCCACATTTTGGGAACTGCTGTTCTAGGTATTGGGTTCCAAAAATTAGGATCATGGTCAGATATTTGGGGCTAATCTGAGGAGGAAATCAATGAGATTGAAAACCTTTGTGAGCTGACTGAGCCCCGCAAGGTGCTGTGAGAATCTCAAAACCTGAGCATCTTCAGTTCATTCTTTTCTCCTTCTTCAGCATGCAGGCTGGTTGATAACTCTCAGAAGAGCCTTCTTTCACTTTTATCTTCTCCATTTTTTCTGTCTCCACTTGAGTCCAGGTTCTAATAACCCACTCCTGAATGTCAATGCCAGGATTCTCTCCTGGGTGTTGACCATGGATGTAGGAGAAAGAGCATGAACTCTGGAGTCCATATATAAGTGATGAATCACTAAATTCGACTCCTGAAACAATAAATAAATAAATGAAACAATAAAACAAACAAACATCTCTGGAGTCAGACCTGGCTAAAATTCTAAGTTCATTTACCATGAGGCAATGGTTGCCCCATCTGTAAAAGGCAGTTGCCAGGACTGTCCTCAGGGAGTTGTGTAGTTCTAAATGAGATCATGATGCCACACACCTGGCATGGGGCCTGGCTTGCAGTGGATACTCAGTTCTGCCAGCTCACTCCTGGGGCATCACTGAACCCCCCTCCTCTGAACCCCCATGGGTTTAAGCCAATACTATCTGCATTCACCACTCACTTGCAGGTTGTGTTGTTTCTTCAAGATTGTTTGGCACAAGAGGCACAACCATGCCTATAAATGTTTCTGTGCCTTCCATGGGGCTGAGGTTTATAAATATTTATTGCTTTGTGTAAAAGAAGTAGAGGATGCATTTTCTACCCTTGCCAGATGAATGGTTTGGTTGGAGGACATATTCCATCTGTCCAAGGAGATACTGTCCTACTTAGAAACTGGTGTTCTGATGTTACCAACAAGTGACAATCAGCAGGCAGGTCAGATGCATGGACAAGAAGAGATGGCGGGGCGCCTGGGTGGCACAGTCGGTTAAGCGGCCGTGGTCCGTGAGTTCGAGCCCCGCGTCGGGCTCTGTGCTGACGGCTCAGAGCCTGGAGCCTGTTTCACATTCTGTGTCTCCCTCTCTCTGACCCTCCCCCGTTCATGCTCTGTTTCTCTCTGTCTCAAAAATAAATAAACATTAAAAAAAATTTTTTTTTAAAAGAAGAGATGGCTACTACAAACACATCTGTTTAACGAAGGAGATTGCCAAGTCTTTGCCAATGATGGGCTTATTTTGAGTGTTTTTCAGTATAATGTAGTTCACAGAGAGAAAAAAATGTAATGCCTCAGAGGTCTTTAGAAAGGCATTAGTCTAAGCTAGATGTTACTGGAAGAGGCAGCTGAAAGGTGGTCCTGGCTAATCACCATCCAGCCCCTTCCACCAGGCCCTTCCAGGGGCTTCTACCATCTCCCCAGCCCTGTGAGGAAACTTGTTCTTCCTAGAGCCTGCAGACTTGTGTACCCTCTGGTATTAGAGCGTTAGCTCTCTCTCCCTGCTTCTTTCTATGTTCTGTCTGTAACTGACACCCTAAAAGTACTCAGAATGGCAGGAAACAAAAGCCCAGGAAGGGGTGTCTGAAGGCAGGTTTTGCTTTGCCCTTCCAAGCATGCTGCCCTCTCCCATATACCTGCAAAGACAGGTGAGCACACAGAGCCCCCCACACACTTACTTGGAGTAGGGAAGAGAAAACCATAGCAAGAACAATGAAGAATCCGAATTAGTATCTCAGTAAATTGTCTTGTCTCATTAGGAAATCATAGTAGGGTTCTCGCCTGGTTTCCTTTTCTCTAGGAATCTGTGCAAGCCCTGGGACATAGGACTGGGGGCAGGGGCAGTCATCATCACATCTGGTAGAAAACTGTTGACTTCCTTGCCCACCCGTGCAGGGTCCTGTGGAGTGTTCCAGATGAGGGCAGTCTCTAAAGTGGATACTGTCTAATCTGTCTCCAGATAATATTATAACCAACCAGGGGCACCTGAGTGGCTCAGTCAGTTAAGCGTCCAACTTCGGCTCACGTTCTGATCTCGCAGTTTGTGGGTTTGAGCCCCGTGTTGGGCTCTGTGCTGACAGCTCAGAGCCTGGAGCCTGCTTCGGATTCTGTGTCTCCTTCTCTCTCTGTTCCTCCCCTGCTCACGCTCTGTCTCTCTCTCGTGTGCACGCTCAAAAATAAAGATTAAAAAAAAAGATTATAACTAACCCACTCAGAAGGGCTAATTATTTGCCTTAGTTTTAAAGATTTTTAAGCCAAACACCGCTCAGTCTTTCTTGCTTACCCAGTTTGTGTTCAGTCTGTTCAGTGCCATGTCCTGCTCCCAGGTGAGAGGTGTTCCACTTCTGTTTTCTGCTGAAGGAAGCACACCTGACTGACCTTTCTCAAATGGCCCTTCAGTCACCTGAGGACCAACCCTGTCTGTCCTCTATGCTCAGGTTGCTTTTGAGCCATCTAGCTGTTAGTCCTCCTGGTGCTGGCTTAGGGAGAGCTCATTTCTGATCCCATCATGATGGGGCAAAGCCCTAGGACCATGGACTGCTTCTTTCTGAAGAAGACCACCCCATTTAAAAGTGTGGATGGGTCACAGGCAAGGGTTTGTTTGCCAAAACCAAATAAACTTGTTTAGAAATGCTGTGGGGGGGCGCCTGGGTGGCTCAGTCAGTTAAGCGTCCGACTTCGGCTCAGGTCATGATCTCGCGGCCCGTGAGTTCGAGCCCCGCGTCAGGCTCTGTGCTGACTGCTCAGAGCCTGGAGCCCATTTCAGATTCTGTGTCTCCCTCTCTCTCTGACCCTCCCCTGTTCATGCTCTGTCTCTCTCTGTCTCAAAAATAAATAAACGTTAAAAAAATTAAAAAACAAACAAACAAACAAAAAAAAGAAATGCTGTGGGGACATGCTGTTGGGAGATCCTATTCTATTGCTGTGTACTTGCTGGAAGGACCCAGAAAAAAGATAGGATTTTATAATTGTTTAGTTATCCACAACCCCTCCATGGGGTAATAGGAATAGGAAAGCAAAGCCTAGTTTTTCCCTTTTTCTTCTATTCCTTTCTTTTTCTCTTTTGTTCCTGTTCTTTCTCCTCTCTCCTTCCCTGTTCTCTTCATCCCCTTCTGTCCTTCATTCTTATCTTTCTTTGTGTATCAGGTCAGCATGAATTCTCCTTGAGAAAGTTGAACTTTACTCTGGGTTGCTGGGCACCAGGAATTCAGAATGTCCCTGTTTCAGGTTGCTAGGCAGGTTTCACATGGCTTTCTGGAAAAGGCTTCCATTTTTAACCATATATCCTTGGTTCATATGTAAAATAAACTCAGTTCTTCAGAGATGTAGGTGCTGTTTAGGGTGCAGGACACTATTCTTTCCTTATTCTGTCTACTTGCTGACTGGATTCAGCTCCTCAGCCAGTCTATCCATGGCGGGGACAAGAAAAACAAGAGAAAACCTCCAGTTATTTTTGCGGTAGTCTTTGAGCTCATGTCTCTCACAACTTTACCCTGTACTGCTTAGCAGGGTTGGAAGGTAACAGACCACAGCCTGCTTACTAGCCAGTTTTTCTCTGGGGCTTATATTTTCCATGGTGGGGGTTTGTTAGATAACATTTAAAAAATATCCCATACATTGGTGACACCAGCTTCATCAGTTACCAATGATCTAGTATGATTGAAGCTAAGATCTTCGAATTAAGGACTGGGAAAACCAGTTCTGGACTTTGTCATTTAATCATTTTGGATTTTAGTTCCTATATTTAAAATAAAGGAGCATGTCCTCTCTCCACTAAGGTCTGGGGATGAGGATGATTCATGGAGATTGTTAGTATAAAAGTTCCTTGTAGTAGTTCACATTAAGTTACTTCTCACATACCCTACTCTGGATAAGCAATACTGATAACAATTGTTGACCTCTTATGTCACCCAGAATCTCTGGTGGCTGTCTGCAAAATTACTGTAAGATTGCTTGTTTGGTGATCTGTCTTTATTAAACTCAGACACGTGATATGGTTTAGGGTCTGTGTGCATGATGCATGCCTGTGCCTGCATATGACCTGGCTGGGTTGGAAAATGAAGGCACAGAGATGGTCTCCTGCTAAGTTAGTACAATGTGAGAACAAAGGAAGAATATGAAACTGGGGAAATATGGAGCCCCTGGCTTCTTCTTTTTCAATACTCTCTCCTCCACGGAGTCTTTATCTTTTGTTTGGGGCATGCCTCTTCTCTGATACCACCTCTGCCCTTTTTTCTGCTCTCAACTTTTGTCCCTTCCCTGTGTTTGGTGGTCCTGATGTCTTTGTCTCCAACCCATATAGGTAATGGGTATATGTAGGGAGATTATTATGAGCCAAAGAAGCCTTCTATTACAAAGCATCCTCATACAGATGAGACAAGGTACCTCATCTCTCATCTTCTTTCCTTACCTAAACACTGTATCTCCTGGTGCCTTGTTAGGGATGTTTTGCAGAACTTCATGTTTTTTAAAGGGATAAAATGGACGACCTGTATGTTCTTCTTCAGCCCCACGATGCTGTAATTATACAGTGGATCCTTCTTGCCAGTGCTCCCATTGTGGTCAAAGCAATGGTATCTGTGATACTCTTTTAGCCTTGGCCAATTATTATTGCATCTGCCCTGTGTAGCAGGCATGTATGAAGGTTTGAAGGTGAATAAAGCATGGGCTCTACATTTAAGGAGCTCCAAGTCCAATGAGAAGATAGACAAATAAACCCACTGTTAAAATATTGTGCAGTTGATTGGGCCAAGATGGAGTAACAGAAACTAGATTTAGCCTCCTGCTTGAAAACAAAACAAAACAACCAGACAAAACATATGAAACAATGCCTTTCAAGATACTGGGCATCAAACAATGAAGGACAATGATCTCTAAGACACATAAAATAAAAGAAGCAAGCACTGTGACTGCCCCAGATTATTGCCTTAGAACAATTTTGAAGCTCTGAGTCCAGGAGGAGGAACTCAGCCCTGAGGACAGGCAGCAGGATTTTTTTTTTTTAATATATGAAATTTACTGTCAAATTGGTTTCCATACAACACCCAGTGCTCATCCCAAAAGGTGCCCTCCTCAATACCCATCACCCACCCTGCCCTCCCTCCCACCCCCCATCAACCCTCAGTTTGTTCTCAGTTTTTAACAGTCTCTTATGCTTTGGCTCTCTCCCACTCTAACCTCTTTTTTTTTTTTTTCCTTCCCCTCCCCCATGGGTTTCTGTTACATTTCTCAGGATCCACATAAGAGTGAAACCATATGGTATCTGTCTTTCTCTGTATGGCTTATTTCACTTAGCATCACACTCTCCAGTTCCATCCACGTTGCTACAAAAGGCCATATTTCATTCTTTCTCATTGCCACGTAGTATTCCATTGTGTATATAAACCACAATTTCTTTATCCATTCATCAGTTGATGGACATTTAGGCTCTTTCCATAATTTGGCTATTGTTGAGAGTGCTGCTGTAAACATTGGGGTCCAAGTGCCCCTATGCATCAGTACTCCTGTATCCCTTGGATAAATTCCTAGCAGTGCTATTGCTGGGTCATAGGGTAGGTCTATTTTTAATTTTCTGAGGAACCTCCACACTGCTTTCCAGAGCGGCTGCACCAATTTGCATTCCCACCAACAGTGCAAGAGGGTTCCCGTTTCTCCACATCCTCTCCAGCATCTATAGTCTCCTGATTTGTTCATTTTGGCCACTCTGACTGGCGTGAGGTGATATCTGAGTGTGGTTTTGATTTGTATTTCCCTGATAAGGAGCGACGTTGAACATCTTTTCATGTGCCTGTTGGCCATCTGGATGTCTTCTTTAGAGAAGTGTCTATTCATGTTTTCTGCCCATTTCTTCACTGGGTTATTTGTTTTTCGGGTGTGGAGTTTGATGAGCTCTTTATAGATTTTGGATACTAGCCCTTTGTCCGATGTGTCATTTGCAAATACCTTTTCCCATTCCGTTGGTTGCCTTTTAGTTTTGTTGGTTGTTTCCTTTGCTGTGCAGAAGCTTTTTATCTTCATAAGGTCCCAGTAATTCACTTTTGCTTTTAATTCCCTTGCCTTTGGGGATGTGCCGAGTAAGAGATTGCTACGGCTGAGGTCAGAGAGGTCTTTTCCTGCTTTCTCCTCTAAGGTTTTGATGGTTTCCTGTCTCACATTCAGGTCCTTTATCCATTTTGAGTTTATGTTTGTGAATGGTGTGAGAAAGTGGTCTAGTTTCAACCTTCTGCATGTTGCTGTCCAGTTCTCCCAGCACCATTTGTTAAAGAGACTGTCTTTTTTGCATTGGATGTTCTTTCCTGCTTTGTCAAAGATGAGTTGGCCATACGTTTGTGGGTCTAGTTCTGGGGTTTCTATTCTATTCCATTGGTCTATGTGTCTGTTTTTATGCCAATACCATGCTGTCTTGATGATTACAGCTTTGTAGTAGAGGCTCAAGTCTGGGATTGTGATGCCTCCTGCTTTGGTCTTCTTCTTCAAAATTACTTTGGCTATTCGGGGCCTTTTGTGGTTCCATATGAATTTTAGGATTGCTTGTTCTAGTTTTGAGAAGAATGCTGGTGCAATTTTGATTGGGATTGCATTGAATGTGTAGATAGCTTTGGGTAGTATTGACATTTTGACAATATTTATTCTTCCAATCCATGAGCAGGGAATGTCTTTCCATTTCTTTATATCTTCTTCAATTACCTTCATAAGCTTTCTATAGTTTTCAGCATACAGATCTTTTACATCTTTGGTTAGATTTATTCCTAGGTATTTTATGCTTCTTGGTGCAATTGTGAATGGGATCAGTTTCTTTATTTGTCTTTCTGTTGCTTCATTGTTAGTGTATAAGAAGGCAACTGATTTCTGTACATTGATTTTGTATCCTGCAACTTTGCTGAATTCATGTATCAGTTCTAGCAGACTTTTGGTGGAGCCTATCGGATTTTCCATGTATAATATCATGTCATCTGCAAAAAGCGAAAGC
The DNA here is from genome assembly GCF_028018385.1 of Neofelis nebulosa. Taxonomy (NCBI): domain Eukaryota; kingdom Metazoa; phylum Chordata; class Mammalia; order Carnivora; family Felidae; genus Neofelis; species Neofelis nebulosa. The sequence goes on from NC_080796.1 coordinate 38,679,529, forward strand.
TTGACTTCATCTTTGCCAATTTTGATGCCTTTGATTTCCTTTTGTTGTCTGATTGCTGATGCTAGAACTTCCAGCACTATATTAAACAACAGCGGTGAAAGTGGACATCCCTGTCGTGTTCCTGATCTCAGGGAAAAAGCTCTCAGTTTTTCCCCATTGAGGATGATGTTAGCTGTGGGCTTTTCATAAATGGCTTTTATGATCTTTAAGTATGTTCCTTCTATCCCGACTTTCTCCAGGGTTTTTATTAAGAAAGGGTGCTGGATTTTGTCAAAGGCCTTTTCTGCATCGATTGACAGGATCATATGGTTCTTCTCTTTTTTTTTGTTAATGTGATGTATCACGTTGATTGATTTGTGAATGTTGAACCAGCCCTGCATCCCAGGAATGAATCCCACTTGATCATGGTGAATAATTCTTTTTATATGCTGTTGAATTCGATTTGCTAGTATCTTATTGAGAATTTTTGCATCCATATTCATCAGAGATATTGGCCTGTAGTTCTCTTTTTTTCCTGGGTCTCTGTCTGGTTTAGGAATCAAAGTAATACTGGCTTCATAGAATGAGTCTGGAAGTTTTCCTTCCCTTTCTATTTCTTGGAATAGCTTGAGAAGGATAGGTATTATCTCTGCTTTAAACGTCTGGTAGAACTCCCCTGGGAAGCCATCTGGTCCTGGACTCTTATTTGTTGGGAGATTTTTGATAACCGATTCAATTTCTTCGCCGGTTATGGGTCTGTTCAAGCTTTCTATTTCCTCCTGATTGAGTTTTGGAAGAGTGTGGGTGTTTAGGAATTTGTCCATTTCTTCCAGGTTGTCCAATTTGTTGGCGTATAATTTTTCATAGTATTCCCTGATAATTGTTTGTATCTCTGAGGGATTGGTTGTAATCATTCCATTTTCATTCATGATTTTATCTATTTGGGTCATCTCCCTTTTCTTTTTGAGAAGCCTGGCTAGAGGTTTGTCAATTTTGTTTATTTTTTCAAAAAACCAACTCTTGGTTTCGTTGATCTGCTCTACAGTTTTTTTAGATTCTATATTGTTTATTTCTGCTCTGATCTTTATTATTTCTCTTCTTCTGCTGGGTTTAGGCTGCCTTTGCTGTTCTGCTTCTATTTCCTTTAGGTGTGCTGTTAGATTTTGTATTTGGGATTTTTCTTGTTTCTGGAGATAGGCCTGGATTGCGATGTATTTTCCTCTCAGGACTGCCTTTGCTGCATCCCAAAGCGTTTGGATTGTTGTATTTTCATTTTCGTTTGTTTCCATATATTTTTTAATTTCTTCTCTAATTGCCTGGTTGACCCACTCATTCGTTAGTAGGGTGTTCTTTAACCTCCATGCTTTTAGAGGTTTTCCAGACTTTTTCCTGTGGTTGATTTCAAGCTTCATAGCATTGTGGTCTGAAAGTATGCATGGTATAATTTCAATTCTTGTAAACTTATGAAGGGCTGTTTTGTGACCCAGTATATGATCTATCTTGGAGAATGTTCCATGTGCACTCGAGAAGAAAGTATATTCTGTTGCTTTGGGATGCAGAGTTCTAAATATATCTGTCAAGTCCATCTGATCCAATGTATCATTCAGGGCCCTTGTTTCTTTATTGACTGTGTGTCTAGATGATCTATCCATTTCTGTAAGTGGGGTGTTAAAGTCCCCTGCAATGACCACATTCTTATCAATAAGGTTGCTTATGTTTATGAGTAACTGTTTTATATATCTGGGGGCTCCGGTATTTGGCGCATAGACATTTATAATTGTTAGCTCTTCCTGATGGATAGACCCTGTAATTATTATATAATGCCCTTCTTCATCTCTTGTTACAGCCTTTAATTGAAAGTCTAGTTTGTCTGATAGAAGTATGGCTACTCCAGCTTTCTTTTGGCTTCCAGTAGCATGATAAATAGTTCTCCATCCCCTCACTCTCAATCTAAAGGTGTCCTCAGATCTAAAATGAGTCTCTTGTAGACAGCAAATAGATGGGTCTTGTTTTTTTATCCATTCTGATACCCTATGTCTTTTGGTTGGCGCATTTAATCCATTTACATTCAGTGTTATTATAGAAAGATACGGGTTTAGAGTCATTGTGATGTCTGTATGTTTTATGCTTGTAGTGATGTCTCTGGTACTTTGTCTCACAGGATCCCCCTTAGGATCTCTTGTAGGGCTGGTTTCGTGGTGACAAATTCCTTCAGTTTTTGTTTGTTTGGGAAGACCTTTATCTCTCCTTCTATTCTAAATGACAGACTTGCTGGATAAAGGATTCTCGGCTGCATATTTTTTCTGTTTAGCACACTGAAGATATCGTGCCAAGCCTTTCTGGCCTGCCAAGTTTCAAAGGAGAGATCAGTCACGAGTCTTATAGGTCTCCCTTTATATGTGAGGGCACGTTTATCCCTTGCTGCTTTCAGAATTTTCTCTTTATCCTTGTATTTTGCCAGTTTCACTATGATATGTCGTGCAGAAGATCGATTCAAGTTACGTCTGAAGGGAGTTCTCTGTGCCTCTTGGATTTCAATGCCTTTTTCCTTCCCCAGTTCAGGGAAGTTCTCAGCTATAATTTCTTCAAGTACCCCTTCAGCACCTTTCCCTCTCTCTTCCTCCTCTGGGATACCAATTATGCGTATATTATTTCTTTTTAGTGTATCACTTAGTTCTCTAATTTTCCCCTCATACTCCTGGATTTTTTTATCTCTCTTTCTTTCAGCTTCCTCTTTCTCCATAACTTTATCTTCTAGTTCACCTATTCTCTCCTCTGCCTCTTCAATCCGAGCCGTGGTGGTTTCCATTTTGTTTTGCATTTCGTTTAAAGCGTTTTTCAGCTCCTCGTGACTGTTCCTTAGTCCCTTGATCTCTGTGGCAAGAGATTCTCTGCTGTCCTGTATACTGTTTTCAAGCCCAGCGATTAATTTTATGACTATTATTCTAAATTCACTTTCTGTTATATTATTTAAATCCTTTTTGATCAGTTCATTAGCTGTTGTTATTTCCTGGAGATTCTTCTGAGGGGAATTCTTCCGTTTGGTCATTTTGGATAGTCCCTGGAGTGGTGAGGACCCGCAGGGCACTTCCCCCGTGCTGTGGTGTATAACTGGAGTTGGTGGGCGGGGCCTCAGTCCGACCTGATGTCAGGCAGCAGGATTTTACAGAATAGAGCAGCAAACCGGAGAGGCTATGCAGACAGAGAACTCTGGGGATATGTAGAGAGTGTCCCCTTGAGTTTTCAATAGACCACTAATCACTGTATGTGAATGAAAAGACTACCCAAGTTTAGGGAAAGAACCATGCAAAAGGATTAAGAAAAATGTGCTCACATGGGGCTGGTAATAATGCCTATTCCCACCAGCCAGTCTGGATGCATAGGCACTGGGTTGAGTTCTCAGGAGGGTCTTTCCTTGTGGGGAATAACCAGGTTTAGACTAAACACTGTTCTGGTCCCACATAACAAATCTCAAAAGCAAGACCTCTAAGGATCAAACCGTTTCCAACTAACTTAACCATTTCCTGGAACAAAGCTCAAAAATATTTGTAGGAATACAGAAATATCCAGCACCCAAAACAGGTCAAATTCCCAAAGACTGACATTCAATAAAAAAATTACCAGCTATACAACAAAGCGAGGCAAATACAACGCATGATGAAGGAGAAAAATCAATTAATCAAAAATCAATTAATTGATTAATTAACTAATCAATTGATTTTTGATTAATCAATTAATCAAAATTAATCCAGAACTAATACAGATGTTAGAATTACATCTAGCAAAATAATTTAGTTATTATAACTATATTGTATGTGTTCCAAAAGCTAAATAGGTACATGGAAGATTTTTTTTTATCCAAATTAAGCTTCTAGAGATGAAAAGAATAATGTCTGAAGTTAAACAAATACAGTGGATAGGATTAATGGTAGAAGCAGACACTAGATATTACAGAAGGAAAGATTAATGAACTGGAAGATCTAGCAATAAAAACTACACAAAATGAAACCCATAGAAAGAAAAGAATTTTTAAAAAATGAGCATATTATCAGTGAACTATGGCACAACTTCAAGGGGCTAATATACATGTAATTGGAGTCCTTGAAAGAGAGGAGGGAACAGAAATAATATTTGAAGAAATAATGTCTGAAAAAATTCCAAAGTTGATAAAAACTGTGAATTTACCAATCCAAGTACCCAGAGAGCCCCAAACACGAGAAACATGGGGGGACAAAAGCCCTATGCCAAGGCACATCATTATCATATTGCTCAAAAATCAGTGATACAAAGAAAATCTTTAAAGCAACCAGAGGAGGGGGTGGAAATACGTTCTATATACTGAGGAATAAAAATACCAGATTTCTCCCTGGAAACAATGCAAACAGAAGACAATGGAGCATCACCTTTAAATTAGTGGAAAAAAAAAAAAAGTAAGGAAGGAAAGCAGGGAGGGAGGGAGGAGAGGAGGGAAAGATACAAACACTGTCAACCTAAAATTCTATGTCCAGCAAAATATCTTTCAAAATTAAAAAATAAAATGAAGACATTTCAGACATACTAAATCTAAAAATATTTCTCACCAATAAACCAGTACTATGAAAAAAATGTACACAGAAGTCCTTCAGACAAAAAAGAAAATGGTAAAAAAAAAAAAAAAGAAAAAAAAAAAAGAAAATGGTACTGGGTGGATTATGGATCTACATAAAGAACTAAAAGCACCAGAAATGGTTGCTCCTCTGCCTGAGCTTTCTTTTCTTCTTTTGCTGACTCCCTTCTACCAGTCCTTCAAGACTCAGCACAGATGACCACCATCTTTCCCCAACCTCTGAGGCTGGAGTCTGCATCCCTCCCAAAGTACTCTGTGACGAGCCCTTATACTGCATTCATCATACTGTATTACAATGGTCTGTTCACTTATCTAACTTCTCTAGGAACTTAACAAGCTCCTTGAAGGCTGAGACCATGTGCTGATAACTGGCGGATAGTCATTGACTAACAAACGCTTATTGGGTGGATCAGAATTCTGAACTAAGAACTGATAGTGATGATAAGACAGAAAGGGCTCTGTCTGGAGACACTTCTGAGCAAAATCATTAAGACACCATTGGTGACCAGGGAGTAGTAGTAGATTCTACTTTGTTTCCCAAGATGTTAGTCATTTCTGGACCCCTTTCTGTCATATCCAAGTTCAACATGTATTATTATTTACTTAACATTATTTTTAAATTGGCTCATACATTTTTTAAAATAATGAAATGTATTTTTTAAAGAAAAAAAAATACATGATAACCAGTTCTGGGATGGAGGCATGATTGGCAGAGCCATTGGTGGGTGTGGTGAGCCCCTGTGAGTCAAGGGAGGCTTTGCTGTTGTTTGCATGAGTGGGTGACTGAAAGAAGGAATGAGGTGTCATTTGAACATTTCTAACAGCAAGAATAAGCAAATCCTCAAGCAGAAAAGTAGAGAAAGGCTGCATCTTGCAGAGGGTACTGTGTTTGCAGAAGCTGTGAGCCTGGTTTGCCGATGCATTTCAGGCATTCAGGGAATGGTAAGTGTGACTGGGGGTGAGGGCAGGGTTTTATGGTGAGAGTTTATTTTTGGCCTCAAGCTGGTCCTGAAAGAATGAAGCTCACTCACAATAGGCCAGTGTCTGACCTCTTCCCCTCTGCCTAGTATCTCCTCTAGAAGGGATGGAAGAACACTCATCTGAAAATGCCATGAAGTCTCAGCTCAGAAACTGTGATACAAACCGGCATGAATGCCTGCCAGAGAGCAGGGCAATCTGTGAGCACACATCCAACTCCTCTTACCAAGTGCAGTGTTGGTGGGGGAGTGAGGCTGGCATGGCTCCAGGCCAGGCCTGTGGAGGGGGACGGGGGTGGAGTGTGGCAGGCAGGTTTCCTGGCTCCTGCTCCTCTTCTCCCACCAACAGTCGGAGTGCCCCTGAGGTTGAGGAGTGAATAGCCCAGAACCTGAAGGCAGGTCAGGGGTTGAAGGCCTTGGTCCATGACTTATGACTTACTAGTTGTGTGCCCTTGGGCAAAAACAGTCTCTTTGACCTTTGGGTTCTTCCATCTATATAGTAGAGCTAGAAAGAAATTCTCTGCCTACCTCAGGATGCTTGAGACTCACAATGCAATAGATGCAGGAGTGCTTTGTAAACCCTCAGATGCTCTGCAGGTGCTAATTGTTTATGTAGAGGAGAGAAGCCCTCTCAAGAGGCTTTTGAGTAGGAGGCTGCCTTTCGTGTAGACACCATATTATTGGACTTGCTCTTGGAACCAAAGATGGCATACATGGTCCTTTCCCAGAGTTAGAGTGAAGCTTGCTGAGGGCTCTTTCCTTTTCAAAAGGTAATGGCCCTGTCTATGCATGCAAGTGCCTGTGAATGCAACACAGGCATTATGTCTCTGCCCTCTCTTTGCTGCTTCTAGTTCTTTTTCTCTCCATGACATGGGCAGCTAGGGGCATGGCTTAGGGCTGTTAGTGGCTGCAGAGCCAAAGGGGCTGATGAATCATTGTCCAGATCTCGGGCTGGGAGGAGGAGGCTTGCATCAGACCGTATGTAACCCAGGCCCTTGGTTTAACCATCTATGTTTAATCCTTTGATGAACCTTGTTCAATGGCCATTTAGCAGTGCAATACATTCCTATTGAACCTCTTACATTTCAGACCCTGTAGTAGGTTTTGCCTGTTTCCTTTTCCTCAGTGGGCCAACCTCCACCAGACTTGCTTGGAATTGATGAAAGGGGGCTGCTCAAGACAGAGCATCAGAAACCTGTGATTTATATAGTGTGTGTGTGTGTGTGTGTGTGTGTGTGTATTACAAAGGCTTTCTCATGGTCCTCTTTAATGCTCTAAACAACACTATGCAGTATGCAATATAATTTTATGTGCACTTGAAGTCAGGTTGGCTGGGCTGAAAAGAGATTTAGCAGCTTGTTCAAGGTTGCACAGCTAGTAAGTGGTGGACTCAGGAGCAAACCTAACTTCTGATTGATTCTAGAATCCCCGTGCCGTCCAGAACAGGACATGGAGTACATTGTGCCTTGTCCGGGAGGAGGGCCAAACATCTTTAGGATGTGTGCTTTGTGTCTTTCCAGTGCTGACAGTGGGTTTGTAGAGAAACTCCTTCACTCCCAGATTTGGTGTGGTCCCTCCAGTGATGGAGTGATGGAGTGATGGAATGCATTAGGCAGGCTGACTAGGTTAGCCTCACACATTATGGCCAGGAAATCTGCGCTCTTCTCCATTGGAAGCAAATCCCTGATGGCACCCTTTGTCTTCATTAGCACCGATTCACTTCTCTGAGGCACCAAGCTTACCGTCTATGACTGAATTCATTTACATTCATTCCTCTGAGGAGACCTCCAAATGAAAGTTTTTCTAAACGTTCCCTCCCCCTAACTTCATACCCAGCGCTTGTTTCTGGTCTATGAGATTTATAATTTAGGAAGAAAATTAGGTGACTTCATTTTTTAGGGCAGGATTTATTCATTTTAACCCCCACCATTGCAACTGGAGCTTAGTACTTTATTCTTCCAAAATGCATTCCTGCTAAATGCTGGTGGCTGCATGCTTCACAGCCTTTTTTCACAGTTTCTATGTTTTACAGGGTATTAATGACTCCATTTTGTAGAGTGATAATGTGGTGATGCTTTTTCTTTTCAGGGCTGAAAAGGTTTAGAGAGTCTGCCTGATGTGGCTTCTAATTAGAGGGGAGTTTAGATGCAAGCATTGATTTCTTCTTTCCAAACAAAGGGAAACACCTCAGCCATTTTCCAGCAAGCACATTCAGCCAGAAATGGGAATGATTTTTTCCCTCCTACTCCTCATCTTTCTTATGTTTGTATTTTCCTCCTCCTCCTGACTGCTCACAAGTACACCAAAAACTTCTCTGACTCATAGCACACGGGAGCCAGCAAGTTCTTCTTCTAATCTTGAATGTTCCGTGCTTTGGAATAAGAGAGGGGCCAGTGGGTTTGCCATTTGAGCTGCTTCAGCATCTGCAGGCGTGGGTCTGAGCCCTTGAGATTCTTGAGGGCTATTTTTTTTTGGCTTTTTAAGTTTTTATTTTAATTCCAGCTAGCTCACATACAGTGTTACATTAGTTTCAGGTGTACAGTGTAATGATTTCAACAATTGCATACATCACCCGGTGCTCATCAGGACAAGTATACTCCTTTGAGGGCTACTTTGGATCTGGAGATCTGGGGAATGAGGTTAGAAGTGTTTGTGGGCGGTGAGGGAAGGTGGTTCCTTCAGGAGCTTTCTCTGAATCTGTCCTGATTTCTTCTCCCTTGATTGGAGTTTAACTTACACCCACATGAGAATCACTATTTCATAGAAATATTGCTTGTATATTTGATATGTGTACCCATGACTACACATGTCTGAAAACCACCTCTTTTAGACACCTTTTTATATTTATTTATTTATTTATTTATTTAAGTTTATTTATTTTGAGAGTGAGAGAGCAAGCAGGGGAGGGGCAGTGAGAGAAGGGAAAGAAGAGAATCCCAAGCAGGCTCAGTGTTGTTAGTGCAGAGCCCAATGCAGGGCTGTATCTTATTAATTTGAGATCGTGACCTGAGCCAAAATCAAAAGTTGTTGCTCAACCAACTAAGCCATCCAGGCACCCCCATCTTTTTAAATTTTTTTTTAATGTTTATTTGTTTTTGAGACAATGTGAGAGACAGAGGGCAAGCGGCAGAGGGGCAGAGAGAGAGGGAGACACAGAATCCAAAGCAGGTTCCAGGCTCTGAACTGTCAGCACAGAGCCCTGCGTGGGGCTCGAACTCACAAACTGTGAGATCATGACCTGAGACGAAGTTGGATGCTTAACCGACTGAGCCACTCAAGAGCCCCATCTTTTTAAAAAAAGACCCCCATCTTTTTTTTAAAAAAAAAACAATACTTAAGGGAGTTCTTTTAGCTGGTGGCTTCATAAAATCCAAAGATGGCCAACACATAGAAATAATTTAGTTCAGTAGTGAATTCATGTGCCAGATTTATACTTCAGGAAGATAATTAAGTGACTTCATTATTTATTCATGTAATTAATTTCTGTTCATTTGTATGTTTGGCTTATATTGTTAATGACAGGATGAAAGGGATTATTCATTCATTAATCCACTTGGTACCACCTGTGTTCCAGATAAGTGTCTTGTTGGGAATACAGCGATGGGTAAGACAGACAAGGTCCCTGCCATCTTGGAGCTTATGTTCTAATGGAGAAAACAGAAAATTAATTAAGTCATAACTAGTCCCAGTGGTGTAGATATCTTTTATGTTTTCCTCAGATGGTAATACAGCGATACACACACAACAGGAGTTGTTCAGTTATTTGCAGAACAGAAGGATTGAAGAATTTGTATGGAATACTGCATTGAGAAAAGGAGGGCAGATTTAGGGAGGAAGTTTTGGGTGGTAGCGGGTGAACTTTTGGGAGTTATCGGTAGCATTGCTGATGGAGCTGGTGGACTCTGATGGAGGGATGCAAGTGTGGGAAATGGGACATCATGTGCCCTGCTAACTAAAGACTTCCGTGGCCTACCCAGCTCCTCAAGTTGTAGTTTCATTCCTTCCCACCTGGGAGCTGTACCTCAGAGCCACTTTCCTGGCTGACTTATGCACCAGTGAGACTCCCCACAGGGCTGCGCCCAGAACCTTCTTCAGACTCTGCAGCCCCATCTTCTGCTCCTCCCTATGCTCCTACTCCTGCCCCTGCTCCCTCTTCTCCACACAAATGACTAGATAAGTATACCCTTAATTTGGGGTGCTTCTAGGGGTGCCTGGGTGGCTTAGTCAGTTGAGTGTCTGATTCTTGGTTTGGCTCAGGTCATGGTCTTGTGGTTTGTGGGTTCCAGCCCCATGTCAGGTTCTGTGCTGTCAGATTCTCTCTCTCCCTCTCTCTGGCTCTCTCTCTCTCTCTCAAAATAAATAAACAAACTTCAAAAAAAAAGTAGGGATGCTTCTAAACTTCTAGAAGCAGCTTTCTCCCTCCAGTAGCAAATAACACTTTCCGCAAGGAAGTCATTTATCCTGACTGGTGAACTGTGGAAATCAGGCGTGGTGGTGGTGGTGGTGCTGTTTTTTGTTTTTGTTTTTGTTTTGTTTTGTTTTTAATTCAGGGGAAAAGCCACACCCTAATACCCCAAGTTGACTTAGATTTTCGTCAAGAAAGAAAAATCACCAAATCACCTTGGAGCTGGTTAACTCAAGCCCAGAGCTAAGGTTTAAATGCTGGGGAAGGAGAGGTGGAGCAGGCAAGCTTAATGTACTTAATCCATTTTGAGTTGATTTTTACTGTGACTTGCTGGAGGCAGAGCAAATTATGCCTGCATTTGGCCATGGACTTAGAGGGGTGTTATGGTGCTAAATGACAACAAGGACACCAAGGGATTCCTTGAAAAAACTAGATGTCCTTCACAGCCCCATACAGAAGTGCTCTTTGAAAGAATAGGGATTGTACTGGTTTCCCTCTTTAATTTGTGGGCATTAATGCTGCCGCATTTTTGTGGCTCTTGAGAGCCACCTGTAAAACTGATGGCCCCACAGAGACGGAGAAGCCTTAGGGAACTCTGTACATGTGAGGAGAAGAGCAATGAAAAGATTTCCATCTTTCCCCTAGTCCCAGGTACCCCTGGCCATTTCAGTATAGTTTCAGGGAACATGTCATGGCCCATACCCATCAATGGAGGAGCAAAGAATTAAATCCTAGAGAAATGGACAGAAAACACTTTTCTACTATGTTAAACAACCAGATTCCAAGGAGTGTCTGTCAACTGCAAAGGGAAGATGGGGGAAGAATAGGTTTAGGATGGGGGTGGAGGAGGGGAGGGATAGATGAGGGGTTTAGTTTTGGACTTGTTAAGTGTGAGATGCCAAACAGATGTTTCAGAGCTTTTTGATCTACCAATCCTGCTTTCTTGGTTTAGCCTATCACTCTATTGACATCAATTTAATATAGATGTTTAATACATTTCAACCAGTAGGTCAGTTTTCTTCTTTGCTCTTCTTTTAAAAAATTATCTTAATTATTCTGTACTGTTATTCTTGCATTGAAATTTTAAAATCAGTTAAAGTGCTCTAAAAACTCTTGGGAATTTGCTTGGAATCACCTTTATAGCAATTAGGGAAGAATTAAGATTTTAATAATGTTGATTCTTATCATAATTAATGATTTATTTCTCCATTTACTCAAGCATTAAAAAAATTTCTTATGCTATAGATTGGATAATTTTCTCCATAAATGTTCTGTGTATTTTTGTTAGGTTTATTCCTAGATGTTTTACACTCCTTCCATTGTGAATGGTCTCTCTTTCTCTCTCTCTTTTTATTATGCTTTCTAATTGATTATTGCTTCTCAATGCTGTCAATTTTTAAAAACTTTAATTCCAGTGTAGTTAACATCCAGTGTTATATTAGTTTCAGGTGTACATTATAGTGAGTCAACACTTCCATATATTACTTAACAGCGATAAGTGTATTCTTACTCCCCTGTTGACTTTTGCTTGCAGATTTTACATCCAGCAACCTTCCTGAACTCTCCTATCAGTTCTACTAGTTTTTTTTTTCTGATGGTTCTTTTGTATTTCATACATAGATAAATACATAACCTATACCTACAATTTTAACTCTTATTTTTTAAATCATTATCACTCTTTGTTGTTACTAAATTTTTAGGACATTGAGTATAATATTCAATAGTAGTAATCATAGTAGGCTCATTTTCTTTGTTCTTGACTTTAAAGGAAAAGCTTTTAAAGTTCCCCTACTTTATTCACTACTGAGAATAATGTTAAGTCTTGGTTCTTTACAGGTTAAACCACAGCTTCTTTAATCTTGGCTTCTTAAAAGTAATTGATAGTAAGTTTTATTGAATACTTCAGAAGTATCTCTTGAGAAGAATATATATTTTATCTCAATCTGTTGAGGTGGTGAATTACATTCCCTCCCTTCCTTCCTTCTTTCCCTCCTCTTCCCTCCCTTGTTCCCCCTCCTCTTTCCCTTCTTCCCCTTATCTTAGGTATAGAGAATTGAGTTGCTCATAAACTCCCCAGAGTATGGAACACTCACAGCCTTGGTCTGTCAAGACCCTCTTCTTAAATTATCATTATTATTCCCTTTAACTCACTATTTTACCTTCTATTTGTATATTTAGAGATATGTGTGTACTGGGAAATATACACTGGAGCATTGTGTGTATGTAGAGGTATATGTATGTGTGTTTAATTTACATAAAAGGTACTGTGCTATGAATGTCATGGTTTCTTTTTGTTTCCTTCAACTCCGTGGTCTTTGGCATTCTATCTATGCTGCTATATATAAATATATAGAAATCTTTTAGTTCATTAATGTTTTAAAGTAATATGATAGAACTCTATTACTACTGATGTGATTCTGCACAGAATGCAATTTATACAAAACTACATTTTACTTCTCCCCTGGTAATGGGGACTTAGGTTACCTCCCATGGCTTGATACCACAAATAGTGCTGTGATGAATAATCTTGTTCATGCTTCCACAGGACCTTTGGGAGAGTTCTTCTGGTATAAATGGATGAAAGTGTGGCACTCTGCTAGCTTTTCTCATATTGGTCAATTCTTACATTTCCAGGATAATTCCTACTTGATATTCAGTTAGGATGCTTTCAGCTATAAATAGAAATCTCTAACTCCAATCGCCTTAAATAAACATTAGGAAAATGTATTATCTCACATTATAAGATGCCCTGATGTAGAGCATCTTCAACGCTGTTTAATTCAGTGGCTCAAAGGCAACATCAGATTTTTCCATCTTCCTGCTGTGCCGTCTTCCACATTGCTGTTACCTTCTGCCACAGTTCCAGGACTCACGTACAGGTACTACAGTGCCCAGCAGAAGTAGAAGACAACCTTTTTTCTTTGAATCTTTTTAAAAGTGAGGAAACTTTTCCCAGAAGTTTCCACGTCCACCCTCAACAGACTCTTTTGTGCCGCACTGGCCAGAATTGCATTATGTGCTGAGGCCTAATCTGCTCCCCAGCCTGGGGAATAAAATCATCCCAACTTCCTTAGACCAGTGACTCTTAAGCCTGGCTACACATTAGAATTACCTGGAAGCTTTAAAAAAATGAATCAGGGGCTCCCAATTTCACTTACCTGAGTTCTATTGACTAATATTTTATCTAAACTTTTTACTGCTCTCTAGTGTCTCTTGTGGTGATTGGTCTACTTGAATGTTTTAAATTCTTTGCTTTAAGTCTTTAATGATTATAAATCTCTGTGATCATTTACCATATTCTGTGTCTGGAGGAATGCTTCTTCATTTTCTATATTACTTTTGGATTCTCTTTTCTTTTTATATCCTTGAACCGGTGGTGTATCCTTTTCATGGCAACAGGTCGGGGCGCAAGAAGGAGATCCCACCTACCTGAGCACATTTCAAGCCTTTGTTCATGGTACACTTTCTGATATCTCATTTTTTCAAGTAAAGTCACATAGTCAAATCCAAAGTCAAGGAGGAGACAATTTCATTAAACCAACCATAAGGCCATTTTGTGGGTATGGATAATAATATAGCTCAGGAGAATGAAGGAGTAAGACCAGCGATTCAACCTATACCAGGTAAGAAGTGAAAAAGGACAATTCAGTGGTTATGGTAGCCAGACAATGAGAGAATGGGCAATGCCGCCAGGTGCTACAGAAAAGGCAAGAACTAATAGGCCACTTCAAGTGGCTCACTGGTCTTTGGTGAATTTTAGAGAAGTTTGAAGTGTTGGGGATAAAAGCTGGATTAAAGGGAGTTAAGAATAAGGTGGCAGAAGAGTCATAGAGTTGAGAAGCTGTGTTTATGAAGAGCTGGGAAGAGAAGAAAATACACTGCTTTTTTTTTAATAGGGGAAATCTGGTAAAGTTTAGAAGGGAAATGAAGGGAGATTGAAGAAGCTGTTTGATAGGGAAGAATTGTAATCGTCAGGTCAGGCAGAGGGGTGGTATGTAGAGTACATGGAAGAATTAGCTTTAATCATCACTGCTGTCATCATAGCTAAATTTATTAAGCTTTTATTATGGTCCAGGCACAGTATTTTCCATGGGTGATCTTGCTTAATCCTTAAGATAACTTTAAGAGATACACAGAATGTATTATCCCAACTCCAAAGTATGGACACAGTCTCAAAGGAAGAAAGTAAATTTCCTAGGACTACCCAGTTAATAAGCAGCAGAGCTGTTACTAGGAACCAAAGGCAGTGTTATTCATCCTAAGGAAGGATGGGTGTGGAGGAGTGATGAGTTGAAGTGAAGGTGGTTATGTACCCTCAAACCTGATGATCTCACAATGATGCAGTGTATTGAGTTAGGGGAATGAAGTAACCTGAGTAAGGAGAGAAAGAGGCAACTACAGTAGGAAGAATGTATAAATACCATGGAGGAGCAGGGGGATATTAAAAAGGGCCACTCTGTAATAGACCAATTCTCATTCCTCTCTGTCAGAAATGATCAATTTGACAAGAGATAGAAAGAAAAGGACTAAGATTTGAGATTTGACATGTCCGCTAATGAGATATGACTAATATGATTCTGGGACCAGGATAAGAGGAAAAGCTAGCTAGCTAACAGAGGCTGCAGCTGTGAGCAGAGATATGAGTATATTTAAAATAGGGATTGGGGGAGGGCAGCTGGGTGACACTGCTCCCATTGGGAAAAGAGCTGAGAATTTTGGCTGGGAGAGTACCCTGTGCATTTTCATCTCAGCCGTGGTGATGGGGAGCCCACAGTTTCTGTTTAAGAGAAGACCATCAAGCCTAAACCAAGTCTTGGATATTGAATACCACAGAGACAGTTTTACGTGGGGGAGGAGGGACAACACTGGATCTTTTCATGACACCAGTTACCTCTTCTGTATACAAAGAATAACTGGGACTAGACTTGCTCTCCTACCACATACAACTGGAAAACCAGACAAAATCTTTGAAACAACCCTTTATAGATACTAGGCAACAGGAAGTACAGTTCTGTGACTCCTCAAAGAAGGGAAGCAAATTCAGTAAGCCCTATGAAAGTTCCAGCTTTCTGTCTGGGGCACTTTCTGGATCACCAAGCAGACCATGGAGATATTGCTGAGCTGAGGAGATATAGGAATTTGGTTGGGGCACCTGGGTGGCTCACTTGGTTAAGTGTTCGACTTCAGCTCAGGTCATGATTTCATGGCTTGTGAGTTCGAGCCCCGTGTTGGGCTCTGCTGACAGCATGGAGCCTGGATCCTGGTTCAAATTCTGTGTCTCCGTCTCTCTCTGCCCCTCCCCTGCCCTCATGCTCTCTCTCGCTCTCTCTCTCTCTCTCTCTCTCTCTCTCGCTCTCTATCAAAAATAAACATTAAAAATTAAAAAAAAAATAAATAGGAATTTGGAGAGGCTAGGGTAGCTGGAATGTGCTTGTAGAAGATGCTCAGGATCTACATAGAGGTCTTTTTGAATTTATAGCTAAATACTAACTATAAGGTAAAAAAACTTCATGAGGCAGGCAAAGGATGACTAGATACCTGTAAGGTGAATGATTCCTAGAGATAATACACAGTTAGTAGAAACTTGAGTTCTAGCCAAGCAGAGTGGAAGATCCTTGATGAACATTGAGGGCATTCCAAAAGAGATCCCAAGAGATTCACAGCTCAGTAATAGGACTAAACGAGTCCTAGAATAAACTCTACTTAATAATATTTTAATAAAGCTTAGAAAAGGATTAAGCTGATATGCAAATAAATTAACTGCCTGACAGAATACAATCCAAGTCTTTATTAAAGAAGAAAACAAAATCCAACATTTAATAACATAAAAGGCACAATTTCCATCATGTAATCCAAAATTACTAAGCATATGAATTAAAGCAAAAAAAAAAAAAAAAAGTGACCTATAATTAGGAGAAAGACCAGTTAATAGCAGCAGACCCAAAATAACAGAAAGAAAGAATTAGCAGACAGGTCTTTAAAATAGCTATTATAAATATCCATGTGATTGGAATCCCAAAAAGGGAGAAAGGTAAAAAAATAAAAGGAATTAAAGCTAAAAGCTTTCTAAATTTTGTGAAAATGATAAAATCACATATCCAAGGAGCTCAACAGTCCCCAAGTAGGATAAACACAAAATAAAAGCATGCCAATTGAATTTAGATCAAATTACTGAAAACAATTTATAAGGAGAAATTTTAGGACTGTGCAAGAAAATACTGCATACAGAGACACATTACATATGGAAGAACGAAGGTTAACAATGACCACATGCTTCTTGTCAGAAACTTTTAAGCCAAAACCAGATGGCATGGTATCTTTAAAGTGTTGAAGCAAAAGCACAACAAAATAAGCTATTAACCTTGGACTTTATATACAGTAAAAATATCCTTCAAAAATAGATATGAGATAAAAACTTTTTCAAAAGAGCAAAAATTGCCAAAATTTTTCACCAGCAGACCTGAAATGCAAGGTGGATAATATCAATGAAACTTAGATCTACACAAATGGAAGAAGAGCATCATGTGTGGGTAAATACAAAACAAACAAACAAAAAAAACCAAGAAAACACAGCCTGAAGAGGGTATATATTTTATGACTCCATTTATATAACATTTCTGAAATGACAAAATTATAGAAATGGAGAACAGACTAGTGGATGCCAGGGCTTAAGGGAGGGAGAAAGGGGGGGAGGGTGGGAGTGAAGTGGCTATAAAAGGGAAACATGAGGAATCCTTGTGGGTTGGGAAAGGTGCTAAGAGTATTTCAATGGGGAAGTAATCTTTTCAACAAATGGTGCTGGAAAACTTGTTATTCATATTTGAAAATGAACCCTCCCATCACACCAGACATAAAAATTAACTTGAAATAGATAAAAATTAAAACCCCTAGAAATCAGGGCATTTTTGTAACCTTCAAGTAGGCAAAGATTTCTTAGGATACAGAAAGTAGTTTGAAACATAGAAGAAAGAATGGATACATGAGACTTCATCAAAAACACTATCAAGAAAGACACCGTTAAGAAAATGAAATTTCTAGCCACAGACTAGGATAAAATAACTGATAAAGGATTTGAATCTAGAATATATAAAGAACTCATACAACTCAGTAATGAAATAAATCAATTCAGTTTTTTAAGTGGGCAAAAGATTTAGACAGACACTTCACAAAAGCAGATATATGAATGGACAGAAAGCACATGAAAAGATGCTCCATTTAATTAGATATCAAGGAAATGCAATTTAAAGCCACAATGAGATACCCACCAGACTAAAATTAAAAAGACTTGAGCCTTGCTGGTGGTGGGTGTGCAAAATGGTATTAACATTTTGGAAATCAGGCAATTTCTTATAAAGTTAAGCATGAAGTTACAGTAAGACCCAGTGTTTCCACTTCTGTGCATTTATCAAAGAGCAATGAGAACATATGTCCACACAGAAACTTAGACATTAATGTTTATAACAAATCAAATCAGGAAAATCCCAAATGTTCATAAGCAGATGAATAAACAAATTGTAGTATATTCATATGATGTAATACTATCAACAATAAAAAAGCAATGAACTAGACATACACAAAACATGGTTATATATCAAATATATTACACTGAGTTTAAAAAAAGCCAGATCTGAAATAGTACACAATGTATGATTTATATGAAATTATAGAAAAGGCAAAACTAACTTACAGTGAGGTAAAAAAGATAACTGGTTGCCTGGAGCTGGACACTGGGGCACAGATAAAGATGTTTGAGGGAACTTTTTGGTACTGTAATTAAAATGTTCTGTATCTTGATTGTGTTGGTGGTTACATTTGTCAAAACTCATCAAGCTGTAAACTTCAAGTGGGAACATTTTGTCACACCTAAATTATACCTTGATAAAGTTGTTTTTAAAAAATTAGCATCATCTAGTTGCTTTTCAGTCTACCTCTGGCACACAGCCTCATATGCTAGGCTGAAGCAGAGCTCCTGGAGGTGGTTCATTTCATTTTTGACATTGCCTAGGTTTTCTATGAAACTTTTATATGTATGTATGTATGTATGTGTATGCATATTACATATATGCATATATATACACATGGATATATATACTTTATTGAAATAAAAACTCATATATATATATAACTCACACATTTAAATTTTATAGCTTAGTGGTTTTTAGTGTATTCCCTGAGTTGTGAAAGCATCACTACTATCAATTTTATTTTCATAATCTCAAAAAGAAACCCCATACCCATTTGCACTTCCTATGTCTCCCCACATCCCTTAGCCCTAATTGCATTAGTAGGACTGTCACTAATATACCTTCCCTCTGTATATGTATAGGCTTGCCTATTTTGGAAACTTCATACAAATTAAATCATACAATATGTGACTTTTCTGACTGGCTTGTTTCACTTAGAATACTTTTTTTTCAAAGTTCATCTATATTGTAGCATATCCCAGTAATTCATTTCTTTTTACTGCTGAATAGTATTCCATTGTATGGATATATCATATCTTATTTATCCTTTCATTATGTGATGGACACACAAGTTATTTCTACTTTTTTGGCTCTTATGAATAGTGCTGCTATGAACATTCACGTACAAGTTTCTTCATGGACATGTTTCCATTTCTCTTGGGTCCATACCTAGGAGTGAAATTGCTCGGCCAGTGGTAACTATATTCAACATTTTGAGGAACTGTCAAACTGTTTTCCAAACCATTTCTGCATTCCTACCAGCATTTGACAAGGGTTCTGGTGTTTTCGCATCATCACCGACCCTTGTCTTTTTGGTTATCACCTTGTTGTGTGAGGTGGTGGATGTCATCATGGTTTTGATTGCATTTCCCTGATGACGAATGATGTTGAGCAACTTTTCATTTGTTTATTGACCATCTGTATATCTTCTCTGGAGAAATGTCTATTCATTTCCTTTGCTTATTTTGTAATTAAGTTGTCTTTTTATTATTGAGTTTTAAGAGTTCTTTATAGTCTGGATACAAATCCCTTAACGGATTTATGATTTACAAATGTTTTCTTCCATTCTGTGGTTGTGTTTTCACTTGTTTGATGGTATCTTTTGCAGCACAAAAATTTTCTCATATAATCCAATTTATCTGGGTTTTTTTTTTTTTTTTTTTTTGCGTGTGTGTTTTTGGTGGCATAATTAAGAAGACTTTGCCTAACTCAAGGCCATAAATATATACTCTTACATATATATTTGAAGAATTTCATGGTTTTAGCTCTCATAGGTCTGTGATCCATTTTAATTAATTTGTGTGTGTGGTATGAGGAAAGGGTTGGACATCATTCTTTGGTGTGTGGATATCTAGTAGTCCCAGCTCCATTCGTTGACAATAGTTCTTTCCCCCATTGAATTTCGTTAGTATAAATACATTAAAAAAAACACTAAAGCTGGCCTTCATCATACTTTTTGATTCATACTTAGCTTATCCGTCCATCACCTAGCTGCCTGACAGGGAAAATAACAATGAGGGTCAAAATGAGGATCATCTCATTTGATTGTGCTTTGTCCTACAATCTAGGTTACATTTCAAAATAAAAAGTATCTATCTTAAGGAGTTGGGGCAAAGTAAGAGAGGGGCCTTTTCCCACTTTGAAAAACAGAGATTCTGAGCTGTGCCTTCCTTTTCCCACTCTGGGAAATGTGACAGGGGTGGAGGGGACCAAGGAGGGACCAGCAAGGCAGCCCACACACATAGCTTCCATCCCATCTGGAGATAATAGCATTTTTCTAAACTCTTTCCTTATTACATAAAATGCCTTTATCAGCAAGAGAAATAGCATTTATGAGTTACAAGGCTTAACTATGGCATTATGTGTACACCGTGAACATTTAGGCGTCAAATGAACAATTTTTGATAAAAGGCTGCCTTCTAAAAAAACAAAAAACAAAAAAGCAAAACAAAACAAAATAACCATGTTCCCACTACCCTAGAACCCAGGATCATTTTGTTTGCATCACAATGCCTGCAAAGGTTAGCATCTTTGAGTTTGAGTAAGTTGTTAACAGATTTAGATCTGGACTTGATACTGTTTCTGTGCTTAAAAACTGCATGACCTTGGGCAAGTTATTGAAAGTCTGAGTTGGGTTTTAGATACAAAATGGGTTAATAAACTACCTTGCAGCATGTCTGTAAGGACTAAATTAACAAGCTGCCATGTGAAAATACTTGGTCCAGACCTGGCATGCACAGCCCTGCAGGGGGGATAGTATCTGCCCAGGACTGTCCTTGGTAAAGAGCATGTGCTCAGTGGATGCACGGATAGGCTCACCAGTTAAATCAGACCAGGTCTCTCTGCCCCTTGGCAGATCCAGACTTAGAAAGCTTCCTTTTTGGAAGCTTTTCGTGGATTCAAGGAAGTTCTCTTGGCCATTTTTTACTTTTTCAGGAAATAAGTAATGCTGACTGTTTCATTTGTGAATCTTCCAATTTAAGTCCTCACAGCCTAATGCAACTTGCATGCCCGAAAAGCTCCTTCTCCCGCCTGCCAGGACAGGGCAGATTCCAGTTAGCATTTCGTTTTCTTGCCCAGGGAATCACCATTGTTGAGGTTTGGCCAATCAACAGTGAGCTGAAGCCTCCCTAGGCAGGGATAAGGACCTCTCCTTCACATCCCCTGAGTGTTTCTTTAATGTTGTATTTCCACAAGAGCAGAGGCTGGGTCTTTCTTTTTTCTACTTGTTTGCCCAATGCCTAGCACAGTACCTGTCACATAAATGTGTACTCATGGATGTCTGTTTTGAGTAAAGCATGAAGGAACACTTATCAATCTGTCTCTAATGAAACTATCCAAGACAAGCTTCTTGATCTTAGGCTCAACTCTCTGGGTCATATGACTTGGTTTCATCCCAAGGTCTGCCTTCATGTGTAAACAAAATAGGCATCCATCCTCATGGTGTGATTTCTGGGCTGCTGATGAGGCATCAGGCCCCTTGTTTATTCCTTTTTTTTTTTTTTTTCTGCTTCTACATGCTGGAAATTCTTTTAAGTAAAACCTTTTATTATAAACAATATTAAATGTATTTATTGGTGTGACTAGTTACCTATTGACCCAAATGTACTGTAAACCAGTGCTTCTCAGATGTCAGTGTATGTACAGATCATCCGGGGATCTTATTGACATGCAGATTCTAATACGTAGGTCTGGCATGAAGCTCCTCTGTCTGCATTTCCACAGTGCTCCCAGGTGATGGTGCAGCTTCTGGCCTGTAGACCATACTTTGAATGGAAGGCTCTGCTATGGACTGAATTGTGTCCCCTTAAGAGTCATATGTTGGGGGCACTTGAGTAGCTCAGTCAGTTAAATGTCCAACTTTGGCTCATGTCATGATCTCACAGTTTGTGAGTTCAAGCCTCACATCAGGCTCTGTGCTGACAGCTCAGAGCCTGGAGACTGCTTCAGATTTTGAGTCTCCCTCTCTCTGCACTCCACCCACCCCCCCACCCACCGCCGCCCGCTCTCTGTCTCAAAATTAAATAAACATTAAAAAAGAAGATTTAAACTCATTTGTTGAATCCTAACACCTAGTATTTCAGAATGTGACTATATTTGGAGATAAGGTCTTTAAAGGAGATAATGAATTAAAGTGAGGTCATTCAGGTGGGCCCTAATCTAATATGATGGGTTTCCTTATAAGAGGAGAAAATTAGGACACAGACTCACACAGAGGGACAACCAAGTGAAGATACGTGTTAATCCATCTACAAGCCAAGGAAAGAGACCTCAGAAGAAACCAACCCTGCCGACACCTTGATCTTAGACCTCTAGCCCCCAGAACTGTGAAGAAATAAATGTTTGTTGTTTACACCACTCAGTCCATGGTCCTTTGTCATGGTGACCCTAGCAAACTAATACAGGCTCTGTTCGAGGGTTTCTCAACTGAGAGGGCATCCAAATGACCTATGATGCAAAGTTTAGATTCAAGACCTTATTATTAGAGGTACTGGGTGAGCATCTCCACAGTGAACACCAGCTATAAGTATGAGTACTTTTTAAAAAGACCCACCCAGAGTTCTGATGTGCTCCCCTGGCTAAGAACAATTCCACTTCTTGGTGGAAAGTTCTACCAGGGGGTTGGGTAGGGGGTGAGTGTCTAGTCATTACTGCAAAGCCTGTAAGAGAAAGACGTTAATATGCTATAGTGAGTCACCAAATGGGTGACTTGTCCACGTGAATGGCAGAGCTGGGGAAGGAGGAAGAGGCCAGGCAAAGACCCTCTGTCTGTTTCAGTGACTTAAGAGTTTCCTCCTGCTTAGCTTTTTCTCACCACCTCACCCCTGAAGTCAGTGGGGAAAACAGGTCTGAGGTGGAAGATGGGCAGCATAGTTTTTCTGTGAATACCCATTCAAAGAGCAAAGGAGAAACAGACATTCAGTTACTTCAAGGGGGTGTTTCTGGCTCTCTTAGAGAAATAGGGGTGGAGATCATGCCAGTCGGGCTTGGTTTGTGAAGGCTACATGGAACGCCTCTCACAGCAAGTGTCTCTAAAGAGTGGATGGTACTCATACTAAGAATGAGTGCAATGAAAAATTTTGATTCTAGCTAAATATGGCAAGTAGGGTTTTGGATGGCAGCTACCCAAAGGGTTTGGAACTCTTGCTCTGTGTAACAAGCTCAGTTGAGAACTCAAGATTCAATAAGGAGGAACACTTGAAAGGATCTTGATGATAAGGGTGAGAAAATGCCTCCAGAACATCAGCACCATTGCCTGAGGCATGAGATCACCTGCCAACCAAATCGCAGTTAAGAGTAAGCGAATTGCTTGATTTTTTTCTTTTAAAGCTTGTGAATTTATTCTTTGTGTGTGTGTGTGTGAATTTGTTCTTTGAAAATAAATGAGCTATCTAACTACAGTTCAAGTACTGGCAGGTAGAATGAATCGCTGGGGGAAAAAGCGCTAAGGGGAAGAGTAGATTACAGTAGAGCCCAGCCCCTTAGACCATGTGTGAAAGCATTGCCGGCTTTCCCCACTGAGTCCTATGAGGCTCTGTTCTAGAAAACCAGCAGGTAGGTGGGGAAGGTAAGGGACCTGAATATCCCAGAAGATTCACTGAGACTGGGCTTGCTCTCCATGGTGCTAATGGGGCAGCTTCTAACTCTCCAAGCTAAACAATATTCTTGATACCCTTACTTGCTCTATGTCTTATGTTTAGTTCCCAGCCTAAAAAGGAAGAAAATAGTCAAGGTCGCGTCCTTAAAAATTGGCAGATGGGGCGCCTGGGTGGCGTAGTCGGTTAAGCGTCCGACTTCAGCCAGGTCACGATCTCGCGGTCCGTGAGTTCGAGCTCCGCGTCAGGCTCTGGGCTGATGGCTCGGAGCCTGGAGCCTGTTTCCGATTCTGTGTCTCCCTCTCTCTCTGCCCCTCCCCCGTTCATGCTCTGTCTCTCTCTGTCCCAAAAATAAAAAAAAAAAAAAAAAAAAAAAAAAAAAACCGTTGAAAATTGGCAGAAATCCAGAGCCTGGGCTTACTTCTCCCCAGATGGGGCCTGTAGCCATGGCCACAGTTCTCGCACCTTTGGTGGAGCCATTGGCCACCACAGGAGAGGTATTATTTTGGGGGTGAGGAATCAACTCTGGCAAAAGCTTACAGGAGATAGTGAGAGAGGTTTGAGAAAGAGTGAGTTCACATTTCTTTTCTTTTAAAATCTTTGTTTTAAACATTGCGTGAAAGAGTCAGAGTCTTTATCCCCTTGTTATAATTTCTATCCCTCTTTACTGTGGTTCCTTCCTCTGACTTTCAGTGTGTGCCTTTGCCCATGGCTCGTGATGTCACTGGCCTGTGGACCAATTTCAGGTGGATAAACTTTAGATGACGCTCTGGAGAGGAGACTTCCAGAAATTTCCCACACTGGTACCTTTACCCTTTCTCCTTCATCAGTAAGCATTTGTGTCCAGGTGGGGTCAGGTCAGAAGGAATCAGGAGGGCAGATTTTTCAAGAGAAATAAATTGCGAAGGGCAAGCTAAGGGGTGAGCCCCAGGCATTTTTAGCATTAGCTAAAAATCTCCCAGGGGTTGTCATGATACTAAAGCCAGGGCTAAGGACAATTGCTTGATTCCCTATGCTCATATTTGTTTTGGCTGATGTGAGGTGTAACTTGGACCTTGATGGGCCGGTCCAGGTAGATGATGTACTCAGTTGTCATTGGTTGTGACTGGTAGCCACTAGTTGACAGCCTGGTCCCCAGGCTTCTCTGACATAAGCTCTGTCATATTCCTTTTCAGTCTGCAGTGGTTGTGGATTGTCCAGATCTATTTTCCTTTTTTTGTTTTTGACCATACTGGAATCTGGCAGTGACCATTCTTCCCTCCTCTTAGACTGGATAAATTGTCTGAGGCACATTGTTCTCTGAGCTTTGATGTCTTCATTTTTAAGTGGAGGGGGTCCTCCTTCTATTTTTGTTATTTTGTGAAATGAAGTAAAATCTTTCTTCTTATGATTTGACAATAAATAGAGATTGGGAAGAGAATCCATTATTGTATAAAATAAGATTTATGGATTTTAAATTAATGTGTGGATTCCAAATAGAAAGGCTCCTCTGTTCTGATAATTGATCATTTGCTGAATTTTTCCTACTTCACAGAAAGTCAAAAATGGGAGGTAACATATTTCTGGAATAACATGATTTTTGATCCTGGGTTATTTTACCTATGTGTTAAAAACTTATCAGGAATGTCAGACACATTACATCAATAGATAAGTCTTTGGTCTAATTTTTTAACTAGATAAGCCCTTTTATTTCTAGGGATATTGAAATGTTGCCTGATTCAGATTTACCAGTTTCCAAGAAAATGAATTGAACTGCTTTACAAGAAGCAAAAGACAGTTGGGCTGACCTTAAGCAGGATGGTTGGGTCTGTAGGCAAAATTTAGACAAGAACATTGATCAGACAAGAATAACTAATAATGGGCTCATCTGGCAAAACCCAAGAAATCTCTCCCAAAGTGTGTTTCTGTGATGCAGAGCTAGGGACGGTGGTAGGTTTTTAAGCTCTTAAAGGCAAATATTCTCTGTGTAGTTCTACCCCATTAGACTGAGTCTGGGCTCTATGGGATGCTCTGGTCCCTGGATGCTCTGGGAAGCCCTTGCCCAACCAGGGGCCCTTGGTCCTCTTGTTCTCCTGTAGAACAGAGTCCCCTTGGAGGTTTGAGGTCCACTGGAGGATTTGTGTCTAGTGGGCTCAGTCTTGGTGGGTCTGTCATGGTGAACTCCACCTCTCTCTCTTTGTCATCTGTCTCAGTGGTCAGGCCTCTAGGGAGCAGTCCTGCCAGCAATGGCTTTGCCACATCCCAATCTTGAGCCCCCTTCCAGAGCTGCTTTTTGTTATTTCATGCCTATTGTGCTCCATACACTGGGCTAGAGCCTTTATATATGATCTCTTCTAGGCCACAGAGGCCCTGCCAGCTAGGTGTTGCCTTTGGCTGGCAGAAAAGGAAGACTCGGAAAGGGACAAAAGTTGATGTGGCCAGTGAGTGGCAGAGCGGGGGGTTGCATCTAGCTGTGCTTCACTCCAAACTTTCTATCGCAACTGAGGGACAGTAACCCTGGCAAAAGGAACATCTTAGTGGTATTTTATCCTGCTTTTTCAGTGGCCCTGCATTCATTCCTGATTGGCACTAGGAGAGCCAATGAATGATGGAAATGTTGAAACCAGAGAAAGAAGAGAAGACATGGATCCCCAAAAGAGGACACGTCACTCAGATGAGATGTGGCTGTGAACCTCCCCCCCACCACACTTTTTGGGTTTTTTTTAGCATAAACAAATGGTGTAGTTGTACCTGGAATTTTCTAAATTGCTTTTGATTCTGTGGGTCTTTTTAATGAGACACCTAAGAAATTCCAGCATTTTTTCTTGATGTGTGAGGCTAGTGTTTATTCATGAAAGAAAGGGAACCATGAAATGATGTTAACCTTGCCGGACATTTGTAGCTGTAGAAGGATTTATTGCCTCCCTTGGGCTGAGCATGTTTGCTTGAATTGCATTTAAATAGTGAATCCTTACTTTGAATGGATGAGCTAGTGGATGAGATTTCTAAGGGTAGAATTCCCTTTCCACAAGGGTTCTGTTAATTGTGTGTTTTACAAAGGACAAGGGAGTCCTAGATTTTTTTCTTTCCTTAGCAATTTGTGGACTAGAATCATTGAAATAGAAGGAGCCTTAAAAATCACTTCGATTATGTATTAAAATGGACTCTATCAGCCAAACAAAGCATTTATATGGAGCCCATGTTAATTGAGGGCCTACTGTGCTCAGTGGATAACCTCTTGGTCAGCCATTCTCCAGCTTCTGTCTTACAGTCTCCTCTTGTTTCCCACAGTCCCAGCTCCGAACACCTGAGCTCTTTTGAGTTCTTGAGCATGCTGAGCTCTTCTACCCCTCTGGGCCTTTGGCTGTGATATTCCTTTGGCCTGGAAGTCCCCTTTTCCAGTTTCCTTAGCAGGCTTTTCCTCACCCCTCATGCATGCCTCCCCTTAAAGCTACTTTCTTCACTCCCCAGCTGGAAGAAAGTCCACCACCCATCCCATCTTGCTTTCTTCCTAAACATACTGTTTTTATTCTTTGAACACTTCAAATTTGAAATTATATATTTGTTTACTGATGTGGTTTCTTTTTCCCCCATGAGTCTTCAAGCTGTGTGAGGACAAAAGCAAAGGTTATTCACCAGGATATCCTTAGCATTCAGCATGCTTCCTGGCACATAGTAAGCAGACACTCAGTAAATATTTATGGATGTTTGGAGTAGGTATTATAATCCCCAGTTGATGCAACTGAGGGGTGGAGAGGTGATGTGACTTTTCAAGGTCACCCACCTAGTAAGTGGCAGTTAGGAGTCTACTCTTGTACCCTATTATCAAATCCAATGCTCACTTCACTTTAAAGTTCAGTTTTTGACTTTTCCTTAGAAACGTAGTTTTGGGCACCTGGGTGGTTCAGTCAGTTCAGTGTCTGACTCTCGGTTTTGGCTCAGGTCAAAATCCAGTCTTGCGCCGGGCTCTGTGCTGATAGAGCAGAGTCTGCTTGGATTTTCTCTCTCCCATTCTCTCTGGCCCTCCCCTGCTCACGTGTGCTCACTCTTGCTCTCTCTCACTCTCTCTCAAAATAAATAAAGAAGCATTAAAAATAAAGAAGCATAGGGGCGCCTGGGTGGCGCAGTCGGTTAAGCGTCCGACTTCAGCCAGGTCACGATCTCGCGGTCCGTGAGTTCGAGCCCCGCGTCAGGCTCTGGGCTGATGGCTCGGAGCCTGGAGCCTGTTTCCGATTCTGTGTCTCCCTCTCTCTCTGCCCCTCCCCCGTTCATGCTCTGTCTCTCTCTGTCCCAAAAAATGAATAAAAAACGTTGAAAAAAAAAAATTTAAAAAAAATAAAAAATAAAAAATAAAAAATAAAAAAAATAAAGAAGCATAGCTTTCTTGCTTCATTGTTATACTGACAGAAACAGACTCTTTCAGCCATAAGAGTTATATCATAGTTCAGGAGTAGAGAAAGTACTGAATGAGGTACATCAGACTGAGAAGACAAGGTATCTTCTATTAATTGGGAACTTCTTGGGCTCAAGAGGCACAGCTCTCCAAAGGCTGGCAGCACTATGACCAGAGAGAGGTCTGGGTTGACTCTTTTTACTGTGTCCCAGAGCAGAAAGCACATGGTTTAGTCTTATGGAAATGCATGGGCCAGGAAGGCTGGTTTTGAACAGCTCTTGAGGTGAGCAAGAATGTTGATTTGGCAGGTGTTGGAGGCAGAGAGGTGCCTCTCTCTTCCTGGTCTAAAATGACCTCTTTGTGTGTGAAAGAAGAGACACTGGGAACATGGCTACTGGAGGTCAGCTCTCTCTATAGAGATGGAAGAGACATCTGGAACAACTTCTAGAAAGTGGGTTTTGATCTGCCTCTGGATGCTGACAAACAGAGCCCATGTTCCCTTTCCTTCTATGAAAGGCTGTTGTGGTTTTGACTCATTGTAAATCACTGATATTAGAGTGGCATTGTTCTGCCTCTTGGCTTGCCATTGGGGCTGCTGCATCAGGCCTGAGCTGGTGTCCTGAAATCCCTCAGGAGCCCCTGCTTTGCCAAGGCCGAGCTAGCAGAGCTTTAGGAGAGGTGATATGCCTGCCCATCTCTGGATCCTGCTTTGGATTCAGCATTTTACCTCTGGGTTCTGAGTTTAACACTGATCCAAAGTCTTTTAGATAAAAATAAATGACTTGCTTTGCCTCCTTGCTGCTAATGTCTTCCTTGAAATTTCTTCCTTTTCTGAAAGCCCTTCTTCCTGGGGTGGGCATTTCAACAAATGCTTTGCTTTCCTTCTTCTCACATGTGTTTAGCTTTCCTTCCCCAACTACAGGAAATACTCCCAGGGACGATTCCAAGTCTCACACAGCATGCTCTTCCTTCTAGACCATGCACTCACTGTTCCATAGAGACTTAGACTTGAATCACAGACAGTGACAGCAGGAAAGGACTTGGTGATCATCTCGTGGGGGGTGGGGTGGGAGGGTGGAGTTCCATCTTGGGATTTGCGAAGACCAAGGGTCTTTGGCAAGTTGGAGGAAGGTGCAGGGCAGGTGGGGCTCCCTTCCCTTCCCATCTAATGAGCCATTCTTAATTGTTTTACATATTGAACTTCTATCTAAAATGTTGTTTGATCAAAGGGCTTAGGCTTAAAACCATGGTTTGAGGAACTCTATTCCGGTTCAAACCCTCCAGGGAGGCAATACAGATCAGAATGAAACCTCATGCTCTTCACCTAAGTGGAGTTGTCAAGCTTTCAGCAGACACCATATTATTTTTCATTCTAATTATATCATTTTAATTCTGAATTGTATCCATGTAGTAGAATTTTTATAGAATTCTGTACAAGTATAGGTATATTTTAACATGTGTACACAATACACACACTCACATACAATACACACATATATGTATATATATGTTTAAGACCTGACTCCAATGCCCACATCTTTAAAGAAACGGTTGGTAAGCAGTTGGTAACCTCCCATCTGGAAGTAATCTTGCATTGCCTTTTAACATGCTACTTAAAGATTTTTTTTTCTCTCAATTTCCCTCTGCCTTGAATTGTAATTACTTGTGTGTATTTCTCTCCCCTATAAACTGTAAGTTCTTTAAGGTTTGAAACTCCAAACTGCTCATCTTTGTAATCTCTGTAACACCTAGCAATGTGCTCTGCACATGCAATGAAGGAATCAGTATTTTATAGTGTAGTATTTTATTATGAAGTCAGAATTTCATGCTTGGACCTCATAAGGACCTAATTAACTTTTCATAGAGAAAAATGCCACATGGCTATAGACTGACCATCCACCTCACAGATGTATGCTGTTATTCACAAGGTGGGGCAGAGAAGATGGTCCTGAGTGCTCAATACAAATTAATTTCCATCACTGCAAAAACAACTCTAGCTATGGGGCTTATTATAGGAGGCCAAGAATGTTAGTTATTAGGGAATTCATGGAAGTGGATGTGATGGTTAATTTTAATACATCAGTTTAATGCATCAATTTGACTGGGCCCCTGGGTGGCCATGTATTTGGTCAGACAACATTCTAGGTGTGTCTGTGGGGGTGATTTTGGATGAAATTAACCTTTGAATTAGTAGACTGAGTAAAGCAGATGGCCCTCCTCAGTGTGGATGGCCTAAATAGAACAAAATGTTGACTCTGTCATGAATAAGAAGGACTTCTTTATCTGACTATTGAGCTGGGACATTGGTCTTCTTTTTTCTTTTGTTCTTCCTCTCCCCCTCCACCCATTGGTCTTTTTCTTGCCTTTGGACTAGAACTGAAAAATTGGCTCTTGGTGGTCTTGAGCTTGCCAGCTTTCATACTGAAACTGACACCATCAGCTCTTCTGGTTCCTAGGCTTTCAGACTCAGGCTGAACTATGTACTGGCTCTCCTGGGTCACCAGCTTGTTGACTGCAAATCGTGGGACTTCTTAGCCTCTATAATTGTGTGAGCTAATCCTTATAATAAATGTCTTTATCTCTGTCTTCCATTGGTTCTATTTCTCTTGAGAACCCTGATCAATACAGATTTTGGTATTGAGGAATGGAGTCTTTCTGTGACAAAAGTATAAAAATATGGAAGTAGCTTTGGAACCAGGTAGAGGCTGGAAGAATTTTGAGGTGCTTATTAGAAATATGGATGTTAATGGGGCGCCTGGGTGGCGCAGTTGGTTAAGCGTCCGACTTCAGCCAGGTCACGATCTCGCGGTCCGTGAGTTCGAGCCCCGCGTCAGGCTCTGGGCTGATGGCTCGGAGCCTGGAGCCTGTTTCCGATTCTGTGTCTCCCTCTCTCTCTGCCCCTCCCCCGTTCATGCTCTGTCTCTCTCTGTCCCAAAAAAAATAAATTAAAAAACGTTGAAAAAAAAATTAAAAAAAAAAAATAGAAATATGGATGTTAAGTGCATTTCTGGTGAGGTCTCAGACAGAAATGAGAAACATGTTATTGGAAATTGGAGAAAAGGCATTCCTTGCTATAAATGGCAACAAGTTGACTGAACTATGTTCTAGTGTTTTGTGGAAGTTAGAACTTCCAAGCAATGACTGGATATTTAGCTGAGGAGATTTCTTTTTTCTTTTTTACTTTTTTTTTTAACGTTTATTTATTTTTGAGACAGAGACAGAGCATGAACGGGGAAGGGTCAGAGAGAGGGAGACACAGAATCTGAAACAGGCTCCAGGCTCTGAGCTGTCAGCACAGAGCCCGACGTGAGGCTCGAACTCACGGACCGCGAGATCATGACCTGAAGCGAAGTCGGACGTCCAACCGACTGAGCCACCCAGGCACTCCAAGCTGAGGAGATTTCTAAGCAAAGTGTTGAAGAACTGTTTTTTTTCCTCCTGACTGCTTATAGTAAAATGCAAAAGGAGAGAGATTAAATAAAGAAGAAATTGTAATGCAAAAAGGAATCAGAACTTGAAGATTTGGGAAATGCTCAGCCTATCCATATTGCAAAAAATAAGATAGTATGTTCTACCTAGAACATCAAGGGTATGTCTGGACTATCACTGAGTAAAGAATTTATGGGATTATGCAGAAACACTGCGTGTTTGAACCAATGGGGACAGAGATGGGGCAAAATGATGGAAGCTGTAGGACTTCTTGGATTTGACAGGACAGGACAAGAAAGCTATTCAACAGCAAAGATGTACTGCTCTTCAAGAGGGAAAGTGACTCCACAAGCAGTTCAGAGATCATCAGGGCCAACGCCTGAGTTTTACCAAGCCAGACAGCCTCTGCCTGAAGCCTTGGGGTGGGACCCTGGCTTGGCAAAAAGCCTCAGGGGAACAACTTGTGAGGTTAACTGGGAACTGCCATCCCAGTGGGCCTTGGGGCAGAGTGTTGAACCAAAAAGGATTATTCATGGGACTTAAAAGCTAATTTGCCTTCCTAGGTTGGACCTATGTGATGTTTAGACAAGACTTTGGACTTAAGACTTTAGAGTTGATGCTGGATTAAGTTAAGACTGTAGGGACTTTGGGGATGGAATTAATGTATTTTGCATGCCAGAAGCAAATAAATTGGGGGGGGGGTGGCAGAGAAAGAATGCTATGGACTTGATTGCATCCTTCTGAAATTCATGTATAGAAATTCTAATATCCAATGTGACTATATTTGGAAATTGTACTTTTATGAAGTAATTAGGGTTAAATGGGGTCACAAGGATGGGGGGTCCTAATATGATGTGATTGGTGGCCTTATAAAAAGGCCAGACTCTTGTCCTCTCTCTCTGTACATATGCACTGAGAAAGGCCATGTGAGCACACAGTAAGGAGATGGCTGTCTGTAAGCAAAGAAGAGAGATCTCACCAGAAACTAAAGTTGCTGGACTTTGATCTTGGACTTTCCAACCTCCATAATTGTGAGAAAATTAATTTCTCTTGTTTAAGCCACCCAGTCTTTGGTATTTATTGTGACATCCCGAGCAGACTAATATGGTGGGATGTCTGCAAATCACTCTTGCATTAATGGTCCAGGACCTGGGTGGTTAATATGGACTATTGAGTCTTGACAGAACTCAACTCAAATGCTTATTGTTTTGAATTGAATTTATTAAGACACGGGTCAAGAGAAAGCAGTCGTATGACCAATAAGCCAATGAGAGACATAAGCCTTGGATTATTTATATTGTTTATGCCCTAAACTCTCTATGTCAAATCATCTTCTTAGGTGTAAAATAATAGGCAGGAGAAGTCATGCATTGAGTAATGTAATTCAACAGATATTTATTGAGATCTACTGCCTATAAAGGTACCTTGCTAAGTCTAAGTAGAAGGTATTAAGACTCCTAAGATGAGGCCTCTGCCTTCCAAGAAATTATAGCTCCCTGACATTCCTGACTCAACAATTCTTAAACACATAGGTGGACATTATCAACTTTTAATGTACTTCAGGTTGAGATTCCCCATCAATCGTAACTATTGTTCATCTTCAAGGACTGTTACCTCCCAGAGTTTGGCCCAGTCTGTTATTCATTCTTCCACTCTTCATCCCTGATCTGTACTGTTGGATCTTGGGGAATTGCTACATTTGATCTAGCTTTGTTTCTGGTCATCTTAATCACCAGGGAGATACTAAAAAACCTCTAAAAAATGGAAAAAGGAGGGATAGGTTCATGGGTTACAAGATTATTGCATGAAAACTTGACATAATTTAGGTGGGAGATGTTAAGAGGTGAAATTTAATTTAAGTATATTATAATTTCCTGATAGGCACTAATGATCATAATGAAACCTCACTTCTAACCAGTGATTACGATTTACAGTGGTAGTACCTTGAGCCTACTTAATGGAGGCATTCATTGTGCTTCTTTGCTGTTCCCCACATTTCCTTATCAGCCATGACATGAGCAATAGTCCATTTTAGCTTTTGGGTTGGGTGTTACTCTGCACGTAAAGGAGGAGACTTTGTCACTTTGCTTTGAAATCTAGTACCTATATCATGGAGAGTTTCAAGGGGCAGAGATATCTTTTGACTTTCCCACATAAAAATATGGAAAGAACTGACCTTTCTTGTTGACACTGTCTTTGCCTTTCTTCCATAGTAAAAAAGGCTGTAATTTTTAAATTTGTGGGAAAATTGGACATTTGTGGGTTAATTGGCAATATTTGCATGTGACAGTCTCATTATGCTCCAATTATATTAATTAAACTCTGTCCTGGAGAGTAGGCATTCACTCATTTTTCTTCCCTGCATCCCTCCAAATGTGCATCTGCAAGCTGCTTCCCTGTGGTTTTATGAGCACGTGGGGCAGGGTCCATATTCTCTCATCCTTTTATGCTCAGCACAGTATTGGCATATCATAAGTGCTTATAAATGTTTGTTGAATTGAATCAAACACGTAGAAACACAGTTTGGAAAATCAATGATGGTAACTCCAGTGGTTTTTAGACTCCTCCATGTCAAGCCAGTGCCTACATTTGCTAGTCCACACACGTGCTTTGTAAGCCTTCCCATTCCCATTTATTTTATAAATTAGCAAAGTAAATAAGAAAACAACCTATATGCAAGGTGAGAGATGGGAGAAAGGAGGAAACTTATATTTCAATGCCAATTTTATGCCAGGC
The DNA here is from genome assembly GCF_028018385.1 of Neofelis nebulosa. Taxonomy (NCBI): domain Eukaryota; kingdom Metazoa; phylum Chordata; class Mammalia; order Carnivora; family Felidae; genus Neofelis; species Neofelis nebulosa. The sequence continues at coordinate 38,713,093 of NC_080796.1, forward strand.
ACAGGGTAGGAACTTACACATTTGCTGTCTTGTATTATCACCAAAGCATTTTTCCCCTCGGTCCAGCAGGTTAATTTTAACAAAAAAAAGCCAGCTGAAGCAAAGAAAGAAAAAAAAAAAAAAAAGGAATTGCAACTTGGCTTGCTGAAAATCCCTAAAAGCATCAGGTTCTGCTGAAGGGGTTGATAAAAATGGGTTTAACAGAAGTCCTTCTATGTGGTCTCATCACTAAATCGTTACCTGTTGAGAAAACAGTTTTCTAGATGATATACTTACAGTGAGCCATACTGAACTGCCAAATCCTTATTATTCCTTACTTACTCTGAGTCAATTGCTCCTCACTTGGACAAGGTAGCTGTTTCTGAAGGAGGGCTGTATGTGAGGTAGAAGCGGGAGGCAACTTGCCTCCTTAATATGTCCATGCTTTTAAAAGGGGATAAAATAGGTGACATCATGGTAAATGTGCTCCTAAAACAAAATGTGATTACAGATAGTAAATAGTTGCCTTCCATTCCTGATAGTAAATGTGAATATTAATGCAGTGCTTTTTCATACACACATACACACACATGTATTAAATGAATGTCATCTTGTTACTCTCTGGTAAACGCTGTCATTTGGTTATTTTTTATTAGCCATGACCTCTCCAGGACTACCTTAATGTGGGCCAAGATATAAGAATGCATAGAGGTCAAATAATATCCACTGAAGGGCAGTTCATCTCTAGTATGTCAGGTGCTGGAAGACTTTATTGCAGAAACAAAAGAATTCCAACCCAAAGACTTACTAATAACATTACCAGAGTACAGTTACAGAATAGAAAGATCAGTGTTCAGCAAGAATAGGGAGAGCATAAACATTTGTCAAATGGCTAGCTTGGTCCTTCCACCTTCTAAAGAGGCAAGCATATTAGTGGTTGGTTTCCTAATAAATTATACAACAGGATGCTCCAAGGGGTCCATTTCCTGAAGGTGATTGCTCAGCATCATGGAGCACCAAGCACTGTTAGCACCATTAATGGTCTATCAGAATGGTCCAGTGGTCTAGAAATGCCACTCACACATTTCTTGGAAGCACATTAATTCAGCCTGAGAAGAAGCAGAGCTTTGCACCAGACAGTTGATGCACTGTTATATCATCCCTTTTTCTCACTTCTTCTAAGAGAGCTCTTCCTACCTTCTGCAGATCCAAGTGATGGGTCCATATTGGGTGATTTTTAATATTTTGCAGGCTACATTCCTTATTTGTTTCATTTATGGCATTTTAGAGGAAAAACTACTTTCTCCTTAACTGTGGCTTATTGACTTGCTAATATATATAATGAATGAGGGAATGTGGGTCATGGGGCAACCATCCCCAGCTGGGAAACAGCACTCCTTAGAGTTCTTACATTCATAGTTACCAATCGCATCATCACTGAGGGGTTTTTCATCCTGTCTTACTTAAACTCCAGCTATTTTGTCACCTAAAATTAAAAAAAAAAAAACAAACCAGTAACACTATACAAGGGTGGTATGAGTAATAAATATCATGATTAAAGGTGCTAGCCCTGCGCCCGACCCTTTAGTGACCACTCAGTAAATGTTAGTTGAATTTGGATTCCGCCCCCCTCCCTGAGGAGTCACCTCATTAAAGCATTGTACCTTTGGTTAGAGTATAATAGGTAGTTTTCATCATGTCCATTTGTTAGCTCAGTCCCTCACCATCTGTGTTCTTTGTTCATCTGCCAACCTAGAAAAATCCTCTTCTTGTCTCTAAATGATGAGTTCAGTTTTTTTAGATAACACTTTTTATATTTTGGGCTTTATTAAGGTGGAATGCTGTAGAGTATTATTATTTTCAAGAAATAATTTAGTGTCTTATCTATATAATTAAGGTCTTTGTGTTCTATAGGTAAGCTTCCCGGTCATGGTAGGAGAGAAAACAACGTGCTCTTGTGCCCTCGTGCTATCTTTGGCTAATGGAGCAAATGGGAAATCCAGAGCGGGTGGGGACAAAGCCAAAGCTGCAAGTATGTTAGATTTACTGAGTAGGCACATGTTGGGTCAGCATCCGTAGCCAGCCTGCAGTAAGTGGAATTAGAACACTCAGCAGGGACAAGTTGGTTCTTTGGAGAAATTTGTTAAAGAAGGAGTTCATGTTGTATCCAATTTAAACCCTGGGGGATTTGAAAGTCCTTGTCCATGCACCTCCTTCCTGCACCATGGGCTTATATTCTAGTAGTATTTGCAACACACTAAGGTTGCTTGCACTTGTAGATTCATTGGTTCTTAGGAGAAAAAGCGTCTTGATCCATACAGGGGAAAAGCCTACTAGGGGGCAGCTGCCCCATATTAAAGTAAGAGAAGAGATTGTAGAATTCTTGGGGTTCTTCAATTCATGTTAGCAGCTACTCTTCCAGCATGGATTCAATCTTCTGGATCTTCATGGCCCTGTTACCTTTTCCCTATGCCTAAGAAGGCTTGGTTAGGTTTTCACGGTGGGTGGTGGAAAGAAATAGGCAAGTTTATTCAGTGGTTTTTAAGAACATTTACATTTGATCTAGCTTTAGAGGGGAGTAAAGTCACCATCTCACAATTTATTATTATTTTTCCCAGCCTGACTGATATTCTAAAAGTCAGCTTCACTGTTCTGGGGGGATAAACTACATTCCCTGTTCCCTGATGGCTCTCTTTACAGTGCAGAGGATCCCAGAAGCTTTGGGCTGGAAGAAACCAGCTGGGAGCTTCTAGTCTCTAGGTTTTACAGGGGGCCTTCGAAGCTGATCCGTTACAGTGTTAATATGATATTGAACCACCATGGCTCCCTTGTAGTAGAGGACAGTCAGATGTGCAGGTAACTAATGGAGATGAGCATAGCTGGGAGGAGGATGAGGCATAAACTAATGAATCTTTTACATACTTAAATGGTATTTAACAGGAAACAGCCCCATGTGTTGGTCCATTACTGACTAACCATTTTGGGGGTCCAGATTTTGAACTGTTTTTTAAGTAGCAAGGGCAGATTTTTGCAGATGCTAATGCCGTTTTGCCTGAGCTCCTTATTTACTGGCCCACATTTGCAGGACAGCTGTCCTGGTGTCCATTTATGGGGAGAAAGGTAACAGACCAACACAGGATTCAGAACCATGAGTTTGTCCTCATTAGAAGTGGGCTTACCAGTGGTGTAAGCCATGGCATCCTTCCTCCTGATGGTTTGGGTGAGCTTGTGATTTCTATAAGTTTTGTTATTTAAACTGTAACAGGGAGGCGGCTGTAAGTTTAGGAGACCTAAGGGGCCTTTTGTGTCTGAAATGATGGTTCCACAGAGAACTCTGGGTATTGGCCCCGACCATCCCCTGGCCTCTACATCATCTCTTGAAAACAGAGCCTTAACTTTCTCTTCAGCATCTCTGGAGAAGACTCCAAACTTGATTTTGCAAATTGCTGGAAGCAACTTCTTCCCAATATCTCATCGCAGGCCCACCTGGTATAATATTATTATTTCCATGTTTTCCTTTCTGATGGGGTGCAGGGGAGAGCCTCCTTATACCTGAGTGTCCCTCCTGCCTTGCCTGGGGTGTGTTTAGAAACGATTGTGTGAAATGGCACCCACCAGTTCTGGTTTTCATGGTATGGGGTTCCCCCCCCCCTTTTTTTTTTCTCTTGTCCTTTGTAATATATTTTCTTTCCCTGGCCCTTCATTTAACCCTCTCAAAGATTGGAAATACTCTGGAGATTACCTACTGGGTATCTTGTTTCTTATTTTTTGTTTTTGATCTAGGCTGCTTTTTGTGGAAGAAAAACTCCCGAGCCACTCTCTGCGGTGTGTACAGTGCCTTTACTGAAAGGCAAGTCCCCTAATGCAGTGAACGCTATGGACGAGAGACATCTATCCATGACTCATGTTGTCACAGACTGAGAAAGATATGTGTTCAGACATTTCCTGGAGACACTTTTCAGAAAACATCAGAACACACACACACACGCACACCCCTCCCTGTCCCAGCCCTGGTTAGCTTATTCATGGGTCCAGGGCCTTTATTCCAGGTAGATCTTCCTTTAGACTGGCTGTCCCCTGATTCTTCATTTGTGCTAGGGAAGATCGAACCCAGCCTACAAGTGCCAGGGCAATTTCTTCTACTGTGAATACAAAATATTTTCTTTGAAGTCTTATCTTCTGAGTTTTAAAAGATATCAGGATATTTCTCAATGAAATTAAGTAGACTGCTACTTTAAAACTGGAGTCTAATTCTACATAGTTATTTTCTTATAGCTCTCAAGGGACTTTCCTTACTGTAAACCTAAAAAGATTTTTGAAAATGTTATTTTTAATATCATAGACATCTCTTTAGCTACTATAAAACATTTTCAAAAGGCAGTAATAGCAACAATAACAATATCTGTCTTTTACTAATTGCTGACTATGTGAAGGACACTCTTCTAAATGCTTTCCAGGCACTAGCTCAATGAATCCTCTCAATCACTTTATTGATTACATGCTATTGTTATCCCCATTTTCAGATGTGTAAACGAAGGCATCAAGGGACTAAGTCATTTCCCCAAAGTTGCATTGCCAGTGAGGACTAAGGCAAAGGATTCATTTCTAGGTATGGCTGATTCCAAAGTTCTTGAACTTTCCAGTGTCCTATGTGGCCTTTTAATCCTCAGTGTCATGTAAGAATCCTGAGTTTCAGAGCAATTAAGTGACTTGATTCTGGTTCCCCAGTCTGAAGTAACAGAATAAAATTTAACTTGTTTTTTCCTTTTCCTTTTATTGGTTTCTCCCTCCCATGTAATAGGGCTCTAGGTCAATATTTTAGTGGGCTCAAAGCATTCACTAATTCCCTATTGTGTTCCAGGTGCTGGGGTAACCTTTAGTGATACAAAGATAATGAACTTCCTGCCCTTAAGAATTCACAATCTGAGTTTGGGGGGTTATACAGATAAAAACACAGTGACAAATGCAAGCAGTATGATAAATGTTCTAATAGGGCTAAGCACAGCGTGTTTGGGGGAACACAGGGGACAGGTGGCTAACCCAACCTAGGGACTGTCCAGAAAAGTTCCCCAGTAGGGGAACTGAGTCTCTAGGAAAGAATGGGAGTTAGTCAGATTGAGACCAGGAAGATGTTCTGGACAGAAGAAACACCTTGTACAAAGACCCAGATATATTTGAAAACATGGAGTCTTTGGGTACCACCAAGAAACTTCTGTGTGACCTTGGGTTTAGAAGGAAAGAAGTCAGAGAGATGAACAAAATTTAAATCACAAAGAACACCATAAGTCATGCTAAGCAGTGTTGACTTCTGCAGTTGGCTGGGTATCACTGAAGGATTTTAAGCAGGTGTTGTAGAGGATGGGCTAGAATAAAGAATTAAGCTTGGAGGCAGGGAGACCCATTTAGGAGGCTATGAGAATTGTCTAGATAAGAAATGATGAGGGTCCTGACCTCAGGGAGAGGCAGTGAGTCAAGCTTTTCCTATCTCCCCAGGATACGCTTAATTGATTTATTTGTTGCCTTCAGCAGCCAGCTTGTCTGCCTGGCTGTCTGTGTTGTCACCAAACTTTCATCCCTCGTCTTTGTAGTTTTGCCTTTCTTTGCCTTTCTGACCTGTGATTCATGTATTGTCTCTCCTCTGAGACCTCAGCTCCTTGGGGGCAGCAGTGTATCTTTCTTATCTTTGTTTTTGCTGTACTATGCCTGGGATGTGTTCTTCAAGTTTAGTATAGCTACAGTCTAGAGTCCTTTTTGAGAAATAGTAGGAAGAAGGGGTTGTTGGAAAGGAAGGGCGAGGGAGGAGAATTCTTCCATGCTACAATAAATTGAGGGATGTTGATGGATGAGAATTTTGTATGACTCTACTTGGACTCTGCCAAAGGGCATCAGCCTTCTTCTGGGACTTAAGGTAATTTCCTGGCAGACTCATTATTTACTCTTATTATGTTACACAACTTCTGTGCCATCTCTTAGAAATAAATGAGACCTCAACACAAGTAATTAGAGATTAAAAATAGCATCTGTTGTTTTATTGTCTATGTTCCTAAGTATGCACCTACCCTCTACATTATAAGTGAAACCCTGTGCTGTTTCCTATAAATTCCGAGGGAGATGGTCATTTAGTTCAGAGGCTTTCAGAATCTCTTTATCTTAAATACAAAGCCTACATGGAAGCCCAACATAGAAATCAAGTTTATGCAAAGAGCTGCTCTTGTTGAAGCCAGATCCAAATTTGGGGTCCTGAAGCCGTGTCCAGTCGTTCTCTTTGTCATCCCATCCGTACCTCCAAATAAAGGGACTGTGAAAATCACTACTTAAGAACAGCAATATTTTCCCTTTAACCATTCACTTTGATCAATTTCTCTTAAGTTACATGTGGTTTTTCACCGGGACTTGTTGGTTTTGTTTTTATGGTCTCTAGTGCTCCACCAGTTTTTGGGCCCTCCTGTCTACCAAGAAGAGGGGGATTTGGCCCTTCTTCTGCCTACCCCCCACTTCCCTCCTCCCAAGTTCTTATAAACCATTCTTCAGCATTGAGTAGAAGATAATCTTGCACCTACCAGTAAATACCTACAAAGACCCTAAATCAGAGGTAATTATCATTTAGATAAAGAGATTTCTTTGAAAGGGTGTTAAGGAGGTATGCTTTCCTTGAATTCATGCAGTGTATTGTTCTGGTTAAGATTTGATTATAATGGAGTTCTGGCTCACGTGAGTGTGTTTCCTGGCCTTCATGCTTTAACTGACTGTGTTAAAATTACTACTTGACTTTATGGAATAAGAGGCTGAACTCTGTCCTAAAGATTTTTCAGGGTTACTGAAAGGCTTAGAGAGGAAAGAGACCTCAGCCTGTTTGTGCCTACATGTGAAATTGTAGTCATTTATTTGTCTTGAGCACTCACAAAAAGAATTTGTATGAAATTTGGTAAAGAATTACTTTATTAGATGGGGCGCCTGGGTGGCGCAGTCGGTTAAGTGTCCGACTTCAGCCAGGTCACGATCTCGCGGTCCGTGAGTTCGAGCCCCGCGTCAGGCTCTGGGCTGATGGCTCGGAGCCTGGAGCCTGTTTCCGATTCTGTGTCTCCCTCTCTCTCTGCCCCTGCCCCGTTCATGCTTTGTCTCTCTCTGTCCCAAAAATAAATAAAAAACGTTGAAAAAAAATTTAAAAAAAAAGAATTACTTTATTAGAAAAATCCAAGGGAATTCTATGGATGTGAGTTTTTAGGCGCTCTGTTGAAGATAATCAGCCATTTCTCCCCTTCTGTTCTAGAAGACTTTACCACTCATATACAGAAGTTCATCAGGGGGTGAGGTGAGGGGCTCACTCTCAGCCATGCAAGGTGGCATTGGAGTGAATTCTTTCTTTTAAAAAATTTTTAAATTAAATTAAATTAAAATTTTAATTTTTTTAAGCAGACTCCACTGCTAGCATGGAGTCTGATGTGGGGCTTAAACTCAAAACCCTGAGATCAAGACCTGAGCTGAGATCAAGAATAAGACGCTTAACTGATTGAGCCACCCAGATGCCCCTGCAATGAATTTTTTCTGTCCAGCAAAATAGTTGTGAAGTTGTGCCCAACTTGAGAGGTTGGATTTATAAACACAATGTATTTAGTAATTGTCAGCTCTGTGAAGTGTGATTATTCACTTTGGAAAAGGTCTTTGCGAGTAAGTGTATTTATCCGAATTCCTAAAAATAGTCCTCTCGTAGTGCTTCCCAGGGATTGTTTACAGATCATTAACAATCTAGAGTAAAGAGAAGAAAAACTGAAAGCCAAGATGTTTAGGTATCTGCTGGCTCTTAGAAGATAAATCTGCAAAGATGATAAAGAAATGATTTAAATTCCTCAAATTCAACTTATACATACTTTTTTTTTTTTTGAGAAAAGCAGCACCCATTAAATAGTTTGCCTAAAGAGTATGTTGACTATAATTTGCTGATGTTTGATTTTCTGTGTAATATATAAGACATTTAAGTGAATGTAATGAAATCTGCAGCCCCCTCTGAGGTGGCTTCCAGGGCTGAGTGAATGAGAAGAAAAGGTTCCGCCTACTGAGCAGTGAGGATTGAACTTTCTCTCACTTTGATTAATGTCAGTTGTAATCTCTGAAGGGAGGTACTTACCTAGAAATGTTATTTCTCCTTCAGATAATGATTATTATCTTTTCAGAAGGTTATTTCTTGTTATCTTCTAGAGGGAGACCGAGTAATGCTGGTTGTCCTTAAAAATACTTATGTTTGAGTTTTTCATTTGTTTTTACATAATTTTAATGTAGGAATATCTGATGTAATTAAGAGCCACAAATCCTCAAAGCCAACAACAACAAAAAAAAATTGTAACCAAGGGAGGAAAAAAAAGTAGATGTGAGAAGACTCTGAATTGGGAAAGTGAACTCATTAGATTATATCAAGATACTTGGAATATTCATTTGAACTTTAAATATTTACAGAGTGTCTAGCACATGCCAAAAATGTATAGGCTAGGTTAGGTTTAAGGAGAGGATTATCAAACATCTGAGAAGGGTCAGGTAAGAGGCTATGGTCTTTTGGGCAGACCTTTCCTGGAGTTCCTGGGAATTCCTAGGAAGTTGGCAAATCAGGACATATCCAGAGAGGACTGGATGCATGGAGAAGGATCTGGAAGCCATTTTATTTGAGAAACTATTGAAGAAACAAGAGCAGTTACCTGGAGAAGGGAAGATGTTTGGTAAAGAGATCATGAAAAATGTTTTCAAATGTTTACTTTTCAATATGATAGTCACTAACCACATGTAGCTATTTCCACTTAAATTACTTAAAATTAGATAAAAATTTAAAGACTAGTTCCTCAGTTACACCTACACCTTCCAAGAGCTCAGTAGCCACATGGAGCTACTAGTTACCATATTGGCCAGTGCACAGATATAGTAGTTTCCATCACTGCGGAAACTTTTATTAGATGCTGCTGTTTTAAATACCTGAAGAATTTCATGTAAGAGAAAGAATGGATTCATCTTGCATATCTCTAGAAGGTATAGTTATGCCCAATGGAGAAGAACTGGAGAGGACGTTTTTCCAACAATTGAGTTTGGTCAGTAACATAAGAAGCAGGGTAGGAAGTTCTCTAAGAGGGGAAATATTTTTTTAAATTTATTTTTGATTTTAGTTTTAATTTTTTAAATTTACACCCAAGTTAGTTAGCATATAGTGCAACAATGATTTCAGGAGTAGATTCCTTAATGCCCCTTACCCATTTAGCCCATTTCCCCTCCTACAACCCTCCAGTAACCGTCTGTTTGTTCTCCATATTTAAGAATCTTTTATGTTTTGTCCCCCTCCCTGTTTTTATATTATTTTTGCTTCCCTTCCCTTGTGTTCATATGTTCTGTGTCTTAAAGCCCTAAGAGGGGAAATATTGACTCTTGGTGACCCTTGTCAAGGTTACTGTAGCAGGAAGGATGAATAGGTGAGTTTTGCAGCTTCCCAGCTAGCAGACTTTGTCTATCCATTTCAGCCCCTAAGCCACAACCCACCCAGCCCACTCAGGCATCTGTTAGAGCTCTCTGCCACTTCCTTTTGTTTGGTCATAGAAAGTACTTGATCATCTGACTGAGACTAATCTCACTTCCCTCTCTCAATTCTGTCATAATCTGATTTGAACCCTTCTTGGGAAAGCTGGTGATTTATAAAGCGTATTAAAAGCTTATTTCTCAATGAAATTATGCCTAGAAATAACTTATTTCTGGAAGTGCCAAAATGGAGATATATTTTCTGAATATAAATTTGGATGGATGATGGTTGGGGATAATGAAAAGGCATTGTCTTCTAACCCTGCATAGGCTTGAATTATCCAGGGTCCTGTATATTCAAATACTTGAATTTAAGCAGAGTGAATCATCAATTAAAAGTTGGCAACAATAATTTCTTTGGATAAGCCACAAAGCAAATAGTTCACCTATGAATTTGGAGAGGTCTGTATTTGTAGGGTATTTTTATGGCAAAGTCATCCTTCCTCAAATGTTTGGTCAAACTTACAGAGAATTAAAGAACCATAATTAATAGGTATTTATAAAGTTCTTTAGTAGCTTTTAAAGAGACTACCTGATAACTCAGAATAATTTCTGGAAATCTAAAACCAGGGTTGGTTACCTGAGCATATTCCTTAATTGAAGCTTGATGGTGTTGCCTTGTATAAGAATCTTACCTCTGGTCAAGGCTGGGCAGGTTTATTGGTCTTTTGTACTTCTTAAATGACACTCCCAAACTGCCTGAGATTATCAGAGGAGAAATCATTGGGAATCAATGGGAAATCATTGTCTACTTTTTTTTTTTTTAACCTTAGTTATTTATCTTTAATGCCCTTTAATTTGCTCCTTTGAATGGTGTATATATAGCTGGTTTCTCTTCTTTCTTTCTCCTCTCTTATTCAACACAGAATCTGGTTTACTCTTTCCAAGGGATGGTGTGAAAATACACTCTAGGCAAGTGTTTTATCATTGACATATCATTGACATATTTCAACTCACCCTGTGCTTGAAGCTTAGGTATTATTTCTGTGCCCTGACCCTCCAAAGAAATGTCTCTTCAAGGCAGGCATGGGTGCATTTATTTGTCAGAACTAAGTTTCTTCAGGAAAGTACCCTTGGTTTGATGTGGCTACAGTGAGGAAGGACCTCTTAACTATGTCTGCACACAGTCAAGAGGAAGTTCTCAAGGGCAGTGATGCTTAAATCAAACTAAAGGATGAGAAGGAGTTTGTGGCATGGATTAGGGGAAATAGCATTCCAGGTAGTGGGAATGGCCCATACAAAGGGAGAGAAATCACAGAACTTGAGATATTTAAAGGAAACACAGGGATGATTCTGTGAAAAGAACTAGTGGGAGAATTATTAATTTATTAACAAATATTTATTAAGCACCCATGATGTGCTAGGCACCGCAGATATATTAGTGGATAAAATGATGATTCCTGTCCCTATGAAACTGATATGTTAGTGGGAAGAGTGAGACAATAAACAATACCTACAATAATGGTATTAAATTAGTTATTTCCAAAGAGCTTAGAACAACCCTTGGCACATGATAAGGGCTATATGAGTGTTTGATTGATAAACCAAATATTTTATGCGCTTGCTAGACAGCAGTAAGTGCTGTGAGGGTTGAAGGGTGGGGATCACAGAGTTTGGTAAGGAAAGTTGGAAGCACCAAAGGGAGGCATTATGAATGGGTTGTAATGGTACACCCTCTTTGTGAAACCTTTTGGAAAAAGTACCATTGAACAAAGACTTAAAAGTGGTACAGAGTTCACAGTACAGTTATTTTGGTAAAGAGCCTTCTTGTGTATGTAATAACCCTTGCAAAGGCCCTAAGGCAGGAGAATGTCTTCAGGAAACAGCAAGGATGCCAGGGTGGAGGAATGAGGTTGGAGAGATGAGAGGGGACAGACAGAAGGTCATCATAGAGGCTCCTAGGTCATCATGAGGACTTCTTGGTCATCATGAGGACTTTGGCTTTTATTCTGAGTAAGATGAAGAGTTGTAGGAATGTGATCTGACTTAAGTTTTAGGAGGTCAGTCTGGCTGCTCTGTTGAAAACAGACTTTAGGGGAACAACATTAATGGTCACATGAAGCCACTTAGGGTACCAACCTATAAAGGGCATTGTTATAGCCCTAGGAATTTTGTAAGAAAGACATTGTTCCTACCACTTTAGGGAAAGTACATAGGAAGTGAAACTTAACACTGGGACATGTTTGGTTGGGTAACAAAGATATACACTGAATGCCTTCTGAAGACCATTGGTCTAGTTAGCTGCAGGGCTTTTCTTTACTGAGGGAGAACTGCAGTTTGCTGTCAGAGTTGAATTGTCAGAACCATAGAGGAGAGGCTAAATGGGCCTTCCTTCCCTACTTCCCTCCACTGATAGCTCATTCTCTCCTTAGACTAGGGTTCTTATTGAATCAGACTACCCAGAGAGCCCTGTGTGTCAGTACCACCACACTAAGGAGAAACGCAGGGGGCAGATCCTAAGTGACTTTAAATGCCCTTCATAATATACCTAGGAACATAAGCCACATACACTTCCATGAAGACCTTTATCTTCCAGACCCTGTAGGAGAATATTCTATTCTTTCATGCTGGGAACAGTTTTATTCCACTCTTCAGTAATAATGATTCTTGTTCATTATTCAGAAAGTCACTGCAAATCATTTCTGAAAGTGCCTGCTGTTGAACAAATGGTTTAGCTGAGGACGGCTCAGAAGATTAACTGTCACTGTCCTAAAAGATGTGGACTCTACCTGGGAATGGATCCCTGCAGATCTTTGACATAGATGAGTAGTTTCCAAAGCCCATATTTAGAAAGGATAGTCTTGGGCATTACATAATGATAAAGAGGTCAATTCTTCAAGAAGATATAACAACCTTAATGTGCATGTGCCTAACAACAGAGCATCAAACTCTGAGGCAAAAACAGAACTGCAAGGAGAAATAGATGAATCCACTGTCATAATTGACAAATTCTACACCCCTGTAACGAAAATGGACAGAGCTAGCAGGCAGAAAATCAGTAAGGACAAAGTTGAACTCAACAATACCATCAGTCAACTGGATATGATTGACATCTGTAGACTACTTTATCCAACAATGGCAGAATATACATTCTTCTCCAGCTCACATAGAACATTCACCAAGATAGACCACATTCTGGCCATAACACACATAGTAACAAATTTAAGAGAATAGAAATCATACAGTGTCTGCTGTCATACCACAATGGAATGAAATTAGACATTAACAAAAGAAAGATAACAGGAGAATCCCTGAAAGAGTAATCTAAGCATGAACAACCTACTTTAATTCAGCACACTTTGTTGAGTGCCTCCATCATGGCAGGTCCCCAAGGCAAGAACCATGGCTATGTCTTTGGCACACTCATTCCCTGACTCCATGATCTGTCAGTACTTGTATAGTAAATAACTAAGGATTTAGCAAAATAATAAAAATTACCTGGAGTTCATAATGTACTGGTAAGAGGTGGGAGTGGGGTATCCAGAGATCCTGACAATGCTAGCATATTCCGTAAATGCTCTGAGATCTAGGTGTTGAGGATAGTGTATTCCATAAGTGCTGAGATCTAGATGTTATTATGAAAACATTGAGGAGGCAGTCTTAATTAGTTCCTGATCTGTGGATTTTGTTTTATCATGTTACGTCCTTTGCCTATTTCTCCTCGTATTACATTGTGAGTTCCCATGTCTGTTATTTTCTGCACATTGTAGTCCATGGAAGTGGGGACTTAACAGGGACTCTTGATGGAATAGTGATAACTCATCACTTACTGAGCTCCTCCCATCTTCACGAACATTTTCTCAGTTAATCCTCCAAGAGCCTATTGAGGCAGGTGTTACTTATCTCCATTTTATAGATAAGAAAGTGAAAAGGGCTAATTCATCCAAAATAACCAGCTAAGGTGATGACCATTGGCACTGGTTTGTGAAAGCAGATATATCTGATCCAAAGTCATGCTTTTAGCCACCACTGTGGTCTGAATCATACCCTTGTGGTGTGAATGTAAGAAGATAATTTAATATGTCCTCCTTTACAGTTCTCTTTGGGAAAATGGCAGTAATTATTCCCTGCCTATTTCAGTTGAGATATTCAAATGTGAGCTGTAATGTACAAACATAAGGTATTGAAATAATGACCTGTTTGCTATGTACCAAAAGTGCCTTTAGCATAGAAATTGTCTTACTCATCTTTGATCTTCCGGGTTCTCCACCCAAATCCTTGAAAATTAGTAGTACTTGTTAATGTGTGTTGCATGACAGAATTACAAGATAGGGAGAGATTAGATAGTCATGAAGCGTTTTGCAAATGGATATTTTTAAAAGGTTGGAATTATATTTATGAAATTGGAGAAGGTAAATTTATATTCTCTCCAGGTTTAAGAAATGAGCTCTTTGATGGTGAATGTGTTTCCCAACCAGACTCTGAGTTGCCACATGCCAACTCTGCAGGCCCTGGGCAGACTTGGCGAAGGAGCTGCCTCGGCTCTGTGCCTACACAGCGTGGTCGGGAGGGATAGGTAATTGCTCACTGGGCTCTGCACACAAAGGCACATTTTGCAACGCTGCTTTCTGCACGTCGTCAGTTGGAAATGTAACTTTCAGAGCAGAAGTCATTTTAGTTTGTATGTATTCAGAGTGACTGCAGAATTGCTGTAGCAGATAATTTCATGGTGAGAGGAAAAATACTTCCTAGATATTCTCAACTGAAATCCTGAAAGCTGAACTAGAGGTTGTCAGCTTTTTCTTTCGATGACTGTGCTCCCTTGAAAAAGAAAGAAAAGAAAAAGTAATCTTCAAGTTCTTCCCAGGAGGGATGAGATGCCGTGACCTCTACATTGTTGGACCTTTTCCACTGACTCTTTTCTAGTTGGTTTTATTGTCTAAAATGAGTTGGGCTGATGTGAGGTTCCATCCTTATTATTTTCACCTTATTCTTTATGGACAGCATTACTCACTCCACCAGGAACTGCGTTGTGAAGTCATGAGCATAGGGATATGGGTGTAGGAGAAGGGGTATTCGAGGCTCCCAGAAACCCATCGTTGCAAGTAGAAAACAGCTCAGAACACACCTACTGATCATGGGTCTGGAGAGTCTCCACAAATAAAAAATGAGAAGCATATGTGCTCTTGTCAGTTTGCTAGTTCAGTGCTTCTCAAGGTATCTGTGATAAAGAACTAGTTTTTGATTTCTTAAAATACCCAATCCCTCTCAGACTAATACTTTTGTCAAAATATAGTAAGTTCAATTTGGAAAAATTAAATTTTAAAAAGATGAATAAAATACAAGCCCCAATTTTTAAATTAGATTCAACAGACATAAACTTTTAGTTCAGTAAACATATTCAGAACAAACAGAAAAAGAAAGAAATTACAAACACGGTGCACATCTTTTATTTGACATGCACACGCTGGTGATTAATATAGAAAATTCCTATTACACTTGTACTTTTGTCATTCCACAATCATAATTAAACAAAGTTATGAGTGAAAAAGCAATTCCTTCTATTAAACGCCTATATGCACACTTTGAATGAACACCATGCATAGATGAGCTTGCTTCTTGCTTGTTAATTTATTGAATCTAGGTTGGATTGACAATAATGCTGTTCTCAGGGGATAGATGATGAAGCCCAAATGGAGTGCATCAAGGACACAAGCCATGGTTTAGGCACACAACAGAAGCATGCTGAATTAAAGTAGGTTGTTGGCAACTAGATGATCCTTTCTGATACGTAGTTCTGGGAACTACTCATCCATGTCAGAGATCTGTGGGGCTCCACTCCCAGGTAGAGTCCACATCTTATAGGACTGCGACAGCTAATCCTCTGAGCCATCCTCAGCTAAACCCCTTTGTTCAAGAGCAGGCACTTTCAGAAATGATTTGCAATGACTTTCTGAATAACAATGAACAAGAACCATTATTACTGAAGAGTGGAATAAAACTGTTCCCAGCTTGAAAGAATACAACATCTTCCTACAGGGTCTGGAGACAGGAAAGAAAGGCCTTCATGGAAGTGTATGTGGCTTATGTTCCTAGGTATGTTATGAAGGGCATTCAGGGTCATTTAGGATCTGGCCCTTGCGTTTCTCCTTAGGGTGGTGGGATTAACATACAGGTTCTCTGGGTGGTCTGATATAACATTCACAGGAATAAAAAAAGAGACTCTAGCTAATTTAGCATTGCTCAGAATATTCATTTGTAATTTTTATCTGAAACAAAGCAAGTGGTGTTGTGTGTCTAAATTCATCTTCAGTTCTTCATCAGTAGCAGTTCCAAAAATGTTAAATTTAAATTATCTTTTGATGAAAAAATGAATCCACAGAATTGTATATATATAAACTTTAAAAAATAAATTCAAAACACTCAAATTCAGAAAATATTTGGTGATAACTTTTTTCAGATATGCTATATCAACATCATCTCCTCCTTCATTGATACTTGTTAAATTCTGGAACATGTTGTAAACTATGGAAATTGTTGTTTTAAGTGTCCACATTTTGTTTTTGGTCTTCAGTCTTACCTGTCATTAAAAAACATGTTTCTCCTTTACATGGAGGTGTTAGAATCATTAAAGTAACAAGGACAGACAAAGAAACAAGTTTGGATGTGTTATTTACATCTTTGTAAAGTTGAGACCAAGATGGCAAAACACCAAGAATTCTTTCTGTGCTTAAGACATTATTGACAAAACTTTTCCCCTTGGTAACTGTCAAACATCAACATGCAATGCTGTTGATTATTATTAGCTTCCTTCTCAATAATTTATTCAGAGTAATCATGAACTTAATGTATTTACCTTTATGTAATTTACAATTTTTACTGCATCACCAAATACAGTATTTCTTTTAGCTGACTTATTTCTGAAGTAAGTCTTTCTCATCAAAGGCAGCAATGCATTAATTTACACTCTGGTGCAAATTTATTAACTGGGTAATTCCGGAATGTTTTCTTATCTTTTTAGCTGTGCTATCAGAACATACTCTACACAAAACTTGAACTCCAAAGCACATCTGTTGACAATGTAATTTTTCTTAACTTTATACTTTTGAGAGCGAGTACTATCTTTTGGCAATGAGCATGGAAAAAACCAAAACAAAATGGGATTCGTTCTTCATATCACCATCATGTTCAAATCATCCACGTACTGAAAGATTGCGGTCTTAGGTCTTAGCAGCATCAGTGCACTCAACAGGTTATAATGGGAAATACTTTGCTTGCTTTCTTTGGTCTATGAGTTGGTCTTCTGTATCATTAGCCTGGTATGTTACTCTGTGATATCATTTGGAAGTGGTAGTGGAGCCTACCTTCTTAACCACAGATTCACCCAACATTTCCAAGTAAATACCTCTGATGCAGATTTTTACATTTATTGATTGCGTGTGGTTTTTTGCCTCAGCAACCAAAAGTGCTATTTTTATTAGAAGGCTGCAGAGTGTTAATAGGTAAAAATTTGAACATCTGCTTCTGTGGCTTTCTAAGGCAATGTACTCTTTTATTTCAAATAATTCCACTGATTTTGAGCTTTTTTTTTTTTTTTTAACTTGTGTAAGTAAACCCTACCCAAGAAGTTTTGGAGGTGTCATTACTTAGAACATCTCTGCCAGTAGCACACTTGGGGGTTTAGCATGCCACCCTCAAACATGGCTACAAACCCAAACTTAGTATATGAGGAATAGTATTTCCAAATAAAACTGGCATGAACTTCTTGGTTTCCATTTCTTTGGAATCACTTCCACTGCCATTATTTGATTCACTTCTACTGATGCATTCAGCCAAAGTATGTCTTTTCTTGAAACAAACAAACAAGTGCTGTGAAATTTCATTTACGGTCTTAAATTAGAACTAAAAATACATGATACAATTTTTTCTTTCTTAATTTAGCTAATAATGTTAAGCTATAAATGAAGCAAAGTTCCATTAAAAATGGAAACATTCACAAAAATAGCAAGTTATAAAAGTAAATACATGCCAACATTTTCTCTATCTGCCTTGTCTTCTCTGGCCTCCGTTGTCTGACTTCCTGACTGGCTACCTCACATTTCTCATCTGAGCTGGCGAGGAGGTAGGCAGGAAGACATTTATCTAGTAATGACTGTTTAAAATCCTTCTGTAGCCTAATTCATGGGGGAAAATAGGAGACCAGGGTTTTATGGCTTGTGTTTTACATTTCATGTCATTTCCTAACGGGTATGGTAGTATCTGTATCCTGGGGAAATGAGATGTATTTTATCCCATTGGATATGTGGCATCAAAAATAAGTACTGACTTCAGGTCAACACATATGTTTTGAGCATTACAATGTGCACAGCCCTGTGCTAATGTGGTAGGGAATACTGGGGTAAGTATATCATAGTTTCTGGCTTCTCTGACCTGACAGTTTGGTAAGGAGGATAGCTCAAATATAAAGTATATTGAACATCTGTTGCTGCATAATAAATTACCCCCCAAATGTAGTGATTTCAAACAGTAGCAATTTATTATTTAGTTAGTTAGTTAGTTTTTTGCTCATAAATCTGTAGCTGGTCAGTGGTTCATCATGGTATCTCATTTCTGTTCCATATGTTGTCAGTAGACTCAGCTCAAGTGGGGACTAGATGATCCTTTTTTAAGATGGCTCACTCATGTGGGTTCCTGTGTGCAGGCTGGGAACCTAGCTGGGGCTTTGAGCCAGGGACCCAGGTTGCTTTCCATGTTGGCCTCTCCACAGGCTGTGTGGACTTCCTCCTGGTATAATGGCTGGAGTCCAAGTGTGAGTGTCCCCAGAGATCAAGGCAGAAATGGATGGCACTTTAAAGACCTAGCCTCAGAAGTCAAGTGACATCTTTCCTACCATGCTCTAAAGGTTGATGCCATCACAAAAGCCTACCAGGTTTAAAGAGAGGGGAACAGACCTATCGATGGGCATGTGTCAAGATTATAGAAGGGTAAGTAAGTGTGATGGGACATATTGTTAAAACCATTGTTAGAAAACACAATCGTACAAATTATTCATCCATTCAGCAGTGTTTATCAAGCGCTTTCTCCATGCCTTGAACTGTTAATGGCTTGATATTCAGAGATAAATAAGATAGTTTCTGTCTAAAGAAACTTATAGTTGGGAGAGGGGAGATGATATAGTTAACTATGTGTCATAAAACGTTGTAAGTACTATGCCAGAAATTTGTACAAATTACAGTGGTGGCTCAGAAGGCGAGGTGGTAAAACTCTTCAGGGAAGTAGCATTTTAGAGCATTGGCTCTAAAAAGATATGTAGGGCAACCGTTCTCAAAGCAGGATCTTTGTATCCTTGGGGTCCCCAAGAGCTTTTCAATGAGGTTGCGAGTTCAAAACCGTTTAGGTAATAATGTGAAGACATTATTTGCCTCTTTTACTGTGTTGATATGTGCACTGATGGTACAAAACCAATGGTGTGTTAAATAGCCAGCACCTTGGCATGAATCAAGGAAGTCCCAAACTGTATTAATTGTGATTATATTCTTCACTGCTAGGCACTTGTTAACTTTCATTAAAAATTTTTTTTAATGTTTATTTTTGAGAGGGAGAGAGAGAGAGAGACAGAGTGCGAGCAGGGGAGGGCAGAGAGAAAGGGAGACACAGAATCCGAAGCAGACTTCAGGCTCTGAGCTGTCTGCCTGGAGCCTGATGCAGGGCTCAAACTCACAAACCATAAGATCATGATCTGAAGTCAGACACTTAGCTGACTGAGCCACCCAGGAGACCCTGCCAAGCACTTGTTAAAAAAAAAAAAAAAAATCTAGTTTCACTTAAGAATGCCCTTGATGAAGTGATAAGAATAGTTAAATTGATTAAATCTTGACCCTGGAGTATATATTTTAATATTCTGTGAAACAAAAAGAGAAGTGTACGTAAAGCACTTGGGCGTACTGGAATATTATGGTTGTTCCAAGGAAAGGCATTTGCGCAATTGAATTCCAAGCTGAAATAGCCATGTCCTTTCCTGCTGTTTTCATTACCATTTTTACTTGAAAGAATAACTGACAAAGTGTGGCTTTCCAAACTGGGGTATTTGGCAGACAGTTTCATGAAAATCAATGAGGTGAGCCCATCGCTTCAAGGAAAACAACTGACAGTATTTGTTGCCAATTATAAAACTAAAGCTTTCAGGCAAAAATTAGAATTATGGAAAACTGGTAACTGCCATCGTGAGTTTGACAGTTTCCAACACTAAAGTCTGTTTGATGCAACTGATGGTGATATTAATGAATGTGATTTCTTTTGATATTACTTGATGGAATGTGTTGTCTTTTGGAAGATCAGCATAACTTAATGGACGCATTATACCTGGGTACGAAATCCATTCAAAGTGCAAGATAGACCAATGTATTAATGTAACACAATATGAAAAGTTCATTGATATGATTTCAGATTCCACATTAGGCTCTAAGAAACTACTGCTTGTTGAATTTCAGTATAATATGAAGGAAGAATGTCCTTAGTTGTCTGAGAGGTCTGTTAAAATATTTCTCCCTGTCCCAACTACATATCTGTGTGAGACTGGATTTTCTTCATATGCTTCAACCAGACCAATATATTGCTTCAGGCTGAGGGCAGCAGGTATAAAAATCTAGCTGTCATCTATTAAGCCAGACATTAAAAAGATTTATAAAAACATAAAGCAGTAACACTCTTCTTACTAACTTTTTTATTTTTTGGACAGTATTGCTATTTTTGTAAAAGATGTTAGGTGTGTTAACATATAGTGAGTGTATTATTATTTTTAAGTGGATAAATATTGTAAAATGTTCTCAGATTTAAGTTCTAACATGGTAAAGAGTAATAGATATAATCTGCATAAACAAAAGCTCTTTGTTGTCCTCAATGTTTTAAGAGTAGAAAGGAGTCCTAAGACTCAAATTTGAGACCCGAGTCGTAGGGGTCACATTCACTGGAATAAAGGACATGCTGGGAACAGAGGCTCAGAGCCTAACTGAGGGGAACGGGGTACAATCGGCACACTGAACAAAGCCCAGAGGGGCTTCAGTGAGGGGCCTGAGAGGAGACAGCAGAGAGGTGCAAGGGATGGAGCTGCCTGGGTAGCCAAGCGCCAGGGCAGTGATAAAGTGCTCCGGCCTCAGATCTCCTAGTTCAAATCTTCACTCTAGCACTTGGTTCCTGTTTGATTTGGGGCTAGTTACTTAACCTCTTGGTGTCTCAGTTTTCAGGTATTTGCAATAGGGATAAAAATAGTGCCTGTTATCTAGGTCTGTTAGGATTCAATGAAATCAGCTCTGTACAAACCTGTATAGTACTTGGCACAAAGAAAGCACTCAGTAAATGTTGGCGATTTTTTACTAAGGTGTTTGGGCTCTGTTCTCCAGTAAGAAGAGTGTTGGAAGGCTTTTGAGCAAGAAAGAGATGTAACTGGATTAAGATGTGTTGTAAGAGAATTTCAGGGACCGTCCATGTCACAGTTGGGCCTTTTCTTCAGGCAGTATGGTCCTTCAGGGAAAATACTGAAGCTGAGCTCCCCTGGCTACTTTTTTGGCGGAAGTCTTCAACCTCAGGAAACTTCTTGGACATACCAGTTACTTTAGGAACAATTTGATACACAACTGGAAATCAGTTCTCTTTTGTGGAAAATTTTGCTGGGCTGTGAACTTACAAATTTGGGTTTGTTTGGTTTTTTTTCTCCTTTTCACTCAGACTGCTCTTCGTGTGCATTCCTAGTTACAGAGCCGTTTCGCTCACCTAAAGTAATCGCCTGCCTGGTGCCCATTCTTACATTACCATAGTTTCTGAGATGGTCAAACGTTACCATGGGCACAGTCACTGGAACTTGGCTGGGCCGGGAGCGGCTCACGGGAAGAAGAGACATTGGTGGCAAGAAACCACTGGGTTATTCTGGAGAGTGAAATTCAGTTCATCAATAATGAGTTGAGGGTTTACTCTGTGCCAGGCACTGAGGAGCAAAAGAGGTGAAAGAATACACCTGCCAACCCCATCCCAGAGAAGCTTGCTTTTCTTTTGTGAGGGAAGGAGGCACGTTTGCAGATAACTACCTCGTGAGGTTGTGTGTGACACATTGTGTGTGTCACATTATGTGTGACAAGTGCTAAAGCAGAAGTAAAGGCGAAGTATGTTGGGAGCCCAGGGGAGAGCCTACCTCAGGCTTGGGCTGACAAAGACTTGTTGGCATTTGAGCTGGGCTTTGACAGAGGGATCAGGTTCTAATAGGCAGGATCAGTCAGCTAAGATTCTCTCAGTGTGGAGAACATGAGTAAAGATGGGGATGTAAAGTAGGCAATGTCGGCAATGTATTTGTGGCACCCCAACGCAGAATGAAAATGTGAGGCCCTTTGTTCAAAAGCCATTAAGAATTTCAAGACGGGCAGCACAGGACTCACCCAAGCAGGGGGCCTTCTAAGGACAGAGGCTACGTGACTGCACAGGTTCATGTCCACGGAACCAATCCCGAATCAGGGTACATGCAAGGTTGTCTGAGGCGTGGTGCATGAGAGCAGGGAATGGGAGACAAGCGTGCACAGGCACGTTCAAAATGTGGCCACTGCTGTGTCGAAGCAGGATTTGAGGTGGTCTGGGAGGGCCTGGACAGAGGACGAGGGCTCGGGTCCTTCGAGAAGGGAATGCTCTGCCCACCAGGAGTAACAGCAGGAATGGAATGGAGAAGATGGACACCTGTGTAACTGAATTAAGAAGGGTTAGGGAAGGGGTATGCAGAAATGAGACCAAAATGTTCAGCCTGTGTGACAGGACTGATAAGGCAGAGGAGAGCTGGTAGGTGTGGATGTTGGGCGTTCAAATACATGTTCTTTACTGATTGGCTGATTTATCTGCAGTGACTTCATTACCCTGCTAGGATTTAACCAAAGCAGTAAGACTTAAATGGTGGAAATAACTGAGTATGTGTAAATTCTTCAGCAAAGGGCAGGGCCCGTATATGTTACATGCATATTTTTTATGTTTATTTTTGAGAGAGACAGAGTGCAAATGGGGGGAGGGGCAGAGAGGGAGGGAGACAGAATCCGAAGCAGGCTCCAGGCTCAGAGCTGTCAGCACAGAGCCCAACGTGAGGCTCAAACTCGGGAATGGTGAGATCATGACCTGAGTCGAAGTTGGACACTTAGCCAACTGAACCACCCAGGCACTCTTAAACCAATGATTTTAAATTAAAAAAAATTTGTTTTAATATTTATTTTTTGAGAGAGAGGGGGGCAGAGTGTGACTGGGGGAGGGGCAGAGAGAGAGAGAAGGAGATACAGAATCTGAAGCAGGCTGTAGGCTCTGAGCTGACAGCACAGAGCCAGATGTAGGGCTTGAACTCATAAACTGCAAAATCATGACCTAGGCCGAAGTTGGACACTCAACCTACTGAACCACTCAGGTACCCCTGTACCCTCATTATATATAATGAAGCTCTGAAAATGTCCACTGCTAGGAGTGGACACATGCTAGCAGTTTGGGGAGCAAGTCTTGATTTGTGCAAATCCAAGCATCTTAGCCTGATGTAGGGCTTCAGACCTGGCCCCTGTGCACCTTTCCAGTCTCCTCTCTCAGTGCCCCCCATCCATACCCTGTGCCCCAGGGCTAAACCAGTTGCTTTTGCTTGGGAGTCTTCCTTTACCATTCCACTACCATACCCTCAACTCCATTTATCCCTCAAAACTCCTCTCTGGACATGCTGCACACCCTGCCCACCTCCACGTCCCCCCCTCCCCCACCACTTCCCCCAATCTAGATTGCATGCTGACCACACCGAGTCTCATTTGTCTACTCATGTAGACATTGGTCTTATCAGGCATCGTATCTCAGTGCTAGCACCACACCTATCACCAGGGAGACAGTAAATGTTTGTGGAATAAATGAATGAACAAAGTGATGAGTTTGGCCATTAGTTTGAAGTGACTATCTGAAAGCCCATTCAGTTTCGCATTAATAGTTGAACTGCTTTTGGTTCCAAAGAGGGCACATGGCCTACAGTTTCTAAGCAGCAGAGCATACACTGCTGCCGATTAAACTACCACATACCAAATGGGGCTCACTTTTATCATTCTGACACCTCAGCCCACTTGTAACGAGACCAGGAGGAGCAGGACCGGCCCAAGTGCAAGATGGGGGTGGGGATGGTCCACACTAATGCACTGTTAGTAGAGAATTTAAAAATATTACAATGTCAACTGAAAGTTGGACTATTTCTATCACACCATGGGCTGGCACTTCTAAATGTCAGTGGTAAAATACTCCTTCCCCCTCAGAGGCTCTCCTTCTTTCTCCCCCCAGAGACTGCCTGTGAACCCCACTGGGGAGCAGCCCAGGGTTTTAATCATGCCTCTCAGGGCAGAGTAGAGAGTATTAATCTGCTCCTTCTATAAGCTTGGGCCCCTCAGAACTTCCTTTTCCTCCTCATATTGATGGCACTGTCACAGTGACCTTCCCAGGGCCAACCAAGCCTGTCACTTCTCAGGTTTTCTGCATTCTTCTTTCAGATTCAGGGAGGCATCCAGAGGATTGACTGGCTCAGAAAGAGCCTCTCTGAGTGGAGTTGAATTCTAAATTTTAGAAGAGAAATAGAGGGCTGTCATGGAATCAGGATCTCTGCCCCTGTGTGTATGCTGCATGAGAGTCTACTTCTGGTCTTCCATTTACTGGTGCATGTATAAATTGTAGACCCCAGTCAATGAAACCATCTTTCCGAGACTCCACCCTGTGTGCTGAGTTAGGTTGAAAAATATTTCAAAAGCTACAGAAGCTATGACAATTTGAAAACTTTTGCTAGAGAAAATTTTGCTAATTTTGCATCAGAATTAATGTAATTTGATACCGTGTCTAGGCAAAGCAAATTAGCAGCTTGAAAGGTATGGTGATACCAGTGGATCACTCAGAAATACCGAGGTGGATCAAAACCCTAGAGGAGAAAGCAGGAAAAGACCTCTCTGACCTCAGTCGTAGCAATTTCTTACTTGACACACCCCCAAAGGCAAGGGAATTAAAAGCAAAAATGAACAACCGGGACCTTACGAAGATAAAAAGCTTCTGCACAGCAAAGGAAACAACCAACAAAACTAAAAGGCAACCAACGGAATGGGAAAAGATATTTGCAAATGACATATCAGACAAAGGGCTAGTATCCAAAATCTATAAAGAGCTCACCAAACTCCACACCCGAAAAACAAATAACCCAGTGAAGAAATGGGCAGAAAACATGAATAGACACTTCTCTAAAGAAGACATCCGGATGGCCAACAGACACATGAAAAGATGCTCAACGTCGCTCCTTATCAGGGAAATACAAATCAAAACCACACTCATATCACCTCACGCCAGAGTGGCCAAAATGAACAAATCAGGAGACTATAGATGCTGGAGAGGATGTGGAGAAACAGGAACCCTCTTGCACTGTTGGTGGGAATGCAAATTGGTGCAGCCGCTCTGGAAAGCAGTGTGGAGGTTCCTCAGAAAATTAAAAATAGACCTACCCTATGACCCAGCAATAGCACTGCTAGGAATTTACCCAAGGGATACAGGAGTACTGATGCATAGGGGCACTTGTACCCCAATGTTTCTAGCAGCACTCTCAACAATAGCCAAATTATGGAAAGAGCCTAAATGTCCATCAACTGATGAATGGATAAAGAAATTGTGGTTTATATACACAATGGAATACTACGTGGCAATGAGAAAGAATGAAATATGGCCTTTTGTAGCAACGTGGATGGAACTGGAGAGTGTGATGCTAAGTGAAATAAGCCATGCAGAGAAAGACAGATACCATATGTTTTCACTCTTATGTGGATCCTGAGAAACTTAAACCCATGGGGGAGGGGAAGGAAACAAAAAAAAAAGAGGTTAGAGTGGGAGAGAGCCAAAGCATAAGAGACTGTTAAAAACTGAGAACAAACTGAGGGTTGATGGGGGGGGGGGGAGGGGAGGGTGGGTGATGGGTATTGAGGAGGGCACCTGTTGGGATGAGCACTGGTTGTTGTATGGAAACCAATTTGACAATAAATTTCATATATTGGGGAAAAAAAGAAAAAAAAAGAAATACCGAGGTGGTTAGTGTCTCCCTTGGCCTTACGCCACCTGTCAGAATGAGCACCCAGTTGGCGGGCCGCTCTGACCTTTCCCCTGGAACCTGTGAGCGGAGCGGCATCTGCATCTTGGGATGCTGGTTGAGGTTGCCACACCTGTGTTGTGCCCAAAGGTGGAGAGACCAGGCATAAATAAGGAGCTTCACTGCCTGCAGGATAAAACCGAGGGACGCCTTGCATGATGTGGGGGTCTTGTTACAACCCAACTTCCTCTCTCAGGGTCGCCCCACCACCGTCCTTGAGTTCTAGGAACCAGCTATGCTGAGAGACTCGTGGTCCGTTAGATGAGATTTGTTCTCTCAACGGTCCAGCCTTGGCCATACTATTCCCTTCTCCTGGACTTTTCCATTTCCCTGCCCCCTTCCTCACTTACCAGACTAATTCAAGACCAAGTTCTGGCAGTTTCTCATGCAGGAGGGCTTTCTTCCCTCAGTTCCCCAAATGGAGTCAGTTAAATGCAGACTTTGTTTCCAGGTACTTCTATCACAGCTGAATAACCTCAACTGACCTCTAGCCCACATTGTCCTTGTCCTTGCCTTCTGTATCTTTGGAGATGTTGTTTCCATGGTCTGGAACACCTTCCCACATGCTTCCTTCTATCCTCAGCTTTGCCTCTCCAGAAGAATTCTCTGGGGATGGTTTCTTCTCTTATCACAAAGCCAATTATGCTTTGCTAAGCACTGGTCTTCCAGTCCCTGATAGCTAGCACCAAGTCCACTGTTCAGTGGTAATGGTATGGTGAAGCTGAATCAGAAATCCAGAGGAGTTTACCACTCCGGCCTTTTCTCTTAATAACAACACTATCAACAGAAGACTAGAATCCAGTGATTTCTGATTGCTATTTTTTGGACAAATTTATCAAGGTAGGTACATACCTTATCAAACAGCTAAATAGAGGTTGGATGTTGTTTATTCCTCCCTAAACTCAACATGTCCACCACTGCTTAGCTTCATTTTTATTTTTCTCTCTCCCCTCAGGGTAATTTTGACTGTTTTGCAGCCCCAGTGATTCAGGGCAAGACGCCCAGGGCCCTTGGCTTGTCCAAGGCATCATGGCAGACACTCAAGGCTTGGCTGTTCAAAGTTCCAGTGAGGCTCTGTTTCTTCCTCCTGACATTTGGCCACCCCCCCCCCCCACACACACACACTTAGCCATCTCTCTTCATGAAAAATAATGACCTTGCTAATTTCAAGGCCTAAAATTACCTTTTTCTCTACATACTATTTCTTAATCTTTCCTCTTTCAAGTGAGAAAAGAAAAAAAATCATAAAACCACCTTTTTCCTACTCTCTGTAAAATCTGAATCTAGCCTGTGATTATTTCTTCTCAACTAGAAAAAAGTTCATTTATCAACTTAGTTACTAATTTCTTCAATTAACTACACTGCCTCTTTTATTTTTTTAATCATCAGTACGCAGTTAGCATGAAGTACTTTCTTGGCTAAGCCTGTTCTTTTATATTCTGTTTCATAAAGGCATCATACTCTTTTCCTTAACATTTTTACAATAGTTGAACATAACCAGACTTTTTCAAAACAAGGCATCCAGCGGTTACTTGCAGACTAATCTTGAGGCTCACAGATGGGAGTGAGATAATGGTGCCTATAAGAATCATGGGAAGTTTTAAAAAACATACCTGCTAAACCTCTTCTCACCCCACGTCACCCCTGAGCATAACTAAACCTAGGAAAATGTAATTTTTAAAAAAGCTCTTTTTTTTTTTTTAAATTTTTTTTTCAACGTTTTTTATTTATTTATTTTTGGGACAGAGAGAGACAGAGCATGAACGGGGGAGGGGCAGAGAGAGAGGGAGACACAGAATTGGAAACAGGCTCCAGGCTCCGAGCCATCAGCCCAGAGCCTGACGCGGGGCTCGAACTCACGGACCGCGAGATCGTGACCTGGCTGAAGTCGGACGCTTAACCGACTGCGCCACCCAGGCGCCCCTTAAAAAAGCTCTTTTGATGATTCTAATATGCCTCCTGATTGAGAATCATGGTCATGGGGTGCCTGGGTGGTTCAGTCGATCAAACGGACGACTTCAGCTCGGGTCATGATCTCGCGGTTTGTGGGTTTGACCCTGGTGTTGGGCTCCATGCTGACAGCTTAGAGCCTGGAGCCTGCTTCACATTCTGTGTCTCCCTCTCTCTCTCTGCCCCTCCCCTGCTTGTGCGTGCGCTCTCTCTCTCTCTCTCTCTCTCTCAAAACTAAACATTAAAAAAAGAGAATCATGGTCACGATGGTTGGAGGTAGGCAGGGCCCACATGAGGATTGTTGATTTCACACATGACTTACATTGGGGAACAGAAGGGGGGGCCGGTTAGATGTGATGGTTATGGGAGGCTTCTGGAAGAGTTATGTCTGTTTTGAGTTGGATCTTGAATAATAAAAATATAGCAATAACTGACATGTGTTGAGCAGGTACCGCATGGAGCACTTCATATACATCATCACGTTTAATCCTCACCAAGGGTGGTCTTATCCCCTTTTTGTACAGATGGGGAAAGTGGAGCTCAGAGAGATCAAGCGCTTAGCTCAAAGTCACCCAGCAAGTGAGTAGCAGAACTGGCATTTAATCCTGTAGTCAGTGTGAGTCCAAAGCTCTGACTGCTATGATGTGTCGGTTTTACTGGGAGGGAAGCAGCAGGGATTCGTGGTGTGGGTTATGGCAGGAAAATGATTTCTACCTGATCAAAATCTCTGCGGGAGACAGATATCTGGGCTTCTAAGAAGTCCTCAAAGTCAATTATGGATGTCACCATTAGGCTGGAAAAATTGTCTTTCTGTCTCTAAGAAGATGAGAAAGGCCAAGTTTTTATCATCACGAATAGACCTGGTGTATTATCATCCATTTCAATTTTTCTGCCTAATTCCATAATCATAATCCATAATCATAGTCATTTCTTGGAGATCAGAGGGACTTCCGCATCCATGCAGTCTTGCTTCTTGTCTGACTCCCTCATTTGGTAGGGTTTTTTTTATTCAAAGAAAGGCAGCAGCATCACGAGGCCAAGGCAAGCCCGCCACCACCCGCCTCCAAGAGCAGTGCGGCCCGTGGCCGGGGGCGGCGGTAGTGAGACCAGCGCTGCTCTCCCGCCCCCTTCCCTCCGCCGTTTCTCTGCTCGCCGGAGTCGCTGGGTTCCCCGGGCTCCGCTGGCCTGCCTGCCGCCCCTGACCGTCCGACGGCCCTCCCCACTCAGGCCTGGACGCCTGTCACCCCGCCGCGGAAAGCAAAGTGTGAAGAGTGGGGAGCGGGGAACCATGGACGCGAAGAGGAAGCTCCAATGGAGATGAGGAATCAGACTCCTGCAGCTGTTGGAAAACTTGTCCCCGACAATGGCAGATCAAATGGTGGGAAAACTGAGGCTGAACAACTGAATTTGTGAACTTAGACTTGCTCAGTGTCATAAACGCAGGCTTGATTTCAGTTTCAGATCTCCAACAGATACTTAAATGGAAAAAGCTTGAGCTTAGTGACAATAGCGTCTTTGGAGGTCTGGACAAGTTAGCAGAAAACCTTTCAAATCTCACACATCTGGACCACAGTGGCAATACACGGCAAAATATCAGCACTGTGGAACCTCTGAAAAAGCGGACTGCCTGAAAAGTGCGCATCTGTTTAACTGGGGTTACCAGTCTGAATGACTAGGGAGAGACTATCTCCCCCAGCTGACCTACCTGCATGGCTATGGCCAAGAGGATGAAGAAGCCCCTGGCTCAGAAGCCCAGGTGGATGCTGTGCAGGAAGGGGATCAGGGCAAAGGGAAAGATGAGGACAAGGATGGTGAGGAGGAGGAGTGTGATGGCCAAGAGGGTGACGAGGAAGAGGAGGGTGGAAAAGGGGTGACGATAAAGATGAAGTGAGTGGGAAGGAAGAAGACTTTGGACGTGATGGACAAGGTGATGAGGATGAGGAGGAAGACGGGTAAGAAAGCAGGAAAGGTAAGAGAGGAGAAGAGAAACTGATGATGAAGGAGAAGATGATGAAGACCCAAACGACCTGCAGGGAAAAAACTGGTATTGGTTGGACTGCTCACTGGTAGCCGCTTAAATGATAATAATAAAAGGGTGGCTGTGATACCAGCCACAGGACACCCACCCACCCAGAGAGCCAAAGGATAGATAGTCCCTGTCACGTTTTGCCTTCCTCCTTTTGGTCCCTCTTCAAAATCCACCATCAAGCTTGGAGACTTTGCTCCAACAAAACTGTGAGCACTGTTGGGTCTTTGTGTAAGACTCTTGCTGTAGCATGGGTCATTGTGGCTGGCCACTGACAGTTACATGAAGACTGTAACAGCATTTTTACTTTCTGTACAACAAAGAAGGTTTGCAAATAAAATCTTAATGTAAAAAAAGGACAATTTTCCACAGCAAAGAATTAGCTGGCCCCAAATATCAATGATGCCGAGGTTGAGAAACCTGGTATAAATGTTCGGGGCATGGACTTTGTAATCCAGATTGTCTGAGTTTGAATCCAGCTCCATACTTACTAGCTGTGTGACCTTGGCCAAGTTACTCAACCTCTCTGTGGCCCGTCTGCAAATACGGCTAACCATAGCCCTTCCTCATAGGGCTGTGAAGAGATTTAAATGAGTCAGTATAGTTGGGGCACTGGAGCCGTATGTCCACACAGTCAACGTTTGTTTAAGAGAGGTGTCTGGTGCCATGGCAGGGTGGGTTCCCAAGCCAGCCTGCCTGCGTGTGAATCCTTCATCTGCCACTTACCAGCTGTGTGACTTTGGGCAAATCACTTAAACATTCTTGACTCAGATTCATCTGTAAAATGCAGATAATAATAGTATCTACCATTAAGATAAATTATGTGTGCAAAATGATTAGAACAGTGATTTACACATCATAAAAGCTGTGCACGTACCGGTTGTTATTATGACTCTTAGTATTTCTTTATTAAGTAAATATTTGAGCCTCCTGTGCACAAAGGGGTGGAATCACGTGTGTTACGGCTATGAGACTGCAGAGTCAAGATTAGGACCACTGACTCAGGAAAGGATAGCCCTGTCTGATATGAGAGTTTACGACTCTCTCTACTCCTTGGCATTCTGTGTGGTAGAGAGCTGGGTGGGGGATGACCATTTGGGGTAATTATTACTTTGGAGGCAATGTGGAGAGAGGCGCTGTGACCCCACAGTGTCACTTAGCAACCAAATAATTCCAGTTCTGACTTTGAACAACTAAGATCACGGCTGGTTTCCAGTGAGGAAAATCACCAGATGCTAGAAGTACCAAGACCAGACTTGTCAACAATGGAGAAAAGGATTTTAATCTCTTTCTATTACTACTATTGGAAGAGGCAGTTCTTTAAAAGACATTTTGTGCAGTCATTGCGCTGTTCCATTCTGATTCACCATGGTGATTGTAGGGCCTTTTGAAAAATTTTCTTTTAGGTAGTTGTTTTGAGATGTAGAAGAGAAAGTTTGAACTTCCTGTGAGCTTATAACTTTAGGTGTAGACATAAGGACTATTGGAAAATGAGCCCAGTTAAGGTTAACACACACTTGTCTAAATGGCTTTAAAAATTATGTGTTCTATTAAATGGCTTTGTTAATTTGATTCTCTTTGATGACTCATATTGGAGAAATAGAAACTTAGGGCTCTCATTATCAAGTAAAGCAAAACAGTGGGTTTGCAAACCTGCAAGCCAGCCTACCTTGTTAGCCAGGTGCAACTGTGCCTAAGCGGTTGTCTCTTTGCAATCAAGAACTCAGCAAGCACAAAATAAGTACAAGTAGCAAATTATTTGGAGACCTTTCCAACCTGTGTCTGACCTTCTTGATTCATCTGCAGAAGTAATTGCTGTGGAAATTGCCGTGCTTTTATCTGTGGCGCTATTAAAACACTGGTTGCAATGAGGTGGTACAGACTGCTTGGTTAATGGGTTACCGTGGAGTGGGAGCCGTTGTTTCATTCGACAGATGAGAAGTAGCTGAAAATAACCTTCTCTCCCTCCTGTAAGAATTTTGCTTGTTAAGTGACATTCACCAACACAGCAGAGTTTCAGCGTGGTATAGGAGTTTGTGCTATTCTTAGCAAGATATTAAGTGAGAGTTTTCAGGCTTTTCTTGTTATAAAGTAGGGAATGTATGAGGGTTTTATATTCCCTGGTTTCAGGGAATCTTTCTGTGCTCAGGGGAATAGCTGTCTGGCTTGAGAAGGAATGAGGACGTGGAGTTGGTAGGACATTCAGAGCCGAGTAGTCCTTTGCATCAATGTCTCACGTGTCATGTTACCACTAAGCTGTGGGATTATTCCCTCATTCTCTCCTGGCTTCACTGCCATTGCTCTTTCTCGTGGGGTAAGGTCAGCTGCCTCCATGGTCTCATCCTGCTTCCTCAATATGGCCCAGTATTTTTCCCCCCTCCAACCAGCCTCCCTCTTGGAGTGGAGCATTGAGGATCCCTGTGGTATAAAGCAGCATTTCTCAAACTTTAAGATGCCTCAGAATCACCCGGAGAGTTTGAAAAAATACAAATTCCTGGCTGTCACTCCCAAAGATTTTGATCCAGTAGATCTGGAGGGGGCATGAGAATTTGCATTTCTACCAGCCGCCCAAGCATGTGATCCTTGTGGTTTGAGACCACACTTTGTGAAGCCTTTGTGTGATATTACAATAGTATATTATATTGTGTGATTTATAATAGTAAGTACATATTTGGTGTTCCTCCCTGTTTCTGGCACAGAGCTCCTAAAACCCTTGGAATTTCTGTGCTGACAGCAATAAAGGTGTCCCTTGTTATGTTAATGAAGTGACTTTTGGAAGCACTTAAGGATCTGGGTTGGTTGCCTGGGGAGCTAATCAGGTGATTAGAGGGATGGAACTTTGACCCCCTCCCTTGTGTTACCCATCCCCCAGCCCTTCCTGGGAGGGGAGAGGGGATGGAGTTCATTCACCAATGGCCTATGATTTAATCAATCTTGCCTATGTAACGAAGCTTCCATAAGAACCCAAAAGGAGAGGATTTGGAGAGCTTCCAGGTTGGTGAACCAGAACACTTCCAAATACCATGCCAGGCCCCAAACTCCAGGAGGACAGACGCTCCTTTGTTCAGGGTCTTGCCCTGTGTATCTCTTCATCTGGCTGTTGAACCAGTAATCTAGTGAGTGAACAGATTTCCTGAGTTCTGTCAGCTGCTTTAGCAAATTATTCGAACCCAAGGAGGGGTTCACGGGAATCATTGTCAGAAGTACATGTAGCAATCTGGACTTGCAAATGACATCTTAAGTGGGGCCAGTCTTGTGGGGCTGAGCCCTTTGCCTGTGGAATCTGATGCTGCCTTCCATAGATAGTCTCAGAATGGAGTTGAATTGTAGGACACCCAGTTGGTGTCAAGGAAATGGCTGTAGGGTGTAGAAAAGGCCCACCAACACCATAAACCTTGCACTATTGAACCTGAGGGAACTCTCCTCTATGGGACAGTTTCTTCAATAGTTAGCCAATACCAATTTCTGAGCACCCACTGAATGCAGAGGAAGATGTCCCTGAAGTGACCACCACAATTCCTGCACTCCAGAAAGTATTCTGTTTAAAGAATGGCACAAGCCTACATATCACAGTAGGATGGAGCCACTCAAAGCCAAGAGCTGAGGGGACCAGAGTCCAGGGGTGATGAATGGAGGGATGTTAACACTGGGTGGGTCAAGAAAGAAAACTAAGATTTATTTTGGATCCCCCCCGCCCCATGCCAGCATTGTGGTTGGCATTTGTTGTGTTAATTCCCTGAATCTTCACAGAAGTCTGAAGGGTGGAGATTATGCTCTCTTTCATGAATAAGGGACCAGAGGCTCTTATGACTCGAATTGGTGGTGTCAAGGCCAAGGGCAGGCCATCCCAATATGAGCCACTTTGGCTGAATATTATTTTGAACATAAGAAGACAATCAACACCCTGTGGGCTCAAGAGAAGCTTTTGCTCTTCTCTTAACTGCATAGGAGAATCTAAATTGGGGGTCTTTCTCAGAATAAGGGGTATTAGTAGAGATAAATTTTATCTGAGTGATCCATCTATATGGCAGGAGAAACATCAAATTACCAATTATCTGCTCTCCTTATCTCCCTGTGAAGGAGCTTTCCTCTGGAGTCCCAGACCCCTGCCCCCTTCTCCATAGTTCAAGATGACATCTATACCTCATTTTGCCTGTCTTTGAAATTGCCATGTCTATGTGGATTCTCTGTATGCATGCTTTTAAATTTGATTTTCTCCTGTCAATCTGTCTCAAGTCAATTTGATTCTTGGTCCAGCTCGAAGGACCATGAAGGGGATAGGAATTCTTGTTCCCTGACAGTGGCAGAGTCAGTAGGGTTCTTACTCTTCAGAGACCAAGTTATTTTCACTGTACCATGTAGCTTCCCAGCACAGCACATGACACTCCTGAGTATTCAGTCAATACTTGTTTGTTGAACGAAGACATCAGATAATTAAGTTAATGGAGGAATGTTTCCAGGAAATGATGACTCTGGAGATGGTCCTTAACCGTCCTACTATTAATTATTGTTATTATCTGTTGAGCATTTGATATGTACCAGGTACTGATAAGCATTTTCTATATATTATCCCACTTGTTAAAAAGTAAACTATAAGGCAATTATTAACTCCATTCTATATGAAGATATTTAAAGAGGAGGAATGATTACCCTAAGGTTGGTAGTGGAACCAGGTTTCCAAATTGCGGCTTTTTGTCTTCAGAGTACAGGTTTCTCCTACACCAGGTTGATCTGCTAGCATAACAGTTTCTTTTTTATCTTCCCATTGTTACTACTCATTTCTTTCCAGACAATGAGATAGATTCATAGCTATGGATTTCAAATCACAGGAAATAAGATTTTTAAACTTAGTTGCCAGTTACCATGCCAATATAAACATTATCCTCACACCCACTCATCATTATCACATTAGAATAAGCAAAAGCAATAACAGCAGCAAAGACCAAAAATACTACATGAACAAAATTAGATGTGTTGCTGTCATGTGGGCCAGATGATATGGAATGAGGACTTCAGTCTGGTTCCCAGGCCTTCCTCCCTACCCCCTCTGCCTTCCTGCACGCTTACGGTTCTTCATTCCTTCCTGATCTCTGAATAGCTTCATTCAGAATCAATAGTATTTCAGATGATGTGTCAAAGCTCTTGGCATTGAGGGATTTTTGAGATTCCTTTGAAGGCCTCTGTTTTTGTATGATGAACTTGATTTAAATCATCTCTTTCTGGACTCCAGTATTTTCCTCTAATGATAAATTTTGAGTCCATTTATGCAATTAAAAGATAATAGTGCCCATTCAGACTAATGTTCCAGGTTACCATCCTAACAAAATGCTGTCTGATGTGTGCGTTCTGACATTTGACTCCAGGACGATAACTGAAAGAGACAATAACATTGAAGATCTCTTTGTTCCAACTCAGTACTCTGGGTGCTTTCCCCCAGTGCCTCGTTCCCCCGGATAACCCAGGGAAGTGAGCAGGTGTTATGTCTTTTGTCAGGCTGATGGAAATGGAGGGAAAAAGAAGTAAAGTAGTTTGCCTCGGGCCACACAGCTCTAAGTCGCTGAGCTGGAATTTGAACCCAAGAGGGTATAACTCAGAAGACCCCATCTTCTGCCTTTATCAGATAATATTGTCGGTGCCGAAGTCACTGGGTTCACCTGTCATAATTTGCTGGGCTGTTCCTAACAAAGAAAGCCAGGAGATTCCATTTGTGAGCTCTTCTCTGCCTTTTTTCAGTTCTACGTGCTGTATCTCATTACTGTCTTAGAAGTGAAAGGATATCTGTGGACTGCTTTGAGCTCCCAGTGCCAGTGTTGTGTGTGTTAATGATTTTTACCCCCAACCCACCAGTGCAGCTATATGATTTAATGAGTGGCTCATCCTAATCAGATGGCTGGCTAATGGGGAATAAGGATCATAAGACTGGTGGTTTTATTCTAACAGAAATTCATATAACAAGAGTCATTTTCTTCAAAAAAAATGAAGAAATTAAGTCTCATTAAAATAAGCAGTAAGGCATAGTCTTAATGGATATTGAATTTGAGGCACTATCTGGTTTAAAAGCAGGGATTGGAAAGGGCTTCTGCTTCCTTGGTTTTTCCTGTTGGCATCTATGAGATCTGGGGGTGGTGGGATAGCCAGGGTAGGAGTAGAGTTGAAGAAGAAAAGGGGTGGAGAGAAGGAAGGAGGGAGGGAGGAAAAAGAAAGAGAGAATGTTATAATCCATTTTCTGGAAGTGGGCTTTTTATAGATAAGCAACTCTTTCCTTTTGGTCTGTCTAAACCTACTCTAAAAAAAGAAATTGGTGAATAATGTAACCAGCCTTGATCATGAAGAACAAATCAAAACCAACATTTATGTCCACAGAGTTTGACACCATATTCTGAAATGAAACCTGAATCGCACAAGAGGATAGAAAATCATAGTACTGTGCTTTTCAAAGTTCCCAGCAGTAACAGTATCACCTGGGAACTTGCTAGACATATACATTCTCTAGGGCCTACCCAAGACCTACTAAATCAAGAAGAGTCAAGGGTTCAGAACTGTATAAGATGCCCTGCAGTTATCAGGACACACACTGAAACTTGAAAGTAGGTGATTTAGTAGAGTATGGCATTGGAGTCAGAGAGACCCTGAGTTCTGACCTCCCTGCATGCTGTTTCTCTGATTTTGGACTTCCGTTTCCTTATCTGCCAAATAGTGATGGTACCCTTCTTTAGGTAGTGTTGTTTTTTATGATTACTACATTGCTTTGAGCTCTCGAATTGCTGGCTTTGAAGATTTGGAAACTATTTTCAAATTTGTAGGGGTCACTTTGTGCCAAAGCCAGCAATTCCTAATTGCCTTTGCAAACCATTAGTATTATTGTCAGTAAACATGGCTAACTGAGCACACACATTTACATCTATCTGATCACTCCTGAAACCCCTCTAAAGAAACAACAAAGGAAAGGTCTTTTTAGGGCTTGGAATCCATAAGCATAAAGAGCCCTAGAGTAGGATAACAAAAATTTGAAAGCTAGAAAGCAGTTATTGACTTGGCAGACCAAAGAGAGATGAACCCTAAGGTGACAGAGGGGATATCTAAACAATAATTTGTTTTACAGCAGAACTGCCCCAAAAGCTCAGGCATTAGTGGCAATAAGTGCCATTAGAAGTGAGAGTGAAGGAGGGTTAAGAATAGGGCTGGTTGAAAGTTTGTTTAGGAAGCATTTAGACCCCAAGATATCCTTCTTCTGTGAAGCTGGGTTACTACCCCTCCTCCACTCACAGAAGCCTTGTGTATTCTTGAAAGAGAGTCTCTGGGCTGGGAGACACCAGGGACATAGGAAGGCAGAGGTACCACAGGACAGCAGGGCTTAGGGGGAAGTTTATATACTGAATGCTGAGACTTTCAACCTCCCTACTTGTTTGCTACATGCTGTGAGCATTCTCCAGACAAGAGATTGAGGACTTCTCTAGGAACTCAGAAAAGTGCAAAAGGACAATCCTAACGTTGATGGCACCATGGATTCTTCAATACAAACTCCAGCCAGGTCACCCTATCATGAATTCTCACAGTTGATCCCCACTCATACACACAAAGGCTCTTGATCATTTTTTTTTTTTAACTCCTCCTCTAAAATATGAGCAGGCATCTAAGATTACCATATATTCTAATATGAAAGGCAGGCAAACATAAATAAATGAGGAAACAAAGACCAAACAGGGATAAGAAAACTTAAAACTATATCTATTGTTGATATCCTCAGAAAATAAGATATTAATGTCAATGAAACAGAACAGAATTGCTGTTTAAAAGCAACATTTAAAGAACCAGAAACTGATGGAAATGAAAAGTATGATAGTAAATGAAAATTAAATAAAAGGAATAGGAGATAAAAATTGAAGAAGTCTCCCATAAAGTGATAGGAAACCAGAGAGAAAAATAAGAAAATTAGATTAATCTAGGGCCCCAGCATCTGATTAACAGGAGATCTGGGAAGAAAGAGTAGAAAATGAAGAGGAAGAAACCATCAGGGAAATAACCCAATTAATTATGTAACTAAACTATTAACTATATAACTAAACTTACTGTCATATTTTTCAATATGTACATAAATCAAATCATTATTATACACCTTAAACTAATAAATGTTATATGTCAGTTATATCTCAATAAAACTAGACAAAAAAAAAGATGAGACCAATAGAATCTTTTACCAATATGACTTTGTAAGCCTACCTCCATTTTTAAGAATTCTCTTTTCAATTATGATGTTTTCACCTGATTTGTCTCTTGCATCAATACTTATTCCCTCTGTGTATTCATTCAGCCCATGCTCTTTTAGTCTTTTCCTGTATTCGGCATAAAAGAGGAGAAGAAAGATGTCAGAGATGTCGTAGCTGTATCCATATCAATTCATCTTCCATGACCACTATGTTCCCATCATTGCCAGATGGAGTGGCAATGTGATAAGAGCTAACAAAGGCCTAATGACCTTCTGCTGAGAATCAAGAGTATAGAAACAAGAATGGGTATGAGAGTAGAGTCTTCTTTAAATTCTGTTTTAATATATCATTTGGAATCCTGTATGAACAAAATTAGTTTGGATAAACCCATAAACTATCAACAGAAAGCAATAATTGTTAAATTATTAAAAAAAGAAAAAAGACTTTAGTCCTTTAACTCTAAGGTTTGATATACCTGCAGAAGTAGTTTTTTTTTTTTAATTACTTTTTTAGCCTTTTTGAATTTAGGAGTAAATTATGCTCTGTAAGTTTATTAGAAGTTGAAGTGCATTTTCCAACAGGAGTAATTTTGTGAGTAATGACCAATTTCCTAGAGAAGCCCACAAGTCTGTTTAACCCACTGCTTATTAAAAGTATGTGGGTGACATTCTAATGGCTCTGCAGAAGCCAGCTACCCAGAATGCCAGGGATGCCCTGCTGATACAGAGGTGGGGTCTTCACATCGTCACTCCCCTTTGTTAGCAGGCAGATGAGGTCCTGCCTCTGCTTCAAGAACCTGGAGTAGACGTCCCAAAGACACAGAGATGAGAGATGGGGAAGCAATGTGGCTAGTGGCTCTAGATGGGGTGGGGTGGGGGGGTGCTAAGGAGACTTGGGAGCTAGAGAGCAGGTTAAGCATAAACAAAGAATAACCAGGAACTTAGGACCTGAGACCTGTTAAACACACTTCTTATTTCTAAACTCACTCCTGCAGTGTCTCTTTCTGTTCCACTGAAGATCCTCGAGATTGAACTACCTACTTTACTTCCTTTTCCATTGCCCTTAATTTGTTGCTTCTAACTAGGGTTTCCCTCCGTCTTGGGTTCATAAAATAGAACGGTCTCTCAATTTTCCTTCTCCCTTGGCTTTTGAGAAACTGTGAAGAATTTTATTTTAAGTGATTAAAAAAAACTGACTAGAAATAAAAATTGTCCTTATTATGCTTATCCTTCTGTCACCCCATCCACCACTGTCACCACCCTCCATGTTTACTTTTTTCTTTGCCCTTCCCTTCCCTTCCCCTCCCCTCCTTTACCCTCCCCTCTCCCCTCCCCTCCTCTCTTCTCCCTCCTTTTCTCTCCTTTTTTCTCCTCTCTTCTCTTCTTCTTTTCTTTCAGTTTGATCTGCTGGAGGCAGGTCTAGGAAGGAAGGAAGGAAGGAAGGAAGGAAGGAAGGAAGGAAGGAAGGAAGGAAGGAAGGAAGGAAGGAAAGAAAGAAAGAAGGAAGGAAAGAGGAAGGAAGTGAAGTAACCCAAGAAAATTTCGTTGAAATGAAGGCCATAAGTTTCCAGATTAAGAACCTAGCACAATGGATGAGACCTGAGCCAACAATCAGCAATAGGTACAGCATTATGAATTTTCAGAACATTGTGGAAAAATAGTTTCTTGTCAGAAAAAACAGGTTCAGTATGAAGGATAAAGGATCTGAATGCTTTTGACTTCTCAACAGAAAGAGAAGACAAGGGAGAGATGCTTCCATCGAGAAATGAGAGAAATGATTTCTCACCTAGAATTCTACACCCAGCTCAGGTATTGAGTGTAAGAGTAAACATTAGGGCTCAAAATTTTTGCTCCCATATACCTTTCTCAGAACACTATTAAAGGATGCCTTCTACGAACAAAAGTGAGTAAACCAAGAGGGTGGAAGATCTGAGATACAGGAATCAGGGGACCTAACCCAAATAAGTGAAACCACTTCTAGAATGCTTAGGGCAGAGACACCCACGGCTGGTGATGGAACAGTTCAGAAGCCTCCAGAAGAGATTTTTTTTTAGCTTCTTTTTTTCCCTAAGTTTATTTATT
Organism: Neofelis nebulosa; assembly: GCF_028018385.1. Taxonomy (NCBI): domain Eukaryota; kingdom Metazoa; phylum Chordata; class Mammalia; order Carnivora; family Felidae; genus Neofelis; species Neofelis nebulosa. Next base: position 38,752,975 of record NC_080796.1, read on the forward strand.
TATTTTGAGAGAGAGAGAGCATGGGAGGGTCAGAGAGAGAGAATCCTAGGCAGGCTGTGCACTGACAGTGCAAAGCCCAATGTAGGGCTCAAACTCATGAACCGAGATCATGACCTGAGCCAAAACCAAGAGTCAGACACTTAACCTACTGAGCCACCCAGGTGCCCCCAGGAAAGATTTCTTTATGGAAATGAAATTAATAGGCTGACTAATATATTTTCATATATTAAGAAGAGACTTTGTGGTAGAATTTGGAGTCAAATTAGAGGTAGGTAAATTAAGCAGATGAAAATATCATTAGCTACAGGGAAAAGGAAAAAACTGTAGAAAAGGAAAAGTAACCTGAGTATACTACATGGCTTTGCTGTGAATATCATTCATCTAGTTACAATAATATCAGCACAGATAATTATGGAACCAAGATGATGATATAACTATGTTGGAGGATGGGGCCATGGGAAGAGGTGTGGGAAAGGAATGTGAGATGGCAGGGGAGTACAGGTAAGGAGCTAAATTCTCAGAGGACAGTGGATAATTCCTAAAACTGAAATATCAGGACATGGTGATTTGAGAATGACATTCAACAATGAACCTCAACAGCAAAACAACCAGCTAACACAATGGAAAAATGGGTGCGTCTGCAGAATAGGAAAGTGGGTGAAAAGAAAGAAGGTCTAGGGGAGTAAAGATTTTAAAAGATGTTCTGGCCACTTAACTCTTTAGCCTATATGTATGTGTATGGATACAAAAATAAACATGAAAATTTGAAAAGAGAAACAAAAATTTTTGCCAGCAAGTTGTAATTAAGGGCCAGAGAATACTGTTTTTATTTCTTTGGGTGGGACCCAGGGCTCTTGCTATGATACAGTGTTAACTCTAAACTGCTCAAAGATAGCGTGCCTGGGTGGCTCAGTTGGTTAAGTGTCTGACTCTTGATTTCAGCTCAAGTCATGATCTCATGGTTTGTGAGATTGAGCCCCGAGTTGGGCTCAGTGCTGACAGCATGGAGTTGGCTTGGGATTCTCTCTGTCCCTCTCTCTGTGCCCCTCCCCTGCTCACACACACACTTGCTCTCACTCTCAAAATAAATAAACTTAAAAAAAAAACCTGCTCAAAGAAAGAAAGAAAACTGCTCTTACCCAAATCAGCATTTTGCTTTGGGACTAGGAAAGGTCTTTCCCACCATGGAAGGGCCCAGCTGTTTCACATTTAGAGTCATCCAGGGAATCCTCAGAGCTGGGGGGTTCTGTTATGCAGGGACGTTCCAATCCCCTTCTCTTCCCACATCACAATCAAATACCTATTCAAGTGAAATCTGGACTTACACGTCATCATTCCCAGTTAGGCTGTGAGTATGTAAGGCATAATGCTTTATAGAGAGATATTAATAAATAAAATGTGTGCATGAAAAATGTACAACCTCACTTCATATAAAATTAGAGAAGGGGCATTGAGAGCAGAATTACCCATTTTTAATAGTAATAATGTTTCTGATAGTAATAATAATTGAATAAGGCCCTCCTGAGGACCTTCAACCTTCTAGAATGTCTCGGAAGCAGACTGGCACGAGAGCAGCCCTGGGCTGTAAATGATAGATGTGGCATTGCTGCCTTAATTGACCAGCATATGCCGGTGTCTCAGACCTGCGCCTTGTTCTCAAATCATGGACAAGAGAGCTATTCTTACTGTATTGATTTGGTGTAACTATATTTTTAAGCTCAAAATTAAATTAATTTTCTAGCAGCCATCTCGAGAAAGGCACCTCTTACTCTTCATGCATGACCTTTGGTTCATTGTGGACCAGAAAACAGAGCTGAGCCAGGACTGCCATACAGGCTTATTGAGTTAGAGTCAGACTCACTGGGAACAAGGCAGCTAGCCCAGGCCCTGGGAGGCCGGTTTTGAGCACACTTGGTGATGCAGGAGGCAGGAAGCGGGAGACCTGACCCTGTTGTGTCTGAGGTTATTTATGAGCTTACAGAGGCTGTGTCTGCATTATTCAGGCTTTGACTACTTTTGCTTTTACCAAGCTTCTTTTGTTCAGATTGGTATCACTCCCTGGTACATTTCTAGAGCTGGCAGCATTCTTTCCCATCCTCATTTGTGTCTTTTCAGGTGGAACTTGGTCCTCAGTTTCTTAGGCAACCGTATCTGGCACTGGTGGATGGACTAACTGAAAATTTCCTTCCCTAACATCCATATCCCTGCCTTTCTCTCTTATTCTTCCCTCTCTTAGTTTTTGGCTAAGCCTGAGTAAGATCATTTGAAAGAAATTATTGTGGCCCCTCCATGCGATGGGATGGCAGGCATCAATAAAATGGAAGGAACCACTGATACATGCAACAACACGGATACATCTCAAGGGCATTTTGCTAAGTGTAAAAGGCCAATGTCAAAAGGCCACATACGTGATTCCATTTATATAGTGTTTTTGAAATGGCAGAATTATAAAAAAGGAGAAGAGATTAGTGGTTGCCAGAGAGAGTGAGTATAAAGGGGGAGCACGAGAGAGGTCTCTGCAGTGATGGCACAGTTTTTGTATTCTGTGTGGTTCTAGTTACATGAACCGGCAAGTGTGATAAAATGACACCGAATTCTACGCATACTTCATGGCAGTGTAACTCTTCTGGTTTTGACATTGTGCTCTAGTTCCATGAGATGTCACCAGTGGGGAAACTGGGTGAGGGGTATACAAGATCTCTCTGTACTGTAGCTTTACAGCTTTCTGTGAATTTATAATTATTTAAAAATAAACTGTTTTTCGGGAACCCTCTTGCACTGTTGGTGGGAATGCAAATTGGTGCAGCTGCTCTGGAAAGCAGTGTGGAGGTTCCTGGGAAAATTAAAAATAGACCTACCCTATGACCCAGCAATAGCACTGCTAGGAATTTATCCAAGGGATACAGGAGTACTGATGCCTAGGGGCACTTGTACCCCAATGTTTCTAGCAGCACTCTCAACAATAGCCAAATTATGGAAAGAGCCTAAATGTCCATCAACTGATGAATGGATAAAGAAATTGTGGTTTATATACACAATGGAATACTACGTGGCAATGAGAAAGAATGAAATATGGCCTTTTGTAGCAACGTGGATGGAACTGGAGAGTGTGATGCTAAGTGAAATAAGCCATACAGAGAAAGACAGATACCATATGGTTTCACTCTTATGTGGATCCTGAGAAACTTAACAGAAATCCATGGGGGAGGGGAAGGAAAAAAAAAAAAAGAGGTTAGAGTGGGAGAGAGCCAAAGCATAAGAGACTGTTAAAAACTGAGAACAAACTGAGGGTTGATGGGGGGTGGGAGGGAGGGGAGGGTGGGTGATGGGTATTGAGGAGGGCACCTTTTGGGATGAGCACTGGGTGTTGTATGGAAACCAATTTGACAATAAATTTCATATATTAAAAAAAATAAAATAAAATAAACTGGTTTTTTTTCTTACCAAGAGGAATGAGGTATTCATAATGAACAATATGGATGAATCTCAAGATAATTATGCAGAGTGTAAGAAACTAGTAAAAAAATAGTACAAAAGAAAAATATAGACAAAATGGACTACGTCAAAACTAAATACTTTTATGCTGCAAACAATGCCATCAAGAAAATGAAAAGACAACCCACATGGTGTGAGAAAATACTTGCAAATCATATATCTGATAAAGGATTTGTATCCAAAATATATAAAGAACACTTACAACTCAATAATAAAAAGACAAACAACCCAACTGAGAAACAGGCAAGATTTAAGTGGACATTTTCTTTAAAGAGCAGATAAGAATGACCAGTAACCATATGAAAAGATGCTCAGGTCATTAGCCATCAGGGAAATGCACATGAAAACTACAATGAGATAGCAATTCTCACTCACTAGGATGGCAGTAATCAAAAAGACACATGGGGCCCCTGGGTGGCTCAGTCACTTAAACGTTCAACTGTTGATTTCAGCTCAGGTCATGATCCTAGGGTCATGGGATCAAGCACCATGATGGGCCCCTGGAGGCTGCTTAAGATTCTCTTTCTCCTTTTGCCCTTCTCCCCCCGCTCGTGTTCTCTCTTTCTAACAAAGCAAAACAAGACATTTGGAACTCTCATACACTGCTGTTGGAACTGGAACACAGTGCAGCAGGGAAAAGAGTTCCTCAAAATGTTAAACATAGTTACCAGATAACCCAGCAATTCCACCCCTAGCTATATGCCCAAGAGAATTGAAAATATGTTCATGCAAAAACTTGTACATGAGTGTTCATAACAGCATTATTTATAATAGCCAAAAAGTGAATGACCTGGATGCCCATGAACTGATGAATGGGTAAATGAAATATGGCTTGTCAATATCCTTGAATATTATTTATTCAACAATAAAAAGGAATGAAGTACCAATACATGTTGCAACATGGATGAACCTTGTAAACACTGTGTTAAATGAAAGGAACCAGCCACTTAAGTTCATATCTTGTATGATTTAATTTATTTGAGAGGTCCAGAGTAGGCAAATCTATACAAACAGAAAGCAGATTACTGGTTGTCTAGGGCTAGGGGATTGGGAGGGAAATGCGGAATGACTGATAATGGGTATGGTGTTTCTTTGGGAGGGGGATGAAAATATTCTAAACATAGATACAGTGATTGCACAACTGTGTAAATAACAGCCATTGAATTGTATACTTTAAGTGGGTGTATTTTAGGGTTATGAATTATATCTAAATAAAATGTTTAAAAAGAGTATATATTGTATGATAACATTTATAGAAAATTCTTGAGAATGCAAGCTAATTTATGGTGACAGAAAATATCAGCAATCACTTGGGAATGGGAAGGATTATAAAGGTCCATGACCCAACTTTTTGGGAAGTGATGGAAATGTTCACTAATTTGATTGTGGTGATGGTTTTATGGGTGTATACATATGTCAAAACTTATCAGATTGTATACTTTAAATGTTCAGTTTATTATATGTCAACAATAACTCAATTTTTTTTAAAAAAGCAGAGCAAAAACATGTGTGAACTTCACAAATAAGTATTTATTAAGTTTTAAAAAATAATTTGACAGATACTTATCGGGTACTGGCATAGTGGTAGCTCCCAGGGATACAATAGCAAGGAAAAGATGGGTCCAGCCTTCAAGCAACCCATACAGGCACAAGGAAAGAAAGAAGCATATAGTTGCAAAATGGTTTATATACTATTTCCAGCTGTGTAGAAATATGCCTGGGGAGTCATGGTCACCTTCATGGGGAGGCTTACTGGAAGTGGTGGCACTTGAGCTCAGCCTTCAAGGGCAAATGGGAGTTAGAGGAAGAAGGTGGGGTTTGGTGATGATGTAATGGTCCTCTTTCCTGACACCAATGTAGGGGGAGCAGTAGGAGCACATGGTATGTACTTGTATCTCAGAGGAGACCTGATTTTATTCTCGCCATGTGAAAGCCGTGCTATTTTCCCCAGGAGCCGTATCACAGTGGATTATTATATTTACATGTACCTTAACAATAAGTGTGAAGCAAAGCTATAAAGAACATCCTTCATTGCTTGGCAGACTTGCTGTTATTTAATTGTTTGTGATGATGGATTCGGGGTCTGTCCTTGCACTACATTGTTTCCTGTGTGAAAGCCAAGACTAAATGTTTCATTCACCATCCTGTCCTCGGCAGGTAGCGTACTACTTGGCACAAGAGGAGCTTGAAGATTACTTGCCAGTAAGTTAGGAATTGGGCTGATACAGAATAACATATTTGACTGGTGGCCTTAGGCATGGCTCAAACTTTTTGAGGTTCTTCTGCAAAGGTCAGGACAGTCTGCCCTAGGTGGGGGGCAGCTCTGGCCATTGGCCTGCTCTGGACAAGTTGAGCATTCTTGGGTCCTGGTTCAAGGACCACTCATGTGTTGTCTCTTGTCTTCCTGCTTCAGCACTTCTCTATGCCACCATCTTTGGGAATGTGACGACCATATTCCAGCAGATGTACGCCAACACCAACCGGTACCATGAGATGCTCAACAGCGTTCGGGACTTCCTGAAGCTCTACCAGGTGCCAAAGGGCTTGAGTGAGCGAGTCATGGATTATATCGTGTCTACCTGGTCCATGTCCAGAGGCATCGACACAGAGAAGGTAAGGAGGGTGACAAGCTCAGGTAGGCCCTGTGTGTTGGCTTTCCCAGAGAGACCTGAGGCACTCCTAGGGCAGTGGTTCTCTAACCTGGCTGTGCATCAGAATTCATTCGGGTAGTTTGGGGTTCCCACATCCTACCTCCAGAGGTTTTGATGGCTTCCAGCTCAGCTTTGCTCAAAGACCAGCAATTAAGAGATCCGGAGCCTTTATTTAAGAAACTAGAAAGACAGCATGTATCTCTTAGATAAGAGAGGAACTGGAAGTCTAACTTATATGATGATAAGACTCAGGGCCATCCAGAGTGAGGTAATCGTTGTGACTACTTTTCCTTTAGCCTTGGGCTCCGAGATGGCACAGCATTGCCACTGATTCTATCTTTATTCAAATTTTTGATATTTTGTTCATCGTGGATTTTTTTTTGCATGAATTCTGATTTTTTGAGATATTGTATTAAACTATAATTTATCTTGATTACTGAGTTTTTAGCTCGAGACTGTTGCCTCACTGCAGTCTCAGCTCTGATGAGAATCCTGTGATTCGTGGTCATTAAAAACAGATTCCCAGCCTCTATCCCAGATGTATGAAATCAGAATTTTGTGGAGGGGAAGGTTTGAGGAGAAATCTGCATCTTTAACAAGTGCCCAGGTGATCCTATTCATCAGATGAGTCTGGGGAATACTTATGAAGGGCTTGCGCCTTAGTAGTCGTTGGCTTGAGCAGAACATCAGACATCTCTCTGAGGCTAAGGTATCTGTTTTCCTATCTGGAAAATGGAAACAACAGTAAATCCTTATTTTTCTCTACGAGTTGCATGATTCTAGATGTATTTCAATAAAGTGAAGAAAATTTGGTGGCTGGGAAGAATACAGAAAAGGTACGGTGGGTTTCTATTCATTTAGGAATTATCTCCTGTGTATATTTCTATAAGCAAAAATGTAATCCTATGTCCATTTTTCTCTGCTTCTCAGTATTTTCAACCACACTTCTCTTTTTACTGCTAATCTCTAAGGGCTTGGGGAATTCTGATTCCTTTCATTGTTAGAATAAGAAAAACAGAAATATAATGCTGTTGCAGAAATATAACACATTCAAAGCCAAATTCAACTGGCTTTGGATCAGCTATCCTTGCTCCTGCTCTTCCTCCGTTAGAATAGTTAGTTGAGAGTTGACCGTTTGAAAGGAAACCTTGAACTCAATTGAACGGATTCCAACTTAAAAGGAATGATCGTTCGGTTTTGTTGAAGATCTGCCATAATCACAACAGCAACATAATAAGCATACCACCATAGCACCAGCTACCATGCCTTGAACACACATTAAGAACAGATACTTAATGAGGCGCCCGGGTAGTTCAGTTAGTTAAGCATTCGACTCTTTTTGTTTGTTTGTTTTTATTATCTTTTTTAACATTTATTCATTTTTGAGAGACAGGGCATGAGCAGGGGAGGGGCAGAGAGAGAGGGAGACAGAATCTGAAGCAGGCTCCAGGCTCTCAGCTGGCAGCACAGAGCCTGACGTGGGGCTCAAACCTACGAACCATGAGATCATAACCTGAGCCTAAGTCAGATGACTAAGCATCCGACTTTTGATCTCAGGTCAGGCCTTGATCTCAGGGTCATGAGTTTAAGCCCTATGTTGGGCTCTGTGCTGGGAGGGAATCCTACCTTTAAGAAAAAAAAAGAGGGGTGCCTGGGTGGCTCAGTCGCTTGAGTGTCCGACTTTAGCTCAGGTCACGATCTCACAGCTTGTGAGTTCGAGCCCTGCATCAGGCTCTGTGCTGACAGCTCAGAGCCTGGAGCCTGCTTCGGATTCTGTCTCCCTCTCTCTCTGCCCCTCCCCCACTCATGCTCTATCTCTCTGTCTGTCTGTCTGTCTCTCTCTCAAAAATAAATAAACATTAAAAAACCAAACAAACAAGTATTTACCACGGTTTCCGTGTGCCTGGCCCTGCGTTCATGTGTCAGTTATGCTCTACAGCAACTCTGGGAGGGACCTACTGTTATTTCTACCCAAGAGATGAGGACACAGAGGCCCAATTAGTCTTGTTAACTGCCTCTGGTCGTAGAGTTAACAATGCCAAAGTCAGAGTTTGAATCCAATTTTTGTCTGACTTGGAAGCTTTTCCTACTATTACTTTTTTTTTTTTTTAATTTAAAACTGTACTGGAGGGAAGAAGGATAAGAAGATGAGTCCAGATGGAGTTGCCCTCATTTCTCACCTAGGCAGAGAATCAGCCGGGCAGGTCTTAGTCTCTGGCTTTGCCAACCACCTGCCCTAACTGCGCCTGTTGTTTTTGCCTCATTCAACGAGGCACGTAGGTTCTGTGGGTGCCTGGCAGCTGATGGAGCAGAAAGGAACTTTGATCTCTCAGCCCTGGGGCTCCTTTCCCAGGGGCCAGGATGGCTTTGTAAATCTGGTTGTCTGGAAAGAAGCCCTTCCCCACCCGACTGCAGGGCTGGGCTGGGTGGCTACCCATGGGAGATGGCGCCTAGTCAGCATTTGCCCTGCCCCGCCCTGCCATCTCCCTTTCCTGGCAGGCTTTGGGATTTGCAGCAGGTCCTGCTGTAGGTGAAGAGGGAATACTGTGGCAACTCACTGCAGAGCCCAGCCTGGCCTGGGTACCCCCTCTTCCTGGCGGGGGCTTTTGGTGGACGACTGTTGGGGAGGGGTCCAGTCTTGTGGTCCCAAGCCTGTCCCTGGTTCCCCTCCCCTCCATCCTGAGTCAGAATGGTCAGTGATGACCACAGAAGTCTAGGGGTATGTGGGGGTGGGGGGTGGGAGGGTGGCAGTGCTGGGCTCCTCTAGTTTGATCAGTAATTAGCTGGTGACCGTGAACATGTCACCGGTCCCTCTGAGCTTCAGTTTCCATGTCTGTAACACATGAAACTAGATGCCTTTTAATACTAAGGCCAACCTCTAAGGCCCCTTTGGCTATGACCTTCTGGACTTCAGAGGCTCTCTCAGGCTGACCTGTTGCTCTGCTGTGGTAACAAAATCAGAAACGCGAGCTCACATGCACTGAGCACTTGTGTGTGTCAGGCATTGTACCAGGACTTTCCACACACCAGCTCATGGAATCTTCAGAATTCCTTACTCATGTTCAAAAATGAAGACTTGGGAAAAGAAACTAAGTATTGCTTCAAGTTCACACAAATAGTAAATGTTAAAGTCAGGAATTGAATCCAGGTCTGCCTGACCTTAAAGTCTGTTCTCTCAACCATGTATCTGTCCTGTCCAGCCTGGGGAGGTCCCATGAGCCTCCGTGGCGACATTTCCCATTGGCCTTTGAGGCCCTCAGGAACCAGCAGGGATGGTGTGTCCTAAGAACCAAACAGAAAGGAAGGTGCCCAGGAAGGGGTCTCCAGCTGAGAAGCATTCAGCTCAGAGAGGAGTATTTAGGACCCCTCTAACCTGTCCAGTGTAGAACCAACAGAATGATGGAGATATCTGATGGCCGTAACTGTCCGGATTTCTCTACTCCTGGGCTCCCTCTCCTCCTCACACGTGTTTTCCAGTGGCTCCGGGAGCAGTCCTCATGAATAAAACATTGTCTCCATTCCAAGGGCTCTTTCACTTGCAGCCTTTGCCAGCAAAGCCCAGCCCAGGGGAAACCAAATATTTACAGGTGAAGTCACCTGGAGAATAAATCTTGGCTTTGAACTCCTGAGCACAGTTTTGACATGACTTGCAAGTGTTCTTCATTCCCTGGTGTTCTGCTTGGGGAAAAGAGGATCCAAATTAAATCTGCATTTAACAGGAGTCTTGTTTTTAATGAGCCTCAAGGAGGGAAATACTTAGCAAGCGTTCATTCTAAGCCTTGGCAGTCTGAATTTTCCTCTGCCTCAGTCTGTGCTCTGTCCCTGTCTCAGAGATCCTGCTTACCTTCTCAGCATCCAGCCACCCAAGAGCAAGAAGGAAGAGGTGCACAGAGCATGTATGGAGTCCCTTCCTGGGTCCCGCGCTATCCCTGGGGAAATGTACCAGTAGATGTAATTTCATTTCATCCTCACAAGCCAATATGCATTTTATGGGAGAAACTGAAGGGTAGAGCAGTTAGGTCACTTGGAGGGGAAGGAGCTGGGATTTCAACTGTTTGACCTCCTCTGTCCACTGCCTCACTTCCACGCAGAGTGCAGGGCCACCTGACAGGATGGGGTATGAGCAAAATTGTCATGGGCATGGTGAGACTTGGACAGAGTTTTGAAGGAGGCTTGAGAAATTTCCAGATTCCAAGGGGAGTGCCAGCCACAGAGGCACATGGGTGCAGAGAAAGCAGGGAAGCAGGGAGGGGTGCAGGCACCCCAAGGGAATGTCTTCACTGAACGTGTTTGATTTTATGCCCCCAGCTTTGTTCACTAGGCTAGGATGGGAGAAAGGATTATTTTAAGAACACTCCTAAAGAAAAAAAAAAAACAAAACAGAACACTCCTAAATTTTTCTGGAAAAGTCCATTTGAAGGCATCCTATTGTGTTACTTAATGCTTGCTATATAAGGAGCCATGCAGTGTTTTCTTACAAAATTTGGTCCAGGGAACTATTTCTCCCCCTAGAAAAGGCTGAAAAATTTTCCTTTCTCGAAAGAGAAGACCCATATGACCTCTTATAGTTCCCCTTTTGTCTTGACTTTCTAGATGCTAAGAGTCAAATTACAAGTGCATTTAGTTTGGGCAGCTACGCGAAATAAGGAGTGGTTAGTATCTAAACTAAGCTGTGGACTCAGACTACCTAGTTAGAGAGCCCAGCTCTGCCATTTTCCAACTATGTAACTTTGGGGAGATTATTTATCTCCCCTGTGCCTCAGTTTCCTTGTCTGTATGATGATATAATACTTGCACTCACATCATAGGGTTATGTGAGGATTAAATTAGCTACTAAGTGCATGTAACACTTAAAAATGTAAAATCGTTGCTGGATTTTACTTATTTGGTTATTATTTGTCTCTTCTCACCAGGTGGTAAGTTACACAAGGGCAAGGATTTTTGTCTGTATTGTTCACCACTACATCCTCAGAGCCTAGAATGATTCTTGGCATATAATAAGTGCTCAATAAATAAGTATGAAACGAATGAGTGACTTTAAAGCACTTAGCAATGCCTGGCACGCATTAAGTGCTCACTGATTATTACTTTATTTCTCTAAGCCATACCCATATTCAGTCCATCAGTAGTGTCAGTTCTGTCTCCAAAATACATTCTGAATTAGACCACTGCTCACTGGCTTCCCAGCTAGCACCCCAGTTCAGGTCTCCTTATTTCTCACCAGGATGCTTGCAGCAGTGGCCTAACTCAATTCCATAGCTCCATCCTTGCCACCCCTTGGTCAGGGCCCTGTGACTCCATCTTAAAATATAGTTCCATCTTGTCACTCCCCCATGTGTCATAATAATCCTCCAGTGTGTCCCCATCACACTCAGAATGAAATCAAAGGCTTTTCATAATCTAAAGTCTCTTCATGCACACTTGGCATTCTCCTGAAATCTCATCTCCTACCAGTTGCCCCCCTTTCACATTTTCACATCTTTCACATCGGTTATTGCTTGGGTCCCCTCACAGCCTTTGCCTTTCTGCTGAAATGTTCTCTTTCACATGGTTCCCTCTGACATATGTTGCAGGTATCAGCTTAAATGCCCCCTCCTCAGAGAAGCCTTCCCCAGATATGGATCTAAAGAGTCCCATATAGGGGTGCCTGGGTGGCTCAGTCAGTTAAGTATCTGACTTCGGCTCAGGTCATGATCTCACGGTCTATGATTTCGAGCCCTGTGTCGGGCTCTGTGCTGACAGCTCGGAGCCTGGAGCCTGCTTTGGATTCTGTTCTCCCTCTCTCTCTGCCCCTCTCCCACTCACACTCTGTCTCTCTCTCTCAAAAATAAATAAACATTAAAAAACGTTTTTAAATAAAATTAAAATAAGTAAAATTAAATTAAAAAAAAAAAAAAGAGAGAGAGAGAGAGTCCCATGTACTCCTAGCCCTGACTCTCCAGCCCTTCTTTTGAGCATTTAGCATGGATTTTTGTGGTCACTGCTTATCTCTCCCACAAGAATGTAAGCTCTATGAGCATAGGGACTGTGGCTGTCCTGTCCACCAGTGCATTGAAGAGGGCAGTCTAGCCCAGTGGGGGTTACTTCCGCCCCTGGAGTCCTGAGGGGCAACGGGATGGAGACCACAGTGAGGACCCTGACTCTGTTTGTTCCTGTGCCCGGCCAGGTTCTGCAGATCTGCCCCAAGGACATGAGAGCTGACATCTGCGTGCACCTGAATCGCAAGGTGTTCAAGGAGCACCCAGCTTTCCGGTTGGCCAGTGACGGCTGCCTGCGGGCACTGGCCATGGAGTTTCAGACAGTGCACTGCGCCCCAGGGGACCTTATCTACCATGCAGGAGAGAGTGTTGACAGCCTCTGCTTCGTGGTCTCCGGCTCCCTGGAGGTGATCCAGGATGATGAGGTGGTGGCTATTCTAGGTAAGTGTGTTGCTTTTGCTGGACATATACCTCTGGTGCCCAGGGTGGGCTTAAGCTACTGGAAAGCTCAGTGCCACTGCTACCTTCAACCAGGGAGAGATTGCTCCTCAGAGCAAGGTCGGTTGCTAGCATCTATCCTACAAACAAATATTTCAGTGCCTGTTTTGTGCCAGCTGCTGTCTTAGGCACTTGGAGTATTTCAATGACAAAAATGGGTTTTGTCTTCAAGGGGCTCCCAGGCTACTAGAGGAGATGCACAAATGAGCAGATACCTGCATACAGTGCAAGAGGTATCCAAGTCAGTGTTCCAGTGTCAGTAAGACTTTCTGGAAGAAATGATACCTAAGCTGAAACCTAAAGACTGGAGAGGAGAAGGGACAAAGGAGTGTCCTAAGCAGAGGGGAAAACTCATGCTGTATTGAGAGAGAGAGAGCATCCCTGTTGAGAGAGAGCATGATTCATTTGTAGAATTGCCAGTGTTTCCCCTTCAGCATGGCTGAAGCACACAAAACAAGAAGGGCCACAGGGAGAGATGAGGCCGGGAGGGAGCTAAGCCCTGGGCAGATCATGGCAGGCTCTGGGAGCCACGTTAAGGGACTTGGGCTTTATTTCAGGGAGCCAGCGAAGGGGTGTAAAGCAGGAGAGAGGCACAGTTGTATTTGAACTGTAGAAAGATGGCTGTCATTGCTGCTTGGGGAGTGACTGAAGGGGGATGGCTGGGGCAGCGAGATGAGGTTGGAGACATGCTATCCAGGGGCAGGTTGATGGGGCCCTGAACTGACGTAGTGGAGGGCACGTGCAGAGAAGCAAATGGAGTTGACTCATTCAAGAAGTAGAATCAACAGATGGTGGGTTTGCTGTGGGGGGAGAGGGAAGAGTGGATGGGGACTGCGGGATTTCTCACTTGGGTGACAAGGAAGCCTGTGTGCCACCCACTGTACGAGGGGATGTGGGAGGAGGAATGGGGTCATAGGGAGACATGTTGGTATTTTGGCATTTTGAGCATCAGTGGCCTTTGAAGGATTCATCTGATTGCCTAAGGTAGCTACACAACAGCTCTTTACTGGGGACATGTCCACCTCTCTGAAGGGACAAGCCATCATAGTAATAGCCATCATTTACTGTCATCTAGTCTGTGCAGGCATTTTACATATGTATTCTCATTTTAGCCTTATGGTAACCCTATGAAGTGATTTTATTATCCCCATTTTTAAAACATGTTTATTTATTTGAGAGAGAAAATCCGAAGCCGGCTCCACTCTGTCAGCGCACAGCCAAACTAGGGACTCGATCCCACAAACTGTGAGATCACGACCTGAGCTGAGATCAAGAATCAGACGCGCTTAACCAACTGAGCCCCCAAGGCACCCCATTATCCCCATTTTGTAGATGAGCCAGTGAAAACTCAGAGAGGTTAGGGAACTCTCCCAAGGCCTCACAGTGGATGAGGTCCATGGAGCCAGCATCCTGGAGTCCCCCTGAGCCCAAAACCTGTACGCTGATCCATTTGGCAATACTGTAATCCTCACAATAATTTATGTAGATTGCCAGGTACTGCTAGGAATTGTGGACATCTTTAATCCTTTACATATGATTTCTTAGGAAACTGAGGCAGGGAGAGGTTAGGTTACATGGATGTTAGATGTGAGATTCAAACTAAGAATACAAACTAAGTATCTAAGAATTTATATATATGACTCAAATTTTGTTCCTGCTTGATTTTGGAGTACATGATATGCAGCCTTTCTCTTGCTCCTCTGGCCGCAAGCCAATTTGCCCTCTTGATTACATTCTGCTCAGGTTAACCCAAGGATGATTTATATTCCTTCAGCATGAGATGGCAGATGGTCAGAGGGAGCCTGGGATAGAGACCGGGTGTGGGGTGAAAGTTGTAACTGGTTTTTTTGCTAAAATAAAGGTCTGGATTCCTGCTCTGCAGACAGGGTTATTCTGTTCCTTGCCTTCCTCATCCACAGAAAGCTGAGATTTTACTGCGTATAGGAACAGAACACACAAAGGGTAGGGCCACTGTTTTGGGATGGCAGCAGGGAGAGGCCATTTATCTCTTCTTTTAATACTCATCTGTGTCCTGGATAGAGAGGACTTTCTATTGGAAATCACTGTTGAGATATTCACCTGGCTGAGAAGAAGAGTAGTGGCTAGTGAGCTCTCCTTTGAGTTGTAATTGGAATTGAATTTGAATTTGAATTGATCCTTCAGTTAAGGACATCTTTCACTGATCCCCCTCAGTGAGAACTCACCATATGCCTTTCCAAGGAGTCTATGCTGGTGACCAGCACCATCCCCCTTGCATCCTCATAAGCAGAGCATCCTTAATGAGCTCAAACAGCTGCATATTCGGAGTTGGGGTTGGACACTGAGGCATGGAGATAAGACAAGAGCTACCGGAGGGTTGAGGAAGACAAATGACTACTTCCCTGCTGGGTCTCAATTCTCCTCAGCCGGGGATTCTTGTAGGGAAGCAAACCAGGCCTTGCTCCACCGTTGATTTACTTGGTCAGTCGACAGCTTCTCCAAATTTAGCCCTCTGTCTCCGGCCCTCTGGACATCCTGCCTGCTTCAGTTAGCAATGTGGACAGGACCTCCGCAATAACACAGCAGCTTCAGATTCAGAGTGGTTGTTGCCCTGAAGCTGTCCAGACTAGAAGAAGCTTCTTCTTTGTGTCCCCAGGGGCCAGATTAGATCCAAAAAGTAGGTCCCTGGAAACTTAAGTTCAGAGTTTTGTTGCTATTGTTGTTTTTTCCCAATTAGGATATCTTTTGCTCAATTTACTGAACTTGATTTTTTCCTGCAAAGGGGGTTCAGGTGACAAATGGTTACTAGAACCAGATCTTGATTGCCTTTGGATGCATTTTAGTTCAATCCAACCACAATTTATTGAACACCTACTACTTACCAGGCACTGTCATAGAATTGGGGTTATCAGTGAACCACACATTAGCCCAGACTTCAAGGAGCTTCTATAAATGCAGGAGACTGACATTATTGAAAAGGCAACAGTCACGCTGCTTGATAAGTGTTACCACTTCTAAAGGATCTAAAGGATCACTGGACAAGTAATTATTGCGCAGGTACCGTATCTAGTGCTCCCACGAGGAAAAGAAATAGCCAGGAATCCTTAGTTATCATGAAGCGGAAGGCTTTAGAAAAAGCCCAAAGCTCCTCTGTCTCATTCAGTTGTCTCTACTGTCTTGTTATCAGTTCACTCATTTGCATGCTGTTAATTTGTTCCTTCCAGTTCTAATATTCTGTTTAATTTTAGCATGAGAATGAGGAAAAGGGTCTGTATCCCTGAGTATGTTTAGTATGTGCTAAATACAGAACCCTAGAAGAGTTTTCTAGAAGAGTGTTCGTCAGACTTTCTTGATTCATCTCACCATATGAAATGGTGTATTGTGTCGTCAGCGAACACACACACACACACACACACACACACACACACACACACGCAGTTATACATCAAGCTCAGTGCTTACTCTTGCTGCATGAGATGCAACCTGGTGTTTTCTATTAGATTCCATTCTCTTTCATTTAAAAGGAAATTGACGTCATGACTCACTGAATTGCTTTCTTAACTGACTCCAAAGCCTGCAGTTTAAAAACACAAACGTAGACAATAGCTCTTGTGGATTGAAAGGCTTGCCCGTCCCCTGTGGGCAGAGAATATACTGGATAATCTCTTAGAATCTCCTTTTCCTCTGATGTTCTTTGCCTTACGTTTGAGAGAACACCTTCCCACTCTTCTCTCAGAATTCTCTTGGAAATCATAAACGTGTTCTCAAATTTACTTTCTTCATTCTCTGAAATAAATTCAAGCTTTTCACATGTACATTTTATTCATTATATTTTTAAAGTAATTTTCATCTCATTTTTCATAGATATCAGAATAGAAAGGTATAGGTAACCATTTTGCCCCAGCCCAAGCGGTGGAAATGCCCAAGCACCTGCAGGGAAGTTGTTATCTCGGATCCGTGTTACTTGACCAAAGGAGATGAGTCATAGACTTTCATCAGGGCTCTGCTTGAGTGTGATCCATCTCCCTGTGTTTCCATCTTAAAATGCAGTGTTTAAATGATTTTGTTTCACTGTGATTTAGTGTCCCTACAGTAACTTCTATGGGTTTTGCATTTTAATGCTTAATTTGTATTTTAACCATGGATCATCTCGTGTCTCTTCTTTTTGTTTTGGTTTGGTGGTTTTTCATTCTCCTGGGCAAGACAGAATCTCTTTGGCCAGACTGCACTGAGTTGGGGAGAGAACCCTGGAACTGGAGATTTAGCTATAGTCCTGGTTCTGCACTAATTCCCTGCAGGAGTTCCACCACTAATTGATAAAGTCTCCAAGGCCTCCTGTGCTTCTCCTATTCCCATCACACTGCATCAATTGCATGTTTACTCATTTGTCCTTCTTGTGAACTGATATCCTTTGATTTCATATCTGTAGCTTGGCTCAGCATATGGAAGGCACCAGGGGCTGTTTGTGGAATTGAATTGAATTGAGTTGAGTTGAATTGAATTGAACTGAAAGGCAGTTAGGGAGTGGGATGTGAAGGGTCCCATGGTCCAGAATAAGGGTCTGGATTTTATCTTGTGGGGTTGAAGAGCTCAGAAAGAGTTTCCATAAAGATTTGGGTTCCACAAATACAGAGGCATGGAGGTTAGCTAGGACACTTGGGCGAGAAACGATGAGGGCCTACATATGGTGGTAGAAGGGAGATGTGGAGAAGAGCCAGAGCCCAGAGATATTAGGGAAGGGATGGCCTCCAGGCTGTGGGAGGTGGTGGGAGGGAATCGGTTCTGGCACTGCATGGACAGGCAGCAGAGCCAGAGGAGGATGAAAGATGAAGGGTTTATTTCACTGAGTTTATAGTACCTTTTAGAATACATCTAGGCATGGCTCTCAACTAGTAGAAACTCTTTTCGACTTCTGGCTGGGTCAGAGCCTGCCCAAGGAAGGGGAGCAGCCATGGGCAAGATTGACAGGCCGTGGCTCATCAGACACTCTGAGTTAACTTGCTACTTGCAGTCCTGTCACTATTGAACTAGGATTTACATGTAGATTCTCCTTAAATGTGCACATAAAGTTGTAAATGCTTTTTCATGATGCAATCTTTTTTTTTTTAATGAACACCCCCTTCTCATGATTCCTAATTTAGAAGACACTCATCTTTGCTTAGTTTCTTTGTGTTCACTGACCTTGGTTGACTATTAATGTGGCATCTATTTAGTTAGCAACTATCACAGCATAACAGGGTGTTAGTCTCTTTGCAAGATGGGTGGTGTAGAGAAAATCCTTGTCTTGGTTGAATGTTCTGTTCTACTTGGGGAGACAAATGCATGATTAGTGACAGTAAGTAACACAGGTACATATTCATGGAGGAGGCAGGAGTTGACTAGGCTTGAAAGGACTAGTAGGAGTGTTTGTAGGCTGTGGCTTGAAGTGGGAAGAGTAGCATAAGTCTAGAGAGTCACTGGAGGTGGGGATATATGTAGGCATATTCAGGGACCAGTGTGAAGAGAGTAGAATGAGGAGAATTTACATGTGGCCAGTGGTTCTCAACTTTAGTGAACACAAGACTCAGCTGGAACTCTGGTGCTCAATGGAGATTCCCTGTCCCCTCCCCAGCTCTAGGATGGAGTCTTGGAATCTGCATTGTTCACAAGCCCTCTCTCCTCTGGGTGGTTCCATTGCATATGGTTAGAAGACCTGTTCCATGAGAAACATTGCTTTAGGCAGTCACTGCTTGATGTTTTTGGTAGAATGTGATCAGAGGATGACATTGTAGAAAGTAGTAAGGCAGGGAAGCACATGGCAGGGACCTTTTATTACATTAGCCTAAAGCATATGAAATTGCCAATGTTCAACTATTTTTGACCTGCCAAAATGGTAGAATAAACATCTTATGATCTGTATTCAAGGGGAGGAGGGCCCAGTTTAGGATGATGGTTCTGTGAAGGTGGAGTCAGGATTTGGACATATGAGGTAGAACATTCTAGATGGAAAGAATGGTGTGAGTTGAGGCCTCAGGAAGTGAAGAGTATATTTTATAACCACAGGACCAGCATTTGAGTGGGAGCTGAGAGCCCTGAGGGGCAGTAGTGGGACATGGGGCTGGAGAGGCAGATCAGAGTGGACATTTCTAAATGTCAGTGGGGAATAACTGAAGGCAATAGGTAAAGTATGACACCATCAGAGCTGTGATTTGTACAGATTAATGAACTAGACAAAGAGATAGGGAGGGCACTGGGTGACTGTGGCTTATAAGTAGAGATGAGAGGTGTTAAGGTGTGGGCAATAGAAACTGAGTCAAAAGTAAGGTTGCCAAATCAAATACAAGACATCCAATCAAACTTGGATTTTATATAGATGAGTAATTGTTTGTGTATTTCTCAAACATTGAATGGGATGTACTTATGCTAAAAAATTATCCATTTATCTGCAATTCAGACTTTAATAGGGTGTCTTGTGTTTTTATTTGCTAAATCTAGCAACCTTTGATGGGAAGGACAGATTGTGAGACATTCTGGAAGGAAGAGTCTGAAAGATTGTATAGAATAGGATGCAGGGAACAGCCAGAGGGAGGTGAGGGAGGGGATTCTGACAGTGAGTGGGGAGAAGGAAGCACCAGAACAGAGGAGATTAAGTCAGGAGGAAGACACAAGAAAGGTGATGTGCTTGGTTTTGATTTGTCCCATTTAAAGACCAACTGGAGTATTCAACAGCTATTCGGAAAGGTGGGTCTGAAACCAGGAAAAGAAGCCAGGGCTCTAGACAGAGATTTAGGGTTCAGGGGAAGGAATAGGAAATAGGAAAAATAAACAAAAGAGACAGGAAAAATAAACTAAAATAAACAAAAGAGAGCATTTTTTAATGTTTATTTATTTTTGAGGGAGAGAGAGAGATGGAGTGTGAACGGGAGAGGGGCAGAGAGAGAGGGAGACACAGAATCCGAAGCAGGCTCCAGGCTCCGAGCTGTCAGCACAGAGCCCGATGTGGGGCTCGAACTTATGAACTGTGAGATCATGACCCGAGGTGAAGTCAGATGCTCAACTGACTGAGCCACCCAGGTGCCCTGAGAGCATTTTTATAAATGACCAAGTATAGCAGAGCATTTTAAAAGAAATGGGAGTGTAGCTATTCAAAATGTTCACAAGGAATTTTAAGTGGTATTAGAAATCCTTATGATAAGCAAAGTAAGTAAAATATAATTTTTAAATGCAATATGATCTCAGCTATGTGGGGGAAAACATTTGTAGATAAAAGCCCACAAACATCTCTACTCACATGTCATAGTTGATGTCTTTAGTCTGTGAGGCTATAAGAGATTTTCATTTTCTGCATATATGTATGTGTCTTTCAAGTCTTCTTTTTAAAAATTTTTTTAACATTCATTTTTGAGACAGCATGAGTCGGGGAAGGGCAGAGAGAGAGGGTGACACAGAATTCGAAGCAGGCTCCAGGCTCTGAGCTGTCAGCACAGAGCCCGACATGGGGCTTGAACTCAGAATGGCAAGATCATGACCTGAGCCGAAGCTGGACTCTCAACCAACCGAGCCACCCAGGCGCCCCTCTTTCAAGTCTTCTTTAAAAGAGCATATGCTACTTTCAAAATTGGGGGGAAATTTTTTTTTTAATTTAAGGTAGATCTTGAGAAAGCATTATTCCATATATCCTTTTGGCTATTAGGATGCAATTTGAAAGAATAAAACTTTTTTTCAGAAAGAAGTCTTGACAGCATTTCTTCCGTTATTTACTGATCTGGTCAGAGAAAAAATGACATTTATCTAGTGGGTACTACCCAACCCCTCCCCCAAATGCTTCTTGAAAAGGAGGATGACTAGACATTAACGACAGAGTGGCTATCTAATAAGGATTTTAAAAAAGAACAACAGCTTCATGTAAAACCCTCGTTATTTTAGAGATGGAGGGGCTAAATCCTTCATGGAGATGCTTCCTGGGATGCTTGTGAGCTGGAGGGGATGGGGGGGAGGCCCCCCACTTCCTGTGCTACCATCTCTGCAGTGCATTGCTCCACACCACCCCAGGGACCTGGTGTAGGAGCCGGGTGAATATTACAACCGCACACCATATAATAATATCTTTTGCTCATGCTCAGCACAAGGGTAGGAGGCTACACTGAAGTGTCTCTCTAAACACTCCAACCAAGCATTAATATTCATATAGCTGTTCCATCAGCCGAAGCAATTATATGAAATCCACACTCCCAGCAAGAATCTATCGTATGAATAATCTAGAACTTCAGAAATGCAAAACATTTGTGTCAGGTAATGCACACATTACTTGATTGAGACAGGGTGGGGGTGGGTACCAGGTTCTACTTCCTAATCCTGTTTTTATTTAAGCAACTTCAAAAATTGGTTTGCCTTCTCTGAAGACACTGGTAGTTAGGAGAGTTAATAGATCTTTCTAAAGGAAATTCTTATAACTTTAGTGTCTAGACAGAGGGGACTGGTTAAATTAAAAAAAAATATGGTAAATCAAGGCTGTTGTTATGATGATGGTATAAATAGTTTTATCAGCATGCAAAATGTCTTAAATATAATGTTAAGTGGAGGAAAAACAGAGTGTGTAACTGTATGTGCAGTAACCTCAACTACATAAAAATGCATTTGTAAACAGAAGGAAGATGGAAAGTGTACCAAAATGTTCATCAAAGTTTTCTAGGTGGTGGCCTTAAGAGCCGGTATTTTCTATTTTTCAGTACATTTTAGTCAGCTGCTGCAGTGCACATGTAGTCTTTTATAAACAAGAAGGGGGAAAAAAATCAAGTCAATTTGCAATTCTTATCTGTAGTGATCTTGGAAAATTATCACCTGCCTCCAGTGAAAGATTTGTGATCTGTTTACTTAGTAGAGAGACGTTCAGCTAATTTAATTTTATCTAATTGCAGTTGTGGAGAATATAAGGAGAGTGTCATGATGTTTCCAAGCCATTGCTTTAATTTAACCAGTGGTGAGTGAGCCCCGTTCAAACAGAGATGCCAGCATCGTTTGCTCATGTTTAGTATAGTCTCTACAAGGAAGGCTGGTGACCCACATTTGAGTGGAATTTTAATTCCTTTAAGCAGAGCCTTTGTATGATGGAGTAATTTCTAACGTTCATTATCTTTACATCTTCATTTTAAATTCGCCTATAAATTTTTCAGCTTAGCATTAAGCTGGATCAGAGTGAATTACGGGACTATTTCTGAACAGGTCAACAAATTCCTTCTTGAGCCGGGCTGACAATATAGCTACCCGAGGACACCTGGGTTCTTGCACTCAGGCTGGGGACCAATCTTCTCCTCAAAGCCTCCATCCTAAGACAGTCTGAGTCTTTTACACCCTGGCCCACCTTACCATGTTCCACTCAGACCCGTCTTTTCACTGATGTGTTGATTTATTCATTCCATAAACATGCCAGGTGTAGTCTAGGGATTGAAGATACAATGGTGAACCAGACAGATACACGTGGGATAGAACTAATGGTCTTATCACAGAGACAGATAAGTAAATATGTAGTTTTATAATATAGTATGCCAAGAGTTGTAATAGGAGTAAGAACAGGATGCTACGGAAGCTTATAAAATAGGCATCTAATCCAGCCTGGCCAAGAGAAATCAAGGAAGCTTCCCAGCAGAGATGGTATCTGAACTGAGATTTGTATGAGGGACTGAATTCTACCACATGGAGCAGTGGTGGTGGGGTTTGGGATAGGGGATTAAAGAGAAAGTCTTCGAGGCAGAGGGGATGGCATCTTCAAAGCCTTAAAAGCAGAAGAGTGACATTTGTGTTTAGAAAGGTTATCCTGGATCCTGTGGATAGAGGGCAGGAAGACCACCAAGGACAATGCTAAGAGATGAGAGTAGCTTGAAGACTTAATGTCAGTAGAAAGGAAGTAGACAAATTTAGGAGGTATTTGATGGATAAAATTATCAGAGTTTGGTCCTTTATTGGATTCAGAGAAGAGCAAAAGGGTTAAATCCAGAATGACTCAGACAATTTTGTTGTCTGAATGGGGAACACTGGAGGGTGGGTAGGCTTACCTGGGAGTGGGACCAGTTCCATTTGGGGATTTGCGGGTTTGAAGTAAGTGAATGAATCCATTGTGAGATTCTAGACTCAGAAGAGAGACCTAGGCTTGAGGTATGAACATGAGGACCATCATGATCCAGGTGACAGTCAAAGCTGGGGGAAGACTGAGAAAAATCCAAGGAGAAATAGGAGGGTAAGAAGCAGTGAGGTCTAGGTTGGTGGGTTCGAGCCCTGTATTGGGCTCTTCACTGGTGGTGCAGATTCTCTCTCTCCTTCTCATAACCCTGCGTGCTCATGCTCTTCTCTCTCCCTCTCTAAATAAATAAATAACATTACAAAAAAAAGAAGCAACGAGGTCTAGAGCAGAGCCCCAAGGAATGCTAGTTTATCTGGGACATGTAGAGGAACCTGAGATGGATGGCCAACAGGGGAGGGTAGGATATCACAAAAGACGGGAGAGAGGGAGGGAACATTTTCAACTGATACAGAACCAAATTTCACTGACTGGAAGATGCTATGGATTGTAAGACATGCCAATATTTTATGGCCTACTAGGACATAATGCTGGCAATTAAATGGTGATATGTCATTGATTATAAGACACAGTCTGATTTCAAACATAAAAAATGCTAGACAACTTAAATATATACTAGAATCCAAGAACTAGAATATGTTGAGGACTAAAATACATCTGTTAGATGTATCAGGAAAAGAGCTATTATTGACTATGGTGCGAGTATCATTAGTGGGGTTTGGGGTCAGAAGCAAGATTAGAGTAGCTTGAGGAATGGAGAGAGATGGCTGTTAGTTCCAGGATGCTTCATAAATTGCAAAGATCTTCCAGAGTTCTGAACCAAGAGAGACACAGCAAGTAAGATAGACACCAGTCCAAGTATCACTTTTTTTTTCCTGATTAAGCTAATATCAGAGAATATGCTTTGTATCTGTGTCCAAGAAGGCTTCCCAATAGTACGCCCCAGAATTAGGCCTACCCTGGTGCTGATCAGCACAAGCCTACCCCCATGAGGGTAGACCCATGAGGGTCTGCCTGGCAAATCTCACGGCCTGGAGGCACAGAGAAGGCAGGCAGATCTTGAAGAGACCAACGGGCTACCAACATGCAGATTCTCCTTCCAAACCCATCACTCAGAGGAGGAGAAGAGAGAGGCCAAGAGTGGGATGCATCTGGAGTTGCCTTTATGGAAGGAGGAGTGTAGAGACAGTATAAATAACATTATCAAGAAATTGAGCCATAAAAGAAAGGAAAACATAGCCCAGACCAGCTAACTGCATTTCCAGATATCCAGCTTCCCATTTAGAAAAATTGCCCATCTCATTCCTGTGTCTCAATTCTCTTGACTCACCGTAGAAGGCCAGATCCTTTCTCATTTTTCTCCATGAGATCTCCATGGTCTTGTCTAAGATAACCTCCGACATATGTTGGGATTATGTTTTTTTAATGTAATTATTTTATTTTATTTATTTATTTATTTTTATTTAAATGCAAGTTAGTTAACATATCATGTAATAATGGTTTCAGGAGCAGAATTTAGTGATTCATCACCGACAAATAACACCCAGTGCTCATCCCAGCAAGTACCTTCCTTATTGCCCATCACCCATCTAGCCCATCCCCCTACCCACCTCCCATCCAGCAACCCTCAGTTTGTTCTCTGTATTTAAGAATTTCTTATGGTTCGCTTCCTTCTCTGTTTTTATATTATTTTTCCTTCACTTCCCCTATGTTTATCTGTTGTTTCTTAAATGCCACATATAAGTGAGATCTTCTATTTGTCTTTCTCTGACTGACTTGTTTCACTTAGCATAATACATTCTAGTTCCATCCATGTTGTTGCAAATGGCAAGATTTTGTTCTTTTTTAAAATGTTTATTTTTGGGAGAGAGAGTGCGTGAGCATGCATGCGTGTGTGTGTGAGTGGGGGAGGGGCAAAGGGAGAGAACAGAGGACCCAAAGCAGGCTCCACACTGACAGCAGTGAGCCCTGTGCGAGGTTCGAACTCACGAACTGTGAGATCATGACCTGAGCCCAAGTCTAGTGCTCAACCAACTGAGCCACCAGGTGCCCCAAGATTTCATTCTTTTTGATCACTCAGTAATATTCCAATGTGTATATATATATATATATATATATATATATATATATATACCACATCTTCTTTATCCATTCATCAGTCGATGGACATTTGGGCTCTTTCCATACTTTGGCTATTGTTGATAGTGCCACTATAAACATTGGGGTGCATTTGCCCTTTGAATTAGCATTTTTGTATCCTTTGGATAAATGCCCAGTAGTGCAGTTGCTAAGTCAGAGGGTAGTTCTATTATTTTTTTTTAATTTTTTTAACGTTTATTTATTTTTGAGACAGAGAGAGACAGAGCGTGAACAGGGGAGGGGCAGAGAGAGAGGGAGACACAGAATCTGAAACAGGCTCTAGGCTCTGAGCTGTCAGCACAGAGCCTGACGCGGGGCTTGAACTCACAGACCGTGAGATCTTGACCTGAGCTGAAGTCGGAAGCTTAACCGACTGAGCCACCCAGGTGCCCTTATTATTAATTTTTTGAGGAGCCTCCATACTTTTTTCCAGACTGGCAGCACCAGTTTGCATTCCCACCAGCAGCGCAAAAGGGTTCCCCTTTCTCCACATCCTCACCAACATCTGTTGTTGTCCGAGTTGTTAATTTTAGCCATTCTGATGGGTGTAACAGTCTTGGTATTATGTGTTTATCAGTTATACTTCACTGTTACACACTTGTAGGTGTTGTCTCCTCACAGTCCAAGCCCCTTGTAGAGACCATGTCTTTTCCTTGTTATAACACCCCATTCATCACTGGGACACTGCCTGGTCCATGATAGGTAGGGCTCAGATTGTTGCACTGGATTGGATTGTGTGCAAAGAGACACCATCTGGGGTAAGATGGGGGTAAGGTGTAACCCCATTTTGGGGCACTCCCAATCTAATAGCTGCCTGGGAGAGAGAGTCAGACAGTTCACATTGGACCTGGCATATGACACTGGACTGCCACAGTTCCTGTGTGGGTTCCATTGACCAGGTTATATGGCTAATCCACACCAGCATCCTGTCTCTGATACAGAGATGGTTTGCTGAAGAGCATAATGGTTGCTGTCCTTTGTACTAACTTCATAAGAAGGCAGATGATCCTTCAACATCTCTGAGCTCTCCTGACAACACCTAAAATGAGACCAAACCTTTCTAGAATGAGATGCACCTCTGAGAATGGGGTGACGTGCGTGCTTGTACCTGGAGCCTAGGCCTCCTGAACATCTCCAGGCCCTGCTTTCTTTGTTGGCAAAAGAAATCCAATAGAATTTGTTGGCTCAGCACCCAACCCCACACCACAATCAGATAAGACCTAGCACTTAAAGCTAAGGCTTTATTCCTAGTAGTATATTTTCACAACTTGGACGGGAAAGCAAATTGATGAGGTTTCCACTATGCCTGTTTGTATTTGATGTTCCTTCTCACTTCTCTAAACCGTCGCAGATAAAGCAGAGGTCACAGACTGCCAGCAGCATTTGTTTTTTCAGTAAGAGCAAAAAGAAGGGCATTGTGGCTTCATTACAGATAAAAGAAGGCAGTGTTTACAAGGTACCAAAACTTTACTTATCTAGTCTTCCCCGTGGTCTCTGATGACCCAAGGGAAATAACCATAGATACACGTGGGAGGATTAAGTATTCCAAAATAAGCTGGAAAATCTATACTTCATCATCTTTGGAGTAAGACACATGGGGGGGGGGGGTGCCCGTGGCAGCATCCCTGGCTGGTGTCTGGCCTGGTACACGGTGAGTTTTCAGCAGATCCTGGCCCGCTGGCCACACAGTCAGGGCTGGTCTGGGAAGTGGGTGGGTATCACCAAGGTATTTAGCTGAAGTCATTGGAGCTTTTGCCCTGAATGTGCTTCCAGAGCTCCATTGTCATGTGACTGCCCAATCCTTCAGACACGTGGAAGCCCACGCTTTTCCCTACAGCAGGTGGAGAAAGCAGGTGTGGATATACCTTCCCCATAGAACTCAACACATTGTACTGCCCCACTGGATGGTGTCGTGGACTCCTGAATTGGCTAGGATGTGGGTTTAGCTGCTCCAACAGAAAAACCCAAGGTAACAGAAGCTTAGACAAGACAGAAACTTGTCTTTCTCTCATTCAGCAGTCCAGTATAGAAGGGCTAGCATGTCAACCTCATGGTGTTGGGCACCCTGCTTCCTTCTTGCCTGTTGCTTCATCCTAACTGTGTTGTCACCGTGGCCTCCTGGTCCAAGAGAGCTCACATCCTTGTTCCAGCCACGAGGAAGGGAGGAGAGGGGAAGGGAAGACCCTAGATGTCGCACACATCCTCTCTGCAACCCCAGAGGTTTAACCAGAACTTGGACAAATGTCCACACCTAGATGCAGTGCAGCTTTTAATTCTGGTCATGTTTGTGTCCAGCTACCAGTCATGGCTTCCATTACCATAAGAGGACAGAACTGGTTTTGGAGAACACTTAGATTCGTAGGCCATAGCTCCTTAAAGCCAAAGCTGTCTTTGATATATCCTTTTTCCCATCACCTTGCATTGTGCCTGATCAAGGTGGATCCCCTTAATTGTTGACTGGAAAAGAGGGTTGTTTGAAGGATGGAATGCAGAGGACAGCCCACTGGGAGCATTGTGGAGACTCTCCTAGCGTGGAGACCACATGGCAGCTTGGGAAAAGCCTGTGGAGTCACGGGCAATTATTTATCCTCTCCGGAGCTCACTTTCCTCTCTTTAAAATGGGCCTGGTGCAACCAACGGAATGGGAAAAGATATTTGCAAGTGACACATCGGACAAAGGGCTAGTATCCAAAATCTATAAAGAGCTCACCAAACTCCACACCCGAAAAACAAATAACCCAGTGAAGAAATGGGCAGAAAACATGAATAGACACTTCTCTAAAGAAGACATCCGGATGGCCAACAGGCACATGAAAAGATGCTCAACGTCGCTCCTTATCAGGGAAATACAAATCAAAACCACACTCAGATATCACCTCACGCCAGTCAGAGTGGCCAAAATGAAGAAATCAGGAGACTATAGATGCTGGCGAGGATGTAGAGAAACGGGAACCCTCTTGCACTGTTGGTGGGGATGCAAATTGGTGCAGCCGCTCTGGAAAGCAGTGTGGAGGTTCCTCAGAAAATTAAAAATAGACCTACCCTATGACCCAGCAATAGCACTGCTAGGAATTTACCCAAGGGATACAGGAGTACTGATGCATAGGGGCACTTGTACCCCAATGTTTATAGCAGCACTCTCAACAATAGCCAAATTATGGAAAGAGCCTAAATGTCCATCAACTGATGAATGGATAAAGAAATTGTGGTTTATATACACAATGGAATACTACGTGGCAATGAGAAAGAATGAAATATGGCCTTTTGTAGCAACGTGGATGGAACTGGAGAGTGTGATGCTAAGTGAAATAAGCCATACAGAGAAAGACAGATACCATATGGTTTCACTCTTATGTGGATCCTGAGAAACTTAACAGAAACCCATGGGGGAGGGGAAGGAAAAAAAAAAAAGAAGAGGTTAGAGTGGGAGAGAGCCAAAGCATAAGAGACTGTTAAAAACTGAGAACAAACTGAGGGTTGATGGGGGTGGGAGGGAGGGCAGGGTGGGTGATGGGTATTGAGGAGGGCACCTTTTGGGATGAGCACTGGGTGTTGTATGGAAACCAATTTGACAGTAAATTTCATATATTAAAAAATAAATAAATAAATAAATAAATAAATAAATAAATAAATATAAAAAAATAATAAAAAAAATAAAATAAAATGGGCCTGGTGATCCCTGTGGAATTTGCTTCTTGGGGCCATTAAGAAAACTCTTCTTTTATTGTGTCTGCTATTTACTGAGCACCTACTGTGTTCCAAGCACAGGCTAGGGCTTTGTTCACATTAATTACATGTAAACCACCCAACAACCCTATGAGGTGGGTATTATTATCCACATTTTTTAGCTGGGTAAGTTGAGACTGGGTGGGGTTTAGTAAGGTGCCCAGTGCCATTGGTTTATGTATGTACCCAACAGCTGTTGAGTGCCTGCTGTGTGCCAGAGCCATTGCTGGGGATGTGGTGATTCCAGGTAGGAAGAATGTTTCCAGAGTACAGAGGGTACACATGATAGGGAGCTGCTCTGCCCATGGTCAGGGAGGAGGTTGGGGAGTGTTTGGAAGCTTGAGCAGGAGTTATCCAGACTAGGGAGCACCGTGGAGGTCTGAGGTGGTGCTGGCAAGGCCCTGAGGTGAGGAGGGAGCCAGACATGGAGGGACCATAAGAGCCGCAGTGTGGCCGGAAGGCAGAGAGTGAGCAAAAGAGGTGGCAGGAGCCCCCTCAAGTTCCTAGTCGGGCAGTCTGACCTGTCTGGCCCTGAGGCTTGTGTTGAGAGAGGATCATAAAATGCTTGGAAAACACACTGAGGACAGCACCAGGGGGCAGGGCTCAGCAATTTCTCTTTGTGTCTTCAAGATGTTTGAGGACCAAACAGGGGACCCAGAGGTCACATGGCTGCCTTATATGATGAATCTAGGACCTCTGAGAACTGCCCTTGTCCCCGTCCTCATCCTCGTCCTCTTGGGCCGTACAGTCCAGTGGTGTGCACACAGTCTGCTCAGAGCTTGCCTGGAAGTATTTGTCCAGCCTGTCTTCCATGTCTCATAAGCAGAATTATTCCTAGGGCGGGAGACGGCAATGCCAGTCACCATCCTGATGAAGTGAGTGACAAGACACCTCTGGTCTTGAAATGGCTTGAGGGCAGAGGACCTCCTGATACTCCAGACAGGAGGAATATAGACAGTAGGGTGAGCTGAGGGGGCTGGCCCTCACCGCACCCCATGTTCTGGCACCTCTCTCAGCACCCTCAGCGTGGCTCCCAACAGCGTCATGAATCCAGGTCTTTAAATATTGATTCAGCAAGTTGGTGTCGCCCACTCAGTGTACAGAGTATGCAAGATGCTTAGGTGAGTTTGCAGCTGAATGAGGAGACCAGGCACTTTCCACAAAGGATTACAAGGTATACTGGCAACACTCACCTGTAGAGTTAGTCTTGCTAAAGGGTCATATGCAGTGCCTCAGGGCCTTTGTATGTGCTGTTTCCCCTCCCTGGACTCATCTCTGTACTACATCTTTATGCTGGTTAACTGTTCTCAGCTCAGACATCACATCTCCTTGAAAGCCTTTCCTCACCCCATGAGTTTGAACTGGACACCCCTCCTACATGCTATGCTGTCCTGTCATGTTAGAATTAGGCACTCAGCCCTGATATGTTATAGTCACTGGGGTCTCTGTCTCTCACTACATCATGTCTATTGTCCCCCTACCATACCTCAGCTTCTAGAACAGTGCCTGCCAAAAGTTGCATGAATGACTGAATGAGTTCTTTCTAATTAGTTTGGGTCTAGAAATGCTTGGTGATTTTATTTTATTTATTTATTTATTTTTTATTTTTCCAATATATGAAATTTATTGTCAAATTGGTTTCCATACAACACCCAGTGCTCATCCCAAAAGGTGCCCTCCTCAATACCCATCCCCCACCCTCCCCTCCCTTCCACCCCCCATCAACCCTCAGTTTGTTCTCAGTTTTTAACAGTCTCTTATGCTTTGGCTCTCTCCCACTCTAACCTCTTTTTTTTTTTTTCCTTCCCCTCCCCCATGGGTTTCTGTTAAGTTTCTCAGGATCCACATAAGAGTGAAACCATATGGTATCTGTCTTTCTCTGTATGGCTTATTTCACTTAGCATCACACTCTCCAGTTCCATCCACGTTGCTACAAAAGGCCATATTTCATTCTTTCTCATTGCCACGTAGTATTCCATTGTGTATATAAACCACAATTTCTTTATCCATTCATCAGTTGATGGACATTTAGGCTCTTTCCATAATTTGGCTATTGTTGAGAGTGCTGCTAGAAACATTGGGGTACAAGTGCCCCTAGGCATCAGTACTCCTGTATCCCTTGGATAAATTCCTAGCAGTGCTATTGCTGGGTCATAGGGTAGGTCTATTTTTAATTTTCTGAGGAACCTCCACACTGCTTTCCAGAGCGGCTGCACCAATTTGCATCCCCACCAACAGTGCAAGAGGGTTCCCGTTTCTCCACATCCTCGCCAGCATCTATAGTCTCCTGATTTCTTCATTTTGGCCACTCTGACTGGCGTGAGGTGATATCTGAGTGTGGTTTTGATTTGTATTTCCCTGATAAGGAGCGACGTTGAGCATCTTTTCATGTGCCTGTTGGCCATCCGGATGTCTTCTTTAGAGAAGTGTCTATTCATGTTTTCTGCCCATTTCTTCACTGGGTTATTTGTTTTTCGGGTGTGGAGTTTGGTGAGCTCTTTATAGATTTTGGATACTAGCCCTTTGTCCGATATGTCATTTGCAAATATCTTTTCCCATTCTGTTGGTTGCTTTTTAGTTTTGTTGGTTGTTTCCTTTGCTGTGCAGAAGCTTTTTATCTTCATAAGGTCCCAGTAATTCATTTTTGCTTTTAATTCCCTTGCCTTTGGGGATGTGTCGAGTAAGAGATTGCTACGGCTGAGGTCAGAGAGGTCTTTTCCTGCTTTCTCCTCTAGGGTTTTGATGGTTTCCTGTCTCACATTCAGGTCCTTTATCCATTTTGGGTTTATTTTTGTGAATGGTGTGAGAAAGTGGTCTAGTTTCAACCTTCTGCATGTTGCTGTCCAGTTCTCCCAGCACCATTTGTTAAAGAGACTGTCTTTTTTGCATTGGATGTTCTTTCCTGCTTTGTCAAAGATGAGTTGGCCATACATTTGTGGGTCTAGTTCTGGGGTTTCTATTCTATTCCATTGGTCTATGTGTCTGTTTTTGTGCCAATACCATGCTGTCTTGATGATTACAGCTTTTAGAAATGCTTGGTGATATTAGAAGCAGACAATCAAGTATACGGCAAAATTATGTTTTGCTACTATAGGTTACCATTATGAGTGGTCCTTCTAAGAGTACACAGTAGGGAAAAGTGAAACAGCTGGAAATTTCAGTGTTGCTCTGACCCCTAGGGCCTGCTAAACTCAGCCTGTGTTTGAATAAACAGGGCCTTGGGGTGCCTGGGTGGTTCAGTCGGTTAAACGTCTCTTGACTTTGGCTCAGGTCATGATCTTGCGGTTCTTAAGTTTGAGCCCCACATTGGGCTCTGTGCTGGCAGTGTGGAGCCTGCTTGTGTTTCTGTCCCACTCTCTCTCTGACCCACCCCACTTTCTCACTATCTCCTCTCAAAATAAAATGAAAGTAATACTTAAAAAATATTAAAAATAATAATAAACAAACAAACAAACAGGGCCTTTTCTGAAGGGTTTCAAACTCAATTGTCAGTTTCAGAGCCGAATTGCTTTCCTGTGACTTTTTAACATTCGAGTAGGCTTTTGATCCTCCCAAGGACCCAGTTCCAGCACCGCTAGCATTTGCCCTGGTCACCCCTCCCTGTGTGCCCACCTTCCATGCCCCTCCAAACTTCCTCACGTGGCTGTTCCAGCCTCTGCCCATCATTAAGACCAATTATCTACAGGGTCTTGGTTTTCTCCTGGGCTCCTCGCAGAGACCTGCCCTCCCTCTCCCTGTGCCTCCTCAGTCCTGTGTCCCACCTCCCACCTGTGTTTTATGAATGTTCTTCTGTCCCACGTCTGTACCCTATGGGGCTGTTTGTGTCCACTGCAAAAGTGGAGGTACAGTGAAGACAGCTGCACTGAAGGGGTGGGAGGGGGAGGAGGATTAATTATCACAGGGATGTTTGCTTGGAGTTTTTAATTAGACTGTCCTGCCTTACTTCCCCTCTTCATGCCTTTTTCTTTTCCCTAGCTTGGAACTTCCACTTAGAATGTATTTTAGAAACTTGGAACACTTAGGTTTTAACATTCTGCACCCAGGGCCTCAGTGGAATAAGTAAACCAATAAGCTGATTGCCTCAAGTAGTTTGATTGCCAAGTGCACTGGGGTAACTTTTGTTCTTCAGTGAATGATCATTTCACGCTAGGGAACAAGGGATGAATGTGAGTGTAGGGCTTGTCCAGCCTTCCTGATTCCTAACCCTGACCTGGGAAGTCATTATTTCCAGAGCTGTGTGTCGCTTACAAGCAGCCTGCCAAATGCTCTGTATCCTTCCTTTTGACAGTTTCCCCCAGTGACATGTGTCATAAATACATTTCTCATTTGCCAGAATAGGTTTGGGTTTGTTTTGAATCTGACGGGTCCTCCGACACCACATTCTTAAATCTCACTAACAGATCATTTATACCAAAAATGCTGCCTTGACAGGAAGAAAGATTGTATGATTTTCAATGTGGGTTGAAAATCAAATCCAAGTTCTAACAACACTGAGACTTCCTGGACCCTACAGATTAATCGCGATTATCTTACCGTG
The DNA here is from genome assembly GCF_028018385.1 of Neofelis nebulosa. Taxonomy (NCBI): domain Eukaryota; kingdom Metazoa; phylum Chordata; class Mammalia; order Carnivora; family Felidae; genus Neofelis; species Neofelis nebulosa. The sequence continues at coordinate 38,786,032 of NC_080796.1, forward strand.
AAATACTTTGGGTAGTAGGAACTACTCTCTACTTATTGTTTCTGTCAAACCTTTGATTGGAAAAGTTTTCACAGTAGGCATGTTATCATTTCTAAAGATGCTTATAAATTTCATGGTGTGTTTCAACCATAAGATGGTTGTCCTTTGTTTTAGGCAATAAGTGTGCCCCTGAAGAGTCATTTATAAACGGAATTTTTACAGATAAGTTCATATGTTGAATACACATGAGCAGCTATTATTTTACTTTCTGGGTTCTTTTATAATTGGAAAAACTACTCCAAACTTGTTTGAGAAGTGTAATGCTCACACATTAGATTTTGTTTAAATGAAGGACAATTGGGGCGCCTGGGTGGCTCAGTCGGTTGAGCGTCTGACTTGGGCTCAGGTCATGATCTCACGGTTCATGAGTTTGGGCCCCACGTTGGGCTCTGTGCTGACAGCTCAGAGCCTGGAGCCTGCTTCAGATTCTGTGTCTCCCTCTCTCTCTGCCCCTCCCCTGCTCATGCTCTGTCTCTCTCTCTCTCTTTCTCTCTCTCTCAAAATAATAAATAAACATTTAAAAAATTAAGAAAAAATAAATGAAGAACAAATGACCCTTACATAAGGTGAGGGTTAGGGGTGCTGACACTCTGTACAGTTGAAAATCCACGTATAATAGGGGCATCTGGTTGGCTTAGTTGCTTAAGAGTCCGACTTCAGCTCAGTTCATGATCTCACAGTTTGTGGGTTCGAGCCCTACATTGGGCTCTATGCTGACAGCTCAGAGCCTGGAGCCTGCTTCAGATTCTGTGTCTCCCTCTCTCTCTGCCCCTCCCCTGCTCTCACTCTGGCTCTCTCTCAAAAATAAATAAACATTAAAAAATTTAAAAAAAAAACGAAAATATATGTACAACTTTTAACTCCCACCAAACCTAACTACTAATAGCCTACTGTTGACCAGAAGCCTTACTAATAAAATAGTCAATTAACATGTAATACATATAGGATGGATTTTCTATCTTATATGTATAATATACTGTGTTATTACAATAAAGTAAACCAGAGAAAAGAAAATGTTATCAAGAAAATCATAAGGAAGAGAAAATACATTTTTGGTGGCATACTGTATTTATTGGACAAAATCCACATGTAAGTGGTCCTGTGCAGTTCAAACCCATGTTCTTCAAGGGTCAGCTATAATCTTAATGAGAATCAGATGGTATTACCAATGATCTTGTACTCTCAATTGTTCTGACTTAGTTATACCACATATCATCCCAATAGGAGATACAAGATTTGTAAATTCTACATTTTGGCACTGATACACAAAACACTCAGGAAAACCTGCTCCTGTGAGAGCCACTCCTTGCTCTTTCTTGTCTCATTCTTTCAGGGAGGGATGTGGGGTGCTGCCAGCTCAGAGTTGGGGGTGATTTGTGATGTTTTGCTGAAATATTAAGTAACTTACTAAGTAACTTCTCACAGGCTTCTCAGCCCAGAGCTCCACAATTCTGTGTGTTCTCGTTACCTATTTCTGCATAAACTTCCCCCAAATTTAGTGGTGTAAGGAATTTGTTACTGTTTCTCACCATTCTGTGGGTTGTTTAGCCCAGCTGGTTGGTTCTGACTTGGGCTTTCTGCATGTGGCCCGCACACCAGTGTTGGCTGGGGCTGCGGGCATCCGAAGGCTTGATTGGTCTGATGGGCCAGCCGGGATGGCTTATTTAAGTGACTGGCAGAGGCTGGCTGTCAGCAGAGAGCTCAGCTGGGCTGTCCACCAGAGCACTGATATGTGACCTCTTGCATGGCTTATTCTTCTCAAAACGTGGTGGTTGGGTTCCAAGAATGGGCATCCTAAGAGTAAGTGTTCCAGGACACCCAGGCTGAAGCTGCAAGGCTTCTTATGATCTTGCCTTAAAGTCCCAGTCACTTCTGTCACACTCAAGACAAGGGACTAAGACAAGTTGAGAATCAAGGGGAAGGAAATTAGGGCTTGCCTCTTGATGTAAGTTGCAGCCTACAGATGGGGTCCATTTTTTGACTGTCTACCATACTGCACGTTGGAAGAGCTCTCTCTAGAAGAATAAGATTACATAAAAATGAAAGGCATGGGAGGCATTGCAGCACAGTGGGGGGGGGGCAGTCGTAGAATGTTTGCTATGCATGAACTAATGGCCAGCCTTGTTGGTTAGAACTCAGTACCAGGAAGCACACACTGAATGAGCCCATCTCCACGGAAGCTGGTAGCATCCCACAGAGAGAAGCATTCCCATGCAGTGGCCCCCACCCCAAAGTAACCCCCTCATAGTACAGATGATTGAAAAACACCTGGGAAGGGAATTGAACTAGCACAGTTTTAAAAGCACTTTTATCTAAAAATTTTTATCTACATCCTCATGCATGTGTCTTGTTGATACTGAGTCTGTAAAATGATTTTCATAAATCAGAAGTATACATTGCCACACAAACACATAGGAAACTGTGAAGTAATGTGTCTAGTGCACTTGATTTCCAGCTGATGCTGTGGAGGTGCTTGGAGAAGGCTGTGCCCCTGGAGTACCTTATATATAAGAATGGATACTTTGGCATTTGAGAAATGATCGATTTCTGTCCAGATGCTTGGGAGTCTAATTGCCTCCTTGGCCTGAATGAGGAAAACACTTGCCTGTTAATCATATGGAATCATGGGTACCCAGGTTCCTGCAGAGAAGTGTGGCTGGTCTGGATACATAGGCCAACAACCCTTGAGGGTTGTGAGAGTTACTCTCTACCCTCGTAGCCTTGTTTATTGCCCCCAGAATAGTCCTCTCCAGCTCCCTGAAGATTCAAATTTGTGTTTATTTGTGCTGAAAATTTAGAGGCAAGATAAACAACATTTCAAGCCATTTATAACCAGAGGCTGTGCTGGCAAGGGATTGGGCTTTCCATTAGACATATGTTAAAATGTTGGACTTTGGGAAAGATAGGGAGAATATCCCTAGATGTGAAAAGCAGGTGATTAAAAGAGATTGATACAAGTTTGATCCAGAAGATGGTTATGTGGGATTAGTACTCTGTTGACTTACTAAATATCCTCTTGTGGAATGCCAGGCATGGAGGGTCCTGGAGATGCCAAGTGTATGGGGCCCATGTTTTTATACTAGCAGGAGGGCCTTTGGCAAGGGTGAGGAACATGGAAGGAGGTGGGGGAGAGAAGGTGAGGAATGAGACACCATGCAAACATAAGCCTTAGGGCAGTGGACAGAGTATGGGAGAGAGTGAACTCCACCCTCGCCTGCCTTTTTCCACACGGATCATCCTAAACAGAGGAGACCTCTCTTGATCTTCAGCTCCTGATGGAGAGTCCACACCTTTTCCATACTAGTCACCTCTCAGTCAGTCTCATGAATGGAGATCCATAATTCAGCCTCCTTTCTTACTTCTCTTTTGCCTGCACATATTGACAGAACTCCTGTTAGGTGCCAGACACTGTGTGACGTGGAGGGAACTCTCCTATTGGGAGTTACACAGCAAACAAGGAAACAAATGATGTAGTTATAGATTATGATTGGTGTTTTGGGGAAATGGGGGTGTGATAAAGAATAATAGGATGACCACTGGGTGTTGTATGGAAGCCAATTTGATGATAAATTTCATATATTGAAAAAAATTTTTTAAAAATGCAAATCTCTCAAAAAAAAAAAAAGAATAATAGGGAGTTCCCCATTTGGATAGGCTGTTCAGGAGGTAACTAACAGTCAATGACCCTAAAGTCATTGGTTAAACTTTGACATGTCTCATACGGTATTTTAAAGTTCCTTAAGTTACGTGTTGTTAAGGTTCAAAATAAAACCTGTGGTGTTTTTTTTTTTTTTCCTTTTCTGAGCCTAAGTTGTAGAATGCCAAATGGACAACAATTTGGGGAGACAAAGGGAAGCCAACCTGGATGGCCAGACGCCTTCTGGCTGACACTTTCTTCACCACCACTTTCTCTCCCTAGGGAAAGGAGACGTGTTTGGAGATGTGTTCTGGAAGGAAGCCACCCTCGCCCAGTCCTGTGCCAATGTTAGGGCCTTGACCTACTGTGACCTGCATGTGATCAAACGGGATGCCCTGCAGAAAGTGCTAGAATTCTACACAGCCTTTTCCCACTCCTTCTCCCGGAACCTCATTCTCACCTACAACTTGAGGAAGAGGGTAAGCTGGCAGTTTTGGTTTCTTTTCTATCAAGAACAGTCTCTGTGCACTTAAGATAACCACACGGGCGGGAAAAGTCCTTTCGCGGTTTATTTAAGTGGAGCAGTGGTTCTGTGCATGGCTTGCTCTTCAGAGCTTTTGCTATGAAATAAGGGAAACAGGAATGTTGCTAGATTAAAAAGATGGATTAACTTTGCTGCAGAAGGGGTTGGTTCATGAGTGTGTCCATGGGCTTTTCCCCAGCAATATCTAGACCTTCTGGCATTTTGAAAAGATGAGCAAAAAATGAGGTCATTAAGCATAAGAGACTCTTAAAAACTGAGAACAAACTGAGGGTTGATGGGGGGTGGGAGGGTGGGGGGGTGGGTGATGGGTATTGAGGAGGGCACCTTTTGGGATGAGCACTGGGTGTTGTATGGAAACCAATTTGACCATAAATTTCATATATTGAAAAAAAAATAAAATTAAATTTAAAAAAAGATGAGGTCATTAGTCAGAAAAGTGACTGACTGGGGCTACTTAATTCAAATAAACTGAACTCTCCTTGGTGACTAGGACTCACTAAATGGTGTGAGGCCATTCGCCGGCTGATAATAATAATTTTTAAAAGCTATGAAGATGATTCAGTTGGGCCCAGAAAATCAGAAAGGTATGGAATCTGATTGCCTAGAGAGTATCTTGTATACACCTGCTGATTTAAGGGTTTGAGAAATGAGCCGTTTTAAGACCCAGAGAAGATTTCTGTTCTGAAATGGTTTCTTTCAACCCTCAGATCATCAGGTTCCATCTGCCTCTGTGAGGACTAAACTATTCGTCTTGTACTCTTTAGGTTTTTCATGTCCGACTTTCTTGCACTTCATCTATCTCTTTTAGTTAACAAGGTAGCTCTGACCCATAGAAACCGCCTATAGGGATTATCATAGGAATCTTTCAACAAATGACCTCATAACCTTTCCTCCAAAACTGTTCCTCTTCTTAAGGTCCTTGCCTCTGTTGACATTGTATCACCCTGGGGTTCCAAGTTAGAAATGCTGGCATCATGGTTGATGCTTCTTCCCAGTCTCCCATGTCTCAGGTTACTCCTCAAATCCTTTGAGTTCCACCTAAGCTCTCAAACCTGGGTCCACGCTCTACTTCCATCCTTGGGGCTCTCGCTGAGCTCTTGGGACACAGCACCCGGATGCAGACCTTTCCTGTTTCTGGCACCATGCAACAGGCTCCCGCTTGTATCTGTCCTCGACATGGCACTTCCTCCTTTGGCCGATCGTATGACCTTAAAAACAAATGGGATCATGTCCCTTCCTTTGTAAAGACTTTTTGCCCTCAACCTAACTTTAGGATAATGTCTGTATGCTTCACCATGGCTTGTGTGGCTTTTCACATCTGGCCCTGACTTAACTCCCAAGCCAAAACCTCAGCCACTCTTGCCATGCCCACTGCTACCACCCCGAACACTCCCACCATGAGGACTCTGCACAGCTCTGTAAGCACCACACCCTTCAGAGCCCTGGGCGTCCTCAGCCAGGCATTCTTTTTTCTCCTTCTCTGTGTGACAAGTGCCTACTAACCCTTAAGACTACTGAAATGTTTACTCATTCACTCATCAAACCCAGTACACACCAGCTGAATGAGACTAGACATATAAAGCTGAATAACACTCAGTTCCTCGTTTCCAGGAACCTAAAGTCTAACAGAGAAGATCAACACAGGAAGGATAAATGTAGTACAGGAGGCTAAGTACAAGAAGTATGATTTATATAAGCTATTGTGGGAGCAGTTTGAGCCAAGGCACAGAGAAAGGAATCAGCCTTTTGTCTTTCAAGTTACTTGTACAAGGTTCCAAAGGCCTATTACCTGGTTACCCCTAATATATGCTTGTGAGTCCCTGCTCAGAGGCCCAAGAGGGCAAGGCCTGGGTACCTGGGTAGCCCCAGTGCCTAACCCAGTACAGAGGACTAATAAACATTTGGCTTGCCAAGGAGAAAGAGATGGAATCTCTAGGCCTCAGTTTCCACATCATACAATGTGAGGTTGTGGATTGTTTTTATGGTTCTGTGATTTGAAAGCTGGCCATTTGAATTCTCATCGGGAATGGGCAGTGGTGTTGAAGTGTGCATTCACAGTTCTTGTTTGTTTATTTGGGAACGTGGAATGCTTGCTAGTGGTACTTTTAGCCACGTGGATTCTTCTAAAGTCTATTTTTTAAAATTTTTTCCTTCTTTTTATGAGAGGAAGTTGATTATAATCAGCTTTCGGTGCCGCTGATAATATAGGTTGAAAAAAACACAGTTTGGGTTATTTGGACTAGTAATCATTTTGGAATAATTGTGGATCAAATAAATCTGTCTTTTTTTTTTATAAAAAAACAAACAAACCAAAAACAGCAGTGCCTCCATGGTCAGACTATCTTCATAAGTACAGAATGCTTGACTGCTCTTGCGGAAGGGAAGACTCAAGGGTAGCATTTCAGAAAGGCTGTCATGGAGGAAGATTAGGTGGGGTCTGTATGGACACAAGGTGTAGAGGAAGCATCCAAGCTGTAGAAGATATGAGAAAGATCAGGTGGTCCTTAAGGTATTTAGACATTCCCTTGATACCCCTCAGAGATATTGCAGAGGGCCCTGAGGCATCCAATGGAGAGTCACATTAGTTGACCTTCAAATGTCTTTCCAATCACAAATGCCTCTGAGTCTGGCACAATTTTAGTGAGGTTCTTTACAAGAAGAGTAGCCATTCTTTTTCTTGGAAAAAAGAGGCTGTCATGTTTTGGTGTTGCCATTGTAATCTCTCATTGTGTCCTTCTGAGAATTAATTCATAGTTACATAGGGCATAGAAGACAAGAACATTACATGCATGAATTATTCTTGCAGCTATTTTTTTTCTGGCAAAGTGAAGTGTATTCTTGTGGCTGTTTCTATCTTGGCAAAATTGAGTGTTATTTGCAAAGATTCCTGAGAACATAGTGCCTTTGACATCTGTTTGGGGAGTTGTTTGGTTCTGTCGACGTCCTCTAGTGCACAGCAAAAACTCTGAGCTGGAAGGTGCGTCAATGGCCATCCAGTATCCCCTCCATTTTCCTACCACCCTCATTTCACAAATATGACCTTTTATAGAAAGGTCACAGAGCTGTGTCAGTAATGAAGGAATTGGAGCCAGAAATGACTTATCGCCCAGGCCTCTTGCTGATAGGCCTCTTGCTGATTCTCACAGCTTCGTGGCCTCCCCTGGCCTCTGCATCCTAAGCCTCGTCCCTTTTTCCCTGAATCCATGTGTGTGAGCACCGCCCAGCTCTCTGCACTGCTGTTGGGACCCAACTCAGGAAGGGACATGTCACCTTCCTCTATTTCCTCCAAAGACGCCTGAGGTCATAGGCAAGGATGAAAGGCACGACCCTGAAGCCAATCCTGCATTTTGACCTTTGGATTTCCTTGCCTATGGGCACTGAGCCAGATGAGACCTGGGTCTGTGTCCTACCTCTGCCACTTAGTGCTTCTGCAAGTCATAAGTGCTTCCTCAACTGTAAAATGAGGATGATGAGAAGTTCTACCTCGTAGGATAATTGTGAGGATTAAATAAGGTAATACCGGCAAAGCTCACACACAGGATCTCACACAGTACAGGCTCAGTTACATTGTGGGTTATTATTTTGTTTTACCCACTTGACACCCTACTTCACTCTACTCTTTATTATCTTGTGCCTTTTGGAAAATAAAAAGAAGGAAGCTTGGGGCGCCTGGGTGGCTCCGTTGGTTAAGCGTCCAACTCTTGGTCTTGGCTCAGGTCATGATCTCGTGGTTCATAGGATCGAGCCCCATATCAGGCTCTGTGCTGACAGTTCAGAGCCTGCTTAGGATTCTGTCTCTCTCTCTCTCTGCCCCTCCCCTACTTGTACTCTCTCTCTCTCTCTCTCTCTCAAAAAATAAACTTAAAAAAAAAAAGAAGGCAGCTCTTCTGCCTTTGCTTATATAGGGTACTCACTCTGCAGAATGTTCTGTGGGGCAGGTGTTATTCCAGGGTTCTCTGTACCTCCTGCAGCTGCTCTGGAGTGCTGACATGGTGCTTGGCTCCTGCCAGTAGAGAGGTCAGCATTCCCTCACTATTTTCGCCAGTTTCATTCATGGAGGGAAAAATTAGGCCATTCTGACATCTTAAGTCAGCCAGGGAGTCAGGATTTTTCCAAGAGGAAAGCACAGCATCCTTGTTTCCTCTAAGGGAGGTTGCATGTGGTTGTCCATGAAAAGAAGGGGAGGAAGAGCCTTCCTCCTCCCAGACCCTTGGCACTCTGGGGTGAAGGCTCTCCGGGAATTTTCCTCAAGGCCCTGAGTGGTCTTTTTTCTGCAATCAGAGCTTTGCACAATACTAATAGTAGCATTATTACCCACTCCTGATATTGTGCAAGCTGCAAGTTACGTCCCAAAGTTGGTATGTGTTTCATGTCCGTTTATTAAATCCTTAGAATAACGCCATGACATTATAGTATCAGTCCCGTTTCTCCAGGGAATAAACTAGGGCCCTGTGGCCCTGTGGAGAAGAGAATCACTTCTCCAAGGTCACCCAGCCAGTAGGTGGCAGGTTCCAAACTCTGCACGTGCTCCTGCTGCTAAGCAACATCGCATCGTCCTGTGCAGCTTCTCCCATGCTGGCATTCTTTGGCTTCTGCTTTCTCCCAGTTCACTGACCTTTCAGGGGTGGAACAGAGTGTCTCCAAAGTATCTTCACTATCGCCTAGCACACTCAGAAATCTGTACAGTAAATCCCAGTCTGGGGACACAAGATGTTCCCCCCCAACAGAGTGACAGCCACACCACAGCCGGGGTGTGTGGGAGGCATAGCACACCTCCCTTTGGTTAAACAGCAGGCTACGCAGGCCATGATATTAGTAACTTACGAAACAGAGCACCCACTTTGGGGCTAGGGACCTAGGTTTGAATCCTGGTTTTGACTACTGACCAGCTGTGTGCTCTTGTGAAAGTTCCTAAACTATTCTAGGCTCATCTGTAAAAAGAGTCTAATAAAAGTCTCTCCTAATTAGGTTTATTGAGAAGATCACATGCATTACAACAAAACAGTGACATAGTACCTGTAGGAACTGCTCAATACCTATTTATACCTTCTCCTTCCTGCAGCCCATTTCTTCTCTCTGCTTTCAGTCTCAGAAGTTCTGAGTTCATGCTTTGCTCCCCTTTGTTTATAACCAGACCCTTTCTTTAATCAGTGTCTCACTTGGGCTCTACTGTCCTTTCAACCTGGGATGAGGGTTCCTTTCCCAGGTGCTAGCTAGGAGATTGGGTCTTCCTGCTCATCATTAGGACAGTAGAGAAAATTTCTCACAATTAAATGATGTATTGTAGACAAGCAATTAGGTAATTAACAGCAGTCAGTGCATGGGATAATTGGCATGTAGGTAATTGGTAGGGTGGTTCTCATTCTCTGTGTGTGGGGCTTTATTTTTAAAGCCAATGTTGTTGTGGTTTTGAGTATGTTTTGTGTAGCGTTTGCCTATGATAATTTGTTCCAAGATAGCTTTTTCTTAGCTTGATAAGGTCCCAACCTAGTGAGTTTGGAAGGAGCTGAGACTGTAGTTACTGGTGGCTTCAAAGCAGGGGCCTACTAATAATGCCTGTTTTCTAAAACTGAGGTTGCCATAGTGAACTATCTTGAATACTATATGTACTTTTCAACACCCCCTCCCCCCCCCCCCCCACACACACAACACCTCGTAACCAAAGGGCATTTTATTCTGGAGCGGAGAAGGTGAAAGCATTGGAGCTTGGAAAAAGAGCTCTGCTCAGAACTGGCGTTGGAAAGCCTCTGTTTTCTTTCTGCACAAATTCTTGTGGAAGGTGATAAGATGGAAAGATCAAAAGGCCAGGTGCTTGGAAATATATCCCCTTTCCCACTGAATCATCACAGCCTAAGTTTTAAAAATGATCTCTACATAGCCTATATATATATATATATATATATATATATATATATATATACATTTTTGTCATTCTTCCATAGTGAGGGCTTCTGTGGAATTAAAATCATCCATTAGACTGTCAAGCTATAAAGATAATAAAATCAGGGTTTTGGAATCAGGGTTGGGGAAGGGATAGGTCATGTGAGTGGTAAGACCACAATTCTTTCAGGAAAACAACATAAAAATCAAAGCCAAGTCCCTTTTCCCTCAAGAGGATCAGGGGATGATGTTAGGGACCTGTGTAGACTTCCATGGATCCTTAGGCATTCTCCCTAGTGCTCCCAAAACACATAGCAGACCCCCATCATGATCCCTGGGGTGTGGGAGAAAATGAAAATGCTCCATGCTTTGTTATGAATCAGCTTGAAATGCAGCTGGTTTGGGTATATGTGGCCATTTTCAAGGAAGCAATAAAGTTCTGGAATGAATGTGATCTTTGAAGCTAGATCACTGTATCTGGGCTCAGCCACTTGCTAGCTGGGGGTGAGGGTGCAGGAGGAGATTGAACAACTACAGCTATTCCTGTTTTGTGGATTCATACTATCTACCCCACAAGGTAGCTTTGGGAAAGAAAATTGTGGGCCAGCCACAGTGCCTTACACATAGCAAGTGCACAGTCAAGTTACTTTCCTTCCATTATCCGTGGGAATGAGGGTAGCAGAGTGAAGAAGGAGAGCAGGAGTCCTAATAGTGTGGCTCAAAGAATAAGCATATGGAGGCAATAGAGAGTGATGATTACAGATGTGGACTCTAGAGTCAGAGTTCTTGGGTTCAAGTCTTGGCTCTCCTTAGTGACCTTGGGCCAGTAACCCAACCTCCCTGGGCCTCAATTCATTCATTTATAAAGCAGGAATAATAGTAGTACCTTAGAAGGGTACTTTGTCATAGCAAGATCTCAGTGTATGTGTTGCTCTCACTATTGTTATTGTTGAGCTTAGCTTTTCTGGAAATGAAGAGATGCCATCAAGTGCTAAAAGTTTTAAAAGGGGAGAAGGGTAGGGGCTGAAATTTAACACCTAGAAATCTCCCAGACAGATGATTTCAAGATCTGTGCCTAGACCTCTCAGGTAGTACCAAAGGAACAAGTGATTCATCAGTGAGGTTTGGTAAAGAATGGCTCCGTTGGACTCATCACAGATCCTGACTTCCTCCTGTGACAGAATGGATAGAGGGAATGGTAGAGTCTAATGTGGAGAAGGTGCTGGGGGAGGGAAGTCGTAACTTATCTTAAGCCTTATCAATCCTGATGCACTATTACAGAGTGTGTTTACCACAAGTTAAAAAAAAAAAAAAGATCTGTCCAAGTTCAGAGAACCATAAGGCCAATGCAGTCCTTTGGAGAGTAATGTACCTGCCTAATATTTTCTTAGAAACGTGTGATTGACTTGTAATAAATAGGGGAGTACTAATGAGTCCCAGATCGTGGGTTCAGTCCCCAGGTGAGCAAGCTGGCTTCCTGAGGTCTCAGATGCTTGGTCTAGCATTTTGCACATTTATTTGCCCCCTGAACAGTTTTTGAATTCCACCTGCAAATTTCTACTATCTACTATAATAAACCATTTAACATCTGTCAGAGCTGGTGTTTTACAGAACATCTCTTGGAAACAGGGACTAGATTGTCTTTAATGTCTCTTCTGTTTTACATGGTCGGTGACCTGTAGAATAGACAGGACTTGTCTGGGAAACATCAAGAAGCCAAAGAGAACTCCAGCACAGTGGGAATCCTGGTCCCTCGGTCCTCAGTGAAATCCCAAGCAGAGATTGTGGGCAGACTCTACCAGCTTTCTGAACACCCCCCTGAACTCAGCTTTCCCCCCTCACCTCTCAGGGGCCCAGTGGCTCATCCATTTCCAGTGTGCAGTCAGCCTTGTTGGCAAAGAGCAGTTTGTCCTTGGTTTGGCAGTGCACGTGCTGATAAAAGGCTGCCGACAGACGTTTTCTCCCTGGCTTCACTAGTCCCTTATTGGCCCAGTCAAACTTCATGTTCTGACCCCATCTGCCATGTTTCTGTGCTTCCTTGTTCCCATTTAAGTCCTCCTTCCACTCTTAAAAATTTGCGCTTTGGCTTTGAACGTGTTCTTATACATCTTGCAAGTGAGTCATGGAGGTTTTTATTCTAGCCTGTGCTTTTAGTAAGTGGAGAATTAGGATTTCAACCCAGGTGACCTGTCATAATAATAACTACCTTCTAAGATGTTAGATTAATGGAAGCAAATGTTAGTTCAGCCCCTCCCGCCCCAAGGGGGCTTTGAACACCTGCATCAGGAGCTCACACACAAAATCTAATCCAGTCCAGATGTCCATGTGGATGGTTTCTGGTATAATGTGTGTCACAGACCCACCCAATTTTGGTGCTTCTCACTGCAAACTTTGCTGGTTGCAATTTACTTGTTACTAGTATCATTTACTGGTTTGTCCTTCCTATATTTAATTTAGGCTTCTAGAGTGAAATTCTAAATCCACAATGGGGCCCTGACTCCATATAGCTTCTCTTTAATCTCTCTAGGGTAGGTGAGACCCCCCCTGTCTTTTGATCCAGTAAGTATCAGTCACCTTCTCTTTGTAGGTCTTATCATGCTTCCAATTAACTGTTCACTGTAGGTCTTCCTTTGCAGTCTAGAAGCTCTGTAAGGGCTAGACCTTGTCTGCCTGATTTACCTCTCTTTCCTGATTAGCTCTCTTAGAGCTTGGTACAAAGCAAGAATTCAATAATTAAATGAATGAATGAACGAATGACTGGACCAAACAACTATCCATCCAACCAACAAATGATCATAAAAGTACACCAGCCGATATTGGGCATGTGCCCCCTTCTTGTTATATTGTTGTTTTTATTTTAATGTTTATTTCTTTTTGAGAGAGAGACAGACAAACAGAGAATGAGCAGGGGAGGGGCAGAGAGAGAGGGAAACACAGAATGTGAAGCAGCTCTAGGCTCCTAGCTGTCAGCACAGAGCCCGGCGCAGGGCTTGAACGCATGAACTGTGAGATCATGGCTTGAGCTTAAGTCAGATGCTTAACCAGCTGAGCCACCCAGGCGCCCCAGTATAAGTTTTTAAAGCCTTGACTATGAGAAAGTTTAGAGATCTCTCCTTCTGTCTGTCTCTGAAACTTTGCCCATATATCCCATCTCATCCCTCTCCCATTTTCTCTTTCCCAGGCCCTGAGTATCGAGGTATCTCAGCTTCTACAGGTACCACTGATGCCAGCATAAGATAATAATAATCACCCCCATTTATTGAGTGTCTCCCAGGCCACCTATGCACTAATGCATTTGTATGCATTATCTCATTAAGATGCTGAGGAAACTGAGGCTCAATTAGGTTAAATAATTTTCCATGGATCCAGTAAGCTAAATGGAGCTGGAATTTCAGCCCAAGTCTGGCAATCACCAAGACCATATTCTTGCTTTTGTGCCCCTCCTGAAAATGGAGACCCCAGCTCACTAATCTGGGGTTAGCACTCCCCAGAGGAAGCAGAGCCTTGTGAAGCAAGTTTAAGTCCATCATGAGAAGCCAGAGGAATGACCTTCAGCTCTGAGTGCCAGCTTGACTGGAGCTGTGGACCTGGGCAGGCCCCTGAAGATCAGGCCAAGGCCAAACTCATCCAGGGCTGCAGAGAGGCCTTAACAGCAGAATGGGTATAGGGTAGCAATGAGTCTAAGGCCCTTTCTAGCCCAGAAGTAGTTAGCAAGGGCTGTGAGGAGGAGATTTTGAGATGGGTATTGATCAGGGGTGGGGGGGGGTGGGTAGAATTTACCTGACTGGGAGAGAAATATTGTTCTTTGCGGGTACCCCTGTGCCTCATTGTGGACAGGGCACAGATGGTCAGTTAAATGGCTGATAATCAGGAAGGTGTCTGTGGAGAACAGTGAATCTGAGTTACTAATCGGTAATAATCTGAGAAGAGAGGGCCTCCTGAGGGAATCCACTGGCCAGTTTCCCCACTCCCCAGGTTTTTTTCTTGCTCATTCCCCACCTGGTTTTGAGGACTCCTGAAGGGAATTATTCCAGACTCACAGGGTACGGCAGCTTCAGCATCAGGGTTTGACTTTTCTGGAGGTGCCTAGAGACCCCAGGGAAAAGTGGACCAACACAGGGGACATGATGCTTTCAGGGGCCCGAGTGAGCTTGACATCTCTTCCATGCACTTCCCACCACACCTGCTGATGTTATAGGAGCCTGGCAGCCCCTCAGACCTCTCACTTTTCAGGCTTTAAAATCCACCTGACTGTCCCCAGGCGGCCTGTAGTAGCAAAAGCCAGCAGATTTTCCACGACAGGTTTAATTTTTAAAAAGCCCCTTGCTACAGGCAGCATGTGGAAGATGGTGCCTTATCCCTCAGAGATCAATTTGCAGACAGCTCCTGCATTCTGCTGCATTTCCCAGCGCACTTGTTGCAAATGCTTAAACCAGACATGAAAACAGCCTCTGGTTCACAGGGTATGAATTTCTAAAAGAGGATACTTGTTCATATTATGGCGCCTAAAATCCTGCCCTGCTTAGGCTGGAGCACATCACACATTTGGCACTTCCTGGAGGTGTGGCGTGAGAGTGTGTCCTAACCCTGTCGGACCTCTGTAATCATCTGGATGAACAGAGAAGTGAAGCTCGGTCCCAGTGACTAGAAGCAGGGTGAGGACTTCCCCAGGCATGGGACAAATCCAATGGCAGGTGGCAGGGGGTGGAAGAATAACATGGAAAAGGAACAGAACACCTGTGAGCATAAGAAATGGCATCGGATACTAAAAATCCTCAGTGGTGGATGTTCACTGGACTTGTGATCATTTTGCAATGTATACAAATATCGAATCATTGTATCATACACCTAAAACTAAGAGAATGCTGTGTGTCGATTATATTTCAATTAGCCTGACAAAGCATGTACATTACTGAGGATCCTGCAGCCAGCAGCATGCCGCGCAGTAAAGCGGCAAACTTTCCTTCCCTAAAGTCCCTCACTCAAGCACAGGGAGGAATCCTGCCATGGAAATTTGATTTCACTTGATTTCATAACAGACAATAAATGATTATATAAGGCTCAGGTGGCGGGAAGGGTGCTGCCTTTCTCCGATCTCTTCCCTGTTTGGTTTATGCTTAGCTCCAGGGAGGACTCTGGAAATCTGCTCCAGGTGAAACTACTTTCTCTTGCCCTAGGACAACAAGGAGCTGGGGAAAGAACGGGGCTCAGGGAAAGAAAGGGGATTGAGAAGTCAAGGTGTAAAGGATGCCTGTGACTGGAGAATTTCAGGAGGATGAGTAGATTTTGCCAATAGTATTCATCCAAGAGAGGAACCTGGCACCTGCTCGGCGTTGCTGAACTTTGCCTGGGGAGGCGCATGCCTTTGCTAACCCCGGACTGAGTTGGGCTGGAAGAAAATCCCAGGGAAGAGCTTGTCTGCCAAATCCAGCTTTCCCAATCCTTCCGCCCCGGGGCCAGATGAATGTAGCTGCAGAGCGGCTTTGTTTCTCTATGAGGCCGCATGTTGAGGCAGCTGGGAAGGTGCCAGGATTTTCATCCTGGGCTTTCTGCTTAAGCTCTTCCTAATTCTACTCTGACATTTCTCTCAGGTTAGAACCTGAACAGGGATGCCTTGTGGCTCAAGGGCTCAAGGCTTGCTGACTAGCGCTGGAGGCAGCTCCTAATTACCTGCGGTTACAAGCGACACAACTCCTTGGAATCTATAACCAACCATTTCCAGCAGCCCCAGCTTCCCTGATGGAAGAGTTGCATCCCGCAGCCTGTGCAGGGCAGCACCCCCTGTGTTCCGTACTTCTTCCTTCTCTCTCTCCCACTGTTGGTGACTGCTCCGTGGGCTCAGGGGTCCCACAGGAGGCCGGAGCATGAGAGGTGTGCCTTGGTCACTGCCCAGGCTCTGGCTACCGTCTCCTTCTGCAGAGGTAGGCACTGTTTGCCTGTGTGCGTGCACACCCCTCGTGCACCCTTGGCCGGAAGTTTTCAGGCTTCTCAATGGACTGGTCTGTCTGCCAGCAGTGCTGCTGGTGTGTGTGTGTGTGTGTGTGTGTGTGTGTGTGTGTGTGTGCGCGCGCGCGCGCGCACACGTGCTTGCACACACGATTTCCTCCCATCAGTGATTAGTCCTAAACGAGGCTGGATAATACACCAACACTTGCTGGATCCGATCACCCCCCAGCAGCCTGTTCCTCTACCAGCTGTGGTTGCGGGGTCAGCTCGGCTTAGCCACGGAAGTTTTTTTAGTTTTTTTTTTTTCCTTCAGGGTAGAGGTAAAGATTAGCCTGACATTTGTAAGTTTGAAAACCCTGTAAAATGCCATGTGCAGTCAGTTGTTATTTGTCCACATGTGTACTTTGTAGAAGGTAAATGCCCCCATTTGGGGCCACGGCCTGGAGCCCTAAATCCTTAGTAATTATAGTGGGCAGAGCACATGGGGGGAGGGGGACAGGAGAATAGAAACTGTATATGCTGTGTACTCTGAGTGCAGGGCCTTTGGGGCCAGGGAACTTTCATGGCATTTACAAATGATTCATGGCTACAACCCCCACAGGGAGTTTACTATAGGTTATTTAGGATCCTGAGGCTTTGGTTCAGGACACAAAAGATACTCCTTCATGGAAGCAGTGGGAAGCAGTACATCAAAGGCCCCAGCCCAGAGCTTGGGAACAAATGTTCGGGGTAGATGCTAATTCTTCCCCTCAGTGAGGCCAAGAGCAGCCCCCTTGGGGAGCCTGGCTTCTGCCTCTCCTAGGCTGCCATGGCGTCAAGATTCCAAGTTTCAGTTGTTGTTGACCTAGCTTCCACTTTGTTTGCATGCCCTTCCTATTGTCTGCGTGTGTCCGGTATGGTACAGGAGTCTGATTTTCCTTGTCAGTCTTGAGCTTGCCAAGGAAAATAAAACCATCAGGTTGGAAGCTTCTAGAGAGTGGCACTGTGGCATCCCATCCACCTCCTGACACACCAGCCGGGCTTCCCCAAGTGTATTACTTCCCCGTGGCTGCCATCATGCATGACCACACACTGGGTAGCCGAAAACAACAGAAATTGACTCTCTCACACTTCTGGAGGCCAGAGGTCCAAAGGTGAGATGTCAGCAGGGCTGCGCTCCCTCGGAAAGCTCCAGGGGAGAATCCTTCCTTGCTTCTCCCAGCTTCTGGTGGCTCCAGGCACTTGCTGGCTTGTGGAAACCTAACTCTAGTCTCTGCCTCTGTATGCAGACGGCCTTCATCCCTTGCCTCTGTGTGTCCAATCAACCTTTCCTTTTTCTTATAAAGATACTGGTTGTTGGATTAGGGGCCTGCTCTAATTCTAGGACAGTCTCATCTCCAGATCCTTAAATTAATTACATCTGCAAAGAAGACATGCAAAGATCTATTTCCAAATAAGGTCACGTTTACAGGTACTGGGATTTAGGACTTGGACATTTTTTTTGGGGGGGGGGGATGCAGTTTAAGTCATGACACCACCCTTTTCCTCCCCTCCTTCCCTCTCTTCTTCCTCTTCCTCCCCCTCCCCTGCTCCCCTTTTTTCCTCTCCCTCCTTTTCCTCCTCCTCCTTCTGCTCCTCCTCCTCCTCCTCCTCCTCCTCGGGTCCCTTCCCAGAACAGGAATTTTTTTCTTATGAAGAATATTCTTGTGCAAGCTATGTTCCTTCTCCTGGATGGTTCTTGGAATAAGGTTCAAGTATTTGGTTCATCCTAGTTCCCTTAAATCTTAGAATAAAATATTTTCCTTTGCTTTTCTCATGAGTAGTCTACTTAGAACCCAGTGGAACTCTGCTGCAAAGAGAGATTGACAAGACACACAAAGCACCAGGCTCTCAGAAAAGAGGTTTGTGTTAGACGTTAGAGAGAACTTCCTGCTGGCAGAGGTTGTGAGATGTTGGTAAGTAATACCCACGGCAGATGGTTACGAACAACCTTTTGTTGACCTTCCAGCTCTGATCTCTCAGATTCTCATTCTGAAAACCTTTGATGGTCCCTTACAGCCTCAGAACAAAGTCCAGGGATCTTGTGTCAACCCATACTTCCCGCTGCAAATTGCAACTTCATGCTGTTGTCTGATGCCCGGCTGCACCGGCAGTCACAGCACGTGCCATGTACTTAGTTCCATGTACATCCTCTCGCATGGAGCGCCCCTCACCTACCTCACCTCCTCCCACTGATCCCAATCCAGCTGTCAAAACAGGATTCAGATTCTACTTTTCCCACTCAAAGCCTCCTTCAGTCTACTTCCAGCTAGAATCTTTCTCTTCCCTTATTTGTCTTTCCAGGGTATTTTGTTTGGTCCTTTAGAGGAGGTATCATTCATGTATGATTGAGCACATATCTGATGTTTCCTGTGGATTTGGGGGCCTTACTCCTATTTTTATTCCTTGCATTCCTCCATGCAGTGCCTGGCACATAGTAGATGATAATTTAATCTCCTAGAGTAACAACTCAGTTGCCACTCACCTGCCTTTGCACTTCAAGTCCAGAAGTGGGGATTCTAGCCCTGTGTTTTCAGATAGGCTGTCCTTCACTGCTGTCTCCAGCAGGCATCCCCAGGTCAGGCTGCTCTCCCAGTGGCCCACACCCACTGCACCAGGGTGACAGGCTATCCCAATTTGTATGGAACTGTCCTGGTTTCGGCATCTAATGCTCTACATCCTGAGAAACTCATCAGTCCTGGACAAACTGGTTATCCGACTCCACACTCAGTCTCTACTGGCTCTTGCTGAAAGTTCCTAAGAATTGATTGTAAGTCTGGTTCCATCTTTCTGCAGTCATTTGTTGTAAAACCACTTCGCTGCTTTCTTCACCTGTAGGTGGGCATCTGGCCTTGGCCGTGCACAGCCCTTCTGAAGCTGTCCCCGAGACAGTATCATAAATGTGACTTCTGAACTTTCCACCCAGCTCTTTGGCATCCTGGTCTGGTCTCCTCCACACCAGCCCAAATTCTAACTCAATCCATGTAGCTGACCCTTCCAGGTAACCTTTCTCCCCTCACTCCTCCTCCCAACTCTGTGCCTTTCTCATATCAAAGAGGGCCTCAGAGGATTGGAGCCCAAACCAAACCCTCCCCTCTGTAGAACCACAGCTCAAAGATGCCTCCTCTATGAAGCCCTCCTTAGGAAACTCTTCCCCACCAGCTCATCACCACTCCATCCTTCTTCCTCTAGGGGTTCCTAAGTGATTGAATGGATCATGACCTCTTGGGGGGAAGTGCCTGGTGCCCTGAACCAGTGTTGGGACCTGAGTTCCACCCCGAGTTTCCTGTAAGGTCAAGTTCTTAACCTCAGTTTCATTAATTGTATAATGAGAAAGTTAAGTAAGCTCTAGTATTTTTACCAGCCTTACCGAATTTGGATTCCAAGGGTATCTGCTCTCCCTCTATGCTCTGGAGAGCCTCAAGTACAAATGTCTTAAGCAAGACAGCAGTGGAAAGAGACTTCTGGAATCTCCTCTCCAATTGGTACATTCCCTCCTCCAGGCCCTGCTTGACTTATAATTCCCATCTTTATCCTTTGACTCCCCAGGATAATCCCATCCTGGCCCAGCTGTGAGTAGGACAAAAAAGCCACCACCTACAGCTTAAGAGATCTTAAGGTACAGTTAGAAGACTGATTCCTTTACCATGACTTGGCTTACAGAACTCAAGATTTGAGAGGAGAGGTTAAATTCCTGAGCCTTGTCCTGGGCTCAGTTTCCACCAGACCCACAGCTATGTCTCCCTCTCTGTGCCCAGGATGAACTTGTCAGGACCTGTGTGTCACTTCCCTTGGATGTTTTCAGTGTAGCTAAGTCTATTGAAAAAATGGACTGGGTGAACCTTGGGTTTCGAACTCTCTAACTTGTGCACATCTTTGTGTGTGTGAGCACCTACTTTTAACGTTGCACCCCACTTTACCTTCAACAAGGCATTGTCACATATTTTATTTCAACTGATCCTTGCTACAACATCTTGAAGTTCATACTATTATTACTCCTGTTTTCAATGTGGGGAACCTGAGATTCAGAGAAGTAAAATGTAGGATGTGTGGCAAAACTAGAACTTAAACTCGTATCATCCAACTCCACATCCCACACCCTTTCCACTAGCCCACTTGCCTGTGTGCACCTGCAGCGAGATAGTGAACAGCCTTGGGTCTCCCCAAACTCCTGTTCTCCCTGAGAACATTCCACTGACAGAGGCAGGTGGCCAAGGGACCTACCTCATCCTTGGGCTTAGTTCTATAAACTAGTGTCTTCCACCCAAATCATCTCTTTGGTCTTGTTAAAATGCAAATTCTAATTCAGGTCTGGCGGGGGGAGTCAACATTTAGCATTTCTAACACAGCCCCAGGTGATACTGGTGAGATACCGGAGGCCATCAGGAACCAACATGCCACGTTCCTGAGTGCAGACACAGCCTCAGTTGATGGCACTTTGAGGAGCACACTTGAGCAGGGCTGGAAATAGGTGGACAGGAACAGGGAATCTCTATCTCTCCAGGCCAGTCTCCAGGAGTCCACTGTTCTTCCCCAGTGACATAGGCCATGGAGAGGCCCAAGAATGCTGATCATGGAATAAGAGAACCTAAATACCCACCCCTCCCCTCCACCCCCATGGAATCTGTCTGCACTCAGGAACGTGGCATGTTGGTTTCTGATGGCCTCCTGTATCTCACACATGATGTGTCAGCCTGGGACCTGGCCTTCATGCCCTTGAAGCTGTGGTCCCTTGGCAGAGTGAAATCAGCTTTGTCCCGGAGTGGACCCGAGGCACGTTGTAGCATGACACCTGCCTTGCACTGTGTTATACCAGATGGATGGCTCTCAAGTCTGATAACCATAGTTTCTCAGCTGGCATATACAGTCTAGAAAAGGTCTTTTCAGCTACTTTCAGGAGCAAATGGACATCTGGAAATAGAGTTTTAAATATACCAAATACCAGTATTTCCAGGTTTAAAAAGCAAAGCATAATATTTTAATCCTGGATGCCCTAGAAAATCAAGGCAACATAAGGCACCCATAAAGCATTTCCTCACAGAGACCTTCCCTGACCCTGATGCTTCCTGATTCAAGTTAGTTCTCACATCCGTTTTTACTCAAAGCGCTTTTTCCCCCTCATATCACTTAAACGATTGATAATATTAAGTATACAGTCTTTGACTGGTATTTGCTTCCCAGAGTAGTTTTGTCTTTTGCTGTATCCCCAGTAATTAATGCTACCTGTGTCTTTGAGGATGGGTCCCCTGATCTTTACCTCTCAGGCACTAGGCAGTGGTTTTCAGGGTGTGGTCCCTGGTTAGAAAGACAAATTCACAGCCTCACTCTAGACCTATTGACTTAGAATCTGGAGATAAGCTCAGAAACCTGTATTTCATCATGCCCCGCTGGTCATCCTAATGCCCCCTAAATCTGGAGAACCATTGCATTAGGGTTTGGGACAAGTTCTACAGTATCACACAGCATGGGTTCTGGTGCAGCCTTACAGCAGACGGTCAGTAAGAGAAGAGTGACATGGGCTCCTTGGACCCTCTCATCACCTCACAGAGAGGTGCTGGGGCCCATTTGAGGTCTGCATTCCAGTGGAGGGACCCTCACTCCTTGCCCAACTTCCCCCTTATAGTGTGAGACAGCAAGCTGGTAGAGAGGGGATGCAGAAAGGCTTTGGCATGGGCATGCTGGATCTGGGGAGCTCACTGGTTACAGGAGTACTCTTGGAAAGCTAGCTTCCTGGACTCAGAGAGCCCTGAGTCCAGGAGAAGCTGTAGACCCCACCACCCCCAACAGAGTGGAAGCCCCAGGCCCTGGGAAACAGACCTTGGATGTAATCCCTCCCAGGAGAGAAGCAGTCCAGCCAGCTCACTGCCCTGAAAATGCAGAGTGATATCCCAGGGTCTCTGTGGGACAGCTCTGCTTCCAACCCTGGCACTTAGTAGGCACTGGATGTTTTAGGGGTGAATGAGTAGGATAATTTCCAATTCTGAGGCTGATTCTGCTTTTCTGAGGTTTGGGTTGGTCACCAGCAGACTGGTAGCCTCTCAAATACCCAATCAGTCACGATATCTCTTGATGGGCTGGCCAGAAGCTGCATTAGCCCGTTTTGTCGCCATACCTAAAAACAGGTGCTTGTGCTGGACTTCCAGATTCCTCACTCCCATGCGATCAGCCTGGCTTTGTGAGAATGCTCAAGGGCTCCTCAGCTCCCCTCTCCAGCTGTAACCAGCACCCCCAGGCTGCCAGGCCAACTCAGGACAGTAGAGAGACTCAGTCTGTCTGTCCCAGGGCCACCCAGGCAGATGCAGTAGCGGGGACTATTTCTTTCTACCCGAATGGAAGAGCTGACTAGAGACCTGGCCCTCAGAGCTTTCTCTGAGGCATCCTGACCCTCCTGAGAAGATTGATCTTGCCTTGTTCCTGCCATCCACCCAAGGAGCCTCTCTCCAGGGCACTATGATTGACTTTCATTGTTTAATTAGCAGCCTCTGAACAGCTCAGGGAAGCAATTACACAGCACCTTCCAGACACCCGCAGAAAATGAAATGACGGGGGCTTTCTTGTTGGGCAGGTCCCCAGCCCCAGGCTCTCATCTCTTTCTTCTGCTCTCCATGCCTTTTGCTTTGGCCAGAAGCTCACATTTCTCCCCCATCTTTTGTGAAGTAATCTCTTTATCACATGAATCCTTTACAACCGACCCTCTTCCTTTACTCTTAATTTCTGCTCAGTGTCTTAATCTCCATCCTCTTTCTTGATTTCCTCCCTGCTGCCATGCATTTTCTGGACTTGTAAATAATGCCACTGACAAAGCTTTGAAGTACTTTTGTAGTATTTGCCACCCCTGAAAACACACACACACACACACACACACACACACACACACACACACACCCATGCCACGAACTGAGCTTCCTTCATCTGTTTTCATAACTTGAACCTCTCAGGTCTTATTCCTCCTCTCACTTTGCATTAGGCTCCCACAGCTTGTTAAACCTGTTCCCAGGTATGATTACCTTCCAGGCAGCTTCTCCATGATCCTTCCTGCAGAGATGAGAGCTGGGAGGTTGGGGGCAGTAGGGACATAATCAGGGCCCCGAACCACAATGCTCTTACTCAAACCCAGCCCTGTCCTGCAAGCCCCACTGTGTCCCCAGTGCTGTGCCAGGAAAAGTGCAAGGGATGGAGCATCTGGGTGCTGCTTCCTCCAGCCCACATGAGATCGAGGGCTCTGGAATTCTCAAACTGGGGATCTCACTCGTTCTGCATCTGCTGTGCCCCAGCATGGTTCTCCTGGAGACTTAGAGAAGCCATGGGTACTAGAGCATCAGGAATTCTAGTCTAATGGAGGGAATTCTTTTATGACAACTCTCTTTGGCCAAAGGTCACCTTGAGCCAGTAGTCTCCTTTTGCTAAGATTTATTCCAGTCAAATTCCTAGGAATAGAGAATAGAATGATTGATTCCTTCCGAATTCATGGTGACTAGATTTGATCCATTGTCATTTGCTCCATTGTTTTTGGTTTTCCCAGACTTCCCATGACCCAACGTGGTGCTTCTGAGAAAGCCTGCATTTGTGCAAAGACATCCCCTCCTGCCCTCGGCTCCAACAGGTGACTTCCTGACTCATCCCTGGCTGCTCACCCAGTTGTCTCCCTTCCAGGAGTTATGGGAGCACTATCTCTAATCAATTTACTTCAGGCAAATTAAGCAAGACCTTGCCTTCCAGGAATCCTGTCCACTCCTTTTAATCTAGCTGCATTCTTCAGCCCACCCCCAGGACATTTCCTTTATGCAGTTCTTTAGAATATTCCCACATGGGTATCAAGTTAATTAATGCATAATGTCACTACAGGGATCAGCAAGTCCCCTGGGCTGTCCCTTACGGATGGCAGGAGGTTGACTTTTTCCACATGGTACCTAAGGCTGGTCCTGGGCACTGAGCACAGTGGCTGTCTGTGCAGTTTGGGATGCACAATCCATATAGGGTTGTCTGTGAAGACTTCCCATCCTCCTTATGACTGCTTCCTTGCAGTGGAGCTTGGGTAGAACCATTGCTCACATGTAGCTTGGTGTCAATATCCCAGGGCCGGGAGCCCCAGGAAAAAAAGGTGTCTTCACTTCTTCATTTCTTCCTGGCCTCTCTTTTGCAGCTGTAGTGTTTTCAGTGTCCTTATTCCTTCCTCTTTTTTGCCCCTCCCTCCTGTACAAGCAGAAGGACCAAGGAACTAGACTGCCGAGGAAGAGTTGGGTTGGCCTGGGTCCTTCTGCATTCTTCTTGCCTTTTGGGATTTTTCCTACACCGTGTATATAGAGCGTGTCATATTTGCTAGCATGTTTCAGGTTAGTGATACAAACTCATTTATCCTATTGGTGGTAAACTCTACATTTACAGAAGCCAAAATGAAGAGGAAGTTTGGTAATATTCCATTATTTTGTATGTCTTCATTATCGTGGATCATGTAGTGACGTGATTCAGAAAACCCTCATGGTCACACTCAACAACACATGTGCCAGCCATTTGAAGGATCCCAGTGACCAGTTTACCAAAGCCTGAAATGGACCGGTTTAAATGAGCATGTGTCCCCTCGGGTGAAAGTTATTTGCCTTTTTAGAGATGATTTTCTATGAGGGGCAAGCAAGTACCTTGGTCACTTGTTGAGCAATGATTGAAGGGATTGCCTTCAAGTTTAGTTTCAGTGCCAAGCTTACCTTTCCCCTGTCTTAGCCCGAGTATACTGAGTGTGTTTTGGTTCTAACTAACCTGAGTTTGGTTTTTCAGAAGGTTCTTTAATAAAGAAAAATATTTTTAATCATAAAATTTAATCAGAAGCTTTGTCTCAAAGCAGGGAGAAAGGAAAATTAGGCCACTACCCTAAAGAGAAGACTGTTTCAAATCCACCTAATTAAGCCCCAACAGGTAAATAACAAAGGGCAAAGGAACTAAGACAGTGGCAGCCTGTAAGTAAAATTCTAAAGCCTTTTCAGAGGAGAACAGCTTCTGGCAGAGTGTAGGACTGAGGATCTAGAATAAAAGGAGAGAAAATACACCCAGAAACAACAGAATTGGGTAATCAGAGGAGAAAGCAGCACTAGATGTGAGAAGCCTCCTAGCATGGCTAACATTTCATCAGTTCTAAATCTAGTCACCATTCTTAGAAGGTAAAAGTCTGTTTTTAAAAAGATAGGAGGGAATGGAAAGAGCTTTATCAGAAGTTGATTTGTGATTCTATTTGAAGAATATATTTGAATATAATTAGAAGAAGACAGGGTGGGGTATTCTTTTCAGAGACGGTATTTCCTGGTGTGGTGGGGAACACTGAATGTATTGACGGAAATAAGTGGGTCACACTTTATTGTCTTGTTCATCTTTATCTATCTGTGCTCTCCTTCCTTGTGCACCCTTCTCTCGATTGCATCAAGTCCCTCCCTTCCTTCCAATCCCTGGGTAGGTCTCAATTTTGCCAGGAAGCTCTACTCTCCTTACTTAGTTCTTATCACTCTAGCTGGGTTGAGGGTGCCCTCAGAGGTCCTTCCTCTTCTGGGTCACAAAGGAACACTCTGTCCAGGGTGCTGATCGACTGTCTGTCCTGCAGTTAAGGTGACTTGTAAACTTCCAGATATGTTGGACTGAAAATTCATTTTGGCTAAAGCCCTGTGGCCAATGCCCAAACAAAACTACAAACATTTTTAGTTAGGGAGTTGACAAGGGCTGCCAGTAGCACTCTGCCAGACTGTTAAGGAGGTTTTTTTTTTCTTAACAGTCTTTTTTTTTAAAGTGTATTTATTTATTTTGAGAGGGGGTGGGGCAGAGAGAGAGGGAGAGAAAAAGAATCCCAAGCAGGCTCTGTGCTGTTTGTGCAGAGTTCAATGTGGGGCTTGAACTCACAACCGTGAGATCATGACCTGAACTGAAATCAAGAGCCAGACATTCAACCGACTGAGCCATCCAGGTGCCCCAATTAAGGAGTTTTATCAACATTTCTTTTTCTCTATCCCTGCTGGTCTCCTTTCAGTGAAAACAGGCCTGGTGATGTCAGAGAAACTGGGTAGCACCAACCCAGCAGACATATCTCATGGTAGATTTGGGTCTGCCAGATTGTCATGATCTCTGAGGATTTTTTTGTGACCAGCAATGGCCTTTCAAAAGCAAGAATGCCGTCTGGTGGGGGCCTCCAGCTATTGCGTGGAGGGCTGTCTTATTCTGGCAACTATGATTAAGGATGAAGGGTTCAGTTCTAGATGCCGTGTAGGAAGATGGCTGACCCTATTATTTTAGCCCTTGCCAGGACATAAAGCGAGCATTTTTGAGCATACGAATGGCCAGTCTCTGAATTCTATGTTCTTTTTTTGGCAATCAAGCTCTAAATTCTGGACTCTTTTCACACAATTTCCCTCTTCAAATTCTTGGGCTTCCATTTCCTTTTCAGTAAAATGAGAATTAACCCATATTTTGGAGCTGTAAGAAATATGGGAGCCCGTCAGTAGTATTTTTGGTAGGGAAGTGATATCTTAGAGCAAGAGGAGTTCTTTGAATGTCAGTAGTAAGACAGCTAGACTGACCAGTCCTCTCATGGAGCATCTAACACTTCTGCTGAGGGGCTGGGGAACCAAGAAAGAGAGAGTACAAGGATTGGGAAAGGAGATGGTCTATCAATTAGAGTTACTGTTTCAGGCAGCAGAAAGTGACATTGGCTAATCTGAGAAAAAGAGAGTTTGTTGGAAGGAGGTAGAATAGCTTACAGGTCTTGCTGAAGAATTGAGCTGAGAGAAAATAAGATCCAGGACAGGAGAGACTGCTGGCAAGACTGTCAGGACATCACTGCTGGATGGATTCATTCCAGTTGGTTTTTCTCTCTTCCCATTCTTCAGGATTCACAGACCCAGGAGATAAAGTCTTGTAGTCCTATCTTGGATCATAGGCCCAGCTTTAGCTAGATTTCTTCATGGTTAAAAATATGTAAGTGTCTCTGATGTGTCAGGCTGTGTTGTATATCAGGGATACATCAGTGAACAAAGTTGCTGTCTTCATGGGTCATTTGATGTAGAGTGGTCAGAGAAGCCTTCACAGACTAGAAAACATTTGAGCAAAAACTCAAATTATGTGAGGGGAATAGGCTGTGTGGATATCTGGGAAAGAGGGTCCACACAGAAGAAACAACAAATGCAAAGGCCTTGAGGCATACAAAAGAAAGCAAAGAGGCCAATATTGTTGGGGAAGAGTCAGTGAGGGGAATGTGGTGGGAGATATTAGAGAGGTTGAGGTAGGGGACTCACCCTGTAAGACAGTATGTGGATGTTAACTCTTACTTGGAGTAAGTAAAGTGGAACCATCAGAGAATTTTGAGCAGGAGAGCAATGTTCTCTTAGATTTTGAAAGACTGATCTGGTAGCTATATTGAGAACAGAGTGGAGCACAGCAAGGGTGGGGGCAGGGGGATCAGTTCAGAAAACACTGTAATAATCTAGATAAAGAATAACGGTGACAGAGAGTGGAGGTGTGGGGGAGGTGGTCGGATACCATGACAGAGCTTCCTGTGGGAGTATAAGAGAGAGTGGAAGATGATTATAAGGTCTTTGGCCTGACTGACTGGAAGGATGGAGTTGTTCCTAAGTTGATGAAGACTTTTAGAGGATCAGGTGTGAGGAATATGTGTGGGTGGGGCAGGCTGGGATCAGGAATTCAGACTCAGATCCTGGGCTGTATAAATTTGGGAGTCATCAGTGTGTGTGTGTGTGTGTGTGTGTGTGTGTGTGTGTGTGTGTGGTCAGTATCCTGGACCTATGTACTCTGCCAGTGGAGAGAAAATGGTATAGTTTGACTCATAGGCAAGTAAAAACCCTGTTCCCATTGTGGTCAGCATATAGAAACCTTTTGGCGGCCCTCTTGTCTTGCAGCACTGGGTTGAGGACTGACTAGCAGACTTTTATAGATGGGATCCCTGCCCTCTGTGGCATGACAGTCCTTTTTTACAGGCTCTAGTGCTGAACATGTATATCTTCCATCTTCCTTTGCACCCATCACCCCCTCCCAGCATTATAAACACCCCCCAACACAGCCACATACACACATTTATTCAGCAAACATTTGTTGAATGTCCAATGTATGGAAAAGATAGCAGAGATGAAGTGTCACTCCCCAAGGAGCTGGACTTCTGAAAGATGAGATGGACGAAGGACAAATGATGGAGATAGTGCATGATGAGTGCTGCCTTGGGGATGCACACTAGGCCCATGGAGGCAGGAAGGGGTTTGAGAAGTCTCGCAGACCAGATGCTGCCTTCTGCCGGATCCCATCACATGAGGGAGAGTTCACTGGCAGAATGTGAGGCTGTGCGGTGGGCCTTCCATAGTGGTCAGCATGCCCCAGTCCTGAGGTGAGAAAGAGCATGGGAAGTATGGTGACTCTAGATCATTCCAGACAAAATGGAGTCTGAGGCCTGAGTGACTGGCAGGAAGAAGCAGAAAATGAGGCTAGAGAGTTAGGTGGTGGCCACTTGCAGAGGGCCTTGTAGCCTTGAGGAGCCTCCAGAGAGGTGTGAGCAGGGGGAGGATATCATCATTTTTTAATTAAATAGGAGGAGGAGAAATATTAATGTTAATATTAATAGTGGCATTTCTTGAGTGCCCAGCATGGAGCATTTCACATTTATTATTTCCTTTAATCCTTTAAACAACTTTGTGGAGTAGGTACCATTAAGGCTTTAAATGGGCACCCTCTCCAGTTCCTAAGAAGCCCCATGAGCAGATTGGCCATCACAGAGTCCAGGCCTATGGCTCTCACTGTGCTCTGCTGCCACAGGGCTTGGCATCTGCCCACAATGTTTTGATGGCAGGAGAGAAGGCTGAGCCACCTGGGAAGGTCCTTGTCTGCTTCCTGGAGTGTCCACTGTACCCAGAAATTTAGGGGGTGATTATGAAAGAATAAAAGCAGGTGTTTTGTGGAGTAGAATACAATGCAGTTACTGTAAGATAAATGTAAGACTTAAGGAAAGAAATGTTGCATTTTTTAATAGGCCTTTTTGGGGGCTTCTGTTTTTTCCTCTTGCTCCCTGCCCCTTCTGGAACATTTTGGTGGGAATTCTTAAGAAGCACAGTACCCTAGTGTTCTGACCCCCAAAGAAGAAACAGCTTCTAGTGAGGTCTCTGCAGGGGGTGGGGGGGGGTGCTGCTTGAGAGTAGTTAGGACTGGCTGAGGAGTAGGGGGTCCTATCTAAAGGGGCTCAGCAGGATATCCTCACATGTAATCAGTTACTGTGACTCTCCCTGGTTCATCTGCTTTGTAAGTTCATCATCCTTTGGAACTGGGTGCGGGATATATGACAGCTACATAAATTTGGAGTTTGTTTGAAGTCTGCTTCCTTTGCACAAGATTTCAGAAACTTGCCTAGTAGCACCGTGCACCGAGCCATCTGAGCTAGGATTGATTTATCTCCTCTAGGGGAGCTGAGCGTGACTTCAGAAATGTGAGAAATGGAAAGACTAGTTGGAGATACTTCAGGCATTAACTTTTGGAGATGAAAGGTAAAAGACTACTTAGGACCTGACCCTGCACAGGACAGAATAAAGTACCAGCTGAGACTTGTCCTCTAATCTCTCCTTCTTTGTTGTATACTGCAAATGAATTTGATCTCCCATCCCAGCCTCGCCCTTTACGGCCCTGCCTAAATCTGCTCTCCTCAGAAGAATCTGTGTCTCTTCCCTTGACTGTCAGTCATCAAGGTCTTTCTCTAAGCCAACAACGTTTAAAATTTCAGGACTACCCTGGTCTTTGCCTGCAGCTGGTATGACTTATGCTTCTCAAAGAGCAGTGCAGTTTCAATAACCAGAGTGATGTCCTGAATTTGCTCAAAGGAAAACATAAATGTTAACACAGGACCTTGTCAGTTAATTTTCAATGGTGTGATGGCTTTGTGACAGGCTGGTATGGAAAGTAATTGAGGGGAAGGTGCTTCGTCAGGGTTCTCAGATCCCCTACTTCACCTGCACATAAACAGAGAGGCGTTGTGGTGCTCTGTAGCCACTTGGCATAGTCTAGATTGATCCTCAGGGGAAACTCCAACCTTAGCCCAAATCCCATGAGCTTTACTTCCTCTTTCTCAAGTCAGAACATTTTCTACACTTAAGCTCATTTGACTGGAGCTCCACTTAGAAAATGTTTACTTGCTTTGCACGGCTTTCTGAGAAGGGAAAGAAATACATTCTAAGAACTTGAGGCAAGAAAGACAAAAAAATATTAGACCCTGTCAGATGACTTTGTTTTCCATCTAGCTTGCTTCATTTAATTGATAATTTGATCCCCGGGTTCTCGCGTCACCAAAAGTGAGGAGAAAGGACCTTATCTTTTCCACTGATAAATTGAGGGTCCCTGGGCATCTGAACAATTCAGAGGCTGCACCCTGGGCTCTGAATAGCCTGTTGCCTAATCCAGAAGGTGTTGGGGCCTCTTGTGTGCTGAAGACTGAGTGAGGTTCTGTCCTAGAAGACAGGCAGAGGGAAGAACCTCGAGCCAGGAACACACAATAGATGAGTCGGCCAGGCTTGTGGCAGAGCGCAGAGCAAGGATGTACACTGAGTTCTGCAACGACCCGGGTCAGTGTATACTCCGGTCACTGGGAAGAGCTCTGGGGCTTGTGCATAAACCGTGCCCTTTTGTGTCTGACCCACCATCTCCTGAGCACCTCTCCCAGCCTGTTCGTGTTCTTTCTGTGGGCCACTTGGGTTCTGGACGTGAGGCTGCTGAGTTGATACCTGAGCTGGCAGTGCGTCCCAGGGGAGCCCACACAGGGTTACCCGGTTCTGCCTGGCAGGGGTGGGGCTTGGGAGGCATTTCCTGCAAGAGGAATTGATCCTCACTCAGCTAACCCTTCTCAGAGCTGGGGTCTGATGGTGGAGGCTGCAGCCACCTTGATTTTGGGCGTCCTTATGATCACAGCTGGTCTGAGTTCCCTCCGATCCGACAGGCTCTTGAATGACTCAGAGATGCTCAGGGGCCCATGTGCCACCATGGCACTGCGGGCCACGGGCTACAGGAGAGCACTAACTTGTTTCATTTGCTCCAACTTGACGTAAGTCAGCTCTGCACAGAAAATCAGAAGTGGTTGAGATAAAAGGCGTGATCTCTCCTTCTCAGCGTGGGTGGTGAAGCATCTTGCTGAACCGGGAAGAGGAATCAGGCAGAGCGTACTTTTCATATATTGATTCTCACACTTGCTCAGTGTTGGTTCAAGTAATGATTTGTGAGTTTAATAAATGTACCTAGAGCTCTGTGACTTCACCTGAGAACTCCATCAGAGCCCCCCTAAGATAGCTCTGTATTTGAACAGCAGCATGCGTGTTGTTTTTTTTGTTTTTTTTTTTTTTAATTTTTTTTTTCAACGTTTTTTATTTATTTTTGGGACAGAGAGAGACAGAGCATGAACAGGGGAGGGGCAGAGAGAGAGGGAGGCACAGAAGCGGAAACAGGCTCCAGGCTCTGAGCCATCAGCCCAGAGCCTGACGCGGGGCTCGAACTCACGGACTGCGAGATCGTGACCTGGCTGAAGTCGGACGCTTAACCGACTGCGCCACCCAGGCGCCCCAGCATGCGTGGTTTTTAAAGAGGTGGTTTAATCAGAATTTATACTGTGCGTTATTTTTTAAAGGACTTGCGTCGTTTCTTGAAATCCCAACTATTTCATAAAATCTCCCCACTAACTGGAAATAAGCCCTTGAGTTCCTCCCCCTTCCTGTAACATGCCCATTTCTACATTATTAAATTCACTTATTTAAGGCTCTGTAAATAAATTGTGTATAAAGAGAGGGCATCTTGAGGTGGAGTAAAAAGTGAAGTGGGCCCACCATTGTGAGGGACTGTGTGGTGGCGGTAAAAGTTTCTGAAGCCACATAGCTCAGATCCGGATCCTGGCTCTGCCTCTCCTCTCTGGTAGTGTGGGCAAGTGTCTGCATGTCTCAGGGATAAGGGGCCGAAAGAATTTTTACTCCAAGTATAAGAACATTTTATAAAACATCAAGAGCTATGTCTACATTATTACTGGAACCATAAATAACCTTTCATAGGAAGCTAGGGAAGGTGATGGGAGAGCCAGAAATATTTCAGCATCATTTCTGCTCTTAAAAAGCTTGCAACCCAGCTGGAGAGATAAAACACAAGAAAATAGCAGGGCGGAGACAACTCTCAAATCTGCTATCCTTATTTAATCAGTAGGCTTCTTCTGTGTCATAGATTCAGCTGTCTTGTAGACAACAGAATCCTCATTTTAATAAGGAAGAGGAGAGTTAAAAAGACAGGACAAGTAAGGTGAATACCCAGGTGCCTGCCTGGATATTGTCCACAAGAGAGGGTTATAATGGCCATCGAGTATATTGCAGAGCACAGTTGAAATCAGAAGAGCCACTCGGTTTGATTACGATTGAGCCTGAGTAGGCAATATGAGTATTGCAAATTGTTTTAAGTATCGTTTGAAAAGGACAAAGCTAAACACGAGGGTTTACTGGGCTCCAGACTGTGTAAGAGGCTTGCTGTGGGGCCCTGCAGCCCTGAGGCCAGGTCAGGAATCCAGGCTGAGTTTACCTTGCTTTCTGCTTCATCTGACCGCCTGCTCCCTGCCCCCACCCCCCAGAAAGTTTTCCTGCCCCCAATGACCCCGGGCTCTCCCTTCAAGTAATAAGGCACCAGAAGAACAGCACTGGGGCAAAAAGCATGAGGAAATAGCAGGTTTCATCACTGATTACTAGATAAGCTCAAAATTGGAAGGGACCAGAGGTAGAAATGAGACTAGGTAATATCACTCATCTGCTTCTAAGCTCAAAGCCATTTGCTGTCCTTTAACAAAGGTGACTTGTGAAGAGGCCACTGTACCTGAGGTCACATGGCAACTGGTACAGACCATTCCAGCCCTTTTTCTCACTTCCCTATCAAGAATTCTTTCTGACTCAGATGTACTGTGTTTTGACACCCAAGGATGTTCACCCCTGACCATGTCCCTTTGGAAACTGATACCAGCTGCCTTTTAGAAAAAAGAGAATTCAGACAGTGAGTCTCATTTTCCTGCCTAGCCTCAGGCAACGATAGTTCTCAGCTGCAGCTTGGAGAGGTCGTCACCCCCACGATAGCCAACAAATCCAGCATTTACTACAGACCACATTCTATCCTTAGCACTTTGCAGATTTAACTATTTTAATCTCACCCCTAAGTTGCAATTGTTCTGGAAAACAAGACCAGTGGCCCTTCTGTTAGAATAAGACTGTTGGCTTTACTGAGAGCTGCCTGCAGGAATGAATAGAGAGGGCCTCTTTTCTCCAATCTCTTCCTTGACTGATCTCACCAGGCCTGGGTGGTTTATATCCATGAAAGAGGGTGGGGTGAGCAAAAAAAGACAATGGATATTCTTTAGATAAAGTAAGGCTCAAAGCAAGGTGATCTGGGGAAGCTATAGCGTTTTGTGGCTCTTGTTTTGACTTAACGCTGCATTTGTACACTTTGAGAGCTATTTGTGGAGTGCTGATAACATTTCTTTGAAAGGAGTCACCATCATCACCCAAGGGGAAGGGCCTTATCAGTTTGCTAGGACTTTTCATTTTTTCTAACTGACAGCCCGAGAAACAAGTACTCTGTCTATTTTTGAGTAAGATAGATTGATTTCTTTTTCACAATAATTTTTGAGGTGTTTTGCAAGTAATTTATTACTAATGACAGTAAACTACGATGTTTTCAGATGATTTACTTTAAAAAATTATGCGATATTCAAAATGATAGCTGTAATAATGCCATTCCCACTCATCGTGTTCCAGTATGTTTTCTTGAGCAGAGAAAAATGTGAAGTTATAGCTTGCCAGCTGGGAAGGCCATGCTCAATGCACAGTGTGTTTGAACATCCCCTGCCATGCGTCAAGGTGACACTATTGCCCTAAGTATTTAATGCTAGATTGGAGTATGTTCACTAGAATCTTCCACTTGATTTTGAAGCAGGGGGGAAGGACAGCTGAATTTTTTCTTGATGCTAATGAGTAAAGTTAAGTTCAGGCCAGTGGCAACAAAAATAAGGAAACATAAAATGTAAGAAAACCTAAAGAAGAACCCATTTATTGTGATTGATTTGGTCCCTTAATTCATAAATGTACCCCATGCTCTAAATTATCTTCCCCTCTCCACCTACATGCAGGAGAATTTAAAAATACAGACTAGATCGAAGGGAAATGATTACTTTTAATCCGTTTCTGCCCATTGCTCATAGTCCGATCTATAATCCAACCTCAGCCACCCTATTTGAGCTTTCTTTTTAAATTTCGTAGCCTTTGTGTTCTTACCTGCCAATATTTACTTTGGCTCTTGAGTCTCCAAGAGACAAGGGACCCACATCCGAATTGCTCTGGAAAATATCTTTTACAAAAAAGTGCCCAACAAAGGCCCTTTGGCAGTTTGGGATGCAGATGACTAGGGATCAGAAGAGCAGCAGCCCAACCCAGCCAATTGCCAGTGAGGCATTTTCTGGCTCTGTTTATGCTCCCATGTTAAGTGGCAATGCCATCAAAATGTAGACCTGAACTTTGTACTGAAGGGACTACCCAAGGCTGAGATTTTCCTTAGTAAACACATCTGAAGCTGGCTCCTCTTGCTGAGCTGATCAGGACTGAGTGTGGCAGCTGGATCCCTGGGTGACTCTGTGTGTGTGTGTGTGTGTGTGTGTGTGTGTGTGTGTGTGTGAGAGAGAGAGAGAGAGAGAGAGAGAGAAAGATGCCTGCACACATACCTCAAACCAGTAATATCCACTATTTCTTTTCCTATTTCAAATGCATGATATGGAATGACCAGAGAGAAATTTATTTTGGATTTTCATGTCATAAAAGCAAAAAAATTCACTCCAAATTCATGTTTTGTAATTGCTATATTGAAATCTATTATTTCTCCTTTAGCCTTCATCATTTCCTCCATGTGATCACCTGTCCTTCTATTTGATCTCTCCACATAGTCTATTCACCCATTCTACCATCCACCATTCATTAAGAATTCATCATGTGCCAGGTATTGGAAGGGAAAGATACAGCCTTCCTTGTTCACATGGACTCAGGCTGAGGTTATCATGAAAGAAAGCACAAAGACAGTCTAGAAACACAGAACTTATCAGAACTTGGGGAAAAAGGCCAAGAGTCTTCAGGCTCCTAAGCCTCAGTTCATTATGGCTTAGAGCAGTTGTCTGCCAACTGTAGTTCCCAAAGAGCTTATTTAAAAATTTAGGCTCTGGTGTCAACTCCCCAAGATTAAGAGTCAGTAGATACTGGGTGTTCCTTAAGAGCATGCATTTTAACAGATACCTGGTGATTCTACTGCAGGTGGTCTACTGACCACAAAGAACACAGATTTAGAACCCCCGAGTCTCATCATCTCACTTTAGTGGTCCATCATAGCTGCTTTACTTTGCTTTGTGGTTCAGATCAATTTCTTGTTCAGAAGATGGTTGAGATCCTTGTGGAATTAGTTGTGCAAACCCCTAGAGACAGAAGACAGACTTCAGAGGAATTTTGTTTTTAATTTTTTTGCTGCTTCCCATCCCATGACAGTCTTTTGAACTATTTTGAATATTGGAGAGAGGCTGAAAATGCACTTGGCTTTTGCATGTTAGCAGAAGCTGGACTCCAGAGAAGGCTTGCCGAGCATTTCTAAAGAAACAGACTCTCTCATGCCTTTATTAAAAGGAACTTGTTTTGTTTGAGGTCAGAGTAATTCCTGTTGTCTAATGATAAAACATCTATACACATGTTTTTGAGATTATATCTCATCTCGCCTCTTTGCCTAGAATTGTACACATCTTTTGCATCATTTCCTCCTGGACAGTGACAAGTTTACCAGAGGCCTTGCTCCTATGTCCTATGTGCTTCTTGAGTAATGGAAGCCTCTATGTGCACATTGGAACTTTCATATACTTAGCATGAAGGAGACTGTATTGATATCTTCCTTGGTTTTGCTGATCAAAAAATAGGGCTTCAATACTGAAATACATACTTCCCCCCTACTTTGAAATACTCTCTCTCTCTCTCTGTCTCTTTCTCTCTCTGCTTGGTGACCAGAATAGTTTCTTCTGAAATATGAAGACTTACAATAGAGTATGAAAAGACTTTGTGTTCTTTCTAATCATAAACAGCATCAAGGCATAAATAATCATTCGCCATCATTAAGAATTGTTGGCCCTTTAATACATGCCAAGTAGTGACTAGTGCCAGACTGAATGTGGTGATAAGTGGCCTTAGCCTTCTTGAGCTCATTATGGTTTCTCACAGCATTTGTGGTGAGAAACATGGGAGACTTCCATACTCTACCGAGGGCTCAGTAGGAATTTTTGGGTTGGAACCTACACTTTTGAATGAATAGCGAGCAGTGCCCTCGCCCAGGCACTGTCCGTGGTCCTGAAATATTAGGCATGTCTATCACCGACTCCTCTTTTTTGGGGACCCACTGCAGCACATCAGCAGCAGAAATTTCTGTCAAATTCATCTTGTTAATCATCTCATCATGCATCTAAAAGTGCTGTCATTAAAATGGGACAAATTCTGGGTGACTGGCTTGGATAAGGGGTACAGGCCCTGGCCACAGAAACGTATGCCTCGTTGTGCTGCCAAGTGGTCCAAGAGGATTTGAACCTGACCATGGCCCTGTCAGGTCTGGGGAGTTGAGGTGGCCTGCCTGGGATGATTCACCACATACCAGCCCAAGATTCCTGACACTTCAAGGTCCAGATGCTAACCTGTCAGGGCTCCCTCTGTCCTCTGCATGAATTATTATAGGCATCTGAAAGGGGTCTTTCTTGAGCTGTTAGTTGTAATTGGATTCATGAGTAATCAATTTGCTCCCAAGTCTCCCCATTCTTTTCTGCTTGTTTATGGTGCAATTGTGCATGTGCAAATCACCAAATGAGCCTTCCTTTCATAAGGTAGGCAAGTGCTACTGCCAGTTGGGAGCCGGTACCAGGATCCCAATTTTTTTACTCCTATTTATACCCTGCACTGGGGAGACTCTGGCTTGTATGTTGGAAAGGATGAAAACAGTCCATGTGAATTTTTGATATGCTGCTTTTTCTTCATTCCTTCATCAATATTGGTAATGTGAGAATGATTAAGAGGCAGTTTCTGTCCTCCAGAAGCTTGCAACCTAGAGAGGCAAACACATAACTATAATACAATGTCACAAGGGCTGTGATTACCCAGAGGTAGGGAAATAGTCACAGAAAAGGTGGCATTTGTACTGGACCTTGAAGGATGAATAGGAGCTCAGTGGACAGTGAGGGTGTGATGGGCATTCCTGACAAAGAATACAAGGCCAGCAAGAATGAAAATACATGGATGTGCAAGGCCTGGCTGGGGACCAGTGAGTGGTAGTGTGTGGCTTAGCACAGGGACTGGGAAGGAGAAGGGGCCAGAAACCCATTTGGGGACAGGCCTTCAAGGAGACAAAAACTTGTGAATGAGGCAAATGCAGTCTTGGCTGCTCTGCAGAAGTGAGCATCCACAGTTGGTCATTAAGTTCCTGATGATCCTTGATGTTTCTGTGCAGATTTCCTCCATTTGTATTTCCTTTTGTTTAGGAAGCCTTCCCTGTTCACCCTCCAGTCTCTCCTCTCAGGCTGAGCTAAGTGATCCATGGGCAAGTTCATCATTCCACCATCACGTTGGGTTATATATTTACCTTTCCTGTATGAAGCTTCCCCAACCAGACCAGAAGCTTTCTCAGGTTGGATGCTGGACCTTATTTGGGTTGCTTTTTTTTTTTTTTTTTTTTTGACCAGCATCTAGGACAGTGCCTAGGTGCCTAGCATGGAGAGGATACTCAGTAAACGTATCTTGGATGAATATGTGAAAAACTGAATGGATGCCCTAAAATTTCCTGTAAGATGGAGACTAAGACATTGCATTTAGGGATTTGAAAATACTTTCATAAGCAATTCAGACACTAAAATGTATCTTTGTAGTGTAGCTATGGGCTATGAACAGTAGGAAGCTATTGGGAACAGAAGTTTCATGAAAGGGACTGTTAGCCAGGGAGGCCTTAAGGCAATTCTAAGCTATCATCTGGCCTGGAGGAAAGGGTTAATTGGATGGCAGTAACAGACTGATGGCTCCAGTTAGCCAAGCCTTTATTATACAGCCCAACCTAGACATATCAGCTGAAGTGACTGTGTGGCTCTCATC
Source organism: Neofelis nebulosa (assembly GCF_028018385.1). Taxonomy (NCBI): domain Eukaryota; kingdom Metazoa; phylum Chordata; class Mammalia; order Carnivora; family Felidae; genus Neofelis; species Neofelis nebulosa. The sequence goes on from NC_080796.1 coordinate 38,824,268, forward strand.
CTCAGGAAAGCAGTCATTTTAATATGGAAAATCATTTTCCATCATTTCCTCATGACAGGAAAAGTCAGGGAGATGGGATGTTCTGTTCCACATGACAGTCAGTAGAAGATGTTTCAATCCTGATGATTTTGCCCTAGAAAATGAGCACTATTAACTGAAGCATTCATTTGAATTGGCAGACAGGACCCATCTGTCTGAACAGATGAGGTAGGAGTGTGACGTTGACCATGAATGTCCTTAGTGAGTCGATACACTCACTTTGGGCCCCAGAAGGTAGCATCAGACCCTAAAGTCAAATTCCAACATAGGTCTCCAGCACATGGCTGGAACTCGATGGTAAAACAAAAAGATTTTGAATGTCTGAAAATCCTGTTCACAAAGCCCGTGCACTCAGCTGTATGGGAAGGACTCTTAGTATTCACCCTGTTTCTTATCCTGTTTATAAGGAAAGTAGAGATTATGCCAAATGGACTTCCTTTTTCTGAATCCCAGGTCTCTCCATATGTCCAACAGGAAAGCCATTTGATGAAATACTCTTTAAATCTCTGGATTGTTCCTTCATGATTGGCAATATCACAGAGAAAAATGAGCAGAGGCTTGGAATCAGATTCAGATCCTAACTCTACTGTTTACTGGATCAATGGTTATTCAGCCATTGTGGCCCATCAGAATCATTCAGGGAGCTTTAAAAATATTCCACCTCAGAGATTCTAATTTAATTGGCTTACAGTTCAGCCTGAGGGCTAGGAATTGGAGCTCTAAGGTGCAGCCATGTTTGGGAACTGCTGTATCAAAAAAATCACCTTGGAAACGTCACCCAGCCTCCCTGAGTCTTACATTTCATTGCATGTAAATTAGGGATTATATTATGAACCTCACAGAATTGTGAGATGAAATCAGATAAGGTCTGTTTGGTAAGTGACGGCTACTGTTATTATCATGTTGCTGAAGATGGGATTGGGGATGGGCACTGTAAGGTAGTGACCTTGAGTCTCCCACACGAATGACACAGACCACACACTTTCCCAGCCTTGGTGGGGACCATGCAAGAAACTGTAGATGGCTTGGTGAAGTCCATGCCTGGTGTGTGGTGAGGAGTGCTCAGTTCACTGCAGGAACAGACCACAGGCCCTTTTCCACATGAGGACATCCGGTTCTGCCCAATGACCAGGCTTTGGCTCACAGGTGACCCTCTGATAACCTTCTGAGGGCTGGACTTTTCCATTCCCATGGTTAGATTGTTTGTCTTCTTTGTTCTAGAATTATTGATTTCTTGTTTGTTCCTTTCTTTTTAATCTTAAAGAAATAAGGACCTGAAGCCAGAGGAACTGAGGGAACAAAAATACCTTGCTTTTATTTTTCACTTTGTTGCTCAGCACACTGGCTGACAGTCCCTACATTGTCATCAGAAGGTCCCTTAGATTTGATGAGGTCAAGTTACCAATTAGCTTTATTTTAAAGGAAAGATATGGGAAGGGTTTCCTCTCAGTGTTTCCCTGGGGAGGGCTTCCTGGGGGCCAAGGTAGACCCTTCCCCACTTCTCCTCCACCTCTGAGGAGTGGCTAGACCCACGAGGGATGGTTCTTCTCCCTGGGGGCCACAGTCACTCCCAAGGAAGTCACTCCCAAGGCTCGACATTGACCACCATGATTGACCATGACCCTCCTGATAAAAGAACATTTTCCTGATGACTAAAGGATGAGAGAGGCCCAATTTTACTCTATATAACATAGTTTTACATTTTTAAGTATAAAAATGTCAGATTTTTTTTTTCAGGAAAGAAAGGGATTTGATAGATTTTCAGACACCAAATATGGGTGGGATCAAATGGGTTTCCTTTCTGATCTGCCCTGCTTATTTAAGTACTTTGGTGAAACATCTCCAATGATTAATTTTCCCCTTAAAGTTGCTTAACCTTCAGAAGTCTGTTTACATTTCCATTAATCAGTGATGATTTTATCAGGTTAAGTTATCTCCTCTGAGGCCTTTCAGTAACCAGAAGCACATTAACCCCTGCAAGACAAGTGTGGGATTTTTTCAGAAATGCCTCAGTTCTCCTGTACATATGGAGTTAAAACAAACAATGAAATTTCTAGGAGGGTGTCTTTTGCTCATTATGTAAACTGAAACTCTCTTCTTCCATCCCTTAGACTTTAGATTACTATATTTTACTGGACCCAATTCTATGGTATCTCAGAAACCCACAGAGAAGGACAATCATTAGTTCCATCAACTTATATTGAGTCCATACACTGTGCCAAGCCAAGATGTGGAAGATGAATCAGAACCCAAGGAGCTCGGGTGGCTAAGAAAAGAGACAGACATGTAAATTATCTATTATAAATCCAAGGGTAAGGGTGATAAGTACAGGGCAGAGGCACACAGACACAGGGGTAGCAGAGTGCAGAATCCATCTGTGCTGTCAACACCACCAGGCACTCCTCTGCTGCCCACTTCCCGAGGCACAGAAGAACAGATCCTTTCTCAAGGAGCTCTGTCTTTCCTTCATTCCCTGGTTACTCAGTGCGCTCTTGCTGGGTGCCAGGCATTGTTCTCAGCACTAACAATATAGTGATTAACAAGACAACTACAATTTATCTGTGATGGCCGGAATAATGGGGGAGGTGGTCCCTCCCAGCAAAATGTGAGTGTAAAATTTGAATCTGTGCGACTGTATCTAAGCATAGCTAAAGCCAAAGCAGCCCTTGGAGCCCCAGGCAAACTTTGGGGTTGATAGAAAGGATCAATAGTCCTTTCTGTCTGTGGAGCTTCATCTTTTCCAAGTGTCTTCCATTCTCGCCTTTGAGCTCTAACTCCAGCCCCTCGACATAGCACAGCCTGGATCATTATTCCTGTTCATATAGGACAGGGAGGGGGCTGCTTGGGTTTGAAGTGTAGTCTCTTGGCCTCAGAGAAAATTTTCCTTTTTATGTCTTGGTAAAGTTCCTGGTTTCTTATGAGGCTCCATCTCAGGGCTTTGGCCTCCTTACAGAGTCTGGGGCTGGAACCCATTGGAACTTGCTCAGTGCTTAGTCATGGGTTGATGGGCATGGAGGGAAGTGTGAGGGTATGTGGGAGAGAGGCTCATTCTCAGTAGACCATGAGTCAGTTTAAAAACATAAGGACAGAAAGCTGGACCACGGCTGTGGTCCCTTCCTGGATCCACAGGGAAAAGGACAGCTCAGACATAGCAATTGGCTTCTGACAGCTTCTTTCTGCAGCTTCTGACATGCCTCAAAAAAGCAATGAGGAGCTGAGACAGAGTCTACTCTGTGCTTTGTTGCCTGGGAGCAATTATATCCCTCCACTGAGGGAGAATCTAAATTTTATTTCAGTCATCCACTTCTATGTGGTCTTCCATTTAGTCTTGGAGTCATATCAGGGATCTCATTATTGTAAATACAACACAAAAATACCTCAAGAGAAAATGCATTTTATGAGATCTAAAAATTTTATTAACCCAAACTAACAAGCGCTTATACAGCTGGTGGCAGCCTTTGTGAGCCAGAGCTCTTTCACTGAAGAATTTTCATTAGAATTAAAACCTCTCTGGTTATCAGGTGGGGTTGGCTAAGAGCCAGGGCAACAGGACCTGGGTCATGCAGGTTAAATTTAAGTGCTTTTAGTCACCAAAGCATCAAGCATCTATTATATGTGCAAATCCAGCACCAAGTGGAGAGGTCACAAAATACAGTGGAGAAAGCCCTGAATGGAATGTGTGTTGTGTAAATCTGGCCTCCTCACCTTGGCTCCCAGTTGCTCAGGGCTCCTGTGCACAGCACTTCTCTCCTGCTCTCTGGGTCATTGAGACCCACCTGTAAAAAACGAGGAGATTGAACTTGGGTCCTTTAGAACTCTCCTACCACCAAAGCTCCAGGAGAAAAGGTATGGACTGTGAAAATTATAAAGGAAGGAAATGCATAAGGGTGAAATAATATCAGCTTACCCTCATATTATGATGGTAGTTTTGTTGACTCTGCTCTCGTCCCCCGACCCACACCCTGAGGAGGCCCCACTCCCTGGACAACAGTGAGGAATGGGGAGAACAGTCTAAAGCTGCTATAATTGCTCCCATCCCTGGTCAGGAGAGAGATCTGCCACCTTTTCCTGGGCCAGAGTCCTTCCAGACAGGGGTTCAGCCAAGAATAACAGGTGAAACAATGTGGAGACAGCACTGTATGATTTACTATATACCACTTTCGGCCAGAGTCTGTGAGAGGAACAATAGATCTGTATTGTTCCTAATTCTCTTGAGCAAGCAGGTTCAGGTTAACCCATTTAGATATAATTAAAATTCTATCCTATATGACTTACCCTTTGTCTTTGGCACAGATCATTCCACATTCTTCCCCATTTCATCCCTAAGCTAACCTGACCTTGAGCGACTCCTCCTTATTTACTACTTTACTTACTTTAAATGTGGTTATTCTCACATTGATGTCATTGTCATAAAATAAAGGTTTCATGGCCTGGACAAGCCTTGATGAAGCTTCATGGACTTCATGAACTTCTGTTTGGTTAAACCCTCCAGTCTTCTTGTCTCACCTCATTTTGCTTTTTTGTTTGTTTTTGTTTTTGTTTTTGATCAAAAGAATGCAAAGAATTCCTCAGTTCTCTCCTTCTCCACCCCTCACTTCCAGTACACCTTTGTTTTCTTCCCCCCCACCCCCGCCCCACCCCCATCCTTAGGGTATGGCTGACCATAGTAATTATATTGCTCTCCAAATTCTGATGCTCTTTCTAGTTTCTATAGAGTGTTTTTTTCCTATTAATTCTGTCCACTTGGCAATTTCCAGTTTGCCTTTTCACAAGTCCTGTTTGACCTTAACATGCCCTTCCTGTTGTGGCTGGTGGGGGGAGTGGGTCTCCAGTGTAGTACAGTAATGTGGCCCTTGTTTTCAGAGAGGTGGACATCTGCCTGCTCCCCCATTTGAGAGGAATGGAGGTACACACACACACACACACACACACACACACACACACACACAGCCTTAGAAGAGGGAGGGGAGGGAGCCCAGTGTGCCAGACCTTGGGTTGGGTGTCTGACCTTTTGTCTCTTAATCCTTACACCACGTCATGAGATGGTATGGATTTTTTTTCCAAGTTTACAAACAGAGCAACATGCTCCTAGAGTTAAAAAGAATGCCTATTAAAAGTTAAAACAAATTCATCTCATTCCACAAATTCAGTCATGCAAGAAAAATAACCTTATCTTTCTATAAATCAACTTAGGTTCTGTTACAAGCTCCCATGCCTACAAGTAATGGAATTTGGGGTGACTTCCCTCATTTCTCAGGGGTTGACTCAGATTCTGTCCAGTAGACCTCCCTGTGATGATGGAAATATATTTGCATGACCCTATACAGGAGCTCCGAGCCACATGTGACTATAGAGCATTTGAAATGTGGCCAATGCAATTGAGCTAATGATTTTTTAATTTAAATTAATTTAAATTTAAAGAGCCACATGTGGCTAATGTCTAATAGTATTGGACAATGCAGTTGTGGACAAACTTACATGGTGCAAAGGCATTTAGTTGGTCTTGGTTGGAGGCACATCCTGGGAATCGTCATTTACCACATTGAGAACCCTGAGAGTGATTTTGTTTCCATCGGGATGTCCAAGTCATTGATCCCTGCAGACTCCTGGGTCACCTCTATTTCTGACCCCATGCCTCTTTAGGATTGGCTTCCTCTTAGTCACCTCTTCACACTGCATTGGGTCTAGAGCTACAGTGTTTAATATGGAAGCCACTAGCCATATGCACCTGTTGAGCACTTGAAATGTAGTTCATGAGGATTGAGGTGTGTTGTAAGTATGAAATATACAATGGACTTTGAAAACTTCAGTATAAAAAAACAATATAACATATCTCCTTAATAGTTTTTTAGGTTGATTACATGTTGAAATGTAAATGAATTTTGGACATATTGGGTTAAATGAAACACTAAAATTAAATTTCATCTATTTCTTTTTACTTTTTTTAAATGTAGCACCAGAAAGTTCACATATGTGACTCACATTTGTGGCTTGCATTATATATCTATTGGACAGCACTGGTCAAGGGGGTTACTGTGCTGTTCCTGAGTTCCCCACAGGGAGATATAAATCCATTTTCTGAGAGTCTGGCTTACAAGATGGGGGAAGTGTTAAGAGGTAACAGGAAATACCAGCGGTGGAGTATTTCAATATATTACTACCCACCCCAGCAGCTGGGTTCCCCAATGAAGAAGAAAGAGTGCCCAGACTTTTGGATCCATGAACCAGGGCCTGGGCCTCCTTACAGGGTGAGGGTCTGCCCAAGAGTGAAGTGAGGCCCAGGGAAGGAGAGGGAACACTAGTTAGCCTCTGCCTTAGGGCACAACATGTCTCATGGATCAAAAGCAGAATCCCTAAAGGTAGTAGTAATAGTAGATGCTATCCTGAGATGTAGTCTGGGGACTAAAGTACATTTGTATCCTGATCCATGGTGGCTCTACTGATGGATCCTATCACAGCCTCTACATGTCTTACTGGGTGCACCGGTCGGTGCATTCAGTCCCCATGTCAGGAACTGGATCCTTCCTCTGTCACTCCAGACTCTAGCTCAGGGCCTGGCCTTTCAGAATCCTTAGGGAAATGATTGTTTAATTAAAGTTAGGCAAACAAGGGCTGCTTTTTCTTCCCACAGTGTCTCACCTGATCCCAGAGGCTCTCTGGGAGGCAAAGAGAGGTTACTTGTAAAGCAAAGTGTTTTTAGAAATTAATTAGTATGTGGTCAGAAAGAAGGTATAACTTAAACAGAAGATGTAAACTCATCCCTTTTGATCAACCAGCTGTGCGTGAAGTACCTACTCTTGGCAGAGCCCTAGGGATCTCCAGAGTTGGAGTAGAGAGAACAGGAGTTCCCAGGGAGCCTAGTTGGAGAGGCAGGACATGAAACCAGAGACAACCTGGTCCCCATGCCCAATGGACCATGGAAACAACCAAAGATGAGCAAAGGAGGCCTCAGATATGTTGGGGGAAGGTAAAGTTCCATGCAAGTTAAAGTTCATAAATCCCATCCCATTCCAAATGCTTGTAAGGAAGACCCCATCATTTGAAGAATCCTGCAGACAGCCATCCTATAAGGTAAATTCTTTAAACAGCATACAGTTGTTGCGGGTTTTCAGAAAAGTCTTGATTTTTGTGTCACACACCCCCTTTTAAAGCAAGACCCAGCTGAGTGTTGCAAAGGAATGTCTTTGAGCAGGGATGAGGCATGCTTAGAAAATGGGATGCCAGGTAATGTGACATATAAACATGCTGGTTGCCTTCTCTGAGGGACCTTGGCCATTGTCCCAGCATCTGCTTCCCTTTGGAGCCCTGAGGCCAGGGCAGCAGGGCCCCTGGAGCTTCTCTTGAAGCTTCTGGTCTTCTGCCCAGCTGCTCTGGTCTCAGAGCCTGTGCTGAGGCCAGAAAGATCCCAGCAAAGACTCCTTTTATCCCAGGCCCCCCAAAAAGGCTGTGTTGGTTCAGCTACATACCTCAGAGAGCCTCTTCCCTTCAAGTCCTACAGAGGGGACTTGAAAAAACAGGAGCTTATTTTTATGATTATTTTTGCTGATGTTGGGTTAGAATCCCACCCCACTTTCTCAGCCCTGAAAAATCATAGTTATTCATGGTTGTCTATAACAATTAGCTCTTGATAGGAAAATTATGCCCAAGTGACAATGGTGCAAAATCCTGGAGGTGGGGGGTGGGTATGAGAAGATTAGTAACGTACAGTTGAACCAAACTAACCTAATCCCATGAAGATTTATATTGTGTGTTGGTTAAATCTGGCTGTTGACAGCTGAGGCTCAGCAAAAGAGAATTGGGCTCCTTGTCTCTCCCATCCTGGTCCTCATCCTGATGCAGAGAGTGACCAGAGGCACACTCAGTGCCTGGGCATGAGTCATCCGGTGCAGGCAGCACACTGGTTCTTCCCAAAATGGTCCCCAGGCCTGTCAGAGTGGGTGGAAGCTTGTGCTTGCCCCTAATGGAGAAGAGCTGGGGGGTTCTATTTCCAGAACTTTCCCTGAATCATCACCTGTCTTTGCTGCTTCCAGCCTCGCCGTGGAAGCAGATCTTTCATGTAGACTTGACCTGAATGAAGCCTTCTCTGAGGTCTGGCTGCCCCTATGCTCTCCCTCTAGAACCAACACAGACCTCCAACAGAGAGTCTGTGCTGATCAGACATTGCCATGGATTGTCTCTTTGGGAACCAGCCCTCTGTCCCAGAACATTCCAGGGAGGACTCCCCTTAGTGCAATAGCGAGGGGCAAAGGGGGTTATACATCAGCTTCACACAGGTACTGCATAAATCAGGTACCTAAGCTTGCTGCTTATCATCCGGGTTGTTCCCTCCAGAGGAGACACCCAGGAGAGACAAAGGGCATTCAGAGGAGGGTGGAATATGTACAAGATAAAGACAAAAAGGAGGGGCACCTGGGGGTTAGGTCAGGTTTTGACTCAGGTCATGATCTCACGGTTTGTGAGATTGAGCCTCGTGTTGGGCTCTGTGCTGACAGCGTGGAGCCTGCTTGGGATTCTCTGTCTTTCCTTCTCTCTCTGCCCCTCCCCACCCCACTCTCAAAACAAATAAATCAACTTTAAAAAAAAGACAAAAAGGATATAGACCTCACACCCTTGGAGGGCAGGGATGGTGTCATGATCCTCTGTGTTTCCTGTATGTAGCACAGTGAGTCGTACACAAGAGCTATGGGCCATCTGTTTGAGTGGATGAATGAATAAATGGATGAATTGAGACCTAATTCATGAATTATGCTGCACATATGGACCCCTGTAATAAACATGTATATTCTGACCCCTGGTATGGAAGCGGCAAGCTCAGTACATGTATAATTGCATTTAGTCCTTGGTGGCCCATTTCACTGACGAGTTTTGAGTTGAGCAATTTGCATAAAGTCACATGGCCAGTGAGCAGCAGAGGCCTCCAAAACTAAGTAAAGGGAAAAAAAAACAGAGAGGAATAAAATATTTAACAAGCACAATCCCAGGCTGGGTTTTATTATAAACCCTTTCACCTACCTTATAACATTCATACTTTATAAAATTGGGCAATAAATGGGGGAGCATGGGAGGCTTAGTCAGTTAAGTGTCTGACTCTTGATTTTGGCTCAGATTGTGATCTCATGGTTCATGGGTTCGTGAGTTCGAGCTCTAAGTCAGGCTCTGTGCTGACAGTGCAGAGCCTGCTTGAGATTCGCTCTCTCCCTCTGTCTCTGCTCCTCCCCCACTCCTGCACACACACACACACACACACACTGTCTCTCTCTCTCTCTCTCTCTCTCTCTCTCTCACACACACACACAAAATAAATAAACTTAAAAAAAAATTGGGCAAGTTAGGTTTTACTCTCCTTATGGACAATTATAGAAACAGCTTCAGAGAAGTTAAGTGATGTGCCCTCGGCCATTAGCCACACACACAGCCATGCACGCCACCATTAACCATTACACAAAGACTTGGAATTACATCCACTTGCCACAGCCAGAGCTCTTTCTGTGACCTTCATGCCCCTCCCTCCACACCTTAGACAAGACAAGGCCTCTCTGTCACTTGCTTCCCACAGTGGAAGCAGTGCATGCAGTATAGGTCAGTAGGTTGAAGAAAAATATCAATACTCACACCCTTTGGTTAGGGAAAACTTGAGAAGCCACCCTCCTGAGTGGCAGGAGAATGTGTGAGTCCTTCTAGGTTGTGGAGGCTCTTGGCACTGGGGCCTGATTTGTTGATGCTGAATTCCTGCTAACTTCACTCAGCTCAGAGCTGCCTCGGTCCTGAATGAAATTAACTGCTGTGTATCTGACTTCTGAACTTACCATTTAATGAAAATAAATGATCTTTAATACAACACAAGGAGATGTATTATTGATTACTGCCTATGTTGACTGGGACTGGGCTGTACCCTGAAAATACAGACACGAATAAGTTAGGCCAGGGGGAAAGGCAGAAAAGTCTATGCCAGAAGGAAAAATGAAATAAGTGCTAAGTTAAATCACTTGTCATGTGCTATGGGAACAATTAATTCAGACTGACAATGTATTGGAGGGTTTCCTGGAGGAGGTGGCATTTGAGTTGGACAGTGAAGAATGAGGACATCTCTGGGCAGCGAATGAAGGATTGGGTATTGCAGGCTGAGAAAATAGAAAAGGTAACCAGAAGGTCTGTTCTTTTCCACAACCACTTCCCTAGCTCTCCACACCTCTGGGCAAAAATTCACCACCCAAAGCCAGACTCAATTAAAAATGCAAATCTCTTTCCTTATGGAGAGCAGGAGTGGGATCACAGCTTGATATATATTTTATCCCCAGAGCCTACAGGTCAGGGCAATTAGAAGATGCTCATTTAATATTTATGGAAGAAAGGAGAGAGCCAACGACATTCCTCCAGGCCAGAGTTAAACCACATCTTTCATGCTGAATGCATTATTTGGACACTTAATGATCTCTTTGTGAGGCACTGGGCACTCCCAGTTGTGTCTGATCATATTGCCATCTTTGCTTTGGCCTCTAGGAGTCTCAGAACCAGATTGGCATGTTAAAACCTTCCAGTCAGCTTTTAACTGCATCTCATTTATTACCTTATTTTCCTCTGTTCTCATCTATTTGCTAATGTTATCATTTATCTTGTGGGTTGTATGCAGTCTAAAGAAAGTGTATTTGAGTCCATTGGTTTTTGAACCAAGATGGAGAAATCATTTTTAAAGGTGAATAAATTGGCAAACACAAGAGCGAACCCAAACTAAAGGAATGTTGCCCACACAATAACACCCCCCTGATGGAGAAGGTGGGGTGAGAGGATGCACAATTAGTTATCTGAACAAGTGTCAGGGGAGCCAGGCAGAAGGGAAGGCCACTGGCAGGATGGGAGGAAGGACACAACTGTTCACAGCCTCTTCAAGCCCTTGGCCCTGGGCCTAAGGTTCACAGGCTAGAATCCCAGGGCCCTGTGAGGGTCATAGAGAACAAACGCTTCAAGAAAACAAAGATACGAAGCTGTTGTCAGAACTGTAGCAGTTTTGGCATCGCCTCCTGCTTCCTTAAGCCTTGGTGTGGGAGGAATGGACAGCCAAGGTGGCCAAGAGAAAAATCAAAACAAAATAGATCCAGGATCAAAGTTTCACTTGCCGTACCGCAAAGGGTAGACCAGGCCAAACAGATCTAGAAATAACAGTAAAACATATATTCATTATCTTCCTCTCTTCCTCTCTCTCTCTCTCTCTCTCTGCCTCTCTCCCCTTCTCCTCCCTCTTCTTCTTCTTTGCATCCCCCTCCTCCCCCTCCCTCTCTTTACCTTCCCCCTCCTGCCCACCTTCTTCCTCCTCCTCCTCTTTCTCCTTCTTCCTCCTGTTATGAAGTTCCAGGTAGGCCTGGGCTCTCTGTTTCAAGTTTCTCTGTCAGCCCTTAGCAAGTCAAACTTCTTTCAAGTATCAGGAGGTATCAGGAAACAGCTTCTGAAGAGGTATTGATTTGATGTGAAAATTTCACATGGGCTGAACGCCCCTGGCCTTGGTTTTACATTTAGCTCATGGAAGTGCTATTTTTGTGAGTTGTAGTCTTTTAAAAAATTTTTTTCAGTTTGTTTATTTTGAGAGAGAAAGAGAGAGTGTGAGCAGGGGAGGGATAGAGAGAGAGGGAGAGCATCCCAAACAGGTTCTGTGCTGTGCTGTCAGCACAAAGCCCAAAGTGGCACTCAAACTCATGAACTGTGAGACCATGACCTGAGTCAAAATCAACAGTCAGACGCTTAACTGACTGAGCCACCCAGGTGCCCCAAATTGTGAGTTGTAGTCTTAAGGACAAGCAAATATTGTTCATAGTTGACATAGCATGACCATGTTCCTTTCATGGTTGCTGGAGACTTAACATTGCTGGTTTGAATGGGGGCGTTTTCTTGTGCCTGCTTCATGCTGGTTTGTGCTCTTTGCTAGACTTCATGGTGTTCCAGGGACGAGCTTTGAGCTCAGAGAGTAGACTCCTGGCTCACTGTTAGGGGTGGGTCCTGTGGGCTTTGAGTCCCATTGGGGCCCACGGTGGTCCTGAGAAGCTGTCCTTCTGCCCTGATGGACAACATTTGTGGGGACGCTTTCTAGGCCAGGGGCTCAGGGGCTTCCTCTGGAGAAACTTACTTGGCCTCTGAAAGTCACAAATGCCCCATTTGTGGCCTTGGTCTTGCACTCCTTCACAGTTGTTTATCCTTCCCCTACTGGGTGCTGGCCCTAAAGGTTCGGTGTGAGCAAGGCAGGCAAAGGTCCTGCCTGTCCAGATCACAAGTTGGTGAGGACCTCAGACGAGTGCATCACCCTGGAACTTAAGGAGGGCCCTGATGAGTATTACCAGATGATAAAGATGACATAACAGACAGTCACCCAACCCAGGTGTAGGATGAATCTAGAGGAGGTGCCATCTGAGCTGAGACCTGAGGGAAGAGTAGGGGCTGGCTAGGCAAAGCAGAGGAGGAAAGGCGTCAGGAGGAGGCTGAGGTTTCTCTCAGACAGAGGAACAGCATGAAGGCATCTCAGAGGCCACAGCATCTGGCATGGTTGGGAATCTCTGAGAGCAGTATAGAAAGGGCCAAGTGAGATATGAGCCAGGTTCTGTAGGCCTAGGGTTACAGCTAATGTGCTCCATCAGGCCAAGTCCTGGGAATGGGAGTTCAATTTAGGGACATGAAAGGGAACCACCAGGCCTGGGCCTCTGAAGAGGTGACCTCCACCAGCCCCCTGCAAAGCTCCACAAGACTCCAAGACATTTACAAACATCTTAGCAGGTCTCCAGTGTGATTGCCCAGCAAGATTTCTGACATGCAAGTATGATTGCATTTGTATCAGCCATGGTGTCTGGCCTCCTCTCCCTCCCCCATGGAGGGACTGGGGCTGGCCAGCCCCCAAAAACAATGCTTAAGGCTAGCTTGGCTAAGAGTGGACCAGGGGTGAGTTCCATGGGCCAGAAATTAGAGGAGCCAAAAGAAAGGGGGGATTCTGGGGCCAGAAAGGCAGACTGAGCCAGAACCTCCACAGGACAGCAGAATCCAGGAGAAGCTAGATACAAAGCACGAGGCAGCATGAGGCCAGTGGTTAGAGCCAGTACTTTGAAGGGAAGCAGGTTAGAATCCTGGATCAGAGGGCAGGGGCCTCATGATGTGTCCCCTGACTGGTGAGGATGGGCTGGCCTGGATTATAGGGAGTAAAAATACTTCCCCCTCTAAGTTGGTCTAACTCTTTGGTTGGGTCTATTGACCTCCTTTATTTGAACATGGGATCATTGAGGGAAGGGTTTGTGCAAAGCAGCAGCTGTGACAAAAGGACCCGTGTTTGAGGATAGGCAGATCTGATTATGAATCCCAGCCCTGCCACTTACTAGCCTGGTGGTGTTAGGTTAATGACTTAACTTCTCTAGCTTCATCTTCCTATTTTGTAAAATGGGGATAAGGATAAGGGTGTTCAGGAGGTCTAATTACCATAGTGATTGTACAGTATGGATTTTATTGTCTCCTTGTGTGATGCTTCTCCTATGCCACCCAGACAGGCAAGTCTCTCTCCAGCCCTGTATGGGAAGGCTGCTAGGCTGGGGGGAACCCAGGCACCATGTCCGCACAGCAGTCAGATCTATTTATACATTATCTATCCATCTGTCACTCTATCTATTTATCTATCATCTGCCTACCCATTTATCCATCCATCCATCCATCATCGATCTGTATGCCTATGTATCTGTCATCCATCCATCCATCCATCCATCCATCCATCTATCCATCAATCTACTCACCCATCATCTATCTGTGCATCTATTGATCTATCCGTCCATCTATCACAACCTGTCTGTCTACCTACCCATCCATCCATCCATCTATCCATCCATCCATCATCTATTTGTCCATCTGTAAATCTCTCCATCCATCCATCACTACCTGTCTATCTACCCATCCATCCCTCCATCCATCCATCCATCCATCCATCCATCCATCCATCCATCCATCTGTAGCTTTTTTTATATATGTTTCTTAGACTAATAGGAGTCTGACTCTTGGTTAACTTAGCTTCATGATATCACCACCAGCACAGGTAGTCTGTCTCAGGTCTCTATGTTCATTTTCTCAGGGTGCCATTATAAAGTACCACAGCCTGGGTGACTTAAAGAACAGAAATGTATTGTCTCACTGTCTTGGAGGCAAGAAGTCTGAGATTAAGCTGTCAGTGGGGCTGGTGCCTTCTGAGGGCTGTGAGGGAGAAAGTGTTGCAGGCCTCTCTCCTGGTTTTGATGGTTCGTGGAATTCTTTGGTGTTCCTTGGCTTCTGCTGCGTCACCCTGATCTCTGCCTTATCCTCATATGGCATTCTCCCTGTGTTCATATCTATCTCTGTGTCCAAATGTCCCCTTTTTATAAGGACACCTGTCATATTGGATTAGGGGCCCACTCTACTCCAGCATGATCTCATCTTGACTAATTACATCTGCTGCCATCCTGCTTCCAAACAAGGCCACATTCTGAGGTACAAAGTGGTAGGACTTAGGCAGATGCATCTTTCAGGACACGATTCAACCCAGAACAGTCTCCCACTCTTTTCTCCAGCTGCCTGTGCACTTGTAAGATGGCTGTGTAGGATCATGGCCACAGCGAGGTGGGGTGTGGGATATTTGAGTCAAATGAGCTGCTAGAATTTGAATCTACAACCTTGACTTGGCAGGACTCACAAAGTGGATGTACCTTATCATTGTGGGTTATTTACACCTTTATTCCCCATGTATAAAAGCATGAGAAGTACCAGAGTATCTTTAGTCCACACACCCCTGCCAGGCACTACTCCAGCCCCTGGCCGTGGGCCTCAAATACAAATTCCTCCTCCACCCTCATCCTCCCTCCTGGGTGACTGAGAATCGTGATGGTGGGAGGCGTTTGGAGACTAACATAGCCAGACAGAGACTTTCCATTTTGGAATTAGGAATCTAAGTGTTGCAATAGGACCAGAGGTTCTAACTTTGCAGGAAACCTTCGCAGAAGCAAATGTGACCCAGTTCAGATCCCCCCCACCTGCTTTCAGACTGTGTCTGGGTGAGTGTCTGGGAGAATGGGAGGTAACCCTTCTCCCTTGGTGGATTGGTCCAGTAATTGCTGGAGTGAAAGAGCTGCGCATAGTCCGAGAGTGACCAGCATATTTCAATGGTCAGTTCATGGAGGCTGTAACTATGAAAGTTGCTTATGAGATGTAACTGTGTAAATGGAAGCTCTAGGGATGGTCACTGTGTCATTAAACATGCAGGCACAGAAGAGATGTTCCATTTCGGGGGCTCAGGATTCCCAGGGGTAGTTTCTGAGTGGAGGAAGCCTCTCCAGTCCTCACACGGGATGCCTCCTCTGGGTTTGCTGCTGGGGACAGAGGCCTTTGGACTGTGCCTCACGGCAAGGGCATGGCTGTGCAACTCCTATCAGCTCCAGGGTAACTGTGGTCTCCGTGTCAACTCTTCGGAGCACATAGCTGGCCGAATGCCTTCTCATGTCACCATACACGCAGAGCCCGCCTCCTGAGTGCCGTGTTGGTTAGGGAGGCCCTTCTCTTGGATTCCAGCCAGCCACAGCTCCCCCCACCCCCCTCCAACCTTTTCCAACTCCACCCTCCTCTCAAGAGCCCCGCTCTTTCTCCAAAGGGCCACAGCAAACCTTTGGGTCCTTCCAAGGGAGCAGATGCCTGATTTTTTCCAGTCTTGAGAAGAGAATACCTGACTCTTGGACACTAATCTGCCTTTTTCCTGATGCCAGCTACCACCCAATGCATACATTTGATATAAATGATTTACTGAGGGGAAAAAACAAAAACTTCCACCTAGGTGAGCAGGAAAAGGAGTGAAACAAGGGAGGGAAACTGAAGAAACCTACCTGCCACCCTCGTGTATCTTTTCACGTGTGTGTATAGAATGTTGTGTTCATTCAGTCAGGAGATGCTGGGCTCCTGCTGTGTGCCAAGCACTGTGCTTAGCCCTGAGGGGGTTGTGCAAATGAATCAGACACGAATCCTGCCCTGATGGATTTTAGGGGGAGCTCAGATATTTGCATAAGAGAGTAATTTCAGGGCAGAAAGCGTTGTTTATTATTAGAGCAGAATGGAGATCGTGCTGTGTTTGGATCTGGCTGGGAGACTCAAGGAAGGCTTCCTGGAAGAAGTGGCATTGCAGGCCTTTGCAGAAGAGGTGGGATTTGAACCAGTGGAAATGGGCATGGGGGAAGGGAGAGCAGTCCAGCATGAAGGCGGCATGGGTCGCTCTGGAGTTGGGGTGGAGGATGGGCATGAGGCATTCAGCGTCCTTCTCCATCTAGAGAGTAAGGCAGCTCAGGGCTGTCGCAAACACACGTGATGCTCCAGGCCCCGTGTTGCGTTTGTGCATCTGTGCTACATGCTGTAGTATCTGTGTTCTCATTCAGCGTCCAGTCTTGTCATGTACCTGAATTACACACCTGGATCATAGCCTGAGCACACCTCCCAATGGGTGGCGGACCAGGAAAGGAGGACTTGTTTGTAGTTCTGTGAAAACTTTCTGCCTGAATGGATTCATGTGACATTTCAAGGGAGCACAGGGAAGGCCCTTTTTATTTGTTCTGTCCCTGGGACCGGACACATTGATAGCTCTTTTATAGGCTCTGCAGGGGAGGGAATGGCCTGGCCGTAGGAGTTTCATCTTTGTTAGCTTGAAGGGGCTTTTTAGAAAATGCCCCCGCAGACAGGCCACATCTGGAGCCAGCAGCCCGCCCCTGGGCTGGGGCATTAAACCTACAATCTGATGAAGACAGTCAATTCTCCCCCTGTGCGGCCAGCTGGTTTCCCGGCTGAACACTCACACCTAAACTCCGCTGCCAAGAGGGCGGATCCGGCAGCCACTTTATTGACCATATAAAAAACAGAGTGGGGGAGTGGAGCAGAGCCGGGCTTGGGTTTTACTGCCAGTAATTGCTTGTGCTGTCCCTGTCCTTGAACAGTTCTTGATGTAAATAGCTGTCTCTGGGAGCAGAGTCTGGGTCAAGCCGGGGTAAATGCCTGCCTGCCTCATTATGGGCAGACTCTCCGTGTGCCTGGCAGGGGCAAAGGGCTTGTACTTCTCAGTGCTGGGGGCGCGGGGACAGACGCCTCACTTCAGAGCTGGGGTGGGGGCTCTGCCCAGCCACCAATTACCTGGCACCCCCTCCCACCACTTCTGGGCTTGGCTGCCTTGCCCACGCCTACCAGAGTCGTCTCAGATATTGGTCAAGAAATAAGGTATATGGGGGTGCCTGGTTGGCTCAGTTGGTTAAGGGACTGACTCTTGATTTCTGCTTGGGTCATCATCTCATGGCTCAGGGGAAAGGGCCTGTACCTGGGATGGGTGACCGCGGCTTGGGATTCTCTCTCTCCATCTCTCTCTTCCCCTACCCCCCCTCTTTCAAAATAAATAAAAATTAAAAAAAAAAAAGAGCATCTCGGTGGTTTGGTTGGTTAAGTATCCAACTTTTGGTTTTGGCTCAGGTCATGATCTGAGGGTCTTCAGATCCAGCCCCAGTCCAGCTTGGGATTCTCTCTTCCTCTCTCTTTGCCCCTCCCCTGCTCTCTCTCTCTCTCAAATAAATAAACATTAAAAAAAAAAAAGAAATGTATATGGAAAACTGACCTCAGTGCCTTCTTATACCTGTCCCAGCACACAGTCCCTGCCCCCCACCTCAACACCTGCTGCTTTCCTGGATCGTGAATTCCCAGAGAGAAGGCACTTCCTGCCCCTCCTTCTGTGTGGTGCCCGACATAACTTGGGTGCAATATGTGTTCATCAAACGTGAGGTGAGAGAGAACCTGGGAAATGCTAGTCAGGGACCTCCTCGGCGCTCAGACTCTTCCACTTAGCGCTGACATGTTTTTGAGCCTTAGTTTCCTCATCTGCGAAATGAAAATAACAGGATCCACCTGGGTGGCATGGTAAGCATTAGCCAGTATGCTTCGTAAAAATTGCTAGGAAGTGCTTTTATTGCCTTCCATCTACTTGCTAAAAGATACAGTCTGAGACACAGAAGAACTGCTGGTCCCGAGGTCAGGCCACCATTTCCTGGCTGTAAGGCCTAAAGGATGTCCCCACCCCTCGGTGGGCCTCAGTTTCCTCATCTATAACACTACGGAGTTAAGAAAAATGGCATGTGAGGTCCTTTCTAGCCCTATTTGTGGTTCTAATTAAATCATTAAGCGCCTGTCACCCACATCCTGAGTCACCAGTCACGGCGCACATAATCCCAAATAGTGGCTAAAGCAAAGGTCATTTTTATTTGATTTTCAAACGCTTTGCTTATTTTGTGGTAGATTGTACCCTCCATGCTGCATTTTGCTTCTGCAAATACTGAAGGTTGTTTGCATCTCGTGATGCACAGCACTCTTGCATCTCTTGAGCACAGCGAAGGTTGTGGACAGGGAAGGGGTGATGGCATGCCCTCAGGGGACAGAGGTCAGTCCCTCTGGCCCATTGAGTCTGGAAGAGGCCCTTCCCCCACCCCCTCCTATATTGCTTTGTGGAAGAGGGGAGATTTCGGGATGAGTGAAAATAGGGACCGTGAGGAGCAGAATTAATTGCCAAAAGGACAGGATCTGCGGTTCAACTTTCTATGTCTGAATCTCCACTATACCACCTACCGTTCCGGGTCTCAGTTTCCTTATCCATAAAATGGGGCTGGTGGTGATGGTATCTACCTCAGGGCTGTTGTGAGGATTAAATAAAACACAACACTCGAAGAGTAGGTGGCACATCACCTGGCAGTAATGCTGTTGTTGATTATGCTTACGGCTGGGGGGCATTGTTTAGGGGAGGCATGGCATAGGTGCAGACTGGGATTGGAATTGGGGGGCCCAGACACTGGGGAGAGATGCAGTATGACCTGGGAGGGAGGGAGGAAGGGGGAAGGATGGCTGACCATAACAGGTGGGTGTGGGCCGGGAGGAGGACCCTGGCTCAGAACAACGGGTGAGGGGGTCCCCAGAAGGAGGATGACCAAGGAAGGGAGACCATGAGGCCTCTGAGGTCTGTCTTCTGAGCACTTTCCTTCGATTATGTCTTCTAAGCAGTCATATCAGGTGGTTTTAGCCTTTTGTTGTCGTTGTTATAAAAATCGCAGCCAAATGAGGTCTGTGTCTGGGCCAGCCAGGGTCCCCCAGAAACCCCACCAGCCAAGAGGGACTAGAACTTGGCTCTCCAGCCCCAAGACTGTGTCACTGCCACTCTGATGCTGATGCTTGGCTACCCAAAAATCACACACCTCAGGAAATTTATTTTCTCTGTCTGACCTGAGACCTCCATGCATTTCTTGAGGTGAAGGTTAAACCCCCAGGGAAGAGAGATTTCACGAGGCCTGTAATTCTTCTCCACCAGCCTCGTCAGCTCCTCAGGTACAAGCTGCGGGAGAGCTCAGGTCTGAAGACTTAGAAGGAAGTATGTTTCCACCAGGGGCCTGAGCTGACAGTTCCTTTCCCCTGGAGAGGCTGGCAGGCCTTGCCTATTCAGGGACTTCTCAGCAGGTGCCCTCGGCTTGTCCCTCTACCCTGGCCTGGCAGGGAGGCCTTGGAGGGGAGACGTGATGAGGTCTATGGCTTTCTCCAACATTCTCTGTGCCAGTGAGATAGATGAGTTCTCGTCTCCAGAGCACATACTGCCCCACCTCCCTGCTTCCCCCCCACTTCCCTCCCGCCTGCCTGGGAACACTCAGAGCCCCTATCCACCTACTCACAACCCCCAGACCCCTGCTGACCAGAGAGGGAGAGAGAGCTTGAGTTTGCAGCCTGGCCAGGAGAAGGCTTCTGGATGAGTCATTTGCTGTCCTTGACTTTGCAAAGCATGTACAGAAGAACGGACAGTAACCAGCTGTTCTCCATGCCTGTGAAGGAATGAGCAAGTGAAATTGGGTTTAAATAAAAGCAGACACAACTATATGTGTGTATGTAAAATTGACCATCAGATGATGAACTACAGAATTGACTCTGTGGACCTTCCAGAAGGAGAATAGCATTTGGGGTTGGAAGAGCCAGGGACCTTGCGTCTCCCAGCCTGTGCCTTCATTTGTACAAAATAAGAATACTTTGCCCCACATAGGCTGCAGGGCCGCTATGACCCCAAAGGAGATAGCATGTGTCCCAGCTTTCTGTCAACCATGAACGCAACAAATGTCAGTTGTCATGCTGTTAATAATGCCAGGCATAATGGTTGCTTGCATTGAGAATGGTTTAGAAGGTCACTGACCTGAAGACAGAAGACTGGGCCAGGTGAGCCCTTGGGGTCCCTCTGATTCTAGCATCACTCTCTGTGTCCCTCTGCCTTTGTTATCAGAGGGGATGGGGCTGCTGGGAAACAAAGGAGGAAATGAGAGCGTCTGGTGGAAAGGGCCTGAGGTATCTAATCTTTGGGGCTTAGAGGCTGTGATTGAAAATGGCCAGGGCATCAAGATTCCTCCTATCTAGACATCAGTGCTCCTCGGCCCCTCCCTTCCCTCAGACTTTCCAGCAGGAGACAGGAAGGGCCCCTGCCATTCAGACATGTCCTCAGATGGTACCAGAAGCTTCCCCCATCCTTGATCCAGGGAGATTGCATTGTGGTGTCTGCCCTGGTCCAGGCACCTTTCCCTGACCAGGCGTTGCTTCCTGGGCATTGGCAATTGGCAGTGTTAGTGATCGCAGAGTAATGTGCCTCATCCATCCGCGGGGCTGTCTGCTGATGGGGTGCCCTCTGTACTCCAACCCCGGAGTCCCAGCTCTGCACACAGACCTGGTGTCTGGATTCCTGTCGTTCATCCTAGCCACTGGCCTCTGCCCTCCTGCTTGGGGACTGGGTCATTCCACAGCAAAATAAGAAACTAGGGGCACAAACCCAAGATTACAGGTATAGCCTAAGAATGGACCTTTATATTTTAAAATCAGGTATTTAGTGAGCACATGCTATGTGTCCTGCACTGTGCCTGGATCTGAGAGCGACACAGAAATGTGAGACATCGTCTTCGTCCTTGGAGATCCCGCAGGAGAGTAGGAAGACAGCATTTATTTCTGACTTCTGTAGAAGCTTCAGTGAAGAAAAACATAATGATGTGATCAAATATATCTTAGTAACGTTAATAAGCAGTGTTTATTAAGTGTGCAGTAGGTATGTGTTAGGCACTTTACATGTATTCTTTCTTTTCATCCTATAATAATCCTATAAAGTATGTGGGCATTGTTATTAGCTCTATTTTACAGATAAGGAAACGGATATTCAAAGACATTACAAAAACTTGCCAGACATGGTTGAGAATGCTTGTTTCCCACACCCTTATCAACAAAGCAGATTGTCAAACTTCAGGATTTTTGCCTGAGAGTTGAAAAAACAGTACCTCATGGTAGTTTAAATTTGCACTTCTGTTATGATGACTGACATGTGGCTTTTCTTCATATGCTTTATAGTATTTAGATTTTCCTCTTCTGTGACCTCTTTTCATATCCTTGTCCATTCTAAAAATTGGAATTTTTTTTTCTGATCAATTTCTAGAAGCCACTTTTTGTTTATATAAATACAGATAAATATCTTCCCATTTTGTCATTTGTCTATTAATCTTGAATATGTTGTCTTTACAGAACTTTTTTTATATAACCAAAAATTTATTTTTGGAATAAATCCAGCTTCTGGATTCCAGATTAGTTAAGAAGGGCTTCCTGTGGTCTCTTTAGGTAATAAATTGTGTTAAATATGGGGGATTGGACATTGGTATCTATTTCTCATTTCTTCTTGAAAACCCAATGAAATGATAGTAGAGGTTTTGTTTTGTTTTGTTTTGTTTTGTTTTGCAGTAGGAAACATTTTATTCCCAGGTGCTAAGCAGCCCTGTGGCCACCAGCCAAGAGCATCTAGACTGGGCAAGGCCAGTCCTCATGGCCCAGCCCTGGGAGGCAGGGACTGGCAGTCTGGGTTTGTTCCAGAAGGGTTTTGGCAGAGACAGAAGCATGCGGGACAAGGAGGGGTTACTCCTTCAGGAATCTCAGGCACTTGTTAGCTGGCATGTCCACCGTCTTCTCCAGGAGCAGGCCACTGGCTTGGCCCAGGTCCTCCGGGAGGACCGTGTCTGAAGTCCCTACTCCAGGCTCCTGCATCTAAGGGCTAGTTCAGAATCTTTGTTACTTTGTAGAGTGATCTTCCCGTTGGTTTCATAGGGCCAGTAGGTGATCAGCGGCACCATGGGTTTCAGCAGGTGCCCTGCTGCTCTGAAGAGCCCCTTGGTGCAGTTCGGGGGGCTGATGTGGATCACACTGATGCCAAGCAGCAGGTCCAGTGACCGTGGCAGGATCCCGCCCCATTGCTCCCAATCCCGGGTCATGTCCAGGTATAGCAGGGCCATCACATGGGATGGCCCTGAGCCTGAGTGGTGGCAGAGGTTCTGCTGTCCAGGCAGCGCTGGTCCATGGCTGCCACTCGGTGTGGGGGTGGGGGGGAGGCCTGCGTGAAGTGGACCCTGAGCTGGTCAGGGCCCAAGGCCACCTTGTGCCCATGGACACCACACACGCACAGGATGGGCTCCTTGTTCCTCTTGGCAGCCGCTGTCACCAGCAGTGCAGCCGGCCTGCCAGCAGCGTAGTCGGACCTAGTGAAGTGTGTGTGTGTGTGTGTGTGTGTGTGTGTGTGTGTGTGTGTTTTAAAGATAGAAACCTACAAGGACAAATAAATTGAGAGAAGAGAAAGTAGCAGATAAGTAGTTTCAACAGATTTTTTTGCAGATGGAAGGTGGATGGAGGAATGGTAAATGCTGTAGGAAAGTGAAGAAACCCACAGCCCAGATGCAAACATGCAAGGGTGAAAAAGGAACCTTCTCTTTCTCTCAAAACTCAAGAAAAACTCTGGCCTTAGAGAGGGGGAAGAAAGGGATACAGCAGCTAAAACTAGGAATGGGGGGGTGGTGGTTTAAAGTTTTGATCTGATGTCTAAGATCTCTACCTCATGCAACCAGGTGACTCCAGAGCTAATGCAGGGATCAAACGAAGGACATAAAATATATGTATCCCTGAAATAAAGTAGGATTCTATAAAAGAAATAATCAAAATATGAGCAAGAACTTTTGCACCTTAAAACACAGGGCAGCAGAAAATTTAAAACATAATAATTTTGGAAGATAAAATCAAAGAAATCTTTCAAAAGGTAAAAAGACAAAAAGAAAAAAGGGGGAGGGGTGATAAAATTGAAACATCAGTCCTACATTTTGGTTCATAGGAGTTCCAGAAAGAAAGAAGATAAAAATTGAGGAGAGAAAAGCTGTCAAAGAAGATAATGTAAGGACACTTTTCAGAGTTGAAGAGCAAAAATCCTCAGGTTGCCAGTCATCAAGTGTCCAGCTCTTTGAATAAAGAAAAATCACATAAAAGCATATCATTGGGAAATCCCGGAGCTTCAGGGGGTTAAAAATAAAAGGCCTAAAAACTTCCAAAGGATGTTTGGGGTGCCTGGGTGGCTCAGTTGGTTGAGCGTCAGACTTTGGTTCAGGTCATGATCACGCCGTTCATGAGTTCAAGCCCCGTGTCAGGCTCTGTGCTGACAGCTCAGAGCCTGGAGCCTGCTTCAGATTCTGTGTCTCCCTCTCTTTCTGTCCCTCCCCTGCTCATGCTCTCTCTCTCTCTCAAAAATAAATAAACATTAAAAAAAATTAAAACTGTCATAGGGATGTAATTGTTTACATGCAAAAGATTAGGTGTCAGAGTACCTATCTCAATAGTAACACTGACATACTTTCAAAATTCTGTTGGAAAAATATTTCATCCCAGAATTCTGTATCCAAACTATTAGTCAAGAGTGAAGATAAAGACATTTTTAGGAATTCATGGATGCATATTATTTTCAGCGCATTTTTCTTGGAGAACCACTGTAGGGTTTGCTCCTATGAAATGAGAAGGAGACTAAGAGAAAATAGCAGTTGTAGCACAACAGTGGTGGGGGGGCGGGGAGATCCTGAGCCTGGAAAGCAGCCAGACCAGATGAGAGCAAGGGGACAGAGGGTTCCAGAAATGGTATCTGTAGGGGAGAAAAAGTGGAACTGGTTATTTAGAAATATAGAATATATTATTAATGGACATAGTATAGAGGTATCAGAATGTATGAAATAGTGAAAGGTTCATGGACAACCAGGCTGATTTTTTAAAAATTGAGATAATAATTAACTCCAGGTAAAAAGAAAAGTTGTGTATATAAATATAAATATTTATATTTATATATAAATTTATATTTATTTATTTGTGTATATATAATATATACATTGTGTGCATGCGTGTGTGTGTGTGTGTGTGTGTGCATATATACATATCTTGTCCAAGCATAAATTGCAGAGCCAAAATTCAAAGCTGAAGCTGTCTGATCCCAAAGTTGGTGCCTTGCAATCTTATAGGGTAACTGTGTGTAGAGTAACTGTGTGACCTTAGTAAGCCGCCTCCTGGGCTTCAGTTTCCTCACCTATAAAGTAAATAGGCTACACAAGAAAACACAAACCATACATGAAATGATAGAAAAATTTGATCATGTCAAAGTGAAAAATGTTGGTATGACAAAAGAGAGCATAAAAAACGATTAAAAAACAAAACTATGGACTAGGACGGCAGTTAGCAAACTGGCCTGACTCAAATTCGGCCCACCACTTGCTTTTATAAATAAAGTTTTAATGGAACACAGCCACTCCCATTCACTTATGTTTTGTCTGGCTGTTCTTGCACTACAAAGGTGGAGTTGAGCAGTTTTGACAGAGATGGTATCGTGGGCCTCCAAAAGTAGAAAATATTTATGATTTGTCCCTTTACAGAAAAGGTTTGCCAACCCCTAAACTGGGAGATTTTCAAAATGTATGTAAACAGCAAGAAATTAAGACCAAAATATATAAAGTAACTTGACAAATCGATATGAAAAAGACAAAAGAGAACACAGGATTAAGGTGGGAAAGAAAGGCAGTAGATGGTGATGTTGATCTCCAGGCAGAGTGCCTCTGAAGGAACCGGGGGTTCCTGGGCACAGATAGTCTCCAGACCCCAGCCTGGGACCTCACACACATGTGGCCACAGAACCCTGGTGAGGGAGTGAGGCTTCCCCTGGGCACTGCCCACCTGCTGCAGGGACTGTGGCAGGGATTTGTGAGTCCTGCCAGCGGGCAGTGGGGAGTCTGCTCCTCGTTTTAAGGACAGCAGTGCTTTGCTCATTCCCTGCTCAGAGCTTCTGTAAGCCTCTCGCTTGTCACTCCCAGTGCCCTTGGGAGAGAGTCTAATTGTTGCAACCATTGTATATAAAAAGATATGTCCTGAGAGCAATACCTTCGGTGGCTTGTTGCTTTCCAATTTGCCTTAATTGGCTCGCGTGTTGGCTGGCTGATTTTCAAGGGGCAGCAGGAAGAGAACTCCTCCTTAGTGGGAGGGGGCACTGGGGCCATCAGCTCCCTGTTCATGCTTTTTCAGCCAATTTAGCTTAATCCTGGGAGCCAGCCACCGAGGAGTGGCTGAATTCTTGGCAGCTGGGCGGGAGAGAAGCAAAATTAACCTGGGTTTGTGAGCTCATACCTTAGGTTCAAATATGCTCTATTTATCAGCCAAATAAACTCTGAGCATCAGTGCCTACTTACAAAATAAATGGTAATAGTTATAGTCCAAGCACCAAGTACACTCATCTGGTAAGGTTGACATTTTTGTTTTATCCAGGAAAAAAGCATGCATAAAATGTCCATTGGTGAAATAGTTTTGACATGTCATGGCAAGTTGGGAATGGGGTGGGAGGAGCAGAGAGCAGTGCCCGGGAACTTGGGGATCCTGCCAGCGCGGGCAGTGACACTTCCACCACCACCACCAGGCAGACCACTCTGGTTCCACTTCTCTCCTTTCATTATGCAGTGACTTCCCTGCATACCTGAGGACCAGCCTACCCAGGCCTGAGGGGTTCCATTCCTGCCCCTAAGACAGCTCATTTAAGCTTCTCCTGTTCAGAGCAGGGCTCTGTCTTGGCCATTCTTAGGCTCACAGGACGAAGATCGTCATCTGCCAGGCTTCATCTGGGCAGCTCTGTGTCCACATGCCCACGTCTGAGCTCCTGTGGTCTGGGTGGCGGGACTGCCCTTCCCACTGAATCGGTGACCCAGGGGGGCCACATTCACTGATCATCAGGTGGTGCCATGAGCTGTGTACACCTTAGATCTCATTTAATTCACACACCCACCCTGGGGGGCACATTGCTCTCTCTATACCAGGTACAAGAATGACACAGAGAGACCAGCTTTGGAGAGGAGAAGGTCCACAGCATAGAGACAGAGCTTGCAGGCAGACATCTGGCCTGGAGACTCAAGCTTACCTTCCATGTGTCTGTTACATAGGCTGGGAGGTGAGAATGGGGAAAGGAAAGTGACTCCCACTTTCAAGTCCCTGTTTTCTTCTCCCTGGTGAGAATCCAGGAGGAGGAAGGGCCTCGAAGGGTCTGCAGGCTGGATGGCAGGCAGGTGCCATAGCCCACAGGCTCCAGTTTCAGACAAGGCTGAGCTTGGCCCCTCTCTCACTGTGTACCCTCTCTCGACCTCAGCCTGCTCATCTGTGTAACGGGATTACAAGAGTGGCCACCCCGTGGGGTTGTTGGGATTCACTGAAATAATGTGTGCAAAGTGTTTAGGACAGCACCTGATGGACAGGGAGAGCACAGCGCCTGGCGGCCACTGTCATTTTCAAATGATTCTGGGCCCCCTCTGTGGGTGCAGCCCTGGCTTGCTCCCTTCCGTGGTTTTGATACTTGAGTGCTCACTTCTCTGCCACGTCTTGTCTGCCCTTTCTCTTGCTGTTTCTTATTTCACCCTCCCTGTGAGGCCCTTCTGCAAGGGCTGCTTCTCTTTCTCTTCTGCCTTCTGTCCATCTTGTCCTGTTCTGTTCTGTCTGTTCCCCTTTTAGGGACTCTGTCCCTCTCAGAAGCCCGGTTCCCCTGGAACAGAGCAGGCATCCTCATGACAATTTCTCCTGCTTCCACCGGATCCCATGGCCCCTTTCTTGCCCCCTGGGGATCTCCATAGCCTTGGGGGGGGTTCAGAACAGACCAGTGGGACCGGTTTTGTTGCACTTTTGTCACCTCTGCCCTATGTCCCCCAGAAAGCCAGGGATCCTGCAGCATCCCTGCTTCAAGTCCGTGGGCGAGCATAGGCATGGGATGGAAGGAAAGATGGTCCAGATGTTCAGCTTCTGGGGCAACTCAAATGCCAAAAGTTGTTCCTGGAGTGAAAGCTTCGTCATAGAAACGCTGAGAAACTGAAGGCCAGATTCTGCAGCCCGACAGCTCAGCCTTCCTTTGTTGTATTGGATTCGGGAGCAATTTCTGCCATCTGTATATGGAAATAAGGAGATACAATCCGTAAGCTGTCTCTCTGAGTGCCATGTGCTTACGATGGTCTCGTGTGAAAAAAGTCACAGAGAGAAGGGGGTGGAAGTGGTGTAGCCACTTGATAGGCAGCACAAAGCCCTTAAATGTTGCACTGGCTGCGTCCTGGCAGGAAATTGCCTCTCCCAGAGGCACCGATGTGGTTGACCCCACCTGGTGTGGGGGCATGGCTGATGGGACAAGAGGGTGCTTGGCCTATGGGAGATTGCACGGCCAGGTCCAGCATAGATCCGCAGGCTAGGAGGAGGGCAAAGTCCCTCCCTCCACGTGGGTGAGTGGCAGCGGCACGAGTGTGCAGTCTGCTCGGTCAGGCTGGAGCTTTATGTGAGTGTGCAGCTGGGGAGACAAGTTATTGCACTTGCTCCGTAGGAGTGAGGAGTCGTCTGGGATTGAAAACACACATCCCGTGTCTGCACTTGGTAAAAGGGCCTTGTGGGGTTGCAACAGACGTGGGTGGGTGCATACTCCTGAGGGCTGAATTGCCTTCTCAGCTCTCAGGCTTGGAGCCTGGTCCCACCTGGTAGGGAGGCAGCACTGGGTGTGGGTAACTGACATTGGTCATACTTTACCATTATCTCATTAACCCTCAAGGGCTTTCAGTGCTCATCCCGGGATAAGCAAGCGCAAGTAGGTATCTTGCCCACGTTCCCTGTGTTCAGTCACCAGCAAAGTCCTGTTAGCCCCAGGTGCTCAGCTCTCTCCAGAGCCCTGGAGACCTCCCCAGGGCCGCTTTCTGAGCCCTTCCCAAGGCTCCTTTGCTCTGGAATCTGCAGAGATCCCAGCCCTGGTGGCAGAGCTTGAATATCAGCCAGCTTGGGCTCTGGTCACAGTTCTGTAGACTAATTGAGTAAACAACGAAGGACCTAACCCCTCTGAGCCAGAGTCCTGCATCTTTGAACGAGGGGTAATAATAGTTCCAACCTCATGGGCCTGCAGTTGGGAGTTAGATAAGGCATGTAAACGCTTAGCACTGGAACTGGCTCAGGCAACGGCTGTGAGTCACACAGGCCACAGCTGGGCAGGGGGTGATTCATCCAAAGACCGGGTGTTTCTAAGACAGATTTGGGTGAAAATCTGTGTCCTCCTCCCCTGCACAGACCTTGTGCCTACTGTTTTCTGGAAGCTTTAGGAACAACAGATCCTCTGAATGATGGTAATAGACTGAGCAGAGAGGAGGAAAGAAGGGGACCCCCAGTCCTTGTAGCGAAGAGAACCAAGAGAAAATCAAGGCCTTGACGAGCCCTTACAGGCTCCAGAGAGAGGAGCCAAGGTGCTAGTGACACTGGCAAAGGTGACATTAGCCAGGGCCCCCAGCCAGCCCCCACAGGCAGTCTGTGGTGAATAAAACAGACCATGAACACCAGGTGGGGACTCAGTCCTCTCCTTCCCATGCACTGCTCCGTTTCAACTTAAACTTTTTCCCCCTTGGCTCCTCTCCCTGCTGCACTGAGGATCCAGTTGGGAAAACAGAAACTACAACCACACTAATTGTTAAGAGAAGACTTAAATCAGGGAATTGGTGTTAAAGGCTGAAAAAGGGAAAAGATGTTAAGGACGCCCAGAGACTAAGAACTAGAAGAAGCAGGGGCGCCTGGGTGGCTGTTGTTTGAGCGCCAGACTTTGGCTCGGGTCATGATCTTACGGTTCGTGGGTTCGAGCCCCTCCTCAGACTCTGTGCTGACAGCTCAGAGCCTGGAGCCTGCTTCAGGTTCTGCGTCTCCCTCTCTCTCTGCCCCCCTCCCCTGCTCACACTCTGTCTCTCTCTCTCAAAATTAAACAAACATTAAAAATAATTAAAAACGAAAAGAACTAGAAGCTGCAGCAGCTCTCCCACAGATGGGAACACAGAGAGAGGCATTATCACATCCAAGGAGGCTGGAGGAGGCCTCCGGTTTCCTCGAGGGGCACTCTGTGCTGCTAGTGTTCACACCTCCAAGGAGAGGCGCTGTGTCCCTGGTGCCAAGACATCCGAGACACCCCCCTTGTCTCAGCTTGTCCCCCAGCTCTGGAGCTGGGACCTGGTTTGGGGGTGCGCAGGGGGTGAGGAGCGCCACGGAGGTGTGCTCTGACCAGCACGTGCACAGGGGGGCTACTGCTGGTGCCCCGGGGAGCAAGCAGAGCTTGCTTGGGGAACGCCACAAGGGGCCTCTGGGGGGTGGGGCTCAACTGACCACTGCTGATCGCACAGGAAGTACAGGAACTGCGAGCAGGGAGGAGGCTTCTTCCCTCCTCCCCCTGCCTTGCAGTCCTGCCGGGGCCCCTGCCACGGGCAGAACCTAACTAGAAGCCAGCTGCCCAGGGAGCCTGGGAAACGTGGGTGGCCAGCTCCCAGCTCCAGCACCTCCAAACAGAGTATGGAGGGTGGATTTGATGCCGATTATCAATAAGTAAATAACTGAGGCCTACAGCATGCGCGCGCACACACACACACACACATACACACACACGCACACGCACCCTGGAGTGTGCTGTCTCCTTTTAGCCTCATGGTGTTCCCCAAGAGATCTAGTAAAGGGTATTATTGCCAAGTGATAAAGACAAAACCAAAGACCAGAGAAGTTCATTGATCTGCCCAAGTCAGACAGTCAATCACCAAATAGTCATGGAATATCCGTAGGATGCCAGGCATTGTTGTAGCTCCGGGGCCACAACAGTGAGCAAGACAGAGCCTGCCTCAGCAAGGACGCTGGTATTGTAGCTGGTGGTGTGGGGATAGTGGGAGTGGGGAGACGATCAAAGCACACTGGAAGACAGGTAGGCACACCAATAATCTTAGGCACCGAAAACAAATGCTGAGCGCAGTGTGAACACGTCAGGTGCTATGGGGGGGGCAGGGGTTAGGAGAGGTCGACGCCCCAGGGGATAGAAATAGCAGCTGAATACCAAGAACCCAAGTGCATGGCCAGTGGCCATTCCAAGTCACCCTCACCTCTGCAAACTGGGAGCTGTGCCCCTCCCCCACCCTGCTCCCAGTGGGAAAGTTCTTCGTGCAGAGCAGCGAGTCTGTGGGCACCTCTGAGTGGCTGCTGTGGCGAGACCAGGTAAGGGGAGCACAGGGTTTGAGCCGTCGGAGGCAGGGCCGGGGCCTCAGCTCAGGAACCAGTGGTTGGCCTCTCCCAGGGGCAGAGTGGTAGTGGCCCAGCCCGTGCCCCAGTCCATGGCTGAGGAAGGGGGCAGTGGCAGCCAGTCCAGCTTCAGCTTGGTAGGGATTGTGAGAATATGATGGAGGCACACGGGGTCTAAACCACCTCATGGACTCATAGGAGAGGAAAGGCAATGGACTGTCACTTCCCAAGGGGAAGTCTCTTTTGTTTTCTTTACATGCGGACCAACCACCTCATGCGTATTATCTGTCTGCCCGTATTCAGTAGACACTGCATAAAGACTTTGTGAATGGCTGATCAGAGCTGTCTCCTCATGGAATGAGGTTTTGTAGAGAGTGTCCTCTCTCCTTATGACAGAGCATGAGGCTTAGGGCTACAGCGAGGAATTCAGGTTAGGTATCACGAAGGAAGTCCTGAGCGGGGGGAAGCTCGGCTTGCTCTCCTGACGGGCAGGGGCACTGCCCCACTCCAGGGTTGATTCACGTGGTTTGTCTGGTGTCAGAGAACTGGGCCCCTTTCCAGCTCTGGGATCTGGGGCCTACAGCTGCAGACCCATAGCTGAGTTTCTTCCTAACAGGAGGAGGGGACCTGGCATGGCTGTGCTCCCCACCAGTGTTCCTCCTGCAGGCAGAGGGCTCAGACAGCACAGACATAAATACCAGAGGGCCAGGAAGAGCTATTTTTGTCTTCAGATCCAGTGCCTCAAGGCCTCTGCCCAGGATGGGACTCCGGACTGGGGAGGGGGACCGTGATGCCTGGTGCCCAGGAGGGAAACACAGAGCAAAAAAGAGTGGGTGTGGCTGGTGAGGGGCTCTGTGTGTACGCATAGAGCTGGGGCCAGCTCTCCAGACGAGCCCACATGCTTCGTTCAGGGGGCTGTGCTGGCAGCTCCTGAGGGGGCACAGGCATCTGGGGGCTCATCAGAGAGAACTGGCCCTCACTCGGACATTGTCCCAGACCATGTCCTGCCTCTGCCCACCCTGGTGTGAGACACTTCACTGTGCAGACAATTCTGATGATACCTCTGTAGTTTAGATGTGACTGAGACGCTGTGGACACCTCACGGAGGGCAGAACCGACAAGCTTCCTTGACGGTAGAACAGCTGCACCCAGTGAGCAGTGGGGCCCCCCTGGACTCCTGGACTCGATGGTGTTGAGATTCAGCATCCTAAAATGGGGCTGTTAACCACACAGTAGAAAATTGTTTATTGAGATGGTCAAACCCTAAAATAATCTAAATAGTGAAATTGTTACAACCATTATTTTACACAACTAGATGATTGCATGAATCTAAGAGCTGTTTGCTCTAGAGCCTAGTGCATGGGACAGTGCAGCTTGCCGGCTGAAGCGGTGAGTGTCCCAGCGACCCAGTCACATGCCACAGACAGTGTGCCACGGATCACGAAAGATGACAGTGATGTCAGAGGCAGCTTTCTAGGAATGTGCAAGTTGTCAGGATTCACAGTTGTTAGTCCATTTTGGTAGAAAACACCTCTTTCTAAGAGTAGGATAAAAATTATGCAAATACATGCTTTGTATCAGAGTCTTTAATCCAGAAAAAATGAAGAGAATGCAGCCAACCAGAAGACGCTGGGGATGGATGAATCTCTCTTTCGTTATTGTCCCCTCCGGGTGGTGGGAAGTACACAGTGGAGAGACTTGAATCCAGAGGACATCGGGTGTAGATTTACCTGGGTGAATGACTTCTGTGTCCACCTTGGGAGGCTGTGAGGAGTCACTGATGTGGTCAAAGCAATTAGCCCCAAATCTGGTGCTTTGTTGAATGGCTGGTTGGCATTAGCCACTGTTGGGCTTGAGGGCTCAGATGAGGAAGTGAGGAGAAGCACTGGAAAGAGACTCAGATACAAGATGGTGGTAGTAAAATGTTGACCCTTCAGTGCCTGCCCTGAGTTGTCCCTTCTCTCATGGGCTCCCCTTGCTGCGGTCTCAGGGCAGACCCTTTCTCCTATTTCCCATTGCCCTTTGCCTGGGGTCAGAAAGCAAAGAGAGTATTCACCCTATGTCCAGGATGGAAAGAAACAAGGAGACAATGTGAGCAGGATTGTGTGGGATAATATGGCTGAAGGGGCATGGGGAGTGGGCATCTGCTCAGAGAAGTATTTGGTGGGTTTGATGTCTGCAGATTCCAGGTCACCTTCTACTTTTTTAAGTTGTCATGTGGAATAATGAGACCACATCATGTTAACACAATTTCACAAATCACGATTAGAGTGTCCCAGACAGGAGGGAGGCATTATGGAGGGTGTATTGGAGGCTGAACCCTGGTTCACTGGTCTTAACCCCTTGGTATCTCTGATTCGAGAGGAAGGAGGTCCAGTTGGTCGGGCTTTGAGTCTTACCTCCACCATTTGCATGCCCTTAGGTAGTCATTGACCTTTCAAGGCTCAGTTTCTAATTTGGAAAGTGGGGATAATGACTGTGCCCAGCTGCCAGGGTCGCCATAAGAATGGCACGAGATACCACACGTCTGGCATGCCAGACATTCTCCATCGGCGTCCGCGCTTCCACCGGCACTGCGGCCACAAACACGTCTTTCTCCATTGGTGGCATTTCTCCCTTTTGCCA
Organism: Neofelis nebulosa; assembly: GCF_028018385.1. NCBI lineage: Eukaryota > Metazoa > Chordata > Mammalia > Carnivora > Felidae > Neofelis > Neofelis nebulosa. The sequence goes on from NC_080796.1 coordinate 38,857,364, forward strand.
TTGCATGTGCTGTCCCCTGTCTGAAACCTTCACTCAAATTCTTTACCCTTTGTTTTTTTTAATTTATTTTTGAGGGAGGGGGGCAGGAGGGGCAGACAGGGAGGAAAAGAGAGAATCCCAGGCAGGCTGTGCGCCTGCACAGACACGATCATGACCTGAGCCGAAACCAAGAGTCGGACGCTTAACCGACTGAGCCACCCAGGCGTCCCCCTGAATTCTTCACCTTTGACACCTGACTACTTCCAGCTCATCCTTCCAGAATCCTCTCAAGGGTCGCCCCCACCAAGAATGATAATACACTTAACTCAGCAACCATTAAATGTCAAACGCTCTTTTTAAGGGTTTTGCTGCTACTGTCCAACTTCACCCTCACGAGAGCCCTGCGAAGCCAGTCATGTCATCTGCTTGCACAGGTGAGGAAGCCAAGGCACAGGGAACACGACCCCAAGTCTGTCTGATTTCTGGAGCTGGTGCTCAGCCCGTCACTCCGCCCTGACTGTCCCGCCAGTGCCCACCCTCCCCACCACCCTGGCCTCCGCACCTTCTGTTGAAGCTGTGTTTGCCAGTCTGTCTCCCGACAAGCCGGCACCCCTGGGAGGGCAGAGCCAGGCTTCATTCTCTCTAGCCACAGGTGCTGGCAGCACATGGGCTTAGCTCAGTGAGGGATGACTGGCTCTCGTCCTTCTGGAAGCCTCGACCCCTCCCTGAAGCTCAGGGCCTCCCTGTTCTGGGCAGTCCACATGTTCATGCTGCTGTGGAGAGAAAATGCAGCACTTGATTCCATAATGAGCCATTCTGAGGGGGTTAAGAACTGGCCTTTTCAAAAAGTGAAACCCAACCCACCGCCTTATCACATCAGTCCATCTCCACTTTGTTTTTCCATGTTTTCAGTTTGTAAATGGCCCGGTTTGTCAACCTTCATGTTTCATGCTCTGCCATAAAACCAGGCAGGGCTACTGGTGGAGGGGGCTGGTGGGAGAGGAAATGATGAGGAAGGTCATGTCACCAGGGCCTGGAGGGACCTCAGGGTGGGATCAAAGTGGCTTGGGTCCATGCCAGCATGGGCCCCTGCTCTGGGAGAAGAGGCCTGCCTCCCCTTGTCATGGAGCAGCAATGTGTGTATACCTTGCTGTGTGCCCTGCTTGCAGTCACCCGGCTCTGTGCCCTCCATTCCAGACAGCAAACCACTTTTTGTCAGATCAAAGGAAGGAGGAGCCAAAAGTGATAGCAGGGCCTATCAGACCCCTTTCAGTCACCCTTCAGGGACCAGGGGCTCCTCGGGTCTCCCTAGGGTCACCCCTCTGCCCCTCCTCAATCCCAGGCAGCACACAGGAGGGCCGAGCCTGGCTGGAAGTGTGGGCTCTGGCAGAGAAGTGCAGGGCGGGGACCGGGGTGCTGTGTGGCCGCACTCCCGTGTGAGCACGCGTGCACAGACGGAGGATGGCAGCGTGGCTGTGACCTCACTAGTCATCAGCCCAAGGGTTCTGAGACCCCAGTCAACAGATCTGGGTCAGGCAGCCTGCGTCAGAATCACCTGGGTTCTTGTTGCAAATGTTGGTTTCTGGCTGTGCTGCGGGAAATGCTCACTCAGCAGTTACAGCCTCTCCCGGAGGTTTGAAGCACAACCAGATTTGCGACGTTGATCTGGTCCAGGACCAGACTTACCCAAGTAAGTCTGTAAGTAAGGACCTGACTTAGCCAAGGTCCACAGCAGCTGGTCAGTGGCCGGGTTGGGACCCCTCCAAGCCTGTGTGCTTTCTACGGTTTATACATGTTTGGGATTGGGGGCATGTGTCTGAATCTAATAGAAACCAAACTAAATTCCTTTCGGTTTATCTGTAGTTTTCTATGATTCATGCTTAGTCTTTGTTCATTTATGTAAACCACTGAGAATTGACATTATGTGTATATTCTTCCAATCTGAGCTCTTTCAAGTAACTGGGCTTCCACTCGGGTGTCCTCCCCTCATCCTCTGTGCCATCAGGGCTCCAGGTGGTCCATTCCCCTCCCCATTCTGTCTTTCCCCTACTTGTGTGGCTAGGACCCTCTCGCTCTTGCTCAGTGGCCCTGAGGGGACTACTGCTCCCCTGGGCCTGGTCTGGGGCTTGGAAAAGGCTGGGGCTTGGAAAAGGCTTGGGCTTGAAAGGGGCTGGACCCTCCTTGAATGAAGCCCAGAAGAAGGTCGGTGGCCCTGACTCACCTCCGATTCCAGGGGGATTGCTTTTTCAGACACATCTGAGATAGCGGCTCAGAAAGCCCTACAGCTTGATGACCGGATGTCAATTCAGTTCAGCTCAACAACTGCTTATGAAAGGCCTCCCGGGCCCAAGGCTGTTGCTTGGTGAGCCCCCAGCAGGATGCAGAGATGGATGTGTGAGGCACAGTGGCCATCCTGCCCCGGGGCAACCTTTGTCTCCCCTACAGCAGTAAGTCAGGAGCCGCTCAGCATTCTGGGGGGCCACCCTTGCCCAACACGTCAGGCAAAGGAAAATATATGCCCCTGTGAGCCAACAGGACTCTGGCTGGCCAGGAAGGATCCAGACTTATCCTGTCATTGGTGACTGGACCCATGCCAGCCTGTCCCCAGGGTCCTGGCATTTCTGGTGGGCGAGTAGAGTCCCAGTAACCATGTCTCCAGACTGGCCCCTGTTGCCTGGCCTCGTCTACCAGTCACCATGTGAAGAAAGGTGACAGCAAGGCACGAGCACCAGCTTGCCCCTGAAGTTGTTTTTACCTAGCTGTGTGACCTCCATCTAGCACAAAACCTGTTTCATAACGAAGTGTTGAACATCTCATGTAATTTATGGAATACTGTACCAAGAGGGAAAAATAGCCTGGTTGTGTGGGTACAGAATGGTCATAGTGTGTCAGTTATCTGCTCCTGTGATCACGTAGCTGATAGGGAGCCACAGCTCACTGCCACTGCCTGGCATCAGGAGAGAGCATTATACTGCATAGTGCTAGCCCCAGAAAAGATCCAGATGCAGAATTCCAAGTACCGTTTTTTTTTTTAATTTTATTTTTAATTTTTTTTTAATTTACATCCAAATTAGCATATAGTACAACAATGATTTGAGGAGTAGATTCCTTACTGCCTCTTACCCATTTAGCCCATCCCCCCTCCCAAAACCCCTCCAGTAACCCTCAGTTTGTTCTCCATATTTAAGAGTCTGTTTTGTCCCCCTCCCTGTTTTTATATTATTTTTGTTTCCCTTCCCTTATATTCATCTGTTTTGTTTCTTAAAGGCCTCATATGAGTGAAGTCATATGATTTTTGTCTTTCTCTGACTAATTTCACTTAGCATAATACCCTCCAGTCCCATCCACGTAGCTGCAAATGGCCAGATTTCATTTTTTTTGATTGCTGAGTGATACTCCATTATATATATATATATATATATATATATATATATATATATACACACACACACACACACACACACACACACATACACACCACATCTTCTTTATCCATCCATCCATTAATGGACATTTGGGCTCTTTCCATACTTGGGCTATTGTTGATAATACTGCTATAAACATGGGGGTGCATGTGTCCCTTCGAAACAGCACACCTGTATCCCTTGGATAAATGCCTAGTAGTGCAATTGCTGGGTCATAGCGTAGTTCTATTTTTAGTTTTTTGAGGAACCTCCATACTGTTTTCCAGAGTAGCTGCACCAGCTTGCATTGCCACCAACAGTGTAAAAGAGATCTTCTTTCTCCGCATCCTCGCCAACATCTGTTGTTGCCTGAGTTGTTAATGTTGGCCATTCTGACGGATGTAAGGTGATATCTGAGTGTGGTTTTGATTTGTATTTCCCTGATGATGAGTGAAGTTGAGCATTTTTTCATGTGTCAGTTGGCCATCTGGATGTCTTCTTTGGAGAAGTGTCTATTCATGTCTTTTGCCCATGTCTTCACTGGATTATTTGTTTTTTGGGTGTTGAGTTTGATAAGTTCTTTATAGATTTTGGATACCAACCCTTTATCTGATATGTCATTTGCAAATATCTTCTCCCATTCTGTCAGTTGCCCTTTAGTTTTGTTGATTGTTTCCTTTGCTGTGCAGAAGCTTTTTATTTTGATGAGGTGCCAGTAGTTCATTTTTGCATTTGTTTCCCTTGCCTTCAGAGATGTGTTGAGTAAGAAGTTGCTGCGGCCAAGATCAAGGAGGTTTTTGCCTGCTTTCTCCTCTAGGATTTTGATGGCTTCCTGTCTTACATTGAGGTCTTCATTCCATTTTGAGTTTCTTTTTGTGTACAGTGTAAGAAAGTGGTCCAGGTTCATTCTTCTGCATGTCGCTGTCCAGTTTTCCCAGCACCACTTGCTGAAGAGACCGTCTTTATTCCATTGGATACCCTTTCCTGCTTTGTCAAAGATTAGTTGGCCATACGTTTGTGGGTCCATTTCTGGGTTCTCTATTCTGTTCCATTGATCTGAGTGTCTGTTCTTGGGCCAGTACCATACTGTCTTGATGATTACAGCTTTGGAGTATAGCTTGAAGTCTGGGATTGTGATGCCTCCTGCCTTGGTTTTCTTTTTCAAGATTGCTTTGGCTATTCGGGGTCTTTTCTGGTTCCATACACATTTCAGGATTATTTGTTCTAGCTCTGTGAAGAATGCTGGTGTTATTTTGATAGGGATAGCATTGAATATGTAGATTGCTTTGGGTAGTATCGACATTTTAACAGTATTTGTTCTACCTATATAGGAGCATGGGAACTTTCTCCATTTTTTTGTGTCTTCTTCAATTTCTTTCATAAGCTTTCTATAGTTTTCAGTGTATAGATATTTCACCTTATGGTTAGATTTATTCCTAGGTATTTTATGTTTTTTTGTGTGTGTGCAACTGTAAATGGGATCGATTCCTTGATTTCTCTTTCTGTCACTTCATTGTTGGTGTATAAGAATGCAACCGATTTCTGTGTTTTGATTTTATATCCTGCAACTTTGCTAAATTCATGAGTCAATTCTAGCAGTTTTTTGGTAGAATCTTTTGGGTTTTCCTTGTAGAGTTCTATGTCATCTGCGAAGAGTGAAAGTTTGACCTCCTCCTGGCCAATTTGGATGCCTTTTATTTCTTTGTGTTGTCTGATTGCAGAGGCTAAGACTTCCAATACTATGTTGAATAACAATGGTGAGAGCGGACATCCCTGTCTTGCCCCTGACCTTAGGGGGAAAGCTGTCAGTTTTTCCCCATTGAAGATGATATTAGCATTGGGTCGTTCATATGTGGCTTTTATGATCTCGAGGTATGCTCCTGCTATCCCTATTTTCTTGAGGGTTTTTATCAAGAAAGGATGCTATATTTTGTCAAATGCTTTCTCTGCATCTATTGAGAGGATCATATGGTTCTTGTCCTTTCTTTTATTGATGTGATGAATCACGTTAGTTGTTTTGCGTTTATTGAACCAGCCCTGCATCCCAGGTATAAATCCCACTTGGTCGTGGTGAATAATTGTTTTAATGTATTGTTGGATCCAGTGGCTAATATCTTGTTGAGGATTTTTGCATCCATGTTCATCAGGGAAATTGGTCTATAGTTCTCCTTTTTAGTGGGGTCTTTTTTTAGTAGTGGTCTGGTTTTGGAATCAAGGTAATGCTGGCTTCATAGAAAGACTTTGGAAGTTTTCCTTCCATTTCTATTTTTTTGGAACAGTTTCAAGAGAATAGGTGTTAACTCTTCCTTAAATGTTTGGTAGAATTCCCCTAGAAAGCCATTGTTTTTTTGGGAGATTTTTGATTACTAGTTTGTGTTCCTTACTGGTTATGGGTCTGTTCAAATTTTCTATTTCTTCCTGTTTCAGTTTTTGTAGTGTATGTGTTTCTAGGAATTTGTCCATTTCTTCCAGATTGCCCATTTTATTGGCATATAATTGCTCATAATATTCTCTTATTATTGTTTTTATTTCTGCTGTCTTGATTGTGATCTCTCCTGTTTCATTCTTGATTTTATATATTTGGGTCCTTTCCTTTTTATTTTTGATTAAACTGGCTAGTGGTTTATCAATTTTGTTAATTCTTTCAAAGAACCAGCTTCTGGTTTCATTGATCTGTTCTACTGTTTTTTTTTTTGTTTTTTGTTTTTTTTTTTGGTTTTGATAGCATTAATTTCTGCTCTCTTCTTTATTATTTCCTATCTTCCGCAGGTTTTGGGTTTTACTTGCTGGGTTTTTTTTCAGCTTTTTAAGGCATAAGGTTAGGTTGTGTATCTGAGATCTTTCTTCCTTCTTTAGGAAGGCCGGATTGCTATATACTTTCCTCTTATGACCGCCTTTGCTGTGTCCCAGAGGTTTTGAGTTGTGGTGTTATCATTTTCATTAGCTTCTATATACTTTTTAATTTCCTCTTTAACTTCTTGGTTAGCCCATTCATTCCTTAGTAGGATGCTCTTCAGTCTCCAAGTATTTGTTACCTTTCCAAATTTTTTCTTGTGGTTGACTTCGAGTTTCATAGCGTTGTGGTCTGAAAATATGCACAGTACAATCTCAATCTTTTTGTAGTTGCTGAGAGCTGATTTATGTCCCAGTATATGGGCTATTCTGGAGAATGTTCCATGTGCACTGGAGAAGAATGTATATTGTGCTTTAGGATGAAATGTTCTGAATATATCTGTTAAGTCCATCTGGCCCAGTGTGTCATTCAAAGCCATTGTTTCCTTGTTGATTTTTTGATTAGATGATCTGTCCATTGCTGTGAGTGGGGTGTTGAAGTCTCCTACTATTATGGTATTACTATCGATAAGTTTCTTTATGTTTGTGATTGATTTGTATATTTGGGTGCTGCCACATTTGGCGCATAAATGCTTACAATTGTTAGGTCTTCTTGGTGGATAGACCCCTTGATTATGATATAATGCCCTTCTGCATCTATTGATATAGTCTTTATTTTAAAGTCTAGATTGTCTGATATAAGTATGGCTACTCCAGCTTTCTTTTGTTGACCATTAGCATGATAGATGGTTCTCCATCCCCTTATTTTCAATCTGAAGGTTTCTTTAAGTCTAAAGTGGGCCTCTTGTAAATAGCATATAGATGGATCTTGTTTTCTTATCCATTCTATTACCCTATGTCTTTTGATTGGAGCATTGAATCCATTGACATTTAGAGCGAGTACTGAAAGATACGAATTTATTGCCATTATGATACTTGTAGAGTTGGGAGTTTCTGGTGGTGTTCTCTCATCCTTTCTAATCTTTGTTGCTTTTGGTATCTATCTATCTATCTATCTATCTCTATATCTATCTATATATCTATATCGAGATATAGATATATAGATATAGATATATAGATATTTTTTCGTCTTTTCTTCCCTCAGAGAGTCTCCCTTAACATTTCTTGCACGCTTGGTTTAGTGGTCACAAACTCCTTTAATTTTTGTTTGGGAAATTTTTTATCTCTCCTTCCATTCTGAATGACAGCCTTGCTGGATAAAGAATTCTTGGGTGCATATTTTTCTGATTCAGCACATTGAATATATCCTGCTACTCCTTTCTGGCCTCCCGCGTTTCTGTGGATAGGTTGTGCAAACCTGATCTGTCTTCCCTTGTAGGTTAGGGACTTTTTTCCCCTTGCTGCTTTCATGATTCTCTCCTTGCCTGAGTATTTTGTGAATTTAACTATGATATGCCTTGTTGATGGTCAGTTTTTGTTGAATCTAATGGGGGTCCTCTGTGCTTCCTGCATTTTGATGTCTGTGTCTTTCCCCAAGTTAGGAAAGTTTTCTGCTATGGTTTGCTCACATAACCCTTCTACCCCTATTTCTCTCTCTTCCTCTTCTGGGACCCCTATCATTCTGATGTTGTTCCTTTTTAATGAGTCACTGATTTCTCTAATTCTTAAATCATGCTCTTTTTCCTTAATCTCCCTCTTTTTTTCTGCTTCATTTTTCTCTGTAAGTTTGTCCTCTATATCGCTGATTCTCTGTTCTGCCTCATCCATCCTTGCCACTGTGGCATCCATCCATGATTGCAGCTCAGTTATAGCATTTTTTAATTTCATCCTGACTAGTTTTTACTTTCTGACTACTTTCTAACTAGATAGTTTGACTAGTTTGACTAGTTTTTACTTTCCTGACTAGTTTTTATCTCCACAGAAAGGGATTCTAGTCTGTTTTTGAGTCCAGCTAGTATTCTTATTATTGTGATTCTAAATTCTGGTTCAGACATCTTGCTTGTATCTGTGTTGGCTAAATCCCTGGCTGTTGTTTCTTCGTGCTCTTTCTTTGGGATGAATTCTTTCATTTTGTCATTTTGAAGGGAGAAAAGGAATTGATGAGGCAGAAAAATTAAAATTAATAAAATTAAAACTAAAAATATTAAAACTAAAACACACACACAGACACATAAATCCAATAAATGATGCTAGGTCCTAGGTGTGTTTTGGTCTAGGTGTTGAAAGTGGTTTGACAGATTAGAGAAAAAAAGAGGGATGGGGGGGAAAGGAAATTGAGAATTTGAAAAAAATGAATACACTGAAGTAGACTAAAAAGAGATGATGGGAGTAAAAGAGAATTTGAAAAATTTATACAAGAGTAAACAAAATAATAGAAAAAAAAGAAAAATGTTTTTAATCAAAATTAAAATTAAAAATGAATTTTTTTCTCTTTCTGTATCCAAGAAAAAAGAAATGAAAAAGAAAAAAGAGGGAAAAAAAAGGAAATAGTTTGAAAATTTGAAAAAGTGAATACACTGTAGTAGACTAAAATAAAATGATGGAAGTAAAATGGAATTTGAAAAAAAATTACATAAAAACAAAAAATATAGTAAAAGTAAAGAAAAATATTTTAATGGAAATTGAAAATAAAAATGAAGTTTTTCTCTTTCTGCATTCAAGAAAAAGAAATGAGAGAAAAAAGAAAAAGAAAATTGAATAGATTGACCTAACAGATTGAAATAGGACAGAAATTACTTCGTTTTCCCGTAGAAGTCAGACTATGAAGCGCTTTATAGTCCATAAACTAAGCAGGCGGTAAGACTTGTGTTCTTGAAGAGCGAGATTGGTCCAGTTGGGTGGGGCTCAGTGTAATGGCTCCATTCTCCATGGTGCTGCTAGCCTACTGGGGTAGACTGTTGTGCCACTCGTAGGTGCGTATTCACATGCACAAGGGGGGTGAAAATGGCGTCACCCAGCTACCTAGTCTCTAGTATCAGAACTCTGTTCTCCCCAATCTGCAATCGTGCACCCGTCCTCCATCTTCAGCTTTCTTCAACTCCCTGCTTTTTCACTGGCCGTGACCAAGCCCCAGGCAGAACCTTTTTCTTGAGTTTTATCTCAGATGCGGCTCTTTGCCCTGGCCCCTTGCTTCTGAAGTACTGCGGCTTTGACCCGTTCCACCCCTCACTGAGCAATGGCCAAATGTCAGCTGCACCCAGGAACCCTTGCTGGACTCTGGGGCTGCCAGACTGTGGCCAGGTGCCAGCCCGCCCCAGAAAAAGTTCGCGAGATAGTGTAGCAGCAGCGTTTCAGGGATTCTCACAACACACATCTGGCACCAGGCTTCACCCTTAACGACCTTGTTCCAGCACCACCAAATGTGGGCATTCTCTGGGGTCTGCTGGGACCAGGGGGCCTCAACAGTTTCTACCAAATGTCCTTCCAGCCATGGAACCGCTTTTCCCCGTGTGGCCCAAGAACCTCCTGGACCCCACTCTACTCCTGGGGATTCGCCCTTTCCACCAGAGCACCGCCCAGTATTGAGCTGCAGAGTTGCAGACTCTGCGCTCCCCTTGTTTACAGTTTTAATGGAATTTAAACCCTCTTCTTTCTCCTTTCTCCCTTTTTAGTTTAGTCCCTGCAGCTGTTTCCAATTTTCCACTTTCTCTCCAGCTGCTTTTGGGGAGGGGTGCTTTTCCTGTATTCGACCCCCCCCTGCGGTCTCTGTCCTCTCTCTCCCCGCAAAAGCTGCTCCCTGCCCACTGCAGCTTCTTGCTCCCCAAGTTCCCCTCTCCACACCACGTACCTGCTGAGTTCTGTGGTTCAGGTTGTGCAGATTGTTGTGTTAATCCTCCAATCAGATTTTTAGGTGTGCAGGATGGTTTAGTGTTGGTCTGGCTGTATTTCATGGATGTGAGACACACAAAAAACTTCCATGCTGTTCCGCCATCTTGGCTCCTCCCTTCCAAGTACCGTTTCTAATGAATGTATATCCTTTAGCACCATCATAACATCGAAATATAAATCAGGGCCCATCTGTTCACTCTGTGTGAACATATAGTTCAGAAGCATATCAGTTGTGCATAGAGAAGTCCACTTGTAATCTCTCGCTCTCCATGGGACCATGAATATCAGACACAGATGTGTGTGTGTGTGTGTGTGTGTTTGTGTGTGTGTGTTTGTGTTGAGGGGTGGCATACACATCATTTCTTTCACCCTAGCATGGGCTCACAAACAGGGAAATGGCTGTAATTTATTCACTGACATAGTGAGTCACTGACCACTGATTAAGCACTATATATATTAGGCATGACACCAAAGATGAAAAATAAAAAACTGAATAAAGCATTGTGCCTGCCTTGAGAGAGCTTCCCCCAAAGGAAAAGACAAATAAGCAAAGTGTTTCTTTTCACAAGGGTTGCAGTGATCTTTGATGGAGGTCTGTGTGGCTGCCCCATGTTTGCTACCAGCAGGGTCTTTGACCCGGGGTGGGGAGAGAAGCTCGTTGGGAGTACATGACACCTAAGCTAAATCCTGAAGCTCACATAGGAGTCAGGGTGAATGGATGGGGCAGGAGATGAGATTGAATGGAGCTTCAAGTAGGTGAACAGGGCTTTTTCAGAACCTGAGATTACTCAGTAAGCACGGAGCATATAGAGTGACCGAGGGGTGGGAGGCAGGAGAGTTAATCATGCAGCATTGTCCGTCCACTAGGGGGCGATGGAAACCCAGAACCCCACACTCTGGCTCAGCAGCAGGGTTAGAGATAGGAGGCAGCATCTGACTGGAACACAGCATAGGAAATGGCCTTCTCATCCACCAAGGTGATGCACAAATACAAAGGGCACCCCATCCCCCACATGGGGGTGGATTTCAGTGTTTTCCAGAGGGGTTTCTAGGGAACACTACTCTTTCAAAACAGGGAGTCTAGGGGAAAGCGTTCAAGAAATGCCATATGCAGTAGTCTCCTCTTAGACATTCATCAAAGACACATTAACATGGTAAGACTCTGAGAAGTCCTGCAGTAAAGCAGCCAATTTACCATTGTGGTGTGGCTCAAGTTTATTTTATCTTGAGATTTATTCCCCCTCAAGATCCCTGTTAAAACATCATGGAACACTTTAGAAAAGCTGGAGAGACTTATCCTCAGGCCTCTGTTCATTGCCTGGTCAGAGCAGACAGCACCCTGGGTTCGGGGTCTCGGGGTCTCGCCTCTCATTCCTAGAGTGCCTGGTGCTGGCAGCACAGACCTCATCATTGTGAGTCACGGGGCCACCCCTGCCCACTCAGATATGAAATACTTGGCCAAATGCATGGACATGGCTGCCTCTGAGGTGAATCTTCCCAGGCCAACTTCTCCAAAAATGTGGGTGACATTAGTAAGCAGAACCCCAGACCCCAGGTCAGCACAGCTATCAGACCACATCACCCCCGTGTCCCCAAGGGGGTTGCTGGTTTTACTCATTGATCCTCAAAGGAGGGTTTGGGCATTTTTGCAGGGCAGGAAGCTCTTTCCTGGTTCATCTGTCCATAGGATGGGCCAGTGCTGTTCAGGTGGGGCTGCCGCCAGTGACAGCAGCACTAGGGTGACCCTTTGGGATAAGCCAAGAGGCTTCAGAAGAGTCAGCACAGAGCCAGAAGTCCCCATCTCCTTCCACGGAGAGCCCCAGCCCGGGAGGGCTGAGCTGCCCCCACCCATGTGGCTACAACATCTAAAGACGTTGCCTGGGTCAGGCCGGGCCCCCAGCCCTTAGTCCAGGATGCACGGGGCATCTGGTTGAAAAGCAGAGGATACGCTGCCCCTCACAAACGTCCACCACAGGTGCATATTACAGCCTTTGTCAGCCTACTGGTGTACTTCACTGTACAGCCTCTTGGGATCAGCTTTGTGTTGCCCCCTCAATATTTGAAGAAGTGCTTCCTTTTCTTTAGTCTTAGAATATCTCACTTCACGTTCAAGAGCTACCTTAACCTTTGATGTTGAGAGAGTTGCTCAGAGGACCATGTGTGTTCCAAGCCAGCCCCTTCCTTTATACCATTGACTACGACATCTGTCGTTCATCTTTTCCAGGCAGAGGACATTCTCCCATTGATTCATTAGCTCATGTGTGTCTTTTATTCATTTATTTATGCCACAAATTATTTATGGAGGGCCCTCCAGGTACCAGGCATTTTCTAAGTGCTGGAAATAATGGACAAAACAGACAATCCCTGTTTTCTTAGGGTAGACAATTTTTTTTTTAATAGAAGATACAATGTGACATGCCAAATACTGTTCTAGGACCTCAGGGAGATTTCAGAGTTATAGGCGTCAACAACTGGTATCATGATTGGGAATGGCTGCTTACAAGGAACAGAGCCCTACTCCGCCTCAAGTAAAAACAGGATGATACTGTTAAAAACCAGGCGTCCTGCAGGACAAAAGGCAGGAAACGAGCAGTCAGCTCAGGCCACCCACTCTTGAGTACATGTGCGTTCTCACTCATCCTTTCTCTCTTCCTCCCTCTTTTCTCACTCCCCCCTCTCTTCCCACCTTCCTTCCTTCTTCCCATCTTCCCTCCTCCCCTCTGTAAGAAGGGATGTGCCTGGGGGAGGAAACGGATGGCAGGGCTACCACAGGTGGACACAGGCCAGAGAGTAGTTAAGGCAGAAGAGAAGTTGGAGCACAGAAAAGGTGGTTGGTGTTGGGAAGCCAGAGGTAACTTAGACCTCCATGGAATCAGGGAAGCCTTCCTGGAAGAGGTGCTATTTGAGCTGGGTCTTGGTGTTAGGGGGATTTGGATGCCCAGTGGAGAGCAGGGGTCATTCCCAGAACAGAGCACAGGGGGCAGAAGTGGGGAGGGAGGTGGAAGTCTGGTACCTCAGAGCGGGAGGAGCAGGGAAGGTCCTGTTCCTTCTATTTATCATCCCTCCATCCCCGTGATGCCTCTCATTGGCTTTCTCTTCAGGTTGTTTTCCTGAGTCCCACAGCTTGGATCTGCAGGCTAGACTATAGAAGTAGATGGGATATGGCTGAAGGGAACCAGGGGAGGCGGAGTTGTTAAATCACCACTGGGCAGGGCAGGGCTGGGAGAAATACTGCCCAGCACAGGTCAGAAAGTCATGCACTGTGACCCAAGGAATGTAAAGACTTAACCAGGTGGCAAGAGGAGCGGCCGCATCCCACCCACCTGTTAGTGACCCAAGTGTAGAGTCATCCGGCATCAGGAGCTTTGATGGAGAAATCAGGTGACAGGTGTGAGCCAACGATTTGTTGATTGCATCTAGCAACTCAGTGTGTTGGACTCCTCTGTATTTATGGGCGCTGTAAAATCAATCTCGTCGGTCAGACCGGAGAACCTAATGAGTGGTGCCATCAGAGAGCTCTGGCCAGGGGGCTTCCTAGAGGAGAGGGTGAGTTATAAACCATCTGCACCTGGAGGTTAAAAAGGCAGAGGCCTTGAGATAGTGGGGGAAGGAGGGTTCATGTTAAGCATTGACAGTGGGCCTGTGCTTTCACATAAGTAATCTTGTGTTGGCTTTACACCAAGTCACAATAGTGGGGATTTTCCCCACTCTTCAAGGAGGAAATAGACTCTGAAGGTAAGATGCCTGCCTGAGGTCACACAGCTAGGTGGCAGGGCTGAGATTTCTTTCTGACCTCAAAGCCTGTGGTCCTGGCATGCTACCATGTGTGCCTCTCCAAGACCTGCAAGTCCTGTGGCAGGTCCTTGAGGCAGGTTCTGGGTTGGTCCGAGGCTGCCCGCACAGGGCGCGGGGGTTTCCAGGTTGTGGTGATGGAAAAGCTGCTGCTCCCTTACACAGGCCTCTCCTCTGCTTCTCAGTGATCTCAGGACTGGTCCTCGGACCGGTGATTTATATAAAATAGACAACCTATTGCAGGTGGCTTCCCACAAGTTGAGATGTGGGATGGGTCAAACGTGTCCCTGAGCGCATCTGCCACACTCAATGTAAGCCAGAAATTACACAGCTTGCCTATAATCAGAGGTCAGCACAGGGGAAAGCCCTGTAATTTATGGCTCTTGCTCTACTCAGAACCAGATTCATGGACAGTTTGCTGACTGTCCATCCTTTGCATGAAGCACTGTCATCATCAGTAAGTACCTGTTGGACGTTTCATGGGTCTGGGGTTTGATGACTTGGGTACAAGTCCCTTATAGCAAACTTCTATTTTATGTGACATTTAGCTACCCTGAAACCTTGGTTTTCCTCTTCTCTAAAATGGGAATGTGTCCCAGTGACTTTACAGTGCTGCTGTAAGGAATACATGAAGTGACGTTAAAGTGCCTTACGAACCATCCAAATGGCTGTTGGTATTAGGACCAGCTCGTGTGCAAGGCCGTGGGCTCTTCCCCCGTGAGCAGCCTGAGGATGGGGAGGGCTTCTGTGTGAGACTTGCTTTTGCTTTCACGGCGAGCTGAATTTCATTTCACCAGATCTGCAGGTGGCAATGGCAGTCTTAGCTGTGGCCCTGCCTGGGGATTTGTCTGAACTTTCTTACCCTGCAATGTGGTGTAGACCAGGAGTGCTCAAACTTCCATGCAGAAGAGTCACCTGGAAAGCTTGTTACAGATTCAAGGGCTTCCTGTTGGGAGGTTCTAATACAGCAGGTCTGAGACGAATGATTTCTGTAAAGCTCACCAGGTGACCCTGGACTGCAGGCAGGGGCCCAACTCAGGCACTGGAACAGTCTCCTGGAAGGAGGCCATCTGGCACCTCCAGCCTCGTGGCGTGTGGGGATGGAGAGACTGAGGTTTGTTCCTCTTGAAGAGGATGACAACAGGAGTCCCTTCCTTGCTGTGGGCAAGCTGGGAATGAGTGTCCTGGAAAAGGCAGGTGTGGGAAGTTCCCTGAGCAAAGCCCGGGATGGCGCTGGAGGGATGCGAGCCCTCTGGGAGCCGCAGCCCTTGGCGGGGCACTGACAGCCTGACAGCCGATGGGCTGAGCTTTGCTGTCCTTCTGTCTCACTCCAGATCGTGTTCCGGAAGATCAGCGACGTGAAGCGGGAGGAGGAAGAGCGCATGAAACGCAAGAATGAGGCCCCCCTGATCTTGCCCCCGGACCACCCTGTCCGGAGACTCTTCCAGAGGTTCCGACAGCAGAAGGAGGCCCGGCTGGCCGCGGAGAGAGGCGGCCGCGACCCGGACGACCAGGATGTGGAGAAGGGCGGTGCCATCCCCGAGCACGCGGCCAACCACAGCCTGGTGAAGGCCAGTGTGGTCACCGTGCGTGAGAGCCCCGCCACGCCCGTGGCCTTCCAGGCGGCCTCCGCAGCGGCGGTGTCGGACCACGGCCGGCTGCACGCGCCCGGCGCTGAGTGCCTGGGCTCCAGGGCAGCGGGCGGCGACTGCGCCAGGCGCAAAGGCTGGGCCCGCTTCAAGGATGCCTGCGGCAAGGGCGAGGACTGGAGCCAGGTGGCCAAGGCCGAGTCCATGGAGACGCTCCCCGACAGGACCAAGGCGCCCGGAGAGGCCACCCTCAAGAAGACAGACTCTTGTGACAGCGGCATCACCAAGAGCGATCTGCGTCTGGACAACGTCGGTGAGGCCAGGAGCCCTCAGGACCGGAGCCCCATCCTGGCGGAGGTCAAGCATTCTTTCTACCCCATCCCCGAGCAGACGCTGCAGGCCACGGTCCTGGAGGTGAAGCACGAGTTGAAGGAGGACATCAAGGCCTTGAACACCAAAATGACAAATCTTGAGAAACAGCTCTCTGAGATACTCAGGATATTAACTTCCAGAAGATCCTCTCAGTCTCCCCAGGAGCTGTTTGAAATATCGAGGCCCCAGTCCCCAGAATCAGAGAGAGACATTTTTGGAGCAAGCTGAGTGGTCTAAAAAAAGAGTCAAAGACCAAAACCCACCGCCCTTCCCTGGACACCATCCCCACCACACACACCTACATGACCAACAACTTCCAAAGTAGGCTTTCCTGACAGAAAATCAAAGTGGGACCAGTCACTTAGGCAAGCGCGCTCTTTCTCTATCTGGGCACAGATACGGGAAGAGGCGTGTGTTACCACCCTGCTAGATGACAGCTGTTTTCCAGCTGTCTGCACAATTTTGGAAGAGGGGGCATGCTGAGGGTATTTTCCTTCATTTTTAATTTTTTTACTGCCACGGTATTTGTAAAAGATGACAACCCACCAGAAAAGAAGAGCAGCTATTTGCGGATTGGTGGGAAAGCACTGGAGAACCCCTCATGTATATACCAGACTGGGCTCCTTCACCAAGACCCCAAAGACTGCGGTAGGCACAGGGATTTCCCAGCATTCCCTGTCCTTGTACAGCCCATGTCTGTTGTCACCTTATATTTTCCCACAGTCATCATTTGTAACAAGCTCGGGACAAGGGGAGTTTGAGGGCCAGAGAGGTTAGGGCCTTGTGACTTTCTGTCTTTAAGGCCGGAAAGCAGGGAGGTGCTCTGGGCACCTCCTCGGCTCTCCTTTCCCAAGTGTAAGAGCTGCACGGGGCCCTTCAGGAGGCAGAGAATCTCTGGGCTGTGGTCGGCAGCCTGCTGTCACAGGAGAGCCCTCAGATGAACCTCTGGCCCTGCTCCATGCCACTGGCCTCATTGCATGGGCCCCTCTGCTTCTTTTCCTTCTCGGCCTCTTCCCAAGTGTTCCTGTGGCATTTCTCAGGGTGTGGGGCACCGGCAGGAAGGGTGATGAGCCCAGAGTTGCTTTACTAGCAAAGCAGACACACAGACACACACATACAACCTCAGAAAAACGATTGTAGCAAGTCCTCTGTTTATATTATGATTCTCACCGGGATTGATGGCCCTTCAGCAGTTTGCATTATGTCCATTGCATGGGGTCGTTATAGTACACTTGGGAGCCATGCCTGGCCTTATTTTAAGATTAACCTCTCTTTCTTTTACTGAAGTCAGTAGGATTTCAAGAAAAACCGCGAAGATGTCAGGGTCACGGTTGTACTTGCTTCAGGAGCAGAAGGAGAATGAGGTGGCAGGTTCTCAAGCTGTGTGAGGTGATGGACAGAGATGGCCATGGAGCTGTGGGCCCAGAGAAGGTCTGAGCTCAGAGGGACAGTCACAGGGCCACCTGTGGGTCATCCAGGTCCCTATGCCATGATGCTTGGGGACACTCCACGGCCTCCTAGTCACCTGGGGTCAGATTATTCACGTGCTCCTTTCAATGGCATCGGAGAAAGGAAAGAAGGCCCTCCCAGGCAGAGTGGAGCTAGCTCAGGGGTTATGCCCTGCCCTAACAGTTGACAAGCAGGGTTGGAAGTTCAGCTCTAAGAACTAGCTTGGAGAGAGTAGAATTAGGACCTGGACTATTGGTGACAGCAGGGACCCAGCCAGGGCACTGGCTTTCTGCATGTGTCACACTGCAGCACCCTCACCCTTAGCGCTTGGTGTAGCTTAGCTGTACAAATCCAGAACCGGTGTTAATCCCCTCAGTACCGAAGGGGACCTGCCAGGCTGGCACTTGCCCTACCAAAGATAGAATTTCTGAAGGCCTCCTGTCTGGGCCCATCTCTCCCCTCGGCCCTTTGGTCCTGTTCGGTGGCCATGGCAGGTCCCAGGACGTGGCCCTCAGTTGTCTGGGCAAAATGGGGCTGTCCTCTCCTGGCTGCCAGCATTGGTGCAGATGGCCCTGGGGAAAAGAGTCCAGGGGGTCAAGGGAAGGGCCCTTCCCCAGGGGTCCCCGTACACTTATGCAGCTTCTCATGGGAGGCTTACCGGGTGGCCGCTGGCTTCCTGAGGCTGCAGCATTATTAGATTTAGCCTCAGACGGCAGCATACAAATAGGAGGAAGTGTAACTTCCCAAGGCCAAGTCTTAACTGTTTGTGACTCTAGATAAAGCACTGAGACTTTCAGTCTCTTTGAGAAGCTGCCAACTAGTCCAGAGGCTACAAAATATCTGGAATCCCATCTGCCCCCAGAATGTTCTAGTTTGCTGTTCCTTAAATGTGCTCATTAGCCTGCTTCTAAAGTTTAGTACCCACTCCTTTTAAGTCAGGGCAAGGGCCCTGGATGACTCTATCATCCAGCTTCAGAAGCATGTGCCCAGCTCTCTGTGGGCTTGGTGACAGGCTCCTGTCCAGCACCCTGCAGGCCACTGGAGAGGGGCCCTTTCCTTCCCCACTAGCTCTGCCTGAGGGGACAGGTGTTTATTAAGAAATGACTCCCCATCTGGGTCTGAGGGGCAAAGATGCTAATACGCCAGGCTTGGAAGCCAGACCTGTTTTGGGGGGAAAATAAAGCTTCATGAATGTACTCCTGGACTGACTCCTAGGACATGAATCGGGCTAATGACCAGAAAAGCCTGGATCTGCGGTGGGAATGTGCTCATCTCAGGGCCGCAGGGCCCACATGTGTGCCTGTGGTGACAAATCCCCACAGTGTGGCCTGTACACGCTTTTAGTCTTCTCCACTTAAGGACTCCACTTAGGGACTTTTGCTTTGTTTCCTCTGAAAAAATTAATTTCTAAAACGAGCCAAACCTTCTCTCCTTCCACGTTTATGACATGCACTTGGCCATGGACCACTTCGTGCCAACTACCTACTCTTGCCTGGACGCTGCTCTGGCTTCCTGAGCAAGGACCACAAGCTTCAGATACTGACTGAATCTTCCACTGTCTGGTGGCTGAATAGAGGTTAGGGAAATACAGAATTACCAGGTGTTGGACTTAACATTTAGACTTTAGAAGTTATGTTGAGATATTTACCTGTTTTTTGTTTTTTCCTTCTTGAGGGAAGGGGACATGATGTATTACACCATTGCCCAGGACTTGCCGGTTACTTGATCTCGTACTTAAACTCCTTACCTCGGATGTTATTCGTAGGGTGGCTCCACTTCCCAGAGAGTGTCCTGATGGGCTGCTTTGGAGCAAGAGGTCTTGCCCCAGCACTTGGCTGCTTGTTGAACTTGCTCTCCCCCACTGATGGGGGAGTGGGAGCGAGGGCTGAGTCTATGAAATATGACGGCCAACGAGACGGAGTGCCTGTTTCTCTGCGGAGGATGGGACCCCGGCACTGAGTGCTGCTGTCCGGTGCACCTGCAAAGGCTCCTCCAGTGACTATGCTGGGAATCCCCTAGAAAGGAGAGGGAGGCAGCCCTCTGGTTGAGAAGGTCTGGTCTAGTGCACAGTTTTGACATCTGCACCTCCATCCATCCCATTCACTCATGCTTAGACCTCCTGGCTTGGTTCTAAGACGATTCCTTATATTCTCAACCTCAGAGTCCATCTGTGTGCAGAAAGTTTGTAGCCAGTATAATAGGCAACCAGTGGCTTACAAAAACAAAAACAAAAAAACAAAAAAAAACCCAGATGCTATGACAGCATGGGCCCAAGGGTTCCAAAGCTGTTTCCATTTCTTGTTATCCAATCCCTGGGCCTGTTTTACCCTCCACCCTCTAGATCCTGTGTGGTGTTGCTGGCCAAACATCAGGCCCTTTCCTGGAATCTTCTTTCAGAAGCAGAGCTAGCATGGCTTAGAGTAAAAATGCACTCCACCACCACACCCCATCCAGCAACTTCCCCTCCAAATCCTTCGGTGGAAGGTGAAATAGGCCAAGTGTCAGAATTTTTGTTGAAGCCTCTGTAGGGACTAAAAGAATGCCTTAGGAGCACCCGGTGTAGGGACAGCCTCATCTCCCCTTGTTGCATTGACCACCAAATGGCACATGCACTCTCTGGAAAACTGTAGGAGTCCTGGTGGAGATTCAAATTGCTGTGCGTTTGATGAGTAGATTGTACAATGTTTTGCAATAAAGATGTTTAGCCTTAAGACCCTTGAATGGAACTCCAGCTGTGATGGAGCTGCCGACACCCTCCTCCTCCTCCTCCCCCCTCCTCACGTCGTGTTGCTTTAAGAGGAACCCACTGAGGGCACACTCAGACCCCGGGGTAGCCTCTCTTCTGTCACTAAATCGTTGTACTGCCTTCTTGCTTGCTTCAATACAAATACCTTCACCAGCTCTTGTGCCCTCCAGCTGGGGGATTTCTCCGTCCCCTTAGCACCAACCGCAGCCATCAAAGAAAGCACCATTTTCTCACCCAAGGTATTCATGTTGAGAAGTGTTGACTTCCACTCCCTCTGATCCACAGTTCAAAAGAATCAATGTGAATGTGCAGCTTAAATTAGTTTCAAGTGAAACTTCATTCTCATGTGAGCAAGTCAGACTTACTCTGGAACCTCTAGAACTGGACTTGAACACCCTGCAGGTGCCAGGCCCCATGGGTGCCCTCTCAGCCCCACCATTAAACTTTTCTTAGAGCCATTGTCTCTTTATCTGGGACTTCAGAGCCGGTCAACGGATCGAGGAGCTATTTAATGAGAAGTTCACAGATCTTGTATCAGGATATGAACAATGAGAAAGATCTTAAGATGCACCCTGCCCCAATGAATGTATTCTCTTAAAATTCAGACATTGTACTTGTGCATCGGTTGGAGACTGCCCACATCTGACGTTTCACCAATGCTGTAAGGACACTTCTACTCCTGAGGAGTTTGTCAGCCTGGGGCTTCTCCTTATATTGACACTCTTTTCATTGAGTTCCGCCAAATCCTTCACTGGGTTTTTCTTTTTCCTTTGCATCTGCCACTTTGTCCGAATGAGCATGAACAGACAGAAGTACAAATGAGCTGATACTATTTTTATGGTCAGTTGAGGATGCTGCCAGAAACTCCACTGTATGTGTGCCGCTTGGGAATGTTAAAAGGAACATGTGGGCCCCTCCATTGATAATATTCCCTTCTCAACATTTTTAAACAAGCACAAATGGTATTTGTAAAAAAAAAAAAAAAAGTTTAATTTTATTTATTATGGTAATAAACTATTTTATACATGATACTTGCCTTTGCCTTTTCTTCTATAATTTTAAGGCACTGAATTGGGTGTTCTGATCTAAGGTGCCAGAACAAGGATGGTACTTTCTATTCATTTAGAAATATTGAATAGAGGCTATTCATTTAGCCTCTGAGAGGCTCTAATCTGGATAGCACCTGTCAGTGTGGTTTTGGAGAACTCAGAATTCTAGAGACACCAAGACTGTATGTCTGAGTACAGCACAGCGAGAGAATGGTCGTGAAGGTGCTTTGCCGTATGATCTAGAAATAGAGCTGTGTCTGCCATACAGATGTACAGAGATGCCTTCAAAACCTGGCGTCCTGGAAAGCTGTGGTACAACACATTGATTTAACACTTATCTGAAGGTGGCCTCCCAAGGAGAGGTGAACTTTTAAACAATTTGGATTGAAATTTAAGATTTATGAAGGCTTCCCTGCCTTTTCAAATACAGTGTAAAAAACATAACCGAATCTTTTTGGAATGATTCTGTAGCAACAGTGGGAGTTAGGGTCTGTGCTTTAATTCATTGATGGTCTCAGAAGCTAGTAAGGTCGAGGGCTGCTTGCCCCTAAACCAATGAGTCTTCTCTAGCAGCCCTCACTTCTGCTCTGGTTTTAATAGGTATGACTTCCTGCTCATGGCAAGATTCTCCATAATACTGTCAACCTGAGTTCTTATTTAATACTACTGGACCACATTTCAAAAAGGGCACTTTTCTTTTTGTAGACAGAATTTAACTCAGGATGAGGAATCTGTGGTCTGCAAGCCATATTCGGGCCTCTGCTTGCTCTCATAAGGCCACAGGATGAATACGGCATTCTTAATGACATCCTCCCTACAACCTATTATTTCATTATGTTGCAGAAAAGCATAATAAACATTAAAGGTGATAGTATTTAAAATTCCAAGTGATTTGATATTCATTCGAAAATCTCACCTAAAAAAAGGAATCTCACGTAATAAAGCACTGAACAGTATGTTCTTGATATATCTTCAATTGTGAAAAAAATCTCTTTGTGAATATGATTTTTATAATTAGTCAAAAGGACTAGTAATACAGAGCTAAGTAACAGATACTACATTCTGGGTGCCAAAGGGGTTTCAACTATTAAAAAGGGGGGATTTTGTTGGTTTTAAGTTTATTCACTTATTTTTTAGAGAGCACAAGCAGGGGAGGGGCAGAGAGACAAGGAGAGAGAGAATCCCAAGCAGGCTCTACACTGTCAGCCCAGAGCCCGATGCAACGCTCTCTCTCTCACTGTGAGATCATGACCTGAGCCGAAGTCAGATGCTTAAACGACTGAGCCACCCAGGCGCCCCTGTCGATTTGTTTTAAAATAAAACGGCTCAGGTCATGATCTCACGTTTGTGAGTTCGAGCCCTGCATCAGGCTCCACACTGGCAGTGCAGAGCCTGCTTGGGATTCATTCTCTCTCTCTCTCTCTCTCTCTCGGGATTCTCTCTCTCTCTCTCTCTCTCTCTCTCTCTCTCCCTCCCTCCCTCCCTCCCTCAAAATAATAAACATAAAATAAAACAAGACAAAAAACAAAATAACTTCCCTGAAAAAGGGCCTCGGATTTCTCAATGCCCACTGAGAAAGGCCAGCACCATCAAGATGATCTGGTTTCTCAACAGTTGGTCCTACTGGATGCATATGTTCTGGTACATTTGTTAGAAAGCAAACTCATTACGATTAATTTCTTATACTGGTCTACAATTATGTTATTATTTTAAATAAGCAAGTGAGCAGTCTCAGTTTTTTTAAGGGGAACACCGGTCCCACTAAATTACTATCCTCCCAATACAGACATCATTGTATAATTGTATAGATGATATATTTTCTTTCTATGCCTGCAGTCTTCAATAGAACAAAAGGTTTTCTCCTGTCACTTCAAACAAATTAATCTGAAGGAATAATAAAATACCTTTAAGTCTTCCTGTACAGTCCCGAATTAGTCAAAATGGCCACGCGTTGGCTGCCCTTCAGATGTCTTGCTTGCCTCCTTGGGGATCATCTTGGCAATCCTGCTTGGAGCGCTCTGGCTTGCCCAGGGCTAGGTTGAGGTCAGAGGATCCTGGGGCTAGAAGTTACCTTGGGACATCGTCTAGTTGCTTTCCAGCCCCATGCCTGAAGTTGCCCAGGGCTGATGACTGTGGAAAGTGACATGTCACACGCTTCTCAGCTGGAACTGCTCTGTCTTCTCAGAGATACTTCAAGAGTCTCATTTAAAGTAACTCCAAGATTTTACTTCACATGCATGAAGAGAGACTTATTATTGTTTTCATATTATAGTTGGAGAACAGCAAGAGGCTAAAGTAAGAAAACAATGGTCCTAGAAAATCCACATGTTGGTTAACTGGGCCTCAAATAATTTACTAATTCTTGAGAACCACTCTAAATCATGTGATAGTTTAAAAGAAATTCAGGCTTATTACTTTCAAATATATTCACCGATTCTTCTAATACAGTTGAGTGAATGAATAAGCCTGTTTGTTTTTACATCAATGGTGTCTCTGAAGCGTTCAAAATTCTTTGTATTGTTTATACACGTACGTACATTAAGACACTTGCCTACAATCATCTTCACATTCCCGTGTTTCCTTAGCCAGCCCTTTCCTTCCATGTGAACTTCAGCCAAACTCCCTGCAGCTGACCACAGTTCCTGAACTAGTATCGGTCCCTGATGTACTGTAATCATTTGAGTGCTCACTCCTCCCAGCACCTTGGAACCACCTGCCTGGGCCTCCTTCTCACTTACCAAGTCGGTTGCTGAGGCCACTGCTACCGGCCCGCCTGCCCCTCTGGGTCTGTTCCTTGAAGGAGCCAACACCGGGTGTGCCCACTCCACACCATCCACCCTACAACTGCTCTTCCAGGCAGAAGGGCTAGGAAGAACGGATGTCAGCAAGATGGCCGGTCCTGCAGTCTAGGAGTATCTCGTGGAGTTCAAACCATGGCCAGGACACAAGGACCACAATAGACAACAAATACGAGATATGTGGCCAGACCAGGTCCAAGGGAACCTTTCATTCAATGACAATTTAATTCAGGTGTTTGAGATATATACTAAGTTTGCCCATGATGAGGTACACTATGTCTTGAAACCTCAAAGCTTCTTTACCACTTAGCACCTGCCCTCTCAAAAGAAAACAAAGAACGAAAACCTCCAAAGGCAAACAGACATATTCAGAATTATCTACCACTTGGGTCAGTGGCCTGTCATCACTTTCCAAAAGAATGAATAATTGAGACTTCTGTGTTTCGGTTTTAAGCATTTTCCTCAAAAAATAATTCAAAATGATTCTACAACTATGTAAATTATCAATGTGATAGGAAAGGCTCCATTTTATTTGAAACAAAACAAAACAATGTGAACTACTGAGTTTAAACCACTGAGTAGGAAGATGACTGCTGGAGCTTACTTGCATGGAGAGGAGAAAAGACCACAGGATACCATCCTTTACCCTTTGTCACTTACCAGACAGCACCTGTCTGTGGACACACTTATCTCCTGGTTTCTTAATTCCGCTTCTATATTGGGAAATGAAGATTAACTGTCTGCTAGAGGAACTGCCATATTTATACTTCTCTGTAAATCTAGGGCACAAAGCATCCAAATGTCAGTCACCTGGGTAGTGTTTAAATAACTGGTCTTCTGTACTGACCCCTGGGAAACCACAGGACATGTTGTATGTTCTTTGACTGGGTAACTAGAAACATGACATTGTCCCTGCCATGCTGGGGAGCTGAAGTGTGAAACTCAGACCCCAGTGCTGGTTCTAGCGACCATACTGCAGGACATGGGGAAGAGGTCATTTACATGTTACCAAAATGTTTCAGAAGGATGCTCAGTGGATAACAGGCCTTATCACTATCAGGATTTCTGTGCTCTAATCGAGAAACGTCTATTGCAGGTAATTCTTGGTAAAGTAGAAAGAACCCAAAGGGCCACTGGGCCTGGGTTCTAGACCACAACGTCACCATGTGCAGCTGAGCAAGATTCTCCTGCTCTGGACCCCTGCTTGCTCAGCAGGAAAATGATGGGGGAGATGAGCTCCCCAAAGTTAGAAGCCTCTCTGGTTGTCAATTTTCTATGAGAGCTCCAGCTTCCAGTCTTGGAGTAAGGTAACTTCAACAAAAGATGAACAGATCAAGCACTGGTCCCTCGGAGGTTATCTGGTGTGCGAGGTCAGGGTGAAGCACTATTTGCTCGGAGGCCAGCGGTAAGGGCTGGCATGGGCCAGGGCAGCTTTAGTCCACCAAGTATGTCTGGGACCAGGCAATACCCACATGGGAGTAGCAGTACAGGAATCCCAGGACAGAGAGTGTCACGTATGGCCAGCCTGCAGGGGGAGGGCAGAGATGGAAGAGCAGTTAGAAACGCCTGGGGTGGGACCTCCCACGGGTGCAAACTCTCCCCCTTTGGGGAAGGCAACTCAAGAAACACGGGCCTCGGTTGACACATTTAGACACACACCTCCCAGAAAGTGTGCTCTAACTGGAACGCCAACAACCCGAACCCTACATTCCCACTGGGGTCAGCATAAAATGAAGAGTGCACTATCTCAAATGGGAATTATATTTAGAAATAGGACAAGCTTTTAAAGAATACCTATTTAGAAAACTAAAGTATTTAATAATCAAAAAAGGAGAAAAGTCCACAAGACCCAAAGTAAATCTCAAAATATAGATTGACCGTCATATTGAATTGAGTGCCATCTGTAAGCACACAGAAGGGAGAGCCTAAATTAAACATTTGCTTTCAAAACTCAAAGCTTTTAGTGGTTCCTTCTATAAGTACTTGTCTTAGAATATCTGATGTTCTTTTCTTTCCTCTTCTTCTCCTCCTTTCCCTCCTCCTCCTCAATTAACAGCCCTTTCTGCTGAGTACTTGTCACTTAATTATCTCCATGCCTTCTACATGTTTCACTTGCTCAAACATTTCTTGGGTGCTCTGGAGATCCAGAGGTGCTATGGAAGGTACCAGATGCCAAAATAGGTGATCCCACTCCAGCTCAGGAAAGAGACACACACACTACTGGGATTTATGAGCCATGTACTGTGTGCTAGATAATGATGTATACAGAGCACATTTCAACTGGGCCGTGTGGGGTGAGCAAGAGTTTGTTAGATGGAAAGGGACAGAGATAAGCTGCCGGAGAGACCACCAGAAGTGTATCACAGGCCACCCCAGGAACATGGATCATGGGTTTGTGGCTCCTGCTTGGGGAGGGGCAGGCAGGGTAAGGACAGAAGTAGGGAGGCTGCAGGGGGGAGCCCCAGATGGTCTTGCTACTCTACAGGCTCTCTTCCTACCATGTCAACAGTCAGCTGCTTATTAGTATTAATAAAAGTTCAATTAATATAGCATAGTGGTTAAATGTGCAAACTCTGAAGTAAAATTAAACATCAGTTCAAATCTTGGCTCTGTTACTTGCCATCTGTGTGACCTTGAGCCACTTAATGAGTCTCAAATGTAAAACTAAAAGGATAGAGCAACTTTATTAAGAGTCTTTATAAGATGCCATGGACTTGATTGCACCCCCCTGCCAATTCATATGTTGAAGCCCTAACTCCCAGTGTGTATTTGGAGGTGGGGCTTTTGGGAGGTAAATGGGTTGAGGTCAGATCATGAGGGTGGGGCCATGATGGGATTAGTGCCCTTATAAGAAGAGACACCAAGTCTGGGCGCCTGGGTGGCTCAGTCGATTGAGTGTCCGACTTCAGCTCGGGTCATGATCTCACAGTCTGAGTTCGAGCCCCGTGTCAGGCTCTGTGCTGACAGCTCAGAGCCCGGGGCCTGTTTCAGATTCTGTGTCTCCCTCTCTCTCTGACCCTCCCCCGTTCATGCTCTGTCTCTCTCTGTCTCAAAAATAAATAAACGTTAACAAAAAATTAAAAAAAAAAAAAGTAGAGACACCAAGAGCTTGGCTTCTCTCTCTCTCTGCCATATAGTGGCACAGTTAGAAGGTGACTATATAGAAGTCAAGAAGATGGTCTTCTCCAGGAACCAAATCAGCTGGCACCTTGATCTTGGACTTCTCCAGTCTCTGGAACTATGAGAAATAAAGTCTCTTGTTTAAACCACCCAGTCCATGGTATGTTGTTATAATGCCCCGAGTTGACTTAAGACATAAGGAAGGAATGTGTGAAATGATGTAAAGGCCCACATGGTGCCTGGCCTATGGTGGGCACTAAGGAAAGGTGGCAATAATGCTGGAGAGAGGGCGCAGAAGTCTTTCTCCACCAAAATTCGGGTGACAACAGAGAAGCCCAGCTCCGGTCTTCCTCTGAACTCATTTCAAACTTGCCTCCTTAGACTAGCTTGGCACCAGAATTCTCCTAGGCCCTCAAGGCAAGACAAGCGAGGGGAGCAGAGGACTCACAAAAGCCTGGCTCTAGGACCAGCCCTACAGTCCTACCTACTGTCTGCTAGTCAGCCAGTGTATTTGTTTCCTGTGGCTGCTGGAACAAACGACCACAAACTTAGTGGCTTCAAACAACAAATTCATTCTCTCACACTTCTAGATGCTAAAAGTCTGAAATCAAGGTATTGCAGGCCATCTCTCTCTAAAGGTTCTAAGGGAAACTGCTCCCTTACCTCTTCTAGCTTTCGATGATGCTAGACATTCCTTGGCTTATGGCAACATACCTTCAATCTCTGTCTCTGTCTTCACGTGTCCTTCTTTCCTATGTACCTCTGTGTCCTCTATTCTTATAAGGAAGCCGGTCATTGGATTTAGGGCCCACTCTAAATCCAGGATGACTTCTTCTCAAGACACTCAACTAGTTACATCAGCAAAACCCCTATTTCCGAAATGAAGTCACATTCTGAAGTTCCAGATGGACATGAATTTGGGGGCCACTATTCAGCCCAGTAGAGCCAAGTACATTTTCAAACTTCAAAGTGGACCCATCCTGCCTGGAGGCCCTCTGATCTCTTACCTCTGTGGCCCAGACACAGATGCCAGGAGTCCTGTCAACATCTGCTCCTCAGTGGGCTCAGGGAGCAGAAATCAGGGAGGGGGCTTTGGGCACAGAAAGCAGTCCCAGACTTCAGCTGTGTTTAGGGTGACACATTGGCAGGTGTTTGGTAAACACAGAACCCAGAGGCTGGCTATGGAGGTGGGAGAATGGGGATGTTTTACTTACACAAAGCTGGGCCTGAGACATTGGACAGCTGTGTCCAGCCCCATGGCTACAAAGCTTTCATATCCCCGTGAAAGCTTCTGGCCAGCACACAGAACTGGAAGGAAGAACAGCCCTAAACGCTGCCCAGAAGTGAGGCATATACGTGTTCAGTTTGGACCACAGCTGGGCCGTGAAAATTCCCTCTACCATCAATTGTATGTCATTTGCAGAGGCAGGCAGACAGCAGTTAGGAGACTTGTAATCCTGACTCTCCTATGAGACCCTAGGAGGGCTTCTGTTTCTCCATCTACACAATGGGAAATCAAAGATAAACAGAAGCACATGAAATAAAATAAGATCACAGATTTGACAGTGCTTTTAAAAAGTGTTTCAAGGGGCACCTGGGTGGGTCAGCTAGTTAAGCATCAGACTCTTGATTTCAGCTCAGGCCATGATTTCAAGGTTTGTGGGATCAAGCCCCACATCAGGACCTACACTGACAACGTGGAGCCTGCTCGGGATCCTCTCTCACCCTCTCTGTTTCTCCCCCGATCACACGTGCACACGCTTGTGCGTGCTCTCTCCCTCTCTCTCAAAATAAACATTTAAAAGATAAATAAAAAGCGTTTCAAAAATGCAAAGAATTGGGGCGCCTGGGTGGCGCAGTCGGTTAAGCGTCCGACTTCAGCCAGGTCACGATCTCGCGGTCCGTGAGTTCGAGCCCCGCGTCGGGCTCTGGGCTGATGGCTCGGAGCCTGGAGCCTGTTTCCGATTCTGTGTCTCCCTCTCTCTCTGCCCCTCCCCCGTTCATGCTCTGTCTCTCTCTGTCCCAAAAATAAATAAAAAACGTTGAAAAAAAAATTTTTTTAAAAAAAAAATGCAAAGAATTACTACAGAACCACCTGAGAAGTCTACATGTACAGTGTATGAAGCAGTTATGAATACATAGCTTTCTGGCCTTTTTAACATGAGTGCTCCTACAGATAGTAACCCCAGTGTATACTGGACGGCAGCCAAAGACCTCTTACCTTTTCCTGACCTCAGGAGCAAGATATGTGATGGTAAGGAAAAGACAGATTCCACAAGTCACCCTTCCACAGCCTTCAACCAGCGTTTCATGAGCATTTTCTGTGTTTCCGGTCCTCTCCTAGACATCAGACATCAACATCACCCTCTGTGCGGTGCCTGTAGGCACAGGGTCTTTGACTGTGGCAGCTGCTAACGAAGCACTGATGTGATCCAAGTGTGGGGGGGCTGCTTAGGGAAGAGCCTCCTCTTTATCAGGGCTCAGATGATCACAGAATAAGACACTGGGATGGGCTGGCATTCTGGCAACGTTCGAGGTTTGCTATGATGCAGTCATCCAGGCTTGTCATCCGTTAACAAAAAAGATGGTGTCAACAAGGGTTCTTTCCTGCCAAATGAACACAGACCTCACCCTGCAGCCCTCACTACCCCTGGCCTTTCCCCACTCTGTGTTCTCCTTCCAGGGTCTCCTTTCTCACCAAGATTTCCGATCTACAGCGTCCGGTCAACTCCCATACCCCCACATCCCCAACCCTGTGTGTGTGCACACAGACATACAGACCCACACACGCGCACACATCCCATTAATGTAGCTCATAAAGCCTGGTGGGAAGTATGATATTAGTCAAAGGAAAAGATCCTTCTTAAGACAGTACTTTAAGGCCAAGCCCCCTGCACACTCAGCATATTCATGGCTAAGCTCCCAGACTCAGTGATATGTCCCAGTCGGCTTTTGATACCTGGACCTGTGAAGATCAAAACAGCTGAACAGTTTTAACAAAGGACACCTAAGCAGCACTGGACATATCACAAACAGGAATCCAGCAAGCCAGACGACAGTTGCAAAAGATTGGGTAATATAGTCAATAGGGCATATTACTTGACAGATAATGCACATAAGTAGGATATACAGCACAACAGATTCAATTAAGAAGATCAATGTAGATGGTATAATAGATGGAGTTAATAGGATGGAGGTGGTTGTATCATGCTGTTGTTAATAGGACACTGGTGAGTTGTATAATAACTACATCTAATGAGAATAGGTAGGACACAGAGGGAAATGTCTATAGCTAAAAGAAGGCAAGCAGTGTAATTTTACTTGAGGTTATTATGGCTGAGCAATTTTCTGAGCAATTACATCAGTCTGAAAAGACTGGAAAGGCCAAGGCTCAGAACAGTGAAGGAAAAGACCATCATCACGCAGGGCCGTGACAAGTCAAAGAATGTATCAGATTGGTTTTCTGGAAAGTGATGGGATAATCAGAACAAGAAGTCTAATGAACACCTTTGTTTAAAAGGTAACGTTGTAAAATGATTGCAGCCACCGTGGAAAATAGTAGGGAGGTTCCTCAAAAATTAAACACAGAGGGGCGCCTGGGTGGCTCAGTCAGTTAAGTGTCTGACTTCAGCTCAGGTCATGATCTTGTGGTTCATGGGTTCGAGCCCCGCATCAAGCTCTGCACTGACAGCTCGGAGCCTGGAGCCTGCTTCGGATTCTGGGTCTCCCTCTCTCTCTGCCCCTCCCCTGCTCATGCTCTGTCTCTGTCTCAAAAATAAATAAAAACATTAAAAAAAATTAAACACAGAATTATCACATACATACCCAAGAGAATTCAAAGAACCAGAAGAGAGATTTGTGCACCCGTGTTCACACTAGCATTACGTACAATAACCAAAAGGTGGAAACAACCCAAGTGTCCCCTCACAGACGAATAAACAAGATGTTGTCTGTACATATAGTGGAATGTTAGCCTTAACAAGGAAACCCTGTCATAGGCTACAACATGGATGAACCCTGAAGACATTATGCTAAATGAAATAAGCCAGACACGAAAGGACAAATACTCTACACGAGGGACCTAGAGGATTCAGATTCCTAGAGACCGAAAGTAGAATGGAAGTGGCTAGGAACTAGGGGACTTATTGGAGTTACTGTTTCACGGTGCAAGAGCTTCCGTTTTGCAAGATTAAAACAGTTCTGGAGACAGACAGCGGTGATGGCTGCACAGCAACGTGAATGTGCTTGATACCGGTGAACTGTTCACTTAAAAACGGCTAAAATGCTGAATTTTATGTTATACATAATTTACCACAATAGACAATTCTTTGCCGAAAGAAGCCATTGACAAAATAATACATACCGTATTATTCCATTTATGTAAAACGAAAATTGATTTGGAGTAACAAAAAGCTCCTTAGTGGTTGCCGGGGGCTAGGACAGAGGGAGGGACAGATTACAAAGGGAGCACTAGGAATCTCTGGGGATGATGAAAACGTTTTGCATCTTGGGAATGTTTTCAAGGGTATATACAACTGAAAAAGACCTTAAATGGTATTTTACTATGAACAGATGATTTGTCAGTCTCAAAGTTGTAAAAAATTTTTCAAAAATGAAAAAAAAATTTTTTAAGATAACACTGGAACATCACCGAACCACAGACTTGCAGTTTTCTGCTGCTAGGTTATATACGCCCTAAGGTATTCAAACAAAAGATGCAGATGCAAGAAGAACAATTCACTTTTGAAATGACAGTGGTCTGCAATCCTTCAACTCCCTAGGGGCAGGAGGACAGGCTGCACGGAGGACCCAGCAGTGGGCTCCCCTAATCATGCTCTCTTCCACTGGGCCCTCTGAGTGGGAGGAGAACGTTAAAGAGCTTTTACTTAACTATGCGGACACACTCAGCAGCTGAATCAGCACAAATCCCTATCCCAGGGAAGAAATCAATCCTTCCTAATGGGAGAGGAGTTAATTGAGTTGCTGAATTGTGTATGAGCTATCAATTACCCCATCAAAGGCTCACTCAGCTGTCAGTTTGGGCAACACTCCTAAGCCTGTGACCACCATCTTGGCTTTAACAGGGCTTTTTCAAAGGCCACATCCTACTGCTAACCGTTTTTTATTATTTATTTATTTACTTACTTATTTTTAATGTTTATTTATTTTTGATAATTTTATTTTATTTTTATTTTTATTTTTTTTTAATTTTTTTTTTCAACTTTTTAAATTTATTTTTGGGACAGACAGAGACAGAGCATGAACGGGGGAGGGGCAGAGAGAGAGGGAGACACAGAATCGGAAACAGGCTCCAAGCTCTGAGCCATCAGCCCGGAGCCTGACGCGGGGCTCGAACTCACGGACCGCGAGATCGTGACCTGGCTGAAGTCGGACGCTTAACCGACTGCGCCACCCAGGCGCCCCTATGTTTATTTATTTTTGACAGAAAGGAGAGAGAGAGAGAGAGCAAGCGCATGAGTGGGGGAGGGGCAGAGAGGGAGGGAGACACAGAATCCGAAGCACGCTCCAGGCTCTGAGCTGTCAGCACAGAGCCCGACGCGGGGCTTGAACTCACAGACTGTGAGATCATGACCTGAGCCGAAGTCGGACGCTCAACGACTGAGCCACCCAGGCGCCCCATGCTAACAGTTTTTAGAAGAAAATGGCTGGTGACCAGCGCATGAACAAACTTTGCAGGGAAGGCTTTTTCCTGCCCTTGCTCCCAGTCCCCCAGCACCATAGTCTCTGTCATTATGTGAGTAGTTTATAAAGAATATGCAATCTACTACACAGTTTACAAACAATATATAGTCTTGTGAATCCTTACAACACTCCAAGATAGAAATCATTAACCTATACTAATATTCTTGCTTGAAGCCACACTGCCTCAAAAGGGCCCAGAGTCCACATCCCAAGTCCAGAATGTCAGGCTGAATCCTATTTCAAGAAAAGTCCGAAGGATTTCGGCCTGTCCTTTCTTTTAATCTATAATTATCTGTCATTAACAATGAACAATGCCCTAGCTTCCTCCTTCTATCCACCCAGGCAAGTTCTCTAAGCCAGAGGCTCTGACGCCCTGTTGTCCATTGACTTTCTTGCTCATCCACCACTCAGTTGTCACCTTGCTGGGTTAAGGAACACTCTCAGCTTGGCATGAGGATCCCTAGAGCTGAATAGATGGACTCCCTTTCTAGTCCCATGGAGCACCAATGTCAGTGACTCAAAACCATTCATTCTGAGAGAGGAGGTTCTCATTATTCCGGAGAGCCACTGGGCTACAAAGGAAACAAGTCTCACTCCCCAAACTCTCCTTGGTTGAAACCTAAGCCTGCAAACGTGAAGGATGTATTATGATCATTAAATGCCACCAACATATCCAACCATATGCCTGCGGATGCAGGCGCATATGTAAGAGCCCACATTGCCATCCTGGTGAAGACAGATAGAAGGCTGATGAATTTCAACCGCCACAGACAGCCTTTGTGAAAGGGTAGGCTCAAAGAAGGATATCCAATGGGGAAATGGAATCAAGAGGTGATTCCAGGAGACACTGCAGAAGACAGAGTCATACGACTTGGTGACTGATGGATTTGGGAAACAAAGAATAGACTCGCTCTCACTGACACTGAGCACTGCCTCACATGGTACACTCAGGGTGGACATTCAGCTAGTACACCTCAGAGAGATTCTACCTAACATTAACAGGCTGATTCACTACCCTGCTAGCCAGTAAAAGCCATGGTCCCAGCTGTTCCCTCATGACTGTTCTCTAATAACACATCAAAAGAGGTAAACACCTGGTAAACACATGTGCTCCAGGCACATGGCCGCCGTCTCTTTGGATTGACTGGTCTGTGCCCATGCCTTACATTTGTTAGATATTTTGAACACCAGCTCCCTACCCCGTACATTGGTGACATCCATTCCAAGGCCAGCAGAGGTGAAGTGTTTCTCCCCTTAGAGAGCTAGCTTGGGCAGCAAACTCTGGTCTGAGGGTGCCGGCTTGGGGTCTGAGAAGGACCAGTGTCCCTGTGCCCTGAGGCTCTCTGCACCACCCTGCCAGCCTCACTGCTGTCATTTCATTCATTATTCACAATAACTTCACACGCCGTTGCCTTTGTTAAAAGAGCTAGGTCCTGACAGCCTTTATTTTTAACAATATTCAGGCCTGATTGGGGGGGACGGGGGGAATGATAAGGTGCCTGGGTAGCTTTATTTAAATCTCATTTACTCCAGTAGTCCCAGACCAGAGATCATGTGGAGCCATTCATCAAACAGTCCTGGCCTGTAGACCTTCCTTAACATCTCAGTTTAGGGCTGGAACCTTAATAAGGCTACAGGGTAGGAGCCTTTTCCCATCAGAGGGCTACCTTATCGAGGGATACACAGCAAGAGCAAAGCTGCCCAGGCTTCAAAGCCTGTGAACTGCCGGGTCTGTTTTCAAACCCATGGGGATAGGGACGGAAGGGCTGAGGAACAGGCTCTGGCCACGTTAGGGTTAAAAAACAATTTCTTACCTCCACATAGTTTACAAACCTGGGTCTCGAACCCAGGTTTCGAGGCCTTAGTGTTTTTCCAAAAAAGGCTCCGCTGCTTCTTTCACATTCTTTCATGAGAAAGGAGGACTGGATGGTTCTTATCTGTTCATGAAACTAAAGCACGAAATCCTAGGGCACTGGTTTTCTAACGTGAGCCCACGTCAGCACCTGGAGAACACCTTAAAAGAGAATACACGGCTCCGATCCAGGGGGACTGCGGTGGGCCTGAGATTTGCATTTCTAACGCATTCCCAGGTGAGGTGGATGCTGCTGGTCCAAGAGCCACATTTTGGAAACCATCGTTCTAGGGGAACTGTTCTAGGGGGCACTGTTCTGAGGGAAGAACTTTGTACTAACAGAGTTGTTCATAAACTGGGCTCCTTCCCGGAACAGAGGAGACAGACGGTTATGGAGCTTTATGTTATCAGGTACCTTGCTGGGTGCACTCCACATTCTCACAGTCTCCTTACCGGGCAGGTATTAGCCCCACTTTGTAGAAAAAGGAAACTGAGGCTCAGAGAAGTAAAGTAAGTTTCCCAAGGTGTAAGAGCTAGTTGGTCATCATGCCAAAGTGAGACTTAGGGCCGTGTGACTCCAACTCCACTTGGCCACCTAAGCTCCCAAAGCCATAACCTGGGCCACGTGATGGAAAAGGCCCACACCGGGTGCTTGCCTCCTGGCCTGGTCCCTCTCCGTAAATTCTCTACTCCTGGTGCCTAAGGCAGCAGCAGGGAGGGAGAAGGAGCAGGGTTCTATTTTCCAGCATCATCCACCACTAAGTCACTAGGTCACACGTCTTCAGAAGCCGCAATCTCTCCGTTTTCGTCAAGGGGGACAAAGAAAGCACTGATGAACGTGTTTATCCTTCGTCTTGTTGAGAGCCTAACTTAGGTTGTATCCATTAAAGAGCATGTTCCCAGGGGTGTCTCGGGGACTCTGTCGGTTAAGCTTTCAGCTCTTGATTTTGGCTCAAGTCACAAGCTCACGGTTTGTGACTTCGAGCCCCGCATCGGGCTCTGCGCGGATAGCATGGAGCCTGCTTGGGATTCTCTCTCTCTCCCTCTCTCTCTGCCCCTCCCCTGCTCACACACTCTCTCGCGCTCTCTCAGAAATAAACTTAAAAAAAAAAAAAAAATTAAGAGCATGCTCCTAATGCCTGAGTGCCCTTTTATTAAAATTGTCAGAGCCATGGTTATTTGGCCTCTGTCATGGGCTGAGCCTCCACGAAGTATCTAGCAGGGAGACGCAGAGGAAGGGGTAGCTCCAAACCCCCTCCGGGAGCTTCCTGACCAAGAGCTGTTTGCCAGGCGCCGTGTGCACCTTTTAACCGGCACAAACAGCGGTCACTAATAAATCACATTGTTCATGGTCAATTTCACATCCTGATGCAGCCAACCTAGGCTGCATTTTTCATCCTTTCCTACCTCCCAGTACAAGCCTGGCGGGCAGAAGCTTACTGAAGCACTCACTTCCATAAAGTAAAATCATTTCATGTGAAATTGAGGAAGCCGGGGAACAAGCCAAAGCCACTTTTTCTTACTCTGACAGCGTAAGTAGATGGCAGTGCTGAGAAAACGCATATTTTCCCTCCCTGGGCCAAATGGGTGAGGACTTGCTTCCCAGAAAACCGTCCCTGCAGTTGGTGCCGCCGTCCCAACTCCCACCGCCGGCACCAGCGGCTGCACAATCAGAACACGCTTCCCAGCTGTTTCTCTTCCTTAACCTGTGTTTTTAATACAGTCTAATTAAGGCCGTTGCTCATTGTTAATTCATGGCCACACTATGTAACATGGTGGACTGGCCTAACAAAGGAGCGCTCATGAAAGGCGCTTCCCCCAAACAAAAGGATGTGCACAGGGTGGATCAGGCTCCCGGTCACACAGCCCGGACAACCACTCACCCACAATGGTGTTTATGAGGCACCTACTGTGTGCCCAGCATTGAGACAGGCCACCTTGCTCCTTGTCATATGAGCAGCGCGTGCCTTCATCTGAGGTCTGTGAGCAGGTGCCCCTGAAGGCTTAGCGTGCCATCCTGGGTCCCGAACACTTCACCTGACCCTCCAGTCTTGGTTCCTCAGCTCCGTCATCCAAATGTACATATACAGAGACCCGCAGATAAAACATAGTGGAGACAAGATTCTCAAACAACCGCAGAGGCTAGGAGGATGGGCTGCCACAAGTAAGTTGAAGTGTCACTATGATAAAACAGCTGAGCCTCACGGTTTTTGTTTTCTAATCCAGCTATGCAAATATGGGATGGAGGAGGCCCGGGAGCACCTCACGGGAGCAGGGGCTGACGCACCTGGCAATGTTTCCGTGGGAACACAAAGCCTCTGGAGAAGACAGCTGCCTGCGCAAATAAAAAAGTCTGCCCCTAGAAGAGGTCTGAGGAGACATCTGCACACCTCGGAGGGTAGAGCTGTGGGGAGGGGGAGACTCTCTGGGGGGGAAGAGGCACACTTTGGCAGTGGGAGCCCCCAACCCCACAGAAGCTCAGGAGACAGCAGGCTTCTTCCTGTAGGGAATGCCGCAGAAGCAGACAAGGAGGCCCGGGCACAACGGAGGAGATGCCTCTTTCACACCAGAAGCAGAACCAGGTCTGAGAGTCCATGAGTCTGCTTCTCTCTTCCCAGGGCACTAGGACCAGGGTGCGCATGGTACATGGGCAGCGGATAACGATGAGACGGGACAAACACAGATACAGTTGTGGACGTCTGAGTCCTTATTCACAAGACTCCCAAGTCCCTGCTATAGGTGATTAAAAATAAAAGTTGTTGCAAAACCCCTGAA
This sequence comes from Neofelis nebulosa, assembly GCF_028018385.1. NCBI lineage: Eukaryota > Metazoa > Chordata > Mammalia > Carnivora > Felidae > Neofelis > Neofelis nebulosa. The sequence continues at coordinate 38,894,613 of NC_080796.1, forward strand.
CGATCTGAAGGCCGTTGACAGGTACGCCTGGGAGAAGAGGCCCCCGGCATCTACTGGCCATGAACATCTAGACTTTGCCAAGGGACAGCAGGGCAGGAAGTCACTCCAGTCATACCCAGTCTCTTACCACCCCCAAATGAATGTACCAGAGAGAGCTGGAAAGGATGAGAAAGAGAGTGATGCCTACACCATATGAATATCTGAAAGATGATGTCAGTGATGTGTCTGACATGCTCTTTTCCAAAAGCAGTTGTTACATAAAGGGCTGCAAATTACTTGACTTATATTTCTCAGCAAAAACAGAAGAATAAAAGCAGGGCCTCAGTGGTAGTGGTGGCTGCTCTTCCCGGAGCTCTCAGCAGGGTCAGTGGGCTGAACTCACCACCAGCCCCTCGGGAAGAGGAAGGAACCATCCGTCTGCCTGTCAGCGATGGTCTTGCTCTCACCTGCTGCTCCCACTTGCTGCGTCTGCGGAATCTATTTTGCTCACCTCCGTGCTGAGGAATGGGTGGGTTTGAGCGCTGCAGGTATCAGGGACCAAAGAGGCCATCTGTGCCCCGTCTTCCAGCGCTGCTGCTTGACCCAGCAGTCACCCCCACCCTCTGCCCTGCTCCTGCAACCTGGCACAGGCAGGCCACCTGTGTCTGGGGTGCAGTGGGGGGCAATGGAGCAGACCACAGACCTGGCCTCATTCGTGCTGATTTGAACCACCTGAGCTGCCTGGGGCCTTCCTGAGAAGGGACTTGGCAGAAGCACAAAACAGCTCTGAGATTAGTTCAGAAAAACATGGCTCCAACATTTACAAGTGGGATTTTGAAAAGGCCTCTCACTTCCTAGGTGTCAGTGTAAGGAGGGGCGTGGGAAACAGGTTAAGTATGGGCAGGCTCAGGGGATACTCTGGCAGCAGCAGGGTCCACGTGTCACCGTCCAGCCAGCTGGCCTGAGAGCGGGAACCAGCTTGTTTGTCCCGCAGCAGCTGGGACAGTCGCTCAGAGCAGCTCAGTGCTCACATGGTCCCGGGCACCAGGAGAAGGCAGCACAAGGAGAGGCCGACTGTAGCCTCAGGACTGGGTCCTTCTCTGTCAAAGAAGCATCGGTGCTTCCCAGGGACGATGCAAGGGCTCTATTTAGGGGAGGGAAAGGAACACAAAAGACCCCACAGGACTCTCCCATCAAACCCACACGTGCTGGAGCCCCTGGGCTCTGCCAAGGGCAAGCGGAGAGGCACAGAGCTGCCCTGCACCACAGCTACTCCTCCCCTGCAGGAGCATGGGGCAAGCACAGCCACCTGGCCCAAGACGGCAGCCAGAGTCAGTGTCACATGGCAGGCGGGAGGCTAGCGACGGGGATGTGTGTGCAACTGGAGGGTGAGAGAAAGCCACATGCACGTGCAGGTAGATTCCAGTGAGGCTGGCCAGCTCCAGGCACCATGTTTCACAGGAGACACTGCCACACAGAAGCCACATCAAGGCAGGTCTAGAAGGGCTCCAGAGCATGGGCATGCTGATAAGTCAGACTTTAGTCTGGAAAGAGACCACAAGATCACATGCAAAGGGAATCAGACTTATTGTGTCCCTCTGGAAGACAGAACTGGACCACAGACTGAACTTACAGGAGGTAGATTCTGGCCGCCATTGAAAGGAGCAAGTACCAGGCAGCGCCTCCCCACCAGGCGGGCATCCCGGGCTCCCATCCCTGTTGGCATCAGGCAGAGTCCCTGAAGATGTGTCTTGGGGACGGCAGTCTCTGATGGGAGTGGGACTAGAGGCCCCAGGTAATTTCCACCTCTCAGACATTACAATCCTATGAAATTCCAGCTCTCAAACCATCCTGCCCTCCCCCACACCCCAGGAAATGTACAAAGGCTGAGGTCAGACTCAAAGCCCCTGTGTCAGGAGCAGGGGAGGAGGGACATCCTGTTTGTACTGGAAACAGAAGGCCATGTCGCAACAAGCTGTGGAAATGTTACAAGATACAGCAGTTTTTAGTGAAGTGCTTATGAGTATATTTACCTGATGTAGAAAGTGACTCAGACACTTTTTTGGACTTGGGTTACAGAAAAAGACATTTTTGTGCCTTAAAGATCCCGTTCTGAAGGAACACTGTGTTCCCCCTCAGGCTCCCAACTCTGGTTGATGGCCTTGATGGCGGGTCTGTGCGGGACCACGGGCAGTACTGACAGAGGCTCTGGGCCCACACCCGGATCTGTCCCCCGCCCCCTGCCAAGGGTCCTTCCGGCAACCCCGCTCTCCTGGACAGCCTGCAGGTCCTGACCCTGTCCAGCCTTTGCAGAGAGCGAGTTCACAGGGGATGCTCACGGGGAAGCTCTCGTCCTCACCTGTCAACTGCTCGGAATCAAACCCCTCGAACCAGTCTTCTCCAGGGGCAGAGAACACAGAGCTGCTGCAGAGGGGCTGAGAGGCAAGTCCGACGCAGGCCGGGTTCCTCAGGGATGTTAGGAATCAACGTGAGCAGCAGCAAGCGTGAAGGTGTTCGCACCCTTCCCTGCCTCCTCTGGGCCTCCTGTTGTGCCAGCAGGAGGGTCAGGGAGGCTGGGATCCTGCAGGAAATAGCCGCTGTGCTCTCTCCTCCTGGTAGTCTTTACATGGGGTTAACTGTCAGCTGCCAGCAGCCACAGATTCTGGCTTGGTTTTGTTTGTGACCTCAGAGCACAATATTTACACTCTGGTCTCCTTGTGGAGTTCCCAGATGCTCCCTCGGTGAGGGTCAACTCAGGGCGTGGAACCAGGCCCCAGTGTGCTTTCTCGGATTCTTCTACAGTGACAGGGCAAATGTCTACCAGACCGTCCCAGGGCTCGTGTCTGGACTTCCCCCATCGGGCCGGTGTCATCCACCCAGTTCTTCCTCACTGGGTCCCAGCAACAAGGCTTGAGGTGGCTGGAAGAAGGAACTGTGACAGCCCCTCTCACCATGGCTGTTGGTGCCATCTCTGATGACATCTTGAGGGCAGTGCTGACCAAGCCTGCTGGCACCTTTCACTTCACAGAGCCTCCCACCCCATTTTCTTAGGGCTGCTGCTTTCCATTTGGGAAGATTTGGCTCCGTGCTTGCAGTAAAAGCTGAGAAGGATCTGATCCGAAGAAAAACTCATCTTTGTGACTCATCATTCACAACACTTATTGAACTCCTACTCCATACAGGGCACTGGGCTAAGTGCTGGGATACCAGAGAGATTGAAAGGCTAGCTTGAAGTTAAGGAGACTGGAATTGGGTGTAAAATAACCTCAGAGTGTCTCCTGATGTAGATGAATGAATGAATGAATGAATGAATGAATGAATGAGCGAGCCAGCCAGCATTCACTCAACATTAAGCATGTTCTCATGTGCTGGACATAACGTCAAGGGCTGGGGAAAATGGGCTAGGAAAGTCTGGCCCCCGACCTACAGAGGGATAATGGGGGAGGTATGTGTGCGGCAGGACTCAGAGCACGGACAGCCAGTGTAGAGAACACAGGAGCTAAGGAAACATAGACTGTGTCTGGTCACTACCAGCCTGGCAGAGCTATTCCACTCTCTAGACCATCTTTCGGTGGTTCCCAGCCTCTAGGTACACGCCCCGCCCTCAATGGAAGAAGGCCTGCCCAGCAGTAAGACTGTCCATGTCACGTGCCCCCAGCAGGCACCAGGTTCTGCCTTCCATAGCAGCTCACTGTTTCACTGTTTCTGGATCTCTGTGAAGTGAAGAAATCAAAACAAACTTCTTTATTACTGGCATCACAATCCCTGCAAGGAGTTCACACAGACAGCCAGGCAGGAAAGGCTGTACACTTCTGTTTTCCCTCTACAGACCCCTCAGCTGGAGAGCTAGGGGCAAGGTTGTGTTTGCTTTGATTTCCTCTCCCTCCCCCACACCTCTGCTCCTTCCCCTTCATCTCTCCCTGGCCTCCTCCCACCCACCCACCGCACATTTAATATGGATTGCTGGGGCAGGCAAGGCTCTGCGCCCTTAGCCTTCTCTCATGGAAATCTCCTAGGGTGGCTGAGCCGCTGCTATGAATCTAACCTCTGTTCCAGGGACTTCCCCCAGCTTTTGACTATGAGGTCGTCCTTCAGTTCTGAGCCAATCATGACAGATGAAAGCAAGGATCACGTTAATTTGCCTCAGCCACACCGGTAACAGGCCTCAGGGCCAGGTTCAGGGCAATTGTGAAGCTCCCATCTCCTGACTGATCCCCTGGCTCCTTCTTTGAGTGTCCCTTGCTGCCAACAAAGCCCTGGGCCTAGAGGCCACCAGCCACAAGCCCAAGTGCCTGCTTTCTAACCTGAAGCCAGATTCTCTATGCTTCTCTCCAGGATGGCCCACACCCCATCACTAAGCTTGTTTTGCTCCCCAATTCTGAGCAGTTCCTACCGGCACAGAGGAGGAGGGGAAGAAGGGTTCCTTCCAGTTTCTGGTTCTTGTCAGTATCCCTCCAGCAGCAGAAGGCAGATGTAGCTCCAAAGCTCAGCTTCTATTGACAAGTTCAAGTTCAGTAGGCCTTGCCTCCCTGGAGGTCTGAGAACCAGCCACGTAGCACCCCCTAGTCTGAGGTTCAAGCATAAGCCAAATGGGCCAGGATACTGTTATCCAGGGTTTCTCAACATGGTATTTAATCAGCAAAATTTCATACAGTGGATTATCTCCTTTCTCTCTTTATGACTTTGTAATATGAGAATATGTAAAACAAAACCAAAACCAAAGCCCTCCTGGACAAACTAGAGAAGGAAGGTGCTGTGAAGCAACAAGTTAATAAAGGACAGGCTTGCCCAGTGCCCACATATGCCTAGCTCATTTCCCTACCATCCCCATCACCCTTCAAGGACAGAAGGACTCAACAGCTTGTCTAAATTAGTACCTACACAGGGATATCCAGCTGATACAGGAGATAAAGAGATGAGAGCTTCCAAATGTTCTCATGAAGGGTTTGAGTCAAAACCGAATCCCCTTAAATGTGTTTATGGTAGGCTAAATTCCAAGGCTGCAAATAAAAGACCCTTGTATTATGTTTGCCCTTTTATTAAAAACAAAAAATAAGAGTATGCATGCCCCCTTTGTTAAACCCAAGAATGCACCTGTAGTCCAACCCTTTTAATGGAACTTTTAAAAATAAAATTTTATATGGTACTTGTCTTTCTCTGCCTGACTTATTTGCTTAGAATACACTCTAGATCCATCCATGTCATTGCAAATGCCAAGATTTCATTCTTTTTGAGGGCTGCCTAATGTTCCATTGTACATATGTATATATGTGTATATATGCACACACACACGTATAATACACACACCACATCTTCTTCACTCATTCATCTGTCAATGAACATTTGGGCTCTTTCCATAATTTGGCTATTGTGGATAATGCTGCGATGAACACCGGGGTACATGTGTCCCTTCAGTCTGTATTTTTGTATCCTCTGGGTAAATACCTAGTTGTGCAACTGCTGAAACTAATATTATACTGCATGTTAACTCACTGGAATTTGAATAAAAACATTGTAAAAATAAGTTAAAATAAGTTTTAATTTTCTTTTCTTTTAGGAGAAAGTGTACAGCGAAGGAGAGGGGCCGAGGGAAAGAGAGAGAATCCCAATCAGGCCCTGCACTATCAGCATGCTAGCCTGATTCGGGCCTTGATCCCATAAACTGTGAGAGCCTGAGCTGAAATCTAGAGCTGGGACACTTAACTGGCTGAGCCACCCAAGCGCCCCTAAAATTACATTTTTAAAAATCCTATTTCAGCACTCTCTCTAGGATGAGGAACCACAAAGCAGAAAGGAACAGTATTGCCTGTCCTCACAGCTGGGGCCAGTTTCAGGAGCCAGAACACTCAGCCCCAGAAAAGAGCACTCGCCCTGCACTCAGGGATCTGAGTTCCACCACTTGTTAGCTACATACACTAACTCCTCTGAAACTCTTGTTTTCTCTAAAGCCAGGATCATCAATCCCTACTCAACAAAATCATGAGGAGTGGACCGCTCAGCTCCCCATTCATTCAGCAGGATGCCTGAGGAGGGCAAAACTCTGGCAAGAATGTACTCAGACATCTCAGAACTCTAAGTCTTTTTCAAAAAAGGTTTCCTCGTGCCTAAAACAGGCCACTGAACAAGCCCACTTTTGCTCGTAGAGATACAGAAACACAAACCCTGAATGGACTATTTTGTTGTTTCTAACCCCAAACTGGCTGCCATTTAAACTTACCATCCTTCCAGCAGGGCTGGTTGTCAGTAGTGCGACTTCTGTACCAACGGCTTACAACCCCATGCCAACATTCTGACGCGCTGCTTTCCCATTCCCCAGAAGCTAGAGAAGCTGGTTGACACCACAGATGACAGGTCAAGACCTTTCACGACTGGACCCCATGTGGCCACTGCCAGAGACACCACAGAACCTGAAGCAGCCACCTCTCAGACACGGTGTGGATGGCTCCAAGCAGCCCATCCTCCCAAATGGAAAAATGCTGCATTAACCGTACCCCACTATCTGAGGGTCGTATCTCCACACAAAGGTGTACATGGCCACGGCGAGGTTTGCCTCCAGCACTGCCAATCATTGCTGTATTCAGTTCCATGCTGGAACCACCTCGGGGTGACCCACTCAGGCCTACCGAAATTATTCTTTGGAAAAAAATTACTCTTTGGGAGCTGATGTGGGCCCATGCCTCATTTCCTAAATCCTTTTGCAATTATGCTGTGGCACAGACCCCTGAAAACGAGTCTACATTCCTGACCTTACTTAGACATGCGAGAAAAAGGGCTCCTGTGTATGCTATATGGTCAGAGGGTACCCAGAGTGTGATTCCAAACACTAGCTGAAGACAGCCATATATTTGAGGGTAATCCCTAAGTATTACATACTAGAGTTGAATATATAGCCAAATATATGCTAAATATCCCTTCTGCCCTCCTCAAGTAGTTAGCTGAAGCCAAGATTATACAGTTGGGCTGATTCTGAGGATTTGAATTACTAGAAGCTGTTTTCATATACACCAATTGGGTTATTTAACACAAAATTCAACAGTACTGGATGTCTGAGTCTGAATAAATTATAGAATCATTATGCTGGGAATGGTCTGTTTTTAAAAGGCTCAATTCTGGTGTCACTTTAACTGAACCACAAATTCCCTGAACATTTCTGCATACAGGCATATTAATTCAAACATTCGTAATACAACCCATCTTTGCACTTTGCATAATGCACGTTCAGACCTCTGTGAAATTTTACAATTAGTCCTGCATTTTTTATTAACACATGTGCAATACGTACGGCCACTACTCATTCTTTATAGAACAAATAAACCCTCGCTTGGGGGGAAAACTGCTGGAGAATGCGTATGGTGTCGTGCATAATCAATCAGCTTGTGGGGCTTTAACACTACATGTATATGGATTTAGGGTTTTGGGATAATAACCAAATAGCACTGAATAAGCAGACTGGATACTGAGGACAAGACTGTAAACCTCTACCGATGAGTAATGAACCCAGAGCAGTGCAAAAGCAGAAGGAAAAACCAAATGCTGCCAAGAAGGGGCGGGGAGACCTTTTCCCCACCACCAGCCCTACCAAGCATACTACCAGGGGCAGAAGGGATGAATAATAAATGCACAGCTTCAAGTCTCTTTCAGCCAAACATATGTAGACTACGTATTCATAGTATTCCTCTGAGGGTCAGTACAACAGCATTTGATTTACTTGAAGACCCCCCCATGCGCACATGGTTCAGACGTTGAGACTGATGATACCACATGTGTCAAGAGAATGAAAAAAGTTGTATTACTCACAGCAGACCCCCAAGCTCTTCCAAAATGACTTGAGCAAAGGGGCAGGGGGCAAGTGGCTTTGGTTTGCACTGTGGTTGAGGGGAGGGCCAGGGCGAGCAGTGGCCGAGCATGCATAGTTTGAACTTCCTGGCAGCACTCAGAGAACGAGCAAGTCCGTTTTCTTGTTGGCTTTCCCAGAGATGGGACACAAGGGGGATGAAGGAAGGGTGGGGCTAGAATCCTGTCAGCAAACATCAAAAATGGAGCCATGCTGTTTATTACAATTTCCCTACCTTCAAGCTGACTTTTAGGGATTTGAAACCCTACTCTGAAATTTACCTACTGTGTGACTCTCTTCTCATCAGTAAAAGTTGTACAATATTTAAGTAAATAATGTCACACCCATCAAAGGAACTCACCCAGTGCCTGTATATAACGGGTGCTTAATAATTGCTTCTGCATCTCAATCTGGAAATTTACCCTTAGTTTGTGTTCTTATGAAAACGAGAGAAGCCACCAGCTCTAGTAAGACTCTTGAAACTATTTTACCAGAGGTATTGGGATAAGGGTGAGACAGGAAGTACAGAAGGGGCTATAAGGCTGGTGGTGGGGGTGGGGGGATCAGGGAGGGTGCTGGTCAGGGCACCGCAGAGGGCAACCTTCCCAAGACGTGTTACAGAACATGTCTGTAGGAGGCATCTCTTCTGGTCACAGGGGACAGGTAGCTACCCCACCCAGTGGGGTGGAGCAAAGAACAGGAAATGTAAGTGTTATGGATTGAATTATGTCCCCTCATGTATGTGTTTAAGTCTTAACCCCCACTACTTCATAATGTGACCTCCCTCAGAAATATAGTCTTTGCCCGTGGAATCAAGTTAAGATAATAAGCTCACTGTCAACTACAGTGGGTCCTAAATCCATCATGATTGATGTCCTTGTAAAAAAAAGAGAGAGACCCACACAGAGAACAATGCCATGTGCTGACGGAGGTGGAGGTTGCAGGCTATGGCTGCTAGCCAAGGCCACCACCAGAAGCTGGAAGAGGAAGGAAGGATGCTTCCCAGGGTCTCAAAAGAGTGAGGCCCGGCTGATACCTTGATTTTGGACTCTTCTCCTCCAGAACTGTGAGAGAATAAATTCTGTTGTTTAAGCCCTACTCTTTGTGCAGTTCTGTTACAGTAGCTCTAGAGAACCAACACAGTACAGAAGAGATCACCCATTACTTTCTTCTTTTCTTCATTGAAGATTTGAGTCTGTAATTTTCCTCAAGATTGGAATAACTGGGGATACTAAAGCTCTTTAGGATGATGAACAAATCACAGATCTTCATATGTTGCCAATGAGCCTTTAATTCCTCAAAATTATTTTAATAATGAGAAGATATTTTATGAAAAATATCTATAGTTTGAGCTCATAATTTTTACACTACATGGTTAATATTACAACAAATGTGCAAAGAGAAGATAAAGATGAATCTTTCCAAGATCTGTAAGCAAAGACCAACGTTAACAGTGATTATCTCTGAGTTATGGGATTATGGGTAATTTTTATTTTCTTTTTGTAACTTTCAAGTTGTCCTCATTGTAATAATTTTTTTTCAAAAATGGCACATTTTCACTTTCCAAACGACATCATTATTTTCATAAAAGCAAGAAACAGGATTCAGGGCTTTGTCTTATGAGCTTTTGTCTTGACTTTCAATCCTGGGGCTCAGAGATCTGTTCGTAGCCTCCTGATTAGGCCTAAAAGGATTAGAATGGGGCACGCAGTGCCAGGAACATCATTTGCTCCCTTAGAAATTAGAAAAAAAAATTAAGTCATCCTGTCAGCACAAGAAACTCAGGCCAGGGAGCTTTCGGGTAATAGTTTCTGATTTTATATAATATGGACAGTTCTCTTATTCTCAGGAGTTTTCACAAATTGGCCTTTAAAGTCCAGCTGCTTATAAGTCTCTTTGTAACAAAAATCAAGCATATTTAAGAGTATTCTGATTCTGCTGTGACTGCGCAAACCTAATAGAACCTTGTCTCCTGCTCCTTACAACTAAACACCGCAAAAATACATAAAGCAAATACCTGAGGACTCAAGAACGTAAACGACGGCAACAGACTTTAGAGGAGTCAAATTTAGTGAAGCTCAAGGGTAAGGTTCCCACTAATTTTTCCCCTTTTCTCTCTGCTGTGCCCAGAGTGTGGGGCCCCACTGTGGGGCTGCAGGATGGAGCGACAAGATGGAGGTGAGCTAAAACTGACAGAAACCTTGTCTTTCTGATCAGAGCAACCAAGAAAAAGGCCTCTGTGGGCTGAAGAGTGTAAGGGGAATCTCGCAGAAGGCAAGAATGAACTGGGAAAGGAAGCGCAGGACTTGCAGTGTGAACCCAACCAGGTTGATTGTTCCGTAGCTTTGATGGTGGCAGTGACCACACGGGTGTGCATACTTGTCCAAATTCACTGGCTACCATACGGTACTTAAAAGGGTTGCATTTTATTATATGTAAGTTATACTTAAACAAAGTTGATTTAAAATTTTTTTAAAAGAGAGCCCAGAAATAAATCCACAGTGAGCGCTCCAGGCCCAGCAGCTCTACTTCAGAGCTTGTCCAGCCCACCGCCCGTGGACTCCCCACCGCGCCTGCAGCGTCCCACACTGCCCACAGCCCACAGGTCCTGCAGCAGATCTTGGCCCTCACCGACCAGAGCCTGGAGGAGGTGTAGGCCAGTAGGCTCCATGACCAACGTGGGGCTTGAACTCAGGACACCAAGATCAAGAGTTACACGCTCCACTGACTGAGCCAGCCAGGTGCCCCAAGATCTATCTACTTTCTAGGTCTACTACCATAACTCAAAACTAAGCCAGCAGCATTTCTGGACTATTCCAGCTGTGGTAGCCTCCAGACTGGTATTCCTGGTTCCACACCTTGCCTTCCATTCTGGTCTCAGGGCAGCCACAGTGATCTTTTAAAAATGCAATCCACTTAAGAATAGGCAAATAGATCAATGGAATAGAGTTGAAAATGCAGAAATAAACCCATACATATATGGCCAATTGATTTTCTACAAGGGTGCCAGGATCATCCAGTGGGGGAAAGAACAGTCTTGTCAACAAATGGTCTGGGAAAAAAAACTGGATCTCCATATGCGAAAGAATGAATCTGAACCCTTACCTAACACCACATACAAAAATTAACTCAAACTGATTGAATACTTAAGTGTAAGAACTAACCCTATAAAAACTCTCAGAAGAAAACATAGGTATAAATCTTCATAACCTTGAATTAAGTAAGCAATGGTTTCTTAGATATGATGCCTAAGGCACAGGCAACAACAAAAAAAGAACAAAGTGGATTTCATTAAAATGAAAAATTTTGTGCTTCAAAGGACACTATCAAAAAAGAAAAAAGACAACTTACAGAATGGGATAAAAGATTTGCAAATCATATATTTGATAAAAGGCTAGTATCCAGAATATATAAAGAACTCTTACAACTCAATGATGAAAAGACAAATGACCCAGTTAAGGAATGAGCAAAGGATTTGAACAGACATTTCCCTAAGGAAGAATGGCTGAAAAATACATGAAAAGATGTTCAATGTCATTAGTCTTTGGAGAAATGCAAGTCAAAACCACAATGAGCCACTGGTGTGGCTATAACAAAGAAGACAGTAACAAGTGTTGGTGAGGATGTGGAGAAACGGAAACCCTCGTAAATGGCTGATGGGGAATGGAAAATGGTGCAGCCACTTTATAAAAGTTTGGCATTTCCTCAAAAAGTTAAACATAGAGTTACCATATGACTCAGCAGTTCTCCCTAGACATATGCTCCCACAAAAACGTCTATGTGAATGTTCATAGCAGTATTCATATAACCAAAAGTGGAAATAACCTGAATTTCCATCAGCTGATAAATGGGTAAACAAAATATATCCATACAGTGGAATATTATTTGGCCTTAAAAAGGGATAAAGCAGTGATACACAACAACTTGGAAGAACCATGAAGACATGCTATAGGAAATGTGTCAGTCACAAAAGGCCCCAGACTGTGTGATTCCATTTATATGAAATGTCCAGAAGAGACAAATCTGTAGAGACAGAAAGATTAGTGGCTGCTGGGTGGGAGGAGGGGAGAATGGGGAATCACTGCTAATGGGAACAGGCTTTCTTCTGGGGGTGATGAGAGTGGTATGGAAATAGATAGTGGTGATGGTTGCACATCGTGAATTTCCTAAAAGCCATTGAATTGTATGTGTAATTTTAAGGGTGAATTTTATGATATGTGAATTACCTCTCAAAAAATCAATACTAATAAAAAATACAATTAAGAGGCGCCTGGATGGCTCAGTCAGTTAAACGTCCGATTCTTGATTTTGGCTCAGGTCATGATCTCGTGCTTCCTGAGACCAAGTCCCACGTCGGGCTCTGAGCTAATAGCGTGCAGCCTGCTTGGGATTCTTAATCTGTCTCCCCTTCTGCCTCTTTCTCTATCTCAAAATAAATAAATAAACTTTTTAAAAAATGCAATTCATGTCAAAAAAAAGAAAGAAACCCACACATATAAGGTCAATTAACTTATGACAAAGGAGCCAAGAATATACAATGGGGAAGGGCAGTCTCTTCAACAACTGAACAGCCCCATGCAAAAGAGTGAAACTGGACCACCATCTTCCACCATACATAAACATCAACTCAAAATGGATTAAAGACTTGAACATAAGACCTTAAACCATACAACTTATAGAAGAGAACACAGGCAGTAAGCTCCTTGATGTGGGTTTCAATGATGATTAAATTTGACACCAACAGCAAAGATAAACAATGAAGATATATCCAACTAAAAAGCTTCTGCATAGCAAAGAAAACCATCAATAAAATGAAAAGTCATCCTACTGAATGGGAGAAAATATTTGCAAATCATCTATCTGATAAGGGGCTAATATCCAAAATATATAAAGAACTCATCCCACTCAATAGCAAAAAACAAACAATCCAATTTAAAAATGGGCAGAAAACCTTAATAGACATTTTCCCAAAGAAAACATGCAGATGGCCAACAGGCACATAAAAAGATGTTCTATATCATTAATCATGAAGAAATGCAAACAAAGCCACCATGAAATATCACCTCACACCTATTAGAAGGGCTATTAACAAAAAGGCAAGAAACAAGGATTGGTGAGGATATGGAGAAAAGGGAAATCTTATACACTATTAACGGGAATATAAATTGGTGTAGCCATTATGGAAAATAGTATGGAAGTTCCTCAAAAAATTAAAAACAGAACTACAATATGGTAGTATGGAACAGCAATTCCACTTCTGGGTATTTATCTGAAGAAAACATAAACAACTGGACAAGATACCTGCACCACCATGTTCACTGCACCATTAGTTACAACAGCCAAGACACGGAGACAATCTAAGTGTCCACTGATGGATAAATGGATAAAGAAACTACAGGTGTGTGTGTGTGTGTGTGTGTGTGTGTGATGTAATATTATTTACCCATGAAGAAGGATGAAATCTTGCCATTCGCAACAACATGGGTGTACTTCAAAAGCATTATGCTAAGTGAAGTAAGTGAGACAAAGAAAGACAAATACTGTATGATCTCTCTTATATATGGAATCTTAAAAAAAAAAAAAAAAGCTTATATATAAAGAGAACAGATTGGTGGTGGCCAGAGGCAGGGGGAAGGGTGAATTACTATTTTTCTTTAGTTTAGATAAATAGAATTCTTTATTTAAAAATATTAAAAATCTCTTTAAAAGTTAAAAAAAAAAAGCTGGTACTGTCTCCATAATAATGAGCATAGAATCTGGTAAGGAGGCAGCCAGGTATGATGGAAAGCACATCCTGTTTACTAAGCCAGGTGGCCTTGAACAAGTCATTTAACCTCCTGGATTCTTTGTTTCCTCATCTATAAAATAGGGACTATAATAACTAACCTCCAAAAAAATTCTGTGTGAGAACTAAATGAAAGCCAGCATCCAGGCAAGTGCAATTAGTAGATGTTAGAGTATTTCTACATCTCCAAGTAGATGATCACTTGGAGAGCATCGCAGTGGATGACAAGGGAAAGCGACAAAGACAGGCCTTACTAGTGGCAAAAACTGTTGGATTCATATCGCCTGCTGCCTTATAACAACCTGTTCTAAGCAAAAAGTGTTCCATGATTAAATGTTTAGGAAGTGCTGAATTAAATAAATGTCCCTACTTTGTGGCAAAACTGCAAAAGACGACAGACTAGGCAAAAGTTTTCCAATGAATTTTGCCAAGGATCCCTTTTTAGGATCCCTTCTTTAGTCTCCCAAGAAATTATTTCCTTAAAATAATAACTTTGGGAATACTTTGGGGAAAGCTGACCTCTTGCAATGAGCCTAGGAAGGGAATTAAAAGCAAAAATAAACTATTGGGACCTCATCAAGATAAAAAGCTTCTGCACAGCAAAGGAAACAATCAACAAAACTAAAAGGCAACTGACAGAATGGGAAAAGATATTTGCAAATGACATATCGGACAAAGGGCTAGTATCCAAAATGTATAAAGAGCTCACCAAACTCCACACCCGAAAAATAATCCAGTGAAGAAATGGGCAGAAAACATGAATAGACACTTCTCTAAAGAAGGCACCCAGATGGCCAACAGGCACAAGAAAGGATGCTCAACATCACTCCTCATCAGGGAAATACAAATCAAAACCACACTGAGATATCACCTCACACCAGTCAGAGTGGCTAAAATGAACAAATCAGAAGACTATAGATGCTGGAGAGGATGCGGAGAAATGGGAACCCTCTTGCACTGTTGGTGGGAATGCAAACTGGTGCAGCCGCTCTGGAAAACAGTGTGGAGGTTCCTCAAAAAATTAAAAATAGAACTACCCTATGACCCAGCAATAGCACTACTAGGAATTTATCAAAAGATACAGGAGTGCTGATGCATAGGGGCACATGTACCCCAATGTTTATAGCAGCACTCTCAACAATAGCCAAATTATGGAAAGAGCCTAAATGTCCATCAACTGATGAATGGATAAAGAAACTGTGGTTTATATACACAATGGAATACTACGTGGCAATGAGAAAGAATGAAATATGGCCTTTTGTAGCAACGTGGATGGAACTGGAGAGTGTGATGCTAAGTGAAATAAGTCATACAGAGAAAGTCAGATACCATATGTTCTCACTCTTATGTGGATCCTGAGAAACTTAACAGAAGACCATGGGGGAAGGGACGGAAAAAAAAAAAAAGGTTAGAGAGGGAGGGAGCCAAAACATAAAAGACTCTTAAAAAAACTGAGAATAACTGAGGGTTGATGGGGGGTGGGAGGGAGGCGAGGGTTGGTGATGGGTATTGAGGAGGGCACCTGTTGGGATGAGCACTGGGTGTTGTATGGAAACCAATTTGATAATAAATTTCATATTAAAAAAGAAAGAAAGAAATGAGCCTAGGACTGAGAGTCAGGAGACCTGGCCTCTAGTTCCGGTCCAAGTAAATTTACTTCCCTGGGCCTCAGTGTCCTCTTCTCCAAAATGGGAAACTTAGGCCAGAATCTCTCCTCCAAGATCTTTTTGGATCTAACTTTCCACAATTCTATGGCTTCTGCAAAATATACTAGATTGTCTTGCATTGGAGGGAAGGTGAACCAGAGACCTCTGAATTTCCAAATAATTCTTCAAAAATGTCCATATTTTCAGCTCCAAATATCACAAACAAAAGCAAAAAAAATTAACTTCTTTATGGCATGAGCATTTCCAGAAGTATTACAACTCATTCATGGCATATGAATATATCACTTTCCACTAGTTCTAAACACCACTGGTTCATCTAATGTTTCCAGAAGCTTCTGCAATTGGCTCCATTGTATTGAAATTCTGCCCACTAAATTGAATAAGATGTCCCCTCTTCTCTTGCAACTAAGCTGTCTGGTTCAAAAAAATAACAGAGCTAACAAGGGACAACAGGAAAGCTGCACTGTGCAGGCAGGTGGCTCATGTAAAAAACCCTCATGTGATTCATTTCCCAGGACTAACTCGTGATCGACTCCAACTCTGCATCTTCACCTACAACTAGAATGTTACAGCGATGGCTTACAAAAGATGAAGTAGTGGTTCCCCTTCCACACAAGCAGTATGTTCTAGAAGGTTTAGAATCTATCAGCTATTACCAATATATACAAATAATTCATTTGTGATTGATCAAAGACTAGCACTAACCATAAGATTTATACTTTTTGTTTCCTAAATAAATCAAGTGATACACCAGTATTATAGAGATGTCAGTTCTCACCAAATTTATACACATATTCAATGTGATTTCAATCAAAAGTCAACCAAGATGTTTTGTTTTGGGGTTGTTTCTGTTTTTATTGTTACAGAAATTGGTAAGACGTTTCTTCAATTTTTTATGGAAAGCCAAAGATCCGAGAGTACCTAAGACAAGCTGAGAGAATGATGGCAGGGAAATTATATTACAAGCAACAATAATTATAAAACTTCCTTAATTAGGACAGTACAATGTTGACTCAGGAGACAAACCATTGGACATCTGATTTATGATAAAGATAGTGCTGCACATCAGTGGGGAATTGATGGGACTTTTCAGTGAATGTTGATCTTTATATCATACATAAAATTAATTCCAAATAGAGTATAAATCTAAATAGGAAAGGTAAAAAAAAAAAAAAAGATAAAGCTTCCCGAAGATAATATAGAGTGATATCTTCATGATCTTGGAGTAAACAAACATTTCTTAATGAGGACACAGAAACCACTAACAATAAAGGAAAAAACTGAGAAACAGGACCTAATGAAAATGTTAAATACGTACATATCAAAAAACATCATTAAAAGAGTAAAATATGGAAGTTATAGAGTAAGAGAGAACATATTTGCAATACACAAAACCAACAAAAGACTTACCTGGAATATATAAAGATTATTTATAAATCAAGAAGAATAAAGCAAGTGACTCAATTTTTGTTAATAGTCAAAAGACTTCTAAGGGCACTTCTCAAAAGAGAAAATACAAGTAGTCAGTAAACATACGTGAAGATGCTTAAACCTTAGTCATCAAGAAAATGCAAATTAAAATCATGATGAAATACCATACACACACACATGAAGAACTAAAATTAAGAAGATGGACAATTCCAAGTTTCAGAAAGGATATGTAGCCACTGGAATCTTTCATGTATACTGGTTAGACAATAAATTGGTGCAACCACATCAGAAAACTGGTGACTTCTACTGAAACTGATCACACACATATCCTAAGACCCAGCAATGCCATTCCTGCATCTGTACCCATAAAAGTGTGGCACGTGTGCACTAAGAGACATGTACAAGATTTTTCAGAGTAACATTATTTGTAAGAGCATTAGTCTAAAAGCAATTTAAAAAGTCCATCAATAGTTGGATAGACATAATTATAGTATATTCAGACAATGAAATAAGACAGCAATAAAAATGAATAAACTATTGCTAGACATAATGATATTGATGAATCTTTCAAACATTATGTTGAAAGAAGCAAGACACCAAAAAGAAATATAGTCAGCTCTGCCAAAATGTGATGTATATGTTCCTAAAGATCACCACACTATGCAAAATCAAGCAATTAAAACCACAGGGCTTAGAAGATATTTACAAATGACATATCCGATATAGGGCTAGTACCTAAAATATATAAAGAACTTATACAACTAACTCAACCCTCAAAACAACAAATAATCCAATTAAGAATGGGCAGAAGACATGAACAGGCATTTCTCCAAATAAGACATACAAATGACCAACAGACACATGAAAAGATGCTCAGCATCAGTAATCATCAGGGAAACAGAAATCAAAACCACAATGAGATATCACCTCACACCTGTCAGAATGCCTAAAATCTAAAACACAAGAAAAAACAAGCGTTGGTGAGGATGTGGGGAAAAAAGAATCCTGGTGCACTGTTGGTGGAAAGCAAACTGGTAGAGCCACTGTGGAAGAGAGTATGGAGGTTCCTCAAAAAATTAAAAATAGAATTATCATATGGTCCAGCAATTACACTACTGGGTATTTACCCAAAGAATACAAAAACACTAAGTAAAAAAGATATATGCACCAAGATGTTTATGGCAGCATTATTTACAATAGAAATTATGGAACCAGTCCAAGGGTCCACCAACAGATGACTAAATAAGTGGTATACACACACACACACACACACACACACACACACACACACACACACACACACTGAAATATTATTCACCCATAAAAAGAATGAAATCTTGCCATTTGTAACAACCTGGGTGGATCTAGAAGGTAAAATGCTAAATGAAATAAGCCAGTCAGAGAAAGACAAATACCATATGATTTCACTCATATGTGGAATTTAAGAAACAAAACAAAACAAAGAAAAAAGAAACAAACCAAAAACAGCCTCTCAAATATAGAGAACAAACTGATGATTACCAGAGGGGAGATGGATGGGGAGCGGGGGTTAAATAGGTAAAGGGGATTAAGAATACACTTATCATGATGATCACTGAGTAATGTATAGGATTGTTGCATGACAGTATTATATACCTGTAAGTAATACAATATTGTATGTTAATACTGGAGTTAAAAAAAAAAAAACTAAGGGTTAAGGGAAAAAAAACATAAGGGCATCAAGTTAGGGCATAGTATTCAAAAACTTTGTCAGTGACACATAAAAGTAAAAAAACAAATCTAAGGGATGCCTGGGTGGCTCAGGTGGGTGAGCATCCAACTCTTGATTTCAGCTCAGGTCAAGATCTCGCATTTCAAGAGACCAAGCCCCACATCCCCACATCAGGCTCTCCTCTGTCAGAGAGGAGCCTGCTTAGAATTCTCTCTCTCTCTCTCTCTCTCTCTCTCTGCCCCTCCCACACTTGCCCTCTCTCTCAAAATAAATAAAACGCTGAAAAAAGAAATCTAATAATATTGGTAGCATGGATTTACACATGTAAAATTGTTAAGAAATGAATCAAGTACTAAAATAATATTTGTATTTGCAAAGTAGGTTTCCTTATTGAAGTGGACATAAAAAACCAAAGGGGGCACCTGGGTGGCTCAGTCAGTTGACTCTTGATTTTGGCTCAGGTCATGATCTCGAGGTTCATGGGATCAATACCCACATCAGTTTTTGTGCTGAGCACAGAGCCTGCTTGGGATCCTCTCTCTCTCTCTGCCCCCCACTCCTTCACACATGCATGCTTGCACTCTCTCTCCCCCAAATAGTAAATAAACTTTAATAATAATAAAAAAAGAAGTGGGTACCAGAGGGCTGCAGCTTGTGGGTAATCATGGAGTGATGGAAGGAGGGCTATCTGATGCTGGACAGAGTGTTGTAATACAGGATGTGGATGGGTGTGGTTCACAATGAGGAACGGAAGCAGCTGGTAGATGTTTGAGGTGTGTGCATGTGCGTATGTTCCGTACTTCTACTGGGCTCAGTCCAGCTGGGTGCAGTTTTCTGCATTCACCTAGGGTTTCTTGAAGACAAAACTACATATAAGCAAACACTCAACTGCATCATGCTCAGATTGCTCCCTAAGTAGTAATCATGATGAAAGTGAAATCCACACTTTCAAAAACAAGCAGTACTGCTGAACTGATAGCACCTTATTATTCTATTTAAATAGAGTCCCAACACAGGGAAAATTCACCCCTGACATTAGATATCAGGATGCAGGTTACTCTAGAGGGGGTTGTAACTAGAAAGGATCACAAAGAGAAACTTCTATAGTGCTGGGTATCAAACAGGTGTGTCTACTTTGAAAATTCATCATGCTGCACACTTAAGGTTTGTGCACTTCATGTATATGTTTAAATAAAAGTTCCAAAAAAAGGAATGTTACATTAAAAATTGAAAAACAAGATCTACGCCTTTTGGGAAAGCTTCCTGGGCCTTGAAGATAAATGATGAGGTTTTCCTACCCCACTGGATAGACATTAAGTTCCTTCCCAAGCAAGTATACTAATCATCCATACTTATGTCACAAACATTTATATAGCTCTTCTCATGCAGCGTTCAGCAGTCCATCATTCACACCCTAAAGAAGAACAAAGTAGGATTCCTAAGTTATCGACTCCAGACAGGTACTTAGCAGAAACCCCAGCATCTTCCTAGCAGTGAAAAAGGAGCTAGATGACACAACTTCGAGTCTCAGCTCTGCCATTTCCTAGCTGAGTGGGTCTGTCAAGTCACTTAACTAAGTCCAAGCTCCCTCACTTACCTTTAAATAAGAATAGTAATTCTGCTCAATCTGTATTACAGGGCTGTAACCAATGAAAACGCTTTTCAAAATGTAAAGAGATATATATTATAGGATACAATTAAGTATTTCCTCTCCCACGTTCAACTGAAATTTAGTTGGTCTCCTCCCATGTTGGTGTAGGTCAACGATATCTTGGACATCAAGACTCCGAATAACAAGCATGGCTGGCATCACCTAAGGTTTTCTTTTTTTAAATACAGCCCCATGTGTAATGAGGGGTTCCACAAAAGCATTTAGATGGTGATGGTGGTGAGCATTTGGTGCTCGGATGGATTTATGTCTTTGTGAGAAAAACGTGTGTCCACACAGCATTTTGATGTATGTTTAGATCTAGAGGCATTTTTATTTTTATTTTTTTTTTTTTCAACGTTTTTTTTTTATTTTTTTTTTATTTTTGGGACAGAGAGAGACAGAGCATGAACGGGTGAGGGGCAGAGAGAGGGAGACACAGAATCGGAAACAGGCTCCAGGCTCCGAGCCATCAGCCCAGAGCCTGACGCGGGGCTCGAACTCACGGACCGCGAGATCGTGACCTGGTTGAAGTCGGACGCTTAACCGACTGCGCCACCCAGGCGCCCCTAGAGGCATTTTTAAAACTTCCTCTCCACCTTACTGGAGTCAGCCGTCAGTTATCTGTGTGGAGACGAGACTTTTCATTACAGCTGACACTGCCCCCACTCCACTCTCTGCTGCCCTGGTCATTGTCTTCCTAAGGCTCTTCCATTTTAATCTCCTAAAATTCAAGTTCTGTTTTCCTTATCAAATCAAGCAAATTGAAGAGGCTGCAAAATCTGATATCTAATAATATGCCTCTAAACCCAAGTGCTGATTACTTGGATATGTTACAGTTTGGATTATCTGTACCACCAGACATCTGAAAGTTACCGAGAGCTGTTGGGTCCTTGCAGCCTTCAAGAATCTCAAAGCACATTATAGATTCTACCCACTAAACTCAGTGGGAGAGACACACACACAAAATAGTGTTTTCTCCTTCTTAGCCATGGTGCAACAAATCTAGGCTTGAAGAGATTGGCACTAGCAGGGCACTTGAAGGGAAACTAGAAATTTCCCATATTGTTAAGTAATGCTGGAACTGAAAGATCAATTATGGGAGAGAATCTCAGGGTGATAAAAGGTGCATTTCAATCAGAATCACTAAGGATATTTACTGAAATACAGATTCCTGAGTGCCAACCTAGACTTACTGAATCAGAATCTCTTAGAGGTAGGGGCTCAGGATTCTGCATTTTAAAGTTTATTTTATTTATGGAGAGAGAGAGGAGAGAGAGAAAGAAGAGAGAAAGCAAGGGAGGGGCAGAGAGAGAGGGAGAGAAAGAGAGAATCCCAAGCAGGTTCCACACTGTCAGCATGGAGCCCAACATGGGGCTCCATCTCAGGAACCATGAGATCACGACCTGAGTCGAAACCAAGAGTCAGATGCTCAACTGACTGAGCTTCCCAGGAGCCCCATGGATTCTGCATTTTAAATAAGCTTTGCAAGTGATTCTGATGAGCATCAAGTGTGGAAACCGTACTGGAGGTTGAGCAAGAGAACAGCTGACATCATACTGATTAATGATGACACAAAGGGGAGCAATCTCATCAAGAAAGCTGTGTTAGACCAGGTCAACACTGAAATCATTCAACATTGTGTTAATAATGAGAAATGGCAGCTACCAGGCATCATGCATGGAGCCACAGACAGGAGGCAGGAGAGAATGTCATACATATTTAACATTGAGTTGTCACAGCAAATAAACAAAACCAGAAAATTTCCTACATACCATTCTGAGGGCTCATCAGAGGTGAGATGTGGCCCAGGTGTTCCTGCTACTTCAGCATGCCCCTGGCTATATATACAACTAACCCCCGACTCATGTGCATCCATCTGTTTACTGGATGGATTGATAAAGAGCATTTGCTCTGAAGAGCTCGGCAAAGTCACATTAGCAGGCATTGCAACTCATAAGGACACTAGAAATGCCAAACTACCATGATGAAAAACAGGGACTAGCATGGTTCCTGGACTTTAGCAGATGACCACTGAATAGTTTTTGGATTTATAGAGTGAAGTAGGAAAGAGACAATGAGATGGAATGATATGGGAGGATGGAAGGAAGAGTAAACTGATAGAAGGAAAGTCAGGTGAATGGACAAATGGATGGACAGATGAACAAGTGGATTAATGAACAGGTAGAATAACTATGCCAGACCAATTATCTTTCAGCCCCAAAATAATTTTAAAAAATTACTGAGATGTAATTAAAATACTTTAAAATTTGCCCATGTAAAGTGTATAATTCAATGGCTTTTAGTATACTCAGAGTTGTGCAACCATCACCACAATCAATTTTAGAATACTGTATCAGCCCCCTCCCAAAGAGGACCCCATGTTCATTAGACATTAGCCTCTAAAACCCCATCCCTTCCAGACCTAAAGCAACCATTAATTTATTTTTTATCTCCATAGATTTACCTATTCTGGATATTTCATACAAATGGAATATCATATGTGGTCCTTTGTGATCAGCTTCTTTCATTTCAAGATTCATTTATGTTGTAGCATGTACCAGCACTTTATTCCTTTTTAGTGCTGAGTAACACTCCATTTTCTATATTATACCACATTTTATTTACCTATTCATCAATTGATGGACATATGGGCTGTTCCCACTTATTCATTATGAATAATGCTGCTATGAACATTCATGTATAATGTATATAATTTGTGTAGATCTATATTTTCATTTTTCCTGGGTATATACCTAGGAGTAAATTTCTAGGGTAATTGTTTAACTTTTTGAAGAAGTTCCAGACTATTTTCCAAAATGTCTGCTTTCTACTATATTACATTTCCCCAGGTGGTGTATGAGGGTTCAAATTTCTCCTCACCAATACGTAGTTTTCATTTTGGGCTTGTTTGTTCATTTCTTATTACAGCAATCTGAGTGGTTGTGAAGTGGTACCTCATTATGGCTTTGATTTGCATTTTCCTGATGGCTAATGATGCTCAATATCTTTTCACGTGACTATTGGTCATCTGTAGATCTTCTTTGGATAAATATCTATTCAGTCCATTTTATATTGAGTTATGTGTCATTTCATTGAGTTGTAATAATTCTTCATGTATTCCAGATACAAATTATCAGATATATGGTTTGCAAAATTTTCATGGTTGCATTTTTACTTTCTTGATGATGTCCTTCAAATCACACACACAAAATTAATTTTGATGATGTCCAACTGATCCATTATTTTTCCTTTTGTTACTTGTCTTTTGATGCCATATATAAGAAATCATTGGCTAACCATGGTCACAAAGATTTGCCCCCAAAAGAATTTTGTAGTTTTAGTTTTTACACATAGGTCTTTGATGAATTTTGAGTTAATTTTTGTATATGATATGAGGTAGGGATCCAACTTCATTTTTTTGCATGTTGAATATCCACTAAACTATTTTTGACAGAAGAAAAGGGGCCATGTGGGTAGAATAGCATTAATATAATAATATTACCAATAATGAGCTACCATTAGTAAGGGCTGTGCAGTTTTATATTTATTATTACCTTATTTAATCTCCACAGTCACCTACGAGGTGCATATTTTTCTTAATATACAGCTGAGAAGCTGAGTGTTAGTGTATCTTGTCCAAGGTCCCAAAGACAGTAAATGATTCAATTGTGTTTGACTTCAGAGTCCTTTACCACCATTCTACACTACCACTAAAACACAACTCTCAGTGGGGCACCTGGGTGGCTTAGTCAGTTAAGGGTCCAACTTCAGCTCAGGTCATGATCTTGCAGTTTGTGGGTTTGAGCCCCACATTGGGTTCTGACAGCTCAGAGCCTGGAGCCTGCTTCAGATTCTCTCTTTCTCTCTCTCTCTGTCCCTCCCCTGCTTGCGCGTGCTCTCTCTCTCTCAAATATAAACATTAAAAAAAAAAACAACCCACAACCCTCAGAAATTAGGAGATTTCCCAAACACACCTACCTTCTCTTAGCAATCCAATATGAATTCATGTATCAAGATTTTATATGATGCCTTCTATTTATATTTGAAGCATTTGATCATTTCTTGGATGTTTTAAATGGTATGTCTGACTCAAAGGAAAATCAGGATTTCTATAGAATTTAAGAAAGACTTCTTTTTCTGGCAATGGCAGGTAAGTTATTTGGACTAATTCTCCCTGGAATTGGAAGTAAAAAATCTCACCAGAAGGAAAAAAAAAAAAACTAAAATTGCTAGATAAATATTTTATTTTTTTCAAAAGGCTGGCAATGTTCAGTACAACAGTAAGGAATTTCCTGGCCAAAATCTAAGAAAAAATGAGAACCAGGGGAGACAAGGGAAGTTCTTAAAAAAGTTTTTGTCATGGGGCGTCTGGGTGGCTCAGCTGGCTAAGCATCCAACTTCAGCTCAGGTCAAAATCTCACAGTTCGTGGGTTTAAGCCTCACACTGGGTTCTGTGCTGATGGTTCGGTGCCTGGAGTGTGCTTTAGATTCTGTCTCCCTCTCTCTCTCCACCCCTCCCCCACTCACACTCTGTCTCTCTCTCTCTCTCAAAAATAAACACAAAGAAAAAATTTTTAAATGTTTTTGTCATGAGAACATTTGTTTTTCCAGATTGTGATACAATATTTGGGGTAAGATAACAGAAATAAAATTCCAGGCTGCTAAAAGTAGTGAGTCTAATAGCAAACCACAAAAGCATATTAGATTAGGGCCTAAAAAGGAATCAAATCACCTAGTGGTTAATTGTGAACCAGAAGTAAACATAGCCTCTTTCTTCAAGACAGAAGAAGTGAATCTCTCCCTAAAAAAGTATAACCATGAACCAGTCCTATCTGGTATCCATCAAATATAAGCACAAATTTTGTCTGGAGGAAGGTGCCTTTGTAGTGGACCACAGGAAAAACCCACATATAATCACATAAGATGATGATCAGCACATAGTCAAAGATAACCAAGCATACAAGGAAAGAGGTGCTATCAGTAAGACCCAGCACAAAAAGAAGACAGTAGATATAAATACAGACTTCATATATTGAAAGTATCAAACATTGATTATAAAGCAATTATACTCACTATGTTTAAGAAACAAAAGACAAGGGATGCCTGGGTGGCTCAGTTGGTTAAGTGTCCAACTTCGGCTCAGGTCATGATCTCCCAGTTCGTGAGTTTGAGGACCGCATTGGGCTCCACACTGACAGCACAGAGACTGCTTTAGATTCTCTGTCTCCCTCTCTCTCTACCCCTCCCTCTTTCTCTCTCTCTCTCTCTCTCTCTCTCAAAAATAAATAAACATTAAAAAAAGAAGAAACAAGGGGCGCCTGGGTGGCGCAGTCGGTTAAGCGTCCGACTTCAGCCAGGTCACGATCTCGCGGTCCGTGAGTTCGAGCCCCGCGTCAGGCTCTGGGCTGATGGCTCGGAGCCTGGAGCCTGTTTCCGATTCTGTGTCTCCCTCTCTCTCTGCCCCTCCCCCGTTCATGCTCTGTCTCTCTCTGTCCCAAAAATAAATAAAAAACGTTGAAAAAAAAAATTTTAAAAAAAAAAAAAGAAGAAACAAAAGACAAATCTGAAAATATCTGCAGAGAACAAGAAACTACAATACATAACCCTTCCAGACGAATTTGGCCTTGGAAAAAGTATTAATTCAGGTAGTCTATTGAACAAGCTGCTTATCTCCACAAAGACCACCTCTTTGTCTTGGCATTTTCCTCAGCACTTGCATATTCCCTCAAACTGCAGAGGCAAAGGAAAGGAAACAGAGAAGTCTGTAGAGGCCATTTTTTCTTCAAAATTCAGAAATTAATCTATGTTATCTACAAAAGCAGCAGATAAACCTCAAGTATTTTTGTCTATCTCAGGCACCAAAACCATTAAACTATAAATATTATGCAGAGTTAGATAATTCCCTAAAATCTTCCCTGGGAGAATTCTGAAGATCTCTTCTGTCTTTCCTATCCTTTGACACTCAGCATCCCTTGTCATCTCTCACATAGCTTCCTGACTGGCCTCTCTGTTCTAAGCACTGCTCCTCTAGAAACAGCCTCCACAATTACCTCTACATAGATCTTTCAAAAATAAGAATCATGGTACTCTCTTGCAAAAATCTTTCTGTGACCCACCCCTCCCCAGCCTATTAAGGATGAAGTCCATACTCTGTACCTAAAAAAGCAAGTACCTAAAAAAAGTTCCTACCTTTTTGGTGTTCTCTGGTGCAACCAGCCTATTCATCAACATTACACCTTGCATCTTTCCTGCCATGATCCTGAGATGCTTAGACTTTGTTCAGTGTGCAATTTTATGCCTTCATGGCTTTGTACATGCTGTATCTATCCCTCAAGTCTGGTACTTCTCATCGTTGAAGCTCACCTCTGATGTCCAACCTCCTCCATGATGACTTTCTCACTCAGAATATAAAGTTAAGCATTCACCTCTTTGTTCCCAAAGCACTTATCAAAACTGGTATGTCCCAAAGCACTGTTGCACATTCTTCCACAACTGATTATCACTGTATCCTAAGCACTCGGCATAATGACTGGCAGGAATATAGGGAGGCCCTCTCCTTCAAGCATTTTTCTAGGTAAAATAGATCTTAAGCCTCACTCAGACTCACTTAACCACTGTGCCTCTTTTTCCTGAATCAGATAGTCTGAGATGTTTCCCAGTTTCTTATTTCCTTACTGTATACTTTTGCTTCTTTTAGTAAAATCTTTGCTGATGCAATGCAAAAGGTATGATCCAAGTCTCTAGTGATCTTGTTGGGGCAGCCACCAAGTGAGGAAAGTAATCAAGACTCAAGCTTCAAATATGATAAAAGTAAGTGATAGGTAACCATAGACATGAATAGAATGTTAAAACAGGACCAAAAGCAATTTTTTTTTATGTTAAAAGTTACCTGGTGTCTTGTAGCTTAGTAAAAAAACAATGACATTCCTAGGAAAGGTGTGTTTCCCCAAACAGGCCTATATGACCATCCACTGGCTATTTGCCATTTGAAAGTCAGCACACAACAGTGCCCGTTATGTCGTCTGACATTTTTCGATTGTGTGTGATTGACAACCTTAAGAATATAAATGATCCGCTCTTATACATTGTAACAAATGTGCTCAAAAACCTGCTCACCTAGGGGACTCAGCTTGGAACAAATGTTATGAAAGTGGTCCCATCTACCCAATGTGTAAAGAATAACTGAGAAAAGGGAAATCAAGCAAAAGCCCATGTTCCTGAGTCATAAACTGGGTGGCCTGGCCTCTCCCAAGCAAGCCAGATATACCTAATGCTCTCTGGAACAGTGTTATAACCACTGCCTCAGCCCTCAGTTGTCTGTTTTCTTCTCCCTCTAAAAGCCACAGGTTTTAGGTAACTCCCTTTGCTACCTACTCCTAATCCCATGAAGATGTCTATCAACATAGCAAGACAATCACCTTTAAGACAAAATTTTAGATTTCCCTTTTGATTTACTGATAGGTGAGTCAGTTTTTTCCCCCAAGGTCACATGAAAGCACCACTAGAAAAAATAAAGAAAAGTCCTGAGACATGCTGCCTGGAGATCTAAATAGGGCTCAAATTAGCAGTTGCCTCCTTCTCTAGGCAAGAGCTGGCAGCAGCTGGAGTGTGACAATACACAGAGGAGAACAGAGGGGAGCAAAGGGGCACTGCACTGAGGGACAAAGGATTCAAGCCCCAGGTCGGCTGGATGCTGGGCCACTTCCAAGTGGGGCGGTCCATCCTGCCTGACCTCCCAGGAAGCCTCAGTGTGCCCCTTGACATGGGGTGACATATACTTCCAGACCAGCTATTTCCGTCTGCTGCTTCCGGTATAATCAGCGTCATGGGTTAGAGAAGGACACATGAGAAGATAAATATTAAGCATAGACTTAACTTGAACCTAACTTGAAGAGGGTGTTTCTGACCTTCTAGTTCTGGACTTATGTGTTGAACTGCTCTGTTTCTTTGGAGGGGGGGGAAGAAGTCACTGCCAACCCATCTGAATACCTTATCCCACCACCTTCCTGCACCACATATCCTATGTGAGTTTCCTAAGGTTGCCGTAACTAAGTACCAAAAACAGAACGGCTTAAACAACAGAAATGTACTGTCCTAGTTCTGGAGGCTAGAAGTCTGAAGGCAAGTTGTTGGCAGGGTCATGCTCCCTCTGAGGCCCCTAGGGCAGGTTGCTTCCTTGCCTCTTGCTGCTTCTGGTGGTTCCAGGCTTCCATGGCATGTGGCGGCACAGCAGCAGCCCGTCTTTACGTGGCCATCTTTTCCCTGTGGCCTCACCTCACCCTTCCCCTGTGTGACTGTCTCTGTACCCACATGTCCCCAGTTTATAAGGACGCCAGTCACACGGTACCCCCTTTGTCATGTCCTCTCTTAGCAGGTCCCCTTGTAAAGAATACTCCTCAGTGGCAGGTAATGTGAACAGGGTGGCGGCTGGTGGACCGTAAGAATTTCAAGTCCGTACAGAGAAAAGTGGTCCAGATGAGGTTCGAATGCCTGTTGACACAAAGCTCTGACCCTTTAACGATACTAAACAGGTGCTCACAAAACAGGATTCATTTTTTTTTCTGTCCTTATTTCAAGACAACGAACAAGTTTTCCTCAGTGGTTTTCATTCTCATTCACTGAATATCCATCGGAATTCCTGACTGCCTTAATTACACTCAAGAGAGGTGACCACAGTGATGGACAGAACTCCTGAGGCAAGGAAAGCCCCCTGGATTCCACTTTCTGATCCCTACTGCAAACAAACAAACAAACAAACAAAAAAACACAACCAGCCCACGCTGCTGCCTCATGCTGCATTTTCAGCACTACGTGAGGTAGCACAGGCGTTTGGCTCTTAATGACAGTCATGCTGAGGTCACTTTATTTCTCTGGTAATTCAGATAGCATGCCCAAATAAAATGATCTTCTCCTTCCCCTGCTCTCCTGGTCCGAGTAAGGGTGATTAGTATGAGAAACGGGCCGATGAGAAAGCTAACGCAGGGCCTGAGTAAGCCTGCCAGAGGGAAAACCAACACCCGAGGGCTGACGCGTCAGGTGAGCAAGAGTCCTTCACCAAAGGGGCAGACTTGGTATAAAAACACTTCGCTGCAGGGGTGAAGACCAGCTGGCGGCCAACCCAGTGATGGCCACGGGCTGGCCTATCAGCCCAAGAACCTGTAAGTGTGCCCCCTACCTCCTCCCTCTGACCCCCCTGTGATAAGTACCAGGAACAGAGCCGTGAGCCAGGCACCGTAGACTGTGTCTCCCACAGTGGGACCCAGAGATGCTCTGTGGTGAAAACAGTGGTTGCCTGTCTTGATGCAGACCTTGCAGAGGGAAGAAGTGAGAGGACAGCACGACATAAAGGATGGGGGATCTGTACTCAAAAGTGAGTGACACGCACCTGGTGTCTCTGTTTACTAGCTGTGTAATGACGAACAGGTTTCTGACCTGAGTCTCAGAGTTGTAACGTGACAACGTCTGTCTGAACTATCTTGCAGGATTGCCAAGAAGATCAACTGAGCTGGTGAGGTGAAAACTACTTAACAATGAATAGTTAGAATACCAACAGTAGATGCTACTAAAAGGCAGTAAATCACATTTAGTCAGAGCACCCAGAAACGTCTGAATGCCAGGCAGCCTAGACATCTATGCAAAGCAAAGGAATACTTGCTTGGTAGCTGGGCTTTGGCCCCACACCCTGAGCAGAACTCCACATGGCCAGGCTGGCCCACAGAGAAGCTCCTTTAAGTTAGACCATCCTCAGTGTCCCAGTGTACCAGAAAGTCACAGGATGGATAACACACCTGCATACATGTATGTACGGACACGCGCGCACACATACACACACACACACACACACACACACACACACACACACACACACACACGTCTTAGTTTCACTGCAGAGTAGAGCTGGCCTAGGCCTCTCCTGCCCTTCACCAGCCACAACTTCTGGATAGGAGTTATTACATGGGGGGCAGAGAAAGCCTCTTCAAGGGAAAGAGGGAGAAATGGCCACAAGAGAAGTGGCCAAGGGGAGAGATGGCAAAATGGGACCAGTGTGATTCCTGTTACCTGTCCAGCCTCATTGGATCATCTCAACAGTCACGCTGTTGGGCCAGCTCTCTGCCCCCTCTGAAAATGCAACTGAGATAAGTTGCAAAAAACGCTCACACTCCTTGACATGCCCGTATCAACATCTCTGCAAAATGAGCATACCGCTCCTCCTATCAGGGGCTGGGGTCTATGTCCCCTCCCTGTGAATCTGGGCTAGCATTATGACATGCTTTGGCCAAAAGACTGCAGCAGAAGGGAAAGCGTGCCAGTTCTGAGCCTAAACCTGAAAGTCCTTGCATACTTTCTGCTCTCCCTCTTGGACCGTGATGACTGCCATGTGAACAAGCCTGGGCCAGTCTGCTGGAGGATAAGGAGCCAACGTGAAGCAGACCTGACTTAGTCAATTCATCCCAGCCAGGGCCCCAGAAATGTGAAAACCCAGTGAAGATCAGCAAATCCAACCCATGGCTGACCCACAGATGTATGCCTGAGACTGTCCTAGACCAGCCAGTCCCCAACTGACACTGACTCATGGGCTAAATAAGTATTTCTTCTTTTAAACCATTAACTTTGGCGGTGGTTTGTTATGCAGCAGTGGCTAAATGCCACATGCTAACCCAGACAACTATTCTCCAGTCCAGTCTAACACTCCTTTCCTCTGGGCTAGAATAAGGACTATGGAGTAGGACACGAAGGACAGTGACCTTCTTTTCCCTACAGGGCACTAGTCTTCAAAATGGGTTATACATACCACTAGGGCTCAAGCAGGACTTTCCAAAGTATAAGTTTAGAATAACTGATTTCCAGATCCTCAATTCCACATATATATTTATATATCCATTCTTATATATCTTATATATCCGTGTATACATATCTCCATTCTTCTCTAAAATTTAACCTAAGGTTAAGGTTCTCCTTTCCCCTATCCTTTATCTACCTTACAAAGGAAAGGTAAGCTTTTCCCCCATTGTTCTGTTACCTCAGGAGATTATTCCAGGGTGTAAAACCCTCAAGGGAATTGGTAAAACATTCTGTGAAACCATCCGGCAGTATCTGCAAAAGCTGGATATGTGCATAGCGTGTGAGGCAGCAGTCCTATTCTCAGGTATACACCCAACAAAAATGTGTACACAGCTTCACCACAGGTCATATATCTGACTCGTGATGGAAGCTAATAGCTGCTACGTTTGTCAACAACAGAACGGGTAAATGAATTATAACATGTTCACAAAATGGAATACTTACAGTACTAAGCAGGAAAAATCCATAACCACACTCAAAAATATGGATGATTCTCTTACTGTGATATTGAGCAAAAGAAGCTAGACACAAAAGAATGGATAGAATGCATTTCTGCTTATATACACACAAACAAGCTTCCTGACAAAAAGCTATGCATTTAGAAGCAAAAATAGTGGTTACCCAAGTAATTGGCGGAGTCATAAGAAGGGAGTTTTAGGCACAAGTTATACGTGTGTGTTCACTTAGAGAAAATTCTTATGATATATACACACTTCTGGGTTATGGTATATTTTAACAAAAAAAAAAAACCTTTAAAATAGTCAGAGGGACAAAATAAAGGGATAATTACATAATTCCTTTACTCAAACAACCAGAAATTCCTACAGTATCCATCTCAAGAGAAATGCAACTCTAATAAAATTTTATTTTTTATGTTTAATAATTACTTATCATTGGTATTATCTTTGTGCTCCTTTGAGTTATGCACTAATAATAATTATAATGATAACTCAACCTAGGAGAAAATGTTTACATTTCTAGACTTATGGCAATCAAAAAGTAAACAACACAACAATGCTACAAAGAAGTAGGGCAGCTGAAAAAGGAAATAACTTTTAAACAAGCGAAAATTCTGTGGGAGAAATGAAATACAAATAGATCAAGGAAATAACATTGTGAAAAAGATCTTGCTCATATATAATTTTTAAATGTCTATTTATTTAGAAAGGTAGAGCATGAGAGCAGGGAGGGGCAGAGAGAGAGGAGGAGAGAGAGAGAGAGAGAGAGAATCCCAAGAGCCCAATGTGGGCCTCAAACTCAGGAACCAATCTTAAAATCAAGAGTCAGACACTTAACTGACTGATCCACCCAGGTGCCCCTGTCCATAAATATTTTTTAAAAGATGATGGTGGATAGCAAATCACTAAATTTTTTATAATCCATACTATTTAAAGGTATCAGGTTTATTTTTAAATGTCAATATTCATATTATAGCAAAAATGAGATTTCTTATACTTTTATTTAAATTTATAATAGAAGAGTATAGATGCCTACATTATAAAGTATAATAGTGTACACGATTTTTCAATAAAGTTTCTTTATTAGGGGGAACAAAAGCCAAAAAGAGTTATAAGAAAAAAATGGTTCGGTATAAAAGAATCTCCCCAAATATCCTTCCCTTAAGATTCTGTCAGGGCGGTATGTTCTACCTACATTATTTAGGTTAATCTACATTAGTCAGGATGTTTTTGGTTATAAGTGACAGAAACAGAAAACCAACCAAACTGGACTGTCAGTCAGTGAAAGGTCTGATATTTTACCCCTGCTTGAAAACAACAAATCAGCCTGTCAAAATTTCAGGGATGCTGGCAGAAGACATGAGACTCTTGGGTCAGAGACAAAGGACTTGGCTTTATTACTCACAGCAATAACAGTAGCCAGAACATTTGTGCCATTTCCCTGAGCCCCACATCCCACAATGCAGTGCAAAGAGGGCCAGGGGATGCCCGCACAGGCAGTGAGTTACGTCATAGGAGATAAACCCAGGCTTAGGAAATGCAAACATTTTACAATGGGCAGTAAGCCTGCCTGACCTTTGCCCCAGAGAAGGATATTATCTTTATTATACTGAATGGTAAACAAATACCCTCTACTTTGGAGAAAGAAACTGTTTCTATCTTCCAAAGATGTTTGCTATACAAACATTCTTGAAAATATGGTCTGAAAGAGAGTCAAAAGATCTACAGAAACACAAGAGAGTCCTGGAGAACTGTCTCACAGCATGAGTTGAGAAAAAACAAACAAACAAACAAAAAAACCGCAAAAAAAACGAACAGCAAGGAACTCCTGTAACTGAAAAGTAACAGACACGTTGGCTTCAAGGATGCCTGGATCTAGGGGCTTAAAAATCTGTGGCAGTGAGTTGTCCCCAAAACACAGCATCCAACATGTAGCTCTGCTTTCCTCAGAGCTGGCTTTCCTTGCTACCTGGCTCTCACTGGTGGTGGCAAGAGGGCTGCCAGCAGCTCCAGCCCGATGTTCTGACACCTCCACAATAGCAAAGGAAAGAATGTTTTTCCTTCCTGACAGTTCCAACAGAAACTGGCCAGTCCCGGCACATGTTGAACCCTGAATCTTAGGTGCAAGATGTGCCCTACCAGAGTGGCACAGAATGAGAGTGCAGTGGGAGAGGTTTGCTCCCAGAGAATGGGGGACTGAGCTGAGCCAGCAAAGCTACAGCTTTATCCTATACTACTCCCTAAGTACCCTGAAGATAGCAAACCTCACAAGTACACTTTTGTGAAATTCAAGTACCACTTCTTTTTACAGGCTGATTCTCATTTTAATGAAGCTAGCAGCATATCCAATTTGCTATTTTATAATCAAAGCTCTTTAGGAAGAGGCTATCTCATCAGTGCCACAGGAAGAATGTTCTGTTCGATAGGATTGTGACCGACCGTATTGTGCTATTCCAGGCTAAATAATGGCTTCTCCAGAGATGACCACACCCTAACCTCTGAAACCCATGAATATTACTCCACCTGGCAAAAGAGACTTTGCAGATGTGACCAAGTTAAGGATCTTGATATGGGAAGATTACCCTGGACTACCCAGGTGGGCCTGTTGTAACCACGTGTTCTTTGTAGGAGAGACACAAGGAATCAGACAGAAGGCACAGTAATGACGGAAGTAGAGGGACAGAGGGAGGGATTTAAAAAGGAGGAACATCAGCCAGAAGCCACGGGGTGTAGGTGGCTTCCGGAAGCTGGAAAAGGCAAGGAAACAGATTCTACCCTAGAGTCTCCACAAGAAACGAGTCTCGCCAACACTTTGACCTTGGTCCAGCCATACTGATTTCAGCTTTCTGGCCTCCAGAACAGTAAGAGATAAATTTGTATTGCTTCAAGCCATCAAATTTATAATCATTTGTTGCAGCAACCACAGGAAACAAATGCCAGTGGTGGCATAAAGCAGGTGGTCAGTGCCCAGTGCAATAGTAAACAGAAACACACCCAACAAAGGGTCCTGCCTCATGAAAGAATTTGTTCCAAAGCTGAGACACCTGGTGATGATGGCTTTGCAGAATTTCCTTCTGGTACAAAATGTTACTGAATTCCATATTACATATTCTTAAGTTTTTTTTAAACAGTTTTTTTTTTGTTTTGTTTTTAAAACAGTTTTTTTTATTTTTATTTTTAACGTTTATTTATTTTTGAGACAGAGAGAGAGCATGAACAGGGGAGGGTCAGAGAGAGAGAGGGAGACACAGAACCGGAAGCAGGCTCTAGGATCTGAGCCGTCAGCCCAGAGCCCGACACGGGGCTCGAACTCACGGACTGCGAGATCGTGACCTGAGCCGAAGTCGGCCTGAGCCAAAGTCGGCCGCTTAACTGACTGAGCCACCCAGGTGCCCCTACATATTCTTAAGTTTTAACGCTTTTTAATAATGCTCAGTAGTGACAGGAAAAGACAGTATGGTAAAAAGGGTCCCTTGGCTACCGATGCATAAGATAAAAACTAGCGGAGTTACCATTTTGGACTTTATCCTTGCATAAGGCACCAGTTCCAGAAGATGTGGGTTAAGGCCAGCGCCCTCCCCTTTTATCCTTATCTGTCATGTGCTGGCACAGCTGGTGTTGAACGATTCCTGCACCCGTAGTGGAAGGTATAATAGTAACTGTGATAAGCAGTCAAATAAATTAATAACATAAATTCCAGGATGCGTGGTTCATTTCGGAAAGCAAACATGTACTGCAATCCCAAGAGATTTCTTGGTTTGGGCCTTACAGTACAGGCTTATGAATCCCGCTACAGATATCCTTTTATATATTGAATATATTATCACATGGTGAGCAGTTATATATATATATATATATATATATATATATATATATATATATATATATATATATATAGTTAGAGAATAAATGGGACTTAGATTTTTAAAATTATTTTGGTTTGACTTTAATTTCTATTTACATATTTGTAATATGCTTTTTTCCTCTTGTCCCCCATTTTATTGAGATATGATAGACATATAATATTGTATTAATTTAAAGTGTTTAAGATGGGGCATCTGGGTGGCTCAGTCGGTAAGCGTCCAACTTCAGCCCCGGTCATGATCTCAGGGTTCATGAGTTTGAGCCCCGCATTGGGCTCTTCACTGACAGCTCAGAGCCTGGAGCCTCCTTCCGATTCTGTGTCTCCCTCTCTCTCTGCTCCTCCCCCATTCACACTCTGTCTCTCTCTCAAAAATAAATAAACATTAAAAAAAATTAAAGTGTATAAGATAGTGATTTGATTGTAACATACCTCTGCATATCACCCTGCACATATATGATTGGGGGCATGTAGATTAGGACCAGCAAGAAGTAGAGATTTCAAATATTATATGCTAATAAAACAGTAAAAATCAAAATTATTTTTATTTGACTAACTGTGTCTAAGTTCTACTAGTCTTTACCTGATATTCTATGTAAAGACTGCTTTATTTTTATTTTTATTTTTTTTTTTTAATTTTTTTTTTCAACATTTTTTATTTTATTTTTGGGACAGAGAGAGACAGAGCATGAACGGGGGAGGGGCAGAGAGAGAGGGAGACACAGAATCGGAAACAGGCTCCAGGCTCCGAGCCATCAGCCCAGAGCCTGACGCGGGGCTCGAACTCACGGACCGCGAGATCGTGACCTGGCTGAAGTCGGACGCTTAACCGACTGCGCCACCCAGGCGCCCCTGTAAAGACTGCTTTAAAATGTTCCCATAGTCCATAAAACTCTTTGCAAATGAATTCACAGAAACTCCTGGTTAACAGGAAAAAGTTTCCCACAATCTTACAGAAAGTAGTATTTAAATGTACTATGATTCAAATTCCTTTCTAGATATTTTAGAAATCCTCTCAGCTTTAACATAACCCCAGGCGCACTGCTGGATAAGAACTCCCACTCACTGTTTCTCATGTCCTATACCTAGTGACTTGGCCTGAAGTGCTTTTTAAAAAACCCATGTCCAAGCCATCTGGGAGACCATGTGGCATAAAGTAAAGATGAAAGCAAGACATCTCTAAGTCTTGAAATTCAGATTCCAAGAATAGCCATAAATGGACCAATGTGTAACCATGGATGAACCTTATAACCTATATCTACAAACAACTTTACCACGAATACGATGGGTGGGAAGCCCCTGCTCCTCTAACTGTTCTACAGCTCGCACAGGACGCAGTGAGGCAGAAGCAGGATCGATCAGAGCAACAGAAACTCCCTTTGAAGGTGACGGCTAGCGAAGATGGCAAGACAAAGTAATCACAAAGGAAGGCCCCTGAGACACTGACTTCTGCCCCGTCTTCTCTCATCAAAAATGAAATTTCAGTCCCAAGAACTTAACAAGATGTGAGGGGAATGAGTTTTTATCTAACCACAGCCTTCCAGAATTTCCAGTGTGATACCCCAGTTCAGCTTTAAATAAAATGCCTGTCCAGAGCCATTTGAGTCAGGAGACAAATAAGTTGCCTGGACAAGCTAGTAATCAGGGAGGAAATCTACTTTCTCCTTTCTCAGCTAGAAATAGTAAGCAAATATGGGGAGTGTAAACGTTCTGACCTGCATAAAAAACAAAACAAAACAAAACAGAACAAAAAACTACTAGTACCTCTCTCATTGCAATCTGGAAAAGAACCACATTCTCCTTGCCTTGGCGCAGGGCCACTCCAGGAACTAAGTGTTGAGATGGAGTTTGCCAAATTAGATCAGGCAACAAGAGGAGGGAAACAGGTGTAGGGTGCGTGTGTGTGTGTGTTTGAGTGTGTTTGAGCACGCGTGTGTGTGTGTGTGATGAGAAGTCAGGCAGAAGAATATTTGGTGGATACCATGTCCCTATGAAATTTCTGTCACTGCAAAACCCTAGATGCAGGATCTAGGTCCCTACCGCTTGGGAAAAGATTAGGTCCCTTTTTTACAGAGTCCCTGCCTACTGCTGACAAAAGCAAATGGACCTTCCAGAAGCAACACCGCCTTGCACACAAACATTAATAAAGCTTTCAGCCCCTCAAGGCCAGATATATTCCCAATGTACATCCATCCCCTCCAAACACAGGGCACTGCCAGCTGTAGCAGGACTACAGGGCACTGCAAGGATGCTTGAGACACAATTGCTTTATGGAGCTTGGTCTTGCAGATTTGGAGTTATAACTCACTGATATTTCTGAGTTAGAGAGGAGTCATCATCTGCTTGTTCAAGAAATTAACTTATACTTCAACGTCAAGGATTTAAGACAGGAGAAAGCTCTTTCCATCAACAGATGCTTTTGAAGGCCAAAGAGTTATGTAAGAAGCAACCTGAGTTTGCAAAGCATGCGACAGCAGAGCCCCCTAGAGCAGGCCCGGGGACCAAATCCCCAGAACACATCCTTCTCAGATCCCTGGATCCAGCTAAGCTCCTTAAATATACGAGGCCTAAACATTCACATTCCTCAAGCTGCTTGAAGTAAATTTCAATAGCACAAGTTTGGGGACTTTTGGTTTTAAAGGCAAAGATATAGATGATTTCCCATAATTAGTTGAACATTACTTCTCCAACCCCTGCAACAGAGAGAACACCCGATAAAAATGGTGTGTGATGCCCTGAGAGGGCCGCTCAGCATTCCCATCTGCTGGCTGACATCTTCCGATTTCCTGGCAGTAGGGCAGTGTGCCTAGCAGAAAGGGCAGGGTCTGATTTTACAGCCTGGTGTTACCAGCCGCATAGAGACCAGGCTAGAGATTTTTACATATGCTACTAAAATAAGCTTTGTAGCTTAAAGCAAACAGACCCATGCCAAAATCCAAGGAACTGGAGATAAGGAGATAGTGACCTTAAGCCAACATCTCCAGGCTAACTGTGAGGTATTTCCAGGCACATCAGCAATGTGGGGAAAGGTCTCCCTGAGAACTAGGGAAGCTGTATCCTCTCAGCCCCTTCTCTGGTGGGGGGGGGCGGGGATTTGCAATCTCCTCTATGGTCCCCATCCTCAGATCCCTGGCTGCCCCCTCCCTGCCCTTCCAGGACTCACAGAGGCAAGATCTGTTGGAAGGACACCCATTACCACTTCCTGTATCTCACTACAGCAGGGCCCAGCCCATCAAGGTGCACAGGGACAAGTCTGTTACCCTTGGGGAAGGGCCACCTTCCCATTCAACCTGGAAATCTAAATACTGAGCTTGAACTCTCCGTCCCCTCACTCACTCCTGTCTCATGTTCCTCAGTGAGTAGGGGTGGGTCTCAGAACAGCAAACTCCATTGGCTGAAGAAGAGGCCAGAGACAACCAGGGTCTCAAAGTCCTGATTCATTCATCAGCTGATACATGTGCAGGTCAGCAATCCTGTATCTGAAACCATTGGGAGCAGAGGAGTTTCAGAATTCAGATTTTTTAATTTTAGAAAGCGAATGTAACACCCCCAACAGAGTTATGCGGAAACATCCTACAAACTCATTAGTACTTTTTTGTACCCAAACATGAATATTCATACTATTGTTCTATCAAGTCAATCAAATGAGTTATGAAGTAAAACCCAGAGGTCTCAAGGATGGGAGATTTGGCACCATCTGCTTTAGCTTCCTCCAGGAGATACTGAAATTGACTCAAAGACCCGCAGTGGGGAACATGCAAACAAGGGAACTGCCAAGTCCCCAGTAGACATCCCCTGCCTCAGGAGGCCCATGGGACGGACCAGCTGGGATGGGACCAGGCTGACTTAAAGACTCTCTGACACAGTAAATGCCTTCTAAGCTGAGCCTCCCTGGCCTCAGAAACCAGAGAAAAATGCTTCCATAGAGCCAGCCCTCCATATTTGGAGATTGGGTCTCCAGGACTCAGGCACCTGGCTCCAAAGGTACGACATAGATCGAGTCGAAGGCCATAGCAGGACCCGCACGGCAGAAGCAGACTGGTTTTTTTCTGAGCCTTGACCCCGGGGCGCCTGATGTTAGTTCCACAGGGTGCAGGGCAAAGCATGCCTTTGAGAAGCAGTAAGAACATCTTATAGCTGTGACCTTTCCTCCGCCACTTTACGTGCCTGCACAGCCAGATCACACCTCCCACCCTGCTCTCTTCTTGCTCTGTGCCTGCTGCCTGGGGACCTGTATCCACCCCCCGTGGCCTCACGTACCTGTGTGCCCTTGACTCCCACAGTTCATGTAGTCCAAACCTCCCCAACTGTAACCCACATCCAGACAAACACTTGATTACTGAAGTATAGTTGACATACGATGTTGTATTAGTAGTTTCAGAGGCACAACATAGTCATTCCACAAGTCCATACACTGTGCGATGCTCACCACAATAAGTATAGTTACATTATGGCACCACGTACCATTATTATATTATTGATTATATTCCTTATGCTGTACCTTTCATGTCTGGAACTTACTTATTTTATAATTGAAAGTTTGTACTTCTTAATCCTCTTCACCTATTTCACCCCCCACCCCATGTCCCTCTCCCCTATGGCAGCCACCAGCTCTGTGTATTCACAAGTCTGTTTCTGTTTTTATTTTTTTTTTAATTATCAATATTATTTATTTGTAAATTCAAAAAATTCATTTTTCCCCCTTTGTTAGAGTACAATGTTTGTAAATGAATTATCACAGGCCATAGCATCATAATCATAGTGATCGTGGAAGTGACTGATGGTTTTAAAATCCACGATCTGGTAATTCCATAAATTTGTGTTAGCTTTTGTATTTTGACTAAATGAAACTGAATGTTAATATTCATAAGTATCATTCATTTTGACTCTTGAATACTCAGGGCTTTCTTCTTTGCCTTACCCATCTATATTTATTTGATGAAGAATTACTTTAGCAAAAATTTAGCTTTTATGTATATCAGTTGATCATTTCTACCACTATTCCATGAGCTACGGTCTTCCTTGGAAAATATCAACCTCAATATCCAACCAAAGAATGTTATTTCTTGCATGCTTATTGTAAAAACCAAACTATTTTTTTTATTCTACATGTAAGTAAAATCATATGGTATTTGCCTTTGTCTGACTTACATCACTTCGCATAATACCCTTCACATCCATCCATGTCACAAATAGCAAGACTTCATT
The DNA here is from genome assembly GCF_028018385.1 of Neofelis nebulosa. Taxonomy (NCBI): domain Eukaryota; kingdom Metazoa; phylum Chordata; class Mammalia; order Carnivora; family Felidae; genus Neofelis; species Neofelis nebulosa. Next base: position 38,935,041 of record NC_080796.1, read on the forward strand.
CTTTCTATGGCTGAGTAATATCCCATTACACATACATACCACATCTTCTCCATTCACTCATCTATTTACGAACACCTAGGTTGTTTGTAATCACCAAACACCTTGGTGATTGTAAATAATGCCACAATGAACATAGGGGTGCACGTATCTTTTTAAATTAATATTTTCATTTTCTTTGGGTAAATTTTCAGTAGTGGAATTTCTGGATCATATGGTATTTCTATTTTAATTTCTGAGGAACTGCCATACTGTTTTCCGCAGTCCAACTCACATTTTTACCTGCCCCTTGGGCACCTCCAGGTTGCCTCATGTACCGTCTCCTGCTGTGCCATAACCTACGAATACCTGTGCACTTCCCCACATCTCCCTCTCTTGCACTTGGGCTGGTCATGTGACTGGTTCCAGCCAATGGAATGTGAGCAGAAATGCTGTGCGTCACCACTGGCGGGGATATTTAGTACTTGTGTGCCATCCCCATGTGCTCTTCTCCTCCATGATGCCAGGCCAAGAAAGTAAAGAATCAACATAGAAACATTCGAGGTTCTGTGGAGTCACTGCCTAGAAAAAGCCACTGGACCCACAATGAACTGTGAGAAGAATAAATTTCTATGGGAAAAGATTACTGAGAGTTCAGAACTATCTGACAGAGCAGCTAGTGTTAATTATTCCCACACACCTGCCTTCTCCACCTGGCAAGTTCCTACTTGCGGCTCAAAACTCCAATTCAACTGCCACCTCCTCTGTGAAATCCAGTTTTTGCGGGAAGGTAAGCCACTCCATCCTATGACCTACGGTAAGTCGCTCATGCATCTGGCACAACTACCTCAGTCTGTGGACACATTTCTGTTTGCATGTTCAGCTCCTACATTTATGTGTGCTTCTTTTTTGTAATGTATTCTCAGTGCCTTGGAAGTGGCAAATACCTGAGGCCTCATTTCTGGAAGCAAAGATCGGAGCCTTCTTGTCCATGTGACCAGCAAGTCCCAAGTCAGCATTTTCCCGAGTCACAGTGTCCTTGGTACTGTGGTTGGAAGCCAGGAAAGTAGGACACTGTCGCCCACCGCAAGGAGCATGTTTTTTTTCTTGAGACCCTCTGCACCCCATCGGCTCCCACCTTTATTAAAGGACGGCTCCCACTTAAAAAGTACATTGTCTTTTCAGGAACCATCAGCTAAGATAGTTCTCAAAAAGTAAGATCAAAGAGGGGTTTTGTAATGACGAGAGGAAAGCAGAGCAGGGCTCTCTCATGGCCCCTTTGAGCCTGGCTCCCCCAAGCCGCCACGGTTTAGACTTGTGACCTGGCATTCTGGGCTCATGCAGCTGTGCCAGGGTTATTTCTGGTATGAAAAAAGCTGCAGTGGAAGCATCACTGGCTCCTCAGGGACCCGGATGTAGAGAGGACAGCCTGGTCATGCAGTCAATCACGTCGTTACCGCCTGGCAAAACTTCCCAGACCAAAGGCACAAAACCATGCCATTGGTCAGGGAAACAGAACAGGGAACCTTGGCTTTTCACACCCGGTAAACTGGCTGGAGTAATGTGCACTGTACTCAGGCCTCATTCTCCCAAGTCTCTCAAGGCTGTGACAGAGCTCTTAGTTCCGGCCTAAGGGCAGTAGGGACCATAAATAAATGATGATCGATCATTAATGCAGTGTTTCCACAGTAACCCCCACAGACCAGCATTCTACCTGCTGGAGGTGTGGCTTGCTGTGGATACTGACACACACCACTTCATGCACATTATATACAAGACTGGCCATGAGTGTTGGCATCCCGGTGTTCAGACAAACACACCTACAACAAAGAGCTGTGGCAAAACCCGGGTGCCAAGCCCACAGCTACAGGAGAGCACAGTGGGGCTTCCAGGACCTTGCTGACCAGGATGCTCAGAGCGGTAAATGAAAGGTTAGACTTTTGCAGTATACTGAAGGCTGGGATGATTAGGAAGGAAGATTAGGAAACTTTTTTTTTAATTGTTTTTTATTTGTTTTTGATAGAGAGAGAGAGAGAGAGAGAGAGAGAGAGCATGAGCAGGGGAGGGGCAGAGAGAGACAGAAACACAGAATCCGAAGCAGGCTCCAGGCTCTGAGCTGTCGGCACAGAGCGTGACACAGAGCTAGGACTCGTGGACCGTGAGATCACGACCCGAGCCGAAGTCGGACACTTAACCGACTGAACCACCCAGGTGCCCCAGGAAACTTTTTAAAAACCAGAGTATTAATTTAGTAGAAGGCAACAGCAGAGTTTGGGAGAGCTGGGATAATACCTTTTAATGTTAAGTGCCGCATGTAATAGATGAGAGGTACATCGACGTAGGGGCCCCTGAACGTTATGGCTAAACACGGGGAATTGTTTCTGGTTGGTATTTTACGGGTCACATACCACGAACAGAACAATGAACGCCTCCCGCTACACCACACAGATGTACCACAAGGTATGTGGCAACAGCATACGTGGAAAACAAGAAATTGACTGAAAACAGCATTGTCAGGCAACTTACCTTGTATGAAGATCCTGTTCCAGTAGATTTTCCCAACTTGACTGCCCCCAAGAAACACCAGGTTGGACAGGATCAGCATGGAGGTGGAACAAGACGCAAAGGCGGCGTGGAATCGACGGCGGGCTTGTGGGGAAAGGAAGTGAATCTGTGGGGAAAAGGCAGGTGGTGTCTCACTGGAGGGGCACAAAAATAGTGCTGAGGTACCACCGGGCATCTCTAGTACCAGCCCAGGACACCCAGCCCAGAGCCTGAGCTGGGGCAGGACTTAAGCAGCCATAAAAACTTCCATTCCTGTGTCATGCTCACTCCGGTCTAAGAAGTGATGCATCCCCAATTTGTTGCTTCCTACTGCCAAACGGGCTTCCCCTGACACGTGTCACACAAGCACTGAAGCTAGTCAAGATCTGTCCAGAATGAATGTGTCCACACATCCTCTGCATGTGAACTACAGGTATAAGAACTGTTTAAACTGGGCTCCCTTATAACCAGCACAACTCCATGTAATGAGGTCAAGATCAGGGTGATGTTCTGGGCCAGGTAACTGGACTCTGGGAAGCCATCCTGTCAATCTGACCCACTGTGAGGAAGAATCCCATTAAGAGGGCGCAGGAGAATCAGCACAAGCCGACCTCATTCCCGGAATCAGAGCTCAGGGTACACGCCCCACTGAGAGTGAGCCTGCGGCAGCTTCCAAGAGCGGCCGCTTGTCACAGCACCTGAAATATGCAGGAAACAGACAGGTGGTTTCCAACAATGATGATGATAAAGAATTCTGCTTGTCCATCTGAGGGCTTCATTGCACTTTTTCCTTCCCTTTTAATAACTTCTTGGGGACTGCATCAAGTAAACAGAGCCTTTCTTTCTTGGTACTGACTGTTCTGGTGGTCCTCCTGAGTAAGATGGCAGAGGGCTGTGCCTGGAGTGTGTGAGCGCCATCGACACGTCCACAGGGACTGTTCTTAGGGACTGCATATGCAGAATGAGAACCAGGTGCAGTGCAACAGCAAGGCCAAAGGGCCCCAGGGTTTCTGACAAATACCTCCATCAAATCCAAAGACACAGAAAAAGGAGAGAGCAGAGGGTGTGAAGATCGTTTCTGAATATCTTCCTGAAACCTACATATTTCTGGGATCACTTGCATCCTGATTTCAGATGTGCTCCAATTACAAATAGAAATCTGAATTAACCAAATTCCTAGTATGAGAAAAGGATTAAGCTGGAGGGTGTCTCTGGAAGGAGGCTTGCTTAGTTCTGGCAAGTCTGTTACGGACTATCTGGGGCCACTGTGTAAGCCTTGGTCAGTGTCTTTTGGAAACCTAGACAAATCAATTTCTGACCCCCTCTCCTTTTCCTCTCCTGCCAGTTCCAGCCTCTGTTCTATATGCTCAGATACAGCTGCAATCACATGTCACCCCATCCATGGTGTTCTCCAGCATCACCTTGGAGCATGGTTTTACTGCCACCATTATGTCAAAGTAAAGTGTGGTCTTCCACAGATAAGCTGTGTAGTTGGCACTGAGTCATCTGCTTGGACATCATTGTTCTGGAAAGCTCTCCAATGATGCTGACATGTCCCCAGTTAGAGGCTACCAGACAAGGTGACCTCTAGTCTCTCCCTTGTTCTAAAAGGCCACAAGCATGTATAGAGGACACTGTCAAGTCAGACCAAACAAGAGTTAATTACACAGTATAAAAACAAGGGGCGCCTGGGTGGCTCAGTCAGCTAAGCGTCCGACTTCAACTCAGGTCATGATCTCGCAGTTCATGGGTTTGAGCCCCGTGTTGGACTCTGTGCTGACAGCTCAGAGCCTGGAGCCTGCTTCGGATTCTGTGTCTCCCTCTCTCTCTCTGCCCCTCCCCCTACGAGTAGCGCTCTGTATCTCTCTCTCTCAAAAATAAAACATTAGGGGCGCCTGGGTGGCGCAGTCGGTTAGGCGTCCGACTTCAGCCAGGTCACGATCTCGCGGTCCGTGAGTTCGAGCCCCGCGTCAGGCTCTGGGCCGATGGCTCGGAGCCTGGAGCCTGTTTCCGATTCTGTGTCTCCCTCTCTCTCTGCCCCTCCCCCGCTCATGCTCTGTCTCTCTCTGTCCCAAAAATAAATAAAAAATGTTGAAAAAAAAAAATTTAAAAAAATAAAAAAATAAAAAAATAAAACATTAAAATTTTTTTTAAAATGGTGCTGAAAGAGACATGGGGATGAAATGGGCTTGTAATTCAGCACTCTTCACCTCTGAGAATAGGGAGACATTAATCTACCAGTTTCTGCATTTGAGAGCAGAAGATATTTTCTGTGTATCACTGGCTCCATCAGCAGTAACTAGGGAGGAAGGAGGGAGATAGGGGGGAAATTCAGAATGACAAATTAAGACAATATAGATTACCCTAACTGGCACAAATGTATCCAAATAATTCTCTCCAGGTACAGGACCACTGATAACGTGTTTCATTTCTAAGGGACCCGGTGAGTCAGATGTTCTGGCACTTCTGTTCCAAACCCACCCGTGTCCTCCAACCTTACATCCTGTTAGGGGAATTCAAAGGCTCCATGTAATCTTTTCCATATTAATGTCAATGACACAGAATGCACGTAGATTGGTTAAGCTCAGAGTGGTTCTCCTTTTACAGGAAATGATTACAATTATTAAACAACCAACTGAGAGATACTGAGAGAGGAAACTGCTCTTTGCATTGGGCTTAGTTCTAAGCAGGACTGAGGAGCCAGGTGACCCAGTAGGGGGGCAAGGACCAGGCTGGTAGGGGAGGCAGAGGTGTGGGGCAAAGGGCAGAGCAAGGGAGGAGGTGAGGCGGAGAGTGAGTCCTGGAGGCACAGGGCTCCTCATTTCAGCACCTGAAGCTCTGGTTCTAACGGATCTTCCTTTGCTTCTGTGATTATTCAGCTATATGAGTCAATAAATTCCTATTTCTGCTTAGGGAAAAAAAAGTCAAAATAATAGCAAATATGAAAGAGCCTCTGATCTCAGAGATGATGGAGGACATCTAAAATCTGACAAAATGGGCTACAATTCAATTTTTATAAAGAGTTAATTTTGCAAAAACTAAGCAAGAACATTAAAGGCACAGGCTTTTAGACTCAATACACCAGAAAGATATAAAGGAGAAATCAAGATGCTTATAGGCAGTTGTTGATTACCAAAGTAGGAGACAATAAAGTAAATCCAAAAACCTGATTGAACTAATAGCCCCATCCTCTGAACTAACTAAATTAGCCTGCCTGCCCACAAGCAGCAAACTTGACTCAGCATCACTTCTCTGCCCTGTGGATCAGTGGGAGAGCAGAATGAGAGGCACCAGGAATAAAAGAGAGGGCCTGTGCGGATAGCCCACGGTTAATAGCAAAGGGGATGTGAATCTCAGCTAGAACCCATCTCTCCTCTTTGGAGTCCCTGAATACACGGCGGGAGGTGACGGTTTAGACACTGGGGATCTCCCTCTACCTTGGGAGCCATCTGGCCTCAGCCCCTGATATACACTCCAGACCCAAGTTCCATGCTTCGAGGTCCTAAGGAGGGAAGAAGTCACATGGGCAAGGCTGGAAGGGTATATCTGGCCAGCTCCACCAATAAATATGACTTTCTACATCTCTAGGGCCATGGAGTCAACATTCCTACTTTAAACTCTTGATTTCTTTTACACAGTCTCCTTAGATATCCTGTAGCCATTGTTGCCATCACTCCTGTGGTCCTTCACGTCTAGGATACAGGCTATCTGTCCGTGTGCAGGGGCCACGCCTCGTATGTTAGTCATGATTCAGGTGCTGAAAAGCCTCCCTGGTAGGAGAGGTCATGTGATGGACTGTGCTCCAAATGGGGAAATAAGCCAGTGTATAGCGAGGAGCCATCAGGTATGAAAATAGGAATTGCCAACTTGGTCAGATAAGGCAATGACTGGTAAACAGAATCTGATTTTATTTTATTTTATTTTATTTATTTATTTTTATTTATTTATTTTTGGGACAGAGAGAGACAGAGCATGAACGGGGGAGGGGCAGAGAGAGAGGGAGACACAGAATCGGAAACAGGCTCCAGGCTCCGAGCCATCAGCCCAGAGCCTGACGCGGGGCTCGAACTCACGGACCGCGAGATCGTGACCTGGCTGAAGTCGGACGCTTAACCGACTGCGCCACCCAGGCGCCCCCAGAATCTGATTTTAACACAAATGCAACAGGATACACCAGAGCTCTGGTCTGGTCATGGTCTCTTCCCATAGGAAAGATGAGGCTACGGCAATTCAATATCCTGGCAGCAAAAAACTGGGAATGGTTTTCCAGTCCCCAGGGGATGGTTAGAACTTGCGGAGCAGCTTTTGGTTGTCCCAAGGTCACAAAATTAAGGCATGAGATGGCAAGGCCCAGGGACAGTAAACATATTACAATGTGTGAGACAGAACTGTCCTGCCCAGAATGTCAACAGTGTCTCTTGAGCATGGGTGAAATGTTTTCTTCTATGTTCCTTATAAGCCCACTTCTCTCTTGGTCTATGGGGGCACAGAACCTCCCTTCCTGCCTCATTAGGAGCGATGCCAAAAACGTTCCCCCTTTCCCCTGGGGCCCAGAGAAAGGCATCCCAGGGCAGGGACAGTGCTCTTCACAGTGCCCCAGTGTGAGTCTCCCCTAACCCACCCACCACCCCCTGGCACCCAACTTGAGAGGAGCCTCCTGTGCCAACCACAGATAGGCATGGTGTGCCACCAGTCCCGAGGCTTCTCTCCCTCACATCCCACAGACCCAGAGGAAAGAAGAAGAATAGAAAGTATCACTTCCTACCCTAGGGTGACCAGTTCTCCCTCAGGGACTCTGGCTTCAATAACAGGTTGAGATGGTTTCTCTCCATGTTAGCATTGATATAACCCACTCTTTAGCAGATCCTGGACTTTGGGCCTGGATACAGCAAGCCCCACAGAACACCTAGAAGCACACACCCAGGGTAGACCTCTAATTCCTCTGCGTGAGTTCAGGGTCTCTGATAGAAGAAACAAGACGTGGGGTGTGGGAACACTTTGTAAGGACAGCGTACTTTAAAACTTCCCTCAAAGCACTGCTTTATACTTCCCTCTAAGACACTGACTTCCAAAGGAACTAACCCAAACAAAGTAAACCTTGGGGCAGAACTAAACTGTCACACTAGTTTGCCTTTCCTCCTGTGAGGTGTCAGCTCCTGTGTTTATTCCTATCTCTATGGAAACTCCTCTCTCTTTTCCAGTCAGCATCCTGTCCCTGGAAATCACAGGACCTGGGCTGGGGCGAACAAGTTGGGTCCTGGGGTGGTGTGGAAACTGGGTCAGAAGTTACTCTCAGAATGTGCACTAGGGTGGGAGGCAGATGGCGCGGTGGGGCTGCAGGCTGCTGTGCGCGGTGGGTCCCACACTCGTCCACAGAGGGGCTGCATGTGGGGCCGAGCTGGGAAGAGGGGACAGGCTGAGCATCTGGGGGAGCAGATGGGCCGGAGGAATGGCTGCTGGAGACTGACAAAGGCTTGGCAAGTGGGACCTGATACTGTTTATTTTTAAATGGGAAGAAGCTAAAAAAAGAAATTGGGTGGGTTTGAGCAGCTGGACACAGTTCTTCCATATAATCACTGAAGTCTTTCATTTTCTAATAAAAATGCTACCCAGAGGGTAAGAGAGGATGCACAAGGAAATGGCATGGGGGATACTGCTGGAGACCAGGAGAGTAAATGAGGGTAGACACCCCACAGGCTGTAAAGATGAGACCAAAGGTAACAAAGAAACAATCAGAGCTCTTGTGAAAGAGAAGGGTGGCCAGGGCAAAACACTCAGGAAGACCCAAACTCCTGTCCCATCCTGCGCCAACCCGCCAGGACACCTCTCCCCTTGCTTCATTGGACAAGGCACTTTGGTCCCTTCCATTCAGAAGTCCGTGTTTCATGAGTAACCCCTCTCTCACGCTCCTCCCTGTATGGTGAGTGCTATTCTTCCATCTGCATCACGTAAGACCCATGAGTACTCTGTGTGTGCTCAGTAATTAGTTATTTAACACCTGCCTCTCTCTTTGCCCTAAATAAGTTACAGAATCTCCTGACTTCCTTAATGTTCCCTTCCATCCTATATCCACGCCAAAGGAATATATGAAGGCACTCAAAAGCAACACCTCCTTCCTTCTTGTAAGTGTACGAAGCTTCAAAATATATCTGGTCAATGAAATGAAAATTTCCAGTATCTACTACTGAGATCTAAGCAATGTATGCTCCTGAGAGAGAATCAAATACTGTGGTGATAAAGACAAAGCCAACTTTGCTTAAATGGACAAGTCACCTGCTCCACAGTTTACATATCCTGCTTGGTTAAAAACAGCACAGCCTATACTCTGGCATCCAAATCCATGCAGCATACGAAGCAATTTCAGGAGGCTTTCAAATAGCCAAGCAAAAAACAAGCTCTTGGTATAATCAGAGAACTTAAGCCATATTTGAGGGGCTGGGATCCTGCCAAAAGTTCTGGAATGGCCAACAGTACTGTCTCACCCCGTGTTCTTGCTCTTCTACCAACATGGCCATGCTTTTAGTCCTCATGTCTCTGCTCTGGATTGTGCAGAAGCCTCTTTGTTAACTGGCATGCTATACTCTGGCCTTTCCCCCTCTGGTTCGTCAGGTACACTGAATATGTCCCTCCATTGCGCAAAATATCTTGGTGGCTCTTTTACTACTTGAGACTAAAATCCAAAGAAGGTCCTTTACAATCAGACCTCATTTTACTTTCCAACCTTGATTCCTGCTAATGACACAGCTCTACTCACTGTTCTTCCAACATGGCACGTACTTTTACAGCTCCATGCCTTTGCACAAGCTGTTTTCTCTACTGAAAATGTGTCCTCCTAATTCTTTCTTCAAGCTCCAGCTCAGCGTCAGCTCAGGAGACCAACAGCTTTGGACCAGTCCAAATGGTGCTCAGGTTCTGGGCCCACTTTTTAACTGCACTGCTCCGGGCAAGCTCAGACTCCTAGTTCACAGTTGGCATTTGATAAACATAGGCTACTCTAACCCTGTCAGAGTCAGTCACCCCTTTTCTGTGTTTCTGTAACCCAGGGGATAGATAGTATCAATCTATATGCTTTAGCTATACAATTTCTGATGCAAAAACAAATTCACTATGTGATGACCTTGAGCTATATTGCTAAGTAGGAGAAACTATTCCCTTTTTGCAAAGGAGAAACTAGAAGGGCATAGACTTTAAGTAACAGGTCCTAGGTCATACACTGGTAAGTAGAGTAGTAAGGATAGTACAGGGATTCACACATTCCTCTAACTCAAATGTCTTCATGCTGCCTGCTATATTGTACAGATTTATGTCTGTGTAGCACTGTGTGTCCCTCCCCTAGAATGGAATCTTCAAGATATTTGTCCCTTCAGTGCCAAATAGAAAGTAGATCTTCAAGAAGTGTTTTTTTCCTTGAAATACTTCAAATACGTCAAAAACTAGTACTTAGTTATGCATGTGTTCCTTAAGCAATGGTTGATAGATACTCACCAAGTGTCAATTTCAGGAGCTCAATATTTTCAAGAACAATATGGCTTAAAATAACACTGGAAGCTAAAAAAGTAATTGGAATTCACCATTAGAGTAGGAGATTTAACATATCCCCTCAGAAAATGACACCTAAAAGATCAAAAGTAAGAATATAAAATAGCTGAATAAAAATTAATAGGCCTAGCACCCAAACTGGAAAGGAAGAAGCAAAACTTATCTCTGATTGCAAAGGAAATGATTTTATATGTAGAAAGAACTAAAGATTTTATATACATAAAAAAAACCCAAACTGTTACAACTAATGAAAAAAAATTCGGCAAAGATTCAAGACAAAAATCAACATGCAAAAATCGGCTGCACTTCTATACACTAACAATAAACCATCTGAAAAGCAGATTAGGAAAAGAATTCCATTTACGATAGCATCAAAAAGAAAAAAATACTTAGGAATAAATTTAACTAAGGAGGGAAAAGACTTATATACTGACAACTACAAAACACTTCAAGAAGAAACAGACATCCATATTCATAGATTGGAATATTTAAGATTATTAAGATGACAACACCACCCAAAGCTATCTACAGATTCAAGGCAATCCCTATCAAAACCCCAGTGATTTTTTTTTTCAAAAAACAGAAAAAACTCATCTTAAAATTAAGATGGAATCTCAAGGGAACCTAAATAAGCAAAACAATCTTAGAAGAGGAGAGGCTATGAAGATGGCGACACAAGAGGTTCCTCCCCTTCCCTCCTTCTGTGGCTGCACTGAATGCACAGCTATACATTCTGTAAATGAAGCAATTTACACTGAAAGAAATCCAGAAACTGGCAGAGAAACTCCTACCCATCAGGTAAATGAGAAAATACCCACATCTTAACAGGCAGACAAGGCTGAGACATACTCTTGCCATAAACCCCACCCCCACAAAGCATCCTACAATTGGGAGAAAAACCCTAATTCCCAGCTTATCCCTGAGGAACAAAGATTCTGAACCCCACATCTAGCACCCCAAATTTTAAGACTCCCATTGCAGGAACAGGCAATTAGCTCTGAAAACCAATGGTGCCTGTGTTCATAAGACCCCCAAGACGAGCAAACAAAGAAGCAGTCTTGAGGGGCACATGAGCACTTGTCACAGCTCTCTCCCCAGAGTCACCACTAAGAGAGCAAGCAAAAATCTCCCAGTCTTTCTCTGAAAGAGGTCTACTGCATAGTTTAAAATTTTCTGCCTGAGAGTCAGACTGCTCATTTAGCACACATCTAAAGAATGTCTGTGATCCTCCCAGGTCACTGGGAAGCTGGTGGACACCTCCCCCACCTTTTCCCTCCAGCTCACTCCAAGTTGCCAGTATCTCCCTGGAAGGAGCTTGAATTACACCTGCATGCCAGCTTTTGCAGCTGCTGTCCAAGGAACAGGTCCCCCAATGGCCTAGCTCTGGTGGCCACTGAGGCTTCCATTCACAAGTCCCATAGGACTGCAGCAACCAAAGAAGCAGTTCCTAACAGGCACAGGAGCACTCTCCTGAGACCACACACCAAGTCTTGGCACAGACTGAGCAGGCAAAAGTTCCCATCTCCCAGTTTTTCCTCGGAAACAGGTTTAAATATGTACTCTCCCAGCTGATGATTGAGGGTCTAGATTCTAATCATACTGCATCAAGGTACTGATTGTGACCCTCCCCTAGGGCACACTAACAGGTCTTAGCACATCTTCAGCTAAGAAGGCCATTAAGAATGAAGAAGGTAACTTGAACTTGGACAATCACAGAGGTTTGAGAAAAAAATTAGAAGCTCAGGCCAGGCTGACTGACATGGTTCAACTTCTACACAAGACAACTCTGTGCAGATTAGGAGACATGGTAATTTTATCTAATGCAAAGAAACCATTAGAGAGAGTAAAAAATATATATATATATAAAGAAAAAGAGGAATATGTTCCAAACAGAAAACGAAGATAAATCTTCAGGAACAGATCTTAATGAAATGAAAATAAGTGATTTTTATTTGACTGAAAGTTTAAAATAACAGTCATTACAACACTCACCAAAGCCAGGAGAGTAATGTATAAACAAAATGAGAATTTCAGCAATGTATAAATGTATAATTTATCACAATGAAAGAATTATTAGGCCTGTCTAATAGAAAGATACATAGAACAATGAATACACGCAATTTTCATATACAAATGGACCATAATCAAACTGAATATGAACTAAGCCAGGAAAGGAACCCAAATATATTCTAAAAAGTTATCATGAAGGCTATGCTCACCAACAATGGAATAAAATAAATCAGCAACAACAAAAATTTATAGAACTTAACACATTAGTAAATTTTTAAAAAATTTTCATTGATTTAAACCAAACACTTTTGGGTTGGAAGATGGCGGCATAGGAGGACACTGGGCTCACCGCGTGTCCTGCTGATCACTTAGATTCCACCTACACCTGCCTAAAGAACCCAGAAAACCGCCAGAGGATGAGCAGAATGGAGTCTCCGGAGCCAAGCGCAGACGAGAGGCCCACGGAAGAGGGTAGGAAGGGCGGCGAGGCGGTGCGCGCTCCACGGACTGGCGGGAGGGAGCCAGGGCGGAGGGGCGGCTCGCCGGCCAAGCGGAGCCCCCGAGTCTGGCAGGCAAAAGCGGAGGGGCCGGACGGAGTGTGTTCCGACAGCAAGCGCGACTTAGTGTCTGGGAGGTCATAAGTTAACAGCTCTGCTCGGAAAGCGGGAAGGCTGGAGGACAAAGGGAGGGAGAGTTGCTGAGCCCCCGGACGACAGAGCTCAGCTTGGCGGGGAACAAAGGCGCTCGCCAGCGCCATCTCCCCCGCCCATCCCCCAGCCAAAATCCCAAAGGGAACCAGTTCCGGCCAGGGAACTTGCTCACTCCGCGCAAACACCCAACTCTGTGCTTCTGCGGAGCCAAACCTCCGGCAGCGGATCTGACTCCCTCCCGCTGCCACAGGGCCCCTCCTGAAGTGGGTCACCTAAGGAGAAGCGAGCTAAGCCTGCCCCTCCCGCCCCCGTGCACCTTGCCTACCCACCCCAGCTAATACGCCAGATCCCCAGCACCACAAGCCTGGCAGTGTGCAAGTAGCCCAGACGGGCCACGCCACCCCACGGTGAATCCGGCCCCTAGGAGAGGGGAAGAGAAGGCACACACCAGTCTGACTGTGGCCACAGCGGTGGGCTGGGGGCAGACATCAGGTCTGACTGCGGCTCCGCCCACCAACTCCAGTTATACACCACAGCACAGGGGAAGTGCCCTGCAGGTCCGCACCACTCCAGGGACTATCCAAAATAACCAAACGGAAGAATTCCCCTCAGAAGAATCTCCAGGAAATAACAACAGCTAATGAACTGATCAAAAAGGATTTAAATAATACAACAGAAAGTGAATTTAGAATAATAGTCATAAAATTAATCGCTGGGCTTGAAAACAGTATACAGGAGAGCAGAGAATCTCTTGCTATAGAGATCAAGGGACTAAGGAACAGTCACGAGGAGCTGAAAAACACTTTAAACAAAATGCAAAACAAAATGGAAACCACGACGGCTCGGATTGAAGAGGCAGAGGAGAGAATGGGTGAACTAGAAGATAAAGTTATGGAAAAAGAGGAAGCTGAGAAAAAGAGAGATAAAAAAATCCAGGAGTATGAGGGGAAAATTAGAGAACTAAGTGATACACTAAAAAGAAATAATATACGCATAATTGGTATCCCAGAGGAGGAAGAGAGAGGGAAAGGTGTTGAAGGGGTACTTGAAGAAATAATAGCTGAGAACTTCCCTGAACTGGGGAAGGAAAAAGGCATTGAAATCCAAGAGGCACAGAGAACTCCCTTCAGACGTAACTTGAATCGATCTTCTGCACGACATATCATAGTAACACTGGCAAAATACAAGGATAAAGAGAAAATTCTGAAAGCAGCAAGGGATAAACGTGCCCTCACATATAAAGGGAGACCTATAAGACTCTTGACTGATCTCTCTTTTGAAACTTGGCAGGCCAGAAAGGCTTGGCACGATATCTTCAGTGTGCTAAACAGAAAAAATATGCAGCCGAGAATCCTTTATCCAGCAAGTCTGTCATTTAGAATAGAAGGAGAGATAAAGGTCTTCCCAAACAAACAAAAACTGAAGGAATTTGTCACCACGAAACCAGCCCTACAAGAGATCCTAAGGGGGATCCTGTGAGACAAAGTACCAGAGACATCACTACAAGCATAAAACATACAGACATCACAATGACTCTAAACCCGTATCTTTCTATAATAACACTGAATGTAAATGGATTAAATGCGCCAACCAAAAGACATAGGGTATCAGAATGGATAAAAAAACAAGACCCATCTATTTGCTGTCTACAAGAGACTCATTTTAGATCTGAGGACACCTTCAGATTGAGAGTGAAGGGATGGAGAACTATTTATCATGCTACTGGAAGCCAAAAGAAAGCTGGAGTAGCCATACTTATATCAGACAAACTAGACTTTCAATTAAAGGCTGTAACAAGAGATGAAGAAGGACATTATATAATAATTACAGGGTCTATCCATCAGGAAGAGCTAACAATTATAAATGTCTATGCGCCGAATACCGGAGCCCCCAAATATATAAAACAACTACTCATAAACATAAGCAACCTTATTGATAAGAATGTGGTAATTGCAGGGGACTTTAACACTCCACTTATAGAAATGGACAGATCATCTAGACACACGGTCAATAAAGAAACAAGGGCCCTGAATGATACATTGGATCAGATGGACTTGACAGATATATTTAGAACTCTGCATCCCAAAGCAACAGAATATACTTTCTTCTCGAGTGCACATGGAACATTCTCCAAGATAGATCATATACTGGGTCACAAAACAGCCCTTCATAAGTTTACAAGAATTGAAATTATACCATGCATACTTTCAGACCACAATGCTATGAAGCTTGAAATCAACCACAGGAAAAAGTCTGGAAAACCTCCAAAACCATGGAGGTTAAAGAACACCCTACTAACGAATGAGTGGGTCAACCAGGCAATTAGAGAAGAAATTAAATATATGGAAACAAACGAAAATGAAAATACAACAATCCAGACGCTTTGGGATGCAGCGAAGGCAGTCCTGAGAGGAAAATACATCGCAATCCAGGCCTATCTCCAGAAACAAGAAAAATCCCAAATACAAAATCTAACAGCACACCTAAAGGAAATAGAAGCAGAACAGCAAAGGCAGCCTAAACCCAGCAGAAGAAGAGAAATAATAAAGGTCAGAGCAGAAATAAACAATATAGAATCTAAAAAAACGGTAGAGCAGATCAACAAAACCAAGAGTTGGTTTTTTGAAAAAATAAACAAAATTGACAAACCTCTAGCCAGGCTTCTCAAAAAGAAAAGGGAGATGACCCAAATAGATAAAATCATGAATGAAAATGGAATGATTACAACCAATCCCTCAGAGATACAAACAATTATCAGGGAATACTATGAAAAATTATATGCCAACAAATTGGACAACCTGGAAGAAATGGACAAATTCCTAAACACCCACACTCTTCCAAAACTCAATCAGGAGGAAATAGAAAGCTTGAACAGACCCATAACCGGCGAAGAAATTGAATCGGTTATCAAAAATCTCCCAACAAATAAGAGTCCAGGACCAGATGGCTTCCCAGGGGAGTTCTACCAGACGTTTAAAGCAGAGATAATACCTATCCTTCTCAAGCTATTCCAAGAAATAGAAAGGGAAGGAAAACTTCCAGACTCATTCTATGAAGCCAGTATTACTTTGATTCCTAAACCAGACAGAGACCCAGTAAAAAAAGAGAACTACAGGCCAATATCCCTGATGAGCATGGATGCAAAAATTCTCAATAAGATACTAGCAAATCGAATTCAACAGCATATAAAAAGAATTATTCACCATGATCAAGTGGGATTCATTCCTGGGATGCAGGGCTGGTTCAACATTCGCAAATCAATCAACGTGATACATCACATTAATAAAAAAAAAAAAGAGAAGAACCATATGATCCTGTCAATCGATGCAGAAAAGGCCTTTGACAAAACCCAGCACCCTTTCTTAATAAAAACCCTTGAGAAAGTCGGGATAGAAGGAACATACTTACACATCATAAAAGCCATTTATGAAAAGCCCACAGCTAACATCATTCTCAATGGGGAACAACTGAGAGCTTTTTCCCTGAGATCAGGAACACGACAGGGATGTCCACTCTCACCGCTGTTGTTTAACATAGTGTTGGAAGTTCTAGCATCAGCAATCAGACAACAAAAGGAAATCAAAGGCATCAAAATTGGCAAAGATGAAGTCAAGCTTTCGCTTTTTGCAGATGACATGATATTATACATGGAAAATCCGACAGACTCCACCAAAAGTCTGCTAGAACTGATACGTGAATTCAGCAAAGTTGCAGGATACAAAATCAATGTACAGAAATCAGTTGCATTCTTATACACTAACAATGAGGCAACAGAAAGACAAATAAAGAAACTGATCCCATTCACAATTGCACCAAGAAGCATAAAATACCTAGGAATAAATCTAACCAAAGATGTAAAAGATCCGTATGCTGAAAACTATAGAAAGCTTATGAAGGTAATTGAGGAAGATATAAAGAAATGGAAAGACATTCCCTGCTCATGGATTGGAAGAATATTGTCAAAATGTCAATACTACCCAAAGCTATCTACACATTCAATGCAATACCAATCAAAATTGCACCAGCATTCTTCTCGACTCTAGAACAAGCAATCCTAAAATTCATATGGAACCACAAAAGGCCCCGAATAGCCAAAGTAATTTTGAAGAAGAAGACCAAAGCCGGAGGCATCACAATCCCAGACTTTAGCCTCTACTACAAAGCTGTCATCATCAAGACAGTATGGTATTGGCACAAAAACAGACACATAGACCAATGGAATAGAATAGAAACCCCAGAACTAGACCCACAAACGTATGGCCAACTCATCTTTGACAAAGCAGGAAAGAACATCCAATGCAAAAAAGACAGTCTCTTTAACAAATGGTGCTGGGAGAACTGGACAGCAACATGCAGAAGGTTGAAACTAGACCACTTTCTCACACCATTCACAAAAATAAATTCAAAATGGATAAAGGACCTGAATGTGAGACAGGAAACCATCAAAACCCTAGAGGAGAAAGCAGGAAAAGACCTCTCTGACCTCAGCCGTAGCAATCTCTTACTCGACACATCCCCAAAGGCAAGGGAATTAAAAGCAAAAATGAATTACTGGGACCTTATGAAGATAAAAAGCTTCTGCACAGCAAAGGAAACAACCAACAAAACTAAAAGGCAACCAACGGAATGGGAAAAGATATTTGCAAATGACATATCAGACAAAGGGCTAGCATCCAAAATCTATAAAGAGCTCACCAAACTCCACACCCAAAAAATAACCCAGTGAAGAAATGGGCAGAAAACATGAATAGACACTTCTCTAAAGAAGACATCCGGATGGCTAACAGGCACATGGAAAGATGTTCACCGTCGCTCCTTATCAGGGAAACACAAATCAAAACCACACTCAGATATCACCTCACGCCAGTCAGAGTGGCCAAAATGAACAAATCAGGAGACTATAGATGCTGGAGAGGATGTGGAGAAACAGGAACCCTCTTGCACTGTTGGTGGGAATGCAAATTGGTGCAGCCACTCTGGAAAGCAGTGTGGAGGTTCCTCAGAAAATTAAAAATAGACCTACCCTATGACCCAGCAATAGCACTGCTAGGAATTTACCCAAGGGATACAGGAGTACTGATGCATAGGGGCACTTGTAACCCAATGTTTATAGCAGCACTCTCAACAATAGCCAAATTATGGAAAGAGCCTAAATGTCCATCAACTGATGAATGGATAAAGAAATTGTGGTTTATATACACAATGGAATACTACGTGGCAATGAGAAAGAATGAAATATGGCCTTTTGTAGCAACGTGGATGGAACTGGAGAGTGTGATGCTAAGTGAAATAAGCCATACAGAGAAAGACAGATACCATATGGTTTCACTCTTATGTGGATCCTGAGAGACTTAACAGAAACCCATGGGGGAGGGGAAGGAAAAAAAAAAAAGGGGAGGTTAGAGTGGGAGAGAGCCAAAGCATAAGAGACTGTTAAAAACGGAGAACAAACTGAGGGTTGATGGGGGGTGGGAGGGAGGGGAGGGTGGGTGATGGGTATTGAGGAGGGCACCTTTTGGGATGAGCACTGGGTGTTGTATAGAAACCAATTTGACAATAAACTTCATATGTTGAAAAAAAAAATTAAAAAATAAATAAATAAATAAACCAAACACTTTTATTGAAGTAATAATAAAATGAATAAACGTTGGCAAGTATGATGAATTAAGAAAACAAGGCCAAATAAACAACAAGAGATAATAATATATAGGAGATTTAAAACTCTTTGGAGATTATGTAGCAATATATTTGGTAACGTAGCTGAGAAACACAGTATCTAGAAAATATAAATTGCCTAAAATTCTCAAAGAAAAAGTAGAAAGCCTGAAAAAGCATAACCACAGAAGAACTGAAATAGTGGTCAAAGCTCTACCACTTAAAGAAAAATTGGCCAAATGATCTTAATGAGCAAGTTCTACCATAAGGTCAAGGAAAAGACAATTTTCGGAAACTGTTTCAGAGGATTGAAAATCATGGGAAGCTTCCACTTATTTCATGGTGCTAGTATAACCCTGATACTAAAGTCATAAAAAGCCAATATGGGGAAATAAAATCATGAGTTAATCTTTCTTATACGCAGTGCCTTAAAAATTCTAAATTAAATACCTGTAAATTGAATATAGGAGTGATTAAAAGAATACTCGCAATTGAGTAGGATTTATCCCAGGAATGGAAGGAGGATTCAGTATTAAAAACATTAGAAATTTATGAGATTAAATAATTAAAGGAGGATAATCTTATGATCACTCCATAGATGCTAATAAAATATTAAGTAAAATTGCACACTCATTCATGATTTTTTAAAAAAACCAACTAGTAAAAGAAAAGAGGAAGCTTCTTTAAGTTGATAAAGAAGATATGTCAAAACCCAGAGCAGGTATTCCCTCCCACTAGCTTTAAGAAAAAGACATTTTCTCTTCTGTCACTCAAAACCACGCTGAAAGTCTCCATCAGTACCACAAGACAATTAAATGCAGCAAGAGTTAAATTTGTTGGCAAGGACAAACTGTCATTATTTGTAGATGATATGATCATCTATTTAGAAAAATCAAAAGAAACAACAGGCAAATTAATAGAGCCAACAAAAGATTTAAACAAGAAAGAAGCAAAATTATCAACTCAAAACAAAAATCAATACCTTTCTTATATCAAAGCAATAATCCGCAAAGAAGTGTCCAAGACTTCTGAGGAGAAATGATAAATCATTATGTAATAACCTTAGGGAAGACTTGAATAAATAACTATTCATGATTGAAAATTCAGAGTCAATATCACAGACATGCAAACGCTACCCAAATTAAGCTACAATTCATTGCAAACCTAACAAATTCAGATATAAATACCAATGTCAGGAATCAAGACATACCATAGAACTCTAGCATTTAAAATAGGAAGAATCAAGTAGATCAATACAATAGAATGGAGCCCTAAAACGAACCCATGTATACTTGGATATTGACTATATATTAAAGGTGATCTTTCAAACAGGTAGGGAGAGTATGGACCATTGAATAAAATAGTTTTTTAAAGTCATTTATTTTTGAGAGAGAGACAGAAAGAGAGAGTGGGGGGGGTGGGGGGGGGAGAGAGAGAGAGAGAGAGAGAATCCGCACTGTCAGCAGAGAGTCCCACGTGGGGCTTGAATTCACAAACCATGAGATCATGACCTAAGCTGAAACCAAGAGTCAGATGCTTAACCAACTGAGCCACCCAGGTGCCCCAGAATAAAACAGTTTTAAGATATAAAAACCATTCTTAGTTGCAGGCCATACGAAAACAGGCAGTAGACCAGATTTGGCCCATGGGCCATCATTTGCCAACTCCTGTTCTATTCTATTCTTGGTACCTGCCCTAAAGGAATACTTACATATATGTACAAGGAGGCATAAATAGGCATCTCTACAGCAGCTGCATTTGCAAAAGAGAAAAATTAGAAGCAACCTAAAATTTCAGCAACAGAAGAATGGCTAAAAAACATTATATATCCATACCATGTCCAGTCATGCCAATCCACATACACTAATATAGAAACAGCCTCAAAATAACACCATGAGGAGGGGGAAAAAAGCACATATTTTAGAATATTTATCCATTTATTAAACCACACACACACACACACACACACACATAGCAGTAAAGGTATGGAAAGCTATACTCCAACCTGACAATAATGGTTACCTCTCATGGGAGAGGAAAGTGAGTAAGGTGTGTTTGCTGGGGTCAGAGGAATTATTGTCTTAGGGGGCTTCAGTCTTACCTGTATTTTTGACTTCATAAATTAAAAAGAATAAAAGAATTAAAAAAAGGAAGTCTAGGACTCTTTGTGCTTAATGACCTTAGACCCTGGCTACCTCCCCTAAGTATGGAGTCAAGGCATGTGGGTGAGAAGACAGAAGCTAGATGACTGTCACCCCCCAGTTATGACTGCTCATGGCTGGGGCCTCCCTCTCCAGGTAGCACTAAGATCCCTTGGGACTATTCAAGAAGCCTAAAATGTGACAGTTGTGGCCTCAGCTATATCCTGTTCAAACACAAAAGCAACAGCTTAGGGCAACTCCCATTTTTAAGCAAACTTGGTATTTTAAAATCTAAAACTGACAAACAGGTAAAGCATTCCAAAATGATTCAGCCAACAGCACAGAAAACTGTTCTAGGACATCCAGTTAAACACAGGAGATGAGAGATCTTTGCTCCCTCCAAAACCCCATTAAAAAGCAAGTAAGCATTTGATGGGGCACCTGGGTGGCTTAGTCAGTTAAGAATCTGACTTCGGCTCGGGTCATGATCTTACAGTCTGTGGGTTCAAGCCCTGCATCAGGCTCTGTGCTGACAGCTCAGAGCCTGGAGCTGGTTCAGACTCTGTGTCTCCCTCTCTCTCTGTCCCTCCCCCATGCGTGCTCGCTCACTCTCTCTCTCAAAGATTAATAAACATTATTTTCTTTTTAAAAGCAAGTCAACATTTGAAAAGGTATAGACTCACAGGCAAGGAATGGAATAGAAGTGAAAAGCAAGTGGGCAAAATGAACCCATTTTTACAAGACAGAAAACAGATAGAGGAATTAGCAGCACTGAGACACCTAGATAGTAGATGTCAGAGGAGAAAGTCATTCCTACACCAGATCCCCAGAAGGCCTAGCCATTAGAGGCACCATGTGCCACAAACGGCAACAGTAAACCACGGAGACAAGAAAACAGAGAGGTTGGCTAAAAATCTTGGTAATGTAGGGCATGTGGGTGGCTCAACTGGTTATGGTCTCACAGTTAGGGAGTTCGAGCCCCACATCAGGCTCTGTGCCGACAGCTCAGAGCCTGGAGACTACTTTGAATTCTGTGTCTCCCTCTCTCTGTGCCCCTCCCCTGCTTGCCCTCTTCTTTCTTTCTCTTTCTCTCTCTCTCTCTCTCTCTCTCTCTCTCTCTCTCTCTCTCAAAAATAAACAAATATTTAAAAATATCTTTAAAAAATCTGGGTAGTGAGGGGCGCCTGGGTGGCTTGGTCGGTTAAGCGTCCGACTTCGGCTCAGGTCATGATCTCACGGTCCATGAGTTCGAGCCCCGTGTCAGGCTCTGTGCTGACAGCTCAGAGCCTGGAGCCTGTTTTAGATTCTGTGTCTCCCTCTCTCTCTCTGCTCCTCCCCTGTTCATGCTCTGTCTCTCTCTGTCTCAAAAATAAATAAACGTTAAAAAAAAAAAAAGAATAAAAATCTGGGTAATGAGCATACAGACCCTGGGGCTTCCTTCTTTCTCTGCCCCCCACTCCCCATGATGAAGGCGATGATGAGAAATTTTTTTTGTGAATAAATTGTATCAGAGTGACTCTAAACTCAGGGACAACGGGTACAGTGGCATTTCAGAATGCCAAAGATATTTTCATTAAGTTTCTCAAGAGAAAAACAGATTACATATAAAGAATCAAAAATCAAAATGGCATTTCTCAACAGTAAAAGCTAAAAACTAGAAGACAAATTACATCTTCCAAATTTTCAAGAGAAATTACCTTTCAACCTTAAAATTCAGTGCTCAGACAATCAATCAAATGTGAGAATAGAATAAAGACAGTTTGGGAAATGCAAGTCTCAAAAAAATTTATTATCCATGGTCCTTTTCTAAAGGCCCTTCTACTAGGTCTAGTAGAAGTAGTCCTTGTACTGAAGGACGTGCTCCACCAAATCAAAGGGAGGAGAAAACAAGGGGACGTGGGGTCCAAGACCCAGGGATTCAGCCCGGGAAAGAGGAGGAGGAAAGTGTCAGGACACCAGCTGTACAGTCCATCTAAAGAGATATGATCCAGATGGGACAGAGGATGGAAGGGCCCAGGAGAGGTTCTCCGGGAAAAGAAGAGAGCTGACAGATTGCCTAATACATCTGACCACACGGAAATGACTATTCAGAGGGATTTTTCCATTTTACTGGGGAGTTTGCAAAGAAGTGGTGATAGTAACCTGCCAATGAAACAAAAAGAGGCAAGGTGATTCTTAATCTGAGGTGGGCAAACAGTGGGCTAAAAAGGAAATTCAATTATAGCATATTAACTGGCGTGGCAGTAAGCCACACTTAACATGGTGGTAACGTGAACATCGAGTGCTGATGGAACCAAACACAGAGCTACTACCATATTGGAAGGAGAATAGGCAGTAGGTCTCAGATGCTAAAACCTCATGTAGAAAGCAGCTAATATTTATAATTCTTAAGGGAAGAAATAAGAGAATATACTTTAGAAAGGCAGAAGTAAATGTCAGAAACAACTGAAGTGAATTGGAAGTTATTGCTGATGAGAAGGATGTATGAGCAGAATGGAGACCAAAGATTCATTTACCTCAAGGAAGCCTTGCAGGAAGATTTGACTTCTGACCCATAAACAGATATTCCTTAAACTTTCTGGGTTTCCATTTTTTCCCACTGCAGAACAAGGATAATGACAGTACTTACCTACAAAGCTACTATTGAAACCACATGACATAATTTGGTAAAAATGCTCTTGTGAGCATTGCCACTTCACTTAGAGCAATTTTTCCATACGCAGGTAGAGTGAAGCCACAACTAAAACACAAGATGTCCAAGAACTGAGGGCTGGAATGTGAAATTGATGTAATGCCAAATGGTTCTGCCTAGCTTGCTTGTCCTGAATTGCAATTCTTTGTTATTCCCGAAGAAATCCATTTTTGCTGCTTAAAAAAACTTAATGCCAAATGTACACAAGCAGCAAGGAGAGATGAATGAATAAGTGTGTAATATTTATCAAGGCAGGTGTCTCTTCTTACCTAAAATTAAGGAAGCTTAGAATAAATTATGTATAACTGAATTTGACTCCCTTTCTAATTGAACTATGTGTTCTTAGACATATCACGTACGTTCCCCGGTCTGGAGTTTCCTCATCTATAAAAATGGAGATAAGCAATACCTGCCCTGGGTGGTTGTTGAGATGCTTCAATAAAATAACCAATGTGGAAGATCTCTGTGCAGGGTCTGGTACAGTTTCTTCTCTGGCAAAGGGTGGCAGCTAGAGCAGCCCCACATTAGTCTGTTCCTTCCATCTCTAACATATATCAAGCATCCAGGGTCAGCTAAGCATAGCCTCCTGAGGAGGGATCCATCATGTTCCCTTTTCTCTCAATCACCCTTAATTAGATAACAATACGTATTCACCGTAGAAAAGGCTGAAAATATAAATAAGCAAAACCAGGAAAATATGTATCATAAATAATCCCCATCAATAAAAAGCTAATCACCATCTGTATGTTAGCATGTAACCTTCTGCATACTTTTCCGTACGCGCACGGAACTTTAAATAAATTTTTATTCTACCTATTATTCCTTATTCATCTTTCTTCACAGTTAAATTATTTCAAAATCGCTACTTTCAGTGGTGGCATAGTCAACTTACTAGATGTCCTGTACCTCTTATACTCTTTCCTGCTACCCCTCAAGGGATAGACAGTGGCCATTCCAGCACTTACCTGAGCTTACGGGGTGGACTAGAGGGTTGAGACAAGAGGAAAAAGCAAAAGCCCCCTTAAGTTGTGTGTTTCAGTACATGCTGGCAATCACAAGTACAATGATACCAACTCAGCTATCTCAAATGAGGCCAGCAGCTGCTCCATAAGCTTTTTAAAGCAGTGTTTATTTCTAGGTCTTGGGAGGAGATATTTTGGAAGTCCTGCACATCTCTGACTTCTCAGAGCTTTAAAAATGAATAGATGCACACAAACATATATATCTATACACACACACACACATACACACATATACATATACTACATATAGATGCTATACAGTTACAACATACATATAATATTCACTGCACATAATATATAAATACACACTGTAAATAAATACATACTGTAAAAATATATTGCACTAAGTATGTGCATATTATTTTGGGGAAAGTGGGCTAATTTATCCTTCTATTGCTAATAGGAACACTGAAAACTCAAGTTCTGCTACCTCCAGGGAGTAATGGGTTTTCTTGGAGGAAAAGAGACCCAGATTTAGAAACACACATCCAAAGCTTCAGCACGTACATAATAAAGATTTTGCTTTTCCCTAAGTTCATCTATAGAAACTGCTGGGCACCAGGCTGTGACTTGAATAACCATCACTTATCTGTGCTGTAGAAGCAGGAATCGAGGGCTCTCAAGTAATGAATCTAATCCCACAAGCCACCTGAAAAAGCCCATTTCAACCACTGACATTCAAGCCATGGATCTCATCTTCGGCTTAGCATTCTTTACCAAGAGTACAGTTCCCGAGGCTGGGAGCCTGTGCTGCGCACTTAGCAGGAAAAAAGGACGAGAGCTGGCCAGACCTGGGGGGCTCACCAGGCCACCACTAACTGGAACCTGGCTCTAGTTCAAAGTCTTCTCTCTGTCAGCAGATCCAGTAACGGAAAGTTAAAAAGAACCTTTGAAAATGTTTTTGCCATGCTAACCATATCTGAACTAAGAGGTGGAATTATTTGCCACATTCCACCTCTCAGACCAGAGGGGTTAAGGCTTGGGTTCAGGTTCCCACAGAGAAGAAAATGTGTAAGCAGTGAATTGCGCAGTGTGCTTCCTGCATCATTAATGATCCTTCAGAGTGGGAGACAATGGAGGGGGCACCATCAGGTCGTCATCCACCAAGGAACACACTGTTCATAACAACATGCATTGCTTTTTCCACACAGAGAGGCCCGGGAGAGTGCTAACAAGCCGGCACAACAGGCTAATTTGACGAGTGGGATTAATACGTTAATTTAATGCTCTCCTGTTTGGTTAAGTGTTTTGCATTTCTATATTTCTAAGTTTGCATTCAGATCCCTTTATATGGGAAACCATTCGGCTTCTCTAGCCTCCTTTCCTTCATCCTCATGAGGAGTGATAACTCCTCATGCACCATGTCTGCCTCCTCACCTGAATGGCAAGCCTATTTCTGACTTCAGGCTGTATGTGTGCTATTCTCCTGACCGGGAATGCTTGTCTTTTCTCTACTGACCTAGCCAAGCCCCGATCTTAATTCTCCAGAGTCCTACTCAAGCCTCAGCTCTTTAAACCATTCCTAAAAGCTTAGCTCGCCCTGACCACCACCCCTCACAAACGTCGGCTGCCTCCATGACTCACTCTGGTCTCTCTGTGCAAAATACCTTACATTGGTCCTCAACTGATTTGCACGTGCCTTGCATCTCCAGCTGGACCACAATCTCCTATGACACAGGGGAGATGCCTCATAGCTCCTTTCTCCCACTATTAGCACCCTGGCCTGGAGACATACCCATTCTTTAACCTCATCTTACTTTATCCCTCCCTGGCATCACCATCATTGACCACTCCCTCCATGAAATACCCTCTTTTTCTCAGTTTCAGTGAAATCACCCTCGAGATTTTCCTCCCCCTGTTGGCCCTTTCTCCTCTATCCAACTTTTAACTGTTGGTGTTCCTCAGGTTCAGTCCTGGGCCACCACCTTTTCTTCTCTTTCTGTACTCTCTCCAGAAAGTCCCAAACACTTCCATGGCTCCAAAATACCAAGTACATGCTCCCAAAAATCTATCTCTAGCCTGGATCTTTCTTCTGAGAAATGCCTGGGAAGGCTAAGCCAACCAACATTCTATAATGTTAATGAAAATAAGACGTTTTTCTATAGATCACTTAGCTCTTCATAAAGAAAAGCTCTTGTTCCATGGTTTTATTGCCTCTGTTCCAAAGCAGACACCACAAAGATGATTATCCTGATAGGCCACCACGAAATACCTTGTTCTTGGAGGGAAATGACGAATAACAGACTCTACCATATACAAGGACAGACTAGTACACGATAGGCACAGAAGCACTGAAAGAGATTCAAAAAAAAAAGGAAATGAGGAGGAGGGGACCATGTTTTTCACTCAGAGCTTCCCAGAGCTCTGCAATGTGTCTCCCATATAGGGTACTGAAATTTTTTTTCCCCCTAAATGAGCAAATTAAGAAAGGACGAACCAGACTGACCTTGCCAAAGGAGCCAAGTCTAAGAAGGGTTCCAGTCTTGAGAAAATGGCTTATCCATAATAAGTACTCGATCTCCATTTCTTGAATTGATTTAAGCAGTAGAGAAATAGAAGATCACGAGCCACTCTCAAACAGATCTACTCTTCTTAGACTAGTTTGCTTTGTGATGCTTCAGTTAGGTGGGACTGGAGTCACTGACCTTCTTATCAGGCCAACTGACATGTATATCCTGCCAATTAGTGAGTTAGGATTCCACAAAACTAAGTAAGTACTGGTTATATATCATGTCAATAATTCTTACAATTGACTGAACTCTCAAACTCATGGGATTTCTGTATCTGCATCTTCAAAGTCAAACCAACCAATATAGCAGATAAACTGAATGTGTATCAGCACAGAGCCATGGTCTTTGGGCTCCTTCTGACACATCAGAGCATCAGATCCCTCTCAGAACCATTAGACTGACCCTCCCTGATTGTCACTGGAGGCATCTTTCCTCAATTAAGTCTATAAATAGAAATTTTACTGCTTTAGAAAGGACATAAATCAGCTCAGCAGGATACTCTTGGGGCAAAGAAGAGGAGACATGGCAGGGGGAGGAGGACATATTGAAATTATTCAATGAAATGAACATTAGGGATGGCGGGGGCGGGGGGTGAACTGCTTGAGGTATCGATTCTCCTTTGCATAGGAATAACTGACAAGCAGCCTGGAGGTATCTTCCTTCAAAGGAGAGAGCACATCCAGAATTGGCAAGAAGTAATGTCACTCTACTGATGTTTCACAATGTGTCCACTTATTAAAAGATTTCAATGCTGAACACAAATTCTAGCTCCCCGAGAGAGTGCTTGTGTAGAGGAAAAGCATGTTGCTTCAGCAGTTAACTCCTCTTTTGTCCGTCCAGCTCGGGTGCTTTGTGAAAGTACCTTTCGTCAACTTCCTACAGCTCTGTGCCTCAGTGAGTCACAACCAATAATCCCACATCTCATAAAGCAGTAGGGTACCAGAAAGGCTAATTTCTCCCCATCCATTTCTTTCCTATATATATTTTGTTCACTGAGCATTAAAATAGCATTTTGCCATCACTAGACCAATTACTATCTATGCTGCTATGGAAAATAATAAGCTCCCTGTATAATGCTCAACAAGCCTCAGCTTTAGGAAGTTCTTTCAGTTTTCACTCTGTATTCTCCATGCTGCTGCGTGAGCCTACTTCTTCTTGTACTGCCCTCAGTGAAATCAGAAAATATTCAACCATTCGACAAGTATTTACTGCACGCTTACTCTGTGCCAGGCATTGTGATGCATGCCAAGGATACAAATCTCTGACTTCACGAGGCTAATAGTTCAGTGAAAGATATAAGGATTAAACAAGTTATTGGATAAAAATATTTCATTGCAACTATGATAAGTGTAGCAGAAGAGATCACGTACAAGGTGTCCCAAATGAGTTGTTGATCAGGACCTGATTGACTTAGGAGGGTCAGCGAAAGACACCCAAACAAGATATCATTCAAATTGCAATCTGAAGGATGAATAGAGATGGAAGTAGAGGGGAGAGAGAGCAGCCTAGGAGATGAACAAGGCTGTGTGAGGCAGGAGGGGCCAGGTGTGCAAATGAAGAGAAGAACGGAGTGTAAAGTGGGAGAGGGGGGCCGAGGGGTGGGGAGCAGACAGAATGGGGAGAGGTAGCAAGCTCAAGATCAGGCAGGGCCCCATAGGTCATGTTAAATATTGAGAGCTTACTCCTAAAATAATGGGACACCACGAAGGATTTTAAGAAGGATAACCGAAGATGGTTAGGTTTTTACTGGGAAGTATCACTCTGCACTATGAGGATAAAGAACTTAAGAAGGCAAAATGGAAGCAGGTAGACTAGTTAGAAGCTATTCAGTAGACTGGGCAAGAAATGAGAGCAGTTAGATTAGGATGACTTAGAAATGGAAATAATTTTTAAAAGTTAAGATCTAGCGTGGTGCCTGGGTGGCTCAGTTGGTTGAGGGTCCGACTTCAGCCCAGGTCATGATCTCATGGTTCGTGGGTTCAAGCCCCACATCAGGCTCTGTGCTGACAGCTCAGAGACTGGAGCCTGCTTTGGAGTCTGTGTCTCCCTCTCTCTCTGCCCCCCCCTTCCCTCTCTCCCTCCCTCTCTCAAAAATAAATAAATATTAAAAAATTTTTTAAAAAGTTAAGATCTACCTAGGTGACAGAATATACAGTATGAACAGGTAGAACTGAGGGACAGAGAGTACAAAGGTTAACTTCGTGGCTTTGGCCTTGAATAACTAGACAGCTTATGACTTTTCTAGAAATAGAGAATGCTAGAGGGAAAGGAGCTAGTTGGAATTATGGGGGGAAGAGGTACACAAGTTCAGTATTACACATGCCAAATCTGAGATTTACCTGAGAGATGCACAAGTGGAGCCATTCAGTAGACACTGGATATATGAAGTACCTCATCATTAATGAACATCACTCAAAATTATAGCAGAGTCCAACACTGTACATTTAATTTTTTTCTAGATGGGGGTATGTTCTAGAACTGCACTCGTCAAAATGGAATCCCCTAACCACATGGGGGCTACTTAGATTCAAATTAAAAATTAGTTTCTTGGTGACACCAGCCACATTTCAAGTGCTCAGTGTGGTTGTGTCTCCTGTATTGGTCATTTCCATTATTGTAGAAAGTTCGATTATACAGCCCTGCCTAGAACATCAGAGGGCTTCCTATTCACAACACTCAGCTCTGATTAGTCTTCCAGTGAATGTTCAACTGCCATTCTATCAACACTGAGAAATCCTACTGTCTTTTGTGCTCCAAACAAAGCTTTGATTTTGAAGATGAAAAAGATACAAGAAAAGAAGACATGATCATCTTTGTTACTTAGATATCTTCCAATCGATATTTAAAAAAACAGATAAAAAAAAAAAACAAGATGAAGGATAAATGCCATGGAGAGAGGATGTGGGCACCCTGGGGGGGCGGGGTGGGGGTGAACTCACATTGTAAAAATACTATCAGATCAACGATGGAGGAAATTAGGTGCCAAGGAGGCATTAAGGCATCAAGTCTTCATCTGGATTTTGACAAAAGAATGGGGAATATATTCATGAAAAGGGAGGGAAGGAGAGTAACCCAGGTTGGGAAACAGTTTATTCAAAAGGTTATACAACATTTGAAATGCCAGCCATGTTTCTCTGAAGTTAAACACAATCTACGCTGAACTGTGTAAGAAACAGAGTAATAACTCTTTGGGTGGACAAGTGGAAGAAGAACTAAAGAATCAACCCGATTGTGCACTGACTTAACACTGCAGCTAACTCAGACACTGAGCTAACCACTGGGGATATAAACAGTGATGGAATCCTGATCTCGTACACAAGGAGCTCCACATCTACACAGCCATAGCCAACTACCAGGCTGTCAAGATAAAAGGTGATAAAGTAGGTTTTTACAAAATATGTTCCTGCTCAATAAATATGTATAATATAAACACTATCTTCACAAAATATATGCATGTATCTCACCAAAAAGTGCATACTCAAAAACTACTATACACGTAGGTGTCTGAATTGTGGATGGATGCTCAAATGAGGTACTCACGTGAGGGTCCTGGAATGAGCTGATGAAGCAGAGCAGACATACAAGTGCTTCATCCTGTGTCGGCTTTCACCATTTTCATTTTCAAACCAAATTAACAAGCCATAGACTACAAGGCACAGTTTGCATTACTCCTTTAGCATTTTTGATTTTTAAATTTTATCAGTAGCATAAGCCATGGCTCAAAGTCTACAGAGCAGTGCTTAATTAAGTTCAAGGTGAATTTTAGACCCTTTATGAAGGAACATGGAAATATGTTACAGGGCTTCAGCCTAAGCTGAAAAAAATTCTCTGGCTTTCACAGGTGATAATTGGGTTTCAGACTTCGGGGAAGACTATTCAGATTTGAAGATGGAGATTGAAACCTTGGTGATACCACCTTTTATGGTTTTTCTTTGTGTTGCATAACCATGACTTTCACTGAAATTCCATTTTCTATAAGAATTCACCAACATTTCTTTCCTGCTGATTGCTGGGTACTACTACTGAACAAAATATTTATCTTTAAACATACGCGAGCATATTTCAATTCCTTCAGATGTGTTATTTTGCTATGTGCTTTGCATGAGTTTTTACTGAAATAACTGTCCACTTTTACTATGACCATCTTCGTAGGAAAAAAAAAAACCTCGAATGTACTCTATTTGGTGGTGTTGGGTTTTTAAAATAAATTTGCTTTCGTTGCATATACTGGGGGAGTTTAGGCACATTAATCATTCCCCAATAAATTTCATGTGTTTTATTGCCTGCCATGAACACTGATGATAGCATATTTCTTTTTAGCTTCTTTTTTCAGGGTTATCAGGAATATTGCTGCATAGTCACAACTGATGATTTCCTACAAGATTCTAATACAATGTATATCATTTTGCACGATAAAACCTTTGCTCATAGTTTAAAATCACTTAAAATATGTGTGTAAAGTACCTAATTTTCCAAATCATTTTCCTGTAGAATTGGAATGCGTCTTAAACACTTAACTGTTTTTTATGCTACAATAACACTATCTATTGAATTAGCCAAGATTAAAAATACCAGCACTACTCAGTATTGGCAAGGGCATTCTCATGCACTGTAGGTAGAAATGTAAATTGGCACACTGTCTACAGGGCAGTTAAAGAAGAGTTAAGCAGTAAGCACGGCAAAAAAGGTGAAAAACACCTTTAACTTAGCAATTTTACATACAAGAATTCACCCTAGTTATATTACTCATCTTGGTTTTGAGTGACAACTGCAAAAAAATTAGAATAATATGATTGTCAATAACAGGAGAATAATTCAATAAATGACTCGCACAGCCACATAATGGAATTCTATGTAGCCATTTAAAAAGGGTTGTTAGAAATACATTTGGTGACATAGAAAGGTGGGCCTGACACAACCGTACCTCTGGGATAACAGAATTCATTTTAAAAGTTACACATGTGTGTGTGTGTGCACACATAAATAAAAAAGAAGAGTTGGTAGTAATAGTAATTTTCGTTGAGGTATTTTTTTCCCCTTGTGTGAATTTTCTTATTTTTGTATAATAAGCATGTATTGCTTTTATAGTTAAACATTGTGTAAAAAAAAAAAAAAAAAAAAAAACATTGTGTAAAAAAAAAAACCAAACTGCTATTTCTGGGTACATCTACTTTGAACCGTTCTGGCAGGAATGCCCCACGTTGCGATGAATCTGACGACCATCTTCCCTCCCAAACCTGGTCCACCTAGCTCAGCTGTTCCCCCGCCACAGGGGCAAGGGTCCTGCTCACCAAGCTGTCCTGGATGCACGGGGTCTGCACAAGCCTCTGGACTGTGTTCTCCGCGACGACTCCCAGCCAGTTGAGCGCTGCCCAGTACCAGAGGTAGTCATGGCCACCATGCCAGAAGCTCACAAATGCAAACGTCACTGCAGTGGCAAACAGTGTCCTCAGCAGCCCATGCTGGGACCCGCCTACTGGAATGTACACATACCTAGAGAGAGAAGAGGCCATCAGGAGCCATGCGGTGGACTGTCTCTGCAATACCACCTGTTTCTGCACTTGATTCTCCCGTCACACGTCGTTACTGAGCAAGTGAAAGTCCTTCCCGACTTCCAGGAGGCTGCAGAGCACTCCTGGAATTCCCCAACACACAAGACACTGGCAAAAACACAGGCTCTTTTCTGAGGGGCTTTAGGTTAAATGAATACACAGGCTCATTCCTAGAGCAAAGTAGCACTTACAAGAGGCAGGGTAAAGAGTAATGAATTCTGTTTGTAAAAGGGGCGTGCCCAACCCTGGAAGCCCAAACACAGAATGACAATTAAGCTTCCAGTTACATGGGGACCCCAACCTTCAAGACAGATATATATTATAAAGTTCAAACTATTATATTTATGGTAAGCCCAGTATTTAAGCACAATTGCTGCAATTAGGCTCATAAATAGCAGGGGCTGGGTGCAGAATAGGGTGCCAAGACCGGTTGCCCCTGCTTTCCAGGCAAGTTGCCCACAAGGAGTAGTGACTTTGCAAGAGAAGAGCTCTGTACTCACAGGTTAGCCAA
This sequence comes from Neofelis nebulosa, assembly GCF_028018385.1. Taxonomy (NCBI): domain Eukaryota; kingdom Metazoa; phylum Chordata; class Mammalia; order Carnivora; family Felidae; genus Neofelis; species Neofelis nebulosa. Next base: position 38,967,843 of record NC_080796.1, read on the forward strand.
ATTATTGCCCAAAATGCACAGCCATCCCTTGGGTATGCTTTCTACTGCTGAGGTAGCTATTTGACCACGTATAAGCAGGACCATCTTCTTCAATCAGTATTTTCCCACTGTGGATAAAACCCACACTTTGGATTTTGAGGGTTTTTTTAAAGGCTGCTTCAATCTGGCAAGGTAGGAGCATATCCTCCTTGAAGCAGCCTTTTAACAAAGCCCACAGGATGAGGCACCTGGGTGGCTCAGTCAGTTGAGCGTCCAACCCTTGGTTTCGGCTCAGGTCATGATGCCAGGGTTGTGGGATCGAGCCCCATGTTGGGCTCCATGATGCGCATGGAGCCTGCCTGGGATTCTCTTTCTCCCTCCTTCTGCCCCTCTCCCCTGAGCTCTCTCTCACTCTCAAATAAATAATTTTTTTAGAAAATCCCATAGGCCTTTCATGCTGGTGTTTCTTTGCCCAAACTTCTTCCAGGAAGGAAAATGAAATCATCATTCCCTGAATACACAGTGTGTTCCGGGCACAGCACCAGACACTTTACCCGCATTACTTGGTTTGATCCTTTGAAGCACCATAGGGTTTACGCCTGCTGTTCCAGCATGCCAACCAGTTTACAACTTGCCCTGTTAATATATTGTTTTAATACTCTGTAGGAAATGTTATTTTGAAAATCATCTTTAAATAGAACAGTTTCATAGACAAGTCAAAAAATAGAAATGAAAACCACTCCTCAGTCGATAAATATTTCAAAAAACTATTTGGTAAGTATTTTTAAATACCCTCCTTCACTCTCAAGTGTGTTCCACTTTAGATAAAATCACATGATCAGCTTAAACAGCCCCATTTTGTAGGTGAGAAACAGGCTGAGAAGTTAACTTGACCAAGGCACACACCCAGGAAGGGGAGTAGATGCACACCTGTAACCACAGAGCCAGAGTTCCTGTTTTCCACTACACCTATATCTTCCACTCCAATCTAAAACCAGAAAGCATGTGAGAATGTAGCCATTTCAGAAATAAGTGGAGCAAAGGCTTTCTCTTGTGCAAAAACAAGCCCATCTTGACAACTAAATTAGCAAATAGGTATCCAGCACTCACTACAGATTAAGGGTTCCTCCATCTGCTGTCCAGCATTTATTTAGGCATCCAAGGCAGTCTTGACATAATGGGAAACACGGAAACATAAACCATTGTTTCTTGCCAAAAAGGACAGGTAGAGCTGGTTGTGAAACAATAGCAAACAAGTCCCCGTGTTAGGCTATATGATTTGGTCCAAAGCAGACCAAGAGAGTTTAAGTGTGGAGGAGAAGCAAGTGAGTGCCGGCAAGGCCATGGCAAGGCCAAGAGGATGAGCTTTGCTAGGCGAAAGGGAGAAGGGTGGGCACCGCATCTTGGACCTAGAAAGGCTGGGCAAGGAGCCAAAAAGGCCTGACTACCCCAGGCACAGCAGTTTTATTCAGTGCTCTGCTGCCCCCTAGAGGTTGCTTCGTTATTGGTGTAAGATATTCCTCAGCAGAAGCAAAAAATGGGCCACAATTCTCTACAGCCTCCTACCTGCCTGGAGGTAGCTGCTACCCCACCATGGCATTCCATGAAGCTGCACTTCACTTTATACAGTGTTGTCAAAAGGCTGCAGGGAGTAAGAGCGAGAGAGACAGAGAGAGATGGACAAACCAATGTTAAAATAACTGCTCTTTACAGCAAGTGTGCAGATAATTTTATAAAACAAGTTAATACTAATACCAATACTCTTCTCACCCAACATAACTATTTCATGTTGACCTTTTTATTGTATCTCACTATGTTAAGGTGAGCTCCACTGTATATATAAGAAAACCCAGGATAGGGGCATCTGGGTGGCTCAGTCGGTCAAGCATCTGACTCTTGGTTTTGGCTCACGTCACGATCTTACAGTTCACGGGATTGAGCCCTGCTCTGCACTGACAGCATTTCACTGACGGCACAGAGCTTGCTTGGGATTCTCTCTCTCCATCTCTCTCTACCCCTTCCCCACTCACTCGTATGCTCTCTCTCAAAATAAATTAAAAACAAAAAAGAAAGAAAGAAAGAAAAGAAAAGAAAACCCGGTGTAGAATAAATCCTCTCTCTCGTCATCCACACCAGTGGTCGTTCATACTGGATTCAACTCCAAGAAGGATATGACAAAGAAGTGTCTAGCCCCATAATTAGATTCACAGCTATTTTAGGGATTCTGCACTATGGCTTTATAATTTGGCCTTCAAAATGACAGCCAACAAAAATCTGAGAATTCCTCGTATTCCTAAAATTTATATACAGTAGGCCTCCAGGGACATGAGGCTGCTTATTTTAAACCAGAGGAGGGTATGGTTACCAGACTGAAAGATAAAAATCCTTTCTTCATTCTTAACTTCTGGAAGGGAGTAGGTGCATAAAGAAGGAGAGTAACAGGTTATTTTCTTCTACAAATTCTACCAGTCTTATGTCAGTTCCATGATTAATAAAAACAGAATATGTCTCTTTTTTAAAAACAGCCATGTGACCCCACTTACTGAGATCCACTGCAAAGTGAAATTGATTTCCCAAAGGAAGAAAGCTTTCAGCACCACCTTCTCAGCAAAGCAAAACATACAAAGATTTTTCTTGCCAGTGACTGTGAGCTTAGGTCTGCACAGAGCCTGCCCCTGCCAGGCAACCTCCCGAGGTCACTGCTCACAGAGAACACTGCTTGAAGAAGTTAGCAGCCATCCGCAGCAGCCTTCTTCATTTAAAACCATCTCACGGAGTCAGCGCAAGACAGCAAATCCCCAATTCAGGAGGAGTAACTTACAGTAATAATGTCCACCCTTTACTGAATGTCCGTGAGTCAGGTACTTTATGTATACTATTTCTAATCATAACAACCATCTAACAAGGAACTAATGACCAGGCCTGTTTTACACAGGAGAGGTGAAACCCTAACCGAGAACGTTCTGGTTTCAGAACTCCCAGGCCTATGTCCTAGTGTGCCATTTTTTTATTGTGATAGGAGCATTTCTTGGTGATACGTTCCTCTTATTTGACCAAATCTTCAACGCAGTCTCCACAAACACATTCACCAGTATTTTATTAACTGAAGAAATGTCCTTTGTAGGAAAGGAATCTTGCTGGGGAGAAAGATGTTTATTATTTATAAAGGCATTTGGGCCAAAGAGCACAGTACCAGAAGTCCAGAGGTATAAGTTCAAATTTTAAACAGACCAATTAGTTTCCTTCTGTCCCACAAGAAGAGAAGACACGTTCTATCTTGACCACCACACCGGCATCCTGCAGATGTCGGACTACAAAGGAGGCGGGGCATGAGAAGTGGACTCTTGGGGGGCTGTTGCTGAGTAGGTGTATGTTAAGGGAGAAGAAAATACGTATCTCTGTCAGATCCACTATGAAAAACTCAAGAATATGTCCTACAGTAGAGGAGAGGGGTGATGAGAATCCATGTGGTAAATACATTAATCTTAAAACCACGACACTCCCTTTTCCCAGGACCTACACACCAGCTCTCCAGCTTGTCATATTATCTTCAAACTCTTTGCTGGGGCCCAATGCCAGACTCCCCCCACCCCTGGAGGCAAGAGGATGAGGACACTGAATGCCTCGTTTCTCACTACCCCATGGAATGAGGTGAGGTGGGCTCGTGGGTCCCAGGGTTCGGCTACCTGTTGCTTGGCAGGGCTGAGGCAGGCAGTGACTGACACCCCATTCCAGCTCTGCCAGATCTTTCCATCCTTATTTCCCACTGGCTCTCTCAGCAAATCATGAAATCCTGAACAAATGGGGCTTTCACACCTCTATGCCTTTGGTCATACCATTTTCACGCCCTCCAACCTCTCTGGTTTTCCAACTCTAATTGAACCTACAAAATTAAGTGGTTTTTCCATCTCCTCCAGGAAGTCTCTTTAAAATATTCCCACTCTTTATTTAACCCAGGAAACCTACTGTTTGTACCACTGACTAAACACTTATTCATCAAAAGATGTCTTTTCTATTAGGTTGTCATTTAAACTAAGCTGAAAGATTCTTTCAGAAGTACTAGACATGTGATGTGGGTACACGTCTGCAAGTGTTACCATATAGTTCCTAGTTAACAGTATTTATGTACTAGCGACCTAATTTTCATAGACTCCAATAGCTTTTAAACTTGTGACAAATTGTCACCACTGCCACAGACCAACCAGGGAGGATAGTAGGAACCAAGGGAGGATTGTAGGGTCCTGCCCCAGTTACTGGGAGAAACTTCACAAGACACCTGTTCCTAAGGAATACAGACACTTGAAGGACCCTGGAGTCTCTCCATACTTTGTAATCCCTATTAGGGCCAAAGTATGTGGCTCCAAACCTCTAGACCCATCCCAACCGAAGGAGATTTGACAATGACAAGTAGTAGCCTTATAAAGACTAGAGCCTTTAGTCGCTGGGAAAGGCAAGACTTCTGGCTGCATTATGTTGTTGCTGAGGTGACCTCACCTGGTCTTCGCCTGGGCTCTAAGACATGCTCCTGCTTAGAGTTCTTGCAGAGGTGGCCAGGGTCTCCTAAACCCAGCTCTCATGGGCAGTGGCTCCCTGACCTGACCCTGGCTCTGACTGACCTTGGCGGCCCACACTTAAGTCCTCTCTCCCACAGCCCAGTCAACCTCCATCTTCTAGGTAGTGGACAAAGACCTGGTGTTTAGATCTCACAAAGGAAGCTACAGACTTGCTTATAATAAAAAGCTTTCAGAAAAAGATGCACACAGTAAAGAAGTCCAGTACAGATCGTAATGGAATTTTAATAAGTAAAAATCGGCAGCTGGTTAATGGGCAACTCTAGACTTTATCATCTCCAAAAAGCTAAGAGAGGTCCACTTTGAAAGCAGAGGGCACGTTTTAGGCAGGGCTAATTCTCAGCTCTTTCACCAAGAGATGCTGGCTGTAAGTTTTATATCCAACTCTGAAAAATTGCTCATTAAAAATGCTATGTCCTATTTGGCAACAGAACATTGTAGAGTTTATAAAATAGAGATTAAACTCAGGCTATATTTAGTCTACATTTAAACTTCTAGGTTCATGTAATTAGATGCCAACATTTTTTTTTAATTAATCTTTTCATTCCACAAAGTCAGTAGCTCAGTGCGCTGAGGTGCTGTGCTGATAAACTCAAGCCTGTAACGTCTATCCTAGGGAAAGATTCAGCTCTACCTTCACAGACCAAAACCCAAACTCTAGCTCCCCCAAAGCTCTATCTTCCTCACTGCAGAAGAGGCTGACAGAGAATGAATGGCTCAGCCCAGCCTTCTTCACCACCAGAACACAGCCCAAGTAGCAACAGCAGCCAAGCACAGGGCAAGCAGGAGAGCAACGCTTGACACCTGGAGATGTAACCTTGGTCCTGCTCTGTCACCTACCAACCACTTAACCTTGAGCTTGTCAACTAAGACTGTTCAGCTTAAGTGTGTACACCGAGCAGATACTAGGAGCACCAAAACCTTCTTTGGGTATGAGCTGCTATGAAGATCGGACGAGACAATATGTGTAAGGAGTTTAGAGATTTCAATACTCCATATGAATGGGAGGATGCATACTTACTAATAATCAGTCAGCAGCACCACACTTGTATTCAGGACAAAACAAAATGCCATTATCATAATTATCAAATGCCATTCCTATGTTTTCCATAAGCATTTGAAGGCAACAACACCTCTTACCTGGTTGCTCAGAGATTTTCTTTGCTTGAAACCATTAGCCTTAAATATGCCACCATCAGAACCAAGTTGCTCAGTGCTCAGGGGTCTAAGCAAGCTATGGATTCAACACCCACTCACGTAGATCTGTTGATGAGGCTTAGCCAAAGAGACATCAGCTCTTCTCCAAACATCTGGTATTAGCTACAGAGGGGCCTGTAGAGGGTATGTGGGTGGGTCTGTCACCAACATCTCACCTACAAATCACTGCTGCCCTTCCACTCGGGCTCCCCCTTACCTACTGAGTACAAGAACCATCTGACCAAACCCTTTCCTGGGTGACTCCTGGTTGGGCAGGGCTTAAAGAAAGTGCTTTTATAGGTTTACTCATCCAACCAGTTTAAAGTAGCCTAATAATGCTCTAGAAGGTTCAAGCTTTGGTGATACATGAGTCTTTGCAGTACTATAATCTTCACACTATAGACTAGAAGGAAAAAAAAAAAAAGAAAAAGGAAGTAACCTTTAAGATGCAATACTTCCAAACAACTTCCAGTCACAAATGGAGGAAGCGAAGGCCTAGCTGGAGGCGATCATAGACAGGGGTGCACACCATTTCCCTCTATGAGCTTTCCAACCACCTTCTGCTTATAAGCACATTGAAGCCTCAGCTCTGGGGCCCATGTCTATTTTGGGTTATAAATAAACACAGTATAAAACAGATTCTTTGGAGATTTGAGCAGAGGAGACAGAGTGGGAGTTTATACTCTTTAGTGCTATGGAGCTGAGTCTAATCGCTAATAAAAAGGTCCTTGAGCCTCAGTTTAATAACCACCAAGATTTCCTGGCTGCCTGCCTGTCTCCCCACCTTCCTCCCAAGAGGATGCTAAAAGCATCTATAAGCTTCCCTGTGCCAGATGAAAGGAGGGGTGCATGGAAAGTCAGAGGAGAAGGAGCAAACCCAGATGTCTGCATGGTGTAGGTCTGTATGGTTCCCCATCTCACGGAGGGAAAGGGTTGAAGGGAGAGATGCCATCCTTCCCTGCTCCTAACACATTTCCCAACCTTTGCTCCATCAACAGCTCCCAAACCCCAGATCAAAATTACAACCATCCTGGGCACACAACTCCTCTTATAAGCAAATGTACTGTTTCTCTCATATGCTCCCTTTTTGATCTCTGCCTCTCACCCGCATCCTAACCAGTGCCGCCCTACTGGTCTAATCTTATAACTCAATTATCATGACTGTTAGGGAAATGTTCACTACAAAATGAACTTGTACAACTCAAAAGTTGCTGCATGGGTACAATGCCTCGAGTGTCTCTGGAACGAAGGGCTCTGAAGACAAGCGTCATAAAGAAATGCCTAACTGATGACTGAAGCATTTCATTCTCCATCTGGGTTTATGGTGTAATGGTTTTAAGACAGCCATGCTAGACAGGGCCCCACATAGGTAGGAACCCTGGCCCTGACAGGTATATGGTCTATGTTCCCACAGCAACACAGTATGTCACACATAAAGTCCACTTGGTTGGTTGTTCAGGCCAAAACAAAAACTAACAGTTAAGGAAAAGAAGATGCAAGTTCTGTGTCCTCAGGAAGCATCTAGTCTGACAATGGTGGCCACGTTCTTATCCTCAGGGGGTCCTGCCTATAATAGATTCCCAATGCATCACGTCCTAAGTTAAAACCTATTTGCCTGGCTTTAAAAAGTCATTCTCCAACTGGCTCCCTCCTATGCCACCAACTCCATTCGGAGTGTCCAAAATAGGTTTTCCACTCCAGTCAGTGAACTTCATTCTTACACAGGTCTGAGCCCCAGGATCATGCCAGCCCATCCCCCAACCACAGAAGACTCCTGACCATCACTGCCACCATTTGATCTTCCAAAATGGGTTCAACACTTGCTTCAAGGGAAATTTCTCTTGCCAATCTCACTGAATGCTGGTGGCCCTTTGATTCTTCCTCTCTTCAGAATTCACATATTCATCACGGCCTCATTTCCTCAGACTTGTTGATGGGCTGCTCTCTAGCATTTCTGAGCCACTCCATCAGGTCAGCAGGCATGTAAGATTCCCCCACCTCACAGACAAGACACGGAATAGGGAATTGTGACACTTCCCTTTTTATTGCCCTCCCCCAGAGTCTACCTTAGACTCTGAATTCTTAGACTCAGTAAACCCTGATCAACTTCCTTCTTTCCCTCATCCTGTTTCCCTGATTCATCTTCCTTCCCCTTCTTTTCTTTGACTATCACTCTCTCTAAACAAAATACGATTCTCCAGCTAGAAAGTATGGCTTCACAAGCAAATGTCACTGTTTGCCACATACTTCTCTAAGGTGCATTCGGGTTTGCAGGGTAATAGTTACAAAGTCAGACTAAATCCCAGACATCAACAGGAGGTGCCCTGAGCAAGGGGACAGCTGGCAGAGACTGAGAGGTGGGATATGTGCCAACTCCAATTTCCCCAGAAAGCTGCCAGAACTACACAAAAGAAAAGGGAGATTTAACCACACAGCAAAGATTCAGTGTTAAATGTTTTTAAAACTAAAGCACCCAAGTTGGGAGGTTTAAGATTTGTGATGTTAACTTTAAAAGCTTCAAATAAAATGATGGATATGCCCATCAGTATTAGGTACCTGTGAGGGAAGGTGTTCCCAAGGCCACCAGGAGTGGGGCTTTAACCCCTCAACTTTCTGACACTATCTCTTCCTGGGCCATGAATGTCACTTCCGAGCCCAGTGTGTGTTTTTGCTACAAGAGAAGAACTGAGCTGAAGGGTCAAGATCATTGTTGAGCATGAATTAATGAATGAATACACACACACCACCTTAGAGCATAGAGGAAGGTGGGAGTCTGGATGGGTAAGTCAGTCACAGACTTCAGTGCTGGTCCCTTTTCTGGACCTTGGTTTATAACTAAGAAAGGATCAAGGGCTAGGGGAGAACTAGGGGATGAGATCTCTATAGTTTGTAAAACGAATGTTCTAGAACGATCGATCACAGTGGCATGCTGTTTTTACTGGTTTCTACTGAAACAGAGAGGATCTGTCTTTTCTAATGGATTTTCAAGACATGGAGTGCCTGAAATATGAGCTTATTCTTCTGAGTTCCCCATTTCCCCACCTCCCTGCTGCCATGAAGCTAACTCATGAATTAATGTGAAATGCACGAAGAAAGGGTTATCTGAACCTGATTCAAGGTGATGAATCCTTTCCTGGTAGCAAGTTTCTACCCACCAATATATCTGCTTTGCCAATTCATACATTTATATTCTGGACCTTCTTAAAGAGTAACAGCCCATTGGTAATGCACATCCGGGGTGGCCATGGATGGGGTTCAGTGCCCAGAAAGGGAGAAAAGCGGGAGAAAAAAATGCCAGAAGATTATCATACAGGCACCATTTTTAAAACAATGCCATTCAAGGCTGTTTTCAGGAAGAAGAAAAATAAAGGTCTCAGGCACCGAGGTGATTTCCAAAAAATAATCAAAGCAAAATGGTTGCTGGTGGTAATAAGAGGCTACTCCCTCTCTGGACTGAAATCAGCACTCCGACAAATCAGCTCTGACATAACGATTTCAACTGCCTCTCATTTATCGTAATTATGATCCACAATCCCTATCAGGCATGATACTTTAAGGCTGGGTACTGGAAGGGAAAACTGATAATGCTTGGGTTTGAGCACAAATGGCAATAAATCTGCAGCAGCATCCAACACAACCATGCTAGCACAACATTTACGGAAACAAAGCAAGAACATCATCTCATGCCCGGAAAACAATGCCCCAGTAAGCATTCTTCCCTTAATGCAGTGAGAGGCTGCCCAGATGACACTGCTTATTCGAAAGATCCCATGGTAATTGAATGAACTCTTGAGTGCACATTAGAGATTAATATTTTAAGAGCTGGCATTTTACAGAGACAGTCTAAGAATGACATTCAATGTGTGTCACAAAAGGCAGAGTCTTCCATGGATTAAAAATGCCACTGTTCATGCAGTAAAATCATAAGAAATCCACAGATGTCAGGTGTGGAACTGGATATTAACATCGTAATCTGTGTTGGAAAGCAGTCCCATCCCAAGGGTTGAGCAAAGAAGTAGACCACAAGAGTGGCATTTCACTTGCTCCCTGGGCTCCTTCTCAAATGCAGTCAAGATGAACAAAGATGTTTTATGGGCTGGAGAGTACAGTGCTTGACTTTTACCTTACTCCTGAGAAAGGTGGGCAGAGAGAATGGGGAGTAATCGAGCAGTCCCCAGCTACAAGCGGCGAATGTGGCTGCAGACAGAAACCAGGTCTTGAGTCTGGGGAAGCAGAGAGGCGCTCGGGTTCAAACAAAAGAAGTGATGTTCCTGGATCTTCCCTCCAACACCACGGTCCTGCCATCCAAGCCTATAGCCAGTGAAGCTGCAGACAAGGGCAGTTCCCAAGAGGAGCCACTTCTTGGGGGCCAAAGAGCAACAACATCCCCTCAGAGCCCCTGGGTATGTGCCAGGCTCTGCCTCCACCTCCATTGCCCTGAACAGCAGTGACCCAGGCAGGGCCCCAGAGTCTCCATCTAAGAGACAGGTTTATAATCCATGTCCAGTTCACCTCATAGGCTTGTATGTGGTGATCAGATAAACCAAAAAGGATGAAAAGGAACTAAAACATAACGTAAACATGATTATTATACTACCAGAATATACATAATAGTGTATTAGGGATACTATCATCTATAAAATCAGGGAAGGAATTTCCATTGAGTTAAATATGTTGCTTAATAAAGAGGAGAGAGAGAGAAAAAACAGACTGCTCACTTGAGCCAGACACCTTGCTAAACATTTTCTGGGTGTTATTCAATTTTCAAAACTAACCTGAGAATTCTCCACCCCACCTCCAACCCAATTGACAGATGAGGAAAATAGAGCTCAGAGAGGTTATTTACTTCCCTAATCACAGAGCTGGCAGACTCCTTCCATGGGACATCAGAGAGCAGAGCCTGGACCAACTGGGGAAAATTACAAGGAAGCATGTCCTACACAGCTAGTGGTGAAGGGGAGAGTGAGATTCAAGTCTGACTCCAAAATGTGTGCTTTTTTTTCACTAGATCAAGTGGTTTCTCCAAGATAACTATGGATGTTAGGCATAGATGACCCATATGCTTCACATTTAAAAAAAAAAAAAAACAGATACTACTTAACCTAATAATTTTTACCTTTTAAAGATATCTACTGAATCCCTAGTAGGTGGCAATTCCCATGCTCAGTGCTTTATAAAGTATTTCACTTGATTTAGATGGTACTTTAGCATTTTTTAGTGTCTCAGAGTCATTTTTGTGAACTTAAATTATCATCATAGCAGCAAAGCATGATAGTTCTAGATTACCAGAGGGTCCAACTCACTATGAGATGACAAAAAAAAAAAATTTCCAATCCATTTCCACTCAAATAAATCTGGTGGAAACTTATAACACCTCCAAGTCTAGAGGGAGGAAGAAAGGATCTCAGAGGCCATCTTGTTTATGGATCCCTGTACCACACCCACAACCAGAAGGCATCCAGCCTACACCTCAATATGTTCAGTGACCAAGAATTATCGACTTCTGGAAAAAGTCTTTTCTACCATTTTTTTTGGCAATTTAGATTGAACAGAACATGCTTCTCTGTACTTTTCACCAATTAATCCCAGTTCTCTTTCTGAAGAAACATGGAACAAATGTAGCAGGTCTGTAGCCAGCAGCCTGTCAAATATCTGATGAAGGTCCTCCTCTGTCTCCAAAGGCTTAAATTTGCAGGTGACATATCCTCAGTTTCTTTATTCATTCTTTTATATCTGGTTCCAAATCTCCTATCATAGTTCACTCTTTTCTAGATATCTCCTCACTTGTCCGGGTTCCTCTGGGATTATGGTACCTGAAGCATATTGAACATTTATGGAATGACATGAATAATGAATAACAGACTAGGAATACCCATTCTTTTTCTAATCATATATTCATATAATTGACAAATATTTTCTAGGCATCTACTATGTTCCAGGAATCATGCTAAGCACTGGAGACATATGGGAACGTGCCATGTAAGACTGCCCTCACAGAGCTTGCATCCAACCTGTTATACTGACAAAAACCCATGAGGACATTGGTTTCAGGGCAGCCTTACCTCATACCAAAGGTTACACTCACTGCTTTTCGGAGAAAGTCAAGATCACCATATGAGAGTGTCTTCATCTTCTTCCCTAACCACATACATCTTGGCACCTATCCACCCATTCACTTGTGTTCCCATAGTGGAAGGGATGGACTTCCCATGACTAAAATGAACTCTGCTCTTTGGTTTTCTCCCCTTCAGCCTCATGAGGGACCATGCTCCATCAGTTATTCACCCCTCTCCTTACATCTTCATCCAGGGTATGTGAACTGATTCTCTCCTTAGCATACACATTCCAGCCCCTCCCATTTTATAAACACCTTTATTTCATCCCACAACTTCTACACCTTCAGTTTTGATCCTAACTTCTTTTCTTCTGAGCCACTTCTCCATATCCTTGACAGAGCAGGCCACACACAGTCTCTAAGTCCATCCCTCCCACCCACTCCCTAACCTACTGCAGTCTGACTCCTGCTCCTCCCCATTCCATTTAAACAACTTTCGTCAAGGTCATTAACATTCTCCAAATTGTCAAAGCCAAGGGATATATTCACATCCTTCTTTCCATGTCTTATCTGCCACATTTGGCTTTGACTGTGCCTTCCATATCTTACTACTGTAGTACGACTTACATTCACTTTAGAAAAATTAGAAACAGATACACTAAAAAATCCAAAAATAACTACCAATAACCTTTTTTGTATATCCTCTTTGACATTTTTCTATAAATGCACATAGATGTATACTTCTCTTAAGAATAGGATCAGGGGTGCCTGGGTGGCTCAGTTGGTTAAGCATCCAACTTCACCTCAGGTCAGGATCTCACGGTTCATGAGTTCGAGCCCCGCATCAGGCTCCGTGCTGATAGCTCAGAGCCTGGAGCCTGCTTCAATTTCTGTGCATCTCTGTCTCTCTCTGTCCCCTCTGCCCCTTTCCAGCTCATGCACTGTCTCTTTCTCTTTCTCTCTCAAAAATGAATAAACATTTTTTTAAAAAAGAATAGAATCATGTATCACTTGAGGAAACTGCTCTGTTCATCTAATCTATCATGAGGATACTTCCGGGTTTTTTTTTTAATATTTTTATTTAAATTCTAGTTAGTTAACATACAGTGCAATATTGGTTTCAGGAGTAGAATTCAGTGATTCATCACTTACACAGAATACCCAGTGCTCAACACAAGTGCCCTCCTTAATACCCATCACCCACCTCCCCCCATCAACCCTCAGTTTGTTCTCTATTCCTTCCATATTCACATTTTTTCCTCCCTTGGCTCCAGTGAAACCACTCTCTTCACTTTCCTTTCATCTCTAGAGCCATCATTTCTCAGTCTCTCATCACAGGCTTCTCATCCTCTGCCTAGTTCTAAAAACTTCAGCAACTTCTCTCCCAGACTTCTCTGTGTTCACACCGGGAGACTGCATCGGCACATTAACAAAGCAATTACTGGAGCGTGGGTTCATCTACCACATCAGCCAGCTAGTCAGCCACACACAACAGGTAAACAGTGATGCTAACATACACAAGGTGCTCGGGGCATGTCTGCTACACTAATCAGAAGGCAAGAGGAAGGGGGAGAGGAGTTCTAGGGAGGGCTACTGCTGGGGAAGTGACTTTTCACATTTGAAGACCAACATAAGGGCAAGAAAAAGAAGAAACAAAGGATGAAGGCAAAATGACAAAGAAGCATCAAAACCAAACTCCCTCCTTTCACACCTTTGCTGCAGGCTGGACGTGTCATGGAATTGCTGAAGTGTGTGACAGAATGGGCAAGAAGTAGCTCCTAACTACCCCTCGCCATCAGCCTCCAATAATCACTGTGCAAGGGGACCCCTATGAGGTGACCCTGAAGCAGCTCTCCCTGGATTTCCCTCTGCTGCAGAGTTGAAGAACCCTCCCCACCAGGCTTCCCACTCGTCACTTCATAGACTGCCTTCCACTACCTCACCCCAATTTCACCTTTCAGCCCCTTCCCGGATTAACGTCATTCATCTGCCAAACCCAAATGATCACCCTCACCTCGGACACAATCTTTTCTGCTATTCTTAAATTCTTAGGGTTTTTACAACTACACAAGTTTCCATTTCACTTTCTTGACTGCACAGAACTGCCATAGGGCTGAGACCTAGTATGTTACTTGAATCCATATCCCCAAATGCCCAATACACTTCTGTGTTCCTCTGGGTGCTTGCCATAGGCAGAACCACCCAATTCAGGGCACTAAGATAAGAAGAGGCCTTGGGGCTCCTGGGGGGCTCAGTCAGTTAAGCATCTGACTTTGGCTCAGGTCATGATCTCATGGTTCATGAGTTAGAGCCCCATGTCAGGTTCTGTGCTTGACAGCTCGGAGACTGGAGCCTGCTTCAGTTTCTGTGCCTCCCTCTCTCTCTGTCCCTCCCCCATTTGTGCTCGCTCTCTCTTTCTCTCAAAAATAAAAAAACATTCAAAAAAGAAGAAGAGGACTTAAAGCACAGTGGTTCTAACAGAGCATGGGTTTCCCCCAGAGCTCTAATGCCACCTTCACTTCTCAGTTGTGAGGCAGTGGCAGAGAGTTTATGTTCTCTGAGCCTCAGGTCTCTAATTGGTAGCATATAAAACCCATAGAGATGCTGTAGAGATTAACTGAGATACTGAAGGGAGAGAGCTAGAACAATGCTTGGCATACAGCAAGCACTCAAAAGATGTCAGATGTCAGCTGTGACAAAGAAAACACATTTAGAAGCAGTCAAGTAAGAGAAAGCCAAGGGCTCCTGCACTTCTATTGAAGCATTAACATCCCCACATCCACTGTAACTTCAGAATTTCTCACCTACTCCCCACTTCCTGACCCTTGATGACTGGATTAAAAAGAATTTCTACAAAGCACTCTTTTGACGAGCATCACATTCCTTAACAAACTGCCTAAGTGGAAGCCCCCAGTGTCAACAATCCAGATTAGAAAAATACACATTATTCCTAAGTATCTTCTCTAATTAGTGTTTGTATGATTTGTACAGCTAATATATTTTACACTAGAGAGTGTTCTAGAAATACCAGTAAATTCCCCGTCTCCTAAGTGTTCACCAGCTACCTAAAGTTGAACTGGCTTTTTGCATGATATTTGTGAACTGTAATCCTGTAATTAAGGCCTCATCGGTCCCTGCAACGCCAGTGCTCTGTAATGGTTGGTATAATGTAATCAAGTTTAGGTCGTATTCAGTTAGTCTCTGTTATTCTCATTAATTCACGTATTAAATCAATACCCACTATGGGCACCCACTATACACCAGGCATCGCGCTAAGTGCTGGGGATACACACACTTCAGTGATGTCCCTGTGCAATTTTTACGGCACTGGGTAGGTCTTGTTTCACCATCTCTAAATGAGCCTTCATTAAGGATTTTGTTAAGTGGCTCTTCATCACCAGGCATCGTGCTGGGCACGATGAGGAAGATAAAGATGCTGGAGGTACAATCCGTACCCTCAGTAAGTTTATCGTCTGGTTGACAAACAAAACAAACACTGAAAAAGACAGCAGTGTCAGGCAGTGTAAGCAGCACCAAAACAGGAATCTAAATGAACATTTATCCAGTACCTTCTACCTGTAGCCACTTGGCTGGGCACCTGCCATATTTAAAACGAGGAGGTAGGTTAAAAACCCTCAATTTTCCAGATGAGAAGACGGACTCACTGAGTTTAGACGTGGACTCAGATCTGTCTCTGAAACTGGCATCTTATCACCATATTGTGCTCTTAGCTCAACTTTGTCACCTAGACCTATTTATGCATTTATACTGATTTATACAAAATTTATGCAATGAGGTACAGAATCATTGTTAAGTGTCTTGCTCGTATTTTAAAATTATGAATAGGTTTGTTTTGGCTCACCCTAAACCTCAGCTAGGGACTGGAATGTGGCAAAGGATTCTGTATTTAAACCAGGAAAGCAGGGGGTTACTATCATCGTATTCCTCAGTTCTTTACCTGAGAAAAGGTACATATGACAGAACCCTGCAGAGCACCTGGCTCTCAGTAATCATGAACTTCTGCAATAGGCTGGATTGTGTCTCTCCCCAGATTACTATGTGGAATCCTAACCCCCAGTGTGATGGTCCCGAGAGGAGAGCCCTTGGGAATGAGATGAGTGCCCTCATAAAAGAACCCCAAAGAGCTCCTTTGCTTTTTCCACCGTATGAGGATACAATGGAAGTCGGCAGCCTGCAGTCAGAAGAGAATTTCCACCAAAATCTGACCACGTGACACCCAAACCTTTACTACCAGCCTCCAGAAGTGTGAGAAATAAATTTCTGTTGTTTATAATCCACCCAGCCTATGACATCTGTGACAGCAGCCCATACGCACTAAGACAGCTTCCATTGTCCCCATGGGCAGCACAGCTCAAGGTTTGGCATTTCTGAATCTGCAAAGGCACCCAAGTCAAAAAGAAAGGGAAGGGGATTTTATTTTGATGAGGTACCAATAGTTCATTTTTGCTTTTGTTTCCCTTGCCTCTGGAGACATGTTGAGTAAGAAGCGGCTGGAAATAGAGGGTATTATGCTAAGTGAAATTAGTCAGAGAAAGACAAATATCATATGACTTCACTCATATGAGGACTTTAAGACACAGAACAGATGAACATAAGGGAAGGGAAGCAACAATAATATAAAAATAGGGAGGGGGACAAAACATAAGAGACTCTTAAATATGGAGAACAGAGGGTTACTGGAGGGGTGGTGGGAGGAGGGTGGGCTAAATGGGTAAGGGGCATTAAGGAATCTACTCTTGAAATCATTGTTCCACTATATGCTAACTAACTTGGATGTAATTTTTTAAAATTTTAATTAATTAATTTAAAAAAGGGAAGGCGCATCCACTGTGCTCTCCTCTGCTCATCTCGGCTAATGATGTCTCTGTCATCCCCTTTCCACCGGCTCTTTCCAACCAAGAGCTGTGCACCACAGACATGGCTCAGAATAATCCAACTTTGAGAAAACCAGCAAAGCATGAGAGAGACAAGATACACACATTCCCATTTTTTTCTTCAAGTAAAAATAACTTCGCGGAAGCCAGTTATGCTCTCATCCTGCTCTTTTTCTTCCTTTCTCACAATCTTAAAGAGAATAAAATAATAATAATGATACCACCACCACTTTCAGAAACTAAACACCAGCTCAAAGGTAGAGCCCTGGTCTTTAGATGGTACTAGAGAGAGAAAATGGAGGACTGAGTGCCCCAATAATGTGGGTTTCCAAATGATTCTAAGATTTCGTGGTAAAGGAAAGCACAGGAAACCTTTTACAGAGTGGCAGAGTTTTGAGGTGGTCAAACCAGAAGAAACAAACAGTGTGTTGTGGGCTAAAAAGCCTGTAGGGCCTTCTGATGTCACAGTGGACCATAGCCCTCAAATGTCCTGACCACGACCAGAGAGGGTCACTCTCAAGTTGTTTCAGACTAATCAGGTTCTTGGCCTCATTAGAAATGCTTCTGGGTGAAAATGTTGTAATTTCTCAGATAATACGTTGTGGGGTCTGGGACACATTGTTTCACTAATGTCTCTCTCTCTCTCTCTCTCTCTCTCTCTCTCTCTCTCTCCCTCATACACACACACGCACACACACACACATGCACACACACAAATACCTTCATTTTCCTGGGTAAGTAGCACAACGACTACATGACCAAAAGAAGGGACCAGTCACCACAGAGCTGCCAGTATAGCAACATAATCAGATTGAATCCTGGCTAGGCACATGCAGACCAGACGTAGATCTCCATCGCTGACGTGTGGCCCCCAGAACACTCAGTGGGAAGACCAGGCCATTTTTGTGGATGGCAGCATTGCATGGTGGAAAGATGCAGGTGTAGTAGTGAGCTAGGCCTGGATCCAAGGCCTAGCTACTGCTTATATCATCAGCATGACTATCCGAAGGGAGCTAAAGTCTGTGCTAAATAATATATGCTGAATGGAATTAAAAATTCAATCTATTATTACTAAATCCTGCTTCACATTAACCTCTACTGACAAATCTCTCTTCGAGCACTTAGAATCTACTCTAATGATTCAACAGCTATTTACCAAGCACCTAATATGGGCCAGAGATTAAATTATTTACTTCCAATCGTAAACAGAATAGACAAAGATCTCTACTTTCATGGAGCATTCTAGTGGCAGAGACTTAAACAGGTAAACAAATGCATAGGTGATATACTTTCATTAATAATTTCTGTGAGGCAATAAAGCAAGATAAAGGGCTAGAGTCAGAGCACATAATTTAGAATCCCACCATAGACGGCACTGTGTTACTATGCGTTCCTATGTGTTAATTTATACCCTGAACTGGGAGATAAACCTCTTGCACATACAAAGCACATGTTGTAAGTCTTCATTCCCTCTGACATCCATTAGAGTGCTGAGTACACAGTAAATGCTCAGAAAATTCTTACCAGTTGACTAAGAATGAACTGACTAAAAAGTATTCTGTAAGTTAGACATCATCTAATCTCATGAGTTACTACTTGACATCATCATAAAATAGAAACTTTGGAAATGCAGTCTCGTCACTACTTCCAGACCAAGAATTCTGATATATACTTCTCATCCTTGCAACAAATCTGACCCCAAGAAAGTCCCAAGCCACCCATTTCAATTTCTTTGGGCACCTTTCCCAAGGATGCCCCATCATACCACATACCAGCCATTGCACCCCAATCTATGGATACCAAACCACAAGAATAACTGAAAAATTCTAAGTGGATCAACAGCATCTTTCCTCTAGAGCCGTTTGGGAGGTTTGAAGAAAAGGGCAGAGATTGTTTACCCAATTGAAAATGAAAGTATTTTCCTTCCTCACTTTTCCAAAATTCGTAAGCCCTTTCAACCAGGAACTTTCAAAACTGACCAGGAAACAGCAAGAAAAAAAGTTACCAAATCCATTTCCTAATGCTAGAAAGATTATTTTTCCTTCCCTGTCCCTTCTCCCTAGCAATTCTCCCACTAGGATCCCTAAACACCACAAACCACTTAAGCCAACAAAAACAGATATGTAAGACCCAGGGGCAAGTCCTGGAAGGTGGCAAGGGTCTGACCTTCAGGACACTGTATCCTTTGTTTCCAAGTCAAGTAACAAAGAATGAAACACGGGGTCAGCCAGGTAGGAGTCACTACCTTCGATTAAAGCACCGATTATCCTGATTCTTTCTGTAATAGGGACCACCATGCTTTGTGAAAAACATTTTATATTCACTTGGCTTTCTTTTATCCAACTACCATTTGTTGGGTACCTTTCAGTAGAGGGTCCTATGCTAGGTGCTATAAGCAATTCAAACCTAAGAAGAAAAATCTTTGCCATCAAGTAACCTGCAATATAGTATTACCTCCAGATACAAGGTGGAATCAATCATTATCACCACCTAAGCTCAAGAAAAGACCCTGGGGATCCTGGTCCACATAAGGTGTACCCACTTGCCCAAGACATAGCTGAAGGTCAAGTAAGAAGACTGTTCTTCTGGCCCTCTAGAACATGTGTTCAAATGTCCATGTGGACCGTGTCATCTGACCTATTCCACTCACATACTCCTGGCCACCTAGATAATCAGCCAATAATCTTGCCCACTCCTTTCCTGATATTAGTTTACAAATAAGGCCCTGGGTGTCTATTACCCAGGCAGGAAACATTCATACCAAAATGTAATTTGAGTTATGATCTTCAGGCTGAAGAAGATTCCAACTTTTCAACTCTGAACTAGGGGTTTGTAGAGGTGGAAAGGTGGGGAGAGAGGAAGCTGGCTAGTCTCATATTCACCTGTCATCCAAGGAAACTGATATCTGTGAGGGTATTTACTGTAGTGAACCGGTCCTTGACATAATACATTCTTTCTGGGAGTGCCTGGGTGGCTCAGTCAGTTAAGCATCTGACTCTTGATTTCAGCTCAGGTCATGATCTCATGGTTCTTGAGTTCTAGCCCTGTATTGGGCTCTGCACTGACCATGCAGAGCCTACTTGGGATTCATTTTCATTCTCATTCTCTCATTCTCATTCTCATTCTCTCTCTCTCTCTCTCTCTCTCTCTCTCTCTCTCCCCCCCCACCCCCCACCCATCCCTGCTCGTTTTCTCTCCCTCTCTCTCTAAACACATAAACATTAAAAAATTTTTTAAAAAGATCTTCTTTCTGTATATTTATCCAGCAATTTACTGTCAGTTAATAACATAGTGCATTTAATGCCTTAAATAAGCTGTATACCCAAAAGTTGGTCCCAACAACACAGAGCCTCTCTTCCTGAGGTCTCTTTCTCATCTACGGGTCTTTGACACCAGTGGCCCTTTTCCATGCTCCTTTAGCCTCTCAGGGTAAGGACTAGGTATGGGTGACAACCAGCACAACATATAGGAAGCATCATGGAATTTGAGTCCCATGCCCCTACATCCTTAATGCTATACCCTTCTTGATGTAAAGGGACAAAATGCCTAAGCCCTTCAGGAAGTCACTGGCTTTGAGCCAGTTTTCCAGTGGCACTGAATTATGCTGAATCTGATACACTTACTCTCCCAGAACAAGTCATACTCATTTGTGAGTGGCTGGTCAGGTTAGGGGTGAAGCCTGTGGTCAGTGGATTGTTATTTTGGGTAAATTATATGAAGTTAAATTCCATACTTTCAGTCTCATCAGTACCAGTCTCCAACTCAAAGAGCTAATCAACAACATCTGCCAAACTACAATCAATTAAATGTGGCAAGAAAGCAAAGCTGTGGTGTCAGGCTTCAGACTGCTTCTGGGTCTGCAAGATAACGCATGTATGTGTGCATCAGTGGAAAGAAAGGACACGTGGGGATAGGACAGTGATGTAGTACTGGCCTGACAACAGGATAACAAGCCTCCAGCACCTGGGGAGTGTGGGGAGCAGTGGGGAACAGGATGGTTGTGCCTGTTTTTATGTAATAATGCACTTAGCAAATGCCTGGAGGCTGAACACAGCCAGGGCATCTAGTGACAATCAAAAAGAAACAGCCCTTGCCCAGGTAGAAATGACAATTTAGCAAGGGTAGAGTCAAATTACAGAAGGTTTTGGGTTCTTGCTCCTTTAAGAAAACCTAGAGAAAGATACTATTTAAGAGGAAATTCTTGGGGCGCCTGGGTGGCTCAGTCAATTGAGCATCAGACTCTTGATTTCAGCTCAGGTCATGATCCCAGGGTTACGGGATCAAACCCTGGGTCAGGCACCATATGAGTGTGAAGCCTGCTTAAGATTCTCTCTCTCCCTCCACCCCTCTCTCCCTCTCCCCTGCTCACGCATGTGTGCACTGTCATGCACTCTCTCTCTCTCAAAAATAAATAAATAAATAAATAAATAAATAAATAAATAAATAGGGGCACCCAAGTGGCTCAGTCAGTTAAGCATCCAACTCTTGATTTCAGCCCAGGTCATGATCTCACAGTTGGTAGGATTGAGCCCTGTGTGGGGCTCTGCGCTGACAGCATGGAGCCTGCTTGGGATTCTCTCTCTTCCCCTCTGTCTCTCTGTTCCTCCCAGGCTCACGTGCTCGCTCTCTCTCTCAAAATAAATTTAAAAAATATTTACAAAAATTCTTAAAAATAGGAGTGCCTGGGTGGCTCGCTCAGTTAAGTGTCCAACTTCGGCTCAGGTCATGATCTCATGGTGCATGAGTTCAAGCCCTGCATTGGGCTCTGTGCTGACAGCTCAGAACCTGGAGCCTGCTTCAGATTCTGTGTCTCGTCTCTTCTCTCCCTCTCTCTCTGCCCCTCCCCTGCTTGCACTCTCTCTTTCTCTCTCTCAAAAATAAATTAAAAAAAACATTTAAAAAATTAAAAAAAAAATTTTTAACTTAAAAATAAATAAATAAAATAAAAGGAAACTCTCTGCAGAGTCAGGAAACCCGAAACAGTACTGGAAGGGGCTGGGGGTGGGGGGGATTATTACACACTCCTTTCCCAACCACCACATGATGGCTCAAGCATGATGGCTTGAGCAAGATGGCTCGAGGTGCCCACAAGCTGAGAAAAAGACAGTGCTGGAGAGAAAGAGGAGGAGCAAGAGAGCAGAGTAGAATGAACCCTCTGCAGACCACAGTTCTGATTCTTCGTAAAATACTTTCTCAAATGAAAACTGTCACCGAAAACAAAACAAAACAGAAAATCAAGGGGAAGAAAGGATTTAAAGAGAATAGAGCAAAGATGGCTGCTCTTATGAAAACAGGGACTCCAAACATCAACATTAATAAGCGAATTTATTGGTGGCAAGAAATTCCAATCAATACTAATCAGGCTCAGCTGGCCCGCTTTTCCTTGCTGGTTTTAATGACACTTCCTAGCCCTTATCTGATTGGGACCCCACACGCATGCATACTAATGAGGCCACCAGCACAGAATTTATTCCTGGGCTTCGAAGGAGCCTGATGGGCACCATGTCTGTCCCCGAGTATCTGTCAGCCAATATATGAGAATTGCGCCATTAATTCAGTTGGCTTGTTGGTTAGCCCCTAAAGGTTTCAACCTGTATGCTTGATGGCTACACATGGCTGAATCCTGTCATCTAACAGTTATGAGGAATAGCATGTGGAAAACTGGCTGGTTTGAAATAGTGCAGACTCCCCTCTGAAAATAGAAAACCAGAGAATTCCTGCTTCGGACGGTGATTTAATGATGGCCTCTCCTGACATTTCCCTAACTGTCCAGCTATCCCATAGCATTTCTTCCCTCCCATAGACACCCCCTTCTTGGGTGCCCTTAACAGGATCTCAACCCAATTCCAGGACTTCCGCAGCCATTTGTCCCACAGCTCCACTCCCACACACAAATTCTAACTCTTCTCCTTCCTGCCCACCACCCCAGTACCTGCCCCCAGCACAGGCAGGAGCTATCGTGCATTCCACCAGCCTGGAGAGAAAGACAGTAAGTTTTGTGGACAAACGTCTCTCCACCCCTTATGTGTGCTTTACCTCTGGCGTCAGGGTTGGGGGTGGGGAGGAGCAGGCAGAAGGAGGTGGTCTTAGGTGAGCGCTTAGAACAAAATGGCCATCCTCTTTCTTTCACGCTGCCCCTGCTTCTTCAAAATGGCCAGTGGTCAGCTCTTCCTTATGGCAATGTGTCCAAACGTCAGTCTTTTGTGGCAAGTGTTTATTTGTTCTTTAAAAGGAACTCCTCCTCCAGCACCTGCATACGAGATATCCTTCTCAAGTTCACCACCATCCTCTGGTCCCTCTTAGAGGAGGCTCAATCCATATCTTCTTGCTTCTGGGACTCCTTACCTTGTGGGCAGCCTTCTTGGCAGGTGGGGAAATGGGAAAAAGAGAAAATACCAGCAAGATGGCTCAAGCCCAGCTACCTTCAAAGGGGCCCATTCAATAGACATGAAGTTCATGTACTCTAGCCCTGCCAGATGACTGACAGGAGACTGCTTGATGGCATCCCTTCCAGACCCTCCACCTCTCTCCTGACCCTGTTTTCAAACCACAGCAGCTTTGGGCATTCTCCAAACCTGGTGGCTTGATGACTTTCAAAGGTGAAGCCATTGCTAGTCCTCATTTAACTGAGGAGTAAGACTTTGGGGGACCCCCACTATTTATGAGTTAATCTCTTGGGGTCTTCCTCTCTCAGTTTTAGAGAGGAGTAACACTCCTTCTCCTTCCCCCAAGATATAGGGAAAAGAGGACATGAAGAGCATTTCTTTATAAACACCTCAGTTCTCCTAACCCTTCCTCTTCCCTCCTAACCCTTCTCTCTTTCAGTCCCTTACTATGGTCAGGAAAGCGATGGGAAGGGGCCTATAAGGCTGCTTCTCTGACTCAGGACTTTCAGTAAGGTCTGGGAGCACTTAGAATTCTGAATTCTGAACTGAGAATGTGGAGCCATTTGGCTCTTGTCCCAGCTTTGGGTCTTCACCAGCTCCACGGAATAAATAGAAACTCTTGTGGCTTCATGTCCCCAAAGTTACCCACTCTTGGCTCAGATCTCCACTGACCACATGAGGCACCTTTTAGAAAGACTTGATGCCATACAAATCCATCCCTAAAGACAGGCAGCCCAGGGAAACCCATTCTCCTGGGCATGGTTTAGGGATGGCATCTTCCCATTTAAAGGACCTCAGCACCTTCAAACTGGAAACTATCCCCTTCCTTCCCAGCGTCTCTCCCAATACACACACCACACCTACCTGTGTACTCACACACATGCTCACAACACCTCCATGGGGAGACACACACACACACACACACCCCTGACTCACACAAAGTGAGAGGGGCCTAGTCTCTGGGTAGAGTGAAGAGTGCCTTTGTCCCCAGACCCAAATCTCAACCTTTAGGAGCCAAACCCTCCATGGATCTCTCCCCAATACTTCACTCAACGGTGCAATCACTTCCTTGGCCCTCAGAGTAAGAGTGTCTTTGAAGCAGAACACCAAACCAAAGTTTGTCATCCAAAGTCAGGAGGACCAAGCAGCAAACTGAGGCTATGCCCCTAGTTGAACTAGGGTAGAAGGCTATGGTTCTCCTAGAAATAATTAATTAATTCAACAAGTATTTTTGAGCCCCTACATTATCACAGACACTCTGGAAGGCACTGATACAGCAGTGAACAAAACTTATAATTACACAATTAAAACAGTAGGTGGGTGCCCTCATCCTAAAATTATTAACTTATCTTTTTATTGCCATTATTATTATTATCACTATTACTACTGCTGCTGATGATTTATCTTTCTGAAAATGCCTGCTAGACAAATCATGGGCATTCACTGCCCCCCTCCCTGTCTCTCCACACACAGTGTTCATAAACCCTGTCAACCCTTGATTTTGCTCGCTCATGCAAGGCTTCGCATGCCTATGATGTATGACAACATAAACGGAGCCTGCTCCACTTGAAATTTTCAATAAAAATACAGATCTAAGTGATGAATATTTTATCCAGTGAAGAAAACAATTTCAGGGCCATTTCTAATAACATGTCAACCCAACAGGAGTGGGAGGGAGCTGGAGAGTAATGAGGTGGATAAGCACCAGCACCAGAAGAAGCCAAGGCCCCAGGCAAACCAGATTGAGAGAGAGAGAGAGAGAGAGAGAGAGAGAGAGAGAGAGAGACAGACAGACAGAGAGAGACAGACAGACAGACAGACAGGACTGAAAGCTCCGAGCCCAGCCCTGTTTGCAGAGGGGAGACTGAGGCCCACAGAGAAGTGATTAGGGAAGCTCACATTGCAGTGGCCTAACCCAGCCAGTTCTGAGTGCCAGATGTGTACCTCTGGCCTCAGGGAAGGGTATTTGGGGATGCTCAATGAGTGTTTAGAAGGGATACAGATGAAATCTGAAGGAGACTGTGAAACTCCACTGCTGAGTGAGCTATGACTCCAAAATGCGCATAGGTTTGGGCTTTATTTCTCTGCATTTTTGCACATTCCTGAGGTTCCTCTCTCCTGCTTTCATGGGTGTGTGTCTGTCTTCTCCATGATCCAGGAAGTGCCTCAACAGAAGAAATAATGTCCCTCTCCTCTGCCTGAAAGGTTCCTGAGGAAAGGGAAGCCATGTAGCCTCTCTTAGCCCTAACTCCTGGGGGAGCCCTTATAGAGCATGAAGAGGGGCTCAGGCTGAGAGCAAAGTAAGCAGCAGGGGCTTCCATGCTCTGAAAATTCAGCGTGGGGTTCAACATCACAGAATTTGGACCTTTCTGTTATAAGCCAAGAAACCAACCTTGGTTCCTTCCATCTGGTCAGTGATGAAGCCACCGGGGACAAGAAGCTTCCATAGCTGCCTCTAGAAACCTACCTTCTGCTCCCCTCTGCAGCCCCTCAGTCTCCCACGGCTAAAGGAAGATGCTGAAGCTTTAGGGCAGCCCCTTCTGGGAGGCAGCTACATCCATAACTTGTCACAAAGGAGGGGATTATTACGGTCCAGCCTCCTTGTCTCAAGGTGGGACAACTGTGAAGGGCAACCTGGCTCTACAGCTACCCGTGGGGTCTACTAAGAAACGCCTCTCTGCAACTGACAGCAGTTCAACCTTCCCTTTGCCTAATCCTGCTGCCCTCGCCCCCTCCCACGTGTCCACCCCAAGAGCACTTCCCAGTAAAGTACCTGCATTCAGAACTCATCTCAGAGTCTGTTTCCCAGATAATCCACTCTCTCAGCCAGGCACAGGCTGAGGTTTGTGAGAAAGGGCATCTGGGAAGGAGATAGATCCAATGCATAAGTTACTTAGGTTTTAAGCAAGCAAGGCACTGATTATTTGCCAAACACACAAACTTTCCCCCAAAGCACTCTGAAAGTCATGAGGTCTGCAGGAATCTCTCTGGAAAATTACAATGCCCCGAGGAATTCTCAAAATGTTTTCCTGCCACCTGCCTCCCTGTGCATCTTCATTATTCACAACTTTGTTTATCCATAGAAACAAAATGTTAGAGCTGTCATCAGGAATACAAATGGGAAGCAAGCTACTCTCAAGGCAATCAATAATGCTGAGTAAACAATGGGATGGCAAACTTTTTATTTTTCTTTAACTGCTGGTCATGGATTATGAAGAAGGAAAGGAAATTCAACTCTTCCCATCACAGTTGACTGTCAGTAAGAACAGCTCACTTCCCTATCTATTTTGCCCACTCAGGCATAATTGAAATGGCCTTGAGAGTGAATAAAAATATTAGATTCACTTTCCAAAACTTCATCCTTACAAAACTTTTGTAGGATCTCCTCCTTTCTGCAAAGCTTACACGTCTGTTTATAAAGGCAAAGGCTTCTCCCTTGGTTACCAAAGTACCTTGGTTACCAAAGCAGCCTGGGAGCTGATAAACCAATTTGTTTTGCCCTCAATAAATCGTTCATTAATGTTGCCATGACATTTAAAGTTTAAAATGGTTTTATGACTTGAGATTAAAAAAGAATCATTCCAATAAATTTCTTATAACTGAGAGGATTCCTAGCATTTTGATTAAGTGGTTCCTTGTGATGATAAAGTTTTATCTTGAATAATGAAGGGGGAAAGCATTAATCACTTTAAAGTCACTGGTAGCTGGTCTCAAGAGCCCAGCTGCCTCTCCTGGGGGATTACTCAGAAACACAATTTAAAAAAAGACAAAAAGCAAACCACCAATCTTCTAGTGGGGTTAGAATTTTCAGAATAATTCCTAAATCTGAGCGGTCTCTAAAATGGTGCCGAACCATCAGAACGGTGACAAGTGGTGCTGGGTTCCCTCCTTCCAGCTGCTCATACCATAGGACGGGAGGAGGACAGAGAGTTCCAGCTTTTATTTCACCGCTGGCACTTGTGCAGGGTGCTGGGGCAGGGCCGCGCCAGGAACCTCTGCAGACACTTGATTTTGGTCGCTGGAGTACACATTGGGTCTTAAGAGGGACCCAAGATGTCTGAGGAGAGCCGGATGTTACTGCTGAAATCCAAACTCTGACTAATGGCAGGATTCTTACTACCACATAGTGTTAGCTCTGTATCAACCTGTAGAAGTTCCCATTCCTGTTTGAGACATCGTTTCTGAAGATAAGACAAACCAATGAGAGTGAACTGTTGGGTTTCAGTGGGGTTTAAGAGTATCTTTCCCATCTCTCCCCTCCCCTACCCTAGTCTTCCTCTGTAGGGGAGAAGGGACTTGAAACAACATTTACTAAATACCTGCCATGTGCTTGTCACTGCACCTTTAGCTCCATATCATTTAAGGTGCAGAACAATGCTGAAGAGGGTATTAATACTGCCATTTTACAGCTGAGAAAACTGAGGTTCAGAGAACTTACATAATTTACCAAGGACACACAGACTGTGAGAGGCAGAGATAAGATCCAACCTCAAGCTCCATATAAATCTCCGTTCTCCGACGTGCTTTTGGATGTACACATATCAATCTCAAGCCACCCACAAGGTAGGTGACTTCAACCAATCTGGGTTGAAGAAGAAATCAATGCTGATTTGTGCATTTCAGAAAAGACAAACTCTGTGTGGCTGGAATGATCAAACAGCTGGGCTTGAAGGCAGAGAAACACTGAGGTGGCGGGAGGGAGGAAGAATAAACGCTTCAGGAGCCAGCACAAAGGCCTGTGGCTGGGAATCAGCACAGTGCCTGGAAGGGTGGCATGGGGGCGATGGGTGGAGAGAGTAAATTTCCTCATCACAGGCCCTGATGAGCCTTTGGTCCATGTGCCTCAAGACAGATGATGATTCACAATGTTATTTTTAAAGGCAGAATGCAGGTGGGCAGTGGGATCCAATTTAACAATAATCATTTATTGCAGTTATGGATACCTTAATCTTTCCAAACCATTTCCTTTGACACTTTTATCCTGTAATCATGCCATCAGTTAAACAAGATATGTGCTATTATGCTCATTTTAAAGAGAGGAAAAATGAGGCCTACCTTCCCTACAACTCCTCCAAGATAGCAGAAGACGAAAACTCAGGTTCCTGACCACCAGGCCCTTCAAGGGGATGAGTATCATCCATTAAATGGCCTTGGAGAACTGGCTGGAACTAGGTATTCCCACCCCGCCTTACGCTCTTCTCTGTGCAATTTCATAAGTCAGGAAGCCCTGCCCGCTCATGCTGGACTCCTCAGAGGACCATGGACTCTGAATAACCTCTCTGCAGGCCCACACTTAGCCAGTCGACCCTTTGCGTATCATCAACAAAATCCAATCCCTGAAAGGCCTCACTGCCAACGGCTCAATGCCAATGCTTCATTCTAAGAACCTGAGCTTATGTTGAAAATAAAGACAGATAACGTCTGACCCTTCCTCCTTCACCCCACTTCCGATAATAAAATAACAATGACAACAAAAACAACAATAATAATACCTAACTCGGTACTTTAAATGTATTATGCCATGTGATCCTCACAATAACCCTCTGAGGCAGGTACTGTTACTATTCCTGTTTTACAGATGAGCAAACTGAGGCCCAAGGAGATTAGAAGATTTGCCTGACTGAGCTACCAAGGGGCACGGCCAAGAGTGAAACCCAGGAGTTGGGCTCCAGGGTCCATGTTCTTAATCACCACACGGTACTGCCATCCCCCAGGCACTGAACCTGGGGGTTAAGCACAGAACACCTTCCCATTAGTGCATGTGTGAAGTTAAAACACCCTGTTGGCTGATGGCCGCAGCGTACCAAGGAGAAGTGGAGCCCGGGGTATGGCATGGGCATCCAACAGCAGCTGGGCCCCCTCGCCAACCTTCAGCACGCACCTGCCGCACTATCTCTGCCAAGTGCCTTGGTTCCTACTCAAGGTCCTTCACTTGGACCCTGATTCATCCATTTGTTCTTCATTTATTCATTCATTCAGCTTACAAATAGTTATTAAAGATTTACTATTTTCTAGGCCTTGTAGACTCGATGGACACAGCCTTTCAAAGCAGCTACTGTCTCTATTAACCCGCATCACTGTAAATGAGCCCCTTGAAGAACCGTGCCGCCCCATCTGCCGCAGTGCCCACCATGACACAGGCCACCGTACGGCCTGAGTTCACAGCAGCCAGCTTGGCCTTGGTAACCGCGTCAGACCCCATTCCTCGGTGTTTGTGGAAACTTTCCCCAGGTTTCCTTTGCCTTGGTACGCACAAGCAAGCAACGAGGGCAGAGTGGAAATGTTCGTTAAGACAGTGGGGGCTCCCAAGGAGGACCCATTGCTTCTGGGGACAGTGAGTACAACAGGTATACAATGAGAATAAAAACAAAGCTGACTTATCAGAGTCTTCCCCCAGGACCCTCTGGACTCTGCTTCTTGTAAACACCCCCTCGTCGCATGGCTGTTTATGCCTACCCCATATACTGTGGACAGTTTCATACTTTCACTTTTTAAAGGCACTGGCACTTCCAGGCTGATCTGCTGTGCCCTCTACACACATTTGGGAACTACCACCTATGTGGTATGACATGCCAGCTCCAACAGCCCAGGCTCAGGACAGGCAGAGGAAAATGGCCCTTGAGTGGGAGTTACTGGAAGACTTGGTCAAATTTACAAATTAAAGCTATTTGGGAGGAAACCTGGAAGCCTGAATTACCAGCAGCTTTAGAAGAAGTGAGATTTCCACGACTCACTCACTCACTCATACTCCTCACCGTGCCCAACTCAATGTCAGGTGCACAATAAGTGTCTAGTAGGTTTAGAGAACATAAGTAGTAACTAGATTACCGGAGTATTGCCAAATAGAGGCCCTTCGGGCCCTGCCTTAATGAGCAGATAAAACCAATGTGCCATCGTCACAACTAGCCAGAGTGTCGCCTAGGGGCCAGGGATATGTTTCCTTAATGGGATCACACATGCCCTGCAATTTTCTGTTAATACTATTAACAAGTCTGGCAATTTCCTTTCTCACAGAGAGCAAAGGCAAATTTCTGCTCAGGCTCTACTCAAATTATGAACCAAAAAAGTTTTTTTTTTCTTATAACCTATTCAATTTACCTCTCCATATTACATTCCAAACCCCCTGCCATCTACTGACCACTGAAGCCACCTGGGACCATTTGAAAGGATCCCAAGAAGCCTTGGGGACTGTCTCCATCCCAAGCATCATTATCTATCACTTCACTCCAACTGTGAAAAAAAAAAAAAAAAAAAAACCCAAGCCACCCCGTCTCCATTCTCCCCTCACTCTTACTATCAAGATTCATTATCAGGTCTTGTCTCTTCCACTTTCATGGTATCTCTCAAATCACTCTATCCTGCTCACTCCCACTCTCATGGTGAAGGTCCAAGCCCTCTTGATTCACTGCTCAAATCCTTACAACTCCTTGTCTATCTCTATGCTTCCCTCCTTGCCACCACCAGCGGCCATGTGCTCCCCACACTGACGTTGAGTTATTGATTTAAAAACACAGATCTGGCGCCTGGGTGGCACAGTCGGTTAAGCGTCCGACTTCAGCCAGGTCACGATCTCGCAGTCCGTGAGTTCGAGCCCCGCGTCAGGCTCTGGGCTGATGGCTCGGAGCCTGGAGCCTGTTTCCGATTCTGTGTCTCCCTCTCTCTCTGCCCCTCCCCCGTTCATGCTCTGTCTCTCTCTGTCCCAAAAATAAATAAAAAATGTTGAAAAAAAAAAAATTTAAAAACACAGATCTGATCCTGTTAATCCTGTGTTTAAAGCCACGCAGAGGTTCCTCATTGTATGAGCAGGATTAAGTCCCAGCACCCTGGACTGTCTGTCCCTCAAGGCCCTCCTCTTACCACGGTCCCCTGCATGGGCCTGACGCCTCTACCCCAGCCACACTGGACCTCATTCTTTCCACAATCACACTTATCTTCCCACTCTGCACCTCTGCTCCGGCTGTTTCCTCTCCAAAAATGCCCTCCTCCATCTGCCATGCCTGCCATGGCAAAATTACAAATCTTCAAAGTCCAGCCCCTGCGTCACATTCTCTGGCATGTTTCCTGGCTTCCCCAGACCGAGTTGATGCTTCCTCTTCTGTATTTCCCTATAGTTTTATCCATAGCCTTCACACAGCCCTCAACAACACCACATTCTGTAAGCTCTGGGCCACTCTGTGTCGGGCGCCCTGTCCTTTCCATCGTTATGTCCCCATGGCACAGTGTGTTGCCCGGCACAGCAGCCACTGAGAGAATGTTGGCTGAATGGATCGGTTGAATTTCAGAGTAATCTAGGCTGCTGAGGACCAGCATAGTGTCATCTGAAATGAAGCATCTAGACTGAACTGTCAGTAAGAGGAGATAAAGAAGAGGAACTTCAGTGAGAAAAGAGCATGCACTAAGGATGCCACAAATGCCCTTCCTCATGCCCTTCCGTGGGTCCTATTCAGTGCCAGGTATTGAGCTAATAAGTGTTGGTGATAAAAATAATGAGCAAACCCAGGCATGATCCCTGCCTTAATGGAGTTTACAACCCACCAGGGAAGAAAAACAATGAAATCATTTCATGAATAAATTAAAAAAAAAAAAAAAACCTGTAATGAGGCCCCAAAGAGGTAGAACATACTGTTTAGAGAGAAATAATAGGAGGGTCTGACTCAGAGATCAGCAGAGACTCTCCTAAAGAAGTGATGACTAAGTTGAGTTCTGCAAGGAAAGTTTATTAAGCAAGTGAGAGAGGGACAGTATTCTAAGAATATGGAGTAGCTTATGCAAATGCCCCATGGCAGGAAGGGAAACTGTGCTCGCAAGGAACTAAAGAAAATTCATGAGGCTGAAGTGCACAGAGTGAGAGGTGCACAATCCTGGATGAGGCTGGGGAAGTAAGGAAGGTAAGACACCAGAGCCAAGGGAGTCTCACAGGTCTGTTCAAGAATTTTGTCTTCATTCTCAAAGCAGTGGAAGCCACCAGAGTCTTCTAAGCAATTAACTGTGCTTCAAAAAACTCATTCTCAATACAATATGGAGAATGGATGGGGGGTAGGGCCAGAGAATAAATGGGTATTGACCAGATGGGAAACTGTTTCAGTTGTCCAGATAAAAGATCAGTGTGGCAACTGAGATTGAGAGACAGTAAGCAAATTTGGGAGATAGAAGATATATAGAATCAAGAGACATGGTAGTGGATGGATCTGGGGGGTGAGGACAAGAGAGGTATCAGAGATGCCACCTGTGGTCTGGTACAGATAGCAGGAGAAGTGAGGGCACTGTTTGCTGAGATAACAACTCTTAAAGAGGTCAGTTCTTGGGGGGAAATCATGAGTTCTGGTTAACAACTATGTTCTGGATGAACCGGGAAGGGGACATACCTATAAAAGAACTGAAGCCACGTGAAAGCTGGATTAGGAATAACTGGCCTAGTATTCTTTGAAAATTACCCCGGAACCTTATTAGACCCTTCTGACTTCCCCTAGATAAAGATACCTGACAAGGTCACCTGACAGGAAGGCACATAGTCAAATTCACTAAGACTGTGTATATTACCACCTACATGCATCCCAGTGTAGACGCTTAGAGCTTCAACAGATCCTGTCCCAGGTCCAGTGGTGGGAGAGTGGGAGCGGGCAGTGCATACCATTTCTTTCTCTGTCCTTTTATCGGGGTCTGGCGTGTAAAGGTCAAGGACCACGGAATAGACATATCTTGGATCTTAAATGTCTGGCCCACAGTCCATCTGCACCCCAAAGGCACAGAGGAAGAAACATCAACAGTGCATCTCGGGACTAGCAACTGGTTTAGGATAAACGGAAGGTGAAGAATATAAGAGCAGAAAAATAAGGTCAGAAAGAAAATCAAGGTTGGGAAGGTGAGCTTGGTGGAGTTTAATATGAAGGCCTCTGACTGGATTGCCTCTGAACCTTGTCCTATGGGTAGAGAAGAGTTTTCAAGGTTTCTCAGGAGATAAGGAGACTCTGATCCATGTTCTGAGTAAGTAATAAGGTAGTGCAAAGGACGGACTAAAAGAGGGAAAGAACACAGGCAACAGTACAGAACACAGAGAGAAGGCTATTGGAAAGGTCCTGTGAAGAAATGATGAGAGCCTAGCAATGAATTAAAAGGAAGGGAAAACTACAGAAAGTAAAAATTCTTAAAATCTGAGTTTAGAAGTGTCAAGAGAGATTATCTGAACAACCCCTTCAGTTCTTCAGGTAAACCACACAGAACCATCCCACGCCTGAAGTGTCACTTCCTCTCCCCCGCCTCCTAGTTAGCCTACATTTATTAAACTTGCTAAATTTTTCCTTCAAAACACATCTGCTTTATAAAAAGGCTACTCTGTCATTTCCTGACCAAGGACTCACTAAACATGCCTTCCCTTTCTCAGAAGGTTCCAGACGCTTTGGAATGAGAAAATTAAAACCTTTGCTAAACTCTGGTCATTACAGTGATGTAATTTTACCCCCAATGCTTACCTCAGAGCCACAACGTCATATTAACCCACCTCGCTGGCCCCAGCTCTGAGAGCAGCCCCTAAGCCATTTGCAAATGTAGAACAGAACCAAATGAAAAACACACATAATACGTATACTTAACATGATTTAGAATAATATTGATTCTTTTAAACAAAAACACTGAAGTGGCAAAAACCGTTTCAGAATTTTATTAATTTCCTAAACCTAACACTGACACGGCAAAAACAGGAAAAGAAACTAATGTGTCTGCTGGACCAGAGAAGAATCAAGATGTACTTTTCAAACACGAGGACACCAGTGGGGTACCCATGACTCTGTGATCCAGGGGTAACAGTTCAGTGATGGCAGGAAGTCCAGGCAAGTTGGAGGCTAACTTCCAACCCCCACCTGTTTATTCTCTGCCTGGGGGGTGCGGGGAGGCTAGAAGATGGATAAGCAGAATAATCAAGGTCTGTGAGGATGCCGAGATATCATTTCTGTCAAAAGTGACAACTTGCTCTCTTACCAATCTTTAAACAGTTTAAATTTCACCCTCCTTTACCATCCAAAAAAAGCAGGGCTGGAGGCAGAGAACACAGCCTCCAAAAACAAAAGAATGTCAAGGGAGAGGAGAAAGAGAAAGCGGGGGAGGAAGGAGGTGAATCCACCAACTGGTCAGTTATCCCATTTAGACACGGGGACTCAATAGAGAACCACTGAAATAAACCCTGACAGACTCCCTGGCCAACACAGAAGACACTCACCACGAGAGTCACATGGCTGGCCTGAAACTGAGTGGACCTCGGACTGAGTCATTCAGATCGGGATGTAAACAATTCCACCTAACCTCTCTAAAGTTCCCCCTGGAAGTGGATATTCTCTCCTAGGAGAGTCAACCCTTATACATATTTCCAGAGGGCGCCTTCATGGATTTTTCCCAAATATCAATTTTAGGGGATTACCCTAAGCCATCTTCAGAGAACACACGTACTCCTGCAGCTCTTTGCCCATAACCCCATATGCACTGCTATCCAGGGGCCCTTTTACTTCCCCTGTGTGGCCTCAGTATTATCACAGTGACCAAGAACACCGGTCCTGGAGTCGAACTGCCTGAGTGCGTATTTGGCTGTTCAACCTTGGACAGTTGTTTAAACTCTCTGAGCCTTCTAACTTTAGACAGAGTAATAATAGTACTTCCCAACTTCAAAAGGTTCTCCTAAGATTTAACGGACATACTGCAAAGAAAACACTTAGTAAATGCCTGAAATATAGTAACTACTCAATAAAGGTTGCCTCTTATTGTCATCATCTGTGTTCTCTTCCGTCGAGAGAAGTCAAGAGCTCTTTATTTATTTTTTTTTTTTTAACGTTTACTTATTTTTGAGACAGAGAGAGACAGAGCATGAACGGGGGAGGATCAGAGAGAGAGGAAGACACAGAATCCGAAACAGGCTCCAGGCTCCGAGCGGTCAGCACAGAGCCTGACGTGGGGCTCAAACTCATGGGCCGCGAGATCATGACCCGAGCCGAAGTCGGCCGCTTAACCGACTGAGCCACCCAGGCGCCCCAAGAGCTCTTTAAAAAGTGAGGAAAAGGTAGGGGCGCCTGGGTGGCTCAGTCGGTTGACAGTCCGACTTGGGCTCAGGTCATGATCTCATGGCTGTCAGCCTGTCAGCGCAGAGCCGGCTTCAGACCCTCTGTCCCCCTGCCTGTGCCCCTCCCCCACTTGGTTCTCCCAAAAATAAATAAATATCTTTTTTAAAGCAAGGAAAAAATAGTCGTAGACTAGAGTATCAAATATTGGAATGGGTATAGTTTAACTCATTTTATCAAGAAAACTGAGGTCCAAGGGGTAAAATAACTTGGCCAGTTTGATACAGACAGATAGGAGCAATCTCCTGGCTCCTATGTTATTGCTTTTGCTAATAAACAGGTAAAACATGTTATGTTCAAGTACAAAAACAGAAGGAAATTAAGATACTCACTTGTGGTCAGGGTCAACTGAATTATTCACAATTAGTATATGAATGTCTGTAAGTTGTGTCACTAAGGAAAATACTGGAACATGTGTTATGATCTCAGGTAGGAATGAAAAAAAATCAGTGTTCTCCATGAAAATGTACAACTCAGATGAAGAAGTGATCCCATGTTTCCAAATCACCGTTCAATTCATATTATGTATTGCATAATTATGACTGCTTTCTGGGACTTTCACCGCATGCCCTCTATTTAGGTGTTACTGTACTTTACAACTTTGCTCATTCATTTTTCATTCCCATCTCAAATCCCTGCTAAAGCCAAAACAAAAAACAACAACAAAGAAAGAAGGCCAATTCCTGTCAGCTTGTTTGCTTAGTAGAGTCCAAGAACATAAGAGTGACAAGATGCCAGGACCGGGTAGCCAAAGCTACTAGTTTCACAAAGAAATCGAAGCACACGGGACACCTGGATACCTCAGCTGACTAAGGTCTGACTTCGACTCAGGTCGTCTTACACTTCATGAGTTCGAGCTCCACATCGGACTCTCTGCTGTCAGCATGAACCTATTTCGGATCATCTGTCCCCCTCTCCCTCTGCCCTTCCCCTGCTCGTTCTCATTCTCTCTCTCTCTCTCTCAATAAACTTTAAAAAAATTGAAGTGTAAAAGAGGGCAGAGGGGAAGACTTGTTCCATATCCTAAAACTGGTAGTTTTTCCAAATAATCTTTTTCAAATACATAGAATTCGTGAATTCCCTCCAGTGTCTATTCTTCTTCATCGTGATTAATCCCAGTGCTGTGACACAAGCTTGCCAGGTCTCGTCCCAATCCCTGGCTTGAATTGTTCAGAAGAGGCAACACAACAGGGTACAGAGCGGACTCTTGGGGGTGGAGTAGACCCGGATTCAAAGCCCCAGATGTGCCACTTACTGCCCGAGAGACCCTGTCAAGTCTTTAACCCCAAAGAGCTTGAGCTTCCTTATTTAGAAAATGGCAGTAACCCACAGTCTCTCTATTGGGAGTCACGAAAACAATCTGGAGAGACAACATAAAGAGCCTGAGCCTGGCACGTGAGGCCTGATGCATTCTTAGGCCATTACTATGGTTTTACTTGAAAATGTATCTCAGTGTCATCTCTAATTTTTTTCCAATATAAAGTTTTATCTTTTCACCTAAAAATCAACAGTCACTGAAGCAAACATACACACACACATGCTGTGTGTATGCACATGGATGCGTGTGTGTGGTGTGTGATGGAGGAAGGAAGGGAGAAACAGACAGAGAGGGAGAATCAATCACCTATTGTGTCATCATCAAAAGAAATCATGTTACTATTTCGGTATGTTTTCTCCCAGTTTTCTTCCTCGGCAACAGTGTGGATGTTTGCGTGTTTGCTACCTTCTTGTAGCTATATGTAGATGCAATTTATAATCCTGATGATAAATGCTACCTGGGAGAGAGGCTGTTCCGGAACATCTTTTATGTCAGATTACAGAATTATTGCCTAAATTAGGAATAATGATCCCTAACAACATTCTTTACTTTTAAGTTTTGTCTAGATGCCATTTTGAAAAGCAGCACCAAACCTTCCACCATCTTCTAGGTCATGAGAGTGGCAAAGTAAAAGGAGAGTTGATTAGATGAAGAGTCTCCTCAAGATTTTAGTGATAAATTGAGTCTTAAGCCTGATGAGAGTCCCACAGAGCAATCCAATCTTTTCCTACTTCCTCATTATTAGATTTATCATTTTTATTCTACTTCAAGAAACTTTTTCAATGAAAGGTTGCAAGGTGTTATATACTTCATAAGTCCTTGATTATCTGCAAATGCCCTTGTATTAAGAACTTCTCTTCACTCAGCAGATTACATGCTCATGTCCAAGAGGATTTATTGTAAGAAAATGGGACAAAATTCAGAGTGTGAAAAGGGCTTCATGGGAACAAGAAAGGAATTGACACCGTTACTCTGCCTCCTTCTATGGCTCCCCTGCTTCTCTCTGACCCTGCTCGCTCCTTTCTCTCTCCCAGTCTGCTTCTGCCTCCTCCCAGTTTCTGCCTCTGTCAGGAGGTTAGCCTGCACATCACACGACTTGCCATGGCACCAACGATACCCTCATCTCCATGACTTTCCAGCTCCAGTCCTCAATGTTGACCACAAGTGTTGACTCTTTCAAAGCTCTTGAAGAACGATCTCATTGGCCCAGCTCATCTCTATGTGCCAGATGTGAAGTCACAGGTTACTTCCCAGAGATTCGCACTCCTAGTCCAATCAGGTTGGCTGGAGATGGCAAGGCACCTGACTCAGGTGCCCACCTGCTCCATGGGTCCTTCCAGATGAAGGTGATTCTGTGAGGAGAGGGCTTGACCATAGCCAGGACTCCCCCAAGGCATTTTTAGAGCAGTTCTTTTTAGACTTTACACAGTAAAACAACTCCACTGGATAGAAAATTCTGGAATGACCATCTTTCCCTCTTGGCACACAGTATACAGTGTTTCACTGTGTCTGGCATGAAGTGTTACCAAGCAGACGTCTGACATCTTTTTACTCCTTACCAGTCATTCTGTCTTCCTGCTTGCACCTTTGTATAGTTTCTTCCGTTGTTCAGTGGTTTTAAAATTATGGCAGAACATGCCTCCATATGGTTCCCTTTCTGGTATTTTATCTGTAATATGGCTAAGTCCTTTAAGTTTTCTTCTGTATTTTTTTTTTCAATTGCTCCTGTTCCCATTACTCTGGCTTTATTTTCAGGAACCTCAACAATTGTATGTTTATTTTTCACATTTATTATTTTCCCTCACCATCTCATCTCCGATTTTTCTCCAGTGTGGAAGAACAGCTCAAGACTGCCTTGCACAGAGGAGTCATCATTCTGAAGTACCAATTCTGATCTCCAAAGTGGATTTTAATTATGTGATTGTATCCTTATTTTTCCTCAATAACCCTTTCTTATTTCACCTAGCTCCATTTCATTCCCTTCTTATTCTCTATTTATATCTTGGCACTCCTATTTCTTTCATGCCACATCTTCTTTATATCATACTGAGGAGAGTAAAAAAAAAAATGTAAATATTTCTCCTGTTTCTTGTAATAAATCACCTTACAGATCTGCTCTTCCTCTGAGACTTGAGATGATGTCCCTTTACTTTATAATGGAATTTTTTTCAATGGCTACATACTACTTTTTTTCCTACATAAATCCCTAAAGTAAAATGTATTCAGACTCAACATCTATCAACAACCTGGTATGTATCAACAAAGTTTATTGCTCTTAGTTTTCTTTTTCATATTACACTGGGAATTATATTTCAGTGATGGAAATAGTTCAGTTTTGTGATACACTATAACAGCAAATTATGGTACACAATGAATCCATTCTGATTAAAATCTATATGGAGAAAAGCAAAGAATATAAAATAAATACAACCATTTAAAGGAAAAATGCCAGGTAATATAAAAGATGCTCTAACTGCTATTTCTAATTAGGCAAAGAAACCCACTAAAAAATTTTTAGAGCAAGGGTGCCTGGGTGGCCCAGTCGGTTAAGCGTCCCAACTCTTGATTTCAGCTCAGGCCATGATCTCATGGCTCGTGAGTTCAGGCCCCACGTCAGGCTCCGCGCTGACAGTGCAGAGCTCGCTTGGGATTCTCTGTTTCCCTCTCTCTTTGCCCCTCCCTCACTGTTCTGTCTCTCTCAAAAATAAGACTTAAAAAAAAAAATTGAGAGCATCTAATTAAAGGGAAAAAAAGCCACCCAGAACCACAAAATCTCTCTCTAATAATGAAGGAGGACTTCTAAGGACTGTGGTTTCTTACAATTGTTCTTCCAACTGAAAAAGGTAAAAAGTAACAGCTTGTTGCCTTTCACTTTGTTCTCTGTCTTCTTTAGCAACAGCCAAACCTCATTCTCCAGCCAATACACATGAAAACAAAACGAGGTACCAGCACCCAGTTCAATTCCAAGTTTCTGACAGGTGTTCTATGATGTGGTTCATCTTTCCTAGTGGGGAGGGAGAGCACTGTCCCCTACTCATCTCCCTGCCTGTCTGATCAAGTAACTAACATGACACAAAGAAATGGCAGTTCTCAGTGCGTTGACAGGGTCCATTCTGTCAGCACTTCTACCTCTAGCAGCGCTTTGTGGAGGATGCAGTGCAAATATGCACCGCTGACAGTCGAGCCCATGTCCCCTACTTGCTGTCTACTTAACTCTGGTACCACGGGGTCTCCATGTTGGTGCAACAGGAGGGTGCCTACGAACAGAGGAAGAGCACGATAGTTGCACTGGGGCAAAATTCAACTACGCACTGGAGGAGGGCAGTTCGCTTTTCTGGTGGGCACGGACCATGTGTTTCTGAACTGGCAGGGCAGACGGGAGGGGTGGGGGGCGGCAGGGCAATTTCCTTTCTCAGACCAGTTCTGTGTGCCATGTCAAGGAAACTTTTCATCAACTGTGCCAACAGGCTGAATTCCAGTCTTACTTCCCAGTGTTTACCGTGTTCCTCTTTTTTCAGGGTTCTCTAGACATTACTGGGGGCAAACAAGTGAGGCTGTATCAGAGGCCACAGGCAGATGTCATTTAAAGCTTGAAGCCCTGTGGCCACCTCTTTCATATCCTCTTTTAGGTACAGTTCACCTGTGGCCAAAACCAGGACTTCAAGTTCAAAACCAGTTCAAAACCAGACATGGTATTTTATTTTAGAGCTGTCCTGCTCACCCAAGAGCAAGTCTTTTTTTTTTTTTAATGTTTATTTATTTATTGAGAGAGTGGGGGGAGAGGTGGAGAGAGAAGGAGGGAAAGAATCCCAAGCAAGGCCCCGTGCTGCCAGTGCAGGGCTCACCACGTGCCTTGATCTCATGACCGTGAGATCATGACCTGAACTGAAATCAAGAGTTGGACACTTAACCAACTGAGCCACCCAGGTGCCCCAAGAATGATTCTTACCCCTTCCCTCACCCATCTCAGTTTTCACTGCCTGGAGACATTTTTGGTTGTCACAACTGAGGCTTCTACTGGCATTTGGTGAGCACAAACCGGATGCTGCTAAACATCTACGGCACACGGGGAAAGCTTCCATGACAAAGCAGCATCTGGTCAAAAATGCCCATAGTACCATGGCTGAGAAATCCTGCTTTACAGCAAAGGCCCATCTCAAACAGTAGCCCATGGGGGAAGGATCTGATAGGTGTCTTTGCTCCTCCCATCACCTGTATCAGCACCATACCCGTTGCCTGAGTGCCGCAATTACATTGGCTTTCTGTTGATTAGAATACACAAATCTTTAAATGAGAAAGGACAGCTTTTGCCCTCTATGATACAGATGACAGTGCAGGCGAGATACGGCCACTAACAGGCAGGCACTGACAAGTTCCCAGTCCCGCTGGCAGTAATGTGGTGCTGCTCATATACTTCATAGCACTGGCTTCAGTGATGAGCTCACTAAAGCTCTCAAAGTTTTTGTTCTTGGTAAGAAATATATATTAATTTAGTAGGGGAAAAAGGAATTACATTTAGGCATCAGCTAATTATTTTTCAAACCATACTTTTTTCGTGAAACTTTCCAGGACTATCCCAGGTTGAAATAATCTCTCCTATATAGGCTCCTAAAACAAATTAATTTTCCTTCCCATTTTTAACTTCCACTTATCACATGCCATGTCATATTAAGGTAATTCCATACATACTGTATCTTTACTATGCTAATCAACATTTATGCATCTTTGTATTACCAACACCCATGCTATGGTTTGACTATGTCAGGTGTTAAAAAAAGTATTTTTCTAATTGAAGTACACTTGACAATACAATACTATATTAGTTTCAGGTGTATAACCTAGCGATTCAACAATTCTTTTTTTTTTTTTAATTTTTTTTAACATTTATTTATTTTTGAGACAGAGAGAGACAGAGCATGAACAGGGGAGGAGCAGAGAGAGAGGGAGACACAGAATCTGAAACAGGCTCCAGGCTCTGAGCTGTCAGCACAGAGCCCAACGCGGGGCTCGAACTCACGGACCGTGAGATGATGACCTGAGCCAAAGTCGGACGCTTAACCGACCAAGCCACCCAGGCACCCCCGATTCAACAATTCTATACATTATACGATGTTCAGCACAGTAAGTATTTTCCCTAATTAAAAAGAAAAAAACCACTTCTTACAGAACATGTTTCACCATTTTAGGCCGGCCAAATCAGGTAGTAATCCGCACTCTGATGGCCAGGGACAAGCAGTGGCATCAGGGACAAGCAGTGGCTGGGCCTGACATGCAGGTGCTCCAAGCCTGTCGGGGGCAGCTCTCTGTGAGTTAGGGAACAGGCTACTGGCTGAGGAATCGCTAGGATTACACCTGGGCACACCCAGGCTGCTCCTCCAGGCTCTGTAACTCAGACCTAAAAGGGTCCTGCTATTGACTGCAATGTTTTTAGCACATTTGCACGTGTTCTGTTATTTTGGTTTGGTCTGGAATGTTGTTTACTTTGTTTTTTGGCTCTTAGAAACTCACCCATCCGTATGCTATCCACAGGGATTCTCCCCCACTCTGAAAACATTTTTGACCAAAATCCTTGCTGTATTTTTTGTGCAGATACAGCCTAAGGAGACCCCACCACCACCACCACCACACACACACACACACACCCAAGTGCATCCCTCAAAGCAGTGTCTGTTACAAAAGGCCAGTCTGTGTTTGATGTCTGAAACGGAGACAGAGCTATCTGTATGCCAACCCAACTGGCTTTCCCTCTCCTACCGTTCTCCCTCCTCCAACCACAGGGATTCCAGCCAACGTCCAGAGAATCATCAACTACAAAAGACAGATTATTTCTTACATATCTATTATGTTTCTTCTACATCCTTGAAAACAGGACACATCTTTTTCTACCTAAGAAATCAGCAAGGGGCACCTGGGTGGCTCAGTCAGCTAAGCGTCTGACTTTGGCTCAGGTCATAATCTCTCGGTTGGGGAGTCCAAGCTCCACGTGGGGCTCTGTGCTGACAGCGCAGAGCCTAGAGTCTGTTTCAGATTCTGTTTCTTCCTCTCTCTCTCTCTCTCTCTCTCTCTCTCTCTCTCTCTGCCCCTCCCTTGCTCATGCTCTTTCTCTCTCTCTCTCAAAAATAAATAAACATTTTTAAAAATTAAAAGAAAGAAAAGAAATTGGCAAGAAGGCATCACCCTGTTTCCTGGTGCCCTGCCCCCACAGAATTTCAGCAAAGTGGGTTAGAGCAACAGGCCAGTAACCAGCCTTAACTACTTTACAATGGCACTCAGTTCTCCCACACAGATCGTTTAACCCAATCCTCACAAAACCCTGTGATTTAGTCACTGTCTTCCCTTGGCAGCTGGGTAACGGAGACTGAGAGAGGCACATTCACATGGCCAGGGAGCAGAGGTGCTGGTATCTGAGGCTGAGTCCTAGAACTCAGAGCTCTATGCACAGCAGCAGCTCCCCCCAAGGGCTACGATTCCGTATCTCCATTGGTTCTGTCCCAGAGAGGACTCTGTGCCCCTCCCTGGCACATCAACACACCTAGTCAATCTTATAAAAAGCAGGCAGCTGGTTAGGAAGACTAGTGAAGAAAATGTGGACACAAAGCCAAAGCTCTACCAAAGGGCAACTTCCAACAGTGCATCCTACTATTAGCACATCCATGGAAAGCAAAACCCAATCTAGATAGTCTTTGTCGATGGCCAGAAAGTTAGACACAAGTGGTACAATTCTGTGCATATGTTGGTACTGATGTGATCTGTAAATCTAAATCCTTTCTCCAGAAATTCTATCATTGTTTATGTGCACAGGAAGTGGGAGATTTATGGGGTGGAGGACTGCTTTATAAAAAGAGCATGCAAGTTAATAAATTAGTAAGTAAAGTACAACAATACCCTATGGGGAAAAACGTATACATCTCTACTCTGTGTAATGTGAATAATCATCACTCCATGCCCTCGGGTAGCCAAGTTAAATATGACAGGAGTGCACAAATCTAACCGGGCACCAGTGCAGTGACACAGTATGAAGTCTGAAAAGAAAAACCAGTGGTCCCTGCATGAGCCATCAGAGAGCCAGGAAGGAGTCAGATGCCACTCTGGGCCCACAGATTCCCGCCCGACGGGACCAAGAAGAGAAGCTAGGGGAGCATTCAGCATATCAAGGCCTATTTAGCCCAGTGCTGGGGTAGCCAGCAGGTGTGGGAAGATGTTCTTGCACTTTATAGCACAGCCTGATGCTTCCAGTTCTCTCACCGGCTCTGTGAGGTTGACTGGCAGCGATGGTTTTCCCAACCCCATCTCCCAGAGTGATGTTAGGAACCCGCGAGCATTCTTCATTGTGACACCACAGCAAGCGTCCAGGTGCCAATACAGACTCAGTTACGCCAGGCCTGTTTTTAGCTCTTAGAATCAGGGCTGATTTCTCAGGTTAACAAATTTTAGTGAAACTAAATTACCTTAGTTACCTAATTACCTCTTAATATCCTCATTAGAGAGAAGTGGGGAATATCACTACCAGAGAAAATCCCTAAAATCTCATTTTATCCGTAGCTTCATTGGCAGGACTACACAACCCCTTCAAAGATCCCCAACTGATAGCAGTGATGCGTGACACGATTGTGCCGCTCTCAAAAACATCCCTATGGGCACACTTGAAACACGGCGAGAGAGCTGCTGCCCACCTGCCTGCCCAGCAAGATGCATCAGCAACAAGACTGCGAGGCTCTCCGCAGGTGAAAGTTGTAGGTTATCTACCAACCCCAGACCTCAAAGGCAAGTGCAGACACATGTCAGCATCGCAAAGACTATCTGCAGAAGTAAGCCAGAGAGCCGCCGCCTCCAGTGATGCAGCTGTTTTGACCATACTTGCTTCCCTGGGGTTGACCATTGCAACAGATGCTGTCTTCCGAAGCAAACAAAAGAGCTACCGACCGGAGAGCCAGGCTCCTCTGTGCCATTCACCTCCATCTCACCAACCACCTCTCCTGGTCATGCTCAAGTTCAGTGCCAACAAACGCTGGTAGGGTCAGGAAGGGAGAATCAGGGGTGTAACACCAATTCAAGATATTTATCTTAAAGTGCTACCCTAGATGTCATGAGATC
This sequence comes from Neofelis nebulosa, assembly GCF_028018385.1. Lineage (NCBI taxonomy): Eukaryota > Metazoa > Chordata > Mammalia > Carnivora > Felidae > Neofelis > Neofelis nebulosa. Next base: position 39,012,439 of record NC_080796.1, read on the forward strand.
TTCAAACACAAAGGAAAAAGAGAAGTGTCCAAGGCACTCATAAATCGAGTGAGGGAGAAAGACCCACCCACCTATATTCTCCCCCTCCCCCCCCCCAAAAAAAACAGGATGGAAAGATGATAAATAGCCCAGATTTGGCTCACCAAATATAGTGTAAATCCAAGTCCCATTATTTAATTATAAAAATTGCCTTAAGACTGTGTCCCATTCTCCAGACTCTCTGGTAGGACCCTTCCTTCCTTTCTTCCAGATTATACAATTAGAGAACACTTTAGTTCTGGCATTTCTGACTGGCTTGATCTTTCTCATTATGTCACATGTGTTTGTTTTCTGTCTCCAACTAGATCACAGAAAAATTAAGCAGTTACTTGCTTTTCTGTCCCCTCATTGGCTTTAATATATTCTGTGTATAGTATGAGTTCTGTGCATGGTGCTGAATGAAACAGAAAATCTAGTATTTTAAATTCTGGTGTGGGGCCTTGAGAAGACCAGAATTCTTGAATTGCTCAAGTGTGTACAGGAATCTGTCCACTTTCATCAAGTCACAGAATTCTGCTGATATATAGGATCAGAGAGAGAAGGGACCTTTTAAATCTTAAGGTGTTTTGCAGATGAGTGAGTGATGCCCAGAAACCTCTAGTTACTTTCTCAAGGCTGTGAAATAAATGAAGAATCTAGGACTAGAATCATGGGTGTCTGAAGTACCAGACGAGAGTAAAGATGTCACAGAACCAAGAGAGAAAATGAGGAACCACCCTCCAGTAGAGCAGAAGGAGACGATATATATTTGCATCTCATCCCAGCTGAATAATTTGCTTGGGTAATCAGATGCACATTCTCCGCTAAACGCTTTCCAGTTCATTATTTTGCTTAAAAGTGATTAAAAGGTTCAAAAATAATTATCTATTTCCATTGACAAAATGGATTTCACTGCAATAGACTCAGTGTATTAATAAACACTTACACATGCCACTCTATGAAAAACATATTGTCTGCAAATAACCTTTCAATTAGAAACAGATGCTGTGGGCTTTCAGATTCTGAAGTGTTTTTATTTTAAATGGCCTGGTCGCAAACCAGGCTGGCAGCAAGCTGTTCTTCCTTTCTCTTCAGGATCTGTTTCGAAGACCTGACCTTCCCGTGGGATCTCACATGACTCCAAAGCACCCAGGATTCACAGCCTGCCAGGCCAGAATGTGCTTCTGAATCTGTCCTCTCAATAAAGATCGCCCCACCTCGGCCACTAAGCAGTTTCCACGCTGCCTTGGGACGAGGAAAGGAAAGAGTGTTGGTTGTGGTCCCTGTGGATAGTTCCCATCAACAAAGATGTTCTGAGCACCTGTTAGACCCCATGAGAGGTACTTCCCGTGAGTTCTTTCTCCTCATCCTTGAAGCAGATGGTATTGTAGACAAACGGATGAGAAGTCGGCAACAACAGTCCTCACTTGGGGAGCTGAGTGTTGTACGTGCATTTTACACGCATTAACAAATGTAAGATAGCATCATTATTGTCTCCACTTCACAAATGATAAAATCAAGGCTCAGACCTACTACGCAACAGGGTAGGAATTCAAATCCAGGTGGCCTAGGCCACAGCCTGTGCTTCTAACCGCTCTGCTCTCCCACCTCTCTGCAGCCTCCCGTGATGACAGTCTACTCTTCCAACAGGGCTCCTCCTCTTAGCCCATGCCAGGGATCCTCTTCCCACTGTCCCTTTACCTAGAGGCCAAGGGTCCTCCACCCTTTCAGGTTTACAGAACACCTGAAATAAATACAGTCTGCTCGACAATAACACACTTCTTTAAATACCGTAGTTCCTATGGAATTGGCAAATAGGAGGACAATATCCATATAAAACAGAAGCTGGGTCGGATTTTATGTATTTTTTTCTTAGCCCCCAAGTAAAAGCATCCAAACACAAGGCTCACTGGCAGAGCTGCCCTACATTACTGTCCAGATACCCACTCATCCCGTCCCTGGCTCCCACTGGCCCAGCTGAACCACATGCTCTTAGAGGCACCTTGGGCACACTTCTCCACGACCCTGTGTAGAAGAACAACACAAAACAGGGACCCAGAGCCACCCATCTCAGTCATGGCTCAAGCCGTGCAAAGCTGGCGAGTACTTCCCCCCACCTCCCTCTGCCCTTGTCTCCAGAGCCCAGCAGCCTGGGCCCCTCCCTAGGGCCCCTTCCACCATAAAGGCTGACACTAGACTATTTATTTCCTAGGAATTCAGGGTGACACTTCCCAGTTGTGCTAATACTTTTATTAGGATTGTTACTGTTTCTCAGTGTCCTGGACAGAGTTGTGTAGGTTTTGAATGATCTATCCAACTCTATTTTTTCCATAAATCTTATTGTTTTTGTGTGTGCAATTTTACTGAAGTTTTTCAAGTTGCCTCACATTTTGGTGGAAACACTTGAATTGATATCAATACTTAAAAGAATTAAACTCTACCCAATGACCTTGAGATTCCTGCGGTCCCTCTTCAGCACTGAGTTCTGTGAGAAGAGATCTACTTACAGTCTTGACCACGCTCATTTACATAGTGTGATAGAGTTTTTCATTGCAATCAACAGAATCCACTCTAGCTAATTTAAGCACAAAAGGAATGTCTTAAAGGACATTAGGTCACAGAATACCTGGGTGGGCCAGCAGATCAGGTCAGGCTCAGAGATGATCGGGCAACCAGACTGCTCTGCAGATGCCAGCGGTGCTGTGGCTGTTACCACAGACGTGAGATCAGCCCCTGTCTGGGCTGATCTGGAAGCTGCACTTCTCTCCACCACCCTTACCAGAAACACTTCTGTGGGGTCTTTCTTGTGGTCTCTTCTAAATCAAAGTTACCACTCTGATACATCTGAGTGATGGCCTGGGATACATTCTGACCTGAGATACAAGGGAGACCCAGAGACTTTTGACTTGTGCTTTGAGGAGGTAGATTTCCTATGGCCAGAAATTCTCCAAAAGCGAGACTGTGTTCCAAAGATACTGAATAGCCAGAGTATAGAGAAAATGTCCATGACCCTCAGGAAGGAAATCTTAACACAACTCTTCACATACACTGACCTCCTGGTACTAGGCTGGTGCCTTACTAAGCTCCTGCCCCACAGCAAGTTGACCCCATTCCTCACAGCCTGCTTGCTTTAGTGTTGTGTCTAATGAACACCAGCTACACAGCATGTACCCTCACTGCAACACAACTGGGTCATAAATGTTGACCAATATTTGGAACCAACCCCACGATTCCCAGGCTGCACTTCTTAATAAGCAATGTTCGAAGGCATAACATTCCCATGAGCACACTGGGATTTTGACAATCCTCCGAAACAAATGATGGAGAAGTAACTCACTACATGGACTCCCAGCATCATACCTATTCTCTGGTATCCCAGCAACTCCTTATTCCCACAGACTGCAGGGTATACCCAATTCCCAGCTCACCGAGGATACTGTCTCACACTCTTCTCATTGGGCTAAAGCTATGTGGATGCAAATGAATCTGCTCTAATTAATACGAAAGTGTACATCACTGCAAATGTTGGTATTATTAGCACTGGTGATGATATTCCTCACGAAGGATCCTCTACTCTAGTATATTAATTAACAGGCTGTACTATACATTTTCTATTGAAGCTTTCTTCTTCAGTAGGCCAATACCATCGTCCAAGTGAGGACTTTCGACATGATAGGATACACGTGCATATGTCCATTTTGACTACAGCTACACTTTCCCAGCAAACTTCCTAGTCACTCATTTCCGAGTTACTGCTTAGAATCTTGGCCTGACTTTGACCTTCCAAATGGCATGGAAAGCCTTGCACGGCCTGGCCCAGGACAACTTCCCAGCCTCACTCCGTGCTCCAACCACAAGGACCTTCTTTCTTTTCTTTCTCGTGGAATACACCCTGCCCCTCCACCCCAGCTTTGGGTATGTTTTTCCCCCCCACCCTTGACCCCAAGCATTGCCTCCTAGGGGAACCTTCCCCATGGCGGGCTCTCCCCCAGCCTGATCCCACCTACATCAGGTGCTTTGTGACACACACCTGTAGGACCATGTGTCTCTCCTTTTTGGCACTACTGGCTGCTGTACCTTTCCAGACACGCATATGGTCTTTAACAAACACTTCTCTGCCCCTAAACCCTAAGCTCCATGAGTGTAGGAACTATGTTCCTTTTGCTAACTACTGTCTTTCAAGTACGGAGTAGGGGAGAGTGGGTATCAAGACTGATAAATAAGTGAATGGATCCATACATTTAGAATGATTGATCTCACCCAGTTGGCACTTACCTATTTGCTTGGTTTAACCCAAAATTTTGAAGTATCTGACTGTCTTCCTAAGGCAACATTTCACAAAGGGGAAACTGAAGCAGTAATATTAAAAAACTTGCTGGTAAAGCCACATAACTAGTAAGTGCCAGAGCTGGCTTGGGTTTGGCCTACAGCCGTCTCCAACCTATGGGCACAACCATCCGTTGCCAGGTGCTCAAAGGAAAATGCAGAAGAAACCAAGCTCCCAGTTCTGGCCTTCCGGGGTGGCAAGTATGATGACAATGATGATGGCGATGACGACAACTAACAATTACCAAGTGTTCACTCCACTGAACACCATTTAAGCACTTGATGTATATTATGCCATTTAATCCTCAAAAAAACAAAAACCCGTTAAGTAGGTATCACTATTAATACCCACTTACTGACGTGAAAAGTCAAGCACGGAGCTGCCTAGTTGCTCATGAAGTCAACAGTGATGCAACCAGCTCTCAAACCCAGGCCGCCTGAGCCTGGACCCCAAGCCACTGACTGTGGTCAGCAAGACAGAGCGCGCCCATGGGGGCATCTAGCTCTTCCAGGGAAGTCAGCAGGGCTTAGCAAAAGAGGTGTCCTCCAAACCAGCTGCCAAGAAGGCCTCTGCAGAAAGAGGGGACCGGCGTGCACAGAAAGAAGAAAATGAACTAGCAAGTCTTGCTCAGGGAACAAAAAGAAATTTAAAGAGAATGCTCACGGGGCTGTGAGGTCTTAGAAAAAGCCCTTGAACAGTTGCCTGAGGGAGGAGGGGGCTAATTAAAACTGATTTTTGTTTCTAAGCTATTTTGTTCTTTTTTTTTTTTAATTTTTTTTAACATTTATTTATTTTTGAGACAGAGAGAGACAGAGCATGAACAGGGGAGGGGCAGAGAGAGAGGGAGACACAGAATCTGAAATGGGCTCCAGGCTCTGAGCTGTCAGCACAGAGCCCGACGCGGGGCTCGAACCCACGGACCGTGAGATCATGACCTGAGCCGAAGTCGGACGCTTAACCGACTGATCCACCCAGGTGCCCCTCTAAGCTATTTTGACTCAATGCCCTTGGGCCTGAGGGGACTGACTGGAAAGAAGAAAATAAAGGTGAGGTTCACAATAGAAGGCAAGTGAAAGATGAAGTGGGTTTCAGTTATGGTGTATGAGCATGTGCAGTTAATATCTATAGGAGGAACTAACAGAATTTAGGAACCAAAATGGATATGGGGCGTGAGGAAGTAGGACATTTCCAGAATATCCCCAGGGCTTCTACTCTGGTTGATGGGGGGGGGGGTGGCTGGGGGAGGGAGAAGAGTAGGGTTGGGACATGAGGGGAGGTAAATAAGGAGTCCCATTTGAGGCAAGCTGAATGGCTAATAAAGTAGATGCTTATCATTCAACTGGGCGGGCAGAAATACAACAGAACACCCAGCATCTCTACAAGGGAAGTAGACAAATGGCATTATCATGTAGACCAGTGTTAGGCCAGAGAATGTTCTGTGATGACAGAAATGTTCTATCTCTGCTCTGCAGTGTCCAATAAGGTAGCCAGTAGCTACACATGGCTATTAAGCACTTAAAATGTAGCTAGTGCCACTAAGGAACTGAACTTACAGTTGTGTTGACTTTTAATCATTTATATTTTATTTATAATAAATAATACAGCTAGTAGCTACTATATTGTAAATCTGGACAACACAAGTGGCCCTCTAGTATTAAACACACCAAAGCTGCTTATCAAAGACTGCTGAGATTGGAAGGGACCTTGGAGTTTATCGGGTATAATTCTCTCATTTCACAAATAAGGAAGCTGAGGTCCAAACAGGAGAAGACACTTGCATGAAGTCATTCCAGCAAGAGAGCAGAAAGGCAGACTACTGTCGTGGTCCTCTGCATCTGATCCAGTGTCCTTGCCTCTTCGTGGACTGCTTCTGTTCTGATGTAAAAATAGCTCCAGTTCTGACTCTGGCGTGTGGAACTGAAGCAGCTCATGGGAAAAGCCGAGTAAAGATCACACACTCTCTCCGCTCCACTAGACATACCAAATTTCATTGGGTAAGTAACCCCATCAGATATTTTCATTGCAAATTACAGAACCCACTCTGATCAGTTTTAATATGAAAGGGATTTATTAAAGAAGGATCAGCAATTTGCACAGTCTCTGAGAGAGGGTCTCAAAGCCAGGCTTGGAGGCTATGCGGTCAGGACAAATCACACTACCACTGCTGGAGTAGTGATGGGGACCCTACCGTGCCTGCCACTTGGCTCAGGGGAGAGGCTCCCAATCACCAGTGCTGGGTGAGAGGCCCCAAACCCGGACCTCTGCCTCTCAAAGCTGGATGGCACTGCCGCCAGGCTCACCAGCATGCATTCCAGGTCTTACCTGCACGTACCTGTTCTCATCGGAGTCTAAAATAGAGGGAAGGGGGAATCTGAGACCCTTCCCACACTGCAGGAAAGCAAATTTCTGGCTTCCATCTGGCATGGAAGCCCCATAGGGCAGAATGATCCCAGGAACTAGAAAAAGAATCCGAAAAAGAGGCAGCACCACCATCATTACTTAACAAATGTCCTGTCAAGTAAATAACCCATCTGCACTAGCTCAGACCGCATGGATCTCACAGCCTGTCTTGCTCAGCAGCATCCCTGACTCAGAGCTTTTTACACTTAAAATAATGTCTCTACACTGCAAATTTTCTCAATTAATTCACCAGTGGCTCTTCTTGATTTTTTTAAAAGATACATTTATTCCCTGGAACATCTGTATTGATAGAAGCTATGTATGGTAGGAAGTGAATTCTGCATTTCAACTCTCAAGAACATGAAGGGTTTCTTTTAGTTTTCTTTTTTTTTAATCTGGGTTTTCTAATTAACAAACCTAATATAGCACAGCCGTGAAGATGAAGAATTCTAAAAACTTCTTCCTCAAAAGTGGTGGCAGTAAGACAGAAGCAAAGTAGATCTGAGAAATCTTCTAAGAGCTGAAAATTACTGTAATGTGGAGCATAATCATCAAGGCCATTCCAACCCCCAGATTCTACAAAGAAAGGAAAGGACCACAAGCCTCTCCAAGTGTTTCAGTCTGGAGAATAAATAAGAAAAGCTGTCTTGGACTGTGACCGTGATGGGTGAAGCTGGGGGAGGGGACGTGGTTTTTGACAAGAAAGGGGAGAAAACACCAATGCCTTATGTGAGGCCTTTCAGGAGCAAACCAGATGGGACTCTGCTCCAGGCAGCCCCAGGAGGGAGCCAGCGTTGTGGATGTAGGAGGCCTCCTGTCCTAACAGTGGCTGACATCCAAGAAGAGAGGCACTGGGAGAGGAGCGCTGAGGGCTGAGAACAGGCCTTCGGAGACCCTGCAGATAAAGTTCCAGGGAAAAACGAGAGGCTGGGCTTGTAGGGAGCTCCCAAGACAAGATGGTTACTTCTCACCAGGGGAAGGCTGCAAACCTCCATTCTGAGCGAACCTCCTGGAGCCAACCCCACTCTCTCCAGCTGCCCATGCTTCTAGAGAGGGCCTACTGCCACGTTCCACCATGGTTTCATTGCCTCCAAGTTAATGCCCATGTGCACAACCATACCTTTTACAATATACCAAGCAAACATAAGCAGAGGGAAATAGAAGGGTAGTTTGGGGCTAGTGTTCCTCAGCAGAGCAGCTCTCACAGCAGCTGCTTGTCAGAGAACCTTCCCTGGGGAGCAAGGACAGGCCTGGGTCACCGAGCTCCAGCTTGGGGTGGAGCAGCATGGCAATGGCTGAGGTTCAAGAATCCCAATTTCACTAACTTGCCAGCTCAGCCTGTCGCAGTGAGTTTTGAAAAATATAAATCAAATCATGTTATTCCCCTACTTACAACCTTCCAGTGGGCTTTAAAAGGGAACCCAATCTTCTCCACAGTCTGGCAGTGGCCTCTGCCCCCAGACTTCTGTGGATTCCTTGCTCCATGACCCCGCAAGCCCCACAGCTTCCGTCCCTTCTATTCCTCACGGGCCTCCTCTTCATCTCAGGGCCTCGGTGCCTGCCCTGCTCCCTGCCTGGAACAGCCTAGCCCAGACCCTGCTCTGGCTGCCTCCTCCTCCTCACTCACATCTCTGCTCAGTCCCCAGGTGCCTCAGAGAAGCCTTTCCTATCTTTCCTGTGCGGTCACAAAAGGCTCTCAGCCTGTGCCTTCCCATCACCTCATGGGAGTCACTGTGCCCACTGACTTGTTTGCTTGTGTATTCTGTCTCCACCGACTGCAATGCAAGCCAACTGACGGCAGGACATTGTCCACCTATCACTGCCTTTCCCCCAGCTCCTGGAAGACTACTAGGACCACTTACTGGTTACAGAAATGGATTACGTGAAAAGATAAGGAGATGGTTACCAATAAGTCCGTTACATTTTTAAGAGTTAAAATTTATTCATTCAAACATTAAAAAAAAAAAATTAATGGTGCCAGACGCTCAGGCAGCCCCCCTACCCTCTGTGTCCTTGGGTTACTCAGACTGGGAACACTGGGTTTCAGCTCTGTCATGAAGGAAATGAACTTAATCTGTTGCTTTCCTTTTTGTTTTAATGGAAAAAGCATTGCATTTTTAAAAAATGAGATATAATTGACATATAACATGTTAAAAACAAGGCAACAGACCCAAAATGGAGTTGCTAATGCTAAGCCCCACATCGAGACTTAATCAAATGGAGACTTAACTGCAGTTTCCACTCTCCAAGAAATGGATCAATCAGGAATCACTACATCAGCACAGGTTAGGTAATGTGACCCACAGACCGCAGTCATTCCCTTTAGCAAAGTAAGCAAAGTAACCCTGCAAAAACCAATCCAGTTTTTCGCCTAGTTTTTCTTTGTTCCCACTCTCTCCTGGCTATGCAAGTCTTTCATTATATACAGCTCCTCAGGGCTCCTTTCTCTCTGGCTAGATTGCTTGCTGCCCTGTTTTGGTTCCTTTTTGCTCAAATAAACTCTTCAAACTTTACACACGCCTCGGTGTATCTTTTAACAAACATCCTATTAAATTTCAGGTACACAGCATAAAAGGCCCAATATGTGTATGTTGCAAAGTGATCACCAGGGTAAGTTTAGTTAACAACCATCATCTTGTGTGGTTACAAATTTGTGTGTGTAATGAGAACTTTTAAGATCTACTTTCTTAGCAACTTTCAGATTTGCAATTCAGTATTATCAGCTGTAATCACCACACTATGCATTACATTCTCCGGGACTTATTGATTTCACAACAAGAAGTTTGGACCTCTCAAAGGGCCCTCTGTACATTAGACACTATGGGGTATTATTGGAAATGTATTCATGAACCAGACCCTGCTCTCAAAAAGCTCACTGTTGAGGAGGAATGTTTGAGATGCGCAAGCTATAGGCTCCAAACTTCCCTGAGCATACGGGTCACCTGGAGTGGTAATGATACTGATTCCTGCCACCTTGCCCCATCTAAAATATTCTGGCAGAATCCCATGGTCTTGGAAGCTTGGGAGGTAGTGCTATCAAAGGAGAAAGAGGAAGGCTGCTTGGAGGAGGCAGCATTGAGATGGACTTGAGATGGGGCAGGATTTGGATGTGGAGGAGGGATGGGCGAATCAGGCGTAGGAAACACATGAGCAAAGGAAAGAAGCCAGGAAATTTGGGAGGGACAGAAAGCCGCATTTGGTTCCATTTGGCCACTGCGCAAAGGGAAATAACGGTGGAAAGGCAGCATGAAGACCAACTGTGGTGGCCCAGGACATGAGGGTATAGTCTGGTTTTGACTGAAGGGAAGAGAAGTACCGACTGGTTCTGAGAAGGGAGTGACAGCATCAGGTAAGTAGGCAATTTACAGAGGAGCAACTGGTGGCTCATAAAGGGTTAACGAGCTACCTAACGTCACACTGGTGGAAGGAGAAAGGCCAGAACTCAAACCTGCTACTCTGATTCCAGAGGTAAGGGGGTGGGAGGAGAAGGACAGAACTGTTCCTTACTGAGTCCTCAGTGTTTCCAGGCACAGAGCTAAGTGATTAGCATGTATTATCCCACCTCACCACACCTGTAGGAGTAAGAAGCCTGAGTTTCAGACAAAAGTGCATCTCCTTTCTCCAGAAACAGGAAGGAAAGGGTGATGGGGAAGATGTGAAGGAGACAGACTCAACAGGATTGGGAAACTGAGCAAAGGAACAATGGCGGAAGCAGGGCAGCGCCATGGAAGAGGGGACAGTCTCGTGGAAGGGGGTAGGGACAGCCTGGTAAAGGGGGGCAAGCCCCATGGATGCAGGATAGCTTCTCTTCGGCACCCTGCCTGCATTTTCATTAACTGCCTCTGTCGGGCCTGCTTTGGACTGTGGCTTTCTTCACTTTTTATTTAAAACACTTTGTTACCGGAACACCACACAGATCATTAGCTGCTGGTTTTCATAAACCACAAGCGGAATGAAAGAAAGGTTTAAAAAGAATGCTGTGCTACTGCAGTCGCTTCAGAGAAGATGAGCTTGCAGCAGGCAGGGACAAAAGACACTTGGTGGCTCCCCCAGGTGCCACTTCTCCCTTCCAGTTGCCACAAAGAGAAAATCAGCAGGGCCTAATTAGGACTGCAAAGACGCAGAGTGTAGGCTCACCTCAGGTGGGAGCAGCTCTTAATCAGCACATTTGCTTTTCATGCCACTATTAAAATTTATTTCCTTGGACAAACGAAAGTTGACTTCCACGTTATATTTATAAAATTAAAACTCCAAAATCCTAGGGGCACCTGGGTGGCTCAGTCAGATCAATTCTCGATTTTGGCTCAGGTCATGATCCCAGGGACGTGTGAACAAGCCCAGCACCAGGATCTGCATGGAGCATGCTTAAGATTCTCTCTCACTTCCTTTGCCCCTCTGCACACACTCTCTCTCCCTCTCTCTTTCAAAAAAATAAAAATAGGGGCACCTGTGTGGCTCAGTCGGTTGAGCATCCGACTTCGGCTCAGGTCGTGATCTCAGAGTCTGTGAGTTTGTGCCCCGCATCGGTCTCTGTGCCGACAGCTCGGAGCCTGGAGCCTGTTTCGGATTCTGTGTCTCCCTCTCTCTCTGACCTTCCTCTGTTCATGCTCTGTCTCTCTCGGTCTCAAAAAAAAATAAATAAAGGTAAAAAAGAATTAAAAAATAAAAATAAAAATACACAAAATAAATTAAAAAATAAATTTTTTTTAAGTTTATTTAGAGAGAGAGAAAGCATGAGTCGGGGAGGGGCAGAGAGGGAGGGAGAGAATCCAAAGCAGGCTCCATGCTGCCAGCTATGGAGCCTGATATGGGGCTTAAACCCATGAACCACGAGATCATGACTTGAGCCAAAACCAAGAGTCAGAGGCTTAACTGACTGAGCCACCCAGGCACCCCTAAAAAATAAAAAAAATTAATTTAAAAACATCTAAAATCTTATGTAACAAATCAGGTATTTGCCTCTGAATTATCTTATGTGTGTATTTAGAATATATACATAACAGGGGCGCCTGGGTGGCTCAGTCGGTTGAGCGTCCGACTTCAGCTCAGGTCACGATCTCACATTCCGTGAGTTCGAGCCCCGCGTCGGGCTCTGGGCTGATGGCTCAGAGCCTGGAGCCTGTTTCCGATTCTGTGTCTCCCTCTCTCTCTGCCCCTCCCCCGTTCATGATCTGTCTCTCTCTGTCCCAAAAATAAATAAACGTTAAAAAGAAAAAAATGTAAAAAATAAATTAAAAAAAATAGAATATATACATAAGTTTTATCTTTCTTTTATATTTATGTACAAAAATATCTACACACACATACAATAACTCAGAGACAAAATGCCTGTGTATATATGCATATATACGCATCTTGTGTGTGTGTATATATACACACATATACACATATATGTATACACATATACATATGTGTGTGTGTATATGTGTATATATACACATATATATATATATCTTTAGTTGTTTCACGTATTCATTTTAGTGTTTCTAAACTCCTAGACTGAATACAGATGCTAATTATCTTCCTATTACCATCTGGTTCTCACTTCGAGGGCCAAATGCCTACCTTCCTCTCCTTAACCTCTGTTTCCAGAGCAGCTGAGAGCCTAAACGGGGATCAACTATCTGAAGGAAAGAGGCAGGCTTATCCCCAGCTCTCTTCCTTCTTCTCGGGAGGAGTCTTTAACCCAAATTAATTCTTCATTTGACTGCTTGCCTTCTTAAAGGCAGACTCTTTTGAACATTTCACACATCACAGAATCCAAGACATATTTCAAATGATGGTGAGCAGACTTCTTTGTCAACACCATGAATGCTACAATTAACTACAGCAAATGTGGTGGTAGACTCTGTGCTACTCAAAATAAAGGAGGTTAAAAAACTACCCTGTGATTCATGAAGCTCAAAACACCAACATTTTTTAGCCCAAACAACCCTTCTTTTCCGCGCTAGAGCTAGTTTTATGAATGGGTCGGGTATAGGGTGTCACCCAGGGAAAGCCAAAAGCAGCTTTGTGCCTTTCAGAATTCAGTGAGCCATTAATTCACACATTACTGCAATTCGCTGCCCTCTGGCAATTCAAAGACTCCAGACTGTGCTGGAATCTCGGGATCCCCCTCCAGAGGAACAAAAGGCACCACAAGAAGTGAACAGTTCTCCCATTCTACCTTCTCTCTCACCAGAGCAGAACGCTTCAAAGGGGCACACACTGTTTCATACAAACATTAGCATCTCTGTAGGATTAAATCTACACTATATTGAACACCATTCTAAAAGCAGAATCTGTTTACTTACAGAAAGGAATTTCTCTTCTACTCTGGAGATCTCAAATAGCTTTAGGGCCACACCAGAGGCTCAGTGACGTTTTCTATTTGCCGAAGAAGTATCAGTGGCAGGAGCCCACACTCTGCGTTTCTGCTAGTCCTGACAGGACATCAAGATGCTATCCTTAGGACAAAAGTAGCGACTCTGATGTACTCACACATGATCTTTAGAATAAAAATGGAAAATAGTGGTAAAGAAAACTCATTTTGCTATTTACAAAAAAAAATCCTTATTTGAAATGAATTATCTAGCTGAGTATAAATACTATAGAAAAGAAGATGAAAGTACAGCTAGTGTTTTTTCTAATTTTTAAATGTATAAGAATAATGGCAATGCAAAAATTGTAAAAGGAAGACAGACAAATTTAATCTTCCAGACATCACAGAAGATGGAAGGCTTCAGGTCTTCTTTTAAAAGTCAGGATGACATCCTGTATCACTTAAAACTATTCCCTAATGTGAGGAACTCAGAGAAGGGCAGGAGGGCAGGTACAAAGCAGTTACAGCGTGCGTTTGTGAGAAGGGTGCAGCTGCCTACAACTCTGGGTAAAATGGAAAAATGCCTGGGGACGCCTGGGTGGCTCAGTTAAGTGTCTGACTCTTGATTTGGGCTCAGGTGGTGATCTCACGTTTCCTGAGATGGAGCCTGAGCCAGGCATCGAGCTCTGTGCTAATGTGGAGTCTGCTTAGGATTCTCCCTCTCCCCTCCCCACCCCCCGCCCCACTCTCTGCCCTCCCCTGCTCACAACTCCCACCTCTCTCTCAAATCAATAAACTTAAAAAAAGAGAGAAAAATGCCTCAGTCAGCAAGAATCCAACCCAACATCACTAATCATTTTTACTTTCTTGCCAAAACTAAACTAAGCTAAACTTAAACATGCTACCCTGGTCTTTAAAATGAAACAGAGCTATTTTCTTCCATAATCTCTCTTCCCAGATTGGGCTTTTTTTTTTTTTTTTTCCTTTTTCTTTTGTAGAGTTACATTAAGAATCCCAACCAAAAGCCTTCTTCTGGCGCTATTCTTAAGTGAGTTGTGATTACTGTTTCCTGAAAGTCTTTCCTTTGATTTCTGTGAGATTTGGAAGGACTGAGGTCACTCGATTTTTCCCACAGTCGTCATAAAACACCAATACCAAAAATGCTCACATTTCATTAAACGTGACAGCTCCTTCCTGCCCCACAGCTCAGTGAAATACCCCAACAGCTTAAAGGGAAGCATGCCCCTCCTTGCAGTTGCCTGGGCTGGGATTACAGATAGGGCTCCTGGCTTTGTGGAAATTTATGTCATTCCAGAGAAGTCGACATTGCTTCCATCAACATAAAAGATGCAGCTGATTAATTTCAGGGAGGCTGCAGTTTCTCTTATGCCAAACACAAAGTGTTCAATACAGCCCGATGACCCAGAGTACATGTTAAGAGCTTGTTGTAGCCAATAAATGTAGTTAATTAAAAAAAAATCGATGCCAATTTCTCCAACACCTCCTCTTTTACAAAGGGAATATATTTTCTTCTATTACCCAATACAGGGTGAGGATTCAAGCAGCACTGCCTCACTCTTCCAACCCTCCAGTTCTCCGCAGTGACTGAGTAACAGGAAAATGCACTCCCTGCCTTTGCTTCCCAGCTCCCAGGGCAATCACTCGCTGCTTCTCTCCACCCAACTGAAACCACTTTCTCTAAGTCTAAAGGACACTTAACACCTTCTGGTGACTAAATACAAGAGCCCCGCCAATTAAAAAGAAAAAAATCTCCACTCAAACCACCCTCTCCACCAGCTGCCTGGCCTTTCTTCCTTCTCCTTCACAGCTTAACTCCTTTTTTTTTCTTTTGACACACACACACACACACACACACACACACACACACACACACACACACACAGAGGGAGTGTGAGCAGAGGAGGGGCAGAGGGAGACTGAGAGGGGGAGAGAGGAAAAGAGAGAGGGGGAGAGAGACAGAATCTCAAACAGACTCCACGCTCAGCACAGAGCCCAACATGGGGCTGGATCCCATGACCCTGGGATCATGACCCAAGCAGAAGTCGAGTGAGATGCTCAAATGACCGAGCCACCCAGGCACCCCCACTGCTTAACTCCTTGAGACAGTTGCTGCTGCCACTCCATCACCCGCCCCTCACACAGTGCCCCAACCCGCTTCAACCTGACTTCAAGGCCATCATGCCAGTGAAATAGTCCTCACTAAGGCGCCCATGAGAAACAGTGCTCAGTCCCCTTCAGTCTTAACCTCCCAAGCCAGGAGCAGAAAGGATGCATTTCTAAAGGGAGCTACAAATAAAGGGGTGATACCCCCACCCCATCCTGGGATTCCTAAGAGATGGAGAACTGGCGGCTCCCAGCAACTACCTCCCCCCAACATCTCCACCCTCCAGCTCCCAAAATGGGAGGAGCATAAAGGAAGGAACTCAGAGTCTTCAAATTCTTGGCTTGGTGCAGAGTGTATCATGGCCATGGGGGAAGGGGGTGGAATGAGGAGACTTCATCACAGAGACTGGGCACTCCTGCAAGAAGGGGAGACTGACCCCCTCATTCCCCAAGTGGATACACAACAAACATGTTGATTTGCTCTGCCCTTACCAGAGCAAAGGAAAGGAAAACTGCAGAGAGATGTCAGGGCAGAAAGAAGCCTTACCTCCTACTTCTGCTTGGTTCACAGAACACTAAGATGACTAGTTAGAGCATCTCACCAGTACCACCCAAAAGGGCCAACCACCAGGACAAAGGGATCCCAGCACCAGTTACATTAGAAACACTGAACTTCCCCCTTACCCTCCTCCCCACCCAACATAGGAAATGCGGTTGGATCCCAGAAGAAGGAAAGGCAGGAGGGGTCCCAGAGGCAGACCACCCCTCCCCCCACCTCAAGGCCCCTCACACCATAAGCCTGGCAAGTGATAAGCTCAGGGAAAGCTTTAACTCAAATGCCTGTTTTTCTCATAGTGGTATTCCCAGACATATCCAAGTACGTGGCCCATGACAGGATTAAGAATTCTTTGTTGAATAAATGGCTGAACAGTTTCTTCTTAATCCTTGCCCCCCTTGTCCTTTCTGCCTCATTTTGTTCATTCACTCGAAGCACAAATGTCTGTTGAAGATTGACTCTACAATCTAATCACAGAAAGGCGACTAAGACACGTTCCCTGCCTTCAAGAAGTTAGTAGAGAAAATAAAGTACAAACTTGCATCCGCCACAAGGATCAGGTGAACAGTGGCATGGTAGCAGGACAAAGTACCAAAGACACTAACTCAAAAATCCAAACCACTCCTGGAAGTGTACCCAGACGGCTTTTATCAGCGTACACATGGAATCCTCATGCCTGCCTTTTCGGTGAACTCTGGTCTTTCATCCCTCCTGCTGTAATGCATTTACCCTTTAATGCATCGAGGGTAGTAGTTAACACACTACCATCTATGTGTGATATCCTGGAGAATGCTAGGGAAATCTATATTCCTTGGGCCTAGGGTGGGCCAAAAAGATTTCAATGCACACCTTTGGATGAGGCCCTGGAGAAATGACGAGGTGTGGGTGGCCTTTCTTGGAACACCACTGTATGTGATGCAGCACGAAGGAAATGTTGTGGGTTTAGGATAAAGGCGATGCCAATGATGCACGTTTCCCTTCAGACAGCATCTTACCCACACAAAGACGGCCCTGCATGGTGGCGAGCTGAACCACTGTAACACCTACCCAAAAAATCACATGGGATTTATAACTGTGTATTAGCAGACTCTTAGAATTAGCATTTACAGTCTCCTATTTGCAGAAAGCAAATCACTCTCCATAATTTCTAGTTCCCTTGTAATCACTAGCTTACAGTCCTTCGGAAACCATTATTGCTTCTCACGTGCCTTTCTGACAAGCGTTTTTTATGACCATTTTTCACCGTTATTAGAATAATACATGCCCAATACAAAAAAAATCTAGAAAATACAGCAAAGTTGACAGCAGAAAAATATGTAAATTTTTACCAGCCCTGTTAATATTCTGGTATATTTCCATTTAACCTCTGTTTGATTTAATAGATATTTGGAATTAATATGCCCCATAAGCCACTCTGGTAAAAATCACCAATAAACTTAGGATATAAACTGCCATCTGTAATCTCTTCCAATTATGAACGAGGTTGTATCTGCATGACTATAAAACAACCAGTAGATTCAACTTTAAAAGCTTAAATTCAATGGAGGGAAAATTGGTGAAGTGGGTTAAGGTATGAAGGCAAGCTAACTCTCTTCACTTCTCTATTTGTCTTCCCAGCAGCCCAGCACTTGGAACAAGTTTGCCCATGCTTTTGGGAAACTACCACTTTAGCTATAAACTGCTTTACATAGAAGTTCCTCTGACTGTTTAAAAAAAGGATAATTTTGCGTGCAATTCTTGGAGGCCCAAAACACCGTAATGTTAGCAGTGTGTGGGTTTTTTTTTTTTTGACAAGTGTACAATTGCCATTATTTAACAAGATATTTAAAAAGGATTGTATTTTCATCTCAGTCTTCCATAATAGACATGCTATGCAATGATATCTAGAATTAAAATGATGGGCTTACCTGATTAAGAAATCATGCAGTCCAACGTCAAAATACCTGTTCAAAGAAGACACAGACAAGTATATCAGTAAAAGAAATGCGCAGCAATGGCAGACTTGACCAAAAACATGTAAATTGCATTCAGAGCACGGTGAATAAATCAATCACTCTGTAACAGAGGTTCTCAAAGTATAGCCCCTGGAGTGGGGCCACTACAGCAGCATTACCTGGGAACTTGCTGGACATGCAAATTCTCAGACCCTACCTCAGGCATACTGATTCAGACACTCTGGGGATGGGGCTCAGCAATTAGATTTGACAAGCCCTCCAGGCAATTCTGATGCAGAACCACTGCTCTATGATAGCAAAAGTGTCTCAGCAAGTCTACGCTTTTTCTCTAGAAAAAAAAAAAAAAAAAGCCACAGGGTAGATTTTGTCACTTTGCCAATAGGTGAGTCCTTTTATCACACTAGTTGTCTTAGATGTTTACTTGCTCAAAAATAAATGAAATTATGTTTTACAAGTACAAAACCATGCTGGCCAAAGGTAAGAACAGGGGTGGGGAAGCGTCACCTCTGTCCTTCCATGCTCCTCCCAGCCGCAGTCCCCAGAGCATTTTTTTTTTAAATTTTTTAATGCTTGTTTATTTTTGAGAGACAGAGACGGAGTGTGAGCAGGGGAGAGGCAGAGAGAGAGAGGGATACCCAGAATCCTAAGCAGGCTCCAGGCTCTGAGCTGTCAGCACAGAACCCAACACGGGGATCAAATTCACAAGTTGCGAGGTCACGACCTGAGCCAAAGTCAGATGCTTAATGGATGGAGCCACCCAGGTGCCCCTGTCCCTGGAGCTTTTTACCAAAGAGCAGCCCTGTCCATAGCTGGGTCTGCCCTGGGAGGGAAGAGAGAAGAGCAGCTCCATGCACTTGCTGGTGAGCCTGCCCTTGTGCCTGGGCCTCTCACCAGGCACCTCCCACCAGTAAGTCCCGGGCAGTGGTGGACCCTTTCACATACAACTTCCCCTGACACCCCCAAATGGGCTGAGTCCATATGAATGGCACTGCCTTGGTTTCTCTACCACATTTGTTCCCCCTACACCTCTAACCACTTAACCAGTGTCCTTCTCTCACCTTTGGGTCTGGTTGTGAGTAAAAAGGCTCGGTGGCCGGAACCGTGATGCTGCTGTCCACCACACATAACCACTACTCCTAACACCTAGAAGGTGGTCACTGTGTCCCACCCAACAGACTGGCCTCCCAGGTTAGTGGAGTAAAGCCTGCCAGAGTAAAGCCTGAGTTACTTCTGTCCCTACAGACAATGAGCAAGAAAAACAGAAATCCCCCCTAGAGTGGGGTCCGACTGCCCAGGCCCTGACTGTCCCTAGGTTCCAGCTCCACCCCTGCCCCGTTTCTGGAACATTCCAGCATGCCTGGAACCTCACCTCACCTGACATCTAGCGGATGCTTACTGACATTAAAGTAGGATGCCTTTGGGTACCTTTAAATGGCAAGCTTCCTTTGTGTACTGAAGCATCTGTTTACAAGTCAATGGACAGAGTGGGATAGAAGAGAGCAACAAAAGTTCACTGGATCACTTACCTGAAGTCATTATACGATTCAAGGAAGATACATAAGTCTTCTGAAAAGAGCTCTAAAGGGAGATGTCCCTGCAGGATTAGCTGATTTGCTTCAGTTGATACTACACTGACCTGAGATGCTAAGTTCTGCCTACAATCATATTTAATGCAAATTTAAAAAAAACAAAACAAAACTGAAATGATCCCTCCTCTCAACCCAAACCAAGGCCATGTTCCTCGGCCACGTAAGTAAATATTCATATGACAGATAGCAATTTTAAGATCTCCAGGACCTGCAATGTGGGAGATACAAGTTGTATTGATTAGAACACAGATCTCAGCTTCCTTCACTCATCCAAAACCTATTCAGCCCTTACAATTACATCAGCTACATAAAGGATCAGACTCTGTTGCAGGAATCATAGCATAAAATAGACACAGAGGGGATCAGAAAGAACCACAATATGGTGGTGAGGTAGGTGAAGGAAGATTCTGAGGGAGTAATGAACAACCTAATAACATTCACAGAAAGGACTATGAAGTATTTAGAAGGTGGCAACTACTGTATGGTGCCCACATACACAAGCCATTGCTGGTGAGGCCAGGGATTGGCATCTCCATTCATCAGTGCAGGGAACTAAAACAGAGGGGCTAAATAACCTGCAGAGCTCACAGCTAGTAGAGGACAAATCTGGGAGTCAAACTGGGCCCTAAAAGCCATGAATTGCTTACTCTTCCCACTAAAAGCATAGGCTCTCACTGCCTCTCATTATTAATAATTGAAAATTATTCTTCATTCTAAGAACTGATCCCTTTCCACCTCCTCTGATTTCGGTTTTCCCACCATGGCTGCCCAGCCCCAGGCAAGCCCACCCCCTGCCTCCCTGGGCACAGCTGCCCCACAAGTGCCATCTATCTCCCTGAGTCTTAGAATCAAGTCAGGTTCTGGGAAGTTATATACCTTCTCTAGGCTGTAGCTTCTCCGTGGGAAAATGGATAGCCCTTATTCATGGAGGGTTATGAGAATTAGGTGATAAGCAAAAATACAGTGCTTAGCACAGTGCTTGGTATACTGTGAGTACTCAATAAATAGTAATCTCCTTCCCTCCAATTTTTAAGAGAAGTTGTGGATTATATATACAATGGAATACTACTTGGCAATGAGAAAGAATGAAATATGGCCCTCTGTAGCAACATGGATGGAACTGGAAAGTGTGATGCTAAGTGAAATAAGTCATACAGAGAAAGACAGATACCATATGTTTTCACTATTATGTGGATCCTGAGAAACTTAACAGAAGACCATAGGAGAGGGGAAGGAAAAAAAAAAAAAAGTTACAGAGAGGGAAGGAGGCAAACCATGAAAGACTCTTAAAAACTGAGAATAAACTGAGGGTTGATGGGGGGTGGGAGGGAGGGGAAAGTGGGTGATGGGCATTGAGGAGGGTACCTGTTGGGATAGCACTGGGTGTTGTATGGAAACCAATTTGACAATAAATTTCATATTAAAAAAATAAAAAAGAAGAAAGAGAGAGAGAGAGAGAGAGAGAGAGTTGTTTTAATGGAAGCCCAATAGTAGGAGAAGGAAGCCACATCGAAAGGACATAACATCTCACTATGCAGCTCAGAAAGACAGGTGAGGTGATCCAGGGCACAGGGAGGGCCTGAACAGTAGGGTAGAGGGTAGTACAGCTGGAGAGCTGAGGGACAGGGACAGAACTCAGGAAACAGGCAAGGGAGCAGGAAGACCAGTTATTCTATGGAGGCCTCATAGGGAGCCTTGAAGTTGGATGTGAGAGCCGGCGGGGAGTGCAGGGGAGCGGGGTCTTGCCGCCAGGCAGGGAAGGCATCATCCTATCCTGCCTGCCCTGGCCCTGACTGGCATCTCACTAAGAAGTGCCAGCACACACTGGTGCATGTCCAGCTTCACCTGCCACCACGGTATCCTCTAAAATCTAGGGCCTAAATGTACAGAAGTCAGTGATTGTGACACGTGGTGTTTCAGAACATTTCTTCTTGTGCATATATGGCTGGTCACGGATGGAATTTGGGGCTGGGACAAGTGGGTGTCTTTAAGCATCCTGTGATAGGCAGGCTTGGGAGGAGCTGACAGTCACTTGGAAACAGATGGAATGAAGAAGGTCAATGGGGATTGGCAACATAAAATGTACCAGGAAAAATGTAAGGGGAAGAAAACAGAATTTCCTCACAGGTATTCATGTCTTACTCTTATGCTACATCAATTCATCTGTGTTGATATTCATTCATTCATTCATTCATTCATTCAACCAAGATATTTTGTCAGAGTCTTCTGTGTGCCTGGCGCTGCTCCAGCCCTGAGGACATGGGCGAGAGTAACACAACAAGGGCCCCACCACGCACGGCACCCACGTCTTAGGTGGAAGGGGTGAAAAGTAAGTAAGCCCTCCATAAAGAAGAGAACACCAGAGGCAGAGAACTCACACAGGTGACAGGACAGAGGGGTGGACCACACAGCTGCTCAGGGAAGTCCTCTCTGGCCAGGTGACATCTGGGTTGAGATCTGTATGGTCAGAAAGGGCAAGCAATGCCAAGACCGGAGGAAGAGTGTTCCAGGCAGCAGGACATGCGGGAAAAGCCCCAAGGTGGGAAGGAATGCGGCAGGTTGGAGGAAAGGAAGAAGCCAGCATGACTGGGACAAGCTGAAGTGGGGGAGGGGGGCAGGGAGCAGATCTGAAAAGGCTGTACCTAAGGGTTAGGGCTTCATTTCAACATCCATGGGAAGCAGAGAGGGTCTTTACCAGGGGAATGCTATTTTTTTCATTTGTTTAAATTTCATTCATTTAGGGGTGTGCTTTGATTTATCTGTGTATGAAAAGAATACTCTGGGTGTCCTGAAGAGAAAGGATGGGGACAGAAGCAGGGCAGGGAGCCACTGCAGTCTAGGTGACAGGTGACAGGGACTCACCCCAGATGCAAACACTGGAAACAGAGCGGAGACACAGGGATGGATTCAGACATGATTCTGTGGACAAAAACTTGCTCTTTGAGGGAGGGAGGGAAGGAGGGACAGAGGGGAAAAAGTAATCTGCAAAACAACAGAGGGCCTCACAGCCCGCAGTTCCACACCAAGCAACTGGTGGCTCAGCCAGGCCGTGGCTGCTTCTGGAAGCTCCACAGGAATGCTTGGTGGCCCGCATCCAGACCAATGGAATGACAATGTTCTGTGACTGGTTTAATTTGGAGAATGGCTCCCCTGCTGGAAGAACTGTAAATTATGGCAATGGTTTGGGATCTTTTTAATGAATTTATTGTGGTAGAACACACACAACATAAAACTTCCATTTTAACCATTTCTTAAGTGTACAACTCAGTGGCATTAAGTACACTCACACTGTTGTGCAAGCAACACCACAGCCCACATCCAGAACTTTTTCAACCTTCCACTCCTCTTTACCATGGTAAGGCTGATTTGGGGTCTTTCCAAAGGGTTCAGGGGTGCCCCCTCACATGGGGTCTTTAATTTCAAAACACAAGCCAACCAATGAAGTCTAGAGATCTCTTCTCACTTAGTTTTCCTGTATAGATGTAAAAGATGCCTTCAGGAACTAGAATAATAAAGGAAATATGCTTTTCTTTTTTTATTTTAGAATTGTATGCCAGGCACTGGGCTAGGCCCTCAGTGTATTCCCTCTTCCAGTCCTCACCACCTGCCAAAATAGATCCTTATTTTATAAAGCCTCATGTCCTTACCCCCTATCACATAGCTGGTAAATGGCCAAGTCAGGATCAAGCTGAGTAACAAACGTCAAAGTCAGCACTTTTTCCCTTTCTGTGCTCAGCCGCTGACTCATTTAACAAATATTTACCATGTGCCGGGTAGTGAGAATTCAGTAATGCACAGCACAGAGCCCCTACCTCAAGGAAAGTTGAGCCTAGTACAGAGATGGCGGAGTCAACAAGAATTTCAATACAGTGTGATGGAGAACAATGTTCTAGCCCACCCCCCCACAATGGATTGCAAATTCCATGAGGGCAAGAACCAGAGCTGGCCACTGCGCAGATTCTCAGTAAGTACCTGCTGAGTGAACCAACATGTGAATGATGTGCTGTAATAAGGCACCGGTTCCTCCGTCCGCTTTGGCACTGAGCACAGGACATTGCCGATAGAGACGCTCAAAGTAGTTACTTAATACATCAATTACTATGCATAAATATATAAAATACATACCCACAGATGGAAATGAGGCTTCTCTTCTGAAACAAGATATCTATCAGAGTGTAGCACAATGCATCTTATCACCTTCTAAGAAAATGATCTCTCACAGCTACCAGCCCACGGTAAGGCAGGATTTCCTTAAGAGACATGAGAAACAGTGACCTTGCACATATTACCCTTGATTCCTTCCAGAAATCAAAATTAGGAAGTCTTTTATGTGTGGATGTGATATGGAAGTTTTTGTTGTCTGAACGTCAACTGGTAGGAGCAGCGGGAGTCAGCTTTCAGCTTGCTGCATAAGAAGAAAGTTTCAAATAAGCTGCAGTGTTCTAATACAGCTGTGAACTTCCCATCACAGGGTGAGCTCAAGCATGGGTTGTAAGGGTATTCAGAGGAGACTGAACCATCGCACAGAAAGCTGGGATGAATGGATGGCCTTGAAGGGTCTGCCTAGCCTCAGGCTTCCGAGTCCCTGTTTAGTCACTTTCAGGAAGCACCTCCAAGTCGGAACACTCCCTTCCACAGCAGCAGCTCGTCTGATGACCATTGGCACGGCTGCAAACTGTGCCTGGGCTAATGCTCCCGCAGCAGCCCTGATGGCTTATTTATTACCATTTTGATTGCTGTCCTTGGTAGAGCCCCACAGGGCACTAGAATTAAGCTCACCGCGCCTGACACAGGAGTGCTGCAGGAGTGTTTACCCCCAAAGCAACCCCCGTGCTGGCAGAAGATGGTCAGCCCCACAGAGCATCTCCTTGGCAGAACTTGGAGTAGAACCCACAGGTGGTTCCAGGACTTGCTCTGCTCTGCCAGGCTGCCTGCCTCCCGGGCTTCAGGTCCTCAGGACCACAGCTGGTATGGTCCCTTAGCAAGCCACGCGCAGGGCAGTGTTTGGATGAAGCATCGCTTTCAGATCTCAGCTCTTGTTCTACTTCTTCAACCCACAGACCTCACAGCTTCTCATCTCCAGACGTGTTCATCCCACTAGTTGGCGGCCAGAGTTTAGCTCTCTCACATTCCTGCCTAGAAGTGTGAAACTGACTTGGTTGGAAGTAAAAACCAAATCAAATCACTAGGAAAATAAAGTTTATACCCAGACTCAAGGAGTCCTGACCAGTTCTGGCCGGGCTACCTAACTTAAACTCAAAGAACGGAAAAGACCTTAAAGTCTACCTAAGCTGACCTCCTCACTTGCCAGAGTGGGAAACAGGATAAAAAAGATGAGGTAATCCTCACACAGTTCCACAACCAGCAGCAGAGCCAAGACTAACAGTCCCCGAGACCCTACTTCATCATTCAACATGTCACAACACAGCCCTCCTCCCAGTCTCAGCTGGCATCTTTATTTTCAGGGGACGTCCCAGACAGTACTGGCAACACGCCTCCTGATGACAGCACATAATAACGGGCACCATGTCATACCACGTCCATCCCGGTTGTGAAAGTCACGCGAATACAAAGCCTGCAGGATGCCTCTGTAGGAGCCCTCACTCTCTCACGTTCCTTCCACCATCTGGTCCTGTCTGGACCTAACCTGCATATCAATTTGAGATTCAGAGCCTGCTGAAAGTCAACAATAAATAGTGATGCTGGGTGTTCTCTATAATAACCAAATTATGGGAACAACCCAAGTGTCCACCATTTGATGAAGAGAAAAGGAAGATGTGGTGTGTGGACATATGCATGCATGTACGCATACTATGGAATATTACTAAGCCATAAAAAATAATCAAGTCTTGCCTTTTGCAATGACACGGATATAGCTAGAGTGTCTTATGGTAAGTGAAATAAATCAGGGAAAATAAATACCATATGATCTCATTCATGTGTGGAATTTAAAAAGCCAAACCAATAAGCAAATGGGGAGGGGGAGGGAGGGAGGCAAACCAAGAAACAGACTCTTAACCATAGAGAACAAACCAGAGAGGAGGGGGGCAGTGAAATAGGTGATGGGGATTAAGGAGGCACTTACTGTGATGAGCACTGGGGGATGTAAGGAACTGTTCACTGTCTATATTGTACGCCTGAAACTACTATTACACTGCATGTTGACTAACAGGAATTTGAATAAAAGCTTTTTTAAAAAAGCGATGCTGGGGAGCAGGAAAAGGGAAAGTGAACTTAGGTCAGAAAGACCCCATTTGGTGAAATACCGAAGTCTGACAGGAAAGTAGAAAGTGAGAACTGTAGCCCATGAGGACAAATTCTAAAAAGCAAACATAGGGGCGCCTGGGTGGCGCAGTCGGTTAAGCGTCCGACTTCAGCCAGGTCACGATCTCGCGGTCTGTGAGTTCGAGCCCCGCGTCAGGCTCTGGGCTGATGGCTCGGAGCCTGGAGCCTGTTTCCGATTCTGTGTCTCCCTCTCTCCCTGCCTCTCCCCCATTCATGCTCTGTCTCTCTCTGTCCCAAAAATAAATAAAAAACGTTTAAAAAAAAAAAAATAAAAAAAAAAATAAATAAATAAAAAGCAAACATAGTACAAAATGGTGTCGGGTTTCACAGGACATGCTCTTCGCTCCACCAGACAAGTGTGTCTGCCATCAGATCATTTATTAGCCAGAAAATTCTGGGAAAGTAGCCCAAAAGCCAGGTCATCTGGGCATTTCAGAGTACTGGAGAAAGAAAAGGAGAGAAGGTGCCAGTTTCAGGTATAAAGGGCCCAAGAGTGAAGAGCTTTACAGGAGAAACCACATCTCCCAATACGTGGAATTTAGGTCTGTGCTCCAGCTATCTCATTTAATAGTACTTGACCATGGACAAAAAAAAAAAAAAAAAATCACTGCTCCACATCACAGTTGTTTTAACTGTGGCACAGAGAAAATAATACCTATGGCACAAAAAAAGGAACAAACGTAGTGGGTACAAGCGGTTCATAATAAACCTTCCACAAATGCTCAAGATTATTTTCTTTCCTCCTCAGACTTTATAAAGTCCCTAAAGACTCTTTTCTAAACCGCATCAATGCTCTCTGCATTCATTCATCCAGCAAACATTTATCAAGCACCTTCTAGATGTCAGACACTGCAAGAGAAGTCTAGGATGCAACAGCTAAGTCCCCACCCTTGTGTATATTCCAGAAACAACTCCTGTATCTGATGGGTGATTTGAAAACGCTTTCTCTCAGTCTGTGGCTTGTCTTCTTATTTTCTTTTTTTTTTAATTTTTTTTTATTTTTTTTATTTTTGGGACAGAGAGAGACAGAGCATGAACAGGGGAGGGGCAGAGAGAGAGGGAGACACAGAATCAGAAACAGGCTCCAGGCTCCGAGCCATCAGCCCAGAGCCTGACGCGGGGCTCGAACTCAGGGACCGCGAGATCGTGACCTGGCTGAAGTCGGACGCTTAACCGACTGTGCCACCCAGGCGCCCCTTCTTATTTCCTTAAAAGTATCTTTTGAAGCACAAAAGTTTTGAATTTTTAAAGATCCACGTTGTCATTTTTTTTTTCTATCGTGGACCATGTATTTGGTATCATTACGTAAGACAGCTTTGCCTAATCCATGGTCCTGAAGATTTTTCTCCTATGTTTTCTCCTAAAAGTTTTAAGCATAGCTCTTACATTTCAATCTTTAATCTATTTTAAGTTAATTTTTGTGCCCACCATGAGGTAAGAGTCTAAGTTTATCTACCTTTCCATGTCTTCATGTAATAATGTCTCCTGGACATCCCTGTCAACATGGAGGTCACTGGCAGCTTTGACAATTGTGTAGTCTCATTGAGTGGTGGAAATGGAAGCCAGACCAGAGCCAAGAGCAGAGTGAATAAAAGGAGAGGAAGCAGAGACAGTGGCACATAAATAGCTCATGCAATGACTTTGGTTCTGAAGAGGAGAGGGAAGGGTAACAGCCGCAAAGGGATAAGACAAAACGAGGTTGTGTTTTGTTTATCTGGAGAGAAATCTTCCACTGGGATAGGTGATGGGTGCAGATGGCAGAAGACTTCATGGAGGCAAGAATTTTAACAGAATAGGAAGCAGAGCTGTCGTGAGAGAAAAATGGATAATGCTTAGACTCCTCCCACTGGAAGCCAACTGGCAGTGACTCCCACAGAACATCACTCAGGTTGGAACATAAAGTGTTACTGAGATGCAGGGGAGCTGATTCCAGAGCCGCAGGAGATGGTAACAGATGTGCTCTTCTTTCTTCCGGATGGCACTTGCAACAGTGATGCCCCTAAGGGACAACCGTAACAGCAACACAGAAGGAGAAAACTCCGTATCTCTGATGGCACTACTGATAGGGTCCTGCTGATCCTGCCCCGCCCCCTGCTGCCTCTGACAACACAGCTACTCAGTTATCTCCAAATAGAGAGTAATAACTGACTTGTGCCTTTCATTCCCACCTCAGGAAAGACTGTACAGAGACATGGGCCTCAGGTCCAATTTATAAAGTAAACTGGGCCCAAGATACCCAGTGCTTCAGGAACCACAACCAAGTAGGTCAGGCATCAAAAAGTTGGGGATTAGGAACTGGGCAATTAAACAAGTCAACGCTTACCCAAAATAATGCCACCAGGTCACAAAAATGTAACACAAAGCAAATGCTTCCACAATCTTAAAGGTTGATAATTTCTTCTCTGTACAGATATGTTTCCAGTCAGTCATGTTATTAAAATTTCATTCCAATGCTCAGCTTTGCTCTTGTGAGTACACGTTACAATGAAGATCCTTCATGATACAGAGTTTGATGAAGCTGCCCACTACAGCTGGGAAAACTGCCATCATATGATCATATCAAGGACCTAGTTTTGTCTCTTGGAAGAGTCGAACATTTGGTTCTTCCACTGTCACTAATCCAAGGCCAACTAGTTTGAAAAGACAGAAACAAGATTCAAGTGTGTTTTTAACAGGGATGAGGTTCACAGGTTTTTCCTCCTTTTTTACAGGGAAACAAAAAATTCTTTAATGGAATTCAAAAATAATGGTCATTATATCTAAAAGTGATACTTAACAGGGCGCCTGGGTGGCTCAGTCGGTTGGGTGTCTGACTTTGGCTCAGGTCACGATCTTGCGGTTTGTGAGTTTGAGCCCCGCGTTGGGCTCTGTGCTGACAGCTCAGAGCCTGGAGCCTGCTTCCAATTCTGTGTCTCCCTCTGTCTCCCTCTCTCTCTGCCCCTCTCCTGCTCGTGCTATGTCTCTCTCTCTCAAAAATAAACATTAAAATAAAAATTTTTAACCAATACTTATAATACATTTTAAAATAAATTCAGTATTAGCATCATTCTCACTAAATTATAGCCTTTCCCTCCTCAGTTTTATTTTCACATCCATTATATATCGGAGCCTTGATAAGAATGCCCTTTTGTATTTACCTTCTACTTGACTGTCTAGGATATAATCAGACTCCAGAGTTTAAAACACCACGTCTCCAAACGTCTGCAGCCTCTCCTACACTAATTGCTAGCAAAACTTCTTAGTCTCTCCTTGGGCATCTCTTTCACCTAAATGACACTAGCTAATCAAAATGAATATGACTATCTTTCCTTCAAGCTCTCTTTACTGAAATCCAGAAGAACAAAATAAAGGAGGTCACAGAGCAACAATCTGTCAATGGGAGAATAACCCCTATCACAATGCAGGAGCACAATGCAGGAGCAGAGACCACAGGGACACAGATGGGGATGGAGTTCTGTGGGGCTGTGTCACCATACAAGGCTCAAGGCTTGAAGCAGCAGGACACAAACGCTCTCACCAGGACTGAACAGGACATAATGCATAAGTCTGATCAGCACAGCAGAGCCAGCAAAGTCAAGTCAAGAGACTGCAAGGCAGAGAGCTTACACACACACAAAAACTCGTGGATTCTCATAAACCACCACGGAAACACTTGCTTTTGTTTTTCATAGTTATAACACAAAAGCCAGATCAAGAGGCCAACCCTGGAGCAACCTCACCAGAGGATCCTTGTTCAGACAGCATTCTGGACAGGGAAGAAGACATATTTTCTGCAGCGGACTGACAGTGCAGCTTGGTCTACCGGGAATCTAGCCTGCAGGGATGTGTACAGGTTGGGACCTAAAGGGATCTTCAAAGTTCTGAAGTTCAGTAGTCCTTAAACCGCTCACTCAGGCTCTTGTCAGTGGTTAGCACCTGTGTCATAAAAATTAAACCCCTCTCCCTTTGGATGTTACCAAAAATGAGACGGCCTTCAAAGGCAAAAGAGATCTTATTTCAAAAACACAGGAATTACATCGTAAATAATCTCCGACATTTTAAAGTTGACAAATTTTAAGAAAAATCAAAATAAATTACCTTTAATAGGAACACTGATGCTACTACAAGTACTACACCTCGTTCTTCTGAACATAAACCCGTTCAAGAGAATAAAGAATTTAATTTCCTCCTCTCCTCAACAAATATGTATCATATTTACCATGGGCCACATTCTGTCAGGTGCTGCCTACAGTTTCTGCTTTGCATGAGCTTCCAGCTCAGGGAGACAACTGATACATGAATTTAAAACCTACAGGAAGCGCAGCATGCTATGAGAGCATCTCTTGGAGAATAAAAGGGCCTCTATCCCCGGGAGCCTGCTGAGTGACAGTCCTCCCTTTATCCCCTGTGACCGGCAGATGAGGAAGAGCCCTCCGTCACCAAGGTCTTCACTAGTCAGAAAAGACCTAAGGCTGCAGGGCTGACAAGTATGAGCATTCCGAGGCACAAACAATAAACACCAAGCCACAAGGCTTCCAATAAATTGGTAGCATCCACTTCATCCCCAAGAAACGACTCCATTTTGAAACTCCCACAGTTTGAAGTTAAAAGCCAGTGGCCATATGTTTCTACTTAGTGTTGTGCTTTCTACTCGTCTCTTAACTATTTAACTAGAACCTTCGAGCCTGCTTAGAGCCTGTTAGTACCTCAAAGATAGTTTGTTCTTTCTCAGTCACTTATGCTTCTAAACAAAACAAAACGAAACAAAACAAAACCAAAAAATACCAGCTAGGAGAGCTAAAACATTTCTTTTTCAGGGCAGGGTAGATCAAATTACGTAAAAAGTCACATTGGTAATTATTCTGTAAGATTCCTTTAAGTAGGGTACACCTTTATTTATGTAATAACCCCCCTTCACAAAACATTAAGGTTTCAGTATAGCCATTTACCTACAGGTAGAATTTTCCACAAGCTCATTACCTAGACCACAGTCACAGAGCAATAAACAAGCAGGAAAAAAAAAAAAAGCAGCAAGTATAACTACTATCAGAAGCCTATGTACTATATACTGCGAGACTCTGGAGTCAGGCCACACAGCTGTGCATAATACATGGTCACAGATCTGAAGTGGGAACCTACAAACAGTAGATGGACTTGTCCAATGACCAGACAAGGTCAAAGATACAGAACCGCAGAAACCAGACAGGCAAACTATGAAAGGACACTAGAGCAGGATCATTTTATTTAGGGATAAGCAGTCCCAGGCAGCACATTTAGACTTCCGTGGTACTGTTTCATTGTAAAACTCACTGGTGTTAATATTCATGGTCTGAGAGTCAGTGGTAATTAACTGTGGGAGTAGAAGAGTATCAATAACAAAGCTGCTGAAACAGGCTTCTGTCAGCTAAGGGACACCTCGGGCCCATGGTGTCCAAGATTAGACACTGTAGAGCAGTGTTTCTTAAACATTTTTCCTACATGACCCACATTAAAAAATGTAGCTCCTATCTCAAGCCAGCATTCACAAATATAGAGAGACTGTGGTAGCCAGGCTCCAAGATGGCCCTCAGTGGTCCTCACCTCCTGGCATTCACACCTAGGTGTGGTCCCCCTCATGCCAAGATTGGTCTGTGTGAAATCTGGCAGAGGTGATAACCTGTCATTGTTGAGAAAAGGTCATAAAAGAGACTGTGACTTCCGTGTTGGGGATGCTGTCTTGTTCCCTTTCTCTGATGATGTGCTCTGGTGAAAGCCCACTATGTCATGAGCAACACTAAGAAAGACCCATGGGGCCAGGAGCTGAGCCTCCTGCCAACAGCCACAGGAGTGACTTGGAAATGGGTCCCAGTGACTGTAGCCCTGGTGGCCAGCTTGTCTTCAACCTGAGTCAAACCGACCAGCTCGGCAGCCCCTAACCCCCAGAAATAATAGATGCTTGTTGTTTTAAACTGCTAAGTTTGGGAGATAATTGTTACACAGAAATAGATACCTTCTACTGGTGTATAACTGAAACAAAAAGTTTCAAGAAGCCTTACTTAATTTTACTCTGAGCAATTCAGTGATATTTTCTATTCTGCTCCATTTTTCATAAAGCTGTTTGCAACTCACTAAAATGAGTATGTTCTACCAATAGGTAGAACCTAAGTGACTCAGTAGACATTAACAATATACCAAATAGCTTGAGTCCCATGTATGTATTGATGTGTGTGTGTATATATATATATATACATATATATATATACACACACACACTCGTATGTATACACATACACACTTGTGAATATGCACATAGACAGATAGATACAGAGAGAGTATATACTAACAAACCATATCCATATCTATTATTTCCACTGATTCTCACAATAACTCAGAGTAAGGCAAGAATTAAGATCCCACTTTCCAGATGAGTAAAATACAATGCTCAAAAAAGTCTGTCTAACTTGCCTGAAGTTGAAGAACTAAGAATAGCAGAACTGAGCCCAGCACCCAGGCCTTCTAACTACTGGTACTTCCCCAGATGCAATCCATTATATAAATTTCTCCTTATATACCTATATAAGGATATATGCATATTAAACATTTAGTAGACATTTAGTAATAGGTAACATTTTAAGTTTGTAATCTATTATGTAACTATCCTCCTGGATTTTCATTTAGTCACCCAGGACATCACACTCTCCTACTTTTCCTCAGACCTCGCTGGCTGCTCCTTCTCAGATGCCTTTGCTGATTCCAAACTGTCACTGCCAGAGAGTCAGGGCTCCTTAGTCCTGGATCCTCTTCTCTATATGCTCATTCCTGTGGTCTCACCACCAAGTCTCTCTATCTATAGGCTTAAAACTCCAAGTTAGTATTTCCAATTTGGACCTCTCTCCTGTACTCCAGGCCCATGTATCTCCTTGCCTTTTTAAATATCTCCCCTTGGATGTCTAAGAGAAATTTCAAACTCGGCACATCCAAAATTTAAGTCCTGATGGCCCCTTGCATCTACCCTCCCATAGCCTTCCCTTTCCATTGAAGGCAACTCTGTGCTTCCAGCTGCTCAGGCCAAACACACTGCAGTCATCGTAGACAGTGAGCTCCAGAATCAACACAATTGTGAGATGAAAGAAACAAACAAACCAAATCTAGCATGTGTCTGCTTTAGCAGAGGGACAAAAGAATTAATAATGTATCTTTGTGCTCACTAAACCACACCAGAGGGTCATTCTCAACTTCAAGTGCCTGCTGTAAAGAGAGACTGACAAAGAGGAGCAAGCTTAGAGGCTACAAACCAGTATGAGGAGGGAATAATACTGGGAACTAGATAAATTTAATATGGACAAGTAACGGATCAGAAAACAGGATGGAGTGATTGTATGCCCAGGTAGATTTAGCACAACTGTGATTATGACCAAATGGACTGCCTTGGGAGGTTTCCTGTCACTAGATCACACTGCCTTGTCTCAGTGACCTTCATCCATCTATCCATCCATTCATCAGCACACAGTAAATAGACAATGAGTATGCAACAATGACCAAGATATAATCCGTCTCTCACAGGGGTAAGGAGAATAAAGAAAGACCTAATGTATTTCCTTCTATTCTAGAAGGAAGAACAGGAGTTCTGGGAGCTTGCACAATACAGAGTGATATCTGGGTAGGCTGCTCAGAATAAAGGAGCCCGACCTGAACTTTGATGTCTGAGGAAGACATCAGAGGATGTACTAAGTGAACGTAAAGGACACAGATAGATAGGAGAGGGGGAGGGAGAGAAGGAGAGAGATGACATTCCAGGCAAAGGAAACGATTTATAAGAAAAAGAGACAAAAGGAGTGGTGCTTGGGTGGCTCAGTCGGTTAACTGTCCAACTTCAGCTCAGGT
Organism: Neofelis nebulosa; assembly: GCF_028018385.1. Classification (NCBI taxonomy): domain Eukaryota; kingdom Metazoa; phylum Chordata; class Mammalia; order Carnivora; family Felidae; genus Neofelis; species Neofelis nebulosa. The sequence goes on from NC_080796.1 coordinate 39,045,836, forward strand.
CACGATCTCACAGTCCGTGAATCCAAGCCCTGCTCCGGGCTCTGTGCCCACAGCTCAGAGCCTGGAGCCTGCTTCGGATTCTGTGTATCCCTCTCTCTCTGCCCCTCCCCCACTCATGCTCTCTCAAAAATGAATAAATGTTAATAAATAAATAAATAAATAAAGACAAAAGGAGAGGCTATATCCCATTAAGAGAAAGGAGGTGAGGAAGGTATCCTCAAATACTTTGGTATGACATAGGGCAAGGGTATAGAGGCAGAAGCAAATGGAGAGCAGAAAATAAATAGTCATGCTAGTAGTGAATGTTTAGTATCAGTACTCATTGAATCCTCACAACAGCCCCTATCAGAACTCATTTAATCCTCACAACAGCCCCGTCAGGATGGTACTATCATCAACATCTTCTCCATTTTGCAGTTGAGACAGCGGAAGCCCTAAGATGTAAATAACTTGCCTAAGGGTTCTCAGCTGGGAAGTAGCCGAGGCAACATCCTAAACCAGGAGGCGAGGCTCAGAGCCCACAGTGGTAAGCACTACCTCCATGCTGCCTCTCTGAACAGCTTGTCTATCACGGGAGTTTATAGTTTATCCTCAGGGCACCAGAGAGCCATTAAACAGTTTTAAGCAAAGGAATGACTGGATGGAGATTTGCCTTCCAGAAAGAGGCCACTCTTGCCTGAGGTAAGGAAGAAGAAGAGATAAGAGTAGGGTGGGGAGGCCAGTTCTAGAGGATGGTGGTGGTCCTGGTGAGATTGACCTGAACCAGGCTTGAGCCAGCACAGACTAAGGTCAAGAGGACTCAGCACATAAAGAAATCACTGCTCCTTCCCATTTCCTCCCACTTTCAATCAAGGACTATATTTAACCCCATAAAAATGGTGTCTTTTTGGGTGCCTGAATGGCTCAATTGGTTAAGCATCTGACTCTTGATTTCAGCTCAGGTCATGATCTCATGATTCGTGAGATTGAGCCCCGTGTCGGGCTCTACGCTGACAGTGTGGAGCTTGGGATTCTCCCTTTCTGCCCCTCCCGTGCTTGCATGTGCGCTCGCGCGCTCTCTCTCTCTCTCTCTCTCTCTCTCTCAAAATAAATAAAAGTTTTGTTTTGTTTTAATGGTGCCCCTGGGCAGGTTTTATGAGATGACTGCATAATGAAGAAGCTTAAACACATGTCTGTTTTCAATTCTTTCTATATGGAGCACTACTTTTTTTTTTTCTTTTGGGCCTGGTGCTCTTTACAATGTGTTATTTTTGCCTTTTGGTGTGAAAAAATTAGTTTTGTAATTTCTTATTTTAAGTATTTTTCTAGGTTGAAAGTAAAATTCTCTATGATGGAATATTTTTATTAGATGAATTTGCCATAATCTTTCCCTATTACTGAGTTTACCCCTGACAAAAATTAAGACACTCAGGTTAAATGCCATAGACCTCAATTTAAATTTCTAGTGTAATGCCACCATCAGGTCAGTGAGTCCTTGTTTCATTCCCTTTGTGAGAACATTAGTTTTGAGTAAGAGTCTCATTAAGGATTTTTGCCTGAGGACATGAAGGGATGTCAAACTTGGGAAATTTTCTGAGGTATTTGATTTGGTCATAATACCACCTCTTGGGTGAATATGAAAATTCTTAAGTTTGATATTTGACTATCAGTTTTCACATCCAGAGGGCCCTCCCCTACAGAATTCTCCTGAGAACCAAGTCTGTGAAAGAGTGTTTCAACTCCAAATGGAGATGTCCAAGGACATCAGCAGAGACATGTTTTTACTCATTTAAACTTGTGATCGTTAATATCTGGCAGAGTGCCTGCTGGTGGCTGAAATTTCTGTGAGATGCCCAGAGGTGCCTTTTCTTTCTTTCACATGTGTTAAGGGCCAGAGTGCTCCCTGGTTTTAACAAGTCTCTCCTTCTCCCCTCTCCTAAACCATTACTAGTTCCACCACTCTGTTCAGGCCCAATATAACTTGAAGACCTCCTGTGGCCTATGTGCCTGGAGTCCAGACCCCTTCATCAGACATCAGGGAGCAAAGCTCAGATGCCAAACCTGGGCTGATTCCGGGGCCACAGTATTGGGTACCAGATCTCAAAACAGTGCATTTCAAATACATAGTGGACTTTTGTAGATTACTGTTTTTCCTAAAATGGACTCATAATGTTCTTTGCATCCTTCTATAGCTCAGTCGTTAGTAGAGGTTCTATGTTAGGACAAAAATCTTTAAGGACTATGCCCCCTACAGATAAGACCACTTAGCTAATTGGAAGTAACAGTGAGTGAAGTAACACTCTTCTCTAAAGAGTGGCATCATAAACTCCTGGGGAAAAAGACTTGGAAGTGACATGGGAGGAGCATCCATAACTTTCTGCTCAGCCCCTCTTTAAGGACACGCATTCAAGATGTGTGCTATGCTTCATATGGTTATGGGCAGTTTTCCTGGATTTATAGATAAGCAGCATGTAGGTAGCCTGACCTACAATCTCAGCTTTATAAGCTCTGTATAAGAAATGGGAACACAGGACTTGATAGTTGCCAAGACTACACTGAATGTCAGTTGCTATGCAGTAGAAAAAGAACATTACAGAAAGAGGCCCTGGTCAAGAGAAACTGAGAGAACACTTGGGGGAGGCTAAAAGACAAAATAATGACGTGGGGCTGGTTAAAAACACTGTGAGTCACGGAGCACAAAATAAGATCTTCCAATTAGAACTGCTTCTCTCTCAGGGGGGCTTTAATCGGTGTTTCCTCAACATTTATGTATTTAATTACGTAGAGCAATTATGTAGTTAAACCGACAGGCCCTCAGAGTGACTTTTCAGTCATTCTTCCTAAAGAATCCCAGTTTAGCCCTGCCCAGGGGTTTATTTTCTTCTCCTCTTTCACTCCCTGCCCTCTGCTTGGCTAATCTCCCTACTTCCCACTCAGCTCCTCAAAGCCAGCAGAAAACTATTCACCAACAATAACACAACCTTTTGCAAAACCATCACATTTTAAATAACCTACACAGCATTCAAATCCAGTTGAACCAAAAGTGAATAATATTAAAATAATGACTTCTTTTATTGAAGAGATTGAATCTTAAAAGAATAAGCACTCGTGGAAAACCCATTACTTAGGATTTTCCAGCTGACAAAATTTATCATAAACCATTCAGGAAAGCATTGCTTCTGTTGTCCACTTTGGGTATGGAAATTTCCTTTTTTTTTATGCCAAAGTTGATAATGGAATTCCTGAAACCTATTTTGGCTTATTTGCTATCTGTGAATGTTTCATACCTTACTCATTTCATTCATTCATTGAACAATTAATAACTGAACATCTACCATGTGCCACACATTGTTTTGGTTCTCAGAATACACCAGTGAATAAAACAGACAAACATGGAGCTTCTATCCCAACACAGAAAGAGAGAAACAATAAAAAAATATACACGTATCGGTAAATAGACCATACAGTATGTTAGGGGATGATAAGTACTAGAGAAAGAAGAAAAAGTAGAACAGGATAAGGGAGATGAATGGGATGTGGGCTACCATTTTAAACAAGATAGTTAGGGTAAGCCTTTTAAAGATGACAACTTGAAAGAGAAGAAGAATTTGTGACAGAGAGGGCATTCACCCAGAAGAAAGAAAGGAAGAGCCAGATGACCTTCACAGGTGTCCCTTCTGTATCATGGACTACTATGTACCTCTGTTGGGTTCTCCAGCAACCCTGGACCTCTTTTCCAGGCCATTCGCTATCCACTCACCATCTATCGCTCACGTTAGCACAACGAGACACAAGTCCTTCCTGTCAAAATGAATGTGGAAGAGGACAGTGCTCTGGGGCGACCACCATGAACCTCCCTTCTAACACTCCTGATCCTTGTTTTTCAACTGGATACCCCAGGAAAGAACTAAAATAGATGCCATGTGGCTCTCCAGGAAACCATGCTTACCCTCTTCCATTGCTAAAAATCCCTCTTTGTTATTTTCATTATTTTTTAAGTATTAACTAATTCTGGGCATGGCTTCCCTTACCACATCCTCAAAGTTATATAATTCCCTTTTTCTCTCCCTTGGTCCTGAGCCCCTCTATCTACCCACAAACCTTCTGCTTTGCCATCCGAGCTAACCCTCGAGCTATTCCCCAGCTATACAGATGTACAGCATGGCTCATTCCCTTCCATCCTCTCTCACCCCCCTGTTCCCTCTGCACCAAGATAGGCACTTCCTGGAAGTGAAATCTGAAAAGCTACACCACAGGTATGAAGAATACCAGTGAAAACAACTCAAAATAACGATATGGCTTTAGGTGAATAAAGACTGGGGACTTCGTTATTCCTCTTTTTCACATTCTCCAGAGGCAGACTTTTCCCTCCTTGCGGGACAAACCTGAAGAGGCTTTTAAACTATAGTATAATCAGCAAATCAAGCTCTTCCTTTAGGCTAGCAGCCTGTGCAGGATTTAATGACATGGGGGAGAGAGAACACTTGTCTGCCTGTGGCCAAAGCCAGCAGGAAGACAACCAAGAGGCTTGACCTTAGACAGTGATTCCTAAGCTGAATGCCCTTGACTTTTCACTTTGTAGAAGCTCCTAACTTTCTAAGTACACAAACTACAGACAAAGTACTATAAGAAATGAATTATAAATACTGGGGGCAAATTCTCTATAACTAATAACCTCAGTAGTTGGTGTGATTTTGTAGGAAACACTGTTCTTGCCCCATCATGAAGGTCTGGGTATGGACCCTGACTGTCCACTAAACAGACACACTCCTGGTCTTACCATTGTCTAGCAGATAAGAACACAGGGCCACAAATGGTTAGAGTACTTAGAAAAGCATCCAGTATCTTGATAAAAGCTCTAATAATTAACGATGTCACTAGCACTTTCAACATCTGCAGAATAATCCTTCAAAAATAGTGAAGAAGAAATGAAAAACTGAGCATTAACTTAATGTAGTTCTAGGAAGAACTTAGAAATATGGTCTTTGACAGGCTATTATAGAAATTCATTTCCCCTATTGTGAGGAATACTGTGTGTCTACACATCTCTATGTTATAGCTAGCAAATGTATTAATTAACATCCTGATTATATTTCTATCATTAGGGATAATTTGGGGTGATAAAAAAATCATTAAAGAAGATAACCCATGCAAAGTGCCTATTTTGCTTGACGCAAAAGTAGAATACGTAGGGTTGATGGGCAAGGACAAATATGTGAGAACATTAATTCCTACCTCAATTTTCAGAACGAGAGAATTTTAAAGCTGAAGAGGATCTTAAAAGACCCGAATTCTATTCCCTTAGAATAGCATTCTAATTTAGCATTAAAGGAAACTGAGCCACAATAGTACAGCTTATCAAATGTCCTCTAGAGACACAAGATGACACAGGGCATGGTCTGAGATCCCCCGGTCCAAGTGGCCCTGGAACCCAAAGCATTGCTGGTGGAGGAGGTCCACATGTCAGTTCTGCTGGGAGCACCCAAGGGCAAAATGAAATGGGCCTTGTTCTTAAGCATCTGTAATGACAAGGATGAGGCCAAACTGGTAAACAAGTCTTTGGAGCCTGATACTGAGCCCACAGAGAGAAGGACTGCCTTGGAGTGGTCGGATTCCGAGACTCTGTGTCCCATGTCCTAGCACAGGTATGTTCTCCATTCTCATTCCCATTAGGTCTTGGGCCCACTCTTGCATGGCATGGGAGGTTTGGCTTCGTTGTTCTTTCTCCTTCTTCATCCACATCCTCATATACTCTCTTCTCCTTCCCCTGGTAGGCACTTGACATGAGGCAATATATTAAGGTTCAAGCTTGCACTCAATGAGGAGCAAAGAAACTCCAAAAACCTCCTATTAGTGGTACTTTTCACACGGCCAGCTATGACCCTGAACTTACTTATAGACACTTCAGGGGTCACGGAGGAGAGAAGAATCATTGGCAGTGCAGGATCTACACAGATGAGGTATCCTTCCCAAATACGATTTGAGTGTGTCCAAGTCAGGTTAATGGGACTTCCCTTGGCTAAGACTAGAGCAACTTGAATACTAAAAACTTAAGTACAATGATGAATTGTAAACTTCTGAAAGATAGGAAGTGGTAAAACCATAAGGATAATAAACAGATGTTTCCTAATGGGGGCAAAGCTCTTATTTATAGTAGAATGCTAAGTGTCAAAGCTGGAAAATCATTTGCAACCATCAGCAAAGACTGGCTCAGGGCAGGATCATCCAAAAAATGCTAAATCAAGGGGGAACGCTGAAAAAGAGCAGGATATTTGCTTAGTTTTAGAGTGCTTCCCACAGAATCCTTATTAGTTGCAAGAAAAAAAAAAAGGTAACTATACAGTAGATGAATCAGCAACATGCTTTCAAGATGATGAAAATTAGCGTCACTAACAAGAATAGTTGGACATGGTGTGCTTCCAAACATGATGTCCTAAAACGGACACAGTATTTCTTACATAGTATTCCTACTTGAAATGCATAATGTAAATCTAATCACAAGGAAACATCATAGTAAAAATGCAGAATGTTCTATTAACTAAGGAAGAACTAACTATACTCTTCAGGGTCATAAAATACACAGAAAGGTTGTGGGAATGTTCCAGATTAAAGGAGACCCAGAGCAGCCCAGCACTTTTCCATTCTCTCCTTTGAGAAAAATCGGGCCTGGGTTAATAATAGGGTTTATCATCCCTCAAATGAATAACGTACAGGTAGAAAATCAGAATTTTAAAATCCACAGACCTCTTACATAACCTAGTTCATGCTGAGTCTTGCAACCTAGTTCATGCTGAGTCTTGCAAACATACGTAAAAATTAGCCCTCTCCTCAAAGATGAGCCTGCCATTCAGCCACAATCCCATTTTGCTACTGGGCTTTGCTTAATTAATATTTTTCTAAATTGTGAATTCACAGCATTCCGAACACAGTTTTTGCTCTGTGGAAAAATGGATTTATCCTTTTACTATAGAAATCGATTTATATTATAGAAATTGATTTATACTTCCATTACCCTACTTTGGTTACCATGTCTTTAATCCCCTTTCTAACTGAACTTTCACAATGCGGTACATGTGGAGATGTATAGTAAATATGATAAAAAATAACTTCCTTCAGGAAGCTGGCCATAGCTGACTTAATTTAATTTAGAAAGGAAAAATACATCCAGTAATATCACTTCTTCCACTTTGTATTATGGACATTATCTAGACCATGGTGCTAACCACAATCAGAAGCAGATCTATTGTTCACACCACTTCCCCTTGCCCCACAAATGCACAGACACACACCTAGCTTGAAGCTGGAAGGAACCATTAGAAATCAATAGACGTATCCCCTGCCTTAAGATAACAAGGTATAAGGAGCCCTGATGAGGCCATCACAGCCAAGTGGTCCAACAATTGACTTACATTCATGCAGGTAGGCGACAATAATAGGGCTTAAGATCCTCCAGTGGTTCAGACCAGCATTCCCTCTACTCTTCTAAACAAATGTGGAACATCACTAAATTACTGCACTTTATGGTCTAGCTCCCCAGCTCATCTTGAGAATCACTGATATGGTTTGATTCATTACATTTAATTTCCCACCATTTGAAGAGTCCCAATGCTCTCTTCATTGCAGTAGAAATAACGTTTGTGGATGTTGTGCCAAAATAACAGTAGAAAGATTCACAGTGATAAAGGGCCACCCAAACAGAAGATAGAGCTTTATTGTGCATTAGTTAAACTTACTGGTGGTAAATCTATAAGAGGTACATTCATGTGAGAGAGTACGCATAAAAAAAATATAACCCTCTCCATGGCCCCAGGATCTCCAACCACAAAAGAAGCTACATTACACAGCATGGTACCTCTGGAAAATAACCTCTGGCTTTGAATCCAAGATAGAAGCTGAGATCTTGGGTGCATGAGGAAATGAGAAGAGAATGATGGGGAAAAGCTACTGTCATGAGCATATTACACCTTTTAAGCAGTGAGAAATTCATTTAATAAATCGATTGAAGCCTGAAATCTAATTAAATCTAAAAGAGGTAGCAACCTGAAATGCAAATAAGTTCACGCTTAAATTGTATACAAGGAAGCTGTGCTGTGCATGCCTTTAATAATGCATTACCTAAAGTGTTTTCTGTATTCATTAAAGCAGTGCAGCGACGTGCCATGAATTATTTCTATGCTCTCCCTCGGATACAAATATCTTCATGCTGGCAATCTGTTTAGCCACTTTCCCCTTCCCAGTCAAGGTGAATGAAATGTGGTTCTCAAGGGCTGTGATAGTGGTTGTAAAAAGCAAAGTCAAAACTTAGTAAGGCAATATGCATACCTTCTATTCAGAAAAACAATGAAGTATTTTTCTAATTAGCAGCACGATATATTTAAGATAATTTGAACGTGCAAGACTAATACTACAGAATGGCAAATTGCTTTATAGAAACCAGCACTCCAATTAGTTTGATTTCAAGCTGGAGCACATCTTCAGATAGGCACCAGTACCACTGAGTGCTTCAGTCTGGAGGTTCAGCTCTCTTTGAGAAGCAGCAAAGTAGCAAATTCCAGAAGCTGTGCTCCATTTGTGAAGTGGGAGTGTTTCAGGGGCAAGGGAGGTTCCAGAAAGTTCGTTTTAAGTTGTCAGCAAATGACTGCATTGAGGCTTAGCTCTGGATGACTGCAATACCCCTTTAACTGACTTCCTGCTTCTATCCTTGACCCTAAAGACTACCCTCATAACATAGCACAGTGTCATTTTTCAACTCAAAGCCCTGTCATGTCTCCCCATCTTGGTGGTTAATTTTTTTAAGTTTCTATTTAAATTCCAGTTAGTTAACATACAGTGTTATATTAGTTTCAGATGCATAATACAGTGACTCAACACTTCACACATCACCCAGTGCTCATCACAAGTGTAGTCCTCATACCTCATCACCTAGTTCACCCATCCCCCCGCCCACCTCCCTTCTGGTAACCATCGATTGGTTCTCTATAGATAAGGGTCTGTTTCTTGGTTTGCCCATTTGCTCATTTGTTTTGTTCCTTAAATTCCACATGAGTGAAATCATGTGGTGTTTGTCTTCCTCTGACTTATTTCACTTAGCGTGATACTCTCTAGCTCCATCCATGCCATCGTAAATGGCAAAATCTCATTCTTTTTATGGCGGAGTAATATTCTGTTGTGTGTGTTTCTTTATACACCACATTTTCTTTATCCATTCATCAACCAATGGACACTTGGGCTGTTTCCATAATTTGGCTATTATAGATAATGCAGCTATAAACACTGGGATGCACGTACACTATGAATTAGTATTTTCATATTCTCTGGGTAAATACCTGGTAGTACAATTGCTGGATCACAAGGTAGTCCTATTTTTAACTTTTTCAGGAACTACCATACTGTTTTCCAGAGTGGCTGCACCAGTTTACATTCCTACCAACAGTGCAAAAAGTTTCCCTTTCTCCACATCCTGACCAATATTGCTGTTTCTTATGTTGTTGATTTTTTTTAAGTTTGTATATTTTTAAGAGAGAGTGTGTGTGTGCACATGTGGGGGAGGGACAGAGAGAGAGAGAGAGAGAGACAGACAGAATCCCAAGCAGGCTCCACACTGTCAGTGTAGAGCCCAATGCAGGGCTCAAACCCATGAACTGCAAAATCAAGACCTGATCCCAAGTCAAGAGCCACACATTTAACTGACTGAGCCACCCCGGTGTCCCATTTTCTGTTGTTGATTTTAGCCATTGATAGCTCATTATACTTTTGATTTGCATTCCCCTCATGGTAAGTGATGATGAGCATCTTTTCATGTGTCTGTTGGCCATCTGGATGTTTTCTTTAGAGAAATGTCTGTTCATGTCTTCTGCTTATTTTTTTAATTGGATTGTTTGTTTTTTGGGTGCTGAATTTTATAAGTTCTTTCTATATTTTGGATACTAACCCTTTATTGGATATATCATTTGCAAATATCTTCTCCCATTCTGTAGGTTGCCTTAGTTTTGTTGGTTTCTTTCACTGTATGGAAGTTTTTTATTTTGTGTCCCTTGCCTCAGGGGACCTATCCAGAAAAAAAAGAAGTTGCTATGGTTGATGTCAAAGAAGTTACTGCTTGTGTTCTAGGATTTTTTATGGTTTCATGTCTCACATTTTAGGTGTTTCATCAATTTTGAATTTATTTTTATGTATGATGTAAGAAAGCAGTCCAGTTTTCCCAACACCATTTGTTGAAGAGACATTCTTTTTTCCATTGGACATCCTTTCCTTCTTTGTCGAAGATTAATTGACCATATAATCGTGGGTTGATTTCTGGGTTTTCTATTCTGTTCCATTGATGTGTCTATTTTTGTGCCAGTACCACATTGTCTTGATTACTACAGATTTATAACTTGAGGTCTGGAATTGTGATGCCTCCAGCTTTGCTTTTCTATTTCAAGACTGCTTTGACTATTCAGGATCTCTTTGTGTTTCCATAAAAATTTTAGGATTGTTGGTTCTAACACTGAAAAATGCTAGTGGTATTTTGATAGAGATTGCATTGAATGTATAGATGACTTTCGGTAGTACAGACATTTTAACAATATGTGTTCTTCCAATCCATGAGCATGGAATATCTTTCCATTTCTTTGGGTTGTCTTCAATTTCTTTCATCAGTGTTTTATAGTTTTCAGAGAATAGATCTTTCACTTCTTTGGTTAGGTTTATTCCTAGGCATCTTATTTTGGTGCAATTAAAAATGGGATTGTTTTCTTAATTTCTCTTTCTGCTGCTTCATTATTGGTATACAGAAATGCAACAGCTTTCTGTACGTTGATTTTGTATCCTGGGACTTCACTGAATTTGTTTATCAGTTCTAGCCATTTTTTGGTAGAGTCTTTCAGGGTTTCTATATAGATCATGTTATCTGCAAATAGTCAAAATTTTTACTTCCTACTTGCTAATTTAGATGCCTTTAATTTCTTTTTGTTGTCTGATTGGTGTGGCTAGGGCTTCTAGTACTATGTTGAATAAAATTGGTGAGAGTGGAATATCCTCATCTTATTCATGACCACAGGAAGAAAGCTCTCAATTTTTCCCCATTTAGAATTAAATTAGTGGTGGGTTTTTCATATATGGCCTTTACGACATTGAGGTATGTTCTCTCTAAACATAACCGTGTTGGGGGCTTTTATCATGAATGGATGTTGTACTTTGTCAATGCTTTTTCTGCATCTACTGAAAGGATCATATGGTTCTTATCCTTTCTTTTATTAATGTGATGTATCATGTTGATTGATTTGTGAATATTAAATATAGTGGTTAATTTTGTGTGTCAATTTGACTGGCTTTAGGAGATGCCCAAAAAGCTAGAAAAACATTATTTCTGGGTGTGCCTGTAAAGGTGCTTCTGGAAGAGATCAGCATTTAAATTGCTAAAGTGAGTGAAGAAGATGGCCCTCACCAACGTGAGGTAGGCACCATCCAGTCCACTGATGGCCTGATTAGAACGAAAAGGCAGAGGAAGGGCACCTCTGCTCTGCTTGAACTGGTACACCCATCTTCTCTTGCCCTCAGACAACGGTCTCTCAATTCTTGGGCCTTTGGACTGGGACTTACACCATCAGCTTCCTAGTTCTCAGGCCTTCTGACTCAGACTGAATTACACCACTGGGTCAGTTGGCTAACTATATTTCCTGGGACGCCTGGGTGGCTCAATCAGTTGAGCATCTGACTCTTGATTCTGACTCAGGTCATGATCTCACAGTTCATGAGATTAAGCCCCGTGTCCGGCTCTGAGCTGAGCATGGAACCTGCTCAAGATTCGCTCACTCCCTCTCTCTCTGACCCTCCCCCACTCACACACACACATGCTCTTTCTCAAAATAAACATTTAAAAAAAGAATGCGCAATGGCTTACAAAGCCTTACCTGACCTGCCATCCCTCCCACTCCCGCCTCCCACCACTCTCCTCTGATCACTCCACACTCTACTGCAGCCACACTGGCATCCTTACTATTCCTTGCACACTTCAGGCACACTTCTGGCCCAGGACCTTTGCACTGGCTGCGCCTTCTTCCCGGACCCCTTCTCCAGGCACCCACATGACTCACATCCTCTCCTCCAAGTCTTCATCAAATGTCACCTTCTCACTGAGGCCTACCCTCATCACTCCATTTACAGTTGGTCCCATAACTTGCTGATTACATATTTGTAAATGTGCCTACTTACTAAAATTTATAACCCCAAAATAAATACTTGAGGCATTTCTGCAGTTGTTCTCAGACAAGCTCAGAGTGGCAAGTAGTGTGAGTCACCCCATGCCACATGCTCAGCTGAGGTAGAACAAGAGGACACGGACATCTTATTTCAGCTCAAATGTAAACAGTGGTCATTTTTGCAATCTGTCTAGGGCCATGGTTTTTGCATTTCTGTGCTTCTTGCTGGTGAGTTCACCATTTGAAATGGCCTCCAAGTACAGGGCTGCAGTGTGTCTAGTGTTCCTAAGCACAAGAAGGCCATGATATGCTTTATGGAGAAAAGATGTATGTTAAATCAGATTCACTCAGGCATAAGTTATAGAGCTGTTAGCCAGGAGTTCAATGTTAATGAATCAACAATATATATCAAGTGTCTTTAAACAGAGACACACATTAAAACAAGGTTATGTATTGACTGGCTGTCAAATGTTGTGATTAAAAGCTCACAGGAACCTAACCCTATTTCTCCCTTAGGAGCAATGGTTCAGTCTTTGCTAATTCAGGGCTCACAACAAATTTCACCGACTGCAACCTTGCCCCCAGACTCCAGATCCCCCCCACCTGGCTCTGTCTTGCTCTTTCATGTATTAGGTCCTAGCACACCATTGGAAAGTAGCCTCTGTGACTGTGCATGCTTTTGCTAGTTTTGTTCACTCTGTCCCCAGCACCAAGCACACTTTCTGACATATAGCAGGCCCTCAGCAAATACTTGGTGGATCAATGAATGAAAAGATGGTGGGAGAGCCAGAACTTCTCCTAAAGCAGAGGTGTGGACGAGTACATTCCTGAGAGACAAGTCACACAAGAGGGTATCCAGGAACACAAGGAATGAGGTGGGAATTCTGGCCTAGAGAGTGTCTATAACAGACAAGTAGTTCAGGGTCAACAAGAACAATAGTTCAGGGTCAGCTGGGACTAAAGGAAGTAGAGGCTGGATGAGACAGAAAAGGTGTGCCTGCGAGCTCTGAAGCTGAAGCCAGATGGACAGTTAGTAAGTTTCTGAGGGTAGACCGTACATGTGAAATGGTACAGGCTACTGAGGGGCAGGGATTCCAATGCAGTCCAAATGGAGAGGAATGGGGGTGCCAAGTACCATCATATTTCATCTCTCTCAATATGGCTACTGCAGAACGGCTAGGGCCATCATTAACCTTTGATAACTAAAATTCCTGATGTTGGTCCCCTGCAGTAAGCTCCACAGAGTTGCCTGTGTGAGAAGCAGCTGTATCACAAATCAACAGCTGCCGGTCAGAGTGTCTGCCTAGGCAACTTTTGACTTGGTGCTCAATTTTGACTCTTGAGCTTGTGTTCTGTCCGTGGGATCTGTAATACGCAGGCCAGGTCTCTCCCAGGTCCTCATTCACTAGGTGTCAGCACTCACGGCAGGTGGCTGCACCTCACTGTGCACCAGATGAACTTCTAACATGCTGCACAGCTTACATTTTAAGTCAGCTCGTCCTAAACACACACACAATTAACACCTGCATGATTCAGTAACAACCAGAACATGAACCTTATTTACCTATAAAGAAAAAACCAAATCCTCACCTCACCCCAGCAGGTAGACATCATTAGCCCATTAACAGAGAAACTGAGACTTGAAGCTTATTAAGCAATTTGACCATGGTCAAAGATCTAAAAAAGGAAAGAAAGTGACCCCAGATCTCTTGGATTCCAAAGCTCACACTCTATTCTCTGTACTATTGTATTCTCTTAGTTTTTAAATAAATTGCTATAAAATGTTGCTCTATTTTCTCCAACTTTATGTCAATGGTCACCTACTTCTATTTAAAAAAAAAAAACTTATTTCTCATTTCTCTTTATTTCTCATTTCTCTTTATTTTCAAGGAATTAGTATAATTAAATTTATTTTTCGTAGCGTCCATTGACTCTACAATATTTATAACTTTAGAGACATGACAGTTTAAACCTAATTACCTGTAAAATGCTTAAGAACATAAATAAATAAAGCAAACATTGGGTATATTAAGCAATGGTATTAAGAGATTACATGGTGTTATCCCAGCTCTACCACGAATCTCTTTGACCAAATCATTTAACCTTTCTGGGCTTTTATTTTCCTCATCAACAAAATGGAGACAGTAAAATTAACACCCTCTCTGACTAACGCACTGAACAAATGAGACAACAGATGTAGAAACGTGTATGAATGCTGAAGTGCTATACAGGCTCAGTGATGGTCATGCCCGTCCTGGAATACACTACTTGTGAGCATTAAATCCCTGAGACAGAGACTCCCTCGTTCGGCTCTGCATCCATAAATTAGTGGCTGGCACATAGTAGGTGCTCAATAAATACTCACTGAACAAACAGAATTTGGACTTTTATATGTAATCTATCAAGGTGGTGTTTATAATTTACTTAAATAGTCCATAAGTGGAAGACGAAAAATAAAAAGAACCTAAACCATCTGAGAATCAAACATGAAGATGCAGAGTAGTTTGGGGGAAGGTCATACTTTAAGACACTCTGCTCAATGAGATGCTGATAAAACTTGCACTGGAAAAGCAGATATACTTTTTCGCTACGCCTGCTGCTGGGCACCTCTACCAACTGCTCAGCGGTCAGAGCACAGAGCCATCAGTCATGGCTTTAAGCCCCAGCGGGCCAGGTGGCTTGGCACAGAGACCGCCCCCACCCTGATAATCCTCTCACAAATGCTGGTCTCTCGTTATGGAGGGAAGGGCTCTGGACAACCATTCCCAATACCCAGAAAACATCTGATTTTGGAACAGCATGTTTGAGTTGCATAGATGAGAAACTCCTACATGTGTGGATTCTTGAGGACAGCTCCTGTACCTACTCGGCGTCGTGCTGGAACAGTGCTGCGTCCCTTGTGCCAAGGCTCCATTAGAAAGTGCCTTGATAGATGGGAGAGAATTTCTCTCCTCACTTCATCTCACACCCTCCCGTCTCCTCTGACTCTTCAGCTGGGAGATCCTCAGGACACTAAGGATTTTCCCAGATTCCCAGAGCCAGCCCTAACCCTCCCCTTTTGCCATTCCTGGAGACAAGGATCACAGCCAGACCCCAAAGGTAACTCAAGTTAAGGTCTCCACTCAAACCCAGGAGAGGTGCTGGCAATTTCTTGGCTTTACTGACAGGACTTGAGTGACCAACGACCTTGAGGAAGAAAAGCACACAGACCACATTTTAGTTGCTAATGATATTGAGTCAAAGGCAAAATTCTGCCAGGCAATATTGCTGTCAAATAGGAAATGAAACACAGAAAACAGAACATACAAAACCAGCCCCTCCGATTTCTCTATGGACCAGTCTCATGGGACTGTGTGACCACACAACTATTTAAAGGAAATACACCCTGTCTCAAATACACGCATCTCACTCTGTTGTAAAAACTCACTTGAGAAATCGTGAGGAACCTAAAATTTTAGCCCTCAGGTTTTACAGTAAAATGACAGACTGCAAGAAGGGCACCTAACCCCTCCTGCAACAAGAAAAAGTAGTCTGTGAAATATACTGCTATGACAATTACTGCCACCAATTTTGTCCGCTGCCAACTAGACAAGTAATATTATTACATGCAAATTTACATCATGATGGCAATGTGTCATAAGAGGACTTGGGCTACTGCCACTACCAAGCCTCTGTGAGCCCACTTACCTCAGTCCCCTGATACAGCCCTGCTCCCCACTCCCAGCTAAAGAACCAGGGCCGTAATAACACAAGAAGCAGCCTCGCCTTAGTGCCACTCACTCGCTCACTCACTAATCAGAACCCAACTGGCACTTATAGGCTACCTGCATTGTATATCTTAATTAACTTCTTAGCAAATCTTATAGCAATATACTGCAGCTAGCAACATTTCCCACAAATGTAATGACAAATGTTGAAATGCTTCAACAGGAAGGTCACAGGCTTTCCTGAAGTCTGGTGGGCTGAGTCTCCCATGTAAATAGTCTCACTGGGAACTACCTCCCTGCAATGGGGCAGCCCTCCGTAATCCAAGAAGGTTATCTGCAGGTCACAGTCAGCTCCCAGGAGAGGTTGGGCATTCCTTCCTAACTCGGCAGAGTCCCTCATCTTTGGGCTTCTCACACACAAGGAGCAACTCTAGGGGAACAGAAGGAAGAGGGCAGAGAAGGGAAGAAGTCCACATGCAGGAAAACAAGTTGGAGAACAAATGTCTTCTGGGGACAACAAACGGTGGTGGGGTGGGAGATTCATTTTTCCTAGGTTTTTGTGACTACAGACCAGTGGCCTCTCCATCTGGTTTGTATGCCTCTAAGTCTACCTTATCAGATTGTTTGTTCTTTATCAAAAAGCCACCCTCCAGGCCCCTCCATACTTGGACTGGTTGAGCTCATCCTACCTCTGTCCCTCTGTGGCCCCATCCCCTAGGGACATCACTAAAAGCTCCCACTGAAGTTCTCCTAGGACCCAGTCCCTGTGACCCATGTGAATACTCAGATATACTTACAGCCACTCGTGGCCATTATTCAGGTAGCCTAGAGTCATGGCAAATCAGGGAGGAGGAGTCCTTAGGATTCACCTAGCCCAGTCCAGTGCCTCCTAAATTTTAATGCATATACAATGTCCCCAGGAGATCTTGTTAAAAAGTAGATTCTGATTCGGTAGGTCTTGAGGTGGGACCCAGGATCCTGCATTTCTAACAAGCTCCCAGGAGAGTCTGACGCTGCAGTTCCTCAGACCATAATTGGAATAGCAAGGATCTAAGGCAAGGCTCTTGCTAAATACAGGCATTTCCTATATTAAAGTAAAATATCATATAAAAAGTAAGTAAGGAATGGTAGTCTCCATTCCCCATAAGCTAGACACAATGACTGTATTAACAAGTATAAATATGTGTTATGATACATGAACTTCACACAAAGTACCACAGAGCAGAGGAATGCGCAATCCCCTGCTGGGTGGGAGAGGAGCACAGCTCAGCAGAAAAAGCAACACTGAAGCTGGCACTGAACTGTAGAGCGAGCGGCGTCTTGTCTGGAAAAAGGAGGAGGAGCACTGTGAGCTCTACAGCACCAGGAGGCCAGCACCAAGGTCATGGGAGTCTGTGGGTGAACCGGGTGGGCTAGACCGAGGAACAAAGACTAGTCCTGTACTGCTGTAATATAAGGTGAGTGATAAGAACTTGAAATAGTAGGTTGGAGCCAGGTTTGCATGTCATACTTAAGGATAAAACACTATTTTCAAGCAAGACAGGCAGAGAATTAGTCTTAACTTTTACCCTGAAAGCTAACAGAACAGAAAGTTCACAGTACTTAATAGAAGACAGAGTATCCATCTTGTTCAGCAGGTAAGCAGTTGGACCATATCAGAACCTTTTGTTAGCATTTCTAGAGAAAAGCCTTTGAATGTCTACTACAGTCAGGTGGATCAAAATTAAGGTGCCGGGTTTTGAACCTGTAGCTATAGCAGACTAAAATCTCAGGATTTACAAAGTGATGACACCAAACGTTTTTGCCTTTCTGCTTGGTGTAATAGGAAAAGGAAACCTACTCACTCGTGGTGCTAATTGAATGAATTTTCACATACTCCTCTATAAGCACATGCATTTATGCATCTAAACCTTTCTTACTAAAACGATTAGGGTTTAGATTTAAATACAGCAAGAATGTACTACCTACATGATCTTGGACACCTGACTTACCACTCTGGGTCTCAGACAGTGATGGTAACACCTAAATCCTTACTCAACTATACTGTTATAAGACTAAGTTAATTCAAACAGGGAATTTTTAAAAACTAAAACAATGTATTCCGTTCCCAGCAATCCCTAGTTCCTTGCCCAAGCACTCACAAATTCAGAACTATATCTAAGTGAATCAGATCTTAAAGTATTTTTCTGTGTATTAGAGAAAGAACAGCCCCCTCTACCTACAAGAGTTGGGCCATAAAGCTACCTGCCCTAGAGAAGAATATGACAGAAGAGAAGATAGGAGGAGAAAGTAGAAAACCTACCTCTTGTGACACAGTGAACTGTGGGAAGACATGGAAGAGGATAGAAGACCTCAGAAACATGTCCTAAAAGGGAAGGTTATTATACAGGTGGAGGTAAAAACCCAAGCAGAGAAGCTCTGGCTTTCCTTTCTGGTTGGAGCTGAGAGACCACCTCTACAGGATGCTCTCTACATTAGGCAGAGTGAAGGAAAGAGCCTTGCTGGCACTGCTGAGCCTCCTTCAGCAGTCTTACGGCAAGAAGAGACCAGAAGTTCCTGTATTGAAGGTAGTAAGATATGAGCCAGTAAACCTGGTTTAGGTGGTTTAGGGATACCTGTGATGAATGGCAAGTGAGCCCATTGCAAAGAGTAGTGCACAGCCTGGCTGGGGCATGGCTGAGACTTAAAGGGGTGTTCCTAGTCAAGAAGAACTGAGGTGAGGCCACATCAGGAAGAGAGGAAGTCTGAGCCCTAACCACACCATGTGGACCAGCTTCCCCTCATTAGACCACATTCCTGGGATCAGATCAGACCCACTCTCCTCTGAACCCAATTTAATGGGGGTTTTGCCCCCACCACTTCACTGAGACTGCCGTTGTCAAGGTCACCATGACATGACCTCTGTGGGAACCAACTCCAATGTCAATCCTCATTTTCCTTTACTACTTTAGGTTGGGATCTAAAGAGAAGACTAGATATGACAGAAAAAAGGAGCAATGAACTTAAAGATAAGCCAACAGAAAGTATCCAAATTGAAACACAAAGGGCGGGGGGGGGGGGGGGGAGATTTGGTGGGCAGGGTGGGGTGGGGCAAAAACCAGAACCTAGCATCAAAGAGCTGTGGGATAACATCAGACAGTCTGACACATGTGTCACTGGAGTCCCAGAAGGAAAAGAGAATGGTAGGAAAGAACTATTTGAAGAGATGATGTTCACAAATTTTCCAAAATTAATGAGATAATAAACCATAGATCTGAGACCCTCAGAGAACTCCAAACAAAGTAAATACAAAGAAAAATACACCTAAGCACATCACAGTCAAACTTCTGACACAGAAGATAAAGAGAAAATCTTGAAACCAGCCAAAGGAAAGAAAAAGCATAACATAGAGAGGAGTTACATCAGGCTTCTTGTCAGAAACTATGCAAGCCAGAGATAATGGAGAGACATCTTTAAGATACTGGGGGGAAAAAAAAACAGTCAACATATAATTCTATATCCAGTAAAGATGCAAAATAAAGACATTTTCAGAAAAAAAAGAAGTAAAAGTTCAGCCAGGAAACCAGAAGACTAAGGAAGTTCTTCAGGTAGGAGGGAGCATAATGCCAAATGGAATATTTAGATCCACACAAAGAAATTAATAGTACCAGAAATGGGCTGGGGAGAAGAGGGAATGAGGAGTTATTACTTAATGGGTATGGATTTTCTGTTGGGAAAAGTGATAAAGTTCTAGAGATGGATGGTGGTGGTGATTGCAGAATAATGTAAATGTACTGAATGCCACTAAACTGTATGCTTAAAAATGGTTAAAATGGTAAACATTATGTATATGTTACCACAATAGATGGATGCATGGATAGATAGATAAGTATGAAGGCGTTTAAAAAAATGAGATTAAAAAGCACAACTCTCGAGGCGCCTGGGTGGCTCAGTTGGTTAAGTGTCTGACTTCAGCTCATGATCTCATAGTCCCTGAGTTCGAGCCCTGCATCGGGCTCTATACCGACAGGCTCTGAGCCTGGAGCCTGCTTCAGATTCTGTGTCTCCCTCTCTCTCTATCCCTCCCACACTCTATCTCTGTCTCTCAAAAAATGAATAAATGTTTAAAAATTTTTTTTAAAAAACATAACTATCAAGATGGTAGCTTTAAATGCAACCAATACCAATAATTACATTAACTCTAAATGGTCTAAACACCCAATGTCAGAGATTGTCAATTTGGATAAAAAAGCAAAATCTAGCTCTATGCTGTCTACAAAAACCTCATTTGAATTATAATATTAAAAATAAAAAGATAAAAACATACCAAAAGAAAGTCAGAGTCAGGGCACCTAGCTGGCTCAGTCAGTTAAGCCTCCGACTTCAGCTCAGGTCCTGATCTTGCAGTTTGTGAGTTCGAGCCCCATGTCAGACAGCTCAGAGCCTGAAGCTTGCTTCAGATTCTCTGTCTCCCTCACTCTCTGCCCCTCCCCCACTTGCTCACACACTTTCTCTCTCTCTCAAAAATAAACATTAAAAAAAATTCTTTTTTTTTTTTTTCAACTTTTTTTTTGGAGGACAGAGAGAGACAGAGCATGAACGGGGGAGGGGCAGAGAGAGAGGGAGACACAGAATCGGAAACAGGCTCCAGGCTCTGAGCCATCAGCCCAGAGCCCGACGCGGGGCTCAAACTCACGGACCGCGAGATCGTGACCTGGCTGAAGTCGGACACTTAACCGACTGCGCCACCCAGGCGCCCCTAAAAAAAATTCTTTTTTAAGAAAAAGCTGGAATCACTATATTCACATCAGACAAATGAACCTCAGTCGCTTAAGCATCTGACTTTGGCTGAGGTCATAATCTCATGGTTCATGAGTTTGAGCTCCGCATCAGGCTCTCTTCTGTCAGTGCAGAGCCTATTTGGGATCCTCTGTCCCTCTCTCTCTCTCTCTGCCCCTCCCCTGCTTGCTCTCTCTCTCTCTCAAAAATAAGTATTTTTTTAAAAAAGAATACACTTATTTAAAAAAAAGAAAGAAAGAAAATCTGTGGGTTCAGTTTTTCAAAATCCCCTTGGACATAATTTTCCCATTCCAGATGACACCTACGTAGCCCTGTTAGTTTCTTCAGGAGGCTCCAAAGGTTAGCCTTATTGCTTCCTTTTACACAAGCACCACTGATTGTCCATGATCAGGGTTTCACTCCTTCCCTGCCCATTGAGAACAGAGGACAGCTGGGGGGCACCTAGGTGGTCTAGACGGCTAAGCGTCTGACTTCGGCTCAGGTCATGATCTTGCAGTTCATGGGTTTGAACTCCACTTTGGGCTCTGTGCTGACAGCTCAGAGCCTGGAGTCTGCTTTGGATTCTGTGTCTCCCTCTCTCTCTGCCCCTCCCCTGTTCATGGTCTCTCTCTCTCTCTCTCAAAAATAAATGTTAAAAAAAATTTTTAAGAACAGTGGACAGCCTCTACCTTATTCTCCTGTCCCTAAAACAATGAAGGTCCTTTAAATTTTTGTTTTGTTTTGTTTTGTTTGGTGGTGGTGGCGACGGTTGGTTGGTTTTTAGGCTCTAATGAAGAAAAATAGAAGAAATGTTTCCTTTACTCACCCCCGTTTTTTGCCAGACCCATTAAAGAAATATAAATTCCCTCTTGGATTCTAATGGAAAGTCATTCAATAGAGAAAAGATTGAAACATTCACACTTTAAAGAAAAGTTAAAGAACCTAGAATGAATGCTGTCAGAAGATGGGCCCAGAAAGAGCCTCGGTGTAACAGAGGAAATGGATAATATGGCCAAAGATGGCATTTTCTACGGCCAGAAATGCAGTTTGAATGGTAGGTTAACTACTGGAAATAAGTTGTTAGACCCCCACTTCACATGTAAGCCAATTTTTCTTTGATCTCTTCTTCAAGGGTGTGGGGGCAGGGGAGATCATGCATCTTTCACTCAGGAAATACCTGTTTGTTGAGTGACCACTATGTGTCAGGCACCATATTAGCTGACGTCTCAGGCTCAGAGCTGGACTGGAGCCTTTCCTCAGCCAGTCCCGTCATTGCCCACTGCTTCCCCAACCCACAGGCAGTGGCTTACCCACAGGCAGATTTCTCTGTCACCTCTGGCTTTGCTAGATTTTCAAGCACAAAAAAAACAAATAACAAAAAACACGAAGAAGCTACCACTTTCCAAGGAACTACTAAGCACTAGGCTCAGCCAACTGTCACATCCCCCCCTATGCGGCAAGTACTATTATTATGTCCATTTTAGAAACGAAAAGCTAGCCCGGGGCATTTTCATTATTTGCCCAAGTCACAGAGCTAGTAAGCAGCAAGCCCTTGGTTAGCAGGCTGCCTCCAAAACAAAGTGACCTCTTATTAACAGCACCTGTTCCATCCTTCCCCCTTTGTGTTCGCGCTGCCCCTGCTGCCTGTCCAGCAGTGCTGACACACGTGGTATATGTATTTCACCAACTCCATGCTTCCATCTGGCCCTGCAACTTGAAGCCAGCTATGATTCAAAGGCAGGACTACCGTAAAGCCAGCAATTTGTATAGCTAGTTTTCATCATCTACCACAGGCCTTAACCAACTCTCCATCGAGGGACCTAAACTCTTCTGTTGACCTAAAAGCTGATGCAATCAATTCCTCACTAAAAGAAGGGGCTCAGGCTCCTCCCCAGCCCCAGTCCAAAGATCTCCCCACATACTAACGTCTAGCAGTGCCCAAATTTCTATGGGATAAGCTGTGATACATGAGTTTGCCTATGAAGACCTAAGAGCATCATAATTCAAGAAAGGCAGAGGGCAAGCTGTGCGAGATGCCTGAGATAATTGAAATTGACCCATAACTCACCAGCCGCCATGGGAAATTCTATCACTTTGCACACTTTGCTTCCATAGCTAAAAATCAAATCAGGGGGACATGATCAGACTTCTAATTTGAAACCTCAGACATGCAATGTCATCTTTAATGACTCCCGGCAAAAGATGCTCATTACAGATCTCAGCCTATCTAAATTAAAACATGAAACCTAAAAATTAAGCAGAAAATTCTCAATTTCTCAGGTCTAGACGGCCACAGAA
The DNA here is from genome assembly GCF_028018385.1 of Neofelis nebulosa. Lineage (NCBI taxonomy): Eukaryota > Metazoa > Chordata > Mammalia > Carnivora > Felidae > Neofelis > Neofelis nebulosa. Next base: position 39,068,760 of record NC_080796.1, read on the forward strand.
AAGTCACAAGTGAGAATACACATATTCCTTAGGGTTTTGTTACATCTGCAAATATCTGAGCAGGAATTATATGAAAGAAGGTTACTAGAAGGAAAAACAAAAACACTGAGTCCTAACATTCAGGTATGGGCCATCTAAGTGAATAGCAATTTTTCATGACCAATTTAAACTAACTAGGATGTCAAGGAATGTTATCTCTCTGTTGATGGCCAATTTCATCTGTTCTATGACGTAGTGCTCAGATTCCTCTGAAACAGTAGGCTGCTGGATTCAAGTCTTCTTTCACTGCTAAGTGAACTGAAATATGGTGCAATCAGTCAGCATGATTTTCAGGTGTGTAAGCTGCCTTTAAAATGGGAGGCTAAAAATTCATCTCTCATCATCAGCTCTAAACTTCACATTCAGTGTGGATTTTCTAGAAGGTCAGGTAACCACTGGACATTCTGCACAGCCTGTTTTTAAACCTCTTCCCTCCACTTCCTATCCACTACGCCCCGTGTGTCACCATATGAGTGGCTGCCACTGCCCAGAATAACCTGCATCACCAGCTTTCACATCTGTTCATAACTCAATTCTTCTCAGACCTATATCCAGGAAGGGGAAGAAATTCCCTGTCTGCAGCAAGGCCTCAATAGATGGCCCAGAAATATTAATGTAAAATTCGATGTAAATAGAAACTACAAATTCACAACTTTATTTTCCCTCGACGTGCATTTTACAGAGAAAGGTTAGAGACTGGGGACCAGGCCCACTGTATGGTTAGGCTACTAGAGCCTGAACACAAACATGACAAACTTTCTTTGAAGGGCAGAGGCACATCTGCAAAAAGGGAAGCTCTTTCATTCTTTTTTCAATTCGAAACTACTTCTTCTGAGCCTTAAACTGTGAGTTATAGTACAGAGTTGACCTCCCTTCCTTTCTTAATGTGGAACAGTTATTGTATGGAAACAATGAAGGCCGAGGTGTTTCTAAGTATAACTGGCAAACTAAAAATTGTGAAAGGGAAAATCTACACACCCATGTTTGCCTAGAAAAAAGCCAGGATAAAAGTCTAGGTCACTCCCAGGAAAGACCATGTTTGTTATTTCATCACATGCTCTTGTAAACACTTCCTCCTAGGACCACATCACTCCGGGGGCTCACCCAGAGCCTCCACTCACAGTAACTTGTATTACTCTGTCACCCGTTTGTCTTAAAACTGGAACTGGGAGGGAAGAGAGAGTGTTTCAACAACATGGAGTCTACACGATTTGAGTTTAGTTCTAATCAAACATGACAAAGGTCTTGGCAGATAAGCTCTCTCTGCCTTTGTTGTGTATTTACAACAGAGGGTTTGGGACCGAAAAATAATTAACTGAAATAATAAAGGACAAGAAGACACCTACTCTGAATGTGAAATAGAGTCAACAGTCTACACTGCTTCTTGTGACAATCAATGGGGCAGAGATTTATGGACAAGGAGCCTAGAGCCAGCATGCCCAGGAGTCAGAGTTTTGTTTTTTTAATTTTTTTTAATGCTTATTTATTTTTGAGAGAGAGACAGAGTGTGAGTGGGGTAGGATCAGAGAGAGAGAGGGAGACACAGAATTCCAAGCAGGCTCCACGCTCTGAGCTGTCAGCACAGAGCCTGATGAGGGACTTGAACTCACAAACCGTGAGATCATGACCTGAGCCAAAGTTGGACGCTCAACCGACAGCCACCCAGGCGCCCCATTCAGAGTTTTTTAATATGCCAATCAAGACTGGAGAAGCTCTTTAGAATAATATGCTTCCTAAGAAATGCATTAGGGCAGCATTCACAAAGAGGGAGAACAACCATGCTAGATGCACACCAGTCACTGATGATGTGACCCCAAATCATGCTGGGTCCCAACCCCCTTATTCAGTACATTACTTTCACGTAGGTCAAAAGTTAACAGAGCCTCCCAACCAGGCTCACCTTTTAACCAAGAACTACTCCATGGCCCTTGGCTAGAGAGAACCCCTTTTCTACCACTTTCCAACCCTGTCATTAAAACTGGGCAACCTATGATATTTGATGAACTAATTAAGAGCAAATCAAAGCAATTACTTAACATTACTTGCAATAACCACATGAAATTTCTAATCCCAATAAGCAAACTGAACCAATAACAACATGCATTTACAGAGGCTTAAAAAAAACTCAGCATCTATAATCAGTTATAATGGAAAACCAGGATGTCGCAGGCTATCTACCCCCTTTTTAAAAGCAACATCAGATATGGTAATATTCACTGAGCTCTTCCTCTACCCGGGCCCTGGCTCTTCTGCCTACAGAGATGAAAGACTGAAGGCGCCCTGTGAATGAGCCAGAATGGCAACTGTGGGCAGGGCCAAGCCTACGGTGAGGGAAATGGAGGTGCCTAAAAAGTGCTAATTCCCATGATTGCCCAAGTCCCCAGTCTGAGCTTCGTACATTAGGTTTGCAATTGCAAAACCAAGCCCTGTCACGTTACATACTAGAAGTGCTAAGAAACACACAGCAGCAAGCAAGCCCACCTGGAGAACAACAATAACAAACAGCAGGGGGGCTGACGGATCTTTTGGAACAAAAGCTCCGGCCAACCATAAGTTCATGGGGCAAAATCAAGAAGAGTAAGAAAACTCGCAAAACACATCTGTCTATCCATGGGCACCAAGTACAGGAATAATAAAAGGGTAAAAGCTAACATTTGTAAACATCTACTGTGTGCCAAATGCCTTAATAGCATTAGCTTATTTAATATTCAAAACAACTCTTGAATGTGGGCATTATTACCCTCACTATTATTATTACCATTTAAGAGAGAACTAAAACTTAGAGAAATTTAGTAAATTGTCCCATATCTGAGAGCTAGTAAATGCCAACAGGGACCTATGCTATTTTCCTAAGTCTGTTTTTTTTTTTTTTTAATTGACACTCCCACATATACAGAGGTCATTTTCAAGGAAAACAGAGAGCAATAAAATGGTCAGTATCTTGTAGCATATCCCAAGCTACTAAGAAACCATTGAAACACAACCCTTTGTGCATCTGTACATAAACTTGGAGAGAAACTTTATTATTTCACCTATCTTCATAGCCTGACAGTATTTTTGAGTGGTTCAGAAAGCACGGATTGCCATCCTATTAGACAGATGAAGAAATCCAAATGCCAACTGTGGTCTGAGTTGAGGGACAGAGAGTGGACAGTGGCCCAAACCCTTTGAAGCTCGCCAAGCCATGGCTCCTCCCACTGGACATCCCCAAAGGGTTTTAATAAACCAAACTACTGACCTCCACATCCCCGTGAAACTGAACATGGTGCTCACACAGCGAGGGAGGGGTGGTGGTGTGAGTCCATCCAGGCGCATGAGCAGAGCTGGGACACCAAAGAGAACCAAGTACTTCAGATAGAAAAAGATCACTTGAGCCAATGCCAGTCCTCCTGAAAGACAGAGGGACCCATCAGACACAGAGGTAAGCAGTAGAGCAATCTCCTGGGAAAGATGCACCATTCCTGAAAACACACCGTCTGTTCCCACTTCTCCACCCCTCCCTTCTCTTCTCCTTACCTCACACATTACAAAAAGTTTCCCACGTTGGTTTTGAGCAATGAGAATTTTAGATTAACAAATATTGAAAACTCCTTTATTATTGTAATGGGCAACAGGACCTCTTAGCATTGATGCTTTAACAGACACTACACTTAAAAGCATTTTATATATATACTTACGCATTTAAGTTATATATGTATATATATGTGTATACACACACACACACACACACACACACACATTATGGTTTTTTAAAAAAACTATTTGTAAGGGAAAATCCTCCCCAAATCTTTGCAAAATCTCATGAGTTCGCATCCACTAGGATGACTAAAATCAAAAAGTCAGATCAACAAGGGTTGGTGAAGATGTGGAGAAACTGGAACTGTGACATACTGCTGGCAAGAACACAAAATGGTGCAGCCACTTTGGAAAACAGCTTGGCATTTCCTGAAATTATTAAACTTAAAGTTATCATATGACCCAGCAACTCCACTCTTTGGTACATACCCTAGAGAAATTAGAAGAGATGCCCACACAGAAACCTATCCCCAAATGTTTGTAGTGGCATTATTCACAAAAGCCAAAAGATAAAAACAACCCAAATATGCATCAACAGAATAAACAAAATGTGGTAAATCCACACAATGGAACATTATGTTGCCTTACAAAGGAATGAAATACTGATATATACTACAACATGGATGAATCCTGAAACACCATGCTAAGTGAAATAAGCCAGTCATGAAAGGCCACATATTATATTCCATTCATAAGAAAGTTCAGAATAAGGTAACAGAAATACAAAGTTGATTACTGGCCCCAGCACTGGAGAGGTAGGGGATGGGATTATGGGGGAGGCAGTGGCTAAAAGGTAGGGTTTCTTTTTTTTTTTTTTTTTTTAATGTATATTATTTTTGAGAGAGAGACAGAGAGCAAGCAGGGAGGGACAGAGAGAGAGACAGACAGACAGACAGAACTGGAAGCAGGCTGCAGGCTCTTAACTGTCAGCACAGAGCCTGACACGGGCCTTGAACTCACAGACTGCATGCAAGATCATGACCTGAGCTGAAGTCAGATGCTTAACCGACTGAGCCACCCAGGCGCCCAGGGTAGGGTTTCTTTTTGAGGTGATGAAAATATTATAAAATTGCCAGTGATGATAGTTGCACATATCTGTGCATATACTAAAAGCCACTGAATTGTATACTTTAAGTGGGTGAATTGTACGGTATGTGAACTAGATCACAACAAAGCTATTAACAAAAAAGCAAAACAAAACAAAATAAACCCCAGGAGAGCCCCAAGCTACAATGGTCTCTTGGCCTAAATTGAGCCTTTCCAGAATGAGAAGAACACAGGATGTGGACACTGGGCAAGATGTGACGTCTGAGACACATGCTCTGGCCCACACAGGCCTCTGCCTGTCCCCAGTGGGAACGACCTGCTTCTGCAGCTGGGGCTTGGGGTGCTCTACCAACCACCACCTCTCCTCTGGCTCCCTGTCTGGCCACTTTGACCTCTGTGCCCTATGCCCGATGGGGTACCATGGATCTGGGCCAGATACTGGCCCCCATTCACACTGGCCTCAGCACATAGGTGAGGAGATGTGGCGGGTTTGTCAGAGCAGTGCTCACAAGGAGAAGGTTGTGGGCAAAGTGTATGTGGAAGCCCTTGAGAAGATAACCAGCAGCCACGTGCTGTCCAACCTCAAGAGCGCCTTCTCCAGTGTGTGGGAAATACTGCAGGGCAGGTTGGTGCAGCTGAGCAGGATTATCTGTGGGATATTCAGAAGGAAGTAACTAAGCTTTAAAGAAGTACTAGCAGAAAACATTATTGTTTGGATCTTTCCATATTATACAAAGATCTTGGAAAGAATGTCACTACAATGGAGAGTGGCTGTAAATGGCAATTCTGTGCCAGAAGAAACACATAAGTCTGAATATACAGTTTGGGCAAAAGCAAATGGTGGTTTAAATCTGAAAGCCAGGGGCGCCTGGGTGGCGCAGTCGGTTGGGCGTCCGACTTCAGCCAGGTCACGATCTCGCGGTCTGTGAGTTCGAGCCCCGCGTCAGGCTCTGGGCTGATGGCTCAGAGCCTGGAGCCTGTTTCCGATTCTGTGTCTCCCTCTCTCTCTGCCCCTCCCCTGTTCATGCTCTGTCTCTCTCTGTCCCAAAAATAAATAAACGTTGAAAAATAAATAAATAAATAAATAAATAAATCTGAAAGCCACATGTCCTACAAGGAAAGAACCAAATAATCACTCTGTCTCCTTCCCAATCAGCAAACAGGTTCTTGAGACTTTGGAAACCAGACTACAAACATACGTGTTAAAAGAGTTGGGTATAAAATAGTAGCATTCTTGGATGTGTCTGATAGCAGTCAAGAAAGAAAAGCTGATGTGTGTGTGTATATGTCTTAAGTGTGTATATATACACAGTCATCAAGAAGCGGGACATATGTGCTAGCAACGCCATCTAAAAAGTGGGAGCATAAAACCACACTGAATGGGAAAGAAATCTATTCCACTGGCCAAGATGGCAATGAAGGGGACTCTAAAATACTCTAAAATGAACCACCAGACTCTAGTCAGAAAATTCCAAGAGCTAAAAGAGGCAGGGCACAAATTAAAGGGCACAAAGCCTCCAAAACTGAAGAAGTGAAGGCATTTGAAGACCCAGGGAAGACTGTGCAAGGTTACAGCCACTGGGAGCTCTTTTACATATGAAACATCAGAAACTTCTTTCCCCCATTAACAGGCTGCAAGATCAGGGAGAACAAGCTACTTCCTTCCCAAATACTGCCTTCAATGTGATGCGGGTTTTGTACACTTAGCACGTATGAGGCACAGGAATTAAAATCTGTCAGATTCTTGGGGCACCTGGGTGGCTTAGCTGGTTAAGTGTCCAACTTCGGCGCAGGTCATGATCTCATGGTTTGTGGGTTCAAGCCCTGTGTCAGGCTCTGCACTGACAGCTCAGAGGCTGGAGCCTTTTATGGATTCTGTGTCTCCCTCTTTCTGCCCCTCCCCTACTCATGCTCTGTCTCTGTCTCTTTCTCTCTCTCAAAAATAAACAAATTTTTTTAAAAAGCCCTTAAGATTTTTTAAATGGTCTATTCCATTTAAATACTCTATAATATCAATTCTAGCATCCTTTCATCTATATCATGCATGAGGAAGTAGCATTAACACTGCTATTACACACTACCTTACAGGTGTTTTTGTACTTACCTGTATTTTCTACCACACTGCAGATTGCTCAAAGCCCATGACCACATGATTGAACATCAGGAGTTTTAATAGCACATGCCCAAAAAAGAAGAGCTTGTCCAGTGAGAAGTTCTTCCCATGGATAAAGGTAAGGGTCCAAACTGTACTGGATCCTCTTAAACTGTTAGATTCCCCTATAGACTCAAACAACTTAGCATCTGCCTAATGAAAAGTCTTTATGAACCCAGAATGGGTCAAGCTGTGTCTTACCAGAGTCTGCCAAGGATTGGGGAGAATTTGCCACAGACTGGAAAAGAGGCCCCTGGACTCTGTTGACTGGCCAGCTGCATAGCTACCATCTTTGTACAGTCAAGCCCTGCCCTCAAGACTCTCATAGTCAGTTTAAGACACTGATTCTAGATTCACTCTGTTTCAAGAAGCATGCTGTCTCTGCATTGTTTTCTGTGCCCACCTGCTTATGTGCCCTGACTCACTGCTGCACTCCAACCTCCAGCCTATGCTGGGCTCTCACCTCCATCCATGGCCTGACTTTATCCCTGTACCTTTTCTGCTCCAAGGAAAATAACCCCAGCCACTTTTAACTTATCTATATCTAATCTACTCTAGATTTTGCTTAAATGCTCCATGACTAAGTCAGTGCAGATTCAGGCAAACTAGACATTTTGTAAAAGTTTCTTCTTATATTAAGTTCTTTATAACACTGTCTCATGCCTACAGTTAACAATACTGTATTCTACATTTTTTAAACAGATCTCGGAGTAAGTGTTCTAGCACAGTTTTTTAAGAACCTTTTATTATATAAGACCTAGGATAAGAATCAGATGTATAAAGATTAATCAAGAAGATCTGAACAAACCAATTACCAGCAAAGATATTAAATCAATAATTTAAAAACTCCCAACAAACAAAAGTCCAGGACCAGATAGCTTCAGAGGCAAATTCTAGCAAACGTTTAAAGAATTAATACCCATTCGTCTCAAATTATTCCAAAAAATAGAAAAGGAAGAAAAACTTCCAAATTCATTAACCTGATACCAAAACCTCACAAAGACACCACACAAAAAAAAAGAGAACTAAAGGCCAAAATCTCCAATGAACACAGATGCAAAAATCCTTCACAAAAATACTACCAACCAAATCCAACAATACTTTAAAAAAATCATTCACCATGATCGAGTGGGATTTATTCGTAGGTTGCAAGAGTGGTTCAATATTCACAAACCAATGTGATACATCACATCAATATGAGAAAGGGTAAGAACCATATGATGATTTCAGTAGACAAAGAAAAAGCATTTGACAAAGTACAACATCCATTCATGATAAAAACCCTTAACAAAGTAGGTTTAGAAGGAACATACTTCAACATAATAAAGGCCAGTTATGAAAAACCCACAATATCATCCTTAATGAGAACAACTGAGAGTTTTTCCCCTAAGGTCAAGAACAAGACAAGGATGTCTGCTGTTACTGCTCCTATTCAACATGGTACTGGAAGTCCTAGCTTCAGCAATCAGATAACAAAAAGAAAGAAAAGGCATCCAAATCGGCAAAGACGGAACAAAATTTTACCATTTGCAGATGACATAATGCTCCACACAAAAACCCGGAAAGACTCCACCAAAAAATGGCTAGAACTGATAAACAAATTCAGTGAAGTCCCAGGATACAAAATCAATGTACAGAAAGCTGTTGCATTTCTATACACCAATAATGAAGCAGCAGAAAGAGAAATTAAGAAAATGATCCCATTTATAATTGCACCAAAAACAATAAGATACCTAGGAACAAAACTAACCAAAGAAGTGAAAGATCTGTACTCTGAAAACTATAAAACACTGATAAAAGAATCTGAAGATGATCAAAAATGGAAAGACATTCTAGGCTCACGGATTGAAATAACAAATATCGTTAAAATGTCTATACTACCCAAAGCAATCTATACATTTAATGCAATCCCTAACCAAATACCACCAGCATTTTTCACAGAGCTAGAATCAACAATCCCAAAACTTGTATGGAACCACAAAAGACCCTGAGAGCAATCTTGAAAAATAAAAGCAAAGCTGGAGGCATCAAAATTCTGGACTTCAAGTTATAAAGCTGTAGTAATCAAAACAGTATGGTACTGGCACGAAAATAGACACACACATCAATGGGACAGAATAGAACACCCAGAAATCAACCCACAATTATATGGTTAATTAGTCTTCAACAAAGAAGGAAAGGATGTCCAATATAAAAAAGAATGTCCCTTCAATAAATGGTGTTGGGAAAACTGAACTACTTTCTTACACCATACACAAAAATAAACTCAAAATGGATGAAAACCTAAACGTGAGACATGAAACCATAAAAATCCTAGAAGAGAACCCAATAACTTCATTGACATCGGCCACAGCAACTTTTTTCTAGATAGGTCCCCTGAGACAAAAGAATCAAAAGCAAAAATAAACTACTGGGACTACCTCAAAATAAAAAGCTCCAGCACAGCAAAGGAAACAATCAACAAAACTAAAGCACAGCCTACAGAATGGGAGAAGATATTTGCAAATGACATATCCAATAAAGGGTCAGTATCCAAAATACACAAAGAGCTTATAAAACTCAACACCCAAAAAACAAATAATCCATTAAAACATAGGCAGAAAACATGAACAGACATTTCCCCAAAGAAGATATCCAGATGGCCAACAGGCACATGAAAAGATGCTCATCATCACTTACCATCAGAGAAATGCAAATTACAGCCAAAATGATCTATCACCTTACACCTGTCAGAATGGCTAAAATCAACAACATAAGAAACAGCAGGTATTGGAGAAGATGTGGAAAGAGGGGAATCCTCTTACACAGTTGGTAGAATGCTAACTGGTGCAGTCACTCTGGAAAATAGTATGAAGGTTCCTCAAAAAAATAAAAATAGAACTACCCTACGATCCATCAACTGCACTACTGGGTATTTACCTAGAAAATACAAAAATACTCATTCAAAGGGATACCTGCACATTTTTTCTACAATATATTTAAGCAGTAATATTTACAATAGTCAAGATGTGGAAGCAGCCCATGTGTCCAACTGATGAATGGATAAAGAAGATGTGGTATAAGATGTAAAAGATCTGTATGCTGAAAACCATAGAAAGCTTATGAAGGAAACTGAAGAAGATACAAAGAAATGGAAAAACATTCCATGCCCATGGATTGGAAGAATAAATGTTGTTAAAATGTCAATACTACCCAAAGCAATCTACACAGTCAATGCAATCCCAATCAAAATTGCACCACCATTCTTCTCGAAGCTAGAACTAGCAATCCTAAAATTTGTATGGAACCACAAAAGACCCCGAATAGCCAAAGTAATATTGAAGAAGATGACCAAAGTGGGAGGCATCACAATCCCAGACATTAGCCTCTACTACAAAGCTGTAAACATCAAGACAGTATGGTACTGGAACAAAAACAGACACATAGACCAATGGAATAGAATAGAGACTCCAGAATTGGACCCACAAATGTATGGCCAACTAATCTTTGACAAAGCAGGAAAGAATATCCAATGGAAAGAAGACAGTCTCTTTAACAAATGGTGCTGGGAGAACTGGACCGCAACATGCAGAAGAATGAAACTAGACCACTTTCTTACACCATTCACAAAAATAAACTCAAAATGGATGAAGGACCTGAATGTAAGACAGGAAACCATCAAAACCCAAAAGGAGAAAGCAAGAAAAAACCTCTCTGACCTCAGCCACAGCACTTTCTTACTTGACACATCTCCAAAGGCAAGGGAACTAAAAGCAAAAGTGAACTATTGGGACCTCATCAAGATAAGAAGCTTCTGCACTGCAAAGGAAATAATCAACAAAACTAAAAGGCAACCGACAGAATGGGAAAAGATATTTGCAAATGACATACAGGATAAGGGGCTAGTATCCAAAATCTAGAAAGAACTCACCAAACTCCACACCTGAAAAACAAATAATCCAGTGAAGAAATGGGCAGAAGACATGAATAGACACTTCTCTAAAGAAGACATCCAGATCGCCAGCAGGCACATGAAAAGATGCTCAATGTCGCTCCTCATCAGGGAAATACAAATCAAAACCACACTGAAATACCACCTCATGCCAGTCAGAGTGGCTAAAATGAACAAATCGGGAGACTATAGATGCTGGAGAGGATGTGGAGAAACAGGAACCCTCTTGCACTGTTGGTGGGAATGCAAATTGGTGCAGCCACTCTGGAAAATAGTGTGGAGGTTCTTCAGAAAATTAAAAATAGACCTACCCTATGACCCAGCAATAGCACTGCTAGGAATTTACCCAAGGGATACAGGAGTACTGATGCATAGGGGCACTTGTACCCCAATGTTTACAGCAGCACTTTCAACAACAGCCAAATTATGGAAAGAGCCTAAATGTCCATCAACTGAGGAATGGATAAAGAAGATGTGGTTTATATATACAATGGAATACTACTTGGCAATGAGAAAGAATGACATCTGGCCATTTGTAGCAACGTGGATGGAACTGGAGAGTGTGATGCTAAGTGAAATAAGTCAGGCAGAGAAAGACAGATACCATATGTTTTCACTCTTATGTCGATCCTGAGAAACTTAACAGAAGACCAGGGGGGAGGGGAAGGGGGAAAAAAAGTTACAGAGAGTGAAGGAGGCAAACCATAAGAGACTATTAAATACTGAAAACAAACTGAGGGTTGATGGAGGGTGGAGGAGAGGGGAAAGTGGGTGATGGGCATTGAGGAGGGCCCCTGTTGGGATGAGCACTGAGTGTTGTATGGAAACCAATTTGACAATAAATTATAAAAAAAAAAAAACTGCCAGAGAAAGTTTACCAACAAACTAGTTTCTGAGAGTGCACTAGGGCATAATAATAACAGCTACTGATGATTAAGCACTTACTATGTCTATATGCCAAGCAGTTTGCCATCATCAGATTTCATTTTCAGAACATACCTCTCTGTGGATATTATTACCACCCACATTTCACAGACAGGGACTTGGACATAGAAAGTTCACAAAACTTGAGTAAGAGCACACACCACTAATAAGTAGTAGAGTCATGACTTGAATTTGGGTCTGCTGCCTCAGTGCACCATATTTACTAGACTCACATACAAATCTGAGAGCAGACTTGACAGAAGAGAGTTCGTGAGAAGCAGACCAGATGGGCAGGATAATGACGGGGCTGTTACAGGCAGCCGAAGAAGATATTCCAAGCAGGAAAAAAAATGCAGAGACAGAGCTCTATAGACCCTTAGGAAAGCCAGCTTCAAGGAGCACACTGTAAGCAAAGATGCCCAAGAAACAAACACACAAGGTAGTATGCTGTGGTAAGCAACTCCAGATTCGTAGGTCTGAGAATTCTGATCCTCTTAGCATCAGAATGAGTGTGTTATTAATTCAGAGAGTTTACCTCCCAAAATGCTTAATCTTTGGACATATTGAAAAGTCTAATTTTGAAGGCTTTCTTCCTACTAGGTTTAAATCTAGGTTAAGTCTTAACCTGTTTCTGGGCAGGGGAATAGAATATTAATTCCTATTTGCCCAATCTCTTTAATTATAAACTGTTAACATCACAGGGGGGAAGGCTATAGTCACAATAAATCACACTTAAGGTCAAAATAATTGTTTAGCAAAAATATTGAATACTTCACAAAACATATCTTAAAGTAAAATCAAGGTGTTCCAGAAGCATTTTTATATGGCAAAATAAATTTTTAATCTTTTTTTCAAAACTGACTATAGTAGCATAACAGAACAGGTCCTTCCCTATCCCAAACTGTGCAGGGAAAAAAAACCCTATGCAGAAGCAAAGCACGCGTGTCCACGTGTACACACGTATACACACACACACACACACACACACACACACAAACGCCACATAAGATTTAATGAAGTAAGGTAGGAACAGGAGGAGATTTATAAAGAGCCAAATGACCCAAAAATTCTAAAGAGCAAATTTTCAGGTGAAGACCAGGTATAGATTACAGTTTGAATTTTGATGCTTCCCTATGAAGCATCTACTGGGCAAAGTTGCCCAGTAGAAGCACTCTGTAAAATCTATGTGCAAAAAGAACTAGAAATCAACTACTAATTATTCTCCTGCAAATCCTTCAAGGAACAAAGAATCCCTCTAGAAAGCAGACAACAGCCTCCTGAAAGTATTCAACAAATTCATATTTCCACACATCAACTTTGTAGAAAGACCCACCTATTGTATGTCATCTGAGAAGGCACCTGTACACTAAATAACCTGGGCATAAAAACGGGTTAAGTAGGGTCAGCAGAAATTACAGCATTCTCAGGGATGTTGGGGATGGGAGGAAAGGGAATAGTTGGGCGTTCCAATAATAACCATAGTGCCACTTGCTGCTTCTTATAAAGCTCCATCAAGCAGGCATCTCTTCCATTCTTAAGCAGGCACCATGAAATTACCCTCACACCACATGGAGTATCTGTAATTGAACAGTCAAGTTCCACAGTAGTAAATCCCAGAGAAGTGCTGGGTTCACACTGCATTAAACTCCAATCACCTCGGGGTTCTAATCCAAGGAGAGAATTCATAAAAATTAATTTTTTCTATTGCATCTTAACAAACCTTAGAGTTTGTTAATGCCTCCAAAGGAAGAGAAGAGAATCTCATGCTATCTGACATGTGTCTGTGTCCCCACTTTTCAAAACAGACATCAGATGTCAAATGCCTTATCCCTCTCCCCTTGTTGTGATATTGCAGAAGGAGAAAAAGAAAATAAATGACTCGGTTAGCATTTCATTACCATTTAGATAGGTGCACAGACGTTATTTCAACAACAGCTGGCACTTAAACAATGAGCTAAAACCCTCTGACTGCATGCACTCAGGAGATGGGTCCCTAAACTCCCAACCACTGAGCAGTTGACATTTCAAACAGGACTCTAACGTACACTCCCCAGAGCTTTATTCTATCTTTACCATGGAAAACCAACTACCTTTCAACCATTTTCACTTTCTCACTTCTTCACTCACTCTCAAATCCCTTAGAAAGCTCTTTTTTATCCCCATCATCTCCTATACCTCAATCTACGTGAGACACCATTCTATAAAGAACCCAAAAAATGTGACCTTTTTGATCTCTTTTAAAGAAAAACCATAAGTTACCACCATATAGTTACAGTCTGTCATATTTTGTCTTCATAGAAGATTCTGATGTTCAAAAGAAAACAGCCCAATATTTGGCTAAACCATGGAATGCACAGCACCAAGAGAGAAGCTATTGTGAACTACAGACTTTGTGTGATAATGGGGTGTCAAAGTGGGTTCATCAGTTTTAATTAATGTACCCTCTCTGATGGCAGGTGTTGACAGTGAGGGAGGCTGTGCATGTGGGGGGTTGGTGGGGTATTAGGAAATCTCTGTACCTTCCATTTCACTGTACTTCCATTTCAATTACCTCAATTTCACTATAAACCTTAAACTGCCACAAAAAAATAAAGTCTTTTTTAAAAAGAAAGAAAACAGTAGTTACTACCTTTTAGAGATACTACTGAAATATTTACGGATAACGATAAGATGTCTGGGATTTGCTTCACAATGATGTGGGAGAGCGTACAGATTAATGAAAATTGGCCATGAGTTGGTAATTGTTGAACGTGAGTGATGAATACATGGAGGGGTTAATTATGTTAAGGTCTTTAATCTTCTAAAATACAAAGTTTTAAAAGGGGTGGTATTAAGAGTCCCCACCTGAACCATGAATTTTAGCCAGGAATATTCAACTTCGTCCTCACACACCAACCAAATGCATCTGCAAGGACAGTGAGCAAAATGGACTCATGTCAGCATAATCCCACCTCCTTGCTCACTCTATAAGCACAGAAAAAAAGGAAAGTGGAAAGGAGAGGCAAATTAGAGGAAGGAGAAGGGGGAAAATGCCATGAAGTAGAATAACGAACTTGCTTATTATCAGACCTTGTATCACTGGGAATTGGCGGCCTGTGAAGTGGGTCTCTGATAGCAAGATGCCCCGCCATGATCTTCATCAATTACAACAGTGTTTCCCAAGTTTATCTGCTCTTAAGAATCAACTGGGATAATTCATCACAGAAATTCCCAGGCTTCTCCTGGACAGATTCTGATTTAATAGGTTGGGTCAGAGTTCTGAAATCTGAATGCAAAACAAGTAAAATGGGATTACATACTGATAAGCCCATCATAAATATCATATGTCCAAAATGCATTTATTACACCTCATCTACCAAATACCATAGCTTAGCCTAGCCTGCCTTAAATGTGCTCAGAACACTTACACTAGCCTACAGTTGAACCAAATCATCTAGCACAAAGCTTATATAAAGTGTTGGCTATTTCACACATTTGACTGCATGCTCTACTCAAAGTAAAGAACAGCACGGCTCTAAGTGTGTCGGTTGTTTACCCTCGTACTCGCGTGGCTGGCTCAGAACCGTGTCTCGCTGCTGATGCCCAGCGTCACTAGACCGCACACCGCACACCACACGGGATACTGCCAGCTCGGGAAAAGATCAAAATTCACAACTCAAAGTATGGTTTCTACTGAATGCTGTCCATTGCTTTTGTACCACCCTAAAGTCAGAAAGTGTTAAGTCAACCCGTTGTAACTCAGGAGCCATCTGTACTAGGAAGTTATGTTCAGTCAAGTCTGAGAAATTCCAAGTTCAAAGATCCACACCCTACTTCCCTTTCCCCCACTTGTGAAAATATACATCAAAGTATAGCGATTTTGGGGGGGGGGGGAAGGGTAAGATTACCTTTCTGTTGTGGTTCATTTATATTTTTCTGACTTTCGTGTAGAGAAAGGAAAAGGACGTCTCTCCTGCCCAATCTGTTTGCTGAATGCCAGAACTTCAAAGGCAATGTTCCAAACTCACTCTGACATTCATCACTTAGTTATCCAAAAAGAGAACATGCAGAGAATTTTAAAGGAAAATCTTGTGCCATGGGATTGACCTTTAATTTTATTAGCTAAAGGCTGCTATAATTTTGACAACCACAACTTAACTGGGAAGAAACAACATTCTGCTAGCCTGAGGGGAGATCAGCAGTCACTCAGGCATGATCTAATGCTCTCGTTAGAGGAACAAAGACCCAAGCCCCCCTGTAGAGTTTTTGCTAAAATAAATACCTCCACAAAAAGTTGTGCTACAGACAACTCTTTGCAAAGCTGAATTCCATAATGTAATGAGTAGTGTAAGAGGAAAAAACCAAAATCACTGCCAGTTATCAAAGCTTCCTCAAAGGATAAATCCTCAGGTAATTCTCAAATCTGCTAGCACTTCAGGGGGAAAAAACTGTCAAAAGTAACTAGGGTATGTTTATATATGTTATCTATATATTTATTTAATCTGTAGATTCATGATAACATTTTCCCTCTGTGACAGTTGAGCTGTGATAGTCCTTGAGGGATATGAAAATGATTTAAAATTTACCAATTATAAAAGATGTTAAATGATTCTTTTTAACCCTTCAGAACAGGAAGGTTGCACTCCAAGCACCTTCCCTTTCACAGGAAAACAAATGTTTGAAAAGCAGGACATGTCCAAGTCACCAGCAATCTGTGGATCTTCTACACATCATCTGCTCCAATAGCTTTAATAGCCACCCATTCGCTACCGAATCCCAAATACATATTGTTAACACTGATTTGTCTCCTAAATTCCAAAACTGTAGGTCCGATCACCCCTGGACATCTCCACTTCCACACCCCTGGCCCCACATGGTATCTGGCACCCAACATGTGCCTAGTGAAGGTTCGGAGATGAATGAGAGGGTAATGATTCCTTCTGGAGGCTTCCTGAAACTTTGTTGAATTAATTTGCATTAAATGGCCATCGGTTTTTCAAAGATCACAATTAGATTTGAGGAAGGCTCATACTTAAATAATACTTCACAATCATCAAGCCCATCTAAACTTCCTTAATATGCTTGGTGATACAAAATTAGTGACAGTTCAGGACAAGAACACTCAATTTCATTCTCCTAATCAAAAGTAATTCATTATACTAGTGGGGGGGTGGAGGAAGGCATCAAAATCTGAGGGAGTAGGGAAAGTAGCCCAGAAGTGAGCTGTTTTGGAGGAAGAGTCAGCTGGATGGAGGAAGCCTCAAGCAATGATGTGTGCCCGGCATGAAGATATGAAATGGCCCCGTATGCTGGGGAGGGGGCCCAGAGCATGTGCAGTAATGGTGACGTGGCTTCAGCAAGCAGTAAGAAAAGCATGGTCAGAAAGGGTCATGCTGGTCGGCTGAAAAGCACAACTTGATAGTAAAAGACCTGAGAAAGCAAGCAAGGATGTGAGATGGATGTGTTTTTGTGTTGGAGAAAGACTGATCTGTAAGAGAACAGGGGATGGTTTTTGTTTATGGCAGAAAAAGGACAGGGGAGCAGATGGAGCAGCATGGTGGGAGAACAGTCAGAGTTTCAGGCAGAGGAACCAGGGAGCTCCAGTTGTCAACTGTAAGTTGCCTGTGTGGCTTTCCTCCAAACATTTATTAAAGTGCTCTCGTGTACACAAATGCTTTGTGTGAACAGACCTGTGTGTGTGTGCGCGCGCACGCACAAATCAAGAAAAAGAACCAAGTACCACGCGACAGGGCAATGCACAGCAGGGACAGTCCTTAAACAGAACTGATTCCACAAGGGAGGAGAGGCAGAGGAGGCCATGAGCTGGCAGTCTCAGGAGAGCACTGGGCTCTGCTCAGTTCAGGGAACAAGGAGTCATGTCCACTTGATCTAGAAATTAAGGAGCTGGGAGACTCTCACTGCTGAAACTCAGTGACAATCTGATCTACGGCCTGTATATAAAAATGTGCTCTACATAAAATCTGGAAACTAGAATATATTAAAAATTTTTAATTTTGCAGAGGAGTTTCACAAGAACTTAAAAGCACGAAGACTCAGGGATGTCACGACAACTGGGATGACAATGGCTACTTGGGCGGACCTCTTTCTGGGCCAGAAGCACCACTACCACCTGACATTATAAATTGCCCGGGAAGCTGAGTGTTAGACGGAAAAGATTTTGTCTAATTTGCACTGCTCAGACTACCTAGCTTTTACTGCCACCTCCTGGTCCTTTCCAGTACGACTACTCTGAACTAGGGACACTGATAGCCACACATACACACACACACACACACACACACACACACAATCAATTGCTGCGTTCAAGAATCTCCAGACAGGGCATCAAATTAAACCATGACCACATTGCAAATGGAAAGCTGTGAAACCTGGTGGGAGCCCCTGGACAAGGCGTTGTACAATGATAAAGTCACCCCAGCCAGGCTGATCTCCCCCAGGGCCGTCAGCACCCTGAGAGCTGATCAGAGTCAGGAGGTATTTGCATAATAAACCAAGCTCATGGAGACAAATCTATAACACCAGAAAAATGCCAATCTGCCAATTAAGAGTGATAAATATCACCTCCAAGGTAACAGGAGCCTCACAGTTTTATCCTACGCCTCTTTTCTCTCTGGGCCAACCACACAGGAAATCAAATTACGCACTCAAGGAGTTGCCTGGTGAGGAAGAAATCAGGGCCAGGGCATTAGCCAGAGAAAATGAACACTTAAAGGCATGCGGCTCCGAGAGAGGAAGGCATCTGCCCCACCACAGGGATATTCTGTCAGCAGACATGACAAAGCAAACTGTCAGGACAGGGTATCCCTCCCAGTCAGTGCCTGAACGGGAATTGTCAGGACTTGCCTTTTGGATGCTCCCCTGTCTAGTTCTGCCCAAGCTGACAACACTTCTGGTTGGCAGCATCCTTGCATGGATATGCTAAAGCTTCCAACGAGGCTGTCATCAGTGACGGGCTGCCCAAGACCCAGATCTCTGATCCACTGTGCACTGATACAATAATCTGCTCTTTGTAATGGGCTGTACTTTCCCTATTCCTGAGCTTCTGGAGACACCCCACGGCAGTACCATGTACTTGCAAGAAACAGGTAATGACAATTTCCATTCGCTGAGTAATTACAAGTTTACAGGGATTTGTCCATCGATCACCACAGCTATTCCTCTCAAGCTCCCTTTGGGGTTCTTTGGGGAAGTGCTAAGATCCTTACTTTAAAGATGAAGACGGTGAGATTCAGAGATGGTAAGTGGTTTTTCCAAGGTCACAAAATTAGTGAATATAGAGTGGAAACTAAAAGATCTTCAAACCCCGAGTGAGTCTACGGAGCACACCTGCTTTGAACGGTCAAGGGTGCCTGACCCACAGCACCATACGGAATAAATAGTGTCAATTATGAGCTACCTACTATTCTAGGCTCTGGGAACACCATGATGACCAATTTAAATAAGGCTCCTACCTTCATCTGTCGTACATGTATTCAGTGGTGAGGAGCCCAGTGCAGAGAATAGGGTGATACAAAATGCTGGCGGGCCATTTCTTTTTGGGAAATTGCTTCTCGTAGGAGGGGAAAGATTCTCTTATTTTTTAACGTTTTATTTATTTTTGAGACAGGGAGAGACAGAGCATGAACAGGGGAGGGTCAGAAAGAGGGCAACACAGAATCTGAAATGGGCTCCAGGCTCTGAGCACAGAGCCCAACGCGGGGTTTGAACTCACGGACCATGAGATCATGACCTGAGCCGAAGTCGGCCGCTCAACCGACTGAGCCACCCAGGAGCCCCTTTTTTTTTAATTTTTATTTTTTAACGTTTTATTTATTTCTGAGACAGGGAGAGACAGAGCATGAACAGGGGAGGGAAGATTCTCTTAGAAAATGACATTTCAGCTGAGACAAGAATGCTGAGAAGTCACGTGATGATCAAGGGGAAGAGCATTCCAACCTGAAAGGACAGTTAATAAAAATGCTCTGTGGTGAGACTGTGCTCATCTAGAGAGAAGCCTGTGTGGTGCAGTGCAAAAGGCAAACAGAAAGTGATAGGAGACCAATGAGAGATGTGGCTAGGAGCCAAACCACACAGCGTTTTGTTAAGAAGAACTAGTCTGGTTTTAGTCAATGCACAATGGGAAGCTGTCACACTATGACAGAAAGGTGTCGCTTTTCAATGGAGTCACACCATTCTAGAACCGGTTTACACCCCAGAATCCCAAAGCTCATAACCTTGCTATTGGACACAATGGATTCAGATCTTCTATTAATACAGAATGTTTTCCATAAACAGGTAGGAGGTATTTGAAAGACTCCAAAAACAACTTATCTTACAGGAAGGAAAAAGGGTTGTCCCATCGGAGGGCCCATATTTATAAGTGGTGGGTTCACAACCTCAACGTTCAGGCAAATCAAGCTCCGTGAAGCCCAGCAAGGCTCCCTTGGGGGCACTGGCTGTCTTTTAGCAGAGCTCAGTTCAGAAATGCTGGGAGACACAGCCAGGCCCCACGCCGCCCTCCTCCCCCCCACCCCCCACAGCGGCATCTCCCTCAGGCTCAAGCCCATCCTGCTCTCCTACAGTTCACTGCTCAGATGGCAGCCTGACAGCTGCTTTCTCTGGAACTCAAAGATAAAACCTGTAACTGTCCTATAGCAACGGGATGCTCAAAACACCCCACAAGGGGGAGCAGGGAAAGAGAATCGGGAAGGGAGGGACTGGAGTGGGAGGAAGACCTATGCCTTCTGAATAGAAACTCACTACATAAAAGAGCCACAGTCATCCACACTCGCAGTTAAAACACTGCCGAAACAGGGAGGGAAAAATAGCCCCATCTAAAGACCCATTTGGCAAGAAATAGCCAAGTCTTTGACCTAGGAAATCACCCTCAGGAAATCATCAGGGATGACCAAAATGGCTTATGCAATTATGTCCACTGAAGGATTATTTATAACAGGGCAAATTTCAAACCAGTGATCAACAACAGAGAATTGGTTAGTGATATTATAGCCAAGCCCTGGAAAGGAATACCATAAAACTGGTAAAAATCATACTCTCAAAGACAGAATCTGTAAGAGTATTTCATCACATAAGGACAATTTCAGAATATATCAAGCTGAAAAAAAATCAGTTGTAAGGGAAACAGGGCAATGAGCAAATCCTTGTAAATAATCTAGACAAGAAAAACAAGGTAAATGGGAAAAGTAGATGGTGTCTGGAAATCACTTTGATTTCCCACTCTGTACACACAGCCTTATATGCACTGGTGAGCGAGCCACTTATTAAAAACTCATCTGGGTTACAGTCTGGCATCAGGGAGTGCTAAGAAAGATCCATTAGGAAAGTGAGCAGGTGCCTTTTGGCAAAGACACTGGACCTGCACCTCTGTAAAAATAATGACTTGTGCTTTCTGCCTGCAGTAGGCCAAGCAGGCTGCAGATTTCCTATCCCCCATCCCTATCAGGCCTATCAGGCCACCCCCAGGAGGCCTCCTCTTCAGCTCTTAAATTTTCAGGCCACTCAACAACAAGGGGCTGTGGTCTAAAATCAACACTGCATTTGTAAGACTCACTACAGCCTTCCTCTTGTTTCTCATTCCTTAACCTCCACCCCTCACTCCCAGCTCCCTACTGCAGTCGCTGTGACTGCCAAGCATTGGCTGACGCACCAGAGCCAAGTGAGAGCAGTGATGGCAGCAAAAAGGACAAGGGCTTGATGGGCACTGAGGAGGGTGCTTGTTGGGATGAGCACTGGGTGTTGTATGTAAGTGATGGGAATCTATCCCCAAAACCAAGAGCACACTGTATACACTGTATGTTGGCCAACTTGACAATAAGTTATATTAAAAAAAAAAAAAGAAGAAGAAGAAGAAAATCATAATGAACAGACAATAAAAAAATAAAGTTTACAAAATAAAAAAATAGGGAAAAAAAGGACAAGGGCCTGAACAGTGACACACTCAGCTCCCACCTCGGCTTGGCCACCAACCAGCTGTGATGCTGGAAAAGCTACTGGGTCTCTATGAGCATCCATTTTCTAATCTGTAAAATGAGAGTGTTTTACATGTTTTCTCTGTGAGATCTAATTTGGCTCTAAGATTCCCAAGTTCAAAATCTCTCGAATGTCTCATCGCCAAAGAAATACCTGGACCATGGACAGGAGATGACTGAATGTATCTGGAGCCCAGGGGATCTTCCCAAACTATCTGCATGTTACAATGACTTTCATTGTACAAGTCTGGACCCTGAAGAAACAATTTAGGATGCCTCTTCTACGGGCCTTTAGGGGAAGCCATTCCTTCTAACACCTCTCTTAGGTATTACTTGATCATGCAAAAGCACCATTTCCATTCACTCTACACTCAATTCTGAGTTCTCCTATAGGGGGACCAATCATCCCATCTTGTTGAGGACTGGGGATTTCCCAGGATGAGACTTACAATACCAAACCCAGACAGTCCCTGGCAAACGAGGACAGCTGGTCACTCTCTCATTATACTCACTGTTTGGTTTGCTTCTCCCAAAACACCCTGACACAACAAAAGAAAACAAAACTCAACACCTGTTGATCTGTACATACATTGCTGCTCAAATAAACACCATCCACAGGTCAGCAACAATGGAGTCTTTGGGTTGCCTCAAGGACACTTCTGTCAGCAGGCAAGGGTGCCTTCATTTGTCTCATCCCATTAGGTGCTCTTAAATTGGCAGGGTTATTTGTAATCAATTTTTTAAAAAATGAGAACTTTTATCAGTATTCAACAAAAAGCATATGAATAAGAGAAATCACTTATTTTAGCATTGAACCAGACATTATTTCACTGCATCGTTAATGCCCTTAAAGAAGATGGCAACTAAAAAAACAAAACAAAACAAAAAAAACAAAAAACATATGGCTCACAGTAGAAGACTCAACAAAAGAATCCATTTGTTCCTGCTTTGATTCTTTGGACAAATACATGCAGAGCACCTATTCTGTTCCAGGCAAACAATAATGAAAGAGAAACACATTCACATGGAGTTTACAATCCATATGTCTGATCGTTAATGAATGTTAAAGCATTTAACACATTTCCCAAACTGGCTCCAATCTGGTTACCCATAATACAAGTTAAAACATTACGTGTTGCACCCTTAAGATCACAGAAAAACAGAGTATGGACAGAATATCCACCTGCTGGTCTCTTCCAAAACATTTCATATTCCTAGAAGACAGACACTATGTCTTCTTTTTGTAACTCTTCAGAGAACCTAACACCATTTATGAAATGGACCTGAAAATTCTAAAAAGAAGGAGCAAAGAGCAAAGGAGGAGAATGTTCCAAGCAAGAAGTTAGGAAGGAGGCTGTTCTACCACCTGTGATAAGTCAACTGTACTCAGCACTCCTTACAATCAGCATGCTAGAACCCAGGAGCACTGGAGCAGCAGAGAGATCACACCCAATCCCAACAGAAATCTTGGAACAGGGAGCAAAGTGTACTGTACTCCACTTTCAGAGGTTCTCTGCGTACTCCAGAGAGGGGAGGACACAGGCTAGTTTCACCCCTAGGCCTAAGTCTTTGGAAACCAGCACATATATTCATGTAGTGCAGCAGCTCAAGAAAAGTTGTCAGCGGTTGCTTTCAATCATCACTGGTCACAGGAGAGTAGGGATGACATCTAGACTTGCAAGAATGCCTGGGTAGAGAGCCCCAGTAAGGGTGGACCCAAAGGCTGTGGTATCTCACCCACCAGGTGCCCGAGGCGGAATCCCAGCCTCCACCCCTGGCTCCTCCCTCAGTCCCTCACCCCCCACAGCCAACTGTTTAGTAGTGCCAATCAGTTCTACCCCACAAATGTTCCAAATTTGCTTTTCTGTCCCTTACCGTAGATCTTGAAACGCTAATTACCCTGGTTCAGACCTCCATCACCTCTTTTTCATTTTTGGTGGGGGGGTGTTTTTTGTTTTGGGAGCCGGTTTGTTTTGCCTAAACAACTTTTTAAACTATGCATTCTGCAAGGACAGAGGCTGGACTTTTACATCCGTGTCACCTGAACCGAAGAAAAGTATGAATCCATCAGTTCATTCATGAATGTGTAGGGCACAATTCTTTCACTGTCCCCGTCTGCCTGGACTTCCCACTTTGCCACAAGGCTCCACCTCCTAGCCAGACTTTCTGACCCATCGTAGCTGTGACCTGCTTTCTGTGTGTCTCCTAAGCTATATCCAGCCAGACGACCAATACACGAATAGGCTCCATGCCTTGAGAGGAGGCAGTGTTATACACATGAGCCAGAGACGGCCTCCACACATTGGCTCCTAGGTTATTTCTGCACACCAGGCTGACACCCAGTGAGTTCAAAATCTCAGTGGTGCCAAACTCAAATTTTTATACATACAATTGTTTTAAACATAGCCCAAATCGACAGACCTTTTGCCATCTAGAGCCCACCTGCTGTAGCATACCCCGTGAAACTGCCCTAAACCTGCTAGCCATAGAGAAGACCAACCCCAAGCCACTGGTGCCCTTCAGAGCCCTCTGACTCAGAGACTTCCCACCAAGCTCCCCATCACACCACCTAGACACTACTCCCTGTGATTCCACCCTCTCCAGGGAGTCCCCTTGCCCTGATCCTCTTCCGAGTGCCCCTCCCCATGACGTAGCCTTGGAGGACTTCATTGTGAAGGACCTTCCCCAATGCACACCTGTCAAAGTATCACCCCAATAAAGCTGTGTGTGCTACTGCTACCTCTTGCTCGTGTCTTTTTCCTTCATCAGCCGTGGACTCCCTCCAACCCCCACCAGGCAGAAATCTGGGGAGTTCTTCATATTTGTAAGCTCTTTGTAGTTCCAGTTTGATAACTTTTAATCTGTCTTGTAACCCTAGCTTTAAATTTATCATCTGGCTTAATCAGTATTGTTTCAAAAACCTAATCTTTGCCTGCAAAGTTCTGTTCCAAGGATCCAGGATAGCCTCCTAAGCCCCTGGTTAGGAGACCCTGGTTACCTATCTAAATCTTATTGGGCTTTCGAGCTCTGGCCCCTATTCTCCCATCTTGGATAACAATTTGGGGCCCTGGCTATATCTGTCCGGATCCATGTTTCTAACCCATGCTCTTGGCGAACAGCTCTGGAACTATAACTTTATCTACAGATGCTGTAAGAAAGTCTTGTATCGACTATTTTATGAAATTTCTCGTTTCCATCCGTAAGATTCCACAGTTCAGAATATCTGCGACAGAGCTTATTGTGGCTGCTTAATGTGGCTGCCGACAGAATCGAGGATAATGAGCACAACAGCAAATGGTATTTATGGCCTTGTTTGCAGACGCACAGAAAAGCAAAGAGGTTTGTTAACATAATAGGATCCTGTGGCTTGATTTTTTTTAAGTTATTTGTTATGACACTGAGTGAGACTGAGATCCTACTAAGAAATGCTGGACAGAAATAATTAATCATACATGCTTCTGAAAGCCAAGTACATTTTCTTAGTGAAGTTGTAACTATCCAAAAATATCAAAAAATGAGGTCTGACCTCACACAAATCAATTAAGTGGATAAGAAATGCTGATACACCTTAAGTAGTAACTTTTCCCTTAGGCATTATTAGCCCAAGTCAGGCTTGAAACACAAACAACACATAGCTAGGAAGAATGACCGAGAATCTGAAGGGAATGCTATGGGAGATGAGATTCTTAGAGAAACAAGGATAAGTACAAAGGCTAGAAGTGACAGTGGCCTCACTCTATTTTAGGGGCATGTTGATTTGAGGGGTTCTGCCTGCCTGTCTTCTGGGCTGCATACTGACTTTTTGCAAACAAGATACTCTAATCTTTGCACTTTACTCTGGCTTCAGAGCCATCAACATCTGACAAATATGTGCACAAAACTGTTTGCTGCTGGGGGAAAACTCTCAAGTGCTGTGTAGGAAGTCTATCCTAGCTGGCAGTGAACATCTACCTGGCCTCCATTTTTCAGGAGGCACTCACTTCTCTTTTCTCAAATGTCTGGGACCTAAAATAAGGCACAGCCCAAAGCAGAAGGGGATGCCACAAAAAAAAAAAAAGCCTCAGAAAATAAGAGGGAATCTTTTCCTACCACCAGTAACTTTACCATCTCATTTCTCCTGTCTCACAAAGAAAGCCTCAGATAAGATACCCAGTGCACATGGCACCACATTCAGGACACAGAGAAGATGTTCCCAGCTTCTCCCAGGTTTGCTCACAATAGATACACTGGGACTAAGTATTTAGGTCTGAAATACTCAAATAGCCCATGTATAAGCATATGTACACATATAACCCCCAACTTTATAAGAAAGCAATGGGCCATATCATCATGGATAAGCTAGGTCATTGGAGTGAAAGAATGGGCAAGAAAGCATAAAATTGGGAATGAGCATTTTTAAAAATGAGAACAAGAGAGTCATATAAAGATAGGCTCTTAGTTCAGAGAAAATCAACAGTGCTCCCATTTTGGTTACTGGAAATGAATTTGGTATACTAGCAATGCCAGATTACTTCTAATTTAATGGACCAAACTCGCCCCATTTGCCTTTGGTTATGGCATTTTCCCAAGAGAATCCACTTTTATTCATGTTTATCGTGGCAAAAACACAAAGAATTCTTAATTTTTCACACTGGTGTAGCACAATTAACCCCACATGTTAATTTTTAAATGTCTGTTTCTTGGCATATGGGTATCTGTGCTCTGTAGATTTGTGCTCTTTCTTTATTCATCCATTCAATAAAATGGATTTAAATCCCAGATATTGTGCTTGGTATGGCACACATAGCAATTCACCTATCCATCTGCCCTTTCTTCCTAAAAAGAATTTTAATTTTGCTCAAAATGTACCCTCTTATAAACAGTCACCTTCCCGGAATGCTTTGCACCTATGAGTGGCCATGACCCGTATTTGTCCTATAAGAATGTAAGCAATCTTCTATTCCATGGGGCTTCTGGGAAAATTACTGCTTTTCCAATAAAAGGTATGATTTGAAACTTACCTTTAACCTTTTGTCTCCCCTCCTAGAATGCATATCTAAAGGCCTAATGGTGAAGCCACCTTGAATCCACAAGCTACAGAAAGCTGGAAGGAGCCTGAGTCACGGATAACTTCCTAGCGTAGCTACACCATCAATAATGACTTGCTTGTTTTTCCCTTATTCTGAGAAAAATAAAAGCTTACATGGTGGTACTACAGCAGTCAGGCATATTTTATGTGCAACCTAACTGGGGATACAATAGTCAGCAGAAAGAAACTCTGCTCCTACCTTTCAGAACCTTAGTCTCAAAAATGAATGGCCAACAGTCACTACTCACTTATCAACATGAAAGACACCAGAGAAACAAAGGAGAAAACAGGAACCTGGAGGAAGAAGCAATGCAAAGAGAAGAAACCCTCCCCCCAAACACATAACATCATCAGTGAAATATGAGAAGATACCATGATCCATCATAAAAGAACTCTATGCAAGACCAACATGTGAAAACCAAAAAGGAGCTCTTGAAAATTAAAACTATTAAAGCCAAATTTTTAAAAATATACTAAGAGACAGGTTAGAAGAGAAAACTGAAAAAATAGTCCAGAAAACAAAACAAAAAAAAACAAAAAAGATGAAAAATAGGAGAGAAAGCACTAGAAAATTAGAAGCCCTGTCTAGGAGCTCCAACAAATGAATAAAAGGAAAGAGAGAGGAAGGAAGAGAGGGACGGAGGGAAGAAAGAGGAGGTAGGGAAATCATTAGCAAAATAATTCAAGAATATTACTCAGAATTAAAGAAAATCAGTTCCCTTTTTGAGGATGCAGCATTATGAAATTTTAGGACATTCTGGACAAATATCTTAAAGGCTCCCAAAAAGGAGGATTAAAAGTCCAGTTTCATACACAAGATCAAGAAAAAGAACAGCCTTGGATTTCATTGTAACACCACAAGCTAGAAGATAATGTGGCAACATTCCCAAAGATCTAGTGAAGGAAAAGTATTTCCAACCCTGAATCCTTTATCTAGCCACCCTATACATCATCAGGAAGGCAGAATAAAGACATTTCAGACATGTAGGATATCAAAAATTGACCTCCCCTTGGGGCGCCTGGGTGGCGCAGTCGGTTAGGCGTCCGACTTCGGCCAGGTCACGATCTCGCGGTCCGCGAGTTTGAGCCCCGCGTCGGGCTCTGGGCTGATGGCTCGGAGCCTGGAGCCTGTTTCTGATTCTGTGTCTCCCTCTCTCTGCACCTCCCCCGTTCATGCTCTGTCTCTCTCTGTCCCAAGAATAAATAAAAAACGTTGAAAAAAAAATTTAAAAAAAAAAAAAAAAAAAAAAAATTGACCTCCCCTATACCCTTTTTCATACTGAAAAATATGCTCTGCCAAAATGGGGGAGTAACTCAAAGAACACATGTTCCAGGATATAAGAAAGAAGCAAAGCAAATCCCTAGGTTAACAGGGAGGGGAATTTCCCTGGACAACAGTTAGTTATGCAGCAGGCCTGGAGATCAACAAATCCAGATGGAGACCAGACAAAAGGCTCTAGAAAAGACTTGATGATAAAACTGATAGATTATGTGAATACATTCCAAAGAGATGTACATAGTTGGAGGAGAATGGGGGTATAAACTGAGGATGAATACACAGAGTATCAAACAAAGACAATCATTAACTTCAGGGAGTAAAAGGAAAATAATCATGGTACAGGCACAACTCAGCCTGTCGTATAATGAAAGCATTACACACTCATCTAAGCAGAACTGAAAATAACCCTACTGCAAGGCTAGAAGGATGAGGAGCATATGGATAGTGGAGGGAGGTGGATAAAAGTTAAATTACCTTCTAGAGTGCAAATGTACGCAGTAGCTTACTACTGTTGTATTGGGGGAGAAAAAGAGAGGATGGTGACTAAGGTATGGAGTGAGTGGTCAAGTTTGTTTTTTAATGATACAGTGAACATTTTCATTACTTTGGTTGCCTGGCTCCTACTCTACCCTGCTGTGTTCAGGGAACTCCCCATCTTATGGGTCTTTGTAGCAAGTGCAGCCTACCTCCCACTAGAGAATGGGAAATACCACACACTTGTTTCCCTAGAGGGGAAGAGACTGCATTTTACCTAATGTCTGCCAGTCACACAGGGACATCTGGTGGCAGTGACGTTAATGACGGCACCCAGTGGCCAATGCTGGTGTTGATGGTGTGGACTACAGAGACTGGTACCAACAGTAACTGTGATGGGGGCAGGAGCACCCTCCCAGAATCAGCTCCGTGACAGAACTTGGGGTTTAATCCTGGCTACACAACCCTGAGTGCAGTTTGCCAGCCCTCCCTGTGGTTTCCAGCCCTTCCTGTTTTTCCATTTAATGCATTTGGCTTTCTATGTTAATCATCCAAAAGAGCGTCGTCGTTGTTGTTGCTACTTCTAAGGTTCAGAAACTGACACTCAAGTAGCTAGCTATAGACATCAGGCCCTTAGGGAAATCTAGGGAATCTTGATTTGATTATCTGGATGCTTAAGGGCTTAAGGCAGTGAAAATCCAGCTAATAATAGATAGTGATGCTCTGGAAACTTCAGGAGCACAGTGTTGAAACTGTTTGATAAACAGTTGCCTGTGGTCACCTGGAAAGCAGCAACCATTAAAGGCAAGTCCCTGAATGGCCAAGTCTACACTATTGTGGTGGACACGATGATATACTGCTCAGACCTTCCTCCAGAAGGGAAGGACTTATTACCCCACCTGATGGGGGCATGGGGGGTGACCATCAGAAACCCTAGACTGTTAGCCTCTTTGGGGTTGCCTTGGCTCAAGAAAGCTGCCTCATCATCGTACCCTTTCTGAGGCAGCCACATCCAAGGACTGATTGGCATGTGGGTATAAAGGCTCATCCCCCCTTACTCCACTTAGGACAACAGTCAAAGATCATCTCACTTTCAGAACTTTCTACAGGATCAACTGAAGCTCCCATTGCATCACAGCTCAATTCTCCCTCTGCCCCAGTCCTGCCTTCCATCCCTTTCCTTCCACAGGTGGTAATTCCAAGACAACCCTTAACATGCACCTGTAATCTAGCCTCCCTGGGGAACCCGAACTACAATTATTAAGAGCGTGGTGTCCTTAATTCAAGAAATATGATGCGGGCTGCTTACTTCCAACTCCCATGGAGAGCTTTAGCAGGAGAGGAAGAAGAGAATGGCAGGCCCAAATTCCTAAATTCTCAGTTCAAGCAGTGGGTTGAAATCCAAGGATCTTTTATTACTCTGCTGAAAGGAAAGGAAAGGAAAGGAAAGGAAAGGAAAGGAAAGGAAAGGAAAGGAAAGGAAAGGAAAGGAGAAAGGAAAGGAAAGGAGAAAGGAAAGGAAAGGAAGAAAGAAAAGAAAGGAAAGAAAAAAAGAAAAGAAAGAAAGAAGAAAAAAGAGGAAAGAAAAAAGAAAAGAAGGAAGGAAGGAAGGAAGGACAAACTCTCTTATGTCCTGTAACCATAGTGCTCAGAAAGCCAAAACCAATCAAAAAGTCTGATCCTTGTGTTTATCAAATGACTGTATCACCTGAATTCTCACCCTTGTGAAGTATCTGACACAAAAGTTACAGCACCAATCTATAAAGAATGGGACCCCTGGTGGTTCAGTTGTTTGAGCAGCCAACTTCGGCTCAGGTCATGAATTCGTGAGTTTCAGTCCTGCATCAGGCCCCATGCTGATAGCTCAGGGCCTGGAGCCTGCTTCGGATTCTGTGTCTCCCTCTCTCCCTACCCCTCCCCAGTTTGCACTGTCTCTCTCTCAAAAATAAACAAACGTTAAAAAAAATTTAAAAATAAAAAAAAAGAATGGGACCTCTAAGGGCCAAAGTAGAGGTTCTTGATTACTCAGAATATTCTGAACCCCCAAACCTTCACGAGCATCCCTTGCCAGCAGAAGCAGCCCCCCACTTTCCTGTGAGAAAAAGCTGATCTGGCCTTGACTGAGCACTCTTAACTGAAATCACTGGAGGAAATTACTGTGCAAGAGAAGTCAGTTTTCCTGGTCTCTCTACCTACTTCTCCCCTGTATCTAGGTTACACACGAATATGTGTGGAAATGGTTTCTGAAGATTCTAGATGGAGGAGAAAGGGACGAATGGTCCAATGAGCAGAATTATCTGCGTGTGCGCTCTCACCAGCAACTGGGGATTCCGGAGGCCGACTGCAGCAGCTGGGCAGTGATGCTGTTTGAGAGTCTGGAAACCCAGTCACCACAATCGCCCATTCTTATGGGACTGGGATGCCAGAAATTCTTTAGGAAATCATAAAAGGAAGTAATAGAATCATTTCAAGGGACAGGAATGTCAGGGTAAATTCATCGTGGGTGACCTGCTAAACCCACCCCCTAATTATGTCCCCACGAGAGCCCAGATGACACTCCCTTCACCAAGACTTTGAAGAAATACATTAGTGAGGGGAGCCCAAGAATCTCTGAAATGCACCGCCAAAGCCATTCTCTGAGCTAGGGGTGCTGTTAGGGGACAATGAGCTTCTTGATTCCAATGGGGAGACCAGGCTCCTTAAGTGAAAAATGAAGCAGCGGCACCTACCCCCACCCTGGCCCGAGGCAAAGTGGGCATGTTACCACAGTGAGCCACGTGGCCAGCTCAGTAGTCATGATGCTCTGACCCACAGACATCTTTGGTGAAAGGTAACAGACTATGAAACTCCCAGGCCTTAAGTAGATGAGGAATCATATGAGTCACCCTGGACAAGTTACTGAACTTTCTGTCTGGTTCCTCACCTGTAATACAGAGATTAAAGTACCACCTACTCATAGGGCTGCTGTGAGGGTTCTATGTAGATATACATAAAGCCCTTAAGGTAAAGGCTGACACAGAGTAAGTGCTCAATAAATGCTAGCTGTCATTATTGCCATTATTATAAATACGTATATCTGGCAGAAAAAAATCAAGTCTTAGTAAACAGAGACCTGACTTAAATCACCCTGATAGTTCTAGACCTTCAGCCAAATCCGAGACCTGAATTGATTCACAGATGTAGGGCTTCTTGAATGAAGGAGACACTAAGTAACCATGAGAGAAAAAACTCTACAATTCTACAAGTACATAATATGATTCTCCTTCTTCCAAGCAAGCCCTAAAGACACTTAGGTCATTTCCTAGGATGGCTGTGCTCCTAGAGAAAGTAAAATATCCAGAACTTGGGGGAATCGTTGAACATGCACTCTGAGCTATCCCTAATGTCATAGAAACCCCAGATGCTATTCTGGTCTGTGAGTCAGAGTGGGAACAAACGAGGGCAATGCTAACTAGATTTTTGACCCGAATTTATTACACAGCAGGCCCAGTGGGACCCCATATCCATCTGAGTTCTTGAGGAAAGAGCTTGCTCCTAGATGTGTGAATTAAAGGCTGTCACCGGAGGAAGGAGAAGCTACAGGTACTCCTCTCCCTATCAAAACAGTAAGCTAAGAGCATCATGGCACCTCTGATAAAATTGCAGAGATGAAGATTAACATCAAAAGATCCCAAAGATGTAGGTAAAATGATTCTAGTCAAACCCCATTTAACTCACCAATTTGGCAGGTGCAGTAGATGGATGGGCCTTGGAGAATGAGTGTGCATCACTGTAGATTTAATACACTTAGGGACTCCAATTAGAGATGTTCTTCCGGATGTGACATATTGGGGCATATTCACAGAGGCTCTGGCACCAGCTTTTAACCTGGAAAACCTTTTCTATTTCGTAATAACTAGTGAGTATCCAAAGTAATATATTTTAACCTTGTGGGGACAAAAGTACACCTCCACGGCATTACCTTAGGATAATTTTACCCCTCCAGTTCAGAGTCCCTAACTCATCTATAAGAAACAAGTTTGTCTCATTCTCACAGGAGACCTAAAATTGGCCTGGTACGTTAACAGCGCCCTGATAATAGAACCTATAAAACTAGAAGTGCCAAGTATACTAGATGTCTTAGTAAGATACAAACATACCGGAAATGAAATAGAATATAGGTTATCTTAGAGAAGTTTCTGTGTGGTCAATATCCAAATGAAAGTAGATCCACCTTACGCCACTTAGCCTTAAGAAAGAGGGGTGTGTGTGTGCATGCGTGTGGGGTGTGTGTGCGTGTGTGTGCAATATGCACACGCACGCACCCACACATACACACGCCCACACACACTCAGGATCCTGAGATCACAAATACACTGCAGTAAATGGGACCTCACTTTCCCAATTTGCTGACTCCTGCTAATTGTGATCCTTCTCTCATCCCACACCTAAGGCCCCATAAGGACTTGATTAAAGGGGGGAAAAAAGAGCTCTGTTCACTGATGGCTCTCCTTGGTATATTTGGAGGAGTACTGACAGGATGTGGGGAAGAAATATTTAAGTGAACACCTCACAATGAGGCCAATATGAATATTTGTGATCCATATACTCAACCAAAGGGCCCCTGCTGTTCTCAATAACATGGTGACACCCTGGGCATATCAGCGAGCCTCTTTCCAAAGCCATTCTAATGATTTTAAACAGAGTCATGACCAAAGTCGCCATAGTGATAGCACAAAGGCTTTGTGTGAGATCAGCACAGACTGCCCCTCACCAAATTAACCTATCACTGCTGCTGAGTGCCTAACTTGCCAGCCTCTCTGCTCCAATATCAGGTTGATTACTGGACCCTTTCCATCTTGGAAGTGCCAGAGAGTTATGGCACTCTGGATATGGATTTGCTTTCCATACTCAACATGCTTCTGCCACCACTGACTGTCTTATGGACTGTCATGCCATCAGACATAACTTTGCTCCTATCTAGTGACCTCACTTCGTACAAATGGAGTAAGACGATGGGTCATACCCATGGGATTTTCTGACGTTATGCCACCATCCAGCAGCAGCTGGCCTTACAGAATAGTCTATCAATAGTTCCAGTATGGCACCAGATGAAAGTTGTCTTATGATGTTGGAATGCAGTCTTTGCCTATGATGTTCAGGTGCTGACCCACAGGATGTAGAAAGTACCCTGAACCAGTGACTACATATGGCGCTCTTACCCACAGGTTAAATATGTAGTCAGTATCCAAGAAATGGGAGTGGCACTCTCACTATTATACTTTTAGTCCACTCCTACGATAGTTGCTGCCCATCCCTGGAAATCAATGATCAATCAAAGATCAGAGATCTTATTACCCAGCAAAGAAATGCTTTCATATGGGGACACAGAATGATTGCATTGAATCAAAGTCTACTATTACCCAGCCATTTGGAGCTCCTCATAGAACTAGCTGAACAAGTAAAGAGGGATAATTATGTAAGCTGAGAAGATTAACACTCACTATCGAGGGGAAATAGTTACCCCTATATAATGGAAGCAGAAAGGAGTACACGTGGAACTTTGGGGACCTTGTAGGGTGCCTCCTAGTATTGCCATGCCTACTGGTTAGTTAAGGGAAGACCACGTTGGCCAAATATATACAGGACTACCAGGGGCTCAGAGCCCTCAGGAATGAAGATTGGGGGATGCCTGGCTGGCTTGACTCCTGATCTCGGGGTTGTAAGTTCGAGCACCACATTGAGTGTGGATATTTCTTAAAAATAAAATCTTAAAAAAAAAAAAGAATGAAGATTAGGATCACACCACTGGCAAAGAACCTCAAACAACAAAGGTAGTGGCTGAAGGCAAGAAAAACACAGAATGGGAAGCAGAGTAGGAAAGTCGCAGAGCTGATCAGAACTAGCTCTAAAACATTTATCTATTGTTCTTATTTGCTGCCTTTACATATAAATGTTCATTAATATTCCTCTTCACTCACATCCCCTTCTCCTACCATTTCACATCAAGTGTGTTGGGGGTGGCTAACTCTACAGCTGAGCCCACGGTTACAGAGTATTAACATTATGGCGGAACTCAAGGAGGCACGGACACCCCCCTCCCCGAGAGTCTGGACCTGGACGCACTGACTGATGAGTTTTCCCCTTTGGGGAAGAGGACACACATGTCTTCAGCTATCCATGGGACGGTTGTGTATCTCCTTGAAGATGTTCGGCCTGTGGCATACTGCTTGAGGACTGTATCTGATAAGGTCTCCCCTCTTTCACTGAAATCCTGTTTGAACTCATCAGACACAAAGAGGAGCTGTTCAGCATCCTCTTCCTGTACACTCCTGCATATTAATAGAATTCATCCTCCCATTGGCCTTCAGAAAGCTACAATTACTATCACTTTTCACACTAGTGTCTGCCCTTCTGACTGCTTTTCACTGGTTTCAGCAGACACATTTAAAGTTTCCCCAAAACTGCTTCTATTTTCTCGCTGCTCCCTCATCCTATGACCCTGGGTTACACCCCTCCAAGACAACCAGCGTCAACAATGGCTTCTTACTTGCCAAATGAAACAGAATCTCTTCGGTCCCCTCTTACTTGGCCTCTCTTTAATTCTTGAAACCTTCACAAAACCATTTGCTTCCTCCTGCATTGGTTACTAATCCTTCTCATTGGTTGCTGACTCCTCCTTTCCTATGTGCCTCTTAAATGGTGGTGTTCTTTCTCTAAAGTTCTATCCTTTCAGTAAGAAAGTGTTATGGAGGTGCCAGGACAGTCCCTCAGGAGACAGAGGCAGCCCCATTCAGGTCTGGCACAGCCCTGGCATGGTGCCACTCCTAGCCCCTAAAGCTCTACCTACTCGGCACTCATGCAGCAAACCTCCCTGGAGCCTAGCTTGAGCCAAGAAGCTGGTTATAGGAGCTCTAAGCCTCAATGAAAACTGAAGTAGAAGGGAAAAGAAATCAACCTCTCCCTGAGCAAGGATAAAATAAATGGGAAGGAAATTCTATTCTGACATCTCCAGGAGGGTATTACAGGGAATGAAAGAAAAACAAATGTCACCCCGTTGCCATGGAGTCCCTAATGTCCTCTTAATTACAATGAGTAGCACTTGAGCTCTGTCAGCCCCACACCAGCCACCACTGCATTTTCCATCTCCAGCAAGAGGGGATCTAATACTTCCACACAGTTTGTGAATATCCTCATTGTTTGATTAACCACATCAAACGAATCCCACAGTAAACAACCTCTATTTACATCCCTATTCCTGTTAACTTTGCAGTCATCACTCTTTGGAATAAAAACATAAGGTGCAGGATCCCCCTTTGGGACTTTATGCAAAATCATGGCTCAGTCACTGGCTTGGATGTCTGCTCACTCATTAACACCAATGTAATGTCATTCACTAGGCAGCGTCCCTACAAAATGTATTTTCTTCACCTGAACATGCACATGAAGGGTGCATTCAGCACCCAAGCAGCGCCCTGGTGAGCACCAGGGAGACAGATAGCAAAGGTGGTGGCATAGTTCCTTTTCTAGCTGTAGAAGGAGAGCTTTTGCTCTACTTAGAGGTGCTCAGGATGGGTCATTTCTGGGCAGGGCAGAATATTACCCAGTCCTGAGGTCCTTAGAGATGAAAGCCCAGTTGCAGATCTTCTGGTGCATAAGACAGACAGGCAGCTTTTACTTGGGCTGTGCTGCTGCCTCACACTGTACTGCAAATTCAGGATGGGGGGAAAAAGGCATTACGGAAGGAAAGAGGATAGAAATGACCCAAAAAAATTGAAATATATCTTTACTATTTCAGAAGGAAATGAGAAACTGCACACCAGCACCCAAGGCCCCATGGCCTTTGAAAGCCTTTTAAGTCCCTAATGCTTGTTTTCTTTCTCTCTCCGAGCATCTTAAAAGATATTAGCTCCCAGACCCTAAAGCTAGGGAAAGCCATGGCAGCCTGGAGGAAGGGACACCCAGAGGAGAGACACGGGGAAGGCAGGACTGCCACAAGGCAGCAGGAGCAGGTGAGGGTCACTGGGCTGGGTCTGAGCAAGGGCACCTGAGCTGCCCTGACAGGGACACAATACACCAGCCATCATCGCTGAACACCGCTAAAGCAGCATAGTGGCTACTGTCTCTATCTTCTCCCTTCTGATTACTTTACAGCCCTGATTTAAACTCCCTATAAATGACCGAATCAACAGTGGAAAAAGCCAACCATGGCCAAAGCCCACAGCAACTTTCAAAACGAAACAGACTCTCTTTTGTCCCTTCTTCCCCAGCCTCTCTTCAATTTCTGATAAACTGAGCATCCTTTTCTTCTTGAAACCTTCACAAAGCCATCTGCTTCCTCCTGCACTGGTTACTATTCCTTCTCATCTGTTGCTGGCACCTCCTTTCCTGCCTGCCTCTTAATTGCTGGCATTTCCTCAAGTTCTATCCACGACCCTCCATTTTTTTTCCCTCACTCGACATATTTGCTAGTCCCTTCATACCCAGGGACGCTACATGTGATGGCTTTCAAGGGTCTGTCTCATCCCCAGTCCCTCTCCTGAGCTCCAGTGCCATCTAGCTAACTGTAGCAGAGACGTCTCTGCCTCGATGTTCCATTTTAAACTCAACTTGTCGGGGCGCCTGGGTGGCTCAGTCGGTTAAGCGGCCGACTTCGGCTCAGGTCACGATCTCGCGTTCCGTGAGTTCGAGCCCCGCGTTGGGCTCTGTGCTGACAGCTCAGAACCTGGAGCCTGTTTCAGATTCTGTGTCTCCCTCTCTCTGACCCTCCCCTGTTCATGCTCTGTCTCTCCCTGTCTCAAAAATAAATAAAAACGTTAAAAATTTAAAAAAAAAAATAAATAAAAAAAAAAAAATAAACTCAACTTGTCAAAAACTGGACTCTTCATTCTCCTCTAAAACCTGCTCCTCGTCCTCCTGTATCCCTGGCTACTGGTGAACGGAAGTGTCAGTCATCACCTCAACTCTAAACTCTCTAGACTCGTCCCTCTGCCACCTCCCTTTCACAATGGTGAGTAGACACCACTGACCTTACTTCCATCTTTCTCTTTCCTCATTTCACCTTCTTCTTCTTCAGCCCCCTGCTCCATTCAAGTCCTGACCGTCTTGCTCCTGGTTAACTAACAGTCCGTCATGTAAAATGCCATCTGGCTCTTTCACATTTGTTGAATGAAGAGATGGACCACATTCTAACAGATTTTCCTATTTACAGTCTTACTCCACCCTGATTCATATCCTGCACTGCAGGCAGAATGATATTCTAAACCCCAATTCTCATTCTGTTTCCTCTCTGCTTAAACACTTGATGGTTTTCACAGTTTGAGTATTTAAAATGCCCAAAGTAGTTAAATTACTTCCACTGCATCCTATCGCCTAAAAGGTAAAGTATATCATCCTTAGCTTTGTTCCAAGTTATCCATTAAAAACCCCTGTCTTTCTGGAAGAATCTCTCACTATATCTGAGACTCACATCCAGCTCCACTTACAGTTTACAGTCCCAAGTGCAGCACAGTAACCCGTACCAAGCAGGACCTTTGTGTATGCTGCAGCCCCAAGCCCTCCCCCTCAGCCCTGCCTGTCCATTTTAAGAATCAACTGAAGCATGAGCCCCTCTACAAAACCTTTGCGACTCACCCCTATTTCCAGAGGTAGCAGGAGGTGAAGAGTAACGCCATCCTCTTTTGTACCCTCTGCCCACTGAATCCATACAGACATCTGTCTCAGTACTATAAAACTGTATATGCAGTAAGAAAGCAATGTTCTTGGGCACCTGGATGGCTCAGCCACTTAAGCGTCTGATTCTTGGTTTTGGCTCAGGTCATGATCTCATGGTTCATGGGTTTGAGCCCCCATGTCAGGCTCCACACTACTATAAAAGCTTGCTTGGGATTCTCTCTCAGTGTCTGTGTCTGTCTGTCTCTGTCTCTCTGTCTCTCTCTCTCAAAAATAAGTAAACTTTAAAAAAAGAAAAAGAGAAAACAATGATCTTCATGCATGACTTCACTAAAATAAGCTTCTGGAGAACAAAATCTGTATCTCATTCACCTTTGCAACCCTCCAACCAAGTCTAATGCATGGCACTTAATAAATACTTACTGAATGGAGCAATGATAGGACATTAATTAATTAATAGGACATAGCTCAAATAATAAATACTCCAGTGCTAAGGGTATTGAGAGTAAAAGTTACTTTCAAGTTGGAGAGGGTTGATATGAAGACTTTCCTGTTTTAAGTCAGAATTCAAATTCAAATGGAGTCTGAATACCGGTTGTCCAAGAAAAGGTTATCACTAAGGTGACACTATAAGGACACATTAGAGAATGAAAGGGGTTTCTAACTGATAATCACGACAAGACTAGCAGTGTGAAATAGAAATGTAAAATGGGATTTATGCCACTCTGCAAATCATAAAAGCTAAATTGCTTTAAGAGTGACATGAAATATCAATTATAAAAAATTGAGATCTTATTTTCCCGGCTGCCTCACACTAACTTTCAGAACTTTCTGTTTGAGAAGAAATCTCCAAGACACTATTCTCTACTTCCTACTCAGAAGCAAACATTACTGGCTGCCCACCAAACAAACCTTCCCCACAATCCTTGCCATTGAAAATGCAATTTTGTTCAAGTGTTCAAACTCCCTCCTACCTCCCCTCTCACAGTGACCTGGAAGAAATTTCTAATCGTAAACCAATCATGGGACACCTATTCCCTTTGCACAAGGCTAATTACAATGTGGGCATATAGCACCCATTATGGCCATTAGATATCAGAGGAGAAAGGTTGGTGGGGTGTTTCTGCAATGCACATGTACTGTTTCTATAATAATGAAAGGTCTCACAGGCAAATGTCTTTATGACCTGAGGGTCAGGAAAAATTTTTTTTAACTCTCCAAAGTGTGACAACCATAAAGTAAAATTCATAAATTCAGCTACATTAAAATAAATTCTGTTCATCAAAAGATAAAAATTCAAAAGTCAAACCACAAACCAGAAGATATTCATATTTTCAAAAGCACATATAACTGGGAAAACACAGTAATAAATAAGTCCTTTGGATTCATGAGAAAAACACAAAAATCCCACTGGAAAAATGGGCAAAAGTTATCAATAGGCATTTTTGCTGAAAATTATATACTAAAGTCTTATAAACTACTAAAAGATGCTCAAATTCATTAGTAATCAAGGAAATGCAAATTAAAGCTATGAGATCTAATTCACACCACATTTTCAAAATTAAATGTCAATACCATACAATCCAGCAATTCAACTACTGTGTATTTATCCAAAAAAAAAAAAAAATGAAAATACTAATTCAAAAAGATATATGCACCCCTATGTTCACTGCAGCATTATTTACAACACCCAAAATATGGAAGCAACCTAAGTGTCCACTGATAGATGAATGAATAAAGATGCAGTACACACACACACACACACACACACACACACACACACCTGTAATGCAAAAGGCATTTCTTACTATAGGCCAAAGAATTTGAAAGCTACTTTTGTTGCACATGTTCTCCAAGACATTTACAGAAACAGCATTATGCATAATAGCAAAACCCTGGGATAAATTCAAATATCTTTCTATTAATAGAGTAGACAAATAATTTGTAGTATATGCATACACTGGCATACTATACAACAGTGAAAACGCTAACTATGGTAACATGTATCAACATGATGAGTCTCAAAAACACACTTTTAGGCAAAGAAGTCAAGTCACAGAATAACACACCACGTATGAATTTTTACATGAAGATTTCTTAAAATATGCAATTTTAGAGATCTAACTGTGGTAAAACTATAATGAAAAGGAAGGGAATAGATTTCTGGTTTCCAGTCCAGCACGTAAAGAGCAAAGAAGTCATCACTGCACCCTAGTAAAAAATAAAAAGCTAAACAAACTGATAATTACAAATATTCTTAGGTGGATCAGAGAAGTGAGGTCACAGGGCAAATGGCTGCCCCAAAACATGGAGACAGACAGGTGTACCCAGAGAATCACAACTTACTGGAGCAGAAATCCCTATGGGAACAGGTACAGGGGTGTGAAAATCTGGACTGTAAATGATACTGCTGGAGGCTCGGTGTGGAAAAGTCTGAGAGTTAAAAACCACAGGGGAATAAAGTCATAGGGAGGCCCCTGCACTTTTGTGAGCTTTATTTCCAGGAGTTCTACCACACTCTCAGGATGGAGATTAGAGAAAAATCCCCCATGCTCCTGGCAGGGAGAGGGGTAAAATAAACATCTGGAAATACACCAGAGCACTCCATTCTTCTTAACAAGGCTTGCCCTCCAGACAAACTATTTTACCATACCCTAACCTATTGGGGTTTTATCAAAGCCTAACCAACCCAGGAGATAGAAAATACTCAATTCTAGTCTGCTTTGGTCTTCTACATGAAGGGAAGAGAAACACCCAACTCCAGTCCCCTCTAGCCATCCTACACTAGGCTAAGAGGGTTGAGGGGTTAAAAAAAAAAAAAAGAAAGAATCATTTGTGAAATTCACAGAACAGGGACAAGGCTTATAAAAGACTAAGACCTAATCACAGAACTACAGAACACTTCCCCTTCCCAACACCTTACCATTATATTACTAAAGGCCTTTACTGAAGTTCTTTTTACTCGCTACATTATGTCCACCTTTCAAAAAATTTACAAGGCATACTAAAAAGCAATCAATCAATCAATCAATCAATACCCCACAGTTTAAAGACACTGAGAAAGCATCAGAACCAGACTCAGTTATGGCAGGGATGTTAGAATTATCAGATCAGGAATTTAAAACAACCATGATTAATACACTCAGAACTCTAATGGAAAAAGTAGCCAGTGTGCAAGAACAGATTG
Source organism: Neofelis nebulosa (assembly GCF_028018385.1). Taxonomy (NCBI): domain Eukaryota; kingdom Metazoa; phylum Chordata; class Mammalia; order Carnivora; family Felidae; genus Neofelis; species Neofelis nebulosa. The sequence goes on from NC_080796.1 coordinate 39,110,056, forward strand.
GTAACGTAAGCAGAAAGATGGAAATGCTAAGAATCAAAAAGAAATGCCAGACATCAAAAATACTAACAGAAATGAAGAGTGCCTTTAATGGGCACATTCGCAGACTGGATACAGCTAAGGACCTGAGCTGAAAACAAGAGTTGGATGTTTAACCAAATGAGCCACCCAGGTGCCCCAGAATTTCCCCCAAATTAAAGACAGACACCAAACCAAAGATCCAGGAAGCTCACAGAACACCAAACAGAATAAATGTCCCCAAAAACTACACCCAGGCATATCATACTCAAACTGCAGAAGATCAAATATAAATACAGAGGAGGGTGGGGAACCTAACCTGTAGAGGAACAAAGGGAAGAGTGACATCCAACTTCTCCTTGGAAACCATGCAAGTATGAAGACAGTATAATGTTTAAAGTATTGAGAAAAAAAAAAATACCAACCTAGAATTCTGTATCCTGCAAAATAATCCTTCAAAAGTGAATGAAAAATAAAGACTTCCTCAGATAAACAAAAATGGTGGAATTTGTTTCTGGTAGATTTGTCTTGCAATAAGTGTTTTTAAAAAGTTCTTCAGAGAAAATAAAAATAATACAGATCAGAAACTCACATCTACATTTTAAAAAAGGAAGAGTTGAGGTACCTGGGTGGCTCAGTTGGTTAAGCATCTGACTTCAGCTCAGATCAAGATCTCACAGCTCGTGGGTTTGACCCCACATCGGGCTCTCTGCTGTCAGTGAAGAGCCCACTTAAGATCCTCTGTCTCCCTCTCTCTTCCCCTCCCTTGCACACATGCGCACGTGTGTGTATGTGCACATGTGTGTGTGCACTCTTTCAAAAATAAATAAGCATTTAAAAATAAAAACATAGAAAAGGAAGAGCAAAGATAGATAAGTTTTTATTTTATCTTTACTTATTCTAAGAGATAAGATTCTGTTCAAAACAAAAGCAACAATGTATGACTATAGTTTATATACGTGAAATGAATGACAGCAATTATACAAGTGATGAGAGGGAGGAATTAGAAATATTTTGTCATAAGGTACTTGTACTACCATGAAGTGGATATATTATTACCTGAAAGTGATGTTGGGTTAGTTGTAAATGTATACTGCCAACTCTAGAGCAACTACTAAAAAGTTAAAAAGAAGTATATCGGATATGCTAAGAAAAAAGAGAAAATATAATGATAAAAATTCTCAAAACCACAAAAGGCAGAAAAAGAATGACATGCAATAATAGGAACAAAAAAAAAAAAAACCAAGAAAAGAGCAATGAATAGACAACATTAAGAACATGGAAGTTATTAACCCAATTATATCAGTAATCACTTTAAATGCCAATGGTCTAAATATACCAAATAAAGTACAAAGATTGTCAGAATGAATCAAAAAACAAGACCCAACTATATACTGTCTAAAGTAAACCTGGTCTAAATATAAAGACACATTTAGATTACAAGCAAAGGGATAGAGAAAGATATACCATGTTAACATTAATCAAAAGAAAGCCACAGTAGCTTGGTTAATTTTCAGACACATTAAACCTCCAAGGAAAGAAAATTATCATGGATAAAGAGGGACACTACATAACAATAAAAGAGTCACTTCTTTAAGAAGACATAATAATCCTCAATGTGTATGTACTGAACAACAGAGGATCAAAATACATGAGGCAAAAACTGATATCACTGCAAAGAGAAACAGCCAAATTCATTATTACAGTTGGATATTTCAACACCCCTTTATTAGAAATGGGCAGATCCAGGGGTGCTTGGGTGGTTCAGTCAGTAGGGCATCTGACTTCGGCTCTGGTCATGATCTTCCGGTTTGTGAGTTTGAGCCCCATGTTGGGCTCTGTGCTAATGCCTTGGAGCCTGGAGCCTACTTCAGATTCTGTGTGTGTCTCTCTCTCTGCCTCTCCCCTGCTCGCTCGCTTGCTCTCTCTCAAAAATAAACACTAAAAAAAATTTTTTTTCATTTTTTTAATTAAAAAAAAAATGGGCAGATCCAGCAGGCAGAAAATCAGTGAAGACATAGTTGAACAGTACCATCAGTCAACTGGACAGAATTGACATCTATAGATACTTCATCCAACAACAGAATACACATTCTTCTCAAGCTCACATGGAACATTCACCAGGACAGATCATATGCTGGGCTATAAAACACACCTAAATAAATTTAAAAGAATAGAAATCATACAATATCTTTTCTTAGACTATAATGGAATTAAACTAGAAATCAATACTAGTGATAGCTGGGGAAAATACTTGGAGATTGAACTCACTTATAAATAACACATGGTTCACAGAAGAAATCTCGAGAAAATTAAAACATATTTTGAACTAAACAAAAATGAAAATACAATTTATCAAAATTTATGGGATGCAGCAAACAGTGCTTAGAGAGAAATTTATAACATTAAATGTATACGTTAGAAGAGAAGATCTATAATCAATAATTTAAGTGTCCATCTTAGGAAACTAGAAAAAGAAGAGCAAATGAAATACAAAGTAAGCAGAAGAAAGAATAAAAATTAGAGCAGACATCAATGAAATTAAAAATAGGAAATTAATACAAAAATGTCAACAAAACCAAAAGCTGGTTCTTTGATCGATAAAATCAGTAAGTTGCTAGCTAGGTTAAGAAAAAAAGGAGAGAAGACATACATTACTAATACGAGAATAAAAGTGAAGATATCACTACAGAGTCCAGGAACATGAAAAGGATAATAACAGAATATTATGAATAACTCTATGCCCATAAATTCAATAACTTATATAAAAAGAACCAATTCCTTAAAAGATACAATCTGCCAACTCACAAAGAAACAGAATAGGCTTATATCTATTTAAAAAATTGAGGGGCGCCTGGGTGGCTCAGTCAGTTGAGCGCCGCATCAGGCCCCTGTGCTGACAGCTCAGAGCCCGGAGCCTGTTTCGGATTCTGTGTCTCCCTCTCTCTGACCCTCCCCCATTCATGCTCTGTCTCTCTCTGTCTCAAAAATAAATAAACGTTAAAAAAAAATTTTTTTTTAATTGAATCAATAATTAATAACCTTCCAAGACAAAAAACATTTAAGGAAGAAAGTATACCAATACTACAATCTCTTCCAGAAGACAGAATTTGAGGGAATACTTCTTAACTCATTCTAGGAGGCCAGCATTACCCTAATACCAAACTCAGACAAAGACATTACAAGAAAACTACAGACCAGTATGTCTTCATGAACACAGATGCACAAATCCTCAACATATTAGCAAATCAGAGGATCAAGAGGTACAAAATTTCAGTTACTAAATAAGTCACAGGTAAACTATATGATAGGGAATATAGTCAATAATATTGTAATAAAAAGAATTAGCAAACCAAATCCAATAATGTATAAAAACAATTATACACCATGACAAGTGAGATTTATCCCAACTATGCAAGGCTGGTTCAATGTCTGAAAACTGATTAATATAATCCATCACATCAACAGACCGGGAGGCGGGGATGGGGGGGGGGAAGCATATGACAAAGTCCAACACCCATTCATGATAAAACCTCTCAGCAAACTAGGAATAGAGGGGAATTTAATCAACTCAATAAAAAGCATCTGCAAAAAACCTACAGGTAACATCATACTTAATGGTGAAAAACCAGAAGCTTCCCCATTAAGATCAGGAAAAAGGCAAGCATGTCCCCTCTGATCACTCCTTTTCAACATCATACTGGAAGTCCCAGCTAATGCAGTAAGAGAAGAAATGAAATAAAAAGCATATATTTTGGGAAGGAGGTTACATGATTGTCTACGTAGAAAATTCCAAAGAGTCAACAACAACAATAAAACCTCTTGGAACAAATAAGCAATAGTAGCAAGGCTTCAGTATACAAGGTTAATATACCAAAGTCAACCGCTTCCCTAGATACCAGCAATGAACACATGGAATTTGAAATTAAAAATACCATATACATTAGCACAAAAAATATTTAGGTATAATTTAACAAAATATGTACAAGTTATATAAAAGGAAAACTATAAAACATGTTACACAAATCAAAAAAGAACTAATTAAATGGAGAGGTATCCCATGCTCATTGATTCAATATTGTCAAGATACCAGTTTTTCCCTAATTGATCTATTCAAGGCAAAATCCCATCAAGTTATTTTGTGGATATCAACAGATTCTAAAGTTTGTATGGAGAGATAAAAGACACAGAATAGCTAACACAATATTGAAAGAGGACTGACACTATCTGACTTCAAGACTTACTGTAAAGCTACAGTAATCAGGACAGTGTGACACCCGCAAAAGAACAAAAAGATCAATAAAACCGAGGAGACCCCCATAAATACACGCAATCAACCTTTAACAAAGGAGCAAAGGCAATACAATGGGAGCAAAGTTAGTCTCAATAAATGGTACTGGAGGGCACCTGGATGGCTCAGTCAGTTGAGCGTCCGACTTCAGCTCAGGTCATGATCTCACGGTGAGTTCAGGTCCCGCATCGGGCTCTGGGCTGACAGCTCAGAGCCTGGAGCCTGCTTCAGATTCTGTATGTCCGTCTCTCTCTTACCCTCCCCCACACGCGCTCTGTCGTCTCTCTCTGCCTCTCAAAAATAAAGAAAACTACATAAACAAATAAATAAATAAATAAATAAATGGTACTGGAACATCCACATGGAAAAAAAAAATGTAAACACAGATTTCACCCTTCACAAAAATTAACTGAAAATGGAGCATAGATCTAACTGTAAAGTGCAAAACTATAAAACTCCGGGAAGATACCATAGGAGAAAATCTAGATGACCTTGGATGTGGCAATGACTTCTTAGATACAACACTAAGGGCATAATCCATGACAGAAAGAGTTGATAAGCTGAACTTACTGAATTTTTTAACTATTGTTCTGTGAAAGATACTGCCAATAGAATGAGAAGACAAGCCACAGACTAGGAGAAAATATTTGCAAAACATCTGTCTGATAAAGGACTGTTATCTAAAGTACACGAAGAACCATTAAAAATCAACAATAAAAAAAAAAAAGAAAATCCATTTAAAAAAAGGCAAAAGACCTTAACAGACATCATGAAAGGATATGTTGTTGATGGGGAAAAAGATGCTCTATGTCAAATGTCACTGGAGAACTGCAAATTAAAACGAGTGAAATACTACTCTATAGCTATTAGAGTAGCCAAAATACAAACCACTGACAACACCAAATGCTGACAAGAACGCAGAGTAATAGGAACTCATTCATTGCTGGTGACAATGCAAAATGATACAGCCACTCTGGAAAACAGTTTGGCAGTTTTTTACAAAACTGAATACACTCTTTACCATCCAATTCAGCAATTGCACTCCTTAGTCTCTATCCAAAGGAGTTTAAAACTTGTATCCCCACAAAAACATGCACACGAATGTTTGTAGCACACTTACTCCTAATTATAAAACTTAGAAGCAACTAAGAGGTCTTTCAGTGGGCAAACTGTGGTACATCTAGACAATGGATTATTCAGCACTAAAAATAAATGAGCTATCATGCCATGAAAAGACATGAAGGAACCTTAAATGCATAATAGTTCTAAGTGAAAGATGTCAATCTGAAAAAGCTCCATACTGTATGTTTCCAATTACACGACATTCTGAAAAAGGCAAAACTATGGAGATGATAAAAAGATCAGTGGTTTCTGGGGGTTAGAAGGGAGGAAGGGATGAGAAGAAAGAACACCAAGGATTTTCAGGGCTGTGAAACTACTCTGTGACCTTACAGTGGTGGATACATGTCATTATACATCTGTCAAAACCCAGAAACTGTACCACAAACTCCAAGAGTTAATCCTAATATAAATGATAGTTTTCAGGTGATAATGATGCATGGATGTAGGTCCATCAGCTGTAACAAACACACTGCCCCAGTGGAGACGTTGGTAGTCGTGGAGGCAGTGCACGTGTAAGGGCCAGGGAATGCATGGGACATCTCCGTACTTTCCTCTCCATTTTTCTATAAACCTAAAACTGCTCTAAAAATAAAGTCTCTGTTTTTCAGTTAAAAAAAAAAAAAATGGGGGGTGGGAATGAATGACACAACCAAAACTCAGGAGAGGGTGACAGAAGGTGATGGGTTGCAGATGTAAACAAAGGGCTTCTAGGAATCTGGTTAGTTCTTAAGCCGAGTGACAGATCCCCAAATGAATCAGTGATGACTTTTCAGAGTCCCTGGATTTACCGCCCCTGGTGCTGACCATCGAGATAACAGCTTTTCCTTGTTTAAACCCCATTTTGAGTTGTGCTTTCTGTTATTCCCAGTTAGAATCACCCAAACTGGTAGTGTCTTAATTTGGATGCAGTACAACTGGGATCTGATTTAGCATGTCAACATTTAATCCTATTCTGTTTGTCTAAGCAGATCATTAAAACTTTACATTAGTTACCCTCCAACTATAAAAAAAGATATGTTTGAGGGAAATAAAGAAACTGTAATTAAAACAACTCAGTATTTTTCCAACCCTAAAACATATCTCCCTTGAAAACATTCTTATTAAGCCCGTGTGATACCAAGGACAATCAAGACTTTTTAATAAAAAATCTATAAATCACCAAAGAGATAAGGCATCAGGTTTGTACTCTTGCCCTCCGTGGGGAGCGGCTTAATCTGGCTGGAAGATCACACATTTCCCATTGGAGCTACAGGCTAGAGGTCAGACCACAGGGCTGAATTCAGCTACCACAGGAGTTCTTAAAAGGAGAGCAAACAAGGAAATGAGATTTTGTTCAGAAAGGGGCATGGTCTCTGCTGTTTTGACCAGAGAACTAAAGAACAATGGTTTCTCCACAGACAAGTCCTATACTAGAAATTGTGCCCTGCTTAGGAAATCACTTCCATTCCACCTACTTGCATAGACAAAAAAAAGGGGTGGGGCAATAGAGGGACATACATGGGCACACACCATTCATTCTACCTACCAGACACTATGAGCTAAGCCCTTCACCTGCATGGCTCTATTTAATCCTCAAAACAACCCTGCAGGGGCACCTGGGTGACTCAGCCAGTTAAGCGTCTGATTCTTGACTTCGGATCAGGTCATGATCTCTCTTGTGAGATCGAGACCCACATCAGGCTCTGCACTGACAGTGTGGAGCCTGCTTGGGATTCTTTGTTTCCTCTCTCTCTGCCCCTCCCCTACTCATGCACATACTCTCTCGCTCTCGCTCTCTCTCTCTCTCTCTCTCTCTCAAAAATAAATCAACGTAAGGGGAAGAAAAACCTGCAAAAGCAAGTCTGCTCATCTCCTAAGATGAAGCTATGGAGAGGTTTAGTAAGCTGCCAAAGGCTGCCCACTAGTGGTTCATGGAGCTGAGATTCACACCCATGTCTGTCTGATTCTAAAGCTCATATTCGTTTCTTTATTATCATACACAAGAACCACAAAGAATACCACAGGACGACTCAGTCTTGGAGCATTCCCTCTTTGCAGGGACTCAAAGGCTGCCCCTGCACCCCCCGCATCTCTTACGCACTGTTAAGTCCAGTGCTGGCCACACCACGAAGATGCAGACCCAGCCAAGCTTAGCAGGATTCCATGATGAAAAGGGATCCCTACCATCCTCGGCTCCCAGACCAAAAAGCCTGGCCCTCACATCCACCAGCCACTCCACACATGCATCGTCTTGGCCACAAGAGGAACAAGGTTGAAAAACCAAAAAAAAAAAAAAAAAAGAGCGTTTGCTCAAGGCAACTACACCCCGTCTGCCCCCGGTCCAGCTTCACTCTGAAGCTGACTCTTGATGCTCGTTCTCCCGACAGTCATTTCCACAATTACCTAAGGTCCAACAAGAGACAGCCCTCAGGAGAGGGGCGCTGCTGTAGATGGCGTGCATGTACATGAGGTGAACCATCAGCTCTGCCAGCCACCAATAGCAGAGGAGGCGACCCAGCCCCAGGGCAAAGGCCGAAAGGCTGGACTTCAGGGAGCAGTACTCTTGCTGCTGCATCTAAAGTAAAAACAAAAGAAGTCATTAGATTGCGTGTGGATTGTTTGCATCTTTCAAATAGTCCCCTAGACAATGTTTCTAGCATACTTCTCACAAATGTTATTCATATATCTACTAAAAGAGGATTGGTTTAGTTATTCATTGTTCTTAGGTGAAAAAGTCATGCCCAAGACCGAAAACTCTGTCCCAGAGTAAGAACAGGGTGGGGCCAACAAGCTAGCCAAGAACCAAGATGGGCTCTGCATCCCTCCATCCCTGGCAACAGCCCTGCAAAAAGCCAGGGTGGAGGGCAAGATCTGATATAGTCTCTCTTCCTCAGGACTCTGGAGTCTCTTTGGGCCCAGGTGTCACCGGCCTGTCTTCATCCATCACCCACCCACATGTAAGGCTGGTACAAGTAAGGCCAAGTCAGGAAGGGGCACAGGACTGGTAAGAGAAAGGGAAAATGAGACACAGAACCTGGCAACAAGGAGAAAATGAGATGTGGGTGTGTCGTCTTACCTGAAGTTGTTTTTGAAACAGGCAGAATAAACGCAAACAGGGACACTACATGGGACAAATCCCTGGCTCGGCAGGCAGTGCAGTGTAACACTTAAGAACATGGACTTTACAGTCAGAACTGGGACCCAATTCTAGCCCAAACCACATGGCTGTGTGATCCTGAGCAGGTTACTTAATCTCCCTGAGGCTTGTTTCCCTCATATATAAAGTGAAAAAAAAAAAATTGTCATGACTAAATATGGTAACACAGAAGAGGTACTGAGTATAACACCTGGCATATAAAAAGCACTGGATAATTGGTAGTATCTGATAAGTGATGTGCCTCCTACTGCCTTTCTTCACATTCTTCCCTCATTGCGTCCCAGACTACTGGCTACAGGGCAGAATTAGGACACAGTTCAGAGCCAAACACCAAAGGTAAGAGAAAGAAGTTCTTATTGTTCAGAGTCACCGACAAACTACTGAGCTCACTCAGTATGCGTGGACATATTGAGTCAAAGTAGCCAGGCTCTGGGTCTTGCTTGCCCCATTGCCTGCTGCTTAGGGATGCCCAATAGTTTAAAATACATAATAGATGCTGAAAGGCAGAAGCATCTTGTAAAATTTGCGTGAAGTCCATCAATTTCAGACTTACACCACTAGACAAACGTACAAAAACAAGAGAGAGCAGGTTAATTTCTGGATCTTGCTCTGCCAAGATTTTATTAGACTGAAGCCTGCTATGTAATACAGAGGTGAATTTAATGCATAAATGATGAAGTAGAATCTGCAAACATTCGCTGGCAGAAGAAATGGGCTTGATTTAGCTTTTGACAGTTTGGGCTCAAGACACCACACAAACAGGTAAGGCCCATTCCTAGGGCCTCTTTGGCTTCCAGGCTCCTTGAACATCAAAGGCACAAGGAGTCCCGCTACAGTCAGGAGGAGTGAGAGGCAGTGCCCTCAGAGAGGAGGGGGAACCTGCACACCAGGGCGGGTATTTTTATTCCACTTTGACAATGCATTCTACCACTTCCGCAAACTGTCCTCCCACAGCAAGAAGCCAGCTGAAGACATTCTGGCTGGCTCAGGGGCATTACAATAACCTGCACGAATGGTGTGCTCCCTTACACCATCTGCTTGGGTAGCTGCACCAAGGAAAGCTCATTGGTGTAATATTTTCCATGTAAATTGATCAAACCAACAGGAATTTCCTTTTTCCATTACCTGTCCACAGATGGCCTTAGAAAGGTATTTTGCCGAGCCATTCCAACCTCCCTTGTTAGAACCAACAGTAACTGCTGGGAGGGATCTACCAGGTCACCTGGGAAGAGTTTTCCAGGAAGGAACACTGGGCATATGAGGGCTTTGCAGACCCATACAGATCACAGCCGAATGCAACCACAGCTGAACTATGTGACCCAATGCACATCCCTTACCAGGCATAAACTGAGGGTGGTTTTCATTTGAATGCATACCATAAGTGTGCATGCTCTCCAAGACTGTATGAAGTCTACCGCAATGGATCTGTAGGCCAATGGATGGATAAAACTCCAATGCAGAAACACCTACCTGCCCAATCATTCATGTCTACATTATTGAATTGAGAAGAAAAGGAAAGAACTCAAATGTCCAAGAGTAGGAGGTTGGTAAAATGCATGAGTGTACCTCAATATATTATGTAGCCGTTAAACTATTTTTTTCAATGTGTATAAATAATGAAAGACTGGAAAGATACATACCAAAATGGCGACAGTGACTGTACTCTTTTTGGTAGGATTTTTGGGTTGCTTTTAACAATTGGTTATTTTTATTATCGAGGGGAAAAGTAACGGAACTTCACGATATTGTGAAGACTTTGGTCCTCTCTGCTTATGACCAAAGTAGAGGCAAGGTCCTCTACTTCTTCACCTTTCTAAAAACCATCTAGCTTCAGGATCTCCCCTGGGCAGCCCCAAATCCTCTATGGGTAAGTATTCTCTCTCTCTCTCTCCTACACTAGACCCATGTTTATTTCTCAACTTCCCACCTTGCTTGTTGATTTCTCAACTTCCCACCTTGCTTGTTGCTCAGTACCTATGTACTGAGTTCCTCTTTGTTCATTCTTTTCCAGCTCTCTAAAGCAAATTCATTTTGATCTAATTACCATCAGCAATTGAGGAAACAATTATGAACATAGTGTCCATTGGTCTGTGGAGGCTGGAAGAAGAGTTCAACCCAAGGCAATCAGCAGAGCTAAGACAGGAAGAGGCACCTACACCATTCCAGAGCACAGGTGGGCCTTTCTTGGTGCCACACTCTTGGAGGGAAGCAAGTCCCCGGCTGAATGTGATAATGGCCTCAAAAGCATTGTTGACAGAATACAATCTTCAAACAACCAAATGTCCCCAGATTCTAAAAAAGCAGCTCTCTGCACGTGGTCTGTAGGCCCCTAAGCGCAAGCCTACCCTAGCACAGGTCCCCTGAAGACCAGCCCCGCACCTGAGGTCTCAGAGCATCACTAGGGATGCAGCCCCATCCCACAGAGCCCCCCACCCCCACCAGCCAGGCAGTCAGGAAAACATGTCTACCTAATCACCTCTTAGCTCCAGGCAATCACCGTTCAAGGTCAGTTCAGAGGACTGCCTTCGCTTCCCCAAACAATGTGCAGTCTAAAATGACACAAATATCTATAATTAAGGAGAAACATGAGGTGCATTTTGTGGCTGATTGGCTTCCCAATAATGGCTTACCTATTCTCTTCAGGGCAAAACTTCTCTACCCGGTTTAATAAGGTATAATTACGTGTCACCACTGGACCAGAAGGGCTGGACTCTTCTCCGCAATGCCCCCTTTTTGATGCCAGATGCCTCCTCATTCCGAGTAACAGAAATGTCAATTCCTTAATGATACAAGTGAATACAGGAGAAGGAAAACAATCCAGTTTCCTTCTATTCGCTTGTACTTAAGAAAAGTTATTCATCTTTCTTTAGAGTCCTATGATTGCAGTCCATTTGTAACTTCAATCTAGTTGACTCCCTTTTAAAAAAATTCAGCATTTGTCCCTTGCCGATCCAGCAGGAATAAAAGACATGCCATACACAGCTCCCCTAATGAGCAGGGCTGCTCTCTTGCCTGTGTGCGAGCATTTCATTTCAGAGATCTCAAACCTCGGGGGGTGCCAACCGTAAGACCATTGGAAACCACTATCAATGGGAATTTTTAGTTAAGACTCCACTAAAAAATACACATTAACTCATCTGCCAAATGCATTTTAAAACATGTTATATTTTAAAACCTCATTTCATGCAAATTGCATAAAAAGGAATATTGAAGCCTTTCAAAGATAGTCTAATGATTAAAGATGACAGTTCTCAAAGATGAAAGGTTCTCTTCCTTCACACACTAATAATACATATGTTTAAGAGCACCAAACAAAAGCCTTCCCTGGAGCCAATGTTCGACTGTGCCAAATCTGCTCCAACCTCTACCCTTGGGTCAAGGGCACTGTAGCCAGGTGTCTTATTCCTTTGTAATGGAGGAGCATCTCTCTAGTCCATGGTCACAGACTGCACCCGTACTCCCAACAAAGCATTCTGTCATCAGCCCTGCCCTGCCCCTCCCCAGGCATCCAGATCAGGCCAGGGGTTTTCAGGGGTCTCTGTCACAACAGATGTACCTACAGCTGGTGCAGCTGCCACAGGACGAGGACCTCCAGACCCAGATGTCCACCGGGCCACACGGCATCCTCTAACTCCTGCGGGACTGGCTGCCCAGCTGGCAGCAAGGCTCACGTCTGTACTCCTTCCACCCCAATCTGCATTCTCTTAGCCTCTCTTTGTTTCCGTGTTACCATCTATAAAGTAGTGGTAACGACAGTATCTCTCTCTGCCTGTGGCCTTGGTGATGAAGAAGCTGGCACATGCCAGGCCTGGCTGAGAGCAAGTGCTCAGTGTGTGTTATAACAGGTGGCCTCTAGAGCCAGAGCCTGCCCCAAACCCCGAGCAGCATGTCTGTGACATTGCCCGCCTGCCCAGCTCTCACAGGCCCCAGCCACTCAAGGGCTGGGCCCACCCCGGTACATGCGGCAACCGCCTACATCCTCTCTCCCGAAGAGACAGAGTCAATACAACTGGCCTCTTCTAAGGCCAAGAATGGCCACTGCCCAGAATCCCTCACTGCTGTGCCCACCTACGTGACAGGTCATCCAGAGTCTTGGTTCTGGCCTGAACTGTATTAGTTCACAACCTTGGGAGCTTCCTGGGGTAGAATCTAAAACTGGCCCCTACACACAGAGGGCATGGAGAGACAGAAGAAAGAGGCAGGCCACTCCAGATTGGTAGGTGGCCAGTGTAATAAGCAGAGGAACTTCTATACAAGGCTGGGCTGGGGTGGCTGCAAGAACTCCACACCTGCCTACCAAATCTTAAAAGTTTATACAGAGGCCTTAACTAGGTTCAGTCACATATTCAGTCCAGAGGGTCTCGATGACACCCTATTCTCAAGTCTATGTCCCAGAAACAGCTCCTAGTGGGGAATGGTAGGCCAATTGTACATTCTAAGGACAGGGGAAGGGGTGAGGAGCTCTGACTGCCTAGGTTCAGCTTGCGGGTCAACCAGCAATCACATCCTCTCCAAGGCCTCCTCCAACAACCTACCCCAGAATTGTCACACACTTTTGGCTAATGACAACAATAACAGTAATCATTAATACTTCATAGTGTTTACACATTAAGCCATGTTACCTATACAAAATCATGTGATCCTGAGAACAATCCTATGAGGGAGATACTATTATTCTTCCTATTTCACTGATAAGGAAACTGAGTCACAAACAAGGTAAGCAATTCACCAAATGCTCTCTAGCCAAAGAGAAGCAGGAATTCAAACCCTGTAACAGTAGGGTTGGGCTCCAGGGTCTTTGCTCTTAACCACCATGCTCCCCTGGAGGCAGGGGGAGCACAGCCCTCAGCAAGGAAAAGCCCCCTGGCCCTACCACACTCAGACTCACTGCCCTGCCCCACACCAGCTCCCCCACTGCACAATTCCACCTGCTCAGGGAAAGATGTGGGGACCCCAGGCTCTGAGCTAAGTGAATAAACAAGCCTTGTGTGAAAGTGCCTCTGCTTGTTAACCTGCCCCCAGCCACAGAAGAAAAATAAACAGGGCATATGTTCCTGAAACTGCAAATGCCATCTGAGAGGGCCTTCAAGTCAAGGCCCTGCAGCCTCTCAACAGGCAGATTTTTATCTGCTCACGATCAGTGTGCAAATTTCACATGCCTTACCTCACAGAGGACGCCTCTTCTATGCTTCCCTCATCTTGTGTATGCAATTTACACACAAACAAACTGGGTGAAAGATACATTCTCCCCAGGGTGTGCCTAATACTGTCATTTTACCAACCAGAGTTTGCCCTTCCAGTTGGTTTCCACAATGGGGCTCCGCTGCCCCCTGGTGGCACAGCCTCATTCTCTAGCTCTCGCTGACCTGACCACCTAAGAACCATGACTGTCAGTCAGTATTATCATTTTAGGTGACATTTATTCATTCACTCACACAAACGTCGCTTACAAGGTCTTCCAGTTGGCTTTCCTCCTCCCTTCTTGGGGAGTGCAGCCCCTTCCTTCTTGGCCCCCCTGAAAGAATTCTTTCACTACTAGCTTTAGCTTCCTGGTTAATTGCTCCCCTTTGAGACACATTTCTCTCAAAGAAGGTAAGTACCCCATAAGACCTTCTGTAACTGCAGAAACCTCTCGGCTGCTTTTACTTGTCCTGCAGCTTACTAAACATTTTGCCATTTCTACACTGACTTTCCTATACATCTTCCCAGATCGTACAGAAATGTTTCAATTTGCCTTCTGAGTTTCCTGGTTTTAGCAAGCGCTACCATTTTGAAAGGAATGAAAAAAGAGGGGTAAGACAGAGATGCAACCAGAGTCCCTACAGGACGAAACCTGGAGGGCCTGAACCCACACTGCACTTGGTCACCCCCACCCTCTGGCCCCCAACTCTACTGAGGAACTTAGGACAGTTCAACCCCTCAACCACCAGCAGGCATCAGAATCACCTGAAGGCCCATTAAATCCCATTGCTGGGGGGCGCCTGGGTGGCGCAGTCGGTTAAGCGTCCGACTTCAGCCAGGTCACGATCTCACGGTCCGTGAGTTCGAGCCCCGCGTCAGGCTCTGGGCTGATGGCTCAGAACCTGGAGCCTATTTCCGATTCTGTGTCTCCCTCTCTCTCTGCCCCTCCCCCGTTCATGCTCTGTCTCTCTCTGTCCCAAAAATAAATAAAAAATAAAAAATAAAAAAAAATAAAAAAAAATAAAAAAAAAAAAATCCCATTGCTGGGCCCCACCCCCAGAATGTCTGAATCAGATCTGAGGTGGGGCCCAAGAATCTGCATTTCTAACAAGTTCCCAGGTGTTCCTCCTGCTGCTAATCCAAAGACCACACTTTGGGAACCACGGAGCTAGAAGATCAGCTGCCATCACTAACCACCTATCTTTCACACAATCATTTTAAACATAATTTTCAAACACAATCTTCAAATACTTCATGACAGAAGAATGATCCTATGTAACCCAAACTGAGGTATGAGAAACCGTATGCCAAACATATATCTGCCTGGAATATCCATTTCACTTGAAGACTTATGGAGAAAAAAAAGTTAAATAATTTAACTGGCAATTTTAAAACTGTACATTGTTGTTATAATGCAGAAGTACACTTTTGAGTACAAGA
This sequence comes from Neofelis nebulosa, assembly GCF_028018385.1. NCBI lineage: Eukaryota > Metazoa > Chordata > Mammalia > Carnivora > Felidae > Neofelis > Neofelis nebulosa. Next base: position 39,125,241 of record NC_080796.1, read on the forward strand.
ATAACTTTGGGGGATTTTTAAGACAGAATACGAGATTTTTTTAAGAACCCTGCTATTTTTCCAGGGGGCATCTGACATGCTCGCCTTTGGAAATATGCAACACTGCTGCTGGCCCTGCACTTTGAGCCCATTTCCAGGCATGTGTATGTGCACATGTGTGCGTGTGCGTGTGCTGTGTTTTATGTGTACATGAGTTGTACTGCATGTGCATGTACATGTGGACATATGTATTAATATTCTCACCTCCATCAAGATTGTTTTGGTGACAGGAGGTAGGAATGTCCCTTGAGAAACACAGGCTTTAGGTATTATCAATTACTAAACTTTTATTAACTTCATGAACATGTTCCATGAGGCTAGCTATAGAAGGAGAACAAAATTTCTAAGTAGGAGGGAAAGTGAGGTGGGAATGACATAGGTAGCTTGATGGGAGCTTCAGACAAAGCTGTAGGGAAGCTGGGTCCTGGACAGAAACAGGCACTTGGACCCAAAACACACTGTTACCTTGAAACTCTCTTTACCTGCACTCTGTTGGCTCATCTAGGTCCCCCTGAACAATTCCCAGGCGATGGCAGTTACTTCATAAGCAGTTTGTGACAATAAAGGAGAACATGATATTTTCCAACCAACAGCATAGATAGTATCTCTTTCTACTTTTCCAAGTACCACCACCAGAATCCACTTTTGTCTTTCCCTGGGACTTCCTGGCAGTGGATACCCACCCCTAAGTTCCTTTCTGTGCCCAGTTACTAATCCTGGTTGCCAGCACCCACTGAAGAGTCAGGGTGGGGGGTTCCTAGAGCCAACATGCCCCAGAGACAGGCTGATCTGTATTTCAAATACTTATTTCTCCTAAGTATTTCATTTGTTACCTAAGAAGTCACAACAGAAACGTGTCTTAAATTTGTGGGCACCCCAGAATGAAAAGCCTCAGGAGTCTCATGGATGGCCATGGCCAACAAGGATGGAGTACCAATCCAGTCCCCCCACGGACTCTACCTGGGTGATGAACTCTGGGAAGCTGAGGATGGGCCCGTTGTGGAAGACGGGGTAATAGAAGACGTAGGCCACCAGCCAGGGAAAGGAGTAGAAGCTGTTCTCAGTCTCCTGCCAGCAGAACTCGAGGCTGAAGCTGGTGTAGTACAGGCAACGCACGGTCAGCGTGAACTGCAGCAAGTAGTACTCGTTCTCCGTCTGGTACCACCCTCTCTGCAAAGTCACAAGAAGAGGACAACTCTGGAGTGTCAAGGAGGGATGCCATCCGGTCCCCTGGGAAGGAGACCGCTTCCACAGAGAGAGCAGCTGTACCATACAGGGGGTTTCTCCACCACTGGGCAGCAGGTAAATCTCAGTGGGAATGGAAACCAGGAGTTAATGAGCAGTGGGCGGAAGAGCGTCTCTAACACCGCTCATCTACTTAGCGTTAGGCCTCGTGTGCGGTGATGAGAGTTTGCCCAGATATGCATCAGATTCATCCAGTGGGGGACATGGAGATGAGCTACAGCCAGTGGATACTTGGACAGTTCTTCCAACAATACTGAAGGCAAAGAGAGACTTATAAATGTCACGTGGGATTCCTGTCTTCAACATATTTTTCCTTTTGCTCTTCTGTTAATTTGGCTCCACATGTAGTTGAGAACTATTTGCCAAATAAGCTTTAGAAACACAGTCAAGAAAAATAGTCCTTGCCCTCGAGGCGTCCAAATTCCCACACAGCAGATAGGCATGTAAGTATATAATTACAATGCAGCACGAGAGAAGACATAACAAGCATGTACTAAAAGATGTATGAAATAAAAGACAAGAAGCAAATGCAGTAGAATCTTAACAGTACTAGGTGGAGTAAAATTTGGATCATTTTATAATCTTTATGTTTTTATATTTGCCATTATATATATTGCCTTTTTAATGAGAAGAACAAGTTATGGGAATACAGACAAGATATAACGGGGGACAAAGAAAGGAATAGTTAATGCGATCCATGAGAGGACTTTTACAACTTTACACAGAAAAACTAACCAGTGAAGAGTTTCTATTGCACGTCTGAGCCTTCAGCAGCCACTGAGAAAGACCAGAAGAACTGCAAGTGCAAAAGCATGGAAACCCGGGGCTCCTGAGTGGCTCGGTGGGGTAAGCAGTTAAGCATCCGACTTTGGCTCAGGTCATGATCGGCTCAGGTTCATGGGTTTGAGCCCCGCCTCAGGCTCTGTGCTGACAGCTCAGAGCCTGGAGCCTGCTTCCGATTCTGTGTCTCCCTCTCTCTCTGCCCCTCCCCTGCTCGTTCTCTGTCTGTGTCTCTCTCTCAAAAATAAACATTAAAAAAAAATTTTTTTTAATAAAAAAGCATGGAAACCCAAAGCAAGTAGCTTCTGCTCATTTCTTTCCCTTGGGCAGTATTTTTCAAACCTCTAGTCTGCATAATAAATGGAATGTTTAGTCACTACCAACATCCATAACTGATGCTAACTATTGCCACACAAATGATAATTATGATTGGAGTCTGTTTTGTACATTTGCCAGGTCCCCAAAAAGTTAGGTGTGAATTATTTTTATTGCAGATCTATTTTTAAACCCATGTATTTAAATGATCACCTAGTTAATCATTGTGGGAAGTCTCTTTTGTTAAGATGGAGACACTACCCTACTTTCTCTCACAAGTCCAGATTTTGACATATGTGCTTAAAGTGTTCGCCCCAATCTGTTGGTGAGAAAAATTAAAATAGCGTAATAGGAAATGCCACTGAATTTTCAAAATGCTACAGTTTTTACAAAATCACTCAACATATATCATGTTATCAGAGGCTCAGAGAAACTCCACGTGGAAGACAGAACACATACTACTTCCATTTTCAAAATGATGAAATTGAGACTGAGGTTAAATGACTGCCTCCAGTTTCAAGAGTAGGAAACACAGCTACTAGAAGAGACACGGAACCAAGTCATCCACTGGCTCATCTTTCCTGCAACTGTGCCGACCCACAGTGCATAAGTGCTATCACCTAAGCCAATGGATGAATGATCATGTGAACAAGAAGAGTAAGGATGCCACGATACCACAAGACTTTCAGTACCGCAATGACTAAAGAAAGAATATCAAAACTTCCCAAGGTTTTCTGTGCAAGGAAAATACCTTCCTTATCTGTTGCAGGGGCTATCATGGGTACTGCATGAGATGAGGCATGTGGAAGTTCCCCATAAATTGTAGAGCACTCTACAGATGATTTTTTTGTTAAATGCATAGAAGACTGTTGCTTTCTTTTCCTGTTGTTCTTTACCCTCTGTTCCTATGACATCTGGCACCACCCATGCCTACCCACACTGGGAAAAGAGGTAGAAGGTCAGCCCTGGGCAACCTTAGAGGGCTAAGACAGGGTCAGACACAAAAGACAAGATTCCAGAAGGCAACACACCAGGATTCACATGCATCAACCCCATATGGTCACTAGGGGGACCCCCACCATGATTCTTCAATTGACTCTTGGCTGAAAACAAAGGCATCTACCCAATGGGAGCACTTCTAAAGGGGCCTTCTCCTTCTCAAGGGTAAAACAGAGACACTTACCTTAACTTCCTCCACATCTTGCAGCCTCAGCGTGGTGAGCAGGAAGAGAGAACAGAGCCATGACAGGAGCTGCGACTGGAACTGGGCCACGCAGAAGGAGATGAGGGTGTGGAGAAAAATTATGGCCGTGCCTTGGGCCCCCAGAACACACCAGGAGGCCCACATTCCGTAAGCCCCCAGGATCCAGGGTCTGTGCTGCAGACAGGGAGGGACACAGTGAGAGACACACAGAGGGAGAGGGCAGAGAGGAAAAGAGAAAAGAGTGAGTGAATGGGTATTGCTATTAAAGGTTCTACATAGATGCCTAATGCTTACTGATCCATTAACCAAACTATTCTCACTGCCCTGGGGATTTAGTGAAACCCAAACAGGTTTCAGAGGGACCGTCCACATTAGCCCTAGAGTGACGGCTGCCTACCCTAGAACTCCACCAGACACACCCAGAAGGAGCCACTTTCCTGCCTTCAGCCAAAGCCACCCAGACCACTGGATCCTACAAGAAGATATTGAGCCGACTTTTCAAAAGACACTATGGAAGCCAGAAGCCCGTTGGGAAAACCACCAACCCGGAACCCTGCGTACACCATCCTGCAAACATGAAGGTAAAAGAAAGTATTTATACACATTTCTCAGGTGTTTCATTGAGACAGTTGAGCCAACCAAACCACAATCGGCTTTCTAAGGTCCAAACCAGATTTCTACATTGAAATATCTCAGTGTATTTTTACTAACGTATTGTTTACTGTTTACAGAAAAAGTATATCTTACCTGCTTTATACAATATTGAGACCTTTGTATAGTCAATCTGATTGGCATGTTCATTCGCATTTTAGGAGAATCAGAATGTTGTTCTATCCAATTATAAAGTTTTACAATTACTGACAGTAAATAACTAAATGAATATGCCTTTGCTTTTATGACATATTCTTGGTCATATCTGGCTGATAAATCCTTACTTAAAACCACAATACTGGGGCGCCTGGGTGGCGCAGTCGGTTAAGCGTCCGACTTCAGCCAGGTCACTATCTCGCGGTCCGTGAGTTCGAGCCCCGCGTCGGGCTCTGGGCTGATGGCTCAGAGTCTGGAGCCTGTTTCCGATTCTGTGTCTCCCTCTCTCTCTGCCCCTCCCCCGTTCATGCTCTGTCTCTCTCTGTCCCAAAAATAAATAAAAAACGTTGAAAAAAAAAATTTAAAAAAAAAAAAAAAACCACAATACTGTTTTAACATTGTTTGAGAGGCAACATATTATAGGGGTTTAATTACTCAAGCTTTGAAGTCCAACTGCCCAAATAAATCCTGGTATCCCCATTTAACTACCTGTGTGACCCCAGGCAAGTGACTTCATCTCTCCATGCCTCAGTTTTTTCATATGTACAATTAGGATAAGGGCATGTACTTCATGAGGATTAACTTAATGCACGTAAAACGCTTTCCACAGTGTCTGCATACATAGTAAGAACATGACCAATACTAGTTGTCTAGTCCTAGAGGGGAATACAACGGGGTCTTTCTGGTGTACATTTAAAAATATGGTTTCCAGGAATACACCACATTGAAAAGTTGGCAATGCTTGAAATAGGTCTCCTTGTGAAAAGAAGAAGAATTCTTTAAAACAAAGACGGATGTGGACCACAAACTGTAAATCTCATCCTTACATGCTAACTCTTTCAAAATATTGCCAAAGTACCATCCCTTCCCAAACCTATGCTCCAGCCCAAGAGAGAACATTTTGAATGAGCAACTAGGTCAGCCACTTTTAAGTTCCAAGAAAATCAGAGAAAACTGCAGTTCAGTTTTACTATTTTTCCATCCTACTGCCCACAGAAAACAGCTACATAAATTTGCTTCAGATTTTCCCCCAAATACTCACCTTTGGGCAGAGTCCATTTATAAGAAACAAGGTCGCCAAAGACCACTTTAGGAAGTAGTTTTAACAAATGAGAAAAAAAAAAAAGGTTTTTCCAACATAATCCACAGCCTTTACTACCAGGAATCCTTTTCCACGCACACATGGCAACATACATACACACAGCTACACTTTTATTAAGCGTTATTTGATCCATTTGGAAGAAGCATGTTCGTTTGGCTTTCATTTGGGAACTTAACCAAAGACTAAGGGGCTTCAATTTGGAAAGAGCTGAAGGAGATTCTCTGGTGAATTTAACTGTGCCCACCAAAGCTACCGTACAGGCCCACATGTTTGTCCCCAATTCTCATCCCCCACTGTCTTCCTCTTGCCATCTAGGACAGGCAGACCACATTTAATACCATTCTAAGGAAGCACGTTGCCTTCATGTTCTCCACTAGCCCTCATATTATCTACTCATTCTCCCCAGTGGGTCGAGGCATCCATGGCAGACAGGTGATGTAAAGAAAAAGATAAAAATAATACCTACTTTTTTAAAACTTATATAAATTAGGGGGTGCCTGGGTGGCTCAGTAAGTTGGGCATCCAACTCTTTTTTTTAATTTTTTTTTAATGTTTATTCTTATTTTTGAGAAAGAGAGAGACAGACAGACAGACAGAGACAGAACACAATCAGGACAGGGGCAGAGAGAGAGGGAAACACAGAATCTGGAGCAGGCTCCAGGCTCTGGGCTGTCAGAACAGAGCCCGACACAGGGCTCAAACTCACAAACTGTGAGATCATGACCTGGGCTGGTCGGACACTTAACCAACTGAGCCACCCAGGCACTCCAGTTAAGGATCCAACTCTTGATTTTGGCTCCGGTCACGATCCCAGGGTTGTGGCAGGTGGAGATGGGCTAGAAATGGAAGAGTGACCCTGCCCACCCATACAAGCTGCCTCTGGATGGCCTGAGGAAGGGGTCTTTTCCCAAGTGCTTCAAAGTCCATTTTCATATGCAAAGGCCTAGGGAGGCCTGTTTTTACCAATATCTACTCCAAAAGTGCTTCTGTATTTATCAAACTTTTGTCTACCTCTTTAGTGAAAATGCTTAAGTATCAGGTATTAAGCTTCTGACACCAAATATGCTGGGAACTACTTAACTTTTCAAAAATCAAAAATAAAATGGGTTATGTTTTATTCAAAAACAAGACTTCTCATTCCTCGCCAGAAGGACTTTAAGACTTTTTCCCCCCAAGCTTTCAGGGCAACCTGGGCAGATACACAGTTTTGATCACACACATAATCTATGTCAAGCTCAAGTTTTAAAAAATCCACCTAAGAGTCAACAAAATCCCAGTTTGTTTAAATTAAGTGATGATTATGACTGGAAATTATGGGCCACTTGAGAAGAAGGCACAAAGAATCATTTTGATCAAGTACACAAAACATGAGCTTAATTTAAGACTGGGCTGTGATGTTTCTAATTTAGAAATTTAAATTCTAATTCTATACAATGCTTTTGAGATTTTTGAGATAGTTGTAGATTCACCTGCAGTTATAAGAAATAATACAAAGAGATCCCCCCTCCTACACTTCACCCAGTTTTTCCCAATGGTAATATTTTGCAAAACCATAGCATATCCAACGAAGATATTGACATTGCTACAATCCACCAAATTTATCCAGGTTTCCCAGTTTTGCTTGTACTCCTTTGTATGTGTGTGTGTTTAGTTCCATATAATTTTATCACAGGTATAGGTTCAGTCTCCACCACAGTAAAGATATGTAACATCTTATCTTTACAGATGGAGGTAAATAGTTCTATCACCATAAGGATCTCTTGTGTTGCCCTTTTGCAACTACCTCCTTCCCACTCCCTTTATCCCACATCCTTAACCCCTGGAAACCACCACCATCTTCCCCATTTCTAAAATTTTACTTGAAGAATTGTATGCAACCTTTGGGATTGGCTTTTTTCACTCAGTGTAATTCCCTGGAGACTCATCCAAGTTGCTGAGGGTATTTAAAGTTTGCTCCTTTTTACTGCTGTGTAGTATTCCATGTTATGGATGTCTCACCACTTATTTAACCATTCACCTGTAAAAGAACATCTGGGTTTCCAGTTTTTTGTTATTCTGAACAAAAGTGATATAAACATATGTGTACAGTTTTTTGTGTAAAAATAAGTTTTTATTTCTCTGGGATAAATGCCCAAGAGTGCATTGTTTGGGTTGCATGGTAGTTGCATGTTTAGTTCTAGAAGAATCTGCTAAACAGCATTTCCACCAGGAAGGTATGAGTGCTCCAGTTTATTCCCGTCCTCACCAGCATCTGGCACTGTCACTATGTTTCATCTGAGCCAGTCTGCCAAGTGTGCAGTGGTATCTCACTGTGGCTTTAATTTGCATTCACAAATCTCTTTCAAAAAGCATCAAAGTGTGAGCAACCTGAAGCTCGAGAGTAAGACAGGCTGGGAAAACTCTGTTGAGGCATAGGACTTTCCTGACCCCCTTTATTTGCCTTATTCCAGGCTCTTCAGTTTCTAACAGAAGATGAAAAGGCAGGTGAGGGAAGAGAAGAAACTTTTAAAAGTCTAGCAAACAATCAGAAAGAAACTACATTTCTGTGACAGTTGACAAAATGGCAAACTGAGAATGCAGTAGCCTTCCTCATGGGACACAGTGCTTCCCGCCCCAGACTGAAGTAGGTCGGCCACCTGCCCTCTGCTCCCACTGCTCCCTGTGTCTATGCTGAACTATTCCTCAAGACGGCCCATTACAGACTCTCTGCTTGATAGTCCCCCTTCACAGGCTAATATCCTGCCTTGTTCAAATTACAGTCATATAAGCCCAGAATCTAACATGGTGCCTAGCATATAGCAAGCACTCCATAAATGCAGGATAAATGAATGAATGGTGAAACAGTTGGGTGGGTACATGGGTAGATATGGTCGATGGATATGCTTCCCCAAGTCTTTGGATTTAACCTAGTAGTTATGACAAACAAGTAACAAGAAGTTAGCACCAAAATTTGGGGCTGTTTAGTCCACTAACATGAAAATCTGCTGTTTTCCAAGGTCCCTACTTATACCACTTAACCCCTTATAAACAAAGGCTGTTTTGCCAGGGCAGATGGAATGGAGGGAGTCACCTGACATCTCCCTGCCTACTGCCTGTTTTCCATCACAGGGGTCTCTTACAACTCTACTTGTGCTGGGGGAAGTCTCAAATAGTTTACAACCGATAGGGCACAGGCACCAAGCTATGAAAGCAGACATCTGTGATAGAATCTGTTGCCCATCACCCCACCCACTGGGGGGGGGGGGGGGGTTCAGAGAGACTAACCCTAAACTGGTGTGTTTCCAAGGCTGAAATCACCACCCCTGAGGAAAAACTATGCACTCGCCCTCCTTTTCTTCAAATCTTCTTCACTGGGAGTCAAGACCCAGCCACAAGAAGAGCTGGCTGGCAATGCCCCCTCTTACAACATCCTTACTTTTCTCCCACTTCAGCTTGTTCTGTGCTGCAGGCACCGAATGATAAAAGGATGTGCCTGCATGGTTCCCTCATTAGCTTACCTCCATCGGGAAGAGCAAAAGAAACCACTCAGTGGGGGCAATTGTTTGAGAAATAAGTAAAGTCAATCAATAATCCTTATGTATGCCATAATTTATTACATACTACATCATCAATTGCAGCTGCTACTAAAAAATATAGTTATATATTTTGGGGAGGGATATATATACATGTGTATATTTATGTGTGTATATATACATACACACACACACACACCTATCCCCAAACAAAGAGGGAAAACCCAAAACCATCCCAGAGTCCAAACAACCACATTCTAGCTGCTTCTCCTGGGAGCAAAGGCCAGTGGGCCCAAACAAAGCCAATTCCATCCCTCCTTAGATACGCACTGATGGAGGAAGAAGAGTCTGGTTAGCACAAGAGATTCCTATTAGGTGTGTGGTTTCAATAAGATGCTGGCAGAGAACACTGTTGACCGCAGCCTTCCAGAGGTTAGTTTCCTCACTTCAGCCAACACCACGGAACCACGCTTTTCAGTCCTGTGGCTGATGAGCTCAGCTGGTCAGGGCCCGGTGCTAATGATGTGGGTTCTGCCAGTCAGAGGTACAGTGAAAACGTCGCTCTGTGGTTAGCAACAGCAGCCACCCTCAGCCCCCACACCAGGCCAGCCTTCTCAAAAGGTTCACACAGGGATATTTTTAGCTCTGAGGGCAGAGAACACAATGTCTCAGGTGGTAGCAAGGCCACAGGGGTGTTCAGGAAAGGAGGCAACTGTCTGACCCACCCAACACACAATCCAGTCATAACAAACCCACAGCCAAAGCTCAGAGCCATTACTCAGCCTCCCCTCCCAGGGTACCGGCCCTTGGTCCAGTCTCGCCAAAACCCAGAGAGAAAGCCCTGCCCAGAGAAAAGGCATTTAACCTTGTCCAAGGAGCTCAGTGGAAAGTTTTAGGACTTGTCCTGGAGAAGAGAAGGGAAGAGAAGAGAAGGGAAGAGAAGAGAAAAAAAGAAATCACACTGTTGAACCTCATCTGCCTCTCTCTGGGAGGAGCTGGGCCACCAAAGGAAGAGATGAGATGAGATAGTAGTTGGAGATGGGAAGCATCCTTGAGGGCTTAGGGGTTGGGCCAGGGAGAACTGCAGACATACTAACATGCCATCTGTGCAGGTGCTGTCTGTCCGTAGCTCATGGCGCCTCTGGAAATGGGGGAATAAAGACAAGTATAGCCCAAATCTTCCACCGTAAGTCCCCAAAACATCGACCATCTGGAACACTTGGTCCAGGTGGTGAAAGCACGAAGCTAATGGGGCCAAAGCTGTGGTTCATACTTACACATCAGGGCCAAGCAGACTCAGACAAAGAGAGCGCTGTGCCCCAGCCACAAGCAGAACCCTGCCCACTGGCTGTGGCACAAAGTAAGCCTGTGGTTGAGAGGAGGGGATGGGAGAGACACACACACAGATGACTCAGTGCACACTTGGCAAGGAACACCGCCTCCTGACTTTGCATATGATGTGCTCTGTGGATGTAAAGTCCACCTGTCCCCCTGGGCCTGGTAATGAAATGCCAGAAGCCAAAAGAAGCAAACCCTTCCACTTCCTTCAAACTGCAGCTCATGAGCACCTCCTGGGAGGCCTTTCCTCACACCTCCAGGCACAGGTGCCCACTCCTCCTCCCAGGATCCCAACCCACCAGTACATCAGGCCCACAATCAAGATCAGTGTTTGGTCCCCTCTTGTTCTCACCCAACTTCCCAGGGGGAAGGGCTGTGGCTCTCAATCCTTTCCCCCAACAACCCAAGCTTGAAAGAGGGTCAGAGAAAGAAATCCATGGGCAGAGTATAGGTATGGCTGAATAGCCAGCCTCTGCCCTCAGGGGCTTTAGAATCTCAAGACAGTTGCTTCCTCCCTTGAACACCCTAGAGGTGACTGCTCCCGGGAGCACACACACAGACCAGTCACAGCGCACAGCAAATACCAGCAGACCACAGCAGCAGCCACCACGTACTTGGCTTTTACCTTATACAAGCATAACCTTGAAAAACATCAGACCCTCACCACCACCCCAAGAAGCAAGCAGCACCATCCCTATTGCACAAATGAGGAACAGGCTCAAAGTTATCGACTAACTCACTTAAGACTGTGTGGCTTGAAAGCAGCAAAGCTGGGATTCACCCAAGTCCTTCCCACAACTACTCTGAAAACTGCCTAAGATAAAAAGAGTCTCAACTCAAAGTAACAAGTAAATTAAACGGAAGAACATCTATATCCTAACCTAGGTAGATTTCTGACAGTGGTCCATGCAAATGGGATCTAAAAATGGAGGGAGTTTGGAAAAAGGGAGGAGCATCCAGTCAAGAGCATTCCTAAAGTTAATCTACATCTCAAATTCTCCGAGGGGCTAGATCTCCTCCAGGGGAGGGGGGTGAGTTGGTTCTTGAAGACAAGAAAACATCACTCTTTAGGCACAAAGCACAGGCATGCATATAGTACAAAAAATGGACAGTATATCTGTGGTATTAAAATTTCACAGTAAGAAAGTCACAATTGGGAAAAGTTTTATGTAAAAAGACTCTGGAGGAGCAGGGATAGTGACAATGAAAAAAAGCTACAGAAAACACTGATCTGTAGAAAGCAAACAAGAAATAGCAAGAATAAGAGTGAGAGGCAAAGGAGACCAATCCTACATGGCCACGTCAGTCTCCGTGCATGTCAAAGAGTCACAGGGAGGGCAGGAGATGAAACACTCAGTGTGCCCAAGGCACCCTCAGCTCTCCTTCTGCCCCACTTCACTCTTCCACATGTCCAGTTACAGTACATCAAATATCAAACACAGAAAAAGGAACGTTTATAAGATTTGTAAGGTATAAAGAATAATGAAATAGCACTGGCATACCCACCACCAGCTTAAGATAAGACCAGGCTACATCAGTGCTTTAGAGGGTCCTGGGCATATGTCAATTATACCTCAATTAAAATAAGTCATAAACTGTCAAAGAGGAAAAAAGGGGTGGGCCTGCATTCCCCCCAATTCTATCCACTTCCCACCCCAACCAGACATAACCACTATCCTGAATTTTAACAGTAATCTCATCTTTGTAAGCATATATGTGAATGTATCATTTAGTTTTGCACAATTCTGAGCTTTATAAACATGGGATCTTATCTGATGGATTCCTCTGCAACTAGCCTTCTTACTAGCTCAATGTTGTGATCCAAAAATTCATCCATGTTGACAATTCTAGCTATGATTCAGTCCTTTCCATGGAATACGTTCACTATAATTCCTCCATTTCCCCATAACGGACACCTGGATTACTTCTGGTTCTTCATTACAAACATCAATCACTGCAATGAATGTCCTGACTTGCCCCCTGACTGGCAAAAAGAGTTTCTCCAAAGGCTATGTCAGAATTAGCACTAGTAGCCTTGGGCTATGCATCTCTTTGAAGTAATATATTACAAAGAAGCTGTACCAATACATATGCACAACCTTTCTGTATGAGTTCAGGTAGCTGTTATTTGATACAATCAGGATTTTTATTTTGTCTTTGCTACACTGGAAAGTAGGAAATGATACAGTTTTAAGATGTATTTGTTTGATTACTAAAAAAAAGCTGAACAGGTGTTCTAAGTTTACTGGTCATTTACACTTCCTCTTCTGCAAATTCCTTTTCACATTTGTGCCATATTTTTCTATTGGGTGATTTGTCTTTTTCTTAGGAAATTTCTTTATATATTCCAAATACTAATCCTCTGTCAGGTTGCAAACAACTCTATTAGTGACTTGCCTTTTCACTTTCTTCGTTGTGTCTTTGGCTACATCCAAAGATGTACACTAATTATACACTGATGATTACACATAATTATACATTGAGAAGTTCTTATTTTAATGTAGTTAAACTTATCAACTGTTTTCCTTTACAATTTTGTATTTTTTGGGTCTTAAGAAATCTTTCTCAACCCTAATATCAACAGATAGTCTAGATCACACTTTGTAAAAGTTATATGCTTTTTTCTTTTTAAATCCTTAATCTACCTTGAAAAGGATTATGTGTCATATGAGTTAAGTGTTCATTTCTTTTTAATATAGCTAAACAATTAGGTCAGTACTGCTTACTGAACAGTTCATCTTTTTTAATAATCTTTTTTTAAATTTTTTTTTAAACATTTATTTACTTCTGAGAGACAGAGCACAAGTGGGGGAAGGATAGAGAGATAGGGAGACACAGAATCCAAAGCAGGCTCCAGATTCTGGGCTGTCAGCACAGAGCCCTACACGGGGCTCAAACCCACAAACCGTGAGATCATGACCTGAGCTGAAGTCAGATGCTTAACCAGCTGACCCACCCAGGCACCCCTGAACACTTCATCTTTTCCACATAGATATGAAATGCCAATTCTGTCATAAATCAAGTTTCCATCTATGCATAGGTATTTTCTAAACTCTATTCTGTTCCATTGGTCTATTTGTCTATCCTGGTACCAATACAACAATGTCCTAATTATTATATCTTTGTAAGTCATAATTTCTGGTAAGGCATATCCTTTGATTTTGGTACCAATCTTATACTATCTTCATTAAATATACATTTCCTCCTTTTCTCTTTTCTGAAAAAGCCTGGTTAAGATTTAAGTCATTTGTGTCTGGATGTTTGGCAGAATTGGTTTATTACTAGTGGTTTTTTTTAATTTTTTTTATTTATTTTTGACAGAGAGAGACAGAGCATGAGCAGGGGAGGGGCAGAGAGAGAGGGAGACACAGAATCTGAAGCAGGCTCCAGGCTCTAACCTATCAGCACAGAGCCCGACGCGGGGCTCAAACTCACAGACTGTGAGATCATGACCTGAGCCAAAGTTGGACGCTTAACCGACTGAGCCACCCAGGCGCCCCAATTACTAGTATTTTCTTAAATAGATTTGACTAGCAATTAAATTTCTTTTAATGGTTTCATGGTCTATTTCTTCATGAGTCAGTTTTGGTAAGTTATATTTCCAGCAATTTGTCTGTTTTGCCAAAGTTTTCAAGATTTTTGGTGTAAAGTTGTGCAAAATATATATCCTCTTACTATATTTTTTCATCAGCTTTTCCATACTTAATATCGGTTATTTGTGCACTTTCTTTTTCCTTGACCAATCTTACCATTAATTTCTACTTTTATTTTTGTTGTTTTCTTCCTTCCTTTTTCTGTTCTTTAACTTCTTAAACTGTGTGTACTTTGCTCATTATTTTTCAACCTTTCTTAATAGGAATGTGGATTATGGTTTCCAATTAAATACCATGCTAGCCACACCCTACAAGTTTTGATACATGTAACATTTTTCATTTATTTCTATTTTCTAACTTATAGTATGATGATCTCTTTTTGACCTACAAGTTATTTAAAAGTATGTTTTCTTTAATTTCTAAATGAGTTAGAGTTTTTAGGTCATGTCGTGTTACTGGTTTCCAAACTTAATTGCACTGGGATTAAAGAGAGTAACCTATATAGAACAGATACTTTGACATTTTGTTGAAAATACTTTGAAATGTGTTGAAATGTATGGTCTATATGTCATTAAATTTTATAAATATTCTGTGAATTCTCCAGTTGTTAGATATAATAATTTACATATATTTCTTATATCAAGCTCATTAATTATATTTTCCTTGTTTTTCTAAATGATATATTAGTCACGAAATTATGTTAAAACCTCTCCCTATAATCATAAATTTTTTTAAGGTTTTTTTTTTTTTTTTGGGGGGGGGGGAGGACAGCAAGACCCAAGCAGGCTCTGTGCTGTCATCAAGGAGCCCGACATGAACTGAGGAACCATGAGATCATGAACTGAGCCAAAATCAAGAGTTGGACGCTTAACTGACTGAGCCACCCAAGTGCCCCATAAACTTTTCTATCTTTATGGTACTGATCAACTTTTGCTTTACATCTCTTAAAGCAGACAAAATTAGAATTGTAACACCCTCCTAATGGAATTAACTCTGTATCATTAAACAATCCTCTGTCACTAATAATGCTCTTTGCCGGTTATTAATAAAACCACACCAGTATATGGGTGGACAGGGGAGTCTTAGGTTTGCTTGGAATGTCTTTTCCCATCCGTTTACCTACCAAACTTTCCATGTCCTTCCATTTTAAGTACATCTTGCTAAGAAGCACATCTCAGGACTCTATTAATTGTCCCTTACTTCTGTTTTTCTTTTTTAAGTGTATTTATTTTGAGAGAGAGGGAGGGAGGGAGGGAGGGAGGGAGAGAGAGAGAGAGAACACAAGCGGGGTAGGGACAGAGAGAAGGAGAGACAGAATCCCAAGCAGGCTCCGAGCCATCAGCACAGAACTGGATGCAGGGCTCGAACTCACAAACTGTGAGATCATGACCTGAACAGAGATCAAGACCCGGACGCTTAACCAACTGAGCCATTATTTGTTTTTCTTTTATCCAGTCTGACAACCTTTTTCTGGGGGGTATGGGTGGGGACTGGGTCCATTTATATTGATTGTGACTACTGATGTATTTATCTGCCATTTCTTTTGTGCTTTCTCTTTGTCCTGTTTTCTCCATGTTTCACCCTTACTTTTTAATGACATTTATGACAAATGAAGCTCCTCATTTTTAAGGGGGTTAAAAAAATAATAATGCTCTCTTACCACCCCTACCTTACACAAAATGACGAATTAAAATCCTGCCGTGAAAAGCTTTCCTAAAGTTATAAACCTAATCAGTGAGAAAGCCAAAGACCCGACACATCATCGTCATCTCGTACTCTTCTGCTGCACTGCAGTTCACCCACAACCATGGCAGCAGTAGCAAGAGTGGACACATCTCACAGATCCTCCTCGACATCCTTCGTCTTTCCGTCACACAGGTAACAGTGACAGGTAGTAAGCTATTCATTTCACAGATGGGAAAACTGAGACCTGGGGCAATAAGTCATCTGTCTGTGGGCAGAGAAATTTTAGTTAGACACAAAAATGTTAAATCTCTAGAAAACTTGAAGTCTTTAAAAAAAAAAAAAAAAAAAAAAAAAAAAAAAAGACCAAACAGAAATTTGTGGAAGAAAAGAAACCCATTAATGAGGGCTTAGGTACCTAAAATCGCTACTAGCTTAGGGACACCCAAAAAATTATTATTTACTATTGGGTCTGCTCAGAAAGCTCTATGAAATGTTTTAATGTATGAAGATCTGGCAGCATATAACAGTGAAGTTTTTGCCATTTTAGAAGATGGGAACCACTTGGGTACAAAAAAGTAATCGATATCACATTTAAAACAAAGTTAACGTGTCGTTGGAATTTCCTATCTTCCAGGATGAGACACGATCCTAAAAAGCACCGATTTTCAAGAAAGAGCTAAAAAAATAGCCCACGTCCGGTACACGTTTCTAACCACACGACACCCTGTTTTCCTTAGCCTCACACTGTGGTCTGTCGTGCCCAGAGGCTCCTGCTTCTTCTGTCTCTTCACCTCCATGAACCTCTAAGAATCAAACATTTCCTGTGGGCTGACTTCCAAGTCAGTTTTTGGTCAGGTCATCTTCACTATGTACATTTCCAAGCACAGACTCATTTTTTTTCACTTGGGGAATCTACAGAGTCAAGAAGCATGTATCAGAAGACGCTGGACCAAAGCCTGGCCCCTCAGCGACAGAAAGATCCTCCAGGCAGCGTCTGAGATCCCTTGGGAGCTAAACCCATCAAGAGGCTTTCAATCCTCCCTCCTGTGAAAGCACTTCTCAAACATCCCCTTTGAAGTAGCTCTTGTTCTCCACTCCAAGCCAGGGCAAGAATAAAAAAATACTACTGGAATTCTGATCTACAACAGCTACTGTGGCATAAAGTATTCGACATTGAAATGATTCCCATTTAGTGATATCATTCACTACTTTCTCCTGAACTTATACATTGTCCTCAACAATCGGTGTTTTTTCAATACGATCATTTGATCAGGTATGATCTTAGTTTTATTCTAAAACCTTCATATTCAATGGTTTTAAAAATAACCTGGAGGAAGCAAATGCAGGATAAGAATGTATGAGATCTTTACCATAAATGTCTTATTGATCATTAGCAATTCTTTCTCATCTTTTCCAGGCTCCCAAGGCCAATATCCACATCTCCTGATTCCCAGTTCAGGACTCTTTCCTCTCAAAAGGCAAAGAAACAGGCATAAGAGGAAATGCTGCACATAATCATACCTTCCTTGCAAGCACGCCGGCCACCTGAGACACAGCCATGTGGCCCAGCAGAAACCGCACCAGCTGCTGTTTTCCCCATTCCATCCAGAAGCTCCACTCAAAGTCATTTGGGTCCTAAAGAGAGCAAAACAGGAGATTATCTGAGGGATTTTGGTACATCTTAGGCAGAACACAAACTCCAGTCAATAAAACAACCGGAAAGAAGGACAACGAGAGTCCAAACTCCAAATGACATGCGCGCATTCCCAGCCCCAGCGCTGCCACAACACCACCAGCTTGTACCCTTCCCTCCAGCTTGGCTGGTCTCACTGCCCTTCTCCGAATCAGTGTCTTTTCAGAGCTGATCCCCCAGGACCCTCTGTGGAACAAAAACCATTATTATTCCCATTTCATAAAAGATGAAACAGAGGCTTAAAGAATTCAATTCATGTACCCGGTGTCACATAGATAATATCAGTTCATTGCTTGCACTATCTCAGGTTAGCCACGCAAACGAGAGAAATGCAAATTGGCTGCTAATAAAATTGCTTAAGGTCAATCGTGTTAAGTCTTGCTGTCAATTTGGGCAGGAGAATGAAATTAACCAATTCTCCATAGGATAAGGATGAAAGAATGAAAGATATACTTCACTTCCCTTCAGGAAGCTCTGTGTCCATTAACACCCTGTGTGTAGGTGTCCATTATCACCCCATGTCTAGACATGCACCAGGAACAGTATCCATGCAGCTCCCTGGCAGAAGCAGGTGAGAACTTCTGGGTAAGACTAGACGTGTGAATAGCTGGGGACTAACATCCAAAAACCTTGGCTTGGCCTTGGGAGCCCTAGGGAGATCATGGCAGCTGATTCAAATATGGAGGGAACAAACAGTGATTGGCCACTCTAAAATGGGCAATGCACGCTTGGCCAATGAGCATCTCAATGATGAAGTGGGGATTTGAGATCCTCAGGATTTTCTAGCCCAGCTGTGTGGGTGGGGAAGGAATCCCCAAGGGACTATTGATATGGAACAACTCACCAGTCTCTGCAAATGGAACTTTAATTGGATTTAGAGGAAAATACATGATTTTTTTTTATACCTAAGGATTGAAGAGTAATTTCATACCAGTTACACATTTAAAAACTCTTTTTCCAGAAGGTAAAGCATAGATAAAATTTATCTTGATTCATATCAGACTATGAATACAGAGGTAGCAAACCTCGTAGCCAAGGTTATAAGCTTGTTCTGGTTTAGATCCCAGATCTACCCATATACTGTTTGTGATGACTCTGAGTGAGATACTTTATACCTTTCTGACCTATCTGCTCATGATAACAGTACTGATCTTCCAGGGGTTTGTGAAGTTTAAATGAGAACATATGCATACCGAAAGTTTAAAACAGTACCTGGCATGCTGCACTCAATAAAAACTGCTCCTTGCCACCAACTGTTAGTCCCATGTACTTCTCATCCTATGTTAACCAGCAAGACTGTATCATGCTTTACAATGTGCCACTTGTTTTAAAAAAAAGAAAAAAAGTTTTTCCATTTTCCAAATGAATACAGTATTGTACATCATCAAATAAAACATGTTCCTCACATTCAAGATCCTGATCCATAGACAACCTGCTCGTAGAGCCCCCATCCCCATAAAAATTATGGGTCTCGTCCAATTCTTTCCATTCAGAGATGATGACAGGGTCCAAGATGTGCACGTGCCACATGGCCAGGCAGCAGCAGAGCAGAGAACTCAAACCTTTACCTTGGCTCTCAATCCCTGATCCAAAGCTCATTTCCTCATCTCAAAAATTTCAGATGAGTCAATTAAATGAATGAATGCAAACAAGCTCAAAGGTCACGTGATGATGCCATGCTGGGAAAGTGCCGCTTTTGTAACAAGGATACAGGCAAAGAGACGTTAAAAGTCAAGGTTGAATTTTTTTAATTCCCCCCTCAAAAATATTCCAATATCCTACCTTTTTTATTATAAAGAGTGTTCTTAAACACTAAGAATAACACTTTAAATTCAGAACCCCAGGCTTACCAATGCTTCAAAGCCTCTCCAACTTTAACTTTCTAGGGGAAAAATGATATCTCATAAAATGTAAGAAACCAAAAAGACCTTGATGTTCCAACGGAAGGCCCAGGCCTACTGAGAACCCTGTGCTAGTAAAACCCCATCAACAAAAGTTAGGGTCTTTCATCATTAATTCCTTTGCAGAAAATATCCATTTAAAGGAAATAAAAACATTTCTCTCATGTCTATCCTTCTCCATTTAACATATTTACCTAAAGGAAATCATGTCTATCCTAAGGAAATAATCGGACAGAAAGTTGAGCCAATGAATGGAACAAGATGGCCAATAACTAGTGGTTGATGATTTGGGTAAGAAAAATGTTGACTCACCTGCTTTTATAAGCAAAAACTTTACAGATACTGACTTCAATCACACATTTCAAGGCAAATGTTAAAGCCTCAAATTAAGAACAATTTTTTCATATTCTGTTCCTTCCTCCACTTCCTTTCTTGACCCTGCAGTTCTTAGTCAATTAAAACACGCTTCTTCAGGTCCCTAAGTGAGCCAGACATAAACTAGGGATCAATTCAAGTCAGACAGAACCAGGAAGGCTCCTCCACAGAGAAAGGGGAGACTAAACTCCAAGGAACAGTAATCTACATCCAATCTTCTAGATCCGTGCTTCCCAAGCTTCAGTGTGCACACAAATCATCTACACATCCTGCTAACATGCAGATTCTGGCCCAGCATCTCACCTCTGGGATGGGGCCTGGGATTCTCTATTTCTAACAAGCTCCCAGGTGATGATATCTGCTGGCCCAAGGACCACATTTTGAGTAGCAAAGATCTACATCACTTATTATGCCTCCTTCCACCTGAATGGTCGTCACCCCAGAGGATCCTTAACAGTGCACCCTACCCCATACAATTCCCAGGCAGGGACACACTAAAACTAATATTTGCTAACAGAACAGCCATCATCCTGCTCACTGTCGGAAACTCTGAGCACCTTAATTCAACATGTTTTAAACTAAGTAAGTTAACATGCACAGTTACTCATTCTGATACTTTCAATCTGCAACCAGGCAAAACCGAGAAACCTAAAAGCACATGACAGTTCTAGGCATCTCTTAAATAGTGACTCCAACTTCCTGGTGAAACAGTCTTGCCTATTCTTCACAAAAGAAAGGGCCTGGGCCTGGTATTCTTAATTGCTTCTTTCCCCAGCCAGAGAGCAGAGTCCTATGCTAGGCCCTGTGGGAAAACCTGTGTATTCCTCACCCTTGGGGAACTCACATCACCAACACCGACACCCCGCAATCAAGACACTGAAAATCCACTGTAAAACAAGAGAGGTCACAGTGATGTAATTCAAACACATACACTTGTATAAGACAGACCTTTCCTTCTCAAGTAAATCACTACCATTCTGGGTATGTGTTTTCTAACAACCTCACAACAACCCTTCAAGTTTTCTGAATAGACAAATTATTTGCCCATAACGAGTAGAGGGGTGAGTTGGATTTCAAACACAGACCTGTTACCAAAGAGGTCCTTTTCCAAGATGTTCCTACTTGTGCTGACTCTACCTGGACTTCCCTAATCCACCCAGACAGACACACACACACACGCACATACATGCACCCTACTAACCAAACTGCCTCCGAGAGGTACCTCCTTAATACCACCATAACCACAAAGATGTTGGCTCAAGTGTGAGGTCTTCTTCCCTCTTCTGGGTGGACCTCATTGTGTCCCTGTCATTCACATCTGAATTCCAGCACCTTTATTATAACATAACTTATTGGAGCACTTTTTATTATAGTCAATTCATGTATTTTCTCTCTAGGGAGAAAAATGGTAAGTTCTTGAAAGTAACCTTGACTTAACCAAATTTGCATCAGGTATGCCCAACATTTGGCAAGCCTTAAAAATGATGGGGGACGGGTGCCTGGGTGGCTCAGTCGGTTGAGCGTCTGACTTCGGCTCAGGTCATGATCTCACAGCTTGTGAGTTCGAGCCCCGCATCAGGCTCTGTGCTGACAGCTGGGAGCCTGGAGCCTGCTTCAGATTCTATGTCTCCCTCTCTCTCTCTGCCCCTACCCCTCTCACGCTCTGTCTCTGTATCTGTCTCTCTCTCTCAAAGATAAATAAACGTTAAAAAAAATTTATTTTTAATGGTGGGGGAGTAAAATCAGCCTAAGTTCTTTTTTTTTTAATTTGTTTAATGTTTGTATTTATTTTTGAGACAGAGAGAGACAGAGCATGAGCAGGGGAGGGGCAAAGAGAGAGGGAGACACAGAATCCAAAGCAGGCTCCAGGCTCCAAGCTGTCAGCACAGAGCCCGACGCGGGGCTCGAACTCACAGACCGTGAGATCATGACCTGAGCTGAAGTCGGACGCTTAACTGACTGAGCCACCCAGGCGTCCCTAAAATCAGCCTATGTTCATTTCTACTCCTGCACAAACCTAGGTAAGTCACTAGGCTCTCTGGATCTGAGCCTTCTACATCTAAAACAAAAGGCTAAACTAGCATGATGTCTAAGATGCCCTTAAGAGAGTAAAAAAAAAAAAAAAAAAAAAAAGAGTAGGGGTGCCTGGGTGGCTCAGTACATTAAGCAGCCAACTTTGGATCAGGTCATGACCTCATGGCTCGTGAGTTTAAGCCCCACATGGGGCTCTGTGCTGACAGCTCAGAGCCTGGAGCCCATTTCAGGTTCTGTGTCTCTGCCCCTCTCCCACTCTCTCTGCCCCTCTCCCACTCTCATTCTGTCTCTCTCAAAAATAAACATTAAAATTTAAAAAAAAAAAAAAAAAAAAAAAAGCTACTTTCCAGACTAAGGGAAAGAGACACTACTAATAGAGTGTCTACAGACTGCTGACTGAGCACCCACCATTCAGGCGAGGGGTTGATCTCCCATCACCCCCCCAGTGACCAATCCAGGCCTCCACACAGTCCACCTGCTCTGTTCCAGAAAGTCCACCAGCCTGCCCTCTTCCCCAGATTGGGTAGAAACTACTACAGTATATTCACTGTGTCATAGGATTCTGCCCATAGCAAGATAAGTCAACCATCCTCAGAGAGGCTACATATCGCATGTCCCAGGTCCAAGAGCAAATACATGACAAAGGCTGATTTCACAGCCCTAGGTACTAGACCACAAGGCACATATTTCATGTGGTAAATACCTATAACACAAAAATAGTTAAGATGGTAAATTGTAAGTGCACAGCTCAGTGGCATTAAGTACACTTACACTGTTACACAACTGTAACCACCATCCATCTCCAGAATCTTCAGCTAGAATGTCCAACTACTTGACTCAGAGTTAAATCTGACCTTCATTTCCATGCTTCTCTGGAGCCCTGAAGGGAGGATGGATGGGGATTCCCACAGAGTGATTAGTACCGTGTATGTTTTTGTGCTATGCATGTATTTGTTAAGTATACATAAACAATAAACTATTTTAGTCTGATAGTCCTGGAAAAACAAATTTAAGAGTTTTCAGGCTGCATATCCTGAAACAGAGATACTCACAGGCCAAATCTGAGAGAATTGACATGCTCAAGATCCCCCAAACCCACTCAAAAGAAAGGAAGGCAGAAAGGTTCTAGAAACTGGACTGAACAGAAGTAAATCCATGGTTAACCAAAGGGAAACATGAACATTCAGAAAAGCTGCAAGATCTGAAATGCCAGGGGAAAGGGACCATCCTACCTTCTTCTCAAAATAAAATGTCGGCTCTGTATGGCCGACTCTTCCAACCCTTTTCTTTTTTTTTTTTTTTTTTTTTTAAATTTTTTTTTTCAACGTTTTTTATTTATTTTTGGGACAGAGAGAGACAAAGCATGAACGGGGCAGGGGCAGAGAGAGAGGGAGACACAGAATCGGAAACAGGCTCCAGGCTCCGAGCCATCAGCCCAGAGCCTGACGCGGGGCTCGAACTCACGGACCGCGAGATCGTGACCTGGCTGAAGTCGGACACTTAACCGACTGCGCCACCCAGGCGCCCCCCAACCCTTTTCTAGCATGACTTCCTATACATTAGAGGTCAGAAGGCAAAAAACAACAACAACAACAACAACAACAAAAACCTTACATTACCTACATTTCCCAGAATTCCCTGCAGCTAGCATGTCTACATGTGCCCCAGCTTCTGATGAACAAATACACAATGACTCTGATAAGAACATAAAGATGTGCAGGCTGGGAGACTCTTCTGAAAGTATAGTGGCAGAGGCCCTTGTTTTTCCGCAGCACCATCAGTGGACACTCCAGGGTTCAGTCAGTCCATCCGGAGGGTTGGCAGTTTTGGTTAGCACACTCGCTGCACTGTCCACTCAGGCTGGGACCTGTGCAGCAGCCACAGTTTTGCTCTGGAAATTGCTCCTGGAAATTCACTTCGTGCCTGTCCCTGCAGTCCTTTTGACTGTTCTAAAATCTCCTTAAATCCCTGCAATACATTCCTTTCTGCTTAAGCAGACCAGGGTGGATTCTGTTGTCCGGAACAGAACCTTGATCAACATACTTTGTTAGGGATTTTTCTCCTGACTACAATCCAGTTCTACTTGTGTAACAGAACCCACTACAAGAATATTCACTTTATTTATTTTAATATGAAATTTATTGTCAAATTGGTTTCCATACAACACCCAGTGTTCATCCCAACAGGTGCCCTCCTCAATGCCCATCACCCACTTTCCTCTCCCTCCCACCCCCCCCATCAACCCTCAGGTTATTCTCAGTTTTTAAGAGTCTCTTATGCTTTGGCTCCCTCCCTTTTTTTCTTCCTTCCCCTCCCCCATGGTCTTCTGTTGAGTTTCTCAGGATCCACATAAGAGTGAAAACATACGGTATCTTTCTCTGCCTGACTTATTTCACTTAGCATAACACCCTCCAGTTCCACCCATGTTGCTACAAAAGGCCATATTTCATTCTGTCTCATTGCCAAGTAGTATTCCATTGTGTATATAAACCATAATTTCTTTATCCATTTATCAGTTGATGGACACTTAGGCTCTTTCCGTAATTTGGCTATTGTTGAAAGTGCTGCTATAAACATTGGGGTACAAGTGTCCCTATGCATCAGCATTCCTGTATCCCTGGGGTAAATTCCTAGCAGTGCTATTGCTGGGTCATAGGGTAGATCAGTTTTTAATTTTTTGAGGAACCTCCACACTGTTTTCCAGAGCGGCTGCACCAATTTGCATAGAATATTCACTTTAAAGAAAACTATTCCAAAATAAGTCTGTTTAGTGCAGGAAAATGAAATGGAGCGAAACACCAGCCTAGCCGGTCCAAGAGGTTCTAGAACTGGATAATGAAGGCAATGAGTGTTGCACATTCACAAGTGCATCTGTTTATATATCTCAAAACCAAATAGAAAATGATCTACCTTACCAATCTGTATTTTTTCATTACCATAACTCTCTTTTTCTCAGAGAAAACAACAGAGAGCTGAATATACTGTATATTACTATTTTCCTTACCCTCATATCCAGCATTTCACCAAAAATAAATATAACAGAAACGTTAGACACTTTTGTGTATCTATTTCCTACATAGCATTAGGTTCATATTATTTACCTCAAGACCCAATTCCTAATCCCACTGAGCAAAAGTCACCTCTGAACAGGAAAACCTTTATAAGATACCTGAATCCAGAAATGTTTCCCTGCACATTCAAAAGCAACAAGCTCACCTTAATGGCCTATAAATTTCCAAAGGAGAAAGAAAGAAAAAAAAAAAAAAAAAAAAAGAGGACTAATATGTAGGAACTCCGCACAGAAGAAGCACTGCTCTCTGAATGAACTCAGGCTAATGATTCATTTAGCGATTATTGGAATAGTTTTCTCTTTCAACAGATGCTTTGCTATTTCTAAAATAATTTGAACAAAATTATTTTACTGCCCACAATTTCCAGAGACACTCTTCCCCCAACCAACATTTCCTCAAAGATAAAATGTTTTCCCTACCAAATTTTTTATTCTGTAAATAATAAAGTCTCTGCTTAAATGTCTTTACCGGCCTCCACAGGTAAAGAAGATACTCACAGGATAGGGATCCATCGACAGGGCTGGCGTAAACTACAATGGTTCTACTGTGTGTCATTCCCAGTCTCTTAACTGGCCTTCATGATCTAAGCCTCACAATTCATCCAGGGCATAATGGGGGCAGACGGATGTTCTGCAGAAGAAAAAGCCTCTCAAGATGACTTAACTAAATCAAGAACACTTAAGTTCTTCGAATCTCTTCAACCCAACTAACAACCTAAACTCAGTAACATTCTCTGACTACCCCTCTACCTACCTACTTCCTAGAAGTTGTTCCAGAGTATTCAGGACTTACGCATATACTTGATCAAACATGTAAAGATTCTGTCTCTGCCTTGTCTACTCTATATTTCTCCTTTTCTTCCTGGAGCTAACAAAAAGAATCAAATTTTTAAAAAGAAATAGTACTTTCTAGTATGAAGTCAAGGCTTTATAAAAATTATATTCCTTTCTCCACACCTCTCAAACTGCAAAAACACTATATTTTCTACCAAGTATATGGAGAAATGAGATGTAAATGAGTAATAAGGCTGATAAATAAGTTAGGGATCATGACAAAAAAAGTAATAGAAGAGGATGGATGGACAGCCAATTATTAACATATGATTTCCCAGCTACAAACTCTAATAAATCATGTATCCTATTAGCGTCTCTTCTCCTGAATACCAAAAATACAAAAGGAGTCACAGTAACATAGAAGAAAAAAATGGTCCGCCAACCTTTGAGGGCCTTGGCCCCTAACATGGCCCTCCCACTCGGAGAATTTGCTTTCTGCTTAGGAAGTTTGCATACATACAAGAAAACTAGTTAATACACAACATCCCTGCAGTGGGCAAAAACTAGCAAACTAGAACTCCAGGTGGAATCCCCAAATGTCAAGTCTTCAGGGCAGAAGGCCAATTAAGAAAGATATGAGGGATAGAGGCACCTGGATGGCTCAGTGAGTTAAGCATCCAACTTCAGCTCAGGTCATGATCTCGAATTTCATGGGTTTGAGCCCTTCACTGGGCTCGATGCGGACAGCTCAGAGCCTGGAGCCTGCTTCAGATTCTATGTCTCCCTCTCTCTCTCTGCCCCTCCCCCACTTATGCTCTGTCCCTGTCTCTCTCTCTCAAAAATAAACATTAAAACATTTTTAAAAAGAAAGATAGGAGTGATAAAAAAGAAAAACTAACATTTTTGTCATCTTTCCAGGGGGTACAGGAGGGCAAGTCTTCATCATCCCAGATACCATTTTTTTTCCTTGAATTTTACACACTGCATGAAAGACCAGAGAAGTGGCAGAGTATATGAAGGATTCTCCCACACACCTTTTCTATCTGTCCCCTTTGCCCATTAGCTGCCCAAGCTCTCAAAGAGACACCTCCCTGTAAAAGAGAAATTACATATACTGGTCTCTGCTCCCAGTGCCTGGCACAGAGCTCCTAAAACCCTTGTAATTTCTTGTAATAAGACCATAGGAACATTTTTTGTTCTAATACTTGGTCTTTGACCCTAGTTCCTGACACAGAGCTCCTAATTCCCTTGGAATTTTCTGGTTGGGAAGAACACCTTTTGTTGTAACAAGGTGACTCTTGGTGGCCTCCCAGATGAGGGCTGCTCACCAGAAAGACCAAGCCATGATTAGAAGCTTGGAATTTTCAGCCCCACCCCCTCTCCAGAGAGGGGAGGCAGGCTGGAAGTCAAATGAATGTTCATGCTTAGGTGAGGAAGCCTCCATCAAAGTTCCACAAGTACCAGGGTTCACAGAGCTTCCGGGTTGGTGAATGCATGGAGGTGCTGGGAGAGGGTGCTCCTGGAAAGGGCATGGAAGCCCCACACCCCTTCCACAGATCCCGCCTATGTACTTCTTCCATGTGACGTTCACATGTATCTTGTATCACACCCTTGTATAATAAACTCATGTCTCCCTAATCCTCCCGTTAAGGATAGCTAAGAACTCTGGATATAACTATAAAACAAACATAAGACGACTCTCAAAGATGAAAAGAAGAAAGCAGCCTGGCTAGGAAACTCAGGATTTGAGGAATGACATAAACAAAATAAAATAACCCACAGATGGGCTTCATAGGGCAGATGACATAGGAAAAGAATCACTGAACCTAAAGATAGGTCAATAGAAATTATACAATTTGAGAAACAGAATAGGCTTAGAAAATAAACAGAACCTCAGAGTCCTGTGGTACAATTATAAAAGATATAACTTTCATGTCACTGCAATCCTAGAAGGAAAGGAAAAAAATGTAAGGCTGAAAAAAAAAAATTAAAATAATGGCTACAAACCACACAAATTTGATAAAAGGCATAAACCTACAAATGCTGAATGAACCCAAATCAAATTAAATATACCAATTAAAAGAAAATGGCAGGGGTGCCTGGGTGGCTCAGTCTGTTGAGCGTCCAACTTTGGCTCAGGTCATGATCTCACAGTCTTGAGTTCGAGTACCGCAACGGGCTCTGAGCCTGCTTCTGATTCTGTGTCTCCCTCTCTCTGCCCCTCCCCCCATACTCTGTCTCTCTCTGCCTCTGAAAAAATGAATAAGTGTTAAAAATTTTTTTTAAAAATGAAAAGAAACTGGCAGAATGAATTTTTAGGAAATGATCCAAATCTATGCTGTCTATAAAAATTCACATTAGGGTCGCCTGGGAGGCTCAGTCTGTTGAGCATCCACCTCTTGATTTCCCCTCAGGTTGTGTCTCATACTCTCTTGGGTTTGAGCCCCACATCCGGCTCTGCACTGACCCTGCAGAGCCTGCTTGGGATTCTCTCTCCCTTTCTCCCTCCTTCCCTCTCTCTCTCTGCCCCTCCCCCCAGCTCGTGGTCTCTCTCAAAATAAACTGAAAAATAAATTATAAAAATTCATTTCAAATACAGGTAGGCTGAAAGTAAAGGATAGAAAAGGATACACCATACAAAAGAAAGCAGCAGTCACTATATTAATATCAGATCAAGACGACTTTGGTGAAAGAAAATCACCAGGCTCAAAAGGATCATTCAATAATGATAAAAGGGTAAATCCGACAAGAAGACAACCCTAAATGTGTCTGTACCAAATAACAGAGCTGTCAAATCCATGAAGAAATGACAGAAAAGGAAAGACAAATCCACCATTACAGCTGAAGACTTCAACACCCCTCTCTCTCAACAGTTGATAAAACTGCTGGACAGAAAAACCAAGGATACAGGAAAACTTACCACCAACCAACAGGATCTAATCGACATTTATAGAACATTCCATCCAACAGCATCAGAACACACATTCTTTTTAAAATTTTTTTTTTTTTCTCAACATTTTTTTTATTTATTTTGGGACAGAGAGAGACAGAGCATGAACGGGGGAGGGGCAGAGAGAGAGGGAGACACAGAATCGGAAACACACACATTCTTTTTAAAGATCCATGGAACATTCACTAAAATAAACTATATCCTGGGCCATGATACAAATCAACAAATTTAAAAGAATTTCATCATACACAGTGTATTTTCTGACCACAATGGAATCAAACCAGAAATCAGTACCAGAAAGATAACATGAAAATCTCCAAACACCTAGAAATTAAGCAACATACTTCTAAATAACCCATTCTAAATAGCCCTCCCCCCTGCCCCATGCTCATGCTCGGCCTCTCTCAATAATAAATAAATGTTAAAAAATTTAAAAAAAAAGAGTAAAAGTCTCAAAACTCTAAGCTACCACCTCAAGAAACTAACAAATGAGCAAAATAAACTCAGAGTAAGCAGGAAGAAGGAACCATAGATAAGAGCAGAAATCAAGGAAACAGAAAAATCAACGGAATGAAAAGCTAGTTCTTTGTAAAAATTAAGTTCACAAATCTCCAGCAAATGGAGAAAGAATAAGAGAAGACAGCCTAAATTACAGATATCAGGAATGAAACAGGATATCACCCAGCTCCACAGAAACTGAGGCTAATAAGGGATATTATGAACAACTCTATATACATTTGACAACTTAGATAAAATAGAATAATTCCTTGAAAAGCACAAACTACCAAAACTCACCCAATACAAAATATATCATTTCAATTACCAAAAAAATTAAATTCATAATTTAAAAACTCCCTAAAAAGAAATTTCTAGTCCCAAGTGGTTTCACTGAAGAATTCTATTAGACATCAAGGGGCGCCTGGGTGGCTCAGTCGGTTGGGCGGCCGACTTCGGCTCAGGTCATGATCTCGCGGTCCGTGAGTTCGAGCCCCGCATCGGGCTCTGTGCGGACAGCTCAGAGCCTGGAGCCTGTTTCAGATTCTGTGTCTCCCTCTCTCTGACCCTCCCCCGTTCATGCTCTGTCTCTCTGTCTCAAAAATAAATAAACGTTCGGGGCGCCTGGGTGGCTCAGTCGGTTAAGCGTCGGACTTCAGCTCAGGTCACGATCTCGCGGTCCGTGGGTTCGAGCCCCGCGTCGGGCTCTGGGCTGATGATGGCCCAGAGCCTGGAGCCTGCTTCCGATTCTGTGTCTCCCTCTCTCTCTGACCCTCCCCCGTTCATGCTCTGCCTCTCTCTGTCTCAAAAATAAATAAACGTTAAAAAAAATATTAAAAATAAATAAATAAATAAACGTTTAAAAAAAAATTAAAAAAAAAAGAATTCTATTAGACATCTAAAGATGTTCTTTTTAAGAGGGAAACACTAACACATTTTGCAAATCTCACAAGAAACACATGAAATCTGAAGTTACAAATACAAGACTATATATAATTGCTCAAAATCCAACAGTACCAAGAGAAACTACAGTCCAATATCCCTCATGAATATAGACACAAAAATTCTAAACAGAACATTAACCAATGAATTCCAGCAATGTATAAAAAAATTATACACTACAACCAAGTGGGTTTATCCAGGGATAGAAGGCTGATTTAATATCGAAAAATCAAAGTAACCCACCATATTAACATATTCTGAAGAAAAAAAATCCCATGATCATATCAACTGACGCAGAAAAACATATCTGACAAAATTCAATGCTCTTTCATAAAAATTCTCAGAAAACTAGGAATAGAGAGGAACTTCCTCAACTTGATAAAGAATATCTACAAAAAATATACAGAAACATCAAACTTATTGGTGAAGCCTGAATGGTTAAGAATAAGAAAAAGACAAGGATGTAGACTCTCATCACTCTTACTAAACATAATACTGGGAGTCCTAGCCAGTACAATAAGAAAATAAAAGTATACAGATTGAAAATTAAGAAATAAAATTATCCTCATTTGGTTGTCCAAGTAGAAAACCTTGACAAATCAAAAAAGGGAGAAAACAAAAAACACCTCCTATGATAAATGAGTTCAGAAAACTCATAGGATATAAGATCAAAATATAAAAGTGAATTATACTTCTATATACTAGCAATTAACATAGAAATTGAAATTAAAACTATAAGACCATTTATAATTGCTCAAAATTTAAACACTTAGGGGTGTCTCACTGGCTCAGTTGGTAGAACATGCAACTCATGAGGGAGACAAGGGTGGGTGATAGGCATTGAGGAGGGCACCTGTTGGGATGAGCACTGGATGTTGTATGGAAACCAATTTTACAATAAATTTCATATTTAAAAAAAAAAAAAAAAAGAACATGCAACTCTTGATCTTGGGATTTTGAGTTCAAACCCCAAATGTAGAGTTTAAATTTAAAATAAAATTAAAAACAATTTTAAGTGTTAAAAAAAAGGAATTTCATAGGTATAAATTATAGGTATAAATCTAACAAAACATGTATAAAATTTGTATGCTAAAAACTACAAACACAAATAAATCAAAAGAGGTATATAGAATAATACGCTACCCTCAAGGGCTCGAAGAGTCAAGGTAGTAAAGACATAAGTGTTCCCAAAATTGATCTAACATTTTAACAAAATTCCTATTGAAATCCTAGCAAAATGTTTTGTAGACACAGAAAAGCTTATCCTAAAACGTATATGGGAAGGCAAAGGAACTAAATGAGCTAAAACAATCTTGAAAGAGAATAAAATTAGAAAGATTATATTACCTGATTTCAAGACTTACCAGTAATCTTAGAGAATGTGACATCAGTGGAAAGACAGACACACAGATCCATGGAACAGAAGTGAGAACCCAGAAATACAGCCATACTAGTCTGGCCAATTGATTTTTTTTAATTTATTTATTGTTGAGAGACAGAGTGCGAGCAGAGGAGGGGCAGAAAAAAAGGGAGACACAGAATCTGAAGCAGGCTCCAGGATCTGAGCTGTTAGCACAACCTGATGCAGGGCTTGAATCCATGAACTGTGAGATCATGACCTTAGTGGAAGTCAGACACTCAAGCAACCAAGCCACCCAGGCACCCCTGGCAAATTGATTTTTGACAAAGATATAGAAACAATTCAATGAAATGAAGAATAGTCTTTTCAATTAATGGTGCTGTAGCAACTAGACATCCATAAGCAAAAAACATAATAATAAATAAGCCTCTACCGAAGCAAAGATAAAAATTAATTTGGGGTGCCTGGCTGGCTCAGTCAGTAGAGCATATGACTCTTGATCTCAGTGTTGTAAGTTCGAGTCCCACGTTGGGTGAAGATATTACTTAAGAATATTAAAAAAATTTTTAACTAAAAATGGATCATGTATTTAAATGTAAAATGCAAAATTATGAGACATCTGGGAAAAAAATAAAAAATCTATGAGCCATACAACTAGGCCAAGAGTTCTTAGAAATGACACCGAAAGCACAATCCACAAGAGAAAAAAAAAATTACTAAACGGGACTTCTGTGAAAGACCCTAAGAGGATGAAAAGTCAAGCTACTGACCAAAAAAATATTCACAAACCACCAATCTGACAAAGGACTAGTATCTAGACTATATAAAGAACTCTCTAAACTCAACAGTAAAAATAAAATAAACAACCCAGGTGGAAAATTGGCAAAACACATGAACAGTATTTCACCAAAGAGAATATACAAACGACAAGCACATGAAAAGATGTACAACATCACTGTTAGGGAAATGCAGATTAAACCATGAGATATCACTGCACGGCTATCACAACAGCTAATATTTAGGGTCTTAATAATACCAGATGCTGGCAAGTATGCAGAAAAACTAAGTATCTCATGTATTGCTAGTGGGAGTGTAAAATGGTAGAGCCATTCTGAAAAATAGTTTGGGCTGCTCTCTACAAAAGTAAACATACCTGTATCGTACAATCCAGTAATCAAGCTCCTAGATATTTATGCCTGAGAAATTAAAACTTATGTCCACACAAAAACCTGTACACAAATACTCACATTATATGTATTCATAATAGCCCCAAACTGGAAACAGCCAAAATGCCCTTCAACAATGGAATGGTTCAACAGTGTGTGGTCCATCTGCATCATGGACTAACACCCTGCAGTGAAAAGCAATGAACTACTGATACACATAACTTGATGGATCTCAAAGGCGTTATGTTAGAGTGTGGAAGAAAAAAAAAAAAACAGTCTCAAAAGGTTACATACTATATGATTCCATTTGTATAACATTCTCAAAATGACAAAATTATGAGATGGAAAATGTAACTGGTTCCATGGGTTAGGGACAGGGAGAACAGGATGGGTGTGATTAGAAAGAAGCAGCAAGAAGGTTCTGTATCTTGTGGTTCTGTATCTTGCTTGTGTTGGTGGTTAGGGGATAGAAAAGGAAAGGAATGGAACCATACTCAAAGTCCCAATATACAAAAGGGCTAAAACTGTAGTTTCTGTGGTTGAACCAGGACAAAGCATATAGACAGATTTCTGCTTCGCCCCCTAATGGTGGCTCCAGGAGCGGCAGTGACTACAAAGTTGAACACTCTCAAAGTGGATGACTCAGGCTTCTCATTTGCATTCCCATAGTACCCTTCATAGAGTACAGTCTTTTCAAATTTAAAAGAATATTTCTTCCAACTCAATATTTCTAACTATGAGAAGCATACTTACAGAATTTCTTGTACAAACTTTGGGTAGAGAGTAGTACTGATGGATAAAGAGTCACCATCAGTGAACTAGGAGTTGTGGTTGGTGGACTAGTAAGATTGACAACCCAAAGCCATACTCTGGTTTCTCTTCAGATCGAATAAATCTTTCGCCTTTTACTAAAGATTTCCGTGGAGAGAAACAATTCTGAGTCTTTGAACAATTTTTTGAGGCCTTGCTTTGTGTAAGGCTGTATCAGTTGTTGTAACAAAAGACCAACCTTGTAGGAGTGGGGGAAAAAGAAAAGCCCTTACAGGACATTTGAAATTTTCCTTTTTGCTAACTTCAAGAGCCATTATGCTGAGTGTCAGCAGAGTGACACTCAGCAGACTTCTAAAATAGCAAGATACTAATTAGGGACATTACCTGCTAGAACCATTTCTATGATGGTTGCCTGAGTAGTTTACTAGGAATGTCTTCTAATGGCAAATAGCTTGGAATCCCTCTCTATATAATTTCACAGTAGCACAAGCTCCAAAAGGATTTCATAGGGTTCTGGGACTGATTTCTTCTGCTTGCCTAATAAATGTGTGATAGAATTTGGTCTGAGGTTTGCTTTCATGAAACCTGGGAGCCAAATGATGAAATAACTAACCCCCACCCCCACCTTTATTTACATCTTTGCCCACAAGTCCCACGATCTCGATCTCACTCTCACCCTGCAGCTGCTTCTAACTTCTTTTTAACAGAGACTTACCAACTGTGATGTCATGATTTTAAAAGGCAATAACCTTTTAAAGAATGCTGACAGGCACTACTTCTAGGAAACTACTGAGAGAAGGAAGCATTTCCCTTCCTCCCCGCATCTCTCCCCGAGTTTCAGCTCCAGGCTGCAGTTCACACTGCCTAGGCTGGAAGAATCTGCTGCTTCTCTCTGAATGCCGTTAGAACACGTAAAGAAGGAGTGAGTTGGCATGTGAAGGGCTCTAATCGGAAATGCAGTCCCAGATGGCTGCAATTCAAATAATATCCAATATCGTTATCTAAAGCCGTACCTGAGAGTCTATTACCATAAGCAATGTTAGAAATAAATAATTTATAAGTGAAAGAAGTGGTGTTCAATATATATGGTGGGTTAGAGATTTTCTCAGGTTCTAATACTCTTCATAAGGATGAGGCACAACAGTCCCTCAGACAGTGGCCCCCTCTTCAGAGTACTTGGATAGTGAGTTCAGCCCTGAAAACACACACACACACACACACACACACACACACACAGAGAGAGAGAGAGAGAGAGAGAGAGAGAGAGAGAGACAGAGAGGCAGGCAGGCATGAGCAGGGGAGGCACAAAAAGAGAGGGAGACAGAATCCCAAGCAGGCTCTGCACCATCAGCACAGAGCCCCATGCAAGGCTCAAGCTCACAAACCCAGAGATCATGACCTGACCCGAAGTCAAGAGTTGGATGCTTTACTGACTGAGCCACCCGGGCGTCCCTGGAGGAGTACTACTGACCCATCATTTAAAATGCCCTGTGAGGGGCGCCTGGATGGCGCAGTCGGTTAAGCGTCCGACTTCAGCCAGGTCACGATCTCGTGGTCCGTGAGTTCGAGCCCCGCGTCAGGCTCTGGGCTGATGGCTCGGAGCCTGGAGCCTGTTTCCAATTCTGTGTCTCCCTCTCTCTCTGCCCCTCCCCCGTTCATGCTCTGTGTCTCTCTGTCCCAAAAATAAATAAACGTTGAAAAAAAATAAAAAAATAAAAAAAATAAAAATAAAATGCCCTGTGAATTAAATCATCATTCTCTCTTCAAATATAAAAAGTCATCCCTCAAAAAAAAAAAAAAAAAAAAAAAAAAAAAAGCCCAGCACCCAGAGCTTCAGGGAAAATGGCCCTAAGTCTAGCCCTCCTTTGGTTCTATGTCCCTTCACTTCCTAAGACTATCCCCTGATCAGACTCACAGGGCGTCTGCTCCCAACCATAGAGTAGGGCTGCCTCAGCCTCGGATGAATCCTTCCTGCAAGTGGCTCGTTGGAGAACCTAAAGTCAGAGAGCAGAGGCTTCTCGAGCTTTCAGGAACAGGTTTAATGGGAAGTTTGGCACCTGCCTACTAATAAATGTTGCACACATGGCACAATTCACATCCAGACTCTTTTCCCAGAACATACTACTTGGCAGCAAAGTTGTGGGACAGGAAGATATTTAACTGCTACCCACCTCCACCTGCTGGAAGCTACTAAGAGTAAAACCGAAGAATCTGACTTTTGTTGAACCACCAAGCAGAT
This sequence comes from Neofelis nebulosa, assembly GCF_028018385.1. Taxonomy (NCBI): domain Eukaryota; kingdom Metazoa; phylum Chordata; class Mammalia; order Carnivora; family Felidae; genus Neofelis; species Neofelis nebulosa. The sequence continues at coordinate 39,160,632 of NC_080796.1, forward strand.
TTGGGTCAGTTCAAAGCATGGCCCTCCAGGGAGGGCCTCAGCTGAAATCTGCCTCCTCCAGGGAGCCTTCTCTGGCCATTCCAAGGTTAGAAATTCTCCCAGAAATTTTTGGCTATACTAACAAGAGACACTCACATGCCTGGAAACATTGTGTTAAGTGTAATGCTAGGGTCAATTTTCAGGCAGGACACACAAATAGGGCCAGTTGTCCTGGCTGTATATTACTGGTATCTGTTCAGTTTGCTTGAGGCCTCTCCCCTTTGTTAAACACAGACAGCAGCAGCCCTGTTAAAGCTATCTGTCAGCCTGGCATTCTCAGACACGGTGTAAGCAACTTAAGGAAAGAAACCACACCTCTTACTTCTCAGCTTCTGGCACCTCTCGCAGCCTGGGCCCCAAAGCAGTTGGTAAGTAAACAGTCACATGTAAACTGACTGCTTTGTGGCCAAGAAATTTCTCACTCAAAACATATTTCCCCACTGCAAGGTCTAAGTATTCATGGGAAACACCCCGTTTCTACTCATCCCTCTCCCTTTCCCCTTCTCTCTCTCTCTCTCTCTCTCTCTCTCTCTCTCTCTCTCTCTCTCTCTTTCACACACACACACACACACACACACACACACACACACACACACACACTTAGTTTTGCAGAGCTAAACTCTTGGTTCTAACTTCACCTTATTTCCCCTGGCTTCTTCAAGTGCCTTTATAATGAAACAATATTTTCTATGAACTAGTGGATATGAGAGAGAGGAGGGCAAAGCAGGGTGCCTGTAGGCTCAGAGTGAATGAGCAAATGTGATGTGTACCCATCTGCATCGCAGATCCCATTTGGACACAAGGCAGAGAGTGACACTTGTTTCTGTCCTCCCCAGGAAATCACCACCACCTCAGTTTCATCCTGCCATACATCAAGAAGGAAATCCAGCTGGGATGAAGCTAGATAAGAGTATACTGACAGGTAAGAAGCAGGAGTTCTTTATGTTAACAAGAGGGAAATCAAGCCCAACGTGTGCTCGTGAACCTTCCTTCCATCACCAGGCTGTGGGTTTCTTGGCCCCACCATGTGGAGATTCTTCAGCCCACATTCTCTCTGCCTGGAGGGGCTGGCAGAGAGCACAAGAATCTGCCTCTGCTGAGCAGCCCCTCTGTGAAGGGGCAAAGCTGCATAAAATCCAATTTTCTGTTAATAAGGATAGGCTTAAAGTTCTCACGCACAGCCCAAGTGCTTATTAATCTGTTCCCATCAGATGGAGGGAGGCAGAGATATATAATGACACTGGCATCATCTTTGAGAGGCTATGGCTTAACAAAAATGAGGTAAAAAACCTAAACTCTCTAAACCCGCCAGAATTTACACACATGAAACAAAGCCAATGTTGCTGAGGGACCAGTGTTCCTTTACAGTAAGCCCCCAACAAGACAGGCGTGTTCACCGTAATCCAACAAACACTAGTGGGCTCTCAGGCAGGGAGAGGTGGAGACGAAAGATCCTCTTACATCTACAACAGATGACGGTTAGATAACAACGGTTCAGGAAGGAGTCCTGGGAATGGAACTCACAGAAGAGAGAACGAAATGCCAACCGGAGGCGGGAGCAAGGGGAGAGAAGTCGGGGACGGTCCCCTCTGGGCTGTTCCTCCAGCAGAGGGGAGGTGCACACCAGTCGCAGGAAGCGTCGTGTGTAGGAAACATCAAGGCATCTGCAGGGAATGGCAGACAATCCTGTTACGTAGCAGCAAAGGGTGACCACAAGGATCCGAGGTGCTGTAACCAGGTAGGGTCAGTGGACAACTAGGCCTGAATGTCAGCTACGGAGTCTGTACTTCACACATCAGAAATGGGGGGCCATGAATGGGTTCTGAGTAACATTAGGAGATAACCCATCCCGGACATTAACTCCAGAGATGCAGAAATCTCGGGGGCTGAGGGGAGGTAAGGTAAAGGTGCAGGGTGGGCAAAGCAGGAAAATCACAAGGTTCCTGGAAGAGGCCACAGAAGACCCTATCATGGTCAGCCTCTATCTTACGCCTCCTCCCCACACCCAGCCTCCCAGCCAAGCTGAATGATTCTCGCTCTCTCATCCAGGTCCAAATGCACACTACGCCCTTCACCCACCTTCCCCACTGGCTCCCAGCACCGCCGCTGGAACCGCCATGAGTCCAGGTCATAGGCACCTTCTGCTTCCGCACGCCCCACGGAGGGTCGCACCACACGCCTCGCCACCCATCGTCACCTTTCCCCCAAACCCAGAGCCCAGTCAGGAGAGACACTGAGCCCGGAATGTCCTGGCCTCCCCACACACAGCACATCCCCTGCAAACCTCTTACACAGTAGACTCGCAAGGAATATTTGTTAAGTGAATCAAAACAGAGCTTGTTGTGTTTTTAAGTATTGAAATACAGAGGAATTAAAAATTAAGCTGAACCTGAAAATCTGTACAGGCAAAAACTTCAGTAGCTAAAAACTGTCTGTACTTTAGAATAGTACCTCTTTTCTCTCACCAAGACTTAACTGAACAAGCTTCCCTTCTCTGATCGTGTCTTTTCTTCCTAACCCTCTGACAGGCACCGAAAATCCCTCTCTGCCTCTTCTGAAAGAACTTCTTACCTACAAGGATGCCCCAGTTTCAGAACCTGCCACAGGAAGGAGTGTCTTCAGGAAAGAAGGAGGAATCAATTACATGTAAAATCTTTCGTGTTACATTAGGCTTTTGAGTGCTCTCTCCAGTAACAGTCTGCTTCTGGATTTAAATGCTTCTCTGCAGGACATTACCTGCTTGCCAGAGAAGGGGAATCAGCAAATCTCAACTCTGAAACAAGGAGGTTTTCCACGGAAGGTAAAAAATAGCAAGCACAACAACACGTACTGGGCATACGTTCTGCACCAGGCACACACATGCTGGGCCTTTTCTGTCCAGCATCTCTTTCCCCACAACCTCCCCTTCCCGTGTAATAAAATTAAGGCTCAGAGGAGGCAAAGCATTTTCCAAAATGCTGTAAACTGCATTGTGAACTCAAGTCCGACCAACTCCAAACCTGCACTCTTTCCATTATGCTACCAGAACCAGAAATGATAAAAGGGGAAAAAGTCATGACAGTACAACCTGACATAGAGCTTCGCTTGTTATCAGTTTGATTCAGACCCTGTCCAGAAGCAAGTTTCCTATATCAGGCAAGGAACATGGGCATGAAAAAGTTTCCTTTATCACTTGGGACCACCAGCAAGAAAACCAGCACGAAGACAAAGACAAGGGGACCATCAAACACCAAGACAGAGAACGGCCAGAACTGGAAAGGTACCAGGCAGGACCCATCCCTGGCCACCCATGGGCTCCCAGCACACAACTGTTCAAAGAAGCACTGGAGCCTGCAGGGAAGGGCGCTTCTAGGACCAGAGAGCAGATATTGCAAAGGATGGAAATGTCTCAGCATATGGGTCATGAGCAGTCATCGACGGCTGCACCCACACAAGCTCTCCCACCACATCTGGTGTCTCAGCAAGTGCGATTGACTTTATACCAGGCCCAAAGGCATTCCTGATTGGGCTATAATCCTCCAAACTGTTAATCAGCAAAAACTGGAGGACCATGGTCCAGCCCAGACGCCCTTCACTATCCAAGGAAGCTCCATCTTGAGTCAGCATCTCCCCACTGCCTCTTTCCCTTCTCCAGTCATGGCGATCCCCTCTGGAACAACATCTCCCTACTGAGGACCGTCCCAAATCCTACCATTCTGTGGAGCTCAGCAGTGCGGGAACTTCCTCCTCCCCAAAGCGGTTTCTGAATGCCTGGGCCACGGTGGTCTCCCCTACCTTGACTATAAACACGGGCGCACTTAGCATTTACCTACATGTCTATCCAGATGCAGTTAGTTCTGATGCATTTAACTCCAGTGTCACAACCTGGCACAGTTAAATTCAACAAAACACTCACCTCTTCTATTCTAGGCACTGAAGAGGCAAGAATGATTAAATCCCAGCCCTGACCTTGTGAGACTCACAGTCTAGTGAAGGATGGATAATGTAAGATACAACTGTCCAAATACATTTACCATCATAGGGCACAAGATACAATCCAAAGCATTCTATCACATCACCGCATCTATTTGCTTCATATCATTTAGCTCAATCTGTGGCTGTTACAATTGTCCATTTACCTACCGTCCATCTGTCCCCACCAAGAGACAACAGGACAGGAGCCTTGTCTGTCTGGTTCACTACTGTGTCCCCAACACTCAGTTCAGACATGGGCACAGAAACACACTCATTAAAAGTAGTACGTGTGGAAGGAGATAAAGAGAGAGGCAGTGAAGTGTCAGGAATGATGAGCACAAAAGCCCCAACTTAGAGGTCCAGGCAACGCTTCTGTGACAGGGAGACAACTGGGCTTGGATATGAAGAGGGAGTAAGGACCAGACCGGGAAGGGGAGAGACACAATCCAGAAGAGGAAACCGGATGACCAAAAGAAAGGGCAAATCAGAAATGACAAAGGCAGTGCAGGGAGAGCTCCTAACTATTGCGGCAGACCGGTTACTCTGGTAAATGCCTGAGACATTTTTGACGGTCATGACTTGGGTCAGTGGTTGCTGGTACAGTCCAGGGAGGCTGCGAAACACCCTGCAATGTACAGAACAGCTCCCCCACAACAAAGAATTATATGGTCTAAAATGTCAGTAGCACTGAGTTTAGCAACCCTAACATTTAAGGGATGGACTGGTCAGAGAACATTAAAGCTTTTGTCTAAAGTTCACAATTCCTACACTCACCAAATAGCTTCTTTTGATTAGAATTTGGAGCAGGGTAGCATTTGCTTACCACCTCCTGTAACCTCAACAAAAGGAAATGTTCAGCAAGGAGTGTCCAGAACCTATCTGGCCTCTCTATTAGCTGAGATAAGACTTTCAGCAGATATCCGTGCCCTCCCTAATGCTGCATTTGGCCTCTGGGTCTGTTTTATGATCTTCACCAAGATCATAGTGTCAATTTCCCTCATCCGTTGACTATCCACCAGAACTCTCTGTCTTCCCTCTAAATTCTAAGACTCCAAACTACCCAACCCATTTGCAAGGGATGAGACATAGAAAGATGAGGACAACAAGAAGCGCTCAATAGCACCAGATAAATGGATGGATGGTCAGATAAACAGAGGGATGGACAGATTTTTCAGAGTGGAAAAAGACGGAGTCCTTGGAGCTCCAAGGGCATGCATCTGTGCCTTGTGCACTTTTCCAGGAAGGCAGGGTTGTGCTGCAAGTTGACACCCACGCCTCCCCCAGCCCTGCTATGGGGGAGTGGTCTGTCATGGAGAATCCTTAGCAAAGGTCATCTCCCCCAGACTCCGTGGCCTTGGCAGGGAGTCAAGCAGCTGGACTTGAAGGAGTGGCAACAGGAGCTGGGAAGTCAGCAAAGACAAAGCCCCTTTGTCTGGAAGTGGCACACACAGCAGGACTGAGCCTGCCCCTTGGCAATGAAATCTGCGGTAGCTCCAGAACACGCTGGGGCCTGACTCTCAGTTCAGCTGCGCACGCACACGCTGCCTCCCAATCACTTCTCAAGAGCTGAAGGTCTCTTAGTCTACAATGGGTTTGTTTATTTTTGCCCCTGGCAAACAATTCGGTATTGTCTGAAACGCCTGAATTGTAACTCTAAGAGGGAAGGAAAAGAAAAAGAGGAGATCACCATTTTTTTGTTGTTGTAAAAGATCCAATAGGGGAATATTCCTAAAGAGTGGATCTTAAAGCTCACAAGGGCTACCTCCTGCTACATCTCAAATTCCACCATGGCAGAAGTTTCCCAGATTTCTTCATCTCTGAAGTGAGCATGACACCATCCACTTTACAGTCTTACTAATATCTTAAAGGGCTTTTTTTTTTTTTTTTTTTTTTTTTTGAGAGACAGAGAAACAGAACATGAGTGAGCATGTGCAGAGGGAAATAGAGAATCTTAAGCTGGCTCCACGTGGAGCCCAACATAGGGTTCTATCTCACAACTGTCAGATCTTGACCTGAGCTAAAATCAAGAGCCCGACCCTTAGGGGACTGAGCCACTCAGGGGTCCCTAAAAAGGCTTATTTAAATCAGAAACATTTACAAATGGATGCAGTGAATGAAAACTCAATTTACACCCAACTTTTCATGGGAACTTCGGGTGAGTTGAACAAAAAGCCAGGAATGGTGCCCCACACGAGGCAGGACATTCTTCCCAGTCCCAGAAAAACATAGGCCTTCCATCTAATAGAGTGGCTCCATACAAAGCCAGAGCTGGAAAGAAGGGACAGATTACCCTAGAAAATCAAAATGGAAATTGAATAAATTGCTACAATTCTAAGCAAGACCTGCAACTCTCACAGTAGAAAACTATCAGCACAGGCAGTGCCCAGTTTGGAAACGAGTTGTCTTCCAAAAGTTCATTTGTAAGTCGGGTGTTCGGAACTTGGAATGCATCCTTTTATATCCCAAGCCAGCCCACAAACACTGACGGAACTTCGAATACATCTGGCACACCACCCACGGCAAAAAAATAAAAAATAAAAAAGCAATGTTTTTATATCATTTAAAAAATCTATCAAAGCTCTCAGAAAGACAAAGACACAGCTCATCACTGGCCAAATACAAAAGTGATGCAAAATACTGAAACGAGGTTTGAAAATTGAGAAGCTTTATCATTTACCCACTAAGTACCTTCTTAAATCCTCCAAATAAAGTGCCGGCCTCCAGGTCAAACTGTCGGTCCAGTTCCTCTTCATGTTCTGACAAGAAGGAAAACAGTGTTTCATTAGTCACAAATCTAAATAAAACTGGGTTGGTTTAAAAGGAGACACATGAAGAGAAAGTGTGCTTCCTGGAAAAGCTGCCGGTGGTCTCAGCTACAGGCATGGAAACGGGTCACACACCTTGACCCGCCGCTCCAGCCTTCTGTGACGTAAGTTCCTAGAACCACGTACGTAGTGGGGCTGACAGAAATGTCCCCTTCAACTTGTAATAAAGGTCACTAATGGAGAGTGATCAAGAGAGAAAGCTTCCAGCACCAGGAACCAAAGGAGGAATTAGCAAAAATGTCTCACTTGTATAGCTGGTGAAAAATTATCTTAAACAGATCACACCACAAAATGATGATCACAGCTCCATGATATGGACATAATGCTAACAAGATTATAAAATGGAATCATATAATGGTAGTAAGTATAAGCATACAGTTGGTTTAAAACAGAAAGTATAACAAAATATTCATTCAAATACTTCTTAACGGAGTACAATAACCAGGCCCACATTTAATATATATCAGGAATGAAGCAAAATAAGACTGGCATGGCCTTTGCCCTCCTGGGGTTCATGGTACCCCAGGGAAGAGAGACGAACCAATAATGATAAATTACAACAGTGCTGATGAATACCATGTAAGGAAGTGAGGAATGTTAAGGTGTCTGTACGACGTCCAGTAGGTAGCCCAATGGGTATGAATGGAGCTCACGAGTACCCTAAGTTGGAGATGAGGACTGAGGAGTCCTCAGCATAAGGGTGATAAAGCCACCAGAATGTCTGAGATCGCCCCCAAAAGGCACAGAGTGCATAGACCAGGGAAAACCAATGCTCATCAGACCAACACCCTACAAAAAAAGCCACAGAAGAACCAAAAAGGAACTACCCAGAAAGATTACAGGAAAACCAAGTGAGTGTGCAGCCATTAAAAAATAATCACGAAATGATGCTGGTTTCACAGTAGGATCCAGGGGCAGATTCACACACACTAGAGGCAAACAGCAGCCCGACCCTCCAACCACAGGCAATACTGCCTCCAGGAACAACAGAAAAATGAGGGGTGGTAAGCACTGGCCCAGGGTGCCCCAGGGCACAACTCGAGGACACATTCACACTGTATCCTGAGTGGTCCAAGAGGTGCTGGGGAGATGTGGGATTGAAGCAGGGCTCTGGTCCTTTCTGTTACTGCTGTACACACATCACGGTGTGTGTGTGTGAACTGTGCACAGACTCAAGTCCCAGGGAAGAGCCCACAAACAAACAGAACATGATGCAATCCAACAAAGAAATAAAAGTAACAGGAACCTCCTAAAATTCATTAACATAAAAAGGGTGGAAAACCTCTAGGCCTCTGGCCTCTTCTGTTTTGGCTTCACTAACATACAAAGAGCAACCTCCAGAAACATCAGAATTGTGCAGAATTGAAACAAAGCAGAAACCTGCTTTTTTTTTTTTCTTCTTTTTTAAGAATACAACGCAGAAGCAGTGAAATTTTACAGGCTAAAGCATCAGACTTCTTGAAACTGGAACAGAGCTCCCTCTAGTGGGAAAAAGGAATCCTACACAGATAGAATTCCTACTGATCAACTGAAATACTATAGGAGACACCGTCATACAAAATATAAAAAGATGAAATTAATTTTAGCATATTTTATTTATCTCAACATGGAATCAGTATTAAACAATTACGGATGAGTCATTTTACATTCCTTTTTCTTACTAATTCTTCAAAGTCCAATATACATGTTATCCTTACAGCACATCTCAATTGGAAACGGTCACATTTTGAGTGCTTGTATGGCTAACGGCTACAGTATTGGACAGCACAGCTCTCCACCAAAAATCCTCTTTCAGGTTTAGAGAATTTCTACAATTCACCCTCGTCTGATTTCTACACACACACACACACACACACACACACACACACACACACACACACAATACATTCGCAACCCCTTTGGAAATCACTGCCTCCAAACCATCTTAAGTTAGTTGACAATGTGCTGCTATGTAATTTGGTTGAGAGAAGAGAATGGCCGCTGAAAACGTGTAGCGGGAAATCCTTCCTGAAGAGCTTCAGCCCTCAGAACCTCTCCAACGAGACCCTCCAGGTAGGGATCCCATATTCCCATACTAGAGGCAAGAGATTTCATCATACCTCACACACACTCAAGCAAAAGGACCCTGCAAATGGAGAGAAGCCTTCCCTGCCTGAGCATTTCTCTCCACACCACACAGGCCTGTCGGGCAGAGCCAGCTCTTTCTTCGAGGTGCCCTGGTTCTATCTCCCAAAATTCCGCGCTCCACAAAACTGCCTGAGAGCATAGAAATGAAGCAATTTCTGCTGATGAGCCCTCATTACTAAATCAGCTGTTGATTCTCCCCACTCCAACCACCACCCAACAAAAGGATACATCAAAGTCCCATTCTACCTACTGAGTGAGAGGATTTGCATTTTAATCGATGCCAATGAGCTGTGTTGGTAAACCACTTACTTAAAAGCACTAACTAACCTACCCTTTTCACCCTCAACATTATGATAGGAAACCATTTCTGGGGTAGGGTGGGGGTAATTAGAGGGCAATAATCAGGAAGAGGGGAAACACACACACACACACACACACACACACACACACACACCCTCGTCTGACACCAGCCACTGCCAGGGACCAGCACACCCAATCATGGCTTAACATGTCCTGCTGTTTCTATGCATTTGAAAAATTCCAATCAGCTCCTACTGATTCTTTATTTCTCTAGGAAGCCGCTGGGTACAGCAGACTGTGGCAGTAAGTAAATGAGTGGAGAAAGGGAGCAGAAAAGATGGGCTTCTCAAGATAAGAGAATTTAATAGTAAGCACCTCTCAAACATTCATATGAAATATAGAGAAGGATGGCAGTGCTGGTTTTTCCAGGACAACTCCTGAGAAATGGGAGGCCCTCTCCTCCCTTCTCCCAATTCCCACTAAGGGAATGAAAACTTGATTTGGAAATAGCCCAAGCAAAAGCAAATCAAATATGTAAATAGGATGCAAAGCAATATATAACATAAACAGCCTTCAAATCTAATAGGGCTGCTCATCTGCTACTCACCTGAAAGAAGCCAGGCCACCAGGGACGCGACTTGCATGGAAATCCTTAGGGCTCCAAGAAAGGAGGAAGCAGCCCGGGACTGAGATGGAACACTCCAGCAAAGAGGAAGCCATAAGCTCCTGCATTTCTCTTGTGTTGACACAACAGGGAGCCCTGGCTGGACGAGTGAGGAGGAGCTGTGGAGTCCAACACTGAGGGTTGCCTTCAAATGCCCTCCAGCCCAGGCCCTGTCTCAAGTCACCGTAAGAAGTTTACTGCAGGTGTTCAGAAAGTAGCCTCTCTGGAAGCCGACACTCCCCTCCTTTGAGGGCCAGGGTCCACAATGGAGGAGAAGGCCAGACAAGCCTGAGAGGATAGGCCAGGAAGCTTAGATTCCGAGCAGGAAAGCCGGAACTCAAATGTTTCCTATGACCCTGGCCACAGGTGACAGGGGAAAGAGGGTCAACTCGAACATGAAGCATTGCCAAACAGATCACTAGGAGCCTGAGCTGTGACACCACACTACTGATGCTAGCCACGAAGATAGGCTGTCCACTTCTTGGCTCCCCCAGGGGCTATGCATCTGGGTCCTTTCACAAAAGACCTGTTGACTAAAGGGTCCCCGGTGGCCCCTTCCACGGTTATAAGGGCAAGGCCACCTGTTGGAAAACAGGACCAGTGGTCACCCCCCCATTTCCCCTCCCAGAACTGGGCCCTCCAGAGTTGCCGGTTCGTCTTGCAACCAAATTCCTCTAGTCACAAAAGCAGGGAGGATAACTTTTCTCCTGATGACAAAGCCCATCCCTCATGAGAAGTTAGTGTGTTGTATGAACGTGACAAAGAATCTCTAAACGTGCTGCTATATCCTTTCCTCATAAACAAAGACTAGGGGTAAGTGAGAAGCACAGGTGAGTTTAGGAATAAACAGGTAGAAGGTGAAAATGCTCAACTACAGTTGTATCCCACTTTAAGGACAACTAGTATATAAACAAAGAAATTGGACGTGGCCACTCAAATCCTTTGTTGCATGTTTGCTTAAATATCAGGGCTTCCTGGTGCCATGGAGTTTATTTAGAGAAACATTAACCTCAGCTCACTGAAGATTTTTAAAAACAAAAATAAAATGTCTGTGAAATGGAAATGCCAATTTATGGACAACACCATTCTGTTTAATATCCAACTAATCCTAATATCCAACTTTTCAGGCAGAGAGCACAGCATAACAGCTAAGCCTGGGCTCTGTAAAGCCAAAAGGATCTAGGGTAGCCTACTGTTCATTACAGAATAATCGTCACAGGAAAAAAGTGGTAGAATTTATAAATAAACCCAAGAGATTGTATTTTGAGAAAGCAAACAAATACGCTGAATAGACAAAACCTTTGTAAATTCCCTAAAGCAGGAAAAAAAAAAAAATGAGACATGTACGTTTCAAAACATTGTATGACATGGGGCACCTGGGTGGCTCAGTTGGTTAAGTGTCCAACTTTGGCTCAGGTCATAATCTCATGGTTCATGAGTTCGAGCCCCACATCGGGCTCTGTGCTGACAGCTCGGAGCCTGGAGCCTGCTTCGGATTCTGTGTCTCCCCCCCTCTCTCTGTCCCTCCCCTGCTCATGCTCTGTCTCCCTCTGTCTCTCAATAATAAATAAATGTTAAAAAAAATTTTTTTTAATAAAAATTTTTTTTAAAAAATTAAAAACAAAAACATTATATGACCTACAACTGGATGTTAATACATTTGAAAATTTCAATGAAATGGAAAAATATAGGGCGCCTTGCTGGCTCAGTAGGCAGAGAACATGACTCTTGATCTCAGGCATGTGAGTTTGAGCCCCATGTTGGGTATAGAGATTACTTAAAAATAAAATCAGAGAGGAAAGAAAAGTATAAATTACTCGAACTGACTTCAGAAAACCTAAATATAACCTGAAATAACTGAAAGATACTGAAGTTTTCAGTGAATATATCTATTTCCAGAGACCCCATGCCCAGACAAACTTACAAGTGAAGAATATCAAACTTTGATGCTGACATTTCGCACACTATTTAAACAGTTCCATAACATGACAGAAAATGAAAAGTTTCTCCATTCCTATTATAAAGTTAACAGAATGCTAATACTGAAATCTGATTAAGTGGAAAATAAAACCACAGGCCAACGAATCTCACTTAGAAATTAACTAAAAGAAAAAAACTTGGAAACAAGGCATGTATTTGAAAATACCACGGTCAAAGGTTTGATGTAGGAATCCATATAAACTAGACTGCAAAATTTATTTCTTTAAAATATCATGTCAACAGCTTGGAAAGGGAAAACTACGCAATCATCTGTATAGTTGCTTTAAAAATGAATTCAACATTTATTGCTAATTTTAAAAATTTAGTAAAGGGGGCTAACCAGATTCATTAGCATGATTAAAAAAAAAAAAAAAGCAAAACTTACTCAATTTTTCAGTAATGGTAAAAACTATAGAGGGATTTCCATTAAAGTTAGAATTAAAAATTGGGTCGCCTGGGTGGCTCAGTCAGTTAAGCTCTGACTTCAGCCCAGGTCATGATCTCACAGTTCATGAGTTCGAGCCCTGCGTCAGGCTCTGTGCTGACAGCTTGGAGCCTGGAGCCTGCTTCGGATTCTGTGTCTCCTTCTCTCTCTCTCTCTGCCCCTCCGCAGCTCATGTTCATACTTTGTCTCTGTCAAAAATAAATAAACTTAGGGGCACCTGGGTGGCTCAGTCGGTTAAGCGGCCAACTTCAGCTCAGGTCATGATCTCGCGGTCAGTGAGTTCAAGCCCCACGTCAGGCTCTGTGCTGACAGCTCAGAGCCTGGAGCCTGTTTCAGATTCTGTGTCTCCCTCTCTCTGACCCTTCCCTGTTCATGCTCTGTCTCTGTCTCAAAAATAAATAAACGTTAAAAATAAATAAATAAACTTAATTTTTTTAAGTTAGAATTAAAAATAGCATTCTTTCTCAACTACTACATTGTTCTAAAAGTCCCAGCTAAACAATAACAGAAGAAACAAAACCATTAGTATCAGCTGTGGATGATATTGTCTAAACACAAAAATCAGGAAAAATCAAAGATAAGTTAATGGAACATTAAGAGAATTCAATAAACTGTTGGAATATAACATACACAAATCAAAACAAATACCTTTAGACCAGAAATAATTAGCTACAAGTTACAGGAAATACAATAGGAAAATTTCCCAATCATAAAAGGAAAAAAAAGAAAGAAAGACTCTGAATAGAAATTTTTGCAGGACCTATTATGAAGAAGGCCAGGAAACTTTATTGAGGGAAACAATAGACCTTGAATGCACAAAGAAAAAATACCATATCCTGGATGAAAAAGTACAATATTATAAGAATGTTAATTATTTACAAATTAATTTCTAGGCTTACTGTAATTCTAATGAAAATCCTGTTGAGATTTTTTTTAGAATAGTTTCAAATATGTATACAAGAAGAATAAACCAGTAAGAATAGCTAAGTGTGGAAATGAAGAAGGATGAATAGTAACTTACTCTATCAGATACTCAAATATTTTATAAAGCATTTGTAATTAAAACCGTGCAGTTAATGATGTGTGAACTGATTGAGAAATCAATGAAACAGAGAAGACATGCCCACCCCTCAAACAATCTGGGGTATATGTAAGAATTTAGCAATGATTGGGCCGCCTGGGTGGCTCAGTCAGTTAAGTGCCTGATTCCTGATTTAGGCTCAGGTCATGATCTCACAGTTTGTGAGGTCAAGACCCACACTGGGCTCTGTGCTGACAGCATGGAGCCTGCTGGGGATTCCGTGTCTCCCTCTCTCTGCCCCTCCCTAGCTCGCTCACAGCCAGCGCGTGCTTGCTCTCTCAAAAATAAACATTTAAAGAAAAAATATTAAACAATGATCAAGACTGCATCATAATTCAATATAGAAAGAGTTAATTGTGTTTGGTTATCTATTTGGGAAAATTTTAATTTTTTCCCTTCATATGATATACCAGATACATAGGAGATGGGTTAAAGAAGAAAGCTCAAGTTGCTGAAATACAAGAAGAGAGATGTTCTCCAAAAGAAGTATTACTGGCACATCCTTCCTGGAGAAGGGGAAATCTGTCTAAAACCTTAAAAATATTCATGCAGTTTGACTCTATGACTCCTCTGGAAATCCTTCTTCCAGAAATGCTTCTGAGAAAAGCTATCAGGTACAATACAATACAAAGAGATTCCTTATAAAATAACCATTCAACTCACACAGTTGGAATATAATGGAAGAGAGCAAACCCAAAGAAACAATAAGGAAGGAAATAAAAGCAGAAATCAATGAACTGGGGCACCTGGGAGGCTCAGTCAGTTAAGCATCCAACTTCAGCTCAGGTCATGATCTCACAGTTCGTGGGTTCGAGCTCCACATCGGGCTCTGTGCTGACAGTTCAGAGCCTGGAGCCTGCTTTGGATTCTGTGTCTCCCTCTCTCTCGGCCCCTCCCCTGCTCCCTCGCTCTCTCTCAAAAATAAACATTTAAAAAAAATTAAAAACTAAAAAAGAAATCAATGAACCAAGAAAAAAAAAAAAAGGAAACAACTGAGAAAATCTAACAAAGCCACAAGCTGAAAAGATTCATAAGCTCTCTGGCACAGATGATCAAAGCAAAAAACTAGGAGGAAGGGAGGGAAGGAGGGATGAAAAGACAAACAAGGGAGGAAATTAGGGAGACAGTGAAGGAGAAGATGTAAAACAAAATACACAATAAGAGAGAAAAGCAAACCACAGAAACAAAATATTTTTAAATACGAGTATTATGAACAATACACTAACCAAACTGAAAACCCACATAAATGTATAGATCCTCAGAAAGCTACAAAATGTCAAAATAGGTCCAAGAAGAAATAAATTTGAACATAAACCAATAAATAAATTGAAACAGGAGTCTAAGACTTCCCTTCCCAGATGTTTTCCCAGGTGACCTCACAGCATTCAGGTTTTCACAGATAATTCAACTGTTTTCATGTCAAGAATTACACCAGACTGACATGAAAACAACAATATATGGCCCTCTTTTAGGTGTAAGCGTTAACAGAGCTACCACATGGCATAATCTCCTCTTTCTTCATGTTAAGTGTATGCAGAGAGACATAAAAGTGTCCTACATCTACTGAACCACGAGGGCATAAACTTAACGCAGTAGGTCTGGATTAGCCACAACGTTGTCGAGCGCCAGGGGAGAGGTCACCAAGCATAGCAGATCACCACCACCCCACCCCACGTATTTCCAGATGACTCGGAGATGCTCTACGCCTGGTAGAGTCGGGAGGAAGAAGGGGTGCTCTGTTCAGTCCCTGCTGTGAATTTACCAAAAGATTCCATTTGACTAAGGCCATTAAAATCAGTCTGCTGTCCCTAATGGCCTGGCAACCGTGCTTCCACAGAGCGCAGTGAACAGGATGCCTGCTCCATGCCCAGAGAAAGCAGCCGTGCAGATGCCCACTGGTGGCATTTCACTTAACGGGTAAGTTTGGAGCCTGTAATATGTTCTAGGCACTATATTTTCTCCAGATACAAATGTCCCAAAAAAGTTTACAGAAGACAGTTTTCCCAGTGACCTACTTCTACCATGTGGGTAAACAGCACTTTTCCCCAAATTAGACAGTAAGACAAACAGTAAGTCAAACAGCATGACCACCTCTGGGTCAGCTGAGGTGTAGAAAAGCTTTGTGCTATCCACAGAAGGATTCCCTCCACCCTGATCCCAGCAGCTCCCATGACACAGAAAGGGAAAATTTTATTCCAGTGGGATACAGTTTTAAAATTTAATAGAATAGACAGAAGAGCTTCCTCTTTTAAAGCAAGGTGCTTTAGGAATTAAATTATCAATAAATAGGAGAGGCAGAATAGGATAAAATATTGGGGCTAGAGTTGGACACATTGGAGTTTAAACCCAGTTCCATTGGAACTTATTAGACATGTTACCTTGGATAAATTATATTTTTCAGCCTCTGCATCCTCATCTGGGTAAAGAAGTACAACACCCATTGTGGTAAAGAGACTCCAAAGATGACCGCCATACATTCCATGCACAGGCGTGCTGCTCCAGCCATATGGAGGTATAGTCTTTCCTCCCCCTGAATCTGGACTGGCGCTGTGGTTTGCTTTGACCAATAAATGAGGTAGAGGTGAGCTGTACAACTTCCCAGGCTGAGCTTCAAGAGATCCGTAGCTTCTGCTTTTGGGCACTTGCAGTACTCCCTCTTGAACCCAGCTGCACTGTTAGGAGAAACGTAAGCCATGTGGAGAGCCATGCAGACAGAACCTCTGCATGCTAGCTGACAGCCACCCGCTGAGGTCTTGGCCAGCCATGTGAGTGAGCCACCAGATGCCTGCAGCCCCAGCTAACACAAAGCAGACCTGTCCTGCTGAGTCCAGGAGAGGTTTGCTAAAAACAAAGTCTCACAGACCACAAAAATGAATTAGTGTTATCCATAACATCAATAAGACAAAAAAGAAAAACCACATGATCATATCAATAGATGCACAAAAAGCATTTGACAAAATCCAACACTCATTTATGATTAAAAACTCTCAGCAAACTAGAGATAGAAGGGAACTTCCTCAACTGGATAAAGAACATCTACAAAAAACATACAGTAAACATCATACTTAATGGTCAGAAAGCTTTCTCACTAAGATCAGAAAAAAGGCAAAAGTGTCCTCTCTCACCATTCCTTTTTAATATCATAATGGCAGTCCTACCTAGTGCACTAAGAAAATGAAATAAGGTATGCAACATGGAAAGGAAGAAATAAAACTGTCTTTGTATGCAGATAATATGAATATCTATGTAGAAAATCCAAAGAATCTACAAAAAAAAAAAAAAAAAAAAAAAAAAAAAAAAAAAAAAAAAAAAAAAACTCCTGGAACTAATAAGCAATTATAGCAAGGTTGCAGGATACAAAATAAATACACAAAAGTCAGTTGCTTTCCTACAGATGAAAAACAAACAAGTGAAATTTAAAACTGAGAACAATACCATTTACATTAGCACAACAAAAAAGTGAAATATCTAGGTATAAATCTAACAAAATACATACAAGTTATATGTTAGGAGAACTAGAAAACTCTGATAAAAGAAATAAAAAAACTAAAAGGACAAATTGAGAGCTATTCCATGTTCATGGATATTGTTAAGAGGTCAGTCTTACTCAGCTTCATCTATAGAGTCCATGCAATCCAAACCAAAATCCCAGGAAGCTCTCTTGTGGATAATGACAACATGATTCTAAAGTTTATATGGAGAGGCAAAAGATCCAGAATGGCCGACACAATATTGAAGGACAAGAACAAAGTGAGAGGACTAATATCACCCAAATTCAAGACTTATTTTTTTTTTAAAGAATACTTAGTCTAATTTTTTCTCAATGTTTATTTATTTATGAGAGAGACAGAGACAGAGCACAAGTGGGGGAGGAGCTGAGAGAGAGGGAGACACAGAATTTGAAGCAGGCTCCAGGCTCTGAGCTGTCAGCACAGAGCCCGACACAGGGCTCAAACTCACAGACTGTGAGATCATGACCTGAGCCAAAGTCAGACTGAGCCAGCAGGTGCCCCCCCAAATTCAAGACTTATTACAAAGCCTTATGACTCAAGAGACCGTGGTGTTGATGAAAGAACAGACAAATAGGTGAATGGAACAGAATAGAAAGCCGAGAAAAAGACCCACATAGATACAGTCAACTGACCTTTGACAAGGAGCAAAGGTAATACAACAGAGAAGAGGTATTCTTTCAACAAATGCTGGAACTAAATGTCCACATGCAAAACAACTGAATCTAGATGCAGACTTTACACTCTTCACAAAAAATAATAGCAAATGGATATTATAGATCTGAATATAAACACTACTGAATCTTTAGAAGATAAGGTAGGAGAAAATCTAGATAACCTTGGCTATGGGAATTACTTTTTAGATACCAAAGACACAATGCATGAAAGAAACAATTGGTAAACTGGACTTAACCAAAATTTAAAGTATCTGCTCTGTAAAAGACACCATCAAGACAGTAAGATGACAAGCCACAGACTGGAAGAAAATATTTGCAAAAGACAGGTTATCCAAAATACACAAAGAACTATTAAAACTCAAAAAGAAAATAAACAACCCAATTAAAAAATGGGCAAAGACCTGAACACCTCACCAAATAAGACTCTATATATGTGTGTGTGTGTGTGTGTGTGTGTGTACGTATATACATATATACAGTCTTATGGCAATAAGCATATGAACAGATTCTCCACATTACATCAGGGAAATGCAAATTAAAACAATGAGATACCACTTACACACTCACTAGAATGGCCAAAATCTGGAATACGGACATCAATTTATGGAAAAGACTGCCTCATAAGGTGAAGCCTCGTGATGAAGACGGCAGAGGGACATGGTAGAAGGAGCCAGCTCTCTGACGCTATCTAGACACAATACGAGGCTTGTAACAATTATGTTGGAGGCTGCGTTTCTGCTGCCAAACGTGCCTTCAAAGTAATAAATATACCATATCATAGGGCTGTTCTAAAGATTAAATGAGACAAGATACAATATGTGAAGTATCTAATACAGTGCCTGACATAGAGTAGGTTAGCTCCTCCTGCATGGGCCCTGGGAGCTCAAAGGCTCCAGCAGGGGAATGCAAATACTTGGCCAGACTTGAGAAAACAATAGTGCTCATCTACTTTAGATGAGCCGTCTCTGCCACCAAGTTCCTGACTCTGAGTGGGACATATGTAGAATGGAAGAAAAGTCAATCCTGGTGATGTACATCCAAATCAGTCCGAGTAATATAGAAGGAGGTAGGTGTTCGGGGCAGAGCACTCTCAACTTTGCAATTTTAAGTGGACTTTTCAGCATACTCTCCTGTCTTCAAGATAAAGTCCAAACTCCTCAGATCAATATGCAATGTCCTTCACAGGCTCTCCCTGCTTTTTGATCTAGGCTCAACTCCAGCCACTGTCCCCTCACACTCTACACTCCAGTCCTCCCGAGGGGTTTGTAGTTGCCAGACCATGCGATGCTTCCCCACACCCCAAAGGCTTGCCCATTTGCTTGCAAACCCATCTCTGTCCACAGATCCTCTGACGCCTTCTCTACCTTCCTGGCTCCTGTTCTGCCTTGACAAAGCCCAGAAATTATCATCAACTAGGAAACTGTCCCTGACCACGCAAGAGGCCATCTTGGTCCCTCCACATTTCTGTCTCCCATTCTTCCACAGTATGGGAAGTTTTAGTGGCACATGGCCACCAAGCTAAGGACAATGTTCCCCAGTTTCTCGGCTGTGGCCATAAAACCTGATGCTGGTCAACTAGGGGTAAGCAGAAGTGACAAGGGTAACTTGCCCAACAGGAGGGTTTCCATACCCCTTCCTATGGGCTGAAATGCAGATTTAGTGATGATTCTTCTTCAACAAGCATATGAAAATCACTAAACACAGCAGAACAAAAGGATGAAAGGAGTCTGGGCCTCCAACACCTTGAGCTGCCTCCACATATCTCAGAAGCAATGAGGGTGGAAGAGAAACATAAGAGGTTACTGCAGATCACCTCCACAGCCTTCAATGGCCATTGAATCAAACCTTCCTATTACAGAAGACCAGCCACCGGATCCCCTCAAAGTTCCAGGATGAGGGTGGAAAACTGCATTGATTCAGGTCACGGACTCAAAGTGTCCCAGACAAGGGAAAGCAAAGCAGGGTCCAAGTTATCCCAAGCCCATTAGACAATTTTTCTGACTCTTCTACCTCTGAGTACTTCCTTCCTCCTTCCTTTCTTGAGAGAAGTTCAGGAAAGCTGGGGTCTTACCTCTTGAGACTTTGTAAACTTCATAGAAAGAATATAAGTGGAAGCCTAGTGAAGCAAATAGGTAAAAAGACAGTTCCCATCGGGGCAGCATTGCTCCTCGTGACAAAGGGTCTTGGCAGACACACTGAGAGTTTCTAGGAAGAGAAACAGAAATAAAAACATTAAGCCGCAGACATGACACTAAGGAACAGAATCTTATCAGTTCACTTGCTCTCCTAAGGACCCATCACTATTTAAGGTGATACAGATAGAAACCCAGTCACACTTCCTTCTGCCAGTAACTGTCTGCATCTTGCATCCAACATGCACACATACGCATACACGCACACACCCTGCCTGCCCCGGCTTGGGCAGGTCTTCCCTATGAGCTCCCACAGCACCCCATCTGCCTCTGCACCCCAGACAGTTGTGTGTTCAATGCCTGACACGCCTGCCTCCCCCTATGGGGTAAGCGTTTGGAGAGCAGGGACCATGATTCACTGAGTCCCCAGTAACCAACATGGGCTGTGGAATGTAGCAACAAGGGAATAGTGCTCCATGAATAATAAATGGCTTCAAATCCTGAATAGAAGAAAAGTACAGATCTCTAAAACTCTTCTAAGCCAACAGCTTTAACCTCCTCATTCTCCCCTTCAGATGTCATCTGAAGTCGTTTATATGAATGGATGAATGAAAATTACTGTCTTCCATCTTGTATAAACTTAACGGAGGTGAATAATGTGACTCCCATCAGCTATGGCAGACACTGCTAGCAGCCCACCCCATAATATTTAGTCTCCCTTCCTATACAGTAATGGAATTTTTAACTGAACGCATGGATGCTAAGCTCAACTATATAGTGTAGCCATGTGTGGGCATTTGAATAGTCCTGGGTGGCTCAGTTGGTTAAGCATCCAACTTTAGCTCAGGTCATGATTTCATGGTCCGTGAGTTCGAGCCCCACATCGGGCTCTGTGCTGACAGCTCAGAGCCTGGAGCTTGCTTCAGATTCTGTGTCTCCCTCTCTCTCTGTCCTTTCCCTGCTCATACTTGGTCTCTCTCTTTTCTGCTCAAAAATTTGTGTATAGTCCTGCGTAGAAGGCAATGATCATCCCCTTCCTGCTGGGAAAAGCTGGAACAGCCACATGGGGACAAGAGGTGAAAGCCATGTGGAAAAATAAGATCGAGAAGCCTCAGTCCCTGACTCCGTGTACCACCTCACCCCCAAAACTTCCCTGGACCATTTATACCTATACTATCAAATGAAAGAGAAATGCACTTCCAGGTTGTTTAAGCCTCTGCTATTCTCGATCTCTCTCTTATGGCAGCCATGTCTATATTCTACATATTATTAGAGCAGGTGATAGGAAGTCCTAAAATTCTTCAAATGAAATCATCAGCTCCTAAGCAACAAAAAGTTAAATGGCTCACATTGTTTTCCTTAAGCCTCTCAAATATGTCTCACTGTGGATGCCAAATTAAAATAGGAGCAAAATTTTAAGCCCCAAGAAAATACTTCCTCATATGGGACAGTAATGCCAAAATCAAAATTCATACATTATCTCATTTTATTTTCACAATACCCTAGCGAAGAAGGTGGAGCAAGAGAGACAGGCAATTCACAGATGACAAATGTGAAACAGGATAAGGCCCCACAGTCAGAAATAACTGAGCCAGGGCTCAAATCCAGGTCGTCAGACCACTGGGCCCCCCATGCCTCCCCTCAGCCACGGCTAGCCCCATTAATGCCCGTTCACAAAGTTACTTGTCCCTAGAGCCTGGCTCAAAATCCGCCACGCCCAAACTCCTTTCTCCAGGCTGAGACAGCAGAAAAAAAATACACACTTCGGCTTTCATAAAATAGAAGGCCAGAAGTCAGTGGTCCTCCAACCAGAGTGCCCCTTGGTAATGACCTAAACGCTGCTCAGGCAGTTTGGTCTCCTGCAACTGAAGGCATCCAGAAGTAGGCACTCGTGCTTTCAATCCCAAACACTCAGCAACAACAACACCTTCTCAGGTCCCCCTGCTATTTTTCAGAACCACTTCTGGCTTTAAACAATTCTACTCACACTTCATTTTTAAATACCGGGCATCTCCTAGAAAACTTCAGAATTTCTTTCTGGAACTTTGTGGGAATATGGTAGTCTCCACTTTAGTGGGAAGTTAACTTTAACCTCTGGGTTTTAGGAGTCTCCTTTCAAAGGATGTTAGTATTATATTGGATGGTCTCCTCACCTCATTAAGAATATGTGATTAGTTGGGGCACCTGGGTGGCTCAGTCAGTTAAGTGTCCGTCCGACTTCAGCTCAGGTCATGATCATGCGATTTGTGGGTTCGAGCCCTGCATCGGGCTCTGTGCTAAAAACTCAGAGCCTGGAGCCTGCTTAGGACTCTGTGTCTCCCTCTCCCTCTGCCCCTCCCCCATTTGTGCTGTGCCTCTCTGCCTTTCAAAAATAAACATTAAAAATTTTTTTTTACAAATATGTGACTAGCAAGGGCTGAACTCCTAAAAATGCTACTGAAATGTGAACATAATCTTAAAGATTAAATGAAAATTCTAGAAGCCCTGCTGTTTAGCAGCTTTTCAGGGACACTGTCTTCTAGGACAATTCCTCTGCATTAACAAGTTAACTTTCGGGGAACTAGAAACACTTCGCTGTACTGTGTATATCTTGCAGACCCACACAAAGATACACAGTCATGAGCAACAAAGCGGCAGGGCTGTATCTTCACATCTAAAATTTGGGGGCTGGACCAAATAGCCTCCATCTGCCAGCATGCTGGGAAATCCTGCACCAAGCAGACCTAGGGGGGAGTCCCGGCTCTGCCATTTGCTGGCTGAGGAACTTGAGTGGGTCACAACCTCTTAGATAGGTTTCCTCATGGGGCTGTTGAATGAATTAAATGTAAAATGCTTCTCCAAGGCCTGGCACAGAATTAGTACCCAATACATATTAGCTATGATCCGTCCAACGGGACCAGTTAGTGAATTTAATTCCTCAGAAGCCTACCTCGCCAGAGCCTGGTTTTTCTTCCTGAGCTGATGAAATATCACTGACCCTCCGTGGGGCGTGGCCATGCCCTCTGCTGCTGAACGGCATCCCCAGAGCTCTTGCTAAGGTCTCACACCTTGTCCACACCCCAGCCCAACCCCAGGCCACCAGACAGCAAACACACGGTCCTTGGAGGCCACCTGGACAGCTTTCTGCCCAACACATCTTCCTCACCACTACTTTGCTAATCCCCAAAGGAATTACATGCATACTCCCTCCTGTCTTATTTCATCCCTCACAGTTCCAGGAACGCCACCTCAAAACTCTACCCCACAGGCACTCAAGTGTCCTTAACAGTCCTCTCCTCCCAACACCACTCTTTTTAACTCTTGCCCACCCATCTCAAGAAAATTCCTGGGGCACCTGGGTGGCCCAGTCAGTTGTTAAGTGTCTGACTCTTGATTTCAGCTCAGGTCATGATCTCACATTTCGTGAGATCAAGCCCTGCATCAGGCTCTGCACTGACAGCGTGGAGCCTGCCTGGGATTCTCTCTCTCTCCTCTCTCTCTCTCTGCCCCTCCCCAGCTCTCGCTCTCTCACTCTCTCTCTTTCTCTCCCCCCTCTCTCAAAATAAACAAACATTGAAAAAAAACAAAATTCTTCTCCCCGGTGTGTTCTTCCATATTCATTTCACCTGTGCCCTCAGAAATGAAATCAGAGTAGATACATTTTAAAGCATTTAATGACCCAACGGCATCAAAGAAAAGGCAAGTTGGACATTGGAGAATATAACTAGAGCTTTTTTAAAATGCACAAACCCACAAAGGTGCCCAAACACTCTCAGAAAATTCTCAAGTTTCTATTTCTCATTCTCTAAATAAGCATGTTCTTTAGGGATGGGCTATCACAATGAAATCAAAGAGGTCCTTCCTCAAACGTGTAGGTAACACTTTGCTGTCCTTCACGCATGGATCCAGTCCTGCAGCAGCATTAGCAGCTAAGTGGGCATCTGTGAGACCGCCTAGAAACTAATCACCATTTGTAAATTACTTCTGTAGGAAAAGCCAAACTATAGCAGTACAGCCTGTGTTTAGTAAATGTCTACCTGATCAATCTACATACACGAGGCTGTACCATTCATACATGAGAGCAAAGGAGGGATGCAAAGATGTATGACAGGAGAGGGAAGTGTCTGAGAACACTCCCACCTTAACGGGAATATTGGTCAGGACTATGAAGAAGCAAAAATGTAGCTAGTGGAGGTGAAGGGAAAGCAAGAGCCATGTGGCAGAGGGCCTTAAACATACAGGATGACAAATTTGGATTTGATTTGCTGAAGAAACCGCAGGCTTATAAGCCAATCGAACTATTTGAGTGAAGCTTCAGGAAGAAGTCCTTTGACGCTGTGGTAGTGTAGAGGCAGAGAGGGCAGCGATTCGGGTGGAAGTACAGAGAAAGTGCTAGAACCAAGCAACACAAAGGAAAATTAAGTCGTACCTGGCTTGAAATTAGTCCAGGAGGCAGGAGGATTAAAGAAGAGGAAAACTACGAACACCGAACAGCAACTCCAAGCTGGAAGACCAGAGTATCTCAGAGCTAAGTATTATTGATGATAGGAAGATATCTGAGGTAAACGAAGACAAAGAGGTAGAAAGGACATTTAACATTAGGTGTTGGAAGGAAATCACAGCAGGTTTCTCTGGGATCAAAGGGAAAGAAGTTAGACTGGAGTAACAAGGAACTTTACCTACATATTGGGGTGCAAGAGCCCCTGAGGCTGAGCATTCGAAAGAAGTATTTATCTGGGGACTGTAGAACTCGAGACCCACGGAATAAAATCTTCGCCGTAAAAAGGCAAGAATTCCTCAGCTAACAGTTTTTCCTATACCGAAGTAACTCACATTTGCATTTACTTTGTAATTTAACACTCCACCTGCTTTCAAAGATACCATCTACTCTAATCCTCACCAGGAGGGCTAACTGTTAGCTCTTTTTCAGGAATCAGAATCCTGCTTGGGGGGGGGGGGGGGGCAGGCAGCGATCTGCCCAAGCACACAGAACAGCCAGTGAGGAACAAAAAACGAGAACCCAACTTCCCAGCTCCGCTTTTACAGGCAGAAATCCTATTCCTTAATCTTGGCAGAGAAGCATAGCTCACTATGCCAAACCCCAAACTGTGCATAAACATAACTTGTGTAAGATGCTTTGCCCCAGCGATTTCCAATACCACTTTATTTTTGATGCATGCAACAAATGGATTCGACAACCACTTCCATTTCAAACGTTTCCTGCTCCTCAGTCTTGATACCTAGCACTGAATGAGCTATAACCACATATCCACATGCACCAGAGGACTGTAACACAGCACTCTTAGCACTGAGCTAACAATCCTTAGATACCAGCATCACCACGATCGCTTCTACCAAGTAACTGTTGCTCCATGTCCTAAAACTGAAATCTTCCTCCAATGGCTTTTCTTATAGTTCGGTAACAGCTGTACTATAGTAAGTGCCAGTTACAGGTTATCTATGCTAAGAAAGAACTTTACAAGGATTAGCCAATCGTCACAACAACTTTTTGAGGTTGCTGCTTCTGGTACCCTCATTTAACACAAGCAAACTAAACCAAAGCCCAGAAAGGTCAAGAAACTTGCCCCAGATCACACAGCTAATAAGCAGCAGAGCTTAGCTTCATACCCACCAAGTCCAACCCCAGAGCCTTCCGTCAGCCACCTCCCTATTCTTACAGAGTGCACCAGATTCATTTTTTTTTCAAGGTCTATGATGAAACCAATCTGTCAGGAAAGCTAGAAGGTAATACAAGCTACACACAAGCAAAAGAAAAATTTAAAGTTATACGTAATTAGATACTCCCTTTAGGAAGAAAAGAAAATTTGTAAATCAACTAGATGTAATCAATATACACCCGAACCATCTAGCTCGTACATTCCTTAAAAGATTGACTGAAGAAGACAAACTAAACCAAATCAATTTACTCAGATATAAGAAGGGGGAGTCAGCAGTTACACAGAGATAAGGGCCAAGTAAAATTGAAATCATTCTAAATTTAGGAACAAATTTAGCACTCTAGAAGTCACAAAGTAGTAAAAGTAAAAAGAGCATGTGCACACTGAAATGACAATGGCTTTCAAGAAAATGAAATAGTAGGGCAATATTCTAACACAGTGGGAATAACTGTTATGAGACTTGCTCTTTTCTAGGGTCCCATTTGATGAAACAGAAACTTATTTTGCAGAACATAAATTACAGGGCTCTCACCAGGAAACCAAATCCAGACACACCGTGTCTTCTCACATCAGTTTTCCCCAAACCCTACATAAGAGTCTTCGAAAGAGTCTTATTCTTTTACTCGTGCAACACTAACAAAAAAAACCACTTCTCCAAACCCAAAAAACCCTTCACTAACACGGGGATGATTAGGTGGGTTGGAGGAGGTCTGCTGGACTGGGCAGAATGTCTAATCACAGAGTATTTTTAAATACACACACTAGTTCCAACTATGCACCCAAACCTCATGTATCGGTTTTGTATCACTGCACAATAAACACATAGCGGCTTAAAACGACAAAGATCCATTTTCGTCATGATTCTTTGGGACGCGATCCAAGCCATTCTGCTGATCTTACCAGGCATCACTCACGTGACTAAGTCACCACACAGCTCAACAGGGACTGGGAGGGGCCAAGATGACCTCACCCGTGTCTAGCGTCAGGTGCCCGCTGTCAGCTACGGGCAGCGCCTCTCCACGTGGGCACTCAGTAGGCCTGACCCTTCACAGCATGGTGGCTTCAGGGGTTCAAAAGATCAAAGGCAAATGGGGCAAGGTCTCTTAAGGTGCAGGCTCCAGAATTCACAAAGCCTTTTCTTGGTCAAAAGACCAGTCCAGACCCAAACAGGAAGAGAAGAGCGATTCCATCTAATTTTGAGAGCACAGCAATGACAACTTCAGAGGGGGCAGGGACACAGCCTACCATTCCAGTATGTCAGAGTTACTAATACATCAATTCCGGAAAGTTAGTGGGAAAACTACAGTTCACAAAAGAGCTTTAGTACAGGTCACAAAAGTTGTTATTTTGTATATAAAATGAAAAAAAATACATGTTCCCCAGATCAGAATTTCAAAATCAGTAGGGCCCCTACGGCCATCTGGTCTCATCTCTAGCCAGTTTGGGAATTCCTTTTACTATAACCTACCTATTTCCCATAACATCACGAGGCAGGGAAACGTTTTCTAAGAGGTCCTGATTATTATCCTGCTGTTTCCTCAAACTGTCAAAAACCATCCCCTCTATTTTTAAAAAACCTTCTGCCACTTAGTCTGATTGTACCTTCTGGAACCAAAGGCATGGAGGCAGGGTCACAAGAGGATTTAGAGATGGCTCTGGAGTCAGAATGCCAAAGTCCAAATCCCAGCTTTGCTACTTTCCAGCTGTATGCCCTAGGACAAGTTGCTAACCTCTCTGTGACTCAATTTCCTGCTCTATAAACAGGGATAACAGCACCCCTCACGGGATGCTGTGAGGATTAAATGAATTTACAAAGAGATAAACAGTGCCTTGGGCATAGTAAGTTCTAAAATGCTATTCTTTTTGTTTTTAATGTTATTGTTCTTATACTAAAAAGGCTTAATTCTTCTCTCCAATAATACTCCTTTGAATATTTAAAGACAATTAATGACACACACTCCATCCCAAACCCTCTTCCAGGGCACACATCCATGAGTCCTTCAATCATTTCTTCAGTGACTTGGTTCCTAGACCCTTTACTATTCATTCAGTCAATTGTCTCTTTATAGTATGGGTACCTAGACCTGAACTTAAAACTCCAGATGTGGCACAGAGAGTAGGGCAAGACCATCACTTCTATTCTTCCAGAAACTACACTTCAAATAATGAAGTCTTAGATGCATTTCTTCATTTAACACATATCAGTGAGCTCCTGAGACTGAGGGACTGTGCTATTTATGAAGACAAAATATAAAATCCCATCTGTGAGATCCCCCAAATAGGGCTCTCCCAGAAATGCCCATGTGCTAATCCCTGGAACCTGTAAATATACTTCCTTACAGATCAAAGGTATTTTGCAGCCATCATTAAGTTAAAGATGAGGACATTATCCCTGATTATCCACACAGACCCAATGCAGTCACAAGGGTCCTTCTGGGAGGGTCAGAGTAAGGGACCACAAGCAAAGCAAAGCAAAGCCTCCCCTCGAGCCTCCAGAAGGAACAGCAGCCCTGCCCGGCCATTTTGGACTTCTGACCTTCAGAACTGCAAGGTAATAAACTTGGGTTGTTTTAAGCCACTAAATTTGTAGTAGTTTGTTACAGAAGCAATAGGAAACATAACACACCTGCCACTTGGGAGAAAAGTATCTAACTGAAAGGATTTACATTTAAAAAATCAGAATTTTTTTTTTTTTTTAAGTAGGCTTCCTGCCCAGCGTGGAGCCCAGTGTGGGGCTTGAACTCACAACCCTGAGATAAAGACCTGGGCTGAGATCAAGTGTCTGACGGACACCTAACCAACTGAGCCACCCAGGCACCTCAAAAATCAGAATATTTTTAATCTGCTATAAACTTAAATTGTCAGAAAATTAAATCTAAAACAAAATTTTGCATTCAGTTCTCAACTTGACATTTTTTAGTTTCTACCTCACACTGATATCAGTCTTAATATCAAACAGAGCTCTAAGTCTTTTTATATCAACTGCCATTAAGCCATACCTCTGCTGTTAAAGACTGCCAAAAAGGAGTCACTTTTATAAATCCCTAGTTCACAAAAGCTACTGATGTGATATTACACTGTCTCCACTGAAAATTCTCAACCTGTTTTGAGCCTTTTTAATCACTAAGAGTCATGCCAACTATGTCTTACACTCCCCAGATTAGGGGCATCTGAATGAATCAAAAATTTTTATAATACACTATTTTAAGTAAACTTTGTATTAAAATGTACTTAAATTAAAATTAAGACTTTCAAAAAGCAGACTCACTCCAGTAATTGCCTTCAGATTAAAAGCAAAATGCCTCAAAAGTCCTGTGTGTCCTTTCCTGTAACTCCACTAAAGGTCACCATGAGCCTGACTCCTATCGTCCTAGTTTATTCAGTTGTGCCTGGCTTTGAACTTCATATAAATAGAATTACACAGCATTTACTCTGTTGTGTCTATTTCTTTTTTGTTCAGCTCTTCTTTATATATTTTTTAAAGTTTATTTATTTTTGAGAGAGAGAGACAGACAGTGAGCATGCAGAAACTGGAAGGAGTAGACAGAGGGGTCAGGGAGGGAGAGAGAGAATCCCAAGCAGGTTCCATACTGGCAGCGTAGAGCCCCACGTGGGGCTTGACCGCACGAACCGTAAGATCATGACCTGAGCTAAAATCAAGAGTCAGTTGCCTAACCACCTGAGACACCCAGGCACCCCTCTTTTTGTTCAGCGATATGGGAGGCTCATCCATGTTGTATATGAGTCAATGATCTGTTCATTCTCATTACTAAAGAGTATTCCACTCTATAAACTACTCTGCATTTATCCATTCTACTGTTGATGAACGTGTGGGTTGTTTCCAACTTGGGGCCAGTATGAATAGTACTGTTCTGTCCATCCTCTTACACGTCTTTCAGCACACATATATACGCCCTTACTACTGTGTTTACCTGAGGATGGAGCAGCTGGGTCATAGATGTGTGTGTCCAGCTTTAGTAAATGATACACCAATTTCCAGAACATTTGCTCTAATTGTTATACCCATCAGCAACGTAGGAGAGTTCCAGTTCACCCATTACCCAACCAGGACAGGTATCCCCCGCTTTTTGAAAGTTCAGGTTATGCCACTCCACTTTTACAAAAGACCTACATTAGTACCCGTTTTTGTTAACCAAAAGAAATCCCAAGATGATTTTCACTTTTACGAAAAAAAGGCAAAAAGAGAAAATGGCATTGTGTTTGTTTTGCAGCCAAGCACCCCAAGCAGCAAAAGCGGCCCCCCTCAAGCTCCTTCCCAGGGAACTACACTGAGCATCTCAGCATCATGCCATCAGAGCTTTGAATTGTATCTGTGGGCATCTGTGCTTGATCTTGATTTACATCATGCCTTCACTAGCAAAATGTGTCCTAAGGTACCAGAAATGCCTAGAGGACCCTGGGTGGCTCAGTTGGTTGGGCATCCAGCTTCCACTCATGTCATGATCTCACAGCTCCTGAGTTTGAGCCCCATGTCAGGCTCTGTGCTGACAGCTCAGAGCCTGGAGCCTGCTTCAGATTCTCTCTGCCTTTCTCTCTGCCCCACTCCTGCTTGCGTGCATGTGTTCTTTTACTCTCAAAAATAAACATTAAAAAAAAATTTTTTTTTAAGAAAAAGCCTAAAAGGGGTTATTTTGGGGGTCTGGGAATGCTCAAAAATCTTTCCATATAAATTAATGGTTAATTGCTTCTTTGCTTCAGGTTACAAAAGATTTCACAAGAACAATCTGCTTTCAGATATTGAGGGAAGCCTGTACTTAGCCTACCTTTTTTTTTTTTTTAATATTTATTTTTAAGAGAGAGAGCACAGGCAGGGGAGGGGCAGAGAGAAAGAGAGAAAATCCGGAGCAGGCTCCAGGCTCTGAACTGTCAGCACAGAGACCAATATGGGGCTCCAACTCAGGAATGGCAAGATCATGACCTGAGCCAATGTCAGACACTTAACCAACTGAGCCACCTAGGCGCCCTTCACAGTCTGCTTTTAACCACTCTGGTGACTATAGAGTGATGGCCCACTCTAATTTTAATTTGCATTTCCCTAATTACTAATGAAGTTAACCCTCTTTTCATGTGTTTAAGAATTGGGAGATCCTCGTTTAGGAAGTGACTTGCCCATTTTTCTACTGGGCTGTCCATTTTTTTCTCAATGATTTGTAGAAGTTGTTTCTAAATTCTGGGTATAAGTTCTTTATTGGTATATGTATTACAAATATTTTCACCTATTCCCTAGCTTGCCTGCTCACTCCCTTTATGGATTTAGATGAACAGAAGTTCTTACCAATATTTTCCATTTTGTGTACTATTCAATAAACCTTTGACTGTCCCTAGGTAATGAAGATATTTTACTTTGCTTTCTTCCAGAAATTTTATTATTTCAGCTTTCACATTTAGGTGTAAGATACAGCTTGATTAATGTTTGCATATGAGATGAGATGATTAAGATTCATTTTGTCCATATGAAGATCCAATTGGCCCAGCATTATTCACCGAACTGGCCATCGTTTCTCCACTGCACTGTGTTGTCTCTTTTGTCACAAACCACACATGTGTGAGCCTGATTATGGATTCTCTACTCAGTTCCATGGTCTGCCTAGCATTGTGCCAATACCATATTAACATAACACATATTGATCTAGTCGTCCAAATTTGCTTTTTCTTAGATTGCCCAGAATTTCCAAATAAATTTTAGAACTGGCTTATCAACTTCTCTTTTTAAGAAATCTGCTAGAATTGTGACTGGGATTGTACTAAAGCTGTAAATTTATTTTCAGAGCAATGACATACCCTCCATTGTTTAAATCTTTAATTGTTTGCAATAATGTTTTAGCTTGCAAAAAGTTATCATGTATCAGTGTTGGATTTTGTCAAATATTTTTTCTCTTTATTTGAATGTGGTTAAATTACATTTATTTTCTAATGTTAGCCAAAGCTTACATTCCTAGAATAAGTCCAAATTGGTCATGGTTTAGAATCCTTCTCAGACTGTTAGATTTGATTTACCAATACATCATTTTGCATCTTTTCCGTGGGACTATGGCCTGTAATTTTCTTGTAATGTCCTTATCACGCTTTAGTAACAAGGTTATGCTGGCCTCATAAAAGCAGCCAGGGAGTGTTCCCTCTTTTTTTTTTTTTTTTTGATGTTTGTAATATTTCCCTTATAAAGCCATGTAGGCTCAGAAATTTTGCTTTGGAAAGGATTTTAACTCCAAATGTCATTTCTTTAATAGATACAGGAGTACTCAGCTTTTATCATGTCTTAGATAAGGTGTTTTATTAAAAAGTGCCCATTTCAGGGTGCCTGGGTGGCTCAGTTGGTTGAGTGGCCAACTCTTGATTTCGGCTCAGGTCATGATCCCAGGGTCATGGGATAGAGACCCACGTCAACCCCCTGCTTGGAATTCTTTCCTTCCTCTGTCCCTCTCCCCTGCTTGTGCATGCACACTCATGCACGCGTATGCGTGCACGCTCTATGTGTGTGTGTGTGTGTGTGTGTGTGTATAAATAAAACATTTTTAAGGCCCATTTCATCTGAATTTTCAGCCATTACCAAAACTATTCACAAAAACATCTTAAAATCTTTTACATGTCTGTGGAATATACAGTGATAACACCTTTTTCTTCTCTGGCACTGGTAATATCATACACCATTAAGGTTCATACCCACTCTCAAAAAAAAAAACAAAACCAACAACAACAACAACAAAACCTCCCCTGGGGGTGCCTGGGTGGCTCAGTCGGTTGGGCGCGAGTCACTCACATCTCATGGTTTGTGAGTTCAGAGCCCCGCATCGGGCTCTGTGCTGACAGCTCGGAGCCTGGAGCCTGCTTCAGATTCTGTGTCTCTCTCTCTCTCTCTCTCTCTAAGATGAATAAACTTAAAAAAAAATTTTTTTTAAATAATCTCTCCTGTATATGACACACATCCACTATCACAAGAATATTCTCCAGCAGCATTATCCATAGAAGAGGCAGAGCAAGTGGAGTATGTAAACAATCCGGCAAGTCCCTCTCAACAGCTTTTATCACCAGAAACAACCACACCTGAGTAAAAGGAGACACTAACTGAAAGTTAATAGGTATTTATAATGCTCTAGGGTGGCCAGCAAGCACTCAAAGGAAAAACACCAAGTAGGGTTTGTAACCTAGGATACCCACCTCCAAGGTGGCCATAGGGAAAATTCAGGGGGCCATGAACCTATAAATTCTCTCATACATCTTTATTTTCATGAACCTCTAACTGAAATGCAGGATTTCATTTACTATACACGTGGACAACAAACCATACTAATAAGAGCAGTTCTGGCAACTTCCTCACCAGTAAAAGTCAGATACCTTCATACCATAGTGCACCTGCTGCAAATACCTTGAAATATCATTTAGTGCACCTCCAGTCCACCTGGAGGACTCAGTTGAACGTCCACCTTCAGCTCAGATCATGATCTAGCAGTTTGAGTTCAAGACTCACGTCAGGCTCTGTGCTGACAGCTCGGAGCCTAAAGCCTGCTTTGGATTCTGTGTCTCCCTCTCTCTCTGCCCCCCCCACTTCAAAAATGGATTAAACATTAAAATTTTTTTTTCTAGGGGAGCCTGGGTGGTTCAGTCGGTCAAGCATCCGACTTTGGCTCAGGGCATGATCTCATGGTTTGTGAGTTCGAGCCCTGTGTGGGGCTCTATGCTGACAGCTCAGAGCCTGAACCCCACTTTGGATTCTGTGTCTCCCTTTCTCTCTGCTTCTCCCCTGCTCACACTCTGCCTCTCTCTCCTTCAAAAATAAACAAACATTCAAAAAATAATTTGAAAATTGGCTTCTCCAGGGGTGCCTGGGGGGCCCAATGGGTTAAACATCTGACTCTTGGTTTCACCTCAGGTCATGATTCATGAGTTTGAGCCCTGCATCAGGTTCAGCACTGACAGCACAGAGCCTGCCTGGGATTGTCTCCCTCTCTCTCAAAAAAAATAAACATTTTTTTTAAAAAATTGGCTTCCCCTAACTCCAAAAAGGTCCATGGCAACCCCCCCCCCCAAAAAAACAGGGAAAAATCTACAAGGAATCAAGGATTTCACCTGTTAGGAATTCTAGTGCAACAATTAAGGAGCACCTCACCTTGGCCAGGCCCTGACCTGCAAGCAGGAAACACACTGATAAGTACCACCTAGGCTGGCTAGTTCCTGATGTTACCAGAGTTCCCACAAACATCTAGCCTCCCACAATAACTGCTCTCTCCAGAGACTTGGCCTTCACCTTAGTCCATCTAACCTGCTTCCCAAGGAGGGAGCAAAATAAGCAGTAGATACAGCACAGGCTTTGATCTAGAAAAGGGAGTGTAAAACTCGGCCCTGAAATTTACCAGTTTGTGCCACTGGCATCTCCTCCGAGTCTTTTCTTCTGCTGTGAAAAGGGATAACACCATCTATCCTCCCCAGTGGTTTTAAGGTTTAAAAATAATGGGTTTAAAGCACCTGACAAGCGCATCGTCATTGTTAATATTAGTTGAATCGTTCAGGACAGAACTGACTGTCCCTATCCTCTACTAATCACAGGGACTGCCACAGAGAAAAGTGAGAATTATTACAGGAAAGATGGAGCATTACGAATGGAAGGAAAAAAACACTGTACTTATAAAAACCACCACCTCCTCAGTGAAGCCCTTCTTCTCATGTTCCCATCGCACTTAATCAAGTAAGTACTTGTTAGCACCTAAGTGCCTAGCTCTGCGAATGAATGAGGAATACAACATAGAAATATTGAGTCTCATTTCCATAAAATGCAAACCACCAAGGACGCCAACTTCTAGTTGGCCCTGAAAGGAAGCAGCACATTTCTTAACACCAAGGCCACCCCAGTACCTGGCCCGCCCACTTTGGTGAGAACTGCGGGGAGGAGGGCCTTTCCAAGTAAAGACCTGTGCCCCTGGAGGCTAGACTTCGAAGAGGGAAACTGAGTCTGAAGAATAGAAAGCAAAATAAATCTCTAACTTTGGGGGGGGGGGGTCACTGGAGCCGCAGCAGTAGGGCAGGCGCACGTCTAACACCGCCGAGGAGACCAGAGGGAACCGGGGACCAAGCCCGGGGAGAGACCGCTGGCGGGGACGTGCGCGGACTCGGCGGGGCCTGCGGGAGCCCCGCCACCACGCCCGGAGGCCGGCCTGGCACGGGGCGCAGGGCCCGCCGCCTTTGTCTCCACCGCGCGACGGGGAGCCTCCTCTGCCCCGCCCCCGGGCACGGAAGCAGGAACCCGAGTAGGAAACGGAAAGCTCCTGGAGCATTTGTTTCTCAAGGGAGTACACCGAAGCACGAAAGTCAACACCTAACCTCCCCGGGACCCGCTGCGGTCCCCGGCTACCAACCTCCGGGCTGTCCCGGGCAGCGGCGGCGGCGTTCACGCGCGCCACGAGTCCCCAACAACCCTCTCGGCACTTCCGAGTCCCGGCGGCTGCGGCGGCGGCCCGCTTCCCGGGAAGCCGCCCTCTTCCCCGGGAGCGGCGGTTGGAGGAGCTGCCCGGCGCACGTGCTCGGAGAGCGCGCCCCCGCCGCCGCGCCCGCGCGCCCTCGGCTCCGGGCGGCCCGGCTCGGACACGCGCAGCGCTCCGGGAACGGGGACGGCCGGCCTCTCGTCTCCGGGTGTGCGGGGCTCCGACGGAGGGGGACCTCCGAACTCCCCGGCTCGCCCGCGCGGGGAGGGCCCGGGTTCCTGTGCTGAGCGGCGCGCTGGCCTGTCCCCTAACCGTTTGCTAGTTGCAGGCTAGCACTTTCGGAGCGGAAATCACCTGAAACTCCAGGTGGGCTCTAAATCCAGCCCAGTGGTCCCCACGGGCGAGAGGAGGTGGCTTGGTGGAGTGGAAAGAGGGCGGCCTTTGCGGCCCGGCTGCTTGACCCTCTTGCCGGGAGAACTTAGCCCCTGTGAGCCTCCCAGCCCTCCTCCGTCTAGCGGAAATAAGCTCCCCTGCTTTCCTGGAGAATAAGTAAAGACCGAATGGGATGAACGGTATCACCTGTAAAGCAATTTACGAAGATAATCACCACTGCAAAACTGTATGCCAGTGATTTAGAATGGGCTATAAAAACTGGAAGCGACTTCTGAGCGCTGTTACCCAGAAGACGCCAAGTCTGCCAGAGTTGCACAGATTTACCTGAGCAAGAGAATCACCTGGACTCTTGTTAAAATCAGAGGCTTCTGGATCCCTCTTCGAACCAATGGAATCAGACTCCCCAGGGAAGGGGTGTCTCAGGTGGCTCTATGTAAATGTGGATAACTCTGCCTTAGGCAGCAGGGAAACACAGAGACTCTAACTTTAATCTAGCAGTCATTGAAATAGTCCAGGAGGTTATCTTTCTGATTGCAAAATTCTCTGAGAAACTAGAGTATAAACTCTCTCAGAGCAGGAACTATCCTCTCTTTCAGCTCCCACCATCCCTGTTCCCAACGGCTAATATATGATGGTGTTAGGTAAGCAGGTGTTAATATTCCAGCCCCAAGTAGAAGCGCCAGATGTATCAAATAAAAACACAGGCTGCCCAATTAAAATTGAATTTCAGATGAACAGCCAATACTTTTGCAGAATCAGGATGGCCCATGCAACATTTGGGATATACTTACACTTTAAAAAGTATTCGTTGTTCATCTGAAATTCAGTTTAATTGGGCATTTTATCTGGGAACCTGCACCCTCACAGTAGAGAGTGATAGAGTAACAGCTCAGGTAGTGGCAGACTCAGGGACAGGAATGAGACTCCTACCTTATTTCTAAATGACATTAGCAGACAATAATGTAGGTTCCCTGTCATTTACACTTAACCCCTTTCTACACAACATATTCACCTGAAAAAAATAAATAAATAAATAAAGGCAGATGTAATCCTAGGTAAATTAGAAACATCAGTCGAAAATAGTCAAAAAGTAAAGGGAAGCAATAGACTAGGAAAAGTATTTGCAGGCACTATGATACAGAGTGTTAGTATTATATATGGATTAAATAGGAACTCATTTGAAGTCAATTGCAGATGAGCAAGTCACAGAAATAAGGAATCCAGTAAAAAAAAAAAATAGTTGGGATATACAATTAGGAAACAAATATATTGCAAAAAGCTTCAAGAAATACAAAGTAAAATAAGAACACATTTTCACATACCAACTTGGCAAAAATTAATAAATGACATTAAAGACTGGCAAAGGTGCTGTGGGATAGCACTCACACACAACTTTTTACGTAGGTAATGAATTTGGTAATATCAAAACCCTTCAAATGTATCAAAACTCCTAATGTTTAAACTTTTTACTATAGATGCTGGAGAGGATGTGGGGAAACAGGAACCCTCTTGCACTGTTGGTGGGAATGCAAATTGGTGCAGCCGCTCTGGAAAGCAGTGTGGAGGTTCCTCAGAAAATTAAAAATAGACCTACCCTATGACCCAGCAATAGCACTGCTAGGAATTTACCCAAGGGATACAGGAGTACTGATGCATAGGGGCACTTGTACCCCAATGTTTATAGCAGCACTCTCAACAATAGCCAAATTATGGAAAGAGCCTAAATGTCCATCAACTGATGAATGGATAAAGAAATTGTGGTTTATATACACAATGGAATACTACGTGGCAATGAGAAAAAATGAAATATGGCCTTTTGTAGCAACGTGGATGGAACTGGAGAGTGTGATGCTAAGTGAAATAAGCCATACAGAGAAAGACAGATACCATATGGCTTCACTCTTATGTGGATCCTGAGAAACGTAACAGAAACCCATGGGGGAAGGGAAGGAAAAAAAAAAAAAAAAGAGGTTAGAGTGGGAGAGAGCCAAAGCATAAGAGACTATTAAAAACTGAGAACAAACTGAGGGTTGATGGGGGGTGGGAGGGAGGGCGGGGTGGGAGGGAGGGCAGGGTGGGTGATGGGTGTTGAGGAGGGCACCTTTTGGGATGAGCACTGGGTGTTGTATGGAAACCAATTTGACAGTAAATTTCATATATTAAAAAATAAAAAAATAAAAAAATAAAAAAAATAAAAAAAAACTTTTTGAATTCTGTTTATGGGAATAAATCCAAAGGAAATTATACATAATGTAGAAAAATGCTCTTTGTGAACAAAGATTTTAGTTTTAACTTCTATCATTTTTATTTATTTAATCACAAGGAAAATATATGATAATGTATCTGAATTTTCCAAAAATAAAGGAGAAATTAAACTAAAATATATGCACTCTCCAATCTACTAGATACACAGGTTTTTAAAATAATGGTTACTGTTCATGTATAATATGACCAGACTATATATTTTTTTAATGCTGTGTGTGGAAAAAAGACTGGAAATGACTAGAAAGGAAATAAGGTTAAATTTGGGTGGTGGGACTTGCTTTATTTTTAATTTTTCCACATTTTTTATTAAACACAAATTAATTTTATAATAGAAGATTAATGTGTTACCCCTGAAAAAAACAAACAAAAAACTTTTCTTACCATAAAGTTAGTTTTATGGACTCTAGAATCTCACTTTTACATAATCATATACTGAGTTGAGGCTGTCTAAATATTAAAAGCTCCTTAAAACATTTTCCCTAAAGATAAACACCTTAACAAACTCTGCATGTTATCTGTTAACCTAGGGACTATCCTTAGCCAATTCCTAGTCCTGTGCTGAATTTCTCAACTTAGTCAATCACATAAGTGTATGCAAATTAAAGTGCCATAAATATTTCATAAAATTCAGCAAGTCATATGAGGCCTTGGGTTTTTCTCCCCTTGAATTACGTTCTGAAAAGGGACAAGCTTAATAGCATTGACCTTTTTATTTTTTATTTTTTGGTAGTAAAATACACACATAACATTTACCATCTTAACCATTTGTAAGGGTACAGTTCAGTAGTGTTAAATTCATTCACGATGTCATGCAACTCTAGACTCTTGCGACTCTGTACCCATTAAACAGTAACTCTCTGCTACCCTCAGCTCCTGGCAGCCCCCATTCAACTGTCTCTGAATTTGACTTCTCTAGGTACCTCATACACATCAACCATACAGCATTTGTCCTCTTGTGAGTGGCTTATTTCACTTTGTATAATGCCCTTAAGACTCAGCCTTGCAGCCTGTGTCAGAATTTCCTTCCCTTTCAGGCTGAATAATGTTCCACTGTATGTATATACATTTTTATCCATTTATCTGTAGGTGGACACTTGGGTCCTTTCTACCTTATGGCTGTTATGAATCATGCTTCTATGAACATGGGGATACAAATATCTCTTCTCTGAGACTCTGCTTCCAATTCTTTTAGATATATACCCAGAAGCAGAATTGCTGGATCACATAGTAATTCTATTTTTAATTTTTTGTGGAATCACCATACTATTTTCCATAGCAGGGGCACCATTTTACATTCCCACCAAGAGTGCCAAGGATTCCAATTTCTCCACCTCCTCACCAATGCTGTTATTTGCGGCTTTGTTGGTTTTTTGAGAGCAGCCATCCTAATAGGTGTGAGGTAATATCTCATTGTAGTTTTGATTTGCATTTCTCTAATAATTAGTGAGGCTGACCATCTTTTCGTGTGCTTATTGACCATTTACATGTCTTCTTTGGAGAAATGTCTATCCAAGTCTTTTGCTTGTTTCTTAACCAAATTATTTGTCTTTTTGTTGTTGAGCTGCAGTTATTTCTATTATTTGGGATATTAACCCCTTATCAGATACACAATTTACCGGTATTTTCTCCTTTTCCATGGGTTGCCCTTTCACTCTGTAGCCTGAGTCCTTGGATGCACAGAAGATTTTAGTTTTGATGAAGTCCAGTTTATGTAGTTTTTCCCTTTGCTTGCTTGGGCTTTTGGTGTCATATCCAAGAAATCATTGTTAAATCTACTGTCATGAAGTTTTTCTGCTACATTTTCTTCTAAGAGTTTTATAGTTTTAGTTCTTAAGTTTTGGTGATGGATCCATTTTGAGTTAATTTTTGTATATGGTGTAAGGTAAAGGTCCAAATTTATTCTTTTGCATGTGAATATCTTTTGCATGCAGTTTTCTCAACACCATTTGTTGAAAAGCACAGACATCTTTTAAAGGCCAGGGTTTAGAGTGAGGGGTATTGTCTGGGTCTTAACACTGGGAGAAAAGTTGGGGTTATTTAGAGGAGGGGAGAAAAAAGGGGAGGATTTTCTTCCCCTCT
Source organism: Neofelis nebulosa (assembly GCF_028018385.1). Classification (NCBI taxonomy): domain Eukaryota; kingdom Metazoa; phylum Chordata; class Mammalia; order Carnivora; family Felidae; genus Neofelis; species Neofelis nebulosa. Next base: position 39,200,193 of record NC_080796.1, read on the forward strand.
CTCCAATACTTCACACATATGCGAAAATGAGGCTTTCAAAGATCTGCGCCAGCCTTTGAGCAAAAGTATCAGAGTTCTGGGGCTCCCTGACTTGGAGCTGAAGCAGCCACTCCCAGAGCCAGAAAGCCAGAGCTGCCTTCCCTTGGAAGGCTTTTGTGAAGCCAGAGAGAATCCTCCCTGGAGTTGAGAAGCAAACTGAGGCTAAAGTAAATTGACCAAAATTAATGAAAATTGAAGTTTGAAAAGGGAAACTAATCTGTATTTCTTTAAGAACAAATGTATCAAAATTAGTATGTAAATGTGGGTAATTAACGGTCAGTCACTTTTTATGCCATTATTTTAATCCCAAATTGTCAATCAGGCCTGCACTGGGAGTGTTTTCTCTCTGATCCTATCCAGACAGGCAGCCACTGTCCACACTGTAGGGCTGGTACTTAGGAAAGATTAGCCAGGCCAACTCTTCTTTGTGAATTCAACGATGACTTAGCCATAGAAATAATATCCCTTAAACAGGGGCACAAATAGTTGTTAAGACTTAATTGATAAAGGCTGAAAGATAAAGGACAGAATTTCTAATTATGAAGTTCCAGGCACAGGCATTCACGTGGAGCTATTGAGAAGCATTAAGGGCTTTCCCAACCCTCACCACGGGGCACAGGCTCTCATCTGTTCCACCTATAAGGATGTTGGAGCTGGTTTATGGTGATCCCCAGTAGTCAACATCAAACAAGCATTTCTTTGTCCAGCCTCTACTTTACACACAGCACAAAACTAAATGCTAGGGGACTTTTGTGGGTTGTTTTTGTTTTTGTTTTTAATGAAAAAAACAAAAAAGACTTGCCTTGCAGGAAGTTGCAGCCTAGCTGGGAACTCACCAAGTATACACAAAACAACTAGTAAATAAGAAGCACATCTGAAATAATACAGTTCATACTACCCACATATGCTCAAGAATGCAGTCATATCAATAGCCTGCACAATGCAGAGCACTGTTCAATGTCATCTTATCCAAGAACATTTCCCTGACCACCCTGGTAAAATTAACCCCTGTCCAGATACTTTCTATTTCATTGCATTATTCTTTTATATTCTCCTAGAACACTACCACTCTCTGAACTTGTCTTGGTTTTTTTTTAACATATTTATTATCTAACTCGGCATTATTCAGAGTACTTGCAAGACATAATATATTAGTAGATTGTAAAATAAAGCTATGGGTCCCAGCAGACTTAATTTTTTTTTAACAAAATAGAATACAGGAGAATAGAGAATCAAATATGATAGCAAAGGGTAGATAATATGAGAACACACCATTGGATTTTAATAAAGGATTGTGAACTTTGGGGGCACCTGGGTGGTTCAGTCGGTTAAGCATCTGACTTTTGATTTTGGCTCAGGTCATGAGCTCAGGGTAGTGAGATCGAGCCCTACATTGGGCTCTGCCCTAAGCATGGAGCATACTTACAATTCTCTCTCTCTCTCTCTCTCTCTCTCTCTCTCTCTCTCTCTCTCTCCTCCCTCTCTCTCTGACCCTCCCCTGCTTGCTCTTTCTCTCTCTCTAAAAATAAACAAAAACAAAAAAAGAATTGTGAACTTTGTCAGAAATACTGCATCCAATTGCTCTGAACAGAATTAGGAGAGATAATGCAAGGCTATGACAAATATCAGCTAACACAGGAAAACTCTATCTTCTAACAAAATCTCATTTGATTATCTAGTATATGATGTGAATGTGACCATCACCATTACAGGACAGTTAACAGAATTTATATTTTATAGTAACATTAATCAGGCTTCATTGTAAAGCATTTTTTTTTTCTGAAAAGACATTACCAAGTAATATATGTATCAGGTTTGCATCAAATATATATTTTATGAAATTAGCATGAACTTCTCTTTCACGGGATTTCTCCTTACTTTTAGAAAAGGATGATGAAGTGAAAATTAGAGGGATGCCCAAGTTCAACCTCCAGATATCTACATCTGTAACGAGCGACAATGTTGAGGTGCATGCTTTAAAAAAAAAAAGAAGAAGATACAAGACTATAAAGTCTTCAGAATGTCTTTTTAGGGGTGCCTGGCTGGCTCAGTCAAGGAACATACGACTCTTTTTTTTTTTTATGTTTATTTTTGAAAGAGACAGAATGTGAGCAGGGGAGGGGCTGAGAGAGAGGGAGACACAGAATCTGAAGCAGGCTCCAGGCTCTGAGCTGTCAGTACAGAGCCCGACATGGGGCTTGAACCCATGAACCACGAGATCATGACCTGAGCCAAAGTTAGACACTCAACTGACAGCCACCCAGGTGCCCCAGCGAGTCTTGATGTCAGGATTGTGGGTTCGAGCCCCACGTTGGATATAGAGATCACTTTTAAAAAAAATCTTTAAAAAATATTTTTAATAAAAAAAATTAAATGTTTTTTCATTGTGTAAAAATCCAACAAAAGTGACAAACCCCAGTATATTATGTTGTAATGACCCCTTCAAAACTAACAGGACACTGAGAAACAGCACACGACTTGTCAACAAGCCCCACAAACACTTTTTGGACGAAAAATTATTGGCACAATTTCTTAGTAGTTCTACAGACTGTTAATGAGATTTAGTTGCATATGATTCAGCAAAAGAAAAATGGCTCATACAGATGTTTAAAAATTACTCTTCTAATATAACTAGATATGATACATGTGATGTATAATGTGAAGTTGGCTAATAAAATTTACAACTCTTTGGTATAATACAATTTCTAGTTAAATCTGTGGAACCGTAGAAACTTCTAAAGCCATGCTTCTCAGGGTGCCTAGGTGTCTCAGTCAGTTAAGCATCTGACTCTTGATTTCAGTTCAGGTCATGCATGATCCCAGGGTTGTGGGATTGAACTCCGAATTAGGCACTGAGTGTGGAGCCTACTTAAGATTCTCTCTCCCCCTCCCTCTGTCCCTCCCCTGTCTCAAAAAAAGAAAAAAAAAATTTAAAGCCATGCTTTTCATGTGGTTAAAATCCAATATAGAGCTTGTGATCCATCCTGGAAAAGAGTACAGATGCTGTGAGTTATTCAACTTTTCTAGTTTCTGCAAGATGACAAGGGATGTTGTATGTTTAAATTTAACCTCACACACACTGGATCAGATATATTTACAAAACTGGAAAAAAATGACTCATTGGTCAATATCTATTAAACTGGAAAAATAGTAAAGGAATTAGGAGTGACAGAGACAGCAGATATGGCTAGAAAGCATAACAGAGCGATTAAAATCTTGTTAAAAGCTACCAAAAACACTTGTGCTTTAAAATCAGCATCAATAGGAATTAAACTTGGCATCTCTAGAAATAGTTGTGCTGAATTTCATGGAAGCGTTAGAAAAACCATGGCAAAGTTTATTGAATTCATTAAAGAGAGAGAGCTCATTGAACAAAATATTGATGTGCTTTGCTCAGATTGGTGCAAACCAGACACTCATGCTGAAGTTCATTGATTGTCCTAAGGGGACCTAACGGGAAGTCTTAGACAGGGTGAATAAACTCAGAAATGACAATAACATTTTTCTAGTTGAAAAGCAATCTCATTTGGTGAACAATCTCATTTTTGAAGACATGTTTGGGATTTTAAATTAGTATATTTAACTGATGATATTGATATTTTAAATAACTCCCATTTATAACTTTAGGGAGAAAACAATGTAATTTAGCAAGTCAAACATACCCAAGATTCCAAAAGACATTTTGTTATGGCGAGTAAGACTTAAAAGCTATCACCTTAGCTCCTAATTGTTCCCAATACTGCTGCAGCACATTGAAAAAGAAATTATCGATAAATACAGGGACTGAAATAAAGTTAAGGATACTGTTATATTTTACCCCTCAGTTTCAAATTTGTGATCACGGTTTTCCAGAAAAGAAATTATAAAATTAGGGCACATTTTTTCAGATGAAAGGAAAACATTTTTCCTTTGAAACTCATTGACCCAAACTTGGTGCCCCAAAGGGGCAAGTGAATTATTGCTGCTTTATTCTTCATTTGCACTAAAAAATGATCACAAGACATTAAGTGCATCCTGACTGTAGAGTAAGATTACAGAAGAGTTTCCTTTGCTAGGTAAAAAGAATTCATCGCTATTATTACCACTGACAATAAACAAATGTATGAGCCAGTATCTTCAACCTTTAAAACTTATTAATACTAAGGACAGACATAGGCTCATGAGTTTATGCACAAAGTATTTGTCTTTGTCCTAAGGAATAAACTTAGAAGAAAAGAAGCACACCTGGAGCATTAAATAAAATCTTGCCTAACTCTTGATTTGTATTGCTTATTTGGGAATTTTTTCTATGCTGCATTCAAGGATCGATAACAATATTTTATGTTTTTAGTTTTTTATATGTAATAAGAGTAAGTATTGTTCCACCACACTTACGATTCTGTTGTGTGGGGCAGGGGAGGGAGAGAAAGCATGTACTTCATTGTTGTGCAAAAAGTATTTCTTACTGGGAGGTGTGATTTAATGTTTTTTTTAATGTTTATTTATTTTTGAGAGAGGGAGACAGAGCACAAGCTGGGAAAGACTGGGAAAGAGCAGAGAGAGGGATACACAGAATCAAAAGCAGGCTCCAGGCTCTGAGCTGTCAGCACGGAGCCTGATACGGGGCTTGAACTCATGAACCACGAGATCATGACCTGAGCCAAAGTCAGACGCTTAACAAACTGAACCACCCAGGCACCACTCAGAGGTGTGATTTAAAAGAAGGTTGAGGGGCTCCAGGGTGGCTCAGTCGCTTAAGCATCTGACTCTTGACTTCAGCTTAGGTCACGATCTCACAGTTTGTGAGTTCAAGCCCTGCAATGGGCTCTACACTGACAATGAAGGGCCTGCTGGAATTCTCTCTCTCCTCTCTCTGCTCCTCTCTTTCTCTCTCTCTCTTTCTCTCAAAATAAATAAATAAACTTAAATAATAATAATAATAATAAAATAAAAGAAGGTTGAAAAGCACCAATGTCTGCCCTCCCCTGAAACCAGCCCCTCTAGAATATAAACTCCAGAAGGGCGAGAGTTTGATCTGTCCTGTTCACCACTAGTAGCATGTAGTATAGTGCTTAGTATATATTTAATAAATATGTGCTTGCTGGATACACAAACTAACCAAATTGGGAAAAATAATAGTTTGTAATTGCCTTTTGTTTGTATTACCCAAGCATCTTTCTTCCTTTTATAGATATGTGTTTTAGAAAAAAAGGAGAAATTACTACAGTCATTTCTGTTAAGGGTCTGCAGGCTGCCAAGAACTAGGAAGGACTCCCAGTCCCTTCTAGTTTGGGAAAAGATTGTGGATGACCTTGAGTTTTAGGGCTCAGGGAGCCCTGGATGGGAAATGACTGAGAGCTGCAGAAGGGATCACGTGCAGGTCTAACACAGTTGACAATAAAACCATTACTTTTCAAACTGAGTAGAAAGCAGCCATGCTTTGACGAGGCAGTTGAGCCCTTTTAGAGCTGAAAGATACAGTCTAGTCCCCCTCCCTCATTTCATAGATGAAGCACAAAGAAAGAAACAGACATGAGAAATGGTCTTCAGGTGTGCAGGGAAGGGACAGATTCATTTTTGTTTCCTTTTTATAAAATGGGGATAATATTTGTGCCATATCATAGATATACTATAATGATTAACTGAAATAATAAATGCAAGAGACCAAGCACAGTACCTGACCCATAATATACACTGAGTCATTATTAGCTATGATTGTTACTATTGCCAAAAGAACATATAACGCTTGGAAATGTTCAGTGAGGTTTTATTTCCTTGTGCTTCCTTACACTATTTCCTCTACCACTCTGTCATATTCTATACACATTGTTCTCAGACTGAGAGTGGAAAAGCTGAAAATAAAAAGTCTGTTGAATGTCTGAATGGATTTATTTTAAACTCATAGTAGAGACAACATCTTGAAAGACAGGACTTTCTTTTATTCTGAAAGCTGTGCATTTTGAGAAAGAACAAAAATGTGTGTGGAACTGTTTCCTGAGTTTTGGTTTGGGACCCCGCGCCCACCCCATGAGCCAAACCCCAGGGGAAGGGAACAATAGAAACCTACGATTAGGGCAGTGTTTTTCAAATTGTGGGTTGAGACTTACTCTTGGATCATAAAATGCCTTTATTTGTTGGGTTAAAACCAGCATTAAAAGAAAAGAAATAGAATGGAATAGAAAATACCAGAGTATACTGCAAGGAGTAATGCTAAGTATTATTTCATGAAGCTGTTGTTTCATTTGTGTTGTGTGCATGTACTTAGCCATGATGTAAACTATGTTCCCTATTGTAGTCACAGCCAATGAAATTTGTATATCACCAGGGATGTTATAGCAGAGGGCACGTGCGTCACTCCTCTCAGAATGTCCCAGGGAGAACAACAGCTGCTCAGAGAATTGCCATGTCCAGAATACTGTTGAAGAGCAAAGTAGTCATGGTCTAAGGTGGCTGCCAGAGCCCCAAGCACCTTGGCAAAGTGGGGAAAGGTCTAGAAGGTTACTGTGGCCGCCAAGAAGGATGGATAAGAAGTCCTGAGCCAGCCAAATAGAACTGAAAAGGGGCGCCTGGGTGGCTCAGTCGATTAAGCGACCAACTTCGGCTCAGGTCATGATCTCTCAGTTCACGGGTCCCAGCTCTGTGTCAGGCTCTGTCCTGACAGCTCACAGCCTGGAGCCTGTTGCAGATTCTAGGTCTCCCTCTCTCTCTGCCCCTCCCCCACTCGCATGCTCTGTCTCTCAAAAAATGAATAAAGGTTCAAGAAAAATGTTAAATATAAAAGACATAGCACTATACAATTATGTAGAAAACAGACCTGCCCAGAGAACTAGAAAACAAAGCTTATTTTTGAATCCTAATACCCTGGGTTAGTGCCTGTAAACGGATCGAAAAAATCAAACAGAAGCAGCTGAGTTTACCTTGAATCAGGAAAGACTACATTTTCTGCTGCCAAGCCGGCACTGGAGGTTGAGATGCCGGTCTGAGGTCAGTTCTAGGAAAATAAAGTTACATCTTTGAATACCAGGGGCTGTGACTGTATAAAACATCAAACCTGACACACTATTACTAATGAGGCCTTCAGTTTTGGCAATGAGAAGGTCCCGAGCAATCTCTAAAAGAGCAGTTTCCATGGAATGGTTAGGACGCAAGCCAGATGGGAATGTGGGGTAAGGACAGAGTGGTCAGCCTAAACTGCTCTTTGGAGACACTGTTCAAGTGGAGAAACCTAAGTTAAGGTTTCTCCAGGCAGAATTTGCAGGCACATGAGAAAGGCTCACGCAGAGCTATCTTGGGTAAAGGGAGGAACTAGGGCTAAAGGTAATTTCCAATGTGGTACACATTGGATACATTTTGTTTTCAGGTGAACACATAAAATTAGCAAAGGAAAGGTGATGTCACGCAGTGGTACCACACATTTCGGCACCTGCAAGATGGAGTGTATAAAATTGGGAGAGGTGTCAGTAATGGTGTGTGTCTGACCACAGCTGATCTCCCAGTGCCATCTCCTTCTTGGGGCCCAGAACTCAGAGATCTATAAATATGGGGGACCCTGTGGGATGGTTCCAGGGTGCCTCCTCCTAGGAGCCTCATTCCATGGTATGGCCCAAACCCCTCGTCACTGAAACCCCATTGCCCAGGGGCTGCTGAGTTTTGCAGACCTTGTTCTCTGGTCACCATTTCGCCGTTCCTTTTCTGTGTCCTCTACCCGTTTCTCTGCCCAAGGGGCAATTCTGTCAAGGACTCCAATGGAGAGTTCAAAACTGAGGCGAGGAATCTCTGCCAAACAAGTCTCTCAAAGGCTGACCTTTCTCAGGACACAAGGGCTGTGTGTCTGACCCTGGCACTCATCCACTCTCCCCACCCCCACCCTCTAGTCCAAGGCGGCTCTGAGGAGGCAGCCATGACGTCACTTCCTTCCTCTGGATCAGGGCCGCCAGGCCTCACACGGGCAGCCTTCGGCCACCGAGCCCAGCGGAAGTGGAGCAGCGACAGAGCTGGGCACGCCCTCGTGCCCACCCTCCTTTCTCGCCTGGCTCACCTTCCAGGGCGGGTCGCAGGCGTCTTGAAGAAGTGGGCCGTCTTCAGAGTAGCCGGTGCCTGCAGTTTCCCTTCAGAAGCTACGGGGCCTGCAGTGACGAAGAGACTCCACTAGGTGGCCGCACAAGACCTTGTTTGTTTGGTGTAGGTGCGGAGGAGCTGGTGGCAAGAGACACTCTTGCCAGCCAGCCACTTCTCACTGCGTGTGTGTGTGTGTGTGTGTGTGTGTGTGTGTGTGTGTGCGCGCGTTGTTACGGGGTGCTCACTGGGCAGAACAGAGAGGCAAAAACAGAAGTTTAAGAAAAGCCAGCATCAAAACACCTAAATTTACAAAACAGTTAAGTAATGGGTTATTCACGCCTATTAATTAGAAGGAGCTCAGAGTTAATAAGGAGCAGAATTCCCTTAATACCTTTAATCATTTTTAGATCATCAGTTGTTTGGCAGAGAAAGTGTTAGCCTACTAACATTACTGCCTACTGAGAATGAACCAAGAGTGAGGATGTGAGACCTGCACACCTCTAAGAGTCTGATTTGTACATTCCTTTTCATTCATAATCAGAAATTTAATGAGTGTCTACTACGTGCTACAGGATGACTAGGCTCTGAGGACACAGCTGTGAACAAGACTGACAAGACCCCAGTATTCTCACAGTTTAACTTACATTTTGGAAAAATGCATACATGTATTCAAGATTGCGTACGTTTTCTCCAGTTCTGTTATTCTATGATTCCATGACCGTACTTTTCCCTTGCCTGGCCCTCACATGTAGAAGTATGGGCTAATAAGACACAGTTAACCCACCAAAATTAGATGCACACATGTTTCCTGGAGGAAGGTTGAGATATAATTTCCAGTACTTGGTCATTATACCATCAGGGGTTCCATGAAGAAACAATGCCGTGGAATTTCCAAGCCTCTCCTCTTTATCCATCACCCACATTTTAAATGATCTGCCAGAGCCAAGACGTACCATCTGAGATGTGGACCATTCCTGGGGCAGAAAGAGCAGTGTGCGTGCTCAAGAACAAAGACTTAAGTACTCAATTGGAAAATAAGCAAGAATACTAAGAAGTCTGTGGAATAACTCAGAATACAAAGGTGTGGCATTTTTAAGCACTGCCAAATGTATTTCTCTAGCCAAGTCAAACATGATACAATGGAAGCTAGCTTCCAGACTCCCTACATGAGAAAGTACAAATCCTAGATTCAGTGTGGAAATCCCCCATGGATCAGGGAGTTGTCTGGCTTGATCTACAAGAGGTCGGGATATGTTTTGCATGCATGTGTGCATGCATGCATGTGTGTGCACAAGCACAGATGAGAGCTAGAAGAAAGACTATTCATGTGGAATCATGGAACAACAGAACCAGAAGAGCTCATTTAATCCATCATCTTAGGGTTGTAGAAATTGGGCCTACAAAAGGGAGGATTGTGCTTGAGACCACAGACATGAGACTATAACCCAGTATCTTGTCTCCCAGTTCTCAACTTGTCTATTTTCTCTGTTCTACAAGTGTTATAGAGGTGTGAGTTGCCTTTCATATTTGAATTTACTTGATTTTCCTTGACACTCTGTATTGGTTAAGTGGTGGTCTCCCTCCTCTCCAAAGGATATGTCTACCTGGAACCTGTGAATGTGACCTTCTTTGGAAAAAGGGTCTTTGCAGATATAGTTAAGGATCTTGAGATGAAATTTTCCTTAATTAGGGTGGTCCTTGAATCTAATGGCAAGTGTCTTTACAGCTGTTTTAGGACAGAAGACATATCGAAAACAAAGTGATATGAAGACAAAAGCAGAGATTGGGTGATGCCTCGACAAGCCAAAGAATGCCGAGGATTGCCAGCAGTCACCAGAAGCTAGGAGAGAGGCATGGAAAGGATTTTCTTGTGGAACGTCCAAAAGAAACCAACTTTGCTAACACTTTGATTTTGGACTTCTGACCTCCAGACTTACAAGAGAATAAATTTCTATTGTTTGGAGCAGTTTGTTACAGCAGCTGTAGGAAACGAATCCATGTGTATCTCTCAGTTCCCCCTCATTACCTTTTCTTATCTCTTCCTTACCTTGGAAATGAGTTCTTTTAGCACAAGAACACATCCCAGTTATGAGAGGCCATTGCTGTTGGCAGAAGAAAGATTGCTTAGGGATGGTGCTCTTGGAAGAATCTGAAAATGTCAGACACAGAGGAGCCACTAACAAAAACCAGCCCCAGAAACCCTCACTTCCAACGTGATGGTATTAGGAATTGGGGCCTCTGGGAGGTTTCTAAGTTTAGATGAGGTCAAAAGTATAGGGTCCATGATGGGGGTGGTGTCTTTCTGAGAAGAGGAAGAGAACAGAGTTTACACTCACTATCTGTCTTGTGAGGACACAGCAAGAAGGCAGCTATCTGTATGCCAGAAAAGGAGCTCTCACCAGGACCCAATTATGCTAGCACTCTGGTTTTGGACTTCCTAGCCTCCAGAACTGTGCAAAATAAATCCCTGCTGTTTAAGCCACCCCATCCGTGGTGTTTTATTTTTTTTTTTTTAATTTTTTTTTCCAACGTTTTTTTTTTATTTATTTTTGGGACAGAGAGAGACAGAGCATGAACGGGGGAGGGGCAGAGAGAGAGGGAGACACAGAATCGGAAACAGGCTCCAGGCTCCCAGCCATCAGCCCAGAGCCTGACGCGGGGCTCGAACTCACAGACCGCGAGATCGTGACCTGGCTGAAGTCGGACGCTTAACCGACTGCGCCACCCAGGCGCCCCCCGTGGTGTTTTATTAGAGCAGCCTGAGCTGACTGAGATAGATAGACACAGAGATGCTTCAGCCCTCGTGTACAAATACCCATAAGGTCCAGAAACATAAAAGTCAGTGTTCACAGTTGAGTGGCTGGAGAAACAGCAGAGCATCCCATACAGGCTGATGAGCAGAATGAGGAAAGGAAGGAACTTCGATCCTTTGAGAAAATGGCTCAGATCAACCATGAGCATGGAAATGCTACAGAGAAACAGCAGCCAGTGGTGGTGACCCTGAGGGATTAGGGAGGAGGGATATGAGCTTCCCAGGGGTCCTAGGCAAGCAGCCTCACATTCCACAGAGACACAGACAGACACACAGCCAGGTCCTTGGCATCTGTCCCTATCCTGCCCCTGATTTTCTCACTTGGGATCAGGAGCAGGCCATTTCTTTTCTAGCTCTATGAGGTCTGATCCCAAGTGATGTGGTCACTTAAAACCAGAGTCATGCATTGAAGAGAACGTTCAGGGTCATTCAAAATTTCCTCCCACCCTAGGAAACTGACACTGAAGTCCTTCTAGTCTAACAGGGCTTGCTGCCTTTAGGTTTGCAATGCTCTCTTGCTGCTTTCTTTGGAAAGTCCTTTTATCCCAAGGAAATCTTGCCCCTGGGCTCTGGGCTCGGCCAGTACATACTGACAGGGGCAGGATCTCCTGGGGAAACATGTGGGCTAAGTGGTTTCTGTTACTATCTGTCTATGGTCAATCCCCTGGAAATCCCAGGGGCCATGCACTAGGAAGAATAGGGCAGAAACCTGCAACTGGGTAGCACAGGAAAGGCTCAAAGACCTGTGGTACTTATAACCCAGGTTTGTTGCTTCTTATCCACTCACACAAGTCAGCTTCTAGACCTTAGGTGTGAGGGCTAAGTAGGAGACTCTCATTAACTGAAATTAGTCTATGTATCTGGTCTGGGTGTTCACATGAAGACCAAGGCTAGGCTAGACCAGGCAAGGATGCCATGGCCTGACAGTTACCTGTTCCTGACAGTTAGTATATGTGGTAATATCTCCGTTCAGGGGCTCCTGGGTAGCTCAGTTGGTTGAGCATCCTACTTTGGCTCCAGTCAGGTTCACGGTTTGAGGTCCATGTCAGTCTCTGCATTGAAAGCCTGAAGCCTGGAGCCTGCTTCAGATTCTGTGTCTCCCTCTCTCTCTGCCCCTCCCCTGCTTGTTCTCTCTCTCTCTCTCTCTCTCTCTCTCTCTCTCTCTCTCTCTCTCTGTCTTTCTCAAAAATAAATAAATAAACATTAAAAAATATGTATCTCAGTTCAATTTGTATCATACATAGTCTCAGAGAGACAGGGAAGATCATGGCATTGGCCACGTACAAGTCACCAGAAGAGATCCCTTAGAGTTGGATTGAATCACACAGACATCAAGGAAAATCACAGATATGTGCCACTTTGAGAAACCCAGAATAGGAACTTCTATATAACAGATATACTAGGAAAACAACGATTTTTCACTTTTTTCCCCTAGGGGTGGGATTTGGGGTGGGTAATGACTTTTTGGGGAAGGGTGGGGAGGGTTATACCTCAAGTGAACTTAAAATAGAAGTGGAATGTAAATAATATTAAAGGCCAAATCTATTGCATAATGCCTTCTAGCTTATTTTTCCTTTTCATGTGGTTGTTGGCAAATATCTGGAATGGGAAACAGGATCATCCTTTTGGGAGGCTTTCTCTTTGTGTTTCTCAGTGTTGCAGAAATAAACACACAACTTTAATTTGTTCCCCAAAGAAAGGGATAATAAAAAACAACCACTCAAAACTAGTCAGAATTGCTAGAAGAGCCGGGAAATAGCTTTTGTGGTTGGTTAGTTTGTTTGATTTTCTTTGTAGCTTTCCGGGAAGTATAATGAAGACAGTAGCTACCCTTTGGGTAGCACATTCATTGCAAGGGCCACAGGACTGATGCATTTGCTGAAGCTATCTCTCCGACTGAGCTCCTGGTACCCCCCCCCCCACTTTGGGCTGGGCTCGGAGCTCTTGCTTGAAAAAGTCAATGGTGTCATTCTAAGAAAAGCAGGGCAGCTGCTATGAAACTTGGTTAGAAGTAACATAGTCTAATGAATGCCACCTTGAGCCCAAACTGAGGTTCGTACATGTCAGAGAAGGTACCTAAATGACTAGGTGGCATTTGCAGTCAACTTGCAGGTTTGGAGGATGTGGCTGAAAGAGGAGGAAATTTCATGACCACTGGTGGGGGGAAAATTAAAGGCCAGCATGAGATTTATTCCCTACGTGGCATTTTAGCCTGGTGTTTGAGCCTTATAGAAAAGGTTCTGAGCCAGAGCTATAGGATTGGTCTTCAGGAAGGACTCTCTGTGAGGACTGAAGTTACAGTAGCACTCTTATGTCCCTGTGTGGACAGGGGACACTGGATACAGCTGGAGTCACAGAAAAGGGGATGAACCTGGGGGAAATTTTTTTTTAATGTTTTTTATTTTTATTTTTGAGAGAGCAAGAGACAGAGCATGAGCAGGGAAGGGGCAGAGAGAGAGGGAGATAGAATCCAGAACAGGCTCCAGGCTCTGAGCTGTCAGCACAGAGCCCAACGTGGGGCTTGAAGCCACAAACTGTGAGATCATGACCTGACCGCAAGTTGGATGCTTAACCAACTGAGCCACCCAGGCACCCCCAGTCTGTAGTTTTCAACTGTGCTCTGTAGTAGCCTAAGTTCTGAGATTGGGGGAATAGCTCATGGCAGGTTCTGGCCTCCAACCACCAACTCAACCAACAGCAGTCACTACCTCATCTATTTTCCCTATGGTAAGAAAGTTTTGTAACTTAACAGAAGGTCTTTATAGTTTAATAGAAAGGTCTTGGACTGCCCTGCTTTAGGGTTCTCTTGACTAAGCTTCTTATGACTTGTACATAATAGATTTTCAACGGATTCTATATTTATTTGTATGAACAATCTAGCCAAAAGAGGACTGGAAGTGATAATAACTTTTTATTAATGGATGAGACCAGAGTAAATGATTTGTTTCTAAAATATATTGAAAAGAACAAAGCAATTAAAATATCAAGTGTTGGAAATACTGTTTTATTTCTTTCACACACACCAGAAATGAACGAGCACAAATCTTAATGTGAGACATTTATATTGATTCTTATCATTGGAAATAAGCAAGATAGTGAAAAATCATGAATACATTTGTTACTAACTATATTTCAAAGTTATGGCTGGTTGTGTGGGTCTGTTAAACAGTTGTTGGCTAATTTTCCATAGCAAAAAAGAATAATGACCACCTCATAAATTGTGTTTCTGTATGCATTTTGATTAACAGAGATTATTATTGATTTAAAAAGGGGAGTCTGAAAGGATTAAACTCCATTAATAAATAAATACTGTCTGAATGTTAACAGTTTTAAATGTCACTAGCCTAACACTTCATAATACACAGATCTAACAAGTATTTTCCTCCAGGCAGAAGGTCTCCATGAAAATAGCTTTGAATATAACAGTACATTGAAGCACAACTAACGACTTGGCTGATTGTTTTTCTCTATGGTGAGTTGATGGGCCATTTGCAAGAACTTACCCATTTGTGTAACTATGTCTGACCAGATGGACCTGCTCCAGGGCAGAGCATTCTTTTGAGGGCCAGTCAAAGCTAGCTAGATCAACAGATTTGAAAATGGCCTACTCGTAAATCTATCAAATCACCTCTGGCTTGAGCTAAGGTTCTGAGCAAATAAAACCATGTGATCTTCTAGAATATTCTCAGGAACTTTACTTGGAAGCCTTTGAAAGGTAGATAAAGTTCTCTGAAAGTCTCCTCGGCTTGATTAGATTTCCTCATTTTGTTTAGAACAGGTCAGAGCTTTGAGGAACTATTCTAAAAAGGGGATTAGCATTACCTAGAATTCCAGATCAAAGATAGTTGCATCACAACCTAGGGGTACCGCAGGTAACTTGAATCAGAATATATGGACCAGATGCAGCCTTCCCCTTGCAGCAATAGACCAGTCTGAGACATGTGGCACAACCACCGTCTGTTTCCAAGCGGGCAAAGTGATCCAGCAGGGTCTGATCAAAAGGGGCCAAATGGGAATCCAGTTTCATGAGTTCTTGGCAGCAGCAATGCTCACTGTTAGGGGTACACTGAAATGCTAACAGGAACCAGCCCGCTCCATGTGAGGCGTGAGACTGGGACTAAGCCCAAGTCCTGAGAAACTGAACTGGCAGCGATGGGCTAGGCGGCTGGAACACAGGCTAGGCCTACCTCAATGCCAAAGACCAGGGCAGAAGGGACCACGCAGACAGCCGGGTTAATCATGTGCTTCTATTTTTTGTATTTTACAGCCAACTCCAAGGCTGTGCTCCCAGTGCTCCAACCACAGGCAAAAGGCAGCAGCAGAAGGTCTTTACATCCCTGTCTTAACGGGGAAAAAATGCAACCTCCAGGCAAGGCTTCCTTGGGCTGTAGCCAGGCCGGGGCGGGGGCGGGGGGGGGGGGGTGGCCAGGGGGGACAGGGCTGGGGTTTAGTGCAAAATGTAGTGCCCAGCATCAGGCTGAGGAAGTCCTGAGTTTGAAGTAGCCAAACGGGCAGAACAAGTCACAGATTAGGTGTGCTTCTTGGTAGACTCCCACCAAATTCTGCATCTGTGTCTTGAAAATGTGCTTTTACTGAGAAACAAAGAGCACCTTTTCTCTGGCTGAATGCATGCAGGTGAATTTTGCATTCCGAATAGCTAAACAACAAATCCTTGGAAGAATTTCTGAATCCTTTGGAGAAGTATGAGGAGGTAGTGTGAGTTTTCCCATGATCCTCCATAAACCGACCATATCTTTGCTTTTCTGCATTTTCCCAGAGGCTGGGAACCAGGCCCAAAAAATGTTGACAGGAAGGGGTTTTCCAATGTAAAACAAACTCAGGCTCACGTTCAGATGATACAAAATGTAAATGTGCAAAATCGCATCACGGTCTTGCTCTCGTTTTTTTATCAGTCCAGAAAGCAAATAGCCAGAAGCCGCTCCAAGTCATGACTTCAAAAGCAAGTATCTTTTGCTATCTGGAACCAGCTTCCACCATGCCACATAACCCCCTGGAAGATTAGCCAATATCGCTTTCAACTTACCACTTGCAGCTGCTTGGAACTCCACATCGATTCTCTGCAGAGTCGCAGCGCCTAACTGGACAGTGAACACATGAGTCTCTGCCAGCGCTGGCATCTACGGCACCATGATTTGCAAACATGTTGAATTGCTATGTTATTCAATAAATGGGACGTACAATAGAAAATAGGTTTGGAAGTTACATCAAACTTGTTTATCCTGCTACAGTGGGCTGGGTAAAGCTGTCGGGCTTTAGTTACGAAGGAATCTCTGTCAGGAATGAGTAGGTGGAGTTCTGCCATTCTTTCCTAGCCTAATATTAAGCCCTCAGTGTATACCCAGGCCACACCTCCCCACCCCCACCTCAAGACCTCTTCTCCCAGCACTAACTCTACAGTTTAGGTTAACCAATACTAATTATGCCCTTGTTTCCAAGTCTCAGTGTTATTTGTTTACTTTTTTAATGTTTACTTATTTTTTTGAGAGAGAGAGAGACAGAGCGAGAGGGGTAGAGGCAGAGAGAGAGGGAGACACAGCATACGAAGCAGGCTCCAGGCCCTGAGCTGTCAGCGCAGAGCCTGACGCCAGGCTCAAACCCATGGACCGTGAGATCATGACCTGAGCTGAAGTTGGACGCTTAACTGACTGAGCCACCTAGACGCCCCTCCAAGTCTCAGTGTTATTAATCGATGCCACTTTTCTATACAAGGTCTAAATATATATATATATATGATTTTTATGTATTAATAAGGCAATATTCAGTGCAAAATATATAATATACATGTGCATGTTTGTACATATGTATGTGTATATACATATTTTATATACATGTAATGTATTGTATATACATGTACACGTGTGTGTGTGCACATGTGTGTGTTTATATATGTATGTATACATGTAAGTTTCCTCATTGTCAGGGCTGTGCCTTCTCCATCAGCTGGGAGCTCTCCAAGGGCAGATGTTTCCTCCCTCAGTAACAGTTTCCTGGGATGATGCTCTGCCTGTGCCATCAATCAAAAGGCATTCTCTGTCCCAGGACTGGGAACTCCCTGACCATTGTCAGAGAGGACTTAGGAGAGAAGAGACAGTACTTTCTGGATGTGCCCAAATGAAGAGGGGGCAGTGAGCACACAGCAGAGCACACAAGGGGAGGAAGAAACTCAAAGATTTGCCCACATAATAGCTACACTTACTTTGCCAGCTTTTTCTGTCTGAGTGATTGGGTGTGGTCATTATAAGAAGGTGACTATTCCCTCAAGTAAATAGGGTATGCTATTTGGTGGAAAGGAAATTGTAAGAGAAAGTGTCTCATTTCTGCAGTTTGAAAGCAGGTAATCTCTGTAGTCTGGGTGTCTATTTACACTGCTTTTCAGCAATAAAGAGTAACATTACCTTAATAACCCGCTCATCTGAGGCACGGAGGATACTTAAGGCATCAGAGAAAGCAGCATTTACTCTGATGAGCCACTTTCCCCAAACAGCATAAGATCGACATCATTCGCCCAGGAGATTTTTTTTTTTAATTTCTAAAAATATTTCCTGGTTATGACATGTGATTTAAAGCACAGGTACCCTGGGCTTACTTTCTGTGATGGCTAATGACACATGATTCCCACCCCTGTCAGAGAGGAGGGAAGGGGAAAATAGATGGTAGCACTAGACTTTGAAAGAAGAAAGTTTTACAAGTTAAAAAAAAAAACCCAACTAAGTAATTACGAGGCAGAAAATGGCTTCGTAATTTGATCTTGATGCTTCCAGAAACACCTCTGGGAGAGAGTGCTCAGTCAATGGGAGAATATCAGTTCTGCTCCCCAGACACGGAAGGGCAGGAAAGTTGCTTTTCTTGCCTTTTTGTCTTCAAAGAGACCTGTGGACATTCTGACCTCAGCACTGCTCTCTTTCAGGCAACAGGAGCATTTATTTCAAAATGGCCTTTTTTTGACACCTGTTCAAAAACTGCCTGATGACAAGCCACACCCACTCCCACAGGGCATTGTTCTTGGTTCCAGCCAGCTTGGAAGCCTGGTCTCAACTTGCACTTTTAAAAGGATCTGAGGACAGATTCAGGGGAAGGGTTTTTTTGTTTTGTTTTTTTTTCCATAGATACGGCTGGAGGCATAAAGTTTTGTGGGTTTTCTTTTCTTTTCTTTTCTTTTTGTCATCAACAACTAGTACTTACAATGCAAACAGATGCCTTTTCTTTGACAGAAAAAGCTCTTCTGGGCATATGGCAGTGGGGACTGGGGGTATGCACACACAGTGAACTCATTGATTCAGACACCGCAAATCAAAATCTGATCATTTTGGCCTTTGGAAAAAGGGTTAGGCCCTTTTCCTGTCTTTAAAACAATTTACTTAAAAAGGTAATTGAAAGGGTAGGCAAAATCAGAGAAGGCACGCTCAATCTCTTTAGCATGCTTCTAGGGATTGTAGGATATTGCTAGGATAGAAATACATGTTGTTCAGTACAAAACAGTTTTACGTGTTCGTTAACCGAGATCCATAGAACCGTAAAACCGCCTCTGGGAAACCCTATGAAGTTGACACAAGTATGATCATGAAACTAAAAAACGCTTGAAATGGACTCAACAGTCTTTAAAATGATTTTGTAATGCAGGTCGCAGTGAGGTGGGAAGGTATAGGCTGTGGTTTCAGGATTTCTGGGTTCAAATCCAGGCTTACTTACTAAGAAACGTTAGGTAACTGCTCAGAGGCTGAGCTGCCTCATCCTTTGTAAGAAATTTCTCATTCACAAAGTGTAAATGGGATATCGGTTGCCAAAGTGCTTTGTAAACTGTAAAGTGCTACACAAATGTACTTTGTTCTGAGAACCCTGTTGTTAGATGATAACATCTTTGAATGCTTATTTTTTTGAGAGAGAGAGAGTGTTTGCATGTACACACACATGGGAATACGGGAAGGGCAGCGTGAGAGAGTGAGAAAAAGAATCCCAAGGGAGATCCATACTGTCAATACAGAGCGTGATGCCAGGCTTGATCTCATGAACTGTGAGATCATGACCTGAACCAAAATTGAGAGTTGGACGCTCAACTGACTGAGCCACCCAGGCGCCCCAGATTATAACATCTTTAAATCTGAATTTCTTCAAGTAGATCCCAGGAATCTATATGTTTAAACATGATTAAAAGTATTGTGCCATTAGGCTTAGGAATCAGCTCGGTGTGGTCCCTAAACCAGCAGCAACTACACCACCTTGGAACTTATTAGAAATGCAAGTTCTCAGCCACCCCAGCCTCGGATCAGAAACTCTGAGGGTAAAGTTCTGCATCCAGGGTTTTAAGGAGCCCTTCAGGTGATTCTAAGCCAAGTGAAAAACTGGGAACCACTGGTCTAGGGCATTACTGCTCAAGCTTGAGTGCTCATACAGCTGACCTGAAGGTCTTGTTAAAATGTCTGGGATGATTGTGGGGAGGCCGAAAGGGTAGCAAAGACCTGGAAAACACTAGTCCCCTTTGGCAGAAGGAGTTTCCACCCTGCAAGGCCACCTCAGGCCAACGCCTGACAAGATTACAGAGAGAATTTCTCTTCTGGCACACATCCCCAAGACTGAGGAGTAGGGTAGGAGTTGGGGATCCCTTCTAAGTTGCCTAAGGTCACTGTGCCTGGTGGAGAATGAGGCAGTATGGATTGGGTGGGCGAGAGGATGCTGTGGCCCTGTATGGACTGCCCCTTTATGTGGCTGGAAAAAGGGTAAAAACATCCCCTAAACACTGCTCAGATTCCCATATTACAGAGATGGCTTTCTGTCGGCCTGGAGGTGGGGGTGTGAGGTCATCTCAGAATATTAATTCTGGAAGAAGAATCTGAGTCCGTGTCTTCTCTAGAATCATTTTACCAAGAAGAGTTTTTGATAGAGGAGGAAGAGAAGAGCTGGATCAGAATTCCCGCAAGATAATTCTTGAAACTCGACAACCCAAACACCTCCTCCTGATTACTGTCTCCCCATTGAGTGCCTGCCTCTGGGGACAACGTGGCCAGAGAAGACTTTGATTTCAGACTCACAGGGATATTTCCAGTGATGGAAAAAATAGATACTGTATTCAAACGAGGAAAAGCATTTGACAGAGCCTCTGTACCTCCGTCCCCGGCTCCCCGGGTCCCTGCACCAGCCTCACCGACACAGCCCTTGTCAGAGAATGGGGTGCTGAAAGGAGGTTCTTCTCGGTGGGGAGAAGCATCTTTCTGGGGTTTAATGAGATCATTTATTGTCTCTTTGCTCTGACGAAGATTGTAAATGTGACGGGTGAAATATAAAGAATAATTAGTCCCAGAGGTGAATCCATCCCCTACAATATGTCTTTTCTCCCTCTCAGCCTGTTGAAAAGTTTACTGCTTCCAGATGCGCCTGATTTCAACAGTTAAGAGGAGCCGGTTCCTTTTGAGCTGCAAACTTGTCAGGGAAAAGCTTGTTCCTGAGAAAAGGCTTAAGCTACAGCAGTGACTCCTGAAGAAACCTCTGATGTAGGAAGGAAATATGGCCCTAGTGAGGCATTGCTGGCCTCCCCGGGGGCCTTGACCCCTATGAGGAGGTGGAGGAAGGCCTAGGTCAGCCCCCATTACAGTAGCAACTTCTCACTAATTAGCTGTTAAGGAATCCGGCAGCTTCTGAAGGAGACATTTGTAAGGAATGCTTTCCTCAGATCCTGCCAGTGTGCCAGCAAAGCCAGCAAGCCCCAGCCCAGCCGGGAACTTCCTGCTTCCACAGACCTCGGGATGGGCCTCAGCCACCGTCTGAGGGGCCGCTGGAGCCCACACATCAGTCTTTGATAAACACCAGCCACTCCCACTTTAGAAACATAAGCTCTTTAGTCCCTGCCAGTTGCCTGGTAGCTTGAAGAGAATCCCAAGAGCTATGAACCCCCAAGGACTGTATGATCCAGCCTGTGACTTCAGGCACGAGAAAAACTGTTAAGAGCTGCTTTTTTGCTCACGTCCACTCTCTTCCTGAGGCCCTTTAAGCTGAACGGTGTCCCCGAGGGGCCCTGCTGGGCAATGAGGAGTGGAGGGGCGTGGGTGGAAAGGGGGAGAGGAGGGCACAGCCAGATATTCCAGATGTGGGCCTCGAGAGGCTGGGGCAATGAGGGAGCCTGGCTGAGGAGGCCCAGAGCCTAAGATCTCCCGTGGCAGGAGGAAATGGCGTCCCCAAGAATAGATGCCTGTCTGTGAAGAGGGGTTGGGGAGATGGGGCTCCAGGGGGTAGGTGGACTTCATTCTGCTTGCTTGAGTATAAGCAGAGGAAGTGGAAAGAAGGGGTGGTGGTGCCATCTAGCACACCTAACGTAGAGGAAGCACTGCCTGACAGACCCTGCAGAAAACATGTAGCACTGCAGTGCCCATGGGGCAAAGAGTGGATGGGAGGAGTAGGTCCTGAGTTAATGAAAATCATCCTCCACCCCTACACACTCATTACCCTCTCCTCTCAATAGTCTCTTTGCTAGGGTTCCTCAAATATACTAGGCATGCCCCTGTGTCTTAGTCTGGGCTACCCCAAAAGCAGACTCTGAACTGGGGATAGAAATAGGGCCAACTTCATCCATTAGGATTATCCAAAACGGGGGGTCACATAATCTTTCCAGGGCTCATGAAAATGTTTTCTTTGAAGAAGAGGAAAAAGAAATGAAATTTCAGATTTAAAATGTTTCAACACAGGCGTGTCTGGGTGGTTCAGTCAGTCAAGCGCCCAACTTCAGCTCATGATTTCACGGTTCATGAGTTCGAACCCCGCATCGGGCTCTCTGCTGTCAGTGCAGAGCCGGCCTCAGATCCTCTGTCCCCCATCTCTCTCTGCCCCTCCCCGCCTCTCAAAAATAAATAAACATTAAAAAAATAAAAATAAAAATGTTTCAATACCTAACACTAGCATAGTCATCTTGAGAATAATAGGATCATAAAACACATTGCTTATTTTTTTTGAAGAAAGGGCCCATGGCCACAAAGACACAAGTACCTAGGACCCAGGAAAGTCACAACATGGCCCTAGGTCTGGCCCTAATGTTACCCTAATGTAACAAATAACAAATGGAGGCTCAGGGAAGTTAAGTTCTCGCTCAGCACTCCAGCTAATGGGTTGGGGAGTTCGGATTCCTGCCCAGGTCCCTCTGCCACTCAAAGCTCCGGCTCTTCCCCAAGATCTGTAGAAACTGAAAAGACTTGGGTGGGTGCTTCCTTTTGCAGGGGAACATGTGCCTTCTCTCTTGGCTGTTCTCATTTCTCAGAAACAGGACTGGGGAAGGCCCCCAAGCCTCGGGCAGCTCAACATCTGCAAACAGCCGTCACGGTACATGTCTGCAGACTCTTGGAGCTGCTCCTTCAGCTGTGGCCACATGCGTATTTGTGGCTTTCCTCCTTGGCTTCTTTCCCCAGGTTTTCATTCCTTTTATTCTGAGATGGAGCTGAAATTTTTCCAAAAGGGCCTATGGTGGACACCCAGAAGTCAGTAGGGACTCCAAAAGGAAGTTAAGGTCGGGGAAGGGGGCCAAGAAGAGCGGGACCAGCCTAAAGTATACAACACTCAATCCTTTATTGCTCACATGTGGCCTGACCGCTGGTGGACTGGCTCCAGGAAAATCTTAACCCTGGACTAAGCCTCACTCCGGGCTGTCCAGGCCAGGCCTGGATGTCTCCCCCAAAATCCCCCCTGAGCCAGGCTGATATTTTTTTCATATTATAGCTGCAGAAAGCACTGAGCTGGGGCTCAAAAGACCTGGTCCCTCTAGTCCTTAGCCAGGCCACAAACTTGAGCTTTGACCTTGACAAAACCTCTCTGGTTCTCAGTTCCCTCATCTGGGAAATAAAAAGACTGTTGGACCCGATGATCTTCGAGGTTCCAAAAATTAGGCAAACAGAAAACCTGTGCTGCTAAAGCTGCAGAGTCCTGAAAAATACACCCGTTGCTTTTTAAAAAAGCAATCCCCAGAGCCCTGCAGGCCGCCAATGCCAGGGTTTGTGAGTCTTGTGTTGAGGACATTCCGAAGCTGCCCCAGTTCCGGGGACGGGGCGGGGGGGGGGGGGGGGGGGGGGGGCAGGAGGTCGGAAACGGGCATCCCCTGCAGCGCAGCTGTGGCTCTGGCTCCCGGCAGAAGCAGCGGCATTTCTGAGGAGACCGTGGCAGGGCTGGAGGAGCCTGGCGCCGAGAGTCAGGTGGACCGCCTGGGACACCTGTGCCCGGCCCAGTTCGCAGGCCCGGGCCGGGGGGACCTCTTGGCGTCCCCTTCCCCGCCCGCCGCTCCCGCCCGGGCCAGGCCGGCGCTTTCCACCCCACCCCCGGGCCCCGAGCGGCTGCGGCTCGCGGAAGTCGCGCTCTTTCTTTCTTTTCCCCTCGTTAGTGGAGCTGAAATCTGATCGTGGAAAGTCTGGGGCGGGTCTGAGACCCGGCCGGCTCGGGCTCCCAGCGCCCGGGGCAATTCCTGCCGGAGGAACCCAGGCTGGGCCCGCCGCGGGGGCGGGAGGTCGGACACCTCGGGAACAGGCGGCTTTGTCTCTGGGCAAAGTAGGAGAGGGACTTAATTGCAGGGGCGGGGCGGAGGAGGAGACCCGGTTTGCCGAATGACACCTGACAGCTCTGAGAGAGTTCCCCCCCCCCCCCCCCCCCCGCCCCATCCCGCCCCGTCCCCGCCCAACCCCCGCCGCTGGGGGGTGGTCCTGCTAATCCCCTTCGCGAGAGGAAGCTAATTGCTGCAGCCGGAGAAAGCAGGATAAAAGCGAGCATGGACCCACACCCACCAGGCCTGGAGTCATGCTATTTGCTGCTAAATTAATATAATTATATTACCTAATGCAAAAACTACGTTAAGAACTCCGGCCTTTGGCTGCATCTAGGAGCTTCTGATGGGTTAAAGGCAACATCTTGGTTTAATTCCCCCTTTTTTCCCAACCCTACCCCCCCCCCCCCCCCCGCCCAACTACAAATGTCAGAAATAAATTATCGAAACCAGATGTAAGGGTTTGGGTGCACATTTTCGGGCAGTTCTGCGCTAACAGATGCCTTGTATTAATAATGTACAGTTGTGACAGGAAATATGGTTTAGAGTCCTGGAAAAACATGAAAGCTAATTCCATTACCCCTTTTCATGGTACCTACTTCTTCTCAAATGCTCAACTGGTTTGGATTACAGCGAAACTTTAGAGGAAAAATGATTTGGTCTGAAACGGTAACTCAGCTCTGCTTTCCAGCCTCTCCCCTCAAGCACCCACCTTCCCACGCACCTGCAGACCTACATTCTATGTGCAAATAACCAGAGATGAGAACATCTGGACCTGGTCACTCCTCAGGGGACACACTTCCAAATGTTCCCTACGTTCCTGTTTCATGGGGACTTAGTAGACAGGAAGGCAGGGCCAATGATCCCAGCTTCACACTCTTGCCTAGGACAGTCCTTTTCAACCCCGCCTATCCCCTCACACTTCACTTTCAGCAAAAATAAAAACAATAAAACACTTCTATGCTCAAGGAACCAGATAAATCCTGGTAATTGATCTCGGGAGAGGGATTATTAAGGGGCTAAGTGCAATGCTTTCCAGAACAGGGGGTGTAATAAGCATGAAGCCCAACAAATGCACAATTTGTTATCTGTATTTCATCACTTGATGCATTGCAAGCAACTGGATTGAAAATGGCTTTTCTCTAGGAAGGGAGAAGGCGCTAAAATAGCTGTAACACATCCAATGACAGTTATGGTCTGTTGCTGAAAAATGTCTGCGCGCTCCATGTCTCACACAGGCAGGCACACTCAGGAAGGTCAGAATGTTCCCACTTGCCTTTTTAAGGGACGGATTCTCCTCCACTTGATGCCAATGTACAATGCAAAAAGAGAAAATTCTTTCGAGGTCTTCCCCTCTCTTACATTCTGCCCATGAGGAAACAACAACCAGCAAGGGCATCCAAAGTGTCCTGGATCTGTAGATGAGAAAGCCTTTTCCTATTCAGATAAAGAACAGTTAAGAAGGAAAGCTATCTACCAGTTCAGTTAAATGGGACCAAAAACAATCACGACATCCAAAATAATAGCTAATACTTATTGACAGCTTATTATATGCGAGGGACTGTCCTATCTGCACACATACCTTGTGTCATCCAATCCTAAGAATACCCAATAAGGTAAGTGCATTACAATTATGTCCCCAGTTTTTAAATGAAGAAACTGGTTTTCAGGAATGCTGAGTCATCTGCCAAAATGCTGCCAAAGCAGCAGAGCCAACATTCAGAAGTCTGTCCGATTCCAAAGTCTGTTTCAAACAACCTCTTACACTTGATCTAAGCCAAAGGGCCAAGAAGCAAGCAGCCTCTTGATTTACCCTGATAGATCACGAAAGTGTATCCTGAATCGTGGGCAAATCTGAACTGTGTCATCCTTTCAGCAAAACTTTTTTTCAGGCAGAACGCAGAGTCTTAAAGTCCAGAATAAATTAACAAAATGCTGTCCTGTAGAAGTTAACGGCACAGATGAAACCTAGGAATGGAGGAAGCTACTAGGGACCAGGAATCAAATCTTGGCTCTGAGCCCTGGCTTTAGCTCTTACTGGCCATGAAATCAAAGCAATTAGTCTTGGCTTCAGTTTCTGTACCTTTAAGATTGACATGATGATACTTGCCCTATTTGTGAAGATTATGTGAAATAATGGCTATCCAAATTTTCATCAAGCACAGAGTAGTTAGCTGTGTGATCTTAGGCACCTTCCTTTACTTTTCTGATCCTCATTTGTCTCAACTGTGAAACTATGTGATTGAATGAAACAACATGTATCGTGATTCACCTTCAGCGCTGAAACTGTAGATTTCAAGGATTCCTTGTGGCATAGTTCAAAGGAGCAGAAGCCAGGAAACGCAAGGAATGTCTTCCAAGAGAGAATAGTTGAATAAAATTATTGCCCATCCACACCTTGAAACAGTATGTAAGCAATGAACAATGAAAAATCAGAGCTATGCCAGATAGCGTGGCGGAATTTCTATGCAGTGTTGTTGGAGACGAAAAATGTGGAAAAAGGTGTACAAGTGATCTCACATTTGTAAAACAACAAATGGCACTCCCTCCAATGTGTGTATGTGCATGTATTCTACATAGAATTATCTGAGCAAAGAGAAAAATATGAGAATATGTACTTTTTATTAAAGGCGTTAAAGGGGGAAAGAGCCTGGGTGGCTCAGTCGGTTGATTGTCTGGCTTCAGCTTAGGTCATGGTCTCCTGGTTCGTGATTTCCAGCCCCGCGTCGGGCTGTGTGCTGACAGCTCGGAGCCTGGAGCCTGCTTAGGATTCTGTGTCTCCCTCTCTCTCTGCCCCTCCCGTGCTAACACTGTGTGTGTGTCTCTCTCTCAAAAATAAATAAACATTGGGGCGCCTGGGTGGCTCAGTCGGTTGAGCGTCCGACTTCGGCTGAGGTCACGATCTCGCGGTCCGTGAGTTCGAGCCCCGCGTCGGGCTCTGTGCTGACAGCTCAGAGCCTGGAGCCTGTTTCAGATTCTGTGTCTCCCTCTCTCTGACCCTCCCCTGTTCATGCTCTATCTCTCTCTGTCTCAAAAATAAATAAACGTTAAAAAAAAATTTTTTTTTTAAATAAATAAATAAATAAACATTAAAAAAAAATTTTTAAGGCATTAAAGGGAATACAAAACAGGGATAGGGCTGACCATAAGAAAAAATAGGAAAGAAGACTGGATTTAAAAACAATGGGGTACCTGGGTGGCTCAGTTGGTTAAGCATCCAGCTCTTGGTTTTAGCTCAGGTCATAATCTCACAGTTCGTGAGTTTGAGCCCTGTGCACTGTCAGTGCAGAGCCTGCTTGGAATTCTCTCTCTCTCTCTCTCTCTCTCTCTCTCTCTCTTTCTTTCTCTCTCTCTTAAAGTAAATAAACTTTAATAAAT
The DNA here is from genome assembly GCF_028018385.1 of Neofelis nebulosa. Lineage (NCBI taxonomy): Eukaryota > Metazoa > Chordata > Mammalia > Carnivora > Felidae > Neofelis > Neofelis nebulosa. The sequence goes on from NC_080796.1 coordinate 39,226,985, forward strand.
AAATTAATTAAATTAAATTAATGAAAGAGCGTGTATATGCTCAAATCCATGCATTTGTGTGAAGATATATATTTGTGGATATGTGTTATTTTAAGAAGATGAGTCAGTCATAAGTTATTTTAAATAAATAAAATGTGGAGTGCCTGGGTGGCTCAGTTCGTTAAACATCTAAATTTGGCTCAGGTCATGATCTCACAGTTTGTGGGTCTGAGCCCCATGTCGGCCTGTGCTGACAGCGTGGAGCCTGCTTGGGATTCTCTCTCTTTCCCTCTCTCTCTGCCCCTCCCCCGCTGGCACTTTCTCTCTCTCTCTCAAAAATAAAAAAATAGGGGCGCCTGGGTGGCTCAGTCGGTTTAGCGGCCGACTTCGGCTCAGGTCATGATCTCGCAGTCCGTGAATTCAAGCCCCGCGTCGGGCTCTGTGCTGACAGCTCAGAGCCTGGAGCCCGTTTCAGATTCTGTGTCTCCCTCTCTCTGACCCTCCCCCGTTCATGCTCTGTCTCTCTCTGTCTCAAAAATAAATAAACGTTAAAAAAAAAAAATTTTAATAAAAATAAATAAATAAATAAATAAATAAACTTTAAATAAATAAATAAGTAAGTAAAGAAATAAAGAAAATGTTTCATTTAAACTCGTATCAAGATGCAAGAGATTTTTCCCATACAAGTTCGTACCCACCTAAGGTGCTTCAATCACAAGTTGGTTGTATGTCACTGGGTATTTAAAATACAAAGTTCCCTAAGGTAGTCTGCCCCTTAATCATGTCTATACTACAAATTTGCATAATAAAATGTCTTCACACATGAAGAAAACCTTCCCAGCACTTCCACAAGTGCTTCATTTGTGTTAAAGGAAGACCTGCTGAGGTTCTCTGTGCAGGTACCAGTGGAGAGGCCATGATGTAGCAGAGAGCAAAGCCAAACCCCTGCCCTCATGGAGTTTACCTCCTAGTGGGAGAGACAGATGATAAATACAAGTAAATAAAACCTAGAACAGGGAGTGATACCGACTATGAATAAAAACAAAGCAGAGAAAGAGATGGAGACAGAAGAGGAGTATCTGGCACCAAATTCAAGGTGTTGAGAAGAGACCTCCAAGGAGGTGATATTTGGACAGAGATCTGGATGAAATGAGGCAGTGAGTAAAGCACAGTCCAGCTGGAGGAATTAGACTGGAGGACGTGAGTTTGGCACATCTCAGAAGGAGCAAATTTGCAAGCAGAAGGGAGACCATCAGATTTGTCTCATTCCCTCCACAGCTACCAGCCTGGTCCAAGCCACCACTGTCTCCCACCTGGTCCGCCCGTATAACCTCTAGCTGGTCTCCCAGATTCTGTTTCTTGTTTTCTATGGTCAATTTTCCACACTTGCAGCCTGAGTGATCCCTTTAAAATGTAAATCAGATCATGTTACAACATGGTGCAAAAGCCTCCAGGAGTTTCCCATCGCCTAAAACAACCCTCAAAGTCTTTGCCTTGGCTGATGAGCTCCCCAGGATCTGGTTCCAATACCTCTCTGACCTCAGCTCACCATGTTCCCCTTTGCTCACTCACTGGCCTCCTTGTTCTTCCTTAACAGGCCAAGCACACACCTGCCTAGGCCTGGAGTTCCCATAAACGGACCATGAATCAGCCAGTTGCTCCGGCCATGGGTTTAAGAGTCACTCTTGACTCCTTTCGTTTCTCACACTCCGCAGCCAATCCATTAGCAAGTTCTGACAGGTTTACATCTGAAGAGATCCCAAATCAGACTACTTATTATCACTTCCATCAACAACCCTAATCCCAGCCACCACCACCTCTCATCTGGATTACCACATCAACCTGCTAACAGTCGTCCTGATTTCCATCTTGTCCCCCACAGCCTATCCTTTACCCAGTAGCCAGAGGATCCTTTCCCAACAATTATTCAACATTCAAAAAGTATTTATTGAGCCCAGCTATGTGCTAGAGTGTGTTTTAGTGGCTGGATATTCAGCCCTAAACAAAATTTAAATTTAAAAGCTTCCTGCCCTCCAGGAGGGAAGATGTAAAGAAAAAAATGAAAAAGAGTTTTGTTTTGTGCATGTTAAAACAAGCAATCGGTGTAACTGATTAATATTATCAAAAACGTTTGGATATGTGGATACAGCATGAGCCAGTGGCACTTTATTGTTGTTTCTTAAAATTTTAGTTTAACAAATTCAGCACTCAGGATGCTCTATTTTTTCCAGAATTGGAATGTTTTGCACCCAGCTGGTGGTAGATGCCTTGATATCACATTCCAACTTCAGTGTATGTGTTGTACCTAAGATCTAGTTTGGAATGATAAAATTTTCAGACATTTAAAAAATGAAAAATAGAATTCTCTGCTAAAGCATATGAACCCAGGCATTTCATTTGGATAAGATACTCAGGAAGCAAGCTTTTCAATAAAGCACATAGGCAAGGATATCTATCTACCGACTTGTGTCAGTTCCAAAAAGGATTTGGGGGAAAAAAAACATACAGAATTGATTAATTTTGACTGTCATCAATCGCAATTTAAGCTTGGTCTTATTCTCAAGCTTTTATTAAAATGCTTCTTCCAAATTACCTTTAATTTTTTTTTTTAATTAGGATATTTGCCCCAGGTACCTGGAGGGCAAAGATTATCGGTTTATTCTCCATTTGACCCCAGTGTCTGATATGATCCCTGGTGCAGAATAAATGTTTGTTGAATGAATGAATTAAACTTTCCTAGGGCAAGCTTTAAGTCTAAGTCCTCTATCCAAATTGGAATAAATACTGGCATAAGGAAATACCTTTTCAGCTTTTTATGAACATTTCAGCAAGAAGAATATTATGACTGCTGTTTTCCACTGGCAAATTCTAAAAAAAAATAATAAAAAATAAATAAAAATTAAAAAAAATTCCATGTTTTTCAGCTCTTTTTCTTCCAAAGCCCCTTGTTTCAAGAGGGTTTAGCTGTAAGGAACAGAAACCATTATAACCATGCTAAATACAAATGTTTAGGCATTAGGTACCTGAAAAATTATTGCAGGAGGTGAAGCAGCAGATTGTAGAAGGTCTCCTGGAATGACTCCCAGAACAACACCCCGGAAATGGCCTGCTGAGAGAGCTGCCAGATGGGTGAATCTGAAGCTGATGAATTTAAAAACCCACATGCCATTGCTAGATTCAGGGATTGGTAATCTGTCACCAATGCTACCACAGCCACTACCTCTCGACATCCACAAAGCTAGTGACAAAACACTGAAGGATGCTGTAGAAAAACACAGTGTCTCCACAGTCATGCTTACGGCTGGTTCCAGATGACTCTGGGCAAGACCCTGGGGTAGGATAAGCTGGGATGCTTGGTTCTCAGGTGGTTGCTTAACAACCACAGCTTCAGGAAGAGAGCCTTTGCCTACCTGCATCGAGTACATCTCATCGGCAGAACCTAATCCTCATCCAGAACCTTAGCTGCAAGGGAGTCGGAAACAATTCAGTTTACCAGCCTGCGGTATAACAAATCGTAGTGGGGAGTGTGGAATAGATACTGAGTGCCAAGCAACCATAACCAGTCCTTTCCCCCATTTGGAAGAATAACAATACAGCTAACATATGGCATTTACTCTATGCCAGTTTAAAGAAGAAACAACTATCTGTGGCATCCCTAGTATGAGAGTGTTAAACTCCATGAACAAACAACTACCCACTTTAATGGGAAGAGGAATTTCAACCCAGTTAATGTGAAGGCAAACACCATCCTTGTTGAAGCTGGCAGAGGGAGCAAGGAACAGTGAGACATTTTAGATGGTAAAAGGAAGAATGAGGGAGGGAGAAGAGTTGCCCATTTTGAATACACATATCTTTGGTTTCATACTGACTTCTCTGTGGATATACTGAATGTCTTTCAGCAGGTCAGTGTGTGGGGTGGGGAAGAGACACAACTGTCCCCAGGCTGAGGGGAGAGACCCAGTTCTTCCTTCTAGGGTCCCCTGGGGGTCTGGCTTGGTTCTAATAATACACAAAGCTTAATGTGGTTCTAATTAAACACAAAGCTTGACAAAGAAAAAAAAAATGAGATAAAATGGAGAGGGCCTGAGGGTGGGATTTGGAAGATTCTGGGGGGCCACTGAGGAGAACAACAATGGAACAATGAGTATTTTGGTGCCAGGGAGAGAAGACAGTGCAGAGGAGTGTGTAAGTAACAGCAGAACCCTGACAGTAGTGGAGCAGCTCCTTAAGAACCAGAAGGATAGGAAAAGGCCCCCAAGCTACTCAGCTTGTTTCCACACCCCCATTAGGGTTCTACCCAGAGCCATCCCTGGCACCAGAACAAGCTAGTCTCTGGATGCCTCTCCCCTGGTTAGAGCTGGTGAATCAATGGCAGGACTCCCTTCTCGGAGTAAGCCCACCTATTGAGTTAAGACCCACTCAAGAACACTGCCCAAAGACCTGGTCCTTGGAGAGTAAGACCGATTTGGTCAATGACCAAATGAGGTCTAGCCAGGAGGAGCTATGGAGATGGTGATAAGAGAGAAAAGGGTGGGGGTGGTAATAAATGGAATTGCACATTGAGGAAAGTCCACCTGGAGGACCCTTTAGCTTGTCCTATAAAGCTCAAGAGCCTGGAATAACAAGAAGAGACAACCAGGACTCTGCTTCTTTACCTTGTGCTGTTCCTCTGAAGCAGCTTGGACAAGAGGCTGCCCTCTGCTGGTAGGCTTGCAGGGCCATCAGAGAAGAGCCAGCAGCTGCCCCTGGGACCTTCCTGGTCACATGCAGCCTGACTCTCATACTCTTCAGTGACCTCAAGGATTTCTCTTTCCTTGCTTATGTCTGCTCAGGATTTCTAGAGTTAGGATCCCTGTCAGATTAGTGGTAAGAGCATTCCCTTGCCTCTCTGTACCTCAGATTCCTCATCTCTAAAATAGAGGGAATAAAACTACTCACCTCAAAGTGTTGTTGAAAGGTTAAATGGAAATCTAATTTGTTTAGACATTACATTAACATGCAATTAGTTTCTAACAGAAACTGGCTCATCGTAAGCGCTGAGTAACCATTGTCAGCATTTGTTGTCTTATTCCAATGGGTTCTTTCCAGAAGTTGGAGATCCCAGATTATTTAGAGACAGCCCATGGTGGAGAAGGTGAGAATGGATGGGAAGGAGGTTGGGTGGGAAGCGATGCAAGCTGCAGCAAGGGACAGTGACTGAGGAAACTCTGGCAATGGATCAGAGGTTGACCAGTAAGATGGAATGGAGCATCCAAGAGAATAAAAGTAACTAGGACCAGGAAGAAACTTGGCCGGGGCCGATATGGGTTAGAATACATATGTGGCTGTTCTACTAGAGGCCAAATAATGATGTCTCTAAAAAAGTATATTTCTTACATAAAAATCAGGGTAGATAATTCAGGACTGAGAGGGGTGGTTCTGTGGTGTTTGGAGATCCAGGTTTCTCTCTTATTGGAGAGGAAGGTTTCTTCTATCTTGTGACACGTGACTCTACCTCCTCCTCTAGGATGAGTGCTTCAGTCCCTGCCACAACTTCTACCTTCCAGCCAGTGGAAAGGGAAGAAGAGGTGATGGTGGGCACATCCATTTCCTAAAAGAGTGATCTAGAAGAACTACATGTCACTTCTGCTTACATCGCATTAGTCAAGACTCAGTCATGTGTACATACTGAAATGCAAGAGGCTAGAAATCTGGGCTTTTGCCAAGTAGTCCTGTGCCCAGCTAAATTTTGTGATTTTTTTCTTAAAGAAAGGAAGGGAAAATGGCTACTGGGGAGTGACCAGTACTGTTGGCTACCGGACTTGTGCATATTTTGGGATTCTGATAGAATTTTTATTCCTAATGATTTCTGAAAACACCGGCAAACTTATGCCATATTCAAAAGGCCAACCTGTACATGGAGTTCAAAACTGGAAGCTTCCTACAGTGACCCTCACTACCACCTGAGTACCAAAGCCACTTCTTTTACCACTGTCGATGGAAAAAGACTTGAATTGTCCAATTCCTTTCCCAGAAAATGTTTAGAAGATGAAGTCAAATGAGTATTAAATAAACTCTTCCTCTTGAGTGATTCCATCCATTGCCACCGAGATTTATTAAGCAGCTTACCTTTTTCTGGGAAAGGATTATTAAAGGACAGAACATGCCAAGCTTTTTAAGTTTGACAAAAATACTCACTTAGATTATTATTAGATTGTGAGATAGGCTCGGAAGGTGATGAAGGAGCTTTTTGGAATAGAGCCAAATGCTAATGCTGATTTCAACAGCTGAGCAAGATCTGTGCAAGCACTCCAAGATCACTCCCATGTTCTCTGTCCTGCTGTTAAATGTCTAAGACACAGCTTTGCATACGTTCACATGTTTTTATTTGCCCCAAGGCCTTTCTGGAGGGAACTGGGATACAAATAAACCACAGGATGCATACCTTCCCAACTAGAAAGTGGGAATGATCCAGCTCCTTTGTTTCTCTCCATTACTCTCCTGATAGGGATGCATCATTTTTAAACAAACATCAAAAGTATGCTATGAAAAGGGATCAGTGTTAGCATCAGGGGGCTTTTTTTGTTGTCTTGCAATTGCCCGGCTATGAAAACTGAGAAAGGAGATAAAAGAGAAGACAAGAGAGGAGAGAGAGGCCGTTAACCTTTTGATCTGTTTTCCTACCATAGACTATTTTGACAGACTAGTGAAGCCAGTGGACCCCCTTCTCCATGATCGTGTTTTCAAATACATAAAATAAATGCATAGCATTACTCAGGAAAGCAATTATGTTGTGATAGAGTTCTACTCAGGGAAGTCTAATTTGGAGGTCTGTGGACCCACTGGAAGGACTCTCTTGGTTTCCTCCCATGCCTAGATTGTCAACTTTCTTTAAATCAAGCCCAAGTCTCAACTATTCAGGCTGCCTTAGCTGAGCATTTAAACGCACCCCTTCACATGAAGTCACTACAAAATAGGTCCACACTCTTTCCCAGACATATAGTCACTTGTGTCCTGTGGACACGTACCTGGCATTTGAAGGCTGTTGCCATAAAGCTCAAAGCACAGGTGTCTTTACTACAGGTCAGCTTGGCCCCATAGGAACAGATCGCTAGGGGCTCTGCCCAGATGCCCCTTCCTGTCTTATAGCACTGAGCAGAGATTCAATATTGGGATCCATTCCCCAAAAGTAAAAACTTCATGATAAATATATGAGTTGTACTCTTGATAACATATTCAGTGAGCAGGGCTATTTTCATAATACCAGAAGCTTCTGGTCTTTGAAAGAACTCTTTGGGGAAAGAGAGGCAGAGGAGAGATAGACTGATAGGGAAGGATGGGAGGGGGTCAACCTCTCACCCCTCGGTTAATTCTACCTCAACAATGGATCTAGACTAGGGGAACTACAAAGGCCAGATACACCTCAACTTTGGTCTTTGGGTGCTTCCTCACACAGACAAACTTAGAATAGGGTAGATGATACTGGCTAGGGCCCTGAGACTGCTATCAGTCCAGAATCTCAGAAGCCTTATTGATAACTACAGTGGTACCTTGTCATGTGTCCTCAGGAATCCCCAGGAGACAATCCTTTCTTAGGTTGCCTTCGCTGGGACCCTACATCTGAGGGGAGCTATTTTAATGGCTCAAAAGGAGACTCAGCTGATAAAAATCTTAGGAACCCAGGCCCTTCTCTACCCATCATCAGGGACTCTGGTGGGGGAAGAGCCATCTACAAATTCCACCCTGAGATACAAGATTCCCTCTGAATTACCACTTAGAATAGGGTTATTTTAATTATTTCCACTGTGGATGAACCAAAAGAATCCTTCATCTATTTAAACCCCGTATGAGACCCCCACCATTGGACTGCACTTAGCGTATGTCTGGTTACTGCTCACAAAGTGCTTGGGCCACTTAGGGAGAATCTGCTGTTTCCCTACCTCTAGGAACACTTGAACCCCTGTCCCACAAAAGAGAGAGAACTCATCCCAGGAGTGCAATGTTTTTTTTTGTTTTTTTGTTTTTTTTTTTTAATTTTTTTTTTCAACGTTTTTTATTTATTTTTGGGACAGAGAGACAGAGCATGAACGGGGGAGGGTCAGAGAGAGAGGGAGACACAGAATCGGAAGCAGGCTCCAGGCTCCGAGCCATCAGCCCAGAGCCTGACGCGGGGCTCGAACTCACGGACCGCGAGATCGTGACCTGGCTGAAGTCGGACGCTTAACCGACTGCGCCACCCAGGCGCCCCAGGAGTGCAATGTTTTTTGGAATTTCTCATGTTGTGGATTTCATGCTTTCCTAGAACTATACACTACTAAAAAAGTCAATTTTACTATATGTACAGTTAAACAATATTTATTATTATTTACTATTGCCCTAAGTTACCATAAGACAAAATTAGAGCTAAGTGTTAATAGTGATTTGTTTCCAGGTGGTGGGATTGGTGGTGAATTTTAGTTTCTTCTTTAGGCTTGCCTATATTTTCAAAATTGTCTTCAATAAGCTGGTATTGCTATTGTAATCAGAAGAAAAAAAGAAAACATACCTTGTGAGCAACTACTGCATTGAAGCCAGAGGCAGTTACTGAATCTTAACCACTTCAAGGCAAAGACAAAGGGAAAGATGTTTGTGTTTGTTAAAACAAGGGGTCTTTCACAACTGAGGTGACATGGACGCAATTCACTGAAAGATACAAATTATAAAAATAGATAAAAGAGGGGCGCCTGGGTGGCTCAGTTTGTTAAGCATCCAACTCTTGATTTGGGCTCAGGTCATGAACTCACAGTGGATTCAAGCCCCTGTGTAGGGCTCTGTGCTGACAGTGTGGAGCCTGCTTGGGATTCTCTCTCTCCCTTTCTCACTCTCTCTCTCTTTCTGCCCCTCCCCCGATCTCTCTCTCTCTCTCTCTCTCTCTCTCAAAATAAATAAATAAACATTTTAAAGTAAATACAAGAAGGAATAGAAAAATCTTAGTAGTCTTATCTCTTTTGAAGAATTCAAATTCATAACTTAAAATCTTTCAAAAAACAGCAACAGCAAAAGAAACCTCTAGGCCCAGACAGCTTCTTTAGTAAATTCTGTAAAACACTTAAGGAAGAAATAATGCCAACATTACCAAAGCTCTTTCAAAAACTAAATGAGGGGCAGATACTGCCCAACTGATATTATAAAACTACTTTATAACTAAAACCAAAATTAGACAAAGACAAGGACATTACAAGAAAAGAAAACTGTAGACCAATATCTCTCATAAACAAAGATACAAAAATTTTTAATACAATATTGGCAAATGGGATCCACAAAGCATAGAAAAGGAAAAGAAATAGACTTCCTTTTCAGGACTATTCTAGCTATTCTAGGTCCTTGGCATTTTCATATAAAGTTTTGAATCACCTTGTCTAGCTCTACAAAAAAGAAAAAAAAAGCTTGTTAATCTTAGAATGTAGTTAAGAAAGTGAATAGACAAACCATGAATTTGCAGAAATATTTGATATAAATGCACGTGCATGCACGCATGCACACATACTCTGGTAGACATACAATGGGTCTCCCAAAGATGTCTATATCTTACCCCCTGGTATCTGTGACTTCATTACTTTAAATGGGAGAAGGGAATTTGCAGAAACGACTAAATTAAGAGTCTTGAGTGCCTGGGTGGCTCAGTCAGTTAAGCGTCCGATTTGGTTTTGGCTCAGGTCATGATCTTGAGGTTTCATGAGTTCAAGACCCACATTGGGCTCTGCGCTGACAGTGTGGAGCCTGCTCGGGATTTTCTCTCTCTCCCTCTTTCTGCGCACCCCCCCCAACTCACGTTGTCTCTGTCTCACTCAAATAAATACACTTAAAAAAAAGAATCTTGAAATGGGGAGGTTACCTTGGATAATTCAAGTGGGTTCCATGTAGTCACAATGGTCCTCATAAGAGGGAGGGACAAGGGTGAGAGTCACAGAGAGGAGATGTGAGGACAGAGGCAGAGGATGGAGTGAAGCATTGCCAACACGAAGGAAGTCACTCTGCAGGTAGTCTCTAGAAGCTGAAACAGGAATGGAAAGGGACTCTCTCCTAGCTTCTGGAGGAAGAATGGCCCTGCCAACATTTTTATTTCAGCACAGTGAAACCCATTTGGATTTCTGACCTCCATAACTGTAATATAATAAATTTGTATTGTTTTAAGCCACTAAGCTTTTTGGTAATTTGTTACAGCAGCAGTAGGAAACTAATACTACAGTCACACACACAAAAACTTATACTCCTATATCAGCAAAGGATTATTATTTTAACAGCATGATTGAGATATAATTCACATACCACATAGTATATTTGCAGATATGTAAAACTACCACCACAAGCAATTTTAAAACATTTTTATCACCTCAACAAAACAAAACAAAACAAAACAAAACCCTGTACTCTTTAGCTATCACTCCCTGTCCTCTAAACCACCGAGCCCTAAGCAAACAAGATTTCACTATTCTGGATTATTTAATACAAATATATGCATGCAACATATGATCATATAATACATAATATATGCCTAGCTTCTTTCACTTAGTATAGCGTTTTCAAATTTCATCTATGTTGTACTTCTCTCCCTTTTATGGCTAAATAATGTTCCATTGTATGGATATACCACCTTCTGTTTATCTATTTGTCAGTCAATGAACATTTGGGTTGTTTCAATCTTTTAGCTATTATGAGTAAAGGTATAAACATTTGTGTACAAGTTTTTATGTTAGCATATGTCATCATTGCTCTTGGATAGGATTCTTATGTTACTGCCAGACTACTTTCCAAAGTGTTGCACCATTTGACTTTCCCACCAGCAATATAGGAGTGTTCCAATTTATCTACATCTTCAACAACCCTTGTTATTACATAACTTTCTGGTTGATTCATGCCATCCCAGAGGGTATAAACTAGTATCTCATTGTGGTTTTGATTTATATTTCCTGATGTCCAGCAACTTTTCATGTACTTATGGGCCATTAGTTTATTTTCCTCGGAGAAATGTTCATTCAGATCCTTTGCCCATTTTTAAATTGAATCATTTGTTGTAACCTGAGTTGTAAGAATTCTTACCTTCTAGATACAATTCCCTTTCAGATCTATGATTTGCAAGTATTTTTTCCTGTTCTATGGGTTGTCTTTTTACTTTCTCAATGGTGTCATTTGAATTAGGAAGTTTTTCATTTTGATGGAGTCCAAATTATCTAATTTTTGTTTTGTTACGGATGGTTTTGGTATCATACATAAGACTCCTTTGCCAAGTCCAAGGTTATGAATGCTATTCTATTTTTTTTTTCCAAAAGTTTTATACTCTTAGGTCTTACCTATGGATCACTGATCCATTTTGAGTGAATTTTTGTATATGTTGTGAAGTAAGAATCCAACTTCCTTCTTTTGCACGTACCTATTCACATTTCAGCTCTTTGCTGAAAAGCCTATTATGTCCTTATTAAATGGTGTTGGCACCTTTGTCAAAAATTAGTTGACCATAGACAGATGGTTTTTGTTTCCGGACTCTCAATTGTATTCTGTTGATTATGTCTTTCCTGTGCCAGTACAACAATGTTTACTGTTGCTTTTTGGTAAGTTTTTAAATTGAAAATCTGAGTACTAGTTTGTCTTTTTTTTTTTTTTTCAAAATTGTCTTGACTATTCTAGGTCCACTGAAAATTCATATGAATTTTTGAATCAGCTTATCAATTTCTTTTTTTTTTTTTTTAATTTTTTTTTCAACGTTTTTTATTTATTTTTGGGACAGAGAGAGACAGAGCATGAACAGGGGAGGGGCAGAGAGAGAGGGAGACACAGAATCGGAAACAGGCTCCAGGCTCCGAGCCATCAGCCCAGAGCCTGACGCGGGGCTCGAACTCACGGACCGCGAGATCATGACCTGGCTGAAGTCGGACGCTTAACCGACTGCGCCACCCAGGCGCCCCTCAGCTTATCAATTTCTATGAAAAACTAGTGGTTCAAATACCACAGACTGTCACTTTCATTTTTACTAGATATTTGTAGATTTTCTTCAATAAATATTTCTTTTTTTAATTCTCTTTTTTTTTTTTTTTAACTCTTATTTATTTTGAGAGAGAGAAGCGGTGCAAGAGCAGGAGAGGGGCAGAGACAGAGGGAGACATACAATCCAAAACAGGCTCTAGGCTCTGAGCTGTCAGCACAGAGCCCAACACAGGGCTCAAACCCACAAACTGTGAGATCCTGATCACAGCTGAAATCAGAGGCTTAACTTATTGGGCAACCCAGGCACCCCTTCAATAAATATTTCTTTATTTGTTATATGTCCTTATTCCCAGCGTCCGACTTTGGCTCATATCATTATCTCGTGGTTTATGAGTTCGAGCCTCACATCAGGCTCTGTGCTGACAGCTCAGAGCCTGGAGCCTGCTTTGGATCCTGTGTCTCCCTCTCTCTCTCCCCTCCCCTGCTCGTGCTCTGTCTGTCTGTCTCACTTTCTCTCTCAAAAATAAATAAACGTTTAAAAAATGTATATGTCCTTACTCCCATTTCCAGAGCCTTTAAGTATCGTGTTTTTTAAAAAATGCTTTTCACCAATTTCACTGGGGGGGTGGTTCTGCAGAGCTCCTCACACCATCATGCCAGAAACCAACCTCTCAAACATAAGATTTATATTAAAAACCCCAACAACTCAATATCAAAGAGACAGCCCCATGTGGATGCAGATATTATACAATCAGAAGTCTCATTCATCGCTGGTGGGGTATAAAATAGTACAAAAACTACTGGAAAATAGTTTGGCACTTTCTTATAAAACTCAGCATTCCACATACCCTATTACTCATCAGTTCTACTCCTAGATATTTAGCAAAGAGAATTTGGAGCTTATGTCCACACAAAGACTTGTATGAGAATGCTCATGGTGGCTTTATTCATAATAACCTGAAGACAACACAGATGTCCATCAATGAGAAAATGGATTAAAAAAACACTGATATATGCATTCAATGAAATACTGCTCAAGAATAGAAGGGAATGGGGCACCTGGGCGGCTCAGTCGGTTGAGCGTCCGACTTTGGCTCAGGTCATGAGCTCACAGTTTGTGAGTTCGAGCCCCATGTCGGGCTCTGTGCTGACAGCTCAGAGCCTGGAGCCTGCTTCGGATTCTGTGTCTCCCTCTCTCTCTGCTCTTCCCCTGCTCACATGCTGTCTCTCTCTCAAAAATAAATAAAGATTAAAAAAAAAAAGAATAGAAGGGAATAAACTATGGACACAAGCAGCAATGTGGCTGAATCTCGAAAACATCAGGCTGAGCCAAAGAAACCAGGCAGACAGAAATGTATATTCCTTTTATATGAAATTCTAGAAAAGTCAAAAAAAATTGATGAAAATTGGTGGAAAAAATTGGGACAACAGTTGCCTGGGGGTCAGGGTAGGGATGGAAATAGGATTGGCAAGGAAGGAGCATGGGAAAACTTTTTAGAGTGATGGAAGTGGCCTGTGTCTTGACCAAAGTATGGCTTATACCAGTGTGTGTCAAAATTCATAGAGCTTTTACTCTTAAAATCTGTGTATTTCACTAAATGTGAGTCAAGCCAATATTAGAAAATGAAGGAAAAACCAGACAAAGTGCATAATGCAAGGACAGAAGACAGCCTCGATCCTCTTAAAGGAAGAGACCAGGGGAGACAACCAACCGTGTCAGTGGGATAAATATATACAAACAGCATAAGAAAGACATGGACTTAGAAGGGGAAAAAAAGGACCAAGATAAGAAGAAATGTCTTATTTGTGGAGGAGTGTCAAGAATCTAATCAGATGTCTGAAGATTGGATAGGATATAGAGAACATAAAAGAACACTCTGCAAAACTTAATGAAAGTCAATGTGGGTGATTCTTCCTCATCTGAGAAATATGTTTAGCCAAACAACCCCATGCCTACTTACTTCAGTGACTATGGTTGTCCTGGGTCTGCCCTGTGGCCACTGCAGACGTACAGCATGGTGGTCATTTGTTGAAACTCAATCTCATGGGGCAGGGCCTGTCCCTGTGGGGCTGTGGCTAAAGCGGTCCTGGGAAAGCCCTCCTCTGTCTCAGCAGTTGTTCTCTCGGGACCTGGTGCCTTTTTTCGGGCACTTAGGATGAAACCTGTACTTCTGAGAGGACACTTAAGTAAGGGAGAGGAGGGAGAAGCTGGGGGTGAGAAGGACTGAAAGAGGTAGTGTGCAGTGGGCTACAAGACAATTCCTAATGGGTAGGGCAGTCAGTGGAGGAGACAGCATCCTTCTTTTGAAAGTTATCACATTTCTAGTGGCCAAAGAAATGGCCAAGCTGGTGTTTAGTTATTACTTGAAAGATTGTCCATAGAGAAGCCTTTAATTATAAAGCTCCCTGAAACTATTATCTTTGATTTTCAAAAAAGGCTGTGATTTTCCTATGATGAACAACCTACCTCCAAGAGATTAAGAGCAGGGGCTTTGGAGTTAGGCATTCAAATTACTGTGTGAACTTGGGTAGATAACCTGGCCCCTCAGAGTCTCTGTTATGTTTTCTGTAGGTGGAAATGTGTGGCTGAGCTGTCCTCCCCAAAAATTCCTGTGTTGGAGTCCTGACCCCTAGCACCTCAGAATGTGACTGGAGATAGGGTCTTTTAGGGGGTAATGAAGGTACAATGAGGTCATATGGGTGGGCCCTGATCCAATACGATCGGTGTCCTTATAAGAAAAGGAGACTAGGGCAAAGACAAGCAGAAAGTGAAGACCATGAGAAGGAGAAGGTGGCCATCTACAAGACCAGGAAAGAGGTCCCAGAAGAAACCCACCCTGCTAACACTGTGATCTTGGACTTCTAGCCTGTAGACCTGTAAGAAAATAAATTTCCATTGTTTAAGCCATCCCATCTGTGGTACTCTGTTATGGTAGACCTAAAACATTAATACAGGGATCATAATTCCTACTGAATTGAGATAATGTATAAGAAAGCATTAAGTACAGTGCCTGGGACTCAGTGGATGCCCAGTAAATGTCCTTCTGGACGTACGAACTGCCAAACAATGTGTAAAAGAGACCTTTGGCTTGTGCAATGGACAAAGGCTGGGGAGCACTGTGTGTGTGTGTGTGTGTGTGTGTGTGTGTGTGTATACATGTTTTGTATATTTTGCATGTTCACAGATGGAATAGATCAGTCATAGCCATGGAGCTCATGACGAAGCCTGGAGCAGAGTGTAAGCTCTCTGAAGGTAGGACCCCAGACTGGATAATCAGATTCTTATAGAGCTAAATAGGCCAGAGGGCCAATGCAGCCCTCTGCCTTTTTGGCTAAATAAAGTTTTATTGAAGCACAACTATGCTTATCTATTCATATGTTGTCAATGGCTGCTTCTATGCTATAAAAGTATAGGTGAGTAGTTGTGACAGAGACTAGATGGACCTCAAAGTCTAACAAACTTAGTCTCTGGCCCTCTATGAGAAACTTTACCAACTCTGCTATAGAACCCAAGGTAGTGTGGACTCAATAAATTCTTTTCTCCTTCCTTTTCCTCCTTCCTGGTATAAAAAGAGACCAAAAAGAAAAAAAAAGGAAGAAAAGAAAAGAAAAAAATGGAGATGGGAGGTACTGTATATTTATCTTGTCTAATGCCTCTTTATAGTTATGAGGAAACAGCAGTTCAAAATGGGGAAGTGTTGACATCCTGAAGGTCATACAGTTCTGCCTCAGTTTCCTCATCTGTAAAATAGAGATATGAAAATTAAAGGTGCTAATATGTGTAAAGCAATTCAATCAGTTCCTGGCACATAGTTTTCCTATGATTACTATTACTGTTAACTTCTGTTTTCCTATGAACAACCTGTAAAATTCTTATTTTTTTTAGTTTACATATACATAATCCATGTCCTTCCCTGCAGAGAGCATGAGAGATGGGGGCAAAGACGGATTTGAAGCTGGAAAGGCAGAGACAAGCAAAGGAAGGTGTCTGCTTGGCACCAAGCACTGCTGGATGGCTCCCCTTACTTTCCTGTCCCCCCACCTATCCCCCCCCCCCATCCCTTCCCCAGCCAGCGTGTGCTAACGGAATTCAGAAGGTAATACAATCACCAGGCTCTGAATTCCTAGAGGATCCTGGCTGGGGGCTACTAGTTGCTGGCAGGAGGCCGGGAGGCGGAGAGGGCTCAGATAAAGATCAAGTACCCACAGCCCTTCCATTTCACCCGGGGTGGGAGGGGGGAGGGCTGCCTCCCTAAGCCTGGCCTCAGCACAGGTTTGCAGATTTTCTCCAATTGGCTGCCTGGGGAGAAAGTGTTCAGCCTGGAGAGCCTCAGGAATGGGACTCTAATCAGACCCAGGTGTAGAGTAAATCTTGCAGCTTCCCATTGTTCTTGCTGCTTCCACCCCCACCTTGGTGGGGGCCAGCAGTGGCCTGATCGGGGAGGGCCTTTCCTATGGGGAGAAACCTGGTGGCCAGAGTCCCTTCACCCTCTCCACACGTCCTGCTCCACCACCTATGCTTAGAGACGCCCTGTCACCCTGCCAGGGAGCCAGGATCCAGACAAGGCTTTGATTGCTTTTTGCTTCCCCCAGGGTCAATGAAAGCAGAAGCAACAAATACAAGCTAGTCGGGACAGAGAGAAAAGGAGGGCAGAAAACACCCAGAGAGGAGGAGACGAGACCCCCTTCAGACCCCTCAGGCTGCGAGGAGACACGGCTCAGCCTAGAGCTCCCTCTCTGGGGGCAGAAACGTGAGGCACCCACAGGGCAGAAGAGGAGTAAGAAACTTATTAACAAGAGCACATTATTCGTAGCAGTGACTGAGGTATAAGGGGTGGTTACAACCCATTGTTGTTATACTGTATTTGACAGGAGAGCATGGTGTGGGGATATGTGAAAATTCCTTTTTGACTCTTTTCAGAACCAAATTCCTGGCAAAGCTTGAACAACTGTGGCAAAAACCTGCCCGGAGTGCTTCCTGCCTTCTCACTGAGATTCAGAATAAACACTTCCTGAAGCCTTGTCGTCACCACACAATGTGTAGGAGCTTCTATATACAGTGGATTCTCATTAGTCCCAGTAGTTATGTTCTATACAGTCACTGCAAACACTCACTGAGCTAGCAAATACCGAACCATTGTTTCACGGGGAATTGCAGGGTTAAGTTCCTGAGAGCCCCTGCTTACATTTTCATCAACCCATCAATACACAACCTCCTTTTATGTATGCGTGCTTGTGTTTCCTTAATAGATACTGCTGATCCATTAACATCAAATTCACGGCTGAGGGGCACTATAACTCACACCTGAACCAAACCTACCTTACACCTGTATTTTCTCTCAAGGCACATCACAGCACTCTTGTGCTTAGAACAGTAGACAGCACTTCAGCACTCTGCTTAGGCCCATTTTAAACGGCAAAATCAGGGGCGCCTGGGTGGCTCAGTCGGTTGAGCGGCCGAAGTCGGCTCAGGTCACGATCTCGCGGTCCGTGAGTTCGAGCCCCGCGTCAGGCTCTGTGCTGACAGCCTGGAGCCTGTTTCAGATTCTGTGTCTCCCTCTCTCTGACCCTCTCCCGTTCATGCTCTGTCTCTTCTGTCTCAAAAAATAAATAAACGTTAAAAAAAAATTTAAACAGCAAAATCATCAGTGAAAGAAAAAAACACAAAAATGCCAAAAATATGGCAATAAGTTGGTCACAAAAAGGACACTGGCTTACAGTATGAGAGCTGAAACGAGAAGGTGTTGTGCCTTGTTCGACTTCAGCTGGAAACGTGTGTCAGATGACTCAAATTTTCCACCTCTTTGTATGTGTTCCAGAATGATCCTGAGAGTCCTGCAAAGATTGATTTGGGGGTTACAAATAAATTTTAGTGAGTTGGTGAATTTGCAACTTACGGAGTCTGCAAATAATACAAACCAACAGTACATTGTCTCATTCACTTCTTCTAATGATCCCATGTAGTGGGATTATTATTGCCCTGGTAAAAATGGGAAAACTGAGCATCAGATGGGTTATGCAGTTTGCACAAGGTGATACAGCTAACCAGTGGTGTTTGTATTTCTCCCACAGCAAATTTAAGGCATTTCACTTAGAAAAAATATTGCCAGAAAAGAGAGGACCATCCTGCCTTAGTCAGTCCTTTATTCTGTATCTATGTACTGTAACTAAATGGACTTGTTCAGCTGTTGCTGTGAATTGATGTGTTCTGCTACCTGGTTTGGGCACTCTTCTGGGAATGAGGGACCGGGTCCCTTTTCCTCCTTCCCCATATTGAAGCTTCCTGAGTATAGAGAGGTTCTCTCCTGCTGTTTATTTCCCAAGAGATTCACAAGCAGACTCTTGAAAAGTCAGACCCATTCCTTTCCCAGATCCAGCTACTGGACATGAGGGGCATGTAGTCTGGGGCAAGTGTGGGAGGCCACGGACAGGCTTTGCATTGATTCGTTTGGTAGATGCGACAAATATCAGTCCCTTGCTATTAGTTTAGCCCAATGCTGAGCTCTGCTCAGTCACTGTGAAGACATAGGAAACATCTCAATCCTGGTCCTCTTTAGGAAGGTTACGTGTGATATGAAGAGACTAAATAGGACACATAGATTATGGGCCCATAATGGGTCAGATCCATACCAGGTGCAGGGCCAAGCTTGGGGCAGGATTTCGGTGGGGGAGGGGATCCATGAGGACTGGAGCGTGTACTTCTTCATGGAGAAGGAGTCTTGAAGTGGGCTTCAAGAGGTGAAGGGAATAGAAAGAAGGATGGAAGTCCAGTCATCAGGAAGGTAGGAACAGGCATAGCCTGTGATAGGCCAGTATGGCTGGGTTTGGAGGTTGGGTCTATACAAGGCAGCACATTCTCTTAGTTCGCTCTCAAATAACACTGAATGGAGCCAAGGGAAAATTCATCCAGGTTCCTTACCAATTACAATGGGGCTTCAGCCTCTTCCAACTTCTGAGCCCCTGGGCATGAAGAACCAATGCAGACATGCACCCTGACAGCAGGTCATGGTACACAGAAGATGGAATGCCCAGGGTGGCGTTCTGTGGCAGACATCTTTACCTTCAGGAAACCAGAGATATCTTTGCCTTCCCAACCCGTTTACTACACTCATTCCTCAATCCACTCCAATCTGCATTCCACCCCATCACTCTAAATAAAGTCATTCTTACAAAGGTCACCAGTGACCTTCCTGTGACTATCTCCAAAGCACATCTTTGCAGTTCTCAAGTAGCTGGATACTTCTCTCTTGGAAAGTAAGCATCACAAAATCAGGAAATTTTGCATTCACTCCTATATTTCCAACACCTAGAGCAGCTGGTGTAGAACGTGCTGAATGAATGAATGAACTTTCTTCCAAAGGTTTCTGTAAGGTCATACTCTCCAATTTTCCCCCTACCTCCTTCCCTGCTCCTATCCATCTCCTTTGTAGACTCATTTTTTTTAATTTTTTTTTTAACGTTTATTTATTTTTGAGACAGGGAGAGACAGCATGAACGGGGGAGGGTCAGAGCAAGAGGGAGACACAGAATCCGAAACAGGCTCCAGGCTCTGAGCTGTCAGCACAGAGCCTGATGCGGGGCTCGAACTCACGGACCGCGAGATCATGACCTGAGCCGAAGTCGGATGCTTAACCCACTGAGCCACCCAGGCGCCCCTCCTTTGTAGACTCATTTTCATCCTGCCATGTGAGATCACTCCAAGTTTCCATTGTAGGCTCTTTTCTCTATATTCTCTTTCCTTGGGAGGTCTTATCCATTACCTCCCAATTACCATCTGTGGCAGAGTATAAGGATAAGGATAAGTATAAGGATAAGTACATCTATGCATCTATCTCATCCCACATACCCCCTCTGCAATGCAACTGACACTCTGCCACCAAAAAGTGGGATCTGAGTTCCCGCCCCTTGAATCTGAGTGGCACCTTATGACTTCCTTGGCCAATGAAGTATGGTGGAAGTGACACTATATGACCTCTGAGGTTAGGTCATATAAAAAATACAGTTTCCATTTGGCTCTCTCTCTTTTTTTTTTTTTTTTTTTTAATTTTTTATTTTTTTTTTTTTAATTTTTTTTTTCAACATTTTTTTATTTATTTTTGGGACAGAGAGACAGAGCATGAACGGGGGAGGGTCAGAGAGAGAGGGAGACACAGAATCGGAAACAGGCTCCAGGCTCCGAGCCATCAGCCCAGAGCCTGACGCGGGGCTCGAACTCACGGACCGCGAGATCGTGACCTGGCTGAAGTCGGACGCTTAACCGACTGCGCCACCCAGGCGCCCCAATTTGGCTCTCTCTCTTAAGAGTTTCATTTTTGGAACCAATCCATCCTGTTGTGAGAAAGCCCAGGCCCCATGGAGAGGCCACATGTGGGTGTTGTAGCCAACAGCTAAGCAGCTAAACTAAGGTCTCAACCAACAGCCAATATCAACATCAGATAATTCCAGCTCCCAGCCATTGAGTCTTCCAGCTGAGATGTCAGACATTGTAGAGCAGAGTTAAGTCATCTTCTCTGTACCCTGTCCAAAGTCCCAATACACCAAAACCATAAGAGATAAATAAATGATAATAAATGATCATTGCTGTTTTAAGCCTCTAAGTGTTGAGGTCATTGTTACTCAGCAATAGATAACACTACACCATGTATGCTGGTATCTCCCACATTTATATTTCCACCCCAGACTTCTCCTTTGATCACTAGATCCATGTATCTAAATGCCTACTCATCATCACCACTTGGATGTCTTAATGGAACTACAATCTCACCATGTCCAAAACTAAACTCTAATTTCTCCACAAGTCTGCTCCTTTTCCAGTGTTTTCTTTCTCAGTAAATGGCTCTACCTTCCTAACCATTTTCACAGTCCAGAATTGTACAACCCATCCTTAACGCTTTCTTGTCTCCCCTGATCCACAACAAATCCTTCTGTAAATTCTGTCAGTTTTATCTCTTAAATGTCTCTTTGATCTAACAACCTGTCCTCATTGTCACTACCATCCTGGTCCAAACCACCATCACTTCTCACCTGCCTTCATCCCTGCAGTGGTTCCCTGTCTTCTCAAATCCCACTTGATTCTCTCCAATTTGTTCTTCATGCTACAACCAACGTGATCCTTTTGTCGAGCATTTGAATGCCTTTTCCTTGCTGTGAAGGTCAAGAGCAAAATCTTTAGCATGCACTGCAGGACCCTGGGAGATCTAGCCTTTGCCTAACCTCTCAATATTTGTGCCAGCTTCCCCTAGACCTGTGCTTTGCTCTAGGATATTTCCTGGATTGAGCTGTGCTCTTCTCAACAGAGGGATGTGCAGATGTGGCCACCCTCCCAGAAAATCTCCTCTGCCCCCATCTTTCATGTAGCTAATTTTTTCCATTCTTCAGATCTTAGCCCAACCAAGAACACCTCTCCTGATTCTCTTTCACTCCCCATGTAAGGTCTCCTGTTATATGCTGTCATAGCTCCAGCTACTTTTTTTCTTTGTGTGCATGTGTGTGTGTGTGTGTGTGTGTGTGTGTGAGAGAGAGAGAGAGAGAGAGAGAGAGACAGAGAGACAGAGAGACAGAGAGACAGAGAGACAGAGAAAGAGAGGGAATTTTAAGCACGCTTCGTGCTTGACATGGATCCCATGACTCTGGGATCATGACCTGAGCTGAAATCAGGAGTCAGATGCTCAACTGGCCGAGCCACCCAGGCACCCTTCTGGCTACTTTTTAATCACAGCATATTTCTGTCTATAATTACATATCACGTGTGAGATTATTTGATTAATATGTCCCCTACAAGACCACAAGCTCCAAGCCAGTAGCACTCGTGTTTGTTTTGTCACTAGCATGGTCAGAAGGCATTCTGTAAGTATCTATTTTTTTCTGGAATAAATGATTTGGTTGAGGTGGGGGAGGATGCAAAGTGAATGACTGAGCAGCAAGCTCCAGCTTTGAGGGCCAGCAGCTCATTGCTTAGTTTTATGAACCTAGTAAGTTGGGGGAGATTTTGACATGAACTATGCAGCCCCTTTCCCCTCTCCATAAGACACTTTTTCTTTCTAACAAAATATCATTTTTCTTCAGGTTTCAGACCCCAGCACCAGTTCCAGGGGTGGAGGTGAATGATTTCAATTAGTTTAAACCAATCAGGGCAATCCTCTTGCCCAGGACTGATTTAGTAAAAGGCATGAAACACAAGGGTAGGGAGATGACAAGGGAAGTTGAGCCTTAACCAGGGACAGGAAGATGCTCTTGAATGAAGATGTGACATTTGGAGCCACGGTAGTGTCTTGTGGCCCTGAGAGGATACAGGCCCTGTAAATGGCAGAGGTAAAGCCTACCGATGGAGAGAACCCACCTTTTCAATGAGTGGACAAAATCACCAACTTGAAACTGTGATATGCGACAAAACTGTTTCCAATTGGCTTAAGCCAGGGTTTCTCAACAACACCGCTGCTGACATTTGGGGAAGCATAATTCTTCGTTGTGGGGGCTGTTCTGGGCTCTGTAGGATACTAAGCAGCACCCCTGGCCTCTGTCCTCTGGATTTGAGCAGCATCCCAAAGCCAAGTTTTGACAACTAAAATTGTCTCCCTTTATTGCCAAATGTCCTCTAGAGGATAAAGTCATCCTCGCTTGAGAGCCACTGGTATAAACCAACGGAACTAAACTTTCTGTTATTTGCAGCCAAAAGCACTGATACAGCACCCCAGTGATCTTTGTTACCCATGAGAGATTAATCTCTTTATACCTTGTCATGCCCACATCTGCCTCTAACCCCAGACCTTCTCACAAACCCATTCACACAATTACACCTCTCTGCCAGCTCTGTTCAATCCTAGCCTTCCTAACCCCTGCTTTGCATGAGCTCTCAATACTCATTCACTGCCCCAGCCACATCCCCACCATCTCTGCCTTCACCGTCTCCTATCACTTTCTGTGGGGGCTAATGACTGTGTTTTCAGTGCCATGCTCTTGCTCTGATGCATATCTCTGCCACTCCTCCCACTCATCAGGGTAAGGCCAATAGAAGTTTGCTTTAACCACCCCATACCAACGCTCTTTCCCCATCTACTCCTGCTTCACTCATTTCATCTATCTACCCATCCTTCCTTCCATCCATCCATCCATCCATCCCCTACTCAACATCGATTGTGCACACCTACTATGTGCTAGGAGTTACAACAGGCACTGGATAGCAAATTGATTAAGAGATGGAACGTGTCCTTGGGATGCCTGGGTGGCTCAGTCAGTTAGGCCTCTGACTTTGGCTCAGGTCATGATCTCACAGTTCGTGAGTTTGAGCCCTGCATCAGGCTCTCTGCTATCAGCACAGAGCCTGTTTCAGATCCTCTGTCTCCCCCACCCCCCACTTCTCTGCCCTCCCCTGCTTGTGCGCTCTGTCTCCCTCAAAATAAATAAATAAACTTAAAAAAAAAGAGAGATGGAATGTGTCCTTAAAGAGCACACAGTCTGGCTAAGAAGCCAGTTCACTAAGCCAATGAGAAGAGTTACTAATGTTGAAGACATCTGACCTATTAAGGAAAAATGTGTTTTCACACCCTGAGTAGCCCTCACATTTAATTAGATGTTCAAGATGATGCTGAGAACGATTTTCATCTACACGTGAAGCAGGCCTGGCAGGACCGTATCTGCAAATGTGGTTAGTCCAGTTCCAGTGACTGGATGAACTCAGGAGAAATAAGAAGGCCTACGTTTAAGCATACTCTGTTAAGTCAGACTTTTTTCCCTTCCCTTCTGGACTTTTCTCCAACTGGTCTGAATTAGCAAGGTCCAACTGTTTCTATTTAAAGAAAAAGGCAACAAAATCTTCAGGGCGTGCCTCCAAAAATCATGCCAGAAGACTCATACACACACACACATACACACATACACACACACAGACACCCCACCACCACCACCACCAACCTCATCATCCACACGCTCTGCCCTAGGGACAGGGACACACACTGACATACACTGTCAAGCAGTTAAGGGAAAAACAGAAATTGGGCATTAGCTCAAAGGGCTTGAAGCTGAGGAGAGGAACGGCAGCGGGAGGGGCAGACCAAGAGGGGAGTTGGTGAAGAAACTGTTCCAAGCACAACAGAAAAGGTCTCGCCTGAAGATTCTGGATTTCCTCTTTGGTTCTTTCAAAGAATAAGTCTCTGGTTCTATTTGGGGGGAGAGGGGGAGTCGGTGGGGGGGGGGACCAGCACTTGTGGGGTGTGGCCTTGGGTTCTCTCTTCCCTTCACAGTAACCCTATTGTTCAGAAACTGCGGCCAATTTATGGAAAGAGGTGGAATGTTTATGTAACTGACTCTGCTTTAGACAAGACGTTTGAAAGGGGGGAAAAAATGACAGATGGAAGGAGGCCAGTCCAAACAGGGTTTTTCTTCCTTTCTGGACACAGATGTTGGAAAAGGGAAGAGAGGGAAGGTGGGAGGGAGAGAAGAAAGTCAGGGACTGACAAGGCATGCCAAAGTCCGAGCTGGCCAGAGACAGCCAGAGTCTGTCTTTGTGGCCAGGGGCAGAGCTTTTGGAGCTGAACCTCCATTTTTGGAAGCTGCTGTTTTAATTAAATAGGTCAACCCAGTCAGAGCAGCTCTGGTGTGAGGTCTGGATCTCATTAGCCTAAAATGGGTGGGGTAGGGCAGGCTGTGGGGGAGTGGATCCCCTGGTGTGTACGTGGGGGGCGGGGGGGGGGCAGGGATGAGGGAACTTCTTGACTGCTTTCCCCAAAGCCAGGCCCCAGGCAGCTGGAGCTGCCAGGAGGGCCAGACCACAGATGGAGAATGCGCTTCATTAAGCACGGAGTGTGCTCTGCAGCCTGGAGGCCCAGGCAGACTGGAAAAATCAGAACTGCTTTAAGTAGGGGGGACTGGGGGGGGGGGGGGACTTGCAGGGACAAACCTTACCCCTCCACCAGCCCAAGTGGGTGAGGAATCAGGAGAAAAAGACTCATACCTATACCTTCCCTTGAACCTTGGGAGCGACTTCAGGCACAGAAGGCAAAGGTGGGAACGAGGAGGAGATTCAATCTTTGTCTTCCAGATTTCAGGATTCCTGATCTCGGGAGCCCCTGATAGGGGAGGCAGTTCCCTGCCCTTAAGGAGCCGGGTGTGATGCAGGAGTGATGCGGGAGACTCAATCTCTGCTCTTAGGAACCCCCAGTAGATAGCCCTGACCCCGGGGTCTCTAGTCTGATGGGGACGTGGGAGTCCATGTCGGTGGTCAGGGGCAGAGCCTTGGTAAATGAAATGGTTATCAAACTCATACAAAATTAGCATGAAAGCAGGCTTCAGCTAATTTCATGCAAAGTGAGGACAAGGTGTATTAAAGGACTTTATTTACAGTGAGATGAGTTTAGGGATGGTTCCTGGAGGAGGGTAGTTCTGAGCAGCAGGAGGGACATGCTTAGCAAGAACAATAGGACAATAGCCTGTGTGAGAGTCTGTTACACGTTCTTAGTTCACAGGGAGCAGGACTTAGAAGCCCACAGCCCCAGAGGTCTCAGTTTGGTTGGTTGGAGGTAGTGAGGCAGGGCCTGGATGTCCAACATCTGACAGTAAAATAAAGACGAGTCCACTGACTGCCAAGTTTTCCCGGAGAGATTCAAACTGCAGTGACATTGCTGTCAGCACGTCCCAGAGGCCAGAAACCAGTCACGTCAGGTGTCCCCAAGAATAAGATGACCGTATAATTTATCATCTAAATGGGGACACTTTGGAGGCAGATAGGAATGTTATTGGTAATTATGCTGGGCCCACAGGCATAAATTAGGCCTATTCCAGATAAACCAGGACACTTTGCTACTCTCCCTTCCTAAAATCTTTACGAGTCTAGGTGTGTGTGCAGCTGAGGTTTTAAGAAACTGAAAATTAGCTTCAAATATCCTCCTCAATGCCTCAGTTGTGCTCAAAGATTTTTAGACAAATATGATTAATATACTAAATAAAATATGTGTGTATGTAGCACATATGTACTTATGAATAGTATGTGTGTATTTATGTATAGACATACATCTCTGTCTATATAGATAGCTAAACAGAGATATATACCCATATAATATAGGAGTTTCATGAATTTTCTTTTTCTTAATTTTTTTACTGTTTATTTTTGAGAGATAGAGAGATAGAGCATGAGTGGGGGAGGGGCAGAGAGGGGGGAGACACAGAATCCAAAGCAGGCTCCAGGATCTGAGCTCAAACCCACGAACCGTGAAATCATGACCTGAGCTGAAGTCGGCTGCTTAACCAACTGAGCTACCCAGGCACCCCAACGAATTTTCAAAAAGTTTTTTTTTTTCAAAACTTTGTTTTTATTTTGAGATAGAGTGTGGGAGAAAGAGCACTTGAACGGGAGAGGGGCAGAGAGAGAAAGAGAGATAATCCCAAGCAGGCTCTGCGCTGTCAGCACAGAGCCAGATGTGGGGTGCGATCTCACAAAGCGTGAGATCATGACCTTAGTCGAAATCAAGAGTCAGACGCTTAACAGACTGAGCCACCCAGGCGCCCCTCAAAGATTGTTTAACTTAAAATGAGAGACCTCGAAAACCTTAGCATCCCAAGGGACGCTATCACAGATGTATGTTATTTGTGATTGCCCTAATCGTTTGGATGCCCTCTTGATATTTGAATAATTCTTCAAGATATACCTGCCACCTTCCCAGGGAAAAGTAAGGCAAAATGAAACTGCCCACACTTTCCAGTTTTCCTTGCCGTGAGGGGGCAGGTTAGTGATTTCGGCCACCAGTCAGATGCACTTTTGGCTCAGAACAGAATTACCTGGAGACAGGGACATGGTAGGGGTCATCCTCTTTGCTGGCACCAGATCACAGCGGCTTCTTGCTCCTGACAGGCAGCATCTCCCTTGGCAGCCAGATCTACAGTGTGACTCTGGGAACGTCCTAAAAACTCAGCCTGGAGTCTAGTTTTTCAGTCCTTCCAATATCCTTACTAAGTCTCTTCATGCTTAAACCAGATGGAAAAGGTTCCAGCTTCTTTGTTTTGCTTTAAAGAAAGACTGATCAATTCAGATGATTCAGAGGCAAAATCTGAGGGGCTCTTTGTAACATACCAGGTGAGGGCTGAGGCTCATCCCACCCCCCCAGGAGAGATTTAGCCCCAGGGGATGAAATGAAACTATAAGACAAACCATCCCATTTATCCAGTGACCAGTCACTCTTTCCACCTGGGTCTATATCCACTTGCTTCCCTCTGCCCTCCCCACCTTCCCTGCCCCCATCTCTGGAGCTCCATCACATTTCCTGTCCACATGTCCTTACACTGCCCCTCAGACGTAGAGAGTCAGAGGACATGTCTCTCTATCATTCAGGAGGGTAAGTTGAGGTCCAGAGAGGGTGAGGTCTTGGCCATGGTTGTGCAGCTGGCTAAGGGTAGACCCGGGATGGCGCCTTTGCTCTCGGCCTCCATCTCTATATTCAGGAGTCCGGTGCTTCCCAAGCCAGGAATCCCTGGAGCCCTGAGCCCCTCAGCCATCTGCATTAGCTTGGTGTACAGTGAAAAGAGCAGTCGGACTCAGATTTCGAGTCCTATCTCTGCCCTGAGGCAGAGTAATCCTTGGTAAGTCACTGATCTTCTTTGGGCTTCAGTTCCCTTTCCTGTTAAATGAAGAAACTGGAACAGCTTGCTAATTCTTAACCTCTTGGATGTCATAGACTCCACTAAAAATCTGATCCTTTTTCTCCTGTCCCTGCCTCCACCCCTCAACAATGCACACAAGATATTTTCTGTAAAATTTCAAAGGGATTGTATCCTCTGACGTAATACCTGCCTGGGCAACCATATAGAATTGTTAGGAGAATTAGGCCAAAACTGAGCTAAAAGGGTTTTGTCAGCTACAAAATGTTTTATAATTTTGAGAGATCAATTAGCCAGCATGCTTTTCCTAACATCTGGGGGATGGCGGTGACATTAAGTCAGAGTTCCCAGTTCCTGGCATGAGAACTGGACCCCTCCGAAGTTCTCTTACCAACAGGTGGCCCTCTCCCCACTTGTGGGGCCTCACTGAGGCTGCATCACGTTCCACAGTCCAGGCCCCTGAACATGGCTTCCCTCAAAGCTCTCTGCTCCTTGCAGCCTACCCCCTCCGCTCAACACACTTAGGGTGGCATCTCTCAGACCCTGTCCCTTTGAGGACAGGCACATAATCATTCATCTACTTCTATTCTACAAGATGGCGGAGAGCAGTCAGAGAGTGTGGATGGATGCAGCAAGCATGGTGACATCTGTCTCAGCCTTGTGGTCCTCTCCATCACTCATTTCTCAGACCACATGTCTAAACTTGGGGCTCAGAACATATGAACCCAGGACTCATTTCTCCTTGGGATGGTACTCTCAGGTGGGAGAGAGATAGAGACAGGCATGTGCAGACTGATTAGAGGCTAGGGCACACACACACTCACACACAGACACACGCACACACACACACAGTCACACTCACCTGGGGAGGGCTGTGTCTGTCACAGGCCTGACCCGGCCTGCACGGCACCAAGGCACTACATCAAAGAAGAGGAGTGGTGGAGTTGGTGGTTACTCGGGCATGTGGCTCACCTTCCTGCCGGTATTTTCCCTGACAAGACTTTACTTGCCACCCACATCCTCCCTCTCTGGTAGCAGAGAGGATTAACAATCGCTCTGCTCCTAACAAAGGCCCTTGCCACCCCAGGGAACATTATTGCCTGCAGCCTCTTCCACTACCTGCCCCCCCACAGTCCTGGTCCCACTCACTCTGGGATGGCTCCACATATCTCCCCTCCCAGGCAGGGTGGATGATGTGAGGAGGGAATGGACCAGAGCCAGGACACCCCAGGATGTTGACTCTCCAGTGCCTGCAAGTTTTCTCTGGATAATCTCTGGGAGTAGCAGCAGCATTCAATACCTTTCTGTGGTTCTGTAGCCTTGAACTAGAGAACGGGGGGATCTTCCCCAAGAAGCAAGATCATGGTGCCCAAGCAGCAGAGAGGAGAAGGGATGTTGTTGTGAGGTGGGGGGGGGGGAGGGGGGAGGGGGGGGGGGTGTGGGGAGTCGGGGGGTGGGGGGGCTGCATGTCTCCTTGCACAAGGGATCAAGGAGACCCTTGTGATCAACATTAGATCAACCCACAGCCAGGCCTTTGCCCTGGGCCAAGGGTCCAGAACTACACCATCCAATATGGCAGCCACCAGATACATGTGGCTATCGAGCACTTAAAATGTATCTTGTCCAAAGTGATATGTGTTGTAAATGCAAAATACACACTAGATTTAAGACTTAATGCCAAACAAAAAGAATATAAAAATATTTCATTCATAATTCTAATATTGATTATATGTTAAAATGATAATTTTTGTATATATTAGGTTAAGTAAATTATATTATTCAAGTTAATGTCACCCACTTCTTTGAATTTATTTTTTTAGATGTGGCTACTAGAAAATTTGAAATTACATATGTGGTTCACATTAAATTTCTACTGAAGAGTGCAGGTCCTACAAAAGCAAAGCAAAAAGCCCACCCAGGACACTCAGCTTTGGAGAGAGGACCAGTAAGGAAAGCCTACCTCACAGTACTCACAGAGTACTCCAGTAAGGAAAGCCTACCTCACAGAACTTCAGCTAGGATCAGAGCCTCTGAAGAGTTTACAAGAGAATGAGCCAGAACTGGAGCTAGAAAGCAGAACACCTGATGCCCATTCCAATGCTCAAATCCCTCAAGACAAGCCTCACTCATTCCCTCACTCTCAGGGCTGAGCTGTTGAACTACTGGCTTGGGGCAGAGGCCAGGGAGAAGGTGTCCCCAGGACTCTGGGGCATTCTGTCTCGTGGACCCACTGAGGTTTCAGGGACCTGGGTGGTGGTGGTACATGTTTCTTCCTGCCAGGAAGGCTGTCACAGCCTCCCAACTCAGAAAAGAGAGATAGCCCTTGCAATGCAGGGCGTGTTCTATTATTTATTAACCCCGAGGAGGGCTGCCCACGCTGGCCTTCCAGCTGGTTAATTGGATTTCATGACAACTTTTTTAAAGGGAATTTTCAGAGGAGCAGTGTTGTGTCCTGCCCCAGGGGTCCTGTGAGCTTCCCTCCGTCTCCTTGAAAACACAGCTACTGCTGTATAACATGGAGCTTTAATCAGACATGTCAGGGTAGTCCCGGCCCCATCGGAAGCTGTGGTGGGGCTAACAATCCGCTGATGCTCACAGATGGGAAATAAGTCCCTTTCTTGGCTGAGATGAAGAAAATATACACTGTATCTGATATGCAGGGGATTGCTGGTTAATTTGTGTGTCATTTCTGCTTTGATTACAGCCCCTGCTACGTGAAAGTGGACTGCTTATCAAAATCGGAAGGCTATAGGTTTGCATTTCCTTCTGGTGAGGAGGCTAATAAACATAAGGCCTGTGATAATAGTTATTATCAAGATAGAAGTCCCTACTTAAACAATTACTTTGAGAACAGGCAGCTGAACACTAGTATGTCATAGATCTGCTTATTGTCCTTTCTCTGCAGTCAGTTCTGCCATGGTTAAGGCCTCATCCAGAGGTGCTCAGGGGTGGACAGCAGGGGAGCCCTCTGCCAGTTCATGACCATTCAATGTCCCATGGCCTAAGCAACAGATAAGGAGAGGCACAAGCCCTCCTGTGCAAAATCTATATATTTCCCCAACCTGAGCTTTCAAGGACAGGCAAGAATTCTTGGTGTTGTGGTAGGATTTACTGGAGATCTCTTTAAAATTTTTTTTTAATGTTTATCTATTTGAGAGAGAGAGAGAGAGAGAGAGAGAGAGAGAGCGGGGGAGGGGCAGATAGAGAGGGAGACACAGAATCCAATACAGGCTCCAGGCTCTGAGCCATCAGCACAGAGCCGGACGCAGGGCTTGAGCTCACAAGCTGCGAAATCAGGACCTGAACTGAAGTCGGATGCTTAATCAATTAATCGATTAGTCAACTGAGCCACTTTGGTGCCCCAACTGGAAAGCTCTTTTAAACTGTTAGATTCCTGCCAGAAAGGGTTCATTTATTGGGAGGGTTGCTGAGGATGGCTGTTGACAAGCTTAAAGCAAGAAGGCAAGGAACTGAGCCTCTACCCAGTGTCCTTCTTGTGCTGAGTTCTGACAATAGACACTGAGATTAGGTATATGCCCATAAACCACTGTCCCAAGGATGACTGGGGAGAGTCCTGTCCTAGGGTTTGGAAGGGACCCCACAGAGAAGGAATGCAGGGCAGGCACTGAGGCACCCAAACCTCTGGAGACTGAGGCTGACAGTAGGGCAGGCAGCCAGGGAATCCCTGACTGTGGTCTATCTCTCCCTCATGGATGTGCTCCCTGAATTGTGCCCATATCAACAAGGACAAGAATCACAGAGCTATTAGTATTGTATGGCTATATTGTGTAAAGTGACTTCTATCCTTTATCTGTTTACACATCCCAACAACCTAGGGGTGTAGGTTTTATCATGAGCTTCATTCTACTCATGAGGAAACCAGAGCTTAGTGAAGTCATTTGCTAGACACAAGACATTTATAGAAAGGGTACATTTATGTACCCATAAACCATTGTCCTGTGGTCACAAATTTATGTGAAACCAGGCTAGTAACTAAGATCTCTGATTCCAAAAACCCATGATTAATTCCCACTTTTAATGCCTTTCTAAAAACAAAAGAAGGGGCGCCTGAGTGGCGCAGTCGGTTAAGCGTCCGACTTCAGCCAGGTCACGATCTCGTGGTCAGTGAGTTCGAGCCCCGCGTCAGGCTCTGGGCTGATGGCTCGGAGCCTGGAGCCTGTTTCCGATTCTGTGTCTCCCTCTCTCTCTGCCCCTCCCCCGTTCATGCTCTGTCTCTCTCTGTCCCAAAAATAAATTAAAAAAAAAACCAAAACGTTAAAAACAAAAGAAAACCCAAAAACCTATGAGTCTCATTGAAAACTCATTATAGAGAGGGGGGAATCTTACATAGTAAGATTAGTAGTACATTTTCAAGTTAAAGGTAACTAGAGGGAGGGAAGTGACCAATTGTGGAAACACAGGGGATTGAAGTTCTGGTGACTCTGATTTGGCTTCAAAGATGTGACCAGAGGATGTCTCCCAGTAGCTGCCCCCCAGAAGGGCATAGGCTTCATCCCAGTCTGGAGGCTCCAACCCACCCACCGGGCACTCCTGCCCTACAGAGCAGGACCTGGGGTTGGGCTTTCCCTTCCCAGCTCCTCCCCACCCCCTCTGCAGAAAGCTGGAGACATCCCTCACTTCTCCAGCTTCTTGTTTCTCTAATTTTATGATTGTATGAAAATAAGGTTCCCAAATTGCCTTTAATTAGCTTTAATAAGACAGCCTTTTTGCTAATTAAAATGATTATTAAGAAACCATTTATTGAGAATGAACACAGTTGTTAGAACCTAGGAGAATTCTGCACTCTTAATAATAATAACAGCAGCCATCAGCAGCCCTGTGGGCCACCAGTTCACCTGCCCCATTCCTGAATTCAAATGGGGTGGTACTCTGCCTGGGGGCCCAGGGTTTCAAACCCCTCCCTCTCCAGGCGCCTCCAGGACCACATGCTGCCTGCGTTGCTAGGGATGCTCATTTCCCACCCACCCCCCTCCCGCACTAGGGTTCTTACCGTAGAGTATGGAAGCAGGGCGGTTTGCCTGTCAGAGAGCCTGGTGCGCACCGAGCATAGCTGGGCAGGCAGGCTGTGAAACCTCAGGCCTCACTCCATCTCCCTGGGTCTCGGCCTCCCAGACTATGTGTCAAAAGGGTGGGTGGGCTGCATGGCCTCAGAGGTCCCTACCCTTCTTGGAGCTCGATGCTAAGGCATCTGATGGAGCCTTCACTCCCGGAAAGGCACACCTCTGGGTAATGCGGGAGCTTGGGACCGGCAGAGCCACGCAGCTCCTTGCGGTTCTCCTCCCCTCCCTCTTCGGGAGGGCTATGCAGGCAGCCGAGGCAAGGCACTCTTGTCGCGAAACGCATGAGGAGCCTCAGAGACGCCCTGCCTCCCGCAAGGAAGAAGCGGGGTGCTGTGCAGCGAGGCGAGACCCAGGCGCCGGGCCCGAGGCGTGTAGGTGTAGCTCTGCGATCCCCCATATCCGGGTCCCTGGGTCCCCGACCGAGGCTCTCTCCCCTACCCTTCCCCACCCCGCCCCCGGCTGCACAGTTGCCGACAACTCCCGGGTGAGGGCGAACGGCTGTCATCTTTTCCTGCAGGGAGCCTGGGAGCCAGAGCCTGGAGAGGATTGGACCGCTACCTAAAGCAATACCCGGGACGGGGGCGCGGAAGGGGACAACTCAGATCGAAGGTGGTGCAGCAATGCGGAAGTGAAGAGAGGCCCCGGGGAATTTTTAGGGACGTCGTCTGGGCTGTGTATGTCTTCAGGGGCCGTGAGTCCACGTGCTCTGACTCCCCCTTCCCCACTGTCCTCCCCGGGTCCTTCCAGGAACCTGGTCCGCAGCTTATTAAAAAGATTTTAAAGTGTTACAGTGGAAAGAACGTGGGCTTTTGAGTCCCACAGCCCTGGGCTCCAGGCTGGTCGGCCGAATTACTAGCTTTGTGACCTTTTGTGGCTCTATTGAGCCTTAGTTTCTTCCCACGGAGCAACTGTAAGGATTGTATGCAACCAGGGCGGTGAGGTCGCCCAGTCGGAAGCTGGTGACCCAAGCGCCAGGGTCAGTGGACTGTACAGTCAGTCAGGTGCAGGTGCAGAAGCTTCAAGGCCAGACCTCAAGGCTCAGACGGCTCCTCCCTGCACGGGGGCTCTCGGGCAGGCAGGTCAGCGCCCCAAGATGAATCTGAGACCTTAGCGGGGGGCGACTACCCGCCTGTCTCCCGGGTGGGGCTGGGGCCTGGGTGTCTCGTCAGAGCTCCCCAGGGGGTTCCTCGGTGCTCCCAGACTTGAGAACCAGTTTCGCGGAAGGAATAAACAAAGAGGCTTTGGTGGGGAGGGAGGGAAGGGAGCAGGTGGGTCCTCTCCCCTCTGCAGGTGGCCCCTTCGCACCACACTCACATGCCCGCGGACACAACCACATGCACGCTCATGCACACACGCACGCTCACTCGGAGGGACCCACGCTCACACACACACACACACACACTCGCACACGCACGCCCATTCGCGCCGTCACGGACACTCACACCCACACCGCCTGTCTTCTCCCGGAGAGCCCTGCGGCCGGGACCCCGGCAGACCTCCGGCTGGCGCGGATACCCTGGCGCTCCGAGGGTCTCCGGCCCCGCGGCCCAGGGCGCGCTGCTGCCGGTGACAGCGCGGCTCCTCTGGGCCCGGGGCGCTCCGCAGAGCCCCCGCCGGGCCGCGCCGCGCTCGCTCCGGCTCTTTGTTATGCTAATTCCCCTTCCCAGCTGGTGCCAGCTGCCTGCACAATGAGCGCCGGGAGCCCTCGCCAGCCCTCGCCAGCCAGGGAGTGGGGGCGGGGTGGGGGTGGGGGCTCCGCGCCCTGCACGCGGGATCCTAGCCTGGCCCAGCCTGGCGAGGTGGTGAGCGGCCCAATAAGCATCCTTGCCTGCGTCCTCCCCTCCCCCACGCTCGCAGGGCCGCGCCCCTCGGGGCCTGTAGGGCATCCACTGATTCATTCCAGTCGCCCCGGCTGCCCGCCCTCCAGGTGCCAGGGCTTGATGAAAAGTAAAAGGCTCCTCGGCGGCTCGAGAGCAGTGCGGATGAAAGAGAAGCAGCCGCCTCCCAGACCACACAGCTAATCCTCCCATAAACCTCGAGCAAATAAGGGGAGAGGAAGAACAGGCCGGCTACAGATGTGGAGTGCAGCCTCCGGGGATCCCCAAATTAAAACTCGTGCAGGGGAAGCACTTGGACCACCACCAAATGACACTAATTGGGTTATGGGACCATAATCTTGGCTCGTATGAAAAAACCCAACAGTTATAGTCACAGCTGCAAGGACTGTCTTCATAAAAAGAAGGGGGAAAGTCCGCTATTTTATTACTCATAAACAGGAGAGAAAAGAGGGTTCGCGGATCTCCTGCCTGCGTAGGGCAGGCAGGCTGGTTGCTTGAAGGGGAAGATAACTTTGTGTCAGGAGGAACAGTGCTGTCTGTGGCTGGCTGGCTCGGGATGTGTGGAGCTAATGGGCTAATGGGATGGGGGGGGGAGATACTCTCCGGGGAGGGGGGGGGAGAGCGAGGGGGCTGTACTGAGACACCGCGGGGGGAGCATGGCATATCTGGAGGAATGTATTTCAGACAATAGGTTAGCAGCCATATGCAGAAAATCATTCTGGACAGGAAAACTCAGAGATTCATTCCTTTTAAGTAACATCCAGAAGCAGTTTCCCGGTTTGACTGGTGGCGGGGGTGTAGGGGTGGTGGGGAGGCATCCTGGGGAAGGAAAGGATGGGGTGACGTGTAGAAAATGAGGGTGAAAAATCTTCAGGAAGATCCACTGGTTGTTAGAATCACAAATGTTAGTTCCCAAGGAGGGAGATCTTAGATGCCCTTTGAGTCCAGCCTCACCATTTGACAGATGGGATATTAAGACCCAGAGATGTTAAGGGGTTTGTCATGGTTAGACAGCTAGTGGGTGGCAGGAATGGGCAAGAACCTGTCTCCTAATTCCTACTCTCATGCGCGACATTAACTTGGTAATAATTTTGTTGTTAAGAAACAGAAGTCATTTGATCAGAAATCAGTACAATAGACCTCAAGAAAATAAAAAGTTAGAAAATCTTAGAGATTGAGTTATTATAAACCTTGTTTGATCTGTAATGAGAATAAGAGTTGGAAATCGGTCGGTTCTTACAAATTCCATCCCAGGATTCTTTCTAGCATGTATTTATTTATTCATCCATTACAATACCCAGATGGACTGATGGCCCCAGGATTTCTTTATGGGTCCTTTCAGTGCAGGGACTGATCCTGTTTTCTGACAGAGAGATGCTCCCCAGCCCCCATCCCCCACTGCCCTTCTACATTAAGTCATCTTGGCTACAACCAGCTTGGGTTAAGGCTGGACTGGTTGAGAATTTTTTTTAATATAATTTCTTTAAGTTTACTTATTTATTTTGGGAGAGAGAGAGAATCCCAAGTAGGCTCTGCACTGTCATGGGGTTCCCACGAACCATGAGATCATGACCTGAGTCAAAATCAAGAGTCTGATGCCTAACCAACTGAGCCACCCAGGCACCCCTGGACTGGTTGAGAATTCTAATCAATCATCCTTGCTGGTAGGTATTTATTCTACTCACAGGAAAATAAAAGTATCTATCCTAGCTGCTGAGTTTCCAAATACAGAGAGGACAAGGGTCTGGAGATGGCCAGCCTAGATCTCCCTGGGCACAATGAGGTGTCCTGGCTTCCCAGTGCCTCTCTCAGCTGAAATGGCAGCTAGTGGTGCCAATCAGGAGATCTAAGAGCCTGGTAGTGTAGGAGGAGAACCTGCTGTGGAGAAGTCTTGGAATGGTCATGGCACAGCACTGCCATTGTCTTTCACTATATTCAGGTGCTTGTTTCTCATTCGCAAACTGTATGGTTCAGTTTGGTTGTCTTTGAAGACTTACCAGTCAGCAAGCATCACTACAAGTGTACTTTGCCCCATGGAAAAACAAACGCTTACGGAAAGTTGAGAGAGTGGAAATTTCATTTGTTAAAGGGAATCTTATGTTGAAGCCATCAGTTGGGCTCTGAGCTGAAAGGCGACATAGGTAAAGATGAAATTTTGAAGTGGGAATAACTACTCCCTAGCTGATCTGCTTTTTAAACTTCTATCTTCTAGGTGGAAACTGTATCCTACTTATTTTATGATAGGCCATGTCCCCCAAAATTAGGATTGTCCGGAAAATACTGCTTTGGCCTCCATTACCAGATGTAAGAACACTAGGAATCATTTTGGGTCTAAATTATCCACATTATATAAATACTAAAAACTGTATTTTTTCTGAGTAAAAACTAACTTTAAGAGAATTATTTAATACAGCAATTGAATTAACTTGAACTTGGACAAATCCTAGGGATGAGTCAGAGGTTAGCAGTTTTTCATCTTTTCACTTATAAGGGATACCTCTTATTCCCTTAATATAGTCCATGTTCTCAGAGATTCTATCTATGAAACCAATTGTAATTACTAAGGATAACGCTTTCATTTTCCCAGAGTTTCTTCTCAGTTTGTGCTGTGTTAACCCAGAGTTGGTTTAATTCCAAGTAACAGTAAAGAAATCTGCCATGGGTTAGTCTATGCAACTGCTTTCAAGAAATTTTGATTTCCAGTAAACCTTTTGAAATGTTAAAAATATCTCAAGGACACCAAGGACTATTTTATAGGTGTTTAAGGGTCTTGGTTCCCCAGGTTTGACAACACCTCTATTTGTTTCAAGCTTGTTATACGGAACCCAAAAGGCTGAGCGCTTTCCACAAAAAGGAGAATCTGGTTTTATCAAGGTCCAGCCTTCAGGGCATCCAGGGACATTAGTGAAGAAGTCATGGGGGCTCACCGTCACTGCATACCCATCATGTGCATCTAGGCAAGGGTGCGTCACTTCCCTAATATTAAATAAAGACTTTAATCCTGGCAACCTTGTCAGGTGGGTACATTATGCCACCCCATTGTACAGACAAGGAAATCAAGGCACCAGGAAGTGAAGTGGCTGCAGGCCAAGGTCAAGCTTGCATAGCTACAGATGCATCCAAGCAGCGGGATTCCAAATCCCACTCTTAACCCTCTGCTATAGTCCAGTCTCACGAGAAAACCACAACTGCTGAGCCTGAACTGAATAGGAGAGAGGTACGTTAGGCTAAGAACTATACCTAGTCACAAAGATCATTTGGTGGATTAATTGAAAAGCACAGCATCTATGGACTTGGGAAACAATGAGAAACACACCCAGCTCCCAGAAAGGGCAAACAAACCATTTCTCTCTTCTTGCAAAAACGTAAAGGAAATCCTTTAGTCCCTGAAATAGTTTTCCTATCTCCCTAAAGAGGTTGACTCGCCACCACCCCCACCCCCCCAGCCCCCCCACCCCCGCCCCAGGGAAATTCTTCTTTCTGTTTGGATCTTTACACTTTTCCTTAAAGAAAGTGAGCTCACTCTGCAATGCACATGGGGCACTGTGTTTCTCAGACTTCTCACACTCTACTCCATCAGAGAGCAACTCCTAACCTTTTGCTGAATTCCCTTGCCTTATAATCTGTCATTCTCCATCTTTCCCCAATCACGCACAGAGGTGTTTGTGAGTTTTGAGGAAGCCATAGATGCCTGAGTTCTGGGCCAGGTGCACTGAGAGAGCTCTGCTCACTTCTTGATCACCAGGATACAGGGTTATGTCACATCTGATCGTAGCTCATTGCAGTCACCTCAGAAAACATCTGCAGAAAAAACACTGTGTCTAGAAGTACCCCAGGCTAGTATCAGGGGGCAGGGAGCATCACATGCCTGTGCTTTGAATCCAGCTGCTGCCATGGAATGACCTGGATGAAGGGAGTGCTTGCTGAAAGCCAAGCCAGTCTGGGCAGTACAGGCCTTCTCGTGGATTGGGCCTCTCCCAAATTTTGCTTTGTCCACTGTCTTGGCATCTTGGCAAGAGGCAAGATCACAACTTCCGTCTCTGCAAGTTCTTTTCTATGTGTGTTCTATCTCCCAAGATCTGGCATTTTGTAAGATTTTATAATTTTAAATCAAGGGAACAGTTATAAAAATGGGGTTGAGAAAAACGTGGGTACTTTCATGAGAAATGACTAATTCATCTCCATACGTTCTATCAGTTTCACTGCGGTCAAAAGCAGGTGTTTCCAGGCTATGAATAAGTAGTTTGCATTTTCAGAATTAACAAATTGGACCAACACCAAGGAAAAAAACCAACAATCATAGACAGCCCACCAGAGAATTGTTTACCAAAGAAGATGAAGCTCGTGGCAATGGTTTGCAAACACCACCAGACGAGCTTGTGTAAATGCCCTTCGTGTAGTCATGGTTCCTCGGCTTGTCACACATACTGAAGGAAAACGCAGAAACAGGAAATTACAGACTATTTTAAACAGCATGTTTTATTAAACTCACTTGCTGATGCACTTTATGGCAGGATGCGAGATTCAAGTGTTCATAACTTACATCTTTGCAAGTGCTTTTCCTAAGTGAATTCCCCCAGCTGAAATGTGGCATGTACACAGGGCTGGAAACAATCTCTCAACTGGTAACTGTTTCACCCTTGGTCATGTAGCTCTCACATCCAATGGAGAAGTTTTAGCCACGTGGAGATAATCTACCTTGCTTACACACTCTAGGAGAGCAATGGAGGCAGTGAGTAGTAACTTGCAAGATCCTGAATGCATTTTATTTTAAACCACAATCAAAACACAGCAATCCTAATGTGAATTCCTAGAAACCATACATTGTCTCTTTTGTTACCGAACTATTGATTTCCTTCCCCTCTTCCTGGGACAGTTCTGCATCTCATTTAAACCATCACTGTTCATGGCCTGCTGACTCCTTGTTTTTGAAAAGGCCTAGCAAAATTGGCATGGATAACCTTCAGTAGAAATGAAGTGGCTTCAAACTTCAGGGGCTGTCACAGAAAATGGATTTGAACAACTAATTATTTTCAAAAACGTTTTCTGCTCACAATTTGTTTGAGGAATATAAAAGCCTGAGCTGCGTTGCATATGAATCCTTATATCCTTGTCTGATGTTTATTGTGAGGTTGACATCTCTTAACGCCCATGTCTGCTGCCAAGTTGTTCCCAGCTCTTCTCTAGATATACAGAAAGGAAGCCATTCAGTGGAGCTGTAATACAAGTTCATGATTGGAGGGGTGGGTAGCCCTGCTTTGATGGAGTTAACTATGATCTCCAAAACTAAATGTTCATTCGCTGGCTTCACCATTTACGAAACAAAATGTTCTAAATCACCACTGTCTTAAAAGATCATGCCAAAGATGTTTGACCCTAATTACTAATTGGTCAGCAGTCACTTCCTCAAGTTTTTAAAAAAAATTTTTTTTTCAACATTTTTTATTTATTTTTGGGACAGAGAGAGACAGAGCATGAACGGGGGAGGGGCAGAGAGAGAGGGAGACACAGAATCAGAAACAGGCTCCAGGCTCCGAGCCATCAGCCCAGAGCCTGACGCGGGGCTCGAACTCACGGACCGCGAGATCGTGACCTGGCTGAAGTCGGACGCCTAACCGACTGCGCCACCCAGGCGCCCCAGTTCCTCAAGTTTTTGAGTGTTTCTACCTTCCTCCCACATCCTGGCTGCTGTAATCCTGTCCTTGGGACCCCTTCAAGGTGAAGCACAGAATAGGATTTTTGAGAGTGGAAGCTAGGAGGACTACGGTATCTTTGCTCTTTTAAAGGGCCTCCCCTCCACTTTTAGAGAGGAACGACCAGAGACAAAGGTGAATGATTTGGTTAATGAGATGCACCTAGATGCCTCAGGGAGTAGCAATTAATGGCATTCTTGGGGGGAGTTGGGTCATTTTCTTAAGTATTTCCCTTCATTTAACTTTTAAAAGTCCAGAATCTTGCCCTATCAGGTTTTCCTTAAAGCAAAGCACAGCAATGAGAAAAGGTGCTCCTTCCAGGTAGACAGACACAGTGTGTGGGGTGAAGAGTGTCTTAGCTTTACCAGCCTCTGAGGATGCAGCTATAGAACCCAGTCCCTAGATTTACCTGTCTTGGCCTCTCTGGAAAAATCTGAGTATCTTCTGAGTAGACATGGCAATCTAGGCACACAGGAGGCCCTAACACTCTCACACCAACAAAAGGAACATTTTCATTCCGATGGGTGTTTAGTAGGAGTTTTTTGGGGAGGCAGGGGAAAGAGAAAGCAGGTCTTTTGGTATGCTGGAAATATCCTAGAAACAAAAACTTGATGACTAAAAATTACAAATTTTAATGCTGCTGAATTCAAAGGCACTGATCTTCCAGCAGAGAAGCTCTGGTGGGTTCTAGAGAGTGGAAGCCTGAACCCCAGCTCAGGTGAGTGCTGTGGGAAATCACCAACTCAGTCATTTTATAGCTTTGGCCATCAAGAGAAACATTAATAATGCTGGGGGATTTTAAAAAGCAAAAGGATGTTATTTCTTTCATATTTAAATCTCTATGATGTAGGACAGAGTAAGAATGCTATGTTCGACAAATTAATTAGCTTTCAACTAGCCTTCTCTTATCAAATGAAATATTAGCCTCTAAGAATAACATTAATACAGAGTCGTATGGAGTAACACTAGCAATGATCTATGGCGGTTTCAACCATTGACACAAGTCATCTTTTTGACAATTTGGCATTTCATAATGGAAATCAGCTAGGATTTACTCAGGGTTTACATTATGCTATGTTTTCGTCAGAAACTTTGCAAAAATGGAAAATGTTTAGATTCTTTAAGATGAAGCCTTGACAACCAACCACATCATTTATTAACACTGTCCTCTTGGGGCGCCTGGGTGGCTCAGTCGGTTAAGCGTCCGACTTTGGCTCAGGTCATGATCTCGTGGTCCATGAGTTCGAGCCTCGCGTCAGGCTCTGTGCTGGCTGCTCAGAGCCTGGAGCCTGTTTCAGATTCTGTGTCTCCCTCTCTCTCTGACCCTCCCCTGTTCATGCTCTGTCTCTCTCTGTCTCAAAAATAAATAAACGTTAAAAAAAAAACAAAACAAAACACTGTCCTCTTAATCCACAGGAACCTAAACTTACAAACTAGCATCATTCTAAAATACCTGTCCGATTGACCTCTTAAAGTAGTCTTTCATTTTGAAGACACCTGCATGGCCACTGTCCACTAGACATTTAGAGTTTTTTAAAGGAGAAAGAGCAATGGAAAAGAGAAACACTGCTGAGGATTATTAAAATAACAAAATCTTAATGAATTTTGATCATTTTAATAAATATATATCAAGAAAACCTCACTTTATTACAACAACACAGTCATATACAAGCATCTATCATCTAAGTTTTCAACATCAAATGTTTATCAAATATTGAAAATAAAGGACAAAACATTACTAGACTATTTAGCCATAACACAAGAACATGTTTTAAAAATTGGTCCTTGTGGACATTGTCCAAATGATCCTACTCATACACTGTATGAATGAGACCTATATTTAATATTAATAGCAATAATAAAAAAGCTTTATCTTGGAGAAACTGGGAGGACGTACTTATTTCCTCCATTTGGCATTTGGTTCCTGTGAAGTATTGTTTAAGGAGGCCCAAGTCAATTAGCAACCTTGGAAACTGCAATACAGTGTGGAAGAAGTTGGCTGGAGAAGGGCAGACGGTCAGAGGGGCACTCTGAACACGCTCTTGCAAACGTACAAATTAAAGAAATCACTGAGAAACATGTTGACCAAATACATGGTAGCTATTGCCAGCCGAGTCCCATTTCTCCAAAATAACTTTCCAAAAACTAAAATCTTTACATTCTTTAAGATAAAACCTTATTGATCACCACATCATTTAACATTGTGCTTCTTAATCAACAGCAAAAGTCATATATAAAAAACCACATGCTTTCATAATCTAAACGAGTGAAATGATGCAAAACAGATTAAAGTATAATGCATGCCACTGGTTCATGAACTTCATTGGACAAGAAAACAAAACAAAACTAAACAACCCAAAACCCAAAAAACCCAAACCCCAGCAACAGACCGTTGCCATAGAAAAAGCTCAAGCAGCTTAGTGCTGGCTTCTAACAGCTCTATTGTTGCCCCCATCCCTTTCTAAAAATGCCAAATCCAAAAGCAATTGGGCATCAAAAACAAAGAAAGGATAGAGATGTTGAATCAAAAGTTGAACGCAATAGTTTCGAAGTTAACGGTTTCCAAACGATATTGATCCACCCTGTGTATTTTTTTTTCCTGTTTGTTAAATCCCTGCTGTAACTCTGATTTATCCTTAATTTGCACATTGGCAAAAATTAAGATAAAGTAAGGCACCAAAAATCGCCCTGTATAACACCTCTCTTTAACAGCCGAATCACCCATCACAGGCAAGCCAGGAACTTGCAGGGATCACCCCTCTATACATATTGTTGATTGCCACCCAAGACTGGTGTTTCATTACGTTCCATCCTCTTTTCATCTGTCACGCAAGACTGTTAAATATAAATACTTAACGGCACCACGAGGCCACTTCATCTAGCTCCCTGTCTTCAGTCTTTTATTCAGAAAAAAAATAGTCACGTAGAAGCAGGCATCTTTTGCTGGTTGTTTTGGTTTGCTTACCAAAAAACTACCTAATTAGTTGGCGAACATGTTGGAAGTTTCTTAGCTAGTGACAGATTCCTTGGGGGTAATGGAAAGATCACAAGGGCACACTGCCCCCAGGCTAATCTACTGACCTTTTCCATAAGAAAACTAAGGTCTACTTTTAAGCATTAAGTCAGCTGGTTTTTGGGCAAAATCACCACATTTATAAGTAGCTCGCTGATGCCTACTATACAGATGTTTTATGCAATCTGCTCTCCAGGCATTAAAACGACACGGCATGTTCATGGCATAATTTTATCAGTTGTACAAAACTATAAAATCCATTCAAAATAAAATTTATGAGAGCTAATTGATCATGCTGTGCATGCTTCAGAGTTTCGGTGAAAAGATGGCTCATATTTTACTCCCTTTGCTGCAGCACAGTTTGTTACTTGGTGAAGGCTCCTTTTTCCTTAAGGATTTTTTCCAAGACTCGCTCACATTGCTTTTTTCATTATATGCAGTCTCAAAATAATCATAAAATTGGCCTTTGCACTCAAAAGCCAGGTCACTTCCCACAGGTTCATGGCTTATGGGGCCACCATCCCTGTTGGTGTCATGATTTGCTTTCTCATCACTTACGGTGGCCTTTTCCTGAACACCTAGCGACCTGACGTTAGTAACAAAGATTTCATTGGCAGGTATCTGGCCATCACCCTTGTAAATAGGTGCGCTGCCTACGTCAAAATCCACCTGGTGGGAACAACTCGGTAAAGGTAGAGGGGGAGAGGAAGAGGAGGATGAGGAGGAAGAGGGGACAGTGGTGGAGGCACTTCCAACGCTAGCATGGACAGAAAGGGGTACATTTAGGTAGTGACCACCACATTCTTGGTAAAAGCAGCAGGCATGGAATTTTTCACACTCCTCTTTGGCCATCCGTGGTCGTTTTCGGTAGGGACAGTCTTGAGCCATGAACCACTCTTGAGCAGAGGTGCCATTGAAAGAGCAGGCAGGAAAGCACCAGTTACTCTGTGTGATGATTTCTCCATGGATCCTTTTCATCAAATTGTTTATAAGGACAGATCTTCGCAGGTATACCTCAGGATCATCGATAAACTTTAGCTTTTCTAATGACATATAAAGGATGTGGGCTCGTTCCTCAAAAATTGAGATGGTCTAAAAGTCAAAAAAGGGAGAGAAAACTTAGGTCATGGGCTACAGGAAAATGTCGTCACAGTACATTTCTTTCTTGGTAGTCTCTGGATCTGGGAATACTGGGCTCCTGTTTCTCCCAAATTCATTTAGGGATGCCGTCCCTGGTGTTACTGATGTCTCCCCCCCCCCACCCCCATTCCTGAATCCCTGGTGTGGTCAAGCGCCTGGGAATCCAGTCACAATGGAGACCTCAGCAGGGGGAGGTCAGGTTGTTCGCTCTTATATGGCCCCCGTGAGGGAGATGCTGAAACACACAAATCTACACTGCTAAAAATCAGGAGAGCAGTTTCTTGGGGGGGGGGGCAGAAAAGTAGTAATAAGAGGCACGAAGAGAGGTTCTCAGTTGCTATGTTGTTTCTTGATCTGGGTGCTAGTTACGTGGGTATGTTCACTGTGTGAAATCCATCAAGCTGTACCCTTAAGACACTTGTGCTTTTATGTGAGTGTATACAAACACATGCATACACGCACACATATACTCATACATTACATGGGAATAAATGTCTTTTGAAAGATGGCAAAATGCAGGTCATCATAAGTATACTTCAAACCCTGGCCAGGAGCATGAGAACTGCTTTCAGGGCTGTCCCTGTGGGTTTAACACTTGCAATTATCTTTGCTTGAACGAGGGACAACAGCCTTTCCCCTGAAAGGATCTGTCAGTTGAAGGGCCAAAGTAGGCTTCCTTCTGGAGCCAG
Organism: Neofelis nebulosa; assembly: GCF_028018385.1. NCBI lineage: Eukaryota > Metazoa > Chordata > Mammalia > Carnivora > Felidae > Neofelis > Neofelis nebulosa. Next base: position 39,271,943 of record NC_080796.1, read on the forward strand.
GCAGGAGAAGAGATGCAAGGAAGAAATGAGAAAGACTCACTTCTGAGCAGTGTGCTACCATCACCATGTGATGATTGGTACAGATCCAGAGGCAACTAGAAATTCGCTGCAACCATAACACAAAAACGAAAGAGGAAATAAACAGCTTGTGTCCTGGGGGCCACCTCTTCCAGGCCATAAAAAAAAAAAAAGGAACTGTTAGCATGACCTGAGGAGCTATGAACAAAGCCAGCCCAGGATCAAAGGCAGGAACTATACATTCAGAGAAAAGCTCAGCGCCTACCAATGCATGCCCAGGTCATTATGAGCAAGGCCAAAGCCAACACCTTGAAGGATAAGCTTGTGGGGTGGTGGGGAGATGGGGTAAGAGGAGACAGAGAGGAAGTGCATCAAAAAATTTAAAATCCTCTCCGTGTTTCAGACAACTATGCTTTGGCTTATACCCTCCCTTTTCTTATTTTTAAGTTCATGCACTTATTTTGAGTGAGTGAGCAGGGGAGGGGCAGAGAGAGAAAACCCTAAGCAGGCTCTGCACTATAAGCAAGAAGCCTGAGGTAGGGCTCGAACTTGAACTTTATGGAACCTTGAGATCATGACCTGAGCCAAAATCAAGAGTCAGACGCTTAACCGGGGCCACCCAGAAGCCCTGGGGTTATACCCTCCCTCGATTAAATCTGTAGATAGTTTTTAAAGGAGGATAACCATAAAGAAAAATAAATGGTATTTGAAAAGCTTAGTGGCCAGTTTCCTACTTCTTCTTATCTACGCAAAAGAGTTGGCTGTGGTCTTTTCTTGGGAATGGATTACATATTTTAACAAAGTAAACATATGCAGCCAGTGTACAAGTGCATGTTTCTACTTCCACGCATACTTTCAACAGATGGGGAGTCCACCTGTAAAGGGTCCCGAGAAGCCCTGGGGAACCGCTCCCAGGTGGGCACCCACAGAAGTGGCACTGGCCATTGGAGCTAGAGCTTGGGGAAGGGGAATGTCAGGAAAGAACAAGTGCTTTTCTGCGCACACGTGAAAGCACACACCATTCATAACCATTAATGCAACTTAAGAAAAATCAAATCATTTGTAAAAAAGATGTTCCTTGGATTATGTAATTTTGTTATTTCTGGGTAGAGGAGCTCCTGCTGGCTCTTTCCTCAATTCCTTGTGAAAATAACACAGGACCCAAAGAAGGGACAACGATTAATATGGCTCTGCTGAGAAGTGGCTCATTTTCATTGCTTGGGTGGAACGATTTAATTTCTGGAAATGGATCAAGCAACTGTTACTAAGTATCTTAAACTCTTAATAAAAAGAATGACTATTAAAAAAACATACTTTATGGCTACAGCTGCTGAGTGGTGGGTGAAAATCCTCTTCTTCCACATACTTCCTCTTAAAGTATGTGATCTTGGATGTTGTTATAGGAGTTGAAATTCCCCTGTAATGTGATCCTGTGGTAATAAATCAGATATGACAAATGACATGCGGTTTGCCAGACTCTCCAAACAAAATACTTTCCTTTAATTTCCTTACAGAAGATAAGTTGGCTACGTATCTGTCTGTACATGTGGTGATTAAAAATAAACATTTGTCTTAATGGTTGCTATCATACAGAATTGTGACCCAGGCTAGGCAAGGATTTCGAGGTAATTATAAAGGAAAATGACCTATTTCAGCATTTACTAAACACTCAGAATCTTAACTGTATGCACAAACAGCAAAATTCATAAAAGGAAAGAACAGTATTTGTTCAAAGTGTTTAATTAAATCCATGATAACATAACACGACTGCTCAAATGTATACATCTTTAACTGTCAGCACTAACAACCAAATAACTTTAAAATGTTATCGGCTGTAGGTAAGGAAGCAAATGACTACCTGCATATTAGAGTTATAATTTTCCTTCTTTCAATATATGAAATTAAAAACTTTTTAATTTAAAAGTAAAATCTGGGCTATCCAAAGTCCTTTTTCCTCTCAAAAATGTAGTATGTCAGCCATGAATAAAAGTAGGGTTTAAATTTTAAAGAACAGAGCTTTTAATCCAAAACAAACTTCAAAGAGTACTTATTTTACATTATACGTTTTTTTTTTTAAGGGGTACTACACAAAAACCCAAGGAACTTACCTTAAAATATAAGAATAAAGAATCAGGAAGAACATATATCTAGATTACAAAAATTTTCCCCCTGAATATGAAAGCCAGTTGTGTGCTTAATAAAAAGAAGAGACACACAGCTTCTGGCCCAAAGTGTAGATTCCTTTATGTCTCATAGGATAAAAATTTCATTGTCAAGCTCACCAGGACTTGTGTAGCTCTGAGAGCCATGCAGTGCTACAGGGTGAAAAACCAAAACCCAAACTCAAGAGTTTCAAAATCTGGTTTGGTTCTCTTAAAAATATAGGTGCATGACTTATACACACGCAGCAGCAGCTTGCGTAGCCTCAGGTCTGAATGCAACTTGAGTATCACGTCTGGTCCCCTCCCGGGAGCCCTGGGCTCACTTATGAGAGGTGTACAGGCAGCCTGGGAAGTCCCTGGAACATGAGCTCTCTCAGCTCAGAAGGGCGCCCCAGACACCACCCCGGCCCACTAGTCTGGCAGCTGAGCTGCAGAGGGCAGCAGGGGAAGGTCAAGGGCAGTACCTGCCAGTGGGGGACCGGCTCCCCGGTCTCCCTGCAGAGGAGCCTGTGCTGGCCCAGGGGGGCTTGGGCCTCCGTAGCTGTCAGCCTCCCATAGTGTCTGGTACCCAGCAATTTCAGCAGCTCCTTCCGAGACAATGGGCTCGCAGAATCTATTCATGGACAGAACCAGAGTCATCTCTGACAGCCTCAGATCTAAAAAAAAAAAAAGAAAGAAAGAAAGAAAAAGAAAAAGAAAAAAGGAAAAAAAAGAGAAAAGAAAAAAGAAAGAAAGAAAGAAAACAGCCCTAATCAAGAATAAGCCAGGGAATGGCCTTGGCATTTTCATTCCTTTGCTTTGGGAAACTTTTACTTCTCAGTCCTCCCCTTCACCCTGAAACATTTGATTATTTTTTCAAAGAAAACCTCAGCAAACTCTCTTGCTGCTATTAGCTCAGCCTCTGTGTTCGGCAATCTGCATTTCATGGGCGGATCTTTAAAATCCCATTTCTTATTGTTCTCAGATTCCCCTCAGCCCTCTTTGAGACAGCTGCTTTGCCTCCTAACACATTTTCCCCCTGACCTTCCCGCACAAAATGTACCCCTAAGAGGCAAGTCCCGGACCCTTGCGCTTCCTTTCTATTAATAAGGCAAAATCAATTTTCTAGTCAGTCCCCAGAGAGTCTCCTTTGATGAAATCCGCTAATCAATCAAAAGGAAAGGGTGGGGAGGCAGAAATCTCCACCATTAATCCCTACTGATGCGCTCAGGTTTGGTCTGTGTGGCTGGCCCTCTTGTCTCCTTTCGGCTGGGCCAGCTCCTCTACAACATTCCGGGGCTCCCTCCACTTTCTTTTCCCAAAACGAAGCAGACAGAGACACACTTGGTAGTTGTTTCCACCAGCCCTGATCGGCCTGAACTGGATCTGCCTCCAGTCAAAACACTGTGAGATGAAGACAGAAAATTGGCTCCAGTTTCAAGCCGGGAGTTGCAGCCCCACAGGAGCCAAGCACAACATCAACGGAGCAGGCAGAATATTAAACAGGAGCCAGGGCTTCAGGGCCAGAGGCAGCCGGCAACTCTTTCCTCGGTGAGGCCCAGACACAAGGCAGAACTTTCCAGGAGGCACCACACCACTGCCCTCCTCTCCAGTTCGCGCCCCTGCCTGGGGCCTGCGGGGAGACTGGGAGCCTCTCTGCTCTGTGATGCAGCGCTGGGCCCCTGCTTAACTCAGGTGGACCAGGCCACTTCCAGGGGGGCTCAGTGTCTCCACTTGGTCCTGAGCAAGGCTCGAGGCAGGGTGAAGAGTGAGTTCAAGGGGGAAAAGGGTTTGATACTAAAGCAAAAAGACCTATGGGCCAGAGATCAGTGGTGAAGGCAGAGAGGCCTCAGCACCTTTATTAGCTGCCAATTCCTTTACAAGACCTGAACCTCCACTATCCCACTTTGCCATTTAAAGAACTGTCACAAGGAGTGATGTCAGGTCTGCTTTCTGAAGACTGACTGTCTTTCAAACATACGCCAAAGGTCTACTTCACGTTTTCCTTCTCCAAATTATACAGCTTGTAATGTTGTGGGGAAAGGGTGAATCTCCTGCTGTCTAGGAGACTGTGATTACCTACATGTTATTCGGAGGGTCCACTTCCAGGTAACAGAAGGAAAAACACCAGGGGAAGGGAAAATAGCTTCACTGAAGAGACAATGTCCTCTGGCTAACAGAGCGGCTCTTGGCAGCCAGGACTCCATTCTTTGTTCGGGGTTCTCTTGGAGATCCTAAATTCTGTCCCAACCTCACTGAACAATGAAGCCAGGCCTTCTGACAGACAGGGGGAAGTGTCCACGTCAGTGGCTGGAAGGAGGACCCAAATGATTTGGGCTGCTAAATGACCTACCACTTCTCTTTTACACTGTCCTCCCTGCAAAGAGGCAGCAGCAAGGACTTATTAAACATTATCAGAAGAAAAAAAAAAAGAGGTGTTTGATTAATTCTCTAAAAGGCAATAGTGGGACATACCATTTATTTTGCTCTTGAGTCATCAAAAAATTTAGGGCTACCCTGATTTAACAAACGAAGCTGTTCTATCACCCCTCAAACTCGGCAACCAAACAAGCTATCAAGCCTCACGATGACAGATTCCCTGGGAGACTCTCATAAATGGTCTAATTTCTCAACCTATGATAAAAGACAGTTGTTTCAGTAAATGCTATTCCAGGAGCACGCGAGTTATATAGCTTTTTCTCGGTCAGTAGCCCTTTCTCGTTGACTGCAGTCGTGGTTTCCAGCTTGAAATTCACATTCACTTTTGTGCTGGATTCTGGGAATAAGACCCAAGCTTTTTGTCTGTTGAACTTTTATTACATAAAACCAGAGGAGGGTTGACAAATCCACTCCTCTTAAGAAAGCATTTGTAGGCCCCTAGAAGCAATTACCTTTGTTTAATAGGACATTATATGGGCCCTGTGCTGTTTTATGTTCCTAAGAGTTTGTTTATGTATTAATAACTTATTGTTGTAGCTTTTTTGGTTAAGGATTTCAGTGTTTCTACTTGTTAGTATTGATTCCAACACATGAAATTCTATCAGTTACACATTTGAACTTGAAACACGGCATAGTTGTCTTATCTTGGCTCTTTCCTTCGTGAAATCTAATTTCTGTAAGTTTTTCTTTTTTGAACTGGAAACCTGTACACACAAATATGCTGGAGAAGCTGAGTTCCTTCCATAAGTGATTTATGTAAGTCTGAATAAAATATGAGTGACTTTGGATTATTTGGGGGCTGGGAGAAGATTCTGCAATGGAGTCTTCCTAGGAAGTCTATTTAGAATTTACACCAGGATGTTAACAAATTAAGAAGGCAAGTTCAATGTTCAGGAAGAATTGGGAGTGTGCGGTGCTAAGCACTAATGTTTCACATGACTATTTGTATTATATGTGCAGATCCAAACTGTCACTATTCTCTGTACGATGAGATTTACATTGTAATTCTGCTACTGAGTTCAGAAGTTTAAATCCACAAATTCATGTGCTGTTATTATTAGATATAACCACAAAGATGTACATTTATGGTAAGATTTGTATTTTTTAACATCAGAGGTGAGTGGATTCAAAAGAAGGTTGTTAAAGTGTGTTTTGTCTACACATGGGTTTAAAAAATAAAAAGGTCCTAACCTCTTATTCCCAGGTTCCTGCAGGTCAGTTTTGTCACCCAACTGGACGCAGCAGAATGACACCTCACGCATTCCCAGAAGGCTAACGACTAAAATGTCATGCTTTTTCAGGAAATATTCATAGTAAAGTTACCAGGCATTGCTATACAGTTTGGTTTTTCCAGATGACTTACGCATGTTTTTTCCTCAGAGCCATTATAACGCTAATAGGAGAGGTAGGCACATAGAACAGGGTGGCTACAGGTTCAGCGGCACCTTGAATCTAAGAGGGGCTCCTGATCATTCTTTGCCTCCCCCTCCCCCTCCCCAGCATTGGAAATTAGAGAACATTAAAAGCATCACAGCAGTTAGAGATCTGATTCCAACACTGAAACGCAGAGAAGGGCTGGTATGTTCAATGCTGCCAGTCTTAAAATGTGTTGCCCAGGTGGACCAAGACCCCACCCCCACCCCCAACCCGACCTCCTCCTTGTCCTTAACAAGATCCCAACAGCTTGTCCAGCTGCCGCTGCTGCTGGTGGTGGTGTAAGGGGCTGAATGGGTGGAATAAAATCCTTCAACCCTTCCGAATAGACAGATGTCGCTTTTCTGCCAGTCGCTGCAGTACACCTGTCTGCCCTAGAAGTGCATTTCTCAGCTGTAGCTTCGAGAGATCAGGAGCTTTAGGTCAGGTCCTAGGGCGAGAAGGGCCGGTGCTGGGCCTGAGGGGGAAGATGAGGTGTCCGGGTGTCCGAGCCCTGGCGCCAGGTCTCCCCATCCCAGGGCCAAGACTGGGGTCGCGACGTTTGGAGAACCGACCCCCCTGCAGGCACCACGTCCGGGAGACTCCGGCACAGACACACCCCAAGGGGTCGGTGCCTGGGCCCCTGAGTCCCTTCTCACGTAGGGAGCAGAGCCCTGCCGGCCGGCGGCCGCAGGAGAAAGTAAACAACACCCCAAGTGTCTGGGAACAAAGGCAAGTTGTCTTTCCACGGTGCGCGAGCCGTGCGCCTCTCCTGAAGAATAAGAGCTATTATTACTCTTTCTTTCTTTCTTTTCTTTCTTTCTTTTTTCTTATTTTTTTTTTTTTTTAACAAGTTTCCTTCTAAGGGAAATAAACACCAAAGGTAGGATTCCAAGGAAATGACTCACAGCGGCTGGCAGGGCTCTGGCGAGGCTGGCCCCGTCCCCGCGCTCCAGCCCGCAGCAGATGCCTGCCTGGCCCTCCCTCCCTCCCTCGCCGGCCAAGCCCGCTCGGAGCCCGCGGCTGCGGGAGCGCCCAGCGCGGCCGTGGGACCCGGGCGGCGGGGACAGCGCCCGCACCTCCCGCAGGCGTCCGCTCTGTCCGCGCCACCCTGGGCTGGGGGGGCCGCCTCTCCCCCCGCCTCCACGGCCCCAGCCGGGCACTCCGGAAAGTTGCTAGGGCCCAGGAGGCGGGAGGGGAGGAAGGGAGGAGAGAGAGGCGGAGGCGTGGACCAGGCGGGCAGCAGCCGAGTCCGCCGGGGAGGTGAGCTGAGGACAGAGGAGCCGCCGCCGCCCGCAGCGAGGCTCGGCTGCCGGGGAGGAGAGTGCGGGGGCGGAGGTGGCGGAGGACAGAAGGTGTCAGCTCCTGCAGCTCTTCCCTTTTCTCGAAGACGCGCGCTCCTGACATCCACAACCCCTCCCTCTCCACCTGCCCAGCGTCGCGGCGACCAGACCCGGGGGCATCCCTCCTACTCACCCCCCCGTTCCCTAGGGAAAGGGAGGGAGCGGCCGCCGCGGGCCCTGGGGGCTCACCAGGGCTGCCATCCCCACCCGCCCGCGGAGTCGGCTGGGTGCGCGCGGGCGGCAGCGGTTCCCGCCCCGGTGAAGGCCCCGCGGCGCAAGCCAGCCCCGGGGAAAGCCCGCGCCGCCTCGGCGCCCGGCGGCGTCCCGGCCCCCGCGCTGCCGGGGTCCCGCTCCGGCCGGTGCGCGTCCGCTCGGCGCCCCCGGCGCGGCCCCGGTGCCGGGAGGCCGCGCGGGTGCCACTCGGCGCGCGAAGACTCTGCCCGCGGGGACCGGCCCTCGCCCTCCACCCGCCCGGGCCTCGCCGCCCCCGCCGCCCGCGCCCGGCCCGGCTCTTACCGCGGGGTCAGCCGGGAGGCGGCGGCCGGAGCGCTCGCGCTGCCGCTGGTCCGCTCCGGGCTCGGCGCCAGCCCGGCCGCCGGTGCACAGTCGCGCGGGGCCCGGCCCGGCGGCCCGGTGGCCCGGTCGACGGTGGACGCTGGTGCGCGGCGGGCGAGGGTCCCGGCAGGTCCCGCCGCCGCGACTGGGGCGCCGCGCCGCCGTCGCTGCAGACGGTTATGGTAATGAGCGGCTCTGTCTAGCGAGGAGCGTGTGAAACCCGTCAATCCTGTTTGCCATTTCCCCGTGGATTTCCGAGGAGAGGTTCTGCAGGATGCCCCCAGGGTGAGAGAGGGAACATGACAAGCGCGCCCGCTCTCCCGCCCTCCCTCTGCTCCCGCCGCCGCCGCCGCCGCTCCTCAGGCAGCACACGGGGCGCCTTCCCCTCACCCCCACCCCAGCCCGCCCCCTGCCTCCTTCCCTCCTTCCCGCCCTCCCTCCTCCCTCTCCTCCCCTCTCTCCCCTCCCCTCCCCTCCCCTCCCGGTGCCCGGGGACACGCGGGCCCAGCTCCAGCCCGCAGCCCAGACCCCACGCGCTCCCCGGCTCCCGCCCTAGCCCTGGGGGCCCGGCTCCAGCCGGATAACGTATTCACTCTGCAACCTTCTGAGATGTCTTCTCTTTTTTTTATTTGGTTTGGTTCTGTTGTTGTTGTGTGTGCGTGTGATTAAAAAAAAAAAAAAAAATCTGTGCCTTTCCCACCCTTTGAAAAGACTTTCTTCTCCTTTGCCACGGCAAACGGAGATGAGAAACAGATGTCTTTGCAGGACCAAGCAGTTATTCTCCCCTCGCCGCCCGCCCCCGCCCGTTCCCCTCCCGAGCTGCATGTGTATAAAAAAGCAACATGGGTCCTACTGCAACTTGAATTGGCAACTCTTTCTGGGTGGGGAGCCTCGAGGGAATACCTCCAGGAAATAAAAAAGTAATAAAGGACGTTGTCCTTGGTCAAGGGAATGTAATTTAAGCCCCGGAATCACATTATTCTGCAAATAGTAATTTTCCCCTGTATTAGTCTCAATTGGAGTTTGTTTTTTGAAACATTAATTCATAACTTCTGTCTAGGGACTCCTCCATAGTCGAGATGGGTCATTTCAGGTGTAATGAACACAGAGGCTTGGAAGGCATAGACCTAATAAAATCCGGGGGAAGGCACCTGCACAAAAGTGTTACAAAGACTATAATGTTTGTTTACTGCTACTATGCCAGATGTGCTAAATATAACACTTCTTTAAAACAGTGATCCTCCGACTGTGAAAAACCAAACCTCTTGCTGCCTGGCTCCCTAGGAATCAAGGAGAGGCACAGACTGAAAATCAGAGAGGGAAGGAGTAAGATCAAGGACGACGATTAGCATCTGCAAATTGAACTCTATCTAATTTGCATGTTTATTTCTTAGAATTGTAATTAAATTTGTGTAATAAATGTTTTCCATTTCATTTGTACACTTAAAATTTGGGTGACTGACATGCAGTTAAGTGAATTTCTTTTCTTTTTTAAACAAATGTAGTTTATTCAATAAAGCAGCAAACAAATATTAGACATAATTAGAACTAATCTACTTTGAAGGTATTTTTGTTGAACTTTGTACACTTAAAGTCTCTCAGAGGTTTTAAGGGTATTAGGAAGCTGAGAGAAGGCAATTATGCTGAAAACAGCCTAACTCCACAGATTTCCAGGAGCATGATTTCATTTTTTCCAAAAAGACATTTCAGGGTTGCATGCCTAAAGTTGGGAATTGGGCAGCCATCTTGGCTTTATTCTGAACCATATTAAAACCATATTAAATTGCATTGGCTCTGAGCACCTAGGTGGCTCAGTCAGTTAAGCGTTTGACTTCAGCCCACCTCAGGATCTCAGGGCTCACGAGATCTCATGAGTTCGACCCCTGCATTGGGCTCTGTGCTGACAGCCCAGAGCCTGGAGCCTGCTTCGGGGTCTGTCTTTCTGTCTCTCTCTCACTTTGCCCCTCCCCCACTCATGCTCTGTCTCTGTCTCTCCCTGTCAAAAATATACACTGAAAAGTTTTATAAAAATTGCATCTGCTCACATAGGACACTGGCCATTATGAGAATAACTTAATTGTAAAGGTGAGGCCCCTGGGTGGCTCAGTCGTTAAACATCTGACTCTGGATTTCAACTCAGGTCATGATCTCACGGTTCCTGAGTTCGAACCCTGCATTGGGCTCTGTGCTGACAGTGTGGAGTCTGCTTGGGATTCTCTCCCTCTCTCTGTCCCTCCCCTGCTCATGCTCTCTTTTCTTTTTTTTTTCTCCCTTAAATAAATACACATAAAAAAAAAAAAGAATTGTAAAGATGCCATTTTGTGCAATCATTGGGTGTTGCATGCCCAGCTTATGGGCAGAATATAATTTTCATTCGGGTAGAGGGAAGAGGGCAAGGAAACGCACAGGGCATTTAAAGCAGTGTGAGTACTTGAAAATCTGTATCAGTACCTACAACTAGTTAGTGTCTAACTCAAATGAAGAACTAAATGTGAGGGCTTGGAGGCATGGCTTATTATTGTTTTTATCTTCCTATATTAAAGTTTTATAGCATTTAAAGGACTGTGGGGAAATCCCCACATACACTTGGCTCTGTCAAAATACATAAAACCAAAAGGAGCAAATTAAGCATAAAATTGAGAAATAACATGAGACTAAGTATCAGCATGGGTTGCTTTGGCATCTTCTGGAGCTTTGGCTCTGAGAAATGAGCCTTCTGGGAAATTGGCATTGCCCTTGGGTGGGGAGGGCTCTTGGCTTTAATGTTACAACAAAATGACCTCACAACACAAGTATGAAATCATTGTACTTCACAGCACCCTTGTGGTTTTGAGTATGAACTTGATCGTGTCCTGTTCAGATATGTTAGGTTAGCATGTTTTACTAACAGCTTTCCCTGCCCTAATTTTTAATCTCAAGCTTAATGTTTTCTGAGATTCAATGCCCAACTGTTGACAACATGAACTAATGTCCACAAGTAGAAAAGTCAGTCAAACCTCCATGGAAGGAGAAATATCACTTAAAAGTTTAAAGTGAGTTTCTTGTTGAAGATGGCAAAATGGGAAGATCCTGAACTCACCACCTCCCACAGACACAAGGAATCCACAGCTAAGTGTGGAACAATCTCCTCTGAAAAGAAATCTAAAAACTGGTGGAGTAACTCCTTTGCATGGGGCCAAAGAAGAGGGAAACGACATCGAAGTGGTAGACCAGAAGCCCCATCCCTGGTACAGTGACCCACAGTCAGGAGAGAACTCAACCCAGAGCTTCTCCTGGAGGGTTGAAGTGTTTGTGCTGCACATCAGGCCTGAGTGGGGAAGGAGCAGAGAGAGTGGGAGAGAGAAAATCCCATGCAGACTCCATGCTCAGCACAGCACCGATGCGGGACTTGATCTCATGGTTCATGAGCTCATGACCTGAGCAGAAATCAAGAGTCAGACACTTACCGACTGAGCCATCCGGATGCCCTCATCCCAGCTTCTAAGGCTGGCATCTGAGAGATGACCCCCGAAACGTCTGGCTCATTGCCACCAGACCTAGTTGGCCATGGTGAGCTGAGAAGCAGCTCTTAAAGGGCCATTGCACAGACTCTACTCACCCCAAGGCCCAAGGCAGAAGCAACCCTTTGAAAAACAGCCCGACTGTATGTGAGTGGGACACATTTCCTAATTTTAAAGCATTGATCTGGAGGGGAAGGGGCCTGCTGAGATATTGTCCAGGGTTGGAAGCTGGTGGGTTCCACCTTCTTCCTCTCCTTCTGCCTTGCTAAAGCTTGTCCCTGCCACTTGTTTTTCCCTTTCCCATGGGTGCCGTCTTTATGCTCCAGCCAGCGGGCACCATTTTGCATGATCTCCCTCTGCCTTGCTAAAGCTGGCAAGCGCCATCACTTTTTCCCTTCTTTCTTTCCCTTTTTTCATTTTTCTTCTTCCTCCCTCTGTAATTCTTTTCCTTTTTCCCTTTTCCTTCCTTTTCTTCCTTTTCTTTAGCAGGTGCTGTCTTCTCACTCCCCCTATGCTTTGCTCCAGCCAGTGAGCACCATCTTTACGCTCTCCCTCTTGCTGCACTTACAGAGCCCCAGTATCTCCCGGAGGGGAGCTTCTACATCTGGTGCTCCAGTTTTACATTTGGTACCCCAGTTGTCGTGGCTACCACCCGGAGAATGGTCGTTGATTGCCTGGTCCTGGTGGCCCAGGGGTCTTGCGTTCTTGGGTCCCATGGGGCTGCAGCAATTGGAGTGAGAGTTCCTGGCAGACTGTCATTCCCAGCACACTGCACAAATCGTAGATAGAAACACTCCCAGTCTTCCTTAGCAAGAGGCCTATTTAAGCAAATAGGTCACAAGAACTGTGACCTGAGGGGCAGGCTTCTGGTTTGCATACTTACAGTAGCCTATGGAGGTGCCCTCAGGAAACAGAGGCCAGTGGAACACAAACTTTGCCCTCTCCCTCTGCCTCATTCCATCTTGCTGATATCATCTAGAAAGGAGTTTATACCCTGTCTAGTGCCTTGATTTTTGTGGCTGCTGCCAGGGGACATTTCTCCAGGGCCTGGCTCTGGTGAACAGTGGAGCTTATACTTGCTTCATGTCCCACAGGAATGGAACCAACCAAGAGTTCTTAAACAGCTACCACACCCAGGGCCCAGCAAGAGGCCACAGACCCAGGAGCTCAATCTTTCCACAAAAGAGGCCTATTAGCTCATCATTGTTGTAGCACGAAGGGCAGGCTTCAAATTAAACACACCTCTAAGGGATGACTATAAACATTTCCAGAGACTTCAGAGATGTGAGCATCATCTTTGCATTCTCCTTCTGCTGTGTTCCAGAGCTCGAGCGTCTCTTGGAGGGAAGCTCATACACACGTCTGGCACCCCAATTTTTATTACTTGTGCCCTGGTTTTTCTGACTGCTGCTCACAGGATACCCCTGGATTGCTGAGCTCTGGTGGGCAGGGGATTTGCATTCCTGGGTCCCAGGGGATTGTAACAACCAGAAAGACGGTTCTCGGCAGACTTCCACCTCCAGGACACAGCACAGACAGCAGACTGAACCAGACACCCAGTCTTTCTGTGAAGGAAGACTAGTTGCTAGTCCTGGAGCTTTGGCTGTAGGGGCAGGCTTCAGGTTGGGCACACATCTAGAGACTTTGGAGGTGTTCTTAGGGCACATAGGCCATGGGACGCCATCTTTGTGATTCCCTACTCCCTCACTACAAGTCATTAGTCTCTCCCAGAAAGGAGCTTGTACACTTGTTTGGAGCCCTGATTTTTGTAACTGCTGACCAGGGAACGCCTTCAGATTTCTTGGTTCGGGGGGCCCATGGGGCTTATATGCTTATGGTCCCATAGGCCTGCATACATGAACATTCTTTAAAAGCTGCTGCCCAATAGCCTAGCTTCCAATAAGCCTCAATCTGGATGCTGACTGACACGCTCTCCTTTGGGACACTGACTAGCCTTGGCACCCCCTCAACTACTGGGACCTATTAAAAATAAAATAGGTGGCTTCAAAAATCACAAAGGTTTGGGGTGCCTGGGTGGCTCAGTCCATTAAGTGTCTGACTTTGGCTCAGGTCATGATCTCACGGTTCGTGAATTCAAGCCCCACATCGGGCTCTATGCTGACAGCTCAGAGCCTGGAACCTGCTTAGGATTCTGTGTCTCCCTCCCTCTCTGCCCTTCCCCCACTCCCTCTCTCTCTGTATCTCAAAAATAAATAAACATTAAAAATTTTTTTTTAAATCACAAAGGTTTGAGAGACAACCAAGAGCTAAGGCAGGGTTGAACAATGTTTCATCTCTATACGAGGCCAATCCTTCAAGACTAAGAGAGGTGACTGTTTCATCTAATGCATAGAAACCAACATAGTCGAACAAAATGAAAAAACAGAAAAATATGTTCCAAAAGATAGATAAAACCTCAGAAAACAAACTTAGTGAAATGGAAATAAGTAATTTATCTGACAAGGAGTTCAAAGTAATGGTTATAAAGATGTTCACCGAACTCAAGAAAAGAATGTATGAACACAGTGAGAACTTCAGCAAAAAGATAGAAAATATAAGAAAGTTCCAAAAAGAAGTCACAGAACTGAAAATACAATAACTGAACTAAATACACTGGAAGGATTCAACAGGAGACTAGATGAAGCAGAAGAAAGGACCAATGAACTCAAAGATGGCAGAGGAACGGACCCAAATAGTGTAACAAAAAGAAAAAGTGAAAAAAAAGGTGAAGATAGCTTAAGGGATCTATGGGACAACATCAGGGGGACTAATATTCACATTGTAGGGGTCCAAGAAGAAGAGAAAGAAGTGGGAAACGTATTTGAAGAACTAATGGCTGAAATTTTTCTAACCTGGATAGGGAAACAGACATTAAGATCCAGGAAGCCAAAAAAAGATGAAACCAAAGAGACCTGCACCAGGACACATTACAATTAAAATATCAAAATTAAATAGGAGAGAATTTCAAAAGCAGCAAGAGGAAAACATCTTGCTATATACAAGGGAACCCCCATAAGACTATCAGCAGGTTTTTTTAGCTAGAACTTCACAGGCCAGAAGGGAGTGGCACAATATATTTAAAGTGCTGAAAGAAAAACATTTCCAACCAAAAATGCACTACCCAGGAGTATTATTATTCAGAATTTAAAGAGGGATAAAGAGTTTTCCAGACAAGCAAAAGCTAAGGGAGTTTATCACCACTAAATCAGAGAAAAATGTTAAGGGACTTCTTTAAGTTGAAGAAAAGGGGGTGCTAATTAATAACAAGAAAACATATGAAAGTATGAATTTCACTGTAAAGGTAAATATATAGGAAAGATAGTGGATTAGACACATATCAAGCTAGTTAGAGGTTAAAATAGGAGACAAAAGTAGTAATAACTGTAGCTACAATAATTAGTTAAGGGATATATAAGATAAAAGGATGTAAAATATGACATCAGAAACAAAATCATGGGAGGCTATGTAGTAAAAATGTATGACTTTAGAATGCATCTGGGCCTAGGGATATGCAGTAAGATCCACTCTCATGAGGCTGGACAGTGAGCTGCAGCTCCCAATCAGCCATGTTATCATGAGGGTAAACAACTGACATATTTACAACCATTCTGTACCCAACCACCTTTTATACAGTAGTCAATCAATTACATAAACTATGCAACATTTTATTATAAAATCAGCTTTGTGTTAGATGATTTTGCCCAACTGTAGGCTAATGGAAGTGTTCTGAACATGTTTAAGGTAGGCTAGGCTAAGCTATGATATTTGGTAGGTTAGGTGTATGAAATGCATTTTCTTTCTTTCTTTCTTTCTTTCTTTCTTTCTTTCTTTCTTTCTTTTATTTTTATTTTTATTTTTTTTTAAATTTTGTTTTAATGTTTATTTATTTTTGAGACAGAGAGACAGAGCATGAATGGGGGAGGGTCTGAGAGAGAGGGAGACACAGAATCTGAAGCAGGCTCCAGGCTCCGAGCTGTCAGCACAGAGCCCGACATGGGGCTCGAACTCACGGACCGTGAGATCATGACCTGAGCCGAAGTCGGACGCTTAACCGACTGATCCACCCAGGCGCCCCTGAAATGCATTTTCAATTAACAATACTTTCAACTTAATACTGGGTTATTGAGATGTAACCCTACTATAATTTGAGAAAGATCTATACACTGTTATGAGTCTAAGTGAAGCAAAAAAACTATAGCAGATACACAAAAGATAATGAGAAAGGAATCTAAGCATAACACTAAAGAAAATCATCAAACCACAAAGGAAGAGATCAAGAGAAGAAGAAAGGAAGAGAGAAACTACAAAACAGCCAGAAATCAACAAAATGCAATAAGTACAAACCTATCAAAAAGTACTTTAAATGTAAATGGACTAAATTCTCCAGTCAAAAGACATGGAGTAGCTGAATGGATAAAAAACCAAACTCATCTATATACTGCCTATAAGAAACTTCAGATCTAAAGACACACACAGACTGAAAGTGAACAGATGGAAAAATAAATTCCATGCAATGAAAACCAAAAGAAAGCTGGGGTAGCTGAATTTACATCAGACTAAATAGACTTTAAAGCTAAGACAACAAGAAACAAAAAGAAGGGCATTACGTAATGATAAAGAGATCAATCCAACAAAAGATGTAATAATTGTAAATATCTATGTAAACAAAAGAGCACCTAAATATATAAATTAATCTTAACATACCTAAAGGGAGAAATAAGCAGCAATACAATAATAGTAAGGAAATTTAATACCCCACTTACATCAATGGATAGATCATCCAGCCAGAAAATCAGTAAGGAAACATTGGTTTTGAATGACACATTAGACCAGAGAGACTTAACAGATACATACAGAAAATCCTATCCAAAAGTAGCAGAATACACAGTCTTCTCAAGTGCACATGGAACATTCTCCATGATAGAACATATGTTAAGCCACAAAACAAGCCTGACAAAATTTAAGAAGATTAAAATCATATCAAGTATCTTTTCTGACCACAATGGTTTGAAACTAGGGGGTTTCTCAGTTATAAGAAGAAAATTGGAAAATTCACAAATATGTAAAGAATAAACAACATGCTATTGAAAAACTAGTGGGTCAATAAAGAAATCAAAAGCAAAATCAAAAAGTACCTTGTGACAAATGAAAACGAAAATACAACATACCAAAATGTATAGGAAGAGAGGCAATTTCACAGTGATAAATGCTTACCTCAAAAAATAAGAAAAATATCAAATCAACAAGCTACCTTTATATCTACCTCAAGAAACTAGAAAAAGAAGAATAAATGAAGCCCAAAGATGGAAGAAGAAAAGAAATAACAAAAGACCAGAGCAAAAATAAATGAAATAGAGACAAAAAGACAATAAAAAAGATCAATGAAACCAAGAGCTGTTTCTTTGAAAAGATAAAAAAGAAAAAAAAAAGACAAACATTTTGCTAGATTCACCAAGAAAAAAAGAGAGAGGGCCCAAATAAATAAAATCAGAAATGAAAAGGAGACATTACAATTGATACCACAGAAATACAAAGGATCAAAAGAGACTATTAAGAAAAATGTATGCCAACAAATTGGACAACCTAGAAGAAATGGATAAATTCCTAGAAACTTACAATTTTCCAAGACTAAATCATGAAGAATTAGAAAATGTGGATGTACCAATTACTATTAAGGAGATTGAATCAGTAATTTAAAAACTCCCTACAAATAAAAAAAGTCCTGGACCAGGTGGCTTCATCAGTGAATTATACCAAACATTCAAAGGACTAACATAAGGGGTGCCTGGTTGGGTCAGTCGGTTGAGCGTCTGACTTCAGCTCAGGTCATCATCTCATGGTTTGTGAGTTTGAGCCCCATGTTGGGCTCTGTGCTGACAGCTTTGAGCCTGGAACCTGCTTCAGATTCTGTGTCTCTCTCTGTCTTTGCCCCTCCCCCACTCATGCTCTGTCTCTCTCTCAAAAAAGTAAACAAAAAAATTTTTAAAACAACCAAACAAAGAACTAACATAAATCTTTCTCAAACTGTACTGAAAAATAAGAGGAAAAAACACTTACAAACCCATTTTACAAGGACAGTATTACCCTGATACCAAACCACACAAGGACACCACAAGAAAGGAAAATTACAAGTCAATATTCCTGATGAACATAGATGAAAAAAATCCTCAACAAAATATCAGTAAACAAAATTCAACAATGCAATAAATGGATCATACATCATGATCAAATGAGGTTTATTCCAGGGATGCAAGGATGGTTCAATATCCACAAATCAATCAACATGATACACCACATTAACAAAATGAAGGATAAAATCATATGATCATTTCAATAGATGCAAAAAAGCATTTGAGAAAATGAAATATCCATTTGTGACAAAAATTATTAACAAAATGGGTATAGAGTGAATGTACCTCAATGCAGTATGAGACCATATATGAGAAGCCCATTGATAACATCATACTCTAAGGTCAGGAACAAGACAAGGATGCTCATTCTCACCAATTTATTCAACATAGAATTGGAAATCCTAGCCACAGCAATTAGGTAAGTAAAAGAAAGAAAAGGCATCCAAATTGGAGAGGAGGAAGTAAAACTCACTATTTGCAGATGACATGATATTATATATAGAAAACCTCAAAGATGTCACCAAAAAATTATAGGAATTAATAAATGAATTCAGTAAGTTGAAGGATAATCAGCATACAGAAATTGGGCACATTTCTATGCACTAATAACAAACTTTCAGAAAGAGAAATTAAGAAAACAATCTGATTTATAACTGCATCAAAAGGAATAAAATACTTAGGAATAAATGTAGCCAAAGAAGTGAAAGATCACTGAAAACTATAAGATATTGATAAAGGAAACTGAAGAACACCCAAATTAATGGAAAGATATTCTGTGCTCATGGATTGGAAGAATCAATATTGTTAAAATGTCCGTACTACCCAAAGGAATGAACAGATTCAATGCAATCCTTATCAAAATTCCAGTGGCATTTTTTAAATAGAACTGAAACAAACAATTCTAAAATTCATATGGAACTACAAAAGAACCGAAATAGTCAAAACAATCTTGAGAAAGAACAAAGCTGGAGGCACCATGTTCCCTGATTTCAAACTATATTACAAAGCTATAGTAATCAAAACAGTATGGTATTGGCATTAAAAACAGACACATAGATTAATGGAACAGAATAGAGGGCCCAGAAATAAACCCACACCTATATAGTCAATTAATTTACAACAAAGGAGCCAAGAATATACAATGTAGAAAGTAGTCTTTTTAATAAACGATTTTGGAAAAATAGGACAGCAAAATGCAAAAGAATGAAACTGGATCACTATCTTACACCATATACAAAAATTAATTGAATATGGATTAAGTATTTGAATGTAAGACCTGAAACCATAAATTTCTAGAAGAAAAAACAGGTGGCAATCTCCTTTACATTGGTCTTGGCAATGATTTTTTTGGATTTGATACCAAGAGCAGAGGCAACAAAAGCAAAAATCAACAAGTGGGACTACCTTAAATTAAAAAGCTTCTTCAAAGCAAAAGAAACCATCAACAAAATGAAAGGCAACCTACTGAATGGAAGAAATTATTTGCAAATCCTATACCTGATAAGGGATTAATATCCAAAATATATAAAGAACTCCTACAACTCAATAGCAAAAAACAGTTTGATTAAAATATGGACAGAGGGTCTGAATAGACATTTTTCCAAAGAAGACATACAAATGGCTAATGTGTACATGAAACACCACTCATCACTAATAATCAGAGAAATGCAAATCAAAACCACAATGAGATGTCACCTCACACTTGTTAGAATGACTTATCAGAAAGACAAGAAATAAAAAGTATTGGCAAGAACGTGGAGAAAAGGGAGCCCTTGTACAACGCTGGCGTAAATGCAAATTAGTGCAGCCACTATGAAAAAGAGTATGGTGATTCCTCAAAAAAAAAAAAATTAAAAAATAGGACTACTATATGATCCAGCAATTCCACTTCTGGGTATTTATCCAAAGAAAATGAAAATATTAACTTGAAAAGATATAGACACACCCATGTTCATTGCAGCATTATTTCTAATAGCCAAGATGTGGAAACAATGTAAGTGCACATGAATGGATAAATGGATTAAAAAAACTGTGACATAGGGGTACCTGGCTGGCTCAGTGGGTAGAGTATGCAATTCTTCATCTTAGGGTCATGAATTCAAGCATCCATGTTGTGTGTAGAGATTACTTAACATAAATAAATAAATAAATAAATAAACAAATAAATAAAACTGTTATAAATCTCTACATCTATTTAGGAAAAAACCTGGATATACACACATACTGGAATATTATTCAGACAAAAAGATGAAATCTTGCCATTCACAACAATATGGATGAATCTTGATTTTATGATAACTAAAATAAATCAGAGAGAGAAAGAGAGATACTGTGTGATCTCATTTATATGTGGAATAAGCAAAAAAAAACCAATCTCATAGATGTAGAGAACTGATTGGTGGTTGTCAGAATTAGGGGCTGGGGGTGGGTGAAATGGGTAAAGGGAATCAAAGTATGCAAACTTCCAGTTATAAAATAAAAAGCCATGGGGAAGTAATGTACAGCATAGTGACTATAGTTAATAATAATGCATTACATATTTGAAAGTTGCTTAGAGACTAAATCTTAAAGGTTCTCATCTATAAGAAAAACATTTCTGTAATTATGTATGGTGACAGATATTAACTAGACATATTGTGGTGATCATTTCATAATATATACAAATATCAGGTTATTATGTTGTACACCTGAAAGCAATGTAATGTTGTATGTCAGTAATACCTCAATAAAAAATAAATAAAAATAAAAATTTTAAGTGAGTAAGTGGTGGCTATGGCATAAGAAAAGAACTAACTATAAATCAATAATGAAATATTTGAAATGAGTAAATGTAATTTATGAGTTGCAATATCCAACCCAAAAACTATGATGTCATTAAGTTTTATTTTATTTTATTTTTTTAATTTTTTTTTTCAACGTTTTTTATTTATTTTTGGGACAGAGAGAGACATAGCATGAACGGGGGAGGGGCAGAGAGAGAGGGAGACACAGAATCGGAAACAGGCTCCAGGCTCTGAGCCATCAGCCCAGAGCCTGACGCGGGGCTCGAACTCACGGACCGCGAGATCGTGACCTGGCTGAAGTCGGACGCTTAACCGACTGCGCCACCCAGGCGCCCCAAGTTTTAGATATGTGTGTATGAAGTCCCAAGACAGAAATCGGATTATAAACCTTAAGATATCTTGAACTGCAAATTCACTGAAGACAGTGAACAGAGTCAACAGAGTGCCAGACTTAAAACTACTGAAACCCATTCATGAAAACTTTTGTCATTTTTTTTTAAGTTTATTTATTTTGAGAGAGAGAGAGAGAGAGAGCGAGCATGAGCAGGGGAGAGGAGCAGAGAAAGGGACAGAGAATCTCACGCAGGCCCTGTGCTGTCAGCCCTGATCTGGGGTTCGGTTCCACAAACTGTGAGACCATGACCTGAGCTGAAATCAAGAGTCAGACATTTAACCAACTAAGCCACCCAGGTGCCCCAACTTTTTATCATTTGAAAGGGAGATTTCCCAAGTAAAATCTGACTCTTTCAGACTACTGTGGACACTGCCCAATTGGATTAATAAAAAGTCAAAATTACTGGCTTTAAAAAAAAGTGTAACATTTTTTACAACAAAAACAGGGGTCTATATTCAATCTCTCCAATTCCCCTTCTCTCATTCTCAAACTTTCTCTAATTATGCTTTTCCATTCCATCCATTGAAACTGTTATTGTCCATGTCATTAATGACCTCCATGTTGCTGAATCCAAAACCTTTTCTTGGTTCTCATTTTCCTTGACCTGTGTGCAACATTTGACCGAGCAGATCACTCTCTCTTCCTTGAAATACATTTTATCCTGCTTGCTTGGCAAACATACACACCTGTTTGCCTCCCACGTTATTGGTGACCTTCTCTATGACCTCTGAATGTTAGAAAGCTTTAGGCTCAGTCCCTTGAAAGTTGTCAATATCTTTTAGCCACTCTCTTGTAGACCTCATCCAGTCTCATGGCTTCAAATACTGCTTATACTCCGATGAGCCCCAAATTTAGTTCTCCAGTCCTAACCTCACTCTTGATCTCCAGACTCCTCTTAAATGTATAATGGGCATCACAAGATTTGCAGATCCAAAACGGAACCCCTGACTGTCTATGCTCCTTCAACTCTGCCATCCTTAATATTCCCCATTCCAGCTAATAAACCATACTATTTTATTAGTTGCTCGCACAAAAAATGTTGGAGTCATCCTTGACTCTTTTTTTTCCCTTTATGCCCTACATCTAATACATCAAAAAAATCCTCCAGGTTCTATCTTTATTTTATTTTTATTTTTATTTTTTTATGGAGCAAGGGTTTGAACTCTTTGAAGATTTATTTATTTTTTTCAGGTTTTTATTTAAATTCCTGTTAGTTAACATACAGCATAGTATTAGTTTCAGGTGTACAATACAGCGATTCAACACCTCCACACACAACCCCTGTGCTTCTCACAGCAAGTGCACTCCTTAATCCCCATTACCTATTTTACACATCCCCCTACCCACCTCCTGTCTGGTAACCTTAACGCTTTTCTAGAATGATCGTTTTTTACCATCCTTGGTCCAATCCACCATGACCATCTCTCACCTGGGATATCCCAACAGCCTCCTAACTGGCCTCCCTACTTCAGTCTTTGGCTCTTTCTGTCTCAACAGAAAACAATGTCACTTTTGCTAAGATTTTTCCTAAGACCTTCCATTTCATTCAGTGTAAAAGCCAAATCCTTACAATGGCCTCCATAGGCTGGAAGTATCTCTTTACTGTTCTTTTTTTTTTTTTTTTTCTTTTCAGAACTATTTTTTTAAGTTTATTTATTTATTTTGTGAGAGAGATTGAGAGAGCGCACGTGTGTGCGAGCGGGGGAGGGACAAAGAGGGAAAGGAAGAGAAAGAATCCCAAGCAGGCTCTGCACTGTTAGCAAGAAGCCCAGTGCGGAGCTCAATCCCATGAACCATGAGATCATGACCTGAGCCTAAATCAAGGGTCTGACGTTTAACCGACTGAGCCATCCACATGCCCCTCCCTTTGCTTTTCTGATCTCACTCTGTCTCCAGCTACTCTGGCTCCAATGCGTCAGGCCTGTGCTTATTGCCACAGGACACTTGCACTGGCTATTCCTTCTTCCTGGAATTCTCTTTCTGCAGATAGTGGCACAGATCAGTATTCCACCTTTTCCAAGTCTTTGCTCAAAAACCACCTTCTTAACAAAACCTGACCACTTTGCTTAAAATTCTAATCATCTCCATATCTTATTTTTGGCCACAAGATTTATCACCTTCTAATAGGCTCTATATTTTATATATTTATTCTATTTATTACTATATCTGCCTACTAGAAATTAAGGCCCGCGAAGGCAGGGATTTTGTCTTTTTTATTCACCCCTCTATCTCCAGCACAGAGACTGACACACTGAAAACACTCAACAAATATGTGTTGATTGAGCATTATTGACTGACAAGTTAGTTTCACATTTGTACAGAATCCCAAAGGCTAAAATAGAGCCACTAGAGTCTATAGTATATAGAATGGTGAAGCAGGCAGTTTGTTTTCTCACTAACTCCTTTGTGTCTTTTAGTGTCTTCTAGAATTCTCTGGTCCAGTGCTTTTACCTGCTTTGCAGAGGTCCAGGACCTGAAGACGTTCCAAGATCTTCAAGCATCCAAATGGTTTTGCGCTGATTTGCCTGCCTGAGGGTCCCCAGTACGATACCTCATCCAAGTGGATGGTGGTGCTCTGGACCAACCCTCCTTTCCCCCAGTGCAGATTTTCATTCATTGCCAAGATGCTTGTCCTAAGCTATAGTCTGAAAATTACGAATTGTGTAAAGACTTGCTCTCCAGGATCCTGTAACATCACTTCTTGGCAAAGCCACCCTTTCAGAAGCCAGGAACTCCTCCACTGTCTTTCTAAACCTACTTCAAAATTTGCTCAGAAACACTTCAATGATTATGTGCATTTTATATACAAGCATTGAGCTAGACACTGCAGGTGAAGTATAAATGAATAAGATACTGTTCCTACACTTACAGAGTTGTCAATATTGTGAGTAGCAAAAGATAGGCATAGAAATAATGGCACTATTTAGTAATTCAGGGCATAGTAGATGCCATGGAGTTCAGTGGTGGGACAAATCAAATCCAGCTGAGAGAAGTTACTGAGAGAAGCCAGAAGTTGCTGAGAGAAGCCAGAAGACTTACTTAAGAAATTAAAATCTGAAGTTGACTTTGAAGGATAAGTAGGTTCTCAATGGGTGGACATGGGGTATAGATGAAAAGTATTTCAAGTGGAGGAAACCATTTGAGGAACATAGGATGGAAAGCAAAGGGCATCTTTAGTAAGCATTCCAGTTTTACTAGAGTGATAAAGTACGTGAAAGTCAAAGGTAGATGCAGCCATATGAAAACAAGCGTTGAACAACGAGATGAGTTTGATTTTAATTTAATAATCAGTGGGGAACATTTTAAGTTTTTGAACTGGAGAATGCCAGGATCAAAGTCAAGTTTTAGGAAGTGTAACGTGCAGTGGAGAGCAGTGTCAGGGAGCTATTCCAACAGTCTAGGTGAGGGAAAACTCTGGTTTGTGTTAGGGTAGTAGCCCTTGATGGCAAGGAGACAGATGAGAGCTATCGCAGAGTTGGAATCTTTAGGGTATAATCACTGACTGGTTGTGGGGAAGGGAAGAGTGAAAGATGACTCTGGGGTTCCTCATTGAGTCACCCTGTGGCTAAGTGAACCCGTAACAAATGAAGGGAATACGACGTGTTGGTTCTGGCTATGCTGAGAATGAGGTGCTTATGGAATAGACAGATGGAGGGATCTGGGAGACAGCTGAATGTTCTTGTCTAGATGAAGACAGAATTGAAGAGCAAATTATAAAAATTTAGTATTATTTCAATAACTACTGAGGTTGAAGTCTTAGGACTTAATGAGATAGTTGAAGACGTTACAGAGCATTTAAGAGTAAGGGGTTTAGGTTAGCACCTTGACGAATCTGATAAATGCATTTATTCAGAGATGAAATAATATTTTGGCTTAGTGTGTGAACTCCTCAGAGATATTTGTATTAATGATATAAAAAGACTTTTGGCAGGGTGCCTGGGTGGCTCAATTGGTTAAGCATCCGACTTTGGCTCGGGTCATAATCTCGGGGTTTCTAGGTTTGAGCCCTGCGTCGGGCTCTGTGCTGACAGCTCGGAGCCTGGAGCCTGATTTGGATTCTGTGTCTCTCTCTCTCTCTGCCCCTCCCCTGCTAGCTCTCTCTCTCTCTCTCTCTCTCAAAAATAAACATTAAAAAAATTTCTTTAAAGACCCTTTGGGCTTAAATTTGAAAGAAGAAATTTGGGATGGAATAGTAGATTTGGGGTAGCAAGCAGTCTCTCCTAGGTGTCCTGACGTCATAATACAATCATGCCTGTATGCTGTGCTTCTTGGTGTGGTTGAAGCTATGCATTCACCATTACAGGTGGAAAGGGATTTGATAATTCACCAGAAAATCCTGAAATAATCTCTGAAAATATATAAATCATTGATAATGAGCTTGGAGTGTTGTATCTCTCAGAGATATCTGTGTTTTAATAGGAGTCTCCTAAATATGACATAAACCTTAATTGAAGTGATTAATAATTAATGACAAGATTTCAGATATAGTACAAGCCAACAAATATTATTTCTGAATGGAAATCATACAACGTATATGGTCCCTTGTTCAAGGTACTATTTTGGAGGCCTATATTAGTGAATAGGTAGGAACAGTTTACAGCAAACATACCAATTATTTCTAAAGAGATGTTTTTCTAACATAGTTGGTAATTTTTGCAGTTATAAACATTTCTATTGAAATACTTTTAATGCTGTTAATATTGTATTAGCTGAAAGAGTGTGGTAATTGGATGTATATCAACCTCAACATTTATCCCAAGGCTTCAGAGAAAAGATGGTCCATCAGTTTGGTATAAAAGGTGGGTGGGCCTGGATAACCAGAGAGGAGGAGGGAGGAGCCTTCCATCTGAGCAAGGGATGGTCAGTGTGTGTGTGTGTGTGTGTGTGTGCGCGCGTGCGTTGGGGGGTGGGTTTAAACTTCTTACAAAATAAATTGAGATAAATAAATAAGAAAAATGAAGATATGAATATTTTCTAGGAATATCACCTGTTTTTGTTCTATTTTCGTTTTCTTCCAAAGAGATTTTCCCCACCCATTTGCTTTCATTGGGAGGAAGGGCCTATACAGTTTTTCCTGACCCCAAATCTAAACACATAGGTCCACACTGTGCCAGAGCACTAGCTCAGAAGTATGATTTGTTAAGGAAGGAGACGTAGTGTTTCATCCAAAACCTGAACACAGATTTTGGTGAAGTCCCAGAGAAGCTATGCAGAGTTGTGCAAGGGGATGCAGACTTAGACAGCAGAGTGTATCCCAGCTAATCTTAAGCCTGTTTTATTGTTTTATTTTATTTTATTTTATGTGTTTTTTTAAGTAATCTCTGCGCCCAACATGGGGCTAGAACTCATGATCCCTAGATCAAGAGTTATATGTTCTACCAACTGAGCTTATTTGTAAGTTTCACTATATAACAAGGGTGGGCTCCAAAATTCATAATTTTGTCATCCTGTTAAAAAAGACATAAGCCAAGGAGAATGAGACCCCAAAGAGGGGCAGTTTGTGGAGAAACTGTAGCCACTTATAATTTGATTTCAAAATCCCTTCCCTTTCCTATTTGCCTTATCTGTACATTGTTATAAAACAGGTAAGCTGAACATTTTATGAGGCTTACTGCTAGAATAGCAGGATATATTTATGATACTATGCCATCACCCCAAGAAGCATTTATTAAGTGACTAACAGTTGCATTGGCACATGGACAATTAATCTAACATGGTTGTTTCAGGAGCTGGAAGGTTTGTAGGTATTGGCAGTATTTTCTTGGGCTCATCCTTTGCCTTATATCTGTGTAATTTCTAGAGTTCTTTTCATCTTAGTGAATAGATATTCTATTTTTTTTTTGCATTTTTAAAAGATTAAAGCCTCAAAAAAGAGTTTTGATAGCTGACAAAGGCAAGAATATAATCTAAGTAAAAATTTAAGCTATGTAAAAATTATAGAGATTTAAGTGTGATCCTAATTACATTTATTAAATATTGTTCAATTTGTTTTAAGTAGGATACTGTCTCTTTACTAAAATAATCAATACTGGGATTAAGTGAAATGTGTGTACTTTTCATAAGCATGTTTGATTTTGAAAATCAATTGATTTTGAATTGTGGGTCACACAATTTATAAACAGAGACCTAGGATAAGTAAGTCAGTGTTATGAAGACATAAAGCTCTAATTAGGAGGAAAATATAAAAGAGATACAGCATGTGGTGATCATTCTTCCCATCTGTAGGCATTAGCCTTGATTTGATTTAGAGCTATTTCGTATCATGTCCATGTACACAATGCTAATAGAGTAAACAGACTGTATCAGTAACCTGTGTCAGGAAAGGGAATAAGGAATCATGTTCTGGCAGGGGAATGCTTAAAGACAAATTCATGTTTGAGCACTTCATTTTGTATTTCTGTCTTCTGCGTGGTATAAAATGTACAGGCATATCAAAGTTCATAACAAAAACTGCTTATGCCATTAGGAAGACGTATTTATTTTCAACAGTGTAAAGGGAAAAGCACACAATTGGAGTGGAGAGAGAGGGAGACAGAGAAAGAGACAGAGAGAGAGGAGACCTGCCGCAGACATCACCTGAGTGGGAAATTACACATCCCGCACACACACGCACGCTCTGCACACACATGCACAGAATTCATTTCTGACAATTTAATTGTTTAATGGTAGGACTAACAAGGAATCCTTTCTAAAGTAATGGCATATAAAGGCTTCCTAGTGAAGTTAATATTCCTGCTGCATTTGATGGGTGTTTCCCATTTGTGCAGTTCTGCCCTAACAGAATCCTCCTGGTGTTTGATGAGGGGAGGCAGGAGGGGCCGTGGTGTCTGGGTTCAATAGCAGAATCTGGAGAATGCCTGAGCCTGTGACCTTACCCATTAAAGCAAATAAATCTGGGGCCACGATTGGCACCAGAGCAATTGCTCACATCGGTTGTAATGTCTTGGCTTACAGTCCAAGGCTCTGGTCTTCTTGGACCGATGGCTGGCTGTTTTGAGCACAGAGCCCTTGCTTACACAGTTGTCTGTTTTGCCTTAGTTCACTAGAACCAGGGTTTGGCAGTCATTTGTGCTGAGGTTTTAGGACTTCACTTTGACCAGTCTTCTAGATAATGAAATGAATGATGTCTCAGATGCTAAGATTTGAATTCTCATCTGGAGCCACAGTCTCTTCTCATATTTCCTTATGGTTCAGACTTTGCTCATTTCTGTGCTTTAATTGGTTCCCTGGGTGGCCTGCCTGTTATAGCCATGTACATAACAATGGATGCTCTGTGGAAGAATAACTGTGTCTCAAGAAATATAAAGTTCCCAAAGCAGACCCTCATTTGATAGCTTCCATTCTTAAATCAATACATTTTACATTCATTATTCTGGTTACTTGGCTTTGAAAAAAAAGTTTCATTGCCTGTATCAGAGAAAGCTAGTGGTGGTGGTGGAGATAGAGTTTGACCACAACAGAGAAGCTGGTTTGCTCTGGAGCGTGGTTTCCTGTTGGTTGTGGAACAACTCCCATGCTGTCTGGTCCTCTCACTGGAGCTCTGTGTCTTTCAGTCTAGGAAAAGGCTTAGTAGGCAGAATTGAAAACGACAGACTATTTTTAACACAAGCTTTATATCCCACAGTTCTGGTTCTTACTTCTATTATCATTACTTATTCATAGACTTTTATTCCCAAATATCATTACCCTTTACAGTAATAGGATCAGCAAAGCAACCACTTAAAACAAAACAAACAAATGCAGGAATCCAAGTCTGCTCACAGAAACATTTCCCCCCTTCTTGCCAGTTCTCTGCCTCTCTCTCTGACTACCTGGGGGAGAAGGAGTATATATCAGTCACTCAGAAGCTCTGCTCCTTCAGAAATATCAGTGGAACAGAGGGGCTTGGCAGTAGGTAATGAAATGAAGGCACAGACAGTCTAAGGAAACAGAAAGGAGGTAATGAAATCTGAGAAAAACAAGGGAGGGAAAAAGGAGTGGAGGAAGGTGGGAAGCAGGAAGAAAACTAAGAATACAATGTGTTCCTGAAATTCAGTTTCAGCAGAGGCAAACCCATCTAAAACAGATCTTATTTAATTTACAGTGACTCTGAAGCAGGATTGTGTAATTATTCCCTATCTAGCAACAACAGCTATATGTCCTGAGGGCTTACTATATGCCAGATGCTTTCTAAATGTTATTTGATTTATACAACTTTTCATTTTTTTAAGTTTATTTATTTTGAGAGAGAGAGAGAGAAAGCGCGAGCAGGGGAGAGGCAGAGAGGGAGAGAGAATTCCAAGCAGGCTCCATGCTGTCAGTGCAGAGCCCAAGACAGGGCTCAATCTCATAAACTATGAAATCATGACCTGAGCTGAAATCAAGAATCAGATACTTAACTGGCTGAGCAATCCAGGTGCCCCTAATTTTTTTTATTTTATTTTAGAGAGTGTGAGAGGCAGCGTGAGTGAGCAAATGAGTGTATGTATGTACATGTGCACTTGAGTGGGGGAACTCATTTAAACTTATTCTTTAAGTTTAAATCCAAGTTAGTTAACATACAGTGTAATAATGATTTCAGGAATAGAATTGAGTGATTTATCACTTACATATAACGCCCAGTGTTCATCCCAACAAGTGCCCTCCTTAATGCCCATCACCCATGTAGCCCATCTCCCTACACAACACCCACCAGCAACCCTCAGTTTGCTCCTTGTATTTAAGTATCTCTTTTGGTTTGTCTCCTTCTCTGTTTTTATCTTATTTTTGTTTTCCTTCCCCATGTTGAGAGGGAATCTTAAGTAGGCTCCATACTCAGCATGGAGCCCGATGCGGGGCTTGATCCCATGACCCTGGGATAATGACCTGAGCCGAAATCAAGAGTCAGACGCTCAACTGACTGAGCCACCCAGGTGTCCCTATACAACTTTTAATAGTGGGCATGACTGTCTCCATGTTACAGTTGAGGAGACTGAGGCTTAGAAAGGCTAAAAGGCTTGTCTAAAGTTGTATGCGTCATTTGGGTAGACCTGGATCATCAACTCAGATGGTATGAATCCAGATTCTCTGCTCATACCAGTATAATTTTTTCAGACTGACTTCCACTGTGTCATATGTCTTGCGTTTTATTTGGTCATTTGTCTTTCCACTCATATATTTATTTATTTATGAATACACCACATTGTTCCAGAAATGATTTAAGATGGTGTAAATGCCTCGGGGCTATGTACATATCTAAGCAGCTTGCACATGGTTAGGACAGTCTATGTATTTGTTGATTGAGCCATGCAACATCAATTGCCAAGGGTTTAGAGTTCTTTCAACGTGGGGTCCTCTTCCTTTTTTATCTTTAAAAGTAGGCCAGCCAGAAACCCATCTGTGCAGGAAGGTGTGGATACAGGAACCAGAGTCAGGGCTAACTAATCTCCTAAAACCTTTTCTAGAGACACTTGCTTCTCTATTACTCTTGTTTATGGGAATTCTTTCTATTCAGTGATTACTTACATGAATGTGAAAAGTGAACTGGCAGGAGGAAGAAAGGGTAACATTATCAGGGAGTAATCTGGCAAATACTACTTCAGCCAGGTGTTCAAGGTCAACATCAACAGTAATAAGTCATGTTGATAGCATGTATTCTTGATCCATTGTATTGAAAATAGCACTTGTTGGGGCACCTGGATGGCTCCGTGTTGGTTAAGCACATGACTTCAGCTCAGGTCATGATCTCACAGTTTGTGAGTTCGAGCCCTGCATTGAGTTCTGGGTTGACAGCTCAGAGCCTGGAGCCTGCTTCTGATTCTGTGTCTCCCTCTCTCTCTGCCCCTCCCCTGCTCATGCTCTTTCTCTCTCTCTCTCAAAAATAAATAAACATTAAAAAAAAAAGAAAATAGCACTTCACCTCTGTGATCCTCCTCCCCAAAACCTGTAACTTCAGTCTAGTCATGAGAAAAACATCAGAAAAATTCCAATTAAGTGACATTATATGAAATACCACACCAGGAGTCCTTAAAACTGTGTAGGTCATCAAAAATAAGGAAAGTCTAAGAAACTGTCAGTCAAAAGGAGCCTAAGGAGACAGGGTGACTAAATGTTATGTGGTGTCCTGGAACAGAAAAAAGACAGTAAGTGGAAACTAAGGAAATGTTAATAAAGTATGGACTCTAGTTAATTATAATGTATCAGAATTTGTTCATTAATTGTAACAAATGTGTTATACTAATATAAGGTGTTACTAATAGGGGAAACTGTGCAGGGAATATGGGAACTCTGTGCTACCTTCTCAATTTTTCTGCAAATCTGAAACTGTTCTAAAAAATAAAGTCTATAAAAATATTGACACACACACACACACACACACACACACACACACACACACAAATTGACCAAGATTATTGACAGAACCAATGGAACGACCAGAAGTAGAATGTATGTCTCTGGCTTGAAAAACCTGACCCAACAATTGAGATAGAGAGCTTTTCCTTGAATTAACTGCAATTTAGTTTCCAGTTGGTCCCTGGATTTTTTATTACCAGCTTTTGAATATCTAAATTTTTTTTTCTTTTTTTTTTTTCAACGTTTTTAAATTTATTTTTGGGACAGAGAGAGACCGAGCATGAACGGGGGAGGGGCAGAGAGAGAGAGGGAGACACAGAATCGGAAACAGGCTCCAGGCTCCGAGCCATCAGCCCAGAGCCCGACGCGGGGCTCGAACTCACGGACCGCGAGATCGTGACCTGGCTGAAGTCGGATGCTTAACCGACTACGCCCCCCAGGCGCCCCCCAGCTTTTGAATATCTAAAGAAAGGATGAATAAATGCCTCCAGTGAATAAATGACATGGCAGCAGACACTTAGGGAGATTTACTGCCTCTAGGATGAGGATAATTCAACTTGGGTTCCAGGCCTTTCAATGTCACCCTGCCTGCACCTAGTTCACTATTCAGAACCCAGCAAGAGTTCCTGAATTACTCCAGAAACTGATCACATAGTTAATTCAATTCAAACTCTAATGCCACTAAGAGACTCTTAAAAACTGAGAACAAACTGAGGGTTGATGGGGGGGGGAGGGGAGGGTGGGTGATGGGTACTGAGGAGGGCACCTTTTGGGATGAGCACTGGGTGTTGTACGGAAACCAATTTGACAATAAATTTCATAAAACAAAACAAAACAAAACTCTAATGCCACACCCCGTTTAGCTTACTATTTGTTGGGAACTCCCAATGTCTTAACCGTAGCCATATCAGTGACTATGTCACCAACAGAAACCACAGATATTTGCATATTGGGTTACAGTTGCTGTCGATATCTCAAAATATCATTTACACTCATCACTACTTTGAAATTATGGTAGACTTAGATTTGCTCCTGTATCTTGATATTTAATGCATTCATAAAGAACTACATGTATTACGGTAGCAAACATTTAAAAATGTTTTGATAACTGTATTTTCATATCATTGGTTTCCTCTGTAATTCTATGGAGCTTTAAAAATACAATTAAAAACAATTTTTTTTTTCTGAGAAGGGGTCCAAAAGCTTCCGTAAATTCCCAAAGAGGCTCATGGCACAAAAAAAGATTAATCTTTGATATAGTGGAAAGAACTCTGAACTAGGACTCATGAATCCTGAATTGTGTTATCTCCATAAAATCTCTTGACCTCTAGATTCCTCATTTTTTTCACCACTGTCCACCTTAAAAACAAATCTGAGCAGATCAAATCAGATACCACATAGGGAAACGCCTGTAAATTGCAAAACCAGGCACTTGTAAGGAATAAATGTTATTATTATGTTTGGCCATTAGATAAAAATGACTTTTTACCAAGGTTTTAAATGTAGTTAATTGCTAGGAATATTTCCCACTCAATGACTTAGACCATGCTTACATGAGCAAAATGAAGTGGAAAATTGAGTCAATTCTCTGGCTAATAATTCTTGCTAATAGTTTGCTACATTTGCCTGCAACATCCAGATAATCAAAGAAAATGTGTTTTAACTCGAATTATCAGCATAGCTGTATCACATTTCTCAACTCTACTTTGAATGTATAGATTGAAATGCCAAAATTGAAATTTCTTAATACCAAGAGGAGTAGAATTACTTTCAGTCCCCTAGTCTAGTGATACTACTCCAGATGTGCACACTGAAATACTTCATGTGTTTTATAAAAATTGATGGTTCTTTGTGCATCAGGACACATGCATATCATTGCTTAGAGAGTTCTTCTGTTTTAGGTAAACATTTTCAATTCCATATGTATTCACAGACCCTAAACCACTTGGACTTCTGTATGATACATATGTCTTAGGATAATGTTGTCTTTTTAGACCCTCAGTAGTTTGTGAGTGGGGAGCATTTTCAATGAAAAGGCCGGCCTACCATTGTTTTACAGTGTCTGAATCCTAAGCAATCTATACACAACTATGTGCAGTCATGCTTTAAGGAAATTTACAAACCAAACTGTAAACTGAAAGCACTTTTGAATTAGCCAGAAGATCAAGTAAGGAATTCAACTAGAAAATCTTAGTGAGTCTCATCCCTTCCACCCTCTGCTATAAAAGTAAGTTCATTCACACAGTCTAAAGAAATGAGCACATTTTCTTTCTCTGCTATCTCTTCCTACAACTTGTCATATACAACCAATACAAATGTATAGGTTCAATTTGATTCATGATGCAATTATGTTGAAAAGATATACTGAAATTAAATTGACTTGCTGGAAAATACTTCCAACAAAAAGAAAATCCATTTCTGAATTAGGTCACATTCTGAGATACTGGGGTTAGTGATTTAACATACGGATTTTGGGAGGGGATGCAATTCATCTTGGAACACACACACTAAGTGTTCAATACATATTTGACACTCTAAGTTTAAAGGTAATATGCTTGTGAAGAGCTAGAGGGGCATCACTTCTTGAGATGAGACACACGGGTAAAGCTTCAATGACAGTGTAACTATGTATATAAGTCAGCAGCTAAACCAATACAGGCCTCTATTTCAGGATGGATAGTTTCTAGCAGTAGTTTTTAATTTTTATTCTGAAGTATCTCTAACAGTGTCCTGGGGTTTTATCTAAAAAAGATCTACATGAGTTACCCTGGGGTAAACTTGACTTTCTACCGTAAAGATGGGTCATGCTTACATTATAGTTTCTCATTCCCTCTGGAACACATTGGTTTTGGTTATCACACAGTTTGAGGAAGGGGTCCCTACCACCTAAGGACTTAATGCTTCTGAGAGTATGTCGAATGCAGGGAGATAGACCAGCCTTTAACTGAAATAAGTTGAGGGAATATGTTTAACCCAGGTTGAGATTCCAATTCAAACTTAAGAAATAACTTTTTTTTTTTACTAACTTGTTTTCCTTTACTTTTAATTGAAGATACCAATATCCATAGTTTAAAATGTCAAAGTTCTGTAAGACTCAACTAAAACCAATGATTTCTGTCCCATCTCTACCCATCTTCAATTATTGCTACCCAGAAACAACCACATGTGACACTTTAGGTCTTTCTTTTGGTACTTACCTTGACATTTCTAAATAATATTTTTTAATGTTTATTTATTTTGAGATGGGGGGCATAACCAGGAGAGAGGCAGAGAGAGAAAATCCCAAGTAGGCTCCATGCTGTCAGCATAGGGCCCAACAGGGGGTTTGAACCCATAAATCATGCGATCATGACCTGAACCAAAACCAAGAGTCAGAAATTTAACCGACTGAGCCACCCAGTCACCCCTCTAAATAATGTTTTAAAATGTTCCTTCCTTATATTTTTCATTTTAGTTATATCTATTCTTGGCTGCCTACCATGGAAGGTGAGGCTTTGGTTCTCTCTGAGGTGTCCATATTCTTCCCTCTTCTCACCTCATTTTCTTAATACATCATGATTTTTTTGGTTAGTGGAATATTCATTCAGATTCTTATGTTAATACCTTGCAAAACTAGCCATGTAGTAAACTATAATTACATTTCTTTTTTTTAAGTTTATTTATTTATTTTGAGAGAGAGAGTCAGAGAGAGAGAGAGAGAGAGAGAGAGAGAGACAGAGAGAACGAGTGCGGGAGGGGCAGAGAGAGAGGGAGAGAGAGAAAATCTTAAGCAGGCTTTCAGCTCAGTGCTGATCTTAACTCAGGGCTCAATCCCATAACCGTGAGATCATGACCTGAGTCGGAATCAAGAGTCAGACGCTCAACCAACTGAGCCACCCAGGTGCCCCTACATTTCCTTGTTTGTAAAGCTTTTTCCCCCTCTTAGATTAATAATTGCTTGTTATTTTTTTCTTCTTACTTTTCTATGTATCTGTCAGTAATGCACCTGCAAATTCACTGCCAGAGTATAAATGTCCTTTCAATATGCTCAAATATATTCTCGCCTCTTTTTTTTTCTTTTCTGTTTTTCTTCCCTCTCCTCCTCACTCCTGCCCCCACCTCCCACCTATGCTCTGTCACACACATGAGTGAGGCATCCTTCCTGGATGTCATTCTTATCCAATCAGAGACCCTAGTTGCTCTCCAATCCCTAGACCCTAGTTGATCAGAGACCCTGCTGTCTCCAGCTGTCATCCTGGGTTTTCCATTATCATCATCTTGGGGTTCCTTTACCTCCTTGCTGTGATCAATCCCTTCTCCCTTGTTTTTCAAATCCCATATATTCTTCTAACTTCCTTCTTTCTGGTGGATTACATTTTTAAGCGCTTGCCAAGAAAAGGCACAGAGGAAGTACATTTTCTGAGACTTTGTGTGCCCGCGGTCAATTATTGTCCCTCTTTTAGGGTGCTGGAGCTGGATCCTGGAAACACCTTTCCTTTGCCAGCTGAAGCAATGTTAGGTTTCATCCACAGAAGGCTCTGGAAAGACACTGCAAGGCAGGGCACAGAAAAGGTCTTCTCTTCCTAGTTCCCATGGGTAGCTGTCAACAAGGGTGCAAGGAACTCATTGGTACCTGCCCTCCAGCAATTTCTCCTCTCCCCTCAAGCAGGTGCCTCCAGTTCTTCCAGTGGTGACTTCTGGTAAGCCAGCTCCATCCAGCTCACTCCTGTGGGTGGCATCCTACACATTGGCTTCAGTGTGCCACACGACAGTGGGCAGTTTCCCATGAACTAGCTTTGGCCCAGGGCACCCCAGTGAACTTCTCCACCATCCCACGGGCATCAGCGGCGCCCTGTATGAGGAGGTCCGGACCTCAGCCTTCGGGAGAGGAGGGTCTTTCAAGTTTATTCCTTCTTTGTTTTGGGGTACTCGGCCACTACACTTAGTATTCTTATATGCTTTAGGGTTCTCTTTTACCATGTTAATCATCTTCTACTAATTAAGAATTCTTCATATTAAAATTTCCCTGCATCTAACAGATACACTTTGCACATCTGAAAGTGTCTCTATCCTCTTATTTTCTTATTTGATTGAACACTTGGTTGGGCAGAGAATTCTGGGTTGAAAATAATTTCCTTCAGGTTGAATACAGTTGCGTTTATTTCTAGTTTCCATTGTTATTATTGAGACGTTTGATGCTATTCTGGTTCCTGTTCTTGTTGTATAGGACATTTAAAACAAGCGAGGGGTACCTGGGTGGTTCAGTTGGTTGGGCGTCCGACTTCAGCTCAGGTCATGATCTCACAGTTCGGGTTCAAGCCCCGTGTCAGGCTCTGTGCTGACAGCTCAGAGCCTGGAGCCTGCTTCAGATTCTGTGTCTTCCTCTCTCTCCCCAACTCACGCTCTGTCTCTGTCTGTCTCTCTCAAAAATAAATAAACATTAAAAAATTAAAAAAAAAAAGCTGGGAGCGTTTAGGATCTTCTCTTTATTACCAGGGTTCTGAAATTTCATGATGTGTCTTGGGAGTGATCTGGAAATTCACGTCACTGAGTTCTAGGATATTTTCTTGGATTTTTTCTATAATGGCACCCTCCTCTTCATTTTCTCTACTTATTCTTTTTGGGCTTCCTATTGCATGGATGTTGGACATTCTACACTGGTCTTCTAAGCTTCTAAATTTTCTCCCCCGTTGTCCATCTCTCTCTCTTTTTTTTTCTTTCCAGGAGATTAAGCCTATCTCACAATCTTTCTCTGCTATTGTGTATTGAGTTTGGGAGCGAGGCACTAAGAAATTGTATGGGAGCCTTTGTGTGAGTGGTGGAGCAGTTGTGGTACTTCTGGAACGGTGGTCTTCATTAGAGGGGACCCCGCTGGACAGTGTCATAAGTGCCCCCCAGCAGTCAGTATCTGTGAGGCTCTTGGTTTGGTCAATTTTCTCAGAGAAGAATCTTCTGGTCTTCTTTTCGGGGGTATCAGCATGGATGCCAGCATTCTAGGGAGCCAAATTAAAGAAAAGCAATGAAATTCTCACCTTCTGTATGTAGACTTCCATTATCAGGCAGTATCTCTGCCCTTGGCTTCCTGATGTCCTATGTCCTGAGCCACTTGATGGAGCTTCTTCTGAGAGCAAACCAGTCTTGCCCTGGGATGAAAAAAGGTAGTCACTGTGTGGGGTGAAGGAGGGGATCTGAGAGTTCTAAGTTCTTCCTATACAGACTTACCCTATCCTTCCATTTTTAGCCCCACCTGACCAGCACTTTGAGATATATAATACCTGAAACTTCTAAATTATTTCTAAACCATTCTGGGGTTCTTTGCTGTTCTGGGTTATCCTACTTTGCCTTGTGCTGGTTTAAAAGTTTCAGCTTCTCTTATCTGATAAGTATTTTATACTCAGCTGTTTACTTTCTAAATTCTACCAGGTTATAATGCCCTCTCCTTTCTCTTTCTTGTTGCCTTTATTGATTTGTGTCTTTTAGGAAATCTATTTATTTCATGTTGTGAGATTCTGGAAGGAAGTAGAGGTGAACGTAGGTGTTCAATCTGTCATGTTTGATGAGAAGTCTCTTTTGCTCCTTAAGTTTCATTCTAAGGGATGGGATAGGAAACCATTTTTCCTGTTAGGCTTGTGGGGTTGAACTAGATGGAAGTGTTACATTTTCTGAAAGCAAAGCTTACTACTGAGAAAACAGAAGATTGGAATCAAAATATGAATATAGAATATATGTGCATGAATATAGGATATAGACATTTAAGACCTCAAGCATCAATATTTACAGCAAATTAGAAATTCACTAAATTAATAGATGAAAAATATAATCAAAATAGCCAAAATTAAAAGAAATTTATATATTTCACAACAACATGCTTCTTGATATGGATGGACTGGCTAATCTCTCCCAAATCTCAAGAGATAATAATTGGAAACAGAAAGTTACGCCCTTGATGTATCTAAATAAGTTTGTGATCTAAATTATTCATAAAAGAGAAAATTGGCTCATTAATTTCTTTCTTTCTCAATATTCCCCATGTTTAGAGATTTCTATTTATTGTCATTTCTCTCAGATTTCAGAGAAAGAGAGAAGGAGAGACATGAGCAGAGGGGAACAGGTTACACACAGTGGCAGATGTCCTCTTGGACCCTTACGGTCACTCATCAGCAAATGTACACAGCCACCAGCAATGTGTGAAAACTGCATGAAAAGGTCTACTTCTCCTCACTCTCAGCAAGAATATCAAGTCATTTTAAATTCCTGGATTTTTATTTAAAATGGTTTTTTCTTTGTACATTTGCCACAGATGTAACAATTTTCAAAAATTTAAGCCAATGTTCTTTTACATTTCTTTTAAACATGTGAAGCTTACTGAGGTCTTGACTCTCTGAGTCAATATTTCGTTGCTTTAGAGAGAGAGAGTGTATACCAGCTACAGACACAAACTTATTGCTCGGTTCTGACTGCTAAGTTTTTGTTTGCTTGGTTTTTGCATCTTGAAATGAGAGAAAAGTTTTAAAAGCCAGACTTGGTTGAGAGCTAAGTTTCAAGATCTCCCTTCATTTATCAAAACAAAAGCTTGGAGACCTGAACATAAAGTTTGGCATGAGCGAACATGGACTGTGAAACAAAGCTGTGTCTCCCTTCCCCGGGAAGGAATGAATAAGGGTGAAGGATGGAACCGGAGGAGGGAGGAAGATTCAGGAGGTGCAAGACTAGGGTGGTGATACTCCGAGATCCCTGAGAAAGGACCCAGCAATCCTACTCCTGTGCCTCAGCGGTACAGTGTTCTGTACACGTGAGGCTGCAGAAACCCCAGGGCAACTACAGTTGGGGCCAAAGAGACTGAGAGCTGCCAGGTGTGCACTTTGGGTTACGAAGGATAAAGTTCCATCTCTTCTCAATTGAGAGTAAGGAATACCATCAGCAAGTTCGTGGCACCTTCCAGTTTTGTCTTCTATTCTCAAACTGTTATTTTAAAAAAATAATTTACTGTCAAGTTAGCTAACATACCGTGTAGTCTTGGCTTCGGGAGTAGAGTCCTGTGATTCATCACTTACATACATCACCCAGTGCTCATCCCAACAAGTGCCCTTCTCAATGCCCGTCACCCATTTTCCCCGTCCCCCGATTCCCACCTCCATCAACCCTCAGTTTGTTCCCTGTATTTGACTCTCTTATGGTTTGCCTCCCTCTCTGTAACTTATTTTAACAGTAGTAATAGGTAATGTTAAAGCTTTCTAAATCAGCTGTGGGCACTCTGCTAAGTACTTTACATGGATTAGCTCCTTGTTTTGTTTGTTTCATTTTTTTTTTTTTTTCTATTGTAGTCCTAAAGCACCATTTCACGGAGGGGCTGTGGAGATTTAAAGACGGGAAATACCTCGCCCACGATGCTTGTCAGTGAGTGGTAGAGCCAGGACACGAATCAAGATCTAGCTGTCCAAGCTCTTAATCTTTCTGCAGAGCTGCCTCTCTGGGACCCACGTCTTTTTTCCTCCCCTCCCTCGGAGCCCTTCTGCTCCCCTCCTCCTCCTCCTCCTAAACCAAAGAGGGTAAGCTCTGTAACTAACCATCTGTAGTAGTTCAGAGTCGGGCTGATTGCTGTGTACAGAGCATCCTGACTTAGGATGGTTGGACTTGAGATTTTGGGACGTTATGATGGTGTGAACGTGATATGAATTCAGTAGAAGCTATACTTCAAGTTTTGAATTTTGTGCTTTGCCCAGGCTAGCGCTATGCTGTGCACTTCTCTCTTGTGATGCCGGGCGGTGGCAGTGAGCCACGGCTCCAGGTCGGCCTCATGCGTACCAAGGGCGAGCAACCAATACGCATCCAACCATTGTGTATTCACACAGCCATGCCGTGTCTCACTTTCAGTATTTCAGCGTTCAGTGCTCAATAAATTACACGAGATATTGAACTTTATTACAAAACAGGCTTCCTGTTAGATGACTTTGCCCAACTCTAGACTAAGAACACTCACCCTAATGTGAGTCTTCCGAGCATGTTTAAGACAGGTTATGCTGAGCGGTGATGTTCAATAGATTAGCTGTATTAGATACATTTTCCACTTAGGATATTAAAAAAACCTTTTTTTGATGTTTTTATTTTATTTTTGAGAGAGAGACAGAGTGGAGCAGGGGAGGGGCAGAGGGGGAGGGAGACTCAAGATGTGAAGCAGGCTCAGGCTCCGAGCTGCCAGCGCAGAGCCCAACGCGTGGCTCCAACTCACGAACATGAGATCATGACCTGAGCCAATGTCGGTGTTCCACCAACTGAGCCACCCAGGTGCCCCAACACACTTATGATATTTTTAACTTACAGTGAGTTCATTGGGATGTAGCCCCATTGTAAGTTATGGAAGATCTGTACTTGAAACTCATTTACACTAAACTATAAATATTTTTTGACCTCATGAGGTATAATCTACATATTGTAAAATTCACCCGTATTATGTCCAATTAAATTTTAGTAAGTTTACTGAGCTGTGCAAACATACCTGTAATCCAGTTTTAGAACATTTTCATCACCCCTAAAATTCTCTCATATCTACCTATAATATATGCCTGTAGACACCCTCAACCCCAGATGACCACTAATCTACTTTCTGTCGCTACAGATCTTGTCTTTTCAAGACATATATTTTATTTAAGTAATCTCTACACCCAACATGAGGCTTGAACTCATGACCCCAAGATCAAGAGTTGCACACTCTTCCCAATGAGCCCTCAGACAGGCACCCTTGCCTTTTCAAGATATTTCATATAAATGAGAGCATATGTGCCGTGCTTTTCTGTGTGTAGCTTTTTTCCCTTAGTGTAACATTTTTGAGATGTATCAATTCATTCTTTATTTCTGCTGAATAGTATTCTGTTGTGTGGCTATACTCCATTTTGTCTGTCCATTCACTGGTTGGTGGACATTGGAGTTGTGTTCACTTTGTGGCTATTGTGAATAATGCTGCTATGAACATTCATGTGCTCATCTTCGTGTGGACATATCTTTCATTTCTCTTGAGTAGATATCTGGGAGTGGAATTACTGGCTCGTATGGTAAGTTTATGTTGGGCTTTTTAAGAAATAGCAACTTGTATTTTATTTGCATCTCTGAATGTGAATTTAAAGACTTTCCCCTCAGTTAGAAGATTTCAACCATCAGTAAGGAATGGTGAGATTTATAAAGTTGAAGAGTTAGAGGGCTCTCACTGTAGGGAACTCTGACTTTATTCTCTATGGATGCTTTCTAGAGTGCCCGAGGCACTCACTGAAAATGGGCCATGTGCTCTCTTGCCACACCGTTCCTTTTTATTTTGGATAAGCTGGCATATGACGCTGAGGTCAAGTCCTGCCTGCTGTGAGGGCTAAGACAACTTCTGGAAGGGCTTAGCGCTTCACAAGACATTCATCAGCAAACCTTCTCCCTCCGGACACACTGGTAGCCCACAGATTGAATTCAGCCTGCAGGCATGTATTATTGGCTTCCACAAAGTTTTAAAATTTAAATTTGAATGCTTATAGATTGTTCATGTGTTCCCCATTGTACTCATATTTCTCATTACTCTTTGTTGACCAACATAAGCACAACATTGGACCCACACTACTTGCTTGTAAAATTTACCATCAAGTTATAAGGATGGGGGTTAAGGAGGGCACTTGTGATGAGCACCAGCTGTTGTATGGAAGTGATGAATCACTAAATTCTACTCCTGAAACTAACATTACACTGTAGGTTAACTAACTGGAATTTAAAGAAAAGAAAGCAAAAAAAAAAAAAAAAAAAAATTTAGCAATTGAGGCAGGGTGGTATTTGGTGAAAGAATGGAGATACAGATCAATGGAAACAAACAGAAACACACCCACTCTTACGCGGTCAATTGATATTTGATGAAGGTGGAAAGGCAACTCCTCGGAGAAAAGAGTCTTTTCAAGAAATGGTGCTAGAAGAGTTGGACACCCAGATGCAAAAAACCCACAAAAAACAAACGAAACAAAAACTGAACACCTCTTCTTTTTTAAAAAAAAAAAACAAAAAACAAAAAACAAAAAAAAACACTTTCAAGAGAATAGAAAGAAATATTTACAAAAACATTTCTCCTAAAGGACTGGTGACCACATGACATATATAGAGAACTTTAAAAAAGAAACCCTCAATAATAAAGAAACAAATTACCTAATAAGAAAATGGGCAAAAAATTTGAACAGACATCCAGACATCACACCAAAGGAGATATGCAGATGGCAAATCAGTCCATTAAAAGATGGTCAATGTTATTAGTCTCTAGGGAAATGCGAATTAGAATCACAATGTGTTATCACTGTACACCTATTAGAATGGCTACCATGAATAACAAAAACACTTTTCGATATTAAGGGCCAGCAAGGATGGAAAGCAACGTGACCCTTCGTACATCACTGGTGGGAATGCAAAATGACAGACCCTTTGAAAAACAGTTTGGCACTTACCATATGATCCAGAAATCCCATTCTGATAGGTATTTACCCAAGAGAAATAAAAATTTATGTTCACATACAAGTAATTATAAATGCTTATAGTTATTTTATTTATAATCAGTCAAAACTGGCGGGGGGTGGGAATGGCCATCAACTGGTGAGTTGGTACAAAAACTGGTACACACACATCCTGGAATACTACTCAGAAATAAAAAGGAACAGGCTACCAATAGACGTGATAGCACGGAGGAATCTCAGATGTGTTAGGCTCAGCCAAAGAAACCAGACTCAGAAGCTTGAACACTATGCAAGTCCATTTATATGACATTCTGAAAAAGGGCAAACCACAGAAAAAAGACTGGTGGCACAAGGGGGTTGAATGTGGGGAAGGGATCGAATGTAAAGAAACATGAGGGGCGCCTGGGTGGCTCAGTGCATTGGGCATCTGACTTCGGCTCAGGTCACGATTCCTCGTCGGGCTCTGTGCTGACAGCTCAGAGCCTAGAGCCTGCTTCAGATTCTGTGTTTCCTTCTCTCTCTGCCCCTCCTCTGCTCATGCTCTCTCTCTCTCTCTCTCTCCCTCTCAAATATAAATAAACATAAAAAAAAAAACAGGAAACTTTTGGGGAGAAGGAGATGCTCTGTGTCTTCATTGCAGTGGTGGTTATGTGACTGTGTCAAAACTCATAGTACTGTTCACTGTACATTAAAAATGACAAATTCCATTGTATATATTCTTTTTTTTTTTTTTTTTTACCTTTAGAGACACACAGAGAGAGAGTGTGAGTGG
This sequence comes from Neofelis nebulosa, assembly GCF_028018385.1. Classification (NCBI taxonomy): domain Eukaryota; kingdom Metazoa; phylum Chordata; class Mammalia; order Carnivora; family Felidae; genus Neofelis; species Neofelis nebulosa. The sequence continues at coordinate 39,315,187 of NC_080796.1, forward strand.
AGGAGAGGGGCAGAGAGAGAGAGAGAGAGAGAGAGAATCTTAAGCAGTCTCCATGCTCAGCATGGAGCCTGATGCAGGTCTCAAGTCCATGACCCTGGGATCATGACCTGAGTAGAAATTAAGAGTCGGACACTCAACTGACTGAGCCACCCAGGCGCCCACCCACACCCTGGCCACTATATATATTCTTAAATTATTCCTTAATGAGCATGAAAACAAAGCCCATAGGACTACTTTCAACTTTAGCATGTATAAGATAGTAAGCTAGCAGTTGCAGCTAACCTTACAATATGGAGACAGTATCTCTTTTTTATTTTCACTAATTATTAAGTATTCATTGTGAGAAAAGGAAGGTTACCAAACTGAGCTTATGGAGAAGACGTTCACAATTGCTGAGTATCCCCCTTAGCATGAACCTCAGTAAAGCTTTTCTGGTCAATTTATAAGCATGCTCACATTTTTACCTCCCTAATATAGCTGTTAAGAATACAGAATCTTTCCAGTTTCCACCTCAACGATGAGCATTTAAGTTTTCTGGTGTGCATGCAGCATAAAGTCTGTTGTATCACTTTATACCTTTTGTTATTTCTGACTACAACATTTATAAGTCATGTTTAATCCTGTTTGCCCAGAACATAACAATGAGATACTAATATATACATATAAATATATATACATGTATTCTATTCACACTTCACACTCTTATAGTAATAGAAGCGACTTAATGCACTTCTGTCCTTTGAGGAAGCTTGTGGTAAAACAGGAGAAACATTATGAATAATTAAAAATAAGATATTTACTCCAGGAGAAAGATAAATCTTTGAGAAATCTCTGCCAGCAGAAAGCTTCACGATCAGGTTCCAGATCCTTAAAAATAAATTGCTAGTCTCTTCAAGTGTCAAGGGACTTTACAGTCAGACATTAATGAGATAAAGATGCTCAGCTTGGTCATTAAGGGGGAGCAGAATGAGGACTGAGTTACTTCTTGCTAATTCTTATCATGCTTCAGTGTCGGCTAACAAGTAGGTTCCGGATGCTTAGTGTGGGGCCAAAACTAGAGTTATAAAAAGCGAAGGAGGACCTTAGGCTAAAGAATTAATTCTGAGAGATTCCATTTCAAAATATTCAGACCTTAGGAAATTAGTCTTTCTTCATCATAGAGATCTGATATCGTTTATGTGTTTGGCCATTTGGCCTATCACGCTTTTACATACTATTACAGAAAAGTCTCTCTCTTCTCTAGGTAAGGACTTATGGTCAATTGCAGAAAGAAGTCGTCAGTCCATCTGGCCAATCAATGGATACAATACTTGGCCAGGGTTCAGGAGACTTGATCCAGCTCCACTGTGGCATTAACTAGCTGTGCAGCCTTGGACAAGTGACTTCACTTCTCTGGGACCTCAGTTTTCTTACGTGTATGATGATGTGGTTGAATTTGATAGTCTCCAAAATCAACTATAGTTCTAAAATCATTGCTGATTCTGCATGCGAATCAATTTTCAAATTATTTGAACATGATGTACAAACCTATATTAAATATAATTAAGTCTTTGATAATTCAGAATGCATTTCAAAACCAAGCATACTTTAAAGGCAGCCTTTTTTCTTAATGTTTATTTTTGAGAGTGAGCACACACAGGAGGGGCAGAGAGAGAGGGGGACAGAGGATCTGAGGCAGGTTCTGTGCTGACAGCACAGAGTCCTATGTGGGGCTCGAGCTCACTGTGAGATCATGACCTGAGCCGAAGTCAGATGCTTAACAGACTGAGCCACCCAGGCGCCCCCAAACCAAGCATATTTTAGAGTCATCACTATTAATGCTTAGCAAAGTTCTGGTTAAACAGAAGTTTCAGGCTAATGGAATCCTCATTAGACTAGCTTTTGCAAGTATTTTACACAAATATAAAATTTTAATTGTAATAAAAAATTTACCCTCATTTTATTTTATTTTTAAAAAAATGTTTATTTATTTATTTTCGAAAGAGAGAGCAGGGGAGGGGCAGAAAGAGGTGGAGACAGAGAATCTGAAGCAAGCCCCATGCTGTCAGCATAGAGGTTGACACAGGGCTCAAACCCACTAACCGTGAGACCATGACCTGAGCCAAAATCAAGAGTTGGATGCTTAACCGACTGAGCCACCTAGGCTCCCCTACCCTCATTTTAATAAAACAAAGTCTAAGAGTGTCTGGGTGGTTCAATCAGTTGAGCATCAGACTTCTGATTTTGGCTCAGGTCATGATCTCAGTGTTTGTATGATTGAATCCCCCTCCCCATCCCCCCCCCCCCCAGGCCCCCCCACTGACCTGGGCTCCATGCTGGGCAGAGACTGCTTGGGATTGTCTCTCTCCTTCTCTCTCTGTCCCTCCCTCATTTGCATGGGTGTGCTCTCTTTCACAAAATAAATTTAAAAAAATCTAATTTTGCAATTAACCACAAGAGAAGGGGATGTAAATCCCTTATTCACGTGTTGAGGAAGTTCACATACAACATTCTGACAATCGTCAACCAGTTCAGGCTCTTTCACTATGACAGAAATGCAGATATCAGCTAGTGTTTATAAAAAAATTTGAGACAAGAGAGAATTTTCTGATGGGCTCTAGATAGTCTCTAGAATGTAATACATTCTATGTGGATTTTCCATAGTTGACTGATTTAGAAGCCAACAAAATAATAAAACAATACAGTTAACTTCTTTTAATGGGACTATATTAATTAAAATTTGTGATACTTGGATAAGGACCACATTAAAATTTACATGTCCTTCCCTCATTCTTTACTTCATTCTAGTCTTCCTTCATCAAACATATATTGAGTGTTTACTATACCAGACTCTATAATTTCAAGATAACTCAAAAACACAAAAAACAAAATCCCTGACATTAAGGAGAGTCTCAATCTATCAGGCAAAGCATATAATTTGACAATTATAAAATGATGTGACAATTTATACATCAGGTATGAGGGGAGAATTTCCTTACCTCAGTACTGTCTCACACACACACACACACACACACCCACGCACACGTGCACACATGCACACATGCATGTTTGTTTGAAATGACCATTTCATATCAAATTTTAAAGAATAATTCTGAACCACTGGAGCGTTTTGAAGCACTAGGGTTACATACAAATAAGATCATTCTCATTGTTTTTGAATGCAGACACAAGAAACCTTACTTTCTAAAAAGTCCATATGCTTTTGTGGTTGGTATTAAGAGAAAATGAAAGTAATGAAAACATTTAAAATCTATTTTAGATGAAATAGTCATTTGTTTTTGGTGAAAATAAAGACAGGTGGAAATTTTTCATATATTTCTGGCTAGGAATAAAAACTGGTACAACCTTTCTGGAGGGCGATATAAAGATTTATCAGAAGGTTTAAAAATGTACATACTGTGACCCAGCGAGTTTATCCTAATAGCTGAGGATGAATGCAAAGATTCTCCTAGTAATGCATACACATTTAGGATCGTTATGTCTTTTTGTTGAATTGGCCCTTTCATCAGTAGGTAATTGTCTGGCTTTATTCCTAAGCACTTTGGTCTGGGTAAGATTCTGTCAGTGGAGGGATACAAATAAATTCTTATTATAAAAAGTGGAAATCTAGAAAAACGTCTTCTTTAACTTACCATTGGAAACAGTTGCTCGGATTCTGCTTGAGCCTGAGCAGGTACATGTTAGCGATAACATGTATATGTCGAAGTAGCATTCTATTATTAATAGTCCGAGATGTATGACTTGTAATTAGGCACGAAACAAACAGTAAGCTTCAGACATTGTTTATAATCACATTAGGGATTTACTTCCATATAAATTGTTTCTGTAAAATATATATAACTTATGCTATCCCATTGGATACATTTTATTGCTTTCCTATGGTTTTGTGCTTTATCTATTATTTTTGAGCATCGCTTTGAGTTTATATATAGCATTTAAAAATCATTGCTATGAAATAACTAAGCAGAATGCCTGACACAAAATAGAGAAGGTAAGCTACAGTGCTGTCCTTAGACCAAATTTTCCCTACCCAATTATCTGGATATTTTGATGCAAATTAATTGAGCTCAAGATTGTGCTGACACCTGGTGTCTAAATATTTGTGAAGATAGTTTTGCAACGTTAAAGAAATCCAAATATGAAATAGCCACATCTGCCTCACTGATCCAATGATCTGAATTTTTTCTCAATTGTATTCAATCACCCATTTCACTTTCTGTTTGCTCTCACACTATGTGCTATAGAAAGATGTTCATGTTCCAAGTAACAAAATCATATTATAAAAGTAGATCTCTTTAAAAAAAAGATGGCTGTAAAGTCTCTGCTATGCCTCCCATTAAGAGATGGAGTCTAGTTTCACTCCCCTTGAATCTGGGCTGGTTATGGTGAGTTGCCAGGTAACAGTTTTAGACCCCCAAAGACCACAAATACACTCAAAGTCTGAAGATGCTTGAAAGTAGACTCTGCATCTGAAGTTTTTATAGGTTACGTCAGGATTCAGCCCCAGGTTCAAGCTACTTCAGAAGAAACACTTAAAATATTTTCAGAGGGCAGAAACAGGAAAGGGTGATTGGTAAATCACCAAGTGAAGAGGGAATGATGCATGGATCCAGTCAAGACTTAGTTGGCCCTAGAGGTAAATCTAATTCGCCTTTGGGAAGCCTCAGAATGCATCCGTGAGGATGAGGCCTGAAAATCTGTATTTTTAACACTCCTCACTTTCCAGGTGATTCTTAAGCAAGTGAAAATTTGAGAGCCATTGATACTAAGAATTGAAAACCCCGAGCCTTTTTCCTGTCCTTCCCTCCTCTACTTAACTTCCCAAATGCCCTTCAAGACCTTTCACTCTGTTGCTGTCAAAGAGCGAACCATTCAGAACAAGATCAAAGTCAATGAGAGAATCAGAAAGAATTTTATTGGGAGTAAAGAGATTGTGTTTGTAGTGTCAATGAGAAGGCAACCATCCACTAATGGTTTTCAAGAAATAAAGATTAAACAATCTTGAATAATATGAATAACCAAATTCGCTTTCACCTTTTAAAATTTCCTATGTAGCCAACTGATAATCTGTACAGGGTTAAAGAAGGTTTGTTATTTAGAAAATGTTCTCAATAACAAAGTAGGGTGAAATTAAGAATCAATGAAAAGAGACCACAGAACTTTGAAAAATAGGTTAGCGGTTAAAGTTAGGAGGGAAAGCTGAGGAGCTGTAGCAAGCCTCCTAAAGATGGTTCATGCAAAGTACACAGGCGCAGAATCTTCGTCACCTTTTCTCTAAAATCATACTTGAACTCTTTTCTGAAACAATAAATCCATGAACCTTTCTGTGATTATATTTGCAAGTCTGATACTCAAAAGGTCGTGTATTTCCTTCCTTCTGTAGTTAGTGCAGAGAAAGAGTAAATTGCATTAAGTTCTCAGTAATAGATGGTCCCAACTGAATGAATACGGCCCAATTCTAGGCATGCTTCTTGGACATGTAAACATGAAAATTTCTTTTAAAATATTTTTTTGGGCATTGAGGAGGGTACTTGGGATGAGCACTGGGTGTTGTATGTGAGTGATGAATCATGGGAATCTACTCTTGAAGCCAAGATTACACTGTATACACTGCATGTTAGCTAATTTGACAATAAATTATTAAAAATAAAATAGAATATGTTTTAAAAGTTGAACTTGTAACTATTAACACTGATTTAAAATGTTATACCTACATAGCAAGTACATATAGAAAAACACGTGAAACCTGCTAATTTTTCACGAATATATAACTTATCTTTTATTAATCAGCTTTGAGTTGTCACTCTCCTGGTACATGAGATTCTTCTCTGACTGGTCTCAACTAATGAGACTAAACAATCACAATTGATTTTCCACATTTCCATATCATTTCCAATGATTGTTCATTTTTTTCTTGCCTTTCTCCCTTACATAAATGGCAGAGGGGCGGCAAGGAAATATGTACTCAGGATTGATGTTTATAGTTAGAAGTTTACAAGAGAGGAAGCATCTTCTCTATCCCTATAGAATATTCTCCATGCAGTTGGGTGTCTCAGATATAGCAGAAAGGTTTATATATTGGGTACTTGCTGGGAATTTCCCTAAAAGTCTGTGTTAGTTATATTCTCCTTCAGATACAGAGTTTAGCAAAAGAGATCTTACAACCAACTTTTAAAAGGCTACCTCTTAGAATAATTAAGCATATAATAAGATTATTATATAATCTTGGGTTGTCTTCACAGGAAGTATACAGTAGTTGATGGGAAAGAAAAATCAAGCATGCTAATAATTAACAATACTGTGTTCTCATAAATTATTGGCAGATATCGGGGCATTAGTCTGAAATTAGCAGAAGTTCTTCTGCCCCTTGCCAGAAAAATTTCACTCTCTCCTTGATAGTGACAACCTAACAGTCAACATAGACAATGCATCAAATTACACATATAGGGGTGCCTGGGTGGCTCAGTTGGTTAAGCATCTGACTTCGGCTCAGGTCATGATCTCATGGCTCATGAGTTCGAGCTTCATGCCAGGCTCTGTGCTAACAGCTCAGAGCCTGGAGCCTGCTTTGGATTCGGTGCCTCCCTCTCTGTCCCTCCCCTGCTTGCACTCTGTCTCTCTCTCAAAAATAAATAAACATTAAAAAGTTAAAAAAAATTTACACATATAAACCATGTGCTTTAAAAAGTTGACTTAGAATTCTATATAGATCCAAACAGTCTTTCCAACACAATGCTTTTGTTCAAAATATTTTAAAAACTCTTTCAGAATTTGAAAGCCTCCGCTGCATTCTTCAAAATATGTTAATTACTGTTCCTTGAAAATGGGTTTGGTCTTAGGGAAATCCCTAAAGATATCATTTAGAATCTAGAATTGTGAATAAGATACAAGTTCAAACTACAGGTTAAAGCTAAGTCATATCCCTCAACAGTAGGGTAGTAGATTATCTTCCAGAGATGGCTGCCATCTTTTATCACATCTGCTACATTTGACTTGTACCTGGATAGACCTTTGTCGCTACGTAAACCAATAGAGAATGGAGGAGATGACACTCTGTGACTTCCAAGGCTAGGTCATACAAAGGCCACACACTCTCTCTCGTTCTTTTGGGGCACTTGCTCTTGGAACCCAGCCACCATGCTGCTGGAAACCAGCCAGGAGAGTTCATGCACAGGTGTCCCAGCAGACAGCACAGTATCAACCACCAGGCATGTGAATGAGCCTTCAGATGATTTTAGCCCTCGCTCATGAATCATTTCCAGTCAGTGAGTTCTCCCAGCTGACACTGTGTGGAGCAGAGATGAGGCGTCTCTGCTAAGTTCTGCCCAAGTGGCAAATTCGTGAGTAAAAGAAATGATTGTTGTTCTTTGAAGCCACCAAGTGTGGGGTGGTTTGTTAGCGATAGAGATCTAGAACACATTTTGGTACCTAGGGGTAGACAGCAGCTGAAACAAAACGTAAAACATGTGGCACTGGCTTGGGGACTGGGAGGTGGGCAGAAGCCGGAAGGGCCTCAAGGAGAGGATTTGCAGGCACCTAAAGGCCCCAGAGACTGTCAGCAGGGGCTGAAAAGAAATTGAGGAACAGGTTATTAGAAAGAAGACCTTTCTTTTACAGTGATGAAGAGTTGTGCCTGAAGTCACCTTACATAATATGGAAACTAGTCAATGTACCTAATGCAGTCAATGACCTTGTTAAGGAGATTTGCGGGTGGAGTATTGGGATTGCTACCTGACTTCTCAGTGGCTACGCATTAGAAAAGAGGTAAGAGAAAGAACGATTAAATTTATAAGGAGCCAGGAATTGCTGGGTATGCTGTTTCTCATTTTCAGCCTCTCCAGATGGTGAATGATGCTCAAATTAAGAAATAGCTTCTGGGAAAATTAATGGTGCTCCGAAAAAAAAGAATGTGGTCTAAATATGAAGCTAAGGTCATGACTGAAAATCTTTGTTAAGACCTCAGACATACTTAAGATGGTGCTTTATAAACCTTTTCAAACAGGTAAAAATCTTTCTTAAGATCGTAGGGTGTCATCTCATTGAGAGGATGTCTCTCACAGAGGTTCCTAAATGGAGAAGGGTTTTTCTTAAAGAGATCTGTGATGAGGCTTTTACTGCATGGAGTGGATTGGAAATCAATACAGAAAAAGCCACTGCTGGGACTGAAAGGAAGAAAGATGGTACAAAATGAAAAGAGGCCATTGGACCCTTAACCTTCGATGGGCAAAAAGTAGTCATAAAACCACTCAGCTGCAAGGCTGGGCTTCATTGAAAGGAAATGAAGGAACCTAAACAGAACCTAAAACCTGATGGCAAAGAGTAGGAAGAAAGTGATGCTCCATGATTGCTGAGGCAGCTCATAAAAATGCCATGCACTTCTGCCTTGTTCTCTTGTGATGCTTGTTTTGGAGCCCAACTGCCAGGTTTTGGGGATGCCAAGGCCCCAGCTAAGGTCCCAGATGACAGCACCAACCACTGGGTATGTGGATGAGTCTTCAGATGATTCTGGCTTCTATCTATCAAGCAACCTCCAGTCTTTGAGTCACCCCAGTTGACGCTGTATAGAACAGGAAGAAGCTCTCTCTTCCGTGCCATCCACAAAATGCAGGTTCATGAGTGAATTCATGGAGTTTTTTAAGCCACTTAGTTTGCAGTGTTTTCTTATGCAGCAATAGGAAACGAACAAGGAGAGTGGATACAGAAATTGTGGTATATCCATACAATGGGATATTATCCAGCTATCAAAAGGAATAAAGCACTGATACATGCAACAACACAGATGAATCTCAAAGATCTTATGCTGAACAAAAGGAGCTGGAAATGAAGAGTATGATTCCATTTATTTGAAATTCGAGAAAAGGCCAAATTAACGTAAGATGAATACATTGACTGGAGGCTGCTCTGGAGTGAGACTAAGAAGTGATACAAGACAACACTCTTAGTGGATGGAAATGGTGGATGGTGTGATAGAGGTGTGTTTATAAAGGTACAAACACTGGTCAAAATTATACAACTATTTGTGTATTTCAATGTGTGTAAAATTTACCTTACAAACTCAAAAATAATTAAAAAATTAAGGGAGTGTGGGAAATATGTATATATATAGATAATGTAGATATATGTATGTAGAATATATAGATAATGTAAGAGTGACAAAATGTTGGTAACTATTAAATCTGGGTGAGCGGTACATGCAATTTTTTCTATTCTGTTTACTTTGTATATGTTTTAAATTTGCTGCCTATGTCTACATGCCTGTGCTCAATCAGCTACCCCTTCATCCCAATTCCCCAGAAAATGTTTATTTCCCTTTCTAGATTGCATACATGTATTAGATCCTTGTTGAATCCTTTTTGATGTGTCCCCGTCCCAAAGAAGAACCAACCATTATAGCATTTCTGAGCTCTTGGCATCATTTACAGACTTCTACCATTACATCTTTAATGATTATTTTCCTTGCCTTCTTTTCAGGTCTGTTTCCCTCTGTCAGAACACATGCTTCATTTGGGAAAGAACCATATGTTATTTGGATTTTTATCCCTGCGATAGATACAGCCTTTTTTACCCCCTTAAGTTTATTTATTTATTTTGAGAGAGAGAGAGAGAGCGAGCAGGGGAGGGGCAGAGAGAGGGAGAGACAGAATCCCAAACAGGCTCTGTGCTGACAGAGCGGAGCCCAACACGAGGCTTGAACTCAAAAACCGTGAGATCATGACTTGAGCCGAGATCAAGAGTCGGACGCTTAACTGACTGAGCCACGCAGACACCCCTGAGATGGAGACAGTCTTAAACACATGGGAGGGGTTTAATAATTATTTGTTAAATGACTCAAAGCCCAAGCAAAAATAGTTTTCTTTGATATTTTACTTCTATCAAATAAGAAAAAAACCTGATATCACAAAAGCGACAGTATAGATTCAGACTATAAATGGTTAAAGTCCTCTGTAAATTATGAAGACTTCCACAAAGAAGACTTTATGCACACACAAATATACACTCTCTCTCATATTCATGCTTCTACTCTGAAATCCTGTCACTTGTAAAGTTGGTATCCATACTTAATAAATATTCTAGGGTGCAGTTTCTTATGCATATAAAACATACCTCCCCTGGAGTGTAACATTTTTTTGCTGCTTTCAAATTCTCTCAGTATCTACATGCGTGTATGGTATGCAACAGACAGCAACTTTCAGTTAACCGAATGGGTGGGAACCTGCACTGGGGTGAACATCTGCACTGGACTGTTTAAGAGCAACTATAGCAAAATACTGCCCGTGGCTAAAAATAATCCTCAAGATTTTTGTTTTGTTGAAACAAAACTTTTGCTTAAAAGCTTATAAATAGACAAAATTGAGTCCTCACAGTCATTTTGTGTTTCAAAAATAAAGAAAAAGCAAGGTAAGTGGTATAAAATATAGAGTCATAAAGTAAGCCCTTATCACATTTTGACTCTCTATAGATAATTGTGTAGAGGCTCAAATGTCACAGAGTAAGAGGATGTTAGGATAGTTCAAAAGGATCTAGAAGATGGAAAAGCTGGAAAACAGGATTTATTGATAGGACTAGTATTATGTAGAACAAAAGTTGATTTAATAATGTCCCTCAAGCATATGAAGTTACTATGCCAAAGCTCCCAATTTCCTTTTGTTAAGCATGAAAAGATGGATAAAGAAATAAAACAACATTAACACTTATTAAGTAAGTGCTAGATAACCTGAGTCAAGTCACTTAAAACTTATAACTCTGTGCTGATTAAGTCATATCTCCAGGTGAAAAATAAGCCCAGGTGCTTAAAAATTTTTCCAAAGACTTCTGGTTTCAGCTCCAACATGTAGTGCTTGGACACTGTCATTCATATTCTTAAAAAAAAACAAAAACAAAAACGAAAAGCCAAGAAACTGAAAATCAATGCTTTTCTTGTTTGGAAATGAAACATACTTCTAAATAAAACCTGGGCCAAAGAAGCAACTCAAGCAAAAATAAAATTCTAAACTAAATGAAAATGAAAAATACAACTTATCAAAATTTGTGGGCTACATGAAAGCAATGCTTAAAGGGAAATCTATAGATTTTAAAAGCATATAGTAGAAAAGAAGGAAGATCTAAAACCAATCATTTAAATTTCCACCTTAGGACACTAGAGAAAGACCAATTTAAAACTAAAGCAGGCAGAATAGAAGGCATAATAAAAATTGAACTGAAATCCCTGGAATTGAAAATAGGAAATGAATTCAGAAAAGCAAAAGCAAAAGATGGTCTCAGAAAATATCAGTAAAATTGATAAACTTCTAGTTAGGCTAGAACAGAAATGAGAGAGAGAGAAAGAGAGGGAAAAAGAGGGCGTGAGGGAAGGAGGGAGTGAGGAAGGTGAGAGACACAAATTATTAACATCAGGAGTGAAAAAAAGGATGTTACAACAGTTCCCATGCACATGAAACAGATAATAATGGAATATTGTTAACAGCTCTGTGTCTACAAGTTTGATAGATGAAATGGACAAATCCCTTGAAAGACACAAAGTACCAAAACTCACATAAAAAGAAACAGATAATTTAAATAGGCTTTACTCTATTAAAAAATAGAATCAATAATTAATAACTTTTAAGAAAAGAAAGCACCAGGCCCAGATACTTTCACAGACAAATTTTACCCACATTTATGAAGCCAGCATTACCCTAATACCGTCACCAGATAAAAACATCACAAAGAAGGAAACTACAAACCAATGTTTCTTACAACAGATGTAAAAATCCTCAACAAAATATAAGCAAATTGAATACATAGCAATATATACCAAGAATTATATAACATGACCAAATGAGATTTGTTCCAGGTATGCAAGGCTGGATCAACCTCAGAAAATCAGTGTAATCTATTTCAACAGGCTAAAGAAGAAAAATCACATGATCATTATCAATTGATGCAGAAAAAGCATTTGACAAAGTCAATACCTATTCATGATTAAAAACTCTCAGCAATCTAAAAACAAAGGAAAACCACCCCAACTTGACAAAGAACATCTACAAAAGTCTACAGCTAACACATTTAATGGTGAGAGACTGGATGCTGTCTGCCTAAGATCAGGATGAGGCAATGATGTTCTCTGTCATCATTCCTATTCAATGTTGTACTGGAAGTTCTGGTTAGTTCAATAAGTAAAGGAAATAAACTATACACATTGGGAAGGAGGAAATAAAATATACACATTGGGAAGGAAGAGATAAAACAGGCTTTGCTCGCAGAGGATGCAACTGTCTATGTATAAAATCCCAAAGAATTGATAACAACAAAAACTCTAGAAACTAATAAGCGAGTACAGCAAGGTCATAGGACACAAGATTAATATACAAGCACATTGCTTTCCAAAAAACCAGTAATGAGCAACTGGAACTTGAAATCTAAAAAAGTACCACTACCATTTATAATAGCACTCAGGGAAAAGAAATATTAGGTATGAAGCTAGCAAAGTATGTGCAGGATCTATATATAGAAAGCTACAAAACTCAGATGAAGAAATCATCTAGAGGTCTAAATAAATGAAGAGATATTTTGTTTCCTGGATTAAAGACTCAATATAATTAAGATGTAAAATATTTCCAAGTTGCTCTATAGATTCAACCGGATCCCAGTCAAAGCTGCAACAAACTGTTTTACAGATATTGATGAACTAATTCTAAAGTTTACATAGAAAGACAAAAGACCTAGAATAGCCAACACATTCATGAAGAACAGAGATAAGTGTACTCAGAGTATCCAAAGTCAAGACTGACTATAAGGCTACAGTAATCAAGACACCATGGCATTGGTGAAAGAACAGAAGCATAGATCAATAGAAAACAACAATGAACCCAGAAATAGGCTCATATAGTATAATCAACTCATCTTTTACAAAGTAGCAAAGGTAATTCAATGGAGGACAGAAAGTCTCTTCAACAAATGGTGGTGAAATAACTGGACACCCATATGCAAAAAATTAACCTGGACGCAGACCTTATGTCTTTCAATTTTTCTCCTCAAAATGGATTATAGACATAAATGTAAAATGCAAAAGTATAAAAATTCTAGGAGAAAGAAAAGAAAAGAAAATTATCCACCCACAGTGATGGAGGTACATCAAAAGGACCCACGAGCCAAATGAAAGGGTTCCCAATTGCCAAAGCCGGAACAATTTGAACAATGAAATAAACATAGTAGTACACACCAAAGCATAAAATATCTGTGAGTCCCTATTGATATTAAGTAAATAATTGAATAAACAAATGGGAGAAGAGACAAATCTTCTGTACAGAATCCCAAATAATATATCTAGATACTTGGCCTTCAAGACAGTAGAGTGTAACTACTTAAGTAACTCCTCAAGAGTGGGCACACAGAGACTTGCTTCCAAAGACTGCAGAATACAAAAGGAAAAAGGAGTAACTTCATGGTGGGGAAACCTGACAAACACTACCTTAGCCAGGTGATCAGAGGTCAATGTCAATAGTGATAACTGATGTTGGTAGCATGATAAATGTATTGAAAATGACACTTCCTGTGGTCTTCCACCCCAAAACCCATAACCTCAATCCAATCATGAGAAAAACACTGAATTCTAATTGAGGGACATCCTACAAAATACTTCACCAAATACTCACCAAAATACTCCTCAAAACTGTCAAGGTCATCAAAGACAAGGAAAAGTGAGAAACTGTCAGTCAAGAGGAGCCTAAGGAGACAGGATGACTAAATGTAATGTGATGCCCTGAAACAGAAAAAAGGTCATTAAGTAAAAACTAAGGAAATCTGATTAAATGATGGATTTAGTTACTTAATACCATATCAATATTGGTTTGTTAATTATAACAAATGTACCTTACATTTGTTAGTAACAGAAGACACTGGGTGCGGGGCATATGGGAACTCTGGTATTATCATCTCTTTTTTTTCTGTAAATCTAAAATCATTCCAAAATAAAGTTTATTTAAAATTATTTAAGTTTAGGGGTGCCTGGCTGGCTCAGTTGGCAGAGCATGTGACTCTTGATCTCAGGGTCATGAGTTCAAGCCCCACACTGGGTGTGGAGCCTACTTAAAAAATAATAAAATAAAAAAGTTTATATTGGCTTAGTTTTGTTTTCCTATTAAAAGTTATTACTGTGTCAGAAATACAGGTTTTATCAATTAATGAACCAGAAATCACAGAGGCTATGGTGTTTCATAAGTCAAATTTCATGGTTAAACAAGAAATCTTTTCATTTCAGGGGTTATGAAAGTGTTTCTAAAATGTACTTGTAGGGGCGCCTGGGTGGCGCAGTCGGTTAGGCGTCCGACTTCAGCCAGGTCACGATCTCGCGGTCCGTGAGTTCGAGCCCCGCGTCAGGCTCTGGGCTGATGGCTCGGAGCCTGGAGCCTGTTTCAGATTCTGTGTCTCCCTCTCTCTCTGCCCCTCCCCCGTTCATGCTCTGTCTCTCTCTGTCCCAAAAATAAATAAAAAACGTTGAAAAAAAATAAATAAAATGTACTTGTATAATTTTTCTTGCCTTGGTAAATAACACACATTAAACATAAACTTTCTTGGATGATTCCATGCAATTAAAATAAATAACTATAAAAAAAAAGACAAAAAGCAAAACACCACCCCCACCTCCTACCCAAATGATTGTATGGAATTAAGATAAATAAATACCAAAAAAAGAAAAAAAAAAAAGACAGTAAGCAAAACACTACCCCTACCCTTGCCCAAACTCTATCAGACACAGATTCATTAATGTCTGTTTTGGCCTGGATACTGTTTCATGAAGCTGTGAACAAGCTTCATGACCTATGAACAGGTCAATATATTGTCCTGAGAACCCCCAGTCCCGTGAGAGGATGTGTGGGCTCTTAGCTCCTGTGACTCAGCCATTCCAGTGCTTCGCATGATGCCCCAAACCCCTTCCAGTCTTTACTTCTCTCCTAAATTCCAATCCTTTTGTTTCCAAATCATCGATATCTTCCACACAATGTCATCTGCCGTTTGTTAACAGCACAGCTTCTTCTCTGGACTCCTTTATTTGGTGGTGTCACCCCTCTCACCTGCTCCTCAAAACCACTCTATTTCATTCCATCCCTTCACATGTCACCCCACACTCCAGTGCAATCATTCATCACATTCCAGAAACTCTCCCTGTACAGTCTCACAAATCTCACTTTTTTTTTAAAGATTTTATTTTTTTAGATAATCTCTATACCCAACATGGGGCTCGAACTCCCAGCCCCAAGATCGAGAGTCACATTCTGTACTGACAGTTGCTCCTCACAAATCTCACTTAAAAAAACCCTCTCTACCCACCTAATCTAAGGCTGTTGGTATTATACTTTATATCTAGTGACTCAACATTTTTAAAACACACGGATTTTTTAAAAAAATAGCTTCCTAATTGATCCATCAGACTATACTTAAACTCACTCATTTATGGGGTTGAATCCAAAAGTGTTTGGACTGAATTCAAGGTTATTTATTTATTATTTTTTAAACAGTCTGGCTGCCATCTTGCCTCTCATAATGTTCCCGGCGTCTTTGCCTTAAACCTGCTGAGTTATTTACTCGCTGCTGGATTTCTTCCTCCCTTTTCTCTGTTATTTTTCTAATGTTCTTAGTGCTTCACTTCTGTCTCTAGGTTTTGATGCCTAGGTTTTAGTTGCGTCTCTGGCATTCAACCCACCACCTCATCTCTTGGGTCATCGTTAGTGACCTTGTGTCTCTTAGTTTGGTCAAGTTGGGGAGACAAGTATTTTGAATTACTCTTAGTAGCCTTAAAAGCGCTCCTACAAATAACTTCTTCAGGTCGTGGTGGCAGGTGGTGTTCCTGAGACCTACCTCATTCTTTGGTTTTGGTTCCCCCAAATCAGGTGTCAGGCATAGTCCTTCCACATACTGTATGCAAGTTTGTCCCTTTGGCCATAGCACCACCACATTTGTCTTAGTTGCTGGCTTGGAACCATGAACTTACTCATTGGTGTTAAGGTAGGTGCTGCTGCAAACACAAAATAGACCTGAAATCGGTAATAGCTCAAGTACACAGTTCATTTCTTGCCCATGTAACACTTCTTCTTCTGAAGAAACTGTTGGCTGGTGGGAAGGTGATTCTAGGATGTAAGCTCCTTTCATTTTGTGTCTCCACCGTCCCCTTGGACACTCGTCATCATCTGCAACCAGCTAAGGGAGGGGGAAAGAGACCCTGAAGGAGGCATTTGGCCTACAAATGAGGCTTATTACTCCCACTCACATTCTATCTGGCTAGAACTTGGTCACATAGCTACAAATATTTGCCAGAAAGGCTGGGAAATGTAGCGTGTCTCCAGGAAGAGGAGAACAAAGATTTTATTAATTTTTTTTAATGTTTATTTATTTTTGAGACAGAGAGAGACAGAGCATGAAGGGGGAAGGGTCAGAGAGAGAGGGAGACACAGAATCCGAAGCAGGCTCCAGGCTCTGAGCTTTCAGCACAGAGCCCGACGCAGGGCTCAAACTCACGGACCTTGAGATCATGATCTGAGCCAAAGTCGGACGCCTAACCAGGCACCCCGAGAACAAAGATTTTATTAAACAGCTTACATTTTCCCTAAGGAAGACATCCTCAAGTCCCATCCAGCGATTGCAATGTTTTCCAAGTCCCATATCTCTGGTGACGCTCTCTCTTTTTCATCATGTTCAGTGACCTGGGAATTTAAAGACAAGTTAACCTGCTCTCCAACTCCACCAAATATATAATGTAGAGCAGGAAGTGGCTAAATACAATCACAATTCTCAATTGAAAAGGGGAATAATGAGAAACATACATCAGCCATCGATTCACAGCAGTGAAAACCCCTACTTCTCTCTAGAATAGTTTTTTATTTACTCTGGATCTATCCTGCCTTATCCATTATCTCTGTGGCCACCTGCTCTAGCTTCTGAGAAGGTTTACATGCTATGATTTCATTTGAAGCAGGCCTTGAGAACTACATGTCTCCTTCCTGGGGCGTTAAACAATTTTCATGCACATCCTTCGTGAACATGCAGTTTACCTGAGGTTGCTCTGAATGTGAGGCAACACTAAATAAATCTGATCTTTGCCACATGGTGAGTCCCTTTGTTTAGTTGTGCAGTCTTTTTTTTTTTTTAATGTATTATTTTATTTTCGAGAGAGACAAAGACAAAGTGCGAGCAGGGGAGGGCAGAGAGAAAGAGGAAGACAGAGAATCAGAAGCAGGTTCCAGACACCGAGCATATCTGCACAGAGCCCGATGTGGGGCTTGAACCCACAAACCGTGAGATCATGACCTGAGCCAAAGTCGGACGCTTAACCAACTGAGCCACCCAGGAGACCCACAGTTGTGCAGTCTTGACAGGCCTTTCTTACTGAATACCACTTTTGGTCTTTTGTCTTAGTATTTGGGGTTCAGAAGCAGTGGACATTTCAAGCCCCCAAGGCACTTAATCTCTGGGCTCTCTCCATTCCCTTCAATCTCTGCATGAAAATCATATACTTCCTGCCTGAGTTTAGTGCTTTCCTGTAATATTTTTCAGCAGAAAACATCTTGAATAAGCTGTTATTCTGGCTCTTTGCATTCATTTCCCCTGAACTACAGGTTCATATGACCCCCTTCCAAGCGTAGCAGGCAACTGTTCCATCAAACGTTTTGCCCCTGAATACCATGGGTTCCAGTTTCTGCCTGCTGCTAAGCCCATGTAACATATTGCAAATGTTCATTCTCACAGACCCTCCCTGGAAGGTCCCAAAATTTGTTTTGGTTTTGATCATTTGTAGTAACAAGTGGACTTTAAAATGTGTAATGGCTCAAATACAATGGAGGGTTTTCTTATTTATGTTAACATTCCAAGGCAAATATATCTGGTTGTCTCTTTCCTGTGAGGTGACTCAGTGACCCAGAATCGTTCTAACTCGTGACTTCGCCATTTCCTTGGCTTTCTGTTTCCTCTGTATCCAGCCAGTGGGAGGTGAAAGGAGGCATGCGAAAGGCACATTTATTTCTTAAAAAGCCTCTTGGAAATTGGTGCGCATCCTGTTTGCTCATATTCCACTGGCTAGAATTCAGTCATATGACCATTTCTAATTTCAAGGGAGGCCAAGAAATGTAAAGTGATCATATGACACAATAGAGGAAAACATGGATTTTGGTAACAGCGGGCAGTTTCTATCTTAAAAGGTTTGTTTGGAAAGTCTTCCCTTAGATATGTCAACATAGTATGTGCCTTCATTTTTTCCTCTAATTAATATGTTTATGAGATTCCTTATATAATGTGTTGTTTATTTGGCATTTAATTGCATAGAAGCATTTAGTGTATGATTTTATTATAATTCATTAAAAAGTACAAATCCAGCAAAATCTTTAACATATTTACTGAGACTTTTTATTTTTAAATTGGGAAGACCTTTACTTTCAAACGGGAACCGTGGAATATTTTGATGATCTGTGGAAAGAAAGAGTTGACTGAAATATTATTTTGCATTCCGGATGTCAAAAGAGTTACTACCAATTTGCAATTATATACCTGAATTCCTCTGCAATGATTACATATAATTTAATGATTTTCTAGTCGGAATGCCGATGTGCCTATTTTCTTCTGGAATTTCACTTTATATCAATTGCAATTCTGTGAAAGACAGTAAGCCATGACCCAAACGAATATCACTTTTTTGGAGTAAACTCATAAGCAAGTCTATTGTTTTTGCCCTTCAACCTTAAATGTTTTAATAATGGAAGCCCAACATATCTGGGGGCAGGGGATGAATTCCGCAGCAAGTACTGGGAAGGGATACAAGTTCTTCAAACTTAGTTTAGATTCAATTATGAACCCATTTATGTTAAGCAGAAATGTTTCATGTTTTCATTGTGTTTCACTAGAGGCAACTCTTGCAAAAAAAAAAAAAGTTAAACCAGGGAAATTGGGCATTGGTGTTGTACTCTTAAAAAAAGTTAACTAAAAAAGGCTCCCGGTTAATTTATGGAACTAAGGATTCAAAGGCAGAGATTAGATAGCGTAACAACGTTTTAAGAGCACTGAAAGTTTAAAAGTTCTTTTCAATATGGAAAATAGTGCTTGTTAAGTGTGTTTTTATAAAATCTTTGTTGCTGGAAATAAAATGGACATGGGAATGGAATATGAAAAACATATCTAAACTCAGGGTCTTTGGGAAAATGCCTAGAAAAAAAAGAATTGAAAATCAACAAACTGCTATTGTCAAATACAAAATGATTTTGTTAAACAGAATGATTACACCACTATGAAGTAGGACAAGTTCACGGTAACTCAAAGGGCAAGCTAGGGAACAGGGTGTGAGTACACAGAGTCCAGCTAAAGATCCTGAGATCCTTTTTAAAGCCACTTCGTTTCATTCTTGATTTATTTGTGAACTTTAAAGGAGATTATTTTAAAATGTTTAAAGTTGTCTGTAATCTATTTTCTTTGGAGGTCACATTTGACTTAGAATTAAAGAAAATGACTCAAACATTTTGATAGCAATATTTTATAGCACATTGAAATGAGAATCCTTTCAAACTGGAGATCTTAATAACATTTACATGTATCGATCCGGTATTTGCCTATGTGATCGACATTATTTTGGGTAAAAATCCTATTAATGCTTATTTGTCCATGGTAAGAATCAGGGCTGATTTTTGGGCACGCTCATCTGAGAAGACAGATGCTTCCCATTCCAGGTGAGGGCTAAAAGGTGAAGAGATTTCTTACAGAAAGGTGAAGAGAAGGAACTTTTAAGCCACACAAAAATTTATTCTCTGGAAAACCAAACTGCCATTAAAATCTCCTTGGATTAATAATTTTAACAGTTTGTATATTGTTTACAGAGAGGTCAGCAATTTCTTCATGTAATACAATTATACAAAAGGGAAAAGGCACCGAGACAATCGGTGGGTAGATAGTAGAAAAGTAGACATGAGAATCAAACGCCACATACAGCACATTTTCAATTACATGAAAATGATTAAATATAAGCTCATTCTATAAAATGGGTCATTTCACACACACATCTGTTTATATTTCTGACCCCAAAAGCAAATGAATTCTGGGACGATAGTACAACACTGTTGATAACCATACAGACACTTGTATATGTTAATAAGATCCATTAACGGTATACAGTCACTAGAAAATATGCTGGAGACAATTTAAGACCAAGGGAAATGTTAATCAGCAGTGCATTTCTTCAGGTTGTTTAACAAGAGTTTTGCTCACAGAGCATTTAAACTTCATCACACTGTTATATCCATTATTAGAAAAATAAGTAAGAAAGCTCTGTAGAAACTATACTATTAAGGAAGCTTCTTTGCCTCAAAAAAAAAAAAAAGAAAATAGGAAGAAAGGAAAGAAGCAAAGTAAGGGGATATTGAATATAAGATTCCGCTAACTGAATTTTCCATACAAATTACATTATTTTGAGAAATAAAGCACAATGCAAGAGTACTGAGCAGTGCTGAACATCATGAGTTTTAGAAAAGGAATAGATCCTAACATTTATCAAGACCCTTAAAGCTCATATAATAACTGGTTCTTCATCAAGACTAACTGAACTGAAAAGGAACTTGGATAACACTTCTTCTTTCAAAATTCTAGTAGAAATCCAGCCAAAGGTTAGCTGTCCTCTCTATGATAGTTTTAAAGATTCCTCAAAATTGTTGCCACTATATTTTCACCACAAAAACAGAAATCATCTAATTCAAATTATGCAGAAACATTATAAATGAACTTTGTAATGCAAGCTATTGGAAATTTTTCTCTTAGTAAATTTAAAGTAATTATTTATAATTTCAAAATACTGTTAGAAGTATCACCATTATTTTCTAGCTGTGCTTCAAATATTGTTTAAATATACTTAAATACTAAGCGAGCCGATTTATATGCAAAGCTACCCTGGTTTCCCCTCACAAAACAAATGTGACGTAATTATAGAATGTCGTAAATGTTCTCAATATTTATTCGGAAGGACTGCCCCAAAAGAAACGTGCCATCTCCACGCCCTCCTCCAACACAAGACTTCCTATGATGCCATGGTCTTTACTTCAGTTTTCCTTTTTTGAAATTCTGTCCAGTTATCATTAAAACCACAGCTTTTAAGCGTTCCTCACAAAAATTAAAAAACAAAATGTCCAAGCAAAAGAGAGAAGACCAAAAGGAGGGAATTGGAGGAAATTTAGGACATAATGTCCTAAAATCTCATTTTTGAGAAGTTGGCTTCCACTCCATTAGGATTAGAATCAGGGTTTATGGAGGGAGGTGGGTGGGGATGGACAAGATGGCTGATGGGCATTAGGGAGGGCACTTGCTATGATGAGAACTTGGTGTTGTATGTAAGTGATGAATCACTAAATTCTACTCCTGAAACCAATACGGCACTATATGTTAACTAGAATTTAAATAACAGTGAAAAAAAAGAGGATCACTTGTAGGTATTAAAGTTGCCATCCTACACCAGGGCTCTAAGATATTGTTCTTTTAGGCTTTAGGGGTCTTTTATTGGTAGTTATGTATTAGTTTCATCAACACTAATGAAGGTTATGAACAGGAATCACTGGTGAGGACCTACCCCCAGCGTATAAAAGGTTTGGTTGTTACTGAAAACAATAGCGTGTGGAGGACGTGAGCACACTCAGAAACCGACAGACAAGTGCTGGTAAGAAGTTCACAGCCACCCCCTTCAACCAGATGTGAGGCAAGATAAGCAATCAGTCTTAGAGATATGGGAAAATTCCTATTTTTTCTCATTAGCACAAAATAGTCATATTTAATATTAACTGCTTCGATTTATGGAAATAAGCATTCCAGCAATATCTGAATATATAAACAAATTTCATAAGATTATTTTTTCAGTGTATAATGGGGTATTGCATTTCATGTATTGGGTATTCATTTTAAAAATAATGTGTCAGGTGAGAGATCACATGTTAAAGGAATAAACAGAAAGGTAGTAAGGGTTTTCTTTTTAAAGTAGCCTTGAATATTTAAAAGACAAGCTCAAACATCAAATACTAATCAGAATAATAAAGAAAAGGGTGAAGAAGGAAACTCAAATAATAGGACAATTTAAGATACAGACTGTCAGACTGACATTGAAATAATGTCAAAAATCTTGCAAAACTATTGCCATAGCAGTGACTTTGTTTTCAGTTATTTAGAAATATTTATGTGCTAACGGTTGAGATTCCATGATAAAATTATGCCAAACTTTTGTTAGATTAATCAAGTTTCCTTCTCTGCCCCCAACCCACACAACACCCTAGAGTACTCCACACTCGTGGAGGCAAAGTACAACAATAATCACCAGAGCAACAGCTAACCTCTAGTGGCTACATATGACCATGCTTTGCTCTCTCTAGTCTTAGACAAAACCTGTCTGATCCCTGTGACTAAGGAAAAAAAAAGTCCAGGTATCACTTTTCGATAGGTATTACTCAGCTTTGATGAACTCTGGTATTTAATGTGAATGCACATGAATGCAAGTGGGGGAAAAAGGTACAGAGGAAGAGAAAAAGAACAATTTTAAAAAGAAACATTACCTGTCTTAAATAAGTAAATAAATAAATAAATAAATAAAAATAAAATGAAACATACTTGTCTAAATGTGGAGAGAAAGAACAAGTTTCATTTTTGATAATGGGCCAATAATTCTAGTCTATTATACACTTTCACATTAAACTTGCATTATGACCAGACCAAACACAATGATACAGCAGCAGTTACAAAACAGCCCAATTCCATACCACATTATTTCAAATACTCAATTAGCTGCATTTTTCAGCGGGCCAATCACAGATCTTTGTTGGGGGAAAAAACTTCCAACATGTAAAATATATTCATGCAAAATATTACACCAGAGAAGAAGGTACAGCGACATTTTAAATGACGGAAAACAGAAACTCAGATGAACCTAATACACAGCATTTATCTTTAGAGACAAGAAAGACCCGAGGCTGCTGTATCAACTTGATATTTGAAATAAAAGATCCTAAGAAAGAGCAAAAACCATCAAGGAAATAGAGATTAGAAAAGAGGTGACAGAAACACTGGTGTTGCCAGTGAAGAATCCAGGATCAGTGTGAAGACAGAGAAGCCATTTAAGATGACAATAAAAGGCAACAGACCTTATTCTACACAGGAATGAAAACTGCCACCACCTTCAGCTGTTAACTACAAAACTTACCTACAGGTCAGTCTCATTTCAAGGAGAATACTGACAGAGAGAGACAGAGAGGCAAATATCTCCTCAGACTCTCTGCCTTATATTTATCACTGGAAAGACAGTTCACAGGGAAATATTTGAATAATAATCCAAAGTAATTTTCAGGAATCATAAAACCAACATAATAGAATTTATTATACCAAGGAACACTTTGAAAAAGTTATGTTGAATTGTGAAAGTACAGGGACTCATGATTCAATATCGCTTTTAATGTTTTCATTAAATATTTTTCTTTTTAAGGAAGCACAAATAAAAGATCAAAAGCACTAATCCTAGTCTTAACCTCACTCTTATTTATCACAATTACACTTAAGTTTAATCTGTGGATGCCGAAACATTGCTGTCAGTAATTCTCTATCATGAGCTCAATATTCTACACCAAGGTAACTCAGGCAGAATTTCCTGGGAAGCTTAATAAAATACAGATTCATAGGTTTCACTCCAGACCAAATAAAACAAAAATCTCTGGAGGTGGGGTTTTGGAATACAAATTAAGCTCTCAAAATAATTCTTAAAACACACGGTAGTTTGGGGCACGCTATAGTTGTTTCAAATTTTGCCCTTGGAGAGAATATATTCCTTGATGGCAATCTAATCTGTGTTTATTCTTTAAGATCCAACTAAAGGGCAATTTTCTCCAGGAAGATTTTTCTGATCCCATGTTGTACTCCTCTACTGAATGTGTATCATTCTGCGGCTATCTTCTCACCTTAGGATGCAAGCTTTGTGAGGACAGAGACTTTGTCTATCTAATATACTATCTCTGCATCTGTAGCACTTAGAACAATACATTACACATAGTAGGTGCTCTTACAAATATATGTAAAATAAAGGAATGAATAAATCCATGCATTGCATAAAATTCATAAAAAACTGAGACCTACATAACAGTATCATTGATTTATTCTGTAGGAAATTTAGCTCGATTCAGTATTTATTATGTGCCTACTATGAGCACAGGGCACATAAAGATAGTAAGACAAGGCATTAACTCATATTAAGGGAGAAAGAAAAACATATAATAAAATAAGCTGTAATGCGGTTAAACCTTAATAATGAGTATGAAAGAAACATAAATAAAGTGCAATGAGAGCACAGAGGAAGACAGAGGTCATTCCTCTCACCACTGATATGGGCGAGATACCTGCTAAAGGATACAGGATATCTCCTTCATGGGGTAGAAAGGGGATCATATACAATTAAAGTATCTTGGATTCCCAAAACTGGACAAGGAGAACAAACTGATTAACATACTTTCAGAATATAAGCATAGGCTAAACTTGTGGAGTAAATTAATCTCCAAGTCCCTGGAAATCAAAGTCATCTACAAACTATCACACAGAAGTACCATTTATATCCTGAGAAGAAAAAAAAAATCTGATCTTCTTTTCTTCCTTGTCTTGTATTTCTCTTTCCCAAGCTCTGTTTTGTTCTCTTTTTCCAGTTCTGCCATTCCATTTAGGTGGGTGGCATTACTGGTGAATATAATGTTGTTCTGTTTTTCTTGCAACTAGTAAAAAGGGGTGCAATTGCAGTATGTGTAGTATAGGTTTTAGAGTAATTTACAGCTGGATTCTAATCCTCGATCTACTATTTGCTTACTGGATGACCTTGGGCAAGTCTGCTTAACCCCTATGCTGCGGTTTCTTCGGCTATAAGATGTGAAAATATTACCTAGTTCATAGCACTGTTGTGAGAATCAAACAAAATAAAAAGTTACTACGCTAGAGCTTAATTATAGAAGTTACCATCATCTTATTATGCATTTTGGTGGGCACAGATGCTACTTTAAAGTTAATTTAAAAAATGTCCCATAATGTATTTAACTTTCTGCTCAATATGGAGTTTGGTGATAATGATGGCTACCTCCAGTGCAGGCCATAGGTGAACTTGGAATGGTGAATGGAAAACAAAACAAAACAAAACAAGAAATAAAGGCTTTAGGATAATAATTATCAGTGCGAAATAATGTAATAACTATCAACGAGAAAAATCTCTATGAATTGACCATCTAGTCCTTGTGGGCAAACGGCAATTTTATGTTAGTGGATTTGTATCATTTCTATTCACACCTGGAAAAATTTGATGACTACTGCTCTTACTTCATCTAAAATTTATACCTTCAAATAGCCTCTCAGTTCACTTGAAAAGCTATGATATCATTTGGTTTCCATCGTCATCTTAAAGACCATCCTTAATTCTATGACCTATTCCCCCATTGGTGCTATCTTACTTTGCAGTCATTGATTATGCTTCTGATTCACTTGATAAATAAATGAAAATAATGATGTGGTATTGAGAAAATGATTTAACATGTAGCCCTGGTCATCTGCACTAGGCTGGATGAAACCACCCTACCAGGCCCTACACCTAAGCATGCATATGCTAATCAAGGTAGCTTAGATGTTTGCTTATTGGTTTTTCCTTGTTAAAATCGTGGTCCAATTTATTACTTTTGTCACTAAATACAACATTATTGAGAATTCACTGGATACATAGCAGTAAGATAGTCAAACGGATTTCACACAAAATGTGGACAGTACAGAAGACACAAGGTTACAGAAGAAAGCCCCTGAAAGGTAAGAGGATAGTATACTAACCAAATTTTTCACTGATTTGAAACACACTTTGTTTCCTGGGCAGTAATAAACGACTACGTTTTGCAGCTCATCTGGGAGACAGATAAAGCCTCTAATTCCAGGCTCAGAAGCTCCCATGAATGCCAGTCAATTGCCATATTTGGACTATCTCATTTTATTAAAGAACTTAGGGGGTTTTAAGAGAACAATAAGAAAGTGGGTTGTCTTTCTCACAAGTTTCTGAGACAACACCTGCTGCCCACCAGTGGGCTCCTATTTGCTGTAAATCACTGAGATATAAGATTTTGCCTTTATGCTTTCATGCAAATTTAAGCACACAAAAGAGCAGTAGTACTGTCTTGTACATTAGATTCAGTAGAGTGAAGTGGGTCTCTCGAGACCTATTTCATCTTTTTCTAAAAGAATAGACAAATTTGGGGGAGTAATTACTCTAAGTTGTGTCAATCCACAAGGTACAAAGATATATATTTTGCTGTGTGTGGAGGAGAATGGCAGCAAATAGCACCCAAAACCAAATTTAATTTCTAGTAAATACAGAGAGGAGAAAAAACAATCCATAAACTTGATCAATGGGTTTCTAATTAATTAGTTATCCGAAAAAGCCAGGGCACCTTCACCTTTTCGTGTGTGTGTGTGTGTGTGTGTGTGTGTGTGTAGTATGCATGTAGGTGTGTGTGTATACAGATACACGTACACATAATTCATAATCTTTGAGGACTTGGCAGCTGGGGTGGAGGTAGGGTCCTTCGTGAAAAGTTTTACAATTGTTGATTAATTTTTAAGTCATTGGACTTGATATCTACACCAGATAACCCCATAAAGATAGATCAAAGCACATGCACAATTCTGGATCTGCAGAAAGACAGATTTAGCAAATAACAGCTAGTTAGGTCTTTTCGTCAGTGAAGGAGAAAGCACCACACTGGTCTCATAATATGTTTGATTATTGATTAGGCTTTGTCACAGCTACAGATATGACTCTTCTCATTAAGAAGATCTCAGTTCTTAGCAATACAGTCCGTTGTTGTGAAGCCAGAAGAGATACTTGTAGCATTGAATGCTTAAATCCAGTTTCCCAGTAAGGTGTGCATTCCCCAGCCCCACCCCACCTTTAAATCTCTTTCCACTGTTGAAAATATGTATGCGAGAGAGTTCACCATTTGATGCACATTCTAACTTTATAACTTAACTCATCTACAAAAAAACCTGGAAAACACTTATTAGTGTAACAATAAAAGAATAGATCTTTCCCTTTAATGCAACTCTGTAACATACATTCTTAAACCTCATGTCACCCAATGTGGCATTTGTATTTTATCTTCTAATTCATGTTATGAATGCATAGAGCTGCCATTTTTTAAACTAAAAAATATTAGGAGTTCACTGTCTTTTGGATTTCTTTTAAGGCCTTTTCAGTAGAGCCAAGCTGATGCGATAATGTCTATGCATGGTTTTGTTATCGTGGTAATAACAGGTCCTAGCTTACCATAATATATAGTACTTAGTTGGGTCTGGGAACAATGGTATAGTGCTTTTTGGTAATTGGTAAATAGTATGTTTTTGTCTAGTTTAATTAGAAATCAGAAAGAGAGAAAGAAAATATTTTTCATATATACAAAACATTCTATTTAATAAAGTATATGCATAAAATTATATACTGGGTAAGAAGCGAAATTAAAAAGAAAACAGCTTATAATATTCCTGATTAATAAGAGTTCTAAATATAAAAACAACAAATGGAAACGCCTTGCCATTTAAAAAAATTAGCACATTATACAACTTTTACAGACTTCAGAGGAAATAAAGATCTTGTGACACTGTTCTGAGGAATCTTTACATTTATAAAAATCGAAGGCCTAATTTTGCAAATACAACTTTCAAGCTGTATGAGCAAATTTAACTTACATGAAAGGCACAGGATGACATCACGTTGAAGAACGTATCTGTAAATTTCATAAAATCTAGTCACAAGTCACTAGAAATTTCATAAGGAATCTCAGAACTGTTTTTAATATGATGTTCTGACTCAAACTGAGAACTGGAGAGTCTTTATATCACAAGTACAAATTCAAGAGTGAAGAACACTGAGAGAGAACAGTTTCTTATTTGAATGCTACCTGCTTTATGCAGTGTTGTTACGAAGGTCTCAGAGCAGATAATTAAAATTAAAATTCTCTTGAACTTGAATTGTTTTCAATTTTCAACAGCTTATCTACTATTTTTTTTAGTTTGTAAAAAATGTATTTTCACGTTACTACAATTTTAAAGAGTCAGTCGTGGAAAGAAATGTTAAAGTCCTGCTCTATTAGCTTCCTACATTGGAATACAGGAATACAGAAAGTGCTTTCAACAGAAAGTTACGTAGTTCTACAGGACAACCTGTCTAAAAGACTTGCAAGGGACCAGTACAGGGACTGGGTCTCTTTGGATCAGGCAAAAGCAGAGGCAAATGAAGAAATGAGCTTTTTTTTCCAAAGTGACATATAAAAAAAATTCCTTTATGAAAATGAAGACTCACTTGCACTTAAGATTTAGTGCTATTAAGAAGAACTGAGGCACAAGGAAACTAAGTGCACAAAGGAAAAATATCTGAAATGAAAGTGTTTTCTATGTAATTGAAACCCTTCGCCGTTAGATACGCCTCATGACAGAGCCGGAGACGTACTTCTTCAGATTAAAGAACATTACCAACCCCAGGGACAAGCCAGTCAAAATACGTGTTTCCTGGTTAGCGTTTGTGGGGGCGGGGGCGGCGGGGGGGGGGGGGGAGAGGACACTACAACAGTGTTGCAACTAAGGATTCTGATTTTAAAAAATCGGTTACAATTTTGATTTTTCATGAAAGTCCTGGCTCTTTGCTAAAGTGAAATTAAGTTCAAACCAAAAGCATGTTCTTAAAACTCTGGAGAACTGTTAACTGTGATGATGTAAGTTTCTCATTTCCCAAACAAGCTCTACCAGAGACACATCTTTTCTTCCTTTATGTCAGGATTAGACGCTCTTTCCACAGAATTTAAAGCATTCTGGTAGAAGGTTGGGGATGACGCTTCAAAGAACAGCTCTTCTAATGGTGACTAGGTAAAAACAGTAATGCTGCAATCAGAAATAATGCTGCCTTGGACTGTAATTGCTTGTTTATCCTATTCATCATGACTCTAGTAACGCATGCCATCTACACACTTGCTGTCCCTTCGACTCTTTCATTTCAGTCCAGTGATTGAGCTCCTCTTCTCCAGAGCTGTTCAGACCTAAAGAAATCCAGCCTATCATCTCTTTCCTTTTCATGCTGCGTTTGTTATACACAGACAGTATGAGTGTCACATCAGAAAGTTGAAACAGGGCCACTTGAAAAACAAATGTTTCCTTGTATACTGGATTAGGCTGCCCTCTGCGGATGGATGTCTTGCATTTGGACATCTCTTGACCCATGGAATTCAGGAGAGTTAATTTGACATACGTATCTAAGGAAAAAAACAACAACATACCACAAATATCATTCGAAACAAACTCAAGACACCTTACTTGTGACATCTGCCGAGAACATTAAGTATTTATACTTTATAAGGATATGGTGTATACCATGTTTCATGGAATTTCAACTGATTCCATTTTGATGTAGATGCTTATTCAATGTGCCAAGTACAGAGAATGCTAGGTAGGCAGAAAATCTTTTGTGGGTCATAATATCTTAACCTCGCTATTTCTACGTTATAGTTAGAATTTAAAGGTATACCTCATAATCCTTCCTCCACCCTCCCACCCTCCGCTTCCCCTCTCCCCCCCTCCCCCGCTCCCCAGGCTTGACCTCCCACTCCCACCCCTGTCCAACCCCATCCCCATTTAGCTTCACTAAGCAGGACGTCATAGCATTAATAAACACTTAGCAAGCTCAATTAGCCACAACACTGTAAAGCATTCCACTGTGTTTTCAGAGAATAAGAATAAACAAACAAATAGAAATGAAGGCAAATGGAAAAGAGGAAAAGAAGACAAGAATGCAAAGATGACATCAAAACAGCTTAGGATGAAATGTCAAAAAAATCTCTGCATGGATGTGGTTTTTAAATATATTTTAAAAACATTTAAAAGGGCCAAAATGAAGCCAAATGCATTAGGGTTCAAAGTTTAGCAAATCAAGTAAAACTTTCTCCTGGTTTCATGCAAGAGTACATTTAATGTGCTTTTTGGATAGTTAAAATAAATACTACAGGGATTCTTTTTTGGCATAATTGAATGTGAAATTTAAAGTATGGTATTCTTAACTATTTTCATGAATTAGAAAAAAAACTGATGTGATGTTTCGTGTACAAAGTGAAACATAACAGTTCATCGCCTGGTTATTTGGAAGATAAACCCTCTCTTCAAACAACTGTGTTTTCAAGTTGGTTAGACTCATGCAAATGACCTTCAGCATGGTGATCCATCATGTGTACTTCATATCAAAATTTCAATTAATTTTAATGACAATTGCAATATTTCTCATGAAATATCTATTATAGGAATCAAAATACAATAAATGAAAAATAAAACCTTTAATTTAAAAAGTTTTGCTTATTTTATACATACTCTGAATACCATCATCCATAATCAGAGATAAATTCTAAGTTAGTTTTATTTAAAGTACCACAGATAATAAATGTGCATTTTGTTTTGGAAACCAACATGGTGGACAGCTTCACTGCTGGCAAGTTTTAGGGTATTTTGTTTTTGCATGAAAAGACAACATCCAATTAGCCTCTACAGGAACTCACCTCGGATTATATAAACCTGTCCACCTATCAAGTGTTTTAGACAACAGAACAGTCCATCTGACAACAGGGGGTGGAAAGCAGTAAAAGAAATAATGACCAGATGTCAATTGTTGGGTGAAAGAGGGTCAAAGGTTAGAATTAAAGAGGAAACACTGTTCACTGGGGTGGAAGAACACAAAACTTCAGCATTTTAATTGAGGCAGAGGGCTGAACAAAAGGGTTGCTGGGTAAATTTCATGGAATGAGAATTTTTAAGGTCATTGTGTAATCTTAAACAAAAATTACACTGTTTTAAAGGGGGACATCTTTATAATGATATCCTCTTGGTCTAAAGCACATTGAACATAGAATCATGCAAATTATCAGACTATAAAAGACTGCATAAAAGTCATTATATAGTTATTATTATGCTAAGTTTTGAAGTCTATCCATGCAATATTAAATATTTCAAATACTTCTATTACTTTCAATGTAATATAAAGTTAAGTTAAACAAAAGAAAATAGAACTGTCAACATTTTTGCTCTTGAATGTCCCCACGTTTCTTTCGATTATTCAGTCGATAACACAGTTCAAGGCCTACAACCAGGTATATACAAAGGGTCACCATCTTATATAATGTATACAGTATACGACAAACTGATACATTACTTTATAAATACTCCACTTCTTACAATTAATTTTAATGTTGACTTTTTTACCTACTAGCTGCTTCCCAGTTAACACCATTAACCACCCTGATGCTGATGATCTAATTCTAAAATAGAATTGTTCTATTTTAAATTGTTTTATTCTATGAATTGTTCTAACTAACCCTTACCTACTCTAAGTTTGGATGCATTATAACCTCTCACCCTGTTTATTATCCACCTCCGCTCTCTTCATTTTAGCTCTGGTTAGTGTTTCTCTGTTTCTATCAGAGTGGGT
This sequence comes from Neofelis nebulosa, assembly GCF_028018385.1. Classification (NCBI taxonomy): domain Eukaryota; kingdom Metazoa; phylum Chordata; class Mammalia; order Carnivora; family Felidae; genus Neofelis; species Neofelis nebulosa. Next base: position 39,346,685 of record NC_080796.1, read on the forward strand.
ACAGCAAGGACAGAAAGGCAAGCATATCATTCCATTCTGCTATATTTTAGTATTTCAAACTGGGTATTTGTCAAAAAATCAAACTGTTAGCTAAAGCACAAATGGCAAACTGATAGCTGCTGGCCGGATGTAACCCCACATACTTATTTTGTTTATCTGTTACAGTGTTCAGAAGTTTTCGATTTCAATGTCTTGAGGCTGGGCATGCATGCTTGCATCTGGCACGTGCCTCACCATGCTCCTTATCTCCTGCCTGCAAAGTTTGTTCATTTAAGGTACTTTCCAGGCCAGGCCACGTGAGTTTGCATTCTAAATAGGTATCAATAAAGATAACCCTGGCCACACTTCCAAAGTTGTTTATTCTGGTAATTGCTTCCTTCCCCCTCTGAACTGGGGGACAATAATAATTCCATCCCTCTTTTATGCACCTTCATCTGACTTCAGTCTTAGATAACCCTGTGAAAGACACAACCTTACTTTCACATATGAGGAAACAGACTTAGGGGGAGTTAGGTTATTCATCCAAGGATAGAAATATAAACATAATTTTGGCCTTCTGACTTTTAATTCAGGAAGAGATACATTCCATGATGTCTGTAAGAAGCAAGGTTTCCAATATTACTTAGGGAAAATCAAATATATTTTTATGACTTTTCACTTAAATTGAAAAGACAATGTTTAGGACATTGGGGGGTAAAGTTCATTTAATTCAAGGGTAGAAAAAGTTTCCCCTCCAATAATTATTTAATACTTGGAGTAAAAGATGGCTTTTAAGCAAGTCTGTGAGAAATCTTTAAGCAAATTTAAGGTGGCCATTACTAGTTAAGATTTCCTTTCAATTGTTTAGGGCACTAACAGCCTTAATTTTAGAGAAGTATAAAGAAGCTGCTACATTCCTAGCTTATTTCTACAGATATCAATAAACATTAGGGAGGTGTACTGACAGTCTCTCTGTACTCCCATAATCCGCCCCCATGCCCCTGAGCAGGAAGAGAGATAAGGAGAGGGGAGTGAAAGGCATAGGGACCAGAGCAGAGGCATACCTTCTCACTTTCCTTTCCTAGTGTCTAGGGGAAATATCAAACTATTCCTTATTCTGTTTGTCCTGGTAAAGGCAAAGCCACGCCATTTAAGAAAAGACTGCAGGCAGTACCGATTTATAATATTAAGGGAGGAAAACTGTGAAGAAGCAGTTTCTTCTTAAATTATCATAGGGGAGAAAAGAGAAAAAAATATAGAAGTATAAACATTAGTTCATAGTACTGCATGCAGACAGAAAATACAACATCAATCTTAAGTTGACAACAACAGCCATACAGATTCCTGTGATCCTATCTGTGGAATATTATTAACTTAAAAAAAAAAAAACTTGTAACTTTTTCTAGCACTGGAAGATAATGGCTATGATAGGGATAATTTATTCGGCAGGCACTAGGAAAAATTAAAAGTCTTGTCTCCTTACAATTAATATTTTGAATTTCAAATTTTTCTACTTCCCAAATGACTGGAAATAGAAAGCATGAAACAGATTAGCTGATGATTATTACACCATTTCATTTTGATCAGTTAAGACTAAATGATAGGACTGAGGCCCTTAACACTGAGAGTCCCATAAGTGCAGAAAACAGAAGAATTAAAAAAAAAAAATTTTTTTTTTTTTTTTTTACTCACTGGGTGGTCTGTTTGCTGCCAAGTTTTTGAAGTGGCTGCCTTTTATCACTTCTGCTGATAGTCTGCCAGTTGTGGCATTGTAAAGCAGGCCAATGAGGATTTCTGGAACGGAGCCATGTTCAAGAGACTGGCATGAGGATGTACTTTCGCTACAGGACATTTCTGACATGCTCATTTGGGAGTCACAGCCCTGTAATCAAGAATGAAATCTTTATAGTATTTTTAAAAAAAAAGAAAAAAAAGATATATTAAGAGATACAGCATAAATGCTGTGTCATTACAATTGGGTAAATCACAATAAAGACAAGAGCTGCAAGCAAAATTCCCAAAAAGCTAGATTCGAAGTGTTGTTCTTAGCATATTTTAGTCTCTGGATCTCTCTTCATTACACAGCAGTCAAAGAAATAATAGGACATGAGTAGGTTTCATAAATCCCCGTGTATTTATATACAGATCAGAAAGGATAAACTTCTTAAACTCATAGGTGTCAGTGAACTATTTTTGGAATGTGAAAAATTGTTGTTTAAAGACTTATTAACCTTAAAGACTGACACAGACTTAGGCTCAATTACATTAAGCATAAATGTCTTTACTGTGTCTTTAATGACACAGAGTGGAAAACTTTGATTAAATAAACAAGACAAAAAGATCTGCTACTTGTAAGTCAATATGTAAAACTGAGATATAGAAAGTTTAAAAGGATGGGAAATTACTTATCATGCAAATAATAACCAAGAGAAAATTGGTATAGATAGATCAGTATAAGTCAAGGTTAGCTTAAAGGCAATAACCTCTACTAGAGAGGAAGAGTAAGCTCAATTTGAACTTTCATTTTACCAGGAAGATAAGGTAACTCCAAATTTGCAAGCACTTAGTAACAGGTGCTTAAAATACAGAAAGCAGAATTTGCCAGAACTAGAAAGAGAAGTAGGCAAATCAACAACTAATGGGGATAACTTGAGCATACTTCTTTCAGTAACTGACCAAACAGATAGACAAATAAATGCAGTAAAAATGTAAGATTTGAATATCACAATAAGCAAAACTGACCTAAGGGTAGTATGTAGAACACCATACCCCACAACTATGAAATATACATTTTTTCAAGCACACAGTGGTAGTTTTACAAAACTAATTACAAAAATAAAGCAAAGAGCAAAGATTTTTAAATGGCAGAACTCTTTCAGGATAGGTCTTTTAATCAGGCAGAAATCAAAACTATCTTCTAGTAAAGAGGAAAAAGTGCCCTATATATTTGGAAATAGCCCATGGTAACTAAATGATAACGAAGACAAGTTATCTGAAAAGAATAATAAAAATAAACACTGGAGAGTCCAATTTAAGAAGAGAGAAGGCACAAAAAACAGGAATGAAAAAGGAGACGTCACTACCTATGCTATGGATTATAAAAACATAAAAGGAAGGTAAAAAAAAATTTCTTCCAACAAATTTGAAATTCTGATGAAATGGATAGATTCCTGGAAAACTACAACTAACCAAAATGCACACAAGAAGAAATAAAATATCTAAATAGTGTTACTGAAAAAATTGAATTTACAACTAAAAACCTTTCCAAAACAAAACAAAAAAACAAAACAAAACTAAAAAACTTTAGGTAGATGGCTTCACTGGTGAATTCTAATTAATACTGCTAATCTTATGAAAACTCTTCCAGATGGGGAAAGAGGAAACACTCTCCAGTTTTACTTCAAGACTCTAGCAAAACCTTAAAGACAAAGCCTGACAAGGACATTATTAAAAAAAAAAAAATACAGGATTTTCTCATTCATGAACTTTGATTTCAAACCCTAAATAAACAACTGGCAAACCAAATCTAGCAATATATAATATCATACTTAATAGAAAAATTTTTGGATGTTTCCCCTTTGAAATTGGGGATGTGACAATAATGCCAACCATTACCACTTCTAGTTAACATTGTAGTGGAGATTCTACTCAGTGAAGCCTTACTAAGCCTTACTAGCCTTACTTAGCTTACTAAGCCTTACTAGCCTTACTAAGGGCAAGAAAAGAAAAGAAAGGAAGAGAAGAGAAGAGAAGAGAAGAGAAAAAGAAGAGAAGAAAAGAGAAGAGAGAAGAGGAAAAAAGAGGAAATGAAGGAAAAGGAAGTAAAAGAAAAGGAAAGAAAAGCTATGGAAAGCCTTACTAGCCTTCTAAGGGCAAGAAAAGAAAAGAGAAGAAAAGAAAAGAAAAGAAAGAAAGGGAAGGGAAAAAGAAAAGAAGAGAAGAAAAGAGAAGAGAGGAGAAGAGAAGAGAAAAGAGGAAATGAAGGAAAAGGAAGTAAAGGAAAAGGAAAGAAAAGCTATGAAAAAAAGATTTGGAGGGGAGGAGATAAAACTCCTTATGTGCCTATTATGTAACTATGTGTACCTGGAATCTAAACAAGTGCACAGATGAATCACAATTGCATACAAAGATAAAAATTATAAATCAACACATTGTTATATACCAACTAAACTTTGAAAAAACAATTTATTCAAAAATAGCATCTGTTAGAACGTAAGATATAAAATATCCAGGAATAAATGTACAAATGATATGTGAGGCCTCTACATAGAAAACTATGAATATTACTGAGGCAAACTGAGAAGTGCTACATAGATATACCACATTAATGTATTAGAAAGCCCAATTTTGTTATATCCTCTCCAGATTGACCTGTAGATTAAATGCAGTTAACAGTCAAAATCTCAATAGGTTTCTTTGTGGAGCTTGACAAACTAATCCTAAAGTGCTCATGGTATACACATACAATGCAGGATTATTCGCCCTTAAAAAAGAAGGAAATCCTGCCATTATGTGACAACATGGATGAACCTGGAGGACATGAGGCTGAGTGAAATAAGCCAGGCACAGACAAATACTGCATGATTCCACATAAACGAGATATCTAAAAAAGTCACACTCACAGAAGCAGAAAGCAGAATGTTGGTTGCTGAAGGGTGGGGGTAGAGGAATGAAGAGGTGCTGTTCAATGAGCATAAAGTTACAGTTATGCAAGATGAGTAAGTTCTAGAGGTCTGCTGTACAACCCAGTGCCTGTAGTTAACGATACTGTGTTGTATACTTACGCATTTGTTAAAGGGTGGACATCGTGTTAAATGTCCTTTTTACCAAAATATAATATAATATAATGAAATGGCATGAAATAAAAATACATGGTAGAATGCCCTGTTCTACTGAGTATCTACTGTCTATCAAAATTTATTATAAAGTTACATCATTTAAGACAATGTGACAAAAACAATGTACAATAGACTATCAGAATAGAAAGACCACAAATTAACCTAGGCATACACAGACACTTAATTTACAAGAGTGGAATCACAAAGCAGTGGGGAAAGGATTATAATGAATAGTGCTAAGACAACTGGCTATCCACCCAGAAATCAATGAAAACTAACCCCTACTTCAAAACATGCCAGAAAGTCAATTCTGAATCTAAATATAAAAAGAAAAATGATAGGGGCACCTGGGTGGGTCAGTCAGTTAAGCATCTGACTCTTGATTTTGACTCAGGTCGTGATGTCACAGTCTGTGGGACTGAGCCCTGCGTGGGGCTCTGTGTTGACAGTGTGGAGCCTGCTTGGGATTTTCTCTGTTCCTCTCTCTCTGTCCCTTCGTCTCTCTCTCTCTCTCTCTCTCTCTCTCTCTCAAAATAAATAAAAAAACTAAAAAAAAAGCAAAATGATTAATCTATATGTTAACATAGGGGATCATATTCACGATCGCAGGGTAGGGAAAGACTTCCTACAGAGGTTACAAAAGCATTAATCATAAAGGAGAAGTTTGGTGAATCTGACAAAATTAAAATTAAGAATTCCTAAGCTTCAGCAGAGACTTTTAGGATGGCAAAGAGGCAAACAATCAGTTGTGAGAAGAGGTCTATAACACATATAGTTAACAATCAGCTCAAATCCAGACTATGTAAAGAACACTTATAAATCAATAAGAAAATGACAACACCATGTAAAAGTGAGGAGACATCTGAACCAGCAATTTCACAGAAGAATAGCCAATGAAATACATGAAATGTTGTTCATTAGTAATCAGGGAAATGGAAATTAAAACCATGAGGTGTCAATACACAACAAACAGGCTAAAAAAAGAGTGTGGTGAGTTCACAGAGCAATGGGAACTTACATGTTCCTCTGGTGGTAAAGTAATATGGGTTTTAAAGATGTTAAAAATACACTTACCTTATGACATGGCAATACATACCCGTCAGAAATATGTACCATGTTTATCAAAAGCCATATGAAAGAATGTCCATAGCAACATTATTCACAAGGGCCCCAAACAGCAGAAAGGATAAATAATCTGTGGTGACTTCATACAATATAGCAACAATACTGTACATATACAGCAACGAAAACTAATTATAACTACATTTACAAACATGACTTAGAGTGAAAAATGCTGAACCTAAACGGATACTTGGCTGTGTAATTTCATTTATGTAAATTTCAAAACCAGCAACCACACACACACAAAAAAACAAAACAAAACCAAAAACAAAAGAACAGACAAAACTGAACCACGGTATTTCCAATGCATCAATAAGTGGTAAAACTATAAATCAAGCAAGCAAGTGATTAATATAAAAGTCAAAATTGTGGTTAACTCTAGGGGTGGGGAGAGAAGGTACAGTGATTGGGAAGGGCATGCTGGGGCTAGCTGCGGGTACTGGTAATGTTTTATTTCTTGCCCTGGATTGCAGTTACATGGGTAGTACATTTCTGTTTTCCATACTTTTCTAAAGTGTGCTGGATTTCAGAAGACAAAGGTTTAATGAAAGAATTATATGATACAAGTATATAATATATACACAAATTAATGTACAGTGATAAAAGTAAACATTTAAGACTTTATTTGAAGATTCCTAAGAGGATTAACTCCACAAGTTCCACAAAAAAAGATGATAATGCTTTTTCCAATAATGGACTTCCATATTTAAAATATATTAGATGTAGATTTTCAGATTTAAAAAAAAAATCTAAAAATGTTTTATACAAATCCTCATGTCTGAGTCTACTGTTGGCTATATAAGTAATTAAGGAGAATTAATACACACCTGGAAACTGAATTAACTCACTGGACTAGTATTTAGATGGAAAAGTCTCATATTTTCAAATTTAACTCTAAATCATAGAGGAGAAAGTCAAAAGGAATATACATCTTGTATTTCTAAATCATGGGTACACAAAACACATAGTTTGGTATGTTTTCATGACAGTTGGAGGAGGAAACATAATTTTAGTAAGTTTCAATTAGGATATATCATCACTTATGAAAATAGTGTCAGAAACATGCTCAAGCACATTTGGTGCATTTGCTACATTAGGCTATTACACTAGCAGCATCTGTTAGAATATTGTGAGATACATTTTTCATAATATAGTATTTTTCACATTAACCTACTGTCAGATATAATAAGATGTGAATCTAATATTTTCTTATTAACACAGAGGTCACATCGCCAATTTTGAGCAACAAAGCAATGTACCAAGACAGTCCTGGAAAAGGCTTTTCTTGCTTCTAAGGAAAACAGCCAACTTCAGTCCTCACTTTACTGCTATAAAAATGTCCTTGTCTCCAAGCCCAACAGAAAAGCAAGAGTGATAAGATCCTTGGTGATCACATTCTATTTCAGTAAGCCCCGCTGAAATACAGTAGTGTTTAACACAAAAAACAAAATCAAAAACCAAAAACCAAAAACCAAAAACCAAACCCCAAAACCCTCAACAACCACTATTGTCTAAAGGAATTCATTCTGAATTTATTTAGCACCTTAGGAAAAGTGCCAATCTCAAGGTCCTCCCATCGCCATCAGTGTAATGCCTATCCAATACTGGCACAGGTGTGGCAGTCCAAGGAGATCACGGAGCACATCAGAAACAGTGTCGAGTAACTATATAAACAGACTAACTGCAGCAAAGGCAAATTAAATACAGATACTACAAACCCCAGTGGCATCTTTCCTCTCACTGTCCCTCAGGGCATGCTGCTCTGTTCAGTGTGTACTCAGGAATCTCTACTCTCTCTGCAGAACCCATCATTAATTTATAATTGGGGCTTGCCCAGGTTGAAGTAACTGCAGGTGATTAACCCAAAGTCAAACAAATCCCAATTATAATTAGGTCTACTTAAAGGAGTCGTCCCACAGGCTCCCCAAAGTGAAAGTATATCTTCTTTCCACCTAAGATAGTTTTTTTTTTTTAAATTTCTTTTTCATACTTCCTCTCTTTCCCCCTGAGTCCTCTGCCCTAGGGTGGAGGATTATAAGCAATTCTGTGAAAGTAGAAAAAAGTCTATTTAATTTTTCAGGGAAATGAATAAACTCTATATAATGTTTACCATAAGCAGAATTAGTGCTTACGACAGCCATCACACATCCTTAATGGTGTCAACAGGTTAAAATTAGGTGGGAGCTTGCAAAGACAGAGGAAAAAAAACCCCTAAGATTAAAAAACAACATAATTCCTATTAAGGAAATGTACTGGGCTTTTTATTAATACTAAACTGATTCCATCTTACTTGGAACCACTTAAAGAATTTTTAAGGGAAAACTGCTGAGCTGAGCAATGATAATTACTATAAATTTGAGTAGTTTGTTGAATTTATTTTCACTGTGGCTGGAAGATATTCTCTAGTTTTTAATGTAATTTGCACGTGAAAGGCTTCCACGACACTTTTCTGAAAATGGGGTGATGAGGGCACAGAGGGTGCTGACGTGTGACAAGAAGGAAGCCACCTATTGCAGGGTTGGAGCTGGCTGGTGTCATCTCTAACAGCACCTTCCCTCCTCAGGACCCTTTCCCAGCCCCGGTTACTCAACTTCTATCAGGCTAGGTAAGCCAGAGGCAATTGCAGCAAAGAGAAAGCAAGAACAGCATAACCGCTCCAAACCTTGCCCCAATCCAGTGTAAAGGAGACCCATGCTCTGTTCTAGTAGCGGTAAAGACACCAAGTGACTCCAAAGGATAACTTACAAGTGAGCTAGGGATGGATGGAGAGCTGAAATTTCAGGGTAGTGTTGGAATCAGGATCCTTCTGGTTGCAAGTGACAGAAAATTCAGCTTTAACTTAAGCAGAACAAGGGGGTTTATTGGCATCTGTAACGCAACAGTGAGTAAGGTAGCTTCAGGTACTCACTGATCTACACCTTAACCTTGGTCCCTAGGAACTGGTTCTCCTTATCCATTTTTCAGCTGTGTTCCTCAATTTGACTTTACTCTCAGGTGGACACTTTCCTTCCTAGTTGCCAGGTAGTGTTCAGCAGCTCTGAGTGTTGTAGGAAAGAGGAAGGCAGCATCCTGACTGCTTCAAGCAAAACTCCAGAACTTGCTAGTCAGGGCCCTTGAAGATTTAATTCCAGGGCTTTGGAATAAAGTTACTTCATCAGGAGTACAAGGGCAGGCTGGTCTCCCAAGCAAGATCTGGATACTGTGGCCGCAAGAAGAGATATGTACGCTAGGTTGTTTGTGTCTGCTTTTCCTCCGCTTGGCCCCTCTAACAGGATGTTCTAAGAGGAACATCACTCATGTTACTGAGGAGTTGCTTATGTTGTTGCTGTTGCTCTAATTGTGACTACCTCCCTCATGATCTTTGCTGGGTTCGGTCTGCAGTCATCTGGCTTGCAATAGCCAAGCAGGAGGAAAAGTGGTTCAGTGAAAGGGAATGTTACTGCACTCCTGGAGCACAGCTCTGACATTCAGGTTAGATAATGGAGAGTGGAAGGAAAAGTAGTAAATTCATACTTTCTCTTTCATAAAGTTTTTTTCAACGTTTTTTTTTTTTTTTTTTTTTTTAATTTATTTTTGGGACAGAGAGAGACACAGCATGAACGGGGGAGGGGCAGAGAGAGAGGGAGACACAGAATCGGAAACAGGCTCCAGGCTCCGAGCCATCAGCCCAGAGCCTGACGCGGGGCTCGAACTCACGGACCGCGAGATCGTGACCTGGCTGAAGTCGGACGCTTAACCGACTGCGCCACCCAGGCGCCCCTCATAAAGTTTTTTTCATATCAACACTGAAAACTTAATGCATTGAGGTTTAAGATAAAAGGAAAATTAATTGTAAAATAAAAACAAAATATTTTATATTAACAATACCTGACTACAGCATCATGTAGAGATGGTCATGCAAAATTCCTGCTCTGATTAAGATGTATATATGGGTACACACATGTATGTACATATATGCACATATTATTTTTCTTGCTGCATTCAATATGAACATATGTAATTTGGCTTTCTTGTATATATGCTTGTGAGATTGGCTTATAAAGTTTATAGATTTTTCTCACACTGTCAAATAACTCTTATGCCATATAAACTATTTCAGAGCATGCAAAGGAAAAGTACTCAACTTCTCTTTTGAGACTTGTATAATTTTGACATCAACTAGACAAAAAGAACATAAGAAATTACAAACCAATCTCACTTATAAACATACATGCAGAAATCCCAAATTAGAGATTGTTGAGTTTAGCAAAAATACATACTTATGCACATATACATATATAATCATATACATATATACACACACACATATATGTTTTTTATCAAACTGGTATTATTCTGGGAGAGTTATTTGTTCAGTGAAGTTGGGGAAAACTTGCCTCTGAAACTTAACCATCTTTTTTTCTTTCCCTCTTTCTTTTATGAGAATCTTTTTGACTACTGATTGAACTTCTTAATAGTAGTAAGATCTTTTCTATGATCCCTAAATCACTTTTTAGAAATTTGTATTTTTCAAGAAAATTGCTCATTTCAGTAAGTTTTCATATTTGTTTTCCTAGAATTGTTCTCCTTATGATTTTAAAATTTCCACTGAATTGGTGATTATGTTCTCCTTTTCATTTAACATATTGTTTCTTTTTTTTTCCCTTATCAGTATCTCCAGGGGTTTATCTACTATATTAGTAATTTCAAAAAACCAAATTTTCTTTCTGTTAAACTACTTTACTATTTTTCTTTCAATAATTTGTTTTTGTTTCGAACTTCTTCAGGTGGAAGGATCTGCACTCTTTTTTACCCTCTTACAAGTATATTTAAGGCTATCCATTTCCCTCTAATATTGCTATAGCTGCACCATACAAATTTAATAATGTTTTCATTTGTTTGAGTTTAAATACTTCTAATTTCCATTATTTTTTTTTCCTTTGACTCTGAGTTAATTTAGAAAGTTTTTTGTTTGGGGGTGCCTGGGTGGCTTAGTCAGTTAAGCATCTGACTTTGGCTCTGGTCATGATCTTGTGGTTCATGAGTTTGAACCGTGCATTGGTCTCTGTGCTGACAGCTTGGAGCCTGGAGCCTGCTTTAGATTCTGTGTCTCCCTCTCTCTCTGCCCCCCCGCCCCGCCACTTGTTCTCTCTCTCTCTCTCTCTCTCTCTCTGTCTCTCTGTCTCTCAAAAATAAACTTTAAAAAAAGGAAAATTTTTTGTTTGAGTACCTAAATATACAGAGTTAAGGGGTGGGAGTGGTAGGAAACAGCCTCTTTTAACCTCATCTTCTAATATGCTACTTCTCAGTTATGGAGTTCTAGCTAAATGGGCCTCTTTGCTATTCCTTGGAGCATCACACATAGTCTGGGCTCTCAAGATTGGCTGTTCCATCTTCTTGCAATGTTCCTTCCTCACATACGCACATGGCTAACTCCTCATTTCTTCCAAGTCTTTGCTCACGTGTTACACTCTCAATGAGTTTTATCCTACCTCTTATTTAAGTAGGCTTCATGCCCAGTGCAGAGCCCAATGTGGAGCCTGAACTCATGATCCTGAGATCAAGACCTGAGCTGAGGTCAAGAGTCAGATACTTAAGCTACTGAACCACCCAGGCACCCCTATCCTACCTCTTATTTAAAATTATACCTCCTTGAGACCAAAAGTGACAAGTAAAAAGGCAAGAAACACACAAGCAGTAAAAATGAATATTTCTGTAAAAACCAGTCAAGGAACTCACACACAGAAAAGGATATAACATATAATAACATATACCTAAAACATGGGGAGGCGAGGAGAAAAGAATGTGTTGAAACTTGAACCATCAACCTAATATAGACTGCTATTTGCAGAAGAGGTTATATACAAACCTAAAGGCAACTAGATATCAAAAACCACTAATAAACATGCAAAGAATAAGACCAAGAAATTCAAACATGTCACTAAAGAAAACCAGCAAAACATGAAAGAGAAAGACAAGAAAGGATCAGAGAAAGTCTCCAGAAACTATGATAAAACAAGTAATAAAATAGCAATAAATATGTATCTGTGAATAATTACTCTGAATATAAATGGATTAAATATACCAATCAAAAGATGTAGGGAGTCAGAATGGCTTAAAAACAAACAAACAAAAAAACCCCAAGATCCATCTATATGCTGCCTACAACAGACTCATTTTAGACCTAAAGACACTTGCAGATTGAAAGTGAGGGGATGGAGAAGCATCTATCATGCAAGTGGATGTCAAAAGAAAGCCAGAGCAGCAGTACTTATATTGGACAAACTAGACTTTAAAACAAAGACTGTAACAAGGACACCATATAATCATAAAGGGGACAATCCAACAAGAAGATATTATAATTGCAAATATTTATTCACCCAGTATGAGAGCACCCAAATATATAAAACAATTAATAATAAACATAAAGGGACAAATTGATAATTATACAGTAACAGGGGACTTTAACACTACACTTACATCAATGGACACATCATCCAAATAATAAATAAGGAGACAACGGACACACTGGACCAGATGGGCTGAACAGATATATTCAGAACATTTTACCCTGTAACAGTAGAATACACATTCTTTTCAAGTATACATGGAGCATTCTCCAGAATATATCACATATTAGGTCACAAAAGAGGCCTCAACGAATACAAAAAGACTGAAGTCATACCATGTACCTTTTCTGACCACAATGCTATGAAACTAGAAGTTAACCACAAGAAAAACATCTACAAAGACCACTAATACATGGAGGTTAAACAACATGCTACTAAACAATGAATGGGTCAACCAGGAAATCAAAGAGGAATAAAAAAAAAATACATGGAAACAAATGAAAATGAAAACACAATGGCCCCAAACCTTTGGGATCCAGCAAAAGTGGTCCTAAGAGGGAAGTATATAGTAACACAGGTCTACCTCAAGAAGCAAGAAAAATCTCAAATAAATAACCAAAATTTATACCTACTGGAGCTAGAAAAAGAACAACAAACAAAGCCTAAAGCCAGCAGAAGGAAGGAAATAATAAAGATGAGAGCAGAAATAAATGATATAAAAACTAAAAAAAAAAAAAAAAAATCATTGAAACCAGGAGTTGACTCTTTGAAAAAAATAATGAAATTGATAAACGTCTACATCTAGCCAGACTTATCAAAGAGTAAGGACCCCAATAAATAAAATCCCAAATGAGAGAGGAGAAATAACAACCAACACCACAGAAATACAGACAATTATAAAAGAATATTATGAAAAACTATATGTCAACAAACTGGACAACCTAGAAGAAATGGATACATTCCTAGAAACATATAAACTACCAAAACTCAAACAGGAAGAAATAGAAAACTTGAACAGAGAGATAACCTGCAAAGAAATTGAATCAGTAACCAAAAAACTCCCAACAAACAAAAGCCCAGGACCAGATGGCTTCACAGGTGAATTCTAGCAAACACTTAAAGAAGAGTTAATACCTATTCTCAAACTATTCCAAGAAACAGAAAAGGAAGGAAAACTTCCAAATTCATTCTATGAGGCCATCATTACCCTGATACCAAAAGCAAATATAGACATAACTAAAAAAGAGAACTACAAGCCAGTATCCTGGATGAACGCAGATGCAAAAATTCTCAAGAAAATACTAGCAAATGGAATCCAATAATATATTAAAAAATTTATTCACCACAATCAAGTGGGATTTTTTTCTGGATTGCAAGAAAATTTGCAAAACGAACAATATGATCATTTCAATATATGCAGAAAAAGCATCTGACAAAGTATTGCATCCATTCATGATAAAAACCCTCAACAAAATAGATTTACAGGGAACATACCTCAACATAATAAGGCCAGCTATGAAAACACCCACAGCTAATATCATCCTCAATGGGGAAAAACGGAGAACTTTTTCTCTATGGTCAGGAGCAAGACAGGATGTCTACTCTCACTTCTATTCAACACAGTACTAGAAGTCCTAGCCACAGCAATCAGACAACAAAAAGAACTAAAAGGCATCCAGGGGTGCCTGCCTGGCTCAGTCAGTAGAGCATGTGACTCTTGATCTGAGAGTAATGAGTTCAATCCCCACGTTGGGCAAGGAGCCTACTTAAAATAAATAAAATTAATTTAAAAAATAAAAGGCACCCAAATCAGCAAGAGAGAAGTAAAACTTTCACTACTTGAAGATGACACAGTATTATATATAGAAAACTTGAAAGACTCCACCAAAAATCAGCTAGAACTGATAAACGATTTCAGTAAAATCCCAAGATACAAAATCACCATACAGAAATCTGCTGCATTTCTATACATCAATAATGTAGTAGGAGAAAGGGAAATTAAGGAATCATTCTCACTTACAATAGCACCAAGAACAACAAGATAACTGGGAATAAGCGTAACCAAAGAGGTAAAAGACTTTACTCTGAAAACTATCAAACACTGATGAAAGAAATTGAAGACAACACAAAGAAATAGAAAAACATACAGTACTCATGGATTAGAAGAACAAACTGTTAAAATGTCTATACTACCCAAAGCAATCTACCCATTTAATGCAATCCCTATCAAAATATCAACAGCATTTTTCACAGAACTAGAACCAACAATCCTAAAATTTGCAGGAAACTACAGAAGATCAAATACTCAAGGAAACTCTGAAAAAGGAAAGAAAAACAAAGCTTAGAGGCATCACTATTCCAGACTTCAAGTTATATCTCAAAGCTGAAGTAATCAAAACAGTATGGTACTGGCACAAAAATAGACACATATATCAAGTGAACAGAACAGAAAACCCAGAAATCAACTCATAATTATATGGTCAATTAATCTTCAACAAAACAGGAAAGAATATCCAGTGGGAAAAAGAATGCCTCTTCAAAAAATGGTGTTGGAAAAACTGGTCAGCAACATGCAACAGCATGAAACTGGACCACTTTCTTATACCATACATTAAAATAAATTCAAAAAGGATTAAAGACCTAAACGTGAGACCTGAACCCATAAAAATCCTAGAAGAGAACACAGGCAGTAACTTCTTTGACATCAACCGCAGCAACTTTTTAGATAGGTCTCCTGAGGCAAGGGAAACAAAATAAAAAATAAACTATCGGGACTACATCAAAATAAAAACTTCTGCACAGTGAAGGAAACAACAAAACTAAAAGGTAACCTAAGAAATGGGAAAAGATATTGCAAATGACATATATGATAAAGGGTTAGTGCTCAAAATATATAAAGAACTTATAAAACTCAACACCCAAACAACAAATAATCTAATTAAAAATAGGCAGAAGACATGAATACATTTCTCCAAAAAAGACATCCAGATGGCCAACAGACACATGAAAAGATGCTCATCATCACTTATCATTAGGGAAATGCAAATCAAAAGTACAATGAGATATCATCTCATGCCTGTCAGAGTGGCTGAAATCAACAACACCAGAATACAACAGGTATTGGTGAGGATGTGGAGAAAGAGGAACCCTCTTACACTGTTGATGGGAATGAAAACTGGTGCAAACACTCTAGAAAAAAGTATGGAGGTTCCTCAAAGAGTTAAAAATAGAACTACCCTGTGATCCAGCAATTGCACTACTATGTATTTAACCAAAGAATACAAGAACACTAATTCAAAGGGATACATGCATCCCTATGTTTATAGCAGCATTATCTACAATAGCCAAATTATGGAAACAGCCCAAATGTCCATCCATTGATGAATGGATAAATGTGTACACACACACACACACACACACACACACACACACACACACAGAGGAACATTACTCGGCCATGAAAAAGAATGAAACCTTGCCATTTGCAATGACATGGATGGAGGTAGAGAGTATTATGCTAAGTGAAATAAGTCAGTCAAAGAGAAATACCATATGATTTCACTCATATGTAGAATGTAAGATATAAAACAAATGAGTACAGAGGAAAAAGAGAAAGGCAAACCAAGAAACAGACTGTTAACTATAGAGAACAAACTGATGGTTACCAGAAGGGAGGTGGGTGGGTGGATGAGTGAAATAGGTGATGGGGATTCAGGGGGGCCCTTGTCTTGATGAGCCCTGGATGATGCACGGAAGAGTTGAATGTCTGTATTGCACACCTGAAGCTAATATTACCCTGTATGTTTCTAACTGAAATTTAAATAAAAACTTAAAAAAAATAAAATTATGCCTCCTTTCCCACTAGCATTCCTGATTCTGCTCACCGTTTCTTTTTCCCCCCGTAATACTCATAACCTTCTCACATGCTGTATTCTTATTATATTTATTTATGTTTATTCTCTCTCTCTCTCTCTCTCTCTCTCTCTCCCCCCTTCTCTATAACGAGTTAAGTTCCATGCAGGTCAAAATTTATTTCTGTTTTTTTCATTAATGTACACCAATAGCTAGAACAATGTCTGACAAAATATGTGTGCAACAGATATATGTTGAATGAATTTCTGATTTCATTGCAATGTGGCCAAAGAATGAAGTTTATATGATATTGATTCTTTGATATTTGTGGAGACTTCCTTTGTAGTCTAGCATATGGTTGACGTTTGTAACTGCTCTACATATGCTTAAATTTATTAAGTTGAGGTCTCATATATAAATCAGACTTGTGAAGTGTTACTCAAATCTTCCATATCCTTACTTGTATTTTTCTGCTTGCTCTATCTATCTCTGCTTATTTAGATTTTCTACGTGTTTAACAATCTCTTGGCTCACCATCAGTTCTTCCATCTTTTTTCTTACTCTGAACTCAATGTTCTTCTTATAAAAGTATATGCTTTAGTAATTATTCCAGCAATGATCTACGAGTGGTAAACTCTCTTGGCCTTTGCCTGAAAATATCTCGAGTTTGCTTTCTCCCCTAAATGATATTTAGGTGGTGATAATATTCTAAGTTGGTAGTTCATTTGCCCTGGCACCTTAAAGATACCATACCACTGCCTTCTGGTCCTTAGGGCTATTGTGAAGCCTTCTGTTAGATGAATAGTTTTCTTATATTTTCTCTGTGGTTACTTTCATCATTTTGTCTTTGGTGTTTTGTCCTCTCCCTTGTAACTTTTATAGGCGTGCATTTGTTTTGATATTCCTGTATAGGACCTGTCTTTTCTCAATCTGATGATCTAAGTATTTCAAACATGGCCTCTCATTTTCTATAGTCTGTCATTCTGCAGTTCTTATAAGAAAATATACTTAACATTCTCATTCCACCCTCCCTATTCCTTACACTCTTATTCATATTTTTCATTGATTCTATTTTTAATGACTCTATTTTTCATTCTGGAAGTTCCATATGGTCATTATTTAAATCTGTCTTCTTTTCCATATTGTCTTGTTCTTTCCTTGTGGTTTCTATTACCTCTCTTAGCTTTTTATTCATTTAAAACATATTTATTGTATAATCTCTTTCACAGTGTTCCATTAGTTTATGTCCTAGAGATGCCAATATACCTATCTTTGGGGTCTACTAACTATCATTCATGGTGGATCATTTCTTTGTGCTTGTATTTTAAAAATGTGAATCTTCTTATGTGAATCCTGAGAAACTTAACAGAAACCCATGGGGGAGGGGAAGGAAAAAAAAAAAAAAAGAGGTTAGAGTGGGAGAGAGCCAAAGCATAAGAGACTGTTAAAAACTGAGAACAAACTGAGGGTTGATGGGGGGTGGGAGGGAGGGGAGGGTGGGTGATGGGTATTGAGGAGGGCACCTTTCGGGATGAGCACTGGGTGTTGTATGGAAACCAATTTGACAATAAATTTCATATATTAAAAAAAAATAAAATAAAAATGTGTATCTTCAAGGGGGATTATTTTTTTCTGTAGGAATTCTGTATGGCCTAGGTTGACTACCTGAACAAAACAGAATGTCATTTAAGGAAAAGAAGTAATAGGGCTAGCATACTGGTAGAAAATTAACAGTGTCCATCACACCATCATACCTAATATTTATATTCTCAGTTTGTTTAATGATTTTGAGAATCACTCATGTTCATCTCACAGTCGTGATTTATTTGTGACCAGAATTCAGGTTAGTTGCAAAAAATAATTAAATAAGCTTATACTGTTTCTTCTTACTAAAGGAAACAACAGAACAGAAGCAAAACAGCTATTTGGGAACTCAGCAGTATAACATTTTATTGAATGCTTGTTCTTTTCAAGGCACTGTACTAGGAAAGAGATTCACTGATTTGAAAGCAGACTATAAAAAATGCCTTGAGAGGTTTTATGGGGGAATATAGGTGGATATGACTAATTCTGGGATACCAAAAACTCTATTCCTGAGAAGAGGTATTTGAAGTTGGCCTGAAGGAGGTTTCAATAGTCACGGTTAAGGGCATTTCAGAAATAGAGTTTGAGATAAGGCCCAAACGTAGACAGCATGTTTGGTAAGTGTAAATTGATCTGGTATGGTTGGTATATGTGGGGAAAGGGGTAGAAAATGTAGCCAGAAAGGAAAGTTGAAGCCGTATTTTAGTCACTTAGCACTATTTCCATCAGAGATGTATCACATGGCCCTGTAACTTATTTTGTCTGTCTTTCCTACCAGACTGTAAGTCCTTTGAGGGCAGAACCTTTATTTATCTTTACATGTCCCCAAATGTCACGCAGCAGGCATTTAATAACTACTGTTGAATGAAAAGAAAAAGTGGTGAAAGGCATGAAACGTGATGGTAAGAAAAACTGGGCCTGCTCTATAAGCAGTGGAAAGTAGGAGAGGTATTTTTTTTTTCTCACTCTAATTATTATTTTTTTTATTTTTTAATATATGAAATTTACTGTCAAATTGGTTTCCATACAACACCCAGTGCTCATCCCAGAAGGTGCCCTCCTCAATACCCATCACCCACCCTGCCCTCCCTCCCACCCCCCATCAACCCTCAGTTTGTTCTCAGTTTTTTAACAGTCTCTTATGCTTTGGCTCTCTCCCACTCTAACCTCTTTTTTTTTTTTCCTTCCCCTCCCCCATGGGTTTCTGTTACGTTTCTCAGGATCCACCTAAGAGTGAAACCATATGGTATCTGTCTTTCTCTGTATGGCTTATTTCACTTAGCATCACACTCTCCAGTTCCATCCACGTTGCTACAAAAGGCCAGATTTCATTTTTTCTCATTGCCACGTAGTATTCCATTGTGTATATAAACCACAATTTCTTTATCCGTTCATCAGTTGATGGACATTTAGGCTCTTTCCATAATTTGGCTATTGTTGAGAGTGCTGCTATAAACATTGGGGTACAAGTGCCCCTATGCATCAGTACTCCTGTATCCCTTGGATAAATTCCTAGCAGTGCTATTGCTGGGTCATAGGGTAGGTCTATTTTTAATTTTCTGAGGAACCTCCACACTGCTTTCCAGAGCGGCTGCACCAATTTGCATTCCCACCAACAGTGCAAGAGGGTTCCCGTTTCTCCACATCCTAGTAGGAGAGGTATTTTGAAGAGGAGAGTAACATGCTCAAATCCGGGTCTTAGAAAAATAACCCAGGGCCAAACTGAGTGCTTGGGCAGGGGGCACAATTTACTCTGTTGTGCTAGTGATGGCCAAGTCTTTTCTTGAGACTGCAGTCATGGTCTATCTTTATGTATATTTTACATCTTCAAGCAAAAAATCTGCAATTTTTTACCTTGTAGCAAAACGTAAGACTTTAAAAATCTGCTTTATAATATTTTATCTTAGAGATCTAGAAACATGTTATAGTGGCAGTAATCACGTGAGATTTCAAAAAAATTTGGAGGGGGGGGGGCGCCTGGGTGGCTCAGTCAGTTGAGCACCTGACTTCAGCTCAGGTCATGATATCGTATAGTTTGTAGGTTTGAGCCTCATGTCAGGCTCTGTGCTGACAGCTCAGAGCCCGGAGCCTGCTTCAGATTCTGTGTCTCCCTTCCTCTCTATCTCTCTCTCTCTCCTTCAATCTCTCTCTTTTTAAAAAAATTTTTTAACACTTATTTATTTTTGAGAGACAGAGCACGAGAGGGGGAGAGGCAGAGACACACACAGAATCCGAGATTTTTTTTTAATGTTTATTTATTTTGAGAGCATGTGTGTGAACGAGTGGGGGAGGGGCAGAGAGGGAGAAAGGGGATCCCAAGCAGGTTCCATGCTGTCATCACAGAGCCTGATGCAGGGCTCAGTCTCATGAACTGTGAGATCATGACCTGGGCCAAAATCAGGAGTCAGATACTTAACTGACTGAGTCACCCAGGCATCCCTCACGTCAGATTTTTGTAACCTAACAGCTTCAGCACATATTAAGAACTATGATTTTTGTTTCACAATTAATGTAGCTGACTTTCTTGTCTTCGTACTGGTCTGTCACATTTCTGAAAATTGCAAAAGCTTTCTCTGAGATGTCTGAGTCACTGGCAACGCAATTGGGTTGCTAAGGTAGTAAGGACTGTACCCTAGAAATTCCCTCACATATGCATGTGGGGAGGCGTGAGCTTTTTAAAACTGGTCACTAAGCTTACAGAGTGCTAGAATCACAGTTACTCCTATGCAAATTAGTGTATTCCAAATGTGTTAAATGTTCCCTTTAATTACTTTGTTTTAAATGAGATGATTTGAATCTGTGTTTTTAATAGAAATATATATTTTTAACTACTGGGAAACTGAATGGAATGACAACTAGAAAACAGCAACTCCAAATTATTTCTAAATGCCTTCTAAGTTGTGGATTATATTCTAATGTCCACGTGCTCCTGGTTTTCCAACTGTGGTTAGTGGAATCTATTGAATTTCCCTTTGAGAATAGAGTTTTATCTATTTAAAAATGAAAATAACAGTAATATATGCACATAAATGAGCATTAAAGAGGCAGTACAATGTACTGGTAAGGAAAGGAAAATTCTGGAGTCAGATGATCAGGGTCAGTCAGTTATGGGAATGGAACTGTTGGGTACATATTTACCATCTCCATCTAAAAAATGTGGAATCATAGTCTACTTCCTTAGTGGTTATACCACTTGTTAACATACAAGAGAAGAATGCATTTATCTGTATTGCAGGTTTCATTCAACATTGCTTGTATTTTGGACTAAACATTTCTGTTTAATTGAGAAATATTTGGGGATTGCAGAGTAAGCTGTTTAAAAAGAAATACCATTTCTAACTCCTTAGCTGTGTGAATCACATTCTTCTCTATATGGTGTAATTTCAAAAAAGAAATAAACTGTATTCAGAGCCAAAGTAAGACTAAAATGTATTATCAGCAATTGTAGGTAAGCTCTGACATTTTGCCATCTGTGTGACTTTGGGCATTTTTAAAAATTTGCTCAAGACTCAATTTCCTTATCTGTGAAAGTAAGATAGAACTAATACTATCTTAAAAATTTTATTCTAAATATTTTGCTCATTAAAACAGCTCCATTCTTTTCAGTGTTTGATGTTGTATGA
This sequence comes from Neofelis nebulosa, assembly GCF_028018385.1. Lineage (NCBI taxonomy): Eukaryota > Metazoa > Chordata > Mammalia > Carnivora > Felidae > Neofelis > Neofelis nebulosa. The sequence continues at coordinate 39,368,012 of NC_080796.1, forward strand.
AAATATTATAAGATTTCTGCTTGTAAAGTATCGCTATTATCTGCTTTATATATTTAGGTTAGAAATAATATTTCATTTGAAATAAAGGGTGTGAATGCTGGAGAAACCATGTACTACACTATCTTTATATCTTTCTGTTTGTGAATGGTCCATTCGATGACCAAATTTTAAACACTGTAAGACTGTGCTGCCCCCTGCTGATCTGGTTTCTCCAACATAGTTTGAATCTTCTGAGAAGTCAAAACTTAATACTTTAGTATAATAGTTAAGTAACCCCAAGGTAGGCTAGAAGACTATAATAATACAGATGGGAAACTATTAAATGTAGCTCTAAATAATATATGAAATTTGTCAAGATACTGAAGTACAATCTCATGGTGCAAACAAATAAACATAGTAATATGCTCCCAACTGTGTCATCTTTAACAAATTTAGATATCCCAATCCAAATAACCACTATAATTGCTATTGTTTAAAGTGCTGCTGACACCTTGTGGAAAATTAGCAAAATATATACATTTTGGCTTAATTGATTTTTTAAATATTTTAATGTCTATTTATTTTTGAGAGAGAGAGAGAGAGACAGAGACAGAGACAGAGAGTGAGCAGGGGAGGGGGAAAGAGAGAGGGAGACACAGAATCCAAAGCAGGCTCCAGGCTCTGAGTTGTCAGCACAGAGCCCAGTGCAGGGCTGGAACCCATGGACCATGAGATCCATGACCTGAGCTGAAGTCGGTTGCTTAACCGACTGAGCCACCCAGGCGCCCCGATTTTGGCTTAATTTAAATCCTCAATAATTATTTCCCTGATTCTTTCACTGAATTAACAGCAACTTGATCTTTATTTCCCTACATTAGAATAGCATTTGTACTTTGACTAGTTGCAACATACTAAATTTATACTTTTCATGCTAGAAATCTTGGGCATCTTCTCTCTTTTAATCTCACATATACAACCAGACACATCTTGGTGATTTTCCCTCCAGAAATCACCCCAAAATTGGCTCACCCTTACTATGAAGACTCCTCTAATAGAGTCTTATCACCTAGTAGTGTAAAGAGTACTTGACAAGAAATCAAAGAGGTAAGAGCAATGCTACCTGTTACTAGACCTAAAACATTCAGTAAATTACCTATTGAGATCTAATTTTTTCTCATTGTAAAATATTCTTTTTCATGTCCTGTCCAGCTATAAGATTACATGAGCTAACATATAATAAGTGCTTTGAAAATAAATCACTATAAGATAACTTCATTTCTATAATGCAACAACATCTTAGTTAGCTTTTCTATGATCTATGTACTCTGCCATGGATGTATGGAGTTGGAAATGGAGGATGGGAAGAATGGGAAGAGAGCAGGCACAGAAAAAATCTTCTATGCTCAGGTCAAGCTCCATGTCCACTCAATCTGTTATTTACTTTTGATTCTTTGAACTTTGGCCTTACAGCTCTCCTCTATAATGTTCTTAGGTCTTACTTAATTGGATGACCATTTTGAGTCAGCTTACCAGACTCTATCTCCATGCCAGAGGAAAGACATCAGACACCGGTAAACCAGATTTCTATAAAACTGGCTTTGAGGGACACCTGGGTGGCTCAGTCAGTTAAGCATCTGACTTTGGCTCAGGTCATGATCTCACAGTTCATGAGTTCAAGTCCTGCTTCAGGTGAGTTTGAGCCCTGCTTTGGGTAAGCATGAGCCCTGCTGTGGGTGATCCCCACTTCTCTCTCTCTCCCCTCTGTCCCTCAAAGGATTCTCCTTCTCTCTCTCTCTGTCCCTTGTTCACTTGTGCCCTCTCTCTCTCTCAAAAGAAAAAAAAAGGAAAAAATTGGCTTTGATGATGATGTACCTCTTCTCAAATACAGTTAAGGGCAGAATGGTGAAGTAAGGACCTCTGAAAATCTGCTCCTTCATAAAAGTGACAAGCATACTGGCAAAAACTGTCAAATCAACTTTTTCAGAACTTCTGGTTAACTAAAGGCCTATAATAATCCAAGGAGTGTTTGTGTAAGAAAAATGACTGAATACCCGTGAGAACATCAAGCTTTGTGGAATTTTTAGTGTACCCTATTCCCATCCTCCACTCCCCAGTACCATGGTAGTCTTAAAAACTGACAGTCACACATCCCTATGGTAGCTGTTAAAACCATCAGCCTAGCAGACAGTGGAGTGATAAAGAAAAGGTTTGGAGCTTCCCCAAAGCCCGGTTCCCAGAGAACTATCATTACTTGACTTGTCTGACCGGTCCCTGAAAAGCTTCATTCTCAAGCTTTGTTTTGATTTGAACTTACTCAGAGCTTGATATTTATGTACAGTTCAGCTGTATCCTAAGGAAATTTGTTGGAAACAATTAGTGGCAACTGCTTAACATCACAGCTACCTGAGAAAGCAGTACTAGTTGGGGCTAACAAGAGGTTGATGAAAAACACTGAAAGGAAAATCTTAGGAATGAGAAGTTCATGGGAGCTTTGATAAACTCCAAAACATTCCTAGAAATCAAAAGTCCACGCACATGTGTAAGGCTATGCATGCCCCAGAAAGACCTGGGAAGGTCCTAAATTCACTGCTAGCTGACTCTGAAGCTTGGTGCATGCACAAAGTGAAGGCTAAGGCACAACTATAAACTGGCTGGAGCACTGAAGGCATGCCTAACACAAAAATGCTGGGAGATGTTATACAGCCACTTAAGGAAATCTTGGGAAGGGCTGGGAGATTTATACAAGGTATTTAAGGAAATCGTGGTCCAATAACTGGCTGACAGCTAATCTAACTGAACAGACTCCAATGGTTGGACATGACAAATAACACAGATCTTACAGAATTAATCCAGGAAAATCACCAAACAAAGAGCAAAAACAGCAACAACAAGTATTTCCAGAATTGGAACAATATAGTATTTTTAAATATCCACTTTTTCAACAAAAAAAATTATAAACCATAAAAAAAAAAAAAAACAGGAAAGTATGGCTCATACAAAGAAGAGAGACTTTCCCAAGTGATCTCAGATAATGGACTTAATATATAAGCCTTTAAATCAGATCAGTTCTTTTAAAATTTTTTTTTCAACGTTTTTTATTTATTTTTGGGACAGAGAGAGACAGAGCATGAACGGGGGAGGGGCAGAGAGAGAGGGAGACACAGAATTGGAAACAGGCTCCAGGCTCCGAGCCATCAGCCCAGAGCCTGACGCGGGGCTCGAACTCACGGACCGCGAGATCGTGACCTGGCTGAAGTCGGACGCTTAACCGACTGCGCCACCCAGGCGCCCCAAGATCAGTTCTTTTAAAAAGGTTCAAAGAACTAAAGGAAACTGTGTCTAAAGAAGTATGAAAACAATGTTTCACTAGAGAATATCTATAGAGACAAAGATTATTTTTAAAAATCGATATTCTTGAGTTGAAAAGTATAAAAACTGAGATGAAAAATTCAATAGAGGAATCAACAGTAGATATGAATTGACAGAAGAAAGAATTAGTGAATTTGAAAAGAACTCATCTGAAATTATGCAGTATGAGCAGAAAGAAAAAATGATCAAGAAAAAGAAAAGAGCCTCAAAGATCTGGTGGAAGACAGCCTCAAAGATCTGTAAGACACCATCAAGCATTCCAATGTATGCATAACAGGAATCCCAGAAGGAGAGGAGACAGAAAAGTATAGAAAACATCTGAAAAAATAATGACTGGAAACTTTCCAAATTTGATGAAAAACATTTAGTATGCCACATCCAAGAAGCTCAAAAAATTACAAGTAGGATAAATTAAAAGATATCCAGTTTAGCCATATATAGTCAAACTGTAGAAAGTGAAATACAAAGAGAGAATCTTGAAAGTAGTGAGAAAAGCAAGTCATTTCATACAAGGTATCCTCAATAAGATTATAGCTGACTTATCAAAAATCATGAAGCCAAGAGGAAATGGATGACATAACCAAAGGGATGAATTCAACATCCGGCAAAACTACCCTTCAAAAATGATGCAGAAAGTAAGAAATTCCCAGAGAAACAAAACCTGAGATAATTCGTCACTAGTAGACCTGCCTTACAAGAAGTATTAACAGAAGTCCTTTAGGGTGAAATAAAGGGACACTAAGTAATGACTCAAACCACAGAAAGAAACAAAGAGAATCAGTAAAGGTAACTATATAGGTAAATATAGAAGACAGTATAAATGTATTTTAGTTTGTAAAGTTGTGGTGTAGGGTGAATAATGCCCCCCTCAACCTCAAGGTTCTAACCTCTAGAACCTATAAATATTACCTTATATGACAAAAGAGACTTTAGTTGGGGTCAAGTTCAGGAGCTTGAAGTGAGGATATTATCCTGGATTATCTGAATGGACCCAATGTAATCACAGGGTCCTTATAAGAGGGAGGCAGGAGAGTAGGAGGCAGAGAGAGAGGGGAAAATGTGAAGATGCTATGCTGCTGGCTTTGAAAATGAAGGAAGAAACCCATGAAGAAATGAAGATGGCCTCTAAAAGCTATAAAAGGGAATGAATGAATGAATGAAGAAGGAAAGAAAGAAAGAAAGAAAGAAAAAGAAAAAGAAAGAAAGGCCTTTCTTTAGTGCTCCCAGAAAAAACACAGCCCTTCTTATATATTTTGGACTTCTAACCTCTGGAACTGTAAGATAATAAATTTTTGTTCTTTTTAAGCTTATGGTAATTTGTTACAGTAACAATAGTATATGTATATATAATATATATATGTATATGCATGTAGTATATATATGTAATATAATAGTGTTATAGTATACTAACAGTATATGTATGTTTATATATAGTGTATATATATGTAATATAATAGTATTATAGTATACTAATAGTATATGTATGTGTGTATATATATATATACTATATATAATATAGTATAGTAATAGTATATGTATATATACTATATATATATGTAATATAATACATAACTCTTTACTATTTAAAATACATGAAATAAAGAATAAGTATAATCTAATTTAGATTAATACCAACTTAATTTCAATAGTATACAAAAACTTTAATAAATAGTTCCACTCCCTTCCTCCCTCCTTTATGCTATTATTGTTGCACAAATTATATCTTTATACATTACAAATTCATCAACAAATTTTATGCTTAGATTATTTTAAAATAAGATGTTAATTGTTATCCCCAAATATACCACTAAGAACTTAAAAAAATAGAGTAAAAGAAACAAGGCAATTAAAATGGTGTATCAGAAAATAACTATTTAACATATAAGAAGGCAGTAATGGAGAAATAGAAAAAAAAGGCATAAGACATATAGAACATAAATAGTAAAATGGCTGTTTTATTAATCACCAATTATATTAAATAGTCCAATCAAAAGGGAGGGGTTGGCAGAATGGTTTTAAAACACATGACCCAGTTACATGCTGTCTACAAGAATCACAAGTTAGATTCAAAGACACAAACTGAAAGTAAAATGCCTAGAGAAGATATACCATGCAAACAGAAACCAAAAGGGAGTTGGTATGCTTATACTAATGTCAGACAAATAGACTATAACATAAAAATTAATACTAGAGACACAAAAATATTTTATAATAAAAGAGTCAATCTATCAAGATCATATAATAGAAACATATACGCACCCAATAACAGAACCCCAAAATATATGAAGCAAAATCCAACAGAATTAAGAAGAAAAATAGACAATAGAGGGAAATTTGTATCAGTAAATGTATATATTTAGAGAGAAGAAATGCCTCAAATCAAGAACCTAACTTTCTACCTTAAGAAACTAGAAAAGAGAACTAAGCTCAGAGCAAGGAGAAGGAAGGGAATTATAAAGACTCGCATAGAAAGACGAGAAAAATGATAGAGAAAATCAACAAAACCAAAAAGCTATTCTTTGAAGAGATCAACAAAATTGATAAACCTTTAGCTAGTAAGACCAAGAAAAAAGGGATAGCACTCCAATTACTAAAAACAGGTATAAAAGAGAGGTCATCGCTACTGAACTTCCGGAAGTAAAAAAGATTATAAGGGAATATTACCTACAATTAAACATGTTAGATAATCTGAATGAAATGGAAAAATTCCTAGAAAGACATGGACTACTAAAATTGACTCAAGAAGAAATAGAAAATATGAATATACCTATAACAAGTAAAGACTGAATCAGTAATCAAAAGCTTCCCAAAGTAAATACCAGGCCTAGATGCCTTCACTGGTAAATTCTATCTGTTGTGGGTTGAAAGTGTCTCCTACAAAGACGTTCAAATCCTAATGCCTGTTACCTACAAATGTAAAATTATCGGGAAACAGGGCCCTCTTATTAAGATGTAAGTTAGTAAGTGGTCATACTACAATAATAGGTGGATCCCTAATCCAATATGACTGGTGTCCAATAAGAAGAGAAACAGAGACACAATGACACACAGGGAGAACACCACGTGAAGATGGGGGTAGAGACTGGAGTGATGCAATTACTTCAGGCCAAGGAATGCTAAGGAGGGCAGTCATCACCAGAAACCAGGAGAGAAGCATGGAACAAGTTCTCCCTTGGAGCCCTCAGAAGGAACTAACCCTGCCAACATCTTGAATTTGAACTTCTGGCCTCCAAAACTATGAGAATAAATTTCTGTTGTTTTATAGCACCAACCATAAACTTTGTTGTGGCAGGCCTAGTAAACTAATACACTGCCAAATATTTAAAAACTCTTCCAAATAATAGAAAAGGAGGTAATATTCCCCAGTTCATTCCTTGAGGTCAATAATACCAAAGCCAAGAATAGACATCACAAGTAAAGAAAACTATAGATCTAGATATCTTATGATATCACAACAACCTTCAATAAAATATTAGCAAATCGAATCTAGCAACATATATAAAGAATTATACATCATAACTAAGTGAGATTTGTTTTAGGAATGTAAAGTTGGCTTAACATACGAAAATCAGCCAATGTAAAACATCATAGTAACAGAATAAAGGACAAAAACCACATGATCATCTCCACAAATGCAGAACAAGCATATGACAAAACCAAACACCTTTCATGATAAAAAACACTCAAACTAGGAATAGAATGGAATGTTCTCAACTTGATAAAGGGCATATATGAAAAACCTATAGCTAACTAACATCATACTTAGTGCCCAATGACTGAATACTTTCCTCCTAAAAACAAGAACAAGAAAAATGCTCTCACCACTTCTAATTCAACATTGTACTGGAGTATCTATCAAGACAATTAGTAAGAAAAATAAACAAAAGGCTGTTAAAAATAATTCTGACCCTGGGGCACCTGGGTGGCTCTGTTGGTTAAGCACCCAACTTCGGCTTAGGTCATGATCTCATGGTTTATGAGTTCAAGCCACACTTTGGGCTCTGTGCTGACAATGCAGAGCTTGCTATGGATACTGTCTCCCTCTCTCTCTCTGCCCCTCCCTGTCATGCCTTCTCTCTCTTAAAAACAAATACATAAACAGTAAAAAAAATTATTCTGACACCTGTTAATACAGCAAGGAAGACTTTGCAAGTATACCTTGGAGATATTATGGGTTAGGTTCCAGACTACTGTAAAAAAGCTAATATTGCAATAAAGCAAGTCAAATGAATTTTTTGGCTTCACAATGTATATGAAAGTTATGTTTATCCATACTGTAGTCTATTAAGTGTGCAACAGCATTATTTCTAAGATAACAATGTACATACCTTGACTAAAAAATACTTTATTGCTAAAAAATAGTAACCATCATCTGAGCTTTCAATGAGTGGTACTCTTTTTGCAGGTGGAGGGTCTTGCTTTGATGTTGATGGCTGCTCAGTGATAAGGTCCTGGTCGCCAAAGGCTGGGGTGGCTCTGGCAATTTCTTAAAATACGACAATGAAGTTTGCAGCATCCAGCGACTCTTCCTTTCACGAATGATATCTCTGTAGCATGTGATGCTGTTTGAGAGTATTTTACCCACAGCAGAACTTCTTTCAAAACTGGATTTTAGTCTTCTGAAACTCCGTTGTTTTATCAACTACATTTATGTAATATTCTAAATCCTCGGCTGTCATTTCAACAATCTTCACAATATCTTCACCAGGAGTAGATCCCAAGAAACCACTTTCTTTGCTGATCCATAAGAAGCAACTCCTCATCCATTCACATTTTATCATGAGATTGCAGCAATCCAGCCCCATCCTCAGGCTCTACTCCTAATTCTAGTTCTCTTGCTGTTTCCACCATATCTGCAGTGACTTTCTGTACTGAAGTCTTGAACCACTCAACGTCATCCATGAGGGATGGAATCAACTGCTTCCAAATTCCTGTTAATGTTGATATTTTGACCTCTTCCCACGAACCGCAAATGTTCTTAATGGCATCTAGAATGATGAATCCTTTCCAGGTTTTAAATTTACTTTGCCTCGATCCAACAGAGGAATTAGTCTCTATGACAGCCATAGCCTTATGAAATGTATTTCTGAAATAATAAGGCCTGAAGTCAAAATTACTCCTTGATCCATGGGGTCCAGCATGGATGCTGTTAGCAGGCATTAAAACAAGATTAATATCCTTGTATATCTCCATCAGAGCTCTAGAGTAACCTGGTACCATTGTGAACAAACAGTAATATTCTGAAAGGAATCTTTTTTTCCTAAGCAGTAGGTCTCAACAGTGGGCTTAAGATATTCAGTAAACCATGTTATAAACAGATGTGCTGTCATCCAGGCTTTGTTATTCCATTTATACACCACAGGCAGAGTAGATTTACCATATTTCTTAAGGACCCTAGGGTTTTCAGAATGGTGAGTGAGCAGTGGCTTCAGCTGCATTAGCCCCTAACAGAGTCAGCCTGCTCTTTCCCAGTACGTTAAAAAATCTGATGCAGTGTGGCTCCCTTCACGAATTATCTGAGCTAGATCTGGAGAACTTGCTGCAGCTTCTACATCAGCACGTGCTGCTACACTTTTCTGTTATAGAGGCAGCTTCTTTCCTTAAACCTCAAGAATCAATCTCTGCGAGCTTCAAACTTCTGCAGCTTCTCCACCTTTCTCCGCCTTCATACAACTGAAGGGAGAAAGGGCTTAGCTGGAGAGTAAGCTCTGGCTGAAGGGAATGTTGTGGCTGGTTGCATCTTCTACACGGACCACTCAAGCTTTCTCCGTACCAGCAATAAGACCGTTTCACTTGCTTACCATTCATTCGTGCATTCAGTGGAATAGCGCTTTTATTTTATTTTATTTTATTTTATTTTTTTTTAATTTGAGGAGTAATTTAATTGTATTTTATGTGCAGGCAAAACAAAATTAGTTTCCATTATCTTTTGCTTTGATTACCTGTGTTTCTATATAATATTCATTTACAATGGGTATTTTTTTTCTTACAAATGTAAATCCCCTCTCTCAATTATTCTTTTTTTTTTAATGTTTATTTATTTTTTTTAATTTATTTTTTAATATATGAAATTTACTGTCAAATTGGTTTCCATACAACACCCAGTGCTCATCCCAAAAGGTGCCCTCCTCAATACCCATCACCCACCCTGCCCTCCCTCCCACCCCCCATCAACCCTCAGTTTGTTCTCAGTTTTTAACAGTCTCTTATGCTTTGGCTCTCTCCCACTCTAACCTCTTTTTTTTTTTTTTTTTCCCTTCCCCTCCCCCATGGGTTTCTGTTACGTTTCTCAGGATCCACATAAGAGTGAAACCATATGGTATCTGTCTTTCTCTGTATGGCTTATTTCACTTAGCATCACACTCTCCAGTTCCATCCACGTTGCTACAAAAGGCCATATTTCATTTTTTCTCATTGCCACGTAGTATTCCATTGTGTATATAAACCACAATTTCTTTATCCATTCATCAGTTGATGGACATTTAGGCTCTTTCCATAATTTGGCTATTGTTGAGAGTGCTGCTTGGAATAGCGCTTTTAATTTCAAGAACTTTTTCTTTGAATTCGCAGCTTGGCTTTTTGGTGCAAGAGGTCTACCTCTCAGCCTATCTCACCTTTCAACATACCTTCCTCACTGAGCTTAATCATTTTTAGCTTTTGATTTAAAATGAGAGACGTACACCTCCTCCTTTCACTTGAACACTGAAAGGCCACTGTAGAGTTATTAACTGACCTAATTTCAATATTGTTGTGTCTCAGGGAATAGGGAGGCTGAGGAGAAGGAGAAAGATGAGGGAACAGCTGGTTGATGGAGCGGTCAGAACACACACAACACTTATCAGTTAAGTTTGCAGTCTTCTATGGGTGTGGTTTGTGGTACTCTGAAACAATTACAGTAGTAATATCAAAGGTCGCTGGTCACAGATCATCATGACAAACACAGTAATAATGAAAAACTTTGAAATATTGTGAGACTTACTAAAATGTGACACAGAGACATGAAGTGAGCAAATGCTGTTGAAAAAATGGAGCCAACAGACTTGCTCGATGCAGGGCTGCCACAAACCTTCAATTTGTAAGAAACACAGCATCCGGAATGCTGTGCAGATGCAATAAAAGTGCAGTGCAATAAAATGAAATATACCTGTATTCAGGACTATCGAAATAGGTGTCAAGACTATCACAACTGGAGAGAAAGTTTAGGCTCAACTCCAAATACAGCAGAGATAAGTGGGGATATAGAGCCAATGAGTAGAGTGAGGGGGTCAGTGAATGAAAATTTCCAAAAAGAGAAACCAAGGATGGGAAAATTCTTACTAAACTGACTTACCAGCATTTCTACTGACAGGTCAAGGACTATTACATCAAGGTGGGGATGAGAAACTTGATCAGATATGAAAAGTGGGGGATTCGCACTATACTGACTTAGCAGGACTCTTTGCTAAGACTGGATGGTGCTGGGCTGGTCAAAGACAGGACCAACGTCAGGTTTGAGGTCTAGTCAAAAAGAGGGCTCAGGGGATCCTGACTAAACTTTGTTCAAGAAGAGTTTTTGTCAAGGCATTCAGATTGTGGGGGGGGGGGGGGGGAGAAGGAAAATGTTCTCTATTCATAGATGACATGGTCTTGTATATAGTAAATCCTAACATAACTCAAACAACAAACAACAAACCCTATTAGAACGAATGAAAGCATTAGTCAAGGTTGCAGGATGTGATCAATATACAAAAACCAATTGTATTTTTTATACATTAGCAATGAACAATCTGAAAACAAAACTAAGAAACAATTCCATTTGACAATAGTGTCAATGAGAATAAAATTCTTAGAATAAATCTAACAAAAGAAGTGTAAGATTTATACAGGGAAACAAAACATTTTTTGAAAGAAATTAAAGACAACCCAAATACATGAAAAGTCATTTCCTGTTAATAGACTGGATTAATTATTATTAATATTTTTTATTATTTTTAAAATCATGAATTTCATCTTTTATTTACTTATCTTTAAAGTAATCTCTATGCCTAACATGGGGCTCAAACTCACAACCTCGAGATCAAGAGTCCCATGCTCTACCCGCCGAGCCAGCCAGGCGCTGCTGGAAGGCTTATTAACATTACAACATGGTAATACTTCCCAGAGCAATCAACAGACTCAGTACAATCCCTATCAAAATTCCAATGGCAGTTTTGGCAGAAACGGAGATGCCAATTCTAAAATTCATGTGTAGCAAGGGGCTCACAGCTAAATCAATCTTGAAAAAGGTGAGCAAAGTTGGAAAGACTCACATTTCCAAGTTTAAACTTAGTACAAAGCTACAGCAATCAAGACAGTGTGGTACTGGCATAGGGTAGATATATAGATCAATAGAATATAAATGAGAGTTCAGAAATAAAACTTCACTTTTGTGGTAAACTTTTTTTGATGAGTGCCAACCCAATTAAATGGAAAAAGAGGAATCTCTTCAACGAATGGTGTTGGGACAACTGGATATCTCATATGCAAAAGAATTAACCTTAACTCCTACCTTACACCACATAAAATAATTAACTAAAAATGGATCACAGACCAAAATTTAAAAGGTAAAACTATAAAATCCTAGAAGAAACACAGGAGTAAATCTTTGTGACCTTGGATTATGCAATGGTTTCACAGATATGACACTAAAAGCACATACAACAAAAGGACAAATAAATAGGACCTTCTCAAAATTAAAAATTCTGTCCTTCATAGGACATCATCAAGAAAGTAAAAGGACAACACACAGAATGGGAGAAATTTTTTCAAATCACTTATCTGATGAAGGACTTGTTTCCCAAGATATCAACAATAAAGAGACAAGCCAATTCAAAAACGGACAAAGGATTTTAATAGAAATTTCTCTAAAGAAGATATACAAATGGCCAATAACCACATGAAAAGATGCTCAACATCATCAGTTACTAGGGAAATAAAAAGCAAAACCACAATGAGACTGCTTTACACCCACTAGGATGGCTAATATATATATTGGTCTCTTTCTGGCTCTCTCTCTCTCTCTATGTACACACACACACACACACACAATAAGAAGTGTTGGAGAGGATGTGGAGAAACTGGAACTCTTACTCATTATTGGTGGCATAGTAAAACAGTGTAGCTTCTATGAAAAACTGGCAGTTTCTAAAAATGTTAAGCATAGAGTTGCCACATAGCAATTACGCCACTAGGTGTATACACAAGAGAAATGAAAATGTATGTCCATACAACAACTTGTACACAGATCTTCATAATGCCATTATTCATAATAGTCAAGAATACAAACAATCCATATGTCTATCAGTTGATGAAAGCATAAAAAATGCTGTATATTCATAAAATGGAATATTATTAACCCTAAAAAAGCATGAAGTGTGGATACATGCTGAAACGTGCATGAACCTTGAAAACATCTCCTTAAAAGAAAGAAGCCAGACACAAAAGAGCGTATATTGTATGATTCCATTCATATAAAATGTCCAGAAGAGGAAAAACCATAAAGAGAGAAGGCAGATTAGTGGTTGCCAGGGGCTGTGATGGGTCAATGGGTATAGGGTTTTCTTTTTGGATGCTAGAAATAGTTTGGAATTAGTGGTGATGTTGCACATCTCTGTGAATATTCTAAACACACGATTTGTATATTTTAAAAGGGTGAATTTCATGGCATATGAAGTATATCTCAATATAGTTGTTATGAAAAATTATTTAAGGGCTCCATATATCAGAATGATATAATTTTAGAAATAACCTCAAAGAAATTTAATCCAGTGGTTTTCAAAAAACTTACTAACAGTACTCTTTGAAAAAAATAAAATCTTATTCCAAGTTCAAACACATGAAATAGATAGATGTAGCGGTCTACTGGAATGCATTTATTTATTATTTATTTATTTATTTATTTATTTATTTATTTATTATGTTTATTTATTTATTTATTTAGAGAGAGAACATGAGCAGGGGAGGAGCAGAGAGACAGGGAGAGAAAGAATCCCAAGCAGGCTCCACATTGTCAGCACAGAGCCCGACGTGGGGCTCAGACTCACAGTGAGATCATGACTTGAGCCGAAATCAAGAGTTGGATGCTTAACCGACTGAGTCACCCAGGAATCTGGGAATGCACTTATTACTGAGTTCTAATTTACAACAGGCTATTTTGACATAAACAAAATTTAGACAGTAAGTTGTGGGCAATAGTAAAGTCATGTATTAGGTTGGCATCCAGTGTTTGTATTTCATTTTATTTACAATATCAATAAAGTCCTGATGAATTATGAACTACCTTGCCTTGCAGTATCAGAATATTAATCCATTTAACTGAGAAAATTGAAAGATAAAGTTATGGAAAATTAAACTTTTCAGTTAAGTCAGTAATGGTATCTAACAATTACTTACATTTTAAAGAACGTATTGCCTTGAATTTACAAAAATCATTAAAACTACCTGACTACTAGGTCACAGCATTAAGCACTGACTAGTATTGACCATAATGCATCAACTTAGTAAAACTGTTTTGGGCAGACCTGGATTGGACCAAATTAACCAACATATCAATACCAAGGTACAATGTTCCTAAGCAAAGACATAATTACAAGAATTTCAAATATACAGAGAAATAGGACAGGAACAGCTTTATTAGTGAATCTACAGGGGAAAAAAGTACATAGTGTGGATTAACATGTTAATAGCTTCCAGTGGATTAAAACTGAGTACAAAGCAAGTGTTTGTACTGATTTTTACAATCTTAAATTATACTCTCATTTTAAAATGAAATTTGAAGCAAACATTTCCAGAATCCAAAAAGTATTTCTATAGAACATGGTTCAAATCTACCTGTTCTACCTAATTATGCTTATTTTAGAGATGAGAAAAGTCAGTTCTGGAGAGGCTAAATATTTAATTTCTCAAAGTTTTATATCCAGCTATTCTACAGAAAATGAACTAGTTAAGGTTTGGGATTCTGAACTCAGGATTCTTAGTGCCATAGTCACATCTTACTACCAAGTCTAAATTCCCCATTCAGGTTTTCTTTTGTTTGTTTTTTAAAAATTTTTTAATGTTTATTTTTTGAGAGAGAGAGAGAGAGAGTGTGAGCGGGAGAGAGGCAGAGAGAGAGGGGGAGACACAGAATCTGAAGAAGGCTCCAGGCTCCGAGTTGTCAGTGCAGAGCCTGACACAGGGCTCAAACTCATGCATCGCGAGATCATGACCTAGGCTGAAGTTGAACGCTTAACCAACTGAGCCACCCAGGCTGGTTTTCAAGGATCTCTATTATCTTGTTTCATTCTAACATTTTTTCCTCCATGATTTGTAAGAGCAGTGAGGTCCCAACATTTCTACTGGACAAAGATGGGGAGCAATTATTGGAGGTATTAGTGGGGGTGTGCCAACAGCTCATCAAGAAAGCAAACAAGAGCTGGAGGCTGTGTCCTGTGCATTTCCCTCTCAAACGTGGGACCGGCAGCCTCTTCCTCTTGAGAGTTTCTATTATTATTTGAGACGGCTTTCAGTGGGGACTGACAGAAATTATGGAATAGGATAAAGTCCCCTCAAGCCTACCCTTAACACTGACACAAATTTATTTTTTATAAAATTTTGAAGTAGTTCCAGAATCCCTGACCCATTTCTGTACAACATGTTTCGGTGTGAAGCTCCTGCCATCTGACTGCATCATCCTTTCCCCTCAGCCAAGTTTTCCACTAGGAATCATCTTGTAAGGCCTGCTCATTTACTGAAGATTTTCAACTGGCTCACAAACTGCCTTTTTACCCCAATCTCTCTTTGACTTAAGGTGCATTAAATTTCTACATGAATGACCCTTCTAATACCTCTGGGCACTAAGTTGTTTGATTTTTTCATTTCTAATGATTTCATCCTTCCAGTCTCATTATTTCTTGGATCTTATTAGCATCATCAGAGGCTGTGGTTAGGTCTTCACCAAAATGACTAAGTAAAAATCCCAGGTGCATTATAATTAAGCACAAGCTCTTATCCATCTGATCTGATTACTCAACTACTCTCACAACATCACTATGATTGGACCTCCAGTCTCCTGACACCATACTTTCTGTTCATCAACCTCATTCTGTACTCACTTCCTCCCCCATCAACTTTAACCTCCAAGATCCATCATTTCAATCATTCTCTTGCCTTAAACTTCCTTGCTTCTCTATTCAACATACTCTACTGGCTGGCAAAATGCTAACCCTGCGTAAACTTGACAACTCCTTCATTGTACTGGGGGTATGACCACACAATGGGGTGGATTGTAACTTTGTCTGGGCCATCATCTGGTTATATACTTAAATATTGTTATACTTTTCTAGTAAATTATTTTTCCATTTTCTCAATGATTATAAATCTTCTATTCACCTGACCCCATCTGTTTTCTCCTTCCTTATTTTTGTCTCCTACACACACACACACACACACACACACACACACTCACTCTCTCTCTCTCCCTTGTGGAATGTTCCTCAATTTTTTTGCCAAAATATCTACAAACTTTTTTACATCCAGATCCTCTGCTTCTTTCTTACCACTGTTCTAAGAGAAAGCATTTCTATTTCAGACCAATTTCTCCACATGTCTGGATTCTATGTCCTCAAACTTTCTTAAAAATACAGTGTGCCTCTATTTTTCTCATATCCTAAATATTTCTCTTCACTGGATTATTCTCACCCATATTTAAACATGCTTACATCTCGCTCATATTTTTTAAAAACTTTTTTTAGATCCCAAACCTTCTTCTAGATACTCTATTCTCTGTCTCCCTTTCTTTTCTATCTTTTCCTCATTCAGTGTCAGACTTGGTTAAAGAGTTTGACTACATTAGCATCATACACTCAGCTCCCACTCATTTCTGAGCTCATTATGCTCCCACTGCTCCACCAACACTACTCTCATTAAGATCAACTAGTGAGAACTTCATGTTAAATCTACTAGGTTTTAAGTGTCATCTTAGTCAACCATTCAGTAACATTCAATAGAGCCAATTACTCTTTCTGTCTGAAATCCAATCGTTCCTTGGCTTCTGTGATACCACCCTCTCTTGAACCACATTTTCTTTTCTTTTTTCTCTTCCTCTCCTTTCCTTTTTCTCTTTCTTTTCTTTTCTTTTCTTTTCTTTTCTCTTCTCTCTCTCTCTCTTTCTTTCATTTTCTATTCCTCTTCCTAGTTGTGACAAAGACTGCTAACTGTCCACAAAAATCTATTCTACTTCCTTCTGGGCACCTGGCTTCAAGGTTTTGCAGCTTCTCATGGAGTTACGTATGGACGTGTGACTGAAAATGGAATGTAAGTAGAAAAGACACATGCTTCCTCTAGGTGGGAACCTTTAGACATTGGGCAAGCCTCCTCTCTATCTTCTTTTTACTTTTCTCATCACTTGGAACCCAGATACAGTGCAGATCAAGCTTTGAACAATAACATAATGGCAGTGCCCTAGAGTAAGAGTTGGTAAAGTACAGCTTGTGGGACAAATCTAGTCTGTGGCCTGTTTTTCTATGGCCTGGAAGCAAAGGATAGACTTTGCATTTTTTAAGGTTGTAAAAAACAAAAAGAAGGAAAAAAAAAGATGAAGAGCATGTGACAGAGACCATATGTGTCTGGCTAAGCCTAAAATATTTACTATTTAGCCCTTTACAGAAAAAAAATGCTGACCTCTATCCTAGGGAATAGGTGGCAGAGAAACATCATGAAAGAAAAACTGACTCCTGAATGACCATGTGGAGCAGAGGCTCCCTCTAATCGGATCTGACTGGCAGGCAACTAATGTGGGTCTATCTGCATTGCCTCTATGGAACTTGAGGGCAGGGGATTTGATGCTAATCTGTTGATGCTAATACTGCTTACTATGTTGAGGACAATAAAGTCCTTTACTGCCAGCATCCCTGTGGCAGGCTAATCTATCAGCTAGAGTAGGTTAAATTCTCAGCCTCTTCACAGTTAACAGTTCTACCTTTTGTTTTAAATATCTTTCTTTGAATTAACATAGTTTTCAAAAAATTCCTATGAGAATCTTTACAGTATTTAGACCATTTACATGTAACGTTATCACTGTGACATCATGTTCTGTTGTCCTTTCCACTTTTACTATCTGTTGATTTTTCCTTCTTACTTCCATATTGTTTTTGATTTTTAGATATCAACTTTATTGGAGAATAATTTACATGCAATGAAATTAGTGTAGCAATTTTAAATGCACAGTTCAATAAATTTTTATAAATGTACACATTTTTGTGTAATTACCTCCCAATATATGAACATTTAAATCATCACAAAGTGTTCCATTGTGCATCTTCCCAATCAATTCTCCCACCCACCCCAAGCAACCACTGATCTGATTTCTATCACTATAAATTAGTTTTCCTTATTTTAAAAATTCATACAAATGTAATCATATGGTATATACCTTTGTGTATCTGCCTTCTTTTGCTCAGCATGTTTCTGATATCCAACCATATTGCTGTATCAGTGCTCATTAATTTTTATTATTGATTTGTATTTCATGGTAGGACTATTCGATATTTTGTTTACTCATCTGTTGATAGGTACCTGGAATATTTCTAATTCTTGGCTAATACAGCTTCTATGAAAATTCAGATACAAATCTTTGATAAAATTTTCTCAAATTTCTCTCAGATAAATACCTAGGAATCTTATGATAAGGGTAAGTTTAAAAAGAAATAAAGTGATTGTACTATTTTATATTCCCACCAACAGTGTATGAGAACTCCAGGCACGTCACAGCCCCAGCAACACTGAGTCCTTTTTAATTTTGTTATTGTTAGTATTTTTAATTGTTAGACTTTAAAATTTTAGACATTCCAGTGATTGTGTAACAATATCTCCTTGCACTTTCAATTTTCATTTTCCAAGACAATTAATGATACTGACAACTTTTTTCATCTGCTTACTGGTCATGTGCATACTTTCTTTTGGGAATTATGTGTTCACATTTTATGCCCATGAATTATCATACTGTTTATCATTTTATTATTGTGTTTTATTCCTTACATATTCTTGATACAAGTCAGACATATGTGTTGAGAACGTTTTCTTCTACTCTGTGAAATTTGTTTATCTGTATACTTAATACTTTTTCTAAAAAATAAAGAAATCCATCCTACTCATAATATCATCAAAAACAATGAAATACATAGGAATAAATTTAATCAAGGAGACGAAAGTCTCTAATCTGAAAACTACATGATATTGATGAAAGAAATCAAAGAAGACACAAATAAATGGAAACCTGTGTTAATGAATGGGAAGACTTAATATCATTAAAATGTCAAGACTACCAAAGTCATCTATGGATTCAGTACAATCCGCATCAAGATTCCAATGGCATTTTAAACACTTGTAAAATTTATATGGAACCATAAGAATCCCAAATAGCCAAAGAAATTCTGAGAAAAACAGAAAGCTTCACATACTTCCTGATTTCAAGCTATACTATAAGGCTATGATAATTAAAACAGTATAGTACTGGCATAAAAATAAACAGACCAATGGAACAGAACTGAGAACCCAGAAATAAACTCAAACATATACAGTCAGCTATTGTTTGACAAGGGAGCCAAGGATACTCAATGAAGGAAAGACAGTCTTTTTAATAAATGGTGCTGGGAACACTGGATACAGGCACACCTCATATACACGTGTATTTATATAATCTCACTTACATGTAGAACCTAAAACCATTGGACTCATAGAAAGAAGACAGTACAGTGGTGGTTGCTAGAGGCTGAGGGGTACAAAAAATAGCGAAATGTTGGTCGAAGAGTACAAACTTTCAGTTATTAGATTAGTATGTTCCAGGCATTAATGTACAGCATGGTGATTATAGCTTACAATACTATATTGTGTACTTGTAAACTGCCATGGGGATAGAGCTTTAATGATCTCACCATAGCACCAACAAAATTCTAAGTTTATGAGGTAGGAAATGTATTAACTAACTTTATTGTGGTAAGCATTTTGTGCTATATGTATATCAAGTTACCACAATGTATGCCTTAAACTTACACGTTATGTCAATTCTGTATCAACAAAGTTGGGGGAAAAAATACACAAATCTCAGGAACAGGTAACAGGTATAGTTAGACCTGTAACATGGAGGAAGATTCAAGCCAGCTATAGGAGACTCCAAAGACAGACCAGGAATTTGTTGGTACCATGGAGAGTTCCATGGCTCAACTTGTTCCTCTGTCTTTAATCCCAGAAGGCCAGAAATTACACCTGGTTGCAATACGCTGAATTTTATACCTGGTGGCCATTTTATAGACACCTGGAAAAGATAAATATCTCAATTATTTGTGACATAGAGAATGGCCATATGTTATGCATTATTAGCCAATGTAAGTTAGCTGCTATCATCATCATTATCTCTGACCTCACTGAGGGACTATCAAGTGATCAATAATTTACAAAAATCTATTAAGTCCAGGGGCGCCTGGGTGGCGCAGTCGGTTAAGCGTCCGACTTCAGCCAGGTCACGATCTCGCGGTCCGTGAGTTCGAGCCCTGCGTCGGGCTCTGGGCTGATGGCTCGGAGCCTGGAGCCTGTTTCCAATTCTGTGTCTCCCTCTCTCTCTGCCCCTCCCCCGTTCATGCTCTGTCTCTCTCTGTCCCAAAAATAAATAAAAAACGTTGAAAAAAAAAAATTAAAAAAAAAATCTATTAAGTCCAAGCAGGATGAGGAGGGCATCCTCATAGACAAGCAGCATACCAGCCTGGGCAGGGTGAGGACTGTGTCCTTGCTGGGAGCAGGGCAGAAGATATGAAGTGGTGACACAGAACCCGGATGGACAGCTAGGGGCAGCTACCAGATCCAGCACAGAATGAGGAGTGGTCTAGCCTGGGGTGTAAGAGCCCCCACTAGCTGGGTAGGAATGACATCCTGCTGAGGGCATTGAGGGGTAACACAGAATAAGCTGTCAGAGCCTCAGCAGGGTAAGCGTATCCATTCAGAGAAGTGGGTCAATATGAGGTATCAGACTCTCAATAGGGTGAGGAGGCTGTTTCCACAGAAAGGAGGTCCACTAGGGGGTGCCACAGCCCTAGCAGAGTAAGGCAGGTGTCCCTGCATCAGGGGCAGGGGGTGGGGCAGACTGGAATAGGTGTTAGAGGTCAAGCACAGTGAAGACCTTCTACGAAGGAGGAGCAAATGGACCCAGGGTTTTGGAGTCTGAGTTTGGGGAGAAGGGTGTGAGAATAGAGTAGGACATGGCTGTAGTGGAACATGAATTACCCATAAAAGGACTGATCAAATAAGTTAATGCACTAAGGACAGTAGGAGCCAGGCTTCTCGCTGTCAAAGGAGTAGGTACAGATTAGAATGAACCCAGTGGTGCGGGACAGGTACTGGTGAGTTCAGTATGAATGCATGGCTTTCAATAAACAGAGAAATAAATGTAAATGTAAATATGAATGTATACACATACATTTGAGAGAATACTACTACTCAAAAAGAGAACAGAGTATTTCATGTGTCTTGTCTCTATGAAAAAGTTGTGTAAACCATGAAAGATAGTTAGTATGATCTTTATGGTGCTAGTGTAAAATGAAAACTTCAAAAATTTACATTTCTTTCATATTTTATAACAAGTTCTACTTCTACATTAATATGACTATCTACATCAAAAGGGCGAAATTTTTTTTAAAAAAATTATCTGTGTATGAACATAAGGAAAGGGAAACAGAAATCATATAAAAACAGGGAGAGGGACAAAACAGAAGAGGCTCATAAATATGGAGGCCAAACTGAGGGTCACTGGAGGGGTTCTGGGAGGGGGGATGGGCTAAATGGGGAAGGGGCACTAAGGAGTCTACTCCGGAAATCATTGTTGCAATATATGCTAACTAATTTGGATGTAAATTGTAAAAAATAAAAAATAAAAAAAAGACATTAAAAAAAGTTATCTGTGTATAATGTTAACAAGGACAAAATGGATTGCAGAGATAATGAACTGTGTGGATTCTCACCAAAAGGAAACCAAACTACTGTATTTAATTTAACAGGTAAAAGCAAAAGTGGCAGCCGTAATGAAGGTATGATGCTGAGATAATATCGGTACAGCTGAGAGTCACTGAGTGTTTACGAAGTCCCAGCTACTGTGTAACTACGCTAGGGCATTAGGAGATGATGGCTTCAGTTTAAATTTACGAACACCTTCAAGTTTCAAATTTCCTTTCTTAAACTTTAAAATGGTAGTAGCAATTCTCTTATGCCACAAAACAGACTATTTGAAGATTAGTTCTGATTCAAATGTTGAATGTTATGAATAACTTAATGACAAATGAAACAGCAAAATATGATTTATATGTTCATTAGAATATGAATATAGAAGGATATTTCTGAGAGTCTTAATTGACTTCACAATGAATTCTCTTGTTACCTGAGTTATTCCACATGATGTTATTACCGTTGTTTTTGTTCATATCCTCATAGAGCATTCAAAGCAGTTTTCAGGAAATGAAATGTTAAGAGCTATAGAAATAGCAGTGCTTTTTATTTCACTTTATCACGATGTGTACTATTTTAGAACAAAAATTTTTTATGTTATTTTCATTTTACAGTGTGATCTGAAGATAGTCCAAGTGGGGCTACACTATATAGACATGGCCTTGAGGACTCTTAATAGGCCACATGGCATATTTTCCCAAATTCACACTCCTAAAAGACCAATGAGGCCCAGGAAATGCTGAATTTGTCAATTTCTAAAAAAAAAAAAAAAAAAATTTACTTCCAAAGTCTTCAGTGCTACAATAAACTGTTTAAATAAAACTGAATCCAAAGAAAATTTAATCTGTAACATTCCAAGGTTACATATAATGAATGTTTTTTGGTAAAATAGTTTTTCTCATGGCCATAATGAATTTAATCCCCTTTAACATGTTTTTCATATTTTTCTTTTTTTTTAATTAAAAACATTTTTTAATGTTTATTTTTTGAGAGACGGAGAGAGACAGAACGAGTGGGGGAGGGGCAGAGAGAGAGAGGGAGGCACAGAATCAGAAGCAGGCTCCAGGCTCTTAGCTGTCAGCACAGAGCCCCATGCGGGGCTCAAACTCACGAGCCATGAGCTCATGACCTGAGCTGAAGTGGGATGCTTAACTGACTGAGCCACTCAGATGCTCCTCATCTTTTTCTTTTTTGAAAACATGTCAAGCTTCTAATGAATCAAGGAGATAATTTCAATATTTTATAATACATCTGAAATACATCTGAAATATAAGTTTTGAAAAAAGCCAAAGGCAATGAAAGTTAACACTTACTAGTGTGTATAACCATTTCTTACTATTCAGGCCTATTTCAAAATAATTTATAGAAATCCAAGTTTCATTCCAAGTATCTGAAATAAAACTACTTGTACTAAAGGTGATTTTTAATAGTCTAGTTGGCTGCAGTTTGAGCAGACAATTTTGGAAAAATATTTTATACTATTAATAAGTAGAGCTTTCTTAATGATATGGTTAGCTTCATGTTAAATCTTATCAGATGTTTCAAAACTTGGCAAGGACTCATTTTAGTCCTATGGCTATCCAGGAAATAATAGTGAAGAATGAGATGTGGAGATAGATTCTATAGGACAACGATGATCAATGCTATTCAGGCACTAGTGTCTCCTGCAGAGATTTTTTAAGATATGAATAGCCAGGCCCCATTCCTTTAAGTTTTTGATTCAACAGGTCAAAAAGAAGTCTATTCATCTTTATTTTAAAAACTCTCCAAGTCATACTAGTGTAATCAGGCTTAAGAATCACCATTTTCAGAACTGAGCTCATAGCCAATTAAGCAGATCAGAAAGACTGTTTAACACAGAACTCAATTCCTAAAACAATATGCAGAAAAGTATGCTGAATTCTGAGATATTATCAAATTGATTAAAATAGGATTTCATCCATGGTATGTCTAATCACTAAAGTTTTAGTAATTTTATTTTCAAGAAATTTAAATAAACATGATATTGGACATTAGTTGGTTATCTCCCTAGCATCCATTTATCACTTCCTTTCAACAGTGAATGTACTCCTTTCCATCTCTTCTCTAATGTAGTTTGGAAAGTGACCCATTGCCCAACTCTAGGGCTTAAGCTGATCAGTGCAGCCCATCCCTGTGACTGGTTCGGGATGGGCATGTAACCTAGTGGGACACAAGAAGTTTCAAAGGGCAACTATGTGCAATCTGATTATGAAGTTGACACACAGAAGACAGAGTGTGGAGGCTAGAGGGTGGTGGAAGGAGCAGAAAGAGAGAAATCAGGACATCAGTGGTGCTATTTCAGTCACTGGATCAAGCCATGTCTGAAGAGAGGGCTACTCTCTAGAAGGTCCTTTACTGCTCAAGCCATTTTGAGTTAGTTTGCATTCACTTGAGACTGACTGAATCTTAACAGATGCAAATATTTACTCAATGTAATCTCTGGGCCTTCATAGGTAATTTCAGTTAATTAAATGAGGGTGTGGAATTTTCTACAAAGGGAACTTTTCATATTTTTACTACAATTTCACTGACACATTTTTGTGATTCTACTCCCCCTTTTTTTTAAGTTTTATTTTAGAGAGAGAGAGCGTGTAAGTGGAGGAGAGGGGCAGAAAGAGAGAGAGAAAATTTCAAGCAGTCTCCACACTTGTGGAGCCTGACATGGGGCTTGATCCCATGACCCTAGGATCATGATCTGAGCCAAAATCAAGAGTCGGACGCTCGACTGAGTTAGCCACCCAGGCACCCCTCCCTTAATTTTTTTTTGATGTCCAAATAATACACACTTAAATACTTGAAAAGGAAGCCAAAGACAATAAAAGATGAAAAGATCTGATGAAATACAGAAAACAGACAAAACTTAACCCAAAATACATTCCTCAACCCACTCATATCCACAATGTTTTTTAAAAAACATTTTCTATTCCAGTGGCTTTGAAATGTTAGTGTATTTAATGACCCCTTGGGGAATTTATTTAAAAGAAAAATTACTAGGGATTCTGTGATTACTAGTGATTTTGATTCAGTGATTCAGTGAATCTAGTATTGAGCCCCAGGAATTGACACTGTGAAGAAGTATTCCAGGAGATTATGACACAAATGACTATGAGAGTTCACAGTGAGAAATTCTGATTTTTTAACTGTAGGGAAAAATAAATACTGTATGTGAGCGGTAAACTTCTGCTTGCTTTATTTAACAGAATATTAAGACAGTTGTTTACTGGTGAATAGACTACTTTTATAAATCTACCTTGAAAAAAATTAATGGTCATATACAGGATCTAAGTAGAAGCCTATTCATCTAAAATCTAATTTTAATTTAAAATCTAATCAGATTTTAAATAGGAAATATTATATATTCAGAAAGAGGAGAGAAACTTAAAGGCAAAATCATTCATTTTATGAACTTTCTTCCAAAAAGGTAAGTTTATGTTACAAGCATAAATGTGAACTCATGTGAACTCATGAACACGTAAACTTAAAGCCTGCTATCAACATCCTCGGTTGTAAGCCACAGTGAACACTGTTGGTTTCCTACACAACAGTTATTCTCAATCTGTATAGTTTTAAAAAGCCTTTTCTTCTGTGATTGTTCCTTCTTTAGAATATTCCCTCTATTTAGAATGTATATACCTTATTAAATCTTCCTGAAAATACTAATCAGAATTAGTTTTTACTTTTCTTCTCATCTCTGCAATATGTACTCTTCCTGGAGGGTAAATTTTTGTTTATCCTGGGTTTCCTCTTTCCCGTTGGAGGCCTTCTTCGGAGTCTCCTGAGCTATGACTGTCTCTTCATATTTAAAAATGCATCACTAAAAAGCTGATAAAACGCTGTATACTTTTAAACACAGTTTGTTCACTGATTGGTAAAAAAAATGTGATTAGATGTGGACCAGGCAATTTCTCAGGGGAATCTCTAAATATCACTATGAGGTGGTCTTAGCTTGGAACCACTGAGTTTTCCAGAGAAGAAATCCATGATATTTACTGCCCGGATAAGTCACAAGCCTGGCACTATTCTTCATGCCAGAGAGAAATATAACTGCACTTTTTACTGGCTTGTAGTGGACTCTCACTTTTTTTTTTTTTTTTTTTTTTTTTTTTTGTGGACTCTCACTTTTAATCCCTAGACTCATGCTATCCTCTGCTGTACCCTGAAGTAAGTATGGTTCTGCAGATCAGATCAATTCTCTCCTTCTATATGCACTTTTCACTAGATTTCCTCCCTTCTGCTCAATCAGCTGCCAGCCTCCATCCACACTGCTTTCCAGAACCTGATTGCTCACATCTGCTGATGCCTTCATTCCAGTTCTGTTTGAGCTTGTGGGAATAAATGTCAATATGTGTGTGTGTGTGTGTGTGTGTGTGGTTATTTTTTTAACCAAGATACTATCATTTAAGTAAAGATTACAGGAAGAAGAGGAAAGAGACAAATGTGGTTAATCCACTATCTTTAACTCGAGGAATAAACTAACTATTCCTTGTATTTTCTTCTGGTACTGCCAGTTTAGACAAACTTGTTTAATATATACTAAGACTTGTCATACATTTAAGTTTTTTAAGTCCAATAATATTTTTATAAATTAAGAACCTGAAATCAGAAATTGTGATAACTGGACAAAGCTAAGTATTTAGGAAAGACTTTGCTATGCAAATTTATTATTTAAATAAGATTTAAAAGAGAATGTTTATCCCAAGAGAGCAAATTTTTTTATACTTAAAAGCAAAACTTTACTTATAAATTACTGATATGCAATTATAAATAATGTTAATCGTTAGATGATATTAATCATAGCAAATCTTTGTATGACATTTGGTTCACTATTATTCACTGCCCCTTGCTGTTGACATTACATGACTTGCTTTAGACCAGAGGTCAGCAAACTACATGCTCAAACTGAATGCTGCCTAGGGCCCATTTTTTTACAGCCAGCAGGCAAGGAATGGGTTTACATTTTTAAAAAGGCATTCTAAAAAAAGAGAGAGAGAAAGAGAGAATATGCAACAGAGGCCATTTGTGGCCTGTAAAACCTAAAAATAATGAACTCTCTAGCACTTTATAGATAGTTTGCTGACCCTTGCTTTAGACACAGAAATGTCAGTGGAGGTGGCATGTGTTAATTTTGGGCAGAAGCTTTAAGGAACAGGGATTAGTTTGCTACGTCCTCTGACAACCCACAAAGTTTCAGAGGTCTGGATCCCAGAGAGAAGACAAACGAAACAGAGCCATAACCAACCTACAATGGACACGCAGCAGCACAGTGAAAAAGAAACCTTTGTTGTTTATAAGCCATTAAAAGTTTCAGGGCTTCTGTCATCTCAGAATAACCTAGGCTAAACTGCCTCGTATGCTTTGCTGATGTCATATGAGTTATCCAACATGACTGAAAATAACGAAATTGCACTTATTGGAAGAATATTTATAGTTCAGACTTTTTTTTTACCTTTATTTTTGAGAGACAGAGACAGAGCACAAGTGGGGGAGGGGCAGAGATAGAAGGAGACCCAGAATTCGAAGCAGGCTCCAGGCTCCGAGCTGTCAGCACAGAGCCCGATACGGGGCTCAAACCCACGAACTGTGAGATCATGACCTGAAGTGAAGTTGGACGCTTAACTGACTGAGCCACCCAGGTGTCCCTATAATTCAGACTTTTAAATAATTATTCAAAAATATATTTCTAAAAAGTGGTACCTTTTTTTTAACGTTTATTCCTTTTTGAGACAGAGAGAGAGAGCATGAACGGGGCGGGGGGGGGGGGGGTTCAGAGAGAGAGGGAGACACAGAATTGGAAGCAGGCTCCAGGCTCTGAGCTGTTAGCACAGAGCCTGACGCAGGGCTCGAACCCACAGACTGTGAGATCATGACCCAAGCCGAAGTCGGACGCTCAACCAACTGAGCCACGCGGGCGCCCCTAAAAAGTTGTATCTTAAAAACATTCAAGGCCTGAATTAGATTTAGCGACTTGTATTGTTGGATTAAATGCTTTTTACACTGTTGGATTAAAGGACTTTTACCTTCCTCTTTTCCAGATTGCTAACATTCCTCCTCATTTGGAAACTTGAAAAATACAATATAATAATTTTTATTTATGGACTAGCACCAAATGAAGATTACTACTGACTTAGAACACTAAATTTATCCACACATGAATAACACGAAATAAACCAAATCACTTAACCGTATCAAGGTCCTACTTTGTGCTAGATGATGATTTCAGTTCTGTACATGGTTTCTCTCTTTTACTTGCCGCACATATTCTGAGGCAGCCATCATTGCTACTAGCCCCTTTTACGAACTAATGAATGAATGAGGCACAGAGGGGCTGAGTACTCACCTAAGAACACAAATCAGGATGAACTGGGGAACCAAGATGTGAGGCCAGGGACTGCAGAGCCTCTGGGCTCCCAACCTGGATGCTACACCAACCCACCCAAATACAAATGCACACTTTGTCTTGGATGTCTAACAATTTCGACATTAAAACTGTAGATTCCCACTACCCGGCAATTCTTTAGTCTTTTATGAAATATCACAAATGAGTTAGTATAGAGAAAAATTTTTTATAATGTGAATACAGCTTAAGGGATAATGCCAGGGGCACCTGGGTAGCTCAGTCTTAAGGTTAAGTACCTGACTTCAGCTTAGGTCATGATTTCACGGTTCATGAGTTTGAGCCCTGCATGGGGCTCTCTGCTGTCAGCATAGAATCCTCTTTGGATCTTCTGTCTCCCTCTCTCTAGTCCTCCAGCCCCCCTAAATAAATATTGAAAAAGGGACAATGCCGGCTTTCATTTTAAAGAAAAATATACCCCCAAATTAAGCTGACTAATATGAAAAATGTACTTATAATACAGGCTATTTTCCATGAACTAGATAATATCTTATTCTTTGAAAAATAAACCAAATTAAAGTTCAATTAGCTCACTCTATTTTTTATTGTAGATTATGGAAATAATATAATTTGATTATATATAAATTATATGCTTTGATGATATATCAGATAATTTAAAAATTATGTGTACCAAACTTATTAAGTCTTTAGTTCCTAATCAGCAATACCAGCTTTTTCTACTAGAAAACATGCAATTGGTACCATTCTAGTCACCAGCTGCCCAAAGTGACAGACTATAAGAGGACCACTGTAACTGCTTAACTGCTAGATAGATAGAGCTTATACGAACATTCTAGGTCTAAGACTAGACAAAGGAAAGATAAGACATTGTGTTTTTTGCAAGACAAGAGAGTATCTTATACAACGTTATTAATGGCAGAATGATTCATATTAAATTAAGGATAATCTATTTTATTTCAGGTTAACAACTAGCATTTCTGGTCTACAAAGGTTTTCACATAGTTCATCTCCTTTACTCATCCCAACCTTGTGAGGGAGTCAGGTCACATATTCCAGTCGTATCTCAGGCACTAGCATGTACACTATGGAGAATTAGGCTTTTCCCAAGAATAGCTTTGCATGCACAACCCTTAAAAATGTGCATTTCCCTTGAGCAGGAGCTTCCAGTAATGAATAAGCACATAACGTATGTGCAGGACTATGCTCATTTTCAGTGACAGAAATCATTTAAATACATCTGCCTAATAGGAACAGCATCAGGAACTGATATTCAGGCTTATCATGTACTATCAGTTTTTGACCAGAATTATTCTTTGCTCTGAGTAGAATTAAGTAAAATGTAACTGTCAAATGGATATTTTTTTTCTGGCTCCTAATAGGTCCCTACAGAGTCCACAAAACAAATGTAATGATTAGACTGAAAACTCACTAATAATAGATTTCCTTCAACTTTAATTTTTAAAAATTCATTTCTTCTGTCCTAGGCCTGCATTCAGTATTTAAAGTCGTATTCCACCATAAGAACATAGATGCATCAACTACAAAACTGCTTCTTTTCTACACTAAACTTCAAGTTTTCTGGTGAAAAAAACATTTTTGTAATTAGGATTTTTCAGCTCTCTTTAAATTCACACTCTATGCCTAAATAGGCATTACTCTGAAGGTAGCATTAAACTCTATCAACTTCAAAATAAATGTCACAGCAGATAAATCCACAGCTCTTTTGGGAGACGCATCTTCAATACTAATTCAGATGAAAAGACTATAAACAATATAATTACCACTGGTTGGTTTCTAAAATACATTCTGATAAAATACATTTTTATATCTACCATGTTTCAAAATTAGAACCATTTTAATAATTTTTCCAGTAAGAACCTACTATTTGAAATTATCTGTCAAGATTTTAAATGTGAAAATCTTAAAATTAAAGATTTGGGTTTTGAAACAGATTTGCCCACTGGATACTGCCCTGTTATTTAATATGAACATGATAGGGGAAAATGACTAAGAAGAAATTAAATGTTGCTTCTGTTTGCTATTTCTTTTATCTGTAAAAGGTAGGCCTCAAGAATCACCTCACTCAATGTTATTATTCATTAATTATCAGCCACCCACCACATGACCAATAAGCACAGCGGATATAACTATTCTATTATTGTGCAACAACCCAGGAAAAAGGGAATTGTTCATGGTAATGTAGTAAAGTGCACCTGTAAAGGAAAGTATGTATAGCTTCTGGTTGGTATTAGTGAAAAAGGCATGCATTCAGGGTGTCTAGCATCTAGACGCTCCAAATGAAAACTTTTTAAAAAATAATGGTCACTATTTATAATTTGAACTATTTATAATTTACAGGAACTTTCCAAATGTTCCTGTAAAGAACACTATTTTATCCCCTCTTGCTCTATTTAATGAACTTTAGAGTGTTCTTAATTATAGAATATGCTGTCCTCTTAAACCTAAATTTATCTGTCATAATCTTTCGTCCACTCTAAATTGATCAAATAGTACTGTCTTTCCATGAAGCATTTGTTAATTTCTCTCATTAGTAGTGCAAACAATTGAAATCAGTATGTTGGAAGAGTTAATTGCATAAGATAAAATACAGCAGAAAAGGAAAATAATACCTGTACTTTATGCTTATTTCTTCAATTTTCTGGCTCATTTTTGAAAAAAATAATACAAGAGCGAAGTACAGGCTGGTCCTCAGTAGTGTATCGTTTAGCACATGGAGGCTTCAACTCAATGAATCCTAGGTGAGTTGTTTGCTGTTCCCTACACTCGATATGCAGAACAGTTTTAGCTACTAAGATTCCATTTTTTCCCACTCAATTTTTCTGCATGTTCAAAATTTCTTGAGACGTAGGATCTAAACTTGACTTCTTTTGACCCTGTAAACTAAGAATCTGATTTAAACAAAAAGCTTCCTTTTATTTTCTAATTTAGATTCTCTTTCACTGAAAGATTTATCTAATAACAATACTTCCCAGACTAGAGCTATTCCTCTCTACTGATAATATATGCTTACCTACTCTGAATAACTGCCTCTAAATAGGTCTGTAACTATTTAGTTTTACACTAAAGTGAGCCATGACTCATACTGGTGTTATTGTCTAGGGAACTGAATTATACACAGGCAGCTTTCTCCTTCACGTAGTAATTTTTAACTGTGATCATTAGTTTATCATGAAGCTCTATTTTTAATTGCTTTAGGATTAAGGAGTGTAACGTACATTTTCTAAATGTAGATTCTTCACAATGGTAGTATGTGAATGTCGTGAATATGAAAACAGGTGAAGCTAAGTTTTGGAAGACACTTGCTAATAATACAGACTAAAGTATGATTCTTAGGAGGACACACATTTCAATTACAGAGTATAAGTAATAATTTACCTGTCTTAAAAATAACAGTCACAGTATAAATATCAAACTAAATTAATTCAATCTATTAACAAAAAGATAGGCTATTTTTGAGAGACAGGAATTTTAAGAATTATAGGTTCTAAAGTACCTAAAAGAAGATCATCATTTTAGTAAGTCATAAGGAAGTCTGAAAGACTGTGGCATTATACTCTTGAATGGGAAAGTACATAAGCATATGTGTCTCTAGTTGATTATTATTTAAAAATAAAACACTCTGTGATGTGTTCCTATTTAATTACCCTATGAGTATACTCACTGGATTCTAAATCATAAAAGATTCCTAACAGGGCTGTTTTGATACCTAGCAGGGAATAATGAAATAGACCTTAGTAAGAATTTTTAAATGATTAGGCTTACCTGAACATGTTGATGAATCAATTTAATAGGTATTCACTGAATACCTATGTTCTAGGTTCTACGAAAAGTAAGTATAACTAAAACCATACAAATCAAACACACACAGTCTCTATTCTTAAAGTATTTAAAATCTAGAAGGGCACAGAACAAGTTCAATAACAAGAAAACCTATGACTAGCCACAAAAACAAGCATCAGAGGCAACAAGTCAGAAACAATAGGTACCACATGTACCTACTCATCCATCCATCCATTCAACATTCATACAGCAATAACCACTACTAGATATTTGGTATACAAAGATAGATAAGATTGGGGCACGTGGGTGGCTCAGTCGGTTGAGCATCTGACTTTGGCTGAGGTCATGATCTCACGGTTTGTGAGTTTCAGCCCCACATTGGGCTCAC
Source organism: Neofelis nebulosa (assembly GCF_028018385.1). Taxonomy (NCBI): domain Eukaryota; kingdom Metazoa; phylum Chordata; class Mammalia; order Carnivora; family Felidae; genus Neofelis; species Neofelis nebulosa. The sequence goes on from NC_080796.1 coordinate 39,399,910, forward strand.
TGCTGTCAGTGCAGAGCCTGCTTTGGATGGATCCTCTGTCCCCCTCTCTCTCTCTGCCCCTCCTCCACTCATGCTCACCCTCTCTGTCTCTCTCAAAACTAAACATTTAAAAAACAAAGATAAGATCAACTAATTTAAATTTATATTAGAAACAACGTAACAAATTTCTATAAAGATGGGATTTCAATTAGACTTTATAGAAAATCTGAGATTTAAATAGATTCAAATTATAATTGGGTTTGACATTTCAGAGCAACCTAAATGAAGGCAAATCCCTGATGATATTGGCTACGTCTTTTACTTTAAGACATTATGTTCCTTGCGTTATGTTCCTCCTTTTCTGAATCTCTTCACTATGCCTTCTGGTACTCCTGATCTATGATAAACTCCTCCAGAACTTTAGGTTCTTCTGTGAACCCCCCAATGCTTTACTTCAACCAAAATCCAATTCTTCCCTGAGGATACATCATCCTCTGCAGACTTATCCATCCTGGTTATTCCCTCGTACCTGAAATGCCTTAGGGTCAAAAGCAAAGTTCTCCGCTGCTTTCTCAAACATTCTTCCTCTGAATTTATAGACAAGAATAACTATTTTTCTTTAAGGCTGATATCATCCTGTCTTCATAGATAGTCTGTCCTGGGCATTTCCTTTGCGTTCCTCGAGAACAATAATCTTTCATTCAATCTTCTTTTGTACTTTAATTTCTGCCAGGATCTTTTGTGACTCCAGTGTGCAGGTGGATAAGCCAGCCACCAAGAACCTGGCCTCTCCTGACCAACTTATCCATCTCCGGTGATTGTGCCTCTTATTCTATCGCAGATACTCACTCTGGACCATTGTCGTCCATCACTGAAATTAACTGAAAGCAGTCTCTTCTCTAACTACATTCCCCTGTCATTCCACACTTCTTCAACTCCTCCTGTCTCATCTGTTCCTTGATATCCTTGGGATTTTCAGTCCACCAGCCTTTCTCCTTCCACTGCCTGTCAGTCCCTTTCTAGCTTTACTTCCGTCTTTCTTCAACTGAGATTTCACGGTCCACAATTTAAACACATGTCTTAAAAATACTCTTAACATTTTTGCCTCTCATCATCCCAAATGTATCGGTTAATCCCCATTTTCAATTTGTTCCCTGATACTGTACATCATCACTGATTACATCGTTGGCATCAGTATTCAAAAAAAATTTTTTTAATGTTTTATTTATTTTTGAGAGGGGGAGAGAGAGACAAAGTGCGAGCAGGGGAGGGGCAGAGAGAGAGGGAGGCACAGAATCAGAAGCAGGCTCCAGGCTCTGAGCTGTCAGCACAGAGTCAGACACTTAATCGGATGAGCCACCCAGGCACCCCATTGGCATTAGTATTTAAGTGTGCCCATGTTTCTCCTAACCTCAAAAACATCTTTCCTAAAGTCCTCTTCCTTCCTACTTTCATAGCCAAATTTGGCTTAAAAGTTGTCCCCATGATTACCACTCTAGTTTGTATTCTGCCTACCCTCTACCCCATCCAAATTGGTCCCGCTAAGGCTACCCATTACCTGAATATCCTGAATTCAACGAGCAGTTAGTTTTCTTTTTCTTTTTCTTTTTAATGTTAATTTGTTTTTGAGAGAGACAGTGACAGAGAAACAGAGCATGGGCAGGGGAGAGGCAGAGAGAGAGGGAGACACAAACCCACAAAGTGGGCTCCAAGTTCCGCGCTGTCAGCACGAAGCCGGACACAGGGCTTGAACTCACGAACTGTGAGATAATGACCTGAGTTGAAGTCAGGTGCTCAACCAACTGAGCCACCCAGGAGCCCCTCAATGAGCAGTTTCAATACTTAGATTATTGGTTCCATTAGTAGCATTTGACAAAGTTAATCATTCCTTCCTTCATAACTGATTCTTGGCTCTTGGGATATTTTAGTATTTCTTTCTTCCTACCTTACCCCTCCTTTCTGCAGTCTTTAAGTCTAGGAGTTCCTGAGGATCTCCTTCCCTCAGAGACAAGCCCACCCACTCCCACGTCTACTTACTATAGATGCTATGCATTCACACAGAAATATGACATGGAGCCAGACTGAATGGAACACAGATGTCAAGGCACATGTTAAGCGCCCTCTATTGCTAAAGCTTAAGTTTCAACACACTTTCTGCGGTAGGAAGTCCAAATGAGCTCAGCTGGATTCTCTACTTAGGGTCTCAGGAGACTGAAATCAAAGTTTCAGCTGGGCTGGGCTATTATCTGGAGGCTCTGGCCAAGAATCTACTTCTAAGCTCATTCAAGGGGGTAGCTGAATTCAGTGCTTTGCAGCTATAGGACTGAAGTCCCCATTTCCTAGCTGGTCACACTGCATCCATTATGCTAGTTAAATAGTGTCTGTATAGGAAGGGTTGTGAGAGAAAGAACAAAGTCTCATTATTAATAAATCATTATAAAAAATCTAATATTATTAAGAAATCTAGTAGCTGAATGAGAAATACAACTGGAATTAAGAAAAGGGGAGAGGTGGGGTGCCTGGGTGGCTCAGTCGGTTGTGTGCCTGACTTTGGCTCAGGTCATAATTTCCCTGTCTGTGAATTCGAGCCCCGCATCGGGCTCTGTGCTGACAGCTCAGAGCCTGGAGTTTGCTTTGGATTCTGTGTCTCCCTCTCTCTCTGCCCCTTCCCTGTTCGTGCTCTGTCTCTCTCTCTCAAAAAAAAAAAAAAAAATTAAAAAAAGTTGGGGGGAGATGCCATTCCAGGCAACTGTTATACAGAGTAATATGGCGTTAAAGATGCAGGTGAAGAAAGTAGCTGGGGTTATATACCAGGAAAGAGTGCCATATGAACAAAGATGAGTATATGAGAAAAGTCCCAGTAAGAGGGGTACACCGGGGCAGGAAGGGTAACTGATAACATTCCAGCTGTTGAGTCTGGCTTCAGAGATGACTAAAACAACTAAATAATAAACCATATGGCTATTTCAACATTTGTCAGTCAGGGTTCTTATCTGAAAACACTGGAAGCTAACATTAAACGGAAGAGTGATTTATTAAGGGAATCAGGATGACTAGAGAATAGGCTTATGGGTACGCTTCTCAAGAACAAAAACTAAAAAACTACGCTGCAGAACTGGCCCGGTGAGGAAATTGTGCCACTGCTCCCCATGGACACTCATGTGCCAAGGTCTTTTCTCTCCTGCAACAGTCACTGTCAAGCACACATACTATTTCTGCACCAGCAAAGCTAATTCAGAATTGCTACGGACTCTGAGTATCAGATTCCTCCACCATCAGCCCATGCAAACATGATGTGAGTGCAGCCCCTGCTTCTCTGTTCAGTCTGTACTGAGGTTTCCTGGACACGAATAGGACTGCAGCGCCTCGCGAGCGTGGCTCTGCCCGAGCTACCAGTCAGGCTGGGAAAGTGAACTTGCCCTCAGGGAGGTGGGACTATTAGTTGGGACTTTCTCAGACATTAGAAGACAGTTGAAAATATATGGAGGAGTGAGAAATCATAATAAATATCCAAACAAAATGTCATATATTTAGCACACCAAATGCATCTAAATTCCACCCATTTCTGTTCTTACCTAATGCCTTTCCCAAAATATATTAGTAGAATCATAATATCAGAGATAGATGGGACATTTGGTTTAATTCCCTCATTTTACTATTAAGAAACCTGATGCCCAAAGTGATTAGATAATTTATCCAAAGTTACAGCCACAGCTAGTTAGTACAAAGGACTCATGCTTTTCAACTCTGTATGTTTTCTATCATTCAGTGATCAAACCGAATCTTTATCTTAAAGTTCAACTTAAATTCTACCCTCAGGGAAACTCAGGGTTTAGTTCTCAGTCATCCGGTGATAGTGATCATTTTTTCTCTCAATATACTGATTTGATCAGTTCCTGAATATAAAGTTAAATTTTCCATTGTAGAATTCTGTTTTTCTATTATTACCCATGAAAGTAAACTGTTATTAAACTGCAAATATGTTTAATCATAGTATATCAATTTTTGAATATCTTAAAACTGTCCTTTACCTAAAGGCTAATTAATATTCTTGCAACGACATCAAGCAATTATTCAAAAGCTACAAGAATAAATTGTTTAATTATGACAACTTCTCACTCATTTATTATTACATCTTATAAAATTAAAGCTAAAATCACCCATGTAATCTATAATCACATGATTTTTCTATACGGTTAGTATCAAAACTTAAGCAAAGAGAACATAAACACCGTAGCACATACAGAACACATACATTCTAGGAGTATTTTATTGTTATGACAAGACAACTGATAGAATTATGAGTCTTGACCTCAAAATTGTGGTGTGCTAAATTGTTTTTGGCACAGAAGCCAAAATATTTTGGATTTGGAGAAGGTGGAACGGGAAAGATGGAAAGAGAGAGGAACAATTAAACACAGGCAGTAAATCTGAAAAGGGTGGCAGTGTAGAGAAAAAATTCTCCCAGAGCAATGGACAGTTCTAGTCAGATTCTTAGAAGCTATTTGTCTAGCACTTTTTTCTTTTTGGGAACATGCTTCAGAAATTTACTATACTGGTTGTCAGAAATATAGAATCAAGGACTACAAGCCCCTACATGTTATGTAGGTATATACAGAAATAATTTAGTTGGACCAGAGATGAAACCATATTATTTTCTGTTGCTTCATTTTGTTTGTGAAATGAATATAATTAACACAGAGTTGGAAATGGATCATTTGAAGTAAATAAATACAAAATACATACCTCATGATGATACGGTCATTCTCTTCCAATTTAAATCAGGTATATTTCTCTATAAGAATGTGTTTTCACAGATTAACTAGTCATCACTCAGACCAAATCATGAAAAAGTTTACAATCCTATTAAGAACTGCCAAATATTCAATTTTATAAAAAACTGCTTTTTCCAACTCTGAAATACTGCCTGGACTTCTTTTCTCTCTCCTCTGATAAACTGCTGATATTATATTTTTAAAAGGGATATTTCCCCACAGTGGTAATTCTGCAATTTAAAATTGTAACAAGTTATCAATAAAGGCTAAACAGTATCCTACAAACCTGAAGGGATATACTATACTTACTACGGCCTTTGGTTTTAAAAATGTTGAAATCATCCAGCTGAAATGGTATGGTGAAAAAAAAATCTAATGTGAATGAGGGTCCTATAAGATCAAATGCTTCCTGGTATAAATTCTCTGATCTTGAACATATGCTTACACCCTTTAAAAGCTTAAAAACAACCCTCAAATATTATACCTTTATTTAAAAATAAATATCCATTCTAAAATCTCTGTATTTATATTATAAAAATGCTTTTAATTCAATATAGTAGAGAGGAATAAATACAATTTGTAATTTACACTTACAGCATATCACAGATTTTCTCATAATCTAAATAACTATGTGACATACTGTATCTCTGGTTTAAAGAAGCAGGTCAACTCTCCTGTGATTTGCAATGTCTTGCGGGAATTTAGTTAAAAATATGGAGGGAGAGAGGGAGAGAGACTTATATGTGATCAGAACCTGGAGCAAAAAAGGGAAAAGGGATAATAGCTCATAGACGAAAGTGAAGTATTCTCCCCAAACTACTGCAAAACATTTGTTTAGAAAGGGTACAGAGTATAACAAGGCCAGATTTTCTTTTGAACCTTTAAAAATAATTTCATAGCAGTTCTGGAAAGATAATTAGCCATGACCTGGGCAGCAGTACATATTCTATAAAAGCAAATGATTTCTGTGGCATATTAAATAAGATACGGGGCTAGATCTTACTGTACCACTTAGTTTTAACCTGGAAAAGAAACAATAAAATCTGCATGGAGTTCGTTTGATGTCATAATCAATCATCTAATAAATATTTAACACAGGAACAAATGTGTAAGACATTGGACTGGACTCTGTGAAGGACTAAACAAAATACATAAGTCACATATAATCTTCAAGGGCAACTTTTCTAGAATGAGAAAAAATTAGACCTACCTATCCAGGGCTTAGAAATTTTGTAAAGGCATGATTATTGCATTTAAAAAAGACTGAAAAAGTGGCTGGACTGATAATGGATTTTAAAAACTCTCTACGTTATATATCACGACATAAAGCATAGTCAGGCTATTTGATCAGATACTCACAGAATGATTGTAAGAAGGTTCCAATATCACAGGTAGTGACATTTTCCCTTGAAGATTCAATTTCGTCAAATAAAAAATCTTTTCCCCCACAATCTTTTCCTTTTTCATACGGTGTACACCATACAGTCTAAACCGAACTGCGTAATTTCCAATCATCTCAGATTCAACATGATTGAACTTGAATGTCTCTGTGAAGACAGGGCATGGTCCTCTCTGGATGCTGGTTTTTGCTCTCTGCTTCTTTATAGGTAGAAGAACAAGGTGTACTTGCCATGAGTTGCCACCTGTCCTGTTATATGTTGGGATATCGGTGACAGCTGTCACTGTTACCAGAAGCTTCTGTTCTTGTGAGTCATAGTCAAAAGTCACATCCAGTGTGCCATATTTAGCTTCTGGCTCAGGATCAAAAGGTTTGGGAAGCTGTGAAGATGATCCTTGAGCTGACATATCCTAAGAAAAGCAAATTTAAATGTTTTCAGTTTTTAACTCTAGTATTTAATCGAGCATGTAAATAAACATCTGATACTGCTTTAGGAGGAGGATGTGAAAACTGTCACAAAGAAGGTAATAATAAGAATAATAAGTAATAGTCAACTACGATCAAAAGCTACTCCACAAGGTCAGAGGAGTAAACGTGGTAGGTTAAACTCAAAAGCTTATCATAATACAAAGAATTTAGTATTCCCCATCACAATTTTGAGAAAGTTGGATATATGTTTTTATAATTAAAAATACATGCTTCAAGATGTATCTCTCTTCCTTTCGTAGGAAACTACTAAATTGCACTTTCAACATTATAAACAATGCAACTGACAGCTCAATATTAGGCTGGATAGAAAGATAATGAATACAAGCATAATGCCATTGAAAAATTTGGTCCCTTTTGGAAAGTTTGTTCTAAAACACCCCATCTGTAACAGAGTGTAAGCACCTTGAGGCTTGGAAATCAAGGGAAATGGGAAATATGAAAGTATAAATACAGAGGCCTCAAAAATACTTGTGGCCAAATACTTATTTTCCATAACACATACATTATTTACACTTTAATTTTTAACCTCAATTTAAAAGTACGTATTATTTTCTGAGGTTACTTACTGTTGAAAATCGCTGACTACACATTTCAAAACTTCCAGAAAGACCAAAACTGTACATTTTAATGATGAGGCTGGAAGAAGCTGTACCTGTTTTACCCAGAATTGTCTCAAATTCCTGCCAGCCTAAGTCCCTGGAATGTAACAAAAGGGTTGGCTACTTACCGACTGTGCCAAACCCAGGTCTCTGATCTTTCAACGACACCACTTTGTCCCTTCAAGCATTTTAACAAGTCTTAAACATCTTAAAATGATGGACATTTTAAAATGTGGACCAATTTTATAATTTTCTGCTTCTGAACATGTCCTTGGTGCCTACGGTAGCAGCCACTCCTACTAGTCCCATTCTTCCTTTTTGCATTTCTGAGAAGGGCTACCAGAGTTGAGGCAGAAACACACTGTCCCACAAGAGACCGCCCTTCAAAACTTTCCTTGTGGCCGCTATGCTCATGAGACTTGGCTTTGGTCAGTGGGAGGCAAGCAGGGTTATGTCTGAAACATCCAGATTAGGTTTATAGAGGAAATTACTTGACCTTCACTCTCTTTTTTTCTCAGGCTTCCCACCAGCAGATACGCAGGTAGGATGGGTGGCGCTGCTTGGACCATGTGGACTAAGACAAATACTCCAGGGGACAGCAGAGTGACAAAAAAACAACCTTCCGCCCTGCCCGCCACCCCCCCCCCCCGCCACCCCCGCCGCAAGCCTCTGAATGATGTAGAGCGAAGCCACCTACTCCCCTAGACTGTCGTTAAATGAAAGACAATCTTTTGTGGTTTTTAGCCATCATATTGGTCTCTTGTTAAAGCAGCTGAACACAAACTCTAACTGTTGTACTAACCATGTGCCAGGCTGTATTTTAGTTGGGGAAGACTCAGCAGAGAACCAAAAATACTCAGGCCTTTTACATATAAATCTTACATGTCTACCTATGGGTGACCCTGCTTGGTACCATGTATGAAAAAAAAAGAAGAAATGAAGAACAACACTTAGGGAGAGGGAACAGACTCTTAGAGAAGGATTCGGCTTTTTTTTTTTTTTTAAATGGAATATGATGAAATCAGGATAAACATATTCTTATTCTGTCAAAAAAAACCTGACAATCTAGAGCAAAATGTTTTAACGCATGCCAGTTCATAATTGGCAATCAAAGATGATTAATTACATGGCTTTGATTTTTCAATGAAATACTTTCTAAAATAGTATCATAATAGCTAAGATTTACAAGGCAGTAAAAAATTTCATAACGTCCCGGAGAGGGTTAAAAGGGTGGACCTTTATAGACAAAAATTACTATTTGTGTTCTCTAAACAGGCTACTAGAAAATAATCCCTCCTTTCAAGGTGTCTACATTTGAATGACTGTCAGCTAGTAACAGGTCATCAGCAGAGTTTTTGACCTTCTTGCCAGGGAACCCTCACTGGAACCCTCACTCCTATCCCAGTTCAGTTGTGCGTGTAGATGGGCACTAACATAGCTATGCCCTGAATTAAACGAAGAGGAAAGTAAGACTTTTCTACTTGATAAATAGTATCTATTAAAGGAACAGTAGAAAGCAAAATAAATTTGAAAAACACAAGAGTAGACTTTATACTAACAGAGGCTATAAAAGCATCTAGATATTGATACAACATGCACTTGCTGTAGAGTCTGAATATATTCAATTCTGCTACAGAGACACAAAAACAAGCAGGATAGAAGAGACTAAGTGTCAACAGACAGCAAGCTGGCAGCTTCTGAAATATGGGCAAAACTCAACGCCTGTGTTAACTATAAATAATGAATAAGGAAGTAATCTGAGAGGCAAAATTCAGAAGATACAGTAAATACAGATAGTAACTAAATTAATAACTTGGAAGATATGCCAAAGACAGACATAATGAATCAAAAATATAATAGAACAAATGAGTACTGCCTAAAGGAAGGAATGCAAGGCCCAAGCCATGATCATGTCACCTCTGAGCTAAAGCTCTGTCACCCATGTGTTCCTTAATGGAAATAGAACCTAGGTTGATTTAGTAGGCTAATTGGCAACTTTTACTGATGACAGGAGTAATTGTCCCTGCATCTCTCCCAGAAAACAAGTATATGTTTTTGGCCCCTGGCACTGTTGTTTACATCTCAACTCTTGGGGTGCCTGGCTGGCTCAGCTGGTGGAGTATACAAGTCCTGATCTGGCGGTTGTGAGTACAAGCTCCACGCTAGGTGTACAGATTACTTTAAAAAAAAAACAAAAACAAAAAAACTCAACTCTTGTCCCTGTTACTACAACCATATATAGGGAACACTGATGGGGCAGAAAGAGTGACATAGGACACTTGGGCATTACTTAAACCAAGGCTTATATATAGTGTATTCCTACCACCTGTACCTACTGGCATCCTATTCTAAGTGTGTTAACCTACCTCACCTTGCTCCTCTTCTTACATTATATTTGAAATAGGTTAAGACTCCTAAAAACTGAGAATAAACCGAGGGTTGATGGGGGGTGGGAGGGAGCGGACGGTGGGTAATGGGCACTGAGGAGGGTACCTGTTGGGATGAGCACTGGGTGTTGTATGGAAACCAATTTGACAATAAATTTCATAATTAAAAAAAAAAGAAAAAAAAAAGAAATAGGTTAAAACACATGTGCATACACACACACACACACACACACACACACACACACACGTGATCTGAGCATCTGAATTTGGTCCATGAGTTCTCTGAAACAGCTTGCCTGGTAGGGTACCAGGCAAGGGAGGGTACCATGTCAATGATCAAAGTAATTTCCCACACAACGATTTAGGTCAAGAAGGGCAACAGAATATAGTTGTTAAGAGCACTGCTTTTGCAGTCAGACAGACCTGGGTTTGCATTACAGCTCTACCATCTAGTAGGTGCTTGTATGTGGGCAAACTGCTTAACTCTCTGAGTCTTAATATTTTCATTTGTAAAATGGAAATAACTTCCTGAAGATGAGGTTGCTAAAATTAACTGAGCTGACTATAAAGCTTATAGCCAAATTTCTGGCACAACTGTTGACTGCTACTGTTATTGTTAACTCCACAATCCAGGCTCCTCCATTAACTTGTTGGCTATCTATCCGGTGTGTAAACCTACAAAACAGTGGTCTCAAATTTGTTCGTGCACAGAGCACAAAGAAATAGTCTTTGTGGAAAACCATGAAATACGGACGTGTTAAACGTAAAATTCCAATGTGGAATTTTCTTCTCAATTAGATACTATATTAGAATACTAGAAATAGTAGAAACATAGTGACAGATAGCACGTGTTTTTAGAAATTATGTAAGAAAAACTTAAAATTGTGGGAATTCTGTTCATGGCTCTACTTTCATTATTTAATTTTGGCAGAATATGGAATTCACCTAGTGAGAACACTGACATAACTAGAGTACTACTATGAAGTGCTGTTTGGGACAAAAGTTGTAAAAGGCCGCAACCTAAAGGAAACTAAGTCCTAAAAGTACATAGTACCTAATGGAAACCTCAAATTACTATTGCAGTGTTCATCATTGTTGAAAGATTAAAACAAATCCTTTTAAGAACATGGAAAGACTTCAAGAGCTCAACACATGTATTTTTGTTGTCATTTTCACTTTCTTGCTTCAAAATAGGAAATAACTTAAAACACAACCAACAACTCTGAGTGATGCCATGAATCCAAATGTTGTTAATAAAGCTGAGCATCACTCTCCCTTCCATATTCCATCACATAAAAATGCAAAAACATCATTTTTGAAAAACCTATAAAACATCAGTGAGCAACCTCCCAGAAGTAAAAATATCCAAACTAAAAGAAGTTTAAAAATAAAAAACACATAATAGGAGCCTCAAGATGGAAGAAACAGGTAATTCCAGAATGTTTGGTATACAATGTTAAAATAAAAAAGACCTATCTTGAGGTGGAAACCTGGGGAAGACAATTTTTCAGTATCTTGTGTATTGCTCTCATTTTTAGCTACGCATCCTCCTTTTGGGGAAAAGGGGGTGGGGTGGGTGAAGGATGGTCGAGACAGTCCTGACATGTCTGCTGGATCAAGATTAGATCAAGGAGAACACGGGTACCTTAAGCCACAAAGGACAAGGATAGTGATGAAACCGTCTTACCAAGAGAAGCACAGGATTATTATCCTCCAATAACGTCCATTTAAAAAACTCTATGTGCTTTTTTACTTACTTCTGGGCTCAGGACTGCAGTGCTGTCACTTGGAACGTCTTCTTCATATCCTTTATTATGAAAACTTTCTATTTCGTGACCTGTGCTTCCTTCACTTGGGCACTTGTTATATGAGCATCGTGGACTGTTGCTGCAGTGGGAAAATTCACATTTACTGTCCCCAATTTCTGAGGGCGTACATGAGAGATGGGGAGAACCACTGTCATCCTGATATGGTGGTGGCTGCAATTCATCCAGTGGGGGTGTTCTTCTCATTCTCTGAATGCAGTTTCCTGACAATGATTAAGAATCTGGTCACTGTTTCCAATTAGCCTCAACATGCAGTACCGTCCACAATAACTGTAAATAACTTAAAAAAAAACTGGATTAAAAAATCTGTGGCAACATAACTGTTAGATTCACTCATGAGTTTCCTCCTTCCCTAATTGAGAGACAGAGAAATAAAATAGCCTGGTTTTCCACTCCTCTCCTCCTGCATAATAAGATTAGGAAAGATAAAAGTCATATTCTCGGAGAGATGCTGTCATGTACCATAAAAATGGGAGAGCGAAAAATATTAGTGCAATAGCTTATTTACTTAGTTCTTTCTTTCCAAACAGTCTGGAAGCATACACATTTTACCTACTCCCCTATGACGAGTGGCTCCTCTAGTCACAACAGGTGAGAATATGGTGGGTACAACAAATATAAGACATCATTTATTTTCTCCAATGACTGAGATTAACTTAAACTGGCATTTAGCTCGGAACTATTCTTCCACATCCACCCTAGATCCAGAATCCTAAATTGAGGTGCACGGTGAATCTAGGCCTAATCCCTAACACTGAACAGAGACTTAAAACTGCATTTCAGCCTGTCTCAACTACCCAGCGGCCACTCACTGCCCCACTGCACCATGTGTCCCTAACTCCTTCCAAAGTTCAGCTCTACCTTGTCTATAGCGCGCATTGCTACCTGCAGCAATTCATTTCGAACCATATTTTCTTTCAGCCTTAAATTATCCTTTTAATTTTTACCTCAATGATCTCCATAACCCAGAATAAATACGTCTCTGAACAGGATGCAGGTGGGGGGAGGTGGATGATTTAAAAAAAAAAAAAAAAAAAAAAGTTGAGTACATAATTTAAGAACAGCTAAGTCTCAGCTAAATCCTGAATGCAATATCAGATATTAAATTTAAACACTGCTCATTTTTTCTTTTAATGGACTGTGAATCTCTGTTCTCAAAAGGGACCCTGAGAGGAGGTATTTTGTATTGTAATTCTTATAATGGAGTTCAGTTCAAATGTTCAATAGGTTTTCTGTTCTTCCTAAGACAGAAAAACTTTACATAAGAAAAACAAAACTCATTTAAAAATTTCCACAATGCCTGGTTCAAATTAAAATTTGCATGAACTTAGCACAAATTTACATATTTATAGCTCAGAAGCCCAAATTTTAGAAAAAGAAAACTAAATGTCCTACCTAGTGAGTCTAACATTTAGTTGATAAAGCATAAGCAAAAAATAAACAAGTTACTGAACTAACATATTTGAAACTAAATTTGAGAAAGGAAGATAAAGTTGATACACTGCACTTAGCAGCAAATAAAACACAACACCCCAGGTTTCAGAGAGGGGTTTCCAGGAAACCTTTGGTTTTCCTGATAAAAGCAGGCCCACTCAACTGGCATGCTCTTTTTGTCCACTGGCCTTTCTCCTTCCTCTTCCTTGGACGCGCTGCAGCCATTTTGTAACCATGAAGCAACAAGCGTGACAATGAAAGCTAAGGATGGAGAAGCAGACAAATAGAACATATCAGGGTAACTGAAACATCACTAAGTAGCTATGTCCAAACTTCTTGAAGCCTGAAACAAATCCTGCTAGGTTAAAAAGTACAACAGCAAGACATTGATAGTTGGATATCCTGTGGTTTCCAAATATATTCTCTACTGACAGTTTTTAAATTATTTAACCAATGTCTCCCCTCATTAAAGATGTATATTTAATCAGTCACTGCATTATAAATTAAATGGTAATATCTAGTATTTACTGTAACATAAAATCAATTAAAAATTTCCCAGTGTTGTGGTTTCAGGAGTCAGAATACCGTCTTTTCCTTTATCTTTACCTATATATATGTTTTTTAAAAGAGAGGTGATCTTTCTCAGATCTCAGACCTCAAATTGCTCAGCACATAGTCCCACGGATAGCACTGACAGAACTAGGTACATATCTAGTCCTGAACCCATCTCAGGGGAATGGGATTGCCATAATTCACTCAGATTAATCAGAAGCCATCAGAGTGAAGGTGGAGATGGAGTCAGCTTCAATGTCCACACCTACGTGGAAGAGAATAGGTGCCACCCTCCCAGAAAAAAGAGAAAGGACTCAAATAAATAAAATTAGATATGAAAAAGGAGACATTACAACAGATATAACAGATACAAAGGATCATATAAGATTAACAGGAACAATTATGTGCTAATAAATGGGACAACCTAGAAGACACAGATAAAGTCCTAGAAACATACCAGCTACCAGGAATGAATCATGAATATAAAATCTGAACAGACAAATAACCAGTCAGTAATCAAAAACCTCCCGGGGTGCCTGGGTGGCTCAGTCAGTTAAGCATCTGACTCTTGATTTCAGCTCAGGTCAAGATCTCATGGTCGTGAGACCGGGTTCCAGTGGGCATGAGCCTAATTAATATTCTCTCTCCCTCTGTCCTTTCCCCAGTCTTTCTGTCTCTAATAAAACAAAACAAAGCAAAACAATGACAACAACAAAGAAATCTCCCAAAAAACAAAAGTTCAGGACCAGATGGCTTCACTGGTGAAGTCACCAAAACTTAAAGAAAAATTAATACTAACTCTTCTCAAAATGTTACAAAAAAATAGAAGAGGAGGGAACACTTCCAAACTCATTTTACCAGGTCAGCATTACCTTGATACCAAAGCCAGACAAAGACACCACAAGAAAATTACAGGTCAATATCTCTAATAAACACAGGTGCAAAAATTCTCAACCAAGTATCAGCAAGCCAAATTTAACAATACATTAAAAGCATCATACAGCATGATAGATTGGGATCTACTCCAGGGATTTAAGGGTGGTTCAATATCTGCAAATCAATGTAATACAACACATTAACAAAACAAAGGATAAAAATCATAGGATCATCTCAGTAGATGTAAAAAAAGCATTTGACAAAATTCAACATCTATTCATGACAAAAACTCTCAAGAAACTGAGTACAGAAAGAACATTAGTCAACACAATAAAGGCCACATATGACAAACCCACAGCTAACAGTATATTCAATAATGAAAAGCCGAAAGCTTCTTCTCTAAGATAAGGAACAAGACATGGATCTGACTCTTACCACTTTTATTTAATATAGTTTTGGAAATCCCAGCCAGAGAAAGAAAAGAAATAAAAGGCATCTAAATTGGAAGAGAAGTAAAACTATCTCTACTTCCAGATGATGATATTATATAGATAAAAAACTGAAAGAATCCACCAAAAAACTGTTAGAATAAGTGAATTTGGGGGCACATGGGTGGCTCAGACTGAGATTAAGCATCCAACTTCGGTTCAGGTGATGATCTCACAGTTCCTGAGTTCAAGCCTCATGTTGGGCTCTGTGCTGACAGCTCAGAGCCTGGAGACTGCTTCGGATCCTGTGTCTCCCTCTCTCTCTGCCCCTCCCCTGCTCATGCTCTCTCTGTCTCTCTCTCTCTCAAAAATAAATAAACATAAAAAAAGCGAGTTCAGTAAAATTGCAGGATGCATATCAATATAAGAAATCAGCTCCATTTCTACATATTAACAACAAAGTATCAGAAAAGAATTTTTTTTAATTCCATTTACAGTTGCTTCAAAAAGAACACAATACCTAGGAATAAATTTATCCAAGGAGATGAAAGATGTACCTGTACACTAAAAACTACAAGATACTGATGAAAGAAACTGAAAAAGACACAAAATAAATGGGAAGATATTTTATACTCATAGGTTGGCAGAAATAATACTGTTAAAATGTCCATAAATTGGGATGAGCACTGGGTGCTGTATGTAAGTGATGAATCACGGGAATCTACTCCCGAAGCCAAGAGCACACTGTATACGCTGTATGTTAGCTAACAATAAATTATATGAAAGAAAGAAAGAAAGAAAGAAAGAAAGAAAGAAAGAAAGAAAGAAAGATTCAAAGTGACCCTCTATCAAAATTCCACTGGCATTTTTCACAGAAATAGAAAAAAACAATCCTAAACTTTGTATGGAACCATAGAAGACTCCAAAGCCAAAGCAATCTTGGAAAAGAAAAACAAAGTTGGAGGTATCACACTTTCTGATTTCAAATTATATTACAAAGCTATAGTAATCAAAAGAGTATGGCATTGGCATAAAAACAGACACACAGATCAACAGAACAGAGAACCCAGAAATAAACCCACACATACAGTAAATTAATTTATGACAAAACAGCCAAGAATACACATGGGAGATGATAGTCTGTTTAATAAATGATGATGGGAAAACTGGACAGTCACATGTGAAAGAATGAAACTGTATCATTATCTCACATCACACACAAAAATCAACTCAAAATAAAGACTTGAACATAAAGCTTGAAACTATAAATCTTAAAAGAAAACATAAGGAATAAGTTCCTTAAAACAGTCTTGACAAGATTTTGCCTTTGCTAGAAGCAAAGGCAACAAAAGCAATAAATAAGTGGGACTATATCAAAATAAAAAGCTTCTGCATAGAAATCCATCAAAAAAATTATAGGCAATCTATGGGATAGGAGAAAATATTTAGAAATCATATACTCAATATTTAAAGAACTCATACAATTTAACAGCAAAATGACAATCTGATTTAAAAATGGGCTGAGAAGGGGTGCCTGGGTGGCTCAGTTAGTTAAGTGTCTGACTTCAACTCAGGTCATGCTCTTGCAGTCCTGAGTTTGAGCCCCGCGTTGGGCTCTGTGCTGACAGCTCAGAGCCTAGGGTCTGCTTCAGATTCTGTGCTTCCCTTCTCTCTGCCCCGCCCCTGCTCATGCTCTCTTTCTCTCTCAAAAATAAATACTAAAAAAAAAAAAAAAAAAAAAAAAAAAAATGGGCTGAGGAACTAGACATTTGTTTCAAAGAAAACATCCAAATGGCCAATAGGTACATGAAAAGGTGGTCAACATCACTATCATCAGGGAAATGCAAATCAAAAGCATAATGAGATATTTCACACCTGTTAGAATGTCCAATAACAAAAAGAATGCATAACAAATGCTGGAATAGGATGTGGAGAAAAAGGGACCCTTGTGTCCTTTGGGTGGGAATGTAAACTGGTAAAACCACCATGGAAAAACAGTACAGAGATTCCTCAAAAAATTAAGAATAGAATTACCATAAGATCAAGCAATTCCACTCCTGGGTATTTATCTGAAGAAAATGAAATCACTATCGCAAAAACATATCTGCACTCCATGTTCCCTGCAGGATTCTTTATAATAGCCAAGACAGGCAAACAACCTAAGGGTCCATCAATGGACGAATGGATAAAGAAAATGTGGTACACACACACACACACACACACACAGGACTATTATTCAGCCAGAAAAAAGAAGAAAATCTTGCCATGTGACAACACAAATGGACCTTGAGGGCATTACACTAAGTGGAATAGTCAGAAGGAGAAAGAAAAATACTGTATGATGTTACTTATAAGTGAAATCTACAAAATCTGAACTCATAGATATGGAGAACAGATTGGTCATTGCTAGAGGTGAGGGTGGGGAGTGGAAGAAATGTGTGAAGGTGGTCAAAAGGTACAAACTTCCAGTTAAAAGATAAATAAATCCTGGATGCAACATACAGCATGATGACAGTTAACAATAATGTACTGTAGATTTAAAAATTGCTAAAAGAATAGATCTTAAAAGTTCTTATTAGGAAAAAAATGTTTAACTATGTGAGGTGACTGATGTTAACTAAACTTACTGTGGTAAATCATTTTGCAATAAATACATGTATCACATCCTATGTTGTGCTAATACCTTAGACTAATACAATGTTATGTATCAATTATATCTCAGTAAAATTGGAAAAAGAAAAGAATGACTAAACACTTCCCTTACAAAAGCTTATACACTAATTGAGAGTATAAAAATATATATACACATGAAACAAAAGGAAAAGAAACAAACCAAAAAGAGTATATGCCTAAAGCATACAGGGTGCAGGGAGGAAGATAAAGGACGTTGGCTAGAAAAAACCCGCATGATCAAATCCTTGTCTTCCTTATCCTTCAATCTGATTTCATATTCATCTTGATTAAAACATCTTCTCTGTGGTCTTTCTTCTTCAACAGCTGCTTCACTATATTAATCCTTGTCTGAACTTCCTTCTCATGTGACCAACACAATCTAATTTCTGTCCGGTAATAATCTAATACCTTACTTCCATCAGGTCCCAGTTTAGATGTCAGCCAACCAGGATATATTTACATAGCTGAGCTCTAGTCATCTGGCTCTTGTTGACATTTAGTGTAACTGCTCTCCAGGGACTAAAGCACTAGTTACCCAAAAGACACTTAGTGATATTTAAAGATGCTAAGTAGGTTCCATGAGGAGACTTCACTAGTGTTTCTGATTTGAGAGAAACAATTTTAAAGCTGTGAAATTTGGAATATACATATTGGAATATATAAATTATATATATAATTTACATATTATTTATGTATTTTTATTTTCATGTAATTATAAAATATTACCTAAATCCTCAAAGTTTTGAAAACAATAATACCATACTTTTTACTTTTCACTTTACTTTTGCATTTTACTTTACAAAGTGAAAGAACACCGAAATGTACCTGGAATAGTTATTTCATTAAAAAAATTTTTTTTAAAGTGTTTATTCTTATTTTTGAGAGAGAGAGACACAGAGGGTGAGCAGGGCAGGGGCAGAGAGAGGAGACACAGAATCTGAAGCAGGCTCTAGGCTCTGAGCTGTCAGCACAAAGCCCAAAGCAAGGCTTGAACTCATGAACCGTGAGATAGTAACCTGAGCCGAAGTCGGATGCTTACCCATCTGAGCCACCCAGGCACCCCAGATATTTCATTTTTAAAAATGCAGTTATGAAGATTTTTCCTCTTTCAAACTTTTGCAACAATATATTCTTTCTCTAATTGGCAACTACTTCTTATAGTCTACACAGTATAATAACTAAGAGTTGGCTAAAATTTAACTGATACTGGAAAATTTTTAAGACAAACGTTTTATAAAATAACATAATTTATACTACAGTTGTTAAATTACACTGTAAACATCCAACCTTAAGAGGAAGTTTCTAGTGGAACTGCCAAACACCAAAATGATGATACCCTGTTATTACTTTCCCCCTTGTTTTACAACCTAACTCCCCACCCTATTTTGTGGAAATGATATATCCATAAAAGGGTTCATGCATGGATATATTTAAAGCAATTTCATTTACCATCTGCATATTGTAGAGCACTTACAAAACAAGACAAGGTCTCTTCCTACCTTAAAAAAACAAAACAAAAAACAAAAAAACAAACAAACAAAAACAACCAGGAGTCTCAACAGGATAAGAAGGTTCCCGATGGCGATGCCTGGCATGGGGCAACAAAGCCCAAAAGGGTGAAGAGTGTGTCTACACTGAAGGAAAAAGGAGTCAAAATCAGAGTAGGATCCAAGCCATGGTGGGTGGGTGGGTGGGTGGGGGGCGGGGACAGGCGTGGGCTGTGAAAGCCTAAGAGGAAATCCACACAGAGGCATACCTGGTGAAAGAGGAAGGCATCAGCATAGACAGTTGGCCTGACACAGGAAATCCATGAGTATCCATGAGTGAAGGTCACCCGGAGTGTGGTGTCAGAGCCCAAGTGGGGTGAGGAAGACAACTACATGGGGACAAGGGGGAGTCCTAGAGCATAGTGTCAGACTCCAAGCAAGAAGCCAGAGCCAGAGCTCATAGGGTGATGAGGCCATCCAATGTGGATGGTAAGCTGGGCTGGAGTGTCACAACCCATGTTCTGAGGGCCACGGGGACATCCACAAGTAGGAAAGGCTGCAGGGTATATCAGAACCCAAATAGGGTGAGGGAGCATGCATGCAGACTGGGGTGGGGCGGGGGTTGATCAAATAATAAATATGTGAAGTTTAATGGAAGCCAGGTCTGTCTCTCAGTGTTGGAGAAGGAAGTTAGAAATACGGAAAGGGAGAAAAAAAGAACTGTGGTCTTGGATTAGAACCGAGGATATCAGTGTGAAAATGAACTCAGTTGTTAAATAATAAGTAAATATAGCATAAATATGCATATAACATGCGCACACACACACACACACACACACACACACACAATCATTCCTAAATATCCTAGCTCTGTCTCCTGAGAGGATTTAAGAACAACATCTCAACACCAGTGTGCACACCTAGTGCCTAGATCTTGGCTTCTAAATCTATTCTTTACTGAAAGGAACCAGGGTTCCATGAAGAAATAGCAAATTTCAGGGCTATGAAACCAAGTTGAAAATTAGATTGTATTCAAAGAATGATGGGGACATGTCAAAAAGGCAAAGAAGCCACGTTGAAGAAGTTTGCACTGAACAAATCCCACAATTTGAGCTTCCAAATAAACAATTGAAGTAACTGATTATAACACACTGAAGAGAAGAATAAAACATGAGTTCTTCTAGATATAAATACATATATGAACAAATTGAAAGAATTCTGAGGAACAGATGGTCCGCATTTTTACAAAGCACCTGCTGACAAAGTACTTAATTATCTAGCATGGATACCCCCTTAATGAAGACATCAAAGCGAACATCGTGAGTAACAGGGCAAATCAAAGTGTGCATCACCTGACAGGATGCAATGAGAGGACTACAGCACCACTGCCTTGGTCCTCCAACTAAAGATGCTTAACCTGAACCTAATCATGAGAAATATCAGACTTATGCAGATATTCTAAAACACGGCCTGTCATCTTCAAAAAGGAACGGCTGGAGAAGCTGCTCTGGCCCAAAGGAGACTAAAGCAACACGACAACGTATGATTCTGAACTACGTATCCTTTTGCCATAATGGATATTATCTGGACAACAGCAGGCAGTGAATGGATTCTGAGGATTAGATGGCAATAATAAGCCAATGTTAAAGTGTTTACTTAGATGGCTGTATTGTGGTTATGCGAGAGAATATTCTTTTTTGTAGAAAATATACATTAAAGTATCTGGGGGTGATGACAAATCAGGCCAGTGGGCCACTGACTCTGATATAGCTCAAGGAGTAAAAAGGAGTTGTACTGCTTTTTAAACTACTTTTTCAACTTTTGTTAATTTTCTGAATGTTTAAAAAAATTCTCCATAAAAAAGGCATCATCATATCTTTTGAAAATCAGATGATTCACACAAATTCCTAAAGAAACAAAACCTAGACAGATCCAAGAAGACACAGGAAAATTATATAATCTTGTATCTGTTACAGAAATTGAATGCATATTTTAAAACCTTCCTAACAAAGAAGAGTCCAGGCCCAGGTCACTTCACTGGTAAATTTACCATTTAAGGAAGAAAAATCACCAATTTTACACAAAATATTTTTGATAGTATAAAAAAAGATGGAACACTGCTGAAATTATCTTATGAAACCCCATAACCTTGACACCAGAGGCTGATAAATTATCTTACAAGAAAAGAATAAGCTGATCCCTCTTGTGAACACAGATACAAAAATTCTATACAAAATACCAGCAAATGAAACCCAGAGTCACGCAGAGTACTACATCATAACCAACTTGGGTTTATACTAGGAATATAAAGTTATGTGCAAATGCACAGTGGATTTACTAGTAGAAAATTAATTTATCTAATGTATTGCATTAAAAGACTAAAGTTAAAAAGTAATGTGATACCTGTAATAGATTCAAAAAGGATTTGAAAAAAAAAGTGTTTGATGAAATTCACTGTATTCATGATAAAATCTCTGCTGTGTACAAATGAGGAATAGAAAGCAATTTCTTTAATCCCATAAAGAGTATATTTGAAAGTCCTACAGCAAACATCGCATTTAATGGTGAGATGTTGAAAGCTTTACCTCTGATACTGGGAATGGGTCAAGGATGGCTATCGTCCCGTTCAACAATGTATGGGAGTTCTAGCCATTGCAATAAGGTGAGAAAAACACGTAAAAGGACTGGAAAAAAGAAAATTGTTATCACTCTCAGATGAAGACACTTTAGAAGTAATCTATTAGAGTTAGTAAGTAAATTTAGCAAGGTCCCTGGATATGGGATCAATACTACAAAAATCAATTAAATTTCTACACACATGAATGAAAAATCAAAAAGTGAAATTTAAAAACAATCCCATATATAATGGTACCAGGTAACACCAACTACCCAAGAATAAATCTATAGAAATCACCTTGCTGTTACTTTTCCAGTTTGGGGACTCATAACTAGAATATACTCTTAGCACGGGCAGAATCCACATTTTGGCTTTCTAAGCAGTGGCTGTATGATATGGGAAGGGACTCCTGCAAACCACTGGAGTTTACTTTCTCCAGCAGCAAGGCATCCCAAGAGAAAGAGAGATTAGTCTACCATCAGAGACTTGAGAACTGCAGGTTTGGCAAACGTATTTAGTTTGGTCATTGTAAAAATTAATAAGCTTAAAAAATGATGGCAGATTATCATTAACTTCTAATTACATGACTTTAACTGCAAGTGCCACTCCAGATGGAGTCTTCTTATTAAGCAAATTAAAACAGCCTTGGTATTTGATACGTAGCTTTTACTTAGCAAATGCTTTACCCTTTGTAACAGTGAACAGGGAACAAAAGTAACTTGTCATTTTCACCTTGCAAAGACAGCAATACTTCTATTTCCCAGCTTCAGGGAAACCTATAATAAAATATTCTCGTTCTATGCCCCAAGCTGCTCTGCAGAGACCATTGCTGCCTCAACATTCCATACTACATCGCCTCGATCCTTCTCTGGATAACAGCAAGCTATTAGCACTTGGAGAGTGGAAGAGCTGAGAGATGAAGTGCCTTGGTAAAATACACATGTGTGACAGAACTGAGAACTCAGTCTTACGAAAATACAGGGGTTTGCCTCCTCAATAAAGTTCCTGAGGGTGCAGGAGTATGATGGAATATTCCTTCCAAAGTCAAAGAGAATTTACTATCCCTTGTCTGTGCCCCACTAAGGAGACAAAAATTTTGGTTGGCCTCTTTACATTCTGAAAGCAGCACATTCCATATTTGAGTATACAGCTATGATCCAACTATAAGGTAAAATAAAAAGCTTTTCAGCTTTGAGTAGGACCCAGAGCAAGGTAAATCCCCAGATGATCCAGGGTACAGTGGAGTAAGCTTTACACTTGACCTTTAAGGACTCAGCAAACCAAATGGTCCTCAAATGTCTGTAGTGGGCGATGATGGTCAAAAAGTATTGAGAAGTTTTGATGGTAGAATTGCATTGGAGGACTCTTTTTTTTTTTTTTTTTTTTTTCTGGCCATATCTTTGCTAACATTTTTGCTTCTAAGATTTTAAGTCCTATTGCTTCTCTGATGGGTAAAAGTTGGTATCTTGTTTTAATTTGCACTTCCCCTTGTATGTAGGGAGGAGCACACTTTTATCGACTACTTCTCTTTTCTCTATATTCCCCACTAGATATTTACCTCTTTGAAGCATTATAGTATCCTGTTTATATTGAACACAGTGTTCATACATTACTGGTATTCAGTGCATGCTGCCCAAAGCAATCTATATATTTAATGCAATCCCTGTCAAAATACCCACATTTTTTCACAGAACTAGAAAAAATAAAACTAAAATTTATACATGAAACCACAAAAGACCCTGAATAGTCAAAACAATCTTGACAAAGAAGAACAAAGTTAGAGGTATCACAATCCCAGAATTCTAGATATACTACAAAGCTATAGTATGGTACTGGCACAAAAATAGACATATAGATCAACAGGACAGAATACAGAGCTCAGAAATAAACGTGTCTATACTTACATGGTTGATTCATCTACAACAAAAGAGGCAAGAATATATAGTGGGGAAAAGATACCTTTCACAAATGGTGTTGGACACCTACATGCAAAAGAATGAAACTGGACTATTTTCTCGCACCATACAAAAATAAATTCAAAACGGATAAAAGACCTAAATATGAGACTTGAAACCATCAGACTCCTAGAAAAAAAAAAAAAAAACTAGGCAGCAATTTCTTTGACATGGGCTGCAGAAATATTTTTCTAGATACGTCTCCTCAGGCAAAGGAAACAAAAGCAAAATTAAACTATTGGGATTACACCCAAAGAAAAACATTGTGCACAGTGAAGGAAATCATCAACAAAACAAAAAGGCAACCTACTGAATGGAAGAAGATATCTGCAAATGACATATTTGATAAGGGATTAATATCCAAAATATATAAAGAAATTCCCCAACTCAACATGAAAAAAATAATCTGATTAAATTGGGAAGAGAACCTGATTAGATTTTTTAAATTATGGCTTTTTTGCAGCTCCTAACACATTTTATTACAAGACAGAGCCCAGATTATTTTTGTACCATGATTTATAACTCTTAATCTTTCTCACCTTATTTTCTGGATGGTTTAAATAATCTCTGAATCAAACTATATTTCACATGTAGCTACTTTCTACCAGTACAATCTTATTCAGTACATGTATATTTTAAAAAAATTCTTTTTTCCAATGTTTATTTATTTTTGAGAGACAGAACGTGAGTAGGCAAGGGGCAGAGAGAGAGGGAGACACAAAATTCAAAGCAGGCTCCAGGCTCTGAGTTGTCAGCACAGAGCCCGACACGGGGCTCGAACTCACAGACTGTGAGATTATGACCTGGGCCGAAGTCGGACACCCAACCAAGTGAGCCACCCAGGCGGCCCAGTAAATCAATTCACTATCTCTCATTTCTTGAGGCTTAGGGGGGTTTTTTGTTTTCTTAACGTTTATTTATTTTTAAGAGAGAGAGAAACAGAGTACAAGCGGGAAAGGGGCAGAGAGAGAGGAAGACGCAGAATCCGAAGCAGACTCCAGGCTCTAAGCTGTCAGCACAGAGCCTGACGCGGGGCTCAAACTCACGGTGAGATCATGACCTAAGCCTAAGTCAGAAGCTTAATTGACTGAGCCACCCTGGTGCCCCGAGGCTTAGGTTTTGATAAAAGATCATACTCACTTCGAATGAAATGAAAAGTGGTTTATTTTTGAGAAACAACTCCTGGCCTACTATTATTATCAAACAGAAACTAACTGGAGGATCAAGAGACACGAGATAGCTATGCAATCCAAACCGTGCATGTGATCTAGCTATAAAATTGGCGTGGTCAAGCTGCACTCCCAACATTCAGGGAAACTAGCAGATATTGGATGAGAACCAATTAGGCTTTGAAGGCACAAGCAGGTATATATGCCTGCTGTATCTTGCTTAACCTGCATGCATGGCCTCATGAGTACCTATGACTCACACAGTGAGGGTTAAAAACATGTCTAGTGACAAGTGGAATGTTCTGGTATTATAATTATTTCAGAGGAGGCCCTGAAAAACAACATGAAAGGAAAATCTTCTCAGTGGATAGAATTTAGTAGCCCATTTGGTTTTCAACTCTGCTTAGAGTAAGAGTTGATCTCAATTACTGGGCTGCCAAAGGTCTGGCTGGATGTAAGGACTTGAGAGGAGAGAGACTGGCAGATCGGTGTCACCTAGAATGGCGGTAGGGTCTGAACATATTTACATCCCCAATACAATTTAAAACACAAATATGCAGCAAATACCTGATTTCTAAAATTTAACTCCATATATTGTAAGTCAAATTCTTTTCCAAATTGAAAAAGGCAAGACTATTCATAAGTTAGACTCTTAGATGAATTTTAAAAGCATGTCCAGAATTACAATGTCAATTTCAAACAATATTTTTATCTGTCATTTTATCTTTGTGTTCAATGCTATTCAGTTTTACCTGCAGAAAATATTTCATGTTAATGAATGATTAAAGATAATATCAAGGAATTTCTGTTTTCATGCCCAAGGAAGTAAACGGTATCCAGTCAGCCCTCCTGCTATAAATAACTACAAAACTGGACAAAGTACAAAAAGCAACTCTTTTCAGGTAGTGGACAACACACAGTTTGAAAAGGAGCACTCACCAGGTGATCCCGTCAACTGACCAACTCTCTGACTGGGCACAATATCCTACCTACAGCAGAGAGAACTGAAGTCTGAGCAGGGCAAGAGTCACCTGAGCTGAGGAGGCAGAGGTTAAGGGTTTGAGGCGGCTGCAGCAGCTGGAAAACTGTGGGGCAGGGCACTGAGCAAGAGAAAGCTCTACAGAGAAAAGGGGGCCTCAAAAGTCTGTGTGTAGGACCCCCACGAGCCCCTGGCCAAGAGTTGGCTGGACATGTGCAGAGACAGACTGCCCAAGGCTTACATGGAGGTATTAGATGCCAATCAACGCCGGGGGAAGAGCTATGCTCAGATCATTCAGAGCGTCTGCTACTCATAAAATATATTTTATTATGGTATAATTTATAGACAATAAAATCTATCCATTTCAATGACTTAACCACCACACAAAGGAGATACAGAAAGTTTCTATCCTCCTAAGTTCTCTCATGTTACTTTGCCTCCCATAAGTCCAGCCACAGGCCAACCACTGACCTGCTTTCTTTCACTGGAGTTATGCCTTTTAGAGAATTTCACACAAATAGGATCATGCAGTATATAGTCTTTTGTGTCTGGCATTTTGTACTTCCTGTAAATGCTACTGCCATTCAACTACGTTGTTGCATAACTTTTTGTTAAGTTGTATTCTACTGTAGAGATACAATTTATCCTTTCAAACTTTTCCAGGAGGCTGTACAATTTTGCATTCAAACTTGGAATGTATGAGAGTTCCATTTATTCCACATCCTCACCAATATTTAGTCTTGCTGGTCTTTAAATCTTAACACGTCACTGGCTGTGTAATCATATCGCTGAGTGATATCTCATTGTGATTTTACTTTGCATTTTCCAAATGACTAATGATTCGAGCATCTCTTCATGCATTTATTTGCCATTCATAAATCTTCTCCAGTGATGCATGTGTCCAAAAATGGGCACATTTTTAATTA
The DNA here is from genome assembly GCF_028018385.1 of Neofelis nebulosa. Lineage (NCBI taxonomy): Eukaryota > Metazoa > Chordata > Mammalia > Carnivora > Felidae > Neofelis > Neofelis nebulosa. Next base: position 39,426,460 of record NC_080796.1, read on the forward strand.
GGTCGTTCACTTCATGTAATTGACTTGTAAGAGTTCTCTGTGCAATCTGGATATAGTTGTTTACAAAATGTACATTTTCTCAGTCTTTGACTTATCTTTTCATTTTCTTAATAGTGTCTTTTTTTCCAATATATGAAATTTATTGCCAAATTGGTTTCCATACAACACCCAGTGCTCATCCCAAAAGGTGCCCTCCTCAATACCCATCACCCACCCTCCCCTCCCTCCCACCCCCCATCAACCCTCAGTTTGTTCTCAGTTTTTAACAGTCTCTTATGCTTTGGCTCTCTCCCACTCTAACCTCTTTTTTTTTTTTTTCCTTCTTCCTTCCCCTCCCCCATGGGTTTCTGTTAAGTTTCTCAGGATCCACATAAGAGTGAAAACATATGGTATCTTTCTCTGTATGGCTTATTTCACTTAGCATCACACTCTCCAGTTCCATCCATGTTGCTACAAAGGGCCATATTTCGTTCATTCTCATTGCCACGTAGTACTCCATTGTGTATATAAACCACAATTTCTTTATCCATTCATCAGTTGATGGACATTTAGGCTCTTTCCATAGTTTGGCTATTGTTGAGAGTGCTGCTATAAACATTGGGGTACAAGTGCCCCTATGCATCAGTACTCCTGTATCCCTTGGATAAATTCCTAGCAGTGCTATTGCTGGGTCATAGGGTAGGTCTATTTTTAATTTTCTGAGGAACCTCCACACTGCTTTCCAGAGCGGATGCACCAATTTGCATTCCCACCAACAGTGCAAGAGGGTTCCCGTTTCTCCACATCCTCGCCAGCATCTATAGTCTCCTGATTTCTTCATTTTGGCCACTCTGACTGGCGTGAGGTGATATCTGAGTGTGGTTTTGATTTGTATTTCCCTGATAAGGAGCGACGTTGAGCATCTTTTCAGGTGCCTGTTGGCCATCTGGATGTCTTCTTTAGAGAAGTGTCTATTCATGTTTTCTGCCCATTTCTTCACTGGGTTATTTGTTTTTCGGGTGTGGAGTTTGGTGAGCTCTTTATAGATTTTGGATACTGGCCCTTTGTCCGATATGTCATTTGCAAATATCTTTTCCCGTTCCGTTGGCTGCCTTTTAGTTTTGTTGGTTGTTTCCTTTGCTGTGCAGAAGCTTTTTATCTTCATAAGGTCCCAGTAATTCATTTTTGCTTTTAATTCCCTTGCCTTTGGGGATGTGTCGAGTAAGAGATTGCTACGGCTGAGGTCAGAGAGGTCTTTTCCTGCTTTCTCCTCTAGGGTTTTGACGGTTTCCTGTCTCACATTCAGGTCCTTTATCCATTTTGAGTTTATTTTTGTGAATGGTGTGAGAAAGTGGTCTAGTTTCAACCTTCTGCATGTTGCTGTCCAGTTCTCCCAGCACCATTTGTTAAAGAGACTGTCTTTTTTCCATTGGATGTTCTTTCCTGCTTTGTCAAAGATTAGTTGGCCATACATTTGTGGGTCTAGTTCTGGGGTTTCTATTCTATTCCATTGGTCTATGTGTCTGTTTTTGTGCCAAGTGTCTTTTTTTTTAACCTGTAATGTATTTTTTATTTTTTTTTATATTTAATTTTATTTTTTAATGAAATTTATTGTCAAATTGGTTTCCATACAACACCCAGTCTCATCCCAAAAGACGCCCTCTTCAATACTCATCTTAATAGTGTCTTTTGAAGAGCAAGTTGTTCTTTACTTCAATGTACTTACAATCATTCTAATTTTCTTTTAAGATTCATGCCTTTTGATTCCTATCAATAAAATCTTTGCCTAATCCAAAGTCACCAAGATTTTCTAGCTCTTCTAATAATTATGTAAGTTTTAGCTTTCACATTTAGGTTCATGATCCATCTGGAATTAATTTTTGTGTATGGTGTGAGGCAAAATTGGGCACATTATTTTTCCATATGGATTTCTGGTTGTTTCAGCACCACTTATTGAAAGCTTTTTTTTCCTCGTTGAACTAACTGGGTACCTTGTTGAAAATAATTGTTGTGTGTGGGTCTGCTCTGTAGACTCTCTCTTCTTTCACTGACCTGTATGTGTAGCTTTGTGCCCAAATCATACTTTCTTGTTCACTGAAGCTTTACACTAAATCTTGCAGACAGATAGTGTAAGTCCTTTTACTGTGCTCTTCTTTTCCACAACTTTTTTGACTATCTATGCCCATTTCATTCTATAAATATTGTAGCTTGTCATATGATATAAAAAAAAATAAAAAAGAAAAAAAAAGGAAGCCCTCCTGAAATTTTAACTGGAATCATCTTCAATCTATAGATCAATTTGGGAAGAACAGGCATCTTACCAATATGCAGTCTTCTAATCAATGAACTTGATGTACCACTACATTTAAGTCTTCTTTACACATCTCAAGTTTTGTGATTTTCCGTGTAAAGACCTTGCTTATTATTCTTATTCCCAAGAACTGTTTTATGATACTAGTATAAATGATATAGTTTTCTGAAAAGTATTTTCCAATTACTTTTGCTAGTATATAGAAATACATGTGATATTTGTATATTGACCTGGTACCCTAAAAAGTCCTTGTAAATTTCTTAGAAGTTTCTACATAATCATGTCATCTGCAAATAAAGATACTCTGATTTCATCCTTTCCAATCTCTACAACTTTTTTTCTTGCCTTATTGCACTGTTTAGACCTTGATTAAAACACCAAATAAAATAGTAATACAGAGGGAATCCTTGCCATATACTGAGGTTAAAAAAAAAAAAAAAAAAGAAGCAACTCGAAATTTCACCTTAAGTGTTAGCCTTATGGGATGTTTAACAATTTTATTTTGTTATGTTTTGTTAGCGCCTGTAAACAGAGATTAAGAAAGTTTGCTGGAAAATTTTATCACGAACAGAAGTTGGCATTTCTCCATCGAGTGTCGTGGAAGATTATGTGATTTTCTACTTTATTCTATTATGTGGAGAAATGCAACAATTGATCCTCCAATGTTAAACTAAATCTGTATTCCCAAGATGCACTCCACTTGGTAATGATGAGTTATCCTTTTTTGTACTGCTGGATTTAACTTATTAGCATTTTTAAAGGATTCTGCATCTAGGCACATGAGCAACATTGACCTTTCTGTCTTTGCAATGTCTTTGTTTTTGCTGTCGTGGGAATTCTGGACTCATATGATGACTTAGGGAAATGTTACCTCCTCTTCTTATTCTCTGGAAGACCTTGTGCTGAATTGGTAGTATGTTTCTTCTTAAAGGTGGTTAGCAGAATTCGCTGATGATGCTGTCTGGGTCCAGAGCTTTCTTTGTGAGTATAGACCTATAAATAGAGGTCAACTGAAGTTCTCTCTTCTTGAGTGAGGTTCAGTTATTTGTGTCTATGTGTCTATTTCATTAGGTCATATTTATTGCATAAAGTTGTTCATAATATTCTCGTATAATCCCCTTATCCATAGGATCTGCAATAATGTACCTATTTCATTTTTGATGTTGATTATTTGTCACTCTTTTTTTCCTGGGCAATAGGGATAGAGACTTATAAATCTGATTGAGTTTTCCAAGAACCAGATTTTGGCTTCACTGGTTTTTTCTTTCGTGTGTTCATTTGTCAATCTCATTGATTTCTACTCTTACTTTTATTATTTCCTTTCTTATGCTTAGCTGCTTTTTTAATTTCCTAATTTCTTATAGGAGTAGCTTATATGACTGATTTTCAACTTTTCTCACTTTCTACTATTAGCAATTAATGTTACAAATTTCTGCCTAAGTACTGCTAGCTGCATCACACGAATATTGATATACTTTTCTTTCATTTTCATTCACTTCAAAATGCTAATTTTTCCTTATGATTGCTTCATATTTATATGTTTTTTTTTTGATGGCCACATATTTATAGATTTTCCAGACATCTAACTATAACTGGTTTCTAACCTAATTCTACTGTTGAGAGTGAATACAGTCTATGGAATTTCAATACTTTAAAACTTACTGAGACTTTTTTTAATGTTCCAGAATATGAGGTCTCTTGGAAAATGTCTATGAACACTTAGAAAGAGTATATAGTTTGCAACTGTTGAGTGGAGTGTCCTATCAGTGTCAATTAGGAAGAGTTGGTAGATTCTGTTGCTCAAGTCTTCTGCAACCTTACTAATTTTCTTTCTACTTCTCCCATTTATTACCAAGAGAAGAGTACTGGAAATCTCTGAATATAATTGTAAATGTCTGTCTCCTTTGCCTCAAGTTTATTGTAGCTGTTATTTAGGACTGTTATGTCTTCTTGATGAATTGACTCATATTTTTGTGAAAATGTTCTTCTTTCTCCCTGGTAATAACACTTGCTCTAAAGGCTTCTCTGTCTGATATAAATATAGCTATCTCAGCTTTCTCTGCAATTCATGTTTGTCTACCCTTTAACTTTTAAATATTCTATGCCTTTATATTTAAATTAGGTTTACATTTAAATTAGGTTTCCATATATTTGGATCTTGCTTTTCTTCTTTTTTTCTTTGTTTTTAGGAGAGAAAGAGTGTGAACAGAAGAGGGGCTAAGAGAGGGAGAGACAGAATCTCAAGCAGACTCCATGCCTAGTGCAGAGCTTGACATGAGAGTCGACCCCACAACCATGAGATCATGACCTGAGCCAAAATCGAGTCAGATGCTTAACCAACTGAGCCACCCAGGCGCCCTGGATCTTACTTGTGTATGTAGTCTTGTTTTAAAATAAAAAATATATCATCTGACAACCTATGCTTTTTTAATGGGCACATAAACCATTTATATTTCATGTAATTACCTGTATTGAGAACTGACAAGCTTTCTGTAACAAACCATATGATAAATAATTTAGACTTTGTGCCACATGTAGTGTCTATGACCTGTTTGTGTTTATCTGCTTCTGCCATTTACCAGATTTGTGACTACCGGAAATTGATTTACATCTGTGACACCTTTATTTCCCCATCTATAAATCAGGAATTGTAATAGCACCAACGTTATTGGGATTTCTGAAAATTAACTGAGGTGTCTTAAGGGCTGAGGATAGTGCTTCATAGAAACAGTAAATATTACTATGATAGTCATTTTATTTTTTTTTTATTTTATTTTTTTTTTAATAAATTTATTTATTTATTTTTGGGACAGAGAGAGACAGAGCATGAACAGGGGAGGGGCAGAGAGAGAGGGAGACACAGACTCGGAAACAGGCTCCAGGCTCCGAGCCGTCAGCCCAGAGCCTGACGCGGGGCTCGAACTCACGGACCGCGAGATCGTGACCTAGCTGAAGTCGGACGCTTAACCGACTGCGCCACCCAGGTGCCCCGATAGTCATTTTATTAGCACTGACTAATGCAATACCCCCATTGGATAGGTGAGATCCAGGGTAAATGAATTAGGCCCAGAGATTTTTCATTTTTTTAGTAGTCTTGAGAAAAAGCAAAAGAACTTCTAAATTTGTTTGCAGATTAATTTTGCAGGAACTCTACCCTGTTAAAGTGTACGAAACATTACATCACCTTACTTCAACCTTAAAAAAAAAAAAAAAAAAGAGGGCACAGCAGAAAGTAACCAAACAAGGAATTTTCAAACATCGAGGTAACAGGATTGCTGCTCATATCATGTCATTTAGCAAATGTACTCCATGCCATCTTTCTTAGCATGATCGTCTTAAGTTACAGATTTTATTCGGATCTACCTAGTAACCAATATTAACCGTGACCCTAAATTGTCATTAGAGATTCAGTTAAGGTAAGTATAGGGGTGCCTGGGTGGCTCAGTTGGTTTAGCATCTGGCTTTAGCTCAGGTCATGATCTCGCAGTTCGTGGGTTCGAGCCCCGCGTTGGGCTCCGTGCTGACGGCTCAGAGCCTGGAGCCTGCTTCAGATTCTGTGCCTCCCTCTGTCTCTGCCCTTCCTCTGCTTGTGCTCTGCCTCTCTCGCAAAAATAAATAGACAGTAAAAAAAATTTTTTTTAAAGCTAAGGATAAAACACAAGAAAGAAAGCTTTCCATTAAAAAATTAAAGAATTCTCATGCTTAAGGAAGTGAATTCCCAGTCATCTCTGAGGGATGTAGATAGCCAGGGGTTTACAGTATTCAAATTACATCAGAGATGCAACAAATCTAATAAAATATAGCTGACTTTATTTCTGAGCTCAAATTTTAGATACCTGGTACTTTCTCTGGTCTCCCTCCTTTTATATACTCCTAGAATTTTATAGCCTCCTGTCAAGCAGCACATAAAATATGCTCATCAGTAAATGAGTAAAAAAATAAAAGTTAAAAAATTAATACAATGATATTATCAAATCATATCTGCTACATTTTCCCTTGTATCTTATTTTATCTATATAAAAGAAGATAATAAATACTAGCTTTTTTCACATTTCTGGTTTTTTAAAAAAAATTTATGTTCATTTATTTTTGAGAGAGAGAGAGAGAGAGAGTGCGAGCGAGCAGGATAGGGGCAGAGAGAGGGAGACACAGAATCCAAAGCAGGCTCCAGGCTCTGAGCTGTCAACACAGAGCCCAACATGGGGCTTGAACCCACGAACCATGAGATCACGACCTGAGCTGAAGTCAGATGCTTAACTGACTGAGTCACCCAGGTGCCCCTTACATGTCTGAGTTTTATTTTAAATCAATCAATAATCTGAAATATTTTAGCTTTATTTGCCTTGTATGATGTACCAACTCAGAAAATAAATTTTTGTAAGTGCTATATATGCAAATAATATACTGTAATTGATATTATACTACATACCAAAGATTTAATTTTAGAATCAGCTTAAGCCCTGTTGAGATTATACATTACATTTTTTGCTATGAATAATTTGGTGAAAAGTTTTTATATTTGATTTATGAAATGGAAAAGAACCAATATTCTTAGAAAGACAAAAAATGTAATTCAGTTGTGGCTTGTAGAATATATACAGGTTTATACTGGAGGATGTTAACAATGCAGTCTGGTGGTAGTGGGGTGGTGATGGTGGTGGTTATATACTAATAAAGACAGGAATGAAAACAACTAAGTAGCTTTTACTTATGACATAAACTGGGGATATGATCTCAATTCTCTGAGGATAAAACAATAAGGCAGTATTCATTCCATTTTGTTTTAAGAGACTTCAGGCATTCGTAGGACTTTTTATTTTTTCATTTTTATCACACCAACTAACCAGACATTTCAAAAATAGATGGTTGAAATAGTAGCAATTTAGGATTATGAAGCTGTTAAGTGCTTCACAATGTTGATGTAATATAGCGATTATAGACCTTTGTAATTCAGCAAAAAGGCTTTGTTTTCTTGTTACTCATATTGAAACAATATCATAAGAATACCTCTTTATTTTCACAGAAAAGGACTCAAAATTTTAAAAATCTTTGCATTAATGTTTTGACCACTGTTATGAACTCACCATTGAAATTTATTATTTTGTAACTAAAAATAAAATGAAGCACTAAGGGGGAAAAGGTTGTATAATGTTAGAATTTTGATTAGCAATCACAGCTGCACCAGAATTAGTTTCTATAGCAACAGGAAGAAATAATGTGTTGAATTGCAATGCAATACAAGATTATTCTTTACAGATTGCAATTCAAAAGAAAATCTTTAAAGAATTTTGTCTTAAAAGAGTTATTAATCTTTTAGCCATCATAATTCCCTTACAGAAAATACTTAATTATTCTAGTCTACTTTCCATGAATCTTGTTTTAACTCATTCAAATTAGTATGTTCCAAAAAAGATTGAAAATTGAATATACCTGAACAGTAAGAATTTTGGCTACTGTCTTATTTGCATTTTAAAATAAAAATGCATAGACTCATTTTTGCACACTGTATAGACAGAGGGTATTATTTTCTAGGCCCATTAGAATCTACAAGGAAAAGGGTCTTGTTTTGAATAAACTATATTGTAGGAATAAGAACTAAAAGTAATAAACAAATTCCACATTTGTATCAATATGAAACTAAGCCTCCCTTTTATCAATGTGCACACCCATGTCCAAATTATGATTAAGAAACTATGCTACTGGTGAGTATTCAGAGTGTACATCTCCCTTACTTTAGTGAGAGAAAAGGCAAGTGTTAAATTTCACATGCTGTCCATACCATTTCTAACAATGAAAAATATTATTTTGTGGCATCCTTTCCAGTCCTAGCTATTTTTGGAAACTAATTAAAAGCATATGCCTGAGCCTTTTATGTATTTTGCCCTTATAATGAGACCTATTACTGTGGCTTACTCTATCCATCGGAGTTCCAAAGTATCTTTGGTGTTACCATGGATACCAGTGACAAGCATTCTCCCACAACTGCTTTATGTGTCTCATCAAACACAAGAAAACTGACATGGCAAGAATCAAGCCATCTAGACACTATGAATTTCTAATTGTACTAGTATTCATGCTTTTTAGAAAATAGAAATATATATATATATTTTTTTTTAATTAAACAAACCAGATGAAAGCAAGTTATGTAAAAAATCTGAGTAGACATCAAATCACCAGGAAAAAATAAGAGGTTATAAAAGAAAAGGTACAAACATTAAAACAGACCAATACAACAGTCCATCAGTGATTAATAGGGTCCAAAGTGAAACCTGAAGCCGAAAATCAACTTGGGTTTTGAGATCGTCAGGATTGAAAACTTCTAATTATCTTAAAGACAACATATAATAGGGACACTCATATCATACAGCCAATAATAGAAAATGTCAGAAGAAGTCATTTATGAAAACATATAGAATGGCCAAGGTTAACTGCTGGCTGTTGGCAAAAACATCACTGCAAAACTGAATAGAATGCTTTTTTTATTATCAGGCAAAATTACCAGTAAAAATTATTTAGTCTACATAAGAAATCATCTCATTCCATCTGTACTTTTTTCTTTCTTACCGTAATAGTCTAATTTTTCTTAAATTAAAATCTTTTACTAGACATCTTTTTAAAAAATCATGAATTGAATATCAAACTTGACTTCTAATAAGAAGTATTTTCAGCATCTCCTTTTGTGACTTACATTTTAAAAAGCAGTATGAATACGTAAGGAGTGGTGAGACAGATTTCCTATCAGAGTTGTGTGATTTTTACTTTTTAAAACAAATGTATACACACAAATCCTAAGTTTCATTCTCCTCACACAAAATAATTCACAAGAATTATATTATTAAATGCATATTGATATGCCTTTTAATGAATGTTTAATTATTCTAACTTTTAGGATTAAAAAACTTCAGGGCTCCTGGGTGGCTCAGTCAGTTAAGCTTCCAACTTTGGCTCAGGTTGTGATCTCATGTCTAGGCTCATGAGGTTGAGCCCCGTTTCAGGTCCTGCACTAACAGTGCAGAGCTTGCTTGGGATTCTCTCTCTTTCTCTGCCACTTCCCTAACCCCACCCCCAAATAAATAAACTTAAAAAAAAAAACAAACTTCAATCTAGTAATACATATTATTCCGTCTACAAGGACTTGTGACTTAAAGATCATATAGATTAAGCAAATACAATGTTTTCATTGCCTAATATGTGAATATACGATTTACTAAGGGAAAGCTCTTAAATTTATAAGCAGTACACATAATATACAAATTCAGTCTGATACAGTGAATTCCACACAGAGGTTCCAAGTCAAACCTCTCAATTCCTCAATTTCTCCATCTATAGAGGGGGAAATAATCTTTTATAACTACTGAATGATTATAAAAAGGCTCTAAATAGAAATCATAAGAACAGTTAAAGGAAATGGGATTATTCCATTTAAATCACAATTAGCTGAGGGAAAAATAATACATCTCTGAAATTCTTAAAAGGACTTAAAGGAAATGTTCAGTATCTGTTTTCCTTATCATTAAGGACTACAGCAAAAGTCTGCAGAAAACATTATATTCTATTCTTGTTGAATTTAGTTGAGCAGACAAAATTCATGCACCTAAATCAGATTCTGTCATCATCGGTGCAAGAGACCCAAAGCCATTTTCTGTGAAGAGTGGTTTCGGGAAATAACACGTAAACCTCTACGTAGAACCTCTATTGTCCAGGAGTAATGAAGTGCAAACCACCGAAAACAGACCAATTCCAAGTTCACCTTTCTTTCTCTCCCAGGACAGGGTAAACTACATGCATTATTTCGGTACCTATTTTGTGTTAGGCAATATGCAAGGTACTAAAATGCTACTGGTACTCAGAAGAAAACCTAATTTGTGAAGCTTTTACATCAGAGATAAGGAGGGGAACACTGAACAATGAGGGAGAAAACCTGGGTGTGAGTCCATAGTCCGCTATTAAGAGCTAAGTAAGCATGTAAATTCTGGGCCTGTGTTCACAAAAAGAAGAGATTAAGCTAGATCACTAAGACCCTTGCAATAATAACAATAAAAGTAAGATCCCTGCAACTTTGCTATCAATCTGTAATATTTAACAGCTCCGTTTGGAATTAGAATGAAATAAGCTCAACTGACTGAGCCACACAGATGCCCAAGATGTTTATATCAAGTAATCTAAGTGACTACTAAATTTTGCAGGCTTTTTACATGAATGAAATAAGGGATTACTTTTCTTAACTAACAGTTCAATGTTAGGCATTGAATGTTAGGCAACTAGACAGTGTCCTTTCTTGTTTTACCTTTTGATATCTGAGACGTAGACCTTCCAGCGTAACTACCAACTCTCAAGATCCTATCTAGTTTGTGATTCAACAACTAAACACATGGTGATTGCACAATGCAAAGGGAGATGGAAAACAGGGCACGAAAGATTGTTGTAAAGATTAAGAGAGGAAAATGGTGCGCCTGGGTGGCTCAGTCGGTTGAGCGTCTGAGCCTGGAGCCTGCGTGGGATTCTGTGTCTTCATCTTTCTCTGCCCCTCCCCTACTCACCCCCTGTCTCTCTCTCTCTTTTAAAAATAAACATTAAAAAAAAGATTAAAAGAGGAAAAAAACTTTTCTTTCCTGAGAATAAGATTTTTTTTAAATGTTTATTTATTTTGAGAGAGAGTGAAGGAGGGGCAGAGAGGGAGAGAGAGAATCCCAAGCTAACAGCACAGAGCCCAACACGGGGCTCAATCCCATGACCCTGGGATCATGATCTGAGCCGAAATCTAGAGTCAGAAGCTCAACTGACTGAGCCACACAGATGCCCAAGATGTTTATATCAAGTAATCTAAGTGACTACTAAATTTTGCAGGCTTTTTACATTAATACTATGCCAGATCTTTTAAGTAATTTCAACTTCAATATGAGCAATGTTTTCTTTGAATGTTTCTAAATTCCTGGGGCACTTGGGTGGCTCAGTTAATCATTCAACTCGACTTGGATGTGAGATCCAAAGATCGTGAGATTGTTGAGATCAAGCTCCGCATGTAGCTTAGCACTGATATGGTGGAGTCTGCTTGGGATTCTCTCTCTCCTCTCAGTCTGCCCCTCTCCCTGCTCACATGCTCTCTTTGTCTCTCTGCCTCTCTCAAAATAAATAAATAAGCTTAAAAAAAAGTTTGAATGTTCTAAGTTCCTAAAGTTGTTTAGAATATTTACAAATAGATCCTTTTCTGAGGATATTTCTAGAGACATAGACGCCATCAAATATAAAGAACACCAAAAATTTCTGCACACTACATTATGCTCTTAAAAATCACATCAAACAAAGGCATAAAAAGGGAAGACAAGTAGCACAGAAAAAGTGGGGTGAAAAGAACAAAATAAAGCAGCAGAAGTGAATTCAGACATACGAAGAATATATTAATAAGTATTAAAATAAATATATAGGAGCTGAAGTCTAAGAAATATACTTAGAACTAAGAATACAGGAAGGCTGAATATACTAAAGCATAGGAAAAGACATATTTGACAAATATTAGTAGAAAAAAGCTGTATAGATAGGTACACTATATCAAATGAAATAGATTTTGAGACTCTTCTTCAAAAAGCATAAAAATAAAGGAAAAAAGAGCATTAATACTATGTTATTATAGATGAGATGATTTATCAGAAATATAATATATAAATTTAGGGGCACCTGGGTGGCTTAGTTGGTTAAGCATCTGGCTCTTGATTTCGGCTCATGTCATGATCTCAAGGTTTGTGAATTAGAGCCCTGCGTCAGGCTCCATGCTGACACTGCAAAGCCTGCTTGGGATTCATATTCATTCTCTCTCTCTCTCTCTCTCTCTCTCTCTCTCTCTCTCTGTCTCTCTCTCCCTCCCCTTACCCCTCCCCTGCTCATGTGCTCTCTCTCAAAAATGAAATAAACTTAAAAAAATAATTTAAAAAAATGGACAGAACCCCAAGAGAAAAAAACTGACAAATAAACAATCATGGTGAGAGACTTAACACATCTCTCTTAATGAATAAAAGGTGAAGCAGAAAAATATTTAGGAAGAATACAGCAGATATGAACACAGTAAGTTTGACTAAATGACATTCAAAGAACCTTGCAACCAAGAATTTAAAAATACATATTCTCTTGATGGACACATTGAACACTGACAACCTTGTCCTTCCTCCGAAATAAATACATTAGTTACAAAAAAGCAAGTCTTAACAAATGGCAAGAGTCAATATTGTTATGTGATCACAACATGATTACTTAGAACTCAAGAATGGTTAAGTTTATTTTAACTCAAAAAATTTTGAAATTTTCTACGCATTTGAACTTTTTTTTAAATTTCAGGGCAGGGCAGGATAACTAAAAAAGAAATCATGATAGAAATTAGGAAAATTATAAAAAACAAATGGAAATGGAAATAGTATATACTAAAATTCATGATACAGTTAAAACAATAAGAATAAATGTATATCTTTAAGCACATATGTTATTAAACAAAAAATATCTAACTGAAGATGTTAAAAGCCCAAAAATAGAAAAAAGAAAAGTAAAGAACACAGCATGATGAAATTTAACAATATATTCAATAATTCAAATTCAAAACCCAAACTAGGTTTCTTGAAAAAAACTAAGGAAAAAAAAAAAAAAGAAACCCTAACAAGATTAAGCAAAGAATATGATTAATAACTTCACTGCCATGATTTGAAAACTTATAAAATAGAGAATTCTTGGGAAAACAGAATTTACCAAAACTGACCCAGAAGAAATAGAGAACCCAAATACTCCTACAATATTTAAGTACTGAATAAAAATCTACCCACAAAATAATCCTAAAATACAGGTGGATTTTACAAATTGATTCTGCCAAACATGTAGAGAACAGACACTCTCAATTTCATATAATGTTCTAGGAAAATGAAAGAGGAAATAATCTAAATCTCATTTATGATTTTAGTAAAACCTTGATACTAGGATTCAAACAAGGTCAAAATGAGAAGGGACAATTTTACAGTAAACTCCTTTAGGAACATAGTTGGAAAACCCCTAAGGAAAAGAGTAAACCAAATATACAATGACAACTTTGATTCAACTGCAGGAATGCAAGGTTGGTTTAACATAAGTATATCCTTTAATATAATTTACAAAATAAGCAGATCAAAACTTAAAAACCATATGATCTCATAAGATCAGAAAAAGTAATTGATAACATTAAGCATCAATTAATGACTAAAAATACAGTCTTAGAAAACTAGCAACTGAGGAAAATTTCCTTAACTCAATAAATGAGATCTTCTAAATACCTACAACAAACATCATTAAAAAGAAAACATTAGCAGCATTCCCTCTAAAACCAGAACAAGAAGCAGCAGTCACTAGCATTCAACATTATACAGACATTCTTAGCCAGAGCTATAGGCAAATTACTGGAAATAATGAACAAAATGTCTTTTCCAATAATTTGCCTATACAGTCACTTTCTTTTTCTAAGAAGACAATCACATCATTTCCCAACAATGCCTATTTTGTTTATTTCTTCTTTTCATATCTTCACAAGTTTCATTTATTTTTCTGTCTTATCTGTTATTCCTAGGGACGCCATCACAATGTTGAATACCATCTACCAGATTGCCAAAAATGCATAAGTCTGGCAACTACAAGTGTTGATAAATATATATAAGACTAGTAACAATGTTTACAACTGTTACTGGAGGGTGAATTTTTTTTTCATGTCAAAATGCACTGGAATGATAAACACCTAATTATAGGCAATAAAGATGCCTATAGAGATCTTTAAATCTACTTAATGTCTCATTTCTTCAAAATTTTTCTAAATGTGTATTTATATTTGAGAGAAAGAGAGACAGAGAGTGAGTGGGGGAGAGGCAGAGAGAGAGAGAGAGGCACACACACAGAATTTGAAGCAGGCTCCAGGCTCAGTGTCAGCACAGAGCCCAACATGGGGCTTGAACCCACGGACCATGAGATCATGACCTGAGCCAAGGTCAGACACTTAACCAACTGAGCCACCAAGGCACCCCATAACGTCTCATTTCTTTTAAAAAAAGGTTTTGGAATATAGTAAAATGTTAGAATCTAAAAAAGCTAGAGAATACACACACCATGATGAAATTATCTGTATGCTTAAAACATTTAATTTAAAAAGAAATTAACAGGGGTCCCTGGGTGGCTCAGTCAGTTAAGTGTCTGACTATGGCTCAGGTCATGATCTCACGGTTCTTGGGTTCGAGTCCCGCATCAGACTCTGCACTGACAGCTCAGAGCCTGGAGCCTGCTTCAGATTCTATGTCTTCTTCTCTCTTTGCCCTGTCCCTGCTTGCTCGCTCTCTCTCTCTCTCTCTCTCTCTCTCCAAAGTAAATAAACATTAAAAAAAAATTAAAAAGCAATTAATAGGAAGCCAACATGCAGCATGACATTATAGGGAGCTCTGCCTGTGTATGCCCAGTGAAGCTGGTAAAAACTATATATTAAAAGGAAGACCATTTAAAGCCACTGGAATTGAACAGCAAAGGAAGAAACATCTATTCAAGAACATCTGTGACAGTTCACTAAGAAAGACAAGGACCCATGGTATTTGAACCCAGACTACTCTTTCCCTCACCCCTCTTAGCTTAGCAAGGTAAAGACTCTACTCCAGATTGATGCAGCCAAGAACAAAAAGCTTACCTCCCCTTAGCACCCAGATGGAAGGCTTTTTCCTGGAGGAGCAAAATGCCAGCTCTTTATTGTGTCTCCAGCTACCTGTTGCTGAGGCTAAGTCCCAGGCAAATGCAACTGAGAGGTAGGCTTCTTTGTTCTGCCCAGCCCTCAATCATGGAATGAGAGCCTAACCTTGGGCACGGCATCCTGAGAATAATGTAGCTCTGATCCCCTTTACCCGACCTGTGAGCCATAGTTCCACACTGGGAAAGGCACCTAAGGCTGCTGCTTCCCCCCACAGTGAATACTCAGCTCCCAGAGCAGGAGTGTCAATCAGACAGAAGCTTGTTCCCTCCTCCATCACCAAAGCCCTGGCTCAGAGATGTTGCCTAGGAGGAGAAACATGCCATCTCTCTCTCCCCTACCCTCTCTCTCTCTCTCTCTCTCTCTCTGTCTATCTCTCTCTCTCTCTCTCTGTCTCTCTCTCTCTCTCTCTCTCTCTCTCTCTCTCTCACACACACACACACACACACACACACACACACACACAGTGGAGTACCATTTAGCCATAAAAAGGAATGAAATTCTGATACATGGTGCAACATGGAAGAACATCAAAGATACTATGCTAAGTGAAATAAACCAACACAAAAAGACTAAAATTGTATGATTCCACTTATTTAGGTTCTACTTCTATGGGGTATATTTTCTGCTATGTGCATTTTATCACAATAACAAAATTAAATTTTAAAAGTTTCACTAGAGTGAGAGAGTAAGAATCTGGCCTCAAGTGACTGGAAGTAATACCCAGTGAGGATAGGCAGGTATTGTTAAACTAGCCTTCAATGGAACTCATAAGGAAAGAAAAGAGTGTCAGTATAGAGTAACTCAAAAGATTAGAAGGATGTTACCTCAATTAAGTTGATTTTTTAAAAAATACTTTAAAAAAAACCCACACCGATGAAGATTAGAAGGATGGACATTGTTCATGTAGAGAGACCTAGGAATGTTTAAGAAGAGAAGCAAGTGAATCATGGAAAGAATTAAGTTGCACAATAAAAAGAGGTAAGTGATTGCTGGTAACACCCCAATTAAGGCCAAATGGAGAACATAGCAAAGGCAGAGGAAAATGATTAGACCCCTAAAATATAAAGTAGAGATGAGAGATAAAAATAAAAAGGTATTTTGATATGTAAAGAAGGGGCACTGAAAAACTTCACATTGGTGATTAAAATCAATGCTAAAAAGAAATCAAGAAACACTCTTGATAAAAGGTCAATGTGATCCCAGTCAAAATAGCATGAAAATTCTTCTAAAGTTCATCTGGAAGAATTAATGTAAAAGAACAACAAGAAAAAATTTGACAAAAAATAACATAATGTTACAGTATATCACTAGACACTGTAACAGAGGAAGTAACTGAAACAGAATAAAGTTCAGAAACAGACACAAATCCAAAAAGAAATTTAGCATATGATAAAAGTAGTATTTTAAATTGGTTAAAATATTACACTTTTTCAGTAAACAACAGTGGTAAATTTGGAAAGGAAATTTAGTAATTTGTAAGAAGAAAGCTAAATCACAACTTCATTCCTTACATCAAAATAAATCCCAGCTGGATCAAAGATTTACATGTAAAAAAAAAAATGAAACCATAAAAATACTAGAAGAAAATAAGAAAAAATTTTGCAAACCTTAAAATATGAAAGGTCTTTCTAAACATAACATAAAATCCAGAAGCCATAAATTAAAAAACTAAAAAATCTTAATGAACATAATATTAAAATTCTGGGTTGGAAAATCACTATGAATAATATAAAAAAACAACTACAAAAATATTTATTAACATACAAGAAAGGCGAATTTTCTTAACATCCATGAGCTGTTATGAATTAGTAAGAAAGATAATATCAATGCAATAGAAAAATGAGTCTCATTTACCAAGTCACAAATACACACACACACACACATACATGTAATATAAGCACACTAACTTTGGAAACCAAACACTGAGTATCAAACTCCAGAAGTAGCAGTTCTTTTCACAATTAAAGAGCTTTATAGCTTTAGAGAAAATGTCTACTTAGAAATATAAAATATAACTGTCAAAGATATGGATTGTCCTGAGAATTGACTGGTTCCCCCCCACCCCGGCCCCAATTTCCACGGGAGTGAAAGGTACAGGATTTTATGAGACTAGAATGTCAAGTTTCATTTGTAAACTACAATGTTTAGTTGTGCCCACTGCAATTCTAGAATTCAAAACGGACATGCTGATGGCAGGGTGCTATAACTAGCAATAAAAATCTTCTTGCTTATTTATTTAAAAAAAAGAAGCGGCATGCCTGAGCCATCAACTCATAATCTGTGAAAGGTACTCCTTACTCACTTGTGCATTACTGTGTTTTGTTTTCTACTGTCAAAAGTTCACCAAATTAGAAAAAAACATCACTGACCTAGTACACTTATCAGATAGCATCTTTTTTATTTGTAATATACAAAACAAGTTATTATATTGGCAGTCAACCATTTGCAGAGATCATCCCTGTACAGTCTTACACTGTAAAAATCAAATTTCCAAATATGCACTTGGTTATTAGTTCTATTTTTAACCTGCCACTCACATACTGTCATGTACTTAAAATTCAGAACATGTTTACATTATCCATCCAGCAGGCTAATGCAACTGCACACCAGACAGTCATGCATAATTCAAATCAATATCCTCAGGCTTGCAAATCTAAGTCAAGGCTGCCTTTAAAAAAGCTAGGGTGTGACTTTAACATGAATAAAGTATATCTAATTTTTCTTTTTATGTGACAAATTGATACTTGCTGCAATGGAATGCCAAAAATGCAAAGCCACTGTATAATATATCTTTACGCTATTGAAAAACAAGATAATTGAAAAAATAAATAAGGCAACTACAGTAGTCTTAGGAAATTAATTCTAAATAGTGAAAGAGATCAAGCCGAACAAGATTCAAATAGCAAAGCTCACAATATAACAATAGATTATATGAAGTTTTGCCAACAATCAGAATGTACATAAAATTACAAAATCAAGGATCTAAGTTACGCTGTGAAATGGAAGTTCTTTTTACACTTACATTCAAATTACAATTTTAATATCTGTAAAGTTAGTTTCATTTAAATTTCTTAAATAAAACCTCTACTACTGAATTTCTATAACTAGTCATATGTCTAGAAATGGCTTAAGTCTAGAAAAGCTTGAGTCTATCAAATTTAAATTGAGGTTTATTGGCTAAGTATGTCAAGATAGAGCCCTGAATCTCTACTGTACCTGACTCTACTCTCTGTCACCTTTATAGTTGAGATCTGACTTTTTTTAAAAATAAGAAAGATAACTGGTCTTATCTACAAAGGTCTACTTTTAATGCTACTGAAAACATAAGTATTTGCCAATAACTTGAAATGTGACACATAACTGATCTGGATTAAAATTCTCATAAGCAAAAATAAATGTATATTTTTTGATATTTCTTCCTCTCAGAAGCTTCAAATTTGACTCATCATTTAAAGAAACCCTCCAGATATGAACGACATCATTGCTCGGGCAACTCAACTCAATTATGAAAATTTCATATTAGTTCTATTCAATATTACAGACACACCAAACATAATATCCTTTACAATGACAGGCCATTAATGTCAAGGTGCAATAATATGAAGGATGAAATTAATGGGATAGAGAGAAAGGATTCAATGGTATCTGAGATAATGAAAAAAAGATTAAATGGCAGACCTTGGGGAAATACAGTAAAGGCATGGAAGTCCTTTCAATGAAGACAGAGGATCTAGTTCAGGTACAGAGAATGTATCGTTCCAGTTTTCTTGTAGAGATGGAAAATTTAAACAAAAGTTCAGATGACAGAGTGGATAAATCAAAGATGTCTTCATTGATTAAGACTTGATTTAATTAGGAGCATATAGATAACACTCTTAGCCACATCAGTCCAAAAACTATTCGGCAAGAAAGCAGTAGAAAAAAAGTTTTACAGCAATTCAACCACCAATTAATACCAAAGAAACTGATTCAAAGAAATTCAAAATTATAATAGCAATAACAAATGAAAAACTGCCCTAAAAAAGTAAGTTCAATCTCACCTAGCAATAATAGTGGCATGAACCATGCATGGACTGAATTCTTCCCCCATTTCTTCTGAGGATATATCCCTTTAAATTTCCAAAGTTCTTGCCCATAAATACAACCATGTAACATTTTTAAGGCTCTCCAAAGATATGAGATCAGAGTTTTCTTCTTTTATTTGCAAACCTACTTCGGAGAATATATGTGGTATAGTATAATCATTTAAAGAGCACAAAAGTTCAAAGAGCAGACTATTTTCACATTA
The DNA here is from genome assembly GCF_028018385.1 of Neofelis nebulosa. Lineage (NCBI taxonomy): Eukaryota > Metazoa > Chordata > Mammalia > Carnivora > Felidae > Neofelis > Neofelis nebulosa. Next base: position 39,445,768 of record NC_080796.1, read on the forward strand.
ATTTTGAAAGAGACTAATGATAGGTTTTAGAAAAGTACCCAGCAAAAAAGAACTAAAAGAATGATTACAGACTATAAACTGCATACATAAATTATTTTTCATAACTTTACATATTATACAAAAAATTATGAAGTCAATAACATGAAATTTTAATAATTCTACTTAGGAACATATAAACTCAGAATGTGAGATTTGGGATGAACCTTAGATCATTCTACCCATTCTATCATTTCTTTTTTTTTTTTCTTTTTTTCTTTAGGAAGATTAGAAGCCATGTTTGACACTTACAGGGTTGCTGGGTACACACCTGTTCAACCATACATGGTGGCTCTCTAACCACTTATCTGAAGCAGGTTTAAGCAAAAAAAAAAAATTGCATATAAAGTGTTAATGGTAATATAGATATAACAGAGGCCAAAGTTTGACTAGAGTTTAGATTCAGGTACAGCTCATAGATGAATTAGATGAAACCCTTTATCACCCAACTTCCTCAATTTCCACTCTCCATAACCCCATGGATCTACTTGCACCCTTGATGTATATAGTGACTTATGAACAGGGTGAGAAGCCTCCCAGGAAAACATCTTAAGCTAAGACCAAATGGAAATATGTCTGGCATATTAGAGGATGAAGTGCATGTGACACCCAAAATTTCTGAAAGGAGTGGTAAGACTCCTGTCATTCACAACAAGGGAGGGAGAGCTCTGCCACAGGAAGCCTTTCTAAGCTATAGGGCCTGAAGTCAGAGAAAAGTAGAGACTCTCACGCAGGTGACAGCCAGTAAAAGAACCCATCCTGACGAACTACTGTGGCTACATGGGAAGACAACATGCTGTGCCTGAACTGAAAGGAAGTCTCTTTAGAGTCTCACTTCAGAGCCCAGAACTCCGGCAGAAGATTCCCCAGACTAACCCTAATGCACCAGAATTTTTTCTCGCTTGCAAAAGCATGCTGAGCTGTCATGTGTCAGGGATAACTGAGTGCCATGGTAGCAGAGGCCAACTAATGCACTTAGGAAGAGTGTTGATAACGTGTCTTGGTGGAAGAACTGGTGAATGAAGAACCGTTTAGAGCCAACACAGGTCAAGAAAGGGAGTAGTAACCCAGCCTAATCTGTGAACTGATGAAGGCACCTCTTGAGAGCTTTCTGAAATAGTTGAAGGAATGGGCTATACAAGAGATTAGAGTCTCCATGAGTAGGTAAAGCTGGCACTATTAAGATATAAACACTAATATTAATGTGACCCTATTCATGTTCATAGGATGTAGAAACCTGTCAGTGTTTGGGTTATATATATACAGGTTTACACACACACATGCACTATTTCTCTTATCAGGTTAGCAAGGGTGAATTAACACACCTTGTTACCACTTTCATTCACAAATTAAGAATATGCTCTATATAACTCTAATGGTGTGTTTCATGAATTACAGATTAATATAGCTGGTTTTTCATGATATGCTATGTTTGTATTTATTTACATATATTTGACATACACTAAAGCTGTTTATTAAACAGTCTCACTTCAGTGGAATATGACACAAAGCAGCTAGTCACTCTAAACTCTATTGTTTAATTGTATGAAATTAAATTTCCCTACAGTCCCCTTGATTTGACCTTAGCAGGGTTGACCCTCAGTCTCTTTCTGTTAGTACAGAATCTCAAGCTAGTAGAATTTTAAAATTCCATCCCCAGCTCAAACTCAAATCTTGACTCTCTAAGTTTTGTAAAACAGAGTTAATAATAATCCATAGTTCAATGAGCTGTTAAAAGATAAAATGAATTAGCTAAAGAGCTTAAAATAGTGCCTGTTAGATAGTAAGCACTGTAGCCCCCCCCCCCCCCCTTTAAGGATGCCAACTACACTTTTGTTCATGGAACTTTGGGAGACAAAATGTGGTCTGCACTTTTCTCTTTTTGTCCTTTTAATCCCCTTCATCTATTTCACATATCACCTCACTTACCTCCCCTCTGACAACCATCAGTCTGTTCCCTGTATTTAAGAGTCTGTTTTGTTTGTTCACTTTGATTTTTAGATTCCACATCAAAGTAAAATTATATGGTATCTGTCTTTATCTGATGTATTTCACTTAGCATAATACCCTCTAGGTCCATCCATGTTGTTGCAAATGGTAAGATCTCATTCTTTTTTATGGCTGAGTAATATTTCAGAGCACACATGCATCTGTCCATGTGCATGGATGCGTGCACACACACTACATCTTCTTTATACATTCAATTGCTGATGCATACTTGGGTTGCTTTCATATCTTAACTACTGTAAATAATGCTGCAATAAACACAGGGGTGCATATATCTTTTTGAACTAGTGTTTTCATTTTCTTTGGGTAAGTGTGGTCTGCACATTTAATCCTCCTACTCCAGCATCTTGGTAACCCAGTTCTGGGATGCTTTCTTCCCTTCCCTCTTTCAACTCTCAACACTATGATGTGCTGGAGTAGGGAAAAGGAATAGCGGAAATTGCTAGGACTGGGGAGCCTGAGTGGCTCAGTCGGTTAAGCATCTGACTTCAGCCCAGGTCATGATCTCACAGTTTGTGGCTTTGAGCCCCGCGTTGGGTTCTGTGCTGACAGCTCAGAGCCTGGAGCCTGCTTTGGATTCTGTGCCTCCTTCTCACTCTCTACCCCTCCCCTGCTCATGCTCTGTCTCTCTCAAAAATACATAAACGTTAAAAAAAATTGCTAGGACTGCCTTATTGGCTGCCTTATTGGTGGTGGGAAGGTACCCCAAACCTCACTTGGGTTCTAATCACCTGTGGAAGCTTTTGCTGATGTGGTAGTTTCTTCACAGGTGATGCACAGAATTCATTTGGAGATGTTCAGCTTCATCTCAGCCTCCCCAGAATATGGGAGTCAGGTCTTCCCTCCCCTGTCCATGCCCCCAATCCCCTTATTAGATTGGGCGTCTCCAGGCTTTCTGGTTGCCTGATTTGTCCCATAGCACCTATCTCCTCTTCTACTTTCCATTCTCTTTCTCATGAAGCCCCCAAAACATCTCTATGCCCTCCAAGAATTTTAAGCGCCACTGAAGGTAGGATAGGCACCCCTACCATATCCTAACTTTCAACCTCCAACTCTCTTTTCTTTCCTTTCCTTTCTCAGTCTCCTGTTTATCTGATATGGGATGGAAGTAGAAATGTGGGAGATGGAACAATATTTGGGGGTAAGAGAACCAGTCTGGACTACTTTATAATAAATACTTAGAGAAGTGTCTGACTCACACCGTCAGGGGGTGTTAGCTCTAGATTTAATAGAGGGGATGGGGGAATGTAGTACTATCACTTCCTCACTCCATCTTTGGGTCCTTCATCACCAATCCCATAATAACAAGTCCCAAGAACAGTCGCACTAAACAGCCTGACATAGGAACAGAATATCTTACCCAAACATCACAATAAACTGTTAAATACAGGCCCTAACACAAACTAAAGAGACTAAATGTCTATGTGAGCACAGGAAGGGACAGAAAGTTTATGTATTCTATGTATTCTTTTTTCCTCCCAATGTTTATTTACTTACTTTGAGAGAGGGGAGGGGCAGAGAGAGAGAGAGAGAGAGAGAGAGAGAGAGAGAGAGAGAATCCCAAGCAGGCTTCATGCTCAGTGTGGAGCCAGATACCAAGCTCAATCTCACAAACCGTGAGATCATGACCTGAGCTGAAATTAAGAGTCACACGCTTAACTAACTGAGCCACCCAGATACCCCTGTATTCCACGGATTGTGAAAAATGATCCTCTTTACCCCTAGTCACAAGAAATCTGCATATGTAAAGGAGGAATCTGTTGTCAAGCTATATGGAAGCAGGAATATAGCTGTCAAACATGAGTCATTTATCCCATTCATGGGCAAATCAAGATAAATACAAAATAAGAAAAAACATATACAAAAAGTCACACTCAAAAAGTCCAAATATATAAATCATTAACAAAATAAATGCGTCATGGTAACAAGGGAAACAGCAAGCTTTTAAATGGGAAAATCACGTTCATTACTTTGTTTCAGTTAAATACAAAAAATTATTGATTTATGGTTTGCCTCCTTGCCTCTCTGTTTGTAACTATTCTTCCCCCGCCCCTTCCCCCATGGTCTTCTGGTAAGTTTCTCAATTTCCACATATGAGTGAAAAGATATGATAACTGTCTTTTTCTTTTTCTGACTGGCTTATTTCACTTAGCATAATACCTTCCAGTTCAATCCACATTGCTGCAAATGGTCTGATTTCATTCTTCCTCAATGTCAAGTAGTATTCCATTGTGTATATAAACCACAATTTCTTTATCCATTCATCAGTTGATGGCCATTTAGGCTCTTTCCATACTTTGGCTATTGTTGAAAGCGCTGCTATAAACATTGGGGTACATGCGATCCTATGAATCAGCACTCCCGTATCCTTTGATAAATTCCTAGCAGTGCTATTGCTGGGTCATAGGGTAGTTCTATTTTTAATTTTTTTTTCAATATATGAAGTTTATTGTCATATTGGTTTCCATACAACACCCAGTGCTCATCCCAAAAGGTGCCCTCCTCAATACCCATCACCCACCCTCCCCTCCCTCCCACCCCTCATCAACCCTCAGTTTGTTCTCAGTTTTTTTTTTTTAAATTTTTTTAATGTTTATTCATTTTTGAGACAGAGAGAGACAGAGCATGAATGGGGGAAGGTCAGAGAGAGAGGGAGACCCAGAATCTGAAACAGGCTCCAGGCTCTGAACTGTCAGCACAGAGCCCGACGCGGGGCTCGAACTCATGGACCGTGAGATCATGACCTGAGCTGAAGTTGGCCGCTTAACCAACTGAGCCACCCAGGCGCCCCTGTTCTCAGTTTTTAAGAGTCTCTTATGCTTTGGCTCTCTTCCACTCTAACCTCTTTTTTTTTTTCCTTCCCCTCTCCATGGGTTTCTGTTAAGTATCTCAGGATCCACATAAGAGTGAAAACATATGGTATCTGTCTTTCTCTATATGGCTTATTTCACTTAGCATCACACTCTCCAGTTCTATCCATGTTGCTACAAAGGGCCATATTTCATTCTTTCTCATTGCCACGTAGTACTCCATTGTGTATATAAACCACAATTTCTTTATCCATTCATCAGTTGATGGACACTTAGGCTCTTTCCATAATTTGGCTATTGTTGAAAGTGCTGCTATAAACATTGGGGTACAAGTGCCCCTATGCATCAGTACTCCTGTATCCCTTGGGTAAATTCCTAGCAGTGCTATTGCTGGGTCATAGGGTAGGTCTATTTTTAATTTTTTGAGGAACCTCCACACTGTTTTCCAGAGTGGCTGCACCAGTTTGCATTCCCATCAACAGTGCAAGAGGGTTTCCATTTCTCCACATCCTCGCCAGCATCTGTAGTTTCCTCATTTGTTCATTTTAGCCACTTTGGTGTGAAGTGGATCTGAGTGTGGTTTTGATTTGTATTTCCCTGATGAGGAGCGATGTTGAGCATCTTTTCATGTGCCTGTGGGTCATTGGGATGTCTTCTTTGGAAAAGCATCTACTCATGTCTTCTGCCCATTCCTTCACTGGATTATTTTTCGGATATTGAGTTTGGTAAATTCTTTATAGATTTTGGATACCAATGCTTTATCCACTATGTCATTTGCAAATACCTTTTCCCATTCCGTCACTTGCCTTTTAGTTTTGTTGACTGTTTCCTTTGCAGTGCAGAAGCTTTTTATCTTGATGAAGTCCCAATAGTTCATTTTTGCTTTTAATTCCCTTGCCTTTGGAAATGTGTCGAGCAAGAAATTGCTGCTGCTGAGGTCAAAGAGGTTGTTGCCTGCTTTCTCCTCTAGGGTTTTGATGGTTTCCTGTCTCACATTTTCTTTCATTCATTTTGAGTTTATTTTTGTGTATGGTATAAGAAAGTGGTCTAGTTTCATTCTTCTGCATATTGCTGTCTGCTAAAGAGACTTTTTTCCAGTGGATACTCTTTCTTGTTTGGTCAAATATTAGTTGGCCATACATTTGTGGGTCCAATTCTGGATTCTCTATTCCATTCCATTGGTCTATGTGTCTGTTTTTGTGCCAATACCAAACTGTCTTGATCATTACAGGTTTGTAGCAGAGGCTAAAGTCTGGGATTGTGATGCCTCCTACTTTGGTTTTCTTTTTCAATATCATTTTGGCCATTAAGGGTCTTTTGGTTCCATACAAATTTCAGGATTGTTTGTTCTAGCTTTGAGAAGAATGCCGGTGCAATTTTGATTGGGATTGGATTGAAGGGTAGATTGCTTTGGGTAGTATTGACATTTTAACAATATTTATTCTTCCAATCCAAGAGCTTGGAATGTTTTTCCATTTCTTTGTGTTTTCTTCAATTTCCTTCATAAGCTTTCTATAGTTTTCAGCATACAGACCTTTCACATCTTTGGTTAGGTTTATTCCTAGGTATTTTATGGTTCTTGGCAACTGTAAATGAGATTAATTTCTTGATTTCTCTTTCTGTTGCTTCATTATTGGTGTACAGAAATGCAATCGATCTGTGTGCATTGCTTTTGTACCCTGCGACTTTGCTGAATTCATGTATCAATTCTAGCAGCCTTTTGGTGGAGTCTTTGGGGTTTTCCAGTAGAGTATCATGTCATCTGTGAAAAGTGAAAGGCTTGACCTCTTCTTTGCCAATTTTGATGCCTTTTATTTCATTTTGTTGTCTGACTGCTGATGCTAGGACTTCCAACACTATGTTCAATAACAGTGGTGAGAGTGGACATCCCTGTCATGTTCCTGATCTCAGGGGGAAAGCTCTGAGTTTTTCCCCATTGAGGGTGATATTAGCTGTGGGCTTTGCACATATGGATTTTATGATATTTAGGTATGATATTTAGGTATACTTCTCTCCCGACTTTCTTGAGGGTTTTTATTAAGAAAGGATGATTTTGCCAAATGCTTTTTCTGCATCTATCGACAGGATCATATAGTTCTTATCCTTTCTTTTATTAATGTGATATATCACATTGATTGATTTGTGAATACTGAACCAGCCCTGAAGCCCAGGAATGAATCCCACTTGATCATGGTGAATAATTCTTTTTATATGATGTTGAATTTCGTTTGCTAGTATCTTGAGAATTTTTGCATCCATGTTCATCAGGGATATTGGCCTGTAATTCTCCTTTTTTGTGGGGTCTCTGTCTGGTTTGGGAACCAAGGTTAATGCTGGCTTCACAGAATGAGTCCGGAAGATTTCCTTCCGCTTCTATTTTTTTGGAACAGCTAGAGAAGGATAGGTATTAACTCTGCTTTAAATGTCTGGTAGAATTCCCCTGGGAAGCCATTTGGCCCAGGACTCTTATTTGTTGGGAGATTTTTGATAACTGATTCAATTTCTTCACTAGTTATGAGTCTGTTCAAATATTCTATTTCTTCCCATTTGAGTTTTGTTAGCGTGTGGGTGTCTAGGAATTTGTCCATTTCTTCCAGGTTGTCCAGTTTGTTGGCATATAATTTTTCACAGTATTCTCTGATAATTGTTTGTATTTCTGAGGGATTGGTTGTGATGAGTCCATTTTCATTTGTGATTTTACCTATTTGGGTCCTCTCTCTTTTCTTTTTGAGGAGTCTGGCTAAGGATTTATCAATTTTGTTTACTTTTTCAAAAAACCAGCTCTTAGTTTCATTCATCTGCTCTACTGTTTTTTTTGGATTCTATATTGTTTATTAAATACAAAGAACAAACTGAGGGTTGATGGAGGTGTGGGGGAGAGGGGAAAATGGATGATGGGCATTGAGGAGGGCACTTGTTGGAATGAGCACTGGGTGTTGTATGTAAGCGATGAACCACGGGAATCTACCCCCGAAACCAAGAGCACACTGTACTCGCTGTATGTTAGTGATTTGACAATAAATTATATTTTAAAAATTATTAATTAAATTTGTATGCAGTAAGCACTCTGTGAGAAACTGGTAATTACACTGAAGTAAAATACATTATTGTATATAACAAAAGAAGAAACCAAAGCATTAGAATAAAGAGTTACAGAAGTTCTGAGAATAGAAAGATCAAGGTGTGGGAGTGTTAGTAAGAAAACTTCATGGCAGGAGCCAGTCTTAAAATACAGAGCTAAATAGAAAGAGATGACAGTATTTCAAACTGGGGTACAATATCAACAAAGGTACAAAGGCAAGAATAAGTGTGATGACCATAGGGAACAATAAAAAGACTAGCTAACTGGAGAAGGTGTTAAACAATAGGAGAAAAGGGAAAGACTCATTTACGTATTTTTGTTACCTTATGCTCAAATTTGTCTTCAATCTTCTGATTTCAACCGTCAACTCTATTAACCAATGGCTTTCAAAAAAACCTTTTTAGTTACAGAATCCTTTGTTCAAATAAAATCTAACTTATTTAACACCCCCTCCCCCCAAAAAAAAGAGATAAGGAGCTGGATCTCTGTTCTCATTTTTACTCCTCACACTTACGTTATCTTACTCTTAGGGAAACCACTACCAAGGATCTACAGGATCCATTCATGGAGGACAGGTTTAAAACTACCATAGGGGTGGCCTGGGTGGCTCAGCAGGTTAAGTGTCTGACTCTCAGTTTCAGCTCAAGTCATGATCTCACAGCTTGTGAGTGTGAGCCCCACATTGGTCTCTGTGCTGACAATGCAGAACCTGCTTGGGATTCTCTCTCTCTCCCTCTCTCTCTGCTCCTCTGATGTGCTCGCGCACTCTCTCTCTCTCTCCAAATAAATACATAAACCTAAAAATAAGTAAATAAATAAGTAAATAAGCTATTATAGGAATGCTTGGGTGGCTCAGTGGGTTAAGCATCCAACTCTTGATTTCGGCTCAGATCATGATCTCGTGGTGCACGGGACGGAGCCCTGCATTGGGCTCTGTGGTGACAGTGTGGAGTCTGCTTGGGGTTCCGTCTCTCCCTCTCTGTCTGCCTCTATCCTACTCACCTGCTCTTTCTCTCTCCGTCTCAAAATAAATAAACTAAAAAAAAATAAAACTTAAAAAAATAAAACTGTTATATATTTTGGGTCTCAACTAGATTTCAATCATTCCAATTCTCATCTAGTATCAGGCCCTACAGATTCATTTACTCATGGTTTCACAGCAAGGTCTGGAGATACACCAGCCCCATAAGGCTAAATGTTGGAACTACTTGTGACTACCACTTTCGTGACACAAAGATGTCATCAAATGCACTTTACAGAACATAAACGTAATGAAAATAAGGCCCTGGGTCTAACATGTCAATATTTTAAATGATTTGAAAATAAGCACATTTTGCTTCTATTGGTGTAATTCCAGAGCTTTTACCAAATCCAGGTTATTCTTAGGCAAAAGAACAAAATACTTTTTTTTTTTAATTTATTTTTTTTATTTTTTTTTTAAACGTTTATTTATTTTTGAGACAGAGAGAGACAGAGCATGAACGGGGGAGGGTCAGAGAGAGGGAGACACAGAATCGAAACAGGCTCCGGGCTCTCAGCTGTCAGCACAGAGCCCGACGCGGGGCTCAAACTCAAGGACCGCGAGATCGTGACCCGAGCCGAAGTCGGCTGCCCAACCGACTGAGCCACCCAGGCGCCCCACAAAATACTTTTTAAATATAGCATCAAAAATCTTATTTGTATGGTGTTTTTATATGTTCTGTAAAAAGAAAGACCTCATTTTTAGAAGTGGTTTCTGAAAGTTTTGTCAGAAGGAAAGTGGCAACAATCACTGGGAACTCAATTTAAATTTTAACTGCTATCTAACCAGGAGCTGTAACTGAAATTGACTTTTTGGATGGAAGACAATACTGTTTTTTTTTTTTTTTCAACGTTTTTTAATTTATTTTTGGGACAGAGAGAGACAGAGCATGAACGGGGGAGGGGCAGAGAGAGAGGGAGACACAGAATCAGAAACAGGCTCCAGGCTCCGAGCCATCAGCCCAGAGCCTGACGCGGGGCTCGAACTCACGGACCGCGAGATCGTGACCTGGCTGAAGTCGGACGCTTAACCGACTGCGCCACCCAGGCGCCCCAAGACAATACTGTTTTTAAGAGTAACATTCTGATAGGAAAAAATGAGATATTCCGCCTTCTGACTAATAAAATATCAATTTAAAAAGCCAGCTGTTACAATGTTTTAGGTAGTCCAAAGTTTATGAACTCTATTTTTCTGACAAATTAGCATTTCATATATGTATGTATATGAAAATAAATAAAAGAAGATTTGCAGTCATGTAGTAGACAGACATTGTATAAAACTGTAATACTGGAAATTGTAAGAAAATCCAGAGAAAAGAGGAGAATAGGGCATTTAATGATACACTTAAAACAAAGGTAACACACGGACTGAATTTTTTAAAAAGTAAACTATATAAACTTTAAATAGACAAGTGGAATGATTTTCTAATTAATTAATACATCTCATTAATTTCCTGTTAAGACCCTGTTGAATGGACCTCTAAGCATTCATAATTTTTCCTGCCTGTCAATGTTTTAGTATTTCTTAAGTTGCTTAAGAATGCCATTGTTTTCTGTGCTTCTGTGAGAGTTATTAATACCTAATATTGGTTCTAAATAGTTTGCAATGGGGGGAGATAGAGAGCCTAAATTATAAAATTCTATAATTAAAGTTCAAATAAATTGCTCCTAAAGAGTAACTTAACAGACAAGAGCTTGAAAGGAATTTAGTAAATCACTGTTAGCAATTTGTCTGGAACAGTGCTCCTAATGAATTCAGTTCAGAATACAAACCAAGAAATTTGGCTGTATAAACACAAAAGGATCCAAAAGTTAGCATACATAGAAGACAACAAGAAAATTAAATCTGCTAAAAGCAACTAAGATACAATTAATAGTCTCAATCTTATTAAGTATAAAGAAAACAAAGGAACAGATATAAAGCTAGTCTTTCAAAGAAATTTTATATTAATACTCTACAGAAAGTAGTTTGAAAGGTATTTCCTCTATTCAAGAGTGCAACCTACTTGCCAATGTAAAAAAGAAGCAAAAAGATCTTTACGACCTCACATGGAGTGACTTCCAAGATAATTAAGCAGCAAAAGCCAAGAGCACACTGTATACACTGTATGTTAGACTTGACAACGTATTTAAAAAAATTCATGCTGTAAAAATAAAATTAAATAAATAAATAAATAAATAAAAATAAGAGATAAAAAAGGAAGATGCAAAAGAAAAATACACACATCCTTACATACAGTATACTACCTTTTATATAACAACAAAGGAGAGATAACAAAACACACATGCTTATTTTCACAAAGCAAAACACAGAAACAAAAAATACAAACTGAACTATATTTATTCCAAACAGATAACTAACTGCAATAAAGAAAATAAAAAGAATTCAGGTAACACTTGCACACGAATACACCTTTTGTGGGATCTACTCTAAGGATAAACAGAATGCAAAAAATTCTTGCATTTGATTTCATAGGTTTATTGTTGCAAGTAGGAATTGTGTACCAATTCCTAAGCTATTTTGTGTGCATTGCAGAACTGAGCAAATGAATGTTGTTGGGAACCACAGTTCCTACCATGGGTGAGAGATACAAATATTGAATGGGGTGGGGCGCCTGGGTGGCGCTGTCGGTTAAGCGTCCGACTTCAGCCAGGTCACGATCTCACGGTACGTGAGTTCGAGCCCCGCGTCAGGCTCTGGGCTGATGGCTCAGAGCCTGGAGCCTGTTTCAGATTCTGTGTCTCCCTCTCTCTCTGTCCCTCCCCTGTTCATGCTCTGTCTCTCTCTGTCCCAAAAATAAATAAATGTTGAAAAAAAAAAAATAAAAAAAAAAAAAACAACAAAAAACAAATATTGAATGGGGAAAGGAGAGGAAGAAGTCTGTGGTGTTGGATTCTACATTGTGGCATCAGAATGAACTCTGTCCACTTAAGAGTCCAGACTCAATGACACGTGACAGTAGCAAGCAATCTAGATCTTGGTTTCTGAATACCATTCCTCACAAAAAAGAGCAAGGGCTGCTTAAAAAACATGACTCATTCTTGGGCTGGTCAAGGAAAATATAACAGAAAAATAGAACTTCTTCTGCCAAAAAAGATTTAAAGTTAGAAAGTGCTCAAGGTCTGATGGGGACATGTTAAAAAGAGGAGTCATGTTAAGCGTACCTTTTCATGTATCTGTTGGCCATCCCTATGTTTTCTTTAGAAAAATGTCCATTCGGGTCTGAAAAGATATCTGCACCCCCATGTTTACTGCAGCATTATTTATAATAGTGTGGTGTGGTGACAGATGGTAGCTCACTTGTGATGAGCATGGCGAAGGTATAGAGAAGCTAAATCATTATGCTGTACGCTTGAAACTTATGTAATATTGTGTCAACTATACAGAAAACAAAATTTAAAGGGAGGGAGACCAAGAAACAGATTCTTAACTACAGAAAACTGATGGTTATCAGAGGGCAGGTGGGTGGGAGATGGGTTGGATGGGTGATAGGGATTAAGGAACACACTTGTGATGAACACTGGGTGTTGTACTTAAGTGTTGAATCACTGAATTCTGCACCTAAAACAAATATTATGCTGTATGTTAACTAACTGGAATTTAAATAAAAACTTGAAAAAAAAAGATAAAGGAGTCAGCTTGAATGAACAACCAAGAGCCAAACTGGGGACGACTTGAGCATCCAAATGAAATATAACAGGAATGGATAATTAACAATGAATACAAAAAGAACCTATGAGTACTAATAAAAAATATATATAATAACTAATTTAGGCAAGAATCATCAACGAATCCTAAAACCACTGGGTGCTGGGGGACAGGATATTCACATGGTATCAATGTACCAACCAAGAAATTATTTGCTCCCTAGAAGGTGGAAAAGGATCCTTTAAAATGGAGCAATCTAGTGGACACCACCCCATTTAAATCAAACAAAGTCGGTAGCACCAATAATGACACAAACTGAAATCATGTGGCCCCTAATGTAACACACTGAGGACCCTGCATCCACGGAGCAGTCCTGCAAAAAAATACTGCCCTGGAAAACGTGAGCATTTTTGTTATTTATGTTTTGAATAATATGTAACTTGCATTTCCAATTCTTGAGCTATAGTCAACCTATGTTTGCCAACCCATGTTTGTATTTTAAGACACCTGAGATATTCTTAGTATATTTAACCAGAAATCTATTGAAAGTATGATCTATATTAAATTCTTCAAATTATGATATGTAGAAAAAAGGTAAATAATAAAGACAGAAAAACTATACCTAAAGCTAGAGAAAAATCTAAACGATGTTTAATTTTTATTTGGCTACATTAATTCAATGCGCATTCATAGGATACCTTTCTTTCTATATGATATATATTCTCTGACAGGTGCTAAGAAAAGAATATGGCAAAGTACCTGTCACTTTTACTCTTTTCATGAAAAATTTTTAGTCATAATAAATACAATGAAAAAGAGTTTTTACCTAAATTCTGGTTTAAAAGGGTTATATAATGGAGGATCTAAATTAGAATCATCATGTAACTGCATCAATCAATATAATAAGGCCACAGTAATATAAAAGAAATATTATATTCACTGATTAATTACAGAGACAGAAAATACAGTGATTAAAAACAAGGGATCTAGAATCCTACTTCCTGGATGAATTCTGAGCCCAAAGTAAAATGGGGATGATAAAAATATCTCACTTACAGAGGTGCTGTAAAGATTAAATGTGTTAATGTACATGAAAAGATCTTATCATACTGACTGGCAACCACAAAGACTTGTATGAGAAGATTCGTGGCAGCACTGTTAGTAATAGTTAGAAACTAGAGGGGTGCCTCGGTGGCTCAGTCAGTTGAGCACCCAACTCTTGATTTTGGCTCAGGTCACAATCTCAATGATTCTTGGAATCAAGCCCCATGCTGGGCTCTGTGCTGACAGCGCAGAGCCTGCTTGCCTCTCTGTCTTCCCTCTCTCTCTGACTCTCCTCCCCCACAAAATACATAAATACACTTATAAAAAATAGTCAGAAACTAGAAATATGATAATGTTCATCCATGGATGGATGGACAAAGAATATATATGGTGTATCTACACAATGAAATACAATTCACTAATAAAAAGGAACAAGTTCTTGATAAATCTACATCAACAGATGAATCTCAAAAGCATTATGCTACATGAAAGAAGCCAGACACAAGACACTACATATCGAATGATTCCATTTGCATGAAATGTCCAGAATAAGTAAATTTATAGAAAGTAGGTTGGTGATTGCCTAAGACTGAGAGTGAGAATGGGGACTTCCTGTAAGTGGGCATAAGAGGTCTACTGGGGAAAGAAACTGTCCCAGAAATGATTTACAATGATAGTTGTCCCACTCAGTAAAGTTACTAAAAATCACTGAATTAATGATATACTTAAAATGAGCAAATTTTATATGTAAAATAATCTCACTAAAGCTGTTTAAAAAATACATACTCAATGGATGTATATGTTCAATGTTAGTAATTATTATTCAAATAAATCAAGTAATTTTCTTTCCACTATGTAATTTATATTATCAAATAAGATTATTTCCCAAGGACAAATAGAACATAAAATAAAATTTGCTAAATATTTGAGAATTAAAGTATAATGATAATTTTCTAAAGATTTAGATGTTCTAAAGGCATACAGAAAATGTTCTACCTAAACTGAAACAAAGAATATAAAATAGTCCCTTAAAAACTAGTTTCTGTTTTAACATAACATGACTTTAGTGATTTATTATTATATTCAATTTCATATACACAGAATCTACTACTTATTACTGATAAGTACATCTCAAAAATGCTACTTACAAATGCTATTATATTTTTTTAATTTTAATTTTTTTAACAGCTTTGAGGTACAACTGATACACAAAAAACTGCACATTTATTGGATACAATTTGGCGAATTTGGACATATGTATATATCACGAAACCATCACCAACATCAAGGTAATAAACATATCCACCACCTCCAAAAGTTTCCTTTTGCCCCCACCCCTCCCTTTTTTTGTAGTAAGACCACAATAGGAGATCTTTAAAAAAACTTTTATTGTTTTAATTTATTTAAGTTTAATTTTTAAAAAACTTGTATTAAGATGCTATTCTAAACCAAAGTTCAGGAAGATGAGAAATTGTGTTTCATGTGGTAAAAATCTCTTCTTGCTTATTAATGTAACTTCACTATTACTTCAGAGATGTGACATAGCCAGAGGAAGCTTTTTTCAAAGGCTTCACCTCAGAGGGAAAAGTATTCCTCCAAAAATGCTTATAGCATTATTCTGTTTTTATTTTATCTGAGTGCCAAAGAACAAACACACACACACATACATACACACCCAGAGTATGTCCTCCCTTAAAGTATACTAAACTTATAAATTTTAAAATATGTTAATTTGAAATATAAGGTTCTGAAGTAAATGAACTTCAAATTAACTGCATTGAAAGCATTTCATATATTTTTTATAGAAATCTAATTAATTTGGAAAAAGCATTTGTATTTAGCACTATTTTGAATAAACAGCTCTCCATCTGACAAGGTTTTATAATACATTAGGAAAATATTTTGTGGACTAATTTTTACTGATGAAATTAACTCCCATAATTTTTACTGTATTAGAAGCTTTCAGCTGAATGTGTATAGTACTAAATGTTCCTATTATTTTAAAGTCTAGGGGTGCCTGGGTGGCTCAGTCGGTTAAGCATCCAACTTCAGCTCAGGTCGTGATGTCGCAGCTTGTGGGTTTGAGCCCCGCGTTGGGCTCTGTGCTGACAGCTCAGAGCCTGGAGCCTGCCTCAGATTCTGTGTCTGTCTCTCTCTCTCTACTCCTCCTCTGCCCTCCTCTCTCTCTCTCAAAAATAAATAAACATTAAATTTTTTTAAATAAAATAAAATCTAAATACGTAGAAAAAATTAAAAATATGCAGTAAGAAGATGTACTATTAGTAAAGAGAATCACTTTCTGGAAATTCCAAGTAAGGGGAAAACTTTTAAGATACTTTTATCCTTCCTTAGAATGAACATATCTGGACCGCAAGATATCTTTAACATCAACACAATTAGATCTAGAAAGAGTAAATCTACTATATTTGTTAGAAGAAGCACCCTGGTAAATTTTAACACTGAAACAGAAGATTCCCATGGACTTGATTCACTAAAGGACTATTTCAAGCAACACAATGACTAGAGGCTAGCAATGACTTAAATGGGAAAAAAAAAAATGCAGGTGCAATTTATAAAGGGCCTAAAAAGATTATCTAAATTCATTACAGAGCTTCATATAGTAAAAAACAAAGAGCGCTACAAATATTTCTATATTAGTTAGCAATAGGAACTAACCAGAGCTACCATAAGCCAGAGAAAATAAATGTATAATAAAAATACAAGGATGGGGTGCCTGGGAGGCTCAGTCAGTCAAAACTCTTGGTTTCGGCTCAGGACATGATCTCATGGCTTTGTGGGTTTGAGCCACACTTTGGGCTGTGGGCTGGCCGGGCAGAGCCTGCTTGGGATTCTCTCTCTGCCTCTCTCGGTGCCCCTCCCCTACTCGTGCTGTCCCTCCCTCTCAAAATAAATAAACTTAAAAAAAAAAGAAAAGAAAAACAACAGGGATATATGTAATATGATCTTAGAAATAATTGAAAAACTAAGCCTTATAAAAGGCATTAACCAGGATCCCTCCAGGGACCCAAAAGTAGAAGTTTATGCACCTCCTCTTTAAAACATTGAATCAACCAACCCACAGCAACAAGGGTAAGGTCTTGAAACAGAGACAAAACTGCTGGGCGTCCAGGCTTAGAAATTAGAAATAGTTGCCAGACGGGGTGCCTGGGTGGCTCAGTCGGTTAAGCGTCCAACTTCGGCTCAGGTCATGATCTCACGGTCAGTGAGTTCGAGCCCCGCGTCGGGCTCTGTGCTGACAGCTCAGAGCCTGGAGCCTGCTTCAGATTCTGTGTCTCCCTCTCTCTCTGACCCTCCCCCATTCATGCTCTGTCTCTGTCTCAAAAATAAATAAACATTAAAAATAAATTAAAAAAAAAAAAAAAAAAAAAAGAAATAGTTGCCAGAGAAGGGAGAAGTGCTTTAAACTAAGAAGCTGAAATAAAAAAGAGTTTAAGATAAAAAAAAAAACAAAAACAAAACATACTACATGTCCACATTCCTAAAATTTACCTTGTCAATATTATCCTAATAAAAAATCTGGAACAGTCTGCCAGGCAGATTTGATTGCAATATAATTAAAATAATAAACAAGTATTACTAATATAGAGTCCCTGGTTTTAAATGCCATCTATATACAATAATAATTCCCAATTTCATATTTCTAGCCTGGACCTTTCCCCTAAGTAATCAGACTCATCCAGTGAACTATCAACGTGTTATTTTAAGTAGATATCTGAAAGTTGTCTCAATGTGTCCATAAAATCCTTATTCCTGCCCTATTCCTTTTTTTTAAAAAAAAATGTTTATTTATTTTTGAGAGACAGAGAGAGGGAGAGAGAGAGAGTGAGGGAGCATGAGTGAGGGAGGGGCAGAGAGGCGGGGAGAGAGCCCCAAGCAGGCTCCACACTGTCAGCGCAGAGCCCGATGTGGGGCTTGAACTCACGAACCATGAGATCATGACCTGAGCCAAAATCAAGAGTTGGACACTTAAATGACTGAGCCACCCAGGCACCCCTGTCCTACTTTTTCTCATACTGTCCTCAGTGATCAACCAAAGCTCTAAGAATCTATCCTAGATTTCTCACTTTCTATTACCCCCACATTGAACCCAAAATTTGTTGATGCTCCTTCCAAAATATGTCTCATAACTCCCTACTTCTATCCCCAACACTACTCCTGTAATCGAGAAAACTATGATGTGCCACCTGGATTACAGTACCAGCATCTTGCTGTTAACACAACTTCCACTTTTGAAAAATAACACTCAAACATCACTCTTTGTATGGTTAGGTTCCCATTTCACCGTGCTTTTGGTTTTTAGGGAGTATGTTTCCAAATTTAATTTCCTTATAATTATGTAAAATAAGGTCTGTCAGAGAAGTTGCTTCCATCCTTCCCTTACAGATAATGAGTTTTAAAAGTTCTGGTTTTCCCTTCCATTGTTTTTAAATATAAGCAAATACAAACATATTTCCCCTTTCTTAGATAAAAAATAATATAGTATGCAAAATTTTCTGCACCTTGTTTTTTTTTTTTTTTTTTTTTTACTTAATATATGCTGGACATCTCTCAACAGAAGAGTAAATATTAAGTACTGATCTATTGTATACACCCCCCTCCCATACACACATACACACACTCTTCCCCTAGGAATTAATTTTCTGGCAAATTACAGGGCTTCACCTATTTCACTAATTATCAAACCATAAGCAGTGACCAGCTCAGGGCTGACACTCAGCCACAGAGCTTCAGTATAGTCTTAGTTTCCTCATTGAGAAACTTCTCTGAGGCTGGCTGGTGCCTAAGCAAGGAGCCGCCACAGTCCTACCCCAGGTAAGGACTGACCGAAGGCCTCCTATCTGGCTCCTTGTGGAGCGCTGGGTAAAGGCCGGCCTAGCATCTACCAGGGCTCCAGGCGCTATCCTCACATATGCCCACAGATGCCACAGAAGGAGACAGCCTTGGCACTGGCAGCCCAACAGACGAGTGCTCAATGTCCATTTGGTCTACTCAGGTTGTAGCTACACGTTGCCTGTTCACATGCTCCCGTGTTGCTCATTATAGTGACCGGAGCCTCTGTACAACTGGCTCTGAAAGATCGAAGGACCACAGAGGAGCGGGTGGTAATGGAAGTCACCACAGGCACTGTCCTGGTGCCATACAGCAAGCAGTCCAGTAACAGCATGGAGATCAAGGAAGCCTCGTGACTTAAGACTGGGAAGATGCTCTGGATAGAGAACCCCTTTTTAATACTCTGCTGGGTTTCACCAACTCACTTAATGTCCAGCTAACACCAGCATAATCAATTTTATTGACTTTACCAATAAAAATGAGAGTTAACCTTACCTATTGTTTGTTCAGTGAACGGCACTGTTATATAAATAAATAGTAGCTATTCTGATATTATATTTATTATTATCGTGTCCATTTACCAGATAAGAAAATAGCACAGAGAGTCAGGATTCAAACCTAGAGTCGAGGGTTCACCACTTTTTTTCCCTTCTCTTTATCCTGAAGGATTATGTCTAACCTTATTACATATGAAATTCCAATCAATTATCTGTTTGCATTTGATGTTACTAGAGATAGTGAATATATAAAAACACCTGTCAGTATGGCAGGTTAGGAAACATCTTCATGTAATTGTTCAGTTGAGCAGAGGCTGATAAAGGACTCTGTACCATAAACAGTATCATCACTACTTGAGAAAGACTCTAGTTATTGTCACTACAAGTCAACTAGTGACTGCAAATTGAAGGGAAAAATAACTGGACGAGTTTGAAATAGCTCCCAATGTCACATCATGGTTCGGAAAAGCCCATCATTTAGCTGGCAGTAGCAGCAAACAAAAGATCACAGCAACAACTTCTAAAAATAATGAAATGATTTTGAAATCACTACAATAATTTGATAGTTTTTCCTACAACTTATACCCTGTGGTAACTAGTTTTATAATAGATCAATTTTAATTTAGCTAGATAACAAATAAATATATTCAAATTATTTACTCTTGATTCATATATTAGTTTATATTTTCATACCAGTTAAGTACTTTAATATCACCTGAGTCCATATAATGCCCTCACAAATGTACAGCACCCTGAGTTATTTATAGCATAATACAAAACAAAAACATGCACAAATCACATCCAGGCCTTTTATTAAAAACATAAGCACAGAATGAAAAGAGCTCCTTTGACCAGTGAGAGTCAAGTCAGAATTCTGAAGCAGAAACAGAAAATGCCAGAGAATGTGGTAGAAAAGAAGTCGTTTTAAGAAATTATTAAGAACAATCTTATCCATAGGAAAAATGAGAAACAGACTAAATATCAGCAACGAAAAATTGCTAAATATATATGGTACACCATGTAATAATATGTTGTGCAATTTGTCTATGTGATGTTGTAGAAGCATACACGTTGGCAAAAAAGCTACATTTTTTAGTGGAACAAAAACAGATTACAACACTATGTAAGAAAACCATTTTGATTTAAAAACATATATGCAAATAAAAATGTCTATGAAAGGATACAAAAATAGAAGCAATTGTATTCCCATGATGAGAATATGAGTAATTATTCTTTTTGTCATCTGTAATTTCTGGCTTTCCTATAATGAAGATGTATTACATACATTAAAAACAGCAATAAAGAATTTATTTAGGTGTAAAACTTACATAAAAAGACAGATTTTCTCACAAGACATTATCCAAGGTATTGCAGTGGCGAGCTTCAGGGCATTAGCTCTGAGGGCAGATGACTTGGACCTGAACCCTGGCTCTCTCATACACCTGCTATGTAACCCTTCACAAGCTACTTACCCCTATGGCACTTCAGTGTCCTGTTTGGAAAATATGGACACCAACAAAACCTGTGTCTTAGGGCAACTGTGAAGATTAAAAGAATTAATTTATGTTAAAGTGCCTACAGTAGCGTCTACTATATAATCATTCATTACATTACAGCTGATGTTATGTATGGAACTGTAATTAACCTGTTATCAATGTAGTAAGTATATAGATTTTCAAACTTCAAAAATATTTTAATACATCATCTTGAAAACGCTATTCATTATGAAATTTTTTAAAAGATTATAAAAGTTTATAAATATTTTCCTCTAGATTGCTGATACTTAATTAAATTTATACTTACAGGCATTTCCCAAGTTACCACTGACCAAAATCCCTTAATATGGGGAGTTCCGGAA
The DNA here is from genome assembly GCF_028018385.1 of Neofelis nebulosa. Taxonomy (NCBI): domain Eukaryota; kingdom Metazoa; phylum Chordata; class Mammalia; order Carnivora; family Felidae; genus Neofelis; species Neofelis nebulosa. Next base: position 39,466,622 of record NC_080796.1, read on the forward strand.
GATGGCGGCGTAGGAGGACGCTGGGCTCACCGCGCGTCCTGCTGATCACTTAGATTCCACCTACACCTGCCTAAAGAACCCAGAAAACTGCCAGAGGATTAGCAGAACGGAGTCTCCGGAGCCAAGCGCCGACGAGAGGCCCACGGAAGAGGGTAGGAAGGGCGGGGAGGCGGTGCGCGCTCCACGGACTGGCGGGAGGGAGCCGGGGCGGAGGGGCGGCTCGCCAGCCAAGCAGAGCCCCCGAGTCGGGCTGGCAAAAGCGGAGGGGCCAGACGGAGTGTGTTCCGACAGCAAGCGCGACTTAGCGTCTGGGAGGTCAGAAGTTAACAGCTCTGCTCAGAAAGCGGGAAGGCTGGAGGACAAAGGGAGGGAGAGCTGCTGAGCCCCCGGACGGACGGCAGAGCTCAGCTTGGCGGGGAACAAAGGCGCTCGCCAGCGCCATCTCCCCCGCCCATCCCCCAGCCAAAATCCCAAAGAGAACCAGTTCCTGCCAGGGAACTTGCTTGCTCCGCGCAAACACCCAACTCTGTGCTTCTGCGGAGCCAAACCTCCGGCAGCGGATCTGACTCCCTCCCGCTGCCACAGGGCCCCTCCTGAAGTGGATCACCTAAGGAGAAGCGAGCTAAGCCTGCCCCTCCTGCCCCCGTGCACCTTGCCTACCCACCCCAGCTAATACGCCAGATCCCCAGCACCACAAGCCTGGCAGTGTGCAAGTAGCCCAGACGGGCCACGCCACCCCACAGTGAATCCCGCCCCTAGGAGAGGGGAAGAGAAGGCACTCACCAGTCTGACTGTGGCCCCAGCGGTGGGCTGGGGGCAGACATCAGGTCGGACTGTGGCCCTGCCCACCAACTCCAGTTATACACCACAGCACAGGGGAAGTGCCCTGCAGGTCCTCACCGCTCCAGGGACTATCCAAAATGACCAAACGGAAGAATTCCCCTCAGAAGAATCTCCAGGAAATAACAACAGCTAATGAACTGATCAAAAAGGATTTAAATAATATAACAGAAAGTGAATTTAGAATAATAGTCATAAAATTAATCGCTGGGCTTGAAAACAGTATACAGGACAGCAGAGAATCTCTTGCTACAGAGATCAAGGGACTAAGGAACAGTCACGAGGAGCTGAAAAACGCTTTAAACGAAATGGAAACCACGACGGCTCGGATTGAAGAGGCAGAGGAGAGACTAGGTGAACTAGAAGATAAAGTTATGGAGAAGGAGGAAGCTGAAAGAAAGAGAGATAAAAAAATCCAGGAGTATGAGGGGAAAATTAGAGAACTAAGTGATACACTAAAAAGAAATAATATACGCATAATTGGTATCCCAGAGGAGGAAGAGAGAGGGAAAGGTGCTGAAGGGGTACTTGAAGAAATTATAGCTGAGAACTTCCCTGAACTGGGGAAGGAAAAAGGCATTGAAATCCAAGAGGCACAGAGAACTCCCTTCAGACGTAACTTGAATCGATCTTCTGCACGACATATCATAGTGAAACTGGCAAAATACAAGGATAAAGAGAAAATTCTGAAAGCAGCAAGGGATAAACGTGCCTTCACATATAAAGGGAGACCTATAAGACTCGTGACTGATCTCTCCTTTGAAACTTGGCAGGCCAGAAAGGCTTGGCACGATATCTTCAGTGTGCTAAACAGAAAAAATATGCAGCCGAGAATCCTTTATCCAGCAAGTCTGTCATTTAGAATAGAAGGAGAGATAAAGGTCTTCCCAAACAAACAAAAACTGAAGGAATTTGTCACCACGAAACCAGCCCTACAAGAGATCCTAAGGGGGATCCTGTGAGACAAAGTACCAGAGACATCACTACAAGCATAAAACATACAGACATCACAATGACTCTAAACCCGTATCTTTCTATAATAACACTGAATGTAAATGGATTAAATGCGCCAACCAAAAGACATAGGGTATCAGAATGGATAAAAAAACAAGACCCATCTATTTGCTGTCTACAAGAGACTCATTTGAGATCTGAGGACACCTTTAGATTGAGAGTGAGGGGATGGAGAACTATTTATCATGCTACTGGAAGCCAAAAGAAAGCTGGAGTAGCCATACTTATATCAGACAAACTAGACTTTAAATTAAAGGCTGTAACAAGAGATGAAGAAGGGCATTATATAATAATTACAGGGTCTATCCATCAGGAAGAGCTAACAATTATAAATGTCTATGCGCCAAATACTGGAGCCCCCAGATATATAAAACAGTTACTCATAAACATAAGCAACCTTATTGATAAGAATGTGGTCATTGCAGGGGACTTTAACACCCCACTTACAGAAATGGATAGATCATCTAGACACACGGTCAATAAAGAAACAAGGGCCCTGAATGATACATTGGATCAGATGGACTTGACAGATATATTTAGAACTCTGCATCCCAAAGCAACAGAATATACTTTCTTCTCGAGTGCACATGGAACATTCTCCAAGATAGATCATATACTGGGTCACAAAACAGCCCTTCATAAGTTTACAGGAATTGAAATTATACCATGCATACTTTCAGACCACAATGCTATGAAGCTTGAAATCAACCACAGGAAAAAGTCTGGAAAACTTCCAAAAGCGTGGAGGTTAAAGAACACCCTACTAACGAATGCGTGGGTCAACCAGGCAATTAGAGAAGAAATTAAAAAATATATGGAAACAAACGAAAATGAAAATACAACAATCCAAACGCTTTGGGACGCAGCGAAGGCAGTCCTGAGAGGAAAATACATTGCAATCCAGGCCTATCTCAAGAAACAAGAAAAATCCCAAATACAAAATCTAACAGCACACCTAAAGGAAATAGAAGCAAAACAGCAAAGGCAGCCTAAACCCAGCAGAAGAAGAGAAATCATAAAGATCAGAGCAGAAATAAACAATATAGAATCTAAAAAAACTGTAGAGCAGATCAACGAAACCAAGAGTTGGTTTTTTGAAAAAATAAACAAAATTGACAAACCTCTAGCCAGGCTTCTCAAAAAGAAAAGGGAGATGACCCAAATAGATAAAATCATGAATGAAAATGGAAATATTACAACCAATCCCTCAGAGATACAAACAATTATCAGGGAATACTATGAAAAATTATATGCCAACAAATTGGACAACCTGGAAGAAATGGACAAATTCCTAAACACCCACACTCTTCCAAAACTCAATCAGGAGGAAATAGAAAGCTTGAACAGACCCATAACCGGCGAAGAAATTGAATCAGTTATCAAAAATCTCCCAACAAATAAGAGTCCAGGACCAGATGGCTTCCCAGGGGAGTTCTACCAGACGTTTAAAGCAGAGATAATACCTATCCTTCTCAAGCTATTCCAAGAAATAGAAAGGGAAGGAAAACTTCCAGACTCATTCTATGAAGCCAGTATTACTTTGATTCCTAAACCAGACAGAGACCCAGTAAAAAAAGAGAACTACAGGCCAATATCCCTGATGAATATGGATGCAAAAATTCTCAATAAGATACTAGCAAATCGAATTCAACAGCATATAAAAAGAATTATTCACCATGATCAAGTGGGATTCATTCCTGGGATGCAGGGCTGGTTCAACATTCGCAAATCGATCAACGTGATACATCACATTAACAAAAAAAAAGAGAAGAACCATATGATCCTGTCAATCGATGCAGAAAAGGCCTTTGACAAAATCCAGCACCCTTTCTTAATAAAAACCCTTGAGAAAGTCGGGATAGAAGGAACATACTTAAAGATCATAAAAGCCATTTATGAAAAGCCCACAGCTAACATCATCCTCAATGGGGAAAAACTGAGAGCTTTTTCCCTGAGATCAGGAACACGACAGGGATGCCCACTCTCACCGCTGCTGTTTAATATAGTGCTGGAAGTTCTAGCATCAGCAATCAGACAACAAAAGGAAATCAAAGGCATCCAAATTGGCAAAGATGAAGTCAAGCTTTCGCTTTTTGCAGATGACATGATATTATACATGGAAAATCCGATAGACTCCACCAAAAGTCTGCTAGAACTGATACATGAATTCAGCAAAGTTGCAGGATACAAAATCAATGTACAGAAATCAGTTGCATTCTTATACACTAACAATGAAGCAACAGAAAGACAAATAAAGAAACTGATCCCATTCACAATAGCACCAAGAAGCATAAAATACCTAGGAATAAATCTAACCAAAGATGTAAAAGATCTGTATGCTGAAAACTATAGAAAGCTTATGCAGGTAATTGAAGAAGATATAAAGAAATGGAAAGACATTCCCTGCTCATGGATTGGAAGAATAAATATTGTCAAAATGTCAATACTACCCAAAGCTATCTACACATTCAATGCAATCCCAATCAAAATTGCACCAGCATTCTTCTTGAAACTAGAACAAGCAATCCTAAAATTCATATGGAACCACAAAAGGCCCCGAATAGCCAAAGTAATTTTGAAGAAGAAGACCAAAGCAGGAGGCATCACAATCCCAGACTTTAGCCTCTACTACAAAGCTGTCATCATCAAGACAGCATGGTATTGGCATAAAAACAGACACATAGACCAATGGAATCGAATAGAAACCCCAGAACTAGACCCACAAACGTATGGCCAACTCATTTTTGACAAAGCAGGAAAGAACATCCAATGGAAAAAAGACAGTCTCTTTAACAAATGGTGCTGGGAGAACTGGACAGCAACATGCAGAAAGTTGAAACTAGACCACTTTCTCACACCATTCACAAAAATAAACTCAAAATGGATCAAGGACCTGAATGTGAGACAGGAAACCATCAAAACCTTAGAGGAGAAAGCAGGAAAAGACCTCTCTGACCTCAGCTGTAGCAATCTCTTACTCGGCACATCCCCAAAGGCAAGGGAATTAAAAGCAAAAGTGAATTACTGGGACCTTATGAAGATAAAAAGCTTCTGCACAGCAAAGGAAACAACCAACAAAACTAAAAGGCAACCAACGGAATGGGAAAAGATATTTGCAAATGACATATCGGACAAAGGGCTAGTATCCAAAATCTACAAAGAGCTCATCAAACTCCACACCCGAAAAACAAATAACCCAGTGAAGAAATGGGCAGAAAACATGAATAGACACTTCTCTAAAGAAGACATCCGGATGGCCAACAGGCACATGAAAAGATGTTCGACGTCGCTCCTCATCAGGGAAATACAAATCAAAACCACACTCAGATACCACCTCACGCCAGTCAGAGTGGCCAAAATGAAGAAATCAGGAGACTATAGATGCTGGAGAGGATGTGGAGAGACGGGAACCCTCTTGCACTGTTGGTGGGAATGCAAATTGGTGCAGCCACTCTGGAAAGCAGTGTGGAGGTTCCTCAGAAAATTAAAAATAGACCTACCCTATGACCCAGCAATAGCACTGCTAGGAATTTATCCAAGGGATACAGGAGTACTGATGCATAGGGGCACTTGTACCCCAATGTTTATAGCAGCACTCTCAACAATAGCCAAATTATGGAAAGAGCCTAAATGTCCATCAACTGATGAATGGATAAAGAAATTGTGGTTTATATACACAATGGAATACTACGTGGCAATGAGAAAAAATGAAATATGGCCTTTTGTAGCAACGTGGATGGAACTGGAGAGTGTGATGCTAAGTGAAATAAGCCATACAGAGAAAGACAGATACCATATGGTTTCACTCTTATGTGGATCCTGAGAAACGTAACAGAAACCCATGGGGGAGGGGAAGGGAAAAAAAAAAAAAAAGAGGTTAGAGTGGGAGAGAGCCAAAGCATAAGAGACTGTTAAAAACTGAGAACAAACTGAGGGTTGATGGGGGGTGGGAGGGAGGGCAGGGTGGGTGATGGGTATTGAGGAGGGCACCTTTTGGGATGAGCACTGGGTGTTGTATGGAAACCAATTTGACAGTAAATTTCATATATTAAAAAATAAATAAATAAATAAAAAAAAAACAAAAAACAAAAAAAAAAAAAAAAAAAAAAAAAAAATCCCTTAATATGTTTTTCCCTTAACTACTAAAACAAGGCACAATGAGTAAAAGATTGTGTAAACTGTAAAAGGCAAAAGACTTCATAACTATCTAGACCTTAAATAACTAGGATTAGTTTTAGTTGATGGTATTGTTGAATACCTCAAAGACTTAAATATAACCAAAATTTCTAAGAAAACATTAATCTTTATGAGTACTCATCAAGCAAAAGCAAAGAGATATATGCCAAGGCATCAAAAAACCTCTCAGCTACCAAAGGTAATTTCTGACTCATTCATCAGAGATTTTAAAGTAATTTTTTTCTCATAGGCAGGAAATCTCAAAATGAGAGCCCCACACCAAGACTGCTTAAATGAAAGATTTTTCAGAATTTTAAAATTAAAGTACAGGGGTGCCTGGGTGGCTCAGTCAGATAAACGTCTGACTTCAGTTCAGATCATGATCTCCTGGTTCTTAAGTTTGCGCCCAGTGTTGGGCTCTGTGCTGACAGCTCGGAGCCTGGAGCCTGCTTCAGATTCTGTGTCTCCCACTCTGTCTGTCCCTCCCCCACTCACGCTCTGTCTCTCTCTCTTAAAAATAAAATAAACATTAAATAAATAATAAAATTAAAATAGAACCTCAATTTCATTTTTTCAAAAGCTGTTAATTAAGTTGTTACTTACCTCTTTGACACAGCTCAGTAATTATTCAAGAAGAATGAAGCAGGAAGAGTACCTACATGCCATGATGCAGAACTTGTGTCACTGTATCTCTAATTTAACCTTCACCGTCTGCCCCCATTGGCCAATGAAAGTTTACCTCCATTCAGGCCTCTTTTCCTTTTGCTTCTCAAAACTCAAACTGTGATTCACATCTGTCCAAACATGGGGCAGACAGGGTATGTTCTTTTGATACTATCAGGTAAACAACTTAGTTCATGCTTTCATGGTCATAACTGTCTCCTTTTTTTCCCTTTCTTAACTCTTATTCTACCTTGTGTTATGGCAGAAACTGGAAAGGAAAAGTATTTGAGTGATATCACCCCAAACTGAGGTTCAGTTTCAAGGCAAACTCCTTTTAAAAAAAAAGTGTTAAAATTTCAGGAGTGTTTTGAAAACATTTAGAGAATATGTAAAAATAAACTTAGTACAAACAATTAAGTCTATATCATATACCATGTGCAGAGTGGGAAACATGGAAGAAAAAAGTTGAAAAAAAGTACAGAGAAATTTATCAATTTCTAATGATCATCTTCACAATAAAGCTTTTAATAAGAAACCAACAGCATCAATACGTTCTTCAGTTCTGGTATTCATTTGTAAGTATTTATATTCTCTTTCTCAGTGATAATTTTTTTTTACTGAGCAGTACAGAATCAGTATCACTTATAAAAAAATGTGAAAGAAGGATATATGAGGAATTAGCATCATAAATAAGCAATTATGGGGAGCCTGGGTGGCTTAGTCGGTTGAGTGTCTGACTTCAGCTCAGGTCATGATCTCCCAGCTTGTGAGTTTGAGCCCCATATCGGGATCTCTGCTGTCAGCACAGAGTCTGTTTCAGATCCTCTGTCCATCTTTCTCACTGCCCCTTGCCTGCTCATTCTCTCTTTCTCTCAAAAAATAAGTAAATAAACTTAAAAATAAGGCATTTCCCAAGTTAAATAATTATGATTTCATGTTTTAACACTCGGATTACATTTTCCTTTCCAATTTTTTAAGACAACAGTGTTGATTTAGAAACTTCTAACAGGAAAGAATCTGCCTACTGGTCCACAAACTACAGATTAATTTAAAACAATCATCTAAGATATAAATTCACCCCAAAAAATTAGTTAATGGATTTAATCAGATTATGTTAGGCAAGAGGGGATAGTAGGAAAGGGGCAGAAGACTCAGTCCCTAGTCTTAAGAAGTTGAGAAACTAATGAAGATTTTAATTTTATTCAGCCTATTCTGTTAATTGATATTTCTTGACTTCCTTTCATTTACTGTCTACTTTACTCCTTCTTCCCAAGAAAAGAGGAACATTATATCTTCAATGAGTTCATGATAAAACCATTTATGTAAGTTCAAAAACACACAAAAGTATTCTGTGAGCAGCTTGTGTGTTTATAAAGCATTAAAACAAAGAGTAGAAGGATATATACCAAACTTACAATAACGCTTCCCTCTGGGAAGGGGGAAGGGGACAAGATAAGGAAACATTTAACTATCTAACAGGTTAAACTTTTGAAGGAACAGGTATTCATTTATTACTATATACACTGTTTTAAGTTGCAGCCATAAAAAATTCTGGGAAAAAAAATACTAAAGTATGAATGGTGGTTGATTCTGAGTTGAACATGAGTGAATGCCATTAACTTCTGTGTATTTACTGTTGATGTTCCTACCAGTCCATCACAAGGTAAGGTGTAGCTTTTTATTAGTTGACTAGTTTATGCCTACTACAGCCCATATTTACAACACTGAACTATACTTGAGTATCATACTGATGGTGGTATCCTTAATTACTGCTGAGACTGATACAAAGACTTAAAATATTAGATGGGGCTTCTTAAATCTCCTATAATATACTTTAAAGCAAACGTCTACAGTTAAGATTTTTTTTTAATGTTTATTTATTTATTTTGAGAGAAAGAGATAGAGCACGAGCATGGGAGGGGCAGAGAGAGAGGGGGACAGAGATTCCCAAGCAGGCTCTGCACGGGGCTCGAAGGGGGCTTGAACCCACAAACTGTGAGATCATGACCTGAGCTGAAATCAAGAGTTGGATGTACCCCAATGTTTATAGCAGCACTTTCAACAATAGCCAAATTATGGAAAGAGCCTAAATGTCCATCAACTGATGAATGGATAAAGAAATTGTGCCTTATATACATAATGGAATACTACTTGGCAATGAGAAAGAATGAAATATGGCCTTTTGTAGCAACGTGGATGGAACTGGAGAGTGTTATGCTAAGTGAAATAAGTCACACAGAGAAAGACAGATACCATATGTTTTCACTCTCATGTGGATCCTGAGAAACTTAACAGAAGACAATGGGGGAGGGGAAGGAAAAAAAGAGAGAGGGAGGGAGGCAAACCATAAGAGACTCTTAAAAACTGAGAATAAACTGAGGGTTGATGGGAGGTGAGAGGGAGGGGAAAGTGGGTGATGGGCACTGAGGATGGCACCTGTTGGGATGAGCACTGGGTGTTGTATGGAAACCAATTTGACAACAAATTTCATATTAAAAAAAAAAAAAGAGTTGGATGCTCAACTGACTGAGCCACCCAGGCGCTCCTACAGTTAAGATTTCTGCCAAGACATGAAAGCTTTTGCTCTTATCTCAAGGTGACAGGGTGCTAGTTCTAGGTTCCTGTATCCTACATGGAATACTTCCCATGGGAACCAACTCCTAAAATCTTTCCTCTTATCTAAGCGAATTCTAACAAGAGTCCACCATGGAAAAGTTCTGTAGTATCTGAACCCCTGCTGGCCTTCTTAGAGTAAGGCTAAAGGTAAAGCGACAAGTCACTTATTTCCCTCCCCCCCTCCCAATCTTTCTGTACTGGGTTTTGAGGATAAGAAGTTTGCACATAAACTCTAGGCCCTTACTGCTCTGTACAGCTTGCAGAAGGTCTGCCCAAGTATTTTGTTAAATACAACAGGCATAGTAAGTGCTTCATTTCTGGGTCCAAGACCAAAACCCTGGATCCTTCCCAGTTGTATGGTTCTTTTCCTAGAAGCAACGTCTTCACAAAATTCTCTGAGAACAATGAGGCATCATTTTTTTGGAGAAAAAAATAGTTTCTTTATCCTGGTACTAGGTAGGAGAGTACCTGACATGGTATATTATACTGGTCAAACACCTGAGCACGGGAATCAAATGAAGGTGTATTTGCACCCCAACTGTTAAAGTAGCTGTAAACCGTAAACTTGGGCATCCTAATGGACCTCTCTAAGCTACTGTTTTTCTAAAACTGGGATACTCGTTAAATAATCAGACAAATAAATAAAATGAGGGGCACCTGGGTGGCTCAGTCAGTTAAGCATCTGACTTCAGCCCAGGTCATGATCTCACAGTTCATGAGTTCGAGTCCCACATCGGGTGCATCAGGCTCTCTGCTGTCAGTGTAGAGAGCTCTGTCTCTCTTTCTCTTTCTCTTTCTGCCCCTCCCCCCCTAAAATACACATTAAAAAATTAAAAAAAAATTTTTTTTATGTTTTTATTTATTTTTGAGACAGAGAGAGACAGAGCACGAGCAGGGGAGGGGCAGAGAGAGAGGGAGACACAGAATTGGAAGCAGGCTCCAGGCTCTGAGCTGTCAGCACAGAGCCCGACGCATAGCTCGAACTCAGACTGTGAGATCATGACCTGAGCCGAAGTCGGACGCTCAACCGACTGAGCCATCCAGGCGCCCCTAAAAAAATTGTTTAATGTTAATAAAATGAAAAAATTCTGTGAGGATAAAATGAAATGTTTCACACAAAGACTTTAGCAGTGTCTGAAGGACAGTAAAAATAAATGTAACAATAGCCACATTTAATCAACATCCCTCTGGCTTGTGGGCTCCTTCGTCCTAAGGCCTATGCACTGTCCTGTCCTCCCGAACTCCATCCCGCTCTAAAGCAGTGATGGTTGTCCTTAGGCGGTAGACCTGATAGCATGTTAGGCACAGTTTTTAGAAGTCGCTTCAAGTTTCTATTAAACCTCCTTAAGGAGAGTATCTCACATGCTGGAGGACAAATAGAATTGCACCTCCCTCATTAGGGATAGTTTCCTATGAGATCTGCTTCATTGGTAAGCTTGAATGTACAGTGAATACAGATACTCCAGTCAGTTTAAACCGCCCACTGCTGCCCTCAGGTAATAAGATTATTATCAGTCCATTTGTGACTCTATGTCATGCTCCCTAACTGTACTTGAGACTGACTTCCTATAGACTTTGCTAACAGAAACCTGTAGATAAGAGTCAAGTCTACATAAATGCAAGACTGTTATTAGCATTATTCCTCTACTTAGCAGACATACCTCAACCCCTAGCAAGGGACACAGCCTGTATTCAATTTATAGTGCATCTCTTATCTATTTACTTGGTTACTGAACAGTCCTTTTTAAAAAAATCTATTTTTAATTGAAGTATAGTTGATGCACAATTTTATATTGTTTCAAGTGTACAATATAGTGATTTAGCAATTATATTCACTACGAAATGCTTACCACCGTAAGTGTGGTTACCATGTGTCACCACACAAAGTTATTACAATATTTATTGACTATATTCCCTATGCTGTACTTTTCATCCCTGTGACTTATTTATAACTGGAAATCTGTGCTTCTTAATCCCCTTCATCTAGTTCATCCATCCCCCTACCACCTCCCCTCTGATAACCACTAGTTTGTTCTTTATATGTATGAGTCTATTTCTCTTTTTTGTTATTGTCATTTTTTGTCTGAATAATTCTTTTTAAAAGCATTGACCTGTCGGGGCGCCTGGGTAGCTCAGCTGGTTGATGGTCTGACTTCAGCTCAGGTCATGATCTCACAGTTCGTGGGTCTGAACCCCACGTCAGGCTCTGTGCTGACAGCTCAGAGCCTGGAGCCTGCTTCAAATTGTGTGTGTGTGTGTGTGTGTGTGTGTGTGTGTGTGTGTGTCTCTGTCCATTCCCCGTTTGTGCACTCTCTCCCTCTCTCTCAAAAATAAATAAACATATAAAAATTTTTTAATTAAAAAAAATAAAAGCATTAACCTATTCTCTGGTTACAGATGCTTACAGCTTCAGTTTTGCCATTAGCGAATTTTATGATCTTAGTAAAATCACATGTCTCCTGGTTTCAGTTTTGTAATCAATCAAGGATATCTTTAATGACTACCATTTAATTTCTATCATTCTTGCTAGCTACTACCAGACAAGTATCTCAGACAAAGAAAAAGAAAAAGAAATGTGAAGGATCAATATAGATTCACCATGGAAAACACAGAAACTTCAACAATTTATTTTAAGACGGGAAATCCTGAGAAACATAACAGAAGACCATGGGGGAGAGGAAGGAAAAAAAAAAGAGAGGGAGAGAGCCAAACCATAAGAGACTCTTAAGAAACTGAGAATAAACTGAGGGTTGGTGGGGAGTGGGAGGGAGGGTAGGGTGGGTGATGGGCATTGAGGAGGGCACCTGTTGGGAGGAGCACTGGATGTTGTATAGAAACCAATTTGACAATAAATTTCATATTAAAAAAAAAAAGATTGGAAATGTACAAACACAGGTGCTCAGGGCCCTGTGTATGGTTGTACAGTCTGTGCACTGCAAAAAGTTACCTAATGGACGGGGGTGCTGAAATACAGCCTGTATTGGGTTTGCCAAATCTTATAATTGGAGGAAGGGATGCCTTTTTCTTCTTCAATAGGTGCTATCTGATCATGATGTAGTCCCTACTCACAGATGATACCTTTTTCTAACTCCCCCACATAGCAGGCTGTACCTTTATCTAAACTGTACAAAGACATCTCATCGTAGGTCACAGGCAGCCTTCAAAAGTAGCCCTATAAAAGAATTCTATGCTACTGCAAACATAAAAAGATCTCCAAAACACAAGGATGCAGAGGAAGTCTTTAAGATCAATTTCTCTTCAAATTGGCCATGTTTAAAGCTACACACACACAATTCTTCAGAGGAAAAATGAGCATAAATAAAAACTTGAAATCAAAAAGTTCATCAAAGATCTAAGCAATCCATGTAATATATATAACTTTCACTGTTTTAAGACATTAAACATTTTCGTGACAAAGACATCTGGAAATACAGAATTTTTTTGTTCTTGCCTTCTTCACAAAGATATTGTGAAAATTAACAGAATAATATTTATAAAGCAGCTAAAATGGACTTAAAGTATAAATAATTTATTATTCTTAAGTATTAAATTATTTTAAAAGTAACATTTAAATAAGATGAACAAATTCAATATGTTTTAATGCCCCTAATTTTGAGATAACATCAAAATTAATAGCATGAAACTTGTGAAGCAGCTGTAAGAAAAAGAATGACAGATGTATGTATATATATGGGTTATATACCCTAAGAAATAAGTGGTGCTAGAAATTATTTTACGTAGCATTTTCAATGAACTCACCCAAAATAACAACATATGATTTTAGTCACAGAGCTATGCCATGGTATAGAAATATAGGCTGGTAATCTCTATGGTGAACTAAGAATGAAAAACTATAAATAATAGACATTCTAATAATTTTACATTAAATTATCTTCATATAAAATCATCTTTAATAGGCTTCTCCTATCTAATATATAAATGGAAAGTACTAATTAGCATGAATGGGATTTCAGAGGTTGGTCTATCTTACCAAGTCTTAAATAAGATATCCCCAACCTATTACTTAACTCTGAAACCTTTTAAGGATAAAACAGGATTATCAGAAAATGCCTTAAATTTTAAGAACACAGTAAAAATAAAATTAAAATTATAAACAAAGGAAACTGGATATTATTTTTTCCTGGAAAAATGTCTTACAGATATCATTCCCTATTGTAGTTGAAAAAAATGGAAGATTAATATGGCCACCTAGAGGAGAAAACATAACAAATACACCATCACATTCTTACTTTTTCTAGAATATCAGTTTATGTTTTAAAGGACTCAACTGAAGAGGTTAATCATGTATGAAAGAGACTACAGTCGGATACTGCAGTAGCAGGGATGACCTAACAGAAGCTAAAACAACATTCATTTTGCAGTGGACCTGATAAGTATAGTTTTTGTAACTTACCATGTGGCCTTAGGTTAAAAATTACTAAAATCTCTTCTCACTTTTGTAAAATGGGGATAATCTATCTACCACAACTATTTGCAGTGAAGATTAATAGTATGGTGTATACAGAGACTAACAGTGTCAGGTACACAGTTGGCGCTCAATATGGTAGTCCTGAAGTATCTGCTCAGAAAATCCTGCACTGTTTTCTCCTAGTCCTACCCAGGCCCTCCTTGACCCTCTCTAATCTTACACATACTTCCAGTACTGGCTGTTCCAAAGCTTCTCTATGAGAAGTAGTCAGTGTTGAGAAATGGACTAATGGTTTCTTACCAGCACTAAAGAGGTAATAGTATGTTATGTAAAAAATGTACATTTAAGAATATGTTTCCTCCTACCCTGGAATTCCTTTTAGTTACCTCAACCTATACATCAGTTAATTTTGATCCATAGAAACTTCCAGAATAATATGCAGAATGAAAGATCAGAGCAATAAAGGAAAGCATCCGTCCCTCAAATCCCACCAAGAGTACTATACTCAGCAGTCCTCTTCGGTGAGCAGCCATGAAGTGAGCAGTACTTCTGCTGAGTCAGCTACGCAGAGGAACCACCACCTGCTGGAGACTCAAAGGTGTATCTGAACCAAATCCCTCTCCTTCCCAAATATATGCCAGAGGAGGTTTTCCATTGTTGGGCTGGAGGGAGAAGGGGAACACTGATTATAATCCCCTTCAACTACCTCTCTTCCTCAATTCCACAAGTTGAAAAGGAGAGAGTAGGTGTAAGAAAGTGCAGGCAGCAAACGTATACTTTCTGACCAGTTATTCTCTCCTTAACAAGAGTCAGTCTAACTTAACTATTCTAAGCAACTAAAACTTTAATTGAATGTTACTGATCACTTGCTATTGGACAAAGGAGATTGTATGAATTCTTATCCTCCCCAGTCTATGTACAGCATTCAAAACTCTCCAGACAACCTTCTCCTGATTCTCCATTTTATTGCCTTTACTTTCCCTTCTCTATTTAAGTGACATCCTTAATTCTCCTGCTAATGAAAGAAAATGATGCCCTGATCTTTTCTCTCCATATATTCTCCCTCAACAATTAAATCCATTCCCATGGTTTCTATTTTCTTAGTATGTATCATCTGAAAACATCTCTCTCTCCCTAACCTCATTCCTGATTTCAAGCTCCATGGTCATTTCCAACGGCTTAAATACCCTTGTTTCATTATATATATTATATGTAACATATATAATTACACATATATTATATATATACATATAAAACAACTTTTATGTCCCACCTCTAACTATTAAGGACTTCATCATTCTCCCGTCACAATGCTGGCAACCAGTGTCATATTTGTTCCAAATATATTCAGCTCCTAAATCTGATCAATTCTACCTCTATGTCTCTCCTATCCTCTTGTATTTCTATGACCTCTACTGTAATTCAGATTTTTACCATTTTCCACATAGACTACTCCAAAGACCTCCATAATTGGTATCTTTTTCTAGTCTTCCTGTTGCTAATCTAAGGCACATTCCATTTCACGGGTTCTTTGATGAAAAACTTTCAGTGAGTTCTCACTGGCTAACAAATTAAATACTAACTTTAGGCTGGGAAGCACTCCAGGCTATAGATTTCACCTTTCTTTCCATATTGTTTCCTACTCCTATCTATCTATCTATCTATCTATCTATCTATCTATCTACCTATCTATCTATCTATCTATCTATCTAACCATTTATCCATCCATCCATCCGTCCATCCATCCATCCATCAATCCATGTTGGAGCCAAGTGGACTTTACTCCATACTTTGGGGTTTATGAAGTTCCCCCTATCTAAAATACCTCATCTTTTCACCAACTTTACACCCATTCTTCAAAGTTAAACCCAAATGCCATTTATCTAAAGAACTCTCACACCTTCCCAACAGATATTTTACTCCATTCCTTAAAACTTTCTGGAATTTGGGGCGCCTGGGTGGCGCTGTCGGTTAAGCGTCCGACTTCAGCCAGGTCACGATCTCGCGGTCCGTGAGTTCGAGCCCCGCGTCAGGCTCTGGGCTGATGGCTCGGAGCCTGGAGCCTGTTTCCGATTCTGTGTCTCCCTCTCTCTCTGCCCCTCCCCCGTTCATGCTCTGTCTCTCTCTGTCCCAAAAATAAATAAAAAACGTTGAAAAAAAAAAATTTAAAAAAAAAAAAAAAAAACTTTCTGGAATTTTATATGCACTTCTGCATCTTTGTGTGTGGGCATGTTCAGAATTTACTATCACTTAAAATTGCTTTTACCTAAGATCTTGAGCTCTGAAATCTCCCATACCAGTAAAATTTGCCTTTCTTCCCCTACTCCACTGATTCTACCTTGGGCTCAAAGCAATTTTTGACTTTTTAATAAGTAATAATCTATAATACAAAGCTATTCCCCTAATCTATTGCTTTCTTACATTATCACTTGGTCATCTCTCCATCCTAAATCCCCACGACAGCATTTTAACAATAAGGGTACCCATCTCCACTGGGATATTCCAGGCACTTCAGATTCAGCATGATGGAAACTAAATTACCTCCTTCCACACAAACTTACTTCTCTAATACTCTCTAAACTAATTTTAAAAATCTTGATTCTTCACTCACTGCACACATTCAATCATTCAAGATTTATTGAGATCATCCTTAAATCTCTGAACTTTGTCCCCAAACTCATTGCCAATAAAGATCTCATCACTATTTATTTATTGTTTGTTTATTTTTGAGAGAGAGAGACACACACACAGTGTGAGCAGGGAGGGGCAGAGAGAGAGGGAGACACAGAATCCAAAGCAGGTTCAGGCTCTGAGCTGTCAGCACAGAGCCTGACGGGGGGCTCGAACTCATGGACCATAAGATCATGACCTAAGCCAAAGTCAGACACTTAACCCACTGAGCCACTCAGGTGCCCCTCATCACTATTTACTTAACTAGTCCTTTCTACCTCGGTAGTCCGACCTCCAATTTGTTTTGTTACAATATTTAAATAATCTTTCTTAAATACATTGATCTAAAAGTGCCACACTGTCCAGCTTAAAAATCTCCCTGGACTCTAGATTTCCTATAAAACAATAAACTCCCAAGCATGGCATGCGATCGTATTATCTGCCCATTCTCCAAACACAGATCCTAAGTTAAAGACACTAAAATACACTGTCTTCTGCTTTCATGCAATCACAATTCCATGGTTTTGGAAACAGTTCTTACACAAGTCTAGTTCATCTATTCTGCGAAGTTACATTAGATTTCCCCATATCCCCACCTCCCATCTACAGCACCTTCTTCATTAAAGTAATAGACCTCTTATCACACTATATTACACATATGGCCAATGATCTTCCTCCTCTAGTCTGTGGGCTCTTTGAAACAAGCATATTTTATTCATCTTTATGTCCATGGTATCTAGTATGGCACACAAAAAGTTTTCAACAAATGTTTATGAAATAAATAAATCTAAATTTGGAATGTCTAAAATCAATCCACCCTGGGTATTTTATCAACTAATTTAGAGTAGAAATGGTAGAAAAGTGAGATGGCTCCTAAATATATGGATAAAATGAAATGTGAAGGTGACTCCAGGACATTTGTGTCAGTTCTAGAGGTTAGGGCAAGAACAGAAGAGCCACTGAGGTTATGCCCTCTCTTCTCACTGCTTTTCCCCCAGACGATAGAGCCATTTGAGGCTAACAGGACTATAGGACAGAAGCAATCAAGACAGCAGAGAACTGTAGGGAGTGAGGGGGTAGAAGCAGTGAGGAGGAAACAATAAAAATCCTAAACTGAAGCTGCAGAATGTAAGTGTTCAGGGTCACAGACGACAGATGCGGGGCTCCTTCATGACTGCTCACCCTCATCCCCACTACTGTTTTCACTGCCCTCAGCTACGATGACCATTTATTGGTCACTTACCCACAGAGGCCAGGACTGTGCCAAAAAGTACCACACATACCATTTAATGTTCATGACAACCCTATCAGAAAGGTATAATCCACAGTTTAGAGACAATGGAACAAACCTAAAAACAACTATACTGCCCCAAGTTTGTAGCTAGTATGTTGTCACAGAATGTGAACAAGGATCAGGTTCAAATCCCATTCTCTTTCGGTTCTACTATGCATGTGATGGGGTATAAGGGTGTACATATGTTAGGGACTGGCTTTACTGCTTTGCATTACTCAGTTATCTTTGTAAGCACGTGTTGTTGTTGTTGTTTTTTAAGATTATTTATTTATTTTGAGAAAGAGAGAGAAAGAGAGAGAGAGAGAACAGGGGCAGGGCAGAGTGAGAGAGAGAGAGAGAGAGAGAGAGAGAGAGAGAGAGAATCCAAAGCAGGATCGGTACTGTCACCACAGAGCCCAGTGTGGGCTCAGTCTCACACACCATGAGATCATGACAGGGCCGAAATCAAGAACTGGATGCTTAACTGACTGAGCCACCCAGGCGCCCCAAGTAATCACATGTTTTATTTTCTCTGGTACTAGGAAAGGTATTTTTGAGGGTAGAATCTAATATTTTAATTTCTTTCCTAGCATCTAATAATGAGTTTTCTGTATAGTAATCACTCAGCATTTGATTGATTTCTTACTATAAATTGTATACTCATAGAAATAAAAAGAAGGCACATCAATCATCAGTTAGCATTAAGCCAATTTTACTTTTTTTAAAGATGCTTTAGGTCCTTTGATAACTCTATGCGCTGGGGTAAGACTTTAAGTAATCAGAATAATAGGCTCTTAAACACAAAGCACAGCTATAAAATTAAAGATAGTTTGTGTCTGATATAATAATAAAAATGCTGTCTAAGCTATATTGTTCTTTTCCTCATATCTGGGTATAAAGATAAAATTACTAGGAGTAGTCATACATTGTATGAAGCATGTGAGCAACCCACCTAAAATGTGAAAATAAACATGCTTCAATTAATGGCAAGACCTCTTTTATTTCCCTTATAGAAAGATGTAAAAACATGTTAGAGTGGACGTGTATGTCCTACATAGGTTGAATTTTAAGTCAATGCCAGTACATGAGGCAAAAATCAATTAGAGATAAAATAATCCTCGAAAATCCCTTAAGTTGCCCTTAAGCAAAGTATAGCACAGTACCAGCTCTCAATAAATCCATCTCAGACACTTTTTCCCCCTGCACAGAACAGATCACCGCTTCTGCTGTGTGCCACGAGCATCTGGCTCCTGTTTAGGTGCCATACTCAATGAAAGAGCATGATTTACACTCCAGGATCATGTCCAGCACTAGGAGATCCTTAGACTCCGTCAGTTCCTCTAACAGGTATCTGGGACTGATTCCACGTGACACAAAGCAGATTCGCATCTTCTACCTCATGCTTGCATTGGGAAAAGAGAGACAGAATTACTACGGTCTTTAAATTACTTGGCGTTTGCTTTTAGGTGTTGTGGGTTTTGGCTTCGGTCCAGAGATCTGGATTTCAATAGATTACGTTCACGGAAACGTGACTCTGTGAGCCATCTCTTGTTTATCGTGCAGCCACAGATGCCTAGAATTTTAGGCACAAATAACCCAATACCACAGTGTATGATCCAAAAAAAAAAAATAAATAAAAGACGCAACCTATCTTACCTTCATCTATCGATGCCTCACTACTGTAGCCGTCATACTCCGCAGACAGAGGACTGTACTTCTGTCTTGTTTCCCAAGCGTAGTTCTTTTGTCTCGAATCTGCCAACGGAAGTCTGGAATTGTGTGTTCTGGACAAGGCCTCATGGTATTTACCCAGCGCTTCGTCTTCACTTTCAGAGGATGAACCGTGCTCATCTTTGTCCATGTAGGAATTATCTATTTGGAGTGACACGGAGAGCAAATCAAAATTTTGATACCATAAAGTATTATGAATTTGATATATGCACACACACGCACACACATATATGCACAGATGTTATGTCACATATATCCATATACACACGAATATACATATACATACACAATCTGAATGTTCAGCTTTAGAGAAGTATAACTTTTTCACTTCAGAACCCGAAGCTTTAGGTTTCCATGTTTTTAATAGAAAAAGATCAATCTGTATATTCTAATTATATAATAATGTTGCAGGGATTTTCCAACCGGGTTACAGATAAAGGAAATAACAGAGCCTGCCACCTGACACAACTTTTTTAAAGGGTCAGTTGCACACAAAGAAACTCAGAAGTACTGCTGGTACATATGGACCTGATTCAAAGAATTCATGTCACAAGAGACACCCTGGTTATCATGTTGCTCCAAGTTTTCAAAAATGATAATCCTTAGCGCCAGAAGTACAACAGAGAAATGGGCAGATGTATACTATTGGTAGTATTCTCACTGGTACAACGCTCCTAAAGAGCAGTTTGGCAATACATATCCAACTTTTAAATCTGCATCGTCTTTGATTCATTTCTAGGAATTTACCAATTCTATTTCTAAGAACTCTAAGAAAATAACAGGTGAGCAGAGATATGTATTTCAGACAATTCGCTGCACTGTGTTTAACAGCAACAGAAAACAAAAATAAAACATAATCTAAAAGTCCATCCCTGGGCCTTGGTTAAGTACATTATGATAAATCCATACAATGATATACTATGCAGTCACTACAGATTAGGAGGTGAACTTACAAGTACTCACAGGGAAGAATAAATACAACATCATGTTAAGAAAAAAGAGGTTATAAGACAGAAGGCATACCTAGGTCTTATTTAAAACATACACACACACGCACACACTTCTACATGTAATATACACACACACATGCAGTGTATGTTAATATGCACTTATAAAAATATGTGGAAGGATATACACTGATTTTCTGTGAAAGGTAGAATTACTAAGAAAATTTTACTGAAGTATATTCAAATGCAAATTTCAGGCCACACAAAATTTATACTATTCCTTAAAAAACCAGTTATTACCATTTTTTTAAAGTAAAAATTTTGAAACTGTACTATGTTGGGGTCCATTTAAACTAAGATGCAACCCTCTTAGAATTATAAAACATCTCTGGAAAGACAAAGATTCCACAGCAGGTAGAATTTATTAGGTCAGTCTAGATATTTTTCTCTTTATACTCTGCTCAGATCATCTGTAGTAGAGGAATCAAGGTTTGACATTCAAGTGGGGAGACACAGACTAAGTGATTTAAAATATGATAGAGAAATGGTATGTTTAGAATCAGAAGTAAGGGAGCTGTGATGTCACTAGTCCCAAGTCTTCCTTTTCAGTCCAGAGAAAACCATGAATGGGTAAAACTATAAGCACTGTCCTATTCTGCACTGTCCAAAATGTCGTCACTAGCCACTAGCCACATGCAGCTATTTAACATAATACAGTTTAAAACCCGGTTTCCCAGTGCCACCAGACACGTTTCAAGTGCTCAGTAGCCACGTGTGGCTAGTGGTTACTACACGGACTACATGGAACTTTCCCATCATTACAGAAAACACTATTAGATGGTGCTGAGGTGGTGGCTGATCTGGTCCAGAACCTGGGAATTCTGACTCCCAGTTCAGAGCTTTTAGCACTTTGTGGGATTGTGGGATACCATGGTGGTGGTGCTCTGAGGCTGCAGTGCTCTGAGGAGGGTCACCAGAATTTCTGCAGTCACACTTCACCTATTACAAAACATTACCTAAAGTAACCTCGTATTCAGAAACAGAGAAGGAAACTCTTCCTTCTCTTTCTATACCCTACAAGCTCTATGAAAGAACCTAAAATGCAGGTACTAGTAATTTTGATATTACTATCAGTGTTAACTAATAATATTACAGTTCAGCTATATGAAGAGGTAATCTATGGGTCAAAAGATTCTCAAATGATTTTTAGAACATAGTATGTTTAAGTTTAGGGGTGCCTGGGTGGCTCAGTTGATTAAGTGTCCGACTTTTGATTTCAGCTCAGGTCATGATCCCCAGGTTGTGGGATCAAGCCCTGCACTGGGCTCTGCATTGAACATGGAACCTGCTTTAGAAAAGATTCTCTCTCTCTATCTCTCTCTCTCTCTCTCTCTCTCTCTCTCTCTCTCTCCCTCTGCCCCTCTCCCCCACTCGTAGTCTCTTTCTCTCTCTCAAAATAGAAAAAAAGAAAAAGAAGAACACAATATGATTAAGTTTAGTACTGACTATAATCTAGAATACCTGAGAGATACTTGGGTGTTTTAGGTACCAGCATGCTTCTGAATGAAAACAAATCAAAACAAAATTAACTCTGTACTGTTACTTGTGTAGCATTTATTACTAGTGTCTATTCTGTTATTTTCTGAATAAAATATGTAAACTATTCTATTTTACTTCTTTGCTTATTTCTGCTACTGTAAGTAAGAAGGCTAACAAAACGAAACAAAGGCTACCCAAAACTACTGAATTTGACAATCAAAAATCTGCTAGAAGAGTAGACTCCAAAATGGACGTATTTCCAAAAACTGGCTTCCCTTTCTAACTAGTCTAGCCATCCTGGATCAGCCTCTATTATATCAGTTAAGGACCATTAATATAAACGATAAACAGCAGATCCCGATTGTGCCTGATGTCCTGTAGCAGAACCGAACGTCTTCCTCACGGCTCCTGCCACTCAGATTTTTGTTATTTTATGAGAATCTAAATTTATTTTTTTAAACGTCAGATACATATTTTTAAAATAAAAGCCAATGTACTTTCGGTCAGCAATAAATGGAAATGACGAAGGGATTTTACCAGAAGCAATTACCAGCAGGTGCAGAGCAATTTTGTACCCAAACCAAGTCACCATCAGCTCCTTGTTTTGAAAACTGTCACAAATACTGTGGCTGAAAATATAAATGCTTAGCTGGAATCTTAATTCTACATAGAGAACTCATGAAAAATAATAGATTATTCACATATACTCATTATAAACACAGAAGTCATATACAATTCTTAATATGTAGCTAAATGAATGGACCTATTCTGAAGTCTGTTATGCAATAAAATAAACTCTACTGCTCTAAAGGAAAAATATAAGATACTTGATATCCCTCCATCACTCAAGATTCTTATTGGGAATGACTCGAAGAGCAACACAGTATAAAGGTCTTAGGGGTTAATTACAAAAATATAAAATGTTAAAATTCATTAAATAAGTTCCAGCTCAGTAAAGAATGCACACTACTTAAGAAAACTATGGAGTTTCAGGTTGTATAATAAAGAAACATTAAGAAAAATTAGGGCCACTGAAGAAGTGGCCAAATAATCAAGGGACCAGGACAATACTTAACTTAGCAGTGTACAAAGAACATGAATGCTTTCAAAATAAATGATCCCCCCCCCAAAAAAAAAAAAAAAAAAGGATGACCTTAAAAGTGTCTCCCAGTAAGAGGATTCAGGAAAATCTTTTTTCTTTTAAGTATATTCATTTCTTTTGAGAGAGAGAGAGACAAGCAGAGAGAGAGAGAGAGAGAGGCAGAGAGAGGGAGAGAGAGATAATTCCAAGCAGGCTCACACTGTCAGTGTGGAGCCTGATGCAGGGCTTGAACTCATGAACTGTGAGGTCATGACCTAGGCCAAAATCAAGAGTCAGGCACTTAAATGACTGAGCCACCCAGCTGCCCCCAGGAAAATCTTCAATTAGATCTATAGGAATGTAGTGGAAAGTTTCGAAATTTGGATGATGTTTTCTTAATTTAAAAAAAAAATCAAGAGGGGCGCCTGGGTGGCGCAGTCGGTTAAGCGTCCGACTTCAGCCAGGTCACGATCTCGCGGTCCGTGAGTTCGAGCCCCGCGTCAGGCTCTGGGCTGATGGCTCGGAGCCTGGAGCCTGTTTCTGATTCTGTGTCTCTCTCTCTCTCTGCCCCTCCCCCGTTCATGCTCTGTCTCTCTGTCCCAAAAATAAATAAATAAAAAAAAAAAAAAAAAAAAAGTTGAAAAAAAAAAAAAAATCAAGAGAAAATTTTATCACTCAAACCCACATTAGGAGGAGACCTCACCTTTTCTTGGTATTATCTTAGAATATTTTTCATCTTTACTCTTTGCTGTTCCTTTGTTGGCAGAAATGGCTTCATTTTGCTTTGTTTTTATGTCTCCTTTCACTTTGTAACACGTTGTTGGATTTATTTGTTCTTTGTGTTTTCCGTGTAACTTATCTTCGGAATTTGCTGATGGTGCTGGATATATGTCTTCTTTCATGATGGGTTTCTGTATCGTATGTCTGTTGCTTGCCAAAATATCTTTTGGAGAACACTCATTTCCTGACCACTCATTCCCTTTGGATCCTTTACTTTTAATACGTTTTTCAGTCTTCTTTAAATGATTTTCTTTCATTTCTTGATCTCTTACCTCCTTTAAATCATTCTTACCATCATCAGGAATTCCTAATCCATTTTTTTTATATCTGTCAGTACTTTCAAGTTCTTGACAAGCAGGTATAGCCCTTGCATTCTGTTTGATAATTGATACCCCTCCATCACTCAGGTGCCCTTTCAAAGAAGAATCACCACCAGCATTGTTACTTTCTTGGTATTTGGACAGAGTCTGTTGCCTATCATTAACACGTTTAAAAATTCTTTCTTTGTTTATCCCTTGCTCTTGCTTTTGTGAAACTGAAGTATTGTCACAACTGATCTGATTTGCTCTGTGCTCTAAACTAGACTGTGTTTTCTGACAATTATTGTCTTTGGAGACTTGTGGTGACGTGGCAGTTGCTGGCTTAGCAGTATCTACAGCTTCTGCTACTGCAGAGCTTTCTTCTTCTGGGCGGAAGCCACTGATCATACTGGTTACCTGCTCAGCCACTGAGTCAGTGAAAGCATAGCTGACTTCTCCAACAGCAGCAGTCAAATCTTCTACAGCATTACTGATTGTGTCCACCAGAGAAGACACTGAGGGCAGATTCTGCTGGAAATTTTTGAAAAATGCCATTTTCTAATTCTTTATTCCTAACAGATGCAATAATGGACTTTTCTCTTCCCGAAGTATCAACCACTTTGGAATGTGAATTTAAAATTTACTTAAATGTTGTTACTCATGAGCTCAATATTATTATTTTGCATTGTAGCGTTTAATCTTTCTGTAAATGCATTATGCATTGAAAGAAATATGTTGAAGCAAAGACTCTTCCAAAAAAAAAAAAAATCAAACCACTTGTCTTAAATGTAATGAAATTTTTTCCCACTCCATAGCTATCATAACAGCAGCAAGACAATAATTTCCCCTCAAACACTATCGGTTTTTATTCTATACCTGCAAGAAGAAGTATAAAAAGGATTTTTATTATGGACTTTTAGTTTATTTATTAATAGTCTATGCAGGGGAACTACCCTATATTATTAACAAACTAGCAATATCATTTCAAACTAACAAATATATTATAGGGAAAATACCTACACAATTTGCACAGAGGTTACAATAGAGGAGAGAGCAGAGGGTGAACATCTGCTGAATGGCTACCAGATGCAAGGCATTGTGATTACAAGTTTATCTCCCCTGATCCCACAATAATGCTAGGAGGTAAATATTATTATTCTTATTTAATAAGTAAAAAAAAAGAAGGTTCAGAAAAATTAAGAAGGTCCCCCAAACCTTTCCAAGGGATCCTCAAGGTAAAAACTACTTTTATAACAATAAAGGGATATTTAACTTTATCACTTTCATTTGCTCACAAATGAACACTGGAGTTTTCCAGAGGCTACATGCCAGATTGACTACAGAAGCAGACATGAGAATAGCAGCTGTTTCTTCTATGCCAGTCATTTAAAGAGATTTGCAAAAAAATATAAAACAATGGCACTCTTCTCACCATTTGGGGGTGGGGGAGTAGAAAATATATAGGTTTTTAAGTTAAAAAATGTTACTTATGTTTAAAATGTATGTAATAGGGGCGCCTGGGTGGCGCAGTCGGTTAAGCGTCCGACTTCAGCCAGGTCACGATCTCGCGGTCCGTGAGTTCGAGCCCCGCGTCAGGCTCTGGGCTGATGGCTCGGAGCCTGGAGCCTGTTTCCGATTCTGTGTCTCCCTCTCTCTCTGCCCCTCCCCCGTTCATGCTCTGTCTCTCTCTGTCCCAAAAATAAAAAAAAATAAAAAAAATTAAAAAATTAAAAAAAAAATGTATGTAATAGCCTTACTGATTTTTTAAACAAATAAACTGATAAGAATATTTTTAAATTTTCTCAGTTTTACCTTCTAATATGGTACATATTAATAGATATAACTCACATAAACAAAAGCTGTTTATGAGTGTTTAAGAGGGTTAAGGGGTCATTAGACCCCTCCCTCAAAAAACAAAAACAAAAACAAACAAACAGAAAAACAGAAATGCTGAACCAGGGAATTCTTGGAGGCTGCCCAAAGGGCTATCTCTAAACCAGTTCATTCTATACACATGATCCAAAAGCAAGGTTGAAGTATGAGAAACACTAAACTTAAATCAAAATCACATAAAGTACTGTAGTTTCCCAATGCAAAAGTCACAGATTTAATTCCATAACCAATAGGCTGTATAAACAATGATGCTACCGCTTTTTAAGTTACCAGAAGAGAAAAACATCTCTCCGACACAGTACATAGACAAGAAAGGCAAGGTTTTTCTGCTAATGCTCTGCAACACTGTTCTAAATTAACACCTTGCTTTTATAATTCGCAGCTTGCTTCTGCTATCATTTAAATAAGCCAGTCTCTGGAAACAGCAAATAAAGAACTCTTACAATAATATTTAAAAAAAAAATTAACACCAGGGAACACTTTGCATGAAAGAAAGAACAAGATTACAGGCCTCTGCTAACACCTAGCAGAAGTAAGTGATATAACGTGATATAATGCCTATAGTACCAAGGGAGGGAGAGGAACCCTAATTTTTATAACCAGACTTTATCTATACACTAAGCTGACAGGCAAAACTGCTTTCTCCAAACAATAAAATTATCCACCAGCTGAGAATTCAACAGCAGATAAAGAAAAAAGGGTGAATTCTTTCAAAAGTCTTCTGAGGACATAGAGAAAAAGCCTCTCGAGAGAGTTATTTGGACAATACGATTCAAGCTACGATTTAAGCAAAAAGATACTTCTTCTTAAAGCATATCTAACTCATAGTAGAGGCTCAAGAGCATGCCTTACATATGAAAAATAAAAAGGTCATTTTCTGATAGTATGCAGTTCATCTTTAAGCAATATGCTAGCAATTCATGAACAACAGAAAGATAAGGGAACATAATTTACTTAACAAATGTTTTCCTCACAGAAAAGTGCTCAAATGTTAGTTTACAATGTCAAAACCAACCTTCTCATATATATTTAAAAAAATAAAACAACAGAATGGCACAGGAAAAAAGAACAAACAAGAGAAGCAGCGATGATACTTACAAATTTTATCTTGTGAGTTCTTCCTTGTACTGTATCCTGAACCAAGATCTGGAAACCCGCCAACATTTTCAAAACAGAACTTCTTATTAATATAGAGAAAAAGGAGCAGCATCAAGATAATAAACACCCCAACAGCTGACAAAAATCCAACTGCCTCTGGAGATACTAGAGAAAAAAAAGTCACAGCTGTAAGCATTTATTCCTCTTTAAGCTACAAATAAGAAGGAAACCCCCACACATATGTTAGATTACTGCCTTATTTGAATTATA
Organism: Neofelis nebulosa; assembly: GCF_028018385.1. NCBI lineage: Eukaryota > Metazoa > Chordata > Mammalia > Carnivora > Felidae > Neofelis > Neofelis nebulosa. The sequence continues at coordinate 39,493,941 of NC_080796.1, forward strand.
CTTTTTTAATTGTCATAGTTCACACAGGTTTACAAGAAAAAACAACCTGCATACTTTAATGAGCTGTTCAATTCATTCAACAGTATTTATTCAAATCTAAACGTTTCTGCATAAAGTACGTTGGAACACTCTTAAAATACAGGAGTCTGTAACATAGGCAGCTATATATTTATCCATTTAAGAGCATTACAAAAATTTTAACCCAAGAATTAGAAAAAAGTATTTCCCATGCATGGGTGTATTACTTAGCGAAATTTATGAGAGCATATAGTAGTAGTAAAATCTCTAACAGCTTCAATGGCCCATTTTATTTAGTAAACTCTAGACTTCTTAACTTAGCATTCAAAGCTCCAGCCTCTCTTTTCAATATCACACTCCAATCAAATTGTTGCAGTCACTGCCTCAAAATCAACTATATGCGTTACCTCACGCCTTGTCTTGGTTCATCCTCTTCCCTTTGCCTGGAATGACCAAGTCTCCTTTCTACCATATCCCACTCATTCATTCCAGTCAACAAATATTTTAGACTAGCAGCCATACACCAGGCATTATCACATCCACAGTTTCTGTCTTCCAAGAACAGTCTGGTGAAGGCAGTTACAACGTGGTGTAATAAAGACTATGAGTAGGGAAGAACAGGGTCTATGAGACCAGAGAAACACAAGCCAGTGTTGAAGGATCCAGGAGGCTTTTCTGAAAGTTATGGCCTCTATGATTATATCGTAAGAATAATTAAGAGTTAGCAAGTTAACACTATTCCAGACGGAAGAAACAGCAAGTGCAAAGGTCCAGTGACAGGAGATACTGTATATTCCAGAAACTCAATGAGAAACTTTGTTATGATAAACCAGATTCTCAAGAGGATCTGATCTCAAGAGAATTCATGAAATCATACATGGAGATTTTGTACAGTGAGAACAAAAAAATCTCCGACTTCTCCAACCCTCAGCAATCTCTCTTTCAACATTTGCATTATCTGTCACTATACGAGTCATTTGGAGTTTAAATAGAAACTAAATTTTTCATCCCTAATGCCTTATATCTAATACTCAAGTACTAGCTGAAAATGAATCCTAAGCCTCGACTATCCTGTACAACCTATAATCTACTCTTTGTTCTTCCACTACTCAAGCAGCAGCTAAAATGTCATCTCCTCCAAGATTCATTCTTCAATCAGAAGAGCCACGGCAATTAGCATCTATAACTCATTTGTTTAAAATGAAGTCACCAACCAGTCTAATGATGAGTGTTTTCACCTCCTGGCTTTTCATTATTTGTGAAAGTCAGCCATCGCAGGTGTAGAAATGATATCACATTATAGTTTATTCAAAGCTGGATCAACAGTATTGTGATAGAGGATGGAGCAGAGTGACATTATAAGGGAAAAGGTGAGAGTCTGAATGGGAGAAATGCAGTCCAAATATCCAGCCCAGGAACAGATCCTGCTACAAGAACCAAGAAGTTATGCTCAGACATTAGCCCTGACTGTCTCATTTTCAGGCTAGAGAACAGTCAGGAAAGGGAACAGGATTTTAATTTAAAACTCTAAGCTATATTAGCAAAAACAGTGGTGTGCGTTAAGCCTGAAGGATGAGGTAAAAATGAAAAGAGAAGAATTATCACCAGCATTTCTAATGGCTAGGAAAGCCAGAAGCAGGGCAGCATCTGGTATGAAGAGGCAGAATGCTCGATAAACTTATATTCAATATTACACCATAAGGAGCACATATGTATAGGAGCTTCTCTTCTAGCCCAGGTCCAAAATACATTAGAAAATTTGATGTATTTAAGTGAACAGACAGGGCTAAATAATACGCACCCTGAAACTCTCCCATCTCTTAAAAGACTAAATGAGAAAGAAAACATAGCTCACTCCACTTAAGAAGGCTAGCAAAGACAGCAACAAATACATACAGCATATACCATGTACCAGTGACTGTTTTAAGCTATTTACATCTATTCCTTTTTTTATTTAAAAAAAAAATTTAATGTTTTTATTTATTTTTGAGACAGAAAGAGAGCATGAGTGGGGAGGGGCAGAGAGGGAGACACAGAATCCGAAGCAGGCTCCAGTCTCTGAGCTGTCAGCACAGAGCCCGACGCGGGCCTTGAACTCACAGACTGTGAGATCATGACCTGAGCTGAAGTCGGACGCTTAACCAACTGAGCTTAACCCAGGCGCCCCATGTGTTAACTTTTTTAATCTTCACAATTATACTATTCTAATCCCCATCATAAATCATGATATGAAGATACTAAATTGTGTGCCCGGCTCGTAAGTGGAAGAGTCAGGATTCAAACCGCGTCTGGCTCCCGAGTCCGTGTTTTTAGCTACCGCTCACACTACTTCTCCCGTATTCCTTTTCTCGTTGCCTCTTCCTATCTCATGTCTCCATCCTTATCTCTATGTTCCTCTTTTCATCTCCCTCCTTCCCATTTTAAAATTTAAGCTAGTGTCGGGGGAGGGGGGGTGTGGGGAATCAACTATAAACAAGTATAATATAGTAAGTACTGTAATAGAGGTAGGAATATAAAGTATTACTGGAACACAAAGAAGAAATATTACCTGGGGGAAGTCACAAATGCTACAGAAAGGAGATAACACTTGAGCAGGGTATGAAAGGTTAATAAAACTCTATCAAACAGCGAAAGGGCAGATGAAACAGCATGGTAAAAGACACAAAACAATGTGCATGGCATTCTATAAGCACCCATGGGCAACAGTCGTGCGTTTCATTGCTTCCGTGTTCTCAAAGCACCTGGCACAATGCCACATACCTGACATTATATAAACATTTGCAAGTGACTGAATGAATAGATGTGTGTTCAGGAAAGATCAAGAATATACCAGAAGAGCTCAGACTGGAGATAGAGGCAAGATCCAAGATGTCAAAGAAGCTTGAATGCCATCGCAAAGATTTTGCATTTGTAGAACTACATCACTTAAAAAAACTAAAACACTGGATTATATGGTAGGGAGTGATTGGCGGCAAAACATGAGGAGTTCTTTTTTTTTTTTTTTTAATTTTTATTAAAAATATTTTTCTTTAATTTTTTTACTATGTTTTTCACATTTAAAAACATGAGGAGTTCTTAAATGAAGAAGTAACAGTGGTGACAGAGTTCCAGTTCTTGTTCAGGGAAAAGTGATAGTAACGTAATCGATTAGATGTGGAAGATGAAAATGAAGTTGAGAATAATTCTAAAGTTCCTCCCTTGTGTGGATGAGTTAATAGTTACACCACTGGCCAAAATGAAAAAAATATAAAAGGAAAGGGATACAGTTTAGGGCACGGGGGTAAGAGAGACTTAGAAAGAGAGAGATGGATAACTAGGTTAGTTTTTGACATGTGACATGACAAATGTCAGCAGAAAATTTCAGTGTGGATGCCTAGTAAGGAAAGGGAAGTATGCGTATAGTACTCTGGTGAAGGCTGAGTTAGTTATAAAAGACTTAGGAGTTTTCCCCTTTTTGGTCATCCTATTCCAAGTGAAAGATTTCACTGGCTAAATACAATGCCAAACTGGCATTGGTAATGGTAAATCTTCATAAGATTTTAGAAAAATACATACTGTGACTTTCCCCACTAGAAAAAAGATAAAGACCCTACTGTAAATATAATACTGACACAACTCCTTTTATATTGCCCCACAAAATGTCCATTTCCCACTGAAAATATTTTAGGTCCTTAAACTTTAAAAACAGTAATATGGCTGTAGACAAGAGAAAAAAATTTCTAATAGAAATACTAAAAAGCTTCATCCTTATCTCAGGATTAAAATAATATTATTTCAAATGACATGATACTATAAGTTGGCCAGTAAGAGTTCTAAGCATAAAAGCATTTGACAAATCCTACTTGTACATACAACTGCAATAGAAACCAACTGGTGCCTGGGTGGCTCAGTTGGTTAAGTGTCCGACTTCGGCTCAGGTCATGATCGCACAGCTTGTGGGTTTGAGTCCCGCATCCGGCTCTGCACTGACAGCTCAGAGCCCGAAGCCTGTTTCGGATTCTGTGTCTCCCTCTCTCTGCCCCTCCCCCACATGCACTCTGTCTCCCTCGCTCAAAAATAAACATTAAAAAAAAAAAGAAAATACACTAAAATTAAAGATATGAATTCTATACACCATCAAAAAAACTAAACAAAGTTATACTTAGATCTCATTAATATAAATAGATATTTTCATTCAGTGTTAAGAACTTACCCCTAAAATCTTATTTATATTATCTGCTTATAAAGCCATTCCGTATAAGTATTTCTAGGATTATGGTTAAATTATCTATATATAAACCTACTCTTTTCCAAAATTCTAGATTAGCTGTTGCAAGCAAGTAAATGCTATTGCAAAATGCATACTATCTTTTAAGGACATTCAAAATCTAACAGCAAACAGATAATTAGTATATACATTTGAAGAATTTAATTTGCTGAATCAAATTTAATTTCAGCTAATCAATAACTCAAAATTCACTAATGCATTACTTTCCCATAATCCAAATTTGTAAAATTTACATGTGATGAATAATAAAATTAGCAACATCAAATATTTAAAAGTGCTTATTGTTTGCTAAGGGCTGCTTTTTAAAAAATTTTTATTTAGGGGCGCCTGGGTGGCTCAGTCGGTTGAGTGTCCGACTTCGGCTCAGGTCATGATCTCACAGCTCGTGAGTTCGAGCCCCGCGCCAGGCTCTGTGCTGACAGCTCAGAGCCTGGAGCCTGCTTCATATGCTGTGTCTCCCTCTCTCTCTGCCCCTAACCCCCTCGCATTGTCTCTGTCTCTGTCAAAAATAAATGAACATTAAAAAAAATTAAAAAAAAATTTATTTAAATTCCAGTTAGTTAACATACACTGTAATATTAGCTTCAGGTCTACAATATAGCGATTCAACACTTCCATACAACAGTCTGTGCTCATCACAAGGGCGCTCCTTAATCCCCATCACCCATTTCACCCATCCCTCTCCCCCCCTCCCCTCTGGTAACCATCAGTTTGTTCTCTATAGTTAAGAATCTGTTCCTTGGTTTGCCTCTCTCTTTTTTTCCCCTTTGCTCATTTTAAGCATTACATTTAAGAGTTAAGAACATTATCCAATTGATTCCTCACTATAATCCCAATTTTACAGATATATATATTGAGGCTCTGAAAGAGTGAAGTGGAATTTTCAAGATCTTAAAATTATTACTCAGTAATAGAGTCTTGATTTGAATGCAGGCACACTGACTCTTGAGCCCAAAATGTTAAACACTAATCCCTATTGCTTCCTATTTGCCAGGCAGTTTGTAAAATCTCTTTTGTTTTAAAATTTAATGATCAAGGTGCCTGGGTGGCTCAGTCGGTTAAGCGTCTGCCTCTTGATTTCGGCTCAGGTTATGATCTCACCATGAGATTGAGCCCTCCATGGGGGTCTGAGCTGACAGTGGGAAGCCTACTCGGGATTCTTTCTCTCCTTCTCTCTCCGCCCTTCCTCCACTGACATTCTCTCAAAATAAGTAAACATTTTTTTAAAAATACGAAGTAAAATTTAATGATCAAAACAATTTTATGATAGGTAAGCACTATACATCATCTTAGTCTTTAGAGTAGTAAACTGAGGCCCAGAGACTAACGAACTTGTCTAAGGCCACAAATGTAGTAACACGGTAGAACCTGAATTTGAACCCAGACATTCTAACTCCAGAGCTCATGCTTTTACACATCAAGCAATACTGCTTCCTTACATGTCAACCTGCAATATAAAAAATAAAGGAAAGCTGTGATCAAAGTAATATAGCTTACTATATACATTAAGAGAAAATACCTTATGATATAGATTTCATAGATGTTAAAAATGACAATGGATTCAAGCTTTCTCAAAGTAAATATATAAATTATAAAAGTGGAATAATTTTTCCTATTCAAGATACTTTCCTAAATATGCTAAAATTAATTACAGAACTATGCTTTGAAACCAAAATCAGTGGTACATCCTTGTATTATATGCAATGTTCAAAAAGTTAATAAAATAAAATTTAAAAGCTAAATGTATCCTATGGAATAATAAGCTTGATATTCATTAGTAATGCTCAGTAAAAATACATACCAACTATATAAAGTCCTATATGAGGTCTCTGTGAGCTACATGATCCCGTATATGAACTATCTAAAGATTATACTGCAAAGTAAAGAGGTATAATTTCTTCTAGAAAATACAAAAAGTTTACCTTGTCCAAAATTAATAATTACTTATATTACATATAGTTAACTGGCTTTATCTTTACTATACAGTTAGAAATGAATATATATGTATATACATATATATATTTACAAAAGATAAATAAACCCATTTTTTGTCAAAATTCAACTTCAATAACAGTAATAAAATTCATTTTAATTTCTACAGATAAATTGGTCATAAGAAGAAAATGATAAAATTATAGTCTTATAAAGTAGAAGCAGGAACAAATCCATTTTGACTCTGAATGTATTGCAGAATTCACCTAAATTCTACTTTTCATTTCGTCATAAAGAAAATATTTTCTATGTAAGTTTTATGAGAAAAATACTAGGATATATATAAAAATAAGTATAAGGGAGATATTTATTTATAAAACTCTCATATTTTCAATATTAACTTATTTATGCATTAATACTCATCTGTAAGTACCGTTTCTTTGTATTAAAACACATTAGTTACAAATGTTATATTTATATTTGTAAATTAAAACAAATTTTACAAAACTATTCTATTAATTATATTTCACACGCAAAATTAAATAACAAGTACCCATGCTTCTTAAAATTCTTCAAGAAAGAAGGATTGAAGAGAACCACTTACAATTTGTATTATAAGGCCTGTATTGCAGATCTGTCTTACTTGGCATGAAACACTAGTCCTCCAGTGACATGTCATGGAGACTTAATAATTCATTTAATAGATGTAATTCTATCTCTTGAACAAAATGTGAACTGTACAAGAAGTCAACTTTCATTTTAAGAGAAATACCTGCTTACTAGTTAAGAAGTCCTGAATATTTTTTTTCTGATATTCTAATCAGAAAAATTCTGCAATTTGTGTTGCTCTTGTTTGAACAGAGAGAATTTATCAGTATTTCTAAGAATGCAGGAAAATAAAAGATTTGACATGTTTAAATTTCCTTTTATAATATCTCAGTTGCTTCCACAAATAACATCTTGAAATTCTTAGATTATGATATAAATAACACAAAACTGGAAAGATTACATTTATATATATATATATACCTATATATATATGTGCATATGCACATATATATACCTATATAAATATATCAAGAAGGGAATATAGGGGCGCCTGGGTGGCGCAGTCGGTTAAGCGTCCGACTTCAGCCAGGTCACGATCTCGCGGTCCGTGAGTTCGAGCCCCGCGTCAGGCTCTGGGCTGATGGCTCGGAGCCTGGAGCCTGTTTCCGATTCTGTGTCTCCCTCTCTCTCTCTGCCCCTCCCCCGTTCATGCTCTGTCTCTCTCTGTCCCAAAAATAAATAAAAAACGTTGAAAAAAAAAAAATTTAAAAAAAAAAAAAAAAAAAAAGAAGGGAATATAATAACGCGTAACTATTAACTCTAGATTTCATTAAAAATCGGTAAAAAACAAAACAAAAAGCATTTACTCGTAAGTGACACAATTCACTGCTGAGTAACATAAAGGGACAACAAGAGGGGAAGGCACAGATAATGATGTGGGACGTGACCTAAAATCTTACAAGCAGAACTGCCCTCTGGGAGAAAGTTACCTGACAAAGTTGATATAAAACATGCCATCCAACTTGTTTCAAATGTCAAACCATCACTAGATTGAACCAATATTTTCTATAAGTAACATGTGATAAATTGAAATTTCATTCCAGTATCATAACAGTGAAAAATCCTAAATCAGTCTTTAAAAAAATTGGAAAAAAAACCCCAAACATTTATTAAGTAGAGACCAAATACATATTTAAATCACATGCCTCACACTTAGACTTGATAATAATATACTTAATAAACCCTTAATAAACTTATGATAATATATTTAAACCAAATACTTAATATAAAAACTCTTGTCAAACATTCTCTGGAAGATGTTTTTCTTCGAGTATACTCTTAACAGAGGCTTCAAATTACAAATGCAGTAAAGGTTATATAAAGACAAACTCATTTTCCTGGCAAATCTCCATGTAGCAAAGCACAGTCCTTTTTTTAAACAATAAATTAGGGTTAACTGCCTCAAAATTCTTCATTGTCCATTCAATGTGTATGAATTCCTCCAAAATTATGAGTGCTAAATGGGGTACCAGCAAATACAGGCATACTTCCTCTTGCCTTGTACTTTTCCAAGGATTCTTTGCTCCTCCTTTTCAGTAAGATCTTCATTGCTAAGCTACTATAAATAAGATTTTGAAAAGTCAACACCAACTGCAGAAGAATCTTCTAGTTAAAGCCAATTTGTGATGACACTGGTCACAGTGGCTAAAATGAACAACTCAGGAAACTACAGATGCTAGCGAGGATGTGGAGACACGAGAACCCTCTTGCACTATTCGTGGGAATGCAAACTGGTGCAGCTGCTCTGGAAAACAGTGTGCAGGTTCCTCAAAAAATTAAAAATAGAACTACCCTATGACCCAGGAATAGCAGTACTAGGAATTTATCAAAGGATACAGGAGTGCTGATTCATAGGGGCACATGTACTCCAATGTTTATAGCAGTGCTTTCCACAATGGCCAAATCATGGAGTCTAAATGTTCATCAACTGACGAATGGATAAAGATGTGGTTTATATATACAATGGAATATTACTTTAACAACGAGAAAAAATAAAATCCTGCCATTTGCAGCAACGTGGATGGAACTGGAGAGTATTATGCTAAGTGAAATAAGTCAGTCAGAGAAAGACAGGTATCATATGTTTTCACTCGTATGTGGATCTTGAGAAACTTAACAGAAGACCATGGGGGAAGGGGAGGGGGAAAAATAGTGACAAACAGAGAGGGAGGGAGGCAAACCAAAAGAGACTCTTAAATACAGAGAACAAATTGAGGACTGATGGGGGTCTGGGGAGAGGGGAAAGTGGATGATGGGCACTGAGGAGGGAACTTGTTGGGATGAGCACTGGGTGTTGCATGTAAGCCAATTTGACAATAAATTATATTTTTTAAAAAGCCAGTTTGTGATGTCAAACAGGTTTCAGATATGCTTATTTCAAGCTTTAATTCTAAATCATTAAATTCTAATAAATACTAACTGGTTTATTTCTTTCAAATCTTTAAGAGAGACATCACCTTCCTCCTATATCTTCATGTTATGTCAAATACTAGCTCTCCTCTTTAAAATTTTTTGTGTTTATACGTCTTTTTCAAACTTCACCGAGGTATAGCAATTGAAAATTGTATATGTAAGGTATAACTTGATGATCTGACATGCAGGTTGTAAAATAATCACAAGCTAATTAATATATTCTCATCTCACACAGTTATCATATCTTTTTTTTCCTTTTTATGGTGAGAATGCTTAAGATCTATTCTCTTAGCAAAGTGAAGATACCTTGTATAGTTGACTCTAGTCAAATCATTGTATTAGGTCTCCAGAACTGATTCACCTTGTATAACTGAAATTTTGTAGCCCTTGACCAACATCTTCCCATTTCCCCCAACCCCCAGCCCCTGACAACCACCATTCTATTCTCTGCTTCTAAGCGTTTGACTATTTTAAATTTCACATATAAGTAACATCATGCAGTATTTGTCTTTCTGTGTTTTGCTTATTTCACTTAGCATAATGTCCTTTAGGTTCATCCATGTAGTCACAAATGGCACGATTTTTTTCTTTGTTAAAGCGGAGTAATAGTCCATTGTATATATACACATTTATTTATCAGTTCATCTGACGACCGACATGTAGGTTGTCCCCATATCTTGGCTATTACGAATAAGGCTGAAATGAACATGGAAGTGGAGATGTATTTTAGAGATTCCGGGCTCGCCTCCTTTGTGTATATGCCCAGAACTGGGTTTGCTGAATCATAAGATAGTTCTATTTTTAATTTTTTGAAGAAACTGCACACTGTTTTCCACAATGGCTATTCCAATTTACATTCTCACTAACAGTGCACAAGGATTCCTTTTTCTCCACATCTTCCCTACTTGTTATCTCTGTCTTTTTTTAGTATTTTTTAAAGTTTTTATTTTATTTATTTTGAGAGAGAGAGAGAGAGAGAGAGAGGAAGAGAGAGAGAACAAGCAGGGGAGAGGCAGAAAGAGAGAGAGAGAGTGAGAGAGAGAATCCGAAGCAGGCTCTGTGTTGTCAGCACAGAGCCTAATGTGGGGCTCAAACTCACGAACTGCCAAGATCATGACCTGAGCTGAAACCAAGAGTCAGAGGCTAAATTGACTCTTAACTGGCTTAACTACCCAGGCCCCCCTTTTGTCTTTCTGAAAACAGCAATTCCATCAGGGATGAAGGGATATCCTGTAGTTTCATTTGCATTTCCCTGATGATTAGTGAAGTCAAGCACCTCTTCATACACGTGTTGGCCATTTGTATATATAGAGAAATGTCTATTTGATTTTTTTCTCCATTTTCAAAGCAGGTTATTTGGTTTTTTTATTGAGTTGTATAAATTTCTTACATATTTTAGATATTAACCCCTCATCAAACACATAGTTTGCAAATATTTTCTCCCATTCCATACTGCTTTTTTACTCTGTTCATTGTTTCCTTTGCTAAAGTGCAGCAACTTTTTAGTTTCATGCAATCCCACTTGTCTGTTTTTTCTTTTGTTGCTTGTGCTTTGGGTGTCATATCCAAAAAATCATTCCCCAGACCAATGTCAAGTTTCCCTCCCCCCATGTTTTCTTCTAGTACTTTTATGGTTTTCGGTCTTATATTTAAAAGTCTTTAATCCAGGGGTGCCTGGGTGGCTCAGTTGGTTATGAGTCTGACTCTTGGTTTAGGCTCAGGTCATGATCTCGCAGTTGAATTTGAGCCCCGCATTGGGCTCTGCACTGGCAGCAGGGAGCCTGCTGGAGATTCTCTGCCTTCTCTCTCTCTGACCCTCCCCCACTTGTGCTGTCTCTGTACCTCTCAAAATGAACAAATAAAAACTTTAAAAAGGAGTCTTTAATCCATTTTTAATTGATTTTGGGATATGGTGTGAAGTAAGAGCCTAAGTTCATTCTTCTGCAGGTGGATATCGAATTTCCCCATTATTAAAGAGATTATCCTTTCCCCTTTATGTGTTGTTCTTGGAACACTTTCTAAACAACAATTGACTGTAGATGCATGGAATTATTTCTGGACTCTCTATTCTTTCCATTGGTCTGCATGTCTTTTTTACAGCAATACTATGGCATTCTGATTACTGTAGCTTTGTAATATAGTTTTTTTTTTAATTTTTTAAAAAAAAATTTTTTTAACGTTTATTTATTTTTGGGACAGAGAGAGACAGAGCATGAACGGGGGAGGGGCAGAGAAAGAGGGAGACACAGAATCTGAAACAGGCTCCAGGCTCCGAGCTGTCAGCACAGAGCCTGCCGAGGGCTCGAACTCACGGACCGCGAGATCGTGACCTGAGCCGAAATCGGACGCCCAACCGACTGAGCCACCCAGGCGCCCCTGTAATATAGTTTTAAATCAGATAGCTTCCAGCTTTGTTCTCCTACCTCAAAATTTTGTTGGCTATTTTGGGATTTGTGTGTGTGTGTGGTTCCAAACAAATTTTAGAATTTTTTTCTATTTCTGTAAAGAATGTCATTGGAATTTTGATAGGGATTGCCCCGAATCTGTAGGTCACTGTTGTAGTATGGACATCTTGACAATATTAATTCTTCCAATCCATGAACATGGGATGTCTTTTCACTTATCCATCAACTCTTGTACAGTGTTAATGTCTTCTTTAAAATCCTTCATCAATGTTCTTTTTTTTATTAAAAAAATTTTTTTTAATGTTTGTTTATTTTTGAGAGACAGAGAGAGACAGAGCACAAGCAGGGGAGGGGCCTAGAGAGAGGAAAACCCATAATCTGAAGCAGGTTCCAGGCTCCTAGCTGTCAGCACAGAGCCTGATGTGGGACTCAAACCCACAAACTGTGAGATCATGACCTGAGCCAAAGTCAGACACTTAACCAACTGAGCTGCCCAGGTGCACCTCCTTCATGAATGTTCTATTTTCAGGGTACAAGGTCTATTTTGTCTGATATAACTATAGTCATTCCTTTCTTTTCTTATCATTTGCATGAAATACATTTTTCATCTCTTCACCTTCAGCCAGTATGTGTTTAAATCTAAAGTTTCTTGTCAACAGCATATCGCTAAATCGTGTCCTTTTATTCACTCAGCCACTCTATGTCTTTTGACTGGTGAGTTTAATACATTTGCATTAAAAGTAATTATTGACAGGTGAGGACTGAGGAAATTTTGTTAATTATTTTCTATGATGCAGATGTTTTGCCTCTATTTTCCATTCTTGCTGGCTTCCTTTGCTATCTGATCATTTTTGTAGTAATTTGCTTTGAGTTTTTTCTTTATCTTTTTTGTATCTATTACAGGTTTTACCTTTGTGGTTAGCTTGAGACTAGCATAAAATACCATGTAGGAGAATCATTTTTTTAATAAAGTTAAGCATTTAATTTCAAATGCATACAAAAACTCTATACTCCCATTTGTGGGTTTTTTTGTGTGTGTTTTTTTGTTTTGTTTTGTATTTGGGGGTAGTTTTTTTGAGAGAGATAGAGAGCACCAATGAGCGAGGGAGAGAGGCAGAGGGGGAGAGAGAGAATCTTAAGCAGGCTCCACGTGCAGTGAAGAGGCTGACATGATGTTCAATCCCATGATGCTGGGATCCATAAGTCAAAATCAAGAGCGGGATGCTCAACCAACTGAGCTTTTTATACAGTGCTTTTTATATAGTGTATCCATTAACAAAATTTTTATTTGTGCTTTCATATACTTTCATGTTGACACTTAGTATTTATATCAGTTTGAAGAACTTCCTGAAGTATTTGTTGTACAGCAGATCTTGTGATGACAAACTCCCTTAGTTTTTGTTTGTCCAAGAAAACATTATCTTTCCTTCATTATTAAAGAATAATTTGGAGGGAAGATGGCGGCATAGGAGGACGCTGGGCTCACCGCGAGTCCTGCTGATCACTTAGATTCCACCTACACTTGCCTAAAGAACCCAGAAAACCGCCAGAGGATTAGCAGAACGGAGTCTCCGGAGCCAAGCGCCGACGAGAGGCCCACGGAAGAGGGTAGGAAGGGCGGCGAGGCGGTGCGCGCTCCACGGACTGGCGGGAGGGAGCCGGGGCGGAGGGGCGGCTCGCCGGCCAAGCAGAGCCCCCGAGTCTGGCTGGCAAAAGCGGAGGGGCCGGACGGACTGTGTTCCGACAGCAAGCGCGACTTAGCGTCTGGGAGGTCATAAGTTAACAGCTCTGCTCAGAAAGCGGGAAGGCTGGAGGACAAACGGAGGGAGAGCTGCTGAGCCCCCGGACGGCAGAGCTCAGCTTGGCGGGGAACAAAGGCGCTCGCCAGCGCCATCTCCCCCGCCCATCCCCCAGCCAAAATCCCAAAGGGAACCAGTTCCTGCCAGGGAACTTGCTCGCTCCGCGCGCAAACACCCAACTCTGTGCTTCTGCGGAGCCAAACCTCCGGCAGCAGATCTGACTCCCTCCCGCTGCCACAGGGCCCCTCCTGAAGTGGGTCACCTAAGGAGAAGCGAGCTAAGCCTGCCCCTCCTGCCCCCGTGCACCTTGCCTACCCACCCCAGCTAATACGCCAGATCCCCAGCACCACAAGCCTGGCAGTGTGCAAGTAGCCCAGACGGGCCACGCCACCCCACGGTGAATCCGGCCCCTAGGAGAGGGGAAGAGAAGGCACACACCAGTCTGACTGTGGCCCCAGCGGTGGGCTGGGGGCAGACATCAGGTCTGACTGCGGCTCCGCCCATCAACTCCAGTTATACACCACAGCACAGGGGAAGTGCCCTGCAGGTCCGCACCACTCCAGGGACTATCCAAAATAACCAAACGGAAGAATTCCCCTCAGAAGAATCTCCAGGAAATAACAACAGCTAATGAACTGATCAAAAAGGATTTAAATAATATAACAGAAAGTGAATTTAGAATAATAGTCATAAAATTAATCACTGGGCTTGAAAACAGTATACAGGACAGCAGAGAATCTCTTGCCACAGAGATCAAGGGACTAAGGAACAGTCACGAGGAGCTGAAAAGCGCTTTAAACAAAATGCAAAACAAAATGGAAACCACGACGGCTCGGATTGAAGAGGCAGAGGAAAGAATAGGTGAACTAGAAGATAAAGTTATGGAAAAAGAGGAAGCTGAGAGAAAGAGAGATAAAAAAATCCAGGAGTATGAGGGGAAAATTAGAAAACTAAGTGATGCACTAAAAAGAAATAATATACACATAATTGGTATCCCAGAGGAGGAAGAGAGAGGGAAAGGTGCTGAAGGGGTACTTGAAGAAATTATAGCTGAGAACTTCCCTGAACTGCGGAAGGAAAATGGCATTGAAATCCAAGAGGCACAGAGAACTCCCTTCAGACGTAACTTGAATCGATCTTCTGCACGACATATCATAGTGAAACTGGCAAAATACAAGGATAAAGAGAAAATTCTGAAAGCAGCAAGGGATAAACGTGCCCTCACATATAAAGGGAGACCTATAAGACTCGTGACTGATCTCTCCTTTGAAACTTGGCAGGCCAGAAAGGATTGGCACGATATCTTCAGTGTGCTGAACAGAAAAAATATGCAGCCGAGAATCCTTTATCCAGCAAGTCTGTCATTTAGAATAGAAGGAGAGATAAAGGTCTTCCCAAACAAACAAAAACTGAAGGAATTTGTCACCACGAAACCAGCCCTACAAGAGATCCTAAGGGGGATCCTGTGAGACAAAGTACCAGAGACATCACTACAAGCATAAAACATACAGACATCACAATGACTCTAAATCCGTATCTTTCTATAACACTGAATGTAAATGGATTAAATGTGCCAACCAAAAGACATAGGGTATCAGAATGGATAAAAAAACAAGACCCATCTATTTGCTGTCTACAAGAGACTCATTTTAGATCTGAGGACACCTTTAGATTGAGAGTGAGGGGATGGAGAACTATTTATCATGCTACTGGAAGCCAAAAGAAAGCTGGAGTAGCCATACTTATATCAGACAAACTAGACTTTAAATTAAAGGCTGTAACAAGAGATGAAGAAGGGCATTATATAATAATTACAGGGTCTATCCATCAGGAAGAGCTAACAATTATAAATGTCTATGCGTCGAATACCGGAGCCCCCAGATATATAAAACAATTACTCATAAACATAAGCAACCTTATTGATAAGAATGTGGTCATTGCAGGGGACTTTAACACCCCACTTACAGAAATGGATAGATCATCTAGACACACAGTCAATAAAGAAACAAGGGCCCTGAATGATACATTGGATCAGATAGACTTGACAGATATATTTAGAACTCTGCATCCCAAAGCAACAGAATATACTTTCTTCTCGAGTGCACATGGAACATTCTCCAAGATAGATCATATACTGGGTCACAAAACAGCCCTTCATAAGTTTACAAGAATTGAAATTATACCATGCATACTTTCAGACCACAATGCTATGAAGCTTGAAATCAACCACAGGAAAAAGTCTGGAAAACCTCCAAAAGCATGGAGGTTAAAGAACACCCTACTAACGAATGAGTGGGTCAACCAGGCAATTAGAGAAGAAATTAAAAAATATATGGAAACAAACGAAAATGAAAATACAACAATCCAAATGCTTTGGAATGCAGCGAAGGCAGTCCTGAGAGGAAAATACATTGCAATCCCGGCCTATCTCAAGAAACAAGAAAAATCCCAAATACAAAATCTAACAGCACACCTAAAGGAAATAGAAGCAGAACAGCAAAGGCAGCCTAAACCCAGCAGAAGAAGAGAAATAACAAAGATCAGAGCAGAAATAAACAATATAGAATCTAAAAAAACTGTAGAGCAGATCAACGAAACCAAGAGTTGGTTTTTTGAAAAAATAAACAAAATTGACAAACCTCTAGCCAGGCTTCTCAAAAAGAAAAGGGAGATGACCCAAATAGATAAAATCATGAATGAAAATGGAATTATTACAACCAATCCCTCAGAGATACAAACAATTATCAGGGAATACTATGAAAAATTATATGCCAACAAATTGGACAACCTGGAAGAAATGGACAAATTCCTAAACACCCACACTCTTCCAAAACTCAATCAGGAGGAAATAGAAAGCTTGAACAGACCCATAACCAGCGAAGAAATTGAATCGGTTATCAAAAATCTCCCAACAAATAAGAGTCCAGGACCAGATGGCTTCCCAGGGGAGTTCTACCAGACGTTTAAAGCAGAGATAATACCTATCCTTCTCAAGCTATTCCAAGAAATAGAAAAGGAAGGAAAACTTCCAGACTCATTCTATGAAGCCAGTATTACTTTGATTCCTAAACCAGACGGAGACCCAGTAAAAAAAGAGAACTACAGGCCAATATCTCTGATGAATATGGATGCAAAAATTCTCAATAAGATACTAGCAAATCGAATTCAACAGCATATAAAAAGAATTATTCACCATGATCAAGTGGGATTCATTCCCGGGATGCAGGGCTGGTTCAACATTCGCAAATCAATCAACGTGATACATCACATTAACAAAAAAAAAGAGAAGAACCATATGATCCTGTCAATCGATGCAGAAAAGGCCTTTGACAAAATCCAGCACCCTTTCTTAATAAAAACCCTTGAGAAAGTCAGGATAGAAGGAACATACTTAAAGATCATAAAAGCCATTTATGAAAAGCCCACAGCTAACATCATCCTCAACGGGGAAAAACTGAGAGCTTTTCCCCTGAGATCAGGAACACGACAGGGATGCCCACTCTCACCGCTGTTGTTTAACATAGTGCTGGAAGTTCTAGCATCAGCAATCAGACAACAAAAGGAAATCAAAGGCATCAAAATTGGCAAAGATGAAGTCAAGCTTTCGCTTTTTGCAGATGACATGATATTATACATGGAAAATCCGATAGACTCCACCAAAAGTCTGCTAGAACTGATACATGAATTCAGCAAAGTTGCAGGATACAAAATCAATGTACAGAAATCAGTTGCATTCTTATACACTAACAATGAAGCAACAGAAAGACAAATAAAGAAACTGATCCCATTCACAACTGCACCAAGAAGCATAAAATACCTAGGGATAAATCTAACCAAAGATGTAAAAGATCTGTATGCTGAAAACTATAGAAAGCTTATGAAGGTAATTGAAGAAGATATAAAGAAATGGAAAGACATTCCCTGCTCATGGATTGGAAGAATAAATATTGTCAAAATGTCAATACTACCCAAAGCTATCTACACATTCAATGCAATCCCAATCAAAATTGCACCAGCATTCTTCTCGAATCTAGAACAAGCAATCCTAAAATTCATATGGAACCACAAAAGGCCCCGAATAGCCAAAGTAATTTTGAAGAAGAAGACCAAAGCAGGAGGCATCACAATCCCAGACTTTAGCCTCTACTATAAAGCTGTCATCATCAAGACAGCATGGTATTGGCATAAAAACAGACACATAGACCAATGGAATAGAATAGAAACCCCAGAACTAGACCCACAAACGTATGGCCAACTCATCTTTGACAAAGCAGGAAAGAACATCCAATGGAAAAAAGACAGTCTCTTTAACAAATGGTGCTGGGAGAACTGGACAGCAACATGCAGAAGGTTGAAACTAGACCACTTTCTCACACCATTCACAAAAATAAACTCAAAATGGATAAAGGACCTGAATGTGAGACAGGAAACCGTCAAAACCCTAGAGGAGAAAGCAGGAAAAGACCTCTCTGACCTCAGCCGTAGCAATCTCTTACTCGACACATCCCCAAAGGCAAGGGAATTAAAAGCAAAAGTGAATTACTGGGACCTTATGAAGATAAAAAGCTTCTGCACAGCAAAGGAAACAACCAACAAAACTAAAAGGCAACCAACGGAATGGGAAAAGATATTTGCAAATGACATATCGGACAAAGGGCCAGTATCCAAAATCTATAAAGAGCTCACCAAACTCCACACCCGAAAAACAAATAACCCAGTGAAGAAATGGGCAGAAAACATGAATAGACACTTCTCTAAAGAAGACATCCGGATGGCCAACAGGCACATGAAAAGATGTTCAACGTCACTCCTTATCAGGGAAATACAAATCAAAACCATACTCAGATATCACCTCACGCCAGTCAAAGTGGCCAAAATGAACAAATCAGGAGACTCTAGATGCTGGAGAGGATGTGGAGAAACGGGAACCCTCTTGCACTGTTGGTAGGAATGCAAATTGGTGCAGCCGCTCTGGAAAGCAGTGTGGAGGTTCCTCAGAAAATTAAAAATAGACCCACCCTATGACCCAGCAATAGCACTGCTAGGAATTTATCCAAGGGATATAGGAGTACTGATGCATAGGGGCACTTGTACCCCAATGTTTATAGCAGCACTCTCAACAATAGCCAAATTATGGAAAGAGCCTAAATGTCCATCAACTGATGAATGGATAAAGAAATTGTGGTTTATATACACAATGGAGTACTACGTGGCAATGAGAAAAAATGAAATATGGCCTTTCGTAGCAATGTGGATGGAACTGGAGAGTGTGATGCTAAGTGAAATAAGCCATACAGAGAAAGACAGATACCATATGGTTTCACTCTTAGGTGGATCCTGAGAAACGTAACAGAAACCCATGGGGGAGGGGAAGGAAAAAAAAAAAAAAAAAAGAGGTTAGAGTGGGAGAGAGCCAAAGCATAAGAGACTGTTAAAAACGGAGAACAAACTGAGGGTTGATGGGGGGTGGGAGGGAGGGCAGGGTGGGTGATGAGTATTGAGGAGGGCACCTTTTGGGATGAGCACTGGGTGTTGTATGGAAACCAATTTGACAGTAAATTTCATATATTAAAAAATAAAAAATAAATAAATCAATAAATCAATAACTTAAAAAAAAAAAAGAATAATTTTTTCAGACCCTCCCCAACATGAGTGTATGCTCTCTCTCCCTCTCTAAAAACAAAAGAAAGAAAGAAAAAGAAAGAAAGAAAGAAAGCAAGCAAGCGAGAGAAAGGAAGGAAGGAAGGAAGGAAGGAAGGAAGGAAGGAAGGAAGGAAGGAAGGAAGGAAGGAAGGAAGGAAGGAAGGAAAGGAGGAAAGAAGAAAGAAAAGAAAAGAAAACACAGGATGCCTGGGTGACTCAGTCAGTTCTCTTGGCTTCATCGTGATCTCACCGTGGGAGGCAGAAGAATATATGGAACACCCATAATGCATATATTGTTTCCTTCATGGTGTCTCAAAAATCCTATAGACTTCCTTCCCTGTTATTCATTCTTTCCCTTTTTTCTTTCTTTTCTGACTGGACAATTTCAAATACGGCTGGAGTCCTCGTGCTGTCCCTTTCCCTAGAGTGGGGAGGTTGTAGTCAAGGGTATCTCCTGGCACTGGGGCACACACGAGTTCAGCAGTGGTACCAGTGTCCAGGGCATGGGTGTGCCTAGCACATACATGGCCGTGTCAGTGCCTAGGGTGCAGGTACAGGCAAATCAGCTGCAGCACCAGCATCCACATGCACAGGGAATGGCTGTGGAGCCAAAATCTGGCACACAAACACAGCAGCAGCACCAGGATGGGGAGGTGGTGGTGGTTCCAGTCTGGGAAGGGGTAGGAGCCAAAAGGTGGCTCTACTCTTGGGGCTTGAGGGAAAGATGTAGAGGTGACTACTCCAAGGGGACTCAGCAGGGTAAATTCCAGACAGCTTTGTCAGGCTGGAGTCAGTGTTGGCAAAGATTCTGGAGGCCCCAGAGGCAAAATCTGAGGGTGTCCATGACAGTGGCAAGGGCTACCAGGTTCCTCACTGGCAGTGGTGAAAGCTGCTGAAGTCTTCCTGCTCTTCTTTTCCCCCCTGAGGGGAGGTCACAGCTGAGGGGATCCCTCTTGGCATCAAGCTGTGCTCAACCAGGAGATGGGCAATGCAAGGAAAATGCTTCCTATGCTTTTCTACGAGGTACTTCTCCACTGTTCCACTGGACTGCTGCAGCTTCTCCATTGTATTCCAGAACTATCCTGAAGCTATTTTCATTGGGAGTTTTTAATCATTGTTTTTGTTGGGGGATGAGTGTTGGGATTTCGTAGTCCATCATCTTGCCAATGTCAATCTCGCTACCCTTCTTGGAGTGATTAAAACATCCTTTCTTCGCCCTAAATTTGATCCAGTTTGAGGAGACGCAGTCTTTGCCAAAAACACTGCACAATTTAAGACATGGATTTACTGTGTCTGAATACATATGGATTCAAAAGTCCACTCGCCTTAACAGCATACTATGTTTTCTTATTACCACTGAACAGGTCCCACACTTTAGTTAGTGATGATAAGGGCTCAACATCATATTGTGCTATTTCCACACAGCAATTTGCAAGCAATGTACACTACCAAACAGAAACAAAAACAACCAAAAAAAAAGACACCTCTTTCAGTAGTGTTATTTTCGGTGGAGATTTAGGGAAATATATAATTAAACTGATAATGAAACAAAATTTTCTGGAATTAAAAAAATAAATGCACTTTAAGAAACCTTCATGCTTTCAGCAAGTATCTTTGTGTACTCATAAGAGATAGATGTTCTCTTTTCTGTCAGTGGAGAAGTCTGAGAAGTACTAAGTGTACATTAATTTATTCAATACATATTAAGGAATAAGAATGAAGTCTGAACAAGGTAAATGTAGTTCCTGAACTCAGAGACTTAATAAAGTACTACAGGGGCACCTGACCTTGACTTGGGAGACAGGAGAAGACTTCCTGGAATAAGTGATTCCTAAACTGAAATATGAAGAAGCTAGAATAAGAAAGAGGAAGGGGCAAAGCAGGAAAAAAAAAAAAAAAAGAGCATTTACAGTGAAAAGGCCCAGAAGCAAGAGATGATGACACCACTAAGGGAATAGAATAAAAGGTACAAAGTGGTTAAGAGATAAAGCTGGAAAGTAAGCAAGGGCAAAATCATGAAAGACCTTGTAAAAACTGTTAAGGAGTTTGAACTTTATCCTGAAGGCAATGGGAACTCAATAGAGCATTTCAAGCACGGAAATGATAGTATCATTCTGGTGTACAAATAAGAAGAGGAATGAAGGCCTAGCAAGACACAGTTTATGAAGCAACTGCAGTGACGACAGCCTGACAAGCTAGATGCCTCAACTGAACAGGCTGGAAGGTTTTTCTTAGAGCCTACCTTTTAGGCTGTCTCACATATACAAATGTAAATATAAAAACACACATATAATGTCCTATATTAAGTTTTAAAAAGCTTTCTGTGTAGTTGCTCCATTAAAGCTTATATTTCAAGTGATGAAGAGAGAACTTCCAATTTGTGGCATTACTAGCACAAATATAGAACAAAACAAAATATTATTGATTTTATGAATATATTAAAAAGGTATAAGTCTATTCACATGCTTTACCAAACAATCTTGCTTCTATAAACACTATGTTGATATACAAGCAAGTGAAAAATAAACTGTGGTTTAAATGCCAAAGACTATTATTTTATAAGAACCATGACAGTTATATAAGAAAATATTAACACAAGTTATCAAAATACCAACTTTTAATTATCTAGAAAAACACATGACACTAAGCAGCAACCTTTATGTCTCAGTGAAACGTCAGATAACTTGTTCATTTCTTTCTGTCAAAGAATGACTCACTAGGTAGACAAGGAAAACACGTATAATGTCTGGCTTTCTTAAATAAATCTCACAATTTTCTCTAAAATGAAATTTCAATTTAATCAACAAACTTACAGATAGGATCTAGACTCTAGATGAAAGATTTGAAATTACAACAAGGAAGTCACTTCATGGTAGGCCTTACCACATAAGCTATCTCTCAGGCATGTACTCATATTAGATCTGGTTTTGTGTTTTTTGTCTTGTCCAACCTTTGTAGGTTATCACATTTGCCTTTAATGATAACTCGTCTAACGCCAAAGAGGCCATCTGAGTCAGTGCCTCCCCAACTAAATTTTCTCTTTTTCTGATATAGCAAATTTAAGTCAGGGAATAACAAATAGCTTAGATAGAAAGAATACAAAAAACGATGTAAGATTACATCCAAAACTCAATTACTCATGGTCAGGTTAAAGAGAATCACCCTATAAAACTGTGTTACTTAATACCTTTACCTAACCTGAATGAAGGAACTGAGAATATGTTCATTAATTTTGTAGAAGGTCCTAGGAACTAGGTTGGGCACAGTTGCTAATTCACTCAAAGATATGCCAGGGGGGGCGCCTGGGTGGCGCAGTCGGTTAAGCGTCCGACTTCAGCCAGGTCACGATCTCGCGGTCTGTGAGTTCGAGCCCCGCGTCAGGCTCTGGGCTGATGGCTCGGAGCCTGGAGCCTGTTTCCGATTCTGTGTCTCCCTCTCTCTCTGCCCCTCCCCCGTTCATGCTCTGTCTCTCTCTGTCCCAAAAGTAAAAAAAAAAAAAAAAAAAAGATATGCCAGGGACCTCCATACATTAAAGAAATAATACATCAAAACAAAATGAAGATCAATATGGATAATTCCAAGTTACTACCCCATCAATGGCCAAACGCTGACCAAGGTTAATTAATATGCTGCCTCAGTAAAACATGTCAGGAACAAATGTTTCTAACAGGTGAAAATTAAGCCTTCTATTACCCTATCAGATTCTTATTAAAGCAGTATAGTCTCCAATTTCAAAATACAACTGAGAACACTAAAAAGGTTCAGAGAGAAACAATTAAATTCACTACACAAATATTAAAAGCCTTATGCCAAAGGTGAAATTACTTTATACTATAGAAGAAATTACTTTATACTATAGAAGAAATGGCAAAAAAAAAAAAAAGGTGTTCATCTAAGGATTTAGTAGACACACATCAGCTGGACCACATAACACAGAACTCTAAGATTACAAAATATAGAAAGTGACCTCTAATGATATCTAAAATGTTGATTACAGAAATAGTATTTAACTGTGAGAATTAAGAACTGAAACAGACCATCAAAAAAGGCTAAAGGAGTATAAAATATACAGGACTGAGATGAACAATTTGCTTGAGAGAAAGGCTAAGAAGATCTTATTTTAAACAAGTCCCAAGTGGCTATGGTTATTGTGAAGATATTTAAAAAATGCATATTCATAAAGGAATTTTGAGAATTTTCAAAGTGGTAAATAAATTAGTGGTGATAGATAATTATAATTGTATAAAAACACTAAAGTGGATCCAGTAACAGAAAAGTTGAAAAAGTACACAATGGATATGGGGACTACTTCACAATGAAGAATACAGCAAACAGTGGAAGAAAACAAACAGAAAAAAACCATTTGTCAATGAAACTGAGTTTATAAAGGAAAAAAATATTAATAAAGAAAACTGATATTTGTAAGAGTTTGGCAATATTTACTGAATTTTACGGAAAAACTGGTTTGGATGTCATAGTAGAACACAAATAGGATATAGATACAATATGGTTCCCTTCACAGAAACTTCTAGATTACTAAAAAATTTTTGGTTTGTAATTTGGAATACCTGCTGCGGGGAGTCTAAAGTTCTAGGTCTTTGCTAGTGTAAACAAAGACCTAAAGTCCAGGTCAGGTCTCTGACCAACTCTGACCACTAGGTTAAAGGGAGGAATCAACTCCTCCTGTCTTATATTCTTTCCTCTTTTAAGTCTCTCCCTGTCAGTCTTCTATAAATTCAGGTGAGTGACAGCCAAAATCATTTGAAAAATCATTTGAAAATTATTTCCCATCATTTTGCTCCTCTCAACATATAAAGATGTATGTATTCTTCCACTCAGCCTTTAGCTTCAAAGCAGTGAAACATTACTAAAGGAAGGATAATATTTCTGAGAACTAGATTTTACTTAGCTTTGATACTTTTTGGAATATTACTTTGAAGAAGTCACTATCTTTTAGTTAATGGATTACTGAAGTTAACTAATGAAGTTTGCCATATTATCCCCCTACATCTTTAGAGTGAAAAGATCAAGAGAAGAAAGGGATTGGGATATATAATAAATAGTATAGTAATTCCTTTGTATGTTTTAAATGCAAATAGTCTTTACAGTTAAAAGAATCAGAGACCCTGAAAAATCATTGTTAAAAACGAAAAATAGCTTTTACTAATTGTCCTTGTGATAAATTGCTGATTACTCTCCAATCAGGAATGGTGATTTCTTTTTTTAAAAAATAAATAAATCCCTTATATTACATTTACTATTTCTTTTATTAAAATTTTTTTAAGTTTTCTATTCTAATTCCAGTACAGTTAACATACAGTATTATATTAGTTTCAGGTGTATAAAAGAGTGAGTCAACAATTCTACACATTACTCAGTGCCCATCATGGTTAACTTACTCTTTTATTTATTTATTTATTTATTTATTTATTTATTTATTTATTATTTACTTATTTATTTTTAACGTTTATTTATTTCTGAGAGAGAGAGAGAGCGTGAGCTGGGGAGGGGCAGAGAGAGAGGGAGACACAGAATCCAAAGCAGGCTCCCTAATCTCCTTCATCTATTTCACCCATCCCCCCACCCACCTCCCCTCTGGCAAACATCAGTTTGTTCTCTATAGTGAAGTCTATTTCTTGGTTTGCCTCTCTTTTTTCCCCCCCTCTGTTCATCTGTTTTCTTTCTTAAATGCCACATGAGTGAAATCCTATTGTATTTCTCCTACTCTGACTTATTTCGCTTAGCATTAACTCTTTAGTTTCACCCATGTTGCAAATGGCAAGATTTCATTCTTTCTTTGACTGAAAAATATTCTATTGTATATATATACCACATCTTCTTTATCCACCTATCAATGGACATTTGGGCTGCTTTCATAATTTGGCTATTGTAAATAATGCTGCAATAACATAGGGGTGCATTTATCCCTTTGAATTAGTTGTGTGTGTGTGTGTGTGTGTGTGTGTGTGTGTGTGTGTGTGTGGTTTTGTTTTTTGTTTTTTTTTTGTAGTTTTTGGGTAACTACCTAGTAGTGTGATTGCTGGATCACAGGGTAGTTCTGCTTTTAACTTTTTGAGGCACCTCCATACTGTCTTCCACAGTGGCTGCTCCAGTTTGCATTCCCACCAACAGTGCAAGAGGGTTCCTTTTTCTCCACATCCTCTCCAATAGTTGTCTCGTGTTTTTGATTTTAGTCATTCTGACAGGTGTGGAGTGATACCACACTGTGGTTTTGATTTGCATTTCCCCGATGGTAAGTGATGTTGAGCATCTTTTCAAGTGTCCATTGGCCATCTGAATGTCTTCTTTGGAGAAGTGTCTGTTCATGTGTTCTGCCCATTTTTTTAACTGGATCATTTGTTTTGAGGGTGTTGATTTGTATATATTCTTTATATATTTTGGATACTTTTATTGGATATGTCATTTGCAAATATCTTCTCCCAAAGAATGGTAATTTCTAAGATAGTATTGTTGATTTATAAAAAGTGTCATAATACTTCCAATATGTCCCAGGCTCTTCCTTCGCTACGAGTTTCCGCACATACTTGCTAGAACTCCCCTCCTCTGCCTCCTTTCTCTCTTCACTTGACCTTGCCAATATAAATCTCATACTTTTCTGGATCCTGCTCATATATGGACTTATTTGGAAAGCCCTCTTAGACTTTAAGAATGGGCAAGAGGTCCTAACTACATGCCCCCATGGTGCCTTGAACATGACTCTTTCATAGCACATATAATGGATCAAACTGCAGTTTACTTGTCTGTCTCCTCTAAGACAGCTCCATGAAGGCAGGGACTTTCAAACACATCACCGGTTCCCTTCTGAATACCCAGTACAATACCCAGAATATGGCAGTACTCAGTAAGTTATTTGTTTTGTTTTAGGAATGAGGCATAAATTAGTTTCATAAAAAAATTATAATCTATGCTCAAAAAATGCACATTCACACATTTTACTTACCAATCCTGACACTGATAAGTATGATGTAATGGTTTAAAGGAAGCCAGTTAAGGAACACTGCCAGCAGATGATTGGCCAGCAAGCAGCTTTCTAGGATAGCATTATCTTTGACGAGTTCATCACTGCAATATCTGTCCTCATTTTTAGAAGTCAAAAGCCTGTCTTTTATCAGGGCCTAGAGGTCCTATATGAGGAAAAAATCAAAGTAGGCATACAGGTGGGGTACCTGGGTGGCTCAGTCCATTAAGTGTCCAACTCTGGATTTCAGCTCAGGTCATGATCTCATGGTTTGTCAGATGGAGCCCTGTGTTGGCCTCTGTGCTGACAGTGTGGAGCCTGCTTGGGATTTTTTCTCTCTCCCTCTCTCTTTCTGCCCCTTCTCCGCTTTCTCGCTTAAAATAAATAAACTTTAAAAAAAAAAAGTAGGCATAGAGGCAATCAATCTATCCTTTCAATCTGGTACACAGCAGCCAAACTCAAATAGGGATAGGATATATGAACAACTTTTAAAACTTATACTGGAGAAACTCTTTAAAAAAATTTTTTTTATTTTTACATTTATTTATTTTTGATAGAGAGAGACAGCACAAGTGGGGGAGGGGCAGAGAGAGAAGGAGACATAGAATAGGAAGTAGGCTCCAGGCTCCGAGCTGTCAGCACAGAGCCCGACGCGACTCGAACCCACAAACCGTGAGATCATGACCTGAGCTAAAGTCGGACGCCCAACCTACTGAGCCACCCAGGCGCCCCTGGAGACACTCTTTTAAAATAATAGGAATGTTTACAGAATGTAACAGAATGTTACAGAATGTAAACATTCCTCAGGACACTCATCTTGTTATCAGAGTACCTGCAAAGCTGAACTAAAACGTTGTGTGGTGAGCACAGGATAAAAACCTATCTGGTGATTCTGTATCAGACATCAAGAATTAATTTGAAACTAGAATTAAATTCAAGTGGTAACGGTACAGGGACAGACAACAGAGCAATAGTACAGAACAGATGGGCCAGAAACAGGCACAGGTGCATAAGGATTCTGATGTATGACAAAGGTGGCTGCATAGCAGTGGAAAGGCATCACCTCTTCAGCACGATGTTCTGGAAATATGAGGGGAAAGACGAATTTACACACGAATCAACTCCAGGCAGGTTACAGACCTAAATGTGAAAAGCTTTTGCCAGTTAAGTCTTTAAGAAAAATGCACAAAGACCTACCCTCACAATCCCGAGGTAAATAAAGATTTCTTACTAAACAAGATACAAAAAGAACTACAAAGGAAAATATTGATAAACATGACTACATTAAAATTTAGAATTTCTGGTCATCAATAAATATCATATGATGAACAGGCAAGTTGAAAAATGCAATGTGTCTGCAATATATATAAGGGGAGAGGCTCATGTCTAAAACATACAAAGAATACCTACAAATACATACATATATACATATATATGTATGTGTGTGTGTATATATATATATATATATATATATATGTAAACATAAACATACAATAGATAAAAAGTGGACAAAATCTTGACCATGCTTATCACAGGGGATGAAGTAAAAATGGCCAGTAAACATATGTAAAGTTGTTCAACTTTGTTATTAATCAGTAAAATGCAAATTAAACCATGATGCAATACCCCCACTCCAAAATGATCAAAATTTGAAAGTCTGTCAATACCAAGCATTCACAGGAAAGTGGAGCAACTGGAAACACTGCAGACAAACTAGTAAAAGTCTGATGATCAGTAGAAAACATTAAAAACAAACAAACAAACAAACAAACAAACAAACAGACATGGTACAGTCCCTGACTGACAATGGTTCGACTTATGACTTCTCAACTTTATGACGGTATAAAGGGGAGAGGCATTCGGTAGAAAGTGCACTTTAAATTATGAATTTGGATCTTCTCCTGCCCTGGTGACGAACGGTACGATGCTCTCTCGCGATGTTGGCCAGTGGCACACGATCACAAGCGTAAGCAACTGGTGCAACCGCTGTGTGCCCACACGATGCTGCTGCTTTGGACTTTCAGCACAGGATTCAATACATTATGTGAGATATTCAGCACCTTACTATAAAACGGGCTTTGTGTTAGATGGTTTTGCCCAACTGCAGCCTAAATCTAAGTGTTCGGAGCACATTTAAGGTAGGTGAGGGTAAGCTATGCTCAGGAGGTTCAGTGTATTCAATGCATTTTTACTTGCAGTCATTTTCAACTTGTGATGGGTTTCTTGGGATACAATGGCACTGTAAGTTGAGAAAGACCCACATGTTCACACACCAGAATATAGTGCAGCCATAAAAATGAAGGAACCAGTTACATGTAACAAAATGAATCATAAAAACACGAGGTTGAAAAAAACCAAAAACAATAACAAAACAAAACAAAACAAAACCAGGAGGGTGAGGAACAAAAGCAAGGCAGAAGAGTACATACAAGATTCCAATATAAAGTTCAACACAGGGAAAACGAACTAGATCTTCCAAGGATGCACACTGAGGTAGTAAAACCATGAAGAAAAAAAACAAGGAAGTAATTTCCATAAAAGCAGACGGGGCGGGGGAGGAGGTGATAATCAGGAAGAGCACATGGGACTTCTAGAGGAATAGCAACATTCCACTTCTTTATGTAAGTAGTAGTTACACAAGTGTTTGCTTTAAATACTATTTTTATGTCCATTATGTTTCAAATAAAAAGAGAAGGAACATAATGGACAGCTCTCAGGGGCAGTTTATGGAGGTTATGGTGATACCTAATAAATCTTTTCGGTTCTGCAAGAGCTCCTAACTGGACCCTCTACTTCCAATCCTGTCCCTCTTAGTCCATTCTCACCACAGGATCCAGAATGAGCCCTTTAAAATTCAGAATTAACTGTCTTCTGCCCAAAACTTTGGGATGGCTCCCCATTTCCTACATGATCTGGCTCTCTGTTACTCTTCGGTCCTCATTTCGTACCACTTCCCTGCTAGCTTATTCTGCTCTAGCCATGCACGACACTTTGATGTTCCTCAAATATCAGCCAGCTTATTTTTCCCCGATTGTTAACTCTGCTTGGATGGCATTTTCCAAGCTATTCACATAGACCATTCTTTCGTCTCCTTCAACTCTTTGCTTAAATGTTACTTACCTTCTTAAGGAGAACAACTTTGTCCTATTTAAAAAATGGAACCCATTACCACCCACACCGCTCTCTTTCCTTGATCTGTTTTCCATATCTATCTTCAAAAGTACCAAGTAATTTAATTTTGCTCTTTATTGCCTCTCTTCCCAATGAGAATGTAAACTCCAAAAAGGCAAGACGACAAAGGACTCACAGATCTGTGAAAACAAGTGCTTATTTTTATGTGAAATTTGGGGTGGATTGTTATGGAGCATTCCTGCAACAAGATTTGGTCTCTGTTTGTGAACATAAATGTAAAAAATTAACATTAAAACCAAATCCAAAAATGCATGGAGAAATATGTCAAATAGCAAACAAAATGAATGGTAATACATTATAACCCAAAGTAGTTATTTTAAAATTAGGAACACAGCAAAGCTGCCAGCTATCACGGCATATTTTCAGCACTGAAGTAGGAATCTTAGGATGTCTCACATTCAAAACATTAATTTCTAACTTCTTTGACTTTCAGTGAAAAGAAGAATCATTGATCTATGATATCCCATCTCCTTTACTTTCACAAATATATCCTAACAATAAAACTTCATTCTTGGAGGATAATGAAAACGTAATTCAGTCTTAAATGTTGTGTTTTTAATCACAAAAGGATGAATATTATGAAGCATTCAATTAAAGAAGTTTTAAAAAGAGGGCATAATATGGCCCTAAAGAAAGTAAGAGGAGAAAATAAAGAGAAAAGCATCACATAATTAAATTACTGATAAAAGCAATAGAAGAATCTAAGAACTTTTTCTCAGATTTTGGTGGGGGGGGGCGGGGAGAAGAAGGACTAAAATAAAATGTACAAATCTTCAGCAATCTAATCAATAATTACAACGAAACTAGTATTAATTCAAGGCTTACTCTGATCACGCACTATGCCAAGTATTTTACAGGGAATATTTTGCTCAACTTTCGTAACAACCCTACCCTTACAGAAAAACAAACTCAAACTTGATGAATTGAATAATTGGCCCAAATTAGCTGAGTTGTAAGTGGCAGAGCAAGGATTCAATCAAAGGCTTATTTAACTCAGATCTCATTGTGTGAACCAGTATATTGTTTACAAATACAGAATATTATACCGGAGAACAGGGATATAATCATAGATAGAGATGATATTTAAAAGTTTAAAGGCTAATATTTTGTAAGCCTTTAGCACTATCTGTAAGCACAGATAGTTTTCCAAATGTCTATGAAATATGCATAAAATACAAGTTTTAAGTATCAAAGAACTACCTTAAATTAAAGCAACAGGCCTAAAAGGATATTGTACAAGAAGTTTTCAAATATGTTCTAGGACATAAGATGAAAAGCTTCCTCATTCATTTTCAAAGCTAGCCTAATTCTAGTATCAAAATCTGACAAAAAGAACACTACAAAACATTATATATTAGGGGGCAAAAACTCAAAAACATTCAGAGTCAAGTGGGTAAAATAAATGTGTAATTCAAGTTGTATAAAAGAGTATGATTAACAAGATTGACAAAGAAAATGAAAGAAGGCTCAAATTACCATTATCAGGAAAGAAATATATCACTATACACCCTGCAAACATCATAAGGACAATAAAGCCATGCTACAAATAACTCTGTAAACATAAATTTCACAATATGGTGAAGTGGACCAATTCTTCAAAAAGTATACACTATACACAAATTAGTATACAATAAATAATTTGAATAGCTCTACAGCTATTAAAAAAATTGATTCAGGGGTGCCCGGGTGGCTCAGCCAGTTAGGCGTCCAACTTCGGCTCAGGTCATGATCTCACGGTTTGTGAGTTCAAGCCCCGCATCAGGCTCTGTGCAGACAGCTCAGAGCCTGGAGCCTACTTCAGATTCTGTGTCTCCCTCTCTCTCTGCCCCTCCCCACTTGCACTCTCTCTCTCTCTCTCAAAAAGGAATAAACGTTAAAAAAAAAAAAAAAGAAAACAAAAGCTAGCAATCTCTTTCTGGTAAGACAGAGGAACTCTGAGGTGATTTATGTGGTACTTAAGCTGGGAATTCATACTTTTTTTTCCCTCACTTTTAAAGCAATAAGCCTTATCATTATATGTATCAGTCTGACAATAATATTCTAAGATGTTAAAATATATGGTCACCCAGAATCTTGCCTCTTAAAAGTATTTGAGTATACACTGGTGAGAATTTGTGTATCACTATTGCCATATCATGCCATGAACTATCAAAGCCCTTTTTACTACTGAAAATTGGAGTATGTAGCTTTAAATCAAATCAGATTAGGAACCCAACTGGAGAAGCCCCAGAACGAATTCAGAAAAATCAGTCTTAACATTCTGTTCCTCTAGAACCACTCTCAGTAACAAAACCTGTATTAGGGTTCTCCAAAGAATCAGAATCAATAGGCTATACCTAGAGAGATTTTGAGGAACTGGACCACATGACTGCAGGGGCTGACAAATGTGAAATCTTCAGGATAAGCCAGCAGGGTGGAGCCCCAGGGATGAGTTGACATTGTAGTCTTGAGTCAGAAGACAGTCTGCAGGCAAAGTTCCTTCCTTCTGAGCTGGGTCTCAAGTCTTTTCTCTTAAGGCTGTCAGCTAATTAGATGAAGCCCATCCATATTATGAAGGTTAATTTGCTTGGCTTAAAAGACTATGACTTAAGGGCAGCAGGTGGCTCAGGTGGTTAAGTGCCCACCTCTTGATTCCAGCTCAGGTCATGATCTCACAGTCATGAGATCCAGCCCCACATGGGGCTCTGTGCTGGGCATGGAGCCTGCTTAAGATTCTCTCTCTCCCTCCCCCTCTGCTCCTCCTCCTGCTCTTCTGTACACTTTCTCTCTCTCTCTCTCTCTCTCTCTCTCAAAAAAAAAAAAAAAAAAAAAAGTACAACTTAAACATTAATCACATTTCAAAAATACCTCACAGCGGGGTGGCCTGGGTCAGTCAGTTAAGCATCTGATTCTTGATTTCAGCTCAGGTCTTGATTCGTGAGATCCAGCCCTGTTGTCAGGCTCTGTGCTAACAGTGCAAAGGCTGCTTGGGATATTCTCTCTCTCTCTCTCTCTCTGTCCCTTCCCTGCTTGTGTGCAAGCACATTCACCTTCCCTCTTAGAGACTTTTTTTAAACAAAAGCAACGTTCATTCAGGTCACTGTGAAGGAATATTTACCAGTATTAGAGGTTTGTTTATAAGAATTCATGGTAAGGCCCAGAAGAAAAATGTTGAAAACATATAATGAGGTTTTACTGATGGAGATATTAAAATGTATCACCAAACTGCAACTAAATAGTATGATATTAACAAAATGGACTAAATAAAAAGCATAATCCAGTATACACAAAAGTTTGTATATAATAAAGGAGGAATTTCAAATCAGTAAAGAAATCATCAATTTACTGGTTATTCAAGAAACAGTGCTGCGGTATCTGGGTATAGAGATTATAGGTGATTTTTAATTTTTTCTTAATCTCTGTTAACCAAATGTTCAATAGTGAATATACAGTTGTTTTATAACTAAGAAAATATATATTAGCTATCTGAAAAAGTTAAATGAAATTCTTTGTTAGGTAAAATTTATACATATATACCATACATAAAAATAATTACATTTTTCCTACATACAAACATGAAAATTCTGTGTATCAAAAGATACCACAAATTCAAAGTTAAACAACAGAGAAGGGCTAAAATTAATATATGGCAAAAAAAAAAAATTATCACTCAACACATTCTTAGTACTTTTAAACAAAGAAAATTACTAACCCTACAAGAGTAATTTCCAAAGGACATTCACCAAAGTATTATAAATTATCATTAAACATGAATATTATCCAACCCACAGTAATCAGCGAAATGCAGTATACAATGATACACCAATTTCACAAAGTTTTTGTTTTTGTTTTGTTTTGTTTTAATTTATTTTTGGGACAGAGAGAGACAGAGCATGAACGGGGGAGGGGCAGAGAGAGAGGGAGACACAGAATCGGAAACAGGCTCCAGGCTCCGAGCCATCAGCCCAGAGCCTGACGCGGGGCTCGAACTCACAGACCGCGAGATCGTGACCTGGCTGAAGTCGGACGCTTAACCGACTGCGCCACCCAGGCGCCCCACACAAAGTTTTTTTTAATGTTGATTTATTTTGAGAGAGAAGAGACAAACAGAGCACAAGCAGGAGACTGGCAGACAGAGAGGGAAACCCGGACTCTAAAGCAGGCTCCAAGCTCTGAGTTGTCAGCACGGAGTTCGACATGGGACTTGAACTCAAGAAACATGAGATCATGACCTGAGCTGTAGTCGGATGCTCAACCGACTGAGCCACCCAGGCAGCCCTCATAAAGTGTTTTTTTAACCAAGTGATGAAAAGAGCTTTGTATCTGATTATTATCGATGTAAACTGCTACAGATTTTATAAAAGACCTTAAAAATGAGGATATTCTTTGAGCCAGATAGTCTATTTCCACAAATCTTTTTGTCCATATAATAGACTTCTTTCCGAAGGAAATAATCAGAGCTACTACAGACATTATAAAATTTTTTATAATGTTTATTTTTGAGAGAGAGAGACAAAGCATGAGTGGGGGAGCAGCACAGAGAGAGGGAGACACAGAATCCGAAGCAGGCCCCAGGCTCTGAGCTGTCAGCACGGAGCCAGACACGGGGCTCCAACCCACCGACCACAAGCTCATGACCTAAGCCAAAGTCGGATGCTTAACCGACTGAGCCACCCAGGCGCCCCTATAAATTTTTTGTACTCACTGAAGCACTATATTAGTAATAGTAAAAGAATTTGTACATTTAAAATTCCAGAAATAGCATACTGGCTAATAAAAAAGTGTGCCCATACAATGGAAAACCATGCCATCACTTAAAATCAGATAAACAATAAAACAAAATGACAAACAGTCAATAATAATGGTCATAATGCAATATTAGGTAAGTAGAAATCCTGTATAAAAAACAATCAACAGAATGTGTTTGCTTAAATTACATATATATGTATATAAAAGGCTATATGTTAATATTCTAAGTATTAATATTTGTCATTTGTGGGAGGTACAATTATGTGTGCTATACATTTTCTAAATATTTCTCTGCATTTTCTAAATTTTTGATAATAAGCAAGCATTTTTATATAACCAGAAAACAAAATAATTTATTTTATTAAAACAAAAAGAAAACTACATATATATGAATATAAATATGAAATATTCCTTTAATATTAAAAATGGAATATAGAACAATTCCAAAAATAAGGTTAAAGAGCACAAGATCGACAGGATTTTAACACGTGTTTTGTTTTTGTTTTTTAAAGGAAAACAAGGGGCCCATTATGAAATATGTTTAGGAAATACGGGGTTGAACAGAGTTAAACAGTCTCCTCCAGTGCAGGACTTCTAGAGGCTTCAATTGCTAATTTTTCCAAACTTAGCCACCTCCATGACAGCCTCTTCAGTGGCTCCACCGAAATTGAAAATTCTGGAGAACCACTTAAAGAGTGCCAATCTAGTCAATCATTCTCCTGTTCTGAATATCTTTTATAAATGTATACAAAAAAAGAGGAAGAGAGGGAGGGAGGAAGAGTAAGTTCTGTCTACAACAGAAGTGAGGTTCTATAAGGTGTTAAATTCTTAAGTACATATGGGGATAAGGAAGAGGGAACAAGAATTTTAAAAAATAGCAGATGAGATGGGAAGGTTTGTAAACTTGAGTTGCTTGTTATAATTGGTTTTATGTGTATAAATTTAATTTATATTGAATATAACAAAATATGCTAATTTTATACATATGCCTTCAAATGGGAGAAAAATCAGATACTGATGTAGTTGAATTTTAAAAATAGTATAAATTGAAATGAAACTATACATATACCTTAGTGTTTAATAAAATTGTACCTTGGACATTTGAAGCACCAAAGATTTCAGTGTTAAATTTAATCAGCATATAAACAAACTGCTAAGCATTATGCTATTTATTAGACAGATTTTCATATTAGCCATTAGATGGCACCATATATCTACTAATTAACATAGTTTAGTATACTAAACTAATTTTCCCCCACATGCTTAAACAGAATTATAAAATATATTCAACCACTAAGTACACATGATACATGTTACCTTTTATCATGGTTACAATTTAAGTTTTGAAATGATGAAAACTGAAATAAGCAACTACATCTGTCTCACCGTTTCTAGAAAATTGTAAGCAACTACATTTCTATCACCATTTCTGAAAAATTACTAAAGAATCCCATCCCAGAAATCAAACTGGAATACTCTAAGAAAACTATTCAAAAGGTAAATGTCAGACGGCTAGAGAATGTTTTCCCCTAAGCTAAATCTAAGATAAAACTAATTGTCTACCTTAATAAATTTTTTACTTCCTTTCAGTCATAAACCTACATTGTCCAGTTTCTAATTCTTTTTTTTTTTTTAATTTTTTTTTTCAACGTTTTTTATTTATTTTTGGGACAGAGAGAGACAAAGCATGAACGGGGCAGGGGCAGAGAGAGAGGGAGACACAGAATCGGAAACAGGCTCCAGGCTCCGAGCCATCAGCCCAGAGCCTGACGCGGGGCTCGAACTCACGGACCGCGAGATCGTGACCTGGCTGAAGTCGGACGCTTAACCGACTGCGCCACCCAGGCGCCCCCAGTTTCTAATTCTTAATAATCAAATTTCTATCTACTCTTCTTAGCTAAACTTCATCATTTCTTGTTCTCTAATCCAGAATCTCTCAATTCTTATCAATTTAAAGTACGGTTTCCTAGTTTCTATCCTAAAATTCTCTGCTCCAGATTTTTGTATCATCTATTTACATACGTACCAAAAATGACCCCATTCTGATCATCACTTTTGCCTTTTCCAGTTAAAATAGAGTAACAGGGATAAGATTTACCCTACCATCCTAAAACATCAGATGAAAATATGAAATAATGGCACCAAGACACTGGACATAGGCAAGAAAGGACAGTGATCACAGACAAAGAAAAATAAATTGTTTCCCAAGCTAACCACCTGGACAAAGTTTCCAGGCTGCAGCAGCAAAGGGAGGGGGACCCAAGCAGAAACCTGGCTGTCTCCCTGAGCTGAGCTGCGGAACCTGGGAGTACAAAGAAATGAAGGGGGGCTACAGTTTGCATGGCTGAAACCCAGAGAATAAAAAGCTGTGCAGACAGAGAGCTCCAGATACCCACACTGAGTCACTTACGAGTATACCGCCAAGAATTGCTCAGGACGTTCATGTGAGGAAATGATCAGAGGTTGAGAAAAGAATTCCCCAAAAGAATTAGAGGGAACAGTGATCCAATCTCACATAGGACAAGAAACAGTGCTCATTCTCAATATCAAAAATGAAAAATCTCAAATCTTATGGGGCACTGATTACAATATTAAGAAGGATCTTGCTCAGAAGGAAGGAAAAATTAACGCTAGAGAAAATGCAGGCCAGGTCCCACCTTAACACATTTAACAGTAAGAAGAAAATGAACAGTATTTTCCTAAGTAACAGCTTATTTCAGAACAAAGCTCAAGAAATAAAAATACTCAAAACACAAGGGAAACTTCACCAAGTCTGACACTCACTAAAAAATTATCAGGCATGCAAAGAAAGGAGGAAAAAGTGGAGAAAAAGAAATCAATCAAAATTGACTCAGAAAGATGACAGAATTAATAGACAAGAATATGAACAGTTTTTATGATGTATTCCACGGATTCAAGAAGCTGAAGGAAAGATTGCATGTGTTAAGAAGAGACATGGAAACACATGTTTCTAATGTTCACATGTTCTAAAAACCTTATTCAAAATTCTAAAGACGAAAATTACAATACCCAAGGTAAAAATACACTAGAAGAGACCAACAGCAAATTAAATACAGCAAAATGAAGCGTTAGTCAACTTAAACACTTATCAATAAAAAACATGTGAATTAAAACAAAGAAAAAAAGATTGAAAAAAAAAGAACAGAAAATCAATAAACTGTGGGACTTCAAGTGGACAAACATATGTGTAATGGGAGTCCATGAAAAATGAGACCAGAGACTAAGCAGAATCAAGAAAATACATGAAGAAAAAAACGGTCAAAATTTTTACAAATTTAATGAATACTACCAACAAAAAGAAGCTTATTGAACTCCAAGTACAAAAAACATGAAGAAAACTACAGAAAGGACATCACACTTAAATTTCTTAAAACCAGTTATAAATATAACTTTATAGTTGCTTTAAAATCTTCAAAGCAACCAGGAAAAAAAAATTATGAACAAAGGAAAAAAGATAAGGTTAACAACAAATTATTCTTCAGAAACACTACAAACTAGGAAAAAGTGGGGCACCATCTGTAGAGTATTGAAAGAAGGAAAAAAAATTGTTAACTAGAATCATTTACCAGTAAAAATATCTTTGAAAAGCAAAGATAAAACAAAACAAAACAAGTGAGACATACAAATGCTGAAAAAAAATTTTCACCAGCAAACCTGTTATGAGATCTGTTAAAGTCCTTCAAGCGGAAAGAAAATGACTCCAGATGGAAATCTAGAGCTACAAAAAAGGAGTACAGAGCACTGGAAATTGTAAATGCGTGGGTAAATATAGTTTTTGTCTTGTTTAAATTTTTTTAGAACATAATCAAGAGTAATCTCACAAAAAATGACGGAGTAGAAAGCTTTAAGGGTTGGTCCCTCCACCCAGACAACCCTTAAATGGGAAAAAAATGATCAGAATCAACTGTTTCTGTATTCTGAAATGGACACTTAACAGCAACCAGAGACACAGCTGATGAAGAAGCTTCTGAAACTCAGTATGAGAGCAGTGTGCACAAACCAGCTATCATCCCCCATCTTCAGCCCTGCTGTGGCACTGGGGAGAGCAGCTGGTTGGTACCAGGGCTGGCACTAAGTACCTAATTCTCCAAAATGTTGGGGTTATGCATTTGGGCCATTTTAGCAATTCCCTGAAGGACCAGCATAGATCCTTATCTTTGTTTTGCCCTCCTCAAGCTATAGCAACTTCCCTGACAACAGTTATTAGAAGATTTGAAGACACACGTATCTTTGGTTTTGCTTCCTATTTTGGATACAGACACATAAGGAAAACTCTGTAAGGTCACTGGCTGAACACGGATTACATATATAATGGAAAAGAAGCTTCAGCGACCACACATAAAAAGGGAATACAGGGGCACCTGGGTGGCTCGGTCAGTTGAGTGTATGACTCTTGATTTCGGCTCAGGTCAGGATCCCAGGCTCCTTTAGATATTCTCTCTCTCCCTCCCTTTGCCCCTCTCTCCCAGTTGCATGCTCTCTCTCTCTCTTTCTCAAAAAAAAAAAAAAAAAAAAAAAAAGGAATGTAGACTTTTCAAAAATAGTCTGGAAAAGACACTAAGAAGCCAACTGCAGCATCCCCCCCACACCAGGCAAAAATCAGCAATCCCTGAAAAGCAGGAGAATCTGTTCAATATCACATCATAGTATTTTAAATGTCCAATTCTCAACAAAAAATTAGAAAACATTAAAAAAATAGGAAAGTATGGTCCATTAACAGGAAAAAAAAACATTTTGAAGAAATTATCTCTTCTAAAGAAGCCCAGAGATTAGAATTAATAGTCAAAAATGATAAATCAACAGTTTTAAATATGCTCAATGAACTAAGGGAACCAATGTACAAAGAACCAAAAACAGTCAGGAGAACAATGCATGAACAAATACAGAATGTCAACTAAGAAATAAAAACTATTAGAAGAAAACAAACAGTAATTTTGAAGATGAAAATACAACAACTGGAATTATTCATTTTGACAAGTCAGAAAAAAAAGAATGAAAATGAACAGAGCCTAGGGGACCTATGGGACACTATTAAGCGTGCCAACATATGTACTATAGGAGTCCTCAAAGAAGAGAGAGGGAAAGGGACAGAAAAAATATTGGAACAAATAATGGCCCAAACTCCCAAACAACAAGGCAAAGATATCTGTTCCCAAATTTGTGGAAAGAAATGAATGCAACATTCAGGAAGGTCAAGAAATTCCAAGCTGGATAATCAGAAAGACCTGTTCCTACTATTTCTACTCAATATCTTACCAGAGGTTCCATTCATTACAGTAAGGCAAGAAAAATAAATAAAAGGCATCATCCAGATTGGAAAGGAAGAAGTAAAATGATCTTTATTCACTGACACGATCATCTACATAGATATTCCTTTAGAATCTACAAAAAAGCTACCACAACTAACAAAGAGGCAAGCAAGGATGTATACGATCAATATGCAAAAATCAACTGTATTCTTTACATATCCCCAATGAACAGCTAAAAACTTAAATTTAAAAATTCTACTTAAAAGAGCATTAAAATTATGGCTTATATAGGGATAAATCCAATAAAATATGCATAAGATATGTGCACTGGAAACTACAAAATATATCTGAAAAAATTTAAAGAAGAGCTAAATAAATGCAGATATATATACTATGGTCACAGATCAAACAGGTCAATATTATTAAGATACCAATTTCCCCCTTATTAACAAGTTAAATACAACCCCATTCAAACACTCACATGACTTTCCTGTACAAACTGAAAATCTAATAATGAAATTCATATGGAAACACAAAGGGCCTGGAATAACCAAAAGAATTTTAAACGGAACAAAACTGGAGGACTCACCTGACCAATAATAGACACAACTAAATGGAAATTTATTCCATGTTGATGGATTAGAAGAATTATATTGTTAAAATGTCTACACTGCCCAAAGCAGTCTACAGATTCAATGTAATCCCTATCAAAATTCCAATAGCATTTTTCACAGAGATAGAACAACTAATCCTAAAATTTGTGTGGAACCACAAAAGAGCCGAAATAGCCAAAGCAATCTTGAGAAAGAACAAAGCTGGAAGCACTGCACTTCCTGATTTTAAATCATATTACAAAGCTATAGTAATCATAACAGTAGGTCCTGGCATAAAAAGGTTCTGATTTTCAAATAAGTGCTGGGAGGGGTGCCTGGGTGGCTCAGTCGGTTAAGTGTCCCACTTTGGCTCAGGTCATGATCTCACGGTCCGTGAGTTCGAGCCCCGCGTTGGGCTCTGTGCTGACAGCTCAGAGCCTGGAGCCTGCTTTGGATTCTGTGTCTCCCTCTCTCTGTCTGACTCTCCCCCGTTCATGCTCTGTCTCTCTCTGTCTCAAAAATAAATAAACATTAAAAAAAAAAAAATAAGTCCTGGGAATGTAATGCACAGCATGGTGACTATAGTTAATAACACTGTACTGTATATTTGAAAGTTGCTAAAATAGTAAACTTTTTTCCTCCTAATTTTTATCTAAATTCCAGTTAGTTAGCATATAGTATAGTATTAATTTCAAGAGGAGAATTTAGTGATTCATCACTTACATACAATACCCAGTGCTCAACATAACAAGTTCCCTCTCATCACCCATCTATCCCATCCCCCACCCACCTTCCTCCATCAATGCTCAGTTTGTTCTCTATTGTTAAGAGACTCTTATCCTATGGTTTCTCTCTCTCTCTCTCTCTCTTTCCCTTCCCATATGTTCATCTGTTTGTTTCCTAAAGTCCACATGAGTGAAATCATATGGTATTTGTCTTTCTCTGATTGACTCATTTCACTTAGCATAATCCTCTCTAGCTCTACCCACGTCATTGCAAATGGCAAAATTCCATTTTTCTTTTATGGCTGAGTAATATTCCATTGTATACAGCCATGTTCCACCTCTTTATTCATTCATCTCTCTATGGACACTTGGGCTCCATCCATAGTTTGGCTATTATTGATAATGCTGCTATAAACACCGGGGTGCATGTAACCCCTCTGAATCTGTATTTTTGTATCCTTTGGGTAAATACCTAATAGTTGCTGGATCATAAAGCTGTTCTAATTTTAACTTTTTGAGGAACCTCCACTCCAGAGTAGCTGCACCAGTTTACATTCCTCCCAACAGTGTAAGAGGGTTCCCCTTTTGCTAAGAGAGCAAATCTTAAAAGTTCTCATCACAAGAAAAAAAAATTGTAACTATGTATGATAATAGATATTTAGAGTGATCATTTCACAATATACACATATACCAAACCATTAAGTTGTAAAACTGAAACTGCTATGCTATATATACATTACATCAAAATTTTTAAAGACTAATAATAAGCTAAAATAATCAAGACAGTTATGCATCAACAAGGCAGACAAATAGATCAATAGAGCAAGATAGAGTATACAGAAATCCCCATAAATATATGAGCTATTGATTTTCTACCAAAGGAAAAAGGCATTTTCAGTGGAGAAAGGCAACAATGCTGAAACTGGACATCCATATGCAAAAGGTGACTTTGATCTGCATGTTACATCATATACAGAAATTAACTCAACATGGCTTTCTTCAAAATATGCCCTTCTTTGGCATTGACTTTCTGTACAGAAAGGAGTCAACATAGCAGGTTTAAGGCTGCTATCCTTAGCAAGACCTGTTTTCAAGGCCAGCCTTTGGTTGGCATTTGGGAACTGGGCTCTTGGAGTACTCCCAGTCAATAATGAACTGATAAGAATGGATCCCTGTGCCAAGACGGTTTGTATAAACACTCTGTTTTATGCTGAATCTCTGCTTTCCTTCTGGGAGTCTGGAATTTTGCTACAAGAAGGTACCTGTGTGACCAGTCCCATATAAAAACCTTGAGCTCTGGGGGGCGCCTGGGTGGCTCAGTCAGTTGGGCATCCAACTTCGGCTCAGGTCATGATCTCATGCCAGTTCAAGCCCCTCATCGGGCTCTGTGCTGACAGCTCGGAGCTTGAAGCCTGCTTCGGATTCTGTGTCTCCCTTGCTCTCTGCCCCTCCCCCATTCACGCTCTCTCATTCTCTCTCTCTTAAAAATAAACATTAAAAAAAAATTGTAAAAACCTTGAGCTCTGAATATTTATCAGTTTTTAACAGACAAAAAGAAACATGGCACACACATTATCGCATGTTCTCTGCTGTGGAAAGAATGCCCTCCATAAGGAAGGCTGTGCAAAGATTCCCCCAAATTCTACCCATGTCTTTTTTTTCTTTATGTTCCAGCTGTGTATCTTTGTTACACTGTTGTAATAAATCTTAGCCATGAGTACAACTATATGCTAAGCCTGGGAGTCCTAGCAAATCTTCAAACATAAAGGTGGGGTTTGCAGACCCTCAATAGCTATAACACAAAAAATATTAAATCAACACGATAGCATGCTGTAGTATGCAGAAAAATGACTAGATAAAAATAAAAGGTCCCATTCACAACAAAATATGTAAAATGCAGTAAGAATAACTTAAAAAGAAATGTGCATGCCTATGAAACTGTACTGGGAGATACAAGAGAATGGAAAGAAATGTATTTAAGAAGTAACCCAATTCCATTAGGATTATTTTAGAGGAAGGGAGTGGGACATAAGTTACAAGAGGGGATATTTGACAAGGTGATTCCAAAGTTCACCCGGAAAAATAAACATAAGAGAATAATCAAGGAAATTTTTTAAACACACATAATACAAGAAGCCCTTTTCTACCAGATAACAAAAGCCACAATAATAAAAGCAATGCACTAGTGATTCCAGAAAAGATAGATCAGCAAAAGAAAAAATCTAAATTTTTTTTTATGTTTATTTATTTTCGAGACAGAGAGAGACAGAGCATGAACGGAGGAGGGTCAGAGAGAGAGGGAGACACAGAATCTGAAACAGGCTCCAGTCTCTGAGCCATCAGCACAGAGCCCGACGCGGGGCTCAAACTCATGGACCGCGAGATCATGACCTGAACCAAAGTCGGACGACCAACCGATTGAGCCACCCAGGCACCCCAGCAAAAGAAAAAATCTAAATACAGAAAGTGATCCATGTAAGCCCAATAATATAGTATATGGTAACAGTAGTACTTCAAATTAGCAAGGAGAGGATAAATTATTCAGCAACTGGTATTTGTATAACTGTTTAATCAGTTACAGATAAATGTAAAAGATGGGTCTGTCCTTCACACCTCAGACTGAAATAAATTCCAAGTGGACCAAAGACTTAAATGTTTAACGATGCCCACTCACATTTTACACTAATTAGAGATTCGCTGAGCTGAAAACTGATTCTTGGGGGAAATCATCTCCAAATCGAAGCCATATCACTAGATACATTACCCTAACTTTGTGGATATATTTCTTAAAAGGTTTCTCTGTGCTTATCTATCTTTTGGGATTGAAAGGTGGAGAAGATGAAGCATATTTTCACGGATGTA
Organism: Neofelis nebulosa; assembly: GCF_028018385.1. Taxonomy (NCBI): domain Eukaryota; kingdom Metazoa; phylum Chordata; class Mammalia; order Carnivora; family Felidae; genus Neofelis; species Neofelis nebulosa. The sequence goes on from NC_080796.1 coordinate 39,537,375, forward strand.
TGGAAACTGTCCTCTGCAGATATTTTCCCTCCTCTTGAAAATGGTCACGGCCAGCATAAATAACCAGAAATTGTAATTTATTGATCAAAAGAACCACCAATAAACATTTTTCTGCATGAAGTTCATGAAGTAAAGTAAGTACTTAAACCAACATTTATTAGTATATATTCCACGTCCACCATATAAGACATTAATTTAGTCAAGATGATATCAGGAATCCATCCCCAATCCTTTTCTCTCAAGGATTAAAGAAAGGATGGGTAATACGTTCTGGACATCCCCATTTCAGATCAGTGAGACATCTACCCTGGGCAAAAGTGTGCAGAGACTTTTCACCCTGCACCAAGGGCTGGGCAGTTAAAAACATTCCAGTCCTTCTGTCCTGGCACCAAATAAATGAACTTCTATTCCTTTCTCAGGGTCAGTTATTAAAGAGTATGTAACACAGCTGAATCATGCTTGTGGGCTGGGAAAAACTGAAATACGGTTTAACTCCCTGGAGCTGGTCCATAGATGACAGTCTTTGAAACACTTCAGTTTTATACTTTAAGACTCCAACTAATACTGACTTTAGCAAGAGAAATAAGGGAAAAGAGAGAAAATGGTACTTTTAGACAGAAGTACTTCAGAGAAAGGTAGGACATGGTGAGGTACAGGACTTGCTCTCACATAGTCGTCACCAGAATTTTGCTCTCCATTTTTATGATGATTACTCCAGATTCTTGTATTCCTGTGTCCCTTACCATATATTCTTTCCCTTTATTTCCTGAAATCCAGGGCCCCCCCTTCAAACACTGAGGGTCTGCTTTACTTACTTAATGGTGATATTAACATGCAGCAGCCTGAATTTGGAATATAAAACTAAAAATAACAAGTGTGAGTCAATGCAGTAGGCTCTTTTCCCTCTGGGGTGCACATAAACCTCTCATTAAGAAGTTCAAGGAAGCTGAGAATGAATCAAAGAAAATATAGTACCATGATTTCCACCTTCTATTAAATTGTAAATGAAAGTGTCATTGTAATTATAGTAGCAAACGCCCTATTCTTTGTTACCATCAAGGCTCTATAAATTCACAACCTAATTGAAAATTCTTGAGCCAGGAAAAAAAAAAGAAGCTTAACATGTACTCTCACAGAGCAGCTACAAAAATCTGTCAGTCCCCTCATTTCAAGAGTGTCTCTTATTATCACTTTCTAGATGTCACTGCGCTATATGTCAAAGGGAAAGAGATCTACCTTAAGAACCAAAAAAACCGAAAATAGTATTGTTAGAGTAGGCAGTTAGTAAGGTTCTAATAGGATACCTGGAGGCTAGCAAAGAGGAAGTCATGGCCAGCTGTCTAGAAAGTCAGAGGCCTGTCCTGGCAGCACTCCACAAGAAACCAGATCAAACCAAATGGGCCCAAGATGGCGGGTGTCATGACAGGAAACTCCTGACCAAACAAGGAAGAAAAGCAAGGAAACCCTGCTTCCAAGAAAACTGCACCTCAGTTAATGAATACTCTACCCCCTAATTAAAAACTATCAGGGGCGCCTGGGTGGCGCAGTCGGTTAAGCGTCCGACTTCAGCCAGGTCACGATCTCGCGGTCCGTGAGTTCGAGCCCCGCGTCAGGCTCTGGGCTGATGGCTCGGAGCCTGGAGCCTGTTTCCGATTCTGTGTCTCCCTCTCTCTCTGCCCCTCCCCCGTTCATGCTCTGTCTCTCTCTATCCAAAAATAAATTAAAAACGTTGAAAAAAAAATTTAAAAAAAAAAAAAAAAAAAAAAACAAAAACTATCAATAAAAGCTAAAAACTCATATGTGGATCCCGAGAAACTTAACAGAAGACCATGGGGGAGGAGGAGGGAAAAAAAAGTTAGAGAGGGAGGGAGCCAAACCATAAGAGACTCTTAAAAACTGAAAATAAACTAAGGGTTGATGGGGGTGGGAGGGAGGGAAGAGTGGGTGATGGGTATTGAGGAGGGCACCCGTTGGGATGAGCACTGGGTGTTGAATGGAAACCAATTTGACAAGAAATTTCATATTAAAAAAATAATAAAATTAAATTAAATTAAATTAAAGCTAAAAACTCAAACCCCAGGGTGCACAATTCAAGCTCATTCTCTCTCTTGAGCTCACCCATTCTCACATCCTGAGAGTGTAATTTTTCACATTAATAAACTTCCCCACTAGTACTGCTCCTTTGTTGTGCTGTGTCTGTCCCTGAATTCTTTCTCAGGCCAAGAACTTTCAGTGCCATCTGTGGGCTGGGCTGGGTTACAGCCAAAGGGCTCAGGGTCTCCTCAGTTCACCCAAAAGTAGTATAAATGCGGAGAACTATTACAACTGTAGATGTTTTAAAAAAAAAAAATTCAAACTAAATTATATATACTAAAAGCACACTATTTATAACATAGTGTGTGGTCCCAAAGAATAAAGTAGAGGAGTATTACAGATGCATGATTTTTATATAATTTTTCAGTATTTTACATTTGAGTGTTGATCTTACAATAGAAGACTACTAATTTTACTGGATTTGCACAGATATTGAACATGGTTCAGTCGGTTAAGCATCAGACTTTGGCTCAGGTCATGATCTCATCGTTCTTGAGTTGGTGCCCCGCTTCAGGTGAGTGTGAGTCCCGTGACCTAAGCTGAAATCAGACACCTAACTGACTGAGCCACCCAGGGGCCACAAATATTTAGTAAATTGTATTGGAACTACTGGTTATCCACAAATAAAAAGTGAAATTGGGTTCTTATCTCAACCATATAAAGAATTAATCAAACAGGGGCGCCTGGGTGGCTCACTCAGTTAAAAACATCCGACTTCGGCTCAGGTCATGATCTCATGGTTAGTGAGTTCAAGCCCTGCATTGGCCTCTGTGCTGACTGCTCAGAGCCTGGAGCCTGCTTCGGATTCTGTGTCTCCCTCTCTCTCTGCCCCTCCCCCACTCGTGCTCTGTCTCTCTCAAAAATAAAATTTTAAAAATTTTTAAAAATTAAATAGGACTTTAAAATTTAATACAAGACTTTAAACTTTTAAAAATAATATATTATTTGCCTCAAAAAGTCTCAAAGAGAGAGAGAGAAAGGAAGAAAGAAAAGAATGAGGGGCACCTGGGTGGCTCAGTCAGTTGGGTGTCCAACTTCGGCTCAGGTCATGATCTCACAGTTTGTGGGTTCGAGCCCTGGGACAGCTCTGTACTGACAGTTCAGAGCCTGGAGCCTGCTTCAGATTCTGTGTCTCCGTCTCTCTCTGCCCCTCCCCCAATTCGTGCTCTGTCTCTGTTGCTCTCTCAAAAATAAACATTAAAAAAATTAAAAAGAAAAAAAGAAAAGAAACTGGGGTACCTGGAGCTAAGCATCTGACTCTTGATTTTGGCTTCGGTTATGATCTCACGGTTTGTGAGTTCAAGTTCCATGTCAGGCCCTGTGCTGATAGCAGGAAGCCTGCTTGGGATTCTGTCTCCCTCCTGCCCTCCCTGTCTCTAAAATACATAAACATTTTTTAAAATAACAATAAAATAAAACTACTGCCAGAAAGAGAGGTTCATCCTAAATCTGAAAAACATTAAAAAATAAATAAGTAATTGAGTAGATTATAGCACAGGCAAAGAACTTCAAAGTGCTTATGAGTTAAAGGGGCAAGCATAATTGAAAAGGGTAATGAGCAGCCTTTGTAACTTACAGTTTCTGGAAAGAAAAAACTGCAAAGAGAGAAAAGAAAAGGCCTTTGGCAACTGGGTGGAGAAGGGGAGAAGAAAATAAGAGGACAGCAAGACAAGAGAATCACAAAATCAGAACATTCATGATCCCTTCCATGCTCAAACAAAATACAACAAAAACTCTACTATATCTTCCTATATCAACCTCTTCTACCTAGCCTGAAATCCTTTCACTGAAATCACATCTTGCAGTTAAACAACTACATCTAGAGAGAATTTAGCCAGATGATTACCATTAACATAAACAGAACACATAAGACTAGGAAAAGGTGGGCATATATTAAGGTGGGTTGTTTGATAAACGCGAGAACGTAGAATGTACTTTGGTACTTCTTGGACTCGCTGGATTAACACCTCCATGCCTGTTACGAGGTCAGATGCAGCCATGTGACTGAACTACTGGTGGGATGCAAATCTTAGGGAATGGGTGTTGCTTCCAGGCTTGGCCTGTAATAACCTCTTACGTAGGAATTCTCATTTCCCAGTCCCTCTCCTCCACCCTCTGCTGACGCAGAGGAACCCAGCAGCTTCTGAAGCCACATACTGAAGATGCCACAGCCACAAGATGGAGGAGCCTGGACCCCTGAATCATTGCTCAAAGGAGCACCACGTGGCAACATGATATACCTGATTTAGACTCCACACAAAAGAAAAATAAACCTTCATCCTGTTCAAGTCACTATTTGTTTGGGATTTGCTTGGTAGAGCAGCTAACAGTATTATAAGTAATAAAATATGCTGGCTCATTATTTCCTAGGGAGGCAGAAAAACTTTAATGATGTATGATATAGAAGAGGTATATGTCAATATGGGGGGTGGGGAGAAGAGTGGGAACAGAAATAAAATCTGAATGACAGAAAAATCGCCATGGATTCTGAACTCTGGTTAATGAGGAACTGAAGTGGGTGCCTGAAAGTGGACAGTCAAGACAGAGAGTATTTTAAGAGGAGAGGTAAAAGTTGTACAAAAAAGAAAAGAAAATATAGTTGCTGTATAATAAGGCTTTATTACAAATAATACTGATCATAAAAATGTAAATTCTGAAAACTGACTTAAACGAAACTGAAATATAACTATACTAGAGAAATGGGATATGGACAAATGAATGCGCAGGATGAAATAATATTTTAGAGGCACCTGGGTGGCTCAGTTGATTAAGTGTCTGACTCTTGGTCTCAGCTCAGGTCATGATCTCACAGCTCATGAGACTTGAGCCCCCCATCTTGGGCTCTGTACTGACAGTGAAGAGCCTGCTTGAGATTCTCTCTCTCCCTCTCTCTTTCTCTCTGACCCTCCTACACTTGCTCTCTCTCAAAAAAATAAACTTTAAAAAAATAAAAAGCTTGTTTAAAAAATATTTTATCACTTTCATAATGATTAAAATTATTAAATTTTATTATTGACTTTGATTGGTTTAACTCGATAAATGTACACAAGAACCTATGAAGAAGACAATACTGTTATCCCATTTTATAGATAAAAAATGGTTAAAATACATAAGGGCTCAGCAACCTGCCCAAGGTCACAAAGTTATTAAAGTGGTAGAAAAGCAGTATTAGAACCCAGGAATCTTGACTCCAGAACCACATACCTGATCACTCTGCTGATCTACCAGCACTAACTCTTAACCTACCATAGTAGAAAAACAACAGATGTCTAAATATTTTCAAAATCAAGAAATCACAGAGAAATTTTATTTACAATATGAAGATAAGCAGGAAAAAAAGCCAAAAGGGTTGAAAGCCTTTGCCTCTGCAGAGTAGGATTAGTGCGAAGGACAGAAGGACTAGGGGAATGCTCTTAGTAACTATGTAAGAAGTATTACTTTGCTTTAAAAATCAGAACTTTCACTTTTAAAGAAAGAGATAATTAAGACAAATGTTACATACATCATAATTTTGCATGAGTCTAGATTTTAAAAGTGGATATAACACAAACTAGCACAAGTGTCTTGTGTAATAGAACACTTCAAGGTGTAATTCAACTATACTATTTCTATTCTCACAGTATACAGACTATAGCTTATTACATTACCTACTCTAAAAGAACCACTATATTAAAATCAACTGAGAACATTTATTTTACTTACAAGATGCATTTAGTTGAGAAAGTCACTGAAAAATCAGTTAGCCCTAGCAGAATGCAAGACAACTACTGTCTTTTTAAATTAGTTCCAAATATAATAAACTCCTTAAGATAACAAAATTAATCACGTTCAACGCTCAACAACTACAACATAAATACCTTCTAAATTTTTTTTTTTTCAACGTTTTTTATTGATTTTTGGGACAGAGAGAGACAGAGCATGAACGGGGGAGGGGCAGAGAGAGAGGGAGACACAGAATCGGAAACAGGCTCCAGGCTCTGAGCCATCAGCCCAGAGCCTGACGCGGGGCTCGAACTCACGGACCGCGAGATCGTGACCTGGCTGAAGTCGGACGCTTAACCGACTGCGCCACCCAGGCGCCCCAACAACATAAATACCTTCTAATTTTCAAGTGTAAGTCATGTTAATGCTATACTTGGTCGGTCATCTTTTCTTTCTACCTAAGCTCACTCCCTGGGTGATCTCAAATAGCTTCATGACTTAAATACTATATACCCCCTAATTTATCTCCTATACTGAACTTTCCCCTGAATTCTAAATTTAGATATCCACCTGTCTTCTGATATCTTCAGTAAAGAGGTATCTCAAAGTCAACAAGTAAAATGCATAAGGACAGGATTTTTGCAATTTGTGATACAATTATGTAAGAATTACTCTTTGAAACCCCACTTTTCAGAATCTACCTAAAAGTAGACCACAAAATTCACTGTGACACTATTTTAATAGCAAAAATTTTACAACAAAGCAATTTCTATTGCTAGGCAATTAGCTGAACAAATTATGGTTGTGTTCACATAATGAAGTACAATGAAGCCAGAAAAAAGACTGAGAGATCTATGTTCTTTCTGATTTGAATTTGACTCTAAGGTACACAGTTTGTTTTTTTTTAACATTTATTTATTTTTGAGACAGAGAGAGACTGAGCATGAACGGGGGAGGGGCAGAGCGAGAGGGAGACACAGAATCAGAAGCAGGCTCCAGGCTCTGAGCCATCAGCCCAGAGCCCAACACGGGGCTCGAACTCACGGACCGTGAGATCGTGACCTGAGCTGAAGTCAGACGCTTAACTGACTGAGCCACCCAGGCGCCCCTAAGGTACACAGTTTAAAGAAAAAGAAAAACAAGACACAAAACTACATATATAGTATTTCACCTTTTGTAAAAAGGAGAAGAATATATATAATTCTTATTTGTTGATCTTATATATATTTCTTATACCTTATCATACATATGTCATATATTTTTCTTATCATATGTAAACAACTAAACAAATCCAGAACTGGAACGTTTAAAAATCTACTACATTAGGCTCTTAAAAAGTATGCACAGCTGAAGCAAACACAGAAAATAAATATAATTTTGGGGGGCACCTGGGTGGCTCAGTTGGTTAAGCGTCTGACTTTGGCTCAGATCACAATCTTGTGCTTTGTGAGTTCGAGCCCCATGTCAGGCTCTGGGTTGACAGCTCAGAACCTGGAGCCTGCTTCAGATTTTGTGTCTCCCTCTCTCTGTGCCCTTCCCTACTCATGCTCTGTCTCTGTCTCTCTCTCAAAAATAAACATTTAAAAAAAATTTTTTAAAGAAAAGAAATATAATTTTTGAATTTAGGTGGGGAGTCCATGTGGGTTCACTACCCTGTATCTTTTTGGTGTGTCTGAAATGTTTATTAATTAACAAATGGGAAATATAATTCGAGATACATCAATACCTTTCAATGGCTTCCATTTCACTCACAAAATACGAAATACGTTCATGACCTGCAAGAGCCTAAACAATCTAGTCCTCCATTACTTGTCTGGCTCTATCTATTCCTTTCCCTGTCACTCTTGTTACTGACCTTCTTTCTGTTCTTCAGGCAAGTCAAGAGCATTCCTACCTCAGGGTCTTCACACTTGTTCCTTCTGCCTGGAATGTTCTTCCCTTAGATAATGGCATGGCTTACTCCTTTCATTCCAATCCCTATTCAGTTTCCATGGTCTCAAAAAGGCCTTCCCTGAGCACCCTAAATGGCTGAAGAGGTAAGCTGCAAGCCCAATTTCCTTTTCCATGACTTATTTTTCTCCATTATCACTTCTCACTTCCTAAAATATGCTTTACTTATTCTCTACTTATTATCAGTCTCCCTCCTCTAGAAGGTAAGCTCCACGAGGGCAGCCCTTTCTGTATGTTCTCCTCTAGCACCTTTACCCAGCCTTGCACATACACATTAGGAAACTTTAAGAATACATCAGGGATCATTACGTGTCATAAACCCTAATTTTCATTGCCCACATATATGCAGTGTAAACAGCACCTCCCTTTTGTGACTTGTCTCATTTACCCTGCTTATAGTAGCTCTTATTATATACAACTTTTAAAATTTAAAAATGGTAAAATTCATCAACCTTTTCCTTTAGAGGTTGTACTTTCTGTGACTTGAGAATTTGTTTCCCACCCTGAAATCATATCATGATTTCAAATACTCCCTTAGAAGTTTTTAAGTTAATCCAAATAGTATTTCAGTTTATGGCATGAAACACAGACCTACTTTTATTTTTTTCCATATGGATAACCAATTTTCCCAGCATCATTTAATAAGTAATCCATCTTTACTCTGACCTGTGATATCACCTTTCATGTAAACTAAGTTTCCCGTGTATAAGTATCTGCTTCTGTTCTGTCGTGTCTCATTAGAGTATATGCCTTATCTGGGACAATTCCATACAATTTTAATTACTGTAATTTTACAAGAAGCTCTGGATAATACTAGGGCAAGTCACCGAAGCAAAGATGGCTGCCAGCTACCGTCCATTCTCTATCTCTCTCTATCTAGAAATGGAATCAACTTCCCAGATTTAGCTTGAATGGCCACTTGGCAGAACTAGTCTCAGCTTCCCTTGTAGCTATGTATGGCCATGTGACTGAAATCTGGGCAATGACATGTGAGTAGAAGTCATTTGTTTGCAACTCTGGATCACATCCTTAAAGAGAGCTGCTTTCAAAAAAATAAACAAATAAATAAAAGAGCTACTTTCTCCCCTTCCGTTCTGGTGACTGAAGGTGGACATGGAACTTCAAACATGCCAAGGAACACAACACCTTAGGGCCCATCACAGGAAGACAGAAGCAGCTCAACAAGTAGAATCACCCACCTCTATCCTATCAGCTTAGCCTTTTACATTAAAAGAGAAAAAACCTTTCTTGTTCAGTCACTTGACCTCTGATAGAGCAACCAAACGAATATTTTAATTAATATATACCCACCTCCCTACTATGTTCCTTTACTTCAAAGCTATCTTAGTTTATTCTTGGCTATGTGCTCTGCCATATACATTTCAGAACTAACGTGTACATTCCCTGAAAATTCTTGTTGGGCTTTAGGTTAGAATTGCATTAAATTTATAGGTTAATTTGGAGAGTACGGCCAATTTAAACATACTGTATTTCTACCAATAAAAATTATTTATCTCTTCATTTACATATTTTCTTTTATGTCGGTAGATAAAGCTTTTTTATTTTCTCTGTAAGAGTCATACACGTCTTTTGTTCAATTTGTTCCTGGGTATATTACAGTTATCACAATACTCTAAGAATCTTCTTTTATTGCATTTTCTAATTGTTTGTTGCCTATTATATATAAAAGTGTGCCTTATTTTTATATAGTGATCTTGTATTAATCAAATTTATGGAACTCTCTTAGTCTAGCAATTTGTTTATAGAGTCTCCTGGAGTCTCCTGGATTTTCTACGTAATCAATATCACCTATGAATAATATTAGCATTATCCCTTCCTCTTTAAACTTATACTTTCTATTTCTTTGTCCTGGCTTACTGTACCAGCTAAGATCTCCAGTACGAGGCTGAGTAGCAACACTCATGCTTTTAATATTTCATCATTAAGTATTTGGTTTATTACCTATTTTTGACATGTCATTTATTAGGTTAAAGAAGTTTTTTTTATATTCTTAGTGTAAAAGCTTTTATTACAAATGATAATATATTTTATCAAATGCTTTTCCTGCTTCTATTGAGATGCTCACATGACTAACATGGTAAACCTTATGAACAGATTCACATGCAACATTCCTGGGATGGTCCAACTTGTCATATGTTCGTATGTTTTCCTCAACCATTGCAGTATTTGTTTTGCTAACACTTACATTTAGATTTCTAACTAAGATTCGTATGTATTTCCCTCTCGTACTGTACTAACTCTGGTTTGGTATCAAGGTTATATTTTAGTCTCATTAAGTAAATTGGGGGGATGTTCCATTTCTTTCAGGCTCTGGAAGTTTTTATAAGGTTGGGTCCTTTTTTCTTTGAAGACTGAATGGCAATTGCCTAAAAAAAAACCACTATGATTAATTTAACTTTTCTATTAGTTTAAATTATACTGTTCTCTGAAATTGTCCATTTCATCTACAACTTCAAGTTTATCATCAAAAAGTCATGAATACTTTTAAGATTTTTTTAAAGCTCACTTGTAAGTGCAATTATACCCCTTTTATAAACCTAACATTATGTACGTGTGGCTTCTGTATTTTGTCTTTAATTAACCATGCTAGAGACCTATCTCACACCTTCCAAAGTACTGGCATTTTGGTTCTGTTGATCTTTACTGTATTGTTATCTTTGTAGTCATTCCTTCTTTCTACTTCTCTGAGCTTATGAGATAGCTCTAACTTCTTGCACTCAACGTCTCCTCATAAATTTTCATTCTCTTTTTTTCTAACGTAAGCATATATGGTAGTGACTTTATTTTAACGGCTACAGACTCTTTGGCACTATCCCCGTGAAGACTCTCCTCCCCTTGAACCCAGGCAGGCTTGTAACTGCTTATATGCCAACACAGTACAGCAGAAGTGACACCAAGTACCTCCTTCTAGGTAGATTAAAAAGTCACACAGTATCTACCTTACCTGTTAAGTATTGGCCACCATATGAGAAGTCTATGACTGTGAATCTACAGCTCTAGTTTTCAGTTCCTGTTTTTGTTTAACGGCTTTGATATATAATTCACCGTAAATGCCAACCTTTTAAAGTGTACAAGCTTCAGTGGTTTTCAGCATATTTGCAGAGCTGTGCAACCATTACCACTGTCTCATTTCAGAGCATTTTCATCACCCCAAAAAGAAACTCTGCACCCCTCGGCAGTCACTCTCCATTCCCTCTTTCCCTCAGCCACTGGAAACCACTAATCTGCTTTCTGTCTCTATGGATTTGTTTATTCTGGACATTTCATATAAACAGAATCATATAATAGGTGGCCTTTTATGTCTGCCTTCTTTCACTTAGCATGTTTTCAAGGTCTATCCACATTGTAGCATGTACCAATACCTTACTCCTGTCTATTGTTCAGTAATACTCCATGATATGGATATACCACATTTGGTTTATTCATTCATCACTTCACGGGTATTTAGGCTTTTTCCACTTGGGTTATTATGAATAATGATGCTATGACTATTACAATACAGGCTTTTGTATGAACATAAGTTTTCAAATCTCTTGATTACACACCTAGGAATAAAATTTCTGGGTCATCTGGTAACACTATGTTTGACTTTCTGAGGAAATGCCTAACTGTTTTCCAAAGTGGCTGCAGCAGTTCACAATACCACCAGCCACGTATGAAGTTCCGATTTCTCTACATCTTCATCAACACTTGTTATTGTCTTTTTTATTTTAGCCATCCTACGGGGGAGCGGAATGGTATCTCAACATGGTTTTGATGCTGCATTTCCCTGATGACCTTCTGTATTTTTAATACTGATGGTTCCCTAACTTTTATCTGGGTTTAAAAATGCATTTAATTTTTTTTTTAATGTTTATATACTTTTGAGAGAGAGAGAGAGAGAGAGAGAAAGAGTCAGCAAGCATGTGTACCACGGAATGTAGGCAGCCCTGGACAGAAAAGAAAAGGAAACAGATTCTCCCTTCAAGCCTCCTGAAGAAAAGCTTGACCTCAGCCCAGTGAAACTGACTTTGGACTTCTGGTCTCCCAAACGGTAAAAGAATAAGCTTGCGTTGTTTTAAGCCCCCAAAGTTGTGGTAATTTGTTACAGCGCTATAGGAAACGAATACAGATTTTAGTACCTGGAAATGGGGTGCTGCTGTAACAAACGTGTAATGTGTGGTAGTGGCTTTGGAATTAGGTAACGGGGAGAAGTCTGAAGAATTATGAGCAGCATGACAACAAAGGCCTAAATTGTCTTGAGAAATATTTATTGCCTTTTAATAGAAATATGGATTCTAATGATGATTCTGCTAGTGAAGACAGAAAAAAATAAGGACTGTAGTAGGAAAAAAAGCCTATACTGTCTTAGGTCTAGAACACCTAATCAGCCATAAAGTGACCACTGTAGAAACAAATGTTAAAGGTGCTGCTGGTGAGAGGTCAGAAGGAAAGGAAGAGCATGTTACTGGAAATGGGAGAAACGAGATCCTTGTGGCAGAGAGCTTGGCTAAATCGTGTCCTATAATTATATGGAAATTACAACTTGTAAGCAATGAACTTGGATATTTAGCTAAGGAGACTTCAAAGAAAAGTGCTGAAAGGGGGCCTGCCGCTTATAGTAAACCTTGGGAGAAAACGGATAAATTGAGAGAACTTATAAGCAAAAAGGTGCCAGGCCTTCATGATTTGGAAAATCCTCAGCCTATCCAGATTGTAAATTATGCTAAAATTAAGTACTCAATGTCAAGAAAGCATGCTCTGGAGACAAAGCCAAGGGTGTAGCTAAACAACCTTTTGCCAGTGCCTCAAAATGAACAAATTCAGTGACACAGAGGGCTCTCCAGAGAGATTAGACATATGACTCATGGATCTCCCCTGCCATCTCAGTGAAAGCCAAGTACGGAGATGGAATTATCCAGGAAAGAGCTGTGGAGAGGCATGTTGTCTAAAGGAACGAATCCCCATGACATAATGAGAAGACTCATGAGGTTTTTGAGAGTATATATAATCACTGCCAGCTTGAACTGAAAGGGTCAAGAAGACGAAATGAAAGACTAATGGCCTCCCCAAATCCTACAGGCAGAAAACCAGTGCAGACATATGCTACTTTCCGAGAAAAAGGAAGGATGACTCCAAGGGTACAGTCTTAAACCTAAAAGGTAGACAGCCTCAGACCTCAGGCTGAGTTTTATTTCCAGGCCACGAAACTTACAGGTTTTTCCCACTTGCATTTCAAAATTGCTTAGTACCAGTGACTCCTTTCCTCCTTCCATTTTCTCACTTTTGGGGTGGCAACGTCTATAACTGCTATCCTATGTCTCCTCCATCGCTGTATTTGGAGAGCAGGCAACTTGTTTGCTAGTTTCACAGGTCTGCAGATGGGCAGGAATTTTAAGCCAGGATGGATCATACCCAGAGTTTCACCCATACCTGATATAAACGATTTTAGATGAGGAGTTAATGATATTTAGATGATGTTTTGGACTTTGAGTTGATAATACAACATAAGGCTTTGTAGATCAGGGTAAGGCACTTTGATTTTATTCCAGGTATAATGGAAATCCACAAAAGTGGACATACATTTAAAACCTGATTTAATAAAAACCTGATATAGATTTAATACATGTACACCTGATACATACATATAATATACATACACACACACACACACACACACACACATACATATATTTTCTAAGTTTGCTTATTTTGAGAGAGAGAGCCTGCGTGCAAGCGGGGGAGGGGCAGAGAGAGAGGGAGAGAGAGAATCCCGAGCAGGCTTCCTGCTGTCAGCACAGAACCCAACAGGGGTGGTGCTTGATCCCATGAACCACGAGATCATGACCTGAGCCAAAATCAAGAGTCAGATACTCAACTGACGGAGCCACCTGGGAGCCTCTAAACCTGATTTATACTTACATCATTGGTATATACTGTAAGGAGATAAGAGTAGAAGCAGGGAAACCTGTCAGAAAACTACTACAGTTGTGTAGACAAGAAAGATAGGAACCCAGGCTACAATGATAACAGCAGGATGGAAAAAAGAGGATGGTTTAAAATTCTGAAGGCAGAAATGGCAGAGCTGGCTAATATATTAAATGGGAAAGACAAAGTGAAATATGCAGCTATTCCTAAATTAGGACCTGAGCAACTGGATAGACTGTTTTTTATTTGCTGAGATGGGGAAGATTGAGGAAGGTATGGACTCACGTGAGAAAATCAAGACTTGCATTTTCGACATGTCAAGATGTTGTTCTGACAGACATCCAGATAGAATTACCAAGTAAGTAGGGGATGTAAGACCGGGAGCTCAAGGACAGCTCGGATGGATACATTTGTGTGGCATTTAAGAGAAAAGTAAATAAAATCAAACAGAAGGAAAAGATGGAAAAATGAAGTAAGCCCAAGACCAAACTCTGATACATTCTGGTATTTGAAGGTCTGACAGAAGAAAGAAGCCAGAAAGGAGACAGACAGCCAAACAGGTAAAAAGAAGCTGAATATGTCATGAGAGATGCCATTTTACCAGAATCACTGATACTAATTACAATTATTCTACTTTATTTAACCTCCATATCCTCTACTCTATGAAAGTCCAGCTTAAAGTGCAAAAGCTTTAGCTCTGAGCATTAGTTTTGAAATATTTAAATATTTATGGAACATCCATCCACTGAGATAGGGCGCTGTACTGAATGTTGAGGACATACACAGAGATTGAGACACTTTTTTCATGACATGGCTACTATATAATTTTTTGAAATTTTAATCACATACTTAAAATTCCATAGGAAAGCAGGATGAAGTGAAAAAGCTGGACTATTATAATGGAGAGAAATCTGGGCAAGGCATTATGTGGATAAGAATCGAGACAGCAATAAAGAGTAAAAGAAGAACCATAATAAAAAGGTATGTTCAGACCATCATCTATCCCATCTGTACTCTTCTCCCCACTGCAGCTTTATGTTCCCACTGTAGTCACAAAAGACCCTCTGAGCATTTATCTTCCTCTCTTCTAGCTGTCTCTATTCCTGTCTTGATCCTCATTTCACCTAACTCCAGCTTTAACAGCTTTTGATTCCAACTGCTTTGTACGGTGTCTTCTGCTGTCCCGCCAAATAAATTCTGTGTTTTAAAAAGTTTTGGTGGGACGAGGTAATAACTGTAAAATTATTTACAACATCTTCAGAATTTCTGGGCTAATATATTATAGAAGAAGATTTGAAAATGTTGACCTAAAGGAAGAAAACAATGTACACATTTGTCCCCTCTCTCTCTCTCTCATTTCAGGTAAGAAGTACAAATCAACAATGATGATAGCACGAACCCCGTAATAAAAAAGTTTGAGATTTCGGGGAATGGACTTCGATTTTCTCCTTTGTGTTACCAGAAGAAAGGTAATATAGATAAACTACACTTTAATCAAGGAAGGAGACTGTTTTTAAATGGACAGCAATCACAGGCAGTGACACACAAACCATAGCGTGACCACGTCAATAATGTTCACACAAATTCCCCTACAAAGGATTATAAATTGCTTTCAACTCTAAACAAGCTGAGGCTTTCAGACATGTTGAAGACTTACTGAAAATATGCTCAATTTTCCTGGCATGCCAGTAAGACTCACCTAACACAAATACTGACACCGCCTCAAACCTCCTTAGGGTGAAATATTAGGGACAAAAGTGCTGCTAGTTGGCCAGACACGGAAGGGCAAATTCAGTTTTTAAGAGAGATGTAAGAAAAATAAAGTCTCCCAAGCTTCAAAATAGAAAAGAGTATGGAATTTATAAGGATTTCCTCCCCTGACCTCCCCAGGTATACCTTTTCCTTTCCTCACAGCACGTCACCGATCTGGGATTACTCACGTGTGTGGGGACTCCCAAGGTTCTCCTGATTCTTCCAAATCTACAGAATACCTGATTCCTTTCCTCCCACCTAATAACTGAATTACCTTTCCTGGGGCCACCTTGTTGAACCACCCAGTTGTCAGGTGGCTCCTTCTAAGGAAGCATAGACAGTTGTTGGTGTCAAAGGATGTTGTGGTCTTTGGACATGATCCCGATTTGAATTTCAACCAACTCCTCACATCTCTCTGATGGGGTACAGTAATAGAACAGAAGTCAATGGGAGATCAGCATGCACTCAGATTCCAGATTCTGAAAGGGAACAAAAATCAAACCCTCCATTCTTTGCCTCGGCACCATGTCTAATAACCAACATGCTAAGAAACCAGGCTTTATCAGCCCAACAAAACTAAACATAAAGTAACAACTCTCAATAACCACATAACAAACAACAGGTACTTTATGAATGCTTAAGTCTAATAAAAATAACAAATTAATATTTTTAAAATTTTTTTAATGTTTTTATTTTTTATTTTTGAGACAGAGAGAGAGAGAGACAGAGCACGAGCAGGGGAGGGGCAGAAAGAAGGGGAGACACAGAATCCGAAACAGGCTCCAGACTCTGAGCTGTCAGCACAGAGCCTGATGTGGGGCTTGAACCCACAAACCGTGAGATCATGACCTGAGCCAAAGTCAGACGCTTAACCGACTGAGCCACCCAGGCGCCCCAAAAGTTAATATTTATTAAACTGTATACTTTCTAAGTCCAAATCATCTAACATCTCACTAAAATTTAACATACACTGTGAAGTGTCCATTTTGTATCTGAATATCCATGCAGAGGACTGACTTACCTTTTCTAATACAGATAAGTTCATGTACTCCACAGGTTCTTTCTCCACCTGTTAAAAAAAATTTTGTTAGAAGTTAAAAAGAGGACATAATGTGAATGTGACTATTACAAAGAACTGTTTTAAATTAGCTTCTACCAATGACCTCAGGGAAAAAAGTTTACTAATTTTCCTTAAACTCAGCTATATGATAACTTCACATTTGGAATTTTCCCGAACCCATAAATTAAGATCTTATAAAGTCTTGGAATGAAGACACTTCATTCAAGTATGTTATTTTTAAATGGCAGTCTTCTCAAGAACAAATATCATATCGCCATTTCCTAAGTACCTCTTCACACCATCTAGAAAAAACACCGTAGGACCCACTTTTGTATTTGAGGTTTAATATATACAGGTAAGTTACTATGGAGGGACCAACCTTGTAAAGACACTATAGTTTATCACATATATGGTATAAAATGAAATGTATTCTTCAGCTACCCACTCTTATAAGTCTGTAAAAAGATAAATTAAAAAAACAGGATGATAAAAACAAATTTAACCAAAAGCTTACTTTGAGTATAATTAATATAAAAAGTATTCTATCATAAAATTAATATTATTGGTCACTGTAGAAATAGATACTCCTTCATTCTGAAACAGAATGCCCCTACTTTAAATGAATGTAAGCTAAATGAAATTTTGTAGTGTTCTATATATGCATGACCTTATAATTATGCTGTGAATTATGTTTAAACTTTGCATAATAGAAATATTAAATAATTTAATCTTAGCTCATTACAAAAGTTAAGTTATAAGAAACAGAAATATCTTACAGCAGTAACATGAGGTAAAATCCATGATATCCACTAAAAAAAGTAGGTCATCTGAGAAGCAAGTTAAAAAACCAGAAAACAGTATTTCTATTGCTAAAGTAGGTTAGATCTACATTCTAATTTGGTTGTAACAACGTCATGTTTGTGATTATTACCAACACTATAGACTAATCACCAGTTATCAGGAAGATAGACTTAGCAAGAAGAAACACCTACCTTAAAGCTCTGATTATAAAATGCCTATTATTCAGCAAATCTCAGCGTAAATACATTGGGTCCTTGCTAATTAGAATATTACCAATGAGCAACCACTGATTACCTGCTGAAGGGCAAGAACAAGCTGTAACTGTATACCACATATCTTTAATATTGAGAAGACACTAGTCAAAAACTAGAAGGAGAATGTTTACCAAATTACAGAAGAAACTACTTTCAAGAGATTTGGAAGAATCATGTAACAACAATAAAATAACTATACTGATGCCATCACTGATGTTTTCACAGGCTACATAAAAATATTTTTTATATGATCATTAAGGCCTATTCTCCAGAAGATAACACCTACAACTTAGTTTGCCTTATGTAGTTAATTCATGTTCATAAGACTGTACTTGTTAAAGCCTGTATTGAAAACCAGACTTTCAGGGCACCTTGGTGGCTCAGTTAAGTGAAGCATCCGACTTCACTCATATCATGAACTCACAGTTTGTGAGTTCGAGCCCCATCTCAGGCTCTCTGCTGTCAGCACAGAGCCCACTTCAGATCCTCTGTCCTCCTCTCTCTCTCTGCCCCTCACCCCTCTCAAAAATAGACATTAAAAAAAAAAAACAGACTTTCCCCCATATTTAATGCAAATCGGTTAGGTTTTAGTATACACATCTAATCTCAAATATAAGTGCATAGTTTGTACAGCCTAAGTGCTAATGGTAACATAAAACCATTAACAGTAACATAAACTATTAGAATCTAAGACTTTTCTCAAAACTATAAAATGACAATGACAGCTAACTCCCACTTTTAAAAGTATTCGATTCATCTATATCAAATGAAAGAACTTCATAAATAAAAAGCTAAGTCAAATAATTACTATATTTTAAATTTACAGCCAATAGATAATTGTCAAATGTGTCAAAGTAGCACAAAAATCACATAACTAGAAGAAGCGAGACTGTGCTCTACTCTTCCAGATATTTGTCCCAAAAATTCTAACCAACAAGGGAGATCTCAGTGATGTACATGTGGAAATCAAGAGCAATCACTATTATTACTGAAATGGAAAGGAATATTAAGGACAAATAAATGCCAGGCAATAAAGTAAAATTTAGGAAAAAACAAAAAAAACCCTCCTTTTTAAAAGTACAAAAGAAGAAACACAGAAAGCTAAATAAAACTTACTATATTACTGGACCATGAAATCGATATTCCTTTGGTTTTCAATCCTTTTTGAGACCAGTAAGAGTGCTTAGGAAAAAATATGCATTCTATATGCTAAATGTGTATGTTTTAAAGTATGTATTTGGGAGTCAAAGGCTTAAATACTTTTTCAATCAGAGATAGTGAACTGTGTATAAACTTTATGCCTTGTTTTAAAATCTCTAAAAATAAATCTGAAAAGTTTCCAAGTGAGTCAAATTTGCAAGCAAAAGGCAAGTCATTGTAGGCATAGCTTGACTTAGATATGGTGGCAATTCAAAAAGTGGTTTACTAATTTTAAGAGTATAATGCATAAGGGTAATAATAATTTTTTGAGGTAGATATATATGTATATATATATGTATATATATATACATATATACAAATATGTATATCAAATACATAGAAGAATGATTATTTGTATATCAAATACATAGAATGATTATTTTTATTCAGCTATTATTGGCATATAACACTGTGTAAGTTCAAGATGCACAGCTGATTTGATACATTTATATATCGCAATGATTACCACCATAGCATTAGCTAACATCTCTATCACATTACATAATTATCAGTTGTTTGTTGTAGTCACAATTAAGATCTAGTCTGTTAGCAATTTTTAAGTTTACAACACAGTATTGCTGTCTAAAACCCCTATACTGTGCATTAGATTTCCAGGACTTATTTATCTACAGGTTGCAAGTTTTTTCCCTTAAACATCTTTCCAATTCCCCCACATCTCCCAGACCCTGGTAACCACCATTCCACTCTCTGTTTTTACAAGTTCAGCTTTTGTAGATTCCACATTTAAGTGATACTATACACTATTTGTCTTTTATTTTTATTTTTTTGGATTTAAAGGAATTTATTTTCTTTTCTTAATATGAAATTTATTGTCCAATTGGTTTCCATATAACACCCAGTGCTCATACCAACAGGTGCCCTCCTCAATGCCCATCACCCACTTTCCCCTCCCTCCCACCCCCCCCATCAACCCTCAGTTTATTCTCAGTTTTTAAGAGTCTCTTATGGTTTGCCTCCTTCCCTCTCTGTAACTTTTTTTTTCCCCTTCCCCTATGTCTTTTATTTTTAATGTTTACTTATTTTTGAAAGAGAGGGAGACAGCATGAGTGGGGGTGGGGCAGAGAGAGAAGGAGACACAGAATCCAAAGCAGGCTCCAGGCTCTGAGCTGTCAGCACAGAGCCCAATGAACCCACAAACCATGAGTTCATGACCACAGCTGAGGTCGGACACCCAACCTACTGAGCCGCCCAGGTGCCCCACTACTTGTCTTTTTGTATCTGACTTATTTCACTTATCATAATGCCTTCAATCAAGGTCCATCCATGTTGGCAGGACTTCCTTCTTTTTAGGTCTGAGAAATATTCCATTGTATATACATACACCACATTTTTATCCATCCATCCGCTGATGGACACTCAGGTTGTTTCCTTATCTTAGCTATTGTGAATAATGCTGTAATAAACACAGATACCTCTTCAATATATTCTTTTCATTTCCTTTGGATACATACCCATTTGTGGCACTGCTGTATCTCATGGTAGTTCTATTTTTAATTTTTTAAGGAACCTCCATGCTGTTTTCTGCAGTGGCTGAACCAATTTGGAGGAATGAGTACTTAATGTAATAAATTAGCCAATCTCTTTATTTTTTTTTTAATTTTGTTTTAATCTTTATTTATTTTTGAGAGAGAGAGAGTACAAGTAGGGGAGGAACAGAGAGAGAGGGTGACGTTGAATTTGAACGAGGCTCCAGGCTCTGTGCACAGAGCCTGATGCAGGGCTTGAACTCACGAACCACGAGTTCATGACCTGAGCTGAAGTCAGACACTCAACCGCTCAACCGAGCGGGCCACCCAGGCACCCCTAGCCAATCTCTTTAGAAAGAGATGTCTTCTGTTAAAATGAATAATTATCCCCCAAATGAACTCATATAAATAAAAATTTCCACACATCAAATTTACTTCAAAGACATAACAATAATGAAGACGTGGAGACCGTAACAGAATGACAGAATATAAAAAGGCTGGAAGTCAGAAATAAAGTTGTCTAGCTCAATCCAGATAAACAAACTGAACCACTAAACGTTAAGTAGAGTTGCCCAGGGTCACTGGTTTATTGCCAGAAAAAATAATTAGTACACTAGGGTTAATACAGTAAGAAATTTAAATATCAATTTTTCTTCACTTTTACAAATAAAATAAAAATTATGTAATTGTTTTCTAACCCTTTCAGGTAATTAAAATACAAGACAGTTTCTCAAAACTATTCTTGGAGATAATGCCAGCATTGCTCTTGAAATAATCATCTCAGCAACATGGAAATGAGAGATAGAAAATGACAAGCTTAGTCAAAGTTACCATCTTTTCCCTCAGGCAAACCCATGTAGGAGCATAATATAAACTGGCAGAATCCTCTACAATTGGTGTAAGTACATAGCGTAAGAGGAAATAGATGCGTATGGGCACACACACACACATACATACATGCTGCGAATGTGCGCATGTGTGTGTTTGTGTATGAATGGACACATGATTCAGAGTGTGCCTGGGAACTAGGAATTTCTTTTTAAGTGGAGACAAGGTAGATGATAGGGACTTACAAAGTATGTACTTTTCCATATGCCTACATAAGGAAAATATGTGGGGAGCCTGGGTGGCTCACTTAAGCCTCTGACTCTTGATTTCCACTCTCTGGTCATGATCTCACGGATTCATGAGATCAAGCCCCATGTCAGGCTCTGTGATGACAGCACAGAGCCTGCTTGGGATTCTCTCTGCTGCTGCTCTGCTTGTGCGTGCGCACGCACTTGCTGTCTAAATAAATAAATAAACTTTAAAAAAAAAAAAAGGAGGAAAATATGCAGTGATGCTCTAGTCCCATCAAAATATGGCCAGGTATACAAAAATGCAATTAAACCCAAAGATTTAGTTCATTGGAAATGGATCTAGGAGTTCTTTCTGAAATTGACTTTATTTTGTCTACCATGCTAACTTTGACCAATAACCTAAGTCACTACAATTTACAGGCAATATTAACTTCTCAAACAGCACAAGGCTACTTTAGAAATACCTTAAATTCTACCTTATCTAAAGATCAGCAAAACACATGCATTAAAGTGGTCAAAATTAAATTAATGTCTAGCTTACACTGATAAACTCTGTTATAGCTAACTGTTATAGCTATATATAATAAGCATGAAATGTTAAATATTTCCTGTTAATGTTGCCAACCACCACCTTCCCCAACCAATTTAACTCATTTAGACCACAGTCACTAATCTATAGACACCTTTCAGTTTTAACCCTAATTAAGTTATTCAAGGAATGATACCAATTTTGGTGCCTAATTGAAAGCACAGTATTATGGAAAGACAATGGTTTCTGAATTGAGTCAGGCTTCAGTTTTCAAGTCAGCATCACCTAGTATTGTCTTTGTAAACCTTGTGCCTGTAAGAAAAAATAAAAATAACTAAACACATTTGTAAAGTAGTAATAATAGTTAACTCCAGGATGGAAAATAGCTTTCCTATCCCTATACCAATTCTGGGCTATTAAAAGTAGCTGCTGGCATGGGGTGGAGGGCAAAGTTGAGAAGGATTCTAAAACAAAGTTGATACTTGGTAGGGAGATGTTAAAAAGACACTTGAAGGAAACAGATGACTGCTACAGGAGAAAGAGAGAACAGTGCCATGCATTTGCCGTCCACACTGTGATAATGGATAGATGATGCCTAGCCCATGGTGAGCACCAAAAAATGTCAATCCCCTTTGCATTCCTCACAAGGACAAAACTCAAAGAAAACTTAGACTTATGCCTAGAGACAGAAAAGATTCTGTATGTTTTCTTCTCTTCTACAGCATTAGTTACCAGTTAATTTCAAACACTCTCCTGTGTAAATATTCCAAAATAAACATTAATCTTCTCATACTTCTTAACTTATCCTCTTTTTAGAAATTTTCTTAAAAACAACAACAACAACAAACTTTTGGGCCTCCAATCCTCTGGGAGTTATCCTCCCAAATTGGAATTCTTTTATTTTTCATTGTTGCTATTCAATTACTAGAGTTAAAATAATCTGAATAAGTATTTTCTCTCTTTTTTTTAAGTGTTTATTTATTTATTTTGAGAGAGGGGTAGAGAGAAGGAGGGAAGAGAGAGAGAATCCCTGTCTCTGCACTGTCAGCGCAGAGCCCAACACAGGGCTCGACCCCAGAAACCCTAAGAACATGACCTGAGCCAAAATCAAGAGTCTGATACTTAACTAACTGATTCACCCAGGCGCCCCTGAGTAAGTCCTTCCTATATTTACTTTTACAAACTCTTTTTATTTATAACATTCCTATACCATAGCCTAAGTTTTGAGACATATATTCGGCACCATTCCAGCATCACACAGAACAACCAAGTGTACCTCTTTTCATAACAATATCTTAGAGTACTTTATAATTTGCAAATCTTGCTAAGTACAGTATATCTTTTGATCCATATAAGTTCCTATAAATTTATTCAATAATTTTTTTTCCAGGAGGTACAAGTTTATCTTATAAAAGTAAATTTATTGTTCACAAACATAACCCATTTTTCCTACTTCTGAGCCACTTTTACTTCAGTTTTTAAGTTAATTAAGTTTTTGACTGTTTAGATGCTCATTAAGATAACACCATAAATCCCTGAATAAGTATATGCTCAAAAAAAAGGGAGCATACTACTGGGGAGCCTGAGTGGCTCAGCTGGTTGAGCGACCAACTTTGGCTCAGGTCATCTCAGTGTTCCCGAGTTCTGTCCTGTAGCACAGAGCTCGCTTCAGATCCTCTGTCCCCCCTCTCTGTCCCTCCCCTGCTTGCAGGTGCACACTCACTGTCTCCCAAAAATAAATCTAAAAAATTTAAAAAAGGTATTCTACTTAATTTTCTACTTAAAAGAGAACACCTGTGTTTTGACTACTGCACCAGTTCACTTGTTAAAATTACTAATATGCATTATTATATTAGTAAGTTCAAAATGCTGAAGATAATTTTTCATTAAAATCCTCTATCTCCTGATGACTCCTAATACAGCCTTACAACTGTAATGTTCTGAATGTACATATGGATCTTAGGAGTTTGTTTTTAAATAACTTCCTAAATAAACAAATTCCTGATGACAGTTTGCTGCGTTGTCACTATTTCTTCCTTCTTAAAAAAAAAAAGTCAATCAAGGGTTCCAATTTTTTAGGTTTCAATTAAGATTTTACTACACATACATATGAAATATGTACATAATTGTCTTATTCAAGAGTCTAGAATGTTTCATTGACAGTAGTTTGTTGAATCTGATGTTCTCCCCCACAGGCTTGTCACGTTAGGTATAAACTAGGTAGGACTTGGGAGTGGAGGAAAGAATGAAGTCAGCTAACTGGAAATCTACGAAGACAGTCTACTATGCTACTACACATATGCTATGAACAAACACTACAATCACTTTAAAGAAAACAATAACGCAAGTAGCATTACTCAACAAATAAATAAGCCAACATGTGGTTCTCTAGCTTTCTATGCTGGCCTGTGCCATTGTGTTCTAACACTACCTAAACCAATGAAAAAAGGAAATGTTTCTTAATGCAACTGTTTCTCTAATGTTCCCGAGGTTTTTCTAATTTGGTTTAGTGAGTTAGGACAGAAACCTTAAATAGACTGTAAATTATTCAAGAGTAATTACAGAGAGAGGTCTCTGAACAAACATACCTCACATCTAAACATATCCTAAATCTCTGCAAAACATCAAGAATTTTATACCTGCCGAAAGTCAAAATATCCCTTTTAGGAATATCACTGATTAAACTGAACTGTAAATCCTCCAAAAATAAACTGCTCAATAAACTGTCTCATTCTGCCACAGACTGTAGACAGGCATGACTTTCTATCATCCCCCATTACATCCTAATGAGCTCTTACAATAACATGGAAAGCAGGAAAGGAGTGTGATGTTCTCCCTCAGGACTTGTAGCAGAACGTGTTTGTATTGGGATTTCTTAATTCGATACTTCAAAAGTCCAAATTCTGCCTTGGAAATCTTAGAGTCACAACAAACCTTCAAAAGCATCTCAGAATTGTACTGATGATTAAAAAAGTATGTATGTGGAAGTGTGTGGTAAACGACAAAGTGCCTTATGAATAAAAGGTATACACACACACACGCATACACACACAGATTCTTTCTAATATAGTCTTCTTTTATAACTTCAAAAAATGTTACCCAGAGAGGTAAAGTAGCTAAAGTTGATATACAGCACATTAACAACAAAAGTGAGTACTTTTACCTCTATTTTGATAATCCTATGGAAGTCAGAAAAATGTGGAGTGAGGGAAGGAGGGGCATAGGTCAGATCATTAAAGTCCTGCTCTAACCTGAGGTTTTAAATAATTTATATGTTACAAAGATAACTAGCAACAGTTCAGAATACGGGTTGGAAGGAACCCTAAAACTGGTGCTAACAAGAATAGCTAGGAAACTAATACAAGCCCTTTAATGAGGGGGAATAAACTAAAGTATAAGCACTAAGCATCATAAATTCATTTGAGATGTAGACTTGGCAGGACTTAGTGATCAACAAGATGTGGGGGGGGGGGGTGAATTTTAAGACAAAGTTGATTTCCAGATTTCTATCTCAGATGTCTGGTTACTTAAAAATGACACTCAGATGGTAAATTTGCATAGAGTGGGGATACAGAAACTGGATGTGGTGGCTGTGATGACAACTTTAGGACATTTTGAATGTCCCAAACTAAATATTTTGGATTGTTGTGGAACACCCATGATATCTAGCTACTATCTGAAAATATAAATTAGGAAAACTCTGTGTGCTTTTATTAACAGTGCACTTTTATTTGCTTTTTTAAAGTCTACTTATTTTTGGGGGGGGGGGGGAGAGCACAGAGTCTGATACAGGGCTTGAACCCACCAACTGTGAGATCATGATGTGAGCTGAAACCAAGAGTCAGATGCTTAACCAACGGAGCCACCCAGGTGCCCCAACACTTTTCATTTTTTTAAGTTATTTAAATTCCAGTTAACATACAGTGTAGTATTAGTTTCAGGGGTACAATATAGTGACTCAACACTTCCATACATCACTCGGTTCTCATCACAAGAATTAATAGTGCACTTTTAATTTACTGCTCCAGAAAGCTGAACTAGAAGGGCTAGTAGATAGACAGAAGTTAATAAATGGCAGAATTTTGGTCAAATACATCTGGGAATCAATGTAATCAACATCTATAATTTACAGAATTCCATTATAACTATTCAAAAAATATTTGTGGATTATATACTATACTCAGATACTGTGCAAAATGTAAGGAGTAAAAAAATGAAGAAGATATTACCTTCTGGAATTGACAGGAAAGACAAATTATAAACAAGTGATTACAAAATTACTCAACATGTGCAATTACAGCAGTATGGAGAGAGGATGAGAACAGGATTAAGAATGGAAACGCAGGGGCACCGGGGTGGCTCAGTCAGTTGAGGGTCTGACTTCAGCTCAGGTCATAATCTCATGGTTCACTGAGTTTGAGCCCTGCATCAGGCTCTCTGCTGTCAGCACAGAACCTGCTTCGGATCCTCTATCCCCCACTCTCTCTGCCCCTCCCCTGCTCTCTCTCTCTCAAAAATAAATAGAAATATTGAAAAAAAAGAACGGAAACACAAAGAACATTAGGCAAAGAAGATGAAGGAAAGACTGAGAAGTAATCAAGAGAGAGGAGAAAATTTCCTAAACACAGGAAATGGTTAACAATGCCAGACTGACAAAGGCCAACATTACAAGAATTAATACACTGGATGAAAACTATAGGTCTTGATAGGCTAGAGCAGATCAATGATTCCCAACATGATTACCACCAGACCTCTAGAGTAACAATAAGGATCTGTAAACTATTCAATATTTCAAAATGCTTTCTCAAAATTGTACTTTAAGATAGGACTAAATTCTTTTTTTTTAATCTTTATTTATTTTTGAGAGAGAGAGAGAGACAGAGAGAGAGAGAGGAGGGCACAGAATCCAAAGTAGGCTTCAGGCTCCAAGCTGTCAGCACAGAGCCCAACATGCAGCTCAAACTCACGAACCATGAAATCATGACCTAAGCTGAAGCTGGACACTTAACTGAATGAGCCACCCAGGCACCCCTAGAACTAACTTCTTTACCTCCGACTGAAATTATATTAGATCAGTGTGGTAACACCATCATCGTGTATTTGTCTGAGTCCTGACTAGCACTTACTTTCTGATAAAAGGAGGAAGTGAATGATTACTTAGTACATACAATATGGGTTTTACATAAAGGAGGAAATAAAAGTAACCCTCAGTACTTAAAAATCTAAATTCAAGGACTAAAATGTGGAGCCAGAGCTAGGAAGAATATGCTTAACAGATACAAATGATCTGTTCTTTGAGTCAAAACACTGGTTTGCTATGCAAGGGATGGAAGACACATGATGTGAAAGAAGTCCAGGTGAAAGAGACTCTATGGTTTTGGTTCATTTCAACCTCATCTCGAGCCAACATACAATTCCGAAAAGGCTATGCTAATATTAAGCTACATTAATAGGATTATGCACAAGATAAGAAATGGCAGAACAGTTTTAAATGTATGCTACTCAGCAATGCATCTGGAATGGATTTCATTTCAAACTTTAAAACATACATATAACTATACACCATCCAGAGGAAGAGCTGGTTATTCTGTCTAGAAAGTGTTCAAAAGTTGTCTTCAAATGGCAGAAGGGATGTCATGTATATAGGGAATAGAGGGCTTTTAATTTATTGCTCCAAACGGCAGATCTAGGAGTAGTAGTTAGACAGAAGTTACTGAATGGCACGTTTTTGGTCAAATTCAAAGACCTCATGAACTGTAAGAATTATACTTCCACTTGGCAGACATTGTTCAATGTCCACCGGCACATGAGTTCAATAAATTCATCCCCATTGAGTGTTTTTATACAAAAGATGATTCATCCTTTGTTGTTCACACCGTATTGTAATTACATGACTAAAATTATCTGTCTCCCCAACTAGAACATGTGCTCCTTGAGGGAAGGAGTGCAGTCTTAGTCATCTTTATGGCCCCATAGAGTCCTGCACAGAACACTGAGTACAGCTAGTGCTATTAAGTCTGCTGAATTAACAGGTGAATGAAGGGACTGAATGTTTTAAGAACCACTTCATTGGGAAGAAGGTTGAATGAGATGCTCCCTTGGGCCACTAAAATCCTAAAATGTCTCTAGTACAAAGCCATCATCCAGAGTTCATTTTACTTCATAAAACAGCATGGGAGGGGTGCCTGGGTGGCTCAGTTGGTTGAGCCTCTGACGTCAGCTCAGGTCAGATCTGAGAGAACTGTCAGATCTCGCAGTTCGTGAGTTTGAGCCCCGCGTCAGGCTCTGTGCTGACAGCTCAGAGCCTGGAGCCTGCTTCAGATTCTGTGTCTCCCCCTCTCTCTGCACCCGCCCCCCCCCCCCCCGCCCATTCATGCTCTGTCTCTCTCTGTCTCAAAAATAAATAAACATTAAAAAAAATCAAAAAAAAAAAAAACAGCATGGGAATGTAATTTGCTGGGGTGGAGGGTGCCGGGGGCAGCTGGTGGCTCAGTTGGTTTTAAGCGTCCGACTACAGCTCAAGTCATGATCTTGCGGTTCATGAGTTGGAGCCCCATGTCAGGCTCTGTGCTGACAGCTGGGAGCCTGGAACCTGCTTCAGATTCTGTGTCTCCTTCTCTCTCTCTGCCTCTCCCCTGCTCAAGCTCTGTTTCTCTCTCCCTCTCAAAAATAAATAAACATTAAAAACAATTTAACAAAAAAAGTGTTCCGGTATGTAATAAACAGCACAGTTAGACTAACCTGACCTGACATCTTTATTTGAAATGCTAATAACTAACTTTAGTCTCTATACCAAACTAGAAAAAGTATAATTTCCAATCTTTATATTAAGAAGACTTTGACAAATGTTTAAGTATTAAAAAACCGATGAGAGTATCTAAAACACAGAAGAATCTCTAGGAGAATTTCAAAAATCTTGTTCTTTAAACATACTAGTAGTAAAAGGCAGAACAAAATGCCATCAGTTAACATAAAAAAGGGAATCAATCACGTTTAACTGTGGGGTAGGAAAGACTGAGAAAAAGAGGAAAAACTAAAATATATCAAGAAATTACAAGTTACAAGATCAGATCCAGATGCTATTATACCTTCCGCATAAACCTTTTTAGCTTTACCACATCATTAAGAAATACTACCACAAACTGGTTGGGGAAATAAAGTACAAAACATTAATCAGTGGATTTGGTTGCTGGATTTTTAACCTCTAGTAAAAAGTACAATAAGGAAAAGAGTTTGAAAGTACCACTCTGGGTAACAGGAATATCAAAGGTTATAAAATAGATCTTGTTCCCAGCGCTATCCATCGTTTTGGCTAAAGTAGCTATTTGAAATGTGTGAGTGTGTCTGAAATGTGTGTCTTGCATATAATAGGTGGAATCTCTTAAATAAGCATAAACGCAGCTAAAGTTATTTTGGAGGATGCAGGATCTGACAAAAAGGAACCCCCAGAGCTGTATGCTACTGGTGATTAGTCAGTCACCAAGATGGGAAGTGCTCTGAAAAGTTTTGTTTACGAGGAACACACATAAAATCTGAGCTAATGAGGATACAGCCAAAGGTACCTCCAACATCTGTGCAGATGATGTGAATCTGTACACACGGACGTGCACCCAGGTAAATTTTACAAACTACTTTCACGGTCTGAGTTAAGCTCAGAAGGACACAGGCTGGAAGATGGTGCAGTCTTTCACATAAACATCCTAGCCGTGTGATACTAATTTTCACAATATCCTCCTTAAAAGCAAAGCAAAATACAGACACTTCCAAAAACATGGAACAAGAACAAAATACACTCTGATGGCAACTACCTCATCTGGCTAGGTGGTAAACACCAAGTATTTCGAAAATACGAGTGTTGTTGACACTAACACTTAGTGGACTGATACACACGCAGGATTCTAAGAGCGTGCGTTTGTTATTTCAGATGTATTTACTTCTCTTTCCCAGAGAAAAAGCAGTTTTGAGTGTTAGGGGAAAAAAACACTTGAGGAAATTAACTTCATCCCAAATTTCCTAGCCCCCTAACAGCAGCAAACAGAGGGGAATGGACGAAGAGTGCGGTCCAGCGTCAGCTCCAGAGCAGGGACTAAGAATGGTTAGGACTGGGACAGCAAAACTGGACTTCCAGTTTGGTAGCAAAGCGGGTACTTGCCGGAGGAGGGGGTACGGGGGGTGGGCGATGGAAGGGGCTAAGCCCCGCGGTCCCTCGCTCCCCGGGCCCGTCCCGCGGGGCTCTGCAGGGCCGCACCGGAGCCCCACTCGGCGCCGCCAAGCACGGCACCTGTCAGGAGCACCGGCTCCTCCCCGCGCCGGGCCCCGGGCCGAGGCCGACTGGACCGCCAGGGCCGGAGCAAGTCGGGCGGACCCGCGGCGCCGCTCCGCCCACCCGTCTCCCGAGACGCGGTCTGGACCCCTGCGCCTCCCCAGCCGACTCCCCTCCCGCAGGCGAGCGCCCCACCCGCGCCACGGCCTCCCGGGCGCCTCGGAGCCCCGCTCCCTGGGCGTTCCCCCTCCTCCCTCACCGCGGCCGGCCTCCACTTACCTTCAATCGCCATGATGTGCTCGCCATGGACCGCACCAACTGGATGGCGGGGGCGGCAGGCCGGCGTGCGGGCGGAAGACGCACGGAGTCCGCCAGCCAGAGGGGCGGGGCAGGCCCCGCAAACGCCCGGCTGCGCAGCCCGGAGGGGAGCCGCGGGCGGGGCGGGCTGGGGCGGGGCGGAGGAGGGGCGCCCCGAGCGTCCGACTGCTGGCCGCCGAAGAAATGGAACCTTCCCGGGCTGCCGCCGCCGCTGGCGGCACGTGACGCCGCCCCGCCCCCACCCCACCACCCCCACAGCGCCTCGCGCCGGGATTCAAAATAGGTGCCCAGTCTGGGGAGCCCCGGCACCTTCGCCGGAGACCGGCCCGAAGCGCACTGAGCATGTGCAGGAGGCTCCGACTCGCTTGGCCCGGGGCTTTCCCGGGCCCAGGACCACGGCGGAGGCGTAAGCATCTCGGGTGCTGGCAGCATCCGTAGCCGAAGAAGGAGGAGAGTAGGGAAAGGATGTGGTCAGGACCATGGACAGGTCTCTCGCTTGAAGACTGGGCTCGGGGATTCCCACCCATTGACTCCTTGTTTAGGTAATCTGAAGGTCTGTTTTGGTTTTGCTTTGCTTTGCCTGAATCAGCCAAGTACTCGCCTCAGATCTCTGTTCTGGGGTGAAGAGACAGCTAGTTGGCAAAGAGCAAACAGGAGAAAGGCATCCTAAGGACAGCAGCTTCCGTTGCGCTCCCCCTATCTCTGTTTCTCACTCTCTCTCTCTCTCTCTATCTCTCACTGTCTCTGTCTCTCTGTCACGCACACACACACGCACACATTTCTGATAAAGCTTGCCACTACCCTGAGCTTGGTTTCCACTTTGGAAATAGGAGTTGATATTTATCTCCACATTATAAACACTCCTTGAGGCCATACAAAAGTAGGGATCAGACAGTTTTGATAAAGGGCCTGAAAAGCATGTCACATGCAGCTTTTTAAAAAATCTACAAACCTGTGGGTGTTATGAACAGTTACAGGCCAATCTAGAACACAGCAACACTTAGCCCCTTCATTTTTTACCTAAAGTACTTGAACCACTCAACCATTTACCCAATTTGCAACTTCATTTGGTACTGAGAGTCTGCACAATCAACAACATTGAGGAATAGGGACTTAACTGATTCTGAAATGAAGAGAAAATGATAACTCCTAGCGCAAAATAGCTATATTGGGGACTGACACAAAGAAGAAAAGATTTTGCACTTATGTAAGTGAGGTTGGACTGTAAATCTAGAGCAGAACTGTCTTTCATTGCTTTTATATAATCCCTCCCTCAGTCACAGCTTATGTTCAATTAGACATTCATTCTTTACCATTTTCATTAATTCAGTGAATATTTAGTGAACCAGGAACTGTATGCTAAAAGCAGGCTACAAGCAAGAGTTGTTATTTAAGGAACAAATTGTACCCAGAAAATATTTAAACGTCCATATTTCAGGAAAGCTGTGTGTGTGTGTGTGTGTGAGAGAGAGAGAGAGAGAGAGAGAGAGAGAGATTATCTATGAAATATAGGTAAAATATGTATAGTGCCAAAGATATTTTCGCCAGGTAACCTCCCTTAAAAATGTCTTGAACTCTAAAGCATGTGTTTGAACTTGAAACTGACAGTTCTGAGTTTATGGTTTCTGACTAGCTCTGAGTAATCCAATTGTTCAACCTTTTTAAGAATTTCATATGGAAAGTCAGAAAGACCTAATTATTATTATTTCATCACCAACACACAAGTTGCTATATATATAACCAAGTTGTGTGAGCTTCCATGCCCAGGTTAATATCACCATAGGTTGCTCAGGAAATTAATTTGTATATGTGTGGTGCGTTTGAGCTTTAAACTTGTTAAATTCAGGAATTTAGGCCAAGGCTATTCAGCACTGACGACATTTTCCCCCAGATTAGAATACAGAATTCCCTCTGCCAACATTACCTTTAAAACAAAACAAAACAAAACAAAACAAAAAACTGTGCTCTCCAAATTTCTAAGTGGAAATTTTCTATGAAACCAGTGATGGACAATATCATATGGCTTACCTTCACTTTCCAACATTCATATAGCTGCTAAGTTTGTTTATCTGCCATTTGGAATTGAGATTTATCTTCTTATACATATAATCCTATTTCTGAAGTATGCTATGGGTTTGGTACTTTTAATTTGATACTTACAATTACATTACAATTTAAATGTTTTACATTTTGGGGTACCTGGCTGACTCAGTCGGTAGGGTATATGACTCTTGGTCATGTTGGATGGAGAGTTTACATACAAAATAAATAAAATCTTTACAAAAAATACATAAATGTTTTTTATTTTACTGATTACCTACTGACATTATTTTTTCTAATTTAGACCTGGTACCTCTAAATTATTTAGTCTATATACCTTTATGCACTAGGGGATATTCAAGAACTGCTTCCTTTTAAATTCTTCATTCTTCTGAAACAGGACCATTTTCCTACACCATACACAAAAATAAACTCAAAATGGATGAAAGACCTAACTGTGAGGCAGAAAACCATCACACCCTGGAGGAGAAAACAGGCAACAACCTCTTTGACCTCAACCACAGCAATTTCTTGCTCGACACATCTCCAAAGGCAGGGGAATTAAACGCAAAAATGAACTATTGGGACTTCATCAAGATAAAAAGCTTCTGCACCGCAAAGGAAACAATCAACAAAACTAAAATCCAACTGATGGAATGGGAGAAGATATTTGCAAGTGACATATCAGATAAAGGGTTAGTATCCAAAATCTATAAAAAACTTAGCAAACTCAATACCCAAAAAACAAATAATCCAGTGAAGAAATGGGCAGAAGACATGAACAGACACTTTTCCAACGAAGACTTCAAGATGGCCAACAGACACATGAAAAGATGCTCAACATCACTCATCATCAGGGAAATACAAATCAAAACCACATTGAGATACCACCTCATACCAGTCAGAGTGGCTAAAATGAACAACTCAGGAAACAACAGATGCTGGTGAGGATGTGGAGAAATGAGAACCCTCTTGCACTGTTGGTGGAAATGCAAACTGGTGCAGCTGCTCTGTGGAGGTTCCTCAAAAAATTAAAAATAGAACTACCCTACAACCCAGCAATAGTGCTACTAGGAATTTACCCAAAGAATACAGGAGTGCTGATTCAGAGGGGCACATGTACCCCAAGGTTTATAGCAGCACTTTCAACAATGGCCAAATTATGGAAAGAGCCCAAATGTCCATCGACTGATGAATGGATAAAGAAGACATGAAAAGATTCCATTTACAATGCAATACTACTTGGCAATGGGAAAGAATGAAATCCTGCCATTTGCAGCAATGTGGTTAGAACTGGAGAGTATTATGCTAAGTGAAATAAGTCAGTCAGAGAAAGATATATCATATGTTTTCACTCATATGTGGATCTTAAGGAACTTAACAGAAGACCATGGGGGAAGGGAAGGGGAAAAAATAGTTTCAAACAGAGAGGGAGGGAGGCAAACTATAAGAGACTCTTAAATACAGAGAACAAACTGCGGGTTGATGTGGGGGACAGGGGAGAGAGAGAAAAATGGGTGATGGGCATTGAGGAGAACACTTGTTGCAATGAGCACTGGGTGTTGTATGTAAGCAAAGAATCACGGAATCTACCCCCAAAACCAAGAGCACGCTGTATATATACTGTATGTTAGCTAACATGACAATAAACTATATATATAAAAAAGTAAATTCTTCATTCTTCTTTATTAATAAGTTTATTTGCAAAATAGTTTCCAAACATATAGTTCAAGCAATTACCCAATTTTCCCCACCATGTGTTGTGCGGACAGGGGTTGAGATGGGAAAATTAAAATAGAAGAAGTCAATGTAATTCCCTTACTTGTGATTCAGAAATGGAAATGTGTTCTGCGTATTTTAAGGTTCAGCTTAAAATTTCACAGAAATATTATTTAAAATTATAGTTGACTTCCAGGAATGCAACAAAGCTTAAATATCAGGTGGTGTGGCTAAACGTTAGTAAAGTGAATCATGTGGAAAAGTCAACTCAAAGGGAAAGTGAAAAGTTACTTCGCCTACATTAGTTAAGTAGCATTCATGTGCCCACCAAAATAACCTACCACCATTGGGGCACTTGGGTGGCTCAGTCAGTTAAGCATCCGACTTTTGCTCAGGTGATGGTCTCATGGTTCATGGGTTCAAACCCCACATCAGGCTCTGTGCTGATAGCTCAGAGCCTAGAGCCTGCTTTGGATTCTGTGTGTGTCTCTCTCTCTTCCCCTCCCCCACTCGCTCTCTGTCTCTCAAAAATAAACAAACACTAACACAAAAAAATAACCTATCACCATTAATAGCAACAATATCTTAATGGAAAAGCATATTCTAATTTATAAAAGTTCCTGGTTCATTCTTAAGAAACAAATGATTTTTTAATTTTTTAAGGATTTTTTAAAGTTTATTTTTGAGAGAGAGAAAGCACAAGCTGAGGAGGGACAGAGAGAGAGAGAGGGAGTGAGAGAATCCCAAGCAGGCTCCATGCTGTCAGCACAGCACAGGCCTAGGCAGGGCTAGAACCCAGGAACCATGAGCTCATGATCTGAGCTGAAATCAAGAGTTAGACGCTTAAGCAACTGAGCCACCCAGGCACCCCATGAAACAAATTTTTTTTTTAATTTATTTATTTAGAGAGAGAAAGAGACAGAACCAGCGCTGGGGGTGGGGGGAGGGTGAAGGGGGGGTCAGAGGAACTGAAGCAGGCTCTGTGCTGAAAACAGAGAGCCTGACATGGGGCTTGAACTCATGAACTGTGAGATCATGACCTGAGATGAAGTCAGATGCTTAACCCCAAGAAACAAACGATTTTTAAAGTTGGAACCTTCCTTTATCTTTTTTTTTAAATTTTTTTTTAACGTTTTATTTATTTTTGAGACAGAGAGAGACAGAGCATGAGCAGGGGAAGGTCAGAGAGAGAGGGAGACACAGAATCTGAAACAGGCTCCAGGCTCTGAGCTGTCAGCACAGAGCCCAACACGGGGCTCAAACTCACGGACCGTGAGATCATGACCTGAGCCAAAGTCGGCCACTCAACCGACTGAGCCACCCAGGCACCCCTCCTTTATCTTTTTTATTTTTTATTTTTTTGGGTCATGAAACAAGAAAGAAATTTATTTCCATGAGGCTAACACCTGGAGGACGCAGACTAGTGTCTCAGAGCCTCTCCAAAGTGCTGACAATCCTTCCAGATTTAAGTCAGGAGAATGTGGGACAGAGGTCAGCAGATACATGCAGGTGGTCCGTGAAGGTCAGGTTGTCATGGTCATGCAGTCAGTCACGGGGGTCTTGCTGGCTCAGGGCAATCCTTGATGCTTGAGGGGGTAGTTTCGCCTCCCATAGGGGATACTGCGCCTGCAGAGCTCCTGCTTCGGTTCAGAGAGAAGTGATGTGAAATGTTGGGGTCTGGGAGCCAATGGTCAAGAAAGAATTCTCGAGACATCTTCTGTGCAAAAAAGTGGTTTTATCAAAGCACGGGGACAGGACCCATGGGCAGAAAGCTTAAGCTATTCAATAGAAAAAGACTAAAGTCCAGGTGCCTGGGGGCTCAGTCAGTTAAGCATCCAAATTCAGGTCATGATCCCGCCCTTCGTGGGTTTGAGCCCCACGTTGGGCTCTGTGCTGACAGCTCGGAGCCTGGAGCCTGCTTCAGATTCTGCATCTCTTTCTCTCTCTCTGTCCCTCCTCTGCTTGCACTCTGTCTCTCTGTCTCCCAAAAATAAATAAATATTTAAAAAATGTAAAAAGACTAAAGTCACTAAAAGAATGAAAAAACAATTCTTTCTAGCAATATATAGTTGCATATATAAAAATGGAGACTTTAACCAGAGAACTCCCCTCAAAATCAACAACATAAGTAAAAAATATAAATATAAATATAAATATAAATAAGTAAATAAATAAATAAATAAATAAATAAATAGACTTAACAAGTACCTATACAAAAAAATTACATTTTGGAAAATTTAGTAGGTGTTAAGTTATGTTACCCAGGGATTTTGAATCTTTGAGCAAGGAGACATTTTTAAACTTTAAGCTTTGTTAGCAGTTGCAATTATCCAAAATGTAGCTGGATATAAGGATCTAGTGAGAAATCTAGTTAACACCATTAATACTGAATTTCTTTCATGAACCATAATGTCATGGAAACAGTTATAATATTAGTTATTTGTTCTGGTAACTTTGCCAATGAGAGAAACTCAACTTGAAATAGCTTAAGGAAAATGGAAAGTTAATTATAAAGACAGAAGTATACAAATAAAGCTGGGCCTCAGTATCTGCTGGATGTGGGAGCCTGAATGCTATCACTATACTTTCTGCCCGTTTTCTCTACCTCTTTCTGCATGTTAGCTTCATTTTCCTTGCTCACCACAGGATAACTTTATCCCTATGGTGGGAAACATGACCCCTGAGAAATTCCAAGCTCTATGACTCACAGATTCTGCCAATGTTCTGGGCCCCAAGTCCATATATTCCAAAAAAAGGTGGGGTGTCATTGGCTCTACTTAAATAAAGGATCCTGTCCCAGACCAATCAGGAGGCCAGGTACTGAAATTGACCAGCTTGGGTCAGGTGCATACCTCTGACATAAAAACCTCTGCGGCCATAATGACAGGGCCATAGAAGAATAACAGCAGCCCCCATGAGACCCACATGGATGAAGGGGAGGAGAGGGAGACAGTTCCCATAGGGGATTTTCATACTGAGAAATCGTAAGTAATGGCTACAAGGACACTCTACCTTGCCACATTTCCCTGAGGTTCTCTTAGAGCAGAGCTATTTGGAAGAATTGTCTGTGACAATGAACTCTTTCTATATTT
Source organism: Neofelis nebulosa (assembly GCF_028018385.1). Classification (NCBI taxonomy): domain Eukaryota; kingdom Metazoa; phylum Chordata; class Mammalia; order Carnivora; family Felidae; genus Neofelis; species Neofelis nebulosa. The sequence continues at coordinate 39,574,643 of NC_080796.1, forward strand.
GTGCTGTGCTGGGCACTATGGTGCCCAGCCACATGCGGTTAGCGCCTCCCATATTGGACAGCACAACCTCAGCACTACAGAAATGACACGATGCTGTTCAGGTAGGGACTGCCAAGTAAGATTATCTAACGGGTACTTGGTGGGATAAACTGTAATGTCTCTGATCAGAGGAGAACAGTAATTTCCTGTGTGTGGATACTCTACCTTATCACCCAGTATGGTAAGAAATGTATCCATCAGGCTGTGGGGAAGTAATTAAAGATTGAGATGGGAAGAAAAAGATTAAAAAATAAACAGAAATCAAAATAATTATTTTTACTCTTTCATTGCCTCCGGCAATTATTTTCTTCAAGATTTGCTCCCTACCCCATTATAGGCAGCACAGTAACAACTAAGAGAAAAACTAAACATGCATTCTAGAATTTATTTTATTCACTTCGATCAAATGGTAGTTTTCCCTCTTGCCACCTCAAGTTTTCAAGATACCGGAAGCTCTATCAGAGAAAAAAAAGAAGAGAGCAATTCACACAGACACGAATTATTACCTTATATTTTCCTTCCATTATATCTTCTAAGACTTTCCTGCAGACTGAAGGGCCACCTACATTTCTCTTCCTTTTCCTCTCTAAATATAATGTGCTCTTGTATAATCTCTGCTATAATTTCCCATTGATCAATGAAGTTATTGCTATTGGCTAAATGCATGGAGCAAGTACCCTCTGGTTTGTTGAGAAACCACCACTCAGTATGATACGAGCCTGTCAGCATGGGGGACTGATCAGAACTTCCGGTCATAGAGACTAACCTAACACAAAATGTCCAACAAACACATGCTTAGTAGGATACAAACTACCTTAGCTAAACTTTATTCCCAATGAAGAAATATATTATTTTGTTCTAAGTAGGAGTACTCGATAATATTTAAAAGCTTTTTTTCACAGCTGGATGTTCCCATAATGACAAGTGACCGTTATGTAACAATTTTCACTCAAAGGTCAGAAAGTATGCCACAAACCTTTTAAATGCCATAAATACGTCACACACCAGTAAATACAGCCACCCCTCATGTAGAAGGCAGGAGGCGACATATAGAGGGCCTCAAGAACCTACAAATGTCAGAAGGAAATTGAATACTAAAGAAAATTAGTAATCTGAGTTAGATGAGAAAATCATCTTCTGCTGGAAAAGGTCATTTAAATCTCCTCAGCTTATATAACTTTAAATGTGTGGACCTGATACAGAGAAGGTCACTAAGTGCTTTTCTTGCTTAAATTCATCAAATACAAGAATGCCAACTACAATTCTTTGTATGAAAGTAGATACTCAATTAATTTTTGATGAGTGAGTAAATAAATGATAACAGGCTTAGGTGTCATGGGTCCTCTTATTAGTCATTTTTAAACTTTAATGTGTATATTGCATAATAATCTGATAAAATAGCCATTGATGATTGTGATAAAGAGAAATTTAAAAGAACTCTGAAAAACCTGAAGATCCCTTTATCTATCATAGTGTTTCTTTCTACTTATCATCTTCCCAATTACTTTTTCCCCAATATAGACTTTCTCTTTGCTTACCGTTATGAATGAAAGAGGAAATTTCCACAGGGCTTAACATGGTATAACATGCCATGTTCTGACATTAAAAAAAAGTTTGCAGGTATTTTTTTATTTTAAGGTGGAATGATTTATTAAAGGAATTATGGGACATCTTTTGAGGATTCAAATTGATGGGCCACAACAATCAATCATAGGACAATGATTTGTAAGAGTACAATTTGAGTTTTACATGATATGCTAAGGTTTGAAAGTGAATCATGACCACAATTTGTTTCAATCACTACCATAAAGTTTTCATTTCATAAAGATGCTCACTAAATTTAAAAAACACCACAAAATCTGATTTAAAAGACACTTGCTTAGTGACTCCCTAAGTAACAAATTTCTCTCTCCTAAAACAATATGCACAAATATTTTAACGTTCAATAGAAAAGGTTATGTAAAAATAATAGATATAGCTGTTAGGGTACTTGCTACTTCTATCACTTTTTGTCTACTGCATTTTATTGTTTTAATTTACATGGGGAAAAGATGTACTTTTTTCAGATGCTAACCCTCATCCATCTTTTTTCTCCTCCACTCAGACTCCTCCCCCAACCAAAATACACTTGGTTGAGTTTAGGTGTCATGGGTCCTCTTATATTACCAATATATTATATATATATATATATAATATATATATCTTATATTACTAAATATTCATCCCATTTAACTCCAGAGGTAGAACTTGTACCTAAGGTAAAATCAGAAAACTCTAAAGAAATTTAATGTCTGCCTAGGAAGAGGTAAGGCTCCTAGTGTTGATACCCCAAAATAATTCCCTTGCTATTTCAATACACTAGCTATCTATGTTATTCAACCTAGTCCTTCATTAAGAAATATGAATAGAGGGGCACCTGGGTGGCTCAGTCAGTTAAGCATGTGACTTCAGCTCAGATCATGATCTCATGGTTCATGGGTTTGAGCCTCACATAAGGCTCTGTGCTGACAGCTCAGAGTCTGGAGCCTGCTTCGGATTCTGTCTGTCTGTCTCTCTCTCTCCCCCTCCCCCACTCATGCTCTGTCTCTCTCTCTCTGTCTCTTTCAAAAATTAAAAAAATAAATAAACATTAAAAAATATGAATAGAGAGGCAAGGACCTCTAGACTTTGAAAAGAGCCTAAGTGAACAACTGCATAAATGATCCCAAGGGAAACTCAGAGAGTTTCAGAAAGATATTACAAGCTGTTAAGTAAAGGCTGCTATTGAAAGAATAGAGAAAAATCCCAAGAACAAGGAAGACTTACTGAAATTTTAAAATATGATTGTTGAAACAAAACGTTCATTAAAAGGGATGAAAATGGCATCAGGACTTTGGAAAACAGTTTGGCAGTTTCATAAAAAGTTAAACACACACCTACCATATGATCTAGTCATTCGTCTCCTAGATACTTGTCCAAGAGAAAGGAAAGCATATGTCCATGCAGAGACTTGTACATAAGTATTTATAGCATCTTTATTTGCCAAAACTGAAACAACCAAAAAGTTCATCAAGAGGTGAATGGATAGATAAGCCGTGGCATAACCATACAATGGAATAATACTTAGCAATTAAAAAGAAATGAACTATGAATATACACAGCATCATGGGTGAATCTAAAATAATTATGCTAAGTGAAAAAGCCAGAGATAAAAAAAGAATACATACTGTACAGTCCCATTTATATAAGTCTAAAATATGCGAATGACATAATATATAGTGACATAAATCAAATGAGTGGTTGCCTGGGGGAAAGGAGAAAGAAGGTCTAGGGAGGACAGGAGGGAGAGATTACAAAGGGGCAGAAGGAAGCCTTTGGTGGTGATGGATATGTCCTTTATCCTGATGGTTTCATGGGTATAAACATATGTCAAAACTTACCAAATCATATGGGGCACCTGGGTGGCTCAGTTGGTTAAGCGTCTAACTCTTGGCTGAGGCTCAGGTCATGCTCTCACAGTTTGTGGGTTTGAGCTCCAAGTCAGGCTCCCACTGTCAGCTCGACGTCTGCTTAGGATTCTTGCTCTATCCCCCTCTCTCTCTGCCCCTGCCCCACTCATGTTCTCTCTCTCTCTCTCTCTCTCTCTCTCTCTCTCTCTCTCTCTTTCTCAATAAATAAATAAACTTAAAAAAAAAGGACTTACCGAATCATACACTTTAAATATATGCAATTTATAGTTTGTTAAATACGCTTCATCAAAGCTATTGGAACAAAGAAAACAACAGAATATGAAGAAAACAAAACAAGATCTAGAAGAGAAAAAAAGAAAATTAATGGAAAATATGAGAAAAAATTATAATTCATTGATCAGGGGTGACTGGGTGGCTCAGCCAGGTGAGCATCCAACCCTTGATTTCAGCTCAGGTTATGATCCCAGGGTCATGGGACAAAGCCCCGCAGTGGACTCTGCACTGAGTGTGGAGCCTGTTTAAGATTCTGTCTCTCTCTCTCTGCTCCTCTCCCCCATGCTCTCTCCCTCTCTCTCTCTCTCTTTCCCTCTCCAAATTAAAAAAATAATAATAATTCATAGATCAACTCTGGAAGTCCAGCATTTAGCTGATAAGAATTCAGAGTGAAAGAAAAGAGAATATGAAGCACAGATAAAGAAACAATGGAAAGGTATTTCTCAGATCTAAAGAAAGCTTCTGGACTTTAGATGGAAAGAGCCCTCCAAAAGCTAAATAAGCTCTTGAATGAATAAAAACTCATATCTAGATACATCCCACTGCATTTCAGAAGAGGAAGGATAATGAAGATTCTTAAAGCTTCCAGAGATGGAAAAAAGGTAAATCAAAACAAAAAGTCAACTCCCCCAAAATGAGATTCAGGCATCAGAAATCCCAACAACAAAGTGAGTGTTAGGGAAGGACGGAGCAATGCCTATAGATTACTGGGGGAAAAATGATTATGAAACTTGAATTCTTTGCAAATCAAACTCAATCAAGAATGAGGGCAGCAGCACCTGGGTGGCTCAGTCAGTTGAGCATCTGACTCAATTTCAGCTCAGGTCACGATCCCAGATCATGGGACTGAGCCCTGCATTGGTCTCTGCACTGAGTATGGAGCCTGCTTAAGATCCACTCCTCTCTTTCCCTCCCTCTCTCTCTCTCTCTCTGTCCCTCCCCTACTTGCGCTCACCTCTCTCTCTCTCAAAAAAAAAAAAAATGAGGACAAAATTAAGTCATTTAAGGAATGCATGAATTCAAAAAATCTACTGTCATACACATTTAATTAAAAAATTTTTTTAACTTGATGATATAGCCTAATAAAATGAGAACAGATTCCAAGGAAGTGGAAGCTAAGGATCCAAGAAACAATGACACTAACCTATGAATGCAATGAAAAGAAATCATAGGATGACACTTGGACAGCAAGCCTAGAAAGTAACACATTCAAATTAGAAAACAAAGTCTAAAGAAGATGTTCAGGAAGAAAATTCTTTCCATTCAACAATAAATATACTACAAAGCTGGAAGATCTTATTATTATCATGAAAAGGGCATATATTTCTTCTCTCATTGGAAAAAAAAGGCAATTAGATATTGTAGGGGGGAATCCATATGGTCTACACATGAAGCAAATTAAATATGGCATGATTTTGAGTAGTTCTTTCGGACAAGAAAATCCATTTTATCTAGACATTTGGAATATTCTCTTTCGGTGAGCACTGATTTAGCAAAATAGTATTACATTTTCCAATTTAGAATTCTAATCATAAAATTTGGGTCACAGTAAATAATATTTATTTAATCATAATATTATAAATATGTGTTCTAAAATGTTAAATAAAGTACAAAATCCTTAGTGTACAGAACAGAATGTAAATATTATCAATCTTGACATCATCAAAGGAAGAATATAGCCATCAGTGAGGCTAAAAAACTGAAACAAAGGAATGAGAGATGAAAGTTTAGGGATGGTAATTTCTCTCCTCTTACATAATGGAGAATTTGAAGTTACTTTTTAAAACTGATGGAAGATAAGGAGAAGTTTTATATATTTTTAATTGATGTAAATGAATAATAGAATGTATATATATCATATTGCTCATATATATATATATCATATTGTCCATATGTAATATATCATGTTTGCATATATTATACCTCATTTTATGTATATGGCATAGCATTGAATATATATTTAGGAGGAGAGGGAAAGGGAGAAGTGGTGAGAAATCCCTCTGCTTTCATAACCTGGAATCAACAGGTGTTGTCTAAACTTAGAAATCAAAACACAGAATTATAAGTATATTCTGTAGGATTATGGTGATAATTGCAAGACCAATTACATAAACATATAAAACCAAAAACATAATCATATAAAAGAAGCTCTTGGGAATATGCTAGGTACATGGGGAGTTCAAATTGGGAAATATGTATTTTTATTTTGTTTTATGCCATTCTACACATGAGTATGTTTTACTTTTATTAAAAACAAAAACATAAGTTAAGTGAGTCCCACTTCTGCTGCCTTCAGGAGGATAAGATCTATACTTACAATGTGTTTGACCATCTAGTTCCGAATGACCTTTTCAATCTTGTCTCCCAGAATTCATGCATCTGACCACCTCACTTTTTTCCTGAAAGCACACTGCTCTTCTGTTCCTTCATGCATGCCTTTTGCACATGACTACCTTTCTGTCTTAAAATGGAAGATAGGAATCTGCTTTGCTGGGGAAAGTTCTACTCAGCATTTATGAATAAGATCAGCAAGAAATCATAAAAAGAAGAAGGAGGAGGAGGAGGAGAAATTTGACTACATAAAAATTTAAAAGCTCTGTATGGAAGAAAGACACTGTAAACAAAGTTTGATGACAAATACAAATTGGGAAAAGAAAGATTTGCAGCATATATGACAATGGGTACAGCATGGACGTAGCCAAATGCCTATGAGCAACTGACTCCACCACTTACCAGCTGCAAGATCTTGAGCAAGTTATTTAACTTTCATGTGTCACACAGTTTCTTTATCTGTAAAATGAGAATAATAATAGTACCAAATTTATAGGATTTTTGAGGAATAAATTAATTAGTACATGTAAAGCATTTAGAACAGCACCTGACATATATTAAGTGGCATATAAGTTTGAGATTTTAGTATACTGTTGAAGATTTTTTTTTTTTTTTAAAGAGCAGGTTTCTTTTTTTTTTTTTTTTTTCAACGTTTATTTATTTATTTTGGGACAGAGAGAGACAGAGCATGAACGGGGGAGGGACAGAGAGAGAGGGAGACACAGAATCGGAAACAGGCTCCAGGCTCCGAGCCATCAGCCCAGAGCCTGACGCGGGGCTCGAACTCACGGACCGCGAGATCGTGACCTGGCTGAAGTCGGACGCTTAACCGACTGCGCCACCCAGGCGCCCCTACTGTTGAAGATTTTAAAGAGCACTTAAAATAAGAAAACAGTATCTTAGCACCTATTAGGAAAGTGGTTGTATAGATAAGAAGGGTCAAAAGAAGAAATACTAATGGGCATTAAGTATATGAATTTGCTCAAGCTTGCCATTTATAAAAGCAATGGAAATTAAAACAAGCGAGATGTCTTTTAAATATCAGATTGGCAAAGACATAAATGATTGATAGTGCTGAGTTTAGGTAAGGGTATGGACAACTGGGCATGATCTCAAATGTGGGGATGGGAGAGAAATAAATTGATAGAACATTTCCAGAGAACAATGTGGCAATATTCATCAAAATTAAAGCTAAGAAGTATATTTTTGACCCAGTCATTCTAATTTTATGAATTTCTGCTAAATAAATAAGTTGATAAGACTATCTTGTTTGTTTGTTTGTTTGTTTGTTTGTTTGGAACAGGAAACAATTAGAAACAATCTAAATGTCCATCAATAGGAGTCAGTTAAATAAATTAGGATTCATCCCTGTAATAGAATACTATCCATTTATCAAAAATGGATGGAGTGGAGCCACATTGATTGACATACACAATAGTCACAGTGTATCAGGTATATCAGAGAATTGCCTATTCTCTGGTAGGCAATTTATCTGCAACATTTCATTTACTTCTCATCACAACTCTGTAAGTTATATCATGTTATTAGATCAGTATTATAAAGAAGGAAACAAATTCAAAGCCCTTCGGTGACTTATCAAGGTCACAACTCAAACCTAGGCCCACTGACTCTGAAACCCATGTTCTTAATGTCAATGCCATGATGCAAATAGATTATAAGGCAGTTCATACTCTGTAAGCCGATTTGTTATATATAATAAATATGTAATGTGGTTTTATGTGTCAACTTGACTGGGCCATGGGGTGCCAGATATTTGGTCAAACATTATTGTGGGTGTGTCTATGGGGGTTTTTCTGGATGAGATTAATATTTGAATTGGTAGACTAAGTAAATCCTTATCCAAGCAGCTGAAGAACTGAATAGAACAAAAAGGCTGAGTAAGAGGGAACTCTTCTTGCCTTACAGCCTTGAGCTGGGACATCTGTCTTTTCTGGCCTTTGAAGGTAAACTGAAACATCGGCTCCCCTTGGGTCTCCAGCTTGCCAGATTTTGGATTAGAACTTACACCATCAGCTCTCCTGGGTCTCCAGAGAGCCAACTGCAAGACATAAAAAACAGCCATAATCTGGGGATTTATAACCATGTGAGCCAACTCCTTATAATCCCTCACTCTCTCCCCATCCATATAAAGAGAATATATATATATATATATATATATATATATATATATACATATGCATATATACATATATATACACACACACATATATATACACACATATATATACACACATGCATATACATATAAAGAGGATATATCTCCCTGGAGAACCCCAATACATATGTAATAACACATTTTTAAGGCACAGGAGTATTGGATGGATATACACCAAACTGTTAACAGCTGTTTCCTCTGGAGGGCCAGAGCATGGAATAGGCTCTCACTTTATATTTTATCATTCTTTGGTCTTTGAATTTTTCACAAATAACAAGAATAGCATTTAAGGTTAAAAGTATATAATTATATTCTGAAAATACAACTTCAAATGGCTGCTTCCCCTCTCTGTGATTCCTTCCAACCCTCTCTCCCTGAATCAGAGGTAAGAACTCCCCTGACATTTTGCCTTTACATATATTAGAAAATTTAGAGTATCTCTTTGTCATTGAATAGGGCCTAGACTGAGTCCTAAATACTTACCCTGTTTCATTCATCTTCCTGGTCCCCTTTCACTGAGAAAGCTAAAATGGGGAATTCCTCAAATAGATTTGGTTTGAGCTGGACATGGTAAGCTAACCTGAAGGAGGAGGTATGCATTCAACCCTCTTTGCCTGTGTTCCCCTTCTCTTTGTTTTCCTGAAAGGATTTTACTGGTCTCTGTTAGGGACTATTCCCTTTTGATTTAGCCTCCTTTATGTCTGAGGCTTAGTTATATAATCACAGCTGAAGTTCTTTTTTCTCCCAAATTTCCTATGGAGAGCTTTTCTTTTGATGCTGGTCATTGGGAAGTCACTTAATGTTCTGAGCTATGCCTCTGCAGAATGGGAGAACCTAGATCCAGGGGACAATTTTAAAGAAAAGTTTGCACAATAATAGGAAGAATTCACAGCCCAAAGGAAACACATGAGTATAAACACTTCCAATTGTCCAAATTGGGGGCAAAAGTTGGATTTATACACTTCTCCTCTCTCTCCTTACTGTCATGGGAAGATTTGAGAAATATCCCAGTCTTGTATTCTGAACTCCCTCGCTCTGACTATATACCATATAATGACTATCGTTTTCCTTTGTGCATCTTAAATAAGAATATATACTTGTGTAGTTGTTTGTGCAGAATATAAAAGTACTAACTGTAAAACTTTGTTTTGTAGTTAAAATGGCCAACACCTGAACTAAGCTACCTGATCTATGTTCTTGGATTATCCAAAGCAATAAACTAGAGAGGAGACAGGATAAGAACTCTGTCCAGAATACTATACTATTTGTGCTGCACTTGTACAGACCTGAGAGTGAGTGCCTCCTTAAATTTTGCACCTTGGACATTTTGCTTACCTCATTCTTAGTCCTGACCCAGGATCCTGCCATCTCCAGCTTCCCCAGGTCACAGCAGTAGGAGAGGATCCCAGGTGAGATATATTTTTCCCACTCCCAGTGCCACCCACAGTGGTTCCTTATCAGTAAAAATGTAATGAGAAGTCCTCAATAAAGTCTTCCAGTAAATGAAAGAAAACAGAATAGAGAAGACCTGTGTCAGAAGGAGCACAAGCAGAAAGGACTCGAGTTTTCATTGAGGGTAAGTTTAATTTTCACATAAGGGCACCTACTAAAATTCCTAATGTGATTTTAGGTTGCAATTTTAGATGTTTATTATCTATCACAAAGAAAGCAATAATCCCATTCTCCTTTGCCCTAGTAAGAAATATCTGGAGTGAATTCAGCAGCAAGATATTTCTAATTATATTCTATGAGAAAAGGTTAAAAAACTGATAATGTTTAGTCTGAAAAAGAAATGACTCAGGGACTCCATGGTAATTGTTTTCAAATATTTGAATGGTTGCCAGATGAAAAGGGATCAGGCTTATTCTGTATAGGTCACAAGAGTTAGAGCCAAAACCAGTGCATGACAGCTGCACAGGAACAGATCTTGGCTTGTTATAGGCCTTGGTGCCCAGATTATTATTGTTACAAATAATCCCTCTTGGTTTAGTGTGCAAGATAATTGGATTTCTTACCACAGTAAACCAGATTGTAATCATACCTTTCATGTAAGCTCTATTGGAACAGAATTATGCTAACGGGCCCAGTCCACAAAAACATTAGATGGATGGCTGATTTGGGAACCTGCCATTCTTCCTTTCTTCCATGCTTTTCCCCTCAGACTCACTTGGCTTTTTTTTTCTTTTCACCCTGTGTTGGTGGAGGCCCTTGGGATAGTTGGAAATGGTGAAGTTTTCCCAGGTGGGTTTTCTTCTTGCTACAAGACTTTTCCCGAAACCTATTCCATATTCTCTCCATCCCTTCTTCTCCCACAGTCCAGATCCCCAGAAGCTTTCACTTTATCCCAGATACGTGCTTTTAAAACCCTAAGGACCATCTGCTGGTTTTGTCACATGGACCAGACCTTAGACCTTGCACTACCCCTCCTCTTCCTCTCTCACTTTCCCTGTCTTTCTCTCCCTCTCTTCTCCCTTCTCTTCTTTTATATTCTTGTTTTAATCCCCAAAGATTCACCTCTAGTCTCCCTAAGATCAAGAAGATAGAATGGTGGGGTGCCTGGGTGGCTCAGTTGGTTAAACGTCCAACTCTTGGTTTCAACTCAGGTCATGAAATCACAACTTGTGGGTTCAGACCTAGCATCAGGCTCTGCGCTGATGGACGGAGTCTGCTTCAAATTCTCTGTCTCCTTCTTTCTCTGCCCCTTACCTGTTCTCTGTCTCTCTGAAAAATAAATAAACATTAAAAAAAACAAAGAAGCTAGAATGGAGAACAATTGATACTCATATACAGACTTTCCATCTCTGAGACTCTACGATTTTAAGACATGCTTGGGGTGGAAAGGAACATGGTGTGCTTGAAGGATGGTGATATTTGCAAGATACAGGAGTTGAATTAGGGAATAGTAAGAATTATATTAGAAGATCCTGAACCCCAGACTGAGGATTTGAGACTCCTCTGAAATCTTGCAGGGCCTTTAGTAAGAAAGTGGTATGTTCAAAGTGATGTTCTAGTCAGAAAATTATAAGATGGAGTATAGGATTAGTTGAGGAAGGTTGGGAATAAAGGCAGAAACTCATTAGAAGATGCTCTGTCATCCCGGAATAAGATAATGGAAGTATGGACAGTGGTAGCAGATATGGGAATAAAAAGAAAGAGTTGGGTTCAAGAGGCATGTTAGAAGAATTTTGACAATACTTTATGTATTAGATGGTATTGTTTTATCTGTCCAAAAAATATATATCTCTTCTTCTTCTTTCTTTCTGTCTTTCTTTCTTTCTTTCTTTCCTTTTTTTTTTTTTTTTTTGTGATCCTGGAAATGCCTGAGGTGCAGCCATGAGAATCACCTCATAGACCTCCTACTGCAGGGAACACAACTGACTAAGGGTCCCAGCTGCTGTGTTTCATAATCCATCTCTGTGTTTGCACGGAGGCCACACTTCCCACACGCTGTTCTTGCCACCAATTGGGTATGACTGGAACACCAAGGTAGATCTGTTCCTGGGTGATGAGGAGACAAGGGACTCCTTTTTCAGCCAAGTTTGGCTCAAGAACTACCCGATAGCTTTGCTGAACTTGCTACAAACTGTAGAAACTCTCTCTCTCTCCTTCACTCGGGGTCAGACTGCATCATCTAAAGGCTTCCCTTTACATCCAGCTCCCTTACATACAGGCATCTCCCCAAATAAAATCCTTATGCATTTAATCCCATTTGGGCATCTGCTTCTTTCGAGGGCATGAACTAATATAACCGCCAATCCCAGAGTACAGCATCCCACAAGTCCCAATGGTTGGTCCAAGAAATAGGCCTATGACTCAAGCTGGACCAAAGGAATGCCTTCTTGAGACTGGCTGAACTTAAACTGGAGGCCAAACTCAGTTTTTCCTCGTGCACACTGAGCTGTAGGTGTGTGACATCAAGGCTTCTACTGGCTCTCAGCCTTGTGGAAAATACCCAGCAAGTTTAGTTACTGTCCAGAGAGAAAGCACATTCTTGCTGCACCAGTTTGCTGGCTCTAGTTCCAGAGGTTCCTAGACCTGGTCCACTTCTTGCAACTCTTTCTTTGATTCTGGGAACTACCTTTGGATCCCCCAGAAAATTCGCTTCTTTTTCCTTAAGCTAATTGGAAACTCCACTGCTTGCAACCAAACGAGTCCTAACTAACACATATAGTGACAAAACAGATTAAGTACAGGAAAAAGCAGAATTCGTTCTGAAGTTATAAACACAAGAGACCAGAAATAGGGGAATTAGAAACATTTTACGGAAGATGATTCAGGCATGACAGGATACCAAAATCAAAATGTTCTATAGATTACTGGGCTTAGTAAGATCAGAACCTTAGGGAAAGGTCTTAGGCAAGAGATGTAGATACTGCACGGACTTGCCAGGTGATAGTGGAATGTAAAAAAAGGTAATACATTGGGCTTTTGCACTGTAATGAGATGATCATTTGCTCTATTTTTATTTTGCATCCTTGTACATAACCTATATGGAAGTGTCACTAACATATATATCCTTCCTCATTAATGTAATTTGGTAATTAGTTCAAATTAACTGTTTTTTTTAAAATTTGTTATAACCAAGTTTAAATGAGGTTAAAACCGAAATAATGGTTAAACAACACAGAAGCTGGCTTGTACTATAAATATTTTGTGTGTGTGTGTGTGTGTGCGGGGTGCACAACCAAATTACAATTACTTTGAATTGTAATTACAATTAAAATTAAATTACAATTAAATGACAATTAAAATTACAATTAATAATTTCATATATCCAAAAGAATGTGAATGAAGAGCAGAAAAAAAAATCCTACTGATGTGTCATCACAATTGTTGAAAAAAATAAAAACTAGAAAAAAGAAGAAATTGAATGCTAAGTCATTCTACAGCTAAGTCAACATGGATTAACTTTTTAAAAATTTTCCTCCACAAATCCCTTTTCTGAGTCACTTGCCTCGTAAAATTTAAGTCCAATGTCACTGTTACAACAGTGATACATCTGAGGACACAGAGAATTTGAAAATATATGACTTCTCTTTAAGAGATAAGAAACCTCTTTCCCAGAAAATTGATTAGGCCAGTAGGTGATGAGGTGGTTGTGATAATTATGATATTCTGCCATGCCCTCATTGATCTGTGTTCTCAATTTGAATTTTTCACTAAGAACTTTTGGCAGCAACCTTGTAACTCTTGCCAAAAATTTACTCTGGTGGCCATCCAAACTAGTGAGTTAAGCAAAACATTCCACAATAAGGTGTTAAATAGCTGAACCTTTCTTTTATATACCTGCCTTAATAAATTCATGTGTTTCCTTGACTCCTGAAATAAAATCAGATTTTTTTTTTTTTTTTTGGTAACAAGCATAAAAAAGGCCTTCTCTACAGGTGTTTCTCAAAGTGTGGTCCTTAACATCACATGAGTACCATTTAGGATTTGTTAAATATACAAATTCGTATGCTCCATCTCATATCAAACAAATCAGAACTTTTGGAGTTAGGACCTGAAGACACACATCTTTAAAAAGCAGCCCCTCCAAGGTACTGGTCATGTAAAACAAAGCTTTACTCCACAAAGACTGGTCTGAAAGGAATATTTTCCCTTCTATAGATTATTTTAAGTTCAGTAATCTAACACATACTGAAGTGTTTCAAGTAAAAAAAGTATTGAAGAATACTTTCTTGGTATCTCAAGAAGAAACACCAGAGAAACAAATCTTTTAGGAAACAAATCTTCCTGCTTATGATACATCTCTTGTTTCTGAGAACAGTCCTCCCCACTATCTATAGTGAGACCCAGGGAGTCATGTTTAGTAGAGTCAAATATGGTATAGTCAAGTGTAGTCTACTTACTCTTTGCTTCTAATTGATTGAGCTAATTGATTGGGGTAATACCTAACTGAAATGGGCCAATCAATCCCAGTCAACCTCATTCTGTAATTTGAACTGAGAAAGCCAAAGAACATCACAGTTGGGACATCACCTTAAGGTCTAGCATGGAGTTCACTAACTTCCAACATCCAAAAACCCCAGAGCTGCCCTGTTCTCAGTCTTCACTTAGGCCTGAGATAAAGAAGATATTTCAACAGTGAAACAAGAACAGGATAAAAAGTAACAATTAGAGAATACAAAAAAAGATTTTTGAAACTAAAAATAATATACATTTAAAATTCAATGGGGCGCCTGGGTGGCTCAGTCGGTTAGGTGTCCGACTTCAGCTCAGGTCACGATCTCACGGTCCGTGAGTTCGAGCCCCACGTCGGGCTCTGGGCTGATGGCTCAGAGCCTGGAGCCTGCTTCCGATTCTGTGTCTCCCTCTCTCTCTGCCCCTCCCCCGTTCATGCGCTGTCTCTCTCTGTCTCAAAAATAAATAAACGTTACCAAAAAAATTAAAAAAAAAAATCAATATAACAGCTGAAAGATATAGTTGAAGACATCTCCCAGAAAGTTGAGGAAAATGACCAAGATATAGAAAATAGGATAAGAAGGGGTATCTGAGTGGCCAGGTTGGTTAAGCATCCAACTCTTGGTTTTGGCTCAGGTCATGATCTCACAGTTCGTGAGATGAAGCTCCATGCTTCAAGTATGGAGCCTGCTTGGGATTCTCTCTCTGCCCTTCTCTGTCACTCTCTCTCTCTCTCTCTCTCTCAATAAATAAAGAAATAAACTTAAAAAATAGAGAATAAGAAAAGAACATAAGGTGACACAGAAAGTCCAGGGTTGCAAAAAAAAAAAAAAAAATAGAAGAAATCATCAAAGAAAAAAATCTAGAAAATTTTCTGTATTTGAAGAACAAGATTTTTCAGATTGAAAGGCTACTCTGAGTGCCTGGTACAATTGAATGCCTTGTACACCAGAACACATCTCAGCAATTTTTAGAATTCCGGGAAGGCAAGAAGATCAGAAATCAGATGTATCACAAGGATAAATATAGAACAATCTGATTACATAATAGTAGCTCAATAAACTATAAACTAGAAGGCAATAAAGAAATGCCTTTAGGGGCGCCTGGGTGGCTCAGTCAGTTGAGCGGCTGACTTCAGCTCAGGTCATGATCTCACGGTCCGTGAGTTCGAGCTCCGCGTCGGGCTCTGTGCTGACAGCTCAGAGCCTGGAGCCTGTTTCAGATTCTGTGTCTCCCTCTCTCTGATCCTCCCCTGTTCATGCTCTGTCTCTTCCTGTCTCAAAAATAAATAAAACGTTAGAAAAATAAAATAAAATAAAAAAATAAAAAAATAAAAAAGAAATGCCTTTACAATTCTGCAGAAAAATTAATTCCTAAGCTTCTATATCCAACCAAGTTAAAAAAAAAAAAAAAGTGGAAGGGTTGGGGCGCCTGAGTGGCTCAGTTGGTTGAGCATCCAACTTGGCTCAGGTCATGATCTCGCAGTTCATGAGTTCAAGCCCCATGTCAGGCTCTGTGCTGACAGCTCAGAGCCTAGAGCCTGTTTCAGATTCTGTGTCTCCCTCTCTTTCTGCCCCTCCCCCCCCTCTCAAAAATAAAGATTTAAAAAAACTAAAAAATTAAAAATAAAGTGAAAGGGTAGAATAAATACAGTTTTAGACGTCTATGGTCTCAAAAAAATCTTACTTCCTATGCATCCTTTCTCAAAAACTTACTTGGGAATGTTCTCCAACATAGTAATTGAAGAAGCCAAAAAAGGGAAAGATATAGATTATAGGAAACAGGAGCTTAACATGTAAGAGAAACTCTTAGAATCCCAGGAAGATGATGATAAAGGAAGAGCCAGGAGACATCTGGACACCACACATAGAAGGCAATGAGTTCTCACGGGCCAAGTCACAAGGCTCCAAGAGAAACACTTCCTCATGAAGATGAATGCGAAAGAACATTTAATGTGCCTCAACATCTTGACAGGGTATTTAGATACATGAACTTGAATCAGTGATGGGCACACAGAGACCTGAGAAGCTTAAAAAAAAAAAAAAAAGATAATGATCAACTTCAATTTGTAGGAAAATAAAGGTAATCATATTTACTACAATGCTTACCTCTGAATAACAATCACTTAGTCATCACATGTAAACATTGAATATTGATCTAACCAGAGTATAAATTAACACTTTGAGAGTATAAAAACTATGGAAAGTGTGCATATGAGTGGTAAGAGTAGGGGATGGAAAGAGAGCTAAATCCTAATCTGTAGTGGAATAGATCGTGATTAAAACAGAAAAATTAAGTAGCAACAATACAACCATGATATTTGAAGATACGTAGAAAGATACCAAAATAATCAGGTAAACAAGGGGAAATAAATGTCTATTAGAAGGAAAAAATTGGGCTGCCTGGGTGGCTCAGTCAGTTAAGCATCTAACTCTTGGTTTTGACTCAGGTCATGATCTCCTGGTTCGTGGGTTCCAGCCCCATGTCATGCTCCATACTGACAGTGCAGAGCCTGCTTGGGATTCTCTCCTCTCTCTGCCCTTCCCCTGCTAGCTCTCTCTCTCTCAAAATAAATAAATTACAATTTTTAAAAGGGGGAAAAAAAGAAGGAAGAAATTGTGGGAGAGGACCAGGAGGTTTCTTTTTTTTATTACAAACCTTGTAGGACTGTTCTGCTGTTTAAATATGTACACATTTCTTTTTTTAAAACTGAGCTCACAACATGGCACTATTCTTTGAGAGACCAATTTTTTTTTAAGTTTATTTATTTTTTTGAGAGAGAGAGAGAGCGCACGCGCAGGGGAGGGGCAGAGAAAGAGAATCCCAAGCAGGCTCTGTACCAACAGCTCTGAGCCCAATGTGGGGCTTGAACTCATCAATCATGAAATCCTGACGTAAGCCAAAACCAAGAGCTGGATGCTTAACTGACTGAGCCACGCACACGCCCCTGATTCTTTTTAACAAAGAGGGTTTATGAACTTGAATCATAGAAATGCACAAGTTGGGAAGGTCTCACAATTGGTGTGTCAGTTTGAGCCCTCTGGGAAGCAAATGTCGAGGTAGAATCAGAAGCACAAGAGGTTCATTGAGGCTAATGCCTGTGAAAGAGAATGGAGAAAGAGAATAGGAGCAGGTATGGAAAGCCTCAGACCACAATGCAAGTCTGACCTCTGTTAAAGAAGGGGCAAGATGGGGATTGGGTAGAAAGAGCTTCAGACTGTGGTGCAATTCTGAGAAAGTTTGAGTCAGTCCATTAGTGAGCTCCAGAGCAAATACTGCCTCTTGGAGAAATTTCCCTCTGAGCAAAAATGGTCAAACTCTAGATGCCCCACCGCATTCAGTCTTCAGCTCTATCTCTTCACAAAGAGAGCCCTTCCTTGCCTTGGACACTGCAACATATCCTTCACCATCTCCATGGTCATACAGGCTTTCTTCCAGTAGAGAAAAGCTTAGCAGGAAATTAATGAGATAAGCTATAGCACCCATCTCTACAATTGATTGTAGGGTTGCAACTGGTACTCATTATTTTCTTCTCCCACTATCCATTCTAAATTTTACTCACACTGAGCTATCGCTTCTGGAGCTGTTGGCAGGTTGCAGGGTGGTGTGGCCAACCCACATTTCTGAGGAGTCTGAGCCCCTGACTCCTTCATCAGGTCAGAGTTGCTGCACTTCTCCATTCACAGTCACAACGGGTCAACAGAGCACCAAGAAGCAAGCGAGAAGATCCTCTGCATTCCATAGATATCCCTCTCGGCCCTTACTGTATAATGGGAGACTTACCTCCTCCTGATAATCAGAGCTAATTACCTTTGACAAGATGGTGACTCTTTTCTCTCCTGCTCTCTTGATCGCTGGACACAGGAGTCCAAAGTGGCCAGTGGCAGTTTTAGGTTATAGTTCAATAGGACCCCAGCAATAGTGCTTCCTCTTTGAGGATCAAAACCTATAAGCCCTGTAGAGAGCAGAATTGTGGGAACAGGAATCACAAAGCCCCCAGTGGGTCTTTAGAAATGATGGTAAGTGGGGCCACTCACATTTCCACTCCATGGTTCCCAAGCCTGTAGAAACCTGACTAAGGGTAAAGTACATATACTCCATCCTTCCGAAGTATGTTCCCAGGCTGGTACTCAGTTGTAACTTCAGCAGGTCATACAGTACTCTGTCAGACCTGTTGCTGCTGGGTGGTGTGACAAATGAAATGCCCAGTAGATCCAATGGTCACGGGTCCCCCTCCTGCAGCTCCTTTGCTGTGAAGTTGCTCCCCTGGTCAGATGATAAAGGTGACTCCCAGTCACATGGATACTGTGAGTGATTCTATGCTTGTGAATTGGGCACTCCATAATGAATGTCACAATGGCACTGGCTGAGGCTCTATAGGCAAAAAAGGCAAATTCGTACCTGGAGTAAGCTTCTTCTCCTGTGAAAATGAATCACTAGTCCAGGGTAGTATGCTTTAAACTGAATGGTCAGTTGGTCTCTCAAAGAATAGTGCCATATTGTGAGCTCATTATCACTCTCTGTTGCTGGCAGCTTGGACATTCAGAAGCAGAGGTAGTTACATAGGTCTTGGTAAGTAGGACTCCATGTTCTTGAGTTCATGCATAACCTCTATCTCTGACACCACTATCACTTTGTTCATGCACCCATTGTGCCAGTTCTTGGGTTCCTGACGATAAAGGCAGGCTGAGGTCAACTGGCCAAGTCATTTTGTCTACTAGGTTGTTCAGTGCTTCTTACATGTTGAATGCATGCTGATGGGCCTGCCTATGCCACCATTGTAACAGGAGAGCCACAATGACACTTTAGGTTTCCAGGTTAATTTCCTATGTCCAATAATCCCCCCAAATATCTGGGCATTCTCCTTTCTCCGAGTAAATGCCTGAAGGTCCTTTTGGGAAGGACTAGAAGAATCTTTACCTTATATTTTTGTGGGTACCTATTCACATTTTCAGTCAATAGATTTGGGGTCTGAGAATTGGCATAGGCCCAATTGGCTTAGGAATTAAGCAAGGGGTCACAACTTCTTACTGGGGCAACTGCCCTCAACCTTCTGCTTACCCATTCTTGCTTTCTCCTGATTGTATGAAGCAACACCTTTGTTGGTTTCCCATTTATTTTTGTCCCTAGGAATGCTCTGTTCACTTAATAGTCTCCATAGCTCCCTTGTTGATTAGCTTACCTTAGCTGTCTCTCCATATTTATCGGTCATTACCATAATTGTTTTCCCTGACTTTTGGCAGCTAAGGGCCACCTACTGGCCTCTGTTGTTGCAGAATCCCACCGTCCCGACCACTATTGATGAGCCTTGTTCTGTGACTGCATCATCTACCATCAGCCCTGGCCTACAGAAAAGAGCCAATACTTGTCTTGGTGAGACTGGCGCCTGTCTCATTAGCACATTCCTGATAGTTTGGGAACTGATGTGACTTCTAGGCTTATAGAACATAATCCTCTGGTGGGTCTTCTGACTTCACATAACATATATTTTCCAATATGGCCACTTTCTTGAGCCTTTAAGTCCCTTCTTAAAGCCTAGTGATTAACCTAGCAGCCAGGAGAAGAAGGAATAACTCCTTGTGTGCAGTCCCTGTGCTAGTTACTAAACGCTGGAATGGGCCACTTAAGCTGCCCAGCCACTTCTCAGTTTTTCCTTTTTCTTTCTTTTTTTTAATGTTTATTTATTTTTGAGAGAAAGACAGAGTGTGAGCAGGGGAGGGGCAGAGAGAGAGGGAGACACAGAATCCGAAGCAGGCTCCAGGCTCTGAGCTGTCAGCACAGAACCCCATGTGGGGCCCGAACCCACAAATCGGGAGATCATGACCTGAACTGAAGTCAGATGCTTAACCAACTGAGCCACCCAGGTGCCCCTGAGTTTCCTCTTTCTGATAATTTCTCCAAAATATTAGTTATTTCTAAAAGTTCATCTCATAAATTTACTTAATTACATCCTATATGTTTTATAAAAGAATTTCTTAAAAACACTACGATGGGGGCGCCTGGGTGGCCCAGTCGGTTAAGCATCCAAGGTTAAGCATCTGACTTTGGCTCAGGTCATGATCTACCAGTCCATGAGTTCAAGCCCTACGTCGGGCTCTGTGCTGACTGCTCAGAGCCTGGAGCCTGCTTTGGATTCTGTGTCTCCCTCTCTCTCTGCCCCTCCCCCCTCCACTGGCGCTCTGTCTCTCTCTCTCAAAAATAAATAAACATTAAAAAATAAATCCACAGTGATGATAAGAGGAGAGTGAATATTCAGGGGCTAAGTAATCATCATTGCAATATACATCATAAAGGTATGTTCCCTGTTGATAAGGATTTTTCTAATTACCTGTTATCGTACACCACAACCGAAAAAATTAGGATACTCTTCTTAGAAGAGTGTCTTTATCTTTTTTCCTTAGCAATCTATATTATGACAGCAAGAAGAACAAACAAAAGTGCATCAGTGCCAAGTACTCCCTCTCCTCCTCATTTCACTAACATCCACTGCTCTCCAGCAAATATGCATATAAATAAAAGACCTGCAAAGAAGATGTTTTGCCATGGAAATAATGAACCAAAACTATCCTACTAGGTAGTCACCGGGGATTTTGATAATCTGTCTTCCAAATGTGTGCAGCTGTATTCTAAGACAAGGATAAAATATTAGAAAAGCTTCACTTCATACTCATTGGCCCTATATTACATGTCCCCAAATTCTACTTTGTTTCCAGTGCAATAGTCCTACTAATGACAATCAGAGTAATCATGGGACCTTATCCCTCTAGTCAGTAATAGTCCTTAGTCAGTCAAAGTATAATAATAGCTATCATTTATTGAACACCTACCATATACCGCATCATTTAACCCCCAACACCACATAGATATTATTATATCCATATACCTTCATATTACACCTATATACCCATATAGAGGGAGGGGACTGGTTGCTGTAGCCTGCAAACACAAGCACACTATTTGTTTGTTTGTTTAATTCAACTTTCCTTTTCCATTGTATATATGATTCTGGAAAGTCTCTTCCAATATGCTATAGAGTGGAGAGTGGTATAAATACACACACACACACACACACACACATAAACCCATACATGCAAAAATATTATGAGAGGGTCTTAAACATAGTTCAAGGAATCAACACCTGAAATCATTATTATACTACCTGCTAACTAACTTGGATTTAAATAAGATTTTTAAAAATTAAAAAAAAAAGAATATCAGGGGCGCCTGGGTGGCTCAATTGGTTAAGCGTCTGACTTCAGCTCAGGTCATGGTCTCATGGTTTGTGGGTTCAGGCCCCGTGTCGGGTTCTGTGCTGACGGCTCAGAGCCTGGAGCCTGCTTCGGATTCTGTGTCCCCCTCCCTCTCTCTCTGCTCCTCCCCCACTCACACTCTCTCTTTCTCTTTCAAAAATAATAAATAAACATTAAAAATTAAAAAAAAAGAATATCATAAGGAAAAGAAAATACATTTTTAGTATTGTACTATATTAAATCCACGTGTATGTAAGTGGCCCCAGACAATTCAATCCCGTGTTGGTCAAAGGTCAACTATGTTTCATATTCTAAACAGTTATCCTATAAAATGAACCGTGGAATATAACCCATTTTTTTTTTTTTAATTTTTTTTCAACGTTTTTTATTTATTTTTGGGACAGAGAGAGACAGAGCATGAACAGGGGAGGTGCAGAGAGAGGGAGACACAGAATCGGAAACAGGCTCCAGGCTCCGAGCCATCAGCCCAGAGCCTGACGCGGGGCTCAAACTCACGGACCGCGAGATCGTGACCTGGCTGAAGTCGGACGCTTAACCGACTGCGCCACCCAGGCGCCCCTATAACCCATTTTTAAGTAAAAAAAAAAAAAAAAAAGGAATCAACACCGTTCAAACAAGTTACTTGTATGTTTGACTCAGCAGTTAGGCCTAGTTGCTACGTAGCATTTTAACAAGTAATCATATTGATTTAATTAAGTTGCTAGGGGAGCCTATTAACAAGTAATCATATTGGGGCACCTGGGTGGCTCAGTCCATTAAACGTCAGACTCTTGGTCTCAGCTTAGGTCATGATCTCACAAATCATGAGTTTGAGCCCCACATTGGGCTCCGTGCTGACAGCGTGGAACCTGATTGGGATTCTGTCTCCCTCTCTTTCAGCCCCTTCCCACTCTGTCTCAAAAATAAGTAAATAAACATTTAAAAAAAGAACAAGTAATCATATTAATCTTGTGTTTGTATATAAATTTAGTTTTCAGTGGGCTAAAATATGAAACTGTGATTAAAATATGAAACTTCGGTTCACATGGTTAAAACATGAAACTAACACGTGTTCAGTCTTAGTTAGCTGCCTCTCCATGCCTTTCTAAATGTTTCTACCATTCTACCCTGAACAGTAGAAAAAATACTCCACCGGCCACTGTGCATCTGCCTGGGCTGGCTCCCTGTCCCTCCTTTCTTCCTCCCCTTGTTCAGTGTCTTCTATACTGCCCACAAAGTCACGGGAATGAAAGGTTACTGTGAAGAGAAAATGGAAAGGAATAAAAAAGAGGAAAATCAAGAAACTATTACCAGGAGGAGATATACAATCAAATTTCAAATGGAAAGCTGTAGGGCATTGGTATAAATGAGCACATGTAAAATATATCCAAATAAAATACAGATTTTACACAAATATGCAGACTAGACTGCTTCCTTTTTTTAAGATTTTATTGTTATGTCATCTCTATACCCAACATGGGGCTCAAACTTACAACCCCGAGGTCCAGAGGCATATGCTTCACTGACCGAGCCAACCGAGTGCCCCCTGACTAGACTGTTTCATAGCGGTATTTTAGGGTCTTGAGGAAGACTCTACAAATAGCACATGGGGTTAAAGCATGGAATTTATCATTATATCTGGGATTTAACTGAGACTTCGTCCCAGTAAGGCAATATTTTAAGTGATATTTTTAACATTTCTCATCCTGAATTTGTTCAAATATGAACTCCTTTTAGCCAGATATTTAGTTGCTATAAGCTTTTATCTCTCTGAAACAAAATGTAGTGATAACTTATAGTGATATTTTAAATAAACCCAAAATTTTCTTGTATGAAAAATGTCTCAAGGGGGCTTTATTTATTGCTTGAGGTATAGGCCACACTATTAATTGGAGAATTTCTTATCCTCTTTGTATAAATTTCCTTTCATTAAAAAGCAATTGGATATCATTTCAAAACTGTAGGACATAATCTTAATGGCATTTATGAACACTTGTATTTATTTGCAGACTAAGTAAATTAGTCCACGAGCAGCGCTTTGAAAAACTTAAGGAGCAACTTTTCAAAATACATAGTGTCGTGAGGGATGACTATTTTGTTCATTAACATTTTTAGGGTTTTAATAATTTAAAATGATTCCTTCTCACTGGAAGTTCATGTTTTGCGATATAATGTGAATTGAAAATAAATAGCAATTTCATACATTGTTTTCCCTTTTATTTATAGAACTATCAGCAGCGGAAAAGAAAACTAGGATGCGCTGTTTTGCAGTGCCAATTTGGCATATGCATCCTGGATTGGCCCCAGGGCAGCGAGGT
Source organism: Neofelis nebulosa (assembly GCF_028018385.1). Classification (NCBI taxonomy): domain Eukaryota; kingdom Metazoa; phylum Chordata; class Mammalia; order Carnivora; family Felidae; genus Neofelis; species Neofelis nebulosa. The sequence continues at coordinate 39,598,380 of NC_080796.1, forward strand.
AATTCCACTCGTTAAAGCTGAAAAGTAGGTGAAAACACAGGACAATAGAAATACCCCAGGTGCTGCTGGCCTGGGACTATCCACACGCTCTATGTATTGGGTTATGTTTTAGGCATTGTAATCCTATACACCCTGTCCCCGTTTCCCTCTGGGTTTATGGCAATGCGGTTATGAACTGTCCCTGCAGCTGTAGTTTTTCTCATTATTTGCCCTCCACCACTCCAAGCTCAATCGTGGTGCCCACCTGGATTTCTGCAGACCCTAGAGCGAGGCGTCCTGAATTTAGGTCGGCATACTGGGGATTCCCAGAAGAAAAACTGGGGTGGACAACTGCCTCCAGAAGGGTTATTGGAAATACTCTAGGGAGACATACCTTGAAGAGACTGAAGAAAGCAGGACGGAGCAGAGGCAGAAAGTGACCCGTGATGACTCCAGTTCCGGTTTCCTACAGGAAGGCAGGGAGGGTTGGCCTTTACATCCCCTCATTCAGCTAGTCCTTGGCCATGAGCCACCCCCAGCAAGCGATGTAGCCTTGGGCATAAAGTTCCCTGCAGTTGAAGGCACTTTCCCTGTGGGCACACAGCTCTGAGACATCAGCAGCAGATATTCCCATACCCCAGAGGCCGGAAGATGGTTGCTTTGGACCAGAGGAGGGAATCTTGGAGGAGTCGTGCTCAGTTAGCTCCTTGCATCCCTCAGGTTCACTTGCTTCCTAGAGTAAGTTCTCCCTGGCCAGAGCTTCCCCAGAATTAAGAGGTGAAAAGTTGTTCACCAGGTACCGGAAACAGTAAAAGAGAACTCTAAGGTATCAGGGAGTCAGCAATAGCAGGAAGCACTACCACCTTAGGGCTAAAGGAGCAGAGGGAAGAGGGTGGGGTTGTTAAATCTTAGAAACTTAAGACAAGCTGCTCTGAGGAAAGAAAGAAAGAAAGAAAGAAAGAAAGAAAGAAAGAAAGAAAGAAAGAAAGAAAGGAAGGAAGGAAGGAAGGAAGGAAGGAAGGAAGGAAGGAAGGAAGGAAGGAAGGAAGGAAGGAAGGAAGGAAGAAAGAAAGAAAGAAAGAAAGAAAGAAAGAAAGAAAGAAAGAAAGAAAGAAAGAAAGAAAGAAAGAAAGGGATACAGGGTGCCTGGGTGGCTCTGCTGGTTGAGTGTCCAACTCTTGATTTTGGCTCAGGTCATGATCCCAGGGTCGTAGGATCTAGCTCCACATCCAGCTTTGTACAGAGTGTGGAGCCTGTTTAAGATTCTTTCTCTTTCCCCTGTGCCCCTTTCCCCTACTCACTCTCTCTCTCTCTCTCTCTCTCTCTCTCTCAAATTAAAAAAAAAAATGGGATAGACAGCTGTAAGTGCCCTTTGAAATAAAGAATAAAAAGAACTCAATGAGCCATTCTGGAAAACAGTACAGAGGTTCCTCAAAAAGTTAAAAATAAGACTACCCTATGATTCAGCAATTTCACTACTAGCTATTTACCCAAAGAATACAAAAATACTAATTTGGGGCACCTGGGTGGCTCAGTTGTTAAGCATCTGACTTTGGCTCAGGTCATGATCTCACAGTTTGTGAGTTTGAGTCCCACATCAGGTAAGCCCGTGCCTTGCTTCAGGTGAGCCCTTCTTCTCTCACTCTCTGTCTCTGTCTTTCTGCCCCTCCTGGGATTCTCTCTCTCTCTGCCCCTCACTTATTTAAGTCTTCTCTTTCTCTCTCTCTCTGTCAAAAAACAAAACAAACAAACAAACAAAAAACAAAACTAATTTGAAGGTATATATGCACCGTGATGTTTATAGCAGCATTTTCTTTAAAAAATTTTTTTTAATGTTTATTTATTTTTGAGACAGAGAGAGACAGAGCATGAACGGGGGAGGGGCAGAGAGAGAGGGAGACACAGAATCAGAAGCGGGCTCCAGGCTCTGAGCCATCAGCCCAGAGCCAGACGCGGGGCTCGAACCCATGGACCACGAGATCATGACCTGAGCTGAAGTCGGACGCCCAACTGACTGAGCCACCCAGGTGCCCCCAAAGCAGCATTTTCAACAATAGCCAAACTATGGAAAGAGCCCAAATGTCCATCAACTGATGAACAGATAAAGAAGATGTGGTATCTGTATAACAATGGAATACTACTCAGCCATCAACAAGAATGACATCTTGCCATTTGCAACGATGTGGATGGAGCTAGAGAGAATTATGCTAAGCGAAATAAGTCAGTCAGAGAAAGACAAATACCATATGATTTCACTCATATGTGGAATTTGAGAAACAAAACAAATGATCACAGGGGAACAAAAGAGAGAGGCTCTTAACAGACTGTTAAGAGAGAGGCTCAAGAAACAGGCTCTTAACAATAGAGAGCAAACTGATGGTTGCTAGAGAGGAGGTGGGTGGGGGGATGGGTAAAATAGGTGATGGGAATAAAGGAGTGCCCTTGCTGTGATGAGCACTAGGTGTTGTACATAAGTGTTGAATCACTAAATTGTACACCTGAAATTACTATTATGCTGTATGTTAACTAACTGCAATTTAAGTAAAAACTAAAAATACAAAAAAAATGCAATGACTAGGTGTGTTGATCCCTATGGAGGATCAAAGAAAGGGAGAAATCATTAAACAGGCTCCCTATTCAAATGGAAATACCCTTGTCTCCTCATGAAACTCTGTTAGTGGCTTTGTGTCCGCCTAAGGAGATCATTCCAACCATCAAAGAAGTATGTTTTAAGTCAATATTGAGGTACTGCTTTAAATACACTTACCCATCAACTATTCACTCAATAACTTACTTTTGCTAAGTACAACTGAGGTTGTGGTCAGTGTGATGTGATATACACACACACTGCTGGTGGCAGGGTAAACCAACATAGCCCTTTTGAAAAGCAATATGGAATAGTTATCAAAGATGGGCTCAATGCTTACTGCTTTTGACTTAATACTTGAAAGTTGAAATTCACAGGAAGAAGTTAGGAATGTACAGGATGCCCCTACCACCTTAGACAATCTTAGGGACAGTTGCTTCTAAGCCACGGACTGTCCTTTGGCAAAAAAAAACTGGTTTGACCCAGAGCTCTTGTTCTTACTTTTTGCCCTGAGTCCTGCCAATGAACTGGTGGGCATTTTGTTAAACGGGAGTTACACAGCTAACCTCTAACAGAAGGCACCTTTCCTCTAGCTCCTTGTCTATGTGGCTAATCAGAGCCTTATAATTTATAAATGTATTATAAATTATAAATGTATGTGTAAATGTATAAATTCACTCAGCTGAATTATGTGCTCTTCCAGAAACATCATGATGGATCTGCTATTTAAAAGCTCCCTGAATGACTCTGGCTCCAGGCCCATAACTTTCTAGTACTAGGTGTGCTCTGGGCTCTTTCCTTCGGTTTGTCCTGCCTTGTTTCCCTCCGCTTCCGCCTCACAGCTCTAGCAAAGAGGAGCGACCACCTTTCAAGACTGCCATTTTCAGCACAGCTGGAATTCAAAACTCTGATTCAAAACTCTGTCCTGACCCACTGATCCACTGCAATCACTCTTTTGGCTATGGCTTGCCAACCTCTGTTGACACTTACGTTGAAGGAGTAAAAAGGATGCAGTGATCGTTTGTTACGACCAAAGTAATACACTAAAAAAAATGTGTTCTGTCGTGAAATGTTAAGGTATTATTCAAGTTATGTTGATGAAACAGTTGAAATCTGGGAAACCTACTTCCTTGTGTAGCCTTGCCTCAAATCCATACCCTCCACGTCCTGTCACCTTCTCCATGAAGGCTTCCCTGTCCTCTTTACAGCGTGAGAGGGGTATTATCTCTATGTCCCCTCAGTGTGAGGGATATCGCTATACTGTAAGCATCTCCAGGTAGTACAGGAGAGTCAGAACATTACCTCTGCTCTCTTATGGTCTGTGGCTGGGCCTAAGAATTAAGTTGATATGGGGGCAGATTGACAGGAGAAAAGCATACAACTTTTACTGAATATTTTTCCATGCACATGAGAATCTTCACAGGAATCTGAAGACCCAAAAAGCACCTAGGCCTAAGTGTTTATATACTAGATTGAACAAAGAATAGTAATTATGGAAAAGTAACAAAAATATGTGGGGGGAGGCTACAGGAAGATGAAGGTTATTTTGACAAGGCCTGTTCATACAGATTTCTCTTGGCCTCAACTCCCCATCTCTGGTGATAAGACTGTTCTTTTCCTCCTGTGGTAGGGAAGGTGTCTTCCACGTGAGCGTTTGGTTTCCTGCTTTTAGAAGGAAAAAGGGAAGTCAGAGTTCTTTTCCTGTGTCTGTTGTGTTTTTTTTTTTAAGAGTCTCTAGCTCAATATAATCAATATACCAAAGTGGCACGTTCTCTCAGTAGCATACGTTTAGGTACTTAAGTATTTGCTGAATGCTTGTTGAATGAATTTATCCCCTTGTGCAACTCTCCCACTCAATCAGCGTCCAGGCTCGTAGAGGGGAGAGGGGGCTTCGGCTGATATAAAATAATCGACAGTTCTGAAATCCACATTCCCTGATTCGAAAGGCTTTGCACACTCAGTAATGTAGTCCCACACCCACACTGAAACAGCTGGACTGCTAAGAAGAATTTAGAGGAAGATGTCAACAGTTTCGGACTCCCTGCAGAGTGGCTTAGCTGGTCACGGGAAACAATAAAACCGGTGTGGCGGACTTTGCTCCTCCAGAATGCTTTACACCAGACCCCCCCACCCCCACCTCCACCCCGTGGGTAAATATCTTTCTGTCAGAGCTGCAGGCTCACAGCTTCACTGTATTAAAGTGGCAGGCGATTACTTATATCCTATATGCCTTGACACCAGTGTAAGCTTAAGAGGCACAAGAAATAAGATTGAAGAAGTAACCTGACTTTGCTTACCAGGAGGGCCTTGAATGCCATACTCAGGAATTTGAGTTTGAGGAGCCAGTGAAGGTGTTCGAGCAAGAAAACCACGTGAAATGTGGCTTGATGAGGATCCTTGGACAGCACTGTGAGGGTGTGGGGAGCAGGGATAGGTCACTTAGGAAGGGGTGAGGAAAACACACGAAGGAGGAAATCTCTGAGTGGAAAGAGAACACGTTTGTTTAAGGCAGAAAGGGAAAAATGACGAGTTGGTGCTACATGCAGTAAAAACTTCCTCAAATCGAACTGTGTAGTTGGTTAATCTTCAGAGCTTCGTAAACTTGTTCTGCAGTTTCCTGCAAACTTTTTTTTTTTTTTTTACAAACCTTCTCTGTCAACATACAGTAAATACTCTAGGCTTTGCAGGTCGTACCGTGTGTCAAAACCTCTCAGCTCTGCTCTTGGCAGTGGGAGAGCAGTTGTACTTGTAATAACGAGCATACCTAGGTTCCAATACAACTCTCTTCATAGAAAACCAAAAACCAGTTGGTGATCAAGGGCAGCAAACTGAAGCGAGGCCAGGAGAGAGTTCATTTTAGAGGGCCCACAATTTCTCAGGTAAGAGGGAGACCTGAGGAGAGGGCCGTGAGGTTTCGTCTTTGGGAGAGCAGTTGAAACCGATGCAGTGGGGAATCCGAGCGAGCTGCTGACGTCAGTGCTACGAGGGCTCTGTAGCCAGCGAGACTGTTGCCTCAGCAGGTGCAGCTGAGAAGTTGAGAGGCATCTGCTCTGGAGAGGAAGTGAGAGAAGACAAAAGGCAAGTCCCTGGGACCAGGCGTGACGGCTCTAAGCATCTCCGCTATACCTTGTGAATTGCCTCTTTGTTTTTTCTTGATCTCTTTTCTGCTTTCGAGGACTCAGCAAGGACATAGCGAGTCCTGAAGTCCACGTTTATTCATCCAGTTCCTGTTTGTAGAATACCCAGTAGGCACAATTCACTGTTCAAGGTGCTGGATATGAAGAGTGAACAAATCCCGGGAGTGATTGAATCCTGCTTTCACAGCACCTACATTCCAGCTGGGGAGACAACAACGGAGAAGCCAAAAAAGAAAAAAAATTATAATTCTGCACACTGGTATGTGCCATGGAGAAAGTAAATCAGGGTAATAGGACAGGTCTGGAGGAGGCATTGTTTGAGCTGGTGGTCAGGGGAGGCCCCTCTGAGAAGACAACGGCTGAGCCAACATCTGAGACAAGAAGCTCCAGCCTGTGCAAACCCGAGAGAAGGCCCTTCTGGGCAGAGGGAACAGGTGCAGTGGCTCTGAGGTGAGAGTGAAGCTGGAGAGCCTGAGAGCCAGTGTGGTTGGGACGCAGCAACCAACACGGGGAGGGTCAGAGTTGGGTTTGCGGAAGTGGGAAGCAGAAAGATGCGACAGCCAGACACTGGCCAAGGCACAGGGAGACTAAATTCTCCTCCAGGCTCTGCCACTAATTTCCTGTGGGACCTAAGGACAATCAGCCTGGGTCTCAGTTTCCTTGCTGCAAGATGTGAGGCTTGGACAAGATGATATGCATTCAGGCCTGCCACAGGCACTTAATGCTGTTTGTTAAAAGGAGGATCTTCGGGGCGCCTGGGTGGCTTAGTCAGTTCAGTATCTGACTCTTGATTGCAGCTCAGGTCATGCTTTCACAGATCATGAGATTGCGCCCTGCATGGGGCTCCCAGTACAAAGCCTGCTTGGGATTCTCTCTCTTCCTCTCTCTCTGCCCCTTCCCTGCACACACATGCTTTCTCTCAAAATAAAGAAAGAAACTTTAAAAAAATAATAATAAAAGAAGATTTTTAAAGTTCTTTCTTGCCTTTGTTCTATGCCTAGTGTTGCTCAGAGCCTACCCTGTATAACAGTATTATCCCTACCCTTTAGGATTCTCTAGCTGGGCCGTTCTCCTCCTTGTAAACACAACATAACACTCTCTGCCCACCTCCCCAGGCCTCCTTATGTGCAACACCCTCCTTTCTGTTTTCTACCTGTTCTCATCTATTCTGAGAGCTCCAGATTAAATCCCACTTTGCTCATAAAGCCTCCTTTGACCACCCATTCTCATGAAATCCAAGGCAGTTTATTCCTCTTCATTTATGTGTGATCACCTGTCACTCATTGTTTTCCTTTGTACACATTTCAATCTTCCCAATGTTATTCTGTCCTCTTAAGGGTCATGTTATTAGTCATGGTTCTCCAGAGAGAACCAGTAGGATTTGTGTGTGTAGATATAGATATAGATATAGATATAGATATAGATATAGACATATATGGAAAGAGATTTATTTTTTTAAATTTTTTTCTAACGTTTATTTATTATTGACAAAGAGACACACAGCATGAGCAGGGGAGGGGTAGAGAGAGGGGGAGACACAGAATCTGAAGTAGACTCCAGGCTCTGAGCTGTCAGCACAGAGCCCTACACGGGGCTCAAACTCACAAACTGCAAGATCATGACCTGAGCCGAAGTCGGTCGCCTAACCGACTGAGCCACCCAGACACCCCAAGAAAGAGATTTATTTTAAAGAATTAGCTTGTGCAATTTGGGGGGCTGGCAAATCTAAACTCTGAGGGCAATCTGGCAGGCTGGAAACCCATAGAAGAGTTGATGCTGTGGTCTCTCTCTCTCTCTCTCTAGGTTGTAGGCTTAAGTCTGAAGGCAGCCTGGAAATAGAACTTTCTTTTCCTTAGGCGACTTCAGTCTGTTCTCTTAAGGCCTTCAACTGGTTAGATGAAACCCACCCACATTATAGAGAGTAATCTGCTTTTTTCAGTTTCTCCTGGCTTAAATGTCAATCACATCTAAAAAATACTTTCACTTTCAGCAACATTTCAGACCAGTGCTTGACTGAACAACTAGGCACCAAAGCCTGGCTAGGCTGACACATAAAATTAATCATCACAGGAGGGGATGGAGCTTTATGAGTCTTTGTAGTCTTCACTGAGTTTAGCACAAATGTACTGTGTGCAGTAAGCATCTGATAAAGACTTAACTACAGGGCTCTGATTAGTGCTGTATATCCATTCATTTAGCAAACACTATATTTAATGAGCACCTACTTTGTGCCCGATGCTGCCATAAGGGCTGGGGAAATGGCAGTGAGCTAAACTAATAATAATGAAATCCGATTCTTTTCCATTCATATGTTTGTACATCTTATAGACCCAGTCTGAGAGTGTTTTTGTTTGTAGTTTGTTTTGTTTTGTTTTGAATTGGCTGGTGCTGTAAAGTTATAATAAGTATAAGTCCTTGGTAGGTCTAGTCATCAAAGCTATCAGAGTAGGATTCTAAAAAACCTGAGGCCTATAGATATTAGGTAACTGCTTACTTGTGTTAGAATATGTGGCAGACAAAATTCTAAAAATGGCTCCTTAATATTCTCGCCTCCTGGTTATTCACTCCAACAGTGATCTAAGTGGTGCTGACGAAGAATTTTGTAGATGTAACTAAAATCTCAAGTCAGCTGACCTTGAAATATGAAGGTTATCCAGGTGGTCTGACCCAACAGATGAACCCTTTAACCGCTGAGTTTTCTCTAATTAGCTGCAAAAGAGGAAATCAGAGATTCAAAGCTAAAGAGGACTTCTGACACATCTTTGCTGGCTTGAAGAAGGAAAGGTCCACGTGTCAAGGATGTGGACAGCATGAAGAAACTGAGAACTTCCCCTCACCAATAGCCAGCAAGGATACTGGACCTCAGTCCTGCAACCACAAGAACCAAATTCTGCCAACAACCTGCATAAGCTTAGAAGCAGATTCTTCCCCAGTCCCCCAGACAAAAGCCAGATGGTCAACCCTTGATTTTGGCCTTACCGGGTAAAAATAACAAAACAGACAAACAGAAACAAAACGTAAAGCTCACACAGACTCTGACCTACAGAAGTATGAGCTAATAATTGGACTGTTGCTTTCAGTGGTTGCTTGTGGTCATATATCATGTAGCAATGGAAGATTAATACAGAGTTTACAGCTGAATAGTGACAGGGCCCGCCTTAAGATCTTGGGTTTTTTCTTGAGTGGTTGAGAAAGCAAAACTCTTTCTCATTTCAGTAATTTTTGGCACATTTGCATAAAAGAATAATGTTTTTGTTGTTATGTGGTCAGTAGTATTTATCTGAGAATACTGCAAATCTGAGACATATCTGTTCTGTTTTGAGTGAAAAAGGTCTGTGGTAAAGTATTAAGCTATTATGCTGAAAGCAAAATAAATTAATGAGGATCCATAAGCCATATCCACTTTCATTTGTGTAAAATATTTAGTATCATCTTTATCACATGTTATGAGGATAAGTGATAATATGGTCAAACTCCTGGTGTTAAATACCCCAAGGACTAACGAACTTATGAAGGAAATGAATAATTTGTTAATGCTTTGGAAATGAGGGCTTTAGGCAAGCAGAGCTGAGTTTCCTGTTCTTAATAAATGTAGATGGATGTGTTTCATGATAATTTAATATGCCTGGAATAAACTCCCACTTTGCATCTGGCAAGTTTCTCCCTTTTTATTTATTAGATTTTCCCTCTAGATTCACTCATCTCCCAAAACCTCTCAGAACCAACAACATACCCTGAAGGCAATCCAGGCCCAAATAATAACTTCTGAATATAAATAGAATTTGGGAGCAGGAAGGGTGTCAGAAATGGTCCGGATCAAAACACCCACTATTCAGATGAGGAAAGTGAGGCCCAGAAGAAGGCTTTGTCCAAGTTGCAGGACTTTGGTGATGGGAGTGGGGCTAAAACCTCACTTTTAAGATGGTTAATAGGGGGGCGCCTGGGTGGCGCAGTCGGTTAAGCGTCCGACTTCAGCCAGGTCACGATCTCGCGGTCCGTGAGTTCGAGCCCCGCGTCAGGCTCCGGGGAGCCTGTTTCCGATTCTGTGTCTCCCTCTCTCTCTGCCTCTCCCCCGTTCATGCTCTGTCTCTCTCTGTCCCAAAAATAAATAAAAAAATGTTGAAAAAAAAAATTAAAAAAAAAAAAAAAAAAAAGATGGTTAATAGAAATATAAGGAAAGCTGACTAGCTTTCCTAGACTAACTTTTGTCAGAATTAACTTGGTTAATGTGTATGAGCTATTTCTGACAAAATTAGAATAAGCAGTTTTTAGTTTCAAATTCTGGGTCCTTAAACAGAAATTACAAAAAGAGTCTCCAGCCTCCTACTCTTTGTCAACTGTAAAATGAATAAGGTTTCCAGTGACAGGCCATCTTCTGTAGGTTGTTAGATAGTATTTGCATGTGTGGCTTAAAATCACTGAAGGTTAGCTGACCTGTGAAAATAAGGTTAGTTTTGATATAGAACAAAGAAGCAGAAAGCTATGCAGAAAGTCCCTGACCTAGTAATGGAGCCAGTAGTTCTGCCCCTAAAATGACCCTCTTTCTCCCTCTGGATTCTGACTGTTAGATAATACACGTAAGAACCACTAGACAAAAGGGAACAAGAATATCAGCTTTATTAGTGGCTTGGCAAGGACCCAATAATCTTCACATTACAGGGATCTATGTACAACTCAGAACAGAGAAAGCTGCTAAGAGCTGATGTCAAAGTGGGGGCCTCTCACTTCCACACTGGTGTCTGGGCTCTGGGATAGGCCCTCCCAGGGGTGAGGTGGGGGCTTGGGTATGAAGGGCGCCCACTAAGCAAACTGCTCTGAGGTTGAGCACTGTCGATCACACACATCATCATGAGAGGGTAAACCCAGTTCTCTGCGCTGCATAGACAAGGGAGGTGCAATGAGCTCTGCTCTACCCAGAAGGGAGACAGATGTGGAAGCCTATGCCAGGTGACCTGCTGGGCCTATTCCTGTTTGAAGCTTGAAGCTAATAAGCCTTCTCCCTATGAAAAGGCAGGAATTAATCATTTTTTCCTCTCCAGGGATGAACCAGTAGAGAGTAAAGACTCGGACAGTTGGTGGACGTCACGTCCTCTAGGAATAGGTGAGAACGTACAGAGAGTAATAGAATTCTCCCTCCAACAACAACAACAAAAAGGCTGTTTTCTCTTCAGATGGAGTTTGAAACCAACATTGTCTCAATATTTCAGAGAACTCTGAACCCAGAAGGACCAATGATAGAACTTCTGGGGTAGGGCAGATCACCGTTCCTCACCTTGGCCTAGTACTTAGGAAACCTCACCAGCAGAACTCTGAGCAGGAAGAAAATGTGGTATCTGGAGGAGGACCCCACTATTCACAGGCTGTGCACCCCTTGGAAGCTTCCACCCTCTTTACGTCTGTCTCTTCACTCATAAAATGCAGATCAGCTATCTTCCTTTGACAGTTGTTTCAAGAGTGATAGCAAATACTAGGCACTCAACAAATGGCATTACTAAGGGCTCTTGATTTTTCTCTAGGTATGGATATTAAGAATACTAGAATTAATATTATTATAATTTGTAAAATGGATACTAGAATAAAGGGGAAAAAACATATTCAAGCTAACTGGGGAAGAAACCATCCTGGCTAAAGAATGAAATTGTACACCCTCTGTCCAGATTTTAAAACAAAGACTCTTAGTTGGGACCTGGAGCTTTCTCTTTTTTTTTTTTTTTTTTTAATGTGTTTATTTATTTTTGAGACAGAGAGAGATAGAGCATGAGCAGGGGAGGGGCAGAGAGAGAGGGAGACACAGAATCTGAAGCAGGCTCCAGGCTCTGAGCTGTCAGCACAGAGCCCAACGCGGGGCTCGAACTCACGGACTGTGAGATCATGACCTGAGCTGAAGTTGGACACTTAACCGACTGACCCACCCAGGTGCCCCTGGAGCTTTCTCTATCCATATGCACACGCATGTGCAAGAATGTCGCTGCTCTATGGGGCGCCTGGGTGGCGCAGTCGGTTAAGCGTCCGACTTCAGCCAGGTCACGATCTCGCGGTCCGTGAGTTCGAGCCCCGCGTCAGGCTCTGGGCCGATGGCTTGGAGCCTGGAGCCTGTTTCCGATTCTGTGTCTCCCTCTCTCTCTGCCCCTCCCCCGTTCATGCTCTGTCTCTCTCTGTCCCAAAAATGAATAAAAAAAAAAAAAAAAAAAAAAAAAACCGTTGAAGAAAAGAATGTCGCTGCTCTAATATTCCCCTAATTGCTTTAATGCTAAATACTAAAAGTATTTAGCGTGTGCCAGGCCTTCCGGTGAATATGGTATGGATATTATTTTGTTTCTACCAGGAACCTGACACATAGTGAAACTCCAGAAAATACTTGTTGATGAAATGAATAAATGTTCCACATACTAACATTAGAAAGTATGTTTTATCTCTATTTTTACAAATGAGGAAATGAAGTTAGACATGCAAAATAACTTGTCCAAGGTCACACAGCTATCAAGCATCAGAGCTAGGATTGGAAACTGGTCCTGTATGATTTTAAAACCCTACCACGCACACACACATGCCCAGGCCCACACACACGTGAGGCTGTTCATACGACAAAAACTCCTGACTTATACACGCCCCTTTTATGAATCTCTGTTGGCATAGGGACTCTCTTTCTTGCTGCCATGGTATGGTACATTTCTTTTTTTTTAACCACTGTCAAATTTAGTTTGATAAATAGATAGGGGTTCTATAAGGAATAAATAAATAGACAGTTAATATCATTTATGTGGCGTATATATACCAGGTAAATATTCATTGTAGTAGGCCCCATGGAAGGTACAAAGATAAATCAATCTGTACATATGGGGTCTTTAAGGAGCCTCCAGTTTAGTGGGGGGGGGAAATAAAGTAAATATATAGATATTTATGATGCAAGGTGGAAAGATATAAATGCCATACATAGATGTAAATATAGTGTTATGGGACTTTAGAGTAGAGGGAGATTGAGTACATGTTAACTGGGAAGATGAGATTTGACTTCATGAAGGAAGTCAGATGAAATAGGTCTTGAAGGATGGGTTGAAATAAGATATGTGTGGATTTAGGAAGGGAATCCCAGGAAGGTGACTAGCAGGAGCAAAGGCCAGAGGTGGGAAAGCACAGGGTATATATATGAAATTGCATTTTAGTTTGATAAGGGATAAGAAGCAAAATGCAGAATGAAGATTAGGAAGATAGGCCAGGGGGCCTGATAGTGGGGAGGAGGGAGAGAGGGTGACATTTAATGGTAGGCCAAGAAGTTTAGATTCTGTGGTGGGGAACAATGAAAGATTTAAAACACAAAAGTGACTTGAGGCCTGTGTCAAGGGCTGTTTTAGGATAGGAATTCGACACTGAGCTGTTCAATGATTGGCCTAGGGAAAGCCCGGAGCCAGCAAGTTCAAAGAGGAAGCTCTCACAGCACACTAGGTGGGCAGTACTGAACGCTGGCCATGAATGGGGCAGTAGCAAGAGGGCCAGGATGGTGGGGTTGAATGGGAAAGAACACTGGGTGCAGCTGAGGGACAGGGCCAAGACCCAGGAGGCAGTGTGGTGAAGGAGGAAGAGCGCTGGGTTCCAGTCCCATAACTGAGACATGAGACAAGAGTCAGCTCTGTGCCAGCTCATAGCCCTTTAAGGCCTGTGGTATTATCCCCATTTTACAATCAAGGAAACTAGACTCAGAATAATCTGTCTAAGGTCATGCCCCTGACCTCCATGGGCTTCAGTTTCCTCATCTATGAAATCAGAGTGGTGGCTGATTCGGTTCTCACCTCGGGTGAATGAATATGTGACTCTTTGGTGAGTCACAGGGTGACTCTTTGACCCTGACAGAATCAGCAAACCTGATAACTAATTCAGTGTTGGAGAAGGGGGAGGGTTGGTAGGAGGCATCCTTTCAAGGGGACACACATTTTATGCTGGAGTGATTGGGTGAATGGCGAGGTCAGTAACAGAAAGTAGACTAGCAAAGGTCTGGAGGGAAACCTGAGTTCATATTTGAATATGTTGAGTTAGAGGGGCTGGCAGGACATGTAGGTGTAGATGCACTAGCGGGAGATCGCACAAACACACACCGGTCCAGCTACCCCCTCATTTTCTACTCTTACCCTTTCCTCTTTTCTTGTGTTCTATGTTTTCCCTTCTTCCTTCCTTCCTTCCTTCCTTCCTTCCTTCCTTCCTTCCTTCCTTCCTTTTCTTCTCTTTTCCTTTTCTAATGTTTTCATCCTTTCTCTCTTTTGCCTTTTCACAATTGAGTTAAAAATATTTTAAACCTTTTAAACTGAAAAATGATAAAAATACAAGCAAATATTATTTATATTCTTTCCCCTCTATAACAGTGCTTCTCAAATGGGGGCATTCTTCCTCCCAGGGGATACTTGGGATGACGGAAGACATTTTTGGTTGTCATAACTGGAAGGAGGTGATACAGGCATCTCGTGGGTAGAGGCCAGGAATGCTGCTGCCCTACAGCACACATAACAGCTCCCAGCAAGCGTCAGTGGTGCCACAGTAGAGAAACTCTGCTCTGTGCTTTAGGTTTGGCAGTGGCACTGCAGCATTGCTGGGTTCTACCTGTAGCTTTAAAGTTTATCTATTTATTTATTTATTTAGAAAGAGAGAGAGAGAGAGAGAGAGAGAGAGAGAGAGAGCTGGGTAGGGGCAGAGAGAGAGAGGGAGAGACAGAATCCCAAGCAGGATTCATACTGTCAGTGCAGAGCCCGATGCAGGGCTCGATCTCATGAACCATGAGATCGTGACCCGAGCTGAAACCAAGAACTGGACTCTTAACCAACTGAGCCACCCAGGGGCCCCGGGTTCTACCAGCAGTTTTAGTTTAAGGCAGCGAGGACTGACTTGTTCAGTCAGAAGTCAGGCCATTGTAGATGGAGGCATTTAGAGATTTTTTTAGTGGATTGTTTTTCAAATGCAAAAATAATAGCTAACATTTATATGCCCTTACTAGGTACAAGCATTCTTCTAAGTGCTTTATATTTATTAGCACAGTTCTTCCTCCTAACCATCCTTTTAGCTAGAACTAATAAGTTTACACAGCATGTAGACAGCCAAGCCAGGGAACAAATGCAGACAGCCTCGCTCCTAAGCCCTCTCTTAAATACGTCACCATATTGCTCAGTATAACAAAGACGACACTCTTAAGATGTTTGGTCCATTTCTGTAACAGTTTTCCCAACAGAGGCCTAGATTATAAAACACGATACTTTCTCATTAAGGCTTGCTTTTCTTAAGCTACTCATGATTTTACCAGGACTAGATGGGCTATATACTTCTATGGTCCAAAAAGAGAGATGTTTCTGTTTGCAAAGCTAATTAATTGACTGCTAACGGATCTAATTTGGCCTCATTAGTAACATAAATGCTTTGTGCCTCAGTTTCTTTATTTGTAGAAGCAAGGCATTAACTGCATCACAGGATTTTTACGAGGGCTAAATGAGGTAATACGACTTGCCAATATATGGTCTGTGAATGGGTTGCCAGTCTGAAGATTTGTTACTGGTCCATAGGGGAGACGAGTACAGTGATTAAGAATAAGCATTTATAGCCATTTGCTGGAGTAATTTTAAATCTGTTAAATCTAATAATAAAAAACCAATCAAAACACACCTGACCTTGAATTTTGCATTTTTAAAAAAACATTAACTTTTCTAGTAATTACTTTTTATTGAAAATTTACAAAAGCATTTGCCCATGACAGATAGGAAATTAAAAAACATACTGACTCATCATCACAGACACCAATACAGAAACACTGAGTTAACATGTATAAAACACTTTAAAAAGCACCTGGCACTTAGTAAACGCTTAATAAATGTTAGCTAATAGCAATAACCGCGCTGTAGTCTAACAAAATGACCTATCTGTCCCAAAGATGTATGTTCCTGAGATTTATCTTCCATGTCATTGTAAGTTCATCCTCAATTCTATTAAATTTCCTTCCTACAGTGTGAGCCATTAAGGGAAGTGCTACTATACCTCTCACTCATTCATCATATATTATCAGACGCTAAATATTTTAACAGCCAATGTCTTCCATGGGTCCCAATGGGAGTATAACCAACATAGTCCATGGTCATTCTGGTTGTCATTCTGCCACAAAAGGTGACAGTCTTACAGCGTGGCCCAGGTGCCAAGAGATTAGTCCCCCTGACTCATCATCCAGGAGGCGTCGAAAGAACCAGAGTTAAAGTGGTCCAAACAGAGTTTACTCAGGATTGTTATGAAGAGGCAAAGGAGACCTCAGCGCAGAACCGAACTCAATTCCAAATATAGCATTGGCAAGTGGGTGTTTAGGAGCAGGGTCGGGCTGGGTGGATAGAAAGCTACACACAGAAAAACCAGGAGCTGGGGGATTCTGGCTAAACGACCTGTTAGGAAGAAACCCATGGGTGATCAGACATCACCTGGGCAATGGTGGAGGCTGAGGATCCAGATCAGATATCGAAGGTCAGGGGTTCTTGCTAAATTGACTTAGCAGAGTTCTTGCTAAAACTGAATATTACAAGGAAGGGTACAGATGGGCCTACGGAGAAGGCCCAGAAGCCTGACCAAGGTTCCATCAGCAAAGAATCTTTGTGAGAGGAGGACCACCCGCTCACCCTTCCTTCACCATCCTTCTATGTGCCAGTGGCCCTTTCCTAAGGAATTACGCTATTTAATAGTCCAGGCCTCATTACATCACTCCATTTGTCCCTCGGTCTCCTTCAGGATCTGTTACACCTCTCTCAGATGCGACGGATAGCCTGTAAGTTTGCACTGAGTGGATAAATGAAAGCGGGAGGAAAAGTAAAAAGAAAATCCGCTCCATGCAAGCAGTCCAGCGCATCCAGACCGCGCACTGACTTCCCAGAACTGCAATTTTTCCTCTGACCTGTTCTGTGCAGGCTCTTGTCTCTTTCCTCTCTTGAACCATCAGGCTCACACTGCCTGCTTTTCCGAAACCCCAGCTGTTTTACAAGGTCTCAACTCTAGCCGGTCCCATTGTTCCTCCAAATTAATGCTCTATTCCGTCTGGCTTAAGAATCTCTGGAGAATGTCGTGATGCCCTTTAGGATAACCAAAGGCACAATGAAGTATTGGAATCACAACACAAGGGCCTAGAACAATTTTCCTAAGGAGACTCGGTTGGCTCACCAGGCCGGGTACCAAGCTGCAACTTCCTGTGGAACAGTTTGTTGTGTGAGTCCTTTTCTCCAAGAGCTTTTCATCTTGAATGGGAGTCAGACCCCTTGGGGAGCTAGGACACAGGGCTCACACATTTCCTCTTTATTGAAGCTCGGAGGGAAGGCCCTTTGCCCGCTTAATCATTCACATCATAATAAAATCTCTTTGCCCCAGAGGAACACGACTAGATTTCTTTTGTTAAAATCTCATTAAAGACTGCCTCAGCCTACAATAATTTGTTAATAGATGGCAGTGTTATTTGGCTGCTACTGGGCTTTCATTCATGTCTTCTCAGGTCTCATAATTGTTGCCTTATCTCCCAGGCATTTGGTCGTCACTGGAGTGTAAAAGGTGCTGTAGCCACCGCAGACGGCTTGGCGAGCAGCCCACATTATCCGTGAGGAAAGAGATGTCTCGTTAGTTTCCTCCCTTCCTTTTTTCACTTTTTGAGATTCTTTCTGTTCAGATGAAAAATATGGCGCTTCTTACAAAGCCAGGCCAAACTCCCAGGTATTTTCCCTGCCAGTGATTTGAGTGAAGCCTCTCTGCCCCTGGTCTCTCCCTCCAGTTGCGTTGATGCAAAATCACCAAAGCAATTATTTTCCGTTTTAAAAAGCTGTCTCGTGAGTATCCACCCAAATGGCAGCAACTAAAGCCTTTCCAGAGGCGCGTGACAGAGTCTGTCTGTGGGTGGGGATGGGTCACTGTGAGAAGCAGGTGAGAGCACGGAGGTGGAAGGACGTGAGAAGCCGTGGCCCACAGAGATGGAAGGCACGGAGTGATTACCCTGGATTCTGACTGAGCGTGGAAGGCTCTGGAGGCGCGAGCCTAAACAGAGGCGGGAAGTACTTTTACCCAGCACCGGGTTTACCGGGCCATGAATTCCCTTTATCAAATATACAGCAGGGTCGGGTGAGAAGGAACGGGCTGTGTGTTTTCATTTACACTACTGTACCCGTCAGTCGGTTTCCGCCACCGATCGGAATGCAAACGCCACTGCTGAGTCACGCAATCTTCCCGTATGGGGGTACAATCCTTCTGACGATTCGATAAGGAAAATGGAATTCTAGAAATATTCCTGCTACTACTACTAGTAACAACATCAACAGCTAATATTTAGCAAGCACTGACTCTCTGCCAGACACTGTTTTTATTTTTTTTATTTATTTTTTTTTTTTAATTTTTTTTTTTTTTCTCAACGTTTTTTATTTATTTTTGGGACAGAGAGAGACAGAGCATGAACGGGGGAGGGGCAGAGAGAGGGAGACACAGAATCGGAAACAGGCTCCAGGCTCCGAGCCATCAGCCCAGAGCCTGACGCGGGGCTCGAACTCACGGACCGCGAGATCGTGACCTGGCTGAAGTCGGACGCTTAACCGACTGCGCCACCCAGGCGCCCCCAGACACTGTTTTTAGATAGAAAATCTTTACTTGTATTGATTTCTTTCCTCTCACAACAACCTTCTGAGATAAGTATATTACTTTTCCCCTTTTAAAGATGAGGAAGCTAAGGGTTAAGTGATGAGCGTTAGAACCCAAACATTCTGACTCCAGGGATTGCTTCCTTGTCTACTTCAGCCCTTTATTTTAGTTAAGTTAAAGTGTATTTCTGGGGCATCTGGGTGGCTCAGTCGGTTGAGCGTCCGACTTCGGTTCAGGTCATGATCTCAGGTTTCAGGAGTTCGAGCCCCACATCGGTCTCTGTGCTGACAGCTCGGAGCCCAGAACCTGCTTCGGATTCTGTGTCTCCTTCTCTCTCTGCCCCTCCCTCACTCACGCTCTGTCTCTGTCTCTGTCTCTCTCTCTCTTAAAAATAAACATGAAAAAAACCCTATATTTCCATTTATACTAGAAATACAGAGTCAGTCCGCCTTCATTATGTCAAGCCACCATAATGGACCTTAGATTGAGAAGACAGTTGAATTGTCCTGAGTTACTGGCCAGCTATATCACAGTTATTGTTCTACCCTAACTTCAGACCAACCAGCTAGGGAGGGAGGCCCTCTTGTAAAAAAAGGTACTCACAGCACACCTGGGTGGCTTAGTTAGTTAAGCATCTGACTTCAGCTCAGGTCATGATCTCACTGATCAGAGTTTGAGCCCCACACCAGGCTCTGTGCTGACAGCTCAGAGCCTGGAGCCTGTTTCAGTTTGTGTCTCCCTCTCGTTCTCTCTGCCCCTGCCCCACTCGTGATCACACACTCTCTCTCTCTCTCTCTCTCAAAAATAAATAAACATTAAAAAAATTTCTTTTAGAAATTTAAAAAGTGACTCAGGAACATTAGGGTCAATGAATGGCAGAGGGCACACCGTGAATAAGAAATGGAAGCATAAAGAAGTGTGGTTGGCCTAGAACATGCCAAGGGGGGAAGTGGGATGAGGCAAGGAGGGGTTTTCACCAGAGATAAAGTTGGCGTGTTAAGCTGAGACACTTTGTGGGCTACCTCACAGGCTGTCCTAAGAAGCTTAGAGTGTATGACGAGGATTTTATTTCATTTTTTAAAGTTTGTTTGTGTAACTAATCTCTATACCCAATGTGGGGCTTAAATTGATGTCTAGGCTGCATGAACTATACCTTACAAAGTACCCAGTTAAAGATGGCCGATCAAGAGCTGCACAGTCTTCTGACTGAGTCGGGCAGGTGGCCTTGTATGCTGAGGATTTTGAGCAGGAGGATAACATCACATCTGCCTCCTGGGAACCATTCTGTGGTAACACTGGGGGGAGGGAAAAAAGGACAGCTCTTACTACTGGAGCAATGCAGAGAAAGATCCTGAGGGCCTAAAGTGGGGTGGGAATGCAGAGCAATGGCAGAGAAGAAGAGAGGTCAGGAACAGAGATGGTAAGAAGGTAGAAGATTTTGCTGGTAGATAAGGGAGCATGAGGAGAAGGGAGAAGAAGCTGTCTGGAAAGGTTCCAAGGTTTGGGGTGTAAGCTACTGGGTGGCTGCTGAAGCCAATACAAGACTCTGGGGCAAGTCCTAAATGGATTCTGTTTTGGACGTGTGCAGTGGGTCCTGGATGGAGAGCACCGAAGTGAGACTGTTGAGTGTGTACTTGGATATGGAGGTTTCACCCTCAGAAAGAGCTGCTTCCAGAGATGGAGACATGGAAGGTTCCAGTTAAAGATGGCCGATGAAGTGGGATCGTGTGATGATGTAAGAAGAGAGGGCCAAGGACTGAACAGTAACAGGGAGTATAAGCTGGGGGCTGGGGAGTGGGACAGTGACCAGGAGAACTGAGTAAAATTCTGGGACCTTGGTGTTCACCCCATGTTTGTAACATCTTTGCATCCTGGCTGTTTCTTCCTGGTGACAACTGGTTAAAAAACCAAAGAAGCCTCTGGGTTTGTCTTTGAGGATGACAAAGGAGAGTGTGTCTGATGAGCTACTAACTGACTCAGAACTTAGTCTTGAGGAGAAAAGAGGTATGAGAAGTTGACAGAGGTCCCTCAGCCCTCTGAGGGACATCTGTGATGGGAAGGGGCATCTGGGAAGTGATGGAAGGCGAACCGGGGCTGAGAGAAGTGCTTGCCTGGCAGTAGACCCCCATGTTTTCTGACCTGGTGGTCTGAGCTGAAGGAGCTGCCTTATTGTCTTCTAGGGAATTTGGATAATTTCATGAGATCACACAAAACTGACTGCTACACATGCCCAGTTGCTGCCAAGGGGGGCTCCCTCCTGTGGTAGACATGGCTTGATGGGCACATGGAGGAACAGGGAATCTCAACATCCCTTCCTTTAGTACTGCCTCTGGACCCCTGTGTTGGGAAAGAAGAGGTGGGTTTGTCTCACCTGAGAACCCTCCCTTCATTTCCCCTTTTTCTTTCCCATGCTGGAGAAAAATATACCATGAAGATACTTTGAAGCCTATCACATTGGCTTTGTGGAGACCTGATATCTAGGCTGCATGAGCTATACCTTACAAAGTATCCTAGACTTGTAAGCTCCCTAATGACAGGGATTGGGACTTCTGCTTATTAAATTTTACTTTGCAAGAGCACGAAATAGGCAAAATTTGTCTTCAAATCTACTTTTTCTTAACTTTTCTGGAACCACTAGTTATCCCCTCTCTGCCTTGCCTATAACGTCTTTCCTCTCCACCATGTCCTCCCAGAGTCTTCCAGTTTTTCACCCTCCCTTCCATCAGAACTCATTCACAAGAAAGAGTTTCAGATCATTCCTGATTCAAATCATTCCTGCAATGTTTCAAGGGCCACCATATACAATTGCGCAGGTTGGCACTGTATAATTCTGAGGCCTAATGTGTAATATTTCCTAGTGATATCTTTCACTGGGCAAAGGCAAATCTCAAGCCAAGGAATGAGCCTTAAAATGGTGGGATTTTAGTCATCAATGAAGCAGATAAGAGATGCCCGAGGAGAACTAATAGAACCTTCCCCCAGTCCCTGCAATCAAGCAGGCAGCTACTTCTCCCAGTGACTTAGAAGATTATTCTTGCTCCCAGTGTAACCTTACATGCAGTTAAAGTCAATCCTATGTCGCCATTGAAAAAAAGCCAATCAACGTTACGTTGAAAGACGGCATGTGTCAGTCATTTGCCCTGGGTTGCCCTCTCTGCAGACCTACCGCTTTTCCCCTCGACTAAGGTTAACTTGCCCGTAGAGATTTTATATAAGGCAGAGTCATTTGTGCTCATTGTGCTTGTGGGATTTTTCTACTTCTCAAGTAAATACTTTTGGTGAAATAGGTCCAGCTCTTTGGAATACAAATCCTTAGCTCGGGGTTGCTTGAGTGGAAATTTTTAACAAGCAGCTCCCTCCGCTACACAGCCATGCAAAATGTGATTTCCTTAATGCGTGTGCTCCCACAGAAGCTAATAAATGGACATTACTCTGGTATGGACACATCCTATTACTCAGCTTGATCCTAATATCACTGGCAAAAAACCCATTTGCTGCTCTAGCAAACAGCTGAATTCATTATGTCCAGCTACATGAATAATCCCCAGACAAATTCTTGTTGACACAGACAGAATGCTGGTCTCTGAGGGACGACCGAGCTGCCAAGCAGAACAGCCAGTGTTGCCATGGTCCCTCCTGCTGCTCTCAGAGTATCTCACTAATCAGAAGTCACCACTTGCTACTGATAGGGTGATGTATGGCAGACTCATGACATCTCGTTATTTCCGAGACAAAGAAAAAAAGGACACCGGGAAGGAAGGAAGGATCTCTAGGTTGAGGTGGGAGGAGGGGATGGTGACACACAGCAAGAGAGGAAGGGCTGCTGCATTAACCACACGTGCTGCCACACAGGGAGCCGAAAAATAGGTCATCATTATGCAGCCACTTGCCCTCGATAATCCTTGACTCTCAGGCTGAATGGGCTCAACTAAAGGACATTTGGTCTCCTCCCTGCCTTGGGGCTGGATCCTCCCCATCCACACCCATGACACCCTGGGCTGGGAAGACTTTTCCTGGAAGAAGAACTGCGTAGTCACCCTGTCCCTCACTCTGGGTAGGCATGATCCCATAGAACAGATTTAGGGACGGTTCCCGGATTGGAGGAACGACAACCCTTCAGAAAGACAGTACCTGTCAAATTCTGTGAGAATTCCAGTGACCAATGGAGTCCTGTGGAGCATAACCGTGACCTACCAGGCAGTGCCCCCAGCAATCCTTTCTTGGCCTGAAGCTACCTCCATTTTCCTGACAATTCCCAGACTGGTCAGAAGGTAGATAAAATCATCCTACCAACCCACACATGCACACATCTGATTGTACTTTCCATTTTATTCAAGGGAGGTTAATTGTTAAGAGTATTCATTCTTACAAAATGTTATTGTTCCAGCTGGTTATGTCCCCTGTTGGTTCTCAGCAAAGTTATTTTCCTCCCCAGTTGTCCTTGAGCTCCAGGCAAATAGTCCACTAACTCTTCATTGAAACTTCCATGAAGCTCTTTCTAAGCCAAATCTTTCAACCTAATGTAATTTTCTCCTCCTTTGTACCCCTATAGCATTTGTATCCTATTGTCACTCCACTCATTTATTCATTCCTTCCTTCCTTCCTTCCTTCCTTCATTCATTCATTCAAGTATGTACTGAGCACTTACTATATGTAGACGAGGCACCGTTTTGGGCAGTGAGGGCAGTTAGGGACAAGACAAGTAATGTCCTGATCTCATGGAGCTTACAGTCTAGCAAGAGAAGCTATCCAATAAACAAGTCCCACTAATGTTGCCGAGAGTAGGGTCAAAGATTTTTACAGCTGAAGGAATAAAAATTATAATCTCTCCAAATTATCTGATTTGGCCTTGACTATAACTATAGGTCACAAAGATACTTAACAAGACGTGGGTGAAAAGAATATCTTAATGAACAGTATCCTTATGCTGTTCAAAGTGCTTTCCTGAGGCTGCCAATCTCCAAAATTGTTTTATGATCCAAAATTCCCTACTTCTACTTTTCCAACCAGAATCTTTATTCTTATAGGACAGCTGCGCAAAAGCTGCTTAAGGTACAAGCGAGAAAGCGATTTTATACTAATGTGTGAATGGTTAATTCACACATAATCCTCGCAGTGTTTTTGACTTTTCGTAAGAGAATCTTTACTAACCCCAAATATCTAGATTTTTCAGTCTTCAATATAAACTGGAAAAAAGAAGGCAATATGGGAAGTTTCTACTAGGTTGTGAGCTGTCCATTCCTTGAGGGCAGAGACCATCTCATTTCTGGGTCCTCAGTTACTCAGCCCAATCAAGTGGGTATCTAATCAACATGCATTTAATTGAGAAGAATTCAACTGAGAAAGGGGAATTCAACTGAGAGGGAGAGGATAGGAGGAGGGTTGACAGGAGGAGGAAGGCTAGGAGGAGGGAGGGAGAAGGTAAGAGAGCAAGGGAAGTGAAGGGAGAAAAAAGATAAGAGGGAAAGAAGGAGGAAGGGAGAAGGAGGGAAGAAGAGAGCAAGGAAATCAGAATGAGAGAGAAAGAGAACTAAATACAGCCCCAACTGTGGTATAGTTTCTGATTTCTTTTGCAGTCAAGGCCCTCAGAGAAACTGTGGCAAGGAAGAATTTATTCTAATAAAAAGGGGGGAAATGTTGCCACTTCAGAGTGCCAACAAGAGAATGGAGCCAGGAGATGCTGAGCCCTGAGGAAAGATATTGATCAAAGCCATAAATTTCTATTTTCCAGCATGACAGAAATGACTCGTGACAGATGACTAGCCTCCGTCAATTAGCCTCCCTGAGGGACCCCTGTACCCAGAGGAATGGGGCCATGATCATCTAACAATCACAGGAACTCAGGGACTAACCCTGTTAGAGTTATAAAAATTGATCTCTGTAGATTCAATGTAATTAACAAGGCTGCATTCATCCATAGAAGGCTGCAGTGGAATTTTCCACTGAAATCGAACTAAAATGGAAACTTGAGAGAAAAGTGGAGGTCAGAAGGCAGGGAGCCAGGACCACCAGTTTTCTTTTGGGTCTCAGGAAATAAGAGAAGAATCTATCTAGATGCTAAAGCAGCAGAGTCTGGCTACAGAGAACCCAAGAGACCAAATGTTCCAGAATTCAAAGAGAGATGGACTCAGATACCCTGAGCAATGGGATCCTAGAGCAAGATCAGCCCAAGAACCAAAGGGAATTGGCATTATTTTTGCCAAGATATACCTTAGGGAATACAATCTATATACTCTGATTGGCCTGCTCTAGACAAGTATATCAGAAATGGTTCTGCTCAGTCCACAGCCAATAAAATTATATGCATTTAAATGCCTGTTTCCATCTGTACAAACAATGAAAGCGTGCTGTCTGGATTTAGGGTCAAACAGAGTCCTGACCTCACCACTAACTGGGGTTATGACCTTGGTCAGGCTACTTAAACTCTCTAATTCCCCATCTCCTCTTCTGCAAAGTAGAAAACTCTCTCTCTCTTTCTTTCTTTCTCTCTCTCTCTCTCTCTCCCCCCTCTCTCTTGCTCTCGCTCCCCTGTTTCATGAGTGTTTTCTGTTGCCAGACACTACGCACTCTACACATTCGATCTTCTTTACTCTTCACCAGCACCCGAGGAGGTAGGTATTGTTATTGTCTTTTTATATTTAAAAAATTTTTTTTAATGTTTATTCATTTTTGAGAGACAGAGAGAGACAGAATGTGAGTGGGGGAGGGGCAGAGAGAGAGGGAGACACAGGATCCAAAGCAGGCTCCAGGCTCTGAACATGGTCAGCACATAGCTGGCCATGGGGCCTGAACCCATGAACTGTGACGTCATGACCTAAGCTGAAGTCGGACGCTCAACCGACTGAGCCACCCAGGTGCCCCTTGACTTTTGACAGGTGGGAAAAATGAGACTTAGACATACTGTCCCAGCTTTTCCAAGGTCACTCAGCTGGGAAGTGGTATAGCTAGAACTGACACTTGGTCTAACTTCAGAGGCCACAGTCTCAAATTGGGTGGCATTGCCTCTCCAACTGTCCTAAAACCATGGGGCTGAATGAAGATGAAGAACTTCCATGCTTCTGTCCACTTACGATGGAAGGAGCATCCTCCTTCCCCATCACAGCAAGATCCGCAAAAGGGAAGCCCTCCTCTGCTTATTTTTCAGTTAACAAAAGGCAAAGGAGCTTTTCCTGGTTTCAGTTTTGGTTTTGTCTTGGTGGCACTGAATGATCCCAAACCTACAAACTGGGAAACACAAATCTCAGTCCCCAGGTCTCCAGTGAGCAGACTTATTATAAGGAACAGCCATTTGTCGGTTTTCCTTGGTACCCTCCACAGGGCAAGGGCATTGCCAAAACATGGTCCCTGTTTCTGTGGACTGTTAGCGGCTGCAACCTTGGAATTCAACCTCTCTGGCTTATTAGAACAACAAATTACCCAACATGAGAACTGCGGAGTGCGTTCAGATGGAAAATGGTCTCTTTTTTATGAAGTGATTTAATTAGGAGCCACTTTCCCATCAGCTCAGTTATAGCAGCACGGCTGGGGCAGCCATTGAGAAGAGCATTTGGCCTCTGTCTTCCTGGCTCCCTTCTTTCTGCTGCTGCCTCTTGGAAAAGGAGGAAACTGAAACCACGCAAGTAAAGAACAGTGGAAGCGGGGAAAGGAAACAGATCAGGCCTGAGGGCCATTTTTTAAGGTCTTCTGAGATTCCACCCACCGTCTCAGGCTGTGATTCTTCAATCTGCAGCCTGAGTCCTCGGTACAAAGATTTTTAAAGGCTTTTGCTTCTTGTGCTTCTCCCTTCTGCTCCTTGCTCCTAGCCATGACCTCCTGCAGCCCCAGTAGTTGAGAAAACAAAATGAATTTCAAAGGTATCCTTGCTGGAAGCCTATAGCTCTGAAGGACATTTGCGGTGGAGAGCCAGCGGGAGGCTGAACCCAGCTGGGGCCGTGCTGTCCAGAGGCTGAAAAGTTTCTAAAATTGCACTGGAAATCTAATTATGTATATTTTTTAAAAGCCTGGGTCCCATTCTGGACCAGCTTGATTTTGACATTTTTTTGTTGCTTTCCTATGTTTAGCACTCAGATATACAGAATTTTGATCTGTATGGGTGACATATCATTCTACACCATGCATATGAGCCTCTGTCCCCACTCCTAGACTCAGGAATATGAGGGCAAAAGTCCTTCAGGCAACAACGGGAATCCCCCTCCCCCCCAATTTTCCTAGAAGGAAGGGGATAAGGATGAGGTTTAGGATTAGTGATGAAATATATTGCAAAAACGTGTATCCGTGTTGAGGAGATCAGAGCTCAGTAAGTTTAGACTGGAAAGAATTCATGCAGAAAGTGAGTTTTGAACATGGTTGGAAAATATCTGACAGGTTCATGACTCCCTTTATGCACATTTAAAATTTTTTTGCCCAAGAAAACCAAATAAATAGCCACAAATTCTTTCTACTCACCTATGAAAAGTGGCACAGAAATGTAATCTTTCAAAGGGAAATGTTTGCTCACACTGTTGTAACAAAGCCTTCCTTTCCATTTGGTGTATGGTTATGACAGCATATGAGTAATACTGTCACCTAACACAGTGTTTATCAAAAACTGAGCTGAGCTGAAATCTTTTAACGGGTTGTGAAGCCAATTGAGTGGGTCATGACCAGCACTTTTTAAGAGGAAGTAATTGAACAGAAAACACCAGCTCATAATTGTAGGTGTGCTCTTGGACACACAGTGAGTCACAATGTAAAATGCAGTCCTTACTGTGGCTCCTGTAGAGTTCTAACTTTGGCATCAGAAGACCTCAGTTCTAATTTTGGTTTTTCCCTGAACTATGTAACCTTAAGCAAGTGCCTAATGTCCCTTCTCTAATCTTTCCTTTCACGGCATCTGTAAAATGAAGGGGTCTGGTAAAATCCTAAGCTTCTGTGATTCCACAAAATATGAAAAATATCAATTTACTCTTGCAAAAATGCACTACATCCCAAAGTCAACTAGAAATGGACTGAGGGTGTTTTGAATTAACTCCATTGGTAGCGCCTCCAATCCACGTAGCTATTCTAGATTTGACTAAGACAAGCTTTTTGATCTACCTAGCCACATCGGCAAAGGAACTTCAAGTTTGCCGCAGGTCGATGGAAAGGGTAGATCAAGTCACGATGACGTTTTAGAAATAAATACGTCACACACCAAAATCTGGGCACAATAACTTGCTTGTGGTCAAAGCATCTCCTCTACCAAACACCTCATCTCCCTGAGAAAAGAAGCGTAACAAGAAGCACAAAGCTTTGTGGACTTGAGGGCCGTGCCTTGTGAACGTGAAAACACAGCTCTTCCATGTGCTTCCCATTCCCCCGGAATGTCACATGCCACATTCCAGAACCAGAAGCTCTCTTCACAAGTTCTGCGTCACAAGCTACTCCTCACTTCTTTGCACTGGAACAAAGGTCCGACTTTTACCACACCTGGCCACCCCTCGGTCCTCAAGTGCAATCTGTCATGGCATTGCCCCCGGACCAGTCCCAGTCTGAGTCAGAACTTGCCTGAGAGGTCACAGCCATCACTTCTCACGGGAATGCCCTGGAGATGGCTCACCCCAGTGTTCTGTGTATCCTGTACGGGCTACCTTGCAATGTCCTTGAACCTGGTCCTCTCTTGCATCTCAAATCAGGATGTTATGGAACTTGATTTAAGTCTTGGTAACCGATCATGGCACCATTACGGCAGTTACTGCAATGTTTTATAACGATGTAATTGCTGCATGCCTCTTTCATCACACTGTGGATAGCTTTTGGTTTGGTCCTGTGGATTGTTAGATTCCCCGACAGTAAGAGCACCACCTGGCACAGTCTAGGCTCTCAATAGATGCTGAAATTAAATTTATCACTGGAGAAGACAGAAGAAAAGATGCTATCTAAAATAACAACTAAACCGTTGGTGTATTATATTTGGGATTTCATGGTTAAATGTATTGTGTATGTGCTAGCAAAGAAATTCACCTCTAGCCTAAGGGAATTATTGAGACTTTACAGGACTTTGGAGATCATCGAGACCTGGGTTTGTGGGTCGAATTCAGTCCGCCACCTGTTTTTATAAATCAAGCTTACTTGGAACACGGTGACATATTTACTGTGCTGCTTTCATGCTACAGGTGTAGAGCTGAGTAGTGACAGAGACCACATGACCTGCAGAGCCTAAAATATTTACTCTCTGGCCCTTTACCGAGGAGGATTGCTGGCCCCTGGCCTAGACAGAGCACCACTCTTATACATAAGGAAAGTGAGACCAGAAGGAGGAAGCCACTTGCCCGGTCTCATTATGGTGTCGGTGCTGTTGAGAGGGTGAGAGCATACTCTATCTCCATTATCCTGTTTCTCTTCTTGAATATCCCATTCTTTGTTCGCCTGAATAACAAAAGCTCTCTTTGAAGATCTGACTCAGAAGAGCCAAGAACCTCTCCCATGTGCTCCTCTGCTTTGCCATGTAAATATCCGTGAGCTTCCTGTCAGAGCTGACTGGTAATGTCCTGTTTTTCCATGCGTGTCCATTTGAAGGAGTGACAGGATCTCAGCCCGGACCTAAACTTTGCTCCCCTTCCATTCAGGCATCCTTGCGTATGTTTGGAGAATCATGGCATCGGCCTCCTAAGAGGCCTTTCCCGTGAGCCTCCAGGAAAGAGTTCATTTAAGGAACAAAAGGTAGAGCTGCACAAATCTGGGTTCACGCGAAAGGAGCAGAGAAATGCAGGGGGCTCTCCCTCCGGGCACTGAGGACGCATGCCCGAGTCCCAGAGAGGAAGGGCTGCAATAAGGAAAGAATGAAAACTACGTTGGGTTCTGGCAGGGGCATGGAGGGCATTAAGACTATCTGAGGGCCTGTGCTGGTGGCTTTGGCACAATGCGTGGTGGTCCGTGGTTGTTCCAGGAGGCTGCACAAGCATATGTGACCTTTATAACAGAACTCAGCCCAGCAAGCTGGGGCAGAACTGGAGAGAAATGACAGATGCTAGTGACAACCCAGACTATTCTACGTACCCACGTGCAGTGCTCCTTGGGGGAGAACCAGCAGAGAGAGCTCTGAGGAGGCTGGGGGCTCACAGTAGCAAATGGGGCTGAACAATAGAAATGCTGTTTTGTTTTGTTTTACCTTTGTGTCCCCGGCCGGTGCAGCAGGTAGCAGTGAATGAGCCATAGCCTCAGAGGTGGACAGTTAAGCCTCCAAAGCTCTATTGCTGAGTTTATTAACCCTGGTTCAATGGGGCAGGGATACACTCCAAGTCAATCGACAAGCAACTCCCTCCCTGTCAGATACTGGTGGCCTATAAATACAGTCACTGTCATGGATGGCTCTGGTACCCCCAACCTAAACTTGAGTGGGGCCCAGAGAAATCGCTTTTGGTCTGTGAGGGAAAAAACAAAAAGAAAACAAGCACTTGTTTAACAACCGCGATTTGCCCTCATGCTAGGAAATACTGGCTTATAAATCTAGGGCTTTTAAAATAAGGCCGACAGAGGGAGGTGGGCCTATTCATTCCATGAAGGTGGTTATTGCCGTGCAACTAAAGAACGCGGAGGAAGGGTTAAAAAGGGCAAAAGAGTGCGGGGAGAAAAAGTAAGCAGGGTTTTACAGTTTGGGTTAGATAACATCTTCTGGAAACCACATGCTGGGCTTACACATGATCATGTGTGGTGATTTATTGGCAAATGGTGTCTCACAAAGAGTGAAAACGTGTGTTAAGAGAAATCATTCCAAAAAAAGAAAAAGAAAAAGAAAAATCATCCAAAACTTGGAAATAATACCAAAAATATTCTGTGTGCCATCTGATGTCATGCCATCCCATTGTCTAACAAGCCCACGTAAGGGATCAGCCAGTGCTGCAGGGGAGGAACTGAGATCTGATTACTTTCTCTCTCTCTCTCTTTTTTTAAATAAATGTTTATTCATTTTTGAGAGAGAGAGAGAGAGAGAGAGAGAGAGAGCGTGCATGGGGGAAGGGCAGAGAGAGAGGGGAACAGAGGACCTGAAGCGGGCTCTGTGCTGACAGCAGTGAGCTCGACACAGGGCTCGAACTCACGAGCTGTGAGATCATGACCTGACCTGAAGTCAGACGCTCAACCAACTGAGCCACCCAGGTGCCCCAAGCTTTACTAATTACTAATGATGAGGGCCCCAGCTCTGCAAACATAGATGTTACCTTGAGAACACCTCCAAGTTGCAGATGATGTTTATTCAGTAGACGTGCAGATGAATTCCACCAGATAGCAAACTAACCCCAAAGGGGGCTGATCTTATCATTGCATAGGATGTTAACCAGTTTTATGTAACTTTGCAAACCTCCTTTCCTGTCCTTTCTTTCAGTGATCATATAAAACAGTCTCCTGTATTCTCTCTTGGTTTGGCTTTGGCATCCTACTGGTTCCCTCACTAATGAATTGAATAAATCTATGACTGTATGTCTGTGTGAGAATCATGTCTTTAACATTTTATAGAAACCCCTCTCCCAAAATTCACCGTGGGCCTCCCTGTCTGCAGTTAGCCACCTTATTTTCCATGCCTCGCAACAAATTGGACACATCTGGCTTTCCTTTCTCAGCTGGCACATTAGACAAAGGCTCAGGTTTCAAAAATGAACGTTCCTTTCACTTCTACTTCGAAGCCAGTTCAGTTCAGCAAGTTGCTTGCTGTCCTTTGGGTCCAGCGTTGTGCTGGTTACTCCATGAATTACAGAAGAAAGTCACTGCCCCTGTCCTTACATATCTTACAGGCCAACTGGGGAGATGAATCACATGCATTTTTTAATAATAGTCTTCTGTGTTGAGACATTGCCACGTATGCTTAGACCAGTTAGCTTATGTGAGTTTATCATAGGACCTAGAAGAAAAGGTAGCCAGAGAGATGACTGTGGCTGTAACAAATTTCTGCCACTCTTGGCGCTCGCCCAAACTAATCGGCCTGGGAGATCGATTTCCCCTCCAGCCAGCACTTCTGCTCATCTTGTTCAGCATTTCTGCTCATCATGCTTCTGGCATTGCTTTCTCAGAGGACCGTCCGTCATTCCTAAACTCTCGCCGCTCCCCTTGATAAGTCAGCAGACGGATGTTGGGGATGCAGAATGGAAATTCAGAAAATATGCCTGATTTACAGACTCATTCCTTCCTTCTTACTACTTTGTTTTCTCACATCAGAGAGAATCATCAGGCAGTATGGCTGTGAACCAGGAGGAGTGTGTGTGTGCATGTGTGTGTATATGTGGGTATGTATGTGCACATGCGTGTGTGGGGAGGGGGCACCTGGAGTAAAAGGAAGAAGGTTCCTGGGATGAGTTTGAGGGGAGACAGCTCCAAAACGGGCTGTCCTCTAACCTCTAAATTCTTACATGCCCATCTTTGAGAAATATTTGGGAGAATGATGCTGATTTTACAGTCTCTTCAAGGTCAGAGACAAAGGCCGGGGGATACAGAGAGAGAAGGAGGAGGGAGAGGGTTTTGGCACCCACATGTTCATTTGGGTAAGAGGTAAGGAGGAGTGGAGGAGGGAGGCGGTACAGACCAATCTGGCCACTTCTGTGAAACTACTTCACAAGTTAAACCCTGCCGGGCTCTCCCCGCTGCTGCAGATCCAGATAAGGTTCATTTGAACTATCTGGATTATTCAACAGCTAGGCCCCTCTCCCAAATTTCTGTGAATTACTAGTGGGTCTGTATGATCTTGTTCAGTTCTGGTGCCAACATGCTGTCCCTGCTCAGTTCTTGTCCTCTGCCCTATCTCATGGCTGTTCCTTCATTTTCACCCTGGCTTTAAACCAAGCACGGAAGAACTTGGCCCCCATTTCACAAAATAACCATTCAGACATGGAGATGAATGAGATTTCTGTACAGTGACATAAACCATTTAAAACTGAGTGGTAGAAATGGTGCTGGGAAAACTGGGCAGCTACATGCCAAAGAATGAAACTGGACCACTATCTTATACCACACACAAAAAGAAACTCAAAATGGATTAAAGACCTAAATGTGAGACCTGAAACCATAAAACTCCTAGAGAAGAACACAGGCAGTAACTTCTTTGACCTGGGCCATAGCAACTTCTTTCTAGATATGTCTCCTGAGGCAAGAGAAACAAAAGCAAAAATAAACTATTGAAACTTCATCAAAATAAAAAGCTCCTGCACAGTGTAAAAAACAGTCAACAAAACAAAAAAACAACCTACGGAATGGGAGAAGATATTTTCAAATGACATGACCAATAAAGGGTTAGTATCCAAAGTATATAAAGAACTGATACAACTCAACTCCTAAAACACAAATAATCCAATTAAAAGATAGGCAGAAGACACGAACAGACATTTCTCCAAAGAAGACATATAGATGGCCAACAGACCCATGCAAAGATGTTCATCATCACTTATTGTCAGGGAAATACAAATCAAAACTACAATGAGATCACCTCACACCTGTCAGAATGGTTAAAATCAACAACACAAGAAACAACAGCTATTGATGAGGATGTGGAGAAAAAGGAACACTACTTGTGCACTGTTGGTAGGAATGCAAACTGGTGCAGCCACTGTGTAAAACAGTATGGAGTTTCCTCAAAAGGTTAAAAATAGAACTACCTTATGATCCAGCAGTTGTACTACGGGGTATTTGCCCCAAGAATACAAGCACACTAATTCATACAGATACATCCACCCCGATGTTTATTGTTTATAGCAGCACTCTCAACAATAGCCAAATTATGGAAAGAGCCCAAGTGTCCATCAACTGATGAATGGATAAAGAAGATGTGGTATATATATATGTACATATGTGGTATACATATGTACATATATATATACCACATATGTACATATATGTCTCTCTCTCTCTCTCTCTCTCTATATATATATATGCATGCAATGGAATATTACTCAGCCATAAAAAGAATGAAATCTTGCCATTTGCAATGACATGGATGGAACTAGAGAGGATTATGCTAAGTGAAATAAATCAGTCAGAGAAAGACACATAGCATATGATATCACCCATGTGTGGAATTTAAGAAACAAGACAAACAAGCAAGGGGAGAAAAAAATGAGGGAGAGAAAGAGACAAAGCGAGAAACAGACTCTTAACTATAGAGACTAAACTAACAGTTACCAGAAAGGAGGTGGGTGGGGGGATGGGTGAAATAGGTGTGAGAATTACGGAGTACACGTGTCAGGTTGAGCACAGGGTGATGTATGGAACTGAGTTACTACACTGTACACCTGAAGCTAATATGACACTGTATGCTAACAAACTGGAATGCAAATAAAAACCTAAAATTAAAAAAAATAATAAAATAAAACTGAGTAGCAGATATTCCTTCTCTTAAAAGTCCTTTGGCCACTCTGCCTCATTGCTCTACTATCCCCCAGACCCTCATGTTGTTTTATGCAAAGGCAGGTGGTATAGCACTTGGGAGGATAGATGCCAACCCTAGAGTTCATGTTCCGGCCTAATCCTCATCGGCTGTCAACCTTAGGTCAGCCCCCTCACCCCTCTGCACCTCGTTCTTCTCCTCTGCAAAATGGAGATTCATCATCCACCCACCTCACGAAGGAGTTGTAAACATAAAAGATCCACAAGCCGATAAGCACACTGCAAGATGTTTGCCACCATTAGCCATCAAGGAACTGCAAATCAAAACTGTGATGAGATACCACTGCACACCCACTAGGACGGCTAGCATAAACATTTCGGATAATAATAAGTGTTGGTGAGCTTGTAAAGAAATCAGAACCCTCTGATTGCATTGCATCAGAAATGTTAAATGGCGCAGATGTTTTGAAAAGCAGCCTGGCAGTTCCTCAAGTGGCTAAATATAGTTACCCTATGACTCAGCAATTCCATTCCAGGAGAAAGGAAAACATAAAAACTTGTCTACATAAAAACTTGTACCTGAGTATTCACAGCACCCTATTCATAACAGCCGAAAGGCAGACACAATCCAAATGGCTATCAACTGACAAAATAGAAGGCAGTATATCCATGTAATAGAATATTATTCCTCCACGAAAAGGAATCAAGTACTGATCATTGCTCTAATGTGGAAGAATTTCATAAACAGTGTTACCCGAAAGAAGCCAGTCTCTTAAGACCACATGCTATATGAACTTGTCCATAGGAAATGTCCAGAATAAGGCAATCTATAGAAAGAACACTGGTGGTGGATAGGGCTGAGGGGCGGGATGAGGGTAGGGAGTTGATAGCTAAAGGAAATGGGGTTTATTTTTGAAGTCATGAAAATGTTCTAAAATTGACCGTGATGACATTTGCACATATCTGTGAATACTCTAAAAACAATTGGATTGTATACTTTAAGTGAGTGAATTGTATGATAGATAAATTATATCTGAATAAAGGTGTTTCTGAAAAAACAGAAGATTTTTAACAATGTGTAGCACATAGGAAGAAGTTCAGGGTCCTGAGATGGCACATTTAAATGAGTCGTTAAGGAGAGATGAATAAAAGGTGTCTATTCCCAAAGGTGCGGGCAGGGTAGGGGAAGCTAGCAGGGTGGAACAGCCCACGGGCAAGGGAAGGGGATCCAGAGAGTGGGCTGCGGAAGGACAGGGGTGCGCTAGAGAAAGCAGCCACTGACTACCTGCACAGAGCAGGGAGGACCCAGGAGAATGAGTGCCCCCTGGTGATCACTCTCCATCTACTGGGACTCCCCATCACCAGAGCCCACAGGAAACACTGAGCCGTGCACTGAGGAGCCAAAGAGGTAGTCCATACAAGTTAGCCCCCAGGGCACAGGCAATTATTCTGTGGACCAGCCTAGCCTTCCCTTTGTTTTGTTCCCTCCTAACTACCCCACCCTATGGCCAGTCTTCTAGGGCCAGCTTTTCCTACTAAATGGTCTAACCAGGTAGTTTCTTTTCTTTGTCTTTTTAAAGTTTATTTATTTATTTTAGGGAGAGAGAGAGAGAGAGAGAGAGAGAGAGATCATGAACAGGGGAGAAGCAGAGAGTGAGGGAGAGAGAAAATCCCAAATAGGCTCTGCACTGTCAGCACAGAGCTGGATGCCAGGCTCAATCCCATGAACTGTGAGTTCATGGCCTGAGTCGAAATCAAGAGTCGGGCGTTTAACCAACTCAGCCACCCAGGTGCCCCTAATGAGGTAGTTTCTTAAAGATTATTTGCTTATTAAGAGATGTGGGTATTTTTTTGTTACAAAATATTTGCAGCCTTTGGCAAAGATGCCCCATAAATGTTTCCTTAGGGTAGCTGGAGAAGGAAAACTAAAACAATAGAATGTTTCTCCCAGGCTATCCACGGAGAGGGCTGACTTATGGGACTTACGGGCACCCTTGCTTTGTAGCCCAATGTAGGAAGTAACAAAAGTGTGTGTTGAAAAGAGGCAGATTCTCAATTTCACTTTCTAGTAACCATACCTACAGCTGCCTGTATTTATTCCTCCCAGAAGTTATTTCCTCCAGGAGGTGTGGCACCCTCCTGATAAATGGGTGAATCCATATGAGTTAAGTTCTGAGTAGAAAGGGAGTACGGCCACCCATTATGGGGTGAATTGTGGCTTCCCACCCCTGAATCCGTATGTTGAATTCCTAACCCCTGGTACTTAGAATGTAATTAATTTGAAGGTGGGGCCTCTAAAGAGTAATTAAAGTAAAATGACCCACTATGATTTTTGTCTTTGTCAGAGGAAGAGATTAGGATGGAGACAGACAGAGAGGAAAGATCCCGTGAAGACACAGACAGAAGGCGGCTGCAGGCCAACAAGAGAGGCCTCAGAAGAAATCAATGCCATGGACACCTTCACCTTGGATTTTTAGTTTCTGGAATTGAAAACAAATTTCTGTTTAGGTGACCTGGTCTGTGATGCTTTATTATGGCAGCCCTAACGTGGTGGTGATGGTGGCAGTGTGAGTGGAGGGGGGGATCTTTGCAATGCCCTTCCCCGTCTGAAAGAAGTAAGCCCTCAGAATTCTTCCCCTTGAGCTGCTTCTGCCTCTTCTCCTCCAACCCTGGCCTCAACGTCCTCTACCTCCAGGACAGGCCAACAAAGTTCTCCTCCCGGAAGAAGTTACGTCACCTCTGCCCCAAAGCTCCCCAAGAGAGACCTGTTAACTTCTTGGCGGGAATTTGCAATAACATTTATAGCAATAAAAACAGCACAGATTAGTGTCATCCCGCTTTGTTTTGATGGAGCCCAAGGAAACTACCACACCCCCTTCACTCACAGAGCCACATTTTTATCCTGGTACAGCTGGAATTCCGTCAAGGAAGGGGCAAGGACAGAGCTCAGCTGGCATTTCCTCCTCTAAGTTCAGATTCCTGTGGGGGACATCATTCTTTGGGTTGCTGGCGGGCATTCCTTTCCACGCCACAGAGCCTCAAGCTGGTTTTCTGACCAGGGAGCTGAGTCAGCACAACTAGATTTAGTCTTTGCCTCAGGTTTCATAACTGAGAGAAAAAAAAAACAACAAAAAACAGGAAATCTCACTATCCACCCACAATGGCCAGGAAGAACTCTGACAGGTGCTCCCCATCCATCCCTCCTCCCGCCGACACCTCTTCACCCTGTGTGATTGGAGATGGGTAGGGGAAAAGGTCCAAAACTCCACTTCCAGGGTACAGAGTGGCTACTTTCTGGGAAATGATGAGGACCCCAGGGAGAAGCTGCATTCAGACTCCGAGTATCTAATGAAAAAGGGTGTTCCGTGGTGCCAGAGTAGGGGTGGGTGCTGGTGGCAGAGGAGCTCAGCAGGAGCAGTGAGAGCCAAGCAGACTCATTCAGCCACTACATGCCCTTGATGTACAAGCCTTCATTCCAGTGGCTCCTAGAAATCCAGCCTCCTGCAGGAAGCCTTCTTGGGCTTTTTAGAGAAAAAAGAACCAGTATCCCTCCTGCTGGAAAATATAGGTTTTCCCCTCCTATCAGCCTTCATTGCTACCTCTAAGATACACACACACACACACACACACACACACACACACACACAGTGTGATGTTTCCTTTTGTTACTTGTTTAGAAGATTGCTCATTCGGCCCCCTGTACAGGTTCCAGGATGCCTACCCCCTTTCCCCTCACTCTCTCAGTGCTCACCCTGAGGATCTGCCACGTGGGAACTGGGGTGGTGCTTGGGGTGACGGTGTTAGTTTTTTCTTTCTCTTTTATTAAAGTTTATTTATTTATTTTGAGAGAGGCAGAGAGCGCAAGTTGGGGAGGGGCAGAAAGAGAGGGGGACAGAGGATCTGAAGCGAGCTCTGTGCTGACAGCAGACAGCCTTATGCGGGGCTCGAACTCACAAACCATGAGATCATGACCTGAGCCGAAATCAGACACTTAACCGAATGAGTCACCCAGGCGCCCCAGGATATCCAAGGGACTTTCTTGAGGATGCACAATGGTTTGGAGAATGCAGCAATGAGCAAAGTAGAGGAGTAGTCCTCAGCCCCACAGAAGGATTTAGACAACCGATGGGAAGTCTAGAGGAAGGCATGATTAAGTTTGATAGTGAACTGTGATGATTTCACAAAGACGATCATTTCAAGGGGGCCTTGAAAGATGAGCAAGAGTTCAACAGGGACGGAAGTGGGGATTGGGCATTCTAGGCAAAGGAAACACGATGGTCAAAAATTGCTACCCACTGACCTTGCTTTCTTTTCTTCCAGCATTTAACACCATCTGCAATTATATTTTTATGTAGCTAATTGTTTACTTTCTGTCTCCCGCATAAATCTAACTCTCTGAGTGCAGGAAGCATGTTTGTCCCATTTATTGCTCTGTCCTAAGTGCCCAGAAGCATTCCTGGCACATCGTGGGCACAAGTACATATTTGTAGAATGAATGAATCAGTGGGCGGTCCGAGTGAAAGGGAGAGAAGAGAACTTTAATAAGCTCTGCAAATACGTATGTGGTTTCGTTTCACTCTTAACAGTACCACTCCCCCCAAAAGACATCATTATCTGCACTTCGCAAATAAGGAAACTGAGGTCAGACAAAGGTGAGCAAATTTCCAAAGATCCCATACCCAGGAAAAGAGACCAAAGCCTAGGCCGTCTGGTTCCAAAGTCCGGAGTATACCAGGGAGAGGCTAATAAAGGCCTGAGTGAAGTCAAAGTGTGGGAAGGGGTGTAGAGGGGAGAGCTCATGCTCAGGAGCCACTGCACCGATAGACCTGACCAGACCTGGTCGCAGACCGAAAGGGACAAATCCCCATGCAGGTTCATCTCTATCCCAGCACTGACCTCTCTCCCGCCTGGGTCAATCACATGCGGATGCCAGGAAAAACATATGGCTTTGGCCACTAACTAGCTGTTTAACTTGGGGAGAAATACCTAACTTCTCTGAGTATGTTTCCCCCACAAAATGGTAACAGGTACTAGCTTTAGGGATGTCACAAGACGGTGTGGGTAAAGCATCCAGGACAGTTCCTGGCCCGTAGTAGGTGTTCAGCCAATATAAATTCACTTAGCTTTTCCCACGGCCTCCTGATGTCGACTGGCCTGGGCAATACTGTTCCTGAGAAGACCAAAGAGGGAAGGAGTGTTAAGAGGACATCTGCCCTGGTACAGGTGCTGGAATGGGACAACGTCAAGAAGGAAGTGAGTGACAAGCTCGGCCTGGGAGAGGTGGATGGATAAGGGGCTCAGGGAGTGTGCGGCAGAGAAAACTTCCCTCGCCGTGAGGGAAGCTTTGGTCCCTCTCGGATGATGGTTCAGACAAGTGTCCAGAATTCTAAGTCTGTGGTTCAATCTCTAAAGGTGCTGCCAGAGTGTGGTGAAGGGAGCCAGGGAGCCACGTGGCTTGGGCCTCATGTCTGCAGATTTGGTTGGAGCCCCAAAGGAAGTTATTCATAAAGTTATAATTTAGTGTTAAAATGTTAATTTTTAAAAGTTATTTGCTGGGGCACCTGGGTGGCTCAGTCGGTTAAGTGCTTGATTTTGGCTCAGGTCGTGATCTCACAGTTCTTGGGACCAGGCTCTGTGCTGACAGTGAGGAGCCTGCTTGGGATTCTCTCTTTCTCTCTCTCTCTCTCTCTCTCTCTCTCTCTTTCTAAATAAGTAAAAACATTTAAAAAATAAAAATTAAAAAAAAATTGTTTTAAGTTCTTTGTGAGTTTAATTATGAATTGCACCTACTAGAGATTTATCATTTCTTAAAACATCATGCACACTGCTCTATAAAAATTGTTCCCTGAAAGAAACACACTATCTGGAATTGTTTTTATACCACAAGTTTTTGTAACTGTCTTTGGATTTCTACATTTCCTACGTATTGGAGAGATGGAAAGAAAAGGAAGGGAGGGAGGGAAGGAGGAAAAGAGGGAAGGAAGGAAGAAAGGAAAGAAGGAGGAAGGAAAGGAGAGAAAGAAAGAACACACAGAGACAGACAGACAGACAGATGCGGGTCTCTGGGTCTCTCCAGCTCCGGAGAGAGCACAGGACAGCAGCAGCCCCGAGGCAGCCAGAGAGGTGGGGGAGAGCCCACTACTGCACTTGTTTACTGCGCCCCCTGGTGTTTACAGCTCATAAAAATTTCAAGCGGCTTCATCCTTCAGAGCTGAACTTTGCTGAGCAAAATCCCCACAGCTGTCTTATGAAACATTCTCAAAATCTCTTCTTCATTTACATGAAAAGTATGAGTCTTATAAGCAAGACTATGCCTCACAGCTTTCCTTTGTTTTTGTTTAGCTTCGTGATGTGGAAGGGAAGGTCTGTATGTAATACTAGTTAAGACGGAGCACTGACTATGTGCCAGGCAGTATTCTAAGTGCCCAGCATGGTAATCCGTGTAAGTTAGTTGTAACAACTCTAGAGATAGGTATTATTATTATTATCACGCCCATTTTACAGATGTGGCAATTGAGGTACAAAGAGTTTAAAGAATTTGCCCCAAATCACACAGCTATAAAGTAGCAGAGATTCAAACCCAGGCAGGCTTGCTGAAGTGCCCATGATTTCAACTAAGATTATGCCATTTTTCCATGTTGGTATGTGTTCAAGAAAACATACGTTAATTTTTATTTGGCCTGATATTAAGAATCTAACTTCTCTGTGTAAATCTTGATGGACCAAGGATAAACAAAGCAGCAAAGAAGTGAAAAACATGCCTTCAACAATCCTCTGCTATATGATATCAAGCTTTTCAGAAGCATAGATTCTTTTAGAATATCATAGAACCCAGAAGGATGACATACAAAACAACTTAATTAATGTTTGTTTATAATAATTCCAGGAAGATATTATAATCCCCTCAGCCCTTCTAAGAGTCTGACAATTTAGGAGAGCTCTTCTTTAAGAAGAGTAATAATAATTACAGCTACTATTTATTGAGTGCTTGTTTTACATTTTAGGGAAGCAATTATCTACGGACAGTACCTGACCTATAGTGGTTTGACTTGCAATTTTTTGAATTTACCCTGGTGCAAAAGCCATATGCATTCAGTAGAGACCACGCTTCGAATTTTGAACTCTTCCTGAGCTAGGAGTGTATGGTAGGATACCCAGCCGGAATGATGGGCAGTGGTACCTGTCTGTGGCTCCCAGTCAGCCACCCAATCAGGAGGGTAATCAACCGATGCACTTACAATCATTCCGTGCCCACAACCATGCTGTTCCTCAGTACAGTATTCAATTACGTGAGACTCCTAACACTTTGTTATAACATAGGCTTTGTTTGTGTTTGAGGGCTTTGCCCAACTGTAGGCTAATGTAAGTGTTCTGAGCATGTTTAAGGTAGGCTAGCCTAAACTATATTTGGTAGGTTAGGTGTATTCAGTACATTTTCAACCAGGACATAACCCCATTCGTAAGACAAGGAAGATCTGTAGTGAAAAAGTGTTGGTTTTGGGGATCACACTACTTGGGTTCAAACCCTGACAGTGTTACTTAGGAAGTCACTTCATATCTCCAAATTCCAAATTCCTTCTCTACAGAACGGGGAAAATAATGATGCCTACACTTCAAATAGGGGTATCAGAATTAACTGATTTAATACACATAAAGAGCTTAGAAGAGTTTTTGGCACATAAGTGCTCCAAAAAGTGTCACCTTATAGTATAATGTGCCAGGCACTGTGCTAAGCAGAGTACAAACAAAGTCACCTTTCTAAAAATTTAATTTTTATTTTAGAGAGTAAGCATGGGGGGGGGGGGGGTGCAGAGAGAGAGAGAGAGAGAGAGAGAGAGAGAGAGAGAAAGAGAGAATCCCAAGCAGACTCATCCCTGCTCAGTGCAGAGCCAGACATGGGGCTCGATCCCATGACCCTGGGATCATGACCTGAGCCGAATTCAAGAGCCAGACACTTAAACTACTGAGCCACCCAGGTGCCCCCAAAACCACCTTTTCATACAAGTGTCCCTCTATATAAGCTGTTAGCTACTATTATTATTATAGAAAATAATCTT
Source organism: Neofelis nebulosa (assembly GCF_028018385.1). Taxonomy (NCBI): domain Eukaryota; kingdom Metazoa; phylum Chordata; class Mammalia; order Carnivora; family Felidae; genus Neofelis; species Neofelis nebulosa. The sequence continues at coordinate 39,640,082 of NC_080796.1, forward strand.
TATAGAAAAGATTCTTGGTGGAAACATATCAAGATATTAATAATAGTTACCACCAAGTAGGTATAGTTTTGACTTTGTATTGTTTTTCACTGTTGTACTTCTTTTTGTGGAATGAACCAGGGTTTTTTAATAAAAAGACTAAAAGTAAAAAACTTCTCAGGAAAAAAAAAAATCATTGAAGGAACCACCAAGAATGAATGCTTAGCTTGGAACTAGGAAGTCTCAAGAGGACAGGGTCGATGTCTTCAAATAGCTGAGGATTAACAAGTGGAAGAAAGGCTTGTACTGTGTAACCTGAGAAGCTGGGCTAGACTAACACATGGAAGCTTCAGAGTCTTCTGCTGTCTAATCGGGGCTGATTAGAAAAGCCACAGTGAGAAAGCATTCACGCAGAGGCCGAAGACCACCGCTCAGAGATGGTCTACGGATGACATGTGGGCCAAGCAGCAGACTGGATCACAAGACCTCCAAGTTCCTACCGAACTGGGGATCCTAGTTCATTACCTAATTTTGCCTTGAAACACAGAACAGATAAAAGGCAGGCGGTCATCAGCTTTCAGAGAGCTGAAGTCTGTTTTCTTGCCAGTGATTTTTTGCCACTACCAGTTTCCATGAAGTCCTAGGAGGAGACACTTGTCTTCCCTCAGATTTATGGATCCGCATGGACAGGTGACGGCAGTGACAGTACAAAGTCAGAGGCACCTTAGCGCTCACTCCCCACTGTTGTCAAGGGGTCAGGTATCCACCCTGAAGTACAGTCCTTATGGTGGATCCTGCAGAGAAACAGAAGAAAGAAGAGGCAAAGTCTTTGGACTTCAGGACTCTGTGATCCCATTTTTTGCCCTCGGCATCAGTTAGGAACAGCTAACAATAGAGGCCTGGCCTCAGTGGCTTAGACAAATTAGGGATTTGGGTTTTCACCTGGAGTGCCAAGGGAGAACACGCAGGACTGGTATGGGTGGCACCTTCGGAATGTGATCAGAGAACCAGGCTAGTCGGCCTTTCTGCTCCGCCACCTTCTGTACAGAGCTCCCACCAAGAGCTTCAGCCGTCACTTCGGTGTTCCAGGTAGAAAGGGGGTGTTCCTCTCGGGCTTAAAGAGTGCTCCTCCAATGAGCAATGGTTACGGCTCGTTTCCCCAGCCAGACCTGTAAGGGGGGCTGGGAAATGTAGTTTTAACTGGGCAGAACCCCAATAAAATACAGGGTCCTGTTAGTAGGAAGTGACTACAGGGCAAACAGCAGCCTCACCCACTTCCTCTCAGGTCCCGATTCTTCCCTACTTTACGAAGATGAGAACGCTGATGAAGGGAACCGTGCAGAGCCACAGCAGGTCAGTGCTGAGGTCAGTCTCAGCACCCAGCTCAGGGCCGGCTTTGAAAAATGACAGAGAATGCAAAAAGCAGGAACCCATGAAATGTCTGCAGGCAAACACCAGCTGTGGGCCCGGGACCATTTCTCTGCAGGGAGCCACACTGGCATGTGAGACAGGCTGCAGAGGACAGGGAGGACGAGGGCTGCAGGACACTGATCTACATGTCATTCCCTGGGCTGGCAAGAGGTAGACGGCTTCGGCCCTGGCTCAGCTGGGAGAACAGATGGGCAGGAATTCAGTGCGGCTTCCAAATCAGCCAAGCGGCAGAACTGCCTTCCTTCCCTATCAGCCGGGCTCGTTCCCACCTGGTCACAGCCAGCTGCAGAGACCCAAGACTGAAGGCCAGGAGCAGCCTAGGAATGAGCCATCCCTCACCTGATGTGAGGGGCTGTCATGAGGACAAGTGAGTGCAGTGGTTTGTTTGTCCCAGCAGTGAGGGGGACAGCCGGGTGGAGCTGCCCACCAGGAGCGGGCAGACTTCTCTGTGTGGGGCGAACCAGCTCTCTGGGGAGCACAGGACCCTAACTGTTGAGACGGCCTGTTTCATTGAGGCCTGGAGCTCTGTTCTTTCTCGTGCCTTCACCTCCCACAGATATAATGGCAATGTGGCCAGAGAGGTAAGGGGAACCCGGGAATTAAGCTGAAATACACACAATGTGAGCAGAGCCGACCCCTTCCCACATCTGAACGAAGAAAGCAAAGTCCTCAGAGCAGGGCGACGGAAAGAAAGCAAACTTGACCTGAGGGGACAGAAATGCGTGTTCATTTGCAAAACAGGATAGAAAGTGCACAGAATTTTATTGCAACTCTGATGAGAGCATATGGCATAGGAGGAAGGGCCACAAATTTTTAGAAAGAAACACGACTTTCCTCTGTCAGCTGAACGTGGTTGGGTTCACCAGGGAGGGAGTGGATAGGCCCAGAGGGAAGGAAAGAGCTCTCCTCTCTTTCGCCTTCCAAAGACTACATCAATTTTGGGTTATCTGTGTATCTGCTCCCAATTCACAGACTAATTAAAAGCTGACTGAAATTTGTTTAGAATTCTATTTAGCTAGGCCTCCAGAAAAGCTTTTTAAAATAGTCGGGAGTAGGAACACTGATAATAAAAATCACTACCATAAGCCCTTTAAAGACAGAGAAATTGGGGAAGAGATTGGAAGGACAGGGGGCAGAAGGAGCAGACGGACCAGCTGTGAAGGCCATGCCGCTTCGAAGATGCTCCGGGAAAGGTGAAGTTGATGCGTTTCCATTACATTCCTCTTCGGCAAGCTGCAGGCACCTCACAGCCACCTGCTGGTTGCACAATGAGACTCTTCAGATGATTATAAAGAACTTCCAACTCCTGTTCCCTCACCCCAGGCTTTCTGTCATCTTGAGGCCCTCGACTCATCAAATGTAAACTCTGCAGCCTGAAGATCTGTTCATGTGGCCTTGGGAAGGCTGGGCAGAAGGCGGCCAGCAGGCTCCCACACCACCTGCCTTCCCCCTCCTTCCTCAGCAGCCTGGCTCCTCACTCCCACGAGGGCATGATCAGGGCCAAGAACCTTCATGAGCCCCTCATCCCCACCCCTCCTGGCCCTCTGGGGTGCAAGGAGTCAGCAGGGATATGCTCCCCATCCCGCCGGGGCCATCTGCACCAATTATAAGCCCTTTGGAAGCCAGCAGAGGGCTGTTTAGCTGCTGGTTCTCTATGATTAGCTAGTTCTTGTTTTTTGAATATTGCACATGGTGCAGCCAGCTGTACGAAGCATTCATGATTCAAAGCTTTTCTCCCCTCAAAAAGAAAAGTGCTAAGCTAGTTGTTACTACTATGGGGAAGGAAAAAAAAATAAGAAATAGCAAGATAGTATGTAATTCCAGCTCAGGCATTATTATCCATAGTCCAATAAATTCTCTTCTCTCCCTGATTTGGTGTATGTGAGAGACCTGATGTTAAGGCATCCTTTTAATGGAACCATTCCAGAGAATCAACTTTTTGCAATCAACTCAGGAGCCAGGGCCAGCTGCTGAGGCTTACCTTCTTTCCCAGGTACCGAGCCAAGAACAAAAGAAGTACTTTCTTCACACTTGAAATCCTCCGTGTTCTCACAGGTGAGAAGCAGTTGGCTGCCTATAAGCCAGCACTAAAATCACTAGGGATGCTTAATCAAATGCAGATTCCTGGGGCTATCTCATGGACTTAAAATCCAGGTTCACATGTGCGTAGAGATCCAGAGAAGCCGCAGCTCTGGGAGTCTTGTAAACAGTGGTAATGAGAGCCATGAGATCAGCTACAGTGCAGCATAATGAACACAGAAATAGAAGAGGGGGGGCAACCAGAGCCCCTTTTTCCTCCTATCTCTGAACCAGGCAAGGGAACCCATTTCTTTTCTCATAATATACATGCTCCATGTATACATGGTAAACAGCAGCACAGATAGGCCAATAGTACACAGGACACTCTGGGGATATAAAACGGTCTTTGTAGCATGGGTTTGGGCAGCTTATGACTGTCACCTCAATTTTCAGAACTTTAGGAACCCATCTGCATATGGAATGAATAGTTCTACTTTCCCTGTTGAGGGAAGAGAGAAATAAAAATGCCTATTTAAATACTTAGCAGGAAGACTACCCCAAAAGTGATTTTACTTGTTTTTGCTAAGCAATTTTAAGTGTGTCCAAGTAAAAGAAAATCTGTACCAATTACGGGTTGTTCCATTGAGGATAATGGGAGCCACATATCTCACTGTCTGAGAAGGGAGTTACAACTACAGACAGGGAGAACACCGGAAGGCGTCCGTGGTGTCAAAGTGTGGTGTGAATTCATGGTTTTCAGTACATGGATGTAGAAATAATTTCAGATGCTGTGTGTGTATACACGTCCACAATGATAGTAATGGATTATAACCCATTGAATAGGAGATGAAACTACAAGCCCATACTGACGGACATAAATTAACAAATAACAGGAAAAGAGTAACTCCATACTGGAAAACCCTGGCAAACAGTGCCAGGTAGTCAGTTAGCGGGGCACATGGCTGGCTCACTCAGTAGAGCATGTGCCTCTTGATCTCAGGGTTGCAGGTTCGAGCCCTACAATGGATGTAGACATTACTTAAAAATAAAATTTTTAAAAGACAATTTTAAAAAGACAAAAGAAAAACAAGTGGTCAGTTAGCATCATCACTGACGGGGCACATGGACACTGTGTGCCACCTGATGAGACGGGGTGAGGACACAGCAGTGCTTCAGTGTTCCTGCTAGTGGTGCATCAACTAAACCTAATCAAAGGGAAACATTATCCAAAATAATAACCAGTCTGTAATCTTCAAAAATGTCAAAGTCAAGAAAGCCAGCAAAAAGCTGGGGTAGTCTTCCAGAATAAAGGACACTACAGAGGTACGACAATGAAAGGCAACATGTAATTCTGAACTATCTCCTTTTGCTATTAAGGACATGACTGGGCCACTGGGCAAAACCTGAATGGTGGCCAAGGATTAGACGGCAATAAGTATTAATGGCAGTTTCCTGATTTGATATTTGTTTCCTGGTTACATGGAAAAATGTCCTTGTTTACAGGAAATACACACTAAATCCAGGGGTAATTTTTACGAATGATAGGCCCATCAAGTCAGCAACTTATTCTCAAGTGGTTTAGGTTCAGGACTTACAATTTTTCTGGGAATATTTCCAAATAAAAATGTCTTTAGAAGTGTGATTTTCATTTTTATCTGTATAGGACTTAAAAAAGGGCCACCGTAATAATGAAGACAGTGACATGAAGACAGATGTCATGACACCAAAAGTCTCACAAAATTATTTCTTGAAACAGAGTAAAGATTAATGTTATTTCAAATAACACGATTTTAAGTGTATATTTTAAAACATTTACTATTGTGAGTTAAAAAAAATCAGTGAATGTATTCTTCTAGGCTGAATTAAAATAGAATATTTAAGATTTAAAAAAGTTTGGCTGGGGAAAAATAATAGTTTTGCAAAACACGTGTGATCCACAATTAAGATGATATTCAGCAGCAAGAAGTCTCCCAATATTCTCACAACCAATTCTCACAAGCAATGACATGTATGCCTTACTTTAAGGAAGCATCAGACAGAAATAGGCGAATCTGAAAGAATTTACCAAGTGTAATAAATTAGAGAATAAAATAACACCAGAAGAATTTATGGCTTACAAAAAGTTTCACAAGTAGAACTTTTTCCTTCTGCCAACCTCTCAGAGTTCTATTAGCTCCCTCCTGATCTCTGAAAGATGTGCCCAGAATCTGGTTTACATTTAACTTTTCAGGGACGCATGACCTAAAGAGAAAGACGTATCCGCTCCGCTGCTGCCCGGTGCTCCTTCCTGGAGCAGTCCTTGCGTAAGTGATCAGAATTGGGTCCAAGTGGCACAGAACCAAGCATCAGGTATCCCGCCAATACCGTTTCCTGTCCAACAAGTTCTCATCTTTCTCCAGTAATGAAGAGGTGGACGTTCTTGTGGGACTGCAGCATCTGCGCAGCCCGCTCCACGCCAACCACAGCAGCCAACCTCTGGGCGTCGTACTTGGAGTAGAGGACAGTGCAAGTCCAGGTGGCTTCCTCTCCTCTGCTGGTGGCTCTCAGCATGTTACAGACTTCACTGTAGAAGTGGGGATATGTTGGCAGTTCATAGAAAATCAGGTTCCTGATCCCTTTTATGGTATACCTATTAGGAGGGGAAAGAGAGGCTATATCTCCTTGAGAACATTTATGGAGAAGCTACCTAAGAGTTCGACAGGGGCGTAGCTCCCTCTTGCTGCTCCATGCTCAAGGAGGAAGATAATGGCTCACCATCTGACAGACCAAAGGTTATTTTGAGTTGGAAGGGCTTATTTTGTGACAGCGTATTTGAATTCCTAATGTTTGGCTTAAGATAGTGGTAAAACAAATTTGCATTTCTTGAGCCTACTCTGGGTAGACCAAGGTAGGATGGGGAAGAACAGTAGACTAGGATTAAAGATCTGTCACAGAAAATTTAAAAAGTAAACACAACTTAACGTTACCCTTATTATGATGAGGCAAAACAGAATGTCCTGTAATGGCAATGATGAGGTCAGACCCAGGACGTAAAATGAACTGCATAAACTGTAAAGGAGTTCCCATCAGTCTTCTCTTGTCACTCTGCAGACATGCTAACTCCATGGCAGATGTTCCACGTTCACCCATTTACAAAATCCTGACTGAGGACCCATCAGGCATTAGTTTCACCAGTTCGTGCACTCCTCTCCCTGCTACAGCACTGTATGCAGTGGTGGGGGGGGAGGGGGGGCGAGGTGCAGACTTCAGGGACTCACTGTATGGTTCGGGTCCGGGTCAATTATTTCCTCTGGGGCCCCATAACAAAAGATTTTATAGTTGACAAGGTTCTGATTTTTCCTGTTAAAGCCCTCTCATACGCTGCTGATGTAAGACTCACTTGGGAATTCTATTTTATTCACAGAGGATCCGCTTTCCTTGTCTTCTTATCCCACAGATCATCCTGATCTCTCTGGAGACCCTCATCTTCCAAACTGTAACTGCAACCCACTACTTGGTTCACTTTTCAACATTACCATAAGGAAGGAATTCCAATGGCTAATGAACTTGAGTACACTGTTCTACCTCACTAGTTATCGAAACAAACAAAAGCAAACACCGAGTTCCACTTGTGCTCTGTACGTAGAAAACTCAAGAGAGCACTGCTTCCACACTAACCAGAAAAAGCCACATAACCTATGTTCCTTTTCCTGAGCCTAGACAGCACATGTCACAAGGCAGCCAAGTGAACTGATTCAATGGTATGCTGGTGTATGTTTAAGAACTGGTTCTCAGTGGGGAAGAGAGGGTGCGGATTTGAAGCAATTGCCAAATTCTGTGGTGTAAATACTCCCACCGTGGCCAATTTCAAGCTACCAACGTTATGTTGCTAAACTTGGGAGCCGGGAAGAGATGGGCAAGCAGATCTCACGAGCCAGCCCACCACTGATTGAATTCCAGAGTGACAAACCTCTCTGAAGAGAGGGTTTCTGGCAGAGCACAGGAGGAAGAGGGCAGCTGCCAAGAAAATGGGTAGCAAGAAAAGAGCTGTACAAATTCTTAAAGGGCAAGTGTAGGCCTGTGCGACAGTTTAGAACCCCCGAGATTGGTGGACACTCCTTTAGCTCGCGTTCACTCATGAGCTCTCTTCTACAGGCCTCCGATGGGGGTCCTGGAGAAAGGTGGGAGGCGAGGCAGGAGACCTTAGAGAAACTCCTCAGTGCAGACATGAAACCTCACTCACTTCCCAGACCCACATGTATATGAAGTAAAATCTGAAACTGCTGAGAGAGGGGCAAAGGTCAAGAGCTGGGGCTGGGGCCTTAAAGGCCCACCCATGCTTCCTCACCACAAGACTTACACCCAGTAAAAAGCAGCAGCAGACTGTCCCTGGGGAAAGAACACAAAATCCATTCAGCCCAAGATCCTACACTGACATAAGCACAGGTCGGCCACCACCGTGGGAGAAGCAGGAAGTTCTTTCCTACCAAGATCCCTCACAGATTCAAGGTAGGGTTTGGCTGCCACGGAGCGGGCTGCAGGAATGCTGACCGGGCCCCAGCTCCGCAGCCTAGGACGAACAGGCCCGCCTCAAACCAAGCCACACGGAGAGAACCCCAATCCCACCTCAAGCCTCGCAGGGAGTAACAAGCAAGAGCAGCCTGCTGCTGCAAAAGGGGCTCGAGTGGGGAGAGACCCCTCCTCTGTCACAGGGGCACAGGGCTTGGTGGAAGCCGAGAGAAGATGGACACTGAGAAAAGACCTGCCGGTACCCCAGGCCCTACACTAAGCACTGACTGCTAGAGGAATTTGAAGTCTGTGGTGCATGGAAGGTTAGCTACAGTAATAACCAAATCCTGACTCGATTCACAGCTCCCACACGAGTGGCCTGAAGAGTAAGAGGTATGCCTGATTGTAAGTACTACCCATCTCAGCCCCTACATTCAATTGACAATTACAAACACACACACACACACACACACACACACACACACACACACGCACGCAAGACTCTTTAAAAGACATTAAAACACTGAGGTATCACTCTGGCTATCAAGTCACTGGCAACAAGTAGGGTTTTGCAGAAATAGGCTAATGGAGTATAAATTATTGTGTGTGTATTTTGGGGAGGGAGAGAAGATATGGGGAAAACAGAGGGAGCGAGGAAGGGGCAATGCATAATAAATTTTTCATTGTATACAGTTTTTGAGCTAACAAGTTTTCCTGTCTAAATTTATTCTAATAAAATAACTAGACAACTATGCCATCAATTATGCACATAGATGTTCTTGGCATTGTTGTATATAATAGAACAATTTTTTTTAGAATCTATATACCCATGAACAGGAAACTGAGCTACTTATATATCCATACAACATACCATATGCCATTTAAAAGGATGCAATACACACCTCATAGATTACTTATAAATAGAAAAGGTACTTTTACAATGAAGAGATCTAGCAGATACACTTTGACCAAGTGATTACATTCATCATCACCAAAAATGATATAAACCGACATTATGTGCCTCTTGACAAGACAGAGTGGAAAGTATACAATATCCTCTATGTGGAGTTCTCACCAAAAGATGTTTAATCTAGTCAGTGATTCTGAACTTCACTGCACTATGAATCACCTGTCTGGTTGTGTGCTTGAAATATCTGTGCTTCGTTCCCGTCCCCAGACACAGGGATTTAATTGGCACTGGGGTGTATGCCTTGGGTATTTGGATCTTTAAAAGCTCCCCAAGGGGATTTTAATGTACAGCAAAATCTGGGAACCAGTGATCTGAATAATAAAACAAAACAATCTGAATAATAAAACAAAACAATTACACAATCTAGGCTTTGGGACATTCTGTACGAAACTGGATTGGCTCTTCAAGAAATGTCAAGGGAAAAAAAGCAACAGAATTATTTTAGATCAAGGTTTCTTAACCTCCACACTACTGACCTATTGAGCCAGATAATTCTTTGTTGTGGGGCTATCCTCTGTACTCTAGGGTATCCAGAAACATCCTGGCCGCAATCCACTAGAAGCACTAGACCACTAGAATAACCCTCCAGTTTGGACCACCAAAAATGTCTTCTGGAACAAAACTGCCCCCAGCTGAGAACTACTAAGACAGACTAAAAAAACATTAACCAAATGTAATGTATGATCCTTAACCGAATCCTGGATTATGGGGTGTAACAGCTACAATGGTCATCAGGACAACAAGGAAAATCTGAATACAGACTATGTATCAAATGATATTACTATAATAGTATCAAGTGGTTTGATAGTGGTATTACCATTAGATAAAATAATATTCTTGTTTTTAGGAGCTACATGCTGAAAGATTTAGGGGTTCAATGTCATGAAGCCCCTGAACTTGTTTACAAATGGTTCAGAAAGAAAAATTAAGATGTGAATGGACAGAGAGAAGGAAAGACAGAGAACAGGGGTGCATACAAATGTGGCAAAATGCTAACAGCTGGTGAAATCCCAGCAAAAGGAGCTATCAACGTTCACTATTATAGTCTTACAATTTCCTGTGAAATGAAATCTTTCCAAATAAAAAGCTGGGGGAAGGGAGGACATGATAGAGCTATGTATGTCAACTTAAAAATGCACCCATGATACACAAATACATATGCCAAAATGTTAACATACTAAGATTCGTTTTCAATGAACACATAAAATGCATAAAAGAAAAAAATCCCAACGAGTACAATGTAATCCCAATTTAGTTAAAAAAAAAAAAAAATGTGGGGGGGGGGTACACACGTCTGTACATGTGCACGTATTTTTCACATTAAAAACACACACTAAAATGGGTATTAATATCAGGGCAGTGAGATTCCATTTTCTTTTTTTTAACGTACATTTTCCAAGTTCTCTACAACAATTGTCCAACACTCTTAGAATCAGCGTACTTATAAAACAAAACAACAAAACAAATTCTAGTAAGTGCTGTATTTAAAAACCAAGAAAATTTTTCTCAGTTTCAATCTCCCACAACAGACTAGGTATCTCCTGGAAACAGTGAACGTGGTGACAGCCTTTCAGAGGGACAGTTACTGTCGATTCTCCATAATGTTCAGCATCCCTTCCCCTATGTAGCTTCTTCCTCCCCTGGTACAGGTTTTGGGTCTTCAGTGACCCCTAGAAATAGGACTCAATGGCTGGATGGGAACTTAAACTAAGGACAAAGGACATTCAGATGTCGACCTCACCTGCCAAATGTGAAAGATAAATGAGGCACTCACAGCTGATTTGAAAGGCTGGCTTCTCCACATTGTCTATAAAGCTAGTCTGCTATTTCCAGAACTGGGGATTCTCACGTAGGGGCTGGGAGTAGTCAGAAATATCCCAGTATGCCTGGGTGACTCAGTCGGTTAAGCATCTGACTTCGGCTCAGGTCATGGCCTCATGGTTTGTGAGTCTGACCCTGTATCAGGCTCTGTGCTGACAGCTTGGAGCCTGAAGCCTGCTTTGGATTCTGTGTCTGTCTGTCTGTCTGTCTCTCTCTCTGCCCCTCCCCTCCCTCTCTGCCCCTCCCCTCCCTCTCTGCCTCTCTCCTGCTGGTGTTCTCTTTCTCTCTCGAAAATAAACATTAAGAAAAAAAAAAAGAAGATAAAAGTAATACCCCAGCAGCCTTTCCCAACCCCATAAATCCCACCTCCAGAGTTTCTGACTTGTGCCCTGGTTAAGAATTCTCCCTGCTGTAGCAACCCAGTGATAAAGCTCACAGAAAGGACTGTGAAGCATCCCATCCTTCGGTGGGCCATCATGACCAAAGGCCTGTCCAATCCTAAGATTCAACTCGTTTCATCCCCCAATCCCCACAAAAAAATGAATCATCTTCTGGATGAAAATGTTTTGCTAGCTCACAAAAAAGCAGTGGTATTTCTAACATGCCTACTTCTAGAGAGAATATAAATACAGAATTTCAGAGCTGGATATTAAAGTTTAACATATGTTTCCCAAGGTCAAATCGAATCACAAAGGCACTGCAGATAAAAGCACCTATCATCACTTTGATGACCTTTCAAGCAAAAAAATCTAGAGCTGGAAACTTTGAGATAATTAGCAGTCGCAGAACACTGAAGCACATTGTTTCTATTCATCTTCAATCCAGGACAGGATATACTCACGAACCTGGTCCAGGGTATAAGGCAAGTGGTACATGCTTGATTTGTCTTTATAATAATTTGGGGGCTAAATAGTTTGGTAAATACAGTGGTGTAAGCCAGTGGATTGTGCTGCCTACTTAAGACATCATGCCCTCTCCTTGAAAAGCTGCTATATGAGAACACTCTTTTCCTCCCAGCTTAATTCATACTTGCTATAGACCATCACGCTGGGAAATTTTCCAATCCATACACTTCACTTAAAAGGCTTGCTTTCATGTGTCAAGCTGACAGAAAACTAAGGGCTCTTAAGACCTGCCGAATGCAAACTCCCCCAAAATACCACTTTCCAACATGAATGAAAACAACAACTCACCAGAACAAAGCAAATAACGATGCCAAAATTCATCAGCACTCTTTGGCCAAACAGCCCTGTGTAGGTGGCCCAGAATGGAGCCCAGAGAACACAAATGTAGCCATTTCTCCTCTCTCCACTCACAGATCACCTAGTCAGCAGAATAGCCAAAGAGGTCATGCCATGTCAGCTCAGCCCTGGAGGGATGCTAGATTCCTCCCTCCCCATCTTAGTAACCAGAACATGTCTGGGGAGCACATCCTAACATGAGGATAAACTAAAAGGCAAAGCAATGCCAATGTGCATCATCAAATATGCTCCAAAGCCTAGAAGATTCCTGGCTTACGTATTTGGAGTTCTCTGAGAAAAAGTGCCCCTCAGTAGTACATGCGACTGAGAATTAATAAAACGGTAAAGGCAAAATGTAAATTCACTGAACATTATTGTGAATCAGGAAAGAAGAGATAATAGGATGCAATTTTCCATCTCTCTGTAGATAAGGGTTTAAAAAGGGCTTTTCACTTGGCAGCAGAGACAGACTTGGCAAAACAATAATAAAACACCTGACTTCTCAGGGCACGAAAGGTCGCAAATAGTAACAGAAAGCCCAATATTACTAACACTCTAATAAGAATTTTTTAAAAAAGGCCAATCCAGGGGCGCCTGGGTGGCTCAGTCAGTTAAGCGTCCAACTTTGGCTCAGGTCATGATCTCATGGTTCGTGAGTTCGAGCCCCACATCAGGCTCTGTGCTGACAGCTCAGAGCTTGGAGCCTGCTTCGGATTCTGTGTCCCCCTCTCTCTGCCCCTCGACCCCCACCTCTCAAAAGTAAATAAACATTTAAAAAAAAATTTTTTTTTAAAGGCCAGTCCAACTTCTTTTGTCAAAATCACATAGTGGGGAAGCAAAGCAAATTCTGAAATCATTAAATATTCAGTTGTAAGCCCCTCATCTTTTGCCTCCTACAAACAAGGGGCCCCTCAATCCTGGTCTCCTTGGTCAGGAAGTGTGTGTGCACCTCTTCAAGACACACTGGAACTTTCTGAACACTGACTTTGTGCTCAGCCTCCACCTCCACCTCCACAGACCACACAGTCCCTGGTATTTTGGCTTTGCTTCCATGACAGGGCCCTCTCCTTCCTACAGTCACTTCAGTTGTGCTATCTAGAGTTGTTCAACTCAGTCATGTCTTTCTTGAGGTGTACAACCACAGCTACAGGAAGCATCCCCAAGTGTGGACCCGCTCCAGACCCACACAGATTATACTGTAGTCACTCATTTGTTTCTACATTCTCCAACAATGCCCGTTTGGGGAGGAAGCCAACCAACCAACCAAGAAGAGCCTGTCCAGTTCCAAAACTCTCTGGCTCCTCTACAAAAGGTAGACACAAGAGGACCTCACAACACTGCAAAGCTTACCATGCACTCAGAAGTAGGCCATGATCCGCACTGCATTTTCCCCTCCCGAGAGGACACTCAAAACCTGGCACTACTTTACCTTTTGTAGAAATGGAAGCGTTCTGTGAGGAGCAGAAACTGCTTCTCTCCTTGAAGGAAGAAGTGTCTGGCCCTGGAGACACCAGACTTCGGGGTGTACTCGCAGATGTGGGTGAAGTTCAGTTCTTCCTTCTTGAAGTAATTTCGCAGGCGCACAAAGTCAAAGTAGGAGGGGACATAGATGAGCGTGTGAGACATGACTGCATCACGATACTGAGGCAAAATCTTGTTCACCAAAAAGTTAAACCTGATTTGGAAAAGCAAAGGGCAAAGTCAATGACCTAGAGATTAGCCCTCAGTGTCCTCACTAACTGGGTTACCCTGAGCAAGTCACAATCTCCTTCTACCTCCCCCAAAAGGCCAGTATGGCCTACCTCATCACAAAGAGATTATATAAGGATAAAAAAATAAGTGCTAATACTATTCATTGTAACAAATAGATGCGATGCCAGTATATCTCAGAGAATTATTCTAGAAGTACATACACAAACCATTCACTCACGCATTCATTCATTCTGTTGTCAATCAACAAATCATCACTGAACAACTCCCATGGTCCCCTCCCTGACCAACACCATGAGGAGACAGGAAAAATGCAGAGAGAATTAAAAACACTGGAACCTTGATGTCTGCAGGAAGCAAAAGGTGAAGGGCTTAGAGTTGAATATTTCAAGGTTTCAAAAATAAAAAAATAAAAAAGTAAAGGTTTCAGTGTTCGCTTCTGGGCATTAATTCTTGCTCTGAAGGGCTTAAAATTAAGTTGTTGACAAAGAACACTCTGCAGCATTAACCAGTGTAATGTAATTAAGAAATGCCCCAATCTTGCGGAAAAGCCCCCGATCTGCAGTACTAAGGCTATCACTAACCAGCTGGGGAACTAGGACAAGGCACCATTCCTCTCTGGGCTTCAGTCTCCTCCTCTGTCAATGATGATCAGGTTCAATTATCTCATCTCATAGGCCAAAGTCAAATCCCTCTCTCTGACCCCCAAGTGTCCAATGGGACCAGGAAGGGATAGGTACCTGTCATCAATTACTGAAGCTAGGTTTTCAGCTTCCATCCTCTGGAAGACATGTGGAAGCTGCACCAGGACATGGCTGATGGAGCCTGTCATTGGGACGTTCCTCACAGCCACCTGTCAGGAGTCAATTAAGAGTGTCAGGAGGCCAGCCATCCCCACTGCTGACCAAATGCCATCTTCTCCTTATGCCTCATGACCCAAACGGTACACAGTGCTTCATGAAGACCCAGAGAAACAAGGAGAGAGCCCACCTGGCCTTGCAGATTGACACAGTACTTGTTGAACACGGAGTTGATCTGGGCATCCTGCAGGGCCCCGAAAAGCAGTGTCTGGCGATAATACTTGGACCAATTATTGAGGCTCCACATCCTCACTCGAGAGAAGTCCACCCCATGTGAATCCAATGGCAGTAGGTTCATGTGGTTCATCAAATGCTTTGAACAAAAATAACTACCATTAATTTTTATTCTGGATGTACCTGTTGGGCACTGCTAAGCATTTTATAAATCTATCATCTTATTAACCCCATGGGCTATGTACAATCAACCTCCAAATCACACCAGAAAATCGAGGCCCAGATGGGTGTGAATTGCCCAGTTAGGTGAACACTGCCAAAACGAAGGTAAGCTAAAACTGGCCATCTCTTGGATCTTTCAGAAAGGATCAAAATGGTACTTGCGGGAATATTCCTTTAAAAGGAACTTCAGAAATGTTGCCTGGTCACTCTACGGGTTCTTCAGTCCCAGACTTGGATAAGAAGAGAAATGACATGGAAAACAGAGCTGTTGTTCTTCAGTGACTTAGTTCTCAAACATTAGGAGATCCCCAGAGACACAACACCTGCCTTTCCCTCAAATTAAGAAATAAGACTCAGCTATCAACATGCCTTTTCTATCTTCATTATATTTTCACCTGGAAATCTGTATTAACAGATAACAAGTACTATAAATGTATTCCCTCCTTTATGACTAAATGCTCCCCTTTATCTGCCCCAACCTTCCTGCAAGCCCTGGGACTACAGAAGCAAGTTCTCATGTGTCTGTAAAAACCAAACCTATGGCTCTGTGATAAGCATTATTCCAAAGCAAAAATGGTCAACACTGCAGAGTATGTGGGGAAGGAGGAAAAATTACAGCATGTTACAGTAGGAAGATAAAGACCTCCTGCATTTCTCTGTAAAACAAGATCACACATTAAGAAATCCTGAGCTACATTTCCCATTTCCTCTGAAGGCCAAACAAGAGAGAATGAGCATAAGTGGTAGGAAGAATTAGTCAGGTAAAGACCTTCCAGGTTAAAAGGAACCAACCTACCAACCAGCCACTCAAGTGGTCTATTCACAGAAGTGACCTTTGAAGGGAAGAAATCTTTGCTGGAGATATGACAATACTGACAAGAATGTTTATTTCTCTGCATGATTATTGACCAATCTGTGGGTAGAAAACGGGACAAAAGGCTTTTTCAAACTGGAAAATGTGAAACATTTCCATTTCCAAACTGAGTTCTCACTTGGACTTAAATAGCCCTTTAAGAGTTAAACCACTGGTGCGCCTGGGTGGGTCAGTGGATCGAGTGTCTGACCTCAGCTCAGGTCATGATCTCATGGTGCATGGGCTTGAGCCCCATGTTGAGCTTTGCGCTGACAGCACAGAGCCTGTTTCACATTCTTTGTCTCCCTCTCCCTCTCCCTCCCCCACTCACGCACATGCTCTCTCTCAAAAATAAGTATTAAAAAAGAAAAAAAAAAAAGGCTTAAACCACTCTCCCTAAATGTGAACTTTGTCACTCTAAATGTAAATGACCACCATTACCAGGACATGCTCCCAGTTCTGCATCAGGTAAATGTCAGCTTGATCAATGATGAGAAGCTCAATAGAAGACAAAAAGTCAAAATCTCTCTTCTTCTCTCCTTCTCCACCAATGATGGTCCTCAAGCCCAGCGGGGAGGCAATGAGGATGTCGGAGGAGTAAAAGGGGGCATACAGTCGGATGCTCCTCTGAAGGATTGCCACTCCTACAGGAAACAGCCAAGTGCACATTAGTTCATTAGTTCCCACCAAGCCATTGGCTTTCACCCTCTGATGTATGTTGTACCTTCACATCTTTCCCTTAGCACATAACCATGTTCAAGTTGTTTCACTTACTAAAATAATAATAATCTTCCCTCTCTTGAGTCTATGGTTCCATCTAGCTCCCCTTCTCTTCTTTTCCTTTAGGGCCAACTTCCCCAGAGGATGGTCTCCACTTAGAAACCTCCCACTCATTCCTCAGTGCATCACAATCTGGCTCAATTTTCAGCACTCCACTGAAATGACTCTTGCTAAGGTCACCAATTCAATGACACTTTAGTGTTTCTTATCACAAATGCATAAAGCAACATATTGAACCAATCTTCCTTGAAATGTTCTTTTCGTCACTTTAATACTCACTTCCATTTCTATACCTGACCTGGCCCATATCAATCTTTCCAGATCCAAACAGCTCTTCCACAAATCCCTGATTTGGCCGTAAGTTCTACTTTCACTCTACCTAAGTTTATGGGTAATAAATGGGTATTCACCATTTACCAATAAATTGGTATTCACCAACCACGACTGTAACATCACCTCTACAATGATCTGTATTTCCAGCCCACATCTCTTTCCTGAGCTCAAAACTGACATCAGCAGCAGCTTGCAGGACACTTGCACATGTTTAAAACTAAACATCAACTCTTGGGGTGCCTGGGTGGCTCAGCTGGTTGGGTGGCCAACTTTGGCTCAGGTCATGATCTCATGGTTTGTGGGTTTGAGCCCTGCATCAGGCTCTGGGCCGACAGCTCAGAGCCTCGACCCTTCTTTGGATTCTGTGTCTCCCTCTCTCTCTGTCCCTCCCCTGCTCATGCTGTCTCTCAAAAACAAACATTAAAAAAAATGTAAAACTACACATCAACTCTTGTCCCGTTTCACCTGACACTCCAGTCCTGCTAAAGCCTATATAAATCTTAGGTCATGCCTGGCTTATTCACCCTGATGCCTCTGCACATGCAGTTTCCTGTCTGAAATCTTTTCCTGCATGCTGACCATCCCTCTTTGTAACTTTCTATAAATGGCACCTCCACCAGGAGGCCTTCCCTATCTTGTCCTCGTTTGGAGTACAGAAATTGCTTTAAACACTCCCAGAACATCCACTGCATCCTCTGATCAGTACTTATCATGATCATTCTGTATTGTTTTCCCACGAGGCTGGATTTCCTTAGCAACAGGAACCATAACTTTTATTTCTGTATCTCTAGCTTCCTAACAGTACCCGGCACCCAATAGATGCTTTATAAATGTCTGTTGAATGAGATTACGTGACTAATGAACATTTTCCCAAGAACATTACTCTATCAACACACAACCAACCAAGCATATGGGAGTTGAATGAGACAAGCAAACATGAAACAAGTTGGGTGGCAGTTGGTAAGTCCTGAGTGGAGACAATTCAGGGGTAGGCACTCTACATGGCCAGTAGGAGGAAAGTCCACCATTATGCGTAGACACTCAGTTTATTTAGCCTCCCCCGAGGGACCCACTCAGCCTGTGTCACTTCCAACTCCCCTGTAGCATCAACTACTAGCTATGGGTGTGCTGAGACATTTGTTATAAATGTGCACGTGTCTTTATATAAGAGCTTCAGAGATGCTCCACCCTTAGCCCAGCATCCACCCCATTAGCCAAGCAAAACTCTCTCCTCTGGCAGACAAGATGTTTCAAATGCACCCCAGCCCTGTTAGGAGGACATACATCTCAACCCCCTGAGAGAATGCCTAATTCCAGGCTTCTAGTCTTCGGCCATGAGAACCTCACACTGTAGGTCCCTTGGGGTCTGAGTTCTGACAAGGAGGAATTACCGATCCGAAAGTGGTCATCGATGTTGCCGACAAACACAGCTTCATAATCCTCAGGCCTCTTCAGGTTGGGTGGTCTCTCCTCAGGATCTGAGCCATACTCTCCCTTAAACCTCTTTTTATTGCTCACAATTATTTTCTTCTTGCTGTCGCCCTCGAGGAGGCTGATGAAGAGCTGGACCACCCGCAGAGCAGCTTCCCGGAAGGGCACCACTATCAGCACCTGTGGAGGAAGCCACAGCAGCCTTGGTGGGACCAGGGGAAGGATGGGCAGCTGCAAGTCAGCCTGCTGAGGACATGGAGCTCAAGAACCCTCCGCAGAGCGGCAGCCCCTGGAAGGGCTCATATCTAGATCACCCCTTTTGCACAGGACGTGGCTCAGTACTAGAAGCTGAGCACCTCTCATATCCATAGTACTGTGTCCTGTGGACTTTAAGCTCATGGCCCCACAGGAGGCAATTCTCAACCAGAATGTCGAAATACCTTTCAGGATTAAGTCAATGCCTTTAACAGCTGCCCACTAGCAAAAACCCAATAGAAACATACAAGTGGCAAGGAATGGTACTCATTTCTGTCTCCCACAGAACTTAGTATTGGTATTTTTGTCCATAAGCCTCAAAGGGTAAATATATAATGAATAAATAAATGAATTAGCTGTAATAAGTAGAGAACAAATAAAGCTGGTAAGGAAAAGGATTAATGAATCACTACTTTTCTAGAATGTTCTTTAGTACATTTTTCAGAAATGATGATAAAGCATTTCTGAAATAAGATCACATCTCAATGGAAAATTAAGTTTTCTAAACATTTCCAAAAATGCTTAAGGTTACAACTGTTGAGAATGAAAACAGAATATGCTTGATAAATAAATTTCTAACTAGCCTTCTGTAAATATTAACAATGTAAACAGCCCATCAGATCCCACAATCCATCATATTCTAAATGTGCTTCACGGTTAATCTGCTTCATTTTTCTCTACAACCCTAAATGGAAACAGATAAATCTATAATCCTTATGTCCAAGACTCAGATAGTTTCCCAGAAAGGGAACCAGCACAGCTGGAGAGGTGTCATGATTCAGCCTGGTACAGTGCAGCAGTGAGGGCCCAAGATTGAGGAGGGCCAAGTTACTGGCCTAGTACCCACGCTATGTAAGCGTCCAGGCTTCAATTTCCCCAGCTTTCAAGTAAGGGGTTGGACCAAGAAATGTCTAAGATCCGCATCAGTATTAAACCCTAGAATCCTACTAAACTCAGTAAAACAATCTAAAAAATCTTTTCAGATTCTTCAACATGGAGGGATATAGGCTAAGGGGGTATAGGAAATGGACGACACAAGATGTAGCCACTTAACATGAATAACATGAGCACAACTCAAACACATTTCTTACCAAAGCCCCCAAATCAACTGGAACTTACGCTTATGAACCCACATAAATGTAACAGTTTTAGGCAGTAATAACTATATAATGGAAAAATAGGAATTTGTTTTCCAAGGTTTACATATGTATGTGGCTCAGTGAAGAGAATCCTTGGTTCTAATCCCATCTCTGCTACTTTAGCATCCCTGGTTCTCTTTAGCAAGGTCCTCTATGAATCTGGGTCTCTGTTCATAGCTTTAACATCCAGGGATTGGATAAAAGGCTTACTAAGGTTCCATCCAGCTCTGACAATCACCAAGAGGAGATTTACAATGAAGTGCCATTTACACATGTTCAGGGTTACCTTTAAGGGAAACTATCACGGAAGTACTTGTGACTTACAAGTTTCCAGTTAAATCCACAAATATGCAGCTAGACACAGTCCACTGAGCTGTCTACTGTACTGCTCTGACACTACTTGGCCCAACTAACATGCTCACTCTTGGACTCATTCATTATTCCAGAATTCATATCATTAAAATAGTCGAGTACCTGCTAAGTGCGAGGCAGTGCCCATATGGCAGTGCCTATATGGCAGTGCCTTGCAGCCTCCTTCTTGAGGACAAAGTCCTCCTGCCGTCACTCACCTTGGGCCTTGTTAGCCCTTGGTCTCTGAAGTCATCATCGTCACCCACCCCAAGTTTCTGGCTGCGGCGTCTGCTATTGTTACCAAGCACCTGGGCGTTGGCTTTGAGGACATGATTTATTACATGCAAGCAGTACACATGGCGGATCTCCTCCCCATTCTTCAGGGCGGTCCTTTCTGGGTAGAAAAGGTCCCGGTAAGAATTCATAATTAGGAAGAGCTCTTTCTGGAGGGGTGTGAAGGGGCTACTTGATTTAGGGGAACCAGAGAGGAACTGGCTGTTGGTCTCGGTCCAGGTGGATTCCAGAGGCTTCTGGAGATGAAGTGACTTTAAGTCAATGTCCTTTGATGGTTTAAATGTTTCCAGCTTCTGAAACTTTGATGAAAAGACAAGCTGGCCCAATATGGGCCACTAGGAAAGAGACAGATCAAGAGCTAAGTTAGAAATGTAAAAAATAAAAAATAAAGTTAAGTCAAAAAAAAAAAAAAAAAAGAAATGCATTATATATGTTACATTCACACAATTCCTAATCTACCAAGATCTCTCTGATTTACAAGATCATTTTGTTTAATCCTAACCAACAACCCTGCAAGGTAGATGCTATAATGCTCTTCTTACAGTTTAGGAAAGCTGAGGTTCAGAGAGGTTATATGATTCAGACAAACTTCCCCGGAGAGAACAGAGCTAAGAGCCAGAGCCCAAGGTTTCTGACTTCCAACCTGACCTCTTCACTGTGTCAGTGTGTCCCAAACTATTCCGTGGAATATGTTATAGGAAATCAAAATTCATTGCAGAAGAGAAAGGGCTCCAAGGTCAAATAACTTTGGTAAACATCACAAAAGCTAATCCTCCTCTGGGAGAGTCACAATGTATATTAAATACAAAAGGTTCTGGTGAGTCCTGTGACAAGAACTCTGTTCTATTTTATTTAACCTAAAGTTCTCCAAATTTACTTGGACATGGAATAATTTTTTTTTGGGGGGGGGATACAGCTATTAAAATCCTAAAGTATATTTTTGTGAGACACCAGTTTGGAAATTTTTGCACTGTAACAAAACTGATGACCTGGGGTGGGGGGACAAAAAGAATGATCTCAGCAATAAAAAGAATCATTAATATGCACCAACGATTGGGATGAATCTCAAGGGAATTATGCAAAGTAAAAAAAGCCAATCTGTAGGATTCTTTTTTTTTTTAATGTTCATTTATTTTGAGAGAGAGAGAGAGCGCGCGTGCATGCGTGCATGCAAGGGAGGGACAGAGAGAGAAGAGAGAGAATACCAAGCAGATTCCATGCTGCCAGCACAGAGCCCCACACAGGGTTCGATCTCACAAACCATGAGATCCTGACCTGAGCTGAAATCAAGAGTCAGACGCTTAACTGACTGAGCCACCCAGGCATCCCAGGGTTCTTTTACATAACACTTTTGAAATGACAAAACTGTAAAATGGAGAACAGATAGTGATTACCAAGGATTAGGAATCAGAGGCAGGGAGGGAGGTGTGGTTTTAAAAGGGCAAGTGGGAACAAGAGAGATCTTTAAAGTGCTGGAAATGTTCTGCATCTTGACTTTGGTGGTGGACAGAGGACACTTATCACAGTGCAGAACTTAACACACACACAAAAGAGTAGGAGCAAAACCGGGGAAAGTTGAATAAGACAGAAGAGCATGTCAATGTCAATTTCCTGGCCCTGATACTATACCACAGTTTTGCAAGATGTTACCAATGGGGGAAAGTGGGCAAAGGGCATAAGGGGTATCTTTATTTCTTACAATTGAATCTATAATTATTATCTCAGTAAAAATTTCAATTAAACAAGGATGACTAATTCTTATAAACAGCATGAGCTGGTGAAAAACAACACAAAAGTAAAAAATTGCTCCACATTTGCATTACTTAGTTGTGAAGCTATCTCAGATTATTTCAAACAAACAGCAGCAGTAGCTACTGTTTTACTCAACACTTTCTATGTATCAGTCAGTAAACTAAATTTCTTCATTTTGAGATAAGCACTGTTGCCCCCCTCTAACAGATGAGAAGAGTGGAGATCAAAAAGGTAGATTAACTTGCCTTACGTCATGCAACAACGCCTCTCAGATGCTGATCTAACCCCTGGTGTACCTGTCTCGAAAGCCACTCTTCTCTGGCTCCCACACTCCAGCTTCCCCAGGCCTTTCTAGCTACACCTGTGCTCCCCTAGGCTCTTCCAGCCTTCCTAGGTTATGCTCCCCTGTCCCATCTACCACCAGCATGTATCATATGTTCGAGGAGACCGCCAAAACCCAAGACCATTGCTTTACTTGGAGCTTTACTTCGTTTGTGACCACTAACCAAGCAACACTTACTTTCAGCTGGTGAGTAGTTTTGGAATTTGTGGCAACAGCTTGAATTTCTTTTTCTTTCAGTTCTTTGTTCACATGCTGTAGAAATGGATCTAATTCAGAAATCCAGAATGTCAGAACACTTGGAGAAAACAGGTGTTTTCTTGGTCTTCCCTCTAAACAACACACTTCTTTCCATGGTGTTAACTCATCCTTTCTCCCATCTGATCTCCCCACCCTCTCTCCCAGCTCAAAAGTTTCCAATGGGTTCCTTTTCCTAACACACTTCCCTAATCACTTTACTTCCCAGCTCAAAACCCTTGAAGAAGCTTCTCAGTCTGAAATCTGGGGCGCTGCAGGATGTACAACTCCAATCTACTTCTCCAATACAATCTTTGAATTACATGGCCCTCAAACTCTTCTGCCACTGTGGGATTCCTTCCTTCGATGAAAAATTCTATTCTGTCCTTCACCTCATTTTTGTATGTCCAAATATTATCAGTTTAATGTTATCTCCTGACTCACAATAAATATTTCCCTGGAGCCTACCATGCCAGGCACAGTGCTGGTTCCACTAACAGACCATCCTCAGTGCCCTACAGACAGTACCCCCACCCCGTCCCTACCCACCCACTGCAACACATATATGTGCAGACTTGTCTCATACACTAGACTGTAAGATCCCTGACAGCAGTTCCATGTCTGACTTATCTTACATTGCAGGACATGCAGAAATGCTCAATACTCAACTGAGTACTGAGTATCATTGAACAAATGATCCAAATGGTAGCATCTGTACTCGGGGTTATCTCCAGTCCTCTGAGCTGCCCACCCAACCTTGTCTTCCAGTCCCACTCATTAAGCAGAGAAAAGTTGGGGTGCCTAGGTGGCTCAGTCAGTTGTGTCTGACTTGATTTCAGCTCAGGTCATGATCTCAGTTTGTGAGATCTAGTGCAGGGCCTGCTAGGGATTCTTCCCTCCCCCACTATCACGCACACATGTGCTCTCTCCCAAAATAAATAAATAAACTTCAAAAAAAAATTTTTTAAAGAAGCAGAGAAAAGGTAAATGACCTATGCAAGGATCCAAACGGTAAAACTTCAAATGCAGTGCACTTTCTACTAAACACCTAAGACAGAACAATAGGACATAAGAATTCTAGGTGCTTATATACCTGTATAGGCAAAACAACCAGAGAAATTTTAGGATAATCAAGCTTCCTAATGTCACCTCCAATGTTTTTAAAGTGTTGATGGTTCAGAATGGGGTTTGTGCCCAAATTCTACCTGCTAACTTCTCTTTCTCCAGCACAACACCCAACGGAACCAAATAAACCAAATATGGATCAAAATTTCAGCTTTAGTAATTGGAGAGCTAGGTTGAAGAAAGGCAACGGGGCCAAAAAGGCCATCAGAGCAAAGAACAAGACCAACCTGACTTGCCTGCCAGGCACAGGCTGAGAAAGTGGAGCTGAGAGAGAGCAGAGACCTACCTACCCCCACCATAGCCAGGCCTTGTCCAAGTCACTGCCACTGGGACAGAGGCATGACCAAGAGGCTGAGAGAGACTGGAGAGACAGGATGGAGCTTTCTGGCCTCTAAGGGGCTCCCTGGTAATGAGGACCAATCAGATTAGCCAGTCCTGAGTCTACAAATCTGGAAAACTCCTGCTCCAGTAACAAAGAGCAAGTGAAGGGCAGAGAGAAAAGTGCAAAATACTTTTCTCCTTTTTCTTCCTTCCCTGCTTGGGGAGAAAATCAGAGGTCTTCCCCTGACTCCCAACTGTGGAGATCTGGGATCCGGGGAACCGGCCTTCCCTACTATCACTCTTAGGCGGTTTGTCCTACTAAATCGCCTCCTGATTCCCAACACTGCCTAACCACTGAAAACCACAAAATACCTTTGGGAAATATTTCTTTCCAGCTCTAGATGGAGCTGCTAACCCGTTTTTATTGCTGCTCATGCCAGTAACCAGAGATTTAACAGGGTGTATTAGCCCACAAGCCTCCATGCTAAGCACCTGGTGAAACTGAACAACACACACTGTGCTCTGACCTTGTGATGCATTCAGAGGACACGTGCCTCCACTCTCCTCTTCAAGAAAATTGGTTTCCAGGCTGAAGAGTGACTCGTGTTTTGCATCTGTAAACTCCTCGGAGGATTCTTGTGATGTGCCAAGTGGCCCATCCCCACCTTTTCCCTGAGGGTCAGGAGGACCTGTCATTTTGAGAAACATTTTATAAAATTATTTATGCATAAATATAATTATACTTCTGTGGACCAGTAAAACTTAATTCTTTAGCCTAAGTCAACACTGATGTTCATTACTACTATTTATTTTTAAGCAAATTCAGGTGGAAGACTTAGGTTTTAAAATTAAGCCTGACCGCTGACCCCATTCCAGTTAGGAATTTATTGTAAGATGATAACTGGACAAAGTACACTAAGATGGACATGCAAGGATGTTTAATGCAGCACTGATTATAACCAGAAATAACTGGAAAAATTGATTTCATCCTTTTCTATCAATGGAGTAATAATTAAGTTACCACATAGCATTTACAACGAAATACTGTGTAATTGAGAAGCTAATATGAATCCACAATTACTCACAGAGAAAAGGACTGTGGTATACCATTGAAGAAAAAAAGTAAATTACAGAAGTGTATGAGACCATTACACACACACACACACACACACACACACACACACATATACTTCTACTAACACTTGTATCCATAAAAAAGTAATCTGGAGGGTTACATAAAACGCTAAAGGTGTTTATCCCAAGGTAGTAGAGATACAGGTTAACTATACTACCCTCTTAAATTTTTACAGTAAGTATATATTACTTTTATAACTAAAAAAAACAACCTCACAAACTTTTCATTTTCAAAAATCCAAAACAGGAAATAAAAAAACAAAACAAAAAGCCCCCTAAGTCTGAGGCAATAAACTTTCATCCCAGTGAAACTGAATTAAAATACTAAGGATGATGAATGACATCTTAGAGAGAAAAATACAGCTGTAAGGAAAATAGGCCTTCAGATAGTGAGATATAAAAAGTTACTCAGATACACTGACAATGAGATATTACTCCAGCAATACAAAGTCATGAATTGCTAACACATAAATGACATGGATGAACCACAAAAACATGAGGAGCCAAAGCAGCCAGACACAGGAAGGTATACACTGTATGCTTCCACTTATATGAACTTCTAGAACAGGCAAAACTAATCTGTAGGGAAAGAATGCGGGTCGGTGGTTGCCTGATGCTAGCAGGGGGAAATGGACTCTAAAGAGACAAGACACCTTTTGGAAGTGTTGGAAATGTTCTGAATCTTGATTTTGGCGATAATAGCATGGATGTACACGTTTGTCAAACGCCTCAAGTTGTATACTTAAAACGGGTACGCTTTATTGTACGTAAATCACAGCTCCATAAAGTTGGTTTCAAAGTTAGAGGAAAAAAGTCACCTGGAAGTCCGAGTGAGAGAATTCCTTTAAACTTCCAATCTCAGTTCTTCTCTGCAGCCTGCCCCCATTTACTCCAGCATGCAACCACTTGACATTTCTCCCACGCCTTACAGCTAGTTGTTACATACAAATCTGCTGCTTCAAAATGTTTGTATTTTCATGTCTGTCTTCCATTAAATTTGGTTTCTCTAAGGGACAATGATCTCTTTAACTGAAACTGTCACAAAAACAGAATTATGTCCCCTTTCCTCTGAATCAAGAAAACTTTAACTAGGATTGATGAAGACCTGGAAATTATAAGCAAAAATATTACTTCTGCATTTTTCTGGCCAGAGGGTCCTGTGTTTTCATCAGACTCTCAAAGATATCACTGAACCAACCAAGGTTAAGAGTCTCTGCTTTGGATCCATGTGCTTTCCCCCAACTCACTCAGTACAGGGAGGGCACTGTGCTCAGGGGGCAATCTGTCCCGACACAGAGGATGTCTGAAGACACTTACTCTCCTGCACTTCGGCGGACTCGGGCGCTGTCTCTTCCTCCACGGTGACATCACTTTCACCATCATCATCGTCCATTTCTGCCTCATCTACAGCACTGTCTTCTTCCACTTCTTCCTCCTCCTCCTCTTCCTCTTCCTCTGAAACATTCTTTAATGTGGCGAGTAGTCTGTGGTACCCAGAAACTTGCTCTGGTTCGCTCTCCGCTTCACTTTCAGAACCTGAAGTATCTGAACTCTCTGACTAAAAGGAAAATGGGAATTTTTGAAACAGAAACAAACCATTTGTTTCTACCCTATGATTATTATCATCAGACCAAAAGTATAACAGGTTCAGACTTTCATAAATAAAAATTAGTTTTTCTGTAAATATGCAATCCTATCTATTCAACCATGCCCAGCAACAGTTATTTTATTTTTTTTTTTAGAAAAAAATTTTTTTACATTCATTTATTTTCGAGAGACAGAATGAGACAAAGTGAGAGTGGGGGAGAGGCAGAGAGAAAGGGAGACACAGGATCGGAAGCAGGCTCCAGGCTCTGAGCTGTCAGCACAGAGCCCGACGCGGGCCTTGAACCCCCGAGCCGTGGGATCATGACTTTAGCCAAAGTCAGATGCTCAACCAGTTGAGCCACCCAGGGGCCCCAACAAAGTTATTTTAAAAAGGTAGTCTGGCTATGATTCTAGGAACTTTCACCTTCTTTGAACTGATAATGTTCCACATGGGAAGAAAGCTGACTAAAAACAGAGCTTTGGGTTATGAGAACTAATTTTTTTATAATTATTTTTAATGTTTATTTATTTTTGAGAGAGAGAGCGAGAGAGAGAGAGAGAGTATGTGAGCACGGAAGGAGCAGAGAGAGAGAGAGAGGGAAACACAGAATCCAAGGCAGGCTCCAGGCTCTGGGCACAGTACAGAGCCCGACGCAGAACTCGAACTCATGAACTGCAAGATCATGACCTAAGCCGAAGTCAGATACTTAAATGACGGAGCTGCCCACAGGTCCCAGAAGTTAAACTAATCTATGTGTTAGATATTTGGCACCTTGAAAGGAACAACAAGAAAATTACAATACAACAAAAGAATTTAGTGGGGTTTTTTTTGTTTTTTGTTTTTTTAGTTTGTTGTAATGAGTTAGGACCCCTGTTCAGTTTGCATTGTTTGTGGCTCCTTTTATGTTAAGTAAACAAGATACTCCTTAGGATTCACCAAGAGAGCCCTCTAATAAGCCTCCTTACCAGGTTCGAACAGGCTAATCTCTCAGGAGAGTTTCAAACTCTGGTTACTGTATTAGTTGTCACAATGACATTTTAACAGACATCTGCATTCAAAAGTACACATTACTAAAATAATAGCTTACGTCTAAAATCGAAAGGAGTGGAAGTGTAGCCAGACTTCATCGTTATTATATACAATCTTAAAACAACCCAGAACCAACTAGTGTAAAAAAAAGTATAAAGCATTACCGGTTGATAAATCTGTGGTTTTGCTTCCTTTCCTGAAACCCTGAGAAGAAACAAGTTATGTTAAACTCTACTAGCATGTAGCAACTAGTAAAAAGTCTAATGATACAACTTTATTTTTTATTTGAGAGAGACAGAGCGAGCGCATGCACAAGCTCCAGCAGGGGAGAGGGGCAGAGAGAGGGAGTGTTAAGCAGGCCCCATGCTCAGCATACAGCCCGGTGCCAGGCTCAATCCCACGACCTGAACGGAAATCAAGAGTTGAACGCTCAACGAACAGGCGCCCATAATGACACAACTTTAAGTGAAAAAAGCAGAATATACCATTATAAATACATAACTATAGTCACGTAAAAAATATGTATGTTCTTGGACAGGGATTGTAAGAATACAGCAAACTGATAATTGACAAAAGGTTAACAACGTCACAATGACAAACACAGTACCTGGCTCTCATCGGAAAGAAGTATCAATTTAGCAAATAAAATACCTTTTCTAGCACATTGCTTCATTACAATGTCCTCAACTGCTGATGAAGCAGCCCTAAGTGGAGTGGCGGGTGAGGACTAAGATCATAACTTAGAGTCCGGACACTCAAAGGAAACCACAACTACCGATACACTGGTTTCCTCATTGTAAGTGGATAAATCAGTAATGTCGAAAGGCCCAGACAATTCTTTGAAACCACAAAACACCAAAATCAATGTTAGAAAACCTCTGACAGTACGAAAAGCAGCCCCCCACCCCATAGGGGGCGTGCGGTCTAGCATAAAGCTAAGGGCTCAACAAAAGGCAGAAGAACCACGAAGAACCCCATCCCAAGCGGGATGCCACCGAAATCCTCCCAGGCCGCGGGGGAAGCGCGGGTAGGGGTGGGGAGCGGGGGGCGCCGCTCTGTCCCGATCCCCAGGGAGACCAGCGGACCCAACCCGGGAAAAGCCACGGACACGGCTGGCCCCGGCAGTGCCCCTGCATACCTGTCATAGAAGGGATGCTCCTCGCCGAAATCCCGCAGATGTTTCTTCTGCTTTTTAGTCAGGGTGTTGAGCAGCTGGCTCTGGCTCCGGCTCCCGCGTTTGCCCATAGCAAAAACGTCAAGGTCGCCCACCTTCAAGAGCCGCGTTTCCCACCTGTTGTTAGCTGTCTCAACTCACTCACGCGAGGTCGCCCACGGCGCTTTACGGCGGAACCAGGTTGCCATAAAGCAGAGCCGTTTTACGTCGCCTTGTACGACAGGCGTTAGAACTTCCTGGTCTCGATTCCGCCGTCTAGCGAGACCCTTTGGAAGCACATGGCCGCGTGCCTATTTGTTGGTCTGAGTTCTAGAACGTTGGCCGGCCAGCTTGGGACCGCGGGGGGTGAGTAGACGGGTGGGCGTGCTTTGTGCTTCCGTTTTGGTTGTGGGAATCCTCCCGCGTAAACGTACAGGAGCGGAGGTGGTCGAATGCCCTGACTTTATGTTATGCTATAATAAAAAGACCAACCAATATTTAAGGGTGCGGCACATCTCACTTCATTGTCACAGCAGTACACACACAAAGGGGTCCTGTTAATAAGCCCGATATTGTAGATGAGGAAATGGATGCTTAGTAAACGTTGCACACTAAAAAAACAGCAATAATCATAATAAAGAAAACGTTACACACTGGCAAAAGAGGATGGGGAACTAACTTTGACGCCACCACAGACGTTTACCCACTAGGATCGGCCACCTGCGTATGCTGTATCAAGAATGGGGACCTAAGGCTGGGATACCAGCGCCCGCTCGACTCCCTTGCTTTCTGAAAGTACTGGAAGAGTCCCTAGAAATAAATGTATTGCTTCATTTATCATGTTACAAGAGCAGAAACATATCAGGGGAAGTAAAGTGACTTTCCTAAAATCACCCAGAGTCCATGTTGGAGAATGCCATAAAACTGGAGCGTCTCAAAACTGAACTTGGACAAAGGGGATGGAAAAATTTTTTTAAGGTGGTGTGAACATTCTATATCTTGATGGGGGCAGTCGTTACGTCTTGTATACAATTACAAAAATTGTCCAGTTAAAATTGGTGAGGTTTTTAAAAAATGTTTATTTATTTTTGACAGAGAGACAGAGCATGAGTGGGGGAGGGGGCAGAGAGCGAGGGAGACACAGAATCTGAAGCCGTCTCCAGGATCCCAGCTGTCCGCACAGAGCCCCACACAGCGCTCGAACTCACAGACCGTGAGATCATGACCTGAGCGGAACTGGGACACTCAGCCGACTGAGCCACCCAGGCGCCTCTGGTGAGTTTTAATGTATGTAAATAATAACCTCAATAAATAAGCAGAAGGAAGCACAAAACAAAACTAGACTCTGTACTTCAGCAACAGGCACAGGTGTGCGGGGCTTCTGGAATTCACGGGATAAATATGGCAACTCTTTTTCCCCTAATAATAATATAATATCATGTTCTAGAAGAACAAAGTGATTAATCAGAGATTGCAGAATTCATCTGAATATTTAAGGTAAAATGGGAGCCATCAAAGAGAGTGTTCCCTTGGCTCTGCTATTAGGGGTGCTTCTGTGGGAACATTTGAGCTTTCACTGATATCATGTCTCCCATGGGGAAATTGTACTAGAACTACTAGAATCCTATTCTTGGTTCTAGTGACCATCTACTGCTCCCAGTTAGATTCTGGGAGGTTGGCATTGGGTAGGGAGGGCAGGGGAAGGCCTATCAAGAAAATGTGCAAACAGCCAGTGGTGGCCCAGCAGCTGGCCCAGCCAAGGAAACCATAAACAAACACATCTGTCTTCTGTCTAATTTGAAGATAAAAAGGTATACTTATGTCAACAAAAGGCTGTTTGCAAAATGTCATCATATATTTTAAGGCACTGACCACAGTATAATCTGACTGTAACAATAAAGTCATACTTTATTTTCCCTCCCACCCTGTCCGGAGTGCTCCAGCTTCTCTCCCCAGCGGCAACCAGTTCCTTGGTGTTCTTCCAGAGATCTTCTATAAAAAGCTATACTCTTGAGCACTTGAGATGACTCCTTACTGTCTCCTGGTTTCCATGTCCTTGTGGTCTTGTGGACAGGTCTAGACTGTTCTCAGGTTCAGGCAAAACTGTGCCTCGCCCCACCCAAACAGTCTCACCGCTGGCTCACTAGACAAGGAAAAAAGACTCCTTCTTCTCCTATAAGTATTTATACTAGCCTTTAACAACATAAAAAGGGACCCTGAGAATCCAAAATTTAAACATTTTTTTCACGCCTTCAGTGAAAATTCTCCTAGTAAAAACCCACACAAAGATGCATGAGCCAAATAGTGAAGGATGTGGAAAAATCCTAATGAAGTCCAAATTTGTTCTCCTTTCTTCCCATACTCAGCCCTTACTTTTCCCTCCTCCAAGGTTTTCTTTAATGTTTATCTGCGGGCATTCGGTATTTTCAGAGGTAAAGACAGCCCAGGAAATAATCTTTTAACTGTGTGCTGAGATATTAATGGATTAATGTAACTGTTCCCAGGATATTTGCAATTCCCCAGACTCCCTAGGAGAATGATCTCAAAAGGTGGGAGAGAAGTGGCTGTCCCTTAGGACAAGAATATCAGAATATTCAGGAAGGTTAACACCTTTAGAAGAAAAAAACTTATTCTTTGGAAAATTTCAAATATATACAAAAGCAGACAAAATGGTATAATGCACTCACACGTACCCCATAACTCAGCTTCAACAATCGCCAACACAAGGCCATCTTATTTCATACATGCACCCAACCATTGTCCCTGACCTCCCTCACCCCCCCATGATTTTTGAAACAAATCCCAGACATCATATTATTTCATCTGTAAATATTGTCGTATGCATTTTGACAAGTTAAGGATTCTTTTCTTTAAAAATAGCCATAATAGAGGCGCCTGGGTGGCTCAGTCGGTTGAGCGTCGGACTTTGGCTCAGGTCATGATCTCGCGGTCCGTGAGTTTGAGCCCCGCATCAGGCTCTGTGCTGACAGCTCAGAGCCTGGAACCTGCTTCAGATTCTGTGTCTCCCTCTCTCTCTACCCCTCCCCTGCTCACACTCTGTCTCTCTTTGTCTCTCAATAATAAATGTCAAAAAAATTTTTTTAATAAAATATTAAAATAGCCATAATGGCATTTCACCTAAAAATGACAACACTTATTTAATAACATCGTGTATCTAGTTGGTGTTCAAATTTTTCATTGTTTCATAAATGTCATCCTGTTTTTCTTTACACTTTCTTGGCTTAAGGTCTTCTGCTGTTCTCTATATTTCTTGCAGATAGGTTGCTGGACTTAGAACTTTGATCAGACTTCATTATAGTTAGTGTTTTATGCTTCCTACAGGAGGCATATAATGTGATTTTCTGTTATTTGTGATGCTACCAGCCATTGGTGCTTAATGTCTCAATTCATTAATTCATTAGAGGTTGCATTCCAGTTCTATCACAGGGGTGATATCCTAGTTCTGTTATTTCTTCCTCACTCCCTTGCTGAACTATCTCTATGAAGACGGACTTCTCCCTTATCGAAATTTTGGTGACCCAGTGGTACAGTTTCTATAGGAAAGGCAGAATAAATGGTTGATTCCCTCCCTTCATTTACAAATTTTCAACACAAGGAGTCAATTCTCTGTTTTCCAATGGTAATTAGTCAAGTTTTTGTTTTATTTTTAGTACCATTATGAACTCATGGAATTATACAAATTGATGTGTTTTAATCGCTTGCGTATATTATGGTGTATATTGTTTGAAAGAGATTATTTGATATATAACTATATATTTTAAGAGACAAATAAACAAACCACTTTCTAATGCAAACTACAAAAAGTTAGCAGAGGTCTATCTCAGATTCTCAGTGGGGTGGGTGTGGAAATTAGGGATGTACGATTTGAAGCTATAGATTAGATACTGAAGATATTTGAATGCTGCAACTAATGTGATAACTTATGTAATAGCAAGGACACATGGATTCAAGATACATTGATAGGGAGCCATATGTAATGCAAAGGTATGCCTTTCTAATGATGGAAGTTCAGACATCTCAACTACTTATTTGGGAGGGCTCTGGGGAAAGTTCTTATGCACACCCACACATTTATCTCCTCTCCTCTAGAGGGCTTAAATCAGATAGTTTCCTACACACAAGACCAGCTTCTCCACCACATGTATACGCATGCATCTATATACACCCCAAAGCATTCCAGCCTCTCCCTGAGAATGCTGGTAGAAATTAGTATCTCACTACCCTTATAATAAAATGAGTTTATTCATTAAAAAATACATAGACTAGACACCACATGCCAGGTCTATGCTAGCAGCTGAGGCTAGGAGAAAGAATATGGTCCATGCTGGTCTCTTAAAGGAGTTTGCAGTCTGGTTTAGGTATGGATAAGTATGCAGATTATGATTGCAATACTCTGTGATAAATGCTGAACCAAGAAATGCTGATGCCCAGGAAGCAGCCAGGATGTTGTTTTAGGACCAGGGTGGGGTTTGGGGCCGGGGTGGGTCTGCTACCATTGAGCATTTGTCCGTCAGTCACATTCATTGACCATTAGGATTGAATTCCAAATTGATCTAGATTCTAGATCTTAGGCTGTATGAGTTGTTTCGGCCGACTTCATGGACAGCGTGTGTGTGTGTGTGTGTGTGTGTGTGTGTGTGTTTAAGACAGGATATGAAGGATATAGGACAACAGGAAATTAGAAACCTGTGTAGTCATCGGATTCCACAGCATTTATTGTGTATGGAGCAATACATTTTCAAGGTGGAGCACATTTTAGAAAATGCGATTATGTGTGAGAAAAGAAAAGCTTTGTAATGCACTTAAGTGTACGTAGAAATATAAAATATTGATATATATAGTTCCTACCCTTTCTGTTCATCTGTACCCATAACAAGTTCCCATTGTCAAACCCAGAGCCTGGAAGATAATGACTTTTAATAAATATGTTTCCTCAGGTTTGTTAGAGATTCATTTATATTAGGTCAAGACTAAAAATGAAATACTTTATCAGATTATATTAATCTGATTGAGATGGAACCTAAAATGCTATGCTAGAGGGGAGAAAGCTTTACATATCCTCTTCTAGCGGAATATTGGTACAACTATACTCTATTTTTCATATTTTGGGGCAGGGCTCTGCATGCACACATTCACTCATTTATCAAACATTTACTAAACAGTTGCTGTATTCCAGGCATGATGCTGGGCATCAAGGATTTTATTTTATTTTATTTTATTTTATTTTATTTTATTTTATTTTATTATTTTATTTTATTTTATTTTATTTATTTTATTTTTAATATAGTTTATTGTCAAGTTGACTGACATACTGTGTATACAGTGTGCTCTTGGTTTTGGGGGTAGATTCCTGTGATTCACTGCTTACATACAACACCCAGTGCTCATCCCAACAAGTGCCCTCCTCAATGCCCATCACCCATTTTCCCCTCCTCCCTGCCCCCCCCATCAACCCTCAGTTTGTTCTCTGTATTTAAGAGTCTCTTATAGTTTGCCTCCCTCCCTCTCTGTTTGTAACTATTTTCCCCCTCTCCTTCCCCCATGGTCTTCTGTTAAGTTTCTCAAGTTCCACATATGAGTGAAAACATATAGTATCTGTCTTTCTCTGACTGACTTATTTCATTTAGCATAATACACTCCAGTTAGACATCAAGGATTTTAAAAGCTCCAACCTCAGACTTTTCCCTTGAAGATCTCATAGTCTAACTAGAGAGACAAAGCAATTAAGTAATTGCATCATCATGGACTAAAATCTATATTAGGAAGTACCTGGCTGGCTCAGTTGGAAAAGCGTGTGACTCTTGATCTTGGGATCATGAGTTTGAGCCCTATGTTGGGTGTGGAGACTACTTAAATAAATAAAGCTTTAAAAAAATAAAAT
Source organism: Neofelis nebulosa (assembly GCF_028018385.1). Lineage (NCBI taxonomy): Eukaryota > Metazoa > Chordata > Mammalia > Carnivora > Felidae > Neofelis > Neofelis nebulosa. The sequence continues at coordinate 39,675,014 of NC_080796.1, forward strand.
AAAATCTGTATTAGAAGGATGTAGAAGGGGTTCTAGGAACCCAGAGGATAAAGAAACTCATTCTTCTGTGGAGGGAAGGGAGAGGGTCATGGGGAGCTGCACAGAGGCTATGCTGAGTCAGGGTTTCCCAGGTGAACAGTAGGGAAAGAATATTCCATGGAGACGGAATAACACGAGTAAAGGTGTAAAGATGTGTTTGGAAAACTGCAAGCCCATGTTGCTGGGGTGCATCGTTGAGAGAGGAGTAGTTGGTGAGGCCAACAGGGAAGGTGGCAGTCCATTAAAGGCCTTGGACGTCTTGCTGGGGGGTTTAGGCCCAACCCCACACAAGCTGAGAAGCCATTAAAGCATTTCAGGCAAGGGGATTATGTGATCAGATTGGGACTTCAGAGAAATCATAATGTTTGGTGTAGGGGACAAGGGTATTAAATCTTCCTTTTTGATGCCTCCCCTAAGCAGTTATTTTGCTATCCATGCTGCCCACTAAGACTTTGGAGACTTTTTCATATTTTTACCAAATACTTCCTTACACTTCTCAACATTTTTGAAACTAGCATCTCAAATGTCCCCGATAGAAGCATCCTAAGTAGAGACTATCGTGAAGTAGGTTTATGAAATCCACACCCACCCATGCTGGTCCCTGTGCAGGGCCTTGTTACAACACAAGGGCATCCACTGGGCCAACCTAAGGGTGTTGCTCCCCACAGCTGTTAACTTCTTCTGTTCTGCCTTTTTGGCCTCAGAGATCCTGCACCCATGTATCTAACAAAAAAAGGTCATTTGATTCACATGTGCTTGAGAATTTTATTAGACATCCAAGCAGAGAGATCCAAGAGGTAGTCAGAGATGTGTGCATATCTGTGCTTCCCGGGAGAGATCCAAGATGCCAGGAGGCCCAAGCACATCTGTGAGTGGTCAGCATACGAATAAGACAGAATTACATCACCTAGTGTAAATACAGAGAATGGGTCTGAGAACTGAGCCCTCAGGCCCTGCAAATTTAAGAGGCTGGGGGTGGGGGTCGCTGTTGAGGAAGAACAAGCAAGGTGACTGAGAAGGAGCAGCCACTGGAGAAGGAGGAAAGCTGATACTTTCTTCCATTTACTGACTGATCCTTCTCAGGAAAGGTAGGTTTACAAAGAGGATTAAAAAACAAAAAAGAGGCTAAGACTGTGGATACTGGATTTAGATGGACTGGATTCAAATCTCAGTCATATATTAAGTACTAAATGAGTTTACACTTTATATGTGTCACTGGGTCCAGTATATCACTAGGAGGGTATCTGCTTGTTGAGTAATCATTGTGACCACTGCACTCTGGGGATATACTGAGTGCCAAGGCAATTCATGTGAAAGAATCAAACAAAAGCCCTAGCTTCAGGGAGCTCACAGTCCAGAGGGAAGGGGCAGCCCTCAAAGTCATTCTCCATGACATCACAACATGATCAATTCTTTAATGAAACTATGAGCCATGCACTGGGAGAGCAGAAAAGGGGAATGATTAATCCAGCCTGTGATAGCCTGACTTAAAGGTGATGCATTTTTTTATCATTTGTCTTTTACATGTCAAGTTGCCCGAGAAAATCTTGACTCTTCTACCGCCAGTCCATCTATGTGACAATTTATGAGAATTTTTTTTTTCTTTTGGAAAGAAGAAGCATAGATTGTGGGCACAGATTGTGGTCCTACTTTTTGACAAATGAAGAATTACCATCTTGAATGAAATTGAATCCATAATTGCCTATTAGTCTAAATCAACAGCAGCTGCTCTTATGTTTTCCCACATTTGACTGTTACCCCAGTGTAGCACTCACATCACAGGCTAAACTGGGGAGCTGTCACATCTGGTGTGGTAGGCTTCAGTGATCTCAGTCTTTTTCCTTGGCTGATGATTTACCTTCCATTTAGGGGGGGGGGGGCAGATGGTTTCTTCAAATAGGGAAGCCCCAATAAACATTGGCCTTTCTCAGATTTAACAGCCATACATTTCTCATGAACAAGATTTCTAGCATCTTTGTGTGCTTTTTATTACTCTTTGCTTTCTTCTCTATGCATTCATTCTGGTTAAAACTGAAAGCTTTAGACCTAAAATTTGTAACTGAAGATGTCCTTCCATGAATTTATTGTAAAGTCTTGCAGTGAAAAGTCCACCAGGGCAGATTGCAGAGCTGTTTGCAGCTCAGTGTTGAGCACAGTGGACTCTTCTACCCTTCTTCTGCAAACTTGTAGGTCCTCCAGTTCTGCCTGAAGACAGGGCTGGAGTTTGAGAGCCAGATGAATGTTTGGATCACTGCATCCTCCAATCCTAACGTAACTGTAACAGCAATCCTTCTGGAGGTAGCGTGGATGATGGTGAATGTATTTGGGATAAGACAGATTCCATTGGAAAGGGAAAGGAAGGTAGCATGGGTAAGGGTTGAGCATTGGTAGCTGAGATCCAAGGAGGAATTTTTTTCAACCGCCCAGGAATATACCCTGAAATCACTCTTTGCTCTTCAGAAAACAAAAAGACCTTGAAAATCATTAAAAGAAAAGAAAGAGAACTGTATTCTTGATTTTAAAATGAAGGATACTCTACCCTTTTCTTTTAGGAAAGATAGATTTGTTTCTTAAGTATATTACTTGAAGAGCAATCATTCTTCAAAGTTGTTCCTGTGCTTCAGCCTTTACCTAAAAGAAGGAATTTCTTTTAATATAGGAATCCCAGTGATGCTGAGGACAACGGACTGAATGTTTGTATCCCCCCAAAATTCATATGTTGAAATCCTAACCCCCAAGGTAATAGTATTTGGAGGTAGGGCCTCTGGGAAATGATTAGTTCATAAAGGTGGAGCTCTCATGATGGAATTTGTGCCCTTATAAAAGGGACTCCACAGAGCTCCCTCATCCTTTCCACCATGTAAGGACAAAGCAAAAAGATGGCCAAGAAGAACCAGGAAGCCGGCTGTCATCAAACTCCGTATCTGCCAGTGCCATGATCTTGGACATCCCAGTCTCAGAACTGTGAGAAAAAGATTTCTGTTTATGGTATTCTGTTATAACAGCTCAAACAGACTAAGACATCAAGCTTCTACACACGTACGTTAGCGGGAAGTGCAGTCTTCCCCCTGATTTGGCCAAATCTCTCAACAGTGCAAACACAACCCAAAGGGTCAGTCCTGGTTACACTGATGTTAAGCGGTCACTGCTGAGGACTAGCTGTGTTCCAGGGGGCAAGAGCAGACATTCTTCTCTGCCTTCCCCTTCCCTGACCTTGGCTGCCCCAATTTGTTACAGTCAGCCTTAGGCATGCCATGCCAGAGTTAGCTAGCTCCCAATGGTGTAGCCCTTCAGCAGATAGCCACTTCCCCAGGGACTCCCGCAGTGTCAAGCTGGTTGGGTTGGAAGGAGGCTCCAACATCAGCCTCATGTTGTTCTCAGAGTCAGATCTCCCCTCTGATGGGCTCTAGGCCCTTGGACACCAGTCCCGATTCTCCCCTGTCATGGTGAACACCATTTCAGCAGCCTAATCGCAACTGTCTGTCATTGAGCCCCTGTCAAGATACCCTAAGTTCATCTGACATGTTCTGCTGACTCTGAATCTCAAAGAGACTAGATCAATAATAATGAGCTGTTATTGTTGTTGAGCATTATTTACTCTCTAAGTGCAAGTTCCTATTAAATTAAATGGAATGAAACAGGAAGGGTGAGGAGGAGTTGGCTCTGCCGTCCCAGATGAGTATATGTGTGTGTGTGTGTGTGTGTGTGTGCATGCATGTGTGTGTGCATGCATGCGTGTGTACACGTGTACGGTGGGGAAAGGAGCTGGTTATAATGACCAGGCCCTGAGGGCATATTCTTCTGGAGTCCAGGATTCTTCTTTGTTCTGATTTCCTAAGGAGCCTAGGGTAAGGCCGATACAAAGGTATTGAAGACAGATTTTGGGTGATGGGGAAATTTTATAACATCTCACCAATTTGCCATCATCAGTCTACAGTCTAAAATTCTTGAACTTACAGATAGTTTGGACAGTTGGGCAGTTTGCACTGCCAACAGTAACCATATCGGACGCTTCTGTAAGTTTTGACACTCACATAACAGGTCAGAGACGAGTCATACGTTGGTATGCAAGGAAACCCAAAAGCTGTTTAGAGCCCTGGGAATCCAGAGACAGACAGAGATGTTTCTTTGGCCTAGCACAGACAGATTCATTTGGCACAATTAGTAATGCTGAGCACCTCCTCTATGCTAAACTTTAGAGAAGGAAATGCTGTGGCTCCTTCTGTGGAAGAGATGATTGCCTCCCTGGGGACAGCAGGAGGATGCAATCCTAGAAACAGTTAAGACCACAGACTCTGTTCAGGGCCTCTGGGCCTGGCCTTTAGCTGCCCTGGCTATCATTGTGTGACCAGCTACCTCTGCAGGGAAATGCTTACGTGTCCTCCCACATAGTCACTCTGCACAGTGGCAACTGATTCTTTGAATCAGGGAAGAGTTTGCTCCCAGTCATCAGGGCATTTGGGTTGAGAGAGGCAGCTGACATCCCTTCTGTCTTGTCCAGGACTCGGGTAGAAATAGTAGCTTTCAGCTTTATCATTCACCAAGTGTTTTCAACCCAGGAAGGTAGGCACAGACGTGTCCCAGGAGAGGGTGGCTACTGTGCCCAGAAAGGTGGATCCCTTGTCGTGGTGATGAATCATCTGAAAAGGTAAAAGCAAAACAAAACCAGAAACAAAAACCAAGTCTAAGTCAAGGTGGGTGGTACTGGGGACCGGGGCTGGCAGGGACATCTACCCTAATGCTGGATTAGAAGAGGTTGGCCTTCTCCTGGGAGAGCGAGGTAGGTATTTCTTACAAGAAGTGAGGTCCCCCAGTTTTCCACAGGGCTATGGGAAAAATTGCTTGTAATTATGTTAATTACAACAACAGAGCTCTTCACTTCTCAGGAGGGCTTTTCATCTTCAAAGGGGCTCCAGGATGGAGCATTAATACTTGACATGAAAGTCTTTGGAGTTTCAGAACTGAAGGCAGAGGGGCCCTAGCTATGTGGGGGCTGGGGCACGGGCGCTGTCTTGGAATGCCAATGCCCAAGGAATTCTCTTGCTGTAAGGTGGGGATCAGGTTAAAGCAGGGATACATGCCAGAAACTGGCCCTCATCTCACTGAAATTGGAGGGGCAGAGGGACTGAAGTGTCACCTCACTCCCCTATACTGGGACTCCCCGTTAAATTTGAATTTCAGATAAACACTAAATGCACAAATGCACTACACAATTTGCTTATACACGCCCACACACAGCAAGTGTCATCAGAGGCTGGGCTTCCTACCTGATAGACACCTACCAGAGAGGTCAGCAAATCCGGGCGTGTTCCCCCCAGGGCCATAGGGAACAAGGGCTCCTCAGACCTGCCCAGACCCAGCCTCTTTCCCACCCCCGTGTGGGAATGCCAGAAAGTCCTCCTTTCAGCTCTGTCAGGGCTAGAACTCAGGGCTGGGCTGCTGGGTCCAGTCCAGCCTCCCCAACTCCTTTATTTACCTTGGATTTGGGATGAAACAGCCTCAGGAGTGGAATGTCTAAAGCGTCCCCTCCCCGCTTCTCTCCCGTCTTTCCTTCTCTGCACCCTGACCTCCACCCCACCACTCTGTAGTTTGAGCGAGACATCTGTGGCCGCCCACCCCCAACTCCCAAAACTGCTGGAATCACAATTCTCCCGTGACAAAAACCAGAGCAAGATGGTCACTGGGCTGAGATGAGCTTCCAGCCTCGGCAGTGGAATCCAGGCTGCCAGGACGGGTCTGGGCCTGAACTAGAAATGCCGGAGGGTTCCTGGGCTGGGCGGGAAGGGGAGACAAGCTGGCACTTGCCACAGCACAGAATAGTAACTGGGAGGTGGCAGTGTCTGCTCTGAAACAGAGCGAAACTCTCAGGGCCTCCAGACACAGGCACACTGGTTCCCAGGCCCCTAAAGCTCCAGAGCTGGCCCCCGGGCTCAGTCAGTTAGGGTCAAGGGCAGAGCATGTTGCCTTCTTCACGCCCCCAGGACAGACAGATGGTCACACACATTTACATCCTGGGATATTACTTCGGCCTGTGGGCACGATTAACATTCCAAAGCTTCGGTTCCCCCTCATGACCTAATGGAAAGGGCACGAAGTCAGTCAGATAGGGCGGGTCAGCTTCCCACTCACCGTTTACCAGCTGAGTGACCTCGGGTAAGACTCTCTTAACAAATTAAATTTTTAAAAATGTCCCCGATGTACTTGAAACTAAAGCCATTTAAGGAAATGGTGGTGGGCAAGATGAACCTGGCCGATTGGCTGGCAGTGCTGTATAGAAGGCAGGGCACTGAGCAGCAGCTGTTCCTTCAAAGTACAAGATGCTGGGAAGATTCCAGAAAAGCTAATATTGGTAAATCACTCTTAGAATCGTATTGGGGTATTGGGGAAGAACAACTTTCCCCTCTGGATTAAACATTTACCCCTCTGGGTAAAACATGCTAGTGTTTCTTTCCCTCCTCATCCTTTCTTAATGAATTAAAAGTACATGAATATATGAACGGAGTATGACACACTCAGTTCATGGGCATCATTCAAATCATGACCTGCACTTCCAGAAGTATGTTGAGCCCTGCACAATAAATGTTTGTTGATTGACTAACTAACCTGTCTGATTAGATGAAAGGGCAGAAGCAAGGATTGATTTCATGTCAACTGAGTAGATCTTAGAAATCCTGCCTCTTATTTTAGAAGCTTCAAAGATTAGTGTTTTATTTCCCCAAATCCCCACTCACTGGCTCTCCTATTTTGTTACCTCCTTCCATTTCTATTTATGCAGCAGCGATGCCCGGCTCTGCAGATAATGTTTTGTAACTAGTGAACTAGAACAGCAAGAGCGTTGAAGCTACTTGGCTATGCTAAGGGATTTGTCAGCCAGGCACCTGGCCAGGGAAGGCCTGGTGGGTCCTTCCTTGGATTTGAAAGGCCAAGGAGAGAAGCTGCTACTGTTAGCAGCCCAACGTTATGCAGATGTCACTGTGCTGGGGAGGGACAGGTGGTGTGTGGGCTGCCTCGTCTCTAATTCCTAGGTCTGAACAAAATAAGGGAAAAAACAGTCCCAACAGAGTGGGATCGGAAGTATCCCAGGGGAGTTAAAACCAGGTAGCGCCATACATGAGACTTTGGTAACAAGTGGGAACAGCCCTGGGATAGGGGGTGGTGTAAGGGACAGATGAAGAACTGTTTCTACTCTTAATTGATCTCTCCTATGAGTCATTTTATCTCATTTGAAGTTCAGAGATTTGCTCCTGAGCCAGAGTATGGCCACTTCCCGTGTGATCTATTATCCTCGATGAGCCTCAGTTTCCTAAAGTGTAAGGGGGAATACTAATACCTAACCCCTACGTATGCACGGAATAAATATGTATTGAACACTTACTGTGTGCCAGGACCTGTGCCAAGTTCTCTGCTGAGAACACGGTGGAAACAAGACAAAGTCCCTATCTTCCTGGAACTCATTTATACTCCAGGGCAGAACCCCCCCAAATAGCAGCTCCCATGGAGTGTTTTATATGGCTCATGTAATTAAATTTGTTTCTTTAAATGTGTTGCAAACGTATACAAAGTTTTACATAAAGTCTAGATTTCCCAGTGGCAAGGCTGGGCCTGTCTTTCTGCATGACAACTATCAGCCAGAGCTTAGTGTCTGCTTCCCTTAAAAGGAAAGCATTTTCTCCAGGTAGCCACAGTCTGCACATTTCCAGGCACTCTTGTCTTGCTCAAACTTAAAGAATATTTTTATTTGTTTGTTTAGTTAAAACCTTTCCATCCTCCCTGACTATAAAGAGGTGAAAGCCTGGCTCTTTGATATGACATTCAAGGCCTTTTAGGTCTGTTTCCTGCCTAATTCGTCCCTACAAATACTAAAGCTCCGGCAAATTGAAACCTCCTGACCTTCCCACATGGTACCTCTGACCATTTGCAATGTTATTTTCTCTGCCCAAATGTTTTTTGCTTCTATTTTTCAATCCAGAAAATTGATATTGACCTGTCAGGGTCATTTTAAACATAACTCTCCCCATTTGTTCAGACTTTCTGTGAGGAAGTACCCAGAGAGTCACATGGCGTGGAGACCCTCAAAGATAGAAATGGTCCATTTGAGACCTGAGGGACAGCACTTGTTTTTTTACATCTTACAGTTGGGCCCAGGGACCTTCCCAGTTGGTGACAAGTTGTAAAAAGCCTCAGCTTTCCCAATAAATAGGAACAAAATATAAACATGAAATGAAATAATGTCTGTGAGTGACATCTGATAATATTTCAAAAACCACATTTGACTGGAGTTATTGATGCTTAGTAAGTAATAGCTATTGTTCCTGTTGTCGTAGACAAGTGGTTGGTAATGTCATCGAGAATGGTAGGCCAGCAGCTGTCATGTGTGCTCTGGGAAGAGTCTATGAGGGCTGTAGAGTTGTGAAATGGTTAAGAGATGTGGTTGGAAAAGCAGGCTAGGGTGAGAGAGGGGCCTTCCAATTAGACTCCCTGCTTGGCCTTTCTCTCCATTCTTCCTATCTTAAACACAGCAGCCAGAGCGAAGCTGCAAAACAAGTCACACCTTCTTGCGCTTACTCTAAAGCCCCTAGTGGCTCCCTATCTGCCTTAGAGTAAAAGCTAAAGTCATTACCTCTCACACCTTGTATCCCAACACTTTCCCCTCCCTCCTTGCTCTGTTCCAGCCACTGAACCTCATTCTGACCTCCCTGACCCTCCTTTAATGAGCAAGTACGTGCTTACCTCAGGATCTTTTCATTTGATCACCCCTCTTTCAGGAACCATCTTCCCTCTGCTATCTACACGGCTCCATCCAACACTTTCTTAGATCTCTACTCAAATGTCATCTTCTCCCTAGTTAGTCTATCTAAAATTTTACTTCTTCCCTGCTCCCTCCCCTCCCTAACCTCAGTTGCCTTATTGTTCTCCTTGGAACTTATTACCAACCAATGTGCTTTACTTGCTTCACTTATTTATCTTGGTTATTTTCTGTCTCTCCCCACTAGAATCTAAGTACTATGAGAGCAGAAGTTCTTATGTGTCCTGCTCACTGCTGTATTCCCCAGAACCTAGAACAGAGCCCGGCACATAGTAGATACACAATAAACATGTGTTGGATGAGTGAATAGTGCTTTGATTCAATAAACCTTGGGAAGTCACAGAATGTTTTTGAGCAGGAAAGTGAATGGGGTCAGAGCTCACAAAGGGCTGCAGGATAGATTAGAATGGGGCTGGAAGCTGGTGGATAGGAGGTAGTTACAATAGTAGAAGGACTCATAAGTGAAAGTTTAAACAGAGGGCTTCAGTACCAATAGAAGATGACAATAGGAGGTGGTAAGTTTCATGAGGGCAGGGAATTTGGCATATAGTAGGTGTTCAGTAAATATTTACTGAATGATGAATGAGGGAATGATGCTTGTGTTTTTCATGTGGGATGGCCTCAGGCCTCTGGTCTGGGTCTGTGTGAGGAAAGACCTGAACCTTCTTTGCTCTTGACTCTGGGGTTCTCCTGGCCAGGAGTTACATGAGATCAACACTTAACTCTTACATCGGTATGTACATCTTCCCTTCCTCCCTTCCTGCTAACCCCCCATAGCATGCAGTCACCTTTTAGGCCTCAGCTTAACTCAGACAAATTGGGGTTCAGGCTGTGGGAATTGAGGTGGGGTTCAGGCGGCAGGTTTCTACAGGCAGTGACCAGGTCGAATGAGCTTTTTGAATGCTATACAACTAAAGCCTTAGGTGACGTGGATAAATTAGTGTGGAAATTAGTGTGCCAGTCCAGAGCCCTTCAAGAACATGGAAATCCCTGTGGACATCATCCATACCTTTTCTGCAAAACCACAAGTTAATGGATAGGAGGCTGATCTAGGTTGAGGCTGGGTATGTGGACTGTGTTAAGAGAAAGTTCCCACACTGGACGGGGGGTGGGGGGGGGCTGGAGAGGGTGGAGGGGTGTGAGGTGAGGCTGTTGCTTGGTTAAAGAACCTCTCATTTATACCCTCCCTGGTCTGCCCTTCTCCTCAAAGGAATTATTCACTAGGCTCTGAGATCCACACTTGGACCTTGCCCCTAATCCAGTCAACAGAAATGAAGGGCTTCATATCCTCCCTGCCCCAAGAATAAACATATAGTAACTCGCTTCTGAATTTTCCAGGTTTCTATGAAGTGAATGCCTGGTGCCCAGAACCGCACCAGATCCTCGCCTAAAGATGGTGGAGAAAAATAACATTTGCATAGACTTATTCTTATTTTATTTATTTAATTTGATCTTCTTGTCAATCCTGTGAAGTAGTATCCTCATGTAAGAGATGAGTAAACTGAGGTCCAGCTCGTTCATACAACTAGAAGTTGAGAGAAGGGAAATTTGAGACAAGTTTTGATTCATCCCAAACATAGGTTGTTTTTCTGAGGACATCAGCGCTGTCTCTAGAATTTGACCACAGAACTAGGAATTGTTTGGACGAGAAGGTGCTTGTGGAATTTGCTCAGGTCCTTCCCACAAAGGGGTTCAGGCTCAGACAGCAACAGCCACAAGCCAAAAGAATGGTCTGAATGCCAAAGAAAGGTCTGATAGTCAGGTCCCCTGACTCCCACGTGCTTTTTCTTTTGTCTTTAAAAATATGTGATGATAATATCATTCTTAAATATTATGTTTATCTGCCTTAAAAATCAAATAGTACTGAAAGCTTTATAACCAAAACATTGGCCCTCCCCACTCCTTATTTTTGTTGAGAGAATATTTCATCTCCTAATATTTTTGTTGAAATCTCTCATACCTTCTTATCCTACCCCTCCCCAATGCTTTTTGTCCTCTTCTTAACCTTGTGGTTGTACCAGAATGGTGGGGGGTGGGGTGGGGAGGGAAAACAGGTAAAACACATTTGGTCAATCAGTCTTGTTGAAAAGAAGTCCAATTTCTTACCACATGCCCCCCCCCCCCCATAGGATTCTGTATCCCCAGATAACTCATTTTGCTGAAGTCAACACATGTCCAGTGCTCAGGTAGCTTAGCCTTGAGCCTGACACTGGTAGGAACTCCTGGCTCACGAGAACTCCTGTCTGGTCTGTGCCTTGCTGCCCTCAAGTCCCCTTGCTGCCCTCTGTCCCCTTGCTGCTGAGGCCAGAGATTGATTTACATGAGAAAACAGAGTAGATAACCACAGTGATGATACCTCCCATCCACACTTGACCAAGTTCAGAAAGCTTTCATGCCCACAGTCTCATTTTACAACAGCATAACACCATGGAATATGTTGTTCAGTACTGCCCATGAAGTCAAAATTGGGACACTGCTCTGTCCTGACAGGGCAGCGTATTTAAAATCAGGACTGATGGGGCACCTGGGTGGTTCAGTCTGTTAAGCATCCAACTTCAGCTTAGGTCATGATCTCCCAGTTTGTAGGTTTGTGAATTTGAGCCCCCTGTGGGGCTCTGCTCTGACAGCTCAGAGCCTGGAGCCTGCTTCAGATTCTATGTCTCCCTCTCTCTCTCTGCCCCTTGCCTGCTCATATGTGTTCTCTGTCTCTCTCTCTCTCTCTGTCTCTCTCTCAAAAATAAATAAATAAGCTTAAAATAAAATAAAATAAGATCGGGACTGTGAATCTTCACATTCATGGCAGTTTCTTATTTGGCTCTTATGTCTGCAGGGCCAGTGGAACCTTCTTTTGCCTGGGGGGGGGGTAGGGGGGGCCTGGGGAGGGGTGGAAGTGGAGTCTCTGACTGACACTGGAGGGGAGGAAGAGTGATGGGAGGACCTCAGGGAGAGAGCTTACTTCCAAGCGATTTACTGGACCTTGTTTTTCCTCCTCTTCCCACATAGATCCAAATTTGGAATAAAGAAAACTATTCCTTTGAGGACACTTACCAGCACTTGGCTTAGTTCAAGGATAAAAAGAGAGTCAGAAACTAATAATTCTGAACACTTTAGTGGGGAATTCACCTAAAATCTCAAACTGAAATCTGTTTGATTGCCTGGGCTAGAAAGTGAGATTCATTTATAAATTATTTTTGCTGCAGCTTCCACTACAGAAATCTCAATAAGCCTCGAATTTGGATCACATTCTGGGACCCTCTATACAGGGTAAGGAGACAGAGGAAGGGGCAACAATTCAGGCTACAGTTTAGGCAATGTGTTAGGTTCATGTGTAGCCCCAGTACCTTGAAACACTTGGATGAAAAAAACAAACAAACAAAAAAAAAAAACACTTGGATGGAGCCAGAGATAAATCAGGGTAGGACTTGGGCTACAAAATGCCTTCCAGAAGGCTGGATGGGGTCTGAATTCCTCTGAGAGAGACCAGAATTGTATTGTTCAGTTTGATGTCCTCACCCCCTCTTCAACAGACCCGCTGACAAGTAACCCAGCCTATTGCTGTTACTGACTCCAGGGACACTAAATTCTCCACTGTCCTGAACCACTGGGAGCAGTCCCAGTTGCTACGCACCCTGCTCAGCAGAGAAGAGTGGGATTTGGGTCACATGGCTTTATTGTCATATGTTTGGTATTGTTGAGGTTAAAGCCTCTGGGTGGTGAAAGAGTCCTCACCAAGTAAGAGCTGCCTGGGAGCAGGAGAGAGGAATTCCCAGATTCCCTATAGCTATAAATCAATGCCTCTGTGTTGAAACATACATCTCACAGCCTGAAACTCGGACTCACAAATGAGTCAGCAATGCCTTACTTGAGCAGGGATGGAGGGCAAAGCAATGGAAACATCACAGGCCCAAACCACATTGGGGATGTCTGAATCTTAGGAGTGCTCTTTTGAGAACATAGAACTGATTCCTCCAGAGCCTTTGGGTTTTCTTATTCCCCAGACCAAGCAAGTGAGGTGTATCTCAAGCAAAGAAGACTTCAGGGTGGCCTATTGCCAGGTCTCATCATTCAAAGGACCCAGAAGTTCCTCTTGATCTCTACCTTAATTCCTCCTGCTTTATCCCCTTTCATTGATTCCTCAGTAGAGGGACACGAGAGTTGGGACTTTGTTTGCCATAGTATCAACAGTGCGTAGATACATGCATAATTAAAAAATAATAAATTACCAACCAGTGCAGCATCAGTCAGTATAGATTCTGGTTGGGATGCTGAGCAGGGTCCAAGTGGAAGGGACCCTGGGCTTGGGTTCTAGTCTTGACTTTGTGTGTAATTTGCTACATGATCTAGAGCAAATCACTTGACCTCCTTGGACCTCAGTTTTCTCATCTATAAAAAGGGGGAATTTGGACTAGAAGTTGTAAACTCGTATGCCTACAGGGTCAGACAATTAAAGTAAATGAGTGAATCCGGTAGGGTGGGGTTGTCCTGATTTTAACATGTGGATTCCATCTAAATGAGCAGCTGTTGTCGGATGGAACTGCTGAGCCAGGCTGTCTAGAGCCTGTCTTCAAGAGATGCTGAAAACCTAGATGTTTATGTGAAATCTCCTGGTGTTTAAGATACCTTGTGGGTCAAACAAACAAACATCTCTAAGCCAGTAATAGCCCTAGACCAGAGGATTAGAAGGTCCCTCCCAGCTTGAATTTTCTGATTCTAAAGTATGTGTCTTCTAAAGAAAATCTTTAAGAAATCACTTTAGTTATAGGGATTTCTGCTAGTACGTAAGTGAATGCCTGTGTGTGGGCTCATACTTGTATGGTGTTGGGCTTTTGGCTCCCCTCAAATGATGCTCTCCTGGTGGTATTTCCCCTCATCCCTCACACACACCTGCAGTGGACTGTTTGCTTGGTCTCAAGAGCCAAGCCCTGGGCCACATGGGAGATGCTGCTTGTCCAGTGAGCTCATCAGCAGTAAAGAGCAGGCTGTACTGATGAGATAGTCCTTCCCCTCATGAAGGGAAGAGTGGCCACCAGCAGTCGCTGAGCCAGAGGCTGGCTGAGTCAGGCTTGGGGACTTGCTACCCTCCCAGCCTTCGCTGGATATGTCCCCAAGCATCGGGAATCAAGTTCCCATGATTACCAGTCCGGAGCTCTCCAACACACCGGTATAAGTCTGCTAGGGCCACTGGAACTAAGTACCACAGACTGGGTAGCTTAATTAACAGAAATGTCTTGTCTCACAGTTCTGTAGGCTGGAAGCCCAAAATCAAGGCATCCATAAGGTTGGATGCTTCCCAGGGCTCTGAGGGAAGGGTCTATTCCAGGCCTTTCTCCTTGGCTTGGAGATGGCTGTCTTCTCCCTGTGTCTCTTCACATCATCTTCTCCCTCTGTGTCCAAATTTCCCTTTTCTATAAGGACACGGGTCAAATATGGTTAGAGCCCACCCTAATGACCTCATTTTAACTTGATCACCTCTGTAAAGACTCTATGTCCAAGTAAGGTCCCATTCTGAGGTACTGGAGGCTGTAGGACTTCAGCATCCGAATTTAGGGGGTGAGGGGACATGATTCAACCATAATATCACTCCTTTATGGTCTCTCTCTCATTGCTTTAAACTTCAAAACCTAAGTACCCATAAGCATGTCCCTTCTTACCTGTGACAGCTCCGTGCTTCAGGGTCTCATGTACTGGTACACAGCTCACTGTAAGCATGTACTCTGTAACGATTGGGGTTCATTGTAGTGGGACTACAGTGGGAGAGTGAACTCTCATCAAACATCTGATAGGGGCCATACAGGCCTTGAGTTCAAGTAATAACGGAAGGTGTCACCTTATTCTGTGAGGCACTGTCTATATGCTTTTTACTTTTATACCAAAATTTCAAGTATTTATACATCACTCAATAAGTACCAAAATACTCTTCCAAATACTTTATATGAAGCGATTTATTGAACCCCCACAGCACTCATTTGAGGTGGGTACTCTTGTTTACTGCATTGTACTGATAAGAAACTGAGGCTCAGAAATCTTAACAAACTTTGTCAAGTCTGTAGTAACTGATGAAGTTGGAGTTTGAATCCTAAAAGTTAGCTCCTGAGGCCACGCTTTTAATCATTACCAGATAGTGACTGGAAAAGGCAGTCTCTCACATATTATTCTCACTGAAAAGACAAGAAAAGTAACTTACCCTGAGTCACTCGGGTAAGAGGCAGAATAAAGGCAGAATCCCTGCCCTGAAAGCCACCGAGCTTCTCCTCCATGGGATCAAGTGTCCTGAGTCCCTTCCCCTTATCCCACTCACTTACACAGGCCCACGGGTAGAAGGGCCCGCCCAGAATCTCTAAACCCTTGTTTGTGGTTAACTATCTCCAAAACCGAAGGGGAACCATGGGGTACGAGGAAAGGAGGGGGGGACCCTCTCGACTCAGATCTGACCTCCCAGGCGCTCCCAGTTCCCAAGACCACCAGCCCCGAGGCGTAAGGTCCAGCCTCGAGTCTGGGAATTTTCTCAGCCAGAGTTAGAAGCCAGAGAGCGAGGTGGGGAAGGGGCTGGGCGGCGCGGGGCCGCCCAGGAACACAGAGTATCAGATTTCCCGGAAGCCGCCAATCCTGAACGCGAGGGGGCGTGGCCACACCTGGGAGGCGTGGCCGGACTTCGGAGGGGGGTTGCGGCGTCCTGGGGCGAGGCGGTGACGTGAGCTCCGCGCACCTGGGCCCGGCAGGTAAGGGCCGGTGCGGGACGGAGAGCGGAGCTCGAAGAGTCTACCTGCGCAAACCCAGGTATTGCTTGCTGACCGGTCAAGGAGTGCCGGGGACTTAGTTCGGGGGACGACCGCTTCTTGTAGCAGGATTGAGAAAAGGTGAGGACGCTAACTTCTGAACACTAGTTTTGGGGGTAGGGGGCTGGGGACACACCCGCCCCAGAATTTGTGGGGTTAGGAACCTTGCTTGAAGACATCTGTTTGTTTGGGGTGGGGGGACTCTCAGGGGCTGGATGCTTGTCGCCCTGCTTTAGGTAGATTTGGGGCGGTCCTAACCCTGGAGTACGGGGCCCCTCCCGACCCCACACTTCTCTCTACTCCCTTTCCCTCCCTGCCCTACCGGAGCGTGCCGCTCTCGGCCCTTATCCACCCACCAGAGGATAGAGCTACGTCGCCTCCACCCCTCCGGTGGAGGCCCAGCTCGCTGGGCCGCCGGCCCCAGTGTCCCAAAGGGGATTTCCGAGGCCTGCGGGCCCTTGGTCCTGGTGGGTGTTTGGGGAAATGGAGATGGGGGCGGCCAGGCGTTTTAGCCAGTTTGTTTTTTCTCTTTGAATTTGTTTAGTGCAGCCAGGCCCCTCGCCTTGGGCCTGGGAGACACCACTGGCTTTCCAAGTAGCCAAGCTTGGTGTTGGGGAGGGTGGTGCAGGGCGTGGTTGCTCTGGGGGTGAGGCCCTCTTTGCCCAAGGGGATGGAGGGTGGGTGTGGAAAACTGGGGAAAGTCTCCCAGGCCCAACTGGAAAGGAGGCCCCGGGTGCCACTCTTTCCGGGGAGCCTGCTTTGTAATGAAGGGGTCACCTCTGTCCCGACCCTGCTCTCCTGGTGGATGTCAAAAGTGGAAGCCAGGGAAGGGAGAGGGAGAAGGCGCTTGAGTAGGAGTTGGTGCTGACCCAGGAGAGTAGTTTAGGGTTAGATGTGTGCATAACACATAACAGCAGCACCATCTCACCAGCCCCCAACTTCAATCCAGCAGGGAGGAAGGTCATGGGAATTATGGCACAGAATTTACCCCTAAGCAGGGCTAAACTAAAGGGAAGAAAGGCTGGGGAACTGGGAAGATGGCGTTCGGTTCCCTGCAGGGGAAGGAAAAAAAGCAGGACTCCCTGGCAAATGGTTTTCACTCTGAGCCAAACCATTGACAGCCCAATCTCGAATCTCTACTTTGAGGTAGTGCTGCCCTTGGAAACTCTCTGGGCAAGGGCTGCAGAGGTGGCAGTGGGGGTGTTTATAGAGGGCCTGCTCCCTGGAATGGGGGTGTGAGAGAGGAGAATTAGTGCCTGAGGGAGGTTGAAAGTATCCCAGCTGGATGCCCAGCGTGAGGGGAGTGGATGGGTTAGCATCTTTGTTCTTTGGCTGGTCAAATACCTATTGGAGACACAGGCCTTGAATTTCACTGTGATGGCAGCTGGAGATACTAGGGCTGACTTCAGCTAGGCTAAGTTTCTGTGGGCATTGAGATTTGGGCGCTGAGAATGTTTTGGAAGAGAACTCTGATTTAGGTGTGTTTGGTGGCGGGTGTCATGCAGTCTTCTCCCTAACCACTTCCTTGGCCCTTCGTGCTGCTGGGATCTTGTTAATGTTTTTGGTTTACTCTCTTAGTGTGTAGAAGAAGGGAGGGACTTGGAAGGCAGGGTTAGTGGCAAGATTCAGTACAGCACACTCTGATGAGGAGTGGTGGGTCCAGGCCCCAGATAAAGCACTTTTCTGGGTCTCAGTTAACCCAGCTATAAAATGGGGATGAGGGGCGCCTGGGTGGCTCAGTCGGTTAAGCCTCTGACTTCAGCTCAGGTCATGATCTCGCGGTCCGTGGGTTTGAGCCCTGCGTTGGGCTCTGTGCTGACAGCTCAGAGCCTGGAGCCTGTTTCGGATTCTGTGTCTCCCTCTTTCTCTGACCCTCCCCTGTTCATGCTCTCTCTCTCTCTCTGTCTCAAAAATAAATAAACGTTAAACAAATTTTTTTTTAATGGGGATGATAATACATGCCACTTCCTGATCATGAGGATGAAATCAAACACGGTAAATAAAAGTGTATATAAACTTTGTAAAGTCAGTGTAGATATGAAGGATTGTTGGTACCGTGCTCTCATTAGCTGAAGAACATCATCTTTTATACCTTTCAGGGGCCAAGAAATGTCTTAGCTTCCTAAGCTAATATTTTTTTTTTGGTTGAAAAAATATTACTTGTAGCTTCTTTATTATTGTTATCATAAATTGAAACATGTCATTGTAGGAAAATGTGAATCATATACACAAGTATATGAGCAAGTATAAAATTCACTCATAATCCCATTACCAGGTAACCATTGTGAATATCTTGTTACACTGATGTATTATCTTTTCCTTTTTTAAATTATGTGTGTATGTGCCTAAGTACCCAAGTGCATGTTATGTTACAAGGTGAAGATACTAGTCTACAGTCAATATTGTATGCTGTATTTTCTCCCTTAACTTCATGTTGTAAACATTTTCCCAGATCCAATAAAAATTCTTTAGACGTCCCGTTGTTAATGACTGCTTAATATTTGCAGCCCGTGAATTAGCCATTTTCCTCTGTTATTTTGGTTGCTTCCAGCTTTTCCTTCTCTGCCAGTGTTTAGAGTCTTAGTTACTGGGTGGCAGGTAAGGGAGATCTTGGCTGACTTCCAGAAGGTGGAGAGGGTTAGCAGTGAGGGAGGTGGGGCACGGAGGAAGGCAGGCTGGGGCGGGGTTGCTCATGTGTGGTGCCATCTTGAGAGAATGTTGAGAACCCAGGACTCTAGATCTTAATAATCCATCTCTATGGGTGGCTGCTTCTCCTTCCCTATCACTATGTGCAGTTCCCCATGTTGGCTCCGTTGTTTTAATTTTTTCTTGATGAGCTGTCAATCAGCTAGGATAAGCCCTTTTCTTCAAAGTCCATCCAGAAGGAGATTTCACATGTCTGACAAGCATAGACCCAGCATTTACTGGTACTGCAAAAGTTCCTTGCAGGGTTGACCAACGTGTCGCCCATGTCCCTATTCGTCCTTTCCTTTCCCCATCCCCTTTCCAGTAGCCTGGGACTGTGGAGGAGAAGGTAGAACTTGCCCTTAGGAGAATATGCATTCTCTACTCCTTATAACGTAAATGTTCTCCCCGGTTTGGTGGCTTGACTTGCTGCCCTTCCAAAACCATGGCCAACAACATGGGGATGGGGCGGGGGACAGTTGAATACTGCATGCCAACCTTGCCTGCCCACTGTGAGCTGTGCTCCCAGGGGGAAGTTTTCAGTTGCAGGACTTGTTAATTGGGTCAGAAGGCTCAGGTGAGAGCAGGTCCTGCCTTGCTCTTAAAGTGCCAGAAGCTGAGTTGGTTTGGGTTTTCCCTGTTTGTTGGGTGTCTGGCTGGGGAAGGAAGTGGTGGCTGAGGCCACCCCCTCAGCTAAGCTCCTCTGAGTGGGAGCCTTCAGCTGACTCAACTGGTTTGGTTTCTGAACTGTGATCCAGGTGGGGATCTTCCTGGGTGTGAAGGTGACTTATTTATCTTCGTTTCCTCAGGCCACTGTGGGGCTTGAGCACTTCCAATGTGGGTTTCTTCAGGGAGTCTGAGGAAAACTATGTGCTTTTTAACGGACATAGTGCTGGACACACAGTAGCTGATGAACACATATTTGTTGAGTGAACGCTATTTTGCAGGCCTCCCTTTTTCACCTGAAGTAAAAACAAAGTAAGATGAGAACACCCAAAAAGTCTAAACACAACATCCCAAGCAAACAAGTCTCTAGTGACTGACTAGTCTTTCCTAAAGACACCCAATCTGGGCAGGCCTTTGTTTTCTGCTGTGAGTGCTGGCTGCTACCGAATGTTATCTGCTGTGCCCATGTATTTTTATGAGAATCAATCGCAGACTTTACCCAGGCCAGCTCCTGCAACCAAAGAGGTCACTCTAGCCTTCGTGTGGAGACAAACAGACCCAGGTGGAGGAGGCTGCCTGAGCAGAACAGAGCCTGTCTTATGATTGTGGTTAGCAGCCTAAGTTTAGGAACTGTAGCATTTGATTATTCTAGGGCTCCTGGACTTTTCTGGACTCAGGTGCAAGAAAGGGTCCTCAGAGCCTTTGTCTCCCATGTTCCCTAGTATTCTCCCAGCCACTGGATTGTCCTGTTGATAACCAACTCAGACCCCTTTTTTCTTGCTCCAGAGTCTTTGGGTGGTCCAGAGAAAAGGAAGCTGACCTGAGGTCCAGCTCTTCAGAACCCCGTGGAGACACTGCCTGCTCATCTCTGTAAGTGAGGATGTTGGAACCAGGACCTGCCCCTTGTCTACTTCTCTCTCACCACAATGGGGTCATTTCTTCCTAATATATTCCCCACTCGCCTTTAGTTCTCTTGTTGAAAAAGAGAGTGTGCTTCAAATTCTTGCCCTGTATCTTTGCTGTTTCCATACCTTTTTTTCTTCCTTTTCCTGAGATGAGATTGAAAAGAGCAATTCCAAGAGCCCTTGGTTCTTCAGGAAGGACTGTGTTCCAGCAGGGGTGACATCATCTTTTTTCTTTTTCTGCTTCAGGATTTAAATAGAAGAAATGTGATCCACTTACATGATAAGTCTGATTTGGCTAGAACATGAAGCATAAATGGCTTTGGAATAAGAATCAAAAGGACCTTTTAACCTCTTTTCTTTTCTTCCTTACCTGGCACAGTGCATTCCCATATTTAGTTTCTTTGCTGTAATCTAATGAAACTGTAGCTCTATCATACGGGAACAGTGGCTGGGAAAAGTTCCCAGAGGCTGGCCTAATTCTCCTGCGCTCTCTACTCTTTACCCCTCCACCCAGATCATGGCCCTCCACCCCCGCAGAGTTCGGCTGAAGCCCTGGCTGGTGGCCCAGGTGGATAGTGGCCTGTACCCCGGGCTCATCTGGCTACACAGGGACTCCAAGCGCTTCCAGATTCCCTGGAAACATGCCACCCGGCATAGCCCCCAACAAGAGGAGGAAAAT
Source organism: Neofelis nebulosa (assembly GCF_028018385.1). Classification (NCBI taxonomy): domain Eukaryota; kingdom Metazoa; phylum Chordata; class Mammalia; order Carnivora; family Felidae; genus Neofelis; species Neofelis nebulosa. The sequence continues at coordinate 39,695,570 of NC_080796.1, forward strand.
ACCATTTTCAAGGTAAAGGACTTCTTCTACCATCGGACCGGTTCTGTCAGACCTATGTGGATGTTTTTGGTTGTTCTGTTTTCTATTCTGGCATGGGGATACACTAGATCCAGATGCTCCTGCATCAGAGAGAATGTTTATGAAGGGGGTGCCCAAACTTAGGCGTAGTAATTTCTCCTGCTGGGGCATGTCCATAATGTTTGAGGCCGTTTATTCTTTTCCATTGGTCGAAGGAGCTCGACTCACGTCCCAAAAGATCCCAGGTGCAGTTGGCTAAACTACAAATGATTGGACTGATGGGGTTGTTCCTAAAGCTCCCAGGGTCAGCAAATAACTATTGTTCTTCATTCACTCAGGGTTCTTGCTATGGAGAGAGGTGCTTGGGCCAGGGACGGCTCTCCAACCCAGGACAGAACTACTGAGTGTTAGCAGGCTCCTAACATAGACCGTAGGATGGGTGTAGAGGGTTCTTTGCAAGTTTTTCTTTTGGTATTAAAATCCCTTACCCCACCCATCACCTCTGCTTAAAAAAATGAGAGATGATATAGTGCAAGCTTTTATTCTACAAATATGTTTTCTTAAATAAAAAATACCTGATATGAGAATTGTTTTACTTAAAACCAGATTTAATCACTGGCATTTTACAAAATCTCGTGAGGCCAAAGCTTGACTTAAGACAGACATAGGTGGGAAGCTGGTTGTGGGAAGGAGTGTTATGTTGTTTGTAACTCTGGAGCCTGTGCCTCTGCTCCAGACCAACTGCTCTGTGCTGGCCAGTCTTCCGTGTCAGCTGCTGGCTTAAGTTCCTGCCTCTCCAAGTCACAGAGAAGTGAGTTTAGCCTCTTCTTCCCCCTCTAAGCTGGAAGTCAGAAGGAAATCCGGTCCTTACGCTGGGCCTCTCAAGAGTGACACCCCAAGTTCTTGCTGAGATTGGATCAGAAAAGGTGGGCTCGCCCCTCAAAGGAGAGCCATCTGAGAGATGTTTCCCAACTCAGTTATATCAGGTATAGACCCAAGTAGTGGAGAGAAAATTGGTCTGAGAGCACTTCGAAAGAAAGTAAAGGAGCACTTTTAATTTACCAATTAAATAACGGTATGAAAATGGTAGGGAAGACATCTTGAAACCAGTACCAATTGCTGGAGTTGGCATTGAGGGGGGAATTGACCTGCCCTGGCCCAGCTGACTTGTGGTTGTGGCCTTGGTCTGAAACTGGATTTGCTGTTGGTGGCTGGGGGTGGCTGGCCATGGGGGAAGAGGCTGGTTCCTGAAAGCCCTATTCACGAGAGCAATCTGTGTGCTTCGGGCTTGAGAAAAAAGTGGCTGCAGGAAGCTTGTCTTATTTATATCTGTATCTCTGCTTGTGGAATAGTCAGGGAGGGCCTTTAAGTCAGGAGAAGAGTGCGGGTGCTTTCACCCATCCCAAGCTCTGACAGGCCTTGGGCAGGTTGTGTGGGGGGAGGGGGAAGCAGCGGGGTGCTAGCATTAAATGGGTGCCCATTATCTCATTTAATTCTCAGGAACTCTGTAAGGGGGGGTATTCCTCTTATGTTGTAGATGCAGAGGCTGAGTCTCAGGGGGGACTAAAAATTTGCCAGAATCACACATCCAATAATGGGTGTGGCCTGGATTTGAACTCAAGCCTATCTGCTCCCCCATTACCATACTACCTCATTCTGGCCAGGAATTGGAAGATCTGATTTCAAATCCTACTACTATCAATTGCACATATGGTCTTGAACAAGTCACATAGTCTCTTTGGGTTTTGGCTTCCCCTTTGGTAAAATGGAGACGAAACCAGTCTTGCCTGCCTCAGAGGATTGTCATGAGAATTGAGTGAAATAATGTATGGGGAGAAATAGTGAATTACCATCAAAATACAGAGGTTACTTCCATTTCTGGAAGGGGGATAGGGACCTCCACCGTGACCCGAGTGTCAGAAGTAAGACTCAGAATGGGTTTGAGTAAGTCATGTTTATAAATCCCAGTGAATGCCATGTGTCTGGTACTGTGTTCTGCTGCATCAGCCCTGGCCCTCTGAACCTTCTGAGTGGGTCCTGAGGAGGAATGGCTGTGTTGTGACCAGTAAGGCTGGGGCAGTGCTTCTGGGTTAGTCTGGCTGCTCTCCATGGAGGGGCAGGGATTTAGGGAGCCACAGAAACTTGAAGAGCCATGCCAAAGTCAGCACAGTCCACGCCAGCTGGGTGGGGCCAGAGTGGGAGAATGCACAGGGGATCAAATAAACGGAAAGGTAAATGTGGCGAGGCAGCAGTCAGGCACAACTGGAGATGTGCTTCCCAGACCCTAGGGATGGGTGAAGTTGAAATCCCCTGTGGGGAGCTGTATGGAATGGTGCCAGTGCAGCCACCTAGGGCAGACCTCTTCATCCTATGGTGCGAAACAAATGCAGGTGCCCCCAAGCCTGAGGAAATGGTAAGAAGTGAGCCGGAATTAGAAGAGAAGGATTTAAATTAGTTTTGGAAGAAACTTCCTCGTGATGGTCAGGTTCTGCAGGGAGGGACTGAGGGAGATCAGAGATCTCAAAGGATGGGGCAGGACATTTCCATTTCAGCTTGAGGTCAGAAGCAGAGGCAGAGAGTTGGGACTGGACGTGTGCCCTGTCCACTTGAACAAGTTGGTGTGTGCTTCCTGATCTTGACTACTCTGCTAATGACATCCCCCTTCTCTGCATCAGAACGTGATGTCCTGAAGAAAGCATAGAGATCTGAGACTGTATTAGCAGCCGGGGAGAGTGGATATCTCGTGAGTGGAAACAGACATGCCATTGGACCTGGAAACTGAAAACCAGAGAGGAGGAGCCAAAGTGGTTTTAGCTCATGCCACCAGCCCCTGGTGTTTGCAGCAAAGTATTTCCAGTGAAGTGGGACTTTGAGGAACTAGGGAAGGGCAGGGGGTGGGGGTTTACTAGGACATGGGGTCAGCTGAATGAGGCCCTCAGTGTTCAGCTGAACTCCCAGAGTGTGCTTCCTGCCCTCCTACAGGCTCTTATTCCTAAAGGTACTTGTTTTCTACAATTATTTAAGCATCAGATTGAAGGCTGTAGGGGGGTGGGAACAGCAAGGCCAAACTCTTCATATCACATGCCATCTCCTTTTGTCTTGTAAGTAATTAATTTCAAAACAAATAAGCCAAAAAATTTTACCTGAAGTCCTGCTAGCCAAAGTTACCACTAGCATTTTGGTGTATACAGTTGACGTTTGAACAATATGGGTTTGAACTGTGCAGGTCCGCTTATATGCGCATTTTTGTTTGACAAATACAGTACTGTGTACTTTTCTTATGATTTTTCTTACTAGCATGTCTTTTCTCTAGCTTATTTCATTGTAATACAGCATATGATATACAAAATATGTGTTAATCGACTGTTACCAGTAAGGCTTCTGGTCAACAGGAGGCTAGTAGTAGTTAAGTTTTGGGGAGTCAAAAATTATATGTGTGGATTTTTGGAGCACCTGGTGGCTGAGTCGGTTAAGTGTCTGACTTGATTTCGGCTCAGATCATGGTCTCATGGTTCATGAGTTTGAGCCCTTCACTGGGCTCTGCATTGACAGTGCAGAGCCTGCTTGGGATTCTGTCTGTCTGTGTGTCTGTCTGTGTGTCTGTCTCTCTCTCTCTCTCTCTCTCTCTCTCTCTGCCCCCTTCCCCACTCGCTCTCTATCTCTTTCTCAAAATAAATAAAAAAAAATTAAAAATGTATGTGGAGTTTTGACTGTGCAAGGAGTCAGTATTCCTGACCCCTATAGTGTTCAAGAGTGAATTGTATTTTTTTCCAGACTTTTCTTTATTTTCAACCCTTGTTACAGCCACTATTGACAGGTGGTGCTGGCATCAACACTTGAGATGAGGCTCCCCCTTTCAAAAGATTGTGTTTACTTATGGCTTAATTTCCCTCAGACCCTGCTTTGCCTGGTCCTGAGGATGGTGTTTCCTGCTGCAGGCTCTCTAAATTGGGATTGGGATGGTGGGGCAGCAAGGCAGGGGTGTGTGTGCGTGTGTGTCTGTATGGGAGAGGGTGAGTACACTTTGTACTGGGCAACAGCAGGCATTCACTACAGTTTCCTATTCTTCAGGCCTGGGCTGTGGAGACTGGGAAGTACCAGGAAGGAGTGGATGACCCTGACCCGGCTAAATGGAAGGCCCAGCTCCGCTGTGCTCTCAACAAGAGCAGGGAATTCAACCTGATGTATGATGGCACCAAGGAAGTGCCCATGAACCCAGTGAAGATATATCAAGTGTGTGACATCCCCCAGCCTCAGGGGTCAATCATTAACCCAGGTGAGGCCCCGGCTGCTGGGGAGACGGGGGGATAGTGAACCAGGTTCTGGGCTAGGCTCTTAAGGAGACAGTTGGGGGCGCCTGGGTGGCTCAGTCGGATTAAGTGTTGGACTTCAGCTCGGGTCACGATCTCATGGCTCATGAGTTCAAGCCCTGTGTCGGGCTCTGTGCTGACAGCTCAGAGCCTGGAGCCCTCTTCTGATTCTGTGTCTTCCTCTCTCTCTGCCCCTCTCCTGCTTGTGCTCTGTCTCTCTCAAAAATAAACAAACATTTAAAAAACTTAAATAAAAAAGAGATAGTTGACTTGCAAATCTCTTACAAAGTTTAAGATTGGAAAAGCAAGAAGGCCTTTCCCTAGGAAGGACCCAGAGAACAAAAGATGTAAAGACAACAAAATCTTCTTGTTCACTTAGGGGAATAGTCACTAGCCTGACTGCTTAAAGCATTAGAATATAGAGGCTATGTAGATTCCTACTGTAGGAAGAGCTTCCTTTGGGACTCAACACTGAGAGGAGAGGTCAAGTAGTTTTGAAGATAGAGGAATTAAACCTTAGGAGGTTTGAATTCTGAACCTGGCTCTTATCACTTTGCTCCTTGTGAAACATCGAATCAAGTCATATGAACTTTGAGCCTCAGTTTCTTCAATGGTAAAATCTGGGTTCTCATCTTTCCTGCCTACTTCAAAGACTATTGTTAAGACTCAACTGACATGACATTTAAAAGCTATTAAGTTCTCTGTAAATGTTGGATGAGTGATTATTTAATTTGTAGGATACTTTTTCTAAGCGAATATCACCTGATCCTCCTGTTTACCCAATGCCTGGCAAGTACCAACTAAAGGCCAGACAATTTAGACTTGTCCTCCAATGAATCTAGTGAGCCCCTGCCAAGAGGGAAGCATCTGTCCTCGCTTTAAGCTTAAAGGAGAGAAGTTAGTGTTCTTGAGTCCTTAAAAGCGATGTTAATGTGTAGCAAAAGTAGGAATTAAGAGATTTCTAGGAAAGGGGAGTAGGGCGTGCAGGTCCTAAAAGTAGGGGAGGGGAAGAGAGCTCATGTTAGGGCTCAATAGGAGTTGGAGCCAGAGGTTAATACAGCTTTGGTTGCCATTCTTTTCGGCTAGGATGTGGAGGGAGCACACTGAACCCGGGGAACCTCTGTACTAACAGTACCTAATATGGACAGTGGATCAGCAGCAAGGATGGTGGTGCAACCTGAGTGGCTCACTTGGCGGCTTGTGTGTCTGTTTCTCGGGTAGGATCCACTGGATCTGCTCCTTGGGATGAGAAGGATAATGATGTAGATGAAGAAGATGAGGAAGATGAGCTTGACCAGTCACAGCACCATGTTCCCATCCAGGACACCTTCCCCTTCCTGAACATCAATGGTGAGTGGGTGTGATAGGTGGTACAGAAGAGCGAGGAGGATGGAAGAGGCTTTGCCTTTGCAACTGCTGACCCCTCGGCCCCCACGGCACCGGGCGCAGTGACCAGGTCCTGTGGCCAAGCTGCTGGTCCATTAGCAAGTAGGGGTCATAGACAAAGGAACTCTGCTGGCCCAGTTATCCCAGAGGGTGGCTTCCAGGCCTAGAGAACATCTGAATCTTACACATAATTCAGAGAAATTAAAAATTCAGATTTGTTCTCAATCCCATATACAAATACATCAGTTATAAATTTCACTAATTTTCCTTAAGGCCAAGTGCAGCAGATACCATTTTTATGAATTGTAGGCAAACTCTTTCACTATTTCTCTTGGTATGAATTTTGTGTCACTTTCTTAACAGGGTCTACTTTGCTAGGGCTATATCATGAGAATCTTGTGATTTCTACGTCTCTTAATACTAGGCTTTGCTAGAATTTATCTGCAGGAGATTTTTTGCTTCCTTTATGGACTTTTTGAATTCAGCTTCCCAGGAAAAATGAGAGATTGGAAGGTCACTGTGACAAGGTAGGTCGTGACTCTGCCACTGCACATGCTGAAGAAGCTCAAACACGAGGTGAATTGCTTTTCAGCGTCTTCACTTGGCCTGTCCATTTGACTAGGAGCAAATGCTATGCATTTAGTTCAGAAGCTTGTCACTGCCTTTCTAATTCCATCTGGCTGCTAGAGATCAAATGAGATACTTGTGCCATTTAGAGAATTTAATATATCGAGATGGTTCCTTTGCTCTTTTGGAGTACCCTACTCTAGGTGATTCCCTTACCTTTGAGAATCAAGAAACAACCCTTATTGTCTGTTCACTTGCCCTCCTTCACTTAACCTGCCATTTATATCTTTACAACCAAGTGATGAGTAAAGAAAAATATCATTGAGCTTTTTCATGGTCCGTTTTGCCACGTGCTACATTCCCACTTAGTGATTTGAGTTGGATACCTGGAGATGTGAGATCCTTTCCCAAATCCTTGACTGACTTATTCTATTATTCTTACCCCTGAAAAGGATGCAACCTATTTCCAGGATCTTGATTTCCTATTTCTGTTCATATTTTACTAAACTAAAGTTGTGTGGCCTTATGTAACGGGCTGCCTTGGATCCTTTTTGGGAAGATGTGGGACGTCTGTTAAAAACAAAAAAGTAAAATGGGTACATAGATTTAACCAGGCTTGTGCACAAAGGGTCAAAGAAACATTAACTTCTATGATTTCAGAGCTGTTGGGGCAGAGGAAGAATTGTTGAAGGATAGATGCCTAAGAGGTGAGGCTAGGAGGAGAAATCTGTAGACTTTGGAGTGAGTCAACTCTGCCAAGAGCAGGAAAATAGGATGGGTGTTTCACTATCTTTCTTAAAAAGCTTTGATTAGATGCTTTTGAATAAATAGTGGTCTTACGTGGTTTAAAATTCATGATGGTACAAATGAATCAATTTATTGATTATTACAAAGGTAATCAGTTAAAAAGTTTTCCCTCCTTTCTGTCTCTGAACCTCCTGCTCAGCTTCCCTGGAGGAAAGAGATCCTTTCAGGTTTTGGGGTATCCTTTCAGATGTTTTGTGTATCTAAAAGTATTTGTTTGTTTTTAATGGAATTTCTATACACTGAAAACTAATCAATTAATTCAGTTGAGTTCATTGTATTGAAGACAGCCAACTCCTACTTAATTGCTGGGGTTGAAATCTGCAACAGGGAGCCTCTCATTCATGCCCATTCTAATTTAACCCCAGAGAAGACTCACATGTCTGTTAATCATGAACAAATGCAGGTTTTCTGAACGATGAGTTTATGGGAGAACTAATACGATTAGGAAGCAGAAGAAGGAGGGGAACCTTATTATCATGTTAGTTGTGCGAATCATTCATTGATGAGTTGCTGCCACGCCAAGTTATAGTCCAGTGTTTGACTCTTGTCTGTTGACCTTGTTAGGTTTTAGAGCCTCAGACCAGGTGATGTACGTATGTGGTACCCCTGCCTGCTCACCCGCATCCTTCTGTTCTAGGTTCTCCCATGGCACCAGCCAGTGTGGGCAACTGCAGTGTGGGTAACTGCAGCCCTGAAGCAGTGTGGCCTAAAACTGAACCTCTGGAAATGGAAGTACCCCAGGCACCCATACAGCCTTTCTATAGCTCTCCAGAGCTGTGGATCAGCTCTCTCCCCAGTAAGTGAGCCTTGATCTTTCTAGTTGGGTCTTTAGCGCCTGTTATAGTCCCTTCCCTGCCCCACCTTCTGCTTCCATTTATTTGCCATGTATAGAGTAGCTACCTATCCTCCAGGCAGCCTCTGTCTGGTTCCTGGCTGGCTGATGAGTCACCAGGGGAGAAGTAAAGAAACATCAGTTCATATCTACTTGCTCATGGGAGTGCTCTGATTCATTGCAGCTCTAGGCTACTCACCTCTTAGGTGGGTAGAAAGCCTAGGTTAATCAGTTTGGCTAGGAGATCTGGGGACAAGGCCAGTTGTGGAATAAGAAGATGAATTAACATGGATTCAATAAAGAAGGCTCTTAGAATTTGAGGGGCTGCTGAGTGGGAGAAAATGTTTCTGAATTGAACACAAATTGATCTCAATGAAGAATCAATGTCATTGTCCCATCTCCCTTTCACAGTGTACGTGGTGGTAGTGGGGATGGGGTGGGGGGTGGGGATGCAGGTGCAGGCATTTTGTCCAAGAGGCTAATAGCTTTGATGAGATCTATAAGGTTCAATGGAGGTTTGATGAGTGAAAATTTGCTTTGCTGTGAACTGTGTCCTTTAATGATAAATTGTTAGAACAGATCCACAGAGTGTGCTCATATGTTTTCAGAAGATGGATTGGTATTTTTTATTATTCCTCTGGGATAATTTCTTTAAAAATGAGCCAAAAATGTGACACAAACCAGATACTTTGGTTTTTAGCTCTTTCCAATGCTTCCTGATGTGAAGACTTAAGTCAGTATAAGTGAGGAGACTGGCCCCAGAAGTCTGCCTGGAGAAATTCTAGCCCTTAGGGTGTGATGATTAAACAGAGATAGTATACATGGACCTTGAACTGTCTGCTTTAAGGCAGCCTTTTGACTGAATATTCCAGGAATAGGTTGATGTCTCCCTTTATTACAGGAAGGATAACTATGGCAGTGACCTTCCTGAATGCTGGTTGAAAACTGGCCTGATCTTGATGGACTTGCATGAGTCTCAAGGATAGACAGGCCGAGCAGCAGAGCAGGACTCTCACTGTCCTCTCTCACCTTGCAGTGACTGACCTGGACATCAAGTTTCAGTACCGTGGGAAGGAATATGGGCAGACCATGACGGTGAGCAACCCCCAGGGCTGCCGGCTCTTCTATGGGGACCTGGGTCCCATGCCTGACCAAGAGGAGCTCTTCGGTCCTGTCAGCCTGGAGCAGGTCAAGTTCCCAGGTCCAGAGCACATCACCAATGAGAAGCAGAAGCTGTTCACCAGTAAACTGCTAGATGTCATGGACAGAGGACTGATCCTAGAGGTCAGCGGTCATGCCATTTATGCCATCAGGCTGTGCCAGTGCAAGGTGTACTGGTCTGGGCCATGTGCCCCATCACCTGTTGCCCCCAACCTGATTGAGAGACAAAAGAAGGTCAAACTATTCTGTCTGGAAACATTCCTTAGTGGTAAGTCGTTTTTCAGAAGGTTGATGGTTGGGCACTGCTCCCTGGAAGGTTTTCCTCCTTCCCTTCCCCACCCACTTCTTGGATCTGCAAAGATCTTAATAAAAAAACTACTTCTGGAGGAAGTCAAGGTAGAAGGGAACTTTAGTGCTGAAAACTGAAAGTGATCTGGGCAACAAAGAAGGGCATTCCACTTCAAAGCTATGTACTTGGAAGCTATTTTTAGGTTGGTTGTGGCTGTTTTAATAGCAGAAGAGGGAGACAGCCTTGTCATTACCACCAAATGCCACCAGCTTATCCTTAACTTTGGAAGGTGACATCATCATAATCAGCAAAAGATATACTCTTCTCATTTGGGAAATATCTGAGTGGCAAATTCAAGCAGACAAATTTAGGGAGAATACTGAAATGTGGATTTTACAATATAATTTGAACCTCAGGTCTAGTTCAGTGACGTCCAACAGAACCCTCTGAAATGATAATGTTGTATATTTGTCTTGTCCACTATAGCCCACATGGGGCCATTGAGCATATGTGACTCATATGACTAAAGAACTATTTGATTTTAATTAATTTAAATTTAATAGCCACATGTGGCTAGTGGTCACTATATTGGACAGCATAAAATATGGTATTAACTGAGTGGATATGGAAGGACCCAGTACACCAAACTTGCTCTTCCACCTTCTACAGATCTCATTGCCCACCAGAAAGGACAGATAGAGAAGCAGCCGCCATTTGAGATCTATTTATGCTTTGGGGAAGAATGGCCAGATGGGAAGCCCCTGGAAAGGAAACTCATCTTGGTTCAGGTGAGGAGATAAGGATGTGTCAACAACTCTTTGCCTTTTTACCAGTGCTTTAGCCCCTAAGACTAGGGTTGTGCTGAGCAAAGATCCATCAGCTTATGTGGGTTTTAATCCCATCAGATAGAGTAGCCGACTCAAGCTTTGTTTTTTGCAAGAACCAAGTAGGTCCTATTAAAGCAGGGCCAAGCTGGAGAATACAAGGTCCTCAAAGTGGGTGACTGATTTAGTGAAGATCTTCTCTTTCATTCCCTCACTGACATCAGAATCTTGCTGGGAAGGATATAATCCTTTCCATCTCTTTTAGAAAAACCTTTTTAAAAAAAATTTTTTTAATGTTTATTTATTTTTGAGAGAGAAAGAGAGAAGAGGGGAGGGACAGAGATAGAGGGAGACACAGAATCTGAAGCAGGCTCCAGGCTCTGAGCTGTAGGCATAGAGCCTGACGTGGGGCTTGGACTCATGAACCATGAGATCATGACCTAAGTCAAAGTCAGAGGCTCAACTGACTGAGCCACCCAGGTGCCCCTTAGAAAAACCTTCTGAGTTCCTTTTAAGAACGTAACTTTATTCTAATAAGTGGCAGCAAGACCACTTGGGTTTGGTCCCTGGATTTGTACAAAAAGGTGACAGAGGAAATGTGGGTAAAAGTCTTGCTAAATAAGCAGCTGTTTGCTTAGGCATGTGGTGTGATGATACATACAGGTTGTTTTTTTTTTATCTTCTAGAGTGAATTTTGGCAGGATGGTTCAGAGGTGTACCCTTATCTAGACATTAGAGTTGGGACTTCTCCAGGGCCTCACTGGTCCTTCCTTCGATCTTGAGTCCCTCCTGCCATTTATCTATTTATTTAATTTTATTTATTTATTTCTGACGAGGGGGAGGGTGGGGGGGAGGGGCAGAGAGAGAGAAGGAGAGAGAGAATCCCAAGCAGGATTTGCACCGTCAGTACAGAGCCCGATGTGGGGCTCGAACTCACAAACTGCAAGATCAGAACCTGAGCCAAAATCAAGAGTTGGACGCTTAATTGATTGAGCCACCCAGGCGCCCCCTCCTGCTATTTAAAAATTCCTTTCCTTCACCAGATAATTGTGTGCTCTGTGTCCTGAACAGGTTATTCCGGTGGTAGCTCGGATGATCTACGAGATGTTTTCTGGTGATTTTACACGGTCCTTTGACAGTGGCAGTGTCCGCCTGCAGATCTCAACTCCGGACATCAAAGATAACATCGTTGCTCAGCTGAAACAGCTGTACCGCATCCTCCAAACCCAGGAAAGCTGGCAGCCCATGCAGCCTACCCCCAGCATGCAACTACCCACTGCCCTGCCAGCCCAGTAATCATGAACATCTTTTTTTTTTTTTTACAGTATTGTACATATGGATATTTTTTATTCAGATTTAACCAGCTCTTAAACCTCTCCTTTCTTACGATCTTACAATGGTCTCCAACTCTCCACATACGCTTGACTTTTAAAGTTGATTTAATTTATGGAAAAATCACCCTTCATATCCCCCCTTTCTTTTTTAAACCTCCCCATGTTAGTGTAATGTAGTAGGAGATTTGACCTGGGAGTTTGGACACCAGCCTTCTAGCTGCACCTCTGCTTCAGTGGTATGACCTTGAACTACCAAGTTATTTAACCTCTAGGCTTCAGATTCATTACTGTAAAGTGAAGGTGCGGAACAATGCCTGAAACAATGCCAGCTTTAAAACTCTGGCCTGATGACTTCATTCTACTTGTACAAGGCAAAAAAACTGCCTGGAACAGAACCCTTCTGCATTGTTCTAGCACTATTTTTTTCCTTTTATTAAAGTTCCCTCAAGCACTGATTTGTCCAAGATTGATCACCGTTTGACCTGTTCTGCTAGTATAGTAAGCTTGGCTCCCTGACGGGGTAAGAGAGAGGGAGGGGAACTGGCTAGTTGCTTAGGAACCAAGCTTGATATCTAAATAGAAATATGTGCCAAAGTCTGAAAGTCACCTGGTCTGTGGAGTAAAGCCTCATAAACTGAGCTTCTAAAGGGAATCTGTCAACAGAAGGCCTAGGGATTGTGCAGAATTGGTTGTCTGGTATCTACCTTGCCACCACTCAAATAACACTGTGGTGGGGGGGGGGGTGCGGGGGCGGGTGTAGATAAGAGTATATGACTCAGTGGTACTCTTCAGAAAAGATAGAGCTCTTTTTCCTTTTTTTCTTTGAGGAAGACCTGGGAGTGCGCTGGGCCATGTAGGACAAACTCGTGACTACAACAGGGACACTTCGTTCTTGTTTGGAAACTTTTACAATTTTACTACCCTTTGGATTTTTTGCTGTTGGAAAAATGGGGTATTCAGTTTTAAGGCCAAAGTGAAGGAGGACTAGGCTGTGCTCTTCTGCAAAAGGCTCACCTGGCCCAAACCTGCTTGTCTCCCTTCTTGTGGAGGTGGCTGGGCATGAAGGACTCAGGTGAAGAATGGTGTAGAACACTGCAACTATGGCTGCCACGGACTGGTCTTATCTGTTAACTTTTGCTCTATCCCTGACCTCTGTCCTACCCCCCAACCTTTTTTTTTTTTTTTTTTTTTTTTTTAAAGACAAGCATAATTGAAACTCTAAAACCTAAATGGAGAACAAGATGTTAATCTCTGGTTGCAGGCCCCTAATCCTCTTGAATACTGATGCCTATCCATGCCAGGCCATAATAAGAAAACCCCTGTCTAGTGTGCTGCACTTAAACCAGGCCATCCCCCATTTGCTACTGAAGTTGAGCTAGCTGAAAAGTCAGGCAGCTTCAAAAGCCTTAGGCTCAATTCAGTCACAGGTGGCAGTGGGACTTATTTAGAATGCTAAAGCTGTGGTTTTAGGGTCTCTAAGGGACCTAGTGGGATCTGCTGTTACTAAAGTATGACCAAGAGAAATCTGGGTAAATGTCAGGTGCTGATCTGTGAGCAGAAGTTGGGCTTCTAGAAACTAGAAAACATGCAAGGTATAGAACCTTTATATTTTTTGATCATTTTGTTGAGTGGGTGACGTGAAGGATTTGGTCTTTGTGTCTGGCTGCCTCTGTCTATACCTGCCCAGCTCAAAGTTAAAAAGAACCCACTGTAGGTAAACTGGGAGGGCAACTGCTAGATCTGGGTAGTGCTTTTCCCTTATTCTTGGAGAGGCTAATAGCCAATCTGTCCATCTGGCTGGGGGTCCAGATAATATGAGCTGGCAAAGGTGTTGAAAATTGTGTTTTGAAGGGCCAAGAAGGATCAAACTTCCAGTATGTGACTGTAATAAAAAATTCACAAACATGTCAGAGGAATGGATGAGTGGTTCTATGTGGTCTTCATGAGACAGCCTGGTTTCTTCCATGTTTTCTATTGTTTTTACAATGCTGGGAGAGTGCAGTGCTGTCCACTGATCTCCCTCAGTTCTCCTTCTCTGGTCCCGATGGATTGATAGATACGAGGTGTATCTTTCTTGGGAGAGTGTTTATCTCCTTTAGTGGCGACACACTCTTGATGTGTTCTACTTCCTTGTGTCCACGTTGCTCAAGAGTGGAAAGGGAATTAGATGGTGTCACCAGCTCTTCTTTTTGTTCACTGTCCACCTCACCAAACCAGGTTAGCTCAAAGTTCAAAACCAAACAAAACACAACACTATAGGTAAATTGGGGGAGCAAGTGTTGGATCTGGGCTGTTCCTTCCCTATATAATTAGGTATCTGGTTTTATGTTCCCAAAGCATCCTATACTTCCTTTTGCAGAATAATCTGTTCCCTGGTAATTGCTCAGCATTTGTGTTCTGCTCGATTACAAAATTGCTGAAAGTAGGGACTGTTTGTCTTCGACTTTGTTGCCAGTGCCTGGTACATAGTACGTTCTCAAATATAACATCCTTGAACAACACAAGTTTGAACTGCATAGGCCCATTTATACTCAGATTGTTTTTTGATATAGTAGAGTACTATAAACGTATTTTCTCATATATTTTTTTAGCATTTTTTCCTCTAGCTTTATTGTAAGAATACAGTATATAATACATGTTGCTATAATAAAAATATGTGCTAATTGCTTATATTATCAGAAAGCCTTCTGGTCAATAGTAGGCTATTCGTAAAGTTTTGGGAGAGTCAAAAGTTATACACAGAGTATCTCCTGTGTACACCCCCTAAAACCTGGGTTGTTCAAGGGTCAACTGTATTTGTTGTTAGAATAAATGAATGAACTAAGGAAGCCTTTCATCTTACAGATTTATTGCTAAACCACCATGGAAAATAAAATAAATATGGCGAAGGAAAAATCCTCAAATTAGTTCCTAGTCTCTGTTTCTGACTCCTTCTGAGCTAAGGACCAGTGTTAGCCTGGGGGTTCCTACATGCTGGCAGGCCTCATCCTTACTCCATGGTTGCCTCTCTTCACCGGCTGAAGACGCCGCCACGGTAGAGCCAGAAGTGCCAACGTCCAGTGTAGGAGCCCGCAGTTCCCTCTGCATCTGTCCCGCCCATGGAGCATGGAGTCTGGGCCATTTCCTCAGATGAGCTTTCTCAAGAAATTCTTAGCTGGCAGTTAGGAGCGTTAAACCTTCAGCGAAATCACACTTTCTTCTTGTTGAGCAGATTGAAAAGCCTCTGCATCTCTGCTCTTATGTGAAGTCAGGAAATTGAATTCCTCTAACTTGAGCTCCGGGAAGGTGGGATTTTTGTCTATTTTGTACGTTGTAATAGCGCCAGCGCCTAGAATCGTGCCTGGCACACCTTTGTTCAGAGTGAATAATGCTCATGCCCTTCACACCCTGCTTAGAGATGACAAATCTTGGGCAGGACAGCACTTGTGCAGCCACTTCTAGGAATTCAGCGTCTCAAATTTAGCATTTAGGGAGGTCAAAGTAAACCAACTTTGCAGCGCCACTCACAGGTGAGGTGTAAAACATGTCGCTTGCCACGGGATAGGCTTCGTTTGGGGGGGGGGGGGGGGAAGCGCATTTCTCCAGACACAAATCAAAGGGTGTTTTTGCGTTGCGTGCCCTCCTAAGGCTTCTCAGCCTGAAGAACACACAGGCTGGGCACGACGCGAAGCCACGTGAGGGCAACGACAGGCTGCTAGTTTCACCAGGTCCCGCCTTCCTTCGTGCACTTCCGCCCCTCCCCGTTCCTACTCAGAGGGGCGGGCCGGCTTCTGTCTGGCCGGAAAGGGCCTGGCCTCAGGAGCCCACACTTCCGGCACAGACTTGCCAGAGGTTCCAACGCGAGGCGCGCAAAGAGAATGGATGACGTCACGGAAAGCGGTGGGAGGGCTTGTGTTGGGCAAGCGCGGTAGGCCCGTTTCGCCGACTCGGAACCCAGAGCGTTGAAGGGGTTTTCCAGTATTGCGGCGGAGCCCGCGGTCCTCGCCGTGTCCCCGGCAGCCCGCACGAAACTGGAAGGCATTTCTGAGCCTGCGAACCTGCAGCGGAAGTGGAAGCAGAACGTACGTGTGTGAAAGAGACCTGCCTCATTTAACAAATCACTGTAGTGCGCTCAGGACAGGGTGGGGGGATTGGAGTTAGCCCATCTTCCGAGGGTCCGTCGACATCGGCCAGAAGGGAAAGGCGGGGACCACAAAAGTAAAACACAGCCCTCCTGCAGTTCTAACAGGTTTTATTTATTTACTTTTACGTCTCAGGGTGCAGTGGTTGTAAGTCCACGTTCTTGTGTGTATTTAATCAGACCGCTGTTCCAAGTTATTGGCGGGAAGATAAGAGGAAGCTGGCAATGGAAACCTAGAATTTTGGAACCTAGAATTTTACCTCAGAAGGGCAATTTTAGATGAAATGCCCGGAATTTTGCCCAAGACAGCCCTGCCACTTCTCTGCCCCAAACTCCTTAAGGGTTGAATCCAAGAAAGTAGTTTACAACAGGTAAAATTTAGAAGAAATCAGAGAGAATATAAATCTAGCCATGAGGCCTGAAAGAGACATGAAATTTGGGACTAAGGGAGACTAAGGCAGCCTTAGAAATGAGTTACGATTGATGATCTCATCTTGTCTGGTCTGTATTAGCATTTCAAAGCAGAGGGAGGGACAAAAAGATCTTTGGAAGGTGCTGTAAAATTTAGGGGAAGGCTGTTGGCAGGTTTCCTGATGTGTCACTGGCTGGTGTTAACAGTCCCTGCTACTGCTTTGTTTTTAGGCCCTTCCTCAAGTGACTGGAGCTTACAGATGCGGTCCAGGGCAGGGAACTGTGGCTAGGTAAGGAGGCCATGCTTGATGTTGCTTCCAGATCCCATGTCAACGCCAAGTCCTCAGATGCTGGTGGCAGCTGCTCAGCAGACCCTGGGTATGGGAAAGAGACGGGGCCCACCCCGAGCCGTCTGCCTTCACCTAGCTGGAGAGGTGCTGGCCGTGGCCCGGGGACTGAAGCCAGCCCTGCTCTATGATTGCAGTTGTGCAGGGACATCAGAGCTCCAGAGCTATCTGGAGGAGTTGCAGGGCTTGGGCTTCCTGACCCAGGGACTTCACATCCTTGAGATTGGAGAAAACAGCCTGATTATCAGTCCTGAGCATGTATGTCAGCGCTTGGAGCAGGTACTGCTTGGTACCATAGCCTTTGTGGATGTTTCCAGCTCCCAACCTCACCCTTCTATTTGCTCCCTGGACCAACTTCAGGATTTGAAGGCCATAATGGTTGAGATCATCACACATTTGCAAGGGCTGCAGAGGGACTTATCCCTGGAAGTCCCCTGCAGCAGACTTCGTTCTTCAGACTGGAATCTCTGTACTGTGTTTGGGATCCTCCTGGGCTATCCTGTTCCATATACCTTTCATCTGAACCAGGGAGATGACAACTGCTTAGCCCTGACCCCACTACGGGTTTTCACTGCCCGGATCTCATGGCTGCTTGGTCAGTCCCCAGTCTTGCTCTATTCCTTTAGTGTCCCAGAGAGCTTGTTCCCAGCCCTGAGGGAGATTATAAACACTTGGGAGAAGGACCTTAGAACTCGATGTAGGAGGCAGAATGACTTTGCTGACTTGAGCATCTCCTCCGAGATAGTCACGTTGCCAGCTGTGGCTCTCTGACTTCAGCTCTTCTCTCATGTAGAAGATACTCAGTAGATGATCAGCTCCAGGTTAGGGATGGCATCTCAATGACCAATTCTGAGCATCTTGAGAAAATTAGGGAAAAATTCTGCGAACAGTTGTCCTCATCTCAGTGGGCATGGGAACAGGTGGTAGTGGTGTTGGTTGTACATAGTTGCCATTTCTATAGTAGGGAGTCCTCATGACTTAACTGAGATGTCTGTTCATTTTTCACTGAATAGGGGATAGAAGAAAGATTGTGGAGACAGGCGGTGGAAGTCAAGTAGTCTGTTCTTGTGTGGTGGTTGTAAATATACCTGCCCCTGTGGGCAGTGTCTGCCAGAAAGTATAGGACTAGGTAAGTTTTACTGCATGTTTATATACCACCAACTGAATCGGACTAGGGAGAGTAGACCAGGATTCTCTAATGTCTTATGATTGTGTTGTGATGTGTCTGTCATTCAGGGGTAAACTAAGAGTTCAGAGGAACAGAGACTTGTTAGGTGAAGTTTATTTTACAGTAGGTTAAAAAAAATAATAAAGTCAGAAATCTCTGTGGGAAAACCCACACTCTAAAGTATGTAAACATTCTGAGTTTTTTGAGTTTCTTGCTTCAGATTTTCACCCAGGCAGCTGTCCGAAGTGATTCAGATCATCAGGCTGTCCTTGTTGGCCAGGAACACTGCCAGTGCTATAGCAATCATTACCATCAGCATCGAGAGCCATTGGCCACATTGCCTCTGTGAGGAGGGAAGGGGAGAAAGAGAAGGAGGCCATGGGTTGTTTGGAGAAGATAACAGACAAAAATAATCTTCCTTCTTCCCATTCCAGCCCCGTGGAAAACCTTGGGTCAGTAGAGGAGAAAAAGCTTTTTATATCATTATTTCTCTCACTTGCTCACTTCCTTTGGGATAAGACCACTTTACTGCTGGTTACTGGTCCCTAAGCCCAGGATCACTGGCCTAGGGAACCATACCCAGCAAGGGCCAGATACTTAAATACTGGTTAAAGTAATCAAGGATGGAAAATAACTTAGCAACACTATATTATTCTCTATTCATATTCTGTCGTACTTTTGCTCTCCTTACTCTTTTTTTTTTCTTCTCTCCTTACTCTTGCCACTAGCTCATAATAGGCTAAAAGAACACCATTTCATACTTTAGCTAATAGTAGGCCTCTTCCTTTAGGCTCAAGAGTTCCATGAAAATTAGGCTTGGTTGCATGAGCAAGTGTTTCCCGACAGTTGTTATACTCAAGTATATAAACCAAGCTGAATGGAATGGGCTGGCCCAACGTTGGCACGGGTTGATGAATGATCTGCAAGATTTGACTAAAGGAGGACCTGTCCCACCATCATCCAGGGCGATATGGGAGGATAGACCCTCTTACTCTGGGAAGCGGCCGTGGGCTCTGGTTCAGCTCTTCTCGACAGTGCTGCAGCTTACGCAGGCAGGAGAGATACTCGTCACTGAGGTTGTCTAACTCCAAATGCAGTTCTCTGCACTGGGGGGAGAATACCACCAACATCATCACTACCAGTTCCTTCTGGGATAGAGCTCAGGTCGGGGAGAGGGCCCTATGTGAGTTACCCCTTCATTCATTTGGAATTTTTACCACCATCCTCCCTTCCCAGCCTTTACTCAGAGATTTCAGTTTATCTTCTGGCTGCCTTACTTAGTTTGCCTGGAACGTGTTCACTTAAATGATTGGTTATAATGCATATGATAATACTATCTATTATACATGTTAGTGCTTTCATGTGATTGTGTATGTGCAAGTGCTTTGTAAATGCGGACACCAAAAAATGAAGTTCTTATAGCACAAAAGACCTGGGAATGATCTTAGTACTGGTGAAGAAGCATCTTCAACAGGACCTAGTTGAGTTGCATGTGAATACTCTGGGAATATGTAGGTTTCTAAGTATGTAGATGGAAAGAGTTTGTTACTTAAAAGACACTATATAAAGTTTTAAGATAACTCTATGTAGGACAAAGTTTGAGGAGTTAATATGTTTATTAAGTGTGTTTTAGTTTAGGCTGACTTTATAAAAGGTAACTATTTAATAAAACCTTGCATAATGGTTGGTATAAATGAAGAAGGAAAAAGATGGACAAGTTAGCCTAAAAGCAAAGTGAATACCTGCTGGCATCCAATCACAATTTAAACTTTGAAATCTCTGCTCCCTGGCTGCCTCCCAGCAGTTTTCCCTACCATTGTGGTATGAGCCCCTCACTACCTTGAGGTCACGTTCTCACCTCCTTTTCCTTGGCCTGGAGCTGCAAAGTCTTCTTTTGCAGCTGGTCTCTGAAATCCCGTTCTTTCTCCTTCCCTGTACCCTCAGGTTCCACTTCCTTATGGGAGGGCTTTGGACTCCACACAGGCAAAGCCTGATCTAAAAAAGCAGCCAGATTCTCAGTGATAGTGCGGTCCACGCCTCTGAGGAAGGGCCCTATCACTGAGAGAAGTCTGGAGTGAGGGGAAGGGAGGGGAGGGAACAAGAGAGGTCCTGTCCCTGACTAGACTGCATGGAGTAGAATTTTCTGACTTTCTCCCATTGGGACCCTGCTCAGCCTTGACACAGCTGGAATTTGAGCCGCGTGAGGGCAAGGTTGGCCTCTTACTTTTCTTTGTATCCGCAGTCCCGTTTAATGGCAGATATTTCTAGAGAATACTTACTAGTCCAATTTCTTTTGTTGTACTTCTGGTAGGTTTGCTGGATGCTTCAATAGAACTAACCCCTTTCCCCTTCTGTCCTTGTTTCAAAGTCAATGAGAATGGCTGTCATATCATAGAATTCACCTTCATGTGGTTAAAAGTGGTTTCTGAGCCACGCAGAAGTCTTAGTGTTGGCGAAGAGGGCACTGAACTAGGAGTCAGAAATTCTGGATTGTTGTCTTAGCTGCGTCCTTAATTTTTATGACCATAGATTTTCATTTTCTTGCTTGTGCTATGTGGGTATAATACTTTCTGCCTTATATTTTACGTGGTGATTGTGATGAGAAAACAAAAGACCACTTGGAGTGCATACATGAGGAACTTTTGCCCCCCACCCTCAGATACATGATGCATTCTTCTCAGGGAGTTAAGGCAGCAGACTCTTGAGGGCTAAGAGTGAGGTGACTGTTGCATGCAGCATGGTGTGGAGGTGTGGACTTGGGATGTGATTTGGAAAGTCAAATGTAAAAATTGACATTAAATCCTGAGTTCAAAATCAGTTTATTGAAATGTTCAACACAGACATGTTTTCAGAGAGAGTAGAAATTCTTTTCACAGTTTATGTACCTCTCAGGATAGGAGGCTAACTAGTTAAAGTGTTCTCAAAGCCAATGATCAGTCCTTAAAAAGCTCGGCTAGATCCCTGACCTCACAGACTCCTAGAACTGCATGGGACTCCAAGAGGTCATGTAGTCCATTCCTCTGCCTCTAGGCAGGCAAGGAAAGACCAGTATCTTAGAATTTGTGGAAGTAAATTTGCTGACCTTTCTTTGTTAAGAGTTTCTCCTGTTCTTGAAGCTGTAAGGATTGATTCTGAAGCAGACCTGTGGGAAGACACAAGGAACTTGTCTGTATACTGACTGTAAACAATGTTTTCAGAACTTTGCTACAAACCTTAATTATTCAAGATGTTCCTATCTGTTATTGGCTGAATTGTGCTCCCCCAAATTCATAGGGGGAGAGTCCTAACTCCTAGTACCTCAGAATGTGACCTTATTTGGAGACAGGTTCTTTACAGAGATAGTCAAGAATTTTCGGACATCAGAGTGGGCCCTAATCTCTTATGACTGGTGTCCTTGTAAGAAGGGGACATTTCAAAGACATGCATAGATAGAAGACATATGAAGAAACATAGGGCGAAGAAGGCCATCTACAAGCCAGGGAGAGTGGCCTGGAACAGATCTATCCTCAAAGCCCTCAGAAGGAACCAGCCCTGGCAACACCTTGACCTTGGACCTCTAGCCTCCAGAACAAAATAAATTTCTGTTTTTTAAGTCACACAGTGTGTGGTATTTTGTTGTGAATACACTGTCCTTATGTCTCTTCCTTCAATGTCTTTACCTTTAAGTCTCTGCTTAAATGTTACCTTAGAAGACTTTCCCAGATGACCCTGTATGAAATAGCAACTGTTTTCCCTTTAAGCTGCTTTATTTTTCTCCCTAGCAGTTATTACTGCCTGACACATACTTACTTGTTCGTAGAAGCTCCATACTTTATTATAGAGCTTAGAGTGTAAGCTTCATTAGGGAAGGAGCTGTGTCAGTTCTCTTCAGCACTGTGTCCTCAGTGTGTATGTCTAAAGTGCCTGGTGCTTAGTAGGGACTCAGTAGATATGTACTGAATAAATAAAGGCATGGTGTTGAAGTGATTCCTGGTCCATTCAGCTCCTGCCCTGTAGGCGTTCGGCATCTACTGCTGGTTGCCTTTCTCTGTTAATACTAATTACACAAAACATCTCTGTTGGGGTAGCAGAGGTTAAGGCGGTGGGCAGCCAGCAGAGCTATTAACTGAATCAGGTTCTCTAGCTTTTCAGCAATGGCCTACTTTTCTTCTGAAAAGTCCTTTTTCCTCTTTGGCCCCAACAGGTAGTTTTGAAATGGACTGAGGCATATGTAGTGTGAGCTGATTTTCTGAACCATTCCTAGTGACAGAAGTCTATATGACATACTCATGTACATAATAAGTTACAATATATCAAATAACTGGCTTAGAAAACCCATTTTTTAACATCAAAATTGAGGGAAATGGCAATTCTGGGGGAGATTCAGGTGGTTGTCATTGGCATGGAAGGAGAAAAGTAGAGAAGAAAAGACCAGGCTAATACTAACTTGCGAAGAGCTATGTAAATGACCTCTCACTTCCCAAGAAGGTCTGAAAATGCACAAAGGTAAAGGACATGTCCAAGACCGGGCCCCAAAGCCCTTTGTGCGGCAGGAGCCCCAGGAGCACCAAAGAGCCAGCTGTGCTGCTTGAGGATCTGGAAAGGGAACTTACTCTGCAGCTGCTGTACTTTGGCCACCAGGGTGAGTTTCTCCTCCTCTGACCTCTTCAGTTGATCTGGAAATGAAATAATGCAAACCGAAATAGACGAAACTAAGACTTCATGAACCTGACACCCGAGAATGGGACCTAGTAGTAGGCCTCTGATGTGTGTCAAGTGGAAATTGCTCTTTCTTCTACTTGTCCTAGTTCTGAGACGGGTAAACCAGATCCGAAGTGCCTTGGACTTCATCAGCATCGACAACGTCAGGTTGAATTAAGAGTTGTATTTGCACACGATTTGGTCCTCTCAGCTGACACAGAGGCTGTGGTGGGAAACCTTCACGGCGCCTTGTGTTTCAACTGACCTTTCCCTTTTGAATTAGAAATGCAGCCTTGGCACGTGTGACTGAAGTAGGAGTGCTGCAACGTGGGTCGGGGGATGGGCCGGAAAAGCAGGCTGATAACTACAAGATCCGCTAGTGCAGTGCGATTCATTTTCAGTCTTGGATGATTAAAACAGCCTTGCCTGTCCCTCCGGGTCAAATGAAATCACAAAGCCAACCAAAGACTGAAGCCGCCTTCTCTACCCAGCTTCCTTTCTTGGGCTCACTTGGGCTCACTGAGCCAGAGGCCTCTGGGGAGAAGGGTACCTTGTAGGTGCTGTGTATCCGAGCTGTACAGGTCTCTGTCCCCCTGCAGGTGTTCAATCTTTGCCTGCAGTTCCTGGTGCTCATTCTCCAGAAGTCTCAGAGCCTGGTTCATCTGTAAGTCTCTACTGTCTGCTCCCTGTAAGGAGGAGGAGGGGCCGACACAGGCCGGTCAGTGCTGGGGTGGAGGATGGGAACAGATTCCATGGAAGAGGAAAACTAGAATTTTAGAGATAGGAGTATTAGGAAAATGGGAAAATTGGGATTTTTAGTTCTTCCTTTGCTATGTTCCTCACATTTAAACGATGCATTAGACTTTACTATTCAAAGGGACTCATTTGAGTAATACCCAAATTGAAGAACACCCATCACTTTTCTAGGTGTCTTCACATTGTCTTTACTTCTCATTCTAACACTGTCAACTTTTTTTTCTGTGGTAGGGTCATTTTTCTCAAAGAATTAAGGTTAAAAAGAAAAAGACCTTCATGGGGAGCCTGGGTGGCTCAGTTGGTTAAGCGTCCAACTTTGGCTCTGGTCATGATCTCACGGTTCACGAGTTTGAGCCCTGTGTCAGACTCTGCTGACAGTGCGGAGCCTGGAGCCTGCTTCATTCAGACTCTAGATCTCCTTCTCTCTCTGCCCCTTCCCTGCTCGTGCTCTCTCTCTCTCTCTCAAAAATAAGTAAACATTAAAAAAAAAAAAAAACCTTTAAAAAGGAAAAAGATCTTCATCAGAGTTGCCTTGTAGGTGACAGGAGGAAGAAACCACAAATGTGGAGATGTGGCTGTAGTGCACTGACTAGCTGGGTTCACACCTTCAGTAAGACTAACGTGACCTGTCTTATTAGTTTGGCTGCTCAGGTTTCTGCTTCAGTAAAATTATAAAGGTAAATTATAAAAAAATTATTTTAAGTTTATTTATTTATTTTGAGAGAGAGCACAAGCAGGGGAGGGGCAGAGAGAGGGAGAGACAGAATCCCAAGCAGGCTCTGCACCATCAGTGCAGAGCCTGATGCAGGGCTCAAACTCACCAACTGTGAGATCATGACCTGGGCAGAGATCAAGAGTCGGCGTAACCGACTGCACCACCCAGGTACCCCTATAAAGGTAAATTTTTGATGTGGGTCTTCAAAATTTCAAACCAAGTAAGTAAAATCTAAAAAAAACAAAAAAACAAAAAAACGCTAATATTTACGGAGGCTGGTATATGCCAGGCATGGCACTAAGTGCTTTGTATGGATTACCTGACTTGATCCTCCCAAAATCCCAACAAGCAATGGAGGTACTATTATTAGCCTCCTTTTGGAGGTGAGGAAACTGAGGCTCAGGAGATTAGTTAAAAGTTTACAAGGTAACACAGGCTGGAAATGATGGAACCCTTGAGAATGCCAAGGGTCTCCTGTAATTGATTAAAAATTACATTGGCAGGATGTTAGTTAATACTCAACCTGTAAGTAAGTTAGTGACCTTTGTTCCGAACTGGATGCTGTGCTGGGATGGGGTGCAGAGAGTGGGCTGACAGTAGGCTGATGAATATTCCAGTCCAGCCCTTTGCATTTGGTTGGTGTCATTCAGTGAACACTTGGTTCATTTGCATCAGCAGTGCAGACATCCTTGCTGAGCTCAGAGTTAGATTTCAGGGCCCCAGCAGTGAGTCAGGTCCAAAGTGGCCACTGAGTGAGGAACTGAAAGCCAGATGCTCTCAGCTGCCTTTGGAACCCCCTGTCTCACTAGCAGCTTCTCTCCTCACTGCTGTCACTGCCCCCATAAACCCTGCCTTTTCTCCCCACGTCCCAACCCCAGGGCCTGCTACCTGCAGTTTGGACTGAAGCACATGGAGTTGGCTCTCCAGCTCTCTGTGCTGGGTCCCCAGGCTCTTCCAGTCTTCCTTCAGAGCTTCGTACTGGCTCCTCCACTCTTCACACTTCTGCTCAGCCAGAGCCAGGGACCGCTGGCGGGTGGGGGGTCAGACAAGAGGAACAAGGGGAGGGTGCCTTGGGGGTTCCAGGGAGTTCTGCAGGTGTCTCCCATGCTGCCCAGAGGCTCCCCCTTAACCCCCACCCCGGGGGTCCCAGCCTCAAGATTACACAGCATGCCCACACCTGCGCGCTCTGCAGTTGCTGCTCTGCGCTCATTTTCTCCTCCAGCACTTTCTGCAGCGACTCCTTGGCTTTCTGCTCGTAGCTGTTTTTCTGGTCTTCCATCTCCAGTAACACCTTTTTCATTCCCCAAGGGGAGTATTTCTGTAAATTTGATGCAATTCAACAAAACATATTGAGCTGTGTGCTGAACCCTGAGATGGGATAGAGAAATGAAAAGAATTGGGTCCTTGCCCCCCAGAGCAGAGATACCAGTAATCTGATGGACCTTCTTCCAGGCTGAAGGGGAGCAGGGAGAGGGTCCCAGGTGATGAGGGAGGTAAGCAGGGGTAACAAACAGTGTCCTGGCATGGTGAGCATCCCCTCGGCCTTCCAGGGGTGTTTCAAATTCAACATTTCCAAAGCAAAATCATCTTTCTCAACCTCCTTTCTCCTGGGTTTCTTATCTCAGTGACCAACATCATCACCTGCTCAGTCTCCCAGGACTGAGACCTGGGAGTCATCCTTGATTTCTCTCACTTTCTCCCAGTAATCAGTTGTTCCTTGAGCTTTGTCAAATCAAACTCTTTAACAGCTCATATCTGTCTCTGTCTCTTCTCTGTACTTCCTGTCACCTCCTTAGTTGCGACTCTATGGGTCAATGCAATATTTTCTCCATCTTCAACCTTGTAGCTGATCGTGTCACTCCCTGTTTAAATCTCTCAGTGACTAAGGATCAGGTCCAAATTCCTTGGCATGGCTCCCACATGTAGCTCAGACTTTGATTCTATGCTGCTTCTACCCAAGCTGAATTGCTTGCAGATCCCCTAACCACTGTGCTTTTGGGCCTCTGCCTTTGTCCATATAGTTTATGCCTAGAGGTCCTTACCTACCCTTTTCACCTGGTTAACCTCTACTCATGCTCAAGGTTCAGTTCAAGAATCATGTAAGGTCTGATAAATCTTGACCAATCACCCCTATCCCCCAACTCATTATCCCCCAACTCATTATGAGTTAGGTAGCTTTTTTTTTTTTTTTTTTTTTTTTAAATTTTTTTTTCAACGTTTTTTATTTATTTTTGGGACAGAGAGAGACAGAGCATGAACGGGGGAAGGGCAGAGAGAGAGGGAGACACAGAATCGGAAACAGGCTCCAGGCTCCGAGCCATCAGCCCAGAGCCTGACGCGGGGCTCGAACTCACGGACCGCGAGATCGTGACCTGGCTGAAGTCGGACGCTTAACCGACTGCGCCATCCAGGCGCCCCGAGTTAGGTAGCTTTTCTTTGGGTTCATGTAGTATCCCTTGTATGTCTCTATCTTCCCACACTATTGATTCATTTTTCTCCCTCATGGGATTGTAAACACCTTCAGGTTAGAGAGCAAGCTTTTTTTTTTTTTTAATGCTTCTTTATTATTATAATTTTAAGTGTTTAAATGTTTATTTTTGAGAGAGAGAAAGAGAGAGAAAGAGAGCAAGCAAGAGCACAAGTGGGGGTGGGGCAGAGAGAGAAGGAGACTCAGAATTTGAAGTAGGCTCCAGGCTCTGAGCTGTTAGCACAGAGCTCAACATGGGGCTCAAGCCCATGAAACACGAGATCATGACCTGAGCTGAAGTGGGATGCTTAACCTACTGAGCCACCCAGGCGCCCCACCCCCCCTTTTCAAATGTCTGTAGTTTCAGAGATCTGAACAATCCCCAACACTCTCAATGTTTTTAAATTAATACATTTTCATTAAAAAAAAAATTGGCTTCAGGATTTAAGAAAAGAGCAACTTTACAAATTCACTTAGGGTCTTGCCCTCCCCATCCCTTTCATCTTTTTGCCCTGTGATTCTGGGGAAGGCAGGAAGCTTTTACTGTCAATTCTGGGTTACCCCACTGTGTAAACAGCAGTCCAGATCATGCAAATTTAGGGATCCATACGAAGTCATTTCCATTTAGTTTTGGGACCATCTGAAAATTTGGATTTAAATGTGAGTGGGTCTTATGTTCTTGGAATTTCCATTAGAAGCCAGATCCAGGAGCCACTGGCTGAAGTCATACATGGGTATGTCCCAGTTAGTGGACTTAACCATGCTGGCCAGCTTTACCCGCTCCCCCACCCCTCATCCCTGCTGAAAATCAAGAGACTGGCATTCTGGATTATATGTTGGTATTTTATGAGCTGGGTTGACATTATTTAGTTCATAAGAGTCTGACAAAACAGGCCATACTGAAAAAATAAAAGTTGTAGGTCAGCAAACCTGGTTATAAACTCTGTTCCCCCACAAGACCCCAACCATCCATCGTATCTCCCCAACTCCACATGCTTCACCTCATTCTCTTATCTGACCCCTCACCACTTGTCATTTCTATCTCTTGTAATCCCAGATCAGGTCAATGCAGAGTTTAGTGAAGATGGGTAACAATGCCATAGAAAAGCCAAGAGTCATAGCCTTTTACTTTCTCCCAGGGATTGCTACTAGACAAAAGTTGCCCGTGGAATGGAAACCATTTTGTAAGGCTTTATTATAATATCCAACACTTCTGTTCAAAGATTGGGACCTGTGAAGGTCTATCTGGGTGGTGTGAATCTTTACCTCTCCTTACAGTTCCAGGTATTCCTAAGGTTTCCCTGGAGCTGGCAAAGTACTTGATTTGGGGGTTCCTTCTCAGGGTACAAAGGGAAGGACACTAGGAAAAAGGGAGTAGAGGGTGGATTGGGGACCAAAATGAAAAATGGCAAAGCCAGAACTGGGTGAGTAGGAATGGGTACATTCATCTTTGTTGGGTGTCCTTTCTAGAGCATAGGATTGAGGCTCAAGTATTCTCCTTTAATTCTAGATTCCTGGGCTGGAAGTGTCCTCCAGAATGCTTACCTGGGTACAGGTGTACAGCTGGTTTTCTAAAGATCTCAGTTTGCACTTCAATTTGTCTTCATTAAGCTGGCCCTGGAGCAAATGGGATGACTTAATTAGTCTGGGCCAAAATATAGCATGCAAAGAGTTTTCTTCTGTTTTCCCAGCTTACTGCCTAGAACATGGTCTGTGCTCAAGCAATGTTTGTGGAACTGAACTCTTTCAGGAGGTAGGGAGGAGGAAGGATGTCAAAGGATGTTTAGGTAGAAGATCTTTTCTTCTGTCTCTGGAATAGGAGAAGGAGGAATCGGACTGGCCCCAAGTCTTCTCTGTATCTTGAGGTCCTCTATCCAATGGCTCAAGGTATGATAATAGTTCACTTGAAGGAAATCTTCTAAGCTCTTCTTTTCTTTCCTCATTACCTCTCTCTCCTGTCTGTCTAGGCACTTCTGTATTCCTCACCCCCTCAGTTGTGTACAGGATCTTTACTTCTAAAGTATAGGCCAGTAAGACCAAAAGGGTCTCCACATTCCCTTCCTTACCTCCATCATGGGCTGAATTGTGTCCCCCTTTGCTCTCCCCACCCCCAGATTTATACATTAACATCCTAACTCCCAGCGCCTCAGAATGTGACTGTATTTGGAGATAGGATCTTTAAAGAGATAATGAATTTAAAATGAGGTTGTTAGGGTGGGCCCTAATCCACTATGACTGGTATCCTCATAAGAAGAGAACAGAGCACTATGTGAAGAAGACACAGGAGAAGACCGTCATCTCAAGCCAAGGAGAGAAGCCTCAGGAGAAACCAACCCTGTCAATACCTTGATTTTAGACTTCTAGCTTCCAGAATTGTGAGAAAATAAATTTCTTTTGGTTAAGCCATACAGACTGTGGTATTTTGTTATAGCAGCCCTAACAAACTAATGCCTCCCCTCCTTGCCTCCTTCCTTCCCCTAACACACACACACACACACACACACACACACACACACACACACTGGACTCAAGATGAGAAATTCTTTAAGAAAGCAGGACATGGAGGAGAGAGATCAAGTGAGGCAGGGTATGTGTATGTGGGGGGTGGTGGTGGTGATTAAAGGGCTTCCCAGAAAGTCACACGTAAGTAGGGTCAGTTGCATGACATTTTGGACATTCCAAGAGGGATGCTAATCTCAAGGATGGGAGTGGGGAAAGGCAGGCAGGAAGAGCCTTATCTGTTTCTCAATTTTTCAGTATTTTAGCTAAGTAGCTAACAACCTCCTTGCTGCTTTGTTCTTTCCCCCACCTGTAGTTGTCTCTTTTTACCACCGCGGGGTTTTGTTCTTCCAGGCCTGAGTCTGACCTAAGTTTGTGAGAGGATCGGGAGAGAGGAGGGTGTGGGTCTCTAGCAATAACCAGTTTTCATATCCTTTTTCTGGCTTTTTTTCCCAGTAGGCTTTGCTGGACACTTGGGAGGTCTAGAAATTACATTTCTCTTCTGGCCTGAGATGCCATGGCCCTTCTCAGGTGGCTTGGGTGTTTGGAACCCTCATAACATTTCCCGTCTGTAATGGCCTGGGTGCAGAGGAGGGGACTCTGTTTTGAGGTCTGTCCCCTTCTGAGTTTCAGGGCACCTGGGGAGGGCGCAGGAAGTGGTATCTCACAGCTCCTGTTTTGATCTTGTTTGGCTGATTCTTCTAACCCTGGGAGCCAGGGGGCGCCCCCACCCTTTCTGCTTCCTGTATTACTCAGCTGGGCCTTGCAAAAGCAAAAGGCTTTGCCAAAAATAATTTTTCAAAGTGTCTCCTGCTATTAATGTTTTTCATAATGTCTCGTGTGAGAGCTGAGAGTCTAGGATTTGGCCTCTACAGTAACCACAGGGCTTTGGGACAGATAAAAGAGATGGACAAAGACTTCCATTGTTCTGGGCTTTGGAGTAACTGGTAAAAGGGCTGCATTCCCCTGAGTGTCCTGTTCATTGTCAGTCCACAGGTCCTGAAATCAACTCCTTCTGCACCCCCATTTCCTGGTTCAGATCTCTGCATTTTCCTGTGCCTAAACTCTTGCCACAGCAGAATGTAATCAAGCCCACCGAGTTTAAGGTTTATCTTGCTGTAGTTTGGGAAGAAAACGAACAAGCCCAAAACATTACATCCTTACATTTCCCCCCATATACTCCCATCTTTGGGTAGCTCCTCTCTCCTTCCTTACTGTGGTTTTAATTCAATGTTTTGCCTCTTCCAACTGTTTTTGTATTTTAGCCGTACCCCAGATTACTTTTCCATTCACAATGCAATAAAAGACAATTCAGGATAGCCCCTTCAGTGGGGATGAAGGGCCACCCAAGTCTGGGGATTGAAAAAAATCTCTTGTCCACAGCTCCACCTTCCCAGACTCCCTGAGGCAGGGAAGAAAGTTGTAGCCAAGTTGTTGCAAATGGGGCATGTAGTTTCCTGGTCTGAGCCCCAGCTACCCCAACTGAAACCCAGTGGTACAGTATGTGGGAAGAAGCACCCTTTACAGGCCTACTGTGGACCTTTTTTTGGCAGTCGCCCCCCTGCAAGGAGCCCAGGGCTCAGAGAGCACGGGACCCCCAATTGGAAAAGGGAGCAAGGTGGAGGCCGTACACACCTGGTGCTGGTCCGAGGGCTTCAGCTCCTGCTTCTGCTTGGCTTTCCCCGGCCTCTGATCTGTTCTCCAGAAACACTACCGCCACACCGCAGAAGCGCCAACCCACAGCTCATCTGTGCTCTAGCAGAGGTTGCTTAGGGCTTGCAGCCAATCCCCCGCTGTGCTGTCATCTCAAGATCTCGTTTCCACTTTGCAGAACTTAGAACCCAACTGTGCCCCACTCTTGTTTTCGTATTGCCCAATACTGAGAGCCTGCTTTCTCGACCGCCCGAACCATCTCCCCTCTGAAGGTTGGACCTAGCTCGGGAGAATCAGCAGTGCCCCAGGCCCCACCACGTCCAGTAGGCCCAGACTTAGCTTGGAGGTAGAGACAATGGAGGGAGCTCCTTCTTGGGGTTCTCGCAGGGTTTGCCGTGGGCTGCCCTGCATGTGAAACTGGGAGATTCAAATCATGGAGGCCAAATGGAAAAAATAAAAGGTCTGAACTGGGTTGAATGTCAAAGTCCCCGTTTGGGTCACATTCTTCCAGTTGGTTTTCCCAAATACCACAGTCTGGAGCTGTTCTTTCATCCAGGCTGAGGTCTCCATGGCAGGGGTAGAGGGCTGGATGATTTTGTTTTGAGGGAAGCAAGAGCCCTTAACTGACAAATCTGACTATTTTTGTTAAAAACAGGAAGCTGGGGTGCCAGTGGGGGGGAGGGAGAAAAGAAGCGTGGGTATGCAGAGGGGTGGGAAGAAGGGAGGGAGAAAACCACAACCAAAGGAGCTTCTGCTCGCCTGCCCTGCCCAGCGTGGAGTGAAACTGCCCGCAGAGGTGCCCTGAGAAGTGTGTCCCGTCCTCACTGAGCTCCAATGACTCAGGCTCTGACTGCACCTCAGTGCCTAGGATGTCACCAGAGATTTCGCCGCTTCCACACCCACCTGGAGCCCAGGTCCTCACTATTGTCAGAGACCATTTCAAAGCACAGATCGGATCATCCATTCTCAGCTCAGTTCCGCAACTATTTCAGCCTGTGTGCTGCCGAAGAGAGCACAACTCCACAGCCCCTGACTGAGCTGCTTGTGAAGATGGGCGGAATCTTGCTAAGTGTAGGACTCTCAACCCAGATGCAGCGCCCTCCCAGTGCTACCTGCGGACCGCCTGGAGCAGCGTTTCTCACATGGGTAGCATGTGTTCTCACGGATCTGTGACACATATGCTTTTCCTTTAGGAAGGAGTCTCTGTGTTATTTACGTTTGACATACCCCATCAGTGGAAAAAGTTTAAGCTTCATAATTCCAGAGTCTTCGGAACTCCTCTGACATGATCTCTTCATTTCAGCCAAACTCAGCTGCACCCAATTGCTTGTTACACAGAGGCCTTATAATCATTCCGATTGCTTTGCCTTAAATCCCCTTTCCTTTCTGCTTTTTCTTCCCCATCATCATTCCTACGTCTGCAACTGGTAGACTATGCATCCTTCCAGGCTCAGCTAAAATGGTCCCTTTCCTTTGGATCCTACCCTGTTCCACCTCAGGCAGAAAAATTGCCTCCTTCTCCTTCCTCTGTGTCACTTTGTAGAAACCCCTGTTATGGCTTTTCCACACTGTATTCGTGTTGTTTACTACGCATCTCTCTCTTCCTGGCTGATACGCGAGCTCCTCAAGAGCAAGAACCCTACTTTTTGTCCCTGGAGCACAGGGCTCAGCACATAGTTGAAACTTAATCAAATGTCTGTTGAATAAATGAGATGATCTCAAATTAGTTCAGCACCGGAAACCACCTGGCATGCACAGCTGTCTGTCTCAGGCTTCTGCTCTGCTGATGCAAACGACCTTCCTCAACCACCAGGAGCCCCAAAACACAGACACTTAAATCCTGGTACAATGATATATAAGGAAGGAGGACCGAGCTTAGGAAGCTTCTTTTACATCACTGTAAACTTCTCAGTTTTGTTGTACACTGTCCCATCCCATCTTTCTGTCTAAATAACAAACCATCTATGCTGTAGGGTTAGATGTCCACGGAGGCTTGTGAGTGTGTACATTCTCTTTGTACTTGGTGCCTTATGCCCCAGTGGCATAGCTCCCCGAACATAATATAGTCTAGGGGGTTTCCATGTGGTGTCTGAGGACCCCTGGGAATCCCTAAGACCTTTTCACTGGTTCTACGAGGGCTTCCCTTTTCCAGCTACATATCTGTGTGAGGCTGGATTTTCCTTTTCTACGCCTCAATGAAAACAATGTATTGCAACAGATGGAATGCAGAAGAAAATATGTGAATCTAGCTGTCTTCTGTTCAGACTCTAAAAAGATTTGCAAAAGTATAAAACAATGCTATTTCTCTTACTATTTTTTCAAAAAATGTACTTATCTTTCATAAAAATATGTAATTTAGATTCACATGCAATGGGTTTACTATTTTTATTTTAAAATTTATACATATTTTGAGATTTCTATTTTTATTTCTAATATAGTAAATCTCAATAT
Source organism: Neofelis nebulosa (assembly GCF_028018385.1). Classification (NCBI taxonomy): domain Eukaryota; kingdom Metazoa; phylum Chordata; class Mammalia; order Carnivora; family Felidae; genus Neofelis; species Neofelis nebulosa. Next base: position 39,728,365 of record NC_080796.1, read on the forward strand.
GCTAAATAGAAACAGTTCTTTGGGGTTTTCAACAAACTTTTTAAAGAGTATAAAGCAATCTTGAGATTGAGACCCATATTGTGCCTCTGGGTCTTTCCTATGCTGTATTTCCATCCCAGAATATAGTTCCCACTTCCACATTTGTCTGGAAAATACTTATGTAACTATAAATATTCCCTGGTTCTCCTATTCTCTGGATTCATTCCTTCCTTCTTGTGTGCTATTATATCCTGAAAAACATTTATTTCTGATATCTCTGCATTGTTTAGGCATCTGTCTCCCTGACAAAACCACAAGCTCTCTAAAAGCAGGAACCCTGACTAATTAATCTTTTATTTCCAGTGCTCAGTACAGAAAACACGGTCTATGAATATTTGTTGAACAAATGGACTAAAATAAGGAGGTCTGAATTTTAGTTTCAGTTCTGCCTGTAACTAGCGATGTGACTTTGGGCAAGTCACTTGACCTCTCTGACACTCAGTTTCCTCATTGGTAAAATGAGAAAACTTAGACTATGTGATATCTAAGGTCCTATCTCACTTTGACATTGATGTCTAAGCTGAATCGTGGGTGCATGATGGCTTGGCATTAATATTGGTGTGAATCCCATATAAAAATAGTTGACATTTATCACAGTTAGTAATAGCAACTGTATTGGGATCTTCCTCCTTTTCTTCCAACATATTAAAAAATGGGAATTCTTTCCAATTTTGGTTCTGGGTCTTCCCTGGGTATGGAGCAGCATCACCCCAGCTAATGACCGTGAATTTAGCTGAGCTCTCCCATGTATGTAATATCTTTGCCCTTTAGACCTCAGCACCCCCCAACCCCCCCACCTTGCCTCTTCAGTAGTGAGAAAACCCCTTATCTTGCTGGGGTGATGTGGAAAGAAGAATGAGATGGGCACCCATAGAAGCCCATGAGCTTTGTTCAAACAAAGATTTCATTCCCTTACCTTCCAAGAGCTGTCAGAGGCCCTTATCAGGGTGGACAGTAGGTCTTGGAGAATCACCATTTTCTGTTTTAGAACCAGTTCCCTTTGGAGGGCCTCCTGGGGGGAAAAATGCAAGAAGGTAAGATTAACCTGGAGGAAGGAGTAGATGGGTGGAGGAACTGAAGAGAGAGTTCACATGTTACTTACTTTGAGGTACTCAGAAAGCTGGATGATTTCCTAGAGAGAAAGAAAAAGGGTATTCAAGAAGACTCTAGGGGTGCCTGAGCCCCACCTCAGACTCTACATTGACAGTGTGGTGCCTGCATGGGGTTCTCTCTCTCTCCCTCTCTCTCTGCCCCTCCCCCACTCATGCTTTTTCTCTCTCTCTCTCTCAAAATAAATAAACTTAAAAAAAAAAAAGAGGGGTGTCTGGGTGGCTCAGCCAGTTAAGTGTCCAACTCTTGATCTTGGCTCAGGTCATGATCTCTCGGTTCATGGGATTGTGCTCTCATTGAGCTCTGTCCTGATAGCATGGAGCCTGCTTGGGATTCTCTTTCTCTGACCCTTTCCTGATTGTGCTCTCCCTCTCTCTCAAAATAAACAAATAAGCTTTAAAAAAAAAATTAAAAAAAAAAAAAAAAGAAGGAAGACTCTAGGGTCCCTGAAATCCTGGAACATGGAACCAGAGCCAGGACTGGTTCATGTCAAGTAAATTTCTTCCTTGGCTCAGAGTCCCTCCAGGCCCCTGTCCCTTTGCTTATCCAGGAAGAAGGTGTCCCTCCATCCCAGCTGTATTTACCATAGAATTCCAGAATGTCAGAACTTGGAAGAGCTGGGATATCATCTGAGTCAACCCCTTCAAAGTGAGGATTTTCTTACCTTATCTAGAACTGCAACTCCATAACTGGGAAGAGAAGAAATAGAATAAAATGACAATGGATCAAAGAAAAAAAAGCACATCAGGAGGCAGTGGGTCGATTCCTTCTCTGATCTCTTCTGAAGAGCCAGTAGGGTAGGGAAGGTCTTTCTCTCAGTTAAGGTGGGCATGGAAGTTCATCATGCTCCTTCTCCACACACTGGGTGAGGGTTCAAGCAGAGCTTATCAGAGTGGAATGGATGGGATGTAAGGAAGCTGGGGTCACATGGAAGTACTCACTTGGTTTGCTGACTGGCATCATTCTTAATTGTTGGCTGGGCTTCTTCTGCCTTTGTCTGAGTGCCTGAGCAATGGAGGATAAGGTGATTCAGAACCCATGGAGGACCAAGTGGGAAGGGAGAGGCCTCTCCACTGCCAGCAAGCTGAGCCTGCTGTGGCAAGGTTTTATGCAGGCTCCAGTGAGGGAGGGAAGCTCAGCTCTTACCACGGTGGTGTGTGGGTGGCTTCTTGATGGGAGAGTCCTGTGGTGAAAGGCCCCCAGCCTGGGAGGAGAGGTGAGCCAGATCCCTCTGGGTGCTTGAGGAAGGGTGACGCTGGGTTGGAAAGGCCTCAGAGCTGGTTCCTGACACCTGGAAAGCAAGTAGGGGATGCTGAAAGCCTAGAGCTTCTTACAGCGTGATTCTCCAGCAGATTGCAGAAAGATGAACCAGTGATCAAGTTTCAGATCCAGAAAGCCAAAGTAGCCCATTCCAACCTTCAAAACTACAAAATTGTCCCTGCTCCTGCCCTCTCTTGTCCTGGTTGGTGGGTATGGTTCTCCACAGACCAGGAAAATGGGGAGCTGGGCTTGTCTCTACTTACTTTCTCTAGAATCCCTGATCTACCTTGTTTGGTTTTAGCCATTTACACTGCCAGTATGGTGATGTGGAAAGAGGACTGGTCTTAGAGTGAGGGGGTCTGGGTTAGATCCTGCCTTTTCTACTAGGTCTTGGTCTCCTGTTTGTGTATGAGTGTGTGTAATGTGGATGATCTCCCAGGCCATTTCCATATTGGAGAGGTGGGTTCCTTCCTCTCAGTAGTAGCCGGAATACCACTGAGGTTTTGTGTGAAGAGACGTTAGAGCAGGGAGGTATGGGGAAGAGTGTGGTAGTAGCCATCACAATCTAGTCTGCTCTTTTTTTTCTTTTTAAGTATATTTATTTATTTTTGAGAGAGAGAGAAAGCATGAGCGGGGGAGGGGCAGAGAGAGAGGGAGAGAGAGAGAATCCCAAGCAGGCTCTGCACCGTCAGTGTGGAGCCTGATGCGGGGCTTGATCTCATGAACCATGAGACCATGACCTGAGCTGAAGTCGGACACAACTGACTAAGCTACCCAGATGCCCCTCTAGTCTGCTCTTTTTGTATTTTCTTTATGCAAACTCAAAAATTCTAGGATTGTAACAGAACACTAAAAGGCTAAGAAATGCCTATAGTATCCAACCATGCAGACTGACTCAATCTCAGTAAAACCTTAAATAACCGATAGGCATAGGTAAAGTTTTTTAGTTAAATGTGTTTTCGTTCTTTTTCTCCTTAAAAAAATTTTTTTTAAACAAAAAGCTTTCAGAAACCTCTTGCCTTAGAAAGTACACAGTTGGTTTTATTTTACAATTGGGCTCAAGGATCATTTTTGTGAACAGCACCTTCTATTGTGGCTAACAGATCCACTGGTTAAGAAACCCTGAATGAACTTCTACTCGGTACGGAACCAGGCCAGGCACTTCCAGGGAATACGATGGACCCATCCCTGCTGTCAACATGCTCAGAACATGGATAGGAAGACACAGATGGTTTGCTGGCTGTGATCATCTCGGCACACCCTGATTTTTGCCAGCACTGCTCCTTCCCAGGCCAGAATGATGGGTGCTCTAAGTATTATTACACAATCTTAGAGGATCTATAACCTCATAAGGACCACAGAGAGCAGAGGTGGCCTGGAGAAGCCAGAGAAAGCTTACTGGACCACACAAGACCTTTACTGAGTGAATTTAGTACAAATGGAATGGTCCAAGTGAAAGAGAAAATGTAGGTGGGTGCAACAGGAGGTGTGTGTGTGTGTGTGTGTGTGTGTGTGTGTGTGTGTGTGTGCGTTTCTGAGAAGGGGCATCAAGAAGATGGCTCTGTGTCCCTGGCATACAGTAAGCATATACAGTAAATATTTGTGGAATGCTGGATGAATGAATGCTGTAAAAGATAGGTATAGATTGCCTAAATTTGAACTGATAACTAGGAATTAGCAATGGACTTACTTTCTAAATTATTTTTTCTTCCCTAAAAGGCAAATGCAAAACAAAAAAATAGCTAAGCAAACAAAGACCCAAACAATAAAAGTTTCTGAATAAGTGGCTAAGGAGGACTGCTATATGATTAGGGAAGAAGGAACTTAATTTCAATCGCTTTTTAGTGACCTTGAGCCCACCCACGTGCCTGCAACCCTCCAGAGCAGTGTGTCCCTTGACATGACCCACCTGCTTCTGGGGGGAGGAGGAGATCCTGCTGGCCCAAGACAAGGGCTCCTTGAGGTCAGTTGGCTGGCCTGGCCTCCTCGAGGGACCGTGCTCCTTGGCCCTGGGGCTCTGTGTCTTGCCTTTCTCCTCCACCTGCAGGTTCCTCCTCCTGAAGAACTCCTGTTGTCGTGCTCTCTGGAGCTGCTCTCTCTGCTGAGTCCTCAGCGCCTTCCCCACCTGGCGGCAAGTGGTCACATTGGGGCGGCAACGGCGGCTTTCACGGGTCTCTTGCCGGCGCTCACACTTGGCCTCATAGCTCTCGGCCCACCGGGCCAAGCCAGGGGAAGGCCTGGGGTCCAGGCTGATCATGATGACCTCCTGAGCACCTGTTGTGCTTGGCTTCCAGTTCCTGGAATAGCTGCCTGGGTCTGCCAAATGCCAAGAGGGAGGAGAAGGGGAGGGGTCAGGAGATGGGCAGAAAAAATGACTATCTCCCAGGACCAGGGGGTAGAAATAGCACAGCATCCCATGCATGTAGGTTGAAAACTGAGGAGGTGATGGTGTCGAACTGGGAATCAGGACTCCCGGGTTCAGGCTCCATACTAATTATGGAGCTTTCCATACTGCTTCCCTCTGGCCTATGTTTCTCCCTCTGCAAAGTGGAAAGATCTCTCTGGCTGCCACTTCTTCCTTGACCTTCCTTGATCTCACCCTGCCTCTAAGTCAGGAATAATTGATAAAATTGTCATGTGTGTATAGCCTTTTGGATAGCAGCTAGGGATGTGTTCATTTTCCAGAGACTTCTAGAGAACCAGGTAAATTGGCTCCTTGTTCTTCAATCTAAAAGAAAAGCATCTTTACTGTTCTCTTGGCCCAAGTTGTTGCTAAATAGGTGAGTGACTCTTGTCAAGGCCTGGAATAACCAGACCCCCCCCACACACAAGGTGTGGCCAGTCCTGTGACCAGCACCCACTGCTATCTTTTTGGCCCTTAATGACTGGCTTCTGAGCTTGGTCCTGGGCATGGTTTAGGAGGGAAAGCTCACCCTAATTTCTCCAGTCATGAAGTACTGACATTGGTCCACTGACATCCACTTCCGGCCCAGGACTGGGCTCTGACCCTCAGGAGCAGATCAACTCAAACCAGTATCAACTGAGTACCTGCCATCTGTCCAGTGTTGACTGAAACCCATTTCAGAGCTTCCAGCTCAATAGCCCTCCAAGCTGAAGGTTCCATGTTTTAGAATCTCCTCTCTGTTAGGGCTAAGTATGCCGCCAGGTCAGCTCTCCTTGGCCCAAACAGAGATTGTGCCATCAAAACTAGCAACTACACGAATTACACCTCAATGAGGCTATGACAAACAAAAATGAAACAAAGGCAAACAGTGTCGACAAGTCCGCAGGGAACCAGGCTTGGTGAAGAAGCCACACTTGTTGCCCCTTTACATGGTCCTACCTGCTATTCACAGAACCCCCAACTCTAACTCCTTCTTCCTTCTCTGTGCCCTTTTCTCTCTTTCCTACCCTCCCTCACCTACCTTCTGCAAATTAGTTTATTTTCCTAGAACCCTCTCTGGTAACTTGGCTGAGTTGGGGCCGGACTTGGCTGAGCTGGTCCTGAGAGCTGGAAATTCTGCGCCCTGCCTCCACTGATTGCTGGAGCCAGCCCAGTGGTTGATGAAGGAAGAGGGACTCCTTCTGCAGCTTCTCCTCTGTGTCCTGCAACTTCACTACCCACAACCCGAGAACCCAGTTCCTGGAGAGGTCGGAGAGGACATCTCAGCTTCATCGACCAGCAGGCAGTTACCAGCTCTGGCCCCTTGATTTTATTTATAGGCCAAACAGACTCAACAGGTAGCAGACTCTCTGTCCTTTTATTGGAACTTTCCTGCCCATCTGGCTCAGTCCAGAATTCTCTGCAGGATCCTTGCTCTCTCTCGGATCATACCACTTGTTCCCTGGGGTCATTCATGGGTGGGGCGGTCTCACTCCAGGAGAGTGGTCTTACAAGGTCAAACCTGGCATGCTGTCAAATGCCTGCCTCTCCAGGCTTGGAGGGGCATTCTCCGGCTGTGGGCAGTTGCAGACCCTAGGCAGGACTGTGAGGCTGTCAGTGCTTGTTCTCTCGTCCCACCCCTGGGTGGCTTTTCTCTTTAGGCTTTTCTTCTCATTCCTACTCTGTAGGTGTTCCCTGACTTCCCACCTGCTTCCTCTGTTATCTAAAACCTTAGAACAGTATCCAAAAGGCTCACCCATTTTAAGTTATACATGACTGAATGGATAATGTACAGGTGAACTCCATGTCCAGAATCTATGCCTGTGGTATAGGAAGGTATTCTGCCTTTGATGGGGAAGGCAGAGAACCCTGGCTCTGGACTCAGGCCGTGTGGATTCATATCCTGGCTCTGTCACCCACTACCCCTGTGCTTTTGGACAAACTTTACACATCTCTAAGTCTTAGTCTTTTCATTTATAAAACGGGGCCACAGCCTCCCTTGTAAGGTGATAAGAATTAAAGAGAGGGGCGCCTGGGTGGCGCAGTCGGTTAAGCGTCCGACTTCAGCCAGGTCACGATCTCGCGGTCCGTGAGTTCGAGCCCCGCGTCAGGCTCTGGGCTGACGGCTCAGAGCCTGGAGCCTGTTTCCGATTCTGTGTCTCCCTCTCTCTCTGCCCCTCCCCCGTTCATGCTCTGTCTCTCTCTGTCCCAAAAATAAATAAAAAACGTTGAAAAAAAAAATTAAAAAAAAAAAAAGAATTAAAGAGAAAATGCACATCAAGCATCTGGCACATAACGCACAATAAATGTTAGCTTTTTACAATACTAAAGTGGGATGATTATTACCCCTTTCTTGCTGATCTTAGCTATTAAAGACTCACTCAGTGCTGTAAGACCAACGCCTCCGGCTAGACTAGCACTGCAGGACCAAGAGAATGCCTCATCCTTCCGTCTCCCACCCTCTTCTCTTTGAAGGAGTGCTGTTTACCACATGGAGGGGATGCTGGCCTCGGGTTGAAATCATATTTACTGCTCTGGTTCCTCTGACCTCTGCGTGTGGGCTACAAGGCAAAAGGGCTTCTCTGTGGTCTGGACACAAGTGCCATCGCAATTAGGCCCAGCAGAAAGGCAAAGAAGAGGCGGGGTAAAGAATCGGTGTCCAGCGTGCCTGCATCCCGCCATTAAAACGTGGGCCGCTAGGTCCCCTCCCTGTAATCCACAGGCTTTGTAGAGGAGGCAAAGCCTGTGATTATGGAGAATCCTCCCACCTTCCTGCCATGAGGAGGAAAGGGCTTCAGGGGAGGAGACGGAGCCTGAGGTAAGGTCTTCCCCCGGACTCTGCCAGGCTGTCCACACCAGTGGGCCACTTCGCTTAAAAATACGGCTGCCTCACTCTGCTTCCTGAGGGGCAGACGCTGGGATCCGTTACTCCAGCAGGGAGTTGCAGTAGAAATGGCTCCTTAGAGAAGGGAGCATTCCCAGACCCCCAGGCCCATACACCCGGGAGGATTAGGTGCGCACAGCTGAATGGAATCATATCCAGCTTTCTGGGATGTTTTGACTATTCTGATTTGCTTAAACACAAGAAGCCATGTGGGACGGCTGACTGACAGGGATAGGCTGTAGAAAAAAAGGGAACTGGTCCCTGTGTGGTTCAAAGAAAGGTCACTGGGCCACTGCCCAGGCTTTCTGGCATCTGTGGGGTGTCCCTTGGCAGTATGACAAGTCCCATTGGAGCTTGGGGAGGAGGTGGTATGGCTGAGGGCATCCTGCTTCAGGGAGAGGTCAGGGTGGTGCCCTCACCTGACAGGGGTTTGTTGCTGCCTTTCCAAGTCTCTGCTCCTACTTCCTGCTTGTGTGTGCAATGAATGGCTTCCTGCCCGGGTCTGACCGCCCTAGTGCAGAGATCCTAATGCGAGGTGAGAAGGCAAGGGCCTGCACCTACGTGCTCTAATGGCAGCTTGTTGTCTGGGGGGGACTCCTGCTTTGAAGGGAACTGTAAAAGTTCATTTAATTCATGCCCATCACTGGGCAGCCTGGACCCTAAGCCATTTGACTCACTCCTAATCTAATCTAATGGATGGAGCAGAGGAACAACACAAGTACCCTTGTGGTGTGGCTTGTGCCCTCGGGAGCCAGTGCAGGATGCTTTCTTGCTTACCCAACCCCCCCCAACACTCTTCAACTAATCCATCTGCTTCTGCGTCTCCCCCTTCAGCCGAGGGAAGCTTCAATGACAGATCACCTTCTTCCCCACCCCAGAGTTGGAGGTCCCCAACCTGGACACAAAAGCATCCTCCTTCTCAGTTACCTTGGGTCCCAGGCTCCAAACCAAGCAGCTCAGGAAAGCATTCCAGCTGCTGGGCAGATCTTGGCTGTGGTCTCAGATGGGGCAAGGCAGCAGCTGGGTCAAGTGCAAGCTGTCAGTCCGTGGCCCTGGGCCCCCTTAGCATTTTCCTTCTTCGTACTGTCTTTCTTTCTGCACAGCAGCCTTGCTGAAACAGGAAACAGAAAAAGCCACAATGCTTGCTCACCCCAGTTCCTCTCTCTTGCTCTCTGGCACAATCTGAGTGGGCCCCTGAGCCCTTGAGGCCTATGGGGCTGAGCACAGGAGCTCCTCCCATCTTTGGGCACCCCTGCCACCCTTTTTCTTGCTAGTGGGTCAGTGTGAGCTCTCAGTTGGTTTCAAATCAAGATCCCTTTCTAGAAGTAGACAAGGATGGGACTCTGGGTCACGTGCAAACCTTGCAGTTTCGATGAGGGGGAAGATGCCTTTTTGGCCTAGATGTTCCCAGGATAGGTTTGCATGTGTATCAGGTAGCTCTCCGTGTAAGGATTTTCTCTTTCCTCTGGTTACCTCTTCCCAATCCTAGAGAGTTGTAAAGAGTTTCTGCTTTTCTGGGGGCACCTGGGTGGCTCAGTTGGTTGAGCATCTGACTCTTGGTTTTGACTCAGGTCATGATCTCACAGGTCATGGGTTCGAGCCCTGTGTCGGGCTCTGTGTTGACAGCGTGGAGCCTGCTTGGATTCTCTGTCTCCCTCTCTCTCTCTCTCTGCCCCTCCCCTGCTTATGCTCTCTTTCAAAATAAATAAATAAAAAACTTAAAAAAAAAAAAAAGTTTCTGCTCTTCTGAAGTACTTGGCGTCTTTTTCAGAATTCAGGAATGAAGCCAGCTCTGAATCTGCTCCTTTCTGAAGCAATGAGGATGTAAAAAGGTGAGGGATGTGTGGGCTGGGGAACGGCAGGACAAATAGCAGACAGAATCTCATAAAAAGTTCCAACCAGGGTTGCCTGGGTGGCTCAGTCAGTTGAGCGTCCGACTTCGGCTCAGGTCATGATCTCACAGTTCGTGGGTTCGAGCCCGGCATCGGGCTCTGTGCTGACCGCTTGCTCAGAGCCTGGAGCCTGCTTCGGATTCTGTGTCTCCTTCTCTCTCTGCCCCTCCTCCGCTTATGCTTTGTCTCACTCTGTTTCTCAAAAATAAATAAATAAAAAATAAAAGTTTCCAATCAACTAGGAAATTTGGGCAAAAACTAAAAAGAACTGATCTGTGTGCATTAAAAAGAACTATTACAGGGGTGCCTGGTGGCTTGGTTGGTGAAGTGTCTGACTCTTGATTTCATCTCAGGTCACGATCTCATGGTTGAGAGATTGAGCCCTGTGTGTGGCTCTGTGCTGACAGCAGGGAGCCTGCTTGGGATTCTCTCTCTCCCTCTCTCTGCCCCTCCCCCGCTTCTCTCTCTCTGTCTCTCTCTCTCTCTCTCTCTCTCTCTCTCTCAAAATAGACACTTAAAAAGAAAAGAAACTATTACAAATGATATTGTCAGGAAATTCACAAGAAGTTCAGGATAAGAAGGTGGTGAGGAAATTGGATCAGGACAAATTAAGTAGATTTATAACTATGCGCAATAAGCCTTGAACAAATGGTCCACTCGGTACAGTGGTTGGATGATTTATATGGCTCCTATGAATTCTAGTCTTGACACATGTGAAGTATGTAAGGAGACTTTTAAATTAAATAGCTGTGATAAGATAATAGTAACATGTAGGGAGTATGTCACAGTCTTCTCCGCTGCCTACTACTCACCCCATTCTCTGAGGAGGAAACAGACAAGAAGAAGGCAGGGGAAAGGACAGAGGATGGATTCTCCAGCACTGGAACTGAAGGCAAACAACATTCCCTCAGGATAAGAGACAAGAGCTCAAGGTCCTGGAGCCTGACATAATAGAGATGAGAATGAGCAGAGACAGAGAAGTTGGGGAATCCAAGATGAAGGAATAAGACATTTTTATTGGCATAGCTGACAAAGAGGGTTCTGGTGGTTCAGGGCCCTAGGGAATACAGGTCAAAACAGAAGTTCCTATGGATCAACTATTTGGACTCTATTAAAAACCAAAAAGAAATGTGTATGAAGATCAAAATCCCTTTTAGGCCTATGCACTCAATGAGATACCGCACCCATCATCACGAAAGAAGTAAGTCCATTACCTTTGTTTTCAGCCAAGAATTCTGAGAGCCTAAACAATTGTGACTGTACTCACTAACACGCTGATTCTGGAGATATTTGCTGTTTGGTAAAATTAGTAGTAGTGTTATCTTCTTGCTGAAACTGGCAGTTTTCTTTCCTGGTTTAAACGGTCATTTCTTGCCACAGCCTTGATTAAGTTATTCCCATTATGTCACAGATGGCCTCACATTTCAAACTTAAATATCCTCTCGAGCCTTTTCTATACATTTTGCACATTTTTATACTTACTCTTCTGATCTATTTTTAAATTTTTTTTTTATTTTTTAAGTAACCTCTACTCCTAACATGGGGCTCAAACTCACGACCCTGAGATCAAGGGTCTCATACTCTACTGACTGAGCCAGCATTTCTGATCTATTTTATACTCAGAACAATCTATTGTTCATAACAGAGAATATTTAAATTGATGCAGTAAGATTGAACAAAAACTGATCTCACCAAAGTTCTGACAGATTGCTGTCAGCCTGCTCGGCAGAGAGCATTTTAGGAGCACTCTTTGAAGACTAATAAGGCAGATTGATGGAGAAATGGGTCAGAAAGCATTCTGATTTCCTTTTTTCAGCTTTATGAAAACCATTAAAGTAACTTTTAAGGTAGAAAAATAAACATCTTAATCCTACTCCCCAAACACAAGTTCCATATTTTTCACATTGCCTTCTAGTTTTTCTTTCTTTCCTTCTTTCTTTCTTTTCTTTCCTTTCTTTCTTTCTTTTTTTCTTTCTTTCTCCTTCCTTCTTTATTCTTTCTTTCTTTTACATATTTTAAGCGTAATGAACCTACAATTATATGTTTGTTTTCCCACTTGATACTATAGTATAATTTTTTCAGAATTTTACTTTCTTTTTTTATTATTTCCTTATTAATTTCTATTATTTAAAAATAATTTTATAATTATTATTTTTATAATTTTTATATTTTATATATTTTATATATTTTACATTTTATAACTTTATAATTATTTTAATTTAATAATTATTATTTATGATTTTTTAAATTATTTCCTTAATAATTTCCTTATTATTGAACAGTAGCTATGTCTACCTAATGTTGCTCAAGATAATTATTAACCCCTGGTAAATACAATTTAATAGCCATAAGAAAAATGAATGAGTTATAATAATTTTCTGTAATCGCAATAATTGATTCAAAGCCGTGGTAACTTTCAACTTTATAACAGGATTACTTTGTTTATCACATCTGTCACCCGCTTTTCAGGGCTATTGCTCACTCTGAAGCATACTGCCTGAGTGGTAGCCTGGGTCAGTAGATCAGCAAGAGCCCTCAGAAAGTAGGGCTGCCTGGGTTGGAAGCCTGGCTTTGCCATTTACTTCCTGTTTCAGTTTAGTAAGTTATTTAATGTCTTTGCATCTCAGTTTCCTCCTCTGCAAGATGGGATTAAACTGTAGTGCCTGAGTGGCTCAGTTGGTTAAGTTTCCAACTTTGGCTCAGGTCACGATCTCACCATTCATGGGTCCAAGCCCTGCTTTGGGCTCTGTGCTGACAGCTCTGAGCCTGGAGCCTACTTTAAATTCTTTGTCTCCCTTGCTCTCTGCCCCTCCCCCCCCTCAAAAATAAACAAAAATTTTAAAAAGATGTAAGATGGCAATAATGATAATACCTACTCTACATTATTATTTTAGGATTACATGATATTATAACACACTCAATAAATTCCACCTATCACTGTTGTTATAGTAACATCTGCAATTTTGAGCATTTGCCCTTGTGACTTATTAATGGTTATGATGGAATAGATCCTCAGTCAGACATGCAGCTGTATGAAAATGAAGTAGTTTCAGTGCATCTGTGTGTTTTATCTGATATAATTTCATAAGTATATACATGGGTTAAAAAAACATTCAAGGGGTGCCTGGGTGGCTCAGTCGGTTAAGCGTCCGACTTCGGCTCAGGTCATGACCTCGCGGTCCGTGGGTTCGAGCCCCGCGTAGGGCTCTGTGCTGACAGCTCAGAGCCTGGAGCCTGTTTGAGATTCTGTGTCTCCCTCTTTCTCTGACCCTCCCCTGTTCATGCTCTCTGTCTCAAAAATAAGTAAATGTTAAAAAAAAAAAATTAAAAAAAAAACATTCAAAATCATCTCTTTGAAAGAATAATAAACATAAGGAACTTGTCTATCCATGGAACGATGGCATTAGTTCAAATATGTAAGTTTTTAAACTCACCCAACTCAAGTCAACTGACCAAGTTCTTTTACAAATGTGTACCACACAACTCTATATGGAAGAAAAATAGTTGAGGTGCCTCACACTGTTCCCTCAAATAAGTGTCTTGTGGGCCATTTAACTTTTCTTTTCTATCGGACCAAACCAAATGTGTTCTGAAATAAGTAATGGGAACACAACTGCACCTATCTCATAAGACTGTTTTGAGGAATAAATGAGTGACTTTTCATTCAGTAGACTAGTGCCTGAATATGATTTAAGTCCTATGCTTGCTAATAAAGTGAAGTAATAAAAGAACAAATCATCCCAACGTGCTGAGACACTTCTTAGTATTTGCATGATGTAACTGATTATTTGTTTCATATGGAGATTATATGGAGGAATTTTTTTTTTTTACTTATATGGAGACTTTTGTCATTTCTAAGTTTTACAAATAGTACTGCAAATGAGCACCTTCGTGCAGGCAATTATGTGCTTTTCTTCTTTTGAAATATTTCCTTTCGGATAAAATCCAGGAGTGGGGTATGCTGGAGCAGTTTCAAGAAGAAGCAGTTTAGTTCTGATGAGGAAGTTTTGCAGGAAGTGGGCAGGAAGGAAGAGAGCTAGGGTTTGGGCATTGCTGGAGATGGCAAGGTCAGAACTGCCAAGAGGTGGAGGGCTCTCCCAACAGGCTGAGGTGCTGCTGGGTGTTAGTAGAGAGGCAAAAACAGGATGGTGTGGGGAAAAGAATAATGGGCTGGAATCTGATGAAGTCACTTTTAGATCCATCTATACCTCTTCTTTGAAATGAAAAGTTGTTTTGTCACCATAGTAAGCCTTTCCCAGTATTAGGGTCTAGAAGTCCTTTATTTTTCAAACATCAATGAAATACCTTACACACACGAAGATCTGTGTTCAGAATTAGGGATGCAACAATGAGTAAAATAAAATAAACACCTTCAAGTAATTACATAAGACAACTTTATTTTTTATTTATTTATTTTAAGCTTATTTATTTATTTTTTGGGGGGGAGGTGCAGAGAGAGAGGGAGGGAGAGAATTCCAAGCAAGCCCTGCACTGTCAGTGCAGAGCAAAACATGGGGCTCGAACGCGCAAGCCCCATGAGATCATGACCTGAGCCGAAATCAAGAGTCGGGCACACAACTGACTGAGACACCCAGGCGCCCCTCATGAGACAATCTTAAAGGTAAATTCAAAGCATAGTGAACTAAAGTGATGGACAGATACAGAAAATAATAGAGGTATGGGGTGCCTGGCTGGTTCAGTTGGTAGAGCATGTGACTCTTGATCTCAGGGTTGTGAGTTTAAGCCCCACATGGGTGTGGAACCTACTTAAAATAAAGATAGCAGGGAAGGAAGGAAGGAAGGAAGGAAGGAAGGAAGGAAGGAAGGAAGGAAGGAAAGAAGGAAGGAAGAAAGAAAGGAAGGACAGACGGAAGGAAGAGAAAAAGAAAAAGAGAAAGAAAGAAAGAAAGAAAGAAAGAAAGAAAGAAAGAAAGAAAGAAAGAAAGAAAGAAAGAAAGAAAGAAAGAAAGAAAAAAAATTATAGAGACGTGATAGGAGTGGGAGAGCACTCATCCCAGCATTGAGGATAGGCCTTGGTGGAAGGGAAGACACTTTTCCTAGAGGTAATGGCAGAGTGGAGTCTTGAAGGATGAGTTGGAGTTAAGCTGACAATAGGGAGAGTGAAGAGAATTCTGGGGAGAAGAGATAGCATGGAGCAAAGGGCTGGTGGAAATAGAAGGGTGCCTTCAGAGGACCAGCAGTTCTTTTTCCTTAGGGAATCAAAAGCAGGACAGGTGGCCTGAGATGTGGCTATGGAGGTAGCCAAAGTCCTTGGACATCACTGTCAAGAGTTTGAGTTTTCTTTGTACCACTGTACTCAAGGATGGCTTTGGATATATTCTAGCTTCCAGTGGCAGCCAAGAATGGGCCTTGATTTACCCATTCCCTTACTTTTCTTTCCCTGTGAGGCTCACAGCACCTTGCTTGTAAGGTCAAAGCTAGAGTGACCACTAGCTGTCGCTATCGAACAGATCTAACCAAAAGCCAATGGTGTAGATGCCCGAGCCCCGCCTCGCCTCCTGTAAGGTCTGCTCAACCGCCCTAAGCAGTGATTCAGAGAAGGCACGCTGTGAAGGAAGTCGTGGTAGCTCTTGCCGACCCGGCGCCACCTGCGGGGAAGAAATTGTGGTGAAGTGCCCTACACCACGAACTGTCAGTCACTGGGTGGCGCTGCCACCCTGATGGCAAAAACGCAGGCTTGTGAAAAGGAAAAGTCTGGTTAGGGTGGCCTGGCTCTTTGTTCTTGGGGTGGGGTAGCTTTTCAAGCTCTCTGTTACAGAGTTCAGGGTGCCACGAGACTGTTCAAGGACAGTGTGAGGGAGGTCCCAAAGCATGCCAACCCAACAGTCCCAGGGCAGCCAATCACAACACAGACCCTAGCACCTCTGGCCTCGTGGTCTTTCAGACCTCAGCTCTCGTCAGTGTGGATCTTTTGAAACCCTCTGGTTACTGATCCTATGACTTGCCAATGTGCCCTCACCTTTGGCTTCTGTTCTGTATCCTCTTTCCCAGAAACTCCTATCTCCAAAGCCTCCCCAACTAAAGCGGTTTATTCATCTGGCACTTTCCTATTTTTTAAGAATTCATTTCCCCACCCTCCCTCCTCTGGCTTTACCTTTTGCTCTAGGTTCTCGTCCTCACCCCAAGTGTTCTGGATCTGTGCAGAGTTCTGCTTCTTCCGACGTTTTTTGCCTGTGGGCACTAGGGTTCTGTTTTATTTTTTTGAAAATTCTCTTTTTCTCATCTGCCTTTTTTTCCCACATTTGCCCTGTTTCCATCCGTTTCCCCTCCCCTCTCCTTAAAAACTAGGGAATTTAGACACATTCTAAGTCTAACTAGAAAACGTGTAAGACTAACAACTAGAGAAGTTAGGTTAAAAATTGCTGAGTGGGGAGGATCTAGCATGTAAGGGATATCCTGATTTTCCTGAGCGGTCTCCATGAACTGGTGACTGCCTGGGGGGTGGGATGGAGATCTAGGGGTGCTGAGATGTTGACAACAAAGCAGTGTTGCTAGAGACATCGTGAGACATCATGAGCACTGTATCAAGGTGGCAAATATGTTTTTCTATTCCCTTCATACTGCAAATTACTTTGGTTTGAATATTTCCCTGGAGAAATTAAGGGATGATTCTGGGACTTGATTAGCATATGTTGCCCAGTGCTCTAGGCAGGGCACTAATGGATAAGAACGAGGGTCCTTGACAAATTCCCTGGACAGCAGGCAGTGTGAGCCGGTGGGAGGGATAGATTCTACCCTACATGTGGTCCCCTGAGAGGGGAATGGGGCTCTCCAGGAGCCACAGGTGCCTGCTGATGCTCTAACCAAGGGCTGGCTAGAAGCATAACATATGCTGACTTCTTTCTCTAACACAGCTTTAGAGCCATGGTCTCCAGCATGTCAGAGGAACCGCTGGATATGGGGAGATGTTCGAATTTCTATTTATGTTTTATCTTATCTTTTGAAGATTTCTGTTTTTGTATATGTTTTATGTTAGTAAATACTACATGCATATATTATGTAATAGTCACTGTATATCTGTTAGAAATATACATGCCTAATCATTTTTTAATAACAAAGTATGTGATCAAAAGTTTTGGCGACCGCTGCTCTGGAGAAACTTTGAAGCCATGGACTCTGGGGGTGGTCTGAGATGCTGGCCCAGAGCAGTCCAGCCAAGGAGAAAGGCCCAGCCTCTGTGGACGGACATGGTGGTGAGGTGGAAATTAATTGTCCCTGAGAGGGAACTCTCCAGGAACAATGTGAGTCATTGCCTCTGGGGTCACCTCAGGGCTCCCTGCTACTTCTTTTCTAGGGTCTTTCATTATACTCTTTACTAAGGAGAGGGGATCATAGTTTTTCAAAGTGAAGTTTGGAGAGGGAAGAGCCTGGGATGTTTTTCAGCATGGAGGGAGCTGGAACTAATGAGACCTTGCAGGTGGTCAGTGGGACTGGGTCCTGTCACCATGGTTAGGAACCTGGCATCTTAGGAACTATGTCCTTCTTCTCTGACTCTAGGTTTCTTTGTTTCTGTCGTGATTTATGTTTGTGACACACTTCTTGGTGCCTAACAGAACCCCGGTTTTGTTTGGGGTGAAAATGCACTCAGCTGAAAGCTCCATTTCTCAGCCTCTCTTGAAGGGAGAGGTGATCACATGACATGACTCTGGCCCACAGGATGGGAGCTGAAGTCCTGGATGGGGCTTCCCAGTTTGCTCTGTATCAGGGTTCAGATACCGCTGGTCTGCATTTGCTGTCCTTCACCTTTTCCTTTCCTGAAACCCAGCACGGAGCTGAGGTAGAGCAGGTGTCTTGTGCCCCCACAGTCACAAGGAGGAGGGTGGTTAGCTGAGTGGAGGAAAGACAGAAGGAATCCAACTCCCAGAAGCCCTGGTCTGCCCCTCCTAGATTTTTGGTAACTGGTGGAAAAGTAATTTCTACTTGATTGAGCCACTGTCAGTGGGTTTTTCTGTTACTTCCAGGGGAATTCAATGCTAGCGGACATGAAGGTCATCTTTGGGACTCGCACACAATTAAGGCTGTTGACTTCATGCAAAGTCAACATGAACTTGAGTTCAAGAATATGAGCATCCCTTGTCTTTGGGAGCTCTTGATCCCCCACCCTCTCCAACAATAGTAGAAACAAACTGTTCTGTTACTTTCAAGTCCTTGGAGGAGGAGAGAGGCATTGAGCTAGGCCTTTAAGAATAACTAATTCTGTCAGAATGTGGAATGTGAAAGTCAGGGTGGTTGCTGGAGCAGGCTGTACAGGTTTGAGAGAGCCCACGGTGTGTTCCTGTTCTGTTACACATTCAGTGAGATGACCTGGTGGCTTAAAAAAATCGACTATGCTGAGAATGTTTACATCAAGAAAGCAGGCAAAAAAAAAAAAAAGGGGGTGGGGTGGGGGGGGAAGCAGGCAAATGTTTTGAATCAGGGCTTGCTTTCTTTTTCTTTCTCTCTCTTTTCCTGGACTGCCAGTTAAACATTTACCAACACACCCTTGGAAAGACCAAAGGTTTAGTTTATTAGTTACATAAATATTGTTACATAGCTTCTTGTTTTCCCCAGGCCATAAATCAGCAGAATCAGAGAGCAGCTGATTTATATGAAACATAGGCTGAAGTCTTTTTTTTTTTTTTTTTTCCCAACGTTTTTTTATTTATTTTGGGACAGAGAGAGACAGAGCATGAACGGGGGAGGGGCAGAGAGAGAGGGAGACACAGAATCGGAAGCAGGCTCCAGGCTCCGAGCCATCAGCCCAGAGCCTGATGCGGGGCTCGAACTCACGGACCGCGAGATCGTGACCTGGCTGAAGTCGGACGCTTAACCGACTGCGCCACCCAGGCGCCCCATAGGCTGAAGTCTTAATGTGTCTTTGGGCCTAGGGAGAATCTTAAAAGTTTAGGCTGAAGGCAAAACTAATTTTAAGCTGACTCTGGCTGTACATTTACCATTTGATCATGCTCCTGTCTCAGCATTCACCTCTTCCCTTCCTAATCATCCTCTCGCCCTCATCCTGTCACAAACCTGGCTCCTTGCCCCATTTGTGTCACCTGCAGACACACCTGACTCAGGGACTGGCACGACAGCATATCACTTGCATCCAGACACTTCATGATCTTCTCTGATTCAGCACAGGTGTGCATGTGTGCATGTGTATGCTGCTGTATGGTCAGAAATCTGTCTTCACATTTCGGATCTATTTTCTTGCACACTGTTGCAGTCAAGTCTTTCCTGCTCCCTTACACTGAGCATAGTCTGGGAAGAATCTCTTTCTAAGAAAAGCCCAGCCACATTCACCCTCAGGTCTAGCTCCTTGTTCATGTGGCTGGCAGGCTTAATGGGTTCTAGTCTGTTATGCTGCCTGGTCATTTAGATGAAGAGATGAGAAAGGGAAATTTTCCCTGTGCTTCCAAGTCTTGTGTCCTAGCATCACTTATCATGGAAGCCCTACATTTGGGGATGTTGATATATCCCATCTGTCACCCTAGGACATTCTCCATCCTTTCCTACCTTGCTCTGTGCATGAGGAAAGCTGTGTGGTTATATCATCTGCTGCTCCCTTACTCCTCTGTTTAGCTAATAGAAAATATTAACAAGAAATCAGAGGGAGGGAAGAGAGTGAAGCGAGGGTGTTTGTCCCTCCAGATCCTTCCTGTATGGTCCTGGGTGTGCTGGTGGCATCCCTTAACTGAATGTCATAGCTCCTGTTCTGTGATGCTCTCCAAACAGTTTCTCTCTCTGGGTTCTCTATAATGGTTCTCTCTTCTTGTCCCTAAGGTGGGACTAGCCCTGAGATACTACTTACTTGATCCCTTGTGATTGCCCTATAACCTTGTCCACACTTTTGTCAATAATCTCTTTTTTATTAAAGTCTACTAAAATTAGGGGTGTCTGGGTGGCTTAGTCAGTTAAACATATTATTCTTGGTCTCAGCTCAGGTCTTGATCTCAGGGTCATGAGTTCAAACCCCATATTGGGGTCTGTGCTGGGCGTGAAGCTTACTTTAAAAAATAAAGTCTACTAAAATAATCTAATTTGCTATCTCTTACCTGTTGGACACCTAACCAATAAAAGGCTTTGCTGAATTGTTAATATAGCTGATTTCTGTTTCCTATTTGGTTGTAGTTAGGTGATGCCTGGCAAATGTTTGGTAAATATCTGTTGACTTAATAAATGATTAAATGAGTGGCAGGATCACACTCCACTTCTTCCTCTCCAGACTTATAGTACACAGTTGAAAGTTCACATGTAAAGTGTAGACACTTGATGCAGTCTGAGAGCACTAAAGTATGTTGGTTCTGTGGCTCAAGTTTCCAGGGACTTCCGCTTCCATGGGTTTGCCCTAGTGATTTATACCCACCCTGGTTTCCTCCTTCCCAGAGGAACAATATAAAATAATATAAAGACTATCTGAAATATACAATATGGTATGGATGTGATGTCTTTTAAATGAAGAGTAGGGTGATTTCTTCAACTCAAGAACAGAGAAAATGTTCAGGCCACAAGATAAGATATGAACACTGAAAAATTTCACTTGTATAGGTTTTAAAGGAACCACACCGAATGAACCTATAGCTACAAATTATGAATTTATATAGTAGATATGACCTTTATTATAATTAATGTTTTAATTATCATAATATTATTACATATGAGGTAAACTTGATAGAACTACCTTTTAATTATACCTACGGTTATCAATTTCATGACTGCAGGTTGCAGTGGCTCATGACATTCATTATAATTACATTTCCACTGTGCAAGTGTTAGAGGAACTCCTTCAAGCCGTGACATGTGATGTTTCCAACTCTCTGGGACCCTCGCTTATGTCTCCAGGGAGATGCCTTCATGGATGGAGCTCAGATAAATGTCAGGAAGAACAGTCCCAAGCTCTCTTACCATGATCCACCTTAAGGAAGTGCTTAGTTGATTATAAACTTGTCCAAACTATAACTTCTTAAGGAGAAGAGTTCCAGAATCTTCCTCCCTGGATTTCCCAGCAGGAGAGCTGTCCAGACTGAGTTGTCATAGTACACTTCCTCTTGGCGCAGAGCTCCCCCTTTGATGATCTCCAGGGCACATTCTTCCTTTGGAGATGCCTCCATGTTGACTATTCCAGAAATGGCCTTCATGGCTGTGTCTGCAGAATGACAATAGAAGAGTGGGGTTGTCCAAGACTAGTAGAGTCTACATGATGGAAATTCTGCAGATAGCCACAGCTTCGCTGTTAGGGACTGTTTGCCAGGGTTTGCTCTACAAGACCCTGTGGGCCCTATCAGAAGACCGGGTATATGTAGGGCCTGCTGGGCAAAGAGAGGCTTAGAGTTAATGTGGGCTCTGTCTTCCTAGATGAAGATTTGTGGGGAGTGCTGTTAGAGGTGATTAATTGAGAGATTTAAATCATGTCTCTCTCTTGGGTGTTTTGGTTGAGGTGAGGGAGTAATAAAGGGCAGTAGAATGAGGATAGAAGTTATATCAAGACCCAGTAGCTAATGGAAAGTGTCACTGGGCAAAGCAGAGTGCTGTATGATAACGCTTTACTAACTTGTAAGAGGAAGAGATGGACAAGAATCCAGGCCTTTGCTTTCTGTCCACAGTAGCCACTTTTATTTGGAAGGAAAGTTACCTTATCTTCTCTAAATTTTTATACCCTTCCTGCACAGTTTCTTTCTTTCTTTCTATCTTTGTTTCCCTGTGTGTCTTAATCTCTCTTGTTCTACAACTACTACTCAATTTACTCACTCTTTTTTTTTAAGTTTATTTATTTTGAGGGAGAAAGAGAGGGAGAGAGATTGTGAGCAGAAGAGGGGCAGAGAGAGAGGGAGAGAGAGAATTCCAAGCAGGCTCCATGCTGTCCATGTAGAGTCCCACATGGGGCTCAAACCCACGAACCATGAGATTATGACCCGAGCCGAAATCAAGATTCAGGTGCTTAACTGACTGAACTGCCCAAGTGCCCCTCAATTACTCTTTAAATAAGGTTTTTGTATTGAACCTATTTTAGATAAATTTGCATTTGGATTACAGACAAATTGTAAAAATTGTGCAGAGTATTCCCTTATATCCTTCACTCTCCTTCTCCTAACTATAACATTACACATAACCTCTGTACAATTGTCGAGGTACAATATAATTGGGACAATTTTACTAACTAAAATATAGACCTTATTTTTTTCACTAATATCCTTTTTATGTTCCAGGATCTTAGCTAGGATTACACTTAGTAGTAATTTCTTCTTATTTTCTCTCCAAACTGACAGTTCTGCATTCTTTCTTTGTCCCTCATGGCCTTGATACTTTTGAAGAATATTGATCAATTGTTTTATAGAATGTCCCTCAATTGGGGTTTGTCTATTTTTATCTCTTTTTTTAAAGGAAAGATTTTAGGGGTGCCTGGGTGGCTCAGTCAGTTAAGCGGCCGACTTCGGCTCGGGTCATGATCTTGCGGTCCGTGAGTTCGAGCCCTGCGTTGGGCTCTGTGCTGACAGCTCAGAGCCTGGAGCCTGTTTCAGATTCTGTGTCTCCCTCTCTCTGACCCTCCCCCGTTCATGCTCTGTCTCTCTCTGTCTCAAAAATAAATAAACGTTAAAAAAAATTAAAAAAAAAGATTTTATTTTTAAGTAATCTCTACGCCCAACATGGGGCTCAAATTTACAACTCCCAGATTAAGAGTCACATGCTCTACTGACTGAGATGGCCAGTGACTCTGTCCATTTTTCTATGATGATTGGAGTCAGGTTATACATTTCTGACAAGTATATCACAAAAATGATGTTGTGTCTTTCCCAGTGCATCACATCAAAGGGTTCATGAGGGGTGCCTGTCTGGCTTAGTCAATAGAGCATGAGACTCTTGATCTCGAGGTTGTTAAGTTTGAGCCCCACACTGGATGTAGAGATTACTTATTAAAAAAAAAAAAAAAGGTTGGTGGCTCAGTCAATTGAGTGTCTGAGTTCGGCTCAGTTCATGGTCTCACGGTTCATGAGTTTGAGCCCTGCATTGGACTTGCTGCTGTCAGCACAGATCCTGCTTCAGGTCATCTGTCTCCCTCTCTCTGCCCCTCCCCTGCTTGTACTCTCTCTCTAAAAATTAAATAAATGTTAAAAAAATTAAGAAAAAAAGATTCATAATGTTGATATGTCTTATTACTAGTAATATTATTAAGAATAACAAACTTGTATTCAATAAGCCTCAAATGGGAAAGTAATGGCCGTTGAGTGTCCCTGAGGAAAAAAAGTGTTCAGAATAGGGTCAGGTGATGAGTCTGTTGTCACTTGGCACACTTGGTGGTCAGAATGGAAAGAAGAGTCAAAGAATAGTCAGAGGCTCCACTAGTGACAGAAGTGCTTCATTGCATGGAGAACCACTGCTCTCACTGGTTTTTTGTGCATTACACAGGAGTCAAGGAGTTCAGCACCTTTTTTACCCACAATGGAAACGGCAGGCAATCATCTGCAAGCTGTTTAATCTACTCTCTTCAACTTACCTGTGTTTATGAGGCCGAGGATACAGAGAGTGATCGATACATTAATCTTGGCCACTGAATGTTCCATCCTGATGGAGGAGAAAAACCCATCCAGGGCAAACTTGCTTGCAGAATAGGGCGCAATAAGTGGACTAGCCATTTTCCCTAAATAATAAGGAAATGGGTTAAGAAGGTGACCCATTTTAGCTTCTTCTGAGATGATCTTTGTTGCATCTGTAGTAGGATTTGTAACCCCTGTGGAGTCCTTTTACCCTTTGAGGCATAGTTTCTCTCTACTCCCTATAGAGATTATCATGCTGTGTTGAATTTCTGAAAGAAAAAAAAAAAAGATCTTTAAGGTTTCAAAGAAACTCCCCTTGAAGAGTCTGGGTGGGGGAAGGGATGGGCTGCAGGAAAGCCTTCACTGAGGAGAGATTGGTTAGATTTTAATAAGGATGGTAAATAAGTGGGACTACAAAACAGCCAGGTAATCCCACAGCTGCTACCTCTGACTCAAGAGAGCTGAGATCCAAGGGTTTAGCAAGAACTCTCTGCCAATACAACAACCAATCATTGATTTACTTTCTATACGAGGGAAATGAAAAACCCTGTCTTTCCTTTTCTTCTTAAAACTATTATTCTTACTTTCATCATCCTGGTTAATTCTCAGTCCAGTTGTTGGGAGGACATGTGGACATATGCCTCATAGGGTGATCTATTCATTATACTCTGTCCAAGAGGAGGGATTAGAAGTGGCCTGAGACCTTAGATTCTTTGCTGAACAAAGAGTTATAACAGCTACTTTGATATTCCTGTCTGCTAATTCTACAATAGGAATAATTTAAGGGTTGATCTCCACTGACTGCCTTTCCTCCTGAGTATCAGTCATATTTTCTATTCTTGTATGTGGAGTAATTTTGCAATGTATTCTTGACATTGTGAATGATATGTTGTAGAATCTCTGGATTCTGTCATATTCCTCAAAAGAGTATTGAGTTTTGGTTTTGTTTTTTTTTAGGTGGGCATTTAACTTGCCTGAAATCTAGTGTCTCTTGCAGTAGATTCCAGCTAAAATCTCTGTTGAATTATTTAATCTTAATTGGGCTTCTTGGTAACTGCACTGCCCATGAGTAATTCAGGGGACAAACAGATTTTGAAAGAGTTTACATACAGAATGTGGCACTCTTCCACTGTGGCTCTTTCCTTTCCAGGATGTCCCCCTCCACTTTCTGGCTGCTACAGAAATCCTAAACTCTTCTTTCTAGTTCTTCAAGGTAGTAAGATGGCAGATGTCTATTCCAGATACAACATTGATTGTGGCCTGCCTTTAGGCATAAGCTATAATATTGGGAAACTCATGTAGTGTCAATTCCTCCTTTCAAGTGTCAACAACTCTCCAGTTTCTGTCAGCTTTCGTTTTTTCTCTCCAGTGCTTTCAGTGGTTGTTTTCTATATTTTGTCCAAAGTTTGATCTGGGGCAGGCCGATATATTAGGTACCTCTCTGCCATTACTGGAATTGGAACCTCTATAAGTTCTCAAATGAAGTTGCTTGCCAAATAAATGAATAAAGAATTGTTCATTCAATAAAGATGCTGGGTAGGTTGGTTAACTCATTGGAAAAAATTATAGCTCCTTGTTCTATATCATATATCAAAAAAATTCTAGTTGGAAAAGTATGGCAGATGTTGTCTACCCAATATCCATTCCCTCCCTTAATAATCAAATTTGATTTTTTCAGGACAGCAGTGCGTTCAGGTAAAAATATTTACTTCCTCAACATTCCCTTGCTCTTTTGTGTGTCCATGTGACCTAGTTCTGGCCAATGAGAAATCTAACAGATGGGGTCTCCAGGAAAGATATTGATTTCCTGACAAAATCTGTGGATTCTGGTAGCATGCAGTTTTTACATTTTGCCCTTCTTCTTTCATTCTAAATGTACTTCAGATGTGATGCCTAGAAATGCAGTGGTTGTTTGTGAACTTGAGGAAAAGCTACATATTAAGGATTATAGAACATAAACATGGAATGAGATTGGATTCTTGAAGATCTAATGAGTCCACCAAACTAACCCTGAAGTTATGACCTGAGAAAAAGGAACCCCTATTTAGTGTTAAGTGATTGTAAGAGGAGTTTTTGTTAAATGTGTAGCAGAATGCATCTTCTGACTGATAAAAAATAATTTAATCAGGAAAGAATAATATAGGTGAGCATTTATCAGATCCTTGGTTATGAAAGATCATTCTAACAGAAAAGTAAAAAAAATATATGTAAAGGTAAAGAATATTTAATAATATAAAATGTAAAAGTTCTGTATGTTAAAACAATAACTAATAATATAACTATAAAGGTTAAGAGTAAATGATAAACTAGAAAACAATTTAGAACATAGTAAACAGACAAAAGCTTAATATCTTCAATACAAATATCTTCAATTCTTATTTTTTAAGGTGCAATTTTATTTATTTATTTATTTATTTATTTATTTATTTATTTATTTAAAGTGAGCACGGAAGGTGGAGAGGGAGGGGGGGAGGAAGGGAGAGAGAGAGAGAGAGAGAGAGAGAGAGAGAGAGAGAGAGAGAGAGACTATCTTAAGCAGGCTCCGTGCCCCAGTGCAGAGCCCAATGTGGGACTTGATCTCATGACCTGATGACCAGATCTCATGACTTGATCATGACCTGAGCTGAAATCAAGAGTCAGAGGCTTAACTGACTGAGCCATCCAGGCATCCCAAACTTCAACTCGTAGTGTATTAACTCTTAAAAAAAATACAAACAAATATTTTTAGGGAACCACTCCAATTCTATTCTCAATCATGAGTTTTGGCTTGGAATGACTGTACAGCCAAGTTCCAGGAATGGGTGTGTGGCACAAGATGTCCATCCAGAGTATTTGATACCACTATGTTGTTGACTAGTCTAGGACTAGATCAAAGACTCCATGAGGGCTGCAGGACACATTGCTGGTTGTGTAACCAGAATTTATTTAGTTCTCCCTTCTTCCTCCGTTACAGAACCCCAGTTGAGTTCATGTTTCCACCTGTTCTAGAGACTACTGGCATTCTCTCTGTATCTTTTGCTCTTCTTCTTTAGTAGTGTAATCTGTGATGTGTATCTGGGCAAATAGTTATCTGGGATAAAGTCCACATTTCTCAGCTTTTTTCAGCCAGATGTTGCCAGATGACTAAGTGTTGTCCAGTGGGTTGTAAACAGAAAAGTATCATGTGATTTCTGGGATATGTCCTTAAAGACAGAAATCAGTCTCTTCTTTCCATTCCTTCTTCCTTCTTGGTGCCTGAAGGTGGGTATGATGGCTGTGGCTCCAGAACTATCTAGAACCATGAAGTGGAAGCCACATGTTGAGAACAGCAGAGCATTGAGAGAAGAGGGAAACTGGGTGACCATGGAGCCTCCATCCTAGCCCTACCTCCAGATTAATGCCTACCTCCAGACTTGATTTACCTTTTAACTTATTTAATCTACTGCTATTTTAAGTTTTCTGAATTAGAGAGCTGAACCTAATCCTTACTGATAGTACTTCTTACTTTTATGATGCCCATGTTCCAAAAGAAAGTTGATACTGTTTCTAACTCTAGGGGTGGGCTTATATAATTTGATTTAATCCAATCTCCTGGCCCATAATTGATACAGAAATGGGCATTTGGCCAATTTTGGCCAATGTGACTTGAGGAGAATTTTGTTGGAGGGTCTGAGAAAATCCTTTCTTATTCTGGGAGAGTTTCTTAAAGTAGCATTTTGTTTCTCTTCTACTGGACATTTTTGTGCTTGGATATGGGGGCTAGAATTGCTACAGCCATCTTACTATCAGCCTAGGGATGAAGTCACACATGGAAGGAAGCAGAGCCAAGAGAATCATGGGGACATTGAACTTGAGCCAAGTCAACTGTGAAGCCCATCCTAAATCTGGACTTCCAGTTATGTCAAAAATGTTTCCTATTATTTAAGCTAAAAATAGACCCAAATTATTTCTATGGGTAGCATAGTGGTTGAAAGTATGAGTTTGACAGTCAGATGACCTGGGTGTGAATCCCAAGTATGCCATTTCTTAGCTGTCATATGTGGATAATAATACTGCTAAGCTGAAATAATCCATGTAATATGCCTAGCACAAACTCTGGCACATAGAAAGCATTTAGTAAATGCTATTGTTATTAGTATTCATGTTTCAAATTAGTGAGAAAAGTAGGAGCTACTCAGAAGACTATGTTAGGACAAGTAGCTAGCTACTTGGTGAAAAGAAAAGTGCCCTTGGAATAAAAGAATTTAAATTATATTAGAGAGTATACATGGAAAGTAAAATAAAAAAATATGGGTCAATGTATGATCTCAAGGTAAAAGCTACTGTTTTTTGTTTGTTTTGTTTGTTTGTTTGTTTTTTTAGAAGGGGATGGGGCAGAGGGAGAGAGACAGAAAATCTTAAGCAGGCTCTACATCCAGTGCAGAGCCTAATTCAGGGCTTGATCCCATGACCCTGAGTTCATGACCTGAGCTGAAATCAAGAGTCAGCCACTCAACTGACTGAGCCACCCAGGTGCCCCAAGAGCTACTTTTTAAAGCATGAAATCAAAGGCATACATTATGAAGGAATATATAAATAGGTTCGAATATATACAATTTAAAAGGCTTCAGTATTCTAGAAATGCTCACCATTGCCTTCCTAGACACATCGCCTTCAAAAAGATTTTGCCTTCCCAGGGGCACCTGTGTGGTTCAGTAGGTTAAGCATCAGACTCTTGATTTTGGCTCAGGTCATGATCTCATGGTTCATGAGTTTGAGCCCCGCATTGGGCTCTGTACTGACAGTGAGGAGCCTGCTTGGGATTCCCTGTCTCCCTCTCTCTCTGCTCCTCCCCTGCTCCCTCTTTCTCTCTCTCTCTCTCTCTCTCTCTCTCTCTCTCTCTCACACACACACACACACACACACACACACACACACAAATAAATAAACATTTACATATTTAAAAAAAGGAAACAACATTCCTAAATTTATAAAAAAAAAAAAAAAAAGATTTTGCTTTCCCAGCCATGGGAGGTCAGGCCAGTAATAGTTAATGTACACAATCACTTGAACATACATTGTAGTCTCTCTCTCAAGAAATTGAAATAAGTGGTGCAAGGATTTTAATTAGCTGCTGTTGGATTTTGAACTAAAAAGTTGTGTAAGTTTGGGACTGGGGTAGCCATCTCTAGCCATTGAAAAGAATAAACAAACAGACTAGCAGACAAACAAAATAAACACAAAAGTTGGAGTTAAATAGGAGCTAATATTTATGTAGCTCTTATGTGCTAGTCTCAAGGCTAAATAATTGCCTAAAGCTGCATGGTTAATGAGTCGGAGAACCAGGATCCAAATCAGGATTCGAATTTGACTCTAGTAGCCGACAATTTCAAGCAGTAGTTGACATTTCCTCAACAGAAGCACTGTTCTTTTTCTTTTTTTTTTAAATTTTAATCCCAGCCTAGTTAACATACAGTTATAGTAGTTTCAAGTGTATAGTAGTGATTCAACAATCCTATATATCACTCAGGAAGAAGCCACTGTTCTTTATCTGAATATTTTTGGGGAGCCACGTGTAGAAATCAGCCATCCTGAGTTGGTGAAGATTCTCTGCTTGACCATTAAGACCCCAAATAGGCAAAATTTATGAATAACAAAATTATTTTCACTTCTAAGCTGACAGATGATGCTACCCATAAGTAGAGAGGGCTAGTCACTACCTGTCCCTTTGTGTTAGTTTCCCAGGCCTGCCATAACAACAAATTACCACAAACTTGGTGGCTTGAGGCAACAAAATTTATTCTCTCACAGTTCTGGAGACTAGAAGTCCAAAACCAAGGTATCAGCAGGAACACATTCCCTCTAAAAGCTCAAGTGGAGAATCCTTCCTTGTCTGCTTTTAATGTAATGTCATGTAAGCTTTTAATGTCTGCTCCCAATCTTTGGCATTCCTTGGCTTACAGAGGCATCATTCCATTCTCTGCCTCTATCTTCACATGGCCTTCTCCAATTTTGTGTGTGTTGTACTCTTCTTAGGATACTTGCCACTGGATTTAGGCCCACCCATATAACCTGGGATGATCTCATCTTGAGATCCTTACCTTTATTATGTCTGTAAAGACCTTTTTTCCAAATGAGGTCATATTCACAGGTTCCAGGTTGACATATCAGCCCACTATACCCTTCTTGATATTAAAAAAGATATTGACTGTGGCATTTTATGTATCTTTCCAGGTAGCAACAGGGATGAAGAAGCAAGAGACCATGTGAACCCCCAGTCTGAATTCCTGTAGCAGTAATTTTTGTCTTACTAAGGGAACTTAAGTATATCCCATTTTCTGTCTTTAATTATGTCTTAGACTGTGCTCAAAGTACAAAAAAGGTTCTGAATTGTTTTGCAGGAGAAATGGAGAGATTTTGTTGTTGGTGGTGATACTTTGTTTGTTTGTTTGTTCCAGGGAGGAGGGTAAGAGGAGAAAGGGAAAGGGGAAGAAAGGAGAGAGGGAGAGAAGCAGCCAGACATGGCAGAAAACTTCCTGAAAAAGTCACCAGATAGATGCATGGCTTCAAAAGACATTTTTAGGAGCTCCTGGATGGCTCAGTCGGTTAAGTGAATGACTTTGGCTCAGGTCATGATCTCATGGTTTGTGAGTTCAAGTCCTATATTGGGCTCTGTGCTGTCAGCACAGAGCCTGCTTCAGATCCTCTGTCCCCCTCTCTCTCTGCCCCTCCCCTGCTCATGCACGCTTTCTCTCTCTCTAAAAAAAGTTAAATAAGTATTTAAAAAAATAAAAATTAAATTAAAAAAATATTTTTAAATGGTGAAGAAAAATACTGAATTATTAGACAAGGATCAAGACTGGACAAAGACTGTTGAAAAATTGTTAACCTTTATCATGAAAGCTATGCATTAGGTACAGGGTAACATAACTACCAATGGGAACTGTCAGTTTCTCAGATGAAGACTGCATCATTATAACCATATTTTATCTCTCAAATTTTGTGAGTTGCCATTGGTGTGCAAACCTTTAAACCAGTAGTTCTCAAATTCAAATATGGAGAGATGAGGCACCTGGCTGTCTCAGTTGGTAGAGCATTCAACTCTTGATCTTGGGGTTGTAAGCTTGATCCCCACATGGGGTGTAGAGATTACTTAAACATAGTAAAATCTTTAAAAAAAAAAAAAAAAACCCAAGTCTGCAGAGAACCTGCAGATTTGAGTCCACTCCCTCCCCAGAGTCTTCTAGTCTGTATGCTGGGGTAGAGGGCTATGCTGAAGGGTTCAGTAGGAAAGAGGGTCTTTATCAATAAACCATACTTATGGTGGGAGGAGGAGATTCATGATGACATAAGCTCCTTAAACCTGATCTAGGAATTCCCAGAAGAAATGGGGAGGGGAGGTCTTTGGAAGGGGCTAAAGTCTTATGACAATAGTTAGGTGAGCTGTCATTAAATTATGAGTCATTGTGTCTCTTTAAAGCCCAAGCTAGTATGGCTTGGTCCCAAATCTAAACTCGATATTCAGGTGAAAAAAGATATTAGACTAACCAGGAAACTTCAAACTTTACCTCTAGGAGGTAGGTTGTGAACTCTGCTCTGATGAAAGAAGGTACAGAAGGGCCAGGAAGGTGAGGGAATAACTTGTACAAGGACTAGAGGTGGGGATGAGTTAGTTATAATGAGAAGCTAGTAGAACAAGAAAAATAATAACACTTTATTACATTTCCTCCTCTTTAGAAATATAGGCTTTAAGCACTTTTCCAAAACCAATAGGGCCTGATGTGTTATGGAATTCAGATTTTTTTTTAAGTTTATTTATTTTGAGATAAAATAAAGAGAGAATCCCAGACAGGCTCCACACCATCAGTGCAGAGCCCAATTCAGGGCTCAAATCCATGAACTGTGAGATCATGACCTGAGCCAAAGTTGGGTACTCAACCAACTGAGCCACCCAGGTGCCCTGGAAATTCAGAATTATTTTTGGATTTTAGGAGGTGGTATGGGGCTTATACTGTATATTACATAACACTTCCAGTAGGGTCTGGGGAGGCATGCTGCAAGCAAACACATTATAATTTCTTCAGTAAAATATTTGAAAGTTCACACTGAGATAAAGGCTTTAAGTAGCTTCCCTTCAGTTCAAGTTAAATTAAGTACAGAGAATTAATTATGGGGGGAAATCCTTAGTATTCAGAGCTTTCCTCACCCATAGCTTATTGGATTTTGGAATTGCAGATAAAGGATTTTGTGAACCAGTCTAGGCTCACTAAAGGAAAGTTGAAACTAGTCAAAGAGTAGAAAAAAGAGAATAGAAGTGAGGAAAATCTCCTAGGTTCTCACTATTCCAAAACAACCTTGGTGCATTTGTTAAAGTCTGTTTTCTATTCACACAGCTATTCTTTTTTTTTTTTTTTTTAATTTTTTTTTTTCAACATTTTTTAATTTATTTTTGGGACAGAGAGAGACAGAGCATGAACGGGGAGGGGCAGAGAGAGAGGGAGACACAGAATCGGAAACAGGCTCCAGGCTCCGAGCCATCAGCCCAGAGCCTGACGCGGGGCTCGAACTCACGGACCGCGAGATCGTGACCTGGCTGAAGTCGGACGCTTAACCGACTGCGCCACCCAGGCGCCCCTCACACAGCTATTCTTAAACATTTTCCCATATATCACTCCTTTGCTTGTGTGAGGAAACCTCTGCATTCTGTCCTATGTAAAATATATTTTGAAGTTTCAGAAAGCTGAAAAGGGCAGTGCCTCTCTAAAAACCCAGATTTTTATTTTTTAGAAAGGTTCTGTGAGGCTCTGGACAAGATGGAATAAATCACATGTAACAGGATATTAAAAATTGACTTCTCCTGCTCTAGTTTTAACTGAGGTTCAAAGGCCTAGAACATAGTAACTGGCCAATGCTTCCATCTTCTGAGGGGAGGTTCCAGATTGCCTGTGTCCTTACCCAGTTTGTGGTAACACAGATAAGCAAGAGAACGAAAAATCCAGAACAACAATGTGGTTGCAACATGTATACTAACCATCCTGAGGGAAAGAAGGGCTGAAGGCGAAGAGGACAGAGGGAATGGGGTAGGGAGAGGAAACAAGCAATGTCTCAGCCATCTTCCAAGAAGGAAGGTGGGCCTTCCCCTCATGTCCATCCTCGTGAGAGGAACTCTAAGGGTGCATGGAGACCTTGTCCTGGGAGTTTGAGGGGGCACCAAGGACTGGGGAGCCACCCCAGAGGCTCTGGTTATTATGGGCAAGGCCACCATGGAGCTGGTGCAGATTGTCATACACAAGGGAACTCCCTGTAGGAAGCCTGACGTCCAGCCCACACTCTCCTCACCACCCTATGGGCTTTGTCCTGGGGCCTGTCCCTTCTTCCCCAGAGTCATTTCTAATCCTGTCCCAAAGGACAGCCCCAAATGGTGCATGTATCCTCCTGTATTCCCACTGTGTTCCCAGGGCCTGAGGGAAATAAATCACATAGGCAACTTCTGCTCAGATCACAAGGAGAGCTAACAGTGTTCCAGCAGGGGCTTCCAAAGGACCCACAAAAACATCCAATGCAAGAGTCAGATTTGGTCATCCTCCCAGGTCAGAAAGCATGAACTTTGAACATTTGCTGTGGCCAAAGTTTAGTGGTATATTCGCCAGGTGCCAAATAAGACCTTACCTATCCTGAACCTCCCTTCATCCCCATGTGCCCTATTTTCTTTTAAACAAGAGGGGCCAGAGGGGGCCTGGTAAGCAGGGAGGAGATAGGGAATGGGAGGAAGAGCTGATCCCATTTCTCTTTCCTACCCGGGAGCTTGATGAGGGGAGAGAAGCTTCAGTTAAATTACTTGTGGCCAGACATTTTAACTACCAAAGTGAGACTTTTTGAGACTGGAAGCAGCCAGAGGATCTTTTATTACCCTAGAGTGTGTCTGTCCACCCATGATCACATGCAGGTTCAGGGATGAGCTAACCCACAGAATGGGTCTGAGGGAAAGAATAAAGTTGTTTTCTGATTGCAGCCTACGAGATTCACTTGTTCAACTAGCAGTTAAAAAATATGCCAGAGTATGAGCTTAATTGAATCAAATGAGCAAGTAAATAAATGTACTAATTTGCATGAAGCGGTCATGAAAGTTAGGGTGGAGAAGGCTGGGTGCTTCTGCTCAAGGTTAGGTTTTGTTTACGTGGGGAGAATGGAGCCATCCCAGCAGAATAGATACATGTCGTCTCGATTTCTCTCCTGGGAAGTTTTAGACCACAAGGAAACAGAGCTCTGGTGATCATATTTTCTGAAGCAAAATATGGGACATGGAGTCTGACAAGTAAGAGTGCAGACTTGGTGATGAATGGGACATACTGTTTGCAATTAGCTCTGTCCCAGAAACGCTGGGACTTAGCCACTGTAGAAACAGCAAGAGCCAGAGGGCTGGCAGCTAAGCTGTGCGCTGGAGCTTGTTAGCTGAGAAGAAGAGGTCAAAAGCAGGCCTCAGTGCTTTTGTTGTTCATCCACTCCACACCCTCCATCCCCAACTGCCCTGCTGAGATTTTGAAATTACAGTATTTCCATTTCAAAGGCAGATTTTAAACTGCCTGAACTGAGAGCTCAGAAGAAAGTGTGCAGGATTGAAAAGCTTCATTTCTGCCTGCCTTCAGACTTTCAGAGTGACCCCGGGCAAATGTGCCACATCTTCTACTGAGCAAGCCCCAACTTGGGGTTCACCACGCCCTGATGGCTTTGAGGCAGGGAACTCATCCTGGACCCTGCCCCTTCTATCCAGCCTTTCCTAAAAATATTTCCTTAGCTGGGCCCCTCAGGGTCTAACCTCTTTTGTTGCTTGGGTTGAATCAGGGTCTCAAGATAAACCCATCTTCCTCCTCCAGGCTTTGGAGAACCTGAGGTATCATTGTTAGCATTAAGACAGCCCACAATCCATCCAGTGGTAATTGAAGCAATGGGAATGGGTGGGAATGCCCAGGAAGAGTATGTTGAGCAAAAGAGAAGAGGGCTCAGGATGGAAAGAATCGTAAGGAAACCAACAGTAAGACTTTGAGGGGGATGAGGAGAACTAAGGTGAGGCACGCAGGGCAGCCAGAGGACATGACACCCAGTGGGGGGTGTTTTGGCTGAACACAAAAGAAGAATGTATAGTGTTGAAACAGTGCAAAATGCTGCAGAGATAAGTAAGATAAAATCTGTTACTAGGTTTTGCAAGATGATTTTGGCAAGAGCTTTCCTGCGCAGGCCATGAAATGTGGCTCCTGCTGTCATGAGCATCAGCACGTCTTCCAAGACGATAACAAAAGAGATTTTAAGAGCCCCCAGAGTTGAAGGGTGGCCCCAGCTAGTTCCACCAGCATGACCTAATCACCCATATCCAGCCTACATAGTTGTGTTTGGAAAAGGGAGAATTGTCACTGTCTTATATGCTCATCCACTGAGGGTCAGGGAGACAGTTGCATTCTGTTCACTGTAAGCCCCACAAAAGGAGCTTTAAGATTATTTAGCCACCTTTGCAAGTGTCCAGTGGAGTTTGGGAACTAGTTGAGTGCATTGTGGGATCAAATATATCAATAAGCAGCAGGTTTCTCAGACACCAAATGTGGAGCCTGTAGAGGGGGAGTTGGCCTGGAGTCATCTGCCCAGGGATGGTGGGGTGGCCTGGGCCAAGGGGGATGGGCTGATCAAAACCTAGAAGCTGAGGAAGAAGCTGAGAGGAGTGAGCTGGAGGAAGTACTAGCATGTTTCCTGCAGGGGATCTCCAAGGAACCCACAAGAAAGCCCCACAAAATCCATCCTCATATGTCATCCACGTCACTAGACCCCTAGGATGGGGATTTTTTTTTTCTTTTTTGAAATAATTCCAAACTTATATAAGAGTTGCAAGAATAGTACAAATGACCTCCCCCACTCTTTCTGAACCATTTGAGAGTAATTGCTGTAATTGAGGTAATTGCCAATCCAATGTCCCACCACCCCTGAATGTTAGTGTGCATTTCCTACATATAGGGACATTCTCAGACATAACCACAAGGCAACTATCAAAATGTGGAAAGTCATTTATTGGTTTCCTAGACCTGCCGTAACAAATTACTACAAGCTAGCTGACTTCAGGCAACAAAAATTTATTCTTTCACAGTTCTGCAGACTAGAAGTCTGAAATGAAGGTGTTGGTAGGGCTGTACTCTTTCTAAAGGCTCTAGGGGAGGGAGGGAGAATCCTCCCTTGCTTCTAGCTTCCAGGGGCTTTCAGCATCCCTCTTGGCTATATCGCTCCAAACTCTGCCTCTATCTTCACCCCGCTATCTCCTTCTATGTCTTCTCTTCTGTGTCTTACAAGGACACTTGCCATTGGATTTAGAGCCCACCCAGGTCATCCAGGGTGATCTCATCTCAAGATCCTTAACTTAATTACAGTTGCAATGACCCTTTTTCCAAGTAACATCACATATACAGGTTTGGGGAGTTAGGACATAGACCTATCTTTTTGAGGATCACCATTCAACCTACTCCAATATTTTATAGGATGGTACTTAAAAAACAACAACTATCTTAGCCATTGTTAAGTGTGCAGTTCAGTGGTATTAAGTACATTCCTCTTGTTGTGCAATCATTACCACCATCCATTTCCAGAGCTCTTTTCATCTTGCAACACTGAAACTCTATGTCCATTAACAGTAACTCCTCATTCCCTTCTCCCAGCCCCTGGCAACCACCATCCACTTTCTGTCTCTATGATTTTGACTACTCTAAGTATCTTATGTAAGTGCAATTCTATAGTATTTGCCTTTTTGTGACTGGTTTATTTCACCTAACATACTGTCCTCAGGTTTCAACCATGTTGTAGCATATATCAGAATTACTTTTCTTTTTAAGGCTGAATTGTATGTATATACCACATTTTGCTTATTCACACATCTGTTGATGGGCACTTGGATTGCTTCCATGATTTAGCTATTTTGAATAATGCTTCTATGAACATGAGAGTACAAATATCTTTTTGAGGTGTGCTTTCAATTCTTTTGAGTATGTACCAAGGAGTAGACTTTCTGGATCATACGGTAATTCCATTTTTATTTATTTTTTTGAAGAACCTCGATACTAGTTTCCATAGTAGCTGTGCCGTTTTACATTCCCACCAACAGGTTTCCAATTTCTCTACATCCTCACCAGATCTTGTTACCTTCTGTTTTTCGGTTTTGGTTTTGGTTTGGTTTTTGACAATGACTATCCCAACATTTGTTAGGTGATAACTCATTGTGGTTTGGAGCTACATTTCTCTGATAATTAGTGATGTTGAACATCTTTTAATATACCTGTTGGTCATTTGTACGCCTTCTCTGGAGAAATGTCTATTTAAGTCCTTTGCTCCTTTTCAAATCAGGCTGTTCTTCTGTTGTTGAGTAGGGTGGTACATTAAGACCATGTAGATACTGTGTTTTCTATTAAACTTTTACCCACTAGTTTTGGCATCCATTGATGATTTATGGCCAAATTATTATTATTCTTTTCAACTATTACTAATTATTTCTAATTTCATCACTCCTTCCATATTTATCATTTAGCTTTCCACTCTATGGAAATGCCTTGTCCCCTCCCCATTTCTTCATGTGTTTGTTTATATCATCATGGATTTTTATTGTATCTTATGGGTTATTACCCATTTTTATCATTACTTATTCAAATGTCCCAATGGTCCCAGGTTTGGCTAGTGGGAGCCTTTTAAAAGTTTCTATGTCCTAGAACATGTGCCTATTATTCTTTGGGCAGTTAAAAAATTTCTTTTTAATGTTTATTTATTTTTGAGAGACAGAGACAGAGAGAGAGAGAGAGAGACCATGAGCAGAGGAGGGGCAGAGAGAGAGGGAGAGAGAATCCAAAGCAGACTCCAGGCTCTGAGCTGTCAGCACAGAGCCCAATGTGGGACTTGAACCCCTGAACTGAGAGATCATGACCTGAGTTGAAGTCGGACGTTTAACTGACTGAGCCACACAGGCGCCCCTCTTTGAGCAGTTTTAAAATCACTGGCACAGATTGGCTCATCTTATACTATTTCTGCCATTGCCCTGGAATCAACCATTTCTCCAAGAATACTTGGTTCTTTTTAGTGGAGAAAGATATTTAAAAAACAAGATCTGGGACACTTGGGTGGCTCAGTTGGTTGAGCAAACAACTTTGGTTCAGGTCATGATCTCATGGCTTGTGAATTCGAGCCCCACATCGTGCTCTGTGCTGGCATGTGGAGCCTGCTTGAGATTCTCTCTGTCCTTCTCTCTCTGCCCCTCCCCAGCTCACGGTTTTTTTTCTCTCTCTCTCAAAATAAAGAAATAAACTTTAAAACAAGTAAAAATAAAAACCAACATCTGGATGCTAAGTGTGCTCCCAGATCCTCTCACTAGATAGACCTAGGGAACATATGCATACATATATAGACATACACATGTATATTTCCATATCTATTCATGGATATTAGGAATGATTGGTTCCTAGACACCCTAGGCCCAATCTAATATCACAGGGTTCATTCCAATTTTTTCCTTTTCATGTTTGTAACTCCGGCAGCAAGAACCTGGCTTCCATTATCCTCGGCATGCGTTAGTTATTTGATGAATGCCCCTCGGATGTGATTATTCTTCACTTTTTTCTGAGTCCTCTGTGTGGATGTCCTCCTCATCCCGCCTGGGCTCTGGTACTTCCTACCAGGGCACACAGGTGACCTCTTCCCTCCATATTGGCCTGCCCCTGGGCAGCACCCTTTGCAGATGCCCTCATTGCCTCTCTTAGTTCTGATGCTTCAAGCCAGGTGCCACACAGACACCCTCTTTGGCCCACTTGAGCTCTGAAACTTGACACCAAGCTACCATCGCTGCCTCTTGTATGGACGCCCTCCTCATCTCATTTCAGTGTTGATATCCCGAGCCAGGCTGCCAGTGCTGCTTTGTGTCCTGTCCCAGCCTGCCCAAGTTTGACAACCTGTGCTGACAGAAGCAGACTTTAAGGAAGATTATCCAAAGGTTATGCAAATGACTCGAACATGTCTACCATTCTCTACCCTGCTTCTACTCCAACTCTGTCCTTCCTGTGGCCTCACTAATTAGACCTGAGTCAATGATTGTGCCTCTAGACTGGTCAAGTCATGAATAACTTGGGGGATTCACTTATAAAATTCAGCAGAGCCAATTAGATACCTCTTCTGTGAGAGGATTTGGAGTTGGGAGATTGAGAGACCAAGGGAGCTGGTAATGGGGCAGAAGTTAAAAGCATATTGAGAGATGTTAGGCTGACAAAAGGACAGTGGCAGCCAGGTTGAACTAGGTGCCAAAGGAAGCAAAAGCTAATGGAGAGAGAAGGAGAGCAAATGTGCTGAGCAAAGCAGGTATGGCAGAACCATGCTATCTCTGGGAGATCCTGACCTGGCCTTATTTCCTGCCACTGTCTCAGCTGCAATTCCCACAGGACCAGCTGTCTTCCCAGGGATGGGCTGAGACCCATGTACGTCCAATGTGGGCCAGTCATTTGGCACCCCTTCAAAATAATATTCTTTAAATATTGTTTAACTAGAGAGTACAGGGAAAGACTAATTTTCTAATGCTAGAAATAAAGGATTTATTATAGGCACTTATTAAATGGGAGTTCCTGAACCAGACAACTTCATGGGAAAATAGGAAGTAATTTAAAACCCATATAGTAAAACGGACTATGCAATAATTGGATCCTGACTTTAAGTCGGCTGTGATGGCTGACTTCAGGCCCATGTCAGCTGGCTATTTTCAGTGTGGTGGCTTTGCTTGCAGATTGAAAGACAAATTGAAAAAAATTCTACAGTAAATGTTTTTGTACATCCATCTGTGACTGGATTGATGATTATATCTTGATAGAGTCTCAACATTATGTTTGTTAAGTGAAATGATGGGAACACTTTTGAGGCTATGGACACATATTGCCAAATTGCTTAAGAGAACATGAAAAATAAAGGACTAGACTTTTAATAATCAATGGTGGAAACGAGTTAAAATTAATAAAAGAACAATACTCTTTCTTACTAGGTGTATATGAGAGTGCCCATCTCAAACCTACTCTGTGGAGTTAACAAAGTTCTCAACAACTGACAATTTTGTAGGCAAACAAACAAACAATACAGTAGTCCACTCCTACCATGGCATTTAGTGGTTTGAATTTGGTAACGTAGTATTTTTAGTCACTTGAATTTGCTTGTTGCCTTGTGAGATTGGGCACAATCTCTGTCCCTACCTCCCCCCTAAGTCAGCCATCATGAGACGAGAAACATTTTGCTTCTGGTTACCATATAGAATTCCATCTCTTACTTTTGTTTTAAAAATTATTCTAACTTTTTTGGGGCGCCTGGGTGGCTCAGTTGGTCAAGCGGCCGACTTCGGCTCAGGTCATGATCTCACGGTCCGTGAGTTCGAGCCCCGCGTCGGGCTCTGTGCTGACGGCTCAGAGCCTGGAGCCTGTTTCAGATTCTGTGTCTCCCTCTCTCTGACCCTCCCCCGTTCATGCTTGGTCTCTCTCTGTCTCAAAAATAAATAAATGTTAAATAAATAAATAAATAAATAAAAATAAAAATTATTCTAACTCTTCTAATTATTCAAATTATTCTCAGCTCATTGTACAAGAAACAGCTCTGAAGTCTATAAAATGAAAAGCAAAAGACTCCTTCTTTAAATACAGTTGTGGTCATACTATATGTACTGTTCTCTAAGTTACTTTTCTTTTAAAACATTATGATTTTATAGTCAGTATGTGTAAAAATTTATAAAGCATTTCACTATAATTTAGAAACCTATCACTAGTGGTGGACATTCAGATTGCCTTCAGTTTTTCATGACTGTAAACAATGTAACGATCATTTACACTGGAATGAGGGCTCCACGGTAATGCACCTTGTCTCGCCTTCCTCACTCCCTGACAAAGCCCTGGCATCCGCACAGTGTGTGGCTCAGAGTGGACCCTTGATTTATATCGTTTGAAGATGAATGAATGTAATTTGGGAACATTTTCGCAACTTTATGTGTAGAATAAACTTCTCAGATGTAAAGTTATGCCCTCTCTCCCCACCCATTCTTAATCTTGAAGTACCTTAGGTGGTCTTCTACTTACTGAAATAGATACTTATTTCAACAGGAATTCTCCTTGGGTCAAGCCCAACTCTCTCAAGCTATATATTCACACCATGCCGAATTCACTTTTCACTTTATTAATTTTATATTTAGCTGTGTTTCAAACATATGACTTTGCCAATGTTTGCAACAAGAAGCTGCAGATAAAATCAATTAGGTGTCTTTATTATTAGAAAAGTTTTGCTAACATCTCAATGGGCAGGAGCATGGGGAAAAAATTCACAGAATAGAGAATATAAATATCCTATAAACACATGAAAATGAAATGAATTCAATCGTTACCTGACTTTTGTTAAATATCTACTACATGCCAGATGCTATGGTAGGAAATAAGGATTTTATGGTAACTAAAAATAAAATACTACTGCTCTCAAAGAGACAGGGACCTCACACGTCCCATTTCACAAATAAAGATTTTAAAATTTTAACTACTAAACTCCTTTTTCTTTTACCTACAAAAATTGTCAATTGCTGAAAACTTTGTGAACTCTGCAGACTAGGTGTGAGAGGAACACTCAGGTCTATACTCAGAGTGGGAATGGGGCATGATGCTTATACTCATATAAATTCCTTTTTTATTTTTGTGTATTTAAAAAGTCTACTCTCTTATTTTTCATTGTATCTAAGGCAGTTTGGAAATATAGCAATAGCCTTAAAAATGTTTCCATCATTTCACCATCATCATTTCATCATTTCACCCATCAGTAAATCTAGTGCTAAGAATTTATCTAGGAAATAATCATCAACTTAGTGTCAGGCTAACATATAAGACATCTATTGCAGGGTTTTTAAAGTTTTTTTTTTTTTTAAATATTTATTTTGAGAGAAAAAGAGAGAGGATGTGCACATGTGGGGGAGGGACAGAGAAAGAGGAAGAGAGAGAGAGAATCCCAAGCAGTCTCCATGTTGTCAGTGCAGAGCCCAACGTGGGGCTCCATCTCACAACCATGAGATCATGACCGTGAGACATGAGACCATGATCTAAGCCAAAACCAAGAGTCAGAGGCTTAACTGACTGAGTCACTAAGAGGCCCTGCAGGATTTTTAAAATAGCAAAACATTGGAAGTAACCTAAATATCTGGCAGTAGGAAAATAATTGTCCTATATCTATATCTATCTATATCTGGAAAGAAATTCTCCAAAATATTGGCATGATTATGAATGACTTATTTTCAGTTTTATACTTTTCTTCATTTTTCAGATTTTCATAATGTGTGTGTATAATTTTTAAAATCATAGAAACTTTAAGAAACTTTAAGAAAGTTGTTGGGCCATTGCTCTTTTCATTACTTTGTGCCTTCAATTTACAGTCTTTTATTTACGAAAAACAGTGTTTTATGAGAAATTGATTACAGATACTATTTGCTTCCTGCAGTATCTCTTTCTTTTGCCTATAATCTTATCTATATACTGACCTTATTCTTTTGTTGTTGTTGTTGTTAAGAAAATTCAAGAGCCAAATTTGAAACTTAAGCACAGCATCTATGTGGAGTCTAATTTTGGCACTTTTAAATATTCTTTTCTTTTTTTGTTTTTCGAGTTTATTGAAGTATAGTTGACACGCAATGTTACATTAGTTTCAGGTGTTCAACATAGTGGTTTGATAAGTTTTATCCTCTTTTCTTAAGACCTAGTTTTCTACTTGTGTATTTCCGAATAGAGTATATTTGTTCTAAGCCTTTTAAAAGTCCTTGGTGAGTAAATGTAGGCATGAAGGATGGTAGAACCCTCCTATTATCACCAGGAAGGGCGCCTGAACAAAATCAATTGTCTAGTAGCATTAAGGAGCTATGACTCCGTAAGCCCACCCACCCCCACCCCAGCCTTTCAAGGGGGAAAGTTGGAGCAATGGCTGTCCTGGATAGCATCATATTGTTCTTAACCTATACTAAGTTGTTACTATCTTCAGCAGGGAGTCATCTCTCCCCCTTGAAATCTCTATGTGCCCCTCTTGCAGGGCTGAGTCCCAGAACCTGAAGATGAGTCCAGCAGGTTCTGTCTCAGTCCTTCATGTTTGCCTAAACACAATCTCTTGAATTTAGGCAACAATGACTCCTGAAATTTCTATGTCCAAGTTGTTGATTCTTACTTGAATCTCCTTTTTGGCCTTCTTCCAGACCTTGTAGATGACTTCTATACATGTACATACCTCCTCTCCCACTGTCTCTCCCCATTCCCCACAAAACAGTGCAAATCTGCAGCAGCACCCACCTCCTGCCCATGTAAACACCTCTATTCACATAT
This sequence comes from Neofelis nebulosa, assembly GCF_028018385.1. Classification (NCBI taxonomy): domain Eukaryota; kingdom Metazoa; phylum Chordata; class Mammalia; order Carnivora; family Felidae; genus Neofelis; species Neofelis nebulosa. The sequence goes on from NC_080796.1 coordinate 39,770,799, forward strand.
ATAAACACTTCTACTCACCTTGGAAAGTATGGTTCCTGAAAATGATTTCTGAGGTAATTGGATTTAAGGGTAAAGATTCATCTTAGAAAAATATAAAGCAATTGGGTGAATGATAAATCATCCCTTCTTATTCTAACTCCTAGGCCCCTTTGCATCCTAGACATTGACCTTGACCCTCCTCTCCCCACTGCACTCCAAGGCATATCCATACACTGAGGCATTGTTTAGGGCTTTTCAGGAAAAAGTAGGTATACAGAGCTGAAGGGAGGGATGAGATTAGCATCTGTATATTCTTGTCTTGATGCAAAACACCATTATGGGTATTCCAAATCCTGTTAGTTGATATGTGTAGTTGAGAAACCTGGTTTCCCGCCCACCCCCACTCCCCCTCTTCGTAATGTTGAATTCTTGAAACAGGTTTGGACCACACAGGCAGCCCTTAACCGACAAACAGGTTAAGGTCCAACAAGTGACTTCATACATTGGTTTGAGTTTTCCCACAAAAGCATTGTCTTATGAGGTATTTGCCGCTGGCTACTCATCTCATAATATGCCTGAAATACTACACATCTATGTAAAAAAAATATATGAAGCAATTCTGGAAATGAATAAACCAGAAAAGGAATACATTTGAATAAAACTTAAAAAACATATACAGAAAGTTGATCATTTTAAAAGAGGACTTACTTGGAGAATCATGAATAGGTAACTGGAGACCCTTATGGAGCTCTCAATGAGAGGTCTGAGTATTCACAGTTTATTGGCAGGGTTCTCTTATTCCTTTAGTTTTTCATTTTGAATATTTAAAGAAACTCAGTCTTTTGTTATGTCTAGTTGCACTTCAAAATATGTCTTAACGTTTTTCTTGATATAGAAGAATTAATATCCCTACATTTATCCTGGTCCAGTATGGTTAGTATTTTTAGTATAACTGTTGTTAGTAGTATTTGTATCACCAAGAGAGCCAAAAAAGAGAGGTGGGGGGGGGGGGAGGAAGTAGAATTTTAAAGGTATTTTTCCAGAATGTAGTAGATTAGAGGAAGAGGAAATGTTTAAAGGCTCTGGTGATAGCTGGAAAGAGCTTCATGTGAAGTGAGATTCTTAAGAGGAGAAAGAGGCAGGGAATCACAGAGTTTGTCTATGACAAAGGAGGGGCGGAGAAGCAGCATTAGAAGTTGGATTCTGGCTGTCACGTGTGTAACTGATGTGATGGGCCATCGTTACAGGGTTCACAGAGCCAAGGGGCATGAAAATGGAATGACCTTTACTTTTTGAAAACTGAACCTGCCTCCAGAAGACCCATTTTGATTAATGGCAGATAAACTTTTTCCAGATGTTTTCAAATGTTCTTTGCCCAAACCAGTGATTTCTTTTCCAGCTGCATTGGAGAATTAATATCTTTGTTTCACAAATACCATCTCGACATTCTTGCCCCATTGCCTCCTGTACTGCTGCCTGATGGAAGGGGTTTTGTGTTCATGATGGATCTTGAATCTGGAGAGATGGAATCTGGAGTGTGTATATGGTATGCAGTAGTCACATGGGGTGGCCTAGAGGGAATACCGCCTTCTAGTCTTGTATGCATCTTGGCACGGATGATGTGGGAGACACTGTTAGTTGTTTATCAACATCGGTGTCTTTTATAGACACTGGTTTTCAGTTGGACACAAATCCACTTTGAGTAAAGACCACAATTGCAGCCAGCTGTGGCAGAAGAGAAGTATACAACTTTCTTAAAAAAATTTTTTTTAATGTTTATTTATTTTTGAGAGAGAGAAAGAGAGACACAGAATGCAAGTGGGGGAGAGGCAGAGAGAGAGGGAGACAGACTCTGAAGCAAGCCCCAGGCTCTGAGCTGTCAGCACAGAGCCTGATGTGGGGTTCGAACTCATGAACGACAAGATCATGACCTGAGCCGAAGACAGATGCTCACCTGACTGAGCCACCCAGGAGCCCTGAAGTATACAACTTTCAGGTTTTATTCTTCTTTCTCCATTTTCTCTAGCTAGAATTCTGATGTGATAGTGAACCATCCTGGACATACAGGTGAGGATAACATCCCAGGGATGATGGTTCTGAGATAGAGAGTTTCCTGGACAACTTCGTGGGGGCAGAACTACCATATCAGACTTGGACTGCTTATTCCAGTCTGTTTTATGAGAGAAAAATAACTTTTGATTTGTGTAAGCTAGCATTGATTTGGGTGTTTGTTATAGTAGCTCAACTTATAGCCAAACTAGCATGTGGTAGAAGGAGGGGAGACTAATCAGTGTAATAACTAGATATTATATATCCATAGAAACTTGATCAGTAGGTGCCCCCAAATGGTGTTGAATGATGGGTAGATGTGGACTGTAAGGAAATTCCCAGAGGCAGCAATACTGTTTTGATGCTAAAGCATATTTAAAGCTGAGGCTTTAAAGAATGTATTAAAAGTATAGGATTTCTATGTATTGCAGTACCTGGAAATGCACTGGAGATAACAACAATTGCTTATCACCATAATTCAATAAAGGACTTAATGTATTCCCTGAAAGGAATGATTAAAAATTCATCCCAATACTCTTTGGCTGACCTTAGGATCTATTTGAGGATTAGCATCCCATGTTTATGGAATTCAGATTTTAAGGAAGGATTAATGACCATGTTTGCTGAATGTTTAAAAAACAGCATAGGAAAGAAAAATTCTTCAGTTAGGGAGAGAAAGCAAAGCGTCTGTACTTTGCAAGTTCACAGACATGCTTCAAAGCAAACAGGCTGAACTTTTTGGGCTACACAAACAGCAGACATGAAGGATAGTAGTTCAACTAGATTTCCACCTCTGAGTCCACAAACATTATGAAGCGACACTTGGTAGGTATGGAAGATGTATGGAGGCAGAGGTTATCAGACTTTCATCATGCCCTTGGGCTCCTACAACAATTCTTATTCTTTCTGAGAACATTAAGACTCTCTGTACATTATAGAAAGTTAAATTTCTCTAGCCAAAGATCAAGAACACTCTAAGCCTAGAGTGGATATATTATTTAATCAACTAAAATCATTAAAGCCACCTACACCATGACTGATGTGAGGGTTTTGGCCAATGCCCTAGGATGGATTGGGGATGTGCCCAGCACCCTCCCACTCAGTATGCATCCGGAAGCTCTCCCTTCCTTTCAGCCTGGAGAGAGGCTGTGTCTGGGGAGGGGTGGGGAGTCTGTGTTGTCTGGGAAGCACAGGGATGCATATCAATCACTCTGTTTGGCGGGTAGCACAGACACACTGCCCTTTTATCCCATCACTATGCAGGCCTTTCCTGTCCAGGAAATAGAATTCTTTACAACATAGATGGTGTTCTTAGTTACAGTAATACCTAATAATAGTTTGGGAAATATTTAAGAATTTACAAAGTCTTTAGGTTATTTGTTTTTTTGTTATTTGTTTTTACAGGAACCACTTTTAAATGGCTCGTTTTAATCCTGGTGTTTGCACCTTCCAGTCACATCCTTCTGAGTAATCAACAAATACATGTGGGACTTCTCTCCTGGATGCATGAGAAAAATGGGCCTAGGAATCCCTCAAGCTGGAAACTCTCTAGCTTTTTATTGGTGATAACTTCTGATACTGCCACCATCCAAAGCATCAAGGACCTTTCTTGGTCACAGTGTTCTCTTCATGAATACTTCTCTGTGCACACTCTCTCCCTACCCTGTTCGTTGTTTAAATAGAACTTTTAAGGTAGTAAGTTCCGATTTTGGAGAACATCCCCAATATAGGCAGATCTGTTAATGATATGATGTGCTTGTTTCTGTTCTTTATTTCCTTTAGCCTTAGCTTAATCCACTTATCAGACAACTGTATGTTAAAATATTTCACGTCTCAGTTCTACCTTTGTATCATCAACGAACTTTACCAACCTACAGTTCTTGGTTATGGCAGAAGCAAGATCATGTTTATCCATCATGACCAGGTCTCTCCCTTAGTATCAGAATGGGCTATTCCTCTGCAGTCTCCCAAAGCCCCTTTAGACTTCCATTTCTAGGTCACAAACCACCAAGCTTCTCGTGGGCACTCTGCATTACTGTTTTTTCTCTGTTACTTCCAAGGATCTTGTAGCCCATCTACCTTTAACAGCCCCTCATTTCTTATGACCCAACTTGTTCTTTAACCGTGTCTCTTTTCCTCAGGATGTGTGCTTCTCATTGAGTTTACACACCCAAGCCTCATATTCATATGTCTGCCTATTCATGTATAGGGGCAAGCTGTTAATCAGCTTTTGCTTAATATCACTGTGCTTATTATTTATTTATTTATTTATTTATTTATTTATTTATTTATTTATAATTTTCCCCACTGTGAACATTGAAAATTCTAGTTTATATTGTGTTACTTTTCTGCATGGAAACTGACAAAAATTCACGTTCACTGCAGAGCCCCCAACACCATCCCTGCTACCTCTCCTACTCTTACCTTCCATCGTGGTCCCTGCCCCACTCACCAGCCTTCGAGGACACGACAACAATGCTTCCATTGCTCTGCTTCAGCATAGGCAAGGCAGTAGCACTCAGGACCACATAACTGAGGAAGTTGACTTCCATGCTTCTGCGCACGAGGTGGATATCACCACTAAACAGATTCATAGAAGTGTTGGTGATGTGGTTGAGAATAAGCATGTCTAGTCCCCCTGCAAGAGATGGCTGTGTTGAGAGAAACTGTCTGGGGTGATACCTTTCCTCTCAACCTCCGCCCTTCCCTAAAGCTCCCTGGTCACCCCTAGAGCAAAGTCAAAAAGAGGAGGGAGGAGAGCAGCCTCACCCATGAGCTTTCCAGCTTTGGCAACAAATTGCTCTGCAAAGGTCATATTCTCCATGGTGCCAGCAATGTAGTGTGCTGAGGCTGCTCCAAGCTCCAGGCAATGGGATACTATCTGCGGGGACACAGCAACAATGGTGTCAGTCTTGGCCGTAGACTTTGGGAGCAATCTCTGAAGTAATGGGGGTTTAAGTGAGAAATTGCTCACAAACCTGTTTTGATAAGAAATGGTAGGGATATGTGTGTGTAAGCATGAGTTCAATGAATGTGTGTGTGTTGCTAAATGCAACCTGACATGATCTTTGTCTTAGGCTGTAAGTAAGTAAATCATCCCTGTGCTGGGGTTTAAGTTCATGGCTTGTGCTTATGAGTTTCTGTGAATAGGTGTATCTGAATGCATTATTGGTATGGATGCTTGTTTCCATGTGGGTAGCCCTAGGTTTGTGACTCTTTGTAGCCTTAGGTTTGTGAGTCTGAGTATATGAGAAAACATGTGTTTGAGTCTGCATGGGAATGAGAATGTGAATTTGTGAGTAGGTACTAGAATTTTGGTATCTGAGCACATGTCTATATATCTGTGATTCCATGTGTAAATATGGGTGAATAGGCATGTCTATGAGCATGTATAGCCCAAGAACTTTGTGTCTGTATGTGTGTGCATGGGAATGAATACTTAAACGCATTATCTTTATATTCCTGTGGGTGTTTGAATCTGTGTGTGTGTGTTTGTGTGTGTGTGTATGTTTGCATCTATGTATGGATGTGTCAGCTTCTGTGTGTTGGCATGTGTATGTGAGTATATACAATACATCTGGACATGAGAGAGTACATGTGTCTGTGGGCACAGAACCCTCACCTTCTTTAGATTTTCTTTAGACCTTGCTGTCACCACCACATGGGCTCCCATCTTTGCCAGATGATAGGCCATCTGTTCTCCAATCCCCTTGCTGGCCCCTGTGACAATCACTTTCTTTCCTTGGAGCATCTCTGTGAAACCAAAAGGAAGTGAGGACCATTCCCAACTTGGCAGCAATATTCCTTCCTCTCTGGATGTGGGCAGCCTTATCTCAATGTCTAAAGGTTATGAGCCCAGATCAACTTTTCTCAAACTGTATAAATCAATGAAGGAACAGTTCAAGTTTCATAAACATGCTCTGAAATGGAGGTTTAACTTGATTGCTCAAAACAAGCCTTCTCGCTGTCCTTTCTAAAAATGTTCATAGACAGAGGTTTCAGCTAAAACACTGGAGTTCCAGACATTTCTGGACTCATCCAATTTTGCTCAATTGAAATAAAACCCAAAAAGTCATCAAAACACATGTGCTCATAGAGATTCCAGGGATTTTCTCTCACTTCTATTTAGTCATCAACTCCAGAGTCCTTTCTTGCCTCCCCCTTATCAGTCTCTCCTTGGAGCCCAATTATCTGGCTATGTTGTAAATTTTGGAATTACCCTCATTTTTGTAAGGAATCTGAAATTACTTTCCATTAAGGGTGCCAAATAAAGCATGGACTATTTGGCAATCTGTTGGCTACATGATTACCCCTCCCCATACTCTATTACCCATAGCCCATGTCTAGAAGACACAGAAATACAGTCCCACCCCAGGGTTCCTCTTGTTCAGCAACTTTGGGGATCAGGAACTCATCTGGATCCTCAGAAACACTCCAGCCACCCCTATGTTTTTTATCTATTCCTCCAGAATTAGATACATTGGTACTTACCTGGTCTGAATTCCTCATTCGCAGAATAGTAGTAGTAGGCCAAGAAGATCCCCAGAATGGGGGGGAGATATTTTTTCATAAAAGCCATCAGACACAGACCTGGCCCGAGGAGCCCTGTAGGACACACAGAGAGAACCTACAGAGCTTTCTACAACCTCCCAGTCAGGCAGCAGCCTCTGAATTGTGACATCAGGGACGGGGGAGGCTGGAGTAGTCTCAGGCAGTGCTAGCCAATTTCCCTGTCAGAGCAGCGATTGGCTTTGGGTGGGATCCCATTCGTCCCTGGCAGCCTGTGTGGTGGATTTCATAATGGACAATGTTTACTCCATTTCATTGAGCAAGAAGAGACTTCCAGATGGCCAAGCTCATGACTGTACAGGACTGGATTCCTGAACATCCCTACCCAGAGCCCATCTTCCTCTTAACACCATTTATGCCAAGAATCAACGGCCTTTCAAAAGTGGTACGTCAAAGGCATAGAGAAAGTGTGTGCGGGGCTTCTGGGGAAATGTGAGTAATAGCAAAACAAGCCAAATTCAAGCCAAATCTCACTCTTGGCCCCACCTCCCAGTCGGAAGCAATTAAAAATAACAGCACAAAACAGAAAAATAAGCTTAAGAAAAAAATGTGCACATTTGGGGGGGGGGGGAAGCAAACAAGCCCTATAAGCCCCACACTCAAGTTCAATGAACAAGTATTACAACATCAAAGGGGAATGCAAGCCAGCCAGAACCCAGATGGCGGGAAACCCAAGACCAGTTCAAGACTCTCTCTCAGGCAAGTGCAACGGAACGTACACTTATTACTTTAACAGCAAATAAAGAAGAAATAATGAGTGCCAAAAAAAAAAAAAAAAGGCACTAAGCTATTAAACTGGGTCTTGTAAATACTATAGAGGCACAAGAACTGTAAAGATGCAAAGGAGAGGAGACCTGGTCCAGAAACAGAAGGAGTTAGCATTGTTGAAGCAAAATTTGCCCCCCCAAGGTCCACATCCGGCTAAAGACGGATCTAGTAACAATCAAAGGACCAGGGGAAAACCCCCTAGTAATTTAGAATGTGTCACAGAAATATAGAAATAACCACTTTGGTATGTCTGCAGCAAGAACTCAGTAAGGAACAATCCTCCAAGAAAGAATTTGAGAGATATTATTGTTAAGTTTTTCAACTTAAAAAAACAAACTAACCAACCATAAAAATTCTCTCATCACAGAGCAAACCCAAAATTCTGCAAATTACCAACAGAGCCAAGAAAAACCGCTTAAATGTTAGGATAAGAATGGGTATCTGTGTTTTGGGAGGATGAATATGGTTTGAGGGCAGGAGTTGGGGGCTCACAAAAGATTAAGAGAAATTGACTTATGGCCACAAGTACAGTATGTGGAAACACTGGGTGAGTTTTCACTTCAGAGAAAGGGAAAACAATTTAAGACCCAGAGGAGATGAAATAATGTATCAACAAAGGCTCACAGCTGTGAAGTTCACATCCAAGAAGCAGTGGCGATTTGACAACAGTTGAGGGCTAGCTAGAGCTCAAGGTTATGGAGGACAAAATAGAAAAAAAATATATGAAGAAAATTCAAGTGGGAAATTACATTACATACTGACAGAATTCCAAGATATATGTGCAACATTTTATCAGGGGCTTTATGCTGCCAAGACATGTTACATACTAGGCTCCATTTTCATCTCTAGAGGGAAGGAAATTGAAACATTTCGTTTTTCTTAGTACCATCCTATTAATAGTAAAATTAGAGAATACAAGGAAAAATTGCTTTAAAATATGATGCTGAAGTGACAGAAAGATGGACAGATGAGGGAAGTTTATAGTCTGATTAAAAAAAGACTTAAGGTACACTACAAAAAGCATGCACTTAAAGAAAGCAAAAGTAATAACAAGTGAGATGGGGTTGATGGAACATAAAACAAATGCATCAACTGTTGCTGATTGTTGGCTAAATGAAAAAATGAAGTCCACATTGTGCTGCTTCAGAAGACACATTTAAACACAAACAGGCACACACAAAAACACACACAGACATTTTAATAATTAGCTATTGTGCTAGAAAATAAGGATACAAAGAAAGCTTTCAGTAATTTTTGTGAAATAGATGAAATAATTTTTAACCAATAAAATGCATTAATAAGAAATGAGGACACCATATAATGGTAGATGATACATTAAGTCTGAGCAGTTCTTAAATTTTTTGGTCTCAGCATCCCTGCACAATCTTAAAAATTATTGAGGATCTCAATTTGTGCATAGAGGCATACTTAAGAGATATTGTGGATTCAGTTCCAGACCACCACAATAAAGCAAATGGTACAACAAAGTGAGTCAAATGAAGCACACACAAAAGCTATGTTTATACTATACTGTAGCCTATTTAGTATGCAATAGCCTTATGTCCAAAACATGTCTATGCCTTCATTAAAAATGAAGCATTTTTTAATTACTTTAGTAATTAAAGTAAAGTAAAGTAAAGCATTACTGCTAAAAAAAAAATGCGAACCATCATCTGAGTTTTTAGCTACTTTTAATCTTTGTGCGGGTTGAGGGTTGTGCCTCAATATTGATGGCTGCTTGGGGCGCCTGGGTGGCGCAGTCGGTTAAGCGTCCGACTTCAGCCAGGTCACGATCTCGCGGTCCGTGAGTTCGAGCCCCACGTCGAGCCCCACGTCGGGCTCTGGGCTGATGGCTCGGAGCCTGGAGCCTGTTTCCGATTCTGTGTCTCCCTCTCTCTCTGTCCCTCCCCCGTTCATGCTCTGTCTCTCTCTGTCCCAAAAATAAATAAAAAACGTTGAAAAAAAAATTAAAAAAAAAAAAATATTGATGGCTGCTTACTGATCAGGGTGGGTGGTTGGTGATGGTTGGGGTGGCTGTGGCAATTTCTTAAAATAGGACAACAATAAAGTTTGTCACATTGGTTGACTCCTTTTTCTCATGAATGATTTCTCTGTAGCATATCACACCATTTGATGGCATTTTACCCCCAGTAGAACTTCTTTCAAAATCGGAGTCAGTTCTCTCAAACCCTGCCACTACTTTACTATGTTTATGCAATATTCTAAATTTTTTGCTGTCATTTCAACAATCTTCATAGCATCTTCAGCAAAAGTATATTTTCGAAGAAACCACTTTGTTTGCTCATCTATAACAAGCAACTCCTCATTCATTAAGTATTCTCATGAGATTGTAGCAATTCACTCACATCTTCAGGCTCTACCGCTATTTGTAGTTCTCTTGCTGTTTCCACCACATCCGCAGTGACTTCCTCCACTGAAGTCTTTGAACCCCTCAATGTGATCCAATCAACTTCCAAACTCTTGTTAATGTTAATATTTGAACCTTTCCCCATAAATCATGAATGTTCCTAGTGGCATCTAGAATGTTTTGATTCTAGGTTTTCATTTTACTTTGCCCAGATTCATCAGAGGAATCATTGTCTATGGCAGCTATAGCCTTATGAAATGTATTTCTTTAAGGCTTTTTTTTAAGTGTATTTATTTGTTTTGAGAGAGAGTGAGCGAGCATGCGTGTATGAGCGTAGGGGAGGGGCAGAGAGAGGGAGACAGAGAATTCTTAGCAGGCTCCGCACTGTCAGCACAGAGCCCTACGCTACGCTCAAACTCACAACCTTTGAGATCATAACCTGAACTGAAATCAAGAGTCGGATGTTTGACTGAGACACCCAGATGTCCCTGATATGTATTTCTTAAGTAATAGAAAGTCAAAATCACTCCTTGATCCATGGGCTGCAGAATGGATGTGTTAGCAGGAATGAAAACAACATTAATCTCATTGTACATCTCCACAGAAGTCCTTGGGTGACCAGATGCATTGTCAATGAGCGGTAATATTTTGAAAAGATTTTTTTTTTCTCTCTGAACAGTAAGTTTCAACAGCGGGCTTAAGATATTCTGTAAATGGATGTGCTGTCATTCAGTCTTTTTTGTTCCATTAGTAGAGCACAGGCAGAGTCGATTTAGCATAATTTTTAAGGACCCTAGGATTTTTGGAATGGTAAACGAGCATTGGCTTCAACTTAAAGTCACTAGCTGCATTAGCCCTTAGCGAGAGAGTCAGCTTGTCCCTTGAAACTTTGAATCCCAGCATTGACTTTTCCTCTGTAGCGGTGAAAGTCCTCGATGGCATCTTCTTCCAATAGGAGGCTGTTTTGTCCACATAGAAAATCTGTTGTTTAATGTAGCCACCCTCATTAATTACCTTAGCTAGATCTTCTGGATCACTCGCTGCAGCTTCTACATCAGCACTGGCTGCTTCGCCTTGCAGTTAGTTTATGTTATGGAGATGGCCTCTTTCCTTAAACTTTATGAACCAACCTCTACTCCTTCTGCAGCTTCCTCACCTCTCAGCCTTCATAGAATTGAAGAGAGTTAGGGCCTTGTTCCTGAACAGGCTTTGGCTTAAAGGAAGGTTATGGCTGTTTGATCTTCTATCCAGACCACTTAAACTTTTTTCATATCAGTAATAAGGCTGTTTTGGTTTCTTATCATTTGTGTGTTCACTGGAGCAGCATTTTAAATTTTCTTCAAGAACCTTTCCCTTGTATTTACAACTGGGCTTGTATTTATAACTGGCACAAGAGCACTAGCTTTCAACCTATCTTGGCTTTTGACATGCCTTCTTCACTAAGGTGAATAATCTGTAGCTTTTGATTTAGTGTGAGAGATGCGCGCCTCTTCCTTTCCCTTGAACACTTAGAGGCCATTGTAGGGTGACTAGTTGGCCTCATTTCAGTATTGTTGTGTCTGAGGAAATAGGGAGGCCTGACAGGAGGGAGGGAAATGAAGGAACAGCCAGTTGGTGAGCAGTCAGAACACTATTTGTTGATTAAGTTTGCTGTTTAACGGCACAATTTATGGAGCCCCCAAAACAACTACGATACTAACATCAAAGATCACTGACCACAGATCACCATAACAAATATAACAATAATGAAAAAGTTTGAAATATTGTGAGAATTACCAAAGTGTAGCACAGAGACACAAAGTGAACAATATTGTGGTAGACTGACTCGATGCCGGGTTGCCACAAAACTTCAATGAATAAAAAGCCCAATATCTGCAAAGCACAAAAAGCAAAATGTGATAAAATCAGGTATGCCTACATGTGGGTTTTACTGCTGATATTGTTGTATTAGAAATTTAGACCGAGAGGGTACTTGGCTGGCTCAGTCAATAAGAGCATGCAACTCTTGATCTTGAGATCATGAGTTCAAGCCCCATGTTGGATTGAGAGACTACTTACAAAATTAAAACAAAATAAGAATGGAGGATTCTTTAAAAGAAATTGAGACTGAGAATTTTAAAGAAAAATTTTTAATGTTCTATTTTATATTTGAGGAGAGAGAGAGAGAGCATGAGCAGGGAGGGGCAGAGAGTTGGAAACAGAATGTGAAGCAGGCTCCAGTGTCTGAGCTGTCAGCACAGAGCTCGATGAGGGGCTTGAACTCCTGAACAGTGAGACCATGACCTGAGCTGAATTCGGACACTTAACTAACTGAGGCACCCAGATACCCCAAGAATTTTTTTTAAGTAAGCTCTTTGCCTAACATGGGGCTCGAACTCACACCCTGAGATCAAGTGTTGCATGCCCTACCCACTGAGCCAGCCAGACACCCCAAGACTGAGAATTTTTTTGAAACTCAAGAATACATAAGCATACATTGCTTTGTATTATCACACATCCTGTAGCCTCTAGAAAACTTGTGAAAGACTGACAAAGAAAGAAGGCAAATAATGTCTTAGTATGATTATGAAAATAGTGGACCTTTCAAACCTCCTTTCAAGAGGGTCTTAGGGATGCATTGGTGCCACACTTTGACCACGTTATGTAATAAACATTGATCCACGGTATGTCCATATTTTCATGCCTGGTTCTCTCATTAGCTTGTAAGCTCCTGGAGGATGTGGAGTGTGTCTTTTTATCTTTGTCTCTCTCCATCTCCCCCTAGCCTGGCTCCAAAATAGGCATTCAATGAGCTTTGCTGTTTTAGTGTTTCCGAGGTGCTGCAACAATGAGAAAATTGCTATCTTTCTGCAACCTGATTTAATCTAGAGAAATCACTGGGATTCAGCATTCTAGTTAGAACCTATCAGCCCCATTCCCTACTCCTCTTCTAGTGGTTCTCAACAAAGTTAAAAAAAAAAAAAGACAAAAGGAAACATGACTGTTTCACCTAGCATTCGTTTTGAGTCAAATTTTCATCAGTCAAGTAAAGTTCCTTTCCCCGCCATGGCAACAAAGCTAGCTATCCACTCCAGTCCTTCATGCTGGCCCTCCTTTGTAATGCATCGACTATGTACACTTTAGAGCAGGCTTTCAATGAAATAGGTAAACACAAGCTGGAAATTTTCAAAAACTCAGAGTGGGTCCACTCAGCTGGAGGTGCATGTCCCAGCCCAGCCAGGAATTCTGATTTGATCATTCTCACCTGAATCAATGGCTCAAGAAATAACAAGGTGAGAAGATCACAGCATTGAATGGGAAAGGGACCATGAGGGATGGGCCAGATCCAGTAGGACTAAGAAGGGGGTGGCAAGACTGTGGGGAGGGGCAGCCAAAGAGGAATTTTCATGCATTTGGCATAAAATGTGGATCATGAAAGGTGCACCTGTCATTTCTGAGGCAGCAGCAGCTGTGGGGCTTTTCAGGACTGTTTAGTAGCTTTGTTAAGTGGCCTCTTCTTTTTGAAAACTAATCCTACCAGAGGTAGAGTGGGAAGATCTTAGAGTAAAAGGTGGTTGAACCCTCTCATTTTGGAGATTCTCCCTTTCCTGAGAAAATACTGTCAATACGCTGAGACAGGAAAGGACCTTAGCATAATATTAGAATGAATAAAATTCTCCCTTTCTCTGCCCTTGCCACCTGCCTCATTCCAGTTTCTCAGTTCTGATTTTTTAGGAACTCCTAAGTCTATGCCATGGCTGCCAAAATCTGTTCCTAGCTATGGAAACAACCATCATTTTATATCATTCTATCTAATAACATGGGTTCCTCCCCACTCCCTCCTTTCTTTTCCTTCTCCTGCGTATCTAATGAGGTGTGGGGGAGGAGTTCTTTGTCAACCTTCTGCATGTCCCCACTCCTAATGGACAGATTTTCTCATTTTCTAACTAATGGAATCTCAAGATAGGGGCAAATGAACTAGAGATGGGATAAAGTGCCCTGTATGTGTTTCCTGTCCTAACCTGTCATATCTGTGGCAGGGGAACTCTTGGGGGCAGACTACCTGGAATCCATTTGTGTGGGAAAGCCAAGAGCCTCTGGGGAAAGAACAGGTACCTGATGAGACCCAGAGCATGGTCTGATCCCTGCCCCTCAGCGGGAGTGGGGCAGATACAATTCTAAACACGCTGCAGTTGCAGTTTTTCAGGTTTTTCTCTGGCCTAGCTCCCGTGGATTTGCATCTGAGCATGGAGGAGAGATAGGGCCCATCTACAGTAACTGAAAAAGTTACTCCCTGGAAACTTTGGTAAAACACTGGTAGCACGAGGAGCAGTGGAAGAGGCCCACACAGCTGAAATGGCTGACTCCAGCAAAGTCACCACATAGCTCACACAGTTTTGGCCCATCTAGCAGTTTTTTTCTTGGTCATTCAATCCAGCTTTGAGGAACACATCAAGATGGTATGGCAGCTTCAACTGGGTGAGTTTCTTTAGGGTGCCAGTGCCTTCAGCATTAAACAGAAGCCACTTCCCTTTGGTGGAAAGTAGGTTTGCCAAATTAGCAAATAGAAATACATGACACCAAATTAAATTTGAACTGCAGCATACATTTTTTGGAATATATATAATTAACAAATATATAAGAACCATGGATATATGTAAGCAACAAATACATTTTTGGGTTATGTATAATCTCAACTATTGTGTTAGGAGGGAAAAATTTTCCTATACCCTTTAAAGTTCTTCTAGCTGGCCTAAGAATGAAATTGACCTAAGACAGGTTAAAAGGAGAAAGTCAAAGAAAAGTTTAATAACATATATACCTCCTATATACATGGAAAAAACCCAGGAAAACTAACTCCCTGAAAAGGTGAAGCTGCACCCAAAATACCATCTCCAGCTAAAGACAAAAGATGGGGTGGGGGGGTCAGCTATGGGAAGTTCCTGGGAAAAGTACCATATTCAAGGGTAAGGTTGTTCTGTAGGTTTATATCTAAGCTTTCTCCATTGATAACAGTTTCTAGAGAATTAGACTCACCCCTCCTTCCTAGTATTGAGGCAGATACCCTTATAAATGGAGATTTCCCTTATACATATAAATGTCTCTTGCAAAAAGGTAACTTCTACTTGGTTTTCAGAGCTTCTCTTGTGTCTGCAGTTTATTAAAAATAACCAGCTTAGAATAATCAATGTGCCCAAAAGGCATATCTTGGGGTGGTAAAATTTGCTTTCTTACAATTGAAAGGGATATACTTATACTAAAACTGTATTCATTGTTTATCTGAAATTCAGGTTCAACTGGGCATCCTGGGACTGGGAAACTGGGCCTTAGGTGTGGACAAAACATTCTTGATCATGGCTACTGATAGCAGAGGGCAGACTACCTCATCCACCCTCATACAATGAAACCCAGCAGTCTGGCCACAAACAGCCCCAAAAGGGCTCTTAGTAGCAAGGAGGAAAAGGGACATACATGCCACATGGTGCCTGAGGGGAGATTTAATCTACTAACATTTATTTAGTACTTACTATGGGTCAGGTCCTAAGAATGAAAAGCAAATAAAATGCTTTCTAAGCCTCAAAAGAAGACATACATGGAAGTAAATGAAATAAAGAGTTACCAGTGATATGATAGAAGTCTATGGTGGGGGCTGTGGAGGGTGGGAAGAATTTCTTCTGCTCTTCAAGGTCCTTCTAGCTGTACTAATCACGAAGTTAACATGAGATACATTAATGGGAGAAAATCAAGTTTGGTTTTGTATGTATGGGGAGTCCACACAGACATGGAATTCCAAAGACAGGCAACATGAGGCTTTATATGAGCTAAGGGGAGGGGTGGGGATCTGAGGATACAAAGGGGAGGAAAAGCATTAGCAGGAGGGTGAAAGGAGATGTTTGGAAAACAAAGATTGCCCTGTTATGCAGATAAGTTTCTTAGGTAAAGAGGAATCTAATTTATAGCTCTCTTCCTGGTACAAGCAAACAGTTGAGGGGGAGACAAAGAGCTTTTCCTGGATTTTCAGGGTTTTGACTGCTTTGAACTCAAAATAATGTTCATGCCCAAGTGGCCCATCTTGGGGCAGTCTGCCCTTGGCCCCTGTAGTTCCCTCCTCTGAAACTTCCCTGACATTTCACACATTAAAAGTTGAGCTGGTAGATTCTCCTGGCTCATTGAACCAGTCCTGGCAATAAGTCAGTTTAGTTAAACTCATTTCAGGAGGTGGTAATTCAGGTGTGTCCTCAAAGTTAGGCCTATGGTTCAAGCAATTAAGCATTAAATAAGAGGCATTTCTATGGAAACAAAAGAAAAACAATGGCTAATGTTTGGATCAAGTTATAAACCAGTTTCTGAGTTTTGAGGGTAGAGAGTAGATTTCTAAATGTCAAGCTTGAAGCCTCTTTAGATAGTGTGAGAGCATCCAGTGACAGATTTTCCTGGTTTGTAGTTTGAATGTCTTTGGTGATATTTTTGCCCACAGAGCATGAAGATTGCCTATACATGAGCTGTTGTGGTGATTTCCCTCAAGTTTACATCAAGTTATTCATACTTAGTCAGGGCTTCAGGAAAAAGGGAATTTGTTTTTTTATTTTAGTGTTTTTATTTTTTAATTTTTTTAATGTTTATTCATTTTTGAGAGACAGAGAGAGACAGAGTGCAAGTGGGGGAGGGGCAGAGAGAGAGGGAGACACAGAATCTGAAACAGGCTCCAGGCTCTGAGCTGTCAGTTACAGAGCCCCATGTAGGGCTCAAACTCACAAACTGTGAGATCAGGACCTGAGCTGAAAGTCGGACACCCAACTGACTGAGCCACCCAGGCGCCCCAAAAAAGGGCATTTTAGATCTCAAATGACTCTAACTCAGGAAGTGGGAGAAAAATTGAAAGCACTAGTTTGGAGAGTTGTAGCCAGGCATTGGAGGATGCTGGAAGAAATCAGGATCTAGTCTAGTTTGTAATGAACAGGACTAGAATCTAATATTTACTCAGGTCTGTTATTGAAACCTATTTTCTCTCTATAATCACCCCCATTTCTATCAAAGATAGCCAAATTAGTAATTCTCAAAATAAGTCTAGTTTCAAAAACAAACAAGCAAACAAAAACAACCCCACTTGGCCTGATTGTTTACATAAGCTCAGCAAGAATAGCAGTTGACCACACAAGCCTGCTTTGGGGCACCTGGCTGGCTCAGTTGGAAGAGTATGTAACCCTTGATCTTGGAGTTGTGGATTTAAGCACCACAAGGACTGCAGAGATTATTTAAATAAATAAAACTTTAAAAAAATAAATAAAAATCTGCTCTGCTGTAAGTTTTCATAACAAGTATCTAGACTGAATTTTTAATAGTCTTTTGAGACCAGAAGCCAAGTCAAATACTTCCCATCAGACTTTGCCGGCAATACCTGTGGATTTGCGTTAATTCCTCTCTTCTTGAGGTACCCAAAATATCCTGAGGTTCCTCCTGAGGAAGTGAGTTTATTCACCTTGTAAGCTGCTGGAAACTCAGGCTGATATTTCCAAGGGGCTTTATTGGCTCCCTCATGTCAACCTTAGCTCCTTAAAGCTGTCTGGTCATATCTGAGTCTATGTGGGTCTCTCTGAAATATGACATTCCAGTCAAAGCCTTGGTAATATAACCAATGTTTCCAGTTGTATCTTATTATAAGGAGAACAGTTTCTTATTGAGCTTATGCAAATAAATATATTGCCATGAAAATATAAGAATACTCACTGAGAGGTTTTAAATTCTGGAGGGAGCCGGTAGGGAGGAAAAGATAAATGGTTCAATTCTGCTTCCAAAGGTATAATTATCACATTGCTATAGGTTACGTTTAAATTAACTTAGTTAGCTTAAGAGAAAAGGTTTCCTACTATCTAGAAAAGCAAAACATTGAAAAATGTCAGTGATATTTTAAACAAAAATTGTAAAAATTACAATGATCTTCTTTATTCAGTCTCAAGTTATTAATTCTTGCTCTGTTTTAATCCAGTCTTTCTACTAGTTCTGGAAATTCTTACCTCGTTCAATTTTATGATCTTAAAATTATCAGAAACTTGTACTCAGAGTTTTTTCTATGAGTCTCACTTAAGATGAAACACATTTGCAACAGGATGGGAGTAGAACAGTAACTGTAAATGACAAGACTTAAAAATGATCATGATTAAAGATCTGATTAGACTTAATTACAATGCAATCGACAGAGAAATTTGGTTATTTCTGTGAAACACAGCACTCCAAGATAATAACACGCCAGATTTCTAGGGGTTTCATACAACTTTTTAGAACACTTAGTTTAACAAAATATCTGCAAAATATACTCAAAATATCTACAAAAATATAACCCAAGAGGGCTTAGTATCACTTATTTGATAATGCTTCCCATGTAATTTGACATGCCAAATAAGCCTACTTAATTTAATTTCTCACAAAATCTTTGAAATGTTCCAGGAGGGCTCTGGAACACCTCAGTTAGATTGTGGTCCAAAGATTTCTTTCAGAATTTCATTTTGGGACGTATGTCAAAAAGTATGAAAAGATTTGAACATTTGATTAGATAGGATCATAAATTATTATGAAACAATATTTAATTATCTAATTAACCAAATCAACAATAGAAGATTTCAAAGGCAAATACAGAAAGTTAAATAGTTGTGAGCAAAATTTAGCTTTTTAAATATTAAGACTCAGTTTTCTTAAGTAATCAGACTTGATTAATGCAGGAAATTATTTGGCAAAACAGAGTGCTTGTTTTCCAGGCAGATGACTTTAAAGGCAAAGAAAAACTTTTGTTTACAACTTCTTATTAAGAGCAGACCAATAGTTCAAGAAAACTTTGTCCTTTTACCAAAGAGAAAGACAAAATTGTAATTGTGCTTCAGTGTATTTTTAATATTAAGACTCATTTACTTACTTAAATTGATTCTAATCTTAGCCAGTACTAACCACACACGAAATTCCTTTCCAGATTCCTTTTTCATAAACCTTCTGCAACATTTAAAAAAAAATTTTTTAATGTTTATTTATTTTGAGAAAGAGAAAGACAGCAGGAGCAAGGGAGGGTTAGAGAGAGAGGGAGACACAGAACCCTAAGCAGGTTCCAGGCTTTGAGCTATCAGCACAGAGCCTAATGTGGGGCTTGAACTCGTGACCTGTGAGATCATGACCTGAGCTGGAGTCAGACACTTAACCAACTGAGCCACCCAGGCACCCCTGCAACATTTTACATTCAGATTTTGTCCTAAGTTTTCTCTCTTTAAATAACCAGTTTCACTTTAGGACAAAATTATTTTCTTTTCCCTCAACAAAAATGTATTCCCCTTCCTCATGCTTCTTTTTTTTCCTTTTATCCTCAAACACACATTCTTACATTCCTTGCATACAAAGTTGTTTCCTTTATTATTTTCAGTAGTCTTAATTATATTTATTAAAAATTTTCTCTTAGAAGTCTTGACTTCTAATGAAAACTAAGTAGTAAGCAATTTGTGAACTATCTGTTATGCCAATATTCTTTAGATTGGCAAATTTATGAATACATTTTGTAATTCCTAGAAATGTGTGGTTTTTCATAGTACAATCTTTCAATAATGCACAAACCATGTTTATTAACAGACCTGAATTTATCTTTAGTTTCTCTGTAATATGACAGAAGTAGATAAGCCTATGTTCAGTACTTAATGTTTTATTATTTTGTCTTATTTGGAAATGATGTAGATATTTAATAATTTTACAACTTATCATTTAACTTAGCAAAACTTTATAAAGTTCCATGTTACAAAAGATTTAGGAAGCTACTTAAAAGTTTACCTACAGACCTTCTTATCTTATTTACATCTATTCAATTTACTTGTTCTTAACAATTATGTTTAGATTACTTGCAAAACATTATGAGGTATTAGACAAAGTCAATGATTATTTGAAGATTTTTTTCTTTTGACAAATTTTGCAACAGAGATATAACATGAACTTATTTGACTTTCAGTAAATATAGATGGAATAAAGGTTTTACACTTAATGCTGATAACTTTAAAGACATGTCTATTTTAATTAAACCAACAACTTTAAATAGCTTTTCAATACTAATATTTTCCCAGATCATATGAACTTGAAAAACATTTGGGTTAGTTTCTCTTTATGAGTTTTAGATTGTCCAGTTTTTGCAAATGCTGGCCTTCAAGCCAACTAAAAGAGGTCTTTTGCAAATTAATTTTAGCAATACCACCTAGAGGTAGAGAAAATATCTCATATTTGCAACATATATGGACAGACACTCAGATACAAACAAAATCTTACAGCTTTCTTTTTGCTAATATTTGTGGAGAAGACATAAAGACCCATTTTGTTTTAAAAAGTTTATTTATTTGTTTTGAGAGAGAGCAGGCATGGGAGGGATGAGGGTGGGTGAGGGGGGTGGGGGGAGAGGAGAGAATCCCAAGCAGGCTCCAAGCTGTCAGCCTGGAGCCCAGTGTGGGGCTCCATCTCATAAACTGTGTGATCATGACCTGAGCCAAAATCAAGAGTCAGATGTTTAACTGACTGAGCCACCCAGGCACCCCAAGACCCAATTTTTAAAATAACTCCCCCTTCCTTCCTTTCTTTCTTTCTTTCTTTCTTTCTTTCTTTCTTTCTTTCTTTCTTTCTTTCTTTCTTTCTTTCTTTCTTTCTCCTTCCTTCCTTCCTTCCTTCCTTCCTTCCTTCCTTCCTTCCTTCCTTCCTTCCTTCCTTCCTTTCTTTCTTTTCCTTATAAAAAATTCTCTAAAGTTTATATTTCAAAGAATGGCTCTTCTGTCCTAGGGAAGGGGGTGTGTGGAAGGGGGTGGTGGTGGTTAGAAAATTTGCATCACAAAGGCATAGAGTAAGTATCCAAGTTTTCTCCAAGGTGGAGATCAGAGCATAAGTGCCTATTATCAGAGGTGCTTGGAGTCTTGGCACAAGAGCCATTTTAGCGGTTTTTATTTCAAAAAGGCCTCCCCCACTCCCTTTATTTCCCTTCAGTCTCAGGTGATGATGGACTGTATTTACTGTTTGAAGACATGGTAATATTTATAATTTTTAGGGACAGAGAAAGAATGCAAAAGTGTTTTTTCTCCTCAAATTTCAGGGTAGTTGTTATCAAAAATTTACTTTTTTTTTTGAGTACAGGAGAATTTTGTTCCAATATTCTGTTTATAATATCTACAAATATTTTGAGAGGAATAGGCAAGGCTTGGGGATTAGTAAAGATGGGAGGGCTTGACTTGTTTCTAGAGTTGCATTTCTGGTTTTGTAGAGATTTGTAAAACAAAGGTCCTTGTTTCTAATCCCCCAAAGAACTGGATTACAGCCTGAATATCAAGGGACTAGCCTGCCTTTTTAACTAAATTTGCTTCGTTCTATTAGGGGGATTTTTAACTAAAACTGAGAATCAAAAGATTTGTGCCCTTGTATAAAGTATTTTGGCTTCTATTAGTCCCTCATATTAGTCTTTTGAGATCATGTGTAGGAGGGCTCAGGAGAAATTTGGGGTCCTGTTTCCTCTGTGAAAGGGAGGTTGTGAATACTCATGAACCAATTCCTCTCTAAAGTTAGTAAAATATTCTGGGGGAAAAAAAAGGCTTTATAATTTAAGAGATCTGTTGCTGTCTAGGGGAAAGAATTCTTCTGCAGTGGGGGACCTAGGGTACACCTGTAAAGGACATTGCACAGGAATGCCTACAGCTGGCAGATCCTGATTACAGATCCCTGGGAGGTAGGATCAAAGCCAACCTCACTGCCAGTCTTGGGTGCTTTTGTTACATTCATTTCCTGGCATTCAGCATTTACATGAGCAACCTGTATTCTTTGAACCTAGAGAATAGGCTGGTGTGCTCTCTCTACATCTTGTAAGGAAAGAGAAATTAAAACGGGGAGATTTTAGGAAACTGTACATTGGATGTGGACATTTATTTTTGTTTTAATTTCTAATTAAATTTGTCTAATTTCTGTGCTTTAATCTTGTCAAACGAGTCCTTAGGCTAGTTATTATACTAATAAGTCAATTGAGAACTCTCTATAAAGAATATTTTTCTTTTAAATATAGCCAATTTAGGGGCACCTGGGTGGCTCAGTTGGTTAAGTGCTCGACTCTTGATTTCAGCTCAGGTCATGATCTCATGGTTTGTGAGTTTGAGCCCTGCATTGGGCTCTTTGTTGACAGCACAGAGCCTGCTTGGGATTCTCCCTCTCTTTCTCTCTCTCTCTCTCAAAATAAATAAATAAACTTAAAAAAATAAATATAGCCAATTTAAAGGATCCATCATCCAGCCATTGAGGAGTAGAATCTATTTATTAATAGCAACTCAAACCAATTAAGCCTTTTAATGACAACTAAAGACACAAAGGCATGCAAAGAGGGCATAGATGATGTAGTCCCCATGATACAAAAGTTTACTTCCAAGATTAGTCTAAGAAAGCAAAGGTCTTCATTGCACAGGCAGTAAGGACGGTGTGCTGAAAATGGTGTCTCTGGTCTCCCACAAAATCACAGACCACTAATCTGTGACACCAGGGAGGTGCTACTGGAATGAGACTTTCCAGCATTAATAAGCAATGATGGTTGAGAGGACAGAGGTTCCTATGGGCTAAAGCCTCTCATGACTAACACCACTGACAAGGCCTGGGGTGAAAGGTGGGGAGAGAGAGAGTGTCAGAGTTAGATTCCCAGTCATTTCGACTGGCCATCAAGGTACACCCTGGTCAGTGCACCCTCTGGATGACAGAGACCAAAGGGAATATTCTCACTGGTCACAAAGCCCAGCTCTTAAGACATAGAACAAGACAAAAGGAAAAATCTCATTATGTACCTTAACAGCTTTAGCTAAAGCCTTGAGTCTGGAGCCATACTAATAATACCTAGGAGAGATGTGCCACAGGGTTGGGGACTCTGTGCTGTTTTATAGTGTACCTCATTGCAAGGAAGTTGTTGAGTGACCATGTCAATCTCACTCATTCTATGATCAGTCTGGGAATCTTCTTGAGGTGGCAAGCACTCTAACAACTTTTAAATGTTCAGCCTGTGCCCACCAATTTTGTGGCTTTGGCTTCTAAGATGTCCCCTAGCAATTGCCATTAAGTTATGTGCATATTAACCTATGGCAAAATTTGTCTAAATAGATGTTGGTCTGGTGTGAACTGTGAACTCACCAGTCTATGAGGCTGGCTCCAACAGCAGACTTGTACGGTCTATGCCTGTGTTCTGCCCTATGGTAACTCCTTCTTATGACAAAGGACAGAAAGGATACAGACAAAGAAAAACAAAGACCATCTCTGGAAGGAAACAGATAAGTAACTAAAGAGTAGTCTACCAAATTTAACCAGAGTTGCTAGACCCAAGGAACTTGTTCCACAGATATTTTCTTCTGCTAACCTAAATTTAGAAAGAGAAGAAATGGACTCACCACTCTCACTCCATCAGACTCTGCAGATAGAGATTCTGGGGAACTGACATGGTAAGAAATCTTACCTCTCCCAGCTGTATGTCAGATGTCCCAGGATCTCTGAGCAGCAGGAGTGTCTGGGGTGAGTAGTGTCCAGAGAATGAAAGTATCCTGCTGACTATGGCAGCTGTTGGGAAGGGAGAATTTTCTCTGCCCTTCAAGGTCCTTCTACTGGACTAAGAATCAAACTGACAGGATACAGAGTAACAGAAAATCAAATTTAGTTTCAGGCATACAATGAATCCACACAGACATGGAATTCCAAAGATAATCAGGCTTCAATGAGCTAAGGAGAGTTGTAGGGGCCTAAGGGTACCAAAGGGAGAAAGACCAGGAAGGTAAAAGGAGATGTTTAGAAAACAAAGGTTGCCCTGTTATGCAGATAAATTTCTTAGGTAAAAAGGAATCTCATTTATAGCTCTCTTTCTGGTACAAGCAGGCAGTGAAGGGGAAGATAAAGAACTTTTCCTGAATCTGCTGGGTTTTGATTGCTTGTAACTCAAAATAATGTTCATGCCAAAGTAGCCCATCTTGGGGTGGCCTGCCCTTGGAGTCCCAAGGGCATAAAGAAGGAAATATGCTGTTCCATGTGGGCGATGGGCAAGTAGGCAAGGCTTCAGAGGCAAGGTTAACCTTGATTCATATTGAAACAAGAGGAGGAATGCTGCAGGCAAATGAGGATGGGTAAGCATGGACACTGAGTTGGGTTCCTGGAGTGTGTGTGGGAGAGGGGAGGGCTGGTTTGTAGAACATTCTATGCAGAGGAAGCTGTGTGAGAAAACAGAAGGAGATGTGAAAGAGAATGGCATGTTTGGGAAACCGCAAAGGATCCCATATGGCAAGATCACTGAATTTAAGAGGTGTGGGGTTTTGTGGTTAGAGATCTGCCTGGAGAAGTAAGCAGGAATCACATCTTTGAAAGCCTTGAATATCTACTGCTGGAATCTGTAGTTGTGGCCACTTCCAGACTTGGAAACTCTGCACCCTGGGGTCTCTTTGTCCTTCTTCCAGAGCTCTATTTACTGGCCTTTTGTATTCCCTCATTGCTTTATGTCAAAAATTCTGGGTCCCCTACACTCCTCAGGCTCATCAATCTGGTCTCACTCCCTCCATCAACACGTCACTCCTTCTGCATGCTATGCCTGATCCTCTGGAGGCTTTTGGCCTCCTGGAGCTATGGCCAGCAATGTTCTTGGGCTTCCCAGCCCTGCTAGATTTTTCTACCATGACTTCTACTGGTTGGTTCTGTTTATACTTACCTGAGTTCTCAGTAGCCTTTCTTCACTGCCCCAAAGCATCTTTTTCCCTTGGATTCTGTCTATTTATATTTTCTGGGCTTCCTTCCTACTTCTCTCACTGCTTCTTCTCAGTGTTCTCTGTAGGCTTCCCTTCCCTTTTGGATTCCTTGAATTTTCAAGTTGGCCTTGATTCTGTTTTCACTCTTTCCTTCTCTCTCTTCCCTAGGAGATTTCCCTCACCTCTATGGCTCCAATTGGGAGCCATAGAACCTCCAGTTGGGGTTCTATGTTGATGAATCTTAAAATTCTCTATCTCCTGTGCAGCACTGCCTCCTAAGCTTCAGGTGGTGTAACCAACTGTTTACTCAACCTTGCCTTTATAATGCCACCTAAACACCTCAAACTCAACATGCCAAAACTGACCTGATTTTTTTTAAACATCTTTTTTAAGTATAATTTATATGCCAGAAAATCATCCTGTGGTAAGTGTACAATTCAACAATTTTTAATAAATTTGCCAAGTTGGGAAACCATCACCTTAACAGAAATTTTAGGACATTTCCATCATCCCAAAAAGATTCCTCTTACCCATTTGCAATTACTCTCTGTTCCTATCCCCAGCTCCATGCAGCCAGCAATCTTCTGTCTTTCATATTAGTGGAATCACATGCTATATGACAGACACAATGTCTGACTTCTTTGACTTTAGCATAATGTTTTTGAGCTTCACCCATATTGTGGCATGTATCAATACTTTGTTCCTTTTCGTTGCCAAATCATATTTCATTATATGGGTATGCCACGTTTTGTTTATCTATTCACCAATACACAGATGTCTGGAATTTTCCACTTTTTGGCTATTATGAATAAGTGCTTCTGTAAACATTGGTGGGGAAATCTTTGTCTAGACACGTTTGTATTTCTCTTGGGTATATACCCTGGAAGGAGTGCATTGCTGGGTTGTATGGAAAATTTATGTTTAACTTTAAGAAACTGCTAAACTATTATGACTTAGCTGTTTTTTATTTATCATATCCTAGGGATCTCTATTTCAATGAATGGCTACACCATTCATCCAATGAATACTCCAGAACCTTGGAACTCCTTCTTTACTCCTCCTTGTCCATATCCCTAAATTCCATTTCTCATCAAGTCTACTCAATTCTACTTCCTAAGTGTCTCTAGACCTATCTTCCAATTTTCACCTTTACTATGAGCATCCTAACTCAGGCCACTGTTATTTTCTGCTTTAGGAATCTCCTCATTCTGTCTATCTCACCTCTAATCTATTTATTTAAAAAGAAAGGCTGTGAAACATTTGATGTGCACAAAAAACAAAGAAACCATAAATAACTTATGAAGCTTAATAATAGAGTGAAAGCCTTATGGGCCTACCATCGACATAACCATTGCTAACACTTGACTACTGCCAATACTGTGGATGTGCCCTGTGGGCTCGACTCCACCCGGTTCTTCTTCAGTGACTCCCTGTTGTTCTTAGGATAAAGTCCAAACTCACTATTTTATCTTTGTAAGTTCTTCATAAGTTTTGAAATCCTTTCCCAGGGGCCCCTTATCACCACCCCCCAATTCTTTTCCTTAAGTTTCCACCCTTCAAAATCAGTGACCTCCCTGCCCTCCCTTAGACCAGGTAAGGGGCTCCCAAAACACTGGGCATTTCTCTTATCATGGCTCCCATCACGGTATCCACAGGTGCTCATTTGCCTGTTTTTCCCAAAACCTAGCTCTGGGACAACAGAGGCCTGGTCTGTCTTGCCATTATAGCTCTAGTATTGAGCATGCTGTTTGGCACACAGTATGTACTCAGCATTTTTTAATGTTTATTTATTTTTTTAAATTTTTTTAATATTTATTTATTTCTGAGACAGAGAGAGACAGAGCATGAGTGGGGGAGGGGCACAGAGCCCGACGCGGGGCTCCAACTCACAGACCGCGAGATCATGACCTGAGCGGAAGCTGGACGCTCAACCGACTGAGCCACCCAGGCGCCCCAGCATTTTTTAATGTTTAAAGGAAAGTGACTTCTATACATCCAGATAAAGATGGCTGGTAGGTATTTGGTGCTCAAGAGAAAGGTCTAGGCCAGAGATGTAGATTTGGGAGAATTAAATCTTGTAAGTTAAAATGGAAACCGTAGGAATAAATGAGACCATGAGGGAGAGGATGAATAAAAGGGGGGACAGTACGCTAACGTTTATGGGTTAGGCAGAAGAGGACAGCCAGTGAAGGAGGGCAAGAAGAAATAGGGAGCAGGAGGACCTGAGAGAACAGGGGCAGAGGGTCTCAATGAGATGGGAGAGGTCACAGCCTTGAAGCTCTGGGAAGTCAAGGAAGACGCGAAGTGGCAAAATACCTTGAGTCTTGCATATAAGAATCCCTGGAGACGGTGTCAGAGGGTTCTGAGGAGCTAAAGCCAGGATGCTATGGGTTGGAGAGTAAGGAACATGAAGAAACACCCTGTTTAGTGTGAGCCTGGGGGTACTTTTGAGGAGCTTGAGAAGTATGCAGATCTGAAGGAAGATTCTGGTTGTTAGGATGGCAATGAGTTAAGCTTTCATTCAAATGTTTTCGAGCACGTTCCCTGTGCCAGACACTGTGTTAGGTTGAGCATATGTTCACCTTATGGGAAAGATACAGGAGTCCACAGACAGGTATGATTTACACAGCTCTGAAAAAGGGGACTCGAGGAAGCACAGTGAGGGTGGATAGTGAACCTGTGTCTTCTGCTTCCAAATTCACTGGGCTCTTCAGTCTAAGATGTTCTTTCCCTTCGATTTTTGGGAGGCAGATGGATGTGGCCTTCCATATCTCTTGGGGGAGGAGGAGGAAGAAGGTGGGGAGAAAAACTCCTCAAGGTCTCCTTTTCCTCAGGCTTGACCACAAATGTACCTCTCACTGTCATTTCTGCCTCTCCTGCTCCCTCCTGATCTTTAAATATCCACACAAGTAAGGCAAGAAAGTCTTTCCCAGGTTGGGTGAATTTTCCATTTTCTGTCCGACAGGAAGGTTCCTGAAGTATGAGGCTTGGAAACCACCCAGGGAAAATGACCTCACAGGAATGGAAGGAGTTTCTCGGTTTAGGATGCTAAGAGTTTTAACAGGCTTCTGCCAGCAGAGGGAGCCCCAGGGTTGGGAGAGGAGGATCCGACAGCAGTGTTTAAAATGGGAAGGGGAACTCGTTTCTGGCAATGTTTTTAGCAGTCTGGAGGTATTTATGCATTAAGTTCAGATAAAAGGGGATGAAAGCGGGAAGGAGGGAGGGAGGAAGAGACACTCATAACACACTTGCATATACACAGAAACAGTCACACAGACACACAAAAAAAACACCGTATAACCCCCGCCCCCTCACCCCTCCCTACACGCACTCACAATTTAGGCTCTAGTCCAGTGGTTCCTGAACCCTGCCGTGCAACTGGATCATCTGGGGAAACTAAGGGCAGATTTCCAGGCCTCCTCAAGGCCGCTTCAATCAGAAGCATCAAGGGCGCGACCTAGGAATCTGTATTTTTACAAAGCTCCCCAGGCGATTCTGAAGTAAATGTGGACAGACTGGTGAGCTGCTCTGGTAATTAGGTAAATACTTTAACTATAGCTCGTTCAGAGATTTAATTTAATGGCTCCAGGCATCAACATGTTGACTGCTAGATCGAATGTAATCCAGGGGAGACCAATGTTATTACTGAGCCATTTTCGTTTTGAATAATTTTTGTATTTATTAATATAATACATGGGGGGGGGGGGGTAAAAAGTCACATGGTACCAAATGGGTTATAATGAATAACAGAAATCCTTGTTCCTTTCTTCCCCATGCCCTAGTCTCATTCTAAGGCAATTACTGGTTTAAATCTTATTTTTTTTTCCCCTCTGGGAATCAACTCCATATTTCTAAATAATATGCTTTCATTGTTATTTCTTGATTTTGCAATATTAGAAATTATTTATTTGATTTCCTACTAAGGATTCTTAGGACTTTGCTTTTTCTCACAACATATGCAGACAGACATTTCCTTCCTTCTAGATTCCTAGTACCATTATGTCACAAATTTTAAGTAAACCAATAGTCAGTGTTTATATTGTTAGGACCAACTGTTTATAGCACAGCAATACAATGCACTGTAATGTCATCTCTTCTGATCTCCCCTTCCCTTCTGGGAGTTAATAATCACCTCATTTTTGTTTGCTTACTTCGTTGTCCATGGTCTCCAAATCCTCCGACAAGAGCTATAAAACTCAAACAAGTTGGTCAAATTCATTGGATAATTTATCCAATTTTTTTCTTTGGAGACAACCCTCCTGGAGCCACGACTCATTCTGTGCCAGTCTGGACTAGGAGCTTGATAGACTGTTCTCTGGGACATTTCCTTTGCCATCCACCTGGAAACTCAGGCTTTTTTCTCTCTTGGCTCACTTCCTTTTTTTTTTTTTTTTTTTTTTTTTTTTTGGGACAGAGAGAGACAGAGCATGAACGGGGGAGGGGCAGAGAGAGAGGGAGACACAGAATCGGAAACAGGCTCCAGGCTCCGAGCCATCAGCCCAGAGCCTGACGCGGGGCTCGAACTCACGGACCGCGAGATCGTGACCTGGCTGAAGTCGGACGCTTAACCGACTGCGCCACCCAGGCGCCCCAATTGGCTCACTTCCTTATGCATGGTAGGGAAATGTTTTTCAGACCTTGGATGCAGGAGTGATGTTTCACATTAAACATCTTTTTGTGGCATTCATCCATCAGACCTTGGCCACATAAACCCCAGTGAGGCAGCTCTGTCTGCTTGTCTTTACATTCCCCTTGATTCATAGTTTGTCTGGGTAAGGATTTCTAGATTGAAGGTTGTTTTCTCTTGGAATGGGAAGACACTGCTATATTGCCTTTCGATTTCTAGCTTCCGGTATTGATACTGAGAAGTCCAGTTACTCTCTGGATTCCTAATCCTTGGTTTGTGAACTATTTTTCTTCTCTCTAGAATTTTTGGGATCCCTTTATTCCTGGGGTTCTAACATTTCTAATAATACACTTTGGGGAGAAGTGGGTTTTGTTTTTTTTTTTTTTCATTTGTTGCTTTGAGTACCCAGTGGATCCTTTCAATGTGGAAATTAAAATCTTTCATCACAGGAAATTTTGGAGAAATTATCTTCTTTAAAAAAATTTTAATTAATTAATCTTTAAAGAAATTTTTATTTATTTATTTTGAGAGAGAGAGTACATGAGGGAGGGGCAGAGAGAGAGAGAGGGAAACAGAGAGAATCCCAGTCAGGCTCTGAGCTGCCAGTATAGATCCCCACATAGGGCTTGATCCAATGAATGGTGAGATCATGACCTGAGCCAATATCAAGTGTTGGATGCTTAACTGACTGAGCCACCCACATGCCCCTGGGGGAAGTTATCTTTTTGATTAATGTATTCCCCTCCATTTTCTCCTGCTCTCTTTTTGGAATTCTAATTAGAAGGTGTCAGAGCTCCTTGACTGATCCTGTAGGTTTCTTACTGTTTTTGTCTTGTTTTCCATCTCTTTCCCTTTTTATCCTATTTTCTGGGATATTCTGTCAATTTTATCTTCCAGTGCTTTGTTTTAATTTTTCAATTTCTAGTTGCATTTTTATTTTAAAAAGCTCTTTCTTGTTCTCTAGTATTTTTAAAAAACAGTGGCTTCCTGATCTTTATTCATGGATGCACTGTCTTCCCTTATCTCTGGGGATATTTTAATGTTGCCATGGCTGTTGTTAACAATTTCTTTTGCTCTCTGGATGTTGGAGTCTCCATCTTCAATGCCAGAGGCTTTCATTCCATGCTTGGTAATCCTTGGAGTCCATTCCTTGGCTGTTGGAAGTTTTGCGTGCAAGGGCAGGGCTTGCCAATTGCTGGATTCTACTACAAGATAATCCAGAGAGTGCTTGGCAGTTTCATTGGCAGACCCCATTGTCAGTGTCTGTAGTCTTCTCTTCTTTGGTTGGGCACTTTCTACAAGGAGCAATCGTGAATTCTTCTGGCTAGTGCAGGCTGGAGTAGGGTGAATGGAGACGGGGGTAAACTGCGCAGTTCGTGTTCTGGGAGCCGGGCCAGGATAAGGGGCTGGGGAATCTCATCTTTCAGTATTGAATCTTTCTGTAATCTTTCTGTTTCTAGCTCCGTGCCTAACCCCACCCTTTGCTCTGCCTGGTGTCCCTGTGACTGGTGCCTCTTGGCCAGTTTCTCCAGAAAATAAGCTTTCTTTTTTCATTGGAGGGCAAGAGAGGGAATCTGGAGTGTCTCTTATCCTTTCCCTCATTTCTCTGGCTGTGTTCTAAGGTTCCCAATGCCCTGATCCCCGAGACTCTCCTGTACTCTGTGGCCTCTTGTGGGCTTCCCATCATGGGTACTTGGGCTTCAGCAATCACTGCTTTGCTAAGTCACTTATCACTCATCCATCCACTTTGCATCTTCCAAAGGGTGTTGACATCTCTCATCTGCTGTTTCTATTCCAGTTCTCTTTGTCCTTGTGGTTTATAGGATGCAAATTCTTCTACTGTGATCAGTGCATTTTGTCAGGAAGCAGAAACTAATGTTTGTTCAACTGCCACATTTAACCCTAGACAGCTCCTTTGAGTAGTCTGTCAGGCTTGACGTGATGGGAAGCTTATAGCAGTGACATCTTCTATTTCTCCCCGAGTTACTCAAGAGTCAAGAACATGTAAATGAGACTTTTATGAAATAATTTTAATGGAAGAAAATGAGGGGAAATATTTAATTTGTTCATTCATCCATCCCCCACCCCCCAAACGTTTATTGAGCACTAATATATGCCCAGGCTGTGCTTAGGTGCCAGGAATACAAAAGCTGAGCAATATTTGGTATCTTCCTTTGAGGAAATTATAGTTAAGTATAAGGAAGGTAAGCAAGTAAATCAAAGTTCATAATAGCATAATAATATGCTATAATAAGGGTGTGCAAAGGGTATATATGGGAATATAGCGGTAGGGTGTCCAGATCAGTCTAGGACAGTGGGAAAGTCTTCCAGGAGGAGGTGGCCCTGGAGCTAAGTGTTGAAGGACAAATACAAGTGACAGAGATGAAGAAGATGGAGGAAGGGCATTCCAAATAAAGAGAACTGCATGTGTTCAGACAAGGAGTCTAGAAATAGCATGATATGTCAGAGGAACCTCAAGTAGATTGAAATGGCCAGAGCAAGGGTCTCCGCTGGGGAGTGGCTTGAGTGAGAGTATAATGGTCATTGAACTATAAATATCTATGTTAGTCTGGAGCATGATCCTGGGTCTACCAATGAGAGATGCAGAAATAATAATAATATCCTATTCCCTCTGTGAATTTGAGCAAGTTTTTAAAATGTCATTTGTAAAATGAGACTACTATGAGATTATATAAAGATATGAAGTATGCAAAATGCTGGGTCAGTGGTAGGAATTTAAAATATTCTAGTTGTCTTCTGACAAACCTGCCTTAAATCTTTCTACTCTCTCTAGTCCCCTAACAGTTATAAAACAGATTCTGGAAAAGCTTAACTATTAGGAAAATCTTTTCCTTCTTTCCATTTCTGCCAGGCAAGGATTACATGAGCATCTTTTAACTGAATATTTTTTTAATCAGCAGACGCAGTGTTTATGAATTCTTGGGTGTCTGGGGGCACCTTCCTGTAAAGTCTGGGTGGTTATTTTACAGGGCCCTTGGGTAGGACCAGAAGAAATGAGTTCCAGTCTCCTCTCCACCGTGAACATATATGTGACCTTGGGCAAGGCCCTTTCCCTGTCTTGGCTTCGATTCCCTCACCTGGCAAACAAGAGGAATTAAATTAGATTACCTTTAAGATTTATTCCAGCTTAGAAATTGGATGCAGGGAGGTTTTAGCTGTACTGATACTAGGAGGGAGGGAGGATTTTTGGATTTTACTTTCATATCATCTATTTTCATATCATGTAATATTTTCATATGTCATGAAAAGGGAAAAGCAATTCCTGTCCAATCTCGGCAAGCAAGCAGAAGTAAGATTCTTTAGAATCATCTCTCCTTACCTCTCCCACTCTCCTTTCAGCTTCTGACTGATTTACTCACACAAACCCCAAAGAATGATGCTGGCACCAAAAACAAAACAAAACAAACCCCCCCCCCCCCCCCCCGCCCCAACTTCCATGTGTGTCCTTCTGAACTGTTACGCACTGTTGGAGAGGTTGGGGGACAGGGACTCTTAAAAGCCAACTGTTGTGAAAATACATCATCATTGCCTAGAGGTGCTTTCCAAAGCATGAGTCCAGATCTCTTAATCCCTCCAAGTGACTGGATCGGTCAACTACAACCTTCTGGATGGTACTGTCTATTGATGGCAAGTGACGGTTTGGGTAAACGGTGGGGGTGGGGAATGGCATTTCCTGTTCCTGTCGGTTTCTCCAACCGACCTGAAAGAAGTGCCTTTGAATTGTCCCCAACAGGCCCTTTTAAGGCTCACAGGGTCAGTACCCTGAGCATTCAGGCTGGACGGGGGTGAAGGCATAGGTGAACAGCCCGTGGAGATTTTTGATTGACAACTTTAGGCCTCCCTTGGTGCATTGAACAAGACTTCTTGAGATAAAATGAGCCTTCCTCAAGGCTCCCGGTTTCAATATTAATAATATCGAAGGAGCTGATGATCGGATGCAGAATGCAGATATCAGCATTCTCAGCAACTCCCAAGATACAGCCTGGTGTTTGTGCTCTGTCATCGGTTTAAAGCCAATTTTTAAAAAAATGCTTACGACCTGCAGTCTTTGTATGATTTCAAAAGAACGGGCAGAGTTTTTAAAACAATTTTTGCAACTTTTGTTCCAACTTCACTTTCTGTCCCAAAGTGATCAGGATGCTCTCAGTGCCAGTAACAGACGCCTGGTTCCATCTGCGTCTTATCATATCTTCCCTCCTACACATTTCAAATCTCATCGGGCATTTTTTTTTTTGACCAGCATTTGACATTGAAATCTCTCTTCAGCCCAGCCCTCCAGTTTATTCCAATAGATGCATTACTTCAATAGCGTTTTTTCGAAGACCTACTACGGACTAGGCCCTGACACAAATAGTGATGCTATCATATATAATGTGATTTTAAAAAGTCTTACCTTGAGGTTTCAACCAAGTTTGACTTCTTTTTATTGATCTCCTTTTTCCTTTTGCTTCTTTTCTCCCTTTCCCTCCTCCTCTGCTTTCCCTTCTGTTTCATCTCTCTCTTTCTCTGCGGTTTCCCACTCTTTGGGGAGGGGCAGGATTTCCTGCTCTGAAGTTGGTTGGTTTCTGGGAGGAGTCAGAAGACCTGATTCGGGACTGGAACCAGCTGGTCTGCCACCTGATACAAGAAGGTGAAACCCAGGCCAAGGAAGAAGGCTCATAGGCTAGGACGGAGCTTGCAGCCAGGAGGCGCTGGGAGAGGAGCCCCGGAGGGAAGCCAGAGTGGGCCAGTCCTTGCCGCAGGCAGGCGGAGAGTCCAGGGTTCCCCAAGGGAAGCCCATGGTGGGAAGGATTGAAAGTGGTCCTGGTTGCCCTGGAGACTTAGCCATTACTGTTGTTAGCTCCCCACATGCCAGAGGCACGCTAGGCAGAACCCCGTCCCACCCTTAGCAAAAGCTCACTCTCACATTCCTGGCTTTGCCTCAAAGGAAAGTACTGAAACAAGACCTGGGTTTGGGCCGATTTTCCTTCTCTACCAGGAGAGACTCTAGCATCCAGTGTACTCTGTGAGACCTGTGTGTCTACACATTTCTCAATTTTAAACTCCTTAGGAAGTCCTCTACGGGCATAAACGACTATGGTGATCACATCAGCAGGAGCAGAGCATAGACGGTAGAGGGAAAGACAGGAACCTGCAACAAGATCTCCATGGGGTTGGGGCTCCGTATTATTCCACAATAATTCCGGCCTGATTCACACCAATTAATGTTGGAGGATCATACTCCAGTTTAGAAGTTTTGTTCTTTTGGAAAAAGGCATGGACAAGAGTGTGCCAATTAAAAAGTTCACTTTCTTGGGGCGCCTGGGTCACTCAGTCGGTTAAGCATCGACTTCGGCTCAGGTCATGATCCCACAGTTTGTGGGTTCCAGCCCCACGTCGGGCTCCGTGCTGACAGCTCAGAGCCTGGAGCCTGCTCTGGTTTCTGTGTCTCCTTCACTCTCTCCCCTCCCCGCTCATGTTTGCTCTCTCTCTCAAAAATAAATAAACGTTAAGAAAAATTTTTTTTAAGTTCGCTTTCTTCATCCGTTCGTTTATTCACTATTCAACAGATATTTAACGAGCACCTACCCCATGCCAGGCAGTAGTGTAGGATCTGGGAACAGAAGGCTAGCCAAACTAGACACAGCCCCACCCTGATGGAGAGTATGATTGACATGGTCAAACTGGTGTCTCTGAGACTAGGGGGCATAAATTTAAAGGAAGGACTGGAATTGTTGGGTGCTAATGTCTCTCTTGGAACAGCGTCACTGGACAGATTTTGGACAGTTATCTTTCTGTTTCTTAGTCAAATGGGACATTGGTTCTTTCAACAATGGTTTTGCTTGCACTAACTTTAAGTATCCTTATCTATAGGCTCCCAGGTTTGTTTTTTTTAAATGGTTATTTATTTATTTTGAGTGAGAGAGAGAGAGAGAGAGAGAGAAAGAATGTGAGCTTGAGCGGAGGGCAGGGGGAGGCAGAGGGGCAGAGAGAGGGAGAGAGAATCCCAAACTGTCAGCTCAGAGCCCCACGGGGTAAGGTCATGACCTGAGCCAAAATCAAGAGTGACGCTTAACCAACTGAGCCACCTAGGCAGCCCTAGGCTCTCAATTCTTAAAACATAGAAGAGTTTTTTTGTCTTGTTTTTCTTTCAAGAGACAGTTTTCGTTTTATTTATTTATTTATTTATTTATTTTTTTTTTTTTTTTTATCTAGAGAACCATACGTGCTATTGATTTCTAGCTTATTCACCCTCTAAGGCTCTCTGAAACTGTTTAGCCCCATATTGGACATTTGGGATTATTTTTATCTCTCATTAAATCCCCTAATTTATATTTGAGCCCTAAGAGAAAGAAATAAGAACTGAAAAAGACAAGTCTCCTTTACTTCAACTGTTGGGTCTACTCCAGAATACTCTGAAAATTTCCTGAAGTCTGTTTTCATTTTTATTTAATCTATAATTTTAAATCTTTGTCCAATGTACCTTTAAAAGAAAGGCTTCTGGAATTGTCTTTTGTGCTATATTTTTTCTTGCTTTCTTAAGGCACTTTTTTTTCTTTCATTTTACATGGCTGAGTTATTTAAAATTTTTCCTTTCTTCCTTGCTGCTTTTAAATATTTTTCTACAGCTGAAGGACTAACAATTAATTGATCAATTTGGTACAGATCTGTAGCCCAGAGCAATAAGTACCCAATAAAATCCTGAATTATTTAACAAATTTCTCCCTGGCTAGGTTTAGGAAACTCTTTAATTACAACTCTTAATATGGCTCCAGACCACGTTTTAAATTTAGCTCCTTTAAAAAAAAAAATCGATTTATTTATTTATTTATCAAATGTTTATTTATTCATTTTTGAGAGAGACTGGGGGCAGGGGAGAGGCAGAGACAGAGGGAGAGAGAGCATTCCAAGCAGGATCCACACTGTCAGTGCAAAGCCGGATGTGGGGCTTGATCTCAGCAACCATGAGATCAGGACCTGAGCCATAATCAAGAGTCAGACGCTTAACCGATTGAGCCACCTAGGCACCCCCAAAATTCGATTTATTTATTTATTTATTTATTTTTTAAACATTTTTTTTAAATTTTTTTTTAACGTTTATTTATTTTTGAGACAGAGAGAGACAGAGCATGAATGGGGGAGGGTCAGAGAGAGAGGGAGACACAGAATGTGAAACAGGCTCCAGGCTCTGAGTGGTCAGCACAGAGCCCGACGCGGGGCTCGAACTCACCGAGATCATGACCTGAGACGAAGTCGGTGGCTTAACCGACTGAGCCACCCAGGCGCCCCGTCGATTTATTTAAATCAAAAAACAAAAGAAACAAACAACAAAGCCCTCAAAACAGGTCACCCAACTTCTTTAGGACTGCCTTCTGGTTTAGCAATTTTACAGTGTGATGGCTTTTTCTTCCCCAGAGAAAACTCTGATAAAAGTATGGTCTATATAGAAGCAGGTAAAGATGAGTAGAAAGAGAGAAAGAAATGAAATGAGAGTGGGTGTCAGAAGGTATCAGAGTCTTTGAGAGAGACTATGCTGGAGTTAGAATTTTACTTTTTAGGCCTCAGCCTACCATTTAAAGAAGCAAACTACAGACTCTAGATTTCTGGAGTTCATCTTAAATGTCTTAATTTATTCTGCAGTTCCCCCTAAATGAATTAATTTACTGATTTTGACATGTCAAAAGTCCCTCCATGGTGGCCATTGTCATTCTAACTCAGTTTTTGTCCTTTATCAAAGTAAGCACAAGAGTTAGGATCACAGGGCGGCTTTATAAGGGAAGTAGGAGTTCTTCCAAGAGGAGGTTGCAATTTTGATGTAGAAGAACCCAAGAAAGACAGAAGAGGCTGTTTAGTAAGAGTGTGTGCTTGGGTGCCCTTTCTAAGCAAAGGTTAGGAAAGGGCCATGCAGTCAATGACCTGGCAATGTTTGACCCTGGAATACAGACTAAAAAATGACCTTCTTTCACATGTTGACCAGACAGAGAGTACTCTCATGAACGTTTTGTAGGGGACCCAAAGCTAAGTTTGGCCAATTGCCTTTTCCTGAATTGGGCATCCATCTAATGGATCTGCAACTATTATCCCTTAGGCCAGCTTGGACTGGATTGGCGGCTTATTGAACCATTCCCTATGAAACACTCCCTTATACCTATATTAGAAATAAGGTGTTCCAGAACAAAACAAAAACAGTTTCATAAGACAAGACTTTATAATATAGACAAACAAAAGCAAAGGGAAAGTGAGCAGCAGGGGAATAAGCAGTTTAATGACAAAAATAGTTATCAAACGGTATATCTCCCAAACCGAAGGTCTAATAACCTTATACAAAGGCCTACGTATAATAATTTACTAGCATGTACACGTGTAAACTAAAATATTGAATTACTTTGTACAAACACTGAGGTCTAATGATTTTATACAAAGACCTACTTGGTTATAAATCATATAGGTGGTGAGAAGTCAGTGAAACCACTGGAGTTCAGATTGTCATTGGAACTGACTTAACTGGCAGCAGATAGAAGGACAGATAGAGTTTGGGCACAATGAACCCAGTAAGCTCATGTGTTGCCTTCTGGGAAACAAGAAAGTTAGAGATTGGCGTACTTTCCCAGACTTAAGTGGGCTGACATCACCTATAGAAGCATATTTACTTGTTGACTGCCTGGCATTCTGAAATGTATTTATGGGGTGAGTCATTTACTGATTGGTTGACCCTCAGAAGTTAGGGACTATCACTGACTGGTTAGGTTTGTAAAAGTGTGTTAACTGAGGTGAGTTATCATTCATTGAGCCAATGGATTTATTTATTTATTTATTTATTTATTTATTTATTTTTAAACTGTTTTTATTTTATTTTATTTTTTAACGTTTATTTATTTTTGAGACAGAGAGAGACAGAACATGAATGGGGGAGGGTCAGAGAGAGAGGGAGACACAGAATGTGAAACAGGCTCCAGGCTCTGAACAGTCAGCACAGAGCCCAACGCCGGCTTGAACTCACAGACCGCGAGATCATGACCTGAGCCGAAGTCGGACGCTTAACCGACTGAGCCACCCAGGCGCCCCGAGCCAATGGATTTACAACTGATTATGGATACTGTAATTATAGGAACAATCAAACTTGTCCTAAGAATGTGGCAATTAAAAAAAAAAACTAATGTTTATTTTTGAGAGAGAGAGACAGAGTGTAGCGGGCAAGGGGTAGAGAGAGAGGGAGACACAGAATCTGAAGCAGGCTCCATCCGGGCTCAAAGCTGTCAGCAGAGAGCCCAATGTGGGGCTTGAACTCACGGACTGCGAGATCATTACCTGAGCGG
This sequence comes from Neofelis nebulosa, assembly GCF_028018385.1. NCBI lineage: Eukaryota > Metazoa > Chordata > Mammalia > Carnivora > Felidae > Neofelis > Neofelis nebulosa. The sequence goes on from NC_080796.1 coordinate 39,809,199, forward strand.
AAGTCGGATGCTTAACCGCCTGAGCCATCCAGGTGCCCTGAAACTTTTTTTTTTTTTTTTTGAAGTTTATTCATTTATTTTGAGAGACAGAGCAGGGAGGGTGAGAAAGGAGAGAAAATCCCAAGCAGGCTCTGTGCTGTCAGTGCAGCGCCTGACGCAGGGCTCAAACTCACTAACCCACTAACCCTGAGATCATGACCTGAGCCGAAACCAAGAGTCAGACGCTTAACTAATTGAGCTGCTCAGGTGCCCCTGTGGCAACTTTTTAATATTCTCACAGTTGATACCAACTATTTGTTTCACTAGAACAAGTGTAAGTTGAAATTTGATACAACACAAAATTACATATTTACTTATATTAATAGAGTTTTGTGGTGTTTTGTAAAGAGCAACGTGACTAATAAGTGTTTCACTATGACGAAGTTTGAGAACCATTAGATACAACCACTAGATTAGGGTGTTTCCTAAGAGGCAAAAGTATTAGTTAGATAACTTAATCAGGAAATAGTTTATTTTTTGAATTAAATTCATTATTTTTAATATTCATCCAGCAAGAAGGAAAATATTTGGCAACATGCTGAGAGGAAGAACACAGACACTGGAAACATAGAGAGGGTGTGTGTGTTGGGACCTCAAGGGTCATAAGACTAATCTCCCTCCAAGTTCAGAAATCTCCTTTCCAATTTATACCACAGATGATTTCCAATCTCTGCTTGCATGCTTTAAGTAATGAGGCACTTACTACACATCACAAAGAAACTCATATTTTGAATTATTCTGATTTCTTAATGACCTAAGATCTGCTTCCTTGTACTTCTATCTGATAATTCCAGCATTTTCAAGCCACATCAAATAAATCTATTTTACTGACTTTATTGGGTCAACATGGAAGCACTTCAGATATTTGGAGGCAATTGTTATGCAACATTAGTGTATTGTAACTCTAGTGGTCTGTTCAATTGTTCTGTAGGTGACAGGGTTTCTGGATTCTTATATGCCCAAGTCACTCTGATCTTAGCAGGTTTTTGTTTGTCACGGTGTCTCTTGAAATATAACAACAACTTTCATTGGCTGAAAGCTTACTGTATGCCAGGTAGTGCTGTAAGCACTTTACATGCATTATCTCATTTAATTAGCAAAATTATCCCACAAGGAAGGCACAGTTTTATAGATGGGGAAGGAACTTAACTAACCTGAAGTGGGGAATTTATAAGTAACTCTTTCAAGGTCTTAGAGCTAGCAAACGAAGGAGTCAATGCAAACCTAAGCGTATCCAGGCAATCTTATTTAACTTCTTTGGTTTCCTGCCTGCCAGATTATAAGGTAAAACAAAACCTCCTCCTCATCCCTTTTGCTTGACATTCCACTTCTACTACTAAGATGCTAGGTTTTTTAGCAGGCCCTTGTTGGCTTATATTGAGCTGGCAATTAGTGAAACACTTAGGTCTTTTTCACATGATCTGCTGCTAGAATAAACCTTTATAATTCTGTGGCCATGCAACTGGATTTTTGGAACTAATTCTGTACTCTTTCTTCTTCCCTGTTCAGTTTCAATTGGTTAGCTTCAGTGCATGGTACTAACCTGTTGACCCATTTTGAATCCTGACTCCACTGTCTCAGCTCTGCATCAGCAACAGAATTGATACCTTCTGTCACTTCTCCTAGGCTGATGATAAAATTGCCAATCAGGATAGGGCCAAGGACCATTTTTGTTCCTGTGTTGGGAGAGAGACTTATATTTGACCATAGTCTTTCAAGATCACCTCAAAACCTTGACTCTGAAACTATTAAGCAAACCCTTTTTCCTTCCTTTACTTTAACCTGGGGTTACTCAACCTTAGCCCTATTGACATTTTGGATTAGAGAATTCTTTGTAGTGGGTGGGGGGACCTGTGCATTATAAGATGTTTAGCAGCATTCCTGGCTTCCTTAGATGCTAGTAGTAATGCCCTTCCTCCCCTACCAGACAACCAGAAATGTCTCCAGACATTTTCAAATGTCTTCTGGGTGGGGGTGGGAGTGGGGGAAACAGAACAAAATTGCTCCTTGTTCTTTTGAGTATCAGTGCTCTAACTTCATGAATTGATTACTTGAGCAATCAAGTATTTATTAAGAACCTATTATTTGCCCAGGACTTGATACTTGCAACAAACACTAAAGAGGAAGAGGAAGATAAGGACCTTGATCGTGAGATTATACTTTTTCCCTGGAGGAAGAGAACTCAGATGGGTGTTAACCAGCCTTTTCTCTTTCTAACCTGGAGCTTCTCACTATGATTTGAGTTGATAAAGAGGAAGGTTTGGTAAAGCTAGAAATCCAATTAGCCATTCTTGGCTTGCTTTCTCTTTTCCTACCAGCTGGGAAGCTGGTGCTTCTTTCCTCTCTCTTTCTTTTAAGATACAGTTAGAAGAGGGGTGCCTGGATGGCTCCTTCCGTTAAGCATCTGACTGCAGCTCAGGTCATGATCTCATGGTTCCTGAGTTCAAGCCCCACGTCAGGCTCTGTGCTGACAGCTCAGAGCCTGGAGCCTGCTTCAGATTCTGTGTCTCCCTCTCTCTCTCTGCCCCTCCCCTGCTTGCGCTCTGTCTCTCTCTCAAAAATAAAATCAATATTAAAAAATATATACAGTTAGAAGAAAGGTATCAGTCATAGGAGGCTCTGGTCCGGTGTGAGGTGGCAAATAGTCTTTCTGCCCTAGAACTAATCTGTATCTGCTGTTAGTGTGCTGTAGCTCAGAAGTTGATTTATCTTTTTTTTTTTTTTTTTTAAGAAAGACAGACTGCCACATGCAACGCCTCATTTGGATGTGTCTGGAGTCTTGGAAGCTTGAGTACCCTACGTTCTCCTACAAATGGACCTCGAGAGCTTGTTTGGAGGTTCTAGCAGGGGAACGCAGCTACTCGTATACCCTTGACAGAAGAACGGTCCTCCTCTATCGGGGAAGGTCGTCCTCTTCGACTGAGCGAGCTCACAGCTTCAGGAGGGACGCACATGGAGCGGTGAGGGAGGAAGGGGACACCGGCCTAGCCAGCCAGATCAGCCGAATCAACCCTGGCGATCAATGGGGGGACAGATGTCGCGGCCAGATCGCCCTCACATCTGAGAAGTTGATTTATCTTCTGATCTTAAAATGCTAAGTCTGATGCAAGGTATAAAAGTTTCTCTCCTGCCACCCCTAACGTGAAACAAAAACAAATCTTCAGCATACTTACAAGCGTGTAATATGAACATCAGGGTCCCTAACAGTGAAGCAAACGCTGACTTGGCTTCAGGGAGCTGCTCTTCCCACAGTGCTCCTGCCCCTTCACCAGCATGCTCATCCTCCTTGCTATCTCTCCACCCCAGGGAAACATGGTCAAGGAATCAGATACTGAGATATAGTATAAAAAGATTTTTATTTCAAAATGCAAAATGGTGGTCACCTTAATAATAATAATATAAAAAGCATTTCCCCTCCTTCCACCCTAGTGCAAAATGGTAGATGCACTCAGATAGCTCAAAGATACATAGTTTTGTATGTGTCTTCCTGCAGTGCTGCACAGCAGCAAAACTCAATCCCAAACTCCTTTTGGTGGATCCGTGTGGTAGTTCAGTTCTAGAAGTCAGTGGCTTCTCAGATGTAAGTCCAAACAGCACAGGACTCCTGCTCTCTCCCACTTGGGCCTGACCCTACGCGCGCTCTCTTCTCACGCTCAGGCTATCTGTCCCCTCCCTCTGCCGGCTCCCAGGGGTCCTAGGAGGCGTGCAGCCGGTTGGAGAGCGCCCGGCTGCAGAGGACGGCCTCCTGCTGCTTGCCTTTCTCTAGCGGGGCCTGGGTCTCCGGGACCTTCCGTTCCCGGGCGGCCTGCAGCTCGGCCACCGCTGCCTCCCTGTCCCGCAGGCGGCTGGCGGCGGTGAAGGGGCTGCACACAGTCTCCACCAGGCCGATCACCACGCCGAAGAAGGCCAGCACGCTGCCCAGCACGTACAGCTTCACCAGCTTCCGATTGGGCTTCTGGGCCATCATCTCCCTGGCCAGCGGGATCAGCTCCTGCACCGTTTCCATCTCGGGGGCGGGGATGACCTGCGGGAGGAGCGGCGCAGGAAAGGGGCCCGTTCAGCCACGGAAGGATGGCCACGGCCTTCCCGAGCACCCTTCTCTCGGGTGTCCCGCAGGAAGGGGGACCCGCCCCGGACCCCGCCCAACCGCGCTCTGCCCCGCGGGGCTCACCTTGGAGGCGCAGCGCGAGCGGGGGGCGGCGGCGCGGCGGCGGTCAGCGCGTCCGGGGTCCGGCCGGCCTCTGCGCTCTCCTCCTTTTCGGCAGCAGCGGCTCTTCCAGGTGGAGACTCCGCAGCTGGCACCTTGGCAGCGTCCCGGGGCCGCTTATATCTTTCCTCCGAGACCCGCCTATCGGTCTCCCAGGGCCCCGGGCCAGCGCAGTTGTTGCCAGAGGAAGGAGGGGTGAGGAAGGGGAAGGGGCGGGGCGGGGGAGGGGAGGGACCGGGAAGGGCCCAGGGGAGGCGGCCGCGAGCAGTGCACCTCCAGGCGGGGTGAGCTGCGAGTCCCGGGCAGGGGAGACCGAGGCGGGGGTGCGGGGTGGGTTGCGGTCGCAAAGCAGGAGGTCCCACTCCGGGTCCGCACAAGGGTGAGGACCCGGCACCCTGGGTATCGTGTACAGTTCCGACGTGACTCCTCCTTAAGAAGTGTGGGTGGGTGCGCAGCTTCCCTTGTCTGGGGCGACCCTAGAGGGACCCCTATGAGGACATGGGTTGGGGGCGGGGGAGGTTCTACCTAACCGGAAAATCTTTAGTTTTTATTCTTAAGGGGTGTCATCTTCCCACAGGTGTGGGGATCGGAGGGGAGAAGTCAAGGGGAGGGATCGTGGTTAAGGAACAGAACAGGTCTCCAGGCTCTGTGTGTGCTTGTGTTTCTTTCCGGCCTGACTGGTTTTATTCACAGGTGCTTGCATTGCTACGGTAACTTGATAGATAACTATTTATCGAGGGCATCCTTTAATTGCAGGTGTATGTGTGATACGTCTCTGTGCTTGCCTCTGTTGGTGTATGTACTTCTGTGTCAGGGAACTACCATTAAATCCAATGATCCCCGCTCCTACTTGAGAAGTGCAGTTTGGGGGCTTGGGAGGACCTGAAGATGGAAAAGGGCTGTTGGTAAATTTCCTCTGCGGGTCTGGAATGCAGTTAGTTTATGCTCTCAATAATTATTTGCCACTTCCCTGGGTCTGGGGGTGCCATACCACAGAGCCAGTTCAGCTTATGGAAACAGGGGCGGAAGGGTGAGAATAGAGGGTTTGGGTAAGAGTTAAAGAGACAATTCTTGGAGGGCTCCTGGCTGGCTCTGTTCAGAAGAGCATGTGACTCTTGACCTCAGGGTCATGAGTTTAAACCTGGCTTTAGGAATAGACATTACTTAAGTAAGACTTAAAAAGAGCATTCTTGGAAGCAAGTGTGAGGAGAGTAAGATACATTTTGGCCTGGGTGAAAACATCGTCACCTTGGGGTAGGGTGTAAGGATAAAACTTTGGTTATCCACTTATCCGAGTTAGCTAGCAAGAGGGGAAAAGCAGAGGCAATTGGGCCAAAGGGCTGCAAGCAGTGAAGGGAGAGGGCAGGAGGAGGAGGGGGAAATCAGACTGGCCAGAAAATTGTAAAGGTCAGTGATGCAATCTTGCAACAGTTTGTCATAGGCTGAGTGCTGTGAGGAGGGACTGGGTAAAGGGCGGCTTCAGAGATCAAGTGTTTGAGTCCTTGCAAATTTTAACAGTAATCTTTTTTTTTTGGGGGGGGGTTGATGCTGAGGTAGTTTCCCAATTTGGTTAAAAAAGGCAACAATAATAACTACCCTATGCCGTGGCTATTAGTATTTCAGGTAATAAGATCTATATATGCTTGCAGATTGGGCAAGTTTACTTAAATAGCTTTTGTAAAATTCTATGTTTTAGTCTGTACCCAAGCAGTCAAGGTGACGTGGGGCCCAACAGGGGTTATTTCTAGACGGTGGTGTCCTGGTGCTTATTGTTCTTTTAAAGTTGTTAGACAGGAAATTTGCGCAACAAGGGACCAATTTGAGATTAATATCAATCTTGGCATTTTCTGTGAATCTTCCTTACAATTTTGGAGAAGTCTCCAATACCTGGCAGAAATGATACATGAGCTTTTTCAAGATTTGTGAGTGTTCCAAACATTGCGGCCTCTGGAAGAGTGTATGATGTGTACCTTAATATCAAAGCTTTCACCTGGTTTCTTCTGTGAAAGTGAGTCAGCCCAGCTTTGGACCCAAAACTCTGAAATTGACTCAATGGTAAGCATTTCCGGTATTTCTGTAAATCATAGACGAAAACCACATGTCTTCCAAGGTCAGCAGACTGTAATTTACCTACAGTTCCCCTTTCTTGTGATTTGCTGTGGCAGAATACATCAGCATCTCAGATATGTTCCTCTCTTCCCCTCTTTGATAATCTGACTTTGACCCCCAGAACCCACCAGCTTGCTGGCCAGACGGAGACAGACACAGCAGCAGGAGGTATGGATTGGAGTTGCCAGTGCATTTGGTGCTTCTGGTTTAGGTGGTAGCTGGGGCTGAGTGGGAGATGGTGGGAACCGAAGGCTGAGGAATCCAGGGCCACCTCATGTTTAGGAATTTCTGATAGCTCCTCTGTCTAGTGGGGCAAGAGAACCCAACTTCTAGGGTAGCAGGTTAGGTAGGGCTTGAGAAACTAAGCATGTGCTTTGTGCTGATGTCACTTTAGAGATGTAAAGCCTTGTGTTGCATCACACAGGTCAGACACAGGTTATAGCTCTGAAGGCCGGACCAGCTACAGGGTCATCAACCATTTCAGTGTGCCTAGGGCTGAGGGGTTTCCCTGAGTGCAAGAATTAACAGGGCTGAGAGTGGGACAGCTCTGGGTAAACTGGGATAGTTGGTCACCCTACCCTGGAGTCTATCCTAACATTTAATTCTGCTATTTCTAGGAAGGTAGGAAAGGCTAGTTTAAAGTGTGTTTGTTTTCGGGGGGCCTGGGTGGCTCAGTTGGTTAAGCGTCTGTCTCCTGATCTCAGCTCTGGTCATGATCTCATGTTCGCGAGCCCCACGTAGCACTCTGTGCTGATGGCATGGAACCTGCTTGAGATTCTGTCTTTCCTTGTCTCTCCCCCTCCCCCACTCATTCTCTCTCTCTCTCTCTCTCTCTCTCTCTCTCTCTCTCTCTTTCTCTCTGTCTCTCCCTCTCTCAAATAAATAAAACTAAAAAATTTGTGTTTACAGGGGTGCCTGGGTGACTCAGTAGTCGGTTAAGCATCCGACTTCGGCTCAGGTCATGATCTCATGGTTCATGGGTTCAAGCCCCGTGTCGAGCTCTGCGCTGACAGCTCAGAGCCTGGAGCCTGTTTTGGATTCTGTGTGTGTCTCTCTCTGTGTGTCCCTCCCCCTCTTGCACTGCATCTCTCTCAAAAATAAATAAATGTTACAAAAAATTTTTTAAAAATTTTGTTTATTTTGCTTTCCAAATCCCTTTCTCCCAAACATTAAAATACTCAGAGCCATCTGCAGAGGAAACAGTCACAAAGGTACAACAGGTAGTCTTAGGGATAAGTGCAGAGGTGGGATAGAGCTGTCCCAACAACTGTGCTTTGGGGATTGAAGGAACAGGAGACCGAGGCCTTTTGGATGATTGGTTGTATATGAACTTCAATGATTAGTATTATTATTTTGTTACCAGCTCCTTGCTGCCTAAAGTCACTGCTCACCCCTGGTATTCCAGGAGGCAGGAGGGAGAAGATCATCCATCATAGAAGGTAGGATAAAATCATTTGTAAATCTTACACTCAGTCCTTAGAGTTACTTTCATCTCATGTATGCTAGTTGGAGAGGTTTCTCATCTCTCAAATATCAACGGATGATTTTTATTTTATTTTTTATTTACTATTATTTATTATTTTATTTTTATTTCTATATGATTTTTAAATTTATACATGATTTTAGCTTAGTTTATTTATTTTTAAAAGTTTATTTGTTTATGTTGAGAGAGTGAGTGGGGGAGGAGCAGAGGGAGACAGGGAGAGACAGAGAATCCCAAGCAGCCTCTGCACTGGCCCCAGTGAAGGGTTTGAACTCACAAACCTTGAGATCATGACCTGAGTCCAAGTCAAATACTTAACTAATGGAGCAACCCAGGTGCCCCTTAACGGATGATTTTTAAACCTACACTCTAACCTTTATCTTCCTCTGGTTTTGTAGATTAGAGTTCTAGAGGCTAGACATTTCTGTGTGAATCTCCTGCTTTTATCAAAAACTTAACACACTTTAAACAAGACTCCCGATATTCTCTGTACTCTTACAAATGAAGTCACCTCAGTATCCTTGTGGCTAGCAGTGCATCTCCATTTTACCCATTCTCCGGGCCTGAGATACTGTGGCATTTTCTTAGAGAGGCTTCTTTCCTGACGGCTCTATCCCACCATTCCCTACTTAGTGTCCTATTTATTTTCTTCATAGCATTTAGTACCTGACTTTATATTGATGAACTGTTGGTTTGCTTTTGTGTTGTCTTCCATGTTAAGCTTCAGTGAGGGCTGGGACTTTGTTTTGCTTTTCACCGTGTCCCTAGAACCTTGTATGATCGTTGACATATAGGTTCTTAATAGGTAACTATGGGATTAATTAATGTCTTCTCCGTTGGATTGGCAAGGGAGGGACTATGTTTATTAAGTTTGCATGCAGTCAGATGTTTAGTGGATGCTCAAAGAAGCATTTAGGGTATTTTTTCTTTTTTTCTTTTTCTTTTTTTCTTTTTTGGTAGGCTCTATGCCCATCATGGGGCTTGAACTCACAACCCCTTGATCAAGAGTTGCAAACTCTACCTACTGAACCAACCAGTAGGCACCCCACTGTTTTTGGGTTTTGACAGTTTTCTTTTCTCCTTGTTCTTCTTCTCCTTCTCCTTCTCCTTCTCCTTCTTCTTCTTCTTCTTCTTCTTCTTCTTCTTCTTTGCCTTTCGCCTTCTCCTCTGTAATCCATTTCTAACACTACCACCAAATAAATCTTCCTAAAATTAGATTTTTATTCTTAATGCCTGTTTAAATCCCAGATCATTTCTCATTGCCTACATGAACCTGGATTCTGCATATTGGATTTACTTGATCAGAATTCCTGGAATCTGATACTTCTATGATCTGCCCTTCCCTACTCATCTAACATTATATTCCTTTCTCTAACAAGAACCCTTTGCTCCACAGATGGGTTTCTCATAGCCCGAGTCCATTCTCATTGTGGTTGCCTCACTTTTGCTCATAATCTTCCTACCTGAAATGCGGTTGTCTTTCTCCTCTGTCTTCCTTCCTTCAGTTCATGTACTTGGAGAAGCCACCAGCACACCCTGATCTCTCTTTTCTGTGAATTTCAGCTGCCTTTGTGGCTCATTCTGCACGGGTTGCACTGCATTGTGTACTGTTCTCTACAGCTCTCTCATTGTTCCCTGTGGGCTTGCCCTGTCTCTGTGGAAGACCAGCTCTTTGTACCTTTCATGGTGCTAATGTATAATAGGGGCTTAATCAATACTAGTTAGATTGACCTGAAAGTCAGTATTGAGACAGAGATTACAAAATGATCAGACTCTCTTGGGATGTCATTTTAGGCACAGTAGCTTGTCCTTGGCTCAGAGCCTTGGGGTCAAAATTGCCCAAGACCTGGCAACTTGGCTTAGTTCCTTCCACTCTGTCTTCCTCACCTTTCACTTCCACTCCCAACATAGTGTCTGACATTGCAGGGATTGGCTTATTCTGGGGCACTCCTCCAGCCTGCTCCTGGGGCCTCAAGGTCTTGGCAAATCAACACTGATGAGCAGACTCTTGGTAGACATTTTGCTTTAGTCCCTCATGGCCTCTGGCCAAGCAGAGTCACTATCTGCTGGGCCATGCAAGATGTGCTGGGAGCAACACCCTACTGCCCACATACCATGTCTGAATCGCACTGCTCTACTTTGTAAGGTTGAATCAGCGCAGGGAATTTTTCTCAAGCTCAAATCCCAGCTAGACTTAACAGAATAGGGTTCTGGAGTCAAACAGACTTGGGTTCATTCAAGACCTGTCTTCTCGGGGCGCCTGGGTGGCGCAGTCGATTAAGCGTCCGACTTCAGCCAGGTCACGATCTCGCGGTCCGTGAGTTCGAGCCCCGCGTCAGGCTCTGGGCCGATGGCTCGGAGCCTGGAGCCTGTTTCCGATTCTGTGTCTCCCTCTCTCTCTGCCCCTCCCCCGTTCATGCTCTGTCTCTCTCTGTCCCAAAAATAAATAAAAAACGTTGAAAAAAAAAAAAAAAGACCTGTCTTCTCTTACCAGGGTCTGACCTTGGACAAGTGACCTAACTTCTCTAGTCTCCATTTCCTCATCTGTAAAGTGGGGTTGATGATAACACCTATGAAATGAGATGTGGTAAAGACTGGATGAGCTAGAGAACTGGAAAAGGGTTAGCAGTCTGGCACAAATGAAGCAATCAATACATGTCATTGATTCAGTCATTACTCTGTTGTCTTTGCCCCCTGCTTGTGTCAGCAATTCTTGTAGTCCTTTATCCTAGCCCAGGTCATTCACATTCTCTAGGTGACATATAGTCAGCAATAAGATCCAAAAACACTTGTTGAAGGGGCCCCTGGGTGGCTCAGTTGGTTAAGTGTCTGACTATTTGGTTTGAGGCGCCTGGATGGCTCATTCCGTTAAGCATCTGACTTAGGCTCAGGTCATGATCTTGTGGTTCATGAGTTCAAGCTCCACGTGGGTCTCTGGGCTGACAGCTCAGAGCCTGGAGCCTGCTTTGGATTCTGTGTCTCCCTCTCTCTCTCTCTCTGCCCCACCTCCCCCCCAAAAAATAAATTAACATTTGGAGAAAAAAAACCCAAAAACATTTGTTGAAGCCAGCCATGTATCCGTTACTGTGTTAAGTATAGTTATAGAAAGCAAAATACAACATTGTTTAAAAAATATATATTTGAGAGAGAGAGCAAAGGGGAGGGGCAGAGAAAGAGGGAGAGAGTGTGGAGCCTGATGCTGGGCTCGATCTCACGATCATGACCGAGCTGATATTAAGAGTCAAGACACTTAACCAACTGAGCCACCCAGGTGCCCCAGAATACAACATTGCTTTTGCCCTCATGAAGCTCATAGTCAAGTAGAGGACTCAGACATTAAATAAATTATTACAATATCCTAGGATAAGCACAATAATAGAAATATACACCAGGGAAACAAATAGAGTAGAATGGGTACTATATTGATTCAGTTTGGGGAGGAAGTTGTCAAAGAAGGCCCAAGAGTGGATGATGCCTGAGCAGCTGAAGGTATTAAAGGATGGATGATGTTCATCAGTGACTCTGGGAGTGGGGGCTCAGGGTTGGGGGAGGACTGGAATGAAAGAGGGCTGCATACAGAAAGGGTAGGATGTATGAAAATACATTTCAGGGTCCAAGAGAAGTTAAGCAAAATTAGTATCAGAACATAAAGGATGAGTTTTGGGAAATGGCAGGAAATGAGGAGGAAGTAGTAGGCACAAAAACCATAATGAACAATTATGCATATGGTCACCTACATATGTGATGTCTAGTAACTAATGACCACTCCCGTCTTCTAGAAATACATTCTTCTTGGCTTCCATGTCATATTCTTCTAATTTTCCTCCTATTTTATTCTGGACACTCTTTAGTTCTTTTTCTCACTTTTGCCTTTTATACAACCTCTATACGACCTCTTTTTCTCACTTTTGCACTTCTCGGGACTCAGTCTTGGAACCTCTTTTTAAACTCTACACATTCTCTTCAGGTGATTTAGTTTACTTGCAAGGCTTCCATTATTGCTCTGTAAAGATGATGTATACATCTGAGCCCTAGACCTCTGTATCTTCCTGCCTAGTCTACATCTTAACTTGGATATCTTGCAGGTATCGAACTTTTCATATCTGAAGCCAAAGTTGATATTTCCACCTCCCAAACTTGCACCACCATCTTTCCTGGTCAAGGCTTCACAATCTATCTGGTAGCCCAGGTTGTAAGCCTGGGAGTCATCCTTTTCTCCTCTCTCTCTGTCACCTCTCATACATGATCATCAAGACTTGTTATTTTGGGGCACCTGGGTGGCTCAGTCATTAAGCATCTGACTTCAGCTCAGGTCATGATCTCATGAGTTCACTTGGTGAGTTCGAGTTTCACATCAGGTGAGCACAAGCCCCACTTTGGGTAAGCATAAGCCTGATTTCGGGTGAGCTCCAGCCCCACTTTGGGTAAAAACATGAGCCTTCAGCCCTGGGTGGGCCCCACTTCTCTATCTCTCTGTCTCTCTCTTTCTCTCCACACCCTCCCTCCCTCTCTCTCCCTGCCCCTTGCTCACTTGCCCCCCCTAAAAAAAAAAAGAGTTATCATTCTGCCTCTTAAATACCTCTTGACTTTTTTTTCTATCCCCCTTGCCACCCACCCTCCTAGTCTAAACCCTCATCATCTTACCTGCACTATTGCTGTGGCCTCATAACTGGTCTCTCTGCATTGGGTCTTGACCTATCCAATCCAGTCTAAACCAGTCCAATCCAATCCAATCCAATCCAATCCAATCCAATCCAATCCAATCCAGTGTAATCTAAAAAAAAAAAAAAAAAAAAAAGCAAACTTATCATGTCATTCTTCTTTTTAGAACCCTTCGATGGCTCCCCATCTTGCCCTTTGCATAAAATCCCTGGATTCTTAGCATGGTGTAGAAATTCACCCATGACTTTGTCCTTGCCTTTTTTTCCAGTTTCATTGTATATCCCTCAACCCTTACTTTCTAGGTGCCAGCCCCACTGATCTGTTCCTTCATAACTTCAGATCCTTCCTCGTGTTGTTCTCTCCACCTGTAATACTCTCCTCATTTCCCTTGATCTGGTGAACATTTACTCATCCTTCAAGTGTCACTGTCCTCTCACTGTCTCAGAGAAGCCTTCCCTGCTGCTCGGATGAGGGAAGCACCCTGTGCTGCACGGTTCCCACAGCCATTTCACTTTTCTTCTCATGACTGTTGTCTGTTTCTATTGCAAGACTGTCAGCTCTATGAAGGTGGCAACTATCTCTGTCTTGTTCAGTACACTGTTCTCAGGGCTAGCACAATGCAAAGTCCACTGAGTTATTTAATCATAGCTATCAATTTATCTTATATTGAATTGGTTATCCTGCTGGCGGTCAGAGAAATTGATGGATTTCAGACAGCAGCACAGTTCAACAAGGTTGGCATTTTAAGTAGATCACTATTGGAGTGAAGAATACATGAGTGGAGCAAGATGAGAGGCAGCGAGTGGGATATTTTTAGAGTAATTCAGGTAGTCATGGACTAGGCTGAGATAAAGGTAATGCGGATAGAGGGAGACAGATTTGAGTGATGCATTGTAGGTAAAGCTGGAAGACTTAGTGCTGTAGAAGAGAAAAGGAGTTAGAGGTGACTCCCAGGTTTGGAGAGAAAAGAAAGAAGAACACGTTTGAGGAGGAAGAGAATGAGTTCCATTTTGGTTATAATGAGTTTGGGCTGTTTGTGAGATATGCAAGCAAAGATGGTCATTAAGTGGTTGTATATGAATCATGAATCTGGAGCTCTGGAAAGAGATTGGGTTGGGAGTTGAAGATTTGAGAGGTTTCAGTGAGTTGAGAGTGGCTGAGATCTTGGAAATGGGGAAATACCCCATGAGAGAACAGAGACAAGAGAGAAAGGATGGGAATATGGGGACTGTGGAAATATTGTTTGCCTTGGGCTAGGGGTGAAGCAGAGCAATAGGTCTTATTCCTAAATCAGCTTGTGGAGTAGTTGTTCTAAGAGTATGTATCACCAAATCTGATTTTCTCCCTTCACATCCAGACTCTAGACCAGGAGCCCTCTTGGAATAAAGGACTCATTTCTTTATTTCTTTATTATTTTTTTAAATTAAAATTCAAGTTAGTTAATACACAATGTAGTCTTGGCTTCAGGAGTAGAACCCAGTGATTCATCGCTTACATATGACACCCAGTGCTCATCCCGAAAATTCCCTCCTTAATGCCCATCAACCATTTAACCCATCCCCCGCACCCACCACCCCTCCAGCAACCTTCAGTTATTCTCTGTATTTAAGAGTCTCTTGTGGTTTGCCTCCCTCATTGTTTTTATCTTATTTTTCCTTCTCTTCCCTTATGTTCATCTGTTGAGTTTCTCAAATTCCACATGTGAATGAAATCATATGATATCTGTCTTTCTCTGACTGACTTGTTTTGCTTAGCATAATACCCTCCAGTTCCATCCACGTTGTTGCAAATGGCAAGATTTCCTTCTTTTTCATCGCCGACTAGTACTGGTAGAATCACATCTTCTTTATCCATTCGTCAGTCAGTCAATGGACAGGTCTGTCAGAGTGGCTAAAATTAGCAATTCAGGAAACAACAGATGTTGGCAATGATGCGGAGAAAGGGAAACACTTTTGCACTATTGGTGGGATTGCAAACTGGTACAGACACTCTGGAAAACAATATGGAGGTTTTTCAAAAAATTAAAACTAGAACTACCGTATGACTTAGCAAAGGACTCATTTCTAATGTGGTAGACAGAATTTTAAGATGGCCCCTGATGTACAAGCCCTTTAAAACCCCCAGCATTTGTGAATAGGATGGGATAGTGCCCCCATGATTAAGTTATATTATTGGACAGCTGATTTAATAAAATTAAAAATTCTGGTGCACCTGAGTGGCTCAGTTGGTTAAGTGTCCAAATCTTGATCTCAGCTTTGGTCTTGATCTCAGGGTTGTGAGTTCATGCCCATGTTGGGCCTTACGCTGGGCATGAAGCCTACTTAAAAAAAAAATCAGTTCATCAGTCACCTGAATTGCATTTCAAGCATTCAACAACCACAAGTAGCTAGTGGCTACCATGTCAGACAGCACAGGTATAGAACATTTCCATCATTGCAGAAAGGTCTATAGACGCAGAGCACTGGGTCTCAATCTATGGAACGGTAGGAAATCATCTGGGAAGTGGTTCTCAATCCTGGCTACAGATGCTGCCTGAATTCTTTGTTCCTCTTTATAACTAAAATTGTTTATTAACAGTTGTCTACAATCACTATATCTATTTCTTCATCAACCATTCACTCTTTTGCCCATGTCCATCTGGCTTCCATTACCACCACCCCACCAAAATCCAATGGGATATTTATTGAATGAACTGGGGTTTATCATTCAACAGATAATAACTATTTCTTCCTTTTAGAAACACCTTTTCTCTTTGCTTCAGGGACACTGCACTCTCCTTTTCTTCATTGTTCCACCTTAGTTTCTTCTTCCCAGATTTCCTTCATTACATCTTTCTTTTCTATCAGTCAGTGGTTCTTAATCTTGAACATGCATTAGAATCACTGGGGAGCTTTTAACATTTCTGAAGACCAGGCTAGATCAATTAAATAAAAAATCTTGCCAAGTAGGACCCAAAGATCAGTAATGTTTAAAGGTCTAAAGGTGATTCCAATGTGCAGCCAAGGTTATGAATTACTCTCTTAATGCTGGGGGTTTTCCAATGTCCTACCATGATTCCTCTTCTCCATCTATAGTATTTCCCTAGGTCAGTGGTTCTCAGCCCTGGCTCCACTTTAGAATCATCCTGGGAGTTTTTAAAAGCCATCATTGCCTGGGAGGTCCCCAAGGTGGATCCACCTTAATTCCTGTGGGTGATTCTAGTATCTCCTATGGCTTAAACAAGACTTTAGAGGTCCTAAGCCCTGAAAAGATTGAGCTTTCCACCCTGCCCATGAAAAATAATAGCATTAAATTTTAAAATGTATATTGGGGGTTTACATACAGCCTTATAATTTTGCCCAAGATATTTACTTCCATATCTTAAAAAAAATTTTAAATATAAAAATTTGTAAAAACAATGTTGGTACCTCTACTTCGCTGGCACCTTAAATACACATTTAACCTCCCTTTGGAAGTCCAGTCCTAAATCTCATCCCAAAGGTCGCCTCCTTGGAGAGACTACTCTTATCCATCCTTTCTAAAGTGGCACTCCCAATATCCAGAGATCCATATCTACTATATCATCCCATTAAAATAATATTTCACAAAAATGTTGAAATTTGTAATTGTCAGATTTAGTCTTTGGTTTACTTGTTTATTGTTTACCTCTTGTCTGTCTTTTTTGCTGCTATCTTGTTTGTCCTCGTCTAGCACAATGCCTGGTACAAAATAAGTGTTTAATAAATATGAACAGAATGAATGAATGAATGAATGAATGAATGAATGCTGATGTATGGCAAGTAGCTGTGAGTAGATTAATACCAAGGCATGTAGGCCACCTTGGGTTGTTACCCGTAAAAGCTGTCTTCATGGGGTGGGATGGGAGAAGTGAATTCGTGAAAAGGGAGGACCCTGACTGGTTACACGGAGGGAGGCCCTTGGCTCCAGTAACCTGGTCAAGGCTTAGAGCAGTAGGAACATGCCATGATGTGGGTGAATTCTGGGGCTGATGAAAACTAGTATTTATTTTTAGGTCGTAGTTTCCCTGTGTCACTTCCAAAAATTTTCAGTACAATTTCTTAAATTCAGCAGCTATGTGTTTTGTTCTTTGGGGAATGGAGGAAGGATTGTGTCTTTGGGTTTGAGGTCAAAATAGGCCAGAGAGATGGTTAAAAGAAAGCTGTGAGTATTTGAGGACAAACGGCAACGAGAATCAACTTGTATTATCTGCTAGCATTTCCCTAGAACTGTCAGCATTATGGTTTTTTTGATAGTAGAAGAAAGGGTGATTTGGATGGCTAAAGAAGTTGAGATCACTCTGGTTACGTAATTAATAAATTATTTGGTAATTGTGCGTTTAGCATCTGTGTCCCATGAGACAGTAGTCTCCCTCCAGACAGTGATTCTGTCTGACTTATTTACTACTGGTCACTGGGTGCCTTGCTTGGTGGATGCTCAGTAAATATTTGTTTTGTGAATGAATGGTTCTGGATGTTTTTGTGTTTCTGGGTCAAAAGTCAGAAGAGTCTGCTGACATGTGATGAGGAGAGCCGGAAGAAAAGCCCAGGCTCTGAGGATGAGGAGCCGATAGAAGCTGGGGGTGGAGGGGTGTTATGTACACAGTCTGATTTGCTGGGAGGGTTCACATCCAAGTCCAGGCCGCCAGGACAGCTGGAGGGATAACAGGACACTGTTGGCCCTAGTTAATGAACTTCGAGAGACAACTATTCTGAGACCCTGTTGTGTTGTGGGAAGGGGTTTTTTAGTGTCTTAGGCTTGGTGCTCATCGGCCCAGAGTTGGAATGGGCCTACAAGTACCAATGGAATACATTATCTTTGGCAGCACAAGGACAGGTAGGGACTGACAGACCTTAGGCTACATATGTTCCCTGATTCTCTGAGAGTAACAAAGAATTTTTAAAACATGTTGAGGAGTTCTTGTGTCCTAAGAACCTCTCTCCACTTGTGCCCTTTCCTCCCTTGGACCCACATTTATTCCTTTCATTGCCTCTGACTATTCTAAAAGCTGGGTCTTATATGCCTTGAGTGGCCTGGGTCCATAGCCTGAGCACAGAAGTATTTCAGTTCCCCAAACCAAAAATACTGCCATTTTGATTCCTGGCCTTTCTCTCCCCAAGTACCAACCATGGTAGATGGAATAGGAGGCCTAACTTTGAGAACCTGTTGATCAGCAGATTGGCTCATCATGAATTTTCTCGGGTTCTAGTTCTTAGGAGAAAAAATATTTACTTTTCTCTCTATGTTGTCCTGAAAGGGAATTATGTGGCAATATTCATGACAGCATATTTTTCAACACTTTTTGTTAGGTTTTCCCTTGCCCTATGGATCCATACTAATAAATCAATATCTGTTTTTGAGCACCTACTATGTACAAACACTGGGCTACGCACTCATTAGGGGATAAAAAGAATGGCCAAGGGTCATTCCTGTCCTCAAAGAGTTTACAATCAAGGTTTGGGGACAAATCACAAAATAACTAAAATTTGAATAAGTGTTTAATATGTAAATTTGGTGTAGAAGGGATTTACAAACAGAACAGTGCTGATTGTTGCTTGAATTGTATAAGTAAGGTCTGCTGCTGGGACTTGGGAAGGATTTACAAAGAATAGCTGAGAAGTCATCACTGATCCAGGAACCTGATCCAACTCTTGGATTTAGAATTTATCCAAGTACACAAGAGATGGAGATGGCCAGGCAGACAGACAGAGCTGAATGAATTGAGCCTAAATATGGTCAAGGGAATGGAATGGCTGGATCAGAGCACTTGTGTGAAGGTTGCTGTTTGAGATAAGGTCAAATGTGCAGCTTTTTCAGCAGCACCTGAGAGTCTGGCTGTGGACTTGGTATTTTAATCTGGAGATGATGGAAAGCGTACAGGTCAAAGTGCATACCAAATCCAGCTCAGCAAATGGAGCGCTAGGCGAGTGCTAATAAGATGAAATGTACACTAGAAAAAGTGCAAAGGCATGTGTGTGTGTCTAGGTGTGTACATGTATGTGCATGTACCTCTGAAGAAGGGCAAAAGTTCAAGGGCCATGGTTTTAACAGTATTTGATTTGAGACAAGATAGAGATGTTAATGTGTCTATAAGCTCAATATGGGTCCTTGGTGTGATTTGGCTGGGAAGAGCCTCTTGTACTTCAGGCTCCAACAGCAGGAGTAGAGTTGCCAGAACAAAAGTTGTACTGGAATGCTGTTTTCTTTCCCTAGGTCCTTGAAGACAACTGCTTTGATAAGATGTCTAATATTCACACAGGAGCTTCGCGAGCTCTTCCCTGGGGGAGAGTCTTATTCTCATGTGTTATTCCATTCAGGTTTTTTTAGGACTCAGAGCCAACTTCACTTTCTCGAACCATCGCACATCTTCATACAGTTTACTGAGCCACCTGATGTGACATGTTCAAAACTTGTCTGGGAGAAGAAGTATCGATGTACAACCAGGTGAGCAAGCATTTGTCTGAGACAAAAGAGTGTTCTCTGAGACATAGAATTTCTGGGGCTAAAACAAGGAGAATCCTGGAAAACTGCAGTGGTTAGTCACCCTACAACATACCAGAATCTTTTCCTTGAAGATTCGCCCCCAACCCCTGTGATTTTTCTCTTAGAAACTAGAGCAACCTGCCTGTCTCATAGATATTTATCCTCTGTCTACATCTTGTAGAGATCTCATGGGCTATGTTTCTAAGGTTTTCCAAGGGGATACCACTTGTGATGCTTTAGGTTTTGCAAATCTAAAATATTCACCAGGGCATTTTTTCCTATCACTTTCCTTGAGATGTTGTATTCCACAAACTATTCCATGTGACTTTTCCTTTTTGTCAAAAACAGATTCCCTTAATCTTGGGAGGACCAAGTAGGCAATGGAAAGAATATGGATTTTTGGAAACTCAAAGATACGCTGATGGATTCTGGTTTCACCATATACTAGTTGTGGTAGACAGTGCTATTTGTTCACCACGCTGTATTGCATTTTCCTTTTCTGGGCACAGAGGAAGATCACTTAGGCGCCCTCTGAGCAGTTCTGGCTAATAAGTTGTAAGCCAAATGACGGTGTCACTTTAGAGCTGAAGCATGGAATATGGGAGAACTTCTCCACACTCCTCTATCCTTGCTGTCATGATCATTAAGGACATGTGTCCTTGTTGGTGTAGCTACAAGATGGCAGAAGTCCCTGAATGGCTATAGAACAGAGGACCTCTCCCCTCACCATTGTCTCCCATTTTACTTTGTACGAACAACAAATAAATGTTTGTTGTGTTATGCTGGTGAGGTTTTGTGGTTAGTTTATTACTGCAGCATAACCTGACTAAAATGCTAGTTCTGTGTCTTCATCACCTTGGGCTACCCAAATAATATACCATAGATGGGGTGGCTTAAGCAATAGACATTTATTTCTCACAGTTCTAGGAGGCTAGAAGGCCAAGATGACGGTGCTAGTAATTGGGTTCCTGATGAGAGCCAGCTTCCTGGCTTCAGACAGGTGTCCCCTTACTGTGTTCCCACACAGTGGAGGCAGAGCTCTGGTGTCTGCTCCTCTACTTATAAGGTCTCTAATCCCATTATGGAGACTGTACCCACATGACCTCATCTAAACCTAATTACCTTCCAAAGGCCCCATCTCCCAATACCATCACATTGAGGTTAAGGTTTCAACATATGAATCTGGCGGGGGGAGGGGGTGCAGACATATTCAGTCTCTAACACCTCGTAAACTTTTCAAGCTACCTAATAATGCTGAGGCTATAAAAAAGGGAAATAATATCTCCTTTAAAGAGCTACCTTCTGGGGCTTCTGGGATACATAAGTGAGATACTGTAGACGTGGTGTTTAGAATGGTTCCTTATACATAGCAAAAGCAGAAAAATATTTTGTTCCCTTCTGTTCTTTCAGGGAAATACATAGCTATTTCTTTCTGGAGTAATACTTAACCAAAGGAGTAAATGCAACCTCTCATGTCCAGGGAAGCATACACAGAGTCTCCTCACAGATGATGCAGGTTGTTTAGTTCTCTATACTGTTGTTTAGTTCTTGGTCTTTCACCTGGAGAGGTCTTTGATCAAGGGACTCATGCCCAGAGCATGCCGCCATGATGTCAGACATTGGACACCAGGACATTTCTGGTCACAGAAGTTCACTTCTAAGCACCATATCTTAAGAAGATTGCTGACAGATGGAGGAACTTCTAGAGGAAGGTGTGCAGGTTAGGAAAAGTCTGGAAGCCATGAGTGAACCATCTACTACAAGTAAGTTTGCCAGATTCAGCAAATAAAAATATGAGAAGCCCAGTAAAATTAGAATTTCAGATAAATAATGGATCCTATTTTAGTATAAGTATGCCTCATGCAATCTTTGGGGTTCTACTTATACTGACAAGGTGTCCCTTGTTTATCTAAGATACAAATTTAACTGGGACCTCTGTATTTTATCTGGCAGTGCTAGCTACAAGGATCACTGGGGACAGTGCACACACATCAGATCGAGAGAAGCAACATCACAGTTAGGAATCCAAATGTGTGATTATACTTGAGCACTGGGAGCTGCTGGGTATGCAAATTTCTGAGTGAGCAATGGGGAAGTTCAGAATTAGGTATGTTATTCTGGGAGAATTGCATGGGAAAGGCAAAGTTGGATGAGGGTGGGAATTTTAGTTATCCTCACTTCCTCTTTCCCCTCAAAATATAGATAAACCAGAACTGACTCTTTCTTTCTTTTGATTTGCCCTGAGACATACAAGCAGGAAGATAAGGTGCTGGTAGTTACTTGTTACATTTTCTGCCCTCCCTCTCTTTTTGTCTGTTCTTCCTTACACGTTTATTAGCACATACATTTATTGAGGAACTATGCTAAGGGCTTTCTTGACATAAGAACTCTAACAGCCCCAAGAAGCAATCTTTCTTAAGAAAGGGAAGCCATATCTTACAAAATCTACAATGTTTTAGAAAATTTGTAGTGAACTCCTGGGCAGTCCCTGGGTATAGTGGTTCAGGGCAGAGGAGGGAGCAAAGAGAGATGGATTAATAGTTTGTAGATGAACAAAAATTACTGTCTTCACCCTGACGCTTTTTACTTTATGTTTACTGATTATTCTAATAAAATATGCTCATTATGGAAGATGAAGGCATGCAGAGAAATAGAAACAGACAGGAAGGGGAGCCTGGGTGGCTCAGTTGGTTAAGCATCCCAATCTTGATTTCTGCTCAGGTTGTTATCTCACAGTTGTGAGACTGAACCCCGTGTCTGGCTCTGCACTAGGTGTGGAGTCCGCTTGGGGTTCTCTCTCTCCCTCTCTCTCTGCCCCTCCCCTGCTGGATCCTCCCTCGCTCACACTCATTCTCTCTGAAAGAAAGAAAGAAAGAAAGGAAGGAAGGAAGGAAGGAAGGAAGGAAGGAAGGAAGGAAGGAAGGAAGAAAGGTACCTGTGTGGCCCCAGTTAAGCGTTCGACTTTGGCTCAGGTCATGATCTCACGGTTCGTGAGTTTGAGCCCTGTGTCAGGCTCTGTACTGACACCTTGGAGCCTGGAAACTACTTCAGATTCTTCGTCTCCCTCTCTCTCTTCACCCTTCTCTGCTGGGATATTGCCCAGGCTTTGATCTGTGTAAAACAAAGGCCCCAGGAAAAGAAAGTGCCTTTTATCTATCGCCCTCAGATTTGCTAGGCAGCTGCCCTGAGTTAAGAACAAAACATCTGCCCAGACCAGCTTTGACTCCTATCTTTATCAGGTGTTGGACTCTGGTTTTGCTAAATCTTGATGGCCATAAAACAGTAAGTCTGTTATCCTTACACTTGTTCCTCTGCCCTCTGTCCTCTGTTTGTAAACACTCCCTGCCCTCTACCCTCTGTCCTTCCCTGTGCAGGAATGCTGGGAGCATCGCCCTGCTCTCGGGAGCTTAGCTCGTTGGCCCCCGGAGTGTCCCCTGATCCCTTCTGGTCCAAGTCATGGCTTCTGAGGACTTTGCAGCCCCTAAGGAACAGAGTGGAATGCACAAAGCACAGATTTTCGGGTTGGGCCCTGGGGCTTCCGTGGATGGCCTGCTGCCCGGTAAGTGAGCTATGAAATATCTGGATGGGACTGATATTTGCATTTTGATAAGAACAACTGCAGATTCTGCTTATCATAGGCCTTGACGCCTGCATGTGATGTGCACGTGAGCACAGACATCTTTTATAGAGGACGCACCTAGCCAGGCCACAAGTTTGCATTGTTTCCTTTAAACTTTATAAGGATCCACGAGGCAGATGGCTAATATTCCCATTGTAGGCAAGCCATTTTGGTTGTGCAAAAGCACACAGCTGGGGGTGCAGAGTCAAGATCTTCACCTTCACCTCGCTCACCTTGAGGTCCGGGCTTTAACTGTTGTCCACCCTGAGAGCAGAACATTCTGGAACTGGAGAGGGCTTTAGGGGAGATTCAAAAACATTGAATGCCCCAGCCACTCTGCAAGCCAATTAAATTTGGGGGTGGGGCCTGGCTTAAGTCTGTGATTTTGTAAGTCTTGCAAGTAGTTCTGAGGGACAGCCTGGATTGAGAACCAGTAAAATCCAACACCTGTATTCTCAAATGATGAAAATGAGACCCAGCGAGGGGCTTGCCCTAGTTTACACTTTAGTTGAGTAGCAGAGCTGGAGCTAGGACCAGGATTTCCGAGATGCTCCAGTCCATACGTGGACCCTATGCGGCCACAAGCACTGCAAGGAGGTGCTGATTAAAAGCCTTTAGTTGGGGCTAATTCCAGATGTGGAGCCAGATACACCGATGCCCCCCTCCCCCCTCAAACCTCGAAGTGCTCACTTCCCCATACTCCGTCAACAAACGCCAGTCTGAACATTTGGATGTTCCGTTTGTCGGCCTACTGGCCCTTTCTGGGATTGTATTTAGAAGTTTGAAGTCCTGTTTGGCAGCCCTCTGCTAGGTCGGGGAGCAGATCTCCTGAGGCAAATGCCCACAGTCCCCCTCGGTGTCTTTCCCAAAGGCTGCTGACCTGCCGCGTGGCTGCATGTTGCCCCCTTCAGGCATCTGTCTCTCTCCTCTCCGGCTGGGCCATGGTCACATGGGGAGCTCCACATGGCATCTCTGTGGCCAAAGGTCACAGAGGTTGTGTATAGATCTCGAAAACCTAATACCCTGAGGACAGTGACTGGACAGCAGAGGTGGAGGCGGTTGGGGTGGAGAATGCTTGGTCATGAGCTGGCTTGTCTGCTAGAGGAAGGTCAGGAACCCACAGTACAGGTGGTAGAAATGCCAACATATTCTTCCCTCCTCTCTGGGAAGCCAGCCAACAATGGGCCAGACATAGGCCAGCTTTCTACTCCAGCAAGCTGCAGGCTACACTGAGCTGTACCCCTCAGGAGGGAAGGGTGGAGCATTTGGGGGTGTACCCTGGGAGATAGAAGGAGCTGAGGTGACCCAGGAGCCTGACCTCAGGGGAGGGGATTCCCCCTTCCTGTGGCGAGGCAGAAGTTGTGTCATCCTGTCACATACACTGTGTTTAGGTCACTGTGATGTGTTTCCGGCTACTTTCTCTCTCTTTCCATTCCTTATAGGGTACTCAAGTCCTCAGTCAGAACAGCTCCCTGTCAGCATGGAGGGGAAACCCTACCAGTATGTGCCTGAGCCTCTGAGATGGGGAATTTGGATGCCAGCCCCTTCCTCATGTGTGCCCACACAAGAGAGCCTGTCAACGTGGAAAACAAACAGGAAGGCACTTAATGGTGTCTGTTTTGGATGTTCCTACAGCATCATTGCCTCCCCAGGAGCCCCCAGCTAACACCAGTCCTCCAAGATTTGGAGCAAGAGCTCAAAGAGGCATTTTCAGAGATGTTGGGTCTTGATTAGGTTTGGTAAACACGAAGTTCAGAGTCTGATGGGTTCTGGTCAAAGATTAGCAAAGGGAAAGACAGGGAATTTAGGTGATGTTAGGCTCTAAGTGATGGTTAAGAATATGAGTGCTGGAGCAAACTGGTCTGGGTTCAAATGAGCACTTACTAGCTGGGACCAAGTTCCTGAAAGTGTGCCTCATTTTCTTCATCTGCATAGGAAGGATGATTAAGTGCCATCTTCTACAGAGATGTAGTGAGTATTAAATGAGTTAATACATATAAAGGGTTTAGAACAGTGCTCGGCACACCCTGAGCACTTGGTAAAATGTTAGCTGTAGTTATTTTAAGTTGACTGCCTAATTTCTCCTGGACCTCAGGCCCAAGCCAATGTGTGCCGTTGTCCTTTGGGCAGACATTCAGGCTGAGGAGGTGAGGGTAGGGGAGAGAGAAGGGCACGAAATAGAGTCAGCCCCTGACAGGCATCCCAGGCCCCTGTTGTGCTGGCCTCTGTCTGAGGCTGGGCTCTTGCCTGTGCTCAGTAACATAATAAACTATCTCTCTCTGGTTTTGGGGGAGGCTCACGGAAGAGTGACCAATGTCTGGGCCACTGAGCTATGGTGCAGGTGTGAAGGGCCACGCCAGCTTGAGTCACGTGGCGAATCCCCAGGGCTGTTCCTGGAGCCTACCCTGTCCCACAGACGAAGACTCAGCCATGACTCACCATATTCAGGTGGTGCCTGGGCCTTAGTCACCTGGTGCCTCTTCCTACCAACACCTGTGATCCGGCATTCACAGCCTGCACCAGGCTCTCTTATCCACCTTAAACTCCTCTCCTTTCTTCTCTCCTTCCCTCTCCTCGCTCCCTATCCCTTGATCTCTCATTGATCAGATCTTGGCTGATCTCCCTGACAATTTGGATGGGTTGAGCCTGACAGATGGATAATGGAGACTGGAGATTCCAATGCCACCCCCACACCCTGTCAGAGACATTGCCAGGAATGACTGATAAGCACACAGGATGCTGCCTACATCAACATGGTGACATTTATGTAATCTGGGGGTAGGTGCCTCCAGAAAGACCCCCCTCTCTGCAGTTGACTGCCACAGGAATTTCCACTATAAGCTGTCCATTCCGGTGACTAGAGGCCCAGACTGTCCCCTCTGAGAACGCAAATACACCCACAGTGCATGGGGACTCCTTAAACTATATCCCTTATTTACACTTCGGTGTGAACCTGTTCGTTACACAAAGAGTGAACACTTGCTATGTGCCAAGCACTATTTCAAGGCACTTGGAAAACAGTAGTGAACAAAAGGGACAAAAATCTCTGCCTTCTTGAACATGTCATTCTGGTGGAAGGAGTCAGAAAATAAACGTGATTAATAGGTAAGCCATATAGTTGGTGGAAAGCTGGTAAGTGTTGCACACCACAACCAGAAAGACCCAGCCCACCAATAATGTAGGATAGGTGGGGTTGGGAGTGCTGGGGGCTGGGGACAGGGATTGGGCAGGGAAATTGCTTGTCATTTTAAATAGGGTGGTCAGAGTCATTGAGAAAGTAACATTTGAACAAAGACTTGAAAGAGGTAGGCCAGTTAGCCTTGTAGACACCCAGGGGACAGTGTTCCACGGGGAGGAAGTACCCAGGCAAGGCAGCAGAGTCCTAGGACAGAAGCAGCCTGGTGGTTTGGAGGCACAGTTAGGAGGCCATGCCCCTGGGGTGAAAGGAGTGAGGGGCAGTATCAGTAGAGACAGAGGAATCATGGGGGTGTTTGGATCACATAGGGCCTCGCAGATGTCTCTAAGGGCTTTGGCTTTGACCCTGACCATAATGGGGAGCTAGTGCAGGGTTCTGAACAGAAGAGGGTCTACTGAAGGCCAGTTAGGAGGAAGAAGAGGAAAGTTCAAGGATTTGCAGAAGTCTGAGGAAGAGAGGCTCAGGCCAAGAGGGTGGAAGTGATTGGTCCTGTTTGCCTTTGGAAGGGGAGCTAACAGCATTTCCTGATAGGATGATGTGGGTGCAAGAGAGACAGGAGTCAAGGATAACTTGAGTAGCCATTTCCCTAAGCTCAAGTTCTAATGAGCCAGGGCTGGTGGGAGGGGTGTGGCGGGGGGGGGGGGGGTGTTGGTGGGAGGGTGGTGGTGCTGAGGGCTCCAGAACAAGATGATGGGAAGCAGTTAGAGAGGGAAGAGTACATAGAAGGGAGGCTGGGGCATTGTAGTGATGCCCCCACCTGCCCTTTAGCCCTGGCCAGGTCCTAACCCAGCCTCTGGCTCTATTTTAGGCTTCTTGTCTCTGAACAAATTGGGTTCTGAAGTTCAAAGCCTGTGCCTGGGGCCCTGCCATCTTGAGGGTTCTAGATCCCCTTTGGAGAGTGCTCAGTATCCCTGAGGAGTGAGGCTGACAAGCCTACCCTGGGGGTCTGCAGAAACACTGTCCTGGATTTGGCCCAGAGTGTGGGGGGTGCCCAAACGGAGCAATTGCCATTTCCCTCTGTGAAGAGAAACCACTCCTAGGGCCTGCCCCAGCCTGTGAAGTCTGAAACACTAACGGCTTATTTACCCGGGCTCCTGGCCTCATAAGGGAGGAGAAGGAGGGGGATTTGACGGGCCCCAGCCACTCAATGTGCGGCCCACCACACACCTGCCCCACCTCGTCTGACAGTCTGGGATTGCCACACCGGCTCCTTCTGCTGGTTAACTATTAACGAGTTCTTTGTCACATCCTCTTTCCTGGTGATGGGCAAGGGATGGGGCAGTTCCAGGAGGGTGAAGACTTCCTGGAAGCTTAGAGTTCAGGGAGCTGGAGAAGTGGGGAGACACAGACCAGGCGGGTGGACTCTAAGCCCCAGGAGGTGGGGTGGGTGTCAGCAGTGACCTTTCTCTGGAGGATGTGATGGGGGTCTCTCTGTGTTCTTGTTGCAGAGGCTGGCCCATGTAGGGGAGCTGTTCGTACTGACTCTGGCTTGTTGAGTTAAACCAGATTTCACTGGAATTCTTACAGGGGTCAAGACACTAACATTTATTGGAGTGTTTGTTATGTGTGTAAATAACTTATTGCCCATTTGCTAATTATAGTACTTCCCATGCCCACCTAAGCTTACTGGACTAAATTAGAACCTGAGATTAGAAACACCTGGTTTAATCCACAAAATTCTACATTTCCCCCTTAAGGGTTCTCCAACCAATTTCTTGGACTTACCCTCAAACTGTAGAGAACTTCTTGCTTAGGAGACACTGACAGACTGGACTGGATAGTTAAGAGTCTCCTTTAAATAGAAACTTTGAGGCAGCGAGCGGTGTTCCAAGACAATGCCAGTTCAACAGTGCCAAGATATGGACTGGGTGACCTTCCAGATCTCTCTAAAAGCCCTCTCTGACCCTAACCTGGGGGATGAGTGTCCTCTGAGACCAGCCTTTCCATTTAGGTCTGTTACTGCCATTTATAGTGGCTCTCAGCCCAGGGGCCCTAAGGCAAGGGTGCACCCAGAATCCCACAAAGGAAGCTGTGTTCTCAGGCCCGGTGGGGGGAGGGGGCAGACAGGGGAAGTGGGTCTAGTTGTGGTTAACCTTTCCTTCCACCACTTGCAGTCAGGTCTGTTTTCTGGCCCTGCAGGCTGGCATTCCTGCCCTGGAAGGGTGGGGCCCCGAGACCAGCCCTTAGTGAGCTGGGGGCAGTGACTCACAGGTAGTTACCTGTCCTGGGGCTCCCTGCCAACCTGCAGAGGGAGCCGGAGGGTAGGCATTTAGAGTTTATTCCTGTTTATTCCCCTTAAGCTTTCCTTGGGCTTTGACCCCTTCCTGATGAACCTAAAGGGTCTGCAAATTCCCCACGAAGTAGGGTTTTTCCACTTCCCCTCCCCCCTCCTTGGGAGGGGTCTGGTGCTTTCCAGCGTCCTGGATGTTTAGTTCTCCTCCCCTTGAAGCCCAGTGACAGGTCTGGGCAATAATACCATATATAACAGCCCTGACCTTTGTGTCCTCTGCTTGGTCTTCTGTCCAGGGTGGTCCAGGACACAAGAGGAAGCTGACCCCTATAGGCCTTGGGAAAGTGCCAAGTGTGGTGTCTATCACAATGTGAGTGCCGTTCCCTGCCCCCCTGGAGTCACTGACATTTGCCTGGTGCTTTCTGTTTGCAGTGGCTCCCTTCAACCACCCCCCACCCAGGACACCCATGGGCAGCCAGGGACTGATGAGCTCGCTGTGAGGCCTCTGAGACCGACCCACTTGCCCAGTCCTGTCCTGGGGGGGTGGGGGTGCTGTGACGGCAGATGGGCGTGCCAGCCGCCAGATTCCTGAGGCCCGCCCTGCAGTGGGCTACGCCCAGCCAGGGAGTCTCCAGAGGTGAGGCCGTTCTTTAAAAACTGGGAACCAGGAGAGGAGCCCCCACATTCAAGGGGTGCTCTCAGAGGCCATCTGGAGAAAGAAGAGCAGGCAGCACCGAGCAAGGTATGTTACCTGTCTTCACCTGCCTTCACCTGCCTGGTGAGGGCCAGACGCAGGGGGGAAGGGCTGTCTGTATCTCTGGGTGTCTGGGGCCTGGCTACAGGGCCTGATTCAGTCCTTCCTGGGAGCTCACCCAAGCAAGCAAGCTCACCTCCAAAGGCTAGGTTAAATGTCTGCCATTGTTTGGGCTGCTTTTTCACATCTGATAAGAGTCTCGGTGACATAAAAAAGCAGCTTCAGATCGGGGCTGAGCACAAAGAGTAGTAGAAAGTGTGGGCTGGCCCAGCTAGAGCTCTTCCAAGGGCCACTCAGATGCCTAGTCGTGGAAGATTCTAGCCCGGGAGTGGAAGCACAGAGATAGCACTGGATGAAAAACCAAAAAACGGGTCTCCTCTTAGGCCATGCTTAGCTGCGCAACATCAGGCCACCCATCTCCTCCTGGGGCCCCTGAATCTTCTGGGAGGGATTGGAAAACAATTTTGATGAATTAGGATGTATAATTTAAAGATGCCAGGAGCGTCCCCAGGTTCCTCTGTGGCCATGCCTTGTCCTGCACGCACCCCCACCCCCCACCTCATTCTTCCACCCCAGCCAAGGGAGTTTGTGGCTGTCACTGGAGCAGGGCACACATCCAAACGAAGACAGGGTTGGGCACTGCCTGAGCTGGGGTGGGGCTTGCCTCAGCACAGTAGGCCTGCCTGTCCCCCAGAGGGACCCTTTGAGTATCCAGCCTCAGCCTCCAGAATCCCCATTCTGGGGACTGCCTCCCGCACAACCCGGGCCAAAATGGGAGACATTTTGAGTTGCTTTCAGTTCAGATGAAATCGTCATTCACTTTTTAAATTCTGCCAGGCTCCCCTTTCTTCCCATCACATCCCAGCTACCTGCTTAGCCCAGAATTGTGGCCACCACAGTCTCACCCTCAGGGTGGCCTGGGTGGTACTGGAGACCATGGCAGTGGCAGAGAGAGCTCGCTTCCAGGCCCTCCGTCACTTTGACCCACTCACCTTTGGGTCTGGATGTTGGGCCAAGCCCTGAGAAAGGCCAACTCTGTTTCTTGGAGTAGTAACAAGGCCTCTATACCTCCTCTTCTGCAAAGGGCCCAGCCCTTTTCTGCTCCCCACGATTGTGTGGGCAGGGTAGGGCCAAGCCTCTTTCCCTTCCATCTCAGGGGGGGGAAGATGAAGTCTGTGAGGTGATGGCATTTTCCCAGGTTATGCTGTGAGACACACGCCAGCTCAGACATGGGTTCAGGGCTCTGACATTTTCCAAGCTTTTGGCTACAAATGTACCTGCTGCTCGGAAGTATCCTAGGTCAAGACCCTAGGTAAAGGGGGCTAGTATGCCCCGAGGTTTTATGGATTTTTTTAATCCAAGCTGCTTTGTTCTGTCCCAGGTGAGAGCCTCTGTGGGGATTCCCCTATTGGCTGAAAATGAGGCCACTCCTACTCCTGGGTTTTGGTAAGTATCCATTCCCGTCTTTCCAAGCCCTGTTATATAGCAGGGAGGTGACACCATGGGTAAGAGGATAGTTTACCAAAGTATGAACATCATCTGTCACCCTGTAGTCCTTGAGCTTGAAGCACTTGTCTACTGGGGCACCCATGAGGTTTCCCTGCTCATTTGGGCCTTTGGAGAAGATGAGAGGTTCCTAAGTGTCTTCTTATTTCTACCTGAGGGTGGCTCATGGTTTCCCAAGTGCCCTGCACAGCTAATTTCCTAGCCTTTCATTCTGGCTGCTTCCAGAGCCATCATGGCTTGATTTTACAGTGGTCTGTAACTGGGCACTCACTGAGTATGGCTGGGTCAACTTTGCAGATAAAGGAGCAGAAAGATTGCAGGCATCTCCTGGTGTTGCACAAATGGCCAGCAGCCAGCCCTGCTCTGGTTGCTGTCGGAGGCCAGGCTGCAAGTGAAGAGATTGAGGAGTATGTCCTGGTGGCTGAGCATGTGCCTGCAACTTGACTCTAAAAGCCACATATGGATGCCACATTTCAGGACCATCCAGGGTTTTTGGTTGCCAGTGTTTCCCCTCCTTTCCTTTTTAAGTTATGAGTTATGGAACATGAAATCAGGGTTTTGTTTTGTTTTGTTTTGTTTTGTTTTGTTTTGTTTACCTAGCAGCATCAGGATTGCAATCCTCACCACCACCACCAAGTGGGAGCATGCTAGTCTAGCTGATTTATGCTTCCCTGGGGGATACTGGGTGGCCTGCTGGACCCTCCTCTCTCTAGGCTGTATCTTAGCACACTTGTGATTTCAGTCTTGCCCAGTTTCCTGTGTGCCCAGCAAGCCTGCTCCCGTGGGGCCTGCTATCCACCCGTTGGGGACCTGCTCATTGGGAGGATCCGGTTTCTCCATGCTTCATCCACCTGTGGACTGACCAAGCCTGAGACCTACTGCACCCAGTATGGCGAGGTAGGCCCTACCACCATGGCCTCCAGGGCTGGAAAAGGCAAGATTGGGCTGTGTGTGAGTCTGCCATTTGTTCACAGAATGCCTGGAATGTACTTGGTATAGCCCCAGCTTCATGCACTGTGGAGAATGCAAGAAACATATAAGGCCAGATCACTGCCTTGACAGAATTTTCTCCTTCATTGGGCAAGAGAAAATGTACTCAGAGTTAGCGGGATGGCTCCTCTCTTCTTCTGCTTATAAAACTGAAATCTCTCCCCAGTCCTTGGGCATGGGCAGGACAGGTTTTCAAGTCTTGAGAACAGACAATGGGATGAGTATTGATCCTTTAGTATGTAGAGTTTAACATGTCGGTGGTGGATGAAGTCAAGGCTGATGGAGCATAGGTGGGGGGATGTGTGCACTGGGTTGTGTTCTTGCTGTGGGATGAGCTAAGTTGTGCCATGGTTACTCGTTTGCCACCATCTCTTTGGCCAGTGTTGGGATATGAGTGGATAGAGCTAGCGGGACAATATATGATTATAAGCTGGAGTTTACCTTCTGTGTTTTGCAACTATCATGTATGAAGAGCCAGCTTACCTCTCAGCCTCGTTGGTCCACTCAGGCAAAGTGGGAAACATCCCAACTGCTGTTGGAGAACATAAATCAGCAGGATAGACCAAGAAGTGATGAGGCCAGAAAGGAGGTTTGGCAGCTCAGCTGATAAGTCAGAACACAAGCTGAACAAATCCAGAAACTCAAACGCTAGGACCTGTCAATTGACATTGCCTGATTAGGAAACTGAGTTTTTTAAAGAGCTTTTGTGTTTTTTTTTTCTTCTACATCCCCGTGGACCTTTGTTGTAGGAACTTTGGCTTTCTTTTCTTTTTTAAACTTTTTTTTTAATGTTTATTTATTTTTTGAGACAGAGACAGAATGCGAGTAGGGGAGGGGCAGACAGAGAGGGAGACACCAAATCTGAAGCAGGCTCTAGGCTCTGAGCTGTCAGCACAGAGCCTGACGCAGGGCTCGAACCCACGAACCGTGAGATCATGACCTGAGCCGAAGTTGGACGCTTAACCGACTGAGCCACCCAGGCGCTCGTCTTTTCTTTTCTCTTTAATAAGGTGGGGATCATTCTTGGTGCCTTATGTTTACCAAGGTTGAAATCACTTAGCGTTTTCTTGTTTCCCAGCTGCAAGTCTCATTTGGCCATCTTTCTGCCCCAAAGACAAAGATTTGGACAAAGGAGTGGGTGAGGAAGTGGTTTTCCTCGAATCTCTAGTCTTTTCAGAAAAAGAGAGAAAGAGAGAAACAGACAGAAGGGGAGTAAGAGAGATTGATTGCCATGAAAGAGACTTGAGTTCACAGAGAGCCTGTGGTGTCCTCTTTCCAGACTGTCCTTGTCCTTGGGATGATGGAGGTGGCATCTGATACCGCCTCTGGGCCTCCCTGGCCTTCTTGTCACCAGTGTTCTCTTGGCTACTTTTAATGACAGATGGTACTGGGTAGTGGCTTTGGAGGCACTGAACAGAGATGGCTGTGGTTTCTGCTGCTCACCCAGTTGGATATAGGAAACCCTGTTTGACAGTGTTGGGTAAAATGGCCAGCATAAGACAAGTACTCCCTGTGGGCCCAGATTACTCCACACGCATCAGGGGACCTGGAAATATTGAGCTTTCTAGGCAACAGAATGGTTTTAGCCACCCCCTTCCTACACACCCTCAAAATCTCATGTTACTAGGGTATGTCTAAAAATTTCAGGAAGACTTCTGCTGACCTCCTTCCTCAGGCTGGCCTGCCTTCTGGAAGGAGAAGCAAGGAGAAGTCAGAGCCCCTGTCCTGGCATGTCCCCTCAACCCCAGCCCTGTCTGGACAGCCTCTGTCCCCAAAGCCTTGGGCTTTTGGCTTCACCTTGGCCTGCCCTCTGCCTCTCTCAGATGCCCAGGGTGCCAACTCCCCTCCCTGCTCTTAAATAGCCCCCTGAGAGCAAAGTGGTGCTTGCAAAAGAGAAGTCTAGACTTTTGCAACCCTGGGGATGGATAAATATCAGCTATTTTGCTGCTGTGAAAGTTGAGAAGGATTGGCTTTTTTCCCCCCTTTTCTATAAGGGGGAATAAAGCCATGCAACCTCTTTTCAAGAGTAGAGGATAGGGCATCTTGAATGCAATGTGTAGTCCCAGGTCTGCCACTAACTTGTGGCAAGATATTACCCCTCTCTAAGACTTCCTTCCTCTTCCATGAGTGAGTGTTAGATGAAAGTGTCTGCAGGTTTGCTCCTGGCCACAACTTTCTCTGGAAATGAGCTGACTGTCGGAAACCAGCTTCTCTCCCCCTACCTTCCACTCCTCCCTTATTTCATTTCTCATCCTCTCTCTTACCTGTCTCACCTCCTAGAGGCTGTTGGGTGGCAGCCATGAAGACATACACTAAAGACACACACTGGGTGCTGTGGTGGCTGTGTGATGACAATTAGGAATCAGTGTTTTAACTCTGCTGAGTTCCAATTCCAGTTTTTAAGTTTAATTTATTCTATTATCAAATGGTATGTATAGCAGCTATAATTTATTAGGCACATATTATGTGTCCCAGACATCATAGTAAGAGGTTTATATAAACTATCTCAATCTATTTTCATGATACTTCATGTGGTGACACTTGTTATCTCTGTGAGCTATTGGGAGGGTCTGGGTGTGTGCTGGGACCCCAAATTTCTGATGGAAACACACAGGTGTTGAGTTTTCTGAGTACTTAGAGATGGGGGGTGTCCTGGCCAGCCCTGGCTGGAGATGAGACATGATGCAGAACCTCACTGCTAGTGCCCTCCCCTCCCCCTTCTCTCCCTCACCCCTTTCTACCAGCTCCTGCCCTGATATACACACCTGCCTTAAGTCGAAGCTTCTGGTTAGTGCCTCTGTTCTATTTCTGTGACATGGTGAGCCCTGAGCCAATTACAGCCTTACCCAGCACCTGCTGCCTGCCCACTGATGTGGCACGAATGCAAGCGCATTGGAGATTTATGACTCTTGGACGTTCTGCACTGCTCATTCCCCTGCTGTCCACCCCAGAGGGACTCAGTGGAATGGGAATTGCAGGAGCAGTGGGGACTCCTTCCAGTTCCAAAATTGTCTCTCCCAGCTCCTGGTCTCAGAGTGTAGCTCCTTTTTTGTGTGCCAGTCTTTGCCTGTTGGCATCCTACCTCCTCTCCCTGATTTGGTCTCAGTAGCTAAACCCCATCAGCCTCAAGAGCTTGCTTCTGAGATTTTGGGGTCCATACTGCATC
Source organism: Neofelis nebulosa (assembly GCF_028018385.1). NCBI lineage: Eukaryota > Metazoa > Chordata > Mammalia > Carnivora > Felidae > Neofelis > Neofelis nebulosa. The sequence continues at coordinate 39,843,640 of NC_080796.1, forward strand.
CCTTGCAATGGACATAGGACTTGGTCAGCTTGGCCTTATGGCACCCCACCCCCAACTTTGCCCCTCTGGTCCTGACCTTTAACTATCTAAGCTTGGGCCCAGGCTGTTCTTTACCAGGATGGCCCTGTTTCCTTGCTCTCCTTTCTCTAGCTCCTAGCTAACCTCTGGATAAACTCGCTGTTCCCTAAAGCTCCAAAGAACATCTGTGTTGCCCCCTTATCCTTGTTTGCTTCTGTGCTCTCCCTGAGCATCAGTTCCTCATTGGAAAAATGAGAGTAATGACAGCACCCACTCCAATGAGTTGTTGTGAGGACTGTACAAAGGAATGAGCAAAGTGACCATGGCTAGTGTCTGCAAGATGCTAAATGTTCCATCCCCTCTTCCCTTACACACCTGCCTACTGGCACCTGTGTCTGCGTGCAAAGGCTGCCTCATCTCTGAATCATACTCCTGAGCATTTCTTCCCTGATTAGGACACACACTCACATACTTATGGAAATCAACCCATCCTTGGGCCAGCCCACTCTGCTTCCAAGTGGCTGCTGCCAATCTGATTTGCAGTGGACTGTTGGAGACTCTGGAGACAATTATGGTCAATGAAGTCACCCTGACAGGTAGTGAGGACTCTCTGGTTCTGATCCTGGCTGTGACACTTAGATTAGGGATGGAACCTTACTAGCCCATGGGTTCCCTCTAGACCACCACTTCTCCATTTGCGAGATAAAGGAGTTGGGTTAGTTGGCCTTCATGTTTGCTTAGCTTTAGCATCTCTGCCTGCTTCTCAGAGATGGCTGGGCTGTGTGTGACCCTTTGGGTTCCTCATGGTCTCTCTCAGGCAAGTACTGGCAGGGGCTGAGCCATGCCATGTGATCATCTCTGGGCTGGTGCAGGCTCCCCAGAAACTAGTGGGTTTTGCCTGGAAGCTTCCCAGCCCTGATTTCTGCTTCTGACAATGTCTCCTCCAATGTTGTGTCTGCTCCCCTAAATGCTTATTTATCTCCCACTCCCTCCCTTTCTAGGGAAAACTTAATTACTCAGCTACCTTAATAACAGTTTTACATAATGCACACCTTAGGTTAATTAGCTGTGTAAACCAAATAGCTGTCATTTTGATCTTTTGGAAACAAGCTGAAGAGCAGTATCCAGTTCACATCCCCTCCTCCCCAACACACACAAACATACAGGCACACACTTGCACACATGCATGTAAGTGCACCCACACCCACATTCACAAACCCCAACAAACACTGACTTTCTTTGACAATTGTCTGTTTTCTTAACCTTTGGCATGGCTAATGTGTAGACAGAGGATATGTTCATATATATCCTGAGATCCTTATCCTGTGCCCACAGAAGACTTTGAGACTGTCTCTAACCAAAATGTCTGCCCTCCCATTTCCCAGAAGCTCTCAGACATTCTGAAACTTCCAAAGCTCCTGCCATTGGGGATTCACTCTTTTGGATGAAGCATTGTTGAATTCCTTGTTTAAAATACAAACGCTCTTGGGAAAGGCACCATATCATCAACCATTTATATTTCAACAAGGGTTTGCTTGTCAGAAAATGAGCTGTGGCTTTTGAAAAGGGTTCCAAGAAAGTGAAACCGAGGATGGGTAAGTTTTGAGGGCTAGGAGGAAGTGGATAGGGACACTGGGGGATAATGTTGCTAACAGAAGGAAGAAAAACCCGGGTTGGTGGAATCTGAGATTCTGGGTGCCTGATTGTTATGGGCTGGGAAGCACAGCTTGTAGGCTAAAAGTACAGAAGAGGAGGGAAAGATGTGATGGGAAGGCCTGGACCAACCAGGTGGCCTTAAACTTTGCTGGCCTGGTCTCTCACTCAATTGCTTTTGGGGTTCAGGTCCCTAGAAGTCTCTAGGCAACATTTTGCAGACCTACTTTGCTTCTTTGTCTTTGGAGGCTATAGGAACCATTGTTACTGGCAGAGCCTACAGAGGTCCAGACAGGCAAAGGATTCCCTGCACTCAGGTTTAGGGAAATATCTCTGTTTCTGTAAAGGTCCAGGCTGGGGCTGAGGCTGTCCTTCCCAGGGAAGAAGAGAGGGAGCATCCTGACAACCAATTCTGGTCCCTGCCAGTGGCTGCCAAGTCACCACTGTGTCCCTTGGATCAGAACAGGAATAGAAAATTTAAAGGCAGATACTTTGGGACAGAAATCCCTGCTTCATCTCTTCCTAGCTTTATGAACTTGGACACATTTCTTAACTCTCTAAGACTTGCTTTCTTATCTGTCAAATGAGTATACCCATCATTTAATGTAAAATACCTACCTCAGAGATTTTGGAAGGATGGAAGGAGATAATGTATGCACAGTGCTCAGGAGAGAGCCTGGTGCAGTGTAATTTGTGGGTGTGTGGTGCACATCATCTTTAATCAGCTTCAGAAAGTCAGCCTACTGAACTTACTTTGGATGGTGATAAGGGCAGTGCTTAAGGCTTTGGTGAAGATGTTATTTCATGATGAGAGAAGATGAAGTTGAAAGTGCCTTATAGAACTGGGGCTTTCCTCCCACTCAGCACCATAGTGGAACCCAACTTTTGACCTTTAATGGCAATATCCACGAATGTAGAAAGGCTGAGGCTTCTGGATCCCAGTGGGGTTTAATGGAGGCCTTGCTGACCAATGACCTTAAGGGCTCCTTCTTCTGCCCACTTAGCTGAGAAGAGTATTGCTCTAGTACAGCATCTGGTCAGTGTCTTTTTTTTTTCTTTTCTTCCTTCCTTTGCATTCTTGTTTGGAGTGTTTTTAAACTTCTGAGCAGATAAGCTGGAGTAGGGAAGAATTCTAATAGCATGTTAGAGCAAGAGGGAACTTCATTATCTCATTCCACCCCTGCATATTACCAATGAGGAAGCTGAAGTGGAGAGAATGTCTTTTCTTGCAGGCAGCTGGATTTTTTTTCTTTTCTTTTCTTTTCTTTTTTTTTTTTTTGGTCTCGGCTTCCTTTCTTTTGGCCCTGGCTGGCAGCCATGACCCTGATGATATCTCCTTAGATAGACACAGGCAGCCACTGGCTTGCTCATGGCAGGGAACTGGGCCATGAAAACCAGAGGCTGTTTTCCTATTTCCCCCTAGAGTTAGCTCTGTGTTCTACAAAGGCACAGAGCTTTGATTTGCGTTTACCTTCCTTTTCCCACCCATTTCCACTGTGATTCAGGCTCCTGCTGGCTCTTGCTCTCTCCTTTGCTCTCCCCCTAGCTCTCTGGGAGGATTTCTCTTCCCCCCAGACTGCTGAGCTTCTAGAAAGCTCTAGGATGAGGGAAGAGGCCCAACCTTTCCAGATGGAGAGTAAGTAGGAGCCAAACTGGCTGGAGGCCTGACAGGCTGAACTGATAATACTGCCGCGTCTCTGAGGTCGTGCAGCCAGGAGAACGCTCACTAGTTGACCCCAGAGGGAGGCTGCTGCAGCTGAGACCTTCCACCTCTGGGAGAGATGGAAGCGCCTGACACACATGAGGGGAAGAACCTCGCATTGATAATCACACACGCACGTTTATACACGTACTCATATAAGCATGCAAGAATAGATAGAAAGGGAAACTGAGATACAGAGGAAAAGAGAAAGTTAGCAGCTTGTCTTCACGTGGGCTTCTGCCATAAGCTGCTCTATTTCAGGTCTCCAGCCAGCTAGCTAGTTGACGAGCAGAGCTACTTAAAATACCTGGCCCAAGCCTGTTGGCTTAGCCTGTCTCTAAGGATTGTAATAAATCCCTCCTTTAGCTATGTTACTAGGATAAGCAGCACGTAGGTTTTAAGCCCACGCGGGTATCTGATCTTCCATCAGTCTCTGCACACGTGGAAGGGAAGTGGAACAGGCACTGGGTACCCCCAGCTGACTCCGAAGACTGGGCCAGGAGGCAGGGTAAAAAGCCCATACTGAACACCCTGGAGATTTTTAGTTTGTTTAGTTTTATAATGTCTACTTTCCTGGGCATAAAAGTGTGTGTGTGTGTGTGTGTGTGTGTGTGTGTATCTCCAAGGTACTAAAGTTTAAAATTATTAAAGAATAACATATAAGGAAAAGAGTTCCTTATTATCCGATTACCCAGATATATTAGGTTAAATTGCATGCCATTGCCATTTTTGTAGGTCAGATTGGCTGAAGTAATTTCATCTGTTCAACCTAATCTGTTGGTATATGTCCTTCCAAACACTTTCTATTCCTTTAAAATATACATATATATATTCCTTTTATATTATATTTATTTATTTATATTTATATTATATTCCTTTAAACATATATATGATGTATATATATGATATATGTATACATCATATATATATATATATATATATATATATATATATATAATCATGACCTATATACATTTATTCCCAGCTGTTTTTCTTCATAAAACAAAATATGGTAAGCATTTTCCCCATGTCATTGAAAACTTCTTGTGACCAGTCTTTTTAATAGTTACATAATATTTCATCTTTTGGGACCATGAAGGTCATTTTTCAGTTCCAGGTTGAGTTGTTCTAGCCCCTGTGCCCCAGGCCCGAGGAAAGAAAGAGCCTTGTTTCTGGTGCTTGCTTGGCCGGGGAACAGGCTGGGATCGGGTCCCAGCAGAGCTGAGGAGAGAGCTCTGGTGACAGGCGGCCGGAAGGCAGCTGGCCCTTGTCTCTCTGCAGGACATGTGCTGAGTGTAGACGGAGGATGGGGAGTGGAAAAGTTTGCCCCGAGAGGCTGTGCAGAGTGGGGAGAAGGGCATGCTCACTGCCAGGGACCAAAATAGGATTCTGGAGGAGAGTCAGATTCCAGCAAGAGGCTTCTCTTGCCCAGAAAGGATTATTTTAAGTGCTCAGGTATTTATTTCAGCCACTGACACATCTACAGTTTCTGTGTTAACTGAGCTGGGTCAGCCTGAGAAACCAGCTTTCTTCCCAAAGTGCTTTCTCCAACTTATACTCCCCCATGGTCAGCTACACGGTGAGGCCAAGCCCTTTGAGTGAGACAGAGATTGTCACCCTTTACTGTGCTTCCGTGATGTCTGTGGACCCACCTGGCTTCCTAGCAGAAGTGAGAGGGCAACATTGATGGAGGAAGGGAGAGGGAAAGAGGGAGAGGAGGGGGGTTGGTAGGGGACCCTCTCTGGTGTTGTGTTGGTGCCGACATTGGCTATCAGCAGAAAACTCGCTAGCCTTTTGAGCCTCACCTTTCACAAATGTAAAATAGGAAAAATACTCCTTATTACCTGGGTACAGTACCTAGCCCACGGCAAGCTCTCTGTCACATAATGCTGATGTTCTATTACCTCCTCTCTTCCCCACCCCTCGTTTTAAACTCCATGACTGCAGTAAGGGAATGTTTAGTAATAATTACAATGTTGGCAGTCATTGAGTATTTGGTATTCATTAAGTATTAAGGGCCTACTATGTGCTGGGCACTTTTTTAAGCACTGGGAATACAGGAGAGGAAGCCCTCGTGGAGTATACATGTTTAGCAGAAGGAGGCAGAGGGTAAACAAACAATATAAGCAAATAAATAGACAATAAATGCCCAACATTTCAAGTGGAGATCTGAACCCTGAAGGAATATGTAGCTGGGGAAGGAATGGACAGGGCATTGAGTGCTCCATACAGAGCATGCATGCCAGCCATTATTTGAACATTAAATACCAAAAAATTATTGTTTAATAAAACACGTTTGGTCGTGATGAAGAAACCTCTGAGCAGCAGGATGGGTGACAATTCTCTCATATGCAGGTGAGAACTGGAAAGTGGGGTGGGAAGTAGAGTTTCCAGGAACCAGGACTCCTGGCTCCCCTTCTCCTTCTGCCCTGTCCCAAGCTTTGTCAGCCGTGGGGAGGGAGGATGGGTGTTGGGCAAGGAGTTCCCATAACCCCAGGCACAGGCTCAGCATATTAACTCAATCCCTTTGGGACTGACCTGTCACGTTAATTAGTTCAGGGGACACTACCCATTCTAAGACATCACATCAGCCTTATTGGCTTATCACCTTCCCTGGTCAGGCTAGAGGTTCAGGAGCAGGAAGGCCTTGGACAAGCCAGAGCTTTCCCCTGGTTCTGGTGAGTAGAGGCCTTAGGGGAAAGCAGAGGCATGGGTGTTTGGAGATACGGTTGTCCCCACCCAGAAGGAGATTCTTGTCCAAGCCTTGCTTCTACTTGTGGATGAATATGGAGCCCTCCGAATAGTGTTCTCTACTCTGGGCACAAGGTTTGGTGCCTTGGTTACTCAGAGAAAACAGAGTTTATTTGTGTTGCATGGGGGAGCTGGGACAAGGTTGTGCTGTCTCTGTGGGGGGGTACGTGTGCATGCACACATGCACACATACGCGCACACACATAAACTTAAAGAGCAAGGGTCATGTTCTATGGCCCTATTCTTTTGCTTGCTGGTCTCCACCTGCTGTGGAGTCCATGGGGTTCAGTTCTTGTGTCACTTGGGTCACCCCAGGGCTTGGGCAGGCCAAGGAAGGTGTGATTTGGGAGGGAGCTCCCCAGTGAGGCTGTTTCCTTTTTGGCTGCCTCGATCTTCATGTGAGAACTCTTGCCCTGAGCCCCAAGGCTGCAACATTCCTGGCCTTGGGACCACCTACCTACAAAGCTCCACTTGGTCGGGGACCCTTAGATTCTCTCCTGTGGGTAGGGAATGCCAAACCTGAGAAGGGTCCTCAAGTCTCAGATGTCAGTGCTGGAAGGCCTTTGAGATCATCCAGATGTTACTAGAATGTTGGCTCTCTGAGGGCAGGGTCTTCATTTTGTTCACTAGTATAACTCCAGGGCCCAGAGCGGGGTCTAGCACATAGTACGCACTCAGTAAATATTTGCTGAATGATTGAATGACTGTATTCTAACCTCCACTCTACCTGCACAGGAGAAAACTGAGCCTAGAAGATGGGGTAACAGAGCTAGGACTGGAACTCCAAATTCCCTTGTCCTTTTTTTGCTGTGTCCCCTCTCCCTCATGCTCAGAAACCCAGTTTTCTCCAGGCCTCCAGGATTAGGTCAGATGAGATCTAAAACTCTCCAGCCTATACCTAGCACACAGAAGATGCTACATTCATGCAAATCCCTCATCTTTTCTTCGTTTTGCTCTTGGTACTCTTTCCAAGTTTTTCTTTGAGGCAATGTTCTGTACCAGAGTTTGCTGCTACCTCACATCTCTTTCCTAGCAGTAACGCCTATTTGCTATTCACTTTGCTATGTGTTAGGAGGGAGACAAAAGAATTAAAGTCAAAGATGACAATAGCCTTGTTTTAAGAGGCTAATCCTTCCAAGGGTATTAATGAAATAAGTGGATCCCTGGGGGTAGGGTTTCACAGAGGGAATGTTCTAGGCTCTCAGGACGTAAGGGAGAGTCTTCCCTGGACCCCACTCACAAGGCTCTCTTGTCTCCCTGTCCCTCAGTGGCGGATGAAATGTTGCAAGTGTGACTCCAGGTTGCCTCATAATTACAATGGCCACCGAGTGGAGAATGTGGTTTCATCCTCAGGCCCCATGCGCTGGTGGCAGTCCCAGAATGGTAAGCGCCAGCCTCCTGTAAGGGCGTAAACTGGTGGAGGCTCCCACAGCGTGGGGGTGGCTGGAAGTTTCCTGGGAACCCTTGGGGTGTTCTAGGCATTTCTTATGGAGGTGGGACATGTGTGGTTAACAGGCAGTACCTACCGCCTCTGTATTTGAGAACTTTTGAATGCTGTAGCTAGAAGAATTTACTGGAAGTCAAGGAATGGGTAAAAGGAGCAAGAGAGAAATGCCTTTATTTCACCCCATTAGTTACAATGAGCTCACTGAAGGAATGGGGCTTGTAGAACAGACAAGTTGAAATCTCTTAGTGTGTTAGGGTCATCAAGAGATGATGGGAAGGAAACTTGGCCAAGGACAGATAGGATCTTGAGTAGGAAATACAAGTAAAAGCATGCTGGTACCATTCCTCTCCAAGAGGAGAATTGGAGGATCGAGGTTTCTGACTTCCGAGAGCTAGTGGAGTCCAGAGCCTTCTTCAGGGCTGGGAAGGTAGAATTTCCTGGTCTAAAGTTTCTACTTTTTGTCCTTCCAGATGTGAATCCTGTCTCTCTGCAGTTGGACCTGGACAGGAGGTTCCAGCTTCAAGACATCATGATGGATTTTAAGGTGTGCTTCCTAAGGATGGCAGTGGATGGGAGAGGGGGACCCTGGGCCATTTGGGCTTGGGCTTATAGGAAGCACAGCGTCCTTGTCTCCCTAGGCTTAGGGTGATGGCATCATATGGTAGGTAGGCGCCACTTCCCTAGGCTGAGGTGACACTTACCCTGAATCTCTATCATGGTGACAACAGAGGCCCACTCCTGGGAGCACAGTGGCACCTCCAGGCTTCCAGTCCTGGCCACGCAGTGGATATATATCCACTTTCTCTCTGCATCCCCCGTCCTCGACCCATCTAATTAATTCAGCTCTGCCAAGTACCAATTCCGCTTGGCCCAGTCAATTATTATACAGGTGTATATTCTTGATGGGTTTACTAATTTTGCTGATGAGGTTGAGTTTAATAAATGGCCAATAAGTGGCCCATATCCATGAAAGATGTGCTCTTGGAACAGCCCTCTTGGTGGACAATCTACTCACTCACTGCTATTACTTCCCAGAATACTTTTGGATTCTGCTTGTATACTAGCATCCTCAGATACTCCTTTTGGAGGGAATGTTTTTGTTCATTTGTCACGAGTCTTTTTTTTTTTTTTCCAGAGAAGATTTGATTTTATTCTTTCTACAGAAATAGTCAAATACTTAACGGTCAAGCTTGGTCAATAAGATTAGATCAGGAAGGGTGAAATCATTTTCAGAAGTTAGAATGAACCGTGAAAAAGATGCAATAGGATCTCACTTCTGACTTGACTCAGAAAGTTAACTTTGAGATCCTCTCCTCAAGAAAAGGTCAAAAGTATTTTGAGAAATGGCAGCATCATCTGAATAAATGCCCAGTCTCTAAAGGTGACAGCGCTGAAGGGCAACATTCATCTGGACGGATATTGTTAGTCGCGTTGCTTTTTCATTACTCACTCATCCCTTTGTCCATTCTTGCCACACACATATTGAACACTGGTTTTATGTTAGGTTTGGTGCCAGGTGTTAGGGATAAAAAGATGAATAGAGCTAAATCATGGCTGTCATGCTGCTTCAGTGTATGTCAGGAAGACAAAGGACCGACAGTGAGATGATGTGTACTCTGATTAGGAAGAGGTGCTGGGGAGCACAGAGTGAGACGTCCAATTTGATCTGTCTTCGGGGAGTAAGTCATAGCATGTACCCAGGAAAAGATGAATCTTTGCAGGCCACTGATAACCAGGTAAAGGGCAAAGTCCATTCTGGGCAAAAACCCCCCATAAAGTGCAAAGGCCTGGAGGCAAGAGGCAAGAAGGTATGTAACTGAGGAGGGGGCAAGGGAATGCACACAAGGTCTGGAAGGGAAAATATGTATAAGGTGGTGAGAAGTAAGGATGTGGAAGGCTACCACCTGGTGAGAGACGAGTTTGCAGACGTAAATGGGGAGGGAGGAAGTAGACTAAAGATTCATCCATTCTTCATTCAACAAATGACTAAGTGCCTCCTGTGTGTTAGGTGTTGGGGGTGCAACTGTGCACAAGACAGACAAGGAGGCCTATGGTTTACTGTAGTGGTTCTCAATTAGGGGATATTTGGAGATCTGGAGATGTTTTTGGTTGTCACAACTGTGGGTGTGACTATTACACATCTAGTGATGTCTAGTGAGTAGAGGTCAGGGATGCTGCTAACCATCCTGCAGTGATCAGGATGGTCCACACAAGGAATTATCCAACTCCAAATATGAACAGTATAAAGGCTGGGAAACCTGGGCTCCTGGAGAGGAAGAAAACGCAGGCAGCCAACAAATAAATTATTAGAAATTGTGGTGATATTTAAGAAGGAAACAAAGTAAATTCTGGAATGGGGTAGAGTGGGCAGGATGTGGGCAGAAGAATGCAAAGGTATGAAAAATCTTGTGGGGAAGTGACATTTAAGCTGAGAACAAAAATTGAGAAGGAACCCACCAGGGGGAGGAACATTCCAGGCAGAAGAAACAACCCGAACAAAGGTCTCTGAGGAGGGAATGAACTTGGTATGACCCATGGCTTGAAGAGATGGAGGTGCACAGGGCATGAGATGAGGTGAGGAGACGGGACCCCTTCACCCTTGGTGAGGGGTTAGGATTTATTCAAGAGTAGCAGGCAGAGGACTTGAGTAGACATTTCTTCCAAGAAGATGTACAGATGGCCAGAAGGCAAATGAAAGGGTGCTCAACACCATTAATCATCAGAAAAATGCAAATCAAAACCACACTGATATATCACCTCACGCTTGTTAGAACAGCTAGTCTTAAAGGACAAGAGGTGCATGTTGGCGAAGATGTGGAGAAAAAGGAACCCTTATGCACTGTTGGTGGGAATGTAAATTAGTGCAGCCACTAATGAAAATAATATGGAGGTTCCTCCAGAAACTACAGATAGAACTACCATAATCCAGCAATTCCACCAGGGTCTATATGGGAAGGAAATGAAATCAACCTTCCGAGGAGATATCTGCACCCTTATGTTCACCACAGCATTATTCAAAATAGGCGAGACATGGAAACAAGCCCAGTGTCCATCAGTAGATGAATGGACAGAGAAAATGTAATCTATAGCTATACACAATGGGATATTCAGCTATAAAATGGGATACACAATGGGATATTCAGCTATAAAAAAGAAGGAAATCTTGCCTTTTGTGACAACATAGGTGGGCTTTGAGGGCATTCTGCTAAGTGAAATAAGTCGGACAAAGAAAGACAAACACCATGTGGTCTCCCTGATACGTGGAATCCAAAAAAGCTGAATTCAAGCAAATAGAGTAGAATGGTGGTTGCCAGGGGTTCGGGGGTGGGGGAGATGGGGAGGTATTGGTCAAAGGGTGCAAACTTCCAGCTGCAAGATGAGTAAGTTCTGGAAATCTGATATACAGCCTGGTAACTATACTTAACAACACTGTTATATACCTGAAAGTGGTTAAGAGTATAAATCTTAACTTTTATCACCACACACACAAGATGGTAATTATGTGAGGGGCTGGATGTGTTAATTATTGCAGTATTCATTTTGCAATTTGTGCATGCGTCAAAAATCATCATGTTGGACACCTTAAACTTACATATATTAGAGGTCAATAGGATCTCAATAAGCCGGAAAAAAATAGTGGGAAGCTATTCTAGGGTTTTTGGCAGAGGAGTGACACAGTCCATTTTATGTTTTAAAAAGGACATCCTGTCTATAGGTGGAGGGCCTAACCGAGGTGAGAGTGAACAAGGAAATCAGGTGGCACCTACTTGGGAGATCAGGGGGCTGTGCTCTGCCGCAGGAGACAGGGCCTGATGTGGGTCTGTTTGGAGGAAACAGTCCAAGCTGGGAGCCGTCAGCACGGAGACCGCACTGAAAGCCACGAGAAGTGGGTGAAACCACCGAGGGTGGAAGGACACAATGTGTCATGCTGAGAGGCTTGCATTTCATCTCTAGCTAATGCACATCCACTGAGGGGCCTGGAGCAGGAGTGACATGGTCAAGTAGTCATCTAGAAAGACCTCTCCAGTGACGTGGGGAGAGAGGTTTGGAGGGCCCAGACAGCTGACTGTGGGAAGTACCATGGGAGAATGTTCTGGCCTGGCCACCTGCATGGTGCGCTGAACTAGGATCATAATCATGCCTTCTGGAATGTAGATCACCGTTCTCCTGCTTTCCACGGTCCCCCTGGGGAAAACCCGATGGGGCTTTCCAGTGTTGGCCAGGGTGTCTGCCGTCGGACCTGGATGCCCTGAAGCCCACTCGCTCCCTCTCGCCCCGTTCTCCTTCCCTCACTGTGATTCTCAGGGACCACCAGTGCATCTTTAGGAGGCTTTTTGGTGATGATGTCTCTCCAGTGGCCCCTTCTCTTCACTCAGGCCCCCACCCTGTCTGTGCCTCTGCAGGGGCCCTTGCCCGCCGGGATGCTGATTGAGCGGTCCACAGACTTCGGCAACACCTGGCAGGTGTACCAGTACCTGGCTGCTGACTGCGCCTCCGTCTTCCCCCGGGTCCGTCAGGGCCAGCCTCAGAGCTGGCAGGATGTTCGGTGCCAGTCCTTGCCCCAGAGGCCTAACGGGCATCTGGACGGGGGGAAGGTAGGTAGAGGGGATTCGCAAAAATAGGCACGGGTTGGTGGGGGAGGGGAGGTCCCTGACATCACATTTGCTCACACGGTCACCCAGCCTCTGGAGAAGACGTCAGTGCACCTTGCTGTTTTTCCTGCTCCCTCCAATAATGACCTCTCTGGCCGCTTTCAGAATATTTGCTGTTTGTCCCCTTTGCTACTCAGGAGGAATATTTTAAAACCACATCTAGGGCCCTGCATAATCCAACCGTGCCCTCTTCCCCTCTTCCATAGCCACCTCTCCCAGCTCATTGGCACAGTCCCCACAGTGGAGAGGGTAAAATTGACTCTGCTTCAGTGTAAGGACTTTGAGATGGTTGTTAGATTCACGTGAGCAAAGTACACACATTTAATTTGATCTCTGGTTTCACCTTGGTAAAGTTTAACACCAGAATGAGCTTTCTCAGTTTAATCCCTCTGCCTCTCCCTTGGGGAAATTCAGGTAGAAGCTGGGGCTCTGTGTCACCAGAATTTAACCCTGAGCTGGAACGGAGAAACTGCTTCTAGAAACAGCTCAGAACTTTCTCCCCAACTCGACTCCTCTCACCTGGGGTCAGATTCTTGCATTTCTTTCATGACTGCCTTTCCCCTCACCACCCAGCAGCTGCCACTGGAGGGCTGCTCTGTTCTCTGTCCTTCCTTCTCTGGTTCAGGCTCCAGCAGCCTTCAGAGCTGTTCTTCTGGGCACCCAGTGCTCAGAGTGCTGCTCTCCATGTGGGCGGTGCCTTGTTCCTTCCCTGGAGCAAGTCCTCCTGGGTCACAGCAGACCCCATCTGCTTGTTAACCACACTCTGGAGACTCCAGATCCGAACACAGGGCTTTTTACTGATTCATGGAAGGTTGATATGAAAACTCTGGAATATACAGATGAATTCCCATACAATGAATAGGGTTTTTTGGTTTTTTTGTTTTTGTTTTGTCTTGTTTTGTTTTTTTAGACACACACACACGCACACACACACACACGTGGATGAGCAGGGGAGGGGCAGAGGGTGGGAGAGAACCTTAAGAAGGCTCAACGATCAACGTGGAACCCGATGCAGGGCTTGATCTCACAAACCTCAACATCATGACCTGAGGTGAAATCGAATCTGACGCTCAACCCAGGTGACCCTGAATGGTTTTTATTAAAGAGGAAAAGCATAGTTAAAATTGGGGTTGTCTAGAGTGTGGTTACCACATCCATGAATCCTTGGGCCCTGGACCTTCTCATTCATCCTAGGTGTTTGGAAAATTAATATTCCCTAAACCCTCATGTGCACATTATATATCTCACCATTATTTTTGACCCAAGGAAATCAGGAAATTCTTGGGATATCTGTATTTTTAAATGGAGAGGTGTGGTTGTCTATACACACACACACACACACACACACACACACACACACACTTACACATTTAGGGCCCAGTGACCATCTGGCTCCCTCAGTGCAACTGGCAGCCCTCACATCCATGGTCTACTCAGGTTCGAGGTGAGAAGGGCCTCAGAGCAGTCTGATGGGGGTGCAACATTGGTGGAAAGGGGCATTGGGGGCACCCCATTTACCTCTTCCACAGGCCTTCCCTTTCCGTCTCTCTGTAGGTTCAACTTAACATCATGGATTTAGCATCTGGGATTCCAGCAACTCAAAGTCAAAAAATTCAAGGTCAGTGTGGTAACTTCTCCCCACTGCGGGTGGGGAACAAAACTTGGAACTTGGGACTTGCCATGGTTGGTTGGTTGGAACTTGGGACATAGAAATTGCCTGGTCTTTCCTATTTCTGTCAATATGGTTGGATTTAATACTCACCCTGCTTATTCCATCAGGCTCTGTGGTAGACTCAGGAGGCCTGGGTTGGAGTGCAGGGGTCTTTCCTGCTTGGGAGGGTTGAGGGCTGAGGAGGATGGCCCCTCATATAACCAACCTTATGGAGGCAGGGAAGACCAGATGGTGAGATCAGAATTTCTTTCCTTATCTGTCCTGCCCTAGGAGACTATTTGCCTCTAACTTCCTTTCTTCATTTTCCTTTCCCCAATCCCCTCCCTCTGTGTTGTTTTCCCCCTCTCAGAGCTGGGGGAAATCACAAACTTGAGAATCAACTTCACCAGGCTGGCCCCTGTGCCCCAGAGAGGCTACCACGCCCCCAGCGCCTACTATGCGGTGTCCCAGTTGCGTCTACAGGGGAGCTGCTTCTGTCATGGCCACGCTGACCGCTGTGCCCCTAAGCCTGGAGCCTCTTCCAGCCCCTCTACCGCTGTGCAGGTGACAGCCCTGGGTGGGAAGGGCTGAGGGGAGAGAGCAAGACCAAAGGAGACTGAGGACATTCTTGGGGCGCCTATAAAACAAGGAGGGCACTGAATTTAAAACTTGGGTATTTAACTTTTGGCAACACTGAAAAAGAGTCTAATTATTATTTCAAAGATCAGAATTTTGTAGCACTTCTTTAAGCCTGCCTTATGGTTTGTAATGGTTTGTTTTTCAGTTACACATAAGCAAATCTGGGGGTCTTGCCTGGCGCTTAAGGTGATGCTGCTTAATCCTGGCTACACGTTTTAACTTCCTGGGGAGCTAAAAAAAAAAAAAAAAAGAAAGAAAGAAAGTGCCCAGACCTCCATCCTCAGATACTCCAAGTTTATTATCGGTTTTTAAAGCTCCAGGTGATTCTCAGCACTGCCAGGGTGGAGAGCCACTGGTTTGGGGACTCTAGAGTCCCATCTAGTGGCGAGATATAGGGAAGGTGAGAGAGAACAGAGTCTAACGTGGATGCTAAGCGTACCCCAGACCATCTGACTAATGAGTCAGATGGATGCATCAGGGATGGGAGAGGGAAGCTCCAACTTCACCAGCAACCCTGGGGGGTTTGCTGTGAAACCACACACGGGAAGCATCCGTAGAGTGACAACTTTGCGCTCAGAAGCAGAAGAAGCTGTCATTTCTATTCTTTGGAGCTTCAGCTCTTCTATTAACGTACGGGAGCTCATTTACCCTAGTGATGGAGGGGCACTAGGAAATCATGTAGAAGGGCCTAGAGGGAAATACAGGTGAAAAGAGCACTGGCCAGCTGCATCCTTCCCACTTCTGGGCCAGCCTCTACCCAGGGCTGCAGAGTTGGCCAGAGGGACACCAGCTCCAGGAATGTGTCATCTATTAGGGCCTGGAGACAAATGAGCAGAACCCAGGCAGAACAGGATTGCTGATAGATGAGGAATACAATATGCTGTGGGATGTAGGGGCGGGATAGGGCACACCAACCCCAGGGGCTCTCAACTCTGGCTGCACAGTGGAATCACCACTTTAAAAAGTACCAATGCCTGGGCCTTGTCCTTGAGATCTGGATCGAGTTGGGCCTGGCAATGGTAGTTCTAAAAAAGCTTCCCACGTGATTCTGGAGTTGCACCCAGGGTTGAGATCCACGGAATTAGGGGAACCAGGGAGGCCTGGTGAAGAAGGTGCCATTCTAGCTGGCAGGATCTTACTGGCGACCAGAGAAGGAAGAGAATTCCAAGCAGGAAGAAAAACATCAGTAAAGGCTAAGAGGTGGGGGAAAGCAGGGCTTGGACAGGACGCGGCTGGAGATTCAGCTTGGCTGTGCTGTTCCAAGTGGGAAATAAAGATGAAGCAGACATGGTAGGAGTCTTCAATGCCAGGCTGAGGGTGCGGGGCTTAGTTTGGAAGACAATGAGCACACAATAGCTATTCTATTTTTATATCTTAATAAGTCTGGTAACAATTCATCATAGCAGTCCCATTAGACAATCAGCCACAGGCAAAGATTGCTGGAATATAAGTCTGCAGAGGGCCCACAAGCTTCCAGAACCATAGTTTACCAGTAAGGGTGTCTGAGCACCTTCCGGTGCTGCTTTTGGCATCACGGGGATGTTCAAGGGCAAAGAATGAGCTTTTTAAATACCTAGTTAGAATAGGAGGGCAGGTACATGCATCTGAGCATGTGCGCGCGCGCGCGCACACACACACACACACACACACACACACACACACACACCAGCACACAAGCAGGCGGCTGAGAGTGTCACTGGAGCCGAGTGACATCTGGAGGAGGTGGGGTCTGAGCTGGACCCTGAGTGGTGGTGGCGGTGGGGTGGGTAGAGGGCAGGTCCATTTCTGGGACATCCCTCTGATGATTATTCCTGATGGCTGGTGGCCCCTTTTCCAGGTCCACGATATCTGTGTCTGTCAACACAACACCGCCGGCCCCAATTGTGAACGCTGTGCACCCTTCTACAACAATCGGCCCTGGAGACCTGCAGATGACCAGGACCCCCATGAATGCCAACGTATGGTCCAGAACTCACCTCCTCCCCTGTAGTGACTGGCTGGGGTGCTGGCCCCTCTGGGCCTCAGTGATCTCACCTGGGACACAGGGAGAATCTATTCTTTATTATTTAAGTTTAACCTTAATCGCACCCCTGCAACGTAAGCTCTCCTTGCTCTGTGCGGATGGAGAGAGTTTAGGTTGCACCTGCCCTCTGCCTCCCCAGACTTTTTTCCTCAGCCAGGCCTGAAGGGACCAAGGCTGGTCCTTGCTTCTCATGCCACATGGCTTCATGGTAACCTCAGATCCTCTATCTTCTGTGTTCTCCACTGGTGTTGTCCTGTGTAGGACTTATCTGGTTCCCTGCTTCACAGGAGCCCCTGCAGTCAGGGCCTTTCTCTGCACAAGGGAGGGAAAGAAGGATCCCCAGCCCAGAGAGAGGCAGTGGCCCAGGAGGAGATCCGCGGTGGCAGTCGGGGTGGGGAGGTGGGGTTGGGGTGGACCATTCAAAGGTCTCTCTCTCTGGCCCAACGCAGACATTATTCTCAGGTGAGTCTCCACATTGGGAGTTAAGAGGCCTGAATTCTTACCCTGTTCTGCTTTCTTACTGGCCATATAACCTTAAATAAGTCACACAAGGCTCCTCGGGCCTCAGTTTCCCCATTTTCTGAACCTGAACATCTTGCAGAGTTGCAAGAGATGCTAGTGCATTAGCGTGGCATATGCTTTGTGGATGGTGGTGGTGCTGGCCTACGGTCAGCCCTGGGAATGTCCTTTTGCAGCGTGTGACTGCAACGGGCACTCTGAGACGTGTCACTTCGACCCAGCTGTGTTCGCCGCTAGCCAGGGGGCGCACGGAGGTGTGTGTGACGACTGCCGGGACCACACCGAGGGCAAGAACTGTGAGCGGTGTCAGCTGCACTATTTCCGCAACCGGCGTCCTGGAGCTCCCATTCAAGAGACCTGTATCCGTGAGTAGGGGCTCTGGGGACCTAGCGTATCATCTGCCTGTTACTCCCCATCCTCCCTGGGTACGACAGAGCACGTGTCCCTGGGGACACACAAGCCCTCAGGAAGCGTGAAGACTTCGTTGTTTGCCAGAACTTGTGGGGAGTTGTTTTAACTTAGCTGGGCACGTCTAAGCAAATCAGTTTGCCTCTCTGGACCATTAATCCATCGGTCAATCAATCGTTATGTAGCCCTGATCTTTTTTAATTAAAAAAATTGTTTAATGTTCATTTATTTTTGAGAGAGAGGGACAGAGCGTGAACAGGGGAGGGGCAGAGAGAGGGAGACACAGAATGTGAAGCAGCTCTAGGCTCCGAGCTGTCAGTACACAGCTCGATGCAGGGCTCGAACTCACAAACTGCGAGATCATGACCTGAGTGGAAGTCAGATGCTTAACCAACTGAGCCACCCAGGCGCCCCTATGTAGCCCTTATTTTGGACACAGGAGGGACAAAAGTAAATATAAGATATAGTTCCTGCTGTCGAGAAACACACACACTGTTTGGCAATGTGAATCATACCTGGAAAAGGCAGAATAAGTACTTCGTCCGTATACATGCTATTGCCTTTACCATGTTGTATTGCGGTTTGCTCCATATTTTTCCATGTCCCCCAATATCGAGAACTCCTCCGTGGCAAAGGTTGTGTCTCATATCCTTGGGCCCTCGTGCAATGACAGGCACATGGCTGGTGCTGAGCAAATGTTTGGTGAATGAACGTATGCACCGAACTCCCAGGAGTGACTTAGCACGTTCACAGGGGCCAGTGAGTTTGTACACGAGAGAGAGCAAAATGGACTGAAGCAATCTGAATCAGGTGGGGTTAATCACCAGACTTTTTAGACGAAGGAAGAATCTGCATGCTGAAAGGCTTGCCGAGAGGTCTAGGTGTGGGAGTTGAAGAAAGCTAGTTCACTTCCTGTTGATATTATTTATGGAAAGAGTTGACTTCTCTTTCCTGCAGTTGCTTGCTGTGTGGCCTTGAGTAACCTCAGGGTTATCCTGAGGATTTCATAAGGCAGCATGCATGCGTGCACAGCTCAGCGCTTGGCATATAGTAGTCGTTCGGCAAACAACGACAACAAAAACTTCTATAGTACTTAACGTGCGCCAAGTGCTGTCTACCCGCTTTTCATTTACTCAGTTGTTTCTCACAGGAAACCCATGAGCGTTGTATAATTATCCCCATTTTACAGATGAGGAAACTGAGGCACAGGGGGCTCAAGTAACTTGACTAAGGTTGTAAGGTTGTAAGCCAGTACGTGCTGGAATAAAGGTTTGAACCAGGCAGTCTGGCTTCTACAGTCTGCTCTGAACTTTCTGCTTTTCTTCTTTCTTCTTGCTGTGGTGGCTGCTTCTGTCTCTCAGCCTGCGAGTGTGATCCCGATGGGGCAGTGCCGGGCGTTCCCTGTGACCCAGTGACTGGGCAGTGCGTGTGCAAGGAGCATGTGCAGGGGGAGCGCTGTGACCTGTGCAAGCCGGGATTTACAGGACTCACCTATGCTAACCCACAGGGCTGCCACCGTGAGTAGGGGGACCCAGTCTGGGATATCACAGGGAAGATTGCACTGGCCACCAGAGTCGTGACGTGCCTCTCTGTGGTGTGTGCCAGATGCTGTGCCATAGGCCTCCAGCAGGTGGCAGCACAGGCCCAGGTTAGAAGGTGGGACTGAATAGGCCACCTGGAGGGAGTTGGAGGGTGGGTGGCCAAGCTGCCAGGTGCCAGGGAGGAAACTGCAGTGGCCTCGTGAGTCAGGCAGGCAGGTTCTCTGGAAAGAATGACCCTGCCTGGGTCTTTTCCCGGGTTGGGTTCTCTCCCTGATGTGTGTCCCCTAGGGGTGCATTTTGGTTGTCTTGTGAGCTCAGTTCCCCTCCCTCCTGCAGGCTGTGACTGCAACATCCTGGGGTCTCGTCGGGACATGCCGTGTGATGAGGAGAGCGGGCACTGCCTGTGTCTGCCCCACGTGGTGGGCCCCAAATGTGACCAGTGCGCTCCCTACCACTGGAAGCTGGCCAGCGGTCGGGGCTGTGAGCCGTGTGCCTGCGACCCTCACAACTCCCTCAGCCCCCAGTGCAACCAGGTACGAGGAGGAAAGGGGTCTTGCCCGCCAGCCTCTGTCTCCCCCCAGCGCTGCCCTTCTGGTCTTTCCGAAGTCAGACTGGTCTGGTTCTGTCCCCATCCTCTCTCCCTCTGTGACTCTGAGGCTTCTGCAATGCCAGATTCGTCACACCTTCTGCAGGGCCGTTCGGGGGCCTTGCCTTCAGAGCTTGTCTTTGAATGGGAGCCATTGTTTTGGGGGGCACACTCGCTCTGTAGGTAGTCCCGGGCTCTGTGTGCTGACCAGGGATCTGGCACACAGCCCCCCATTCCAGGGCAAGGCCAGGCCTGCGAGGGAGGTCCCCTCACAATGCTCTCCCTCACAGTTCACAGGGCAGTGCCCCTGTCGAGAAGGGTTCGGTGGCCTGACCTGCGACGCTGCAGCCCTCCGCCAGTGTCCTGACCGGACCTATGGAGACACAGGCACAGGATGCCGTGGTGGGTGCTTCCTGAGAGGGGCGATATTGAGGCAACGGGGTGGGGGGGGGTGCGCTTGGGCAGGCTCCTGGTGGAGGGCCGGTGGGTGGGTCTGTGGTAGGGGAGGACATCTCATACTGGACAGGTGGTGTGGGTCCTGGCAGCTCTGTGAGAGCACAGGTTCCCCACAACTGCTCTAGCCAGCCAGCCCACTTAGCGTCCCAACCCCAGGGCCGGCTGACTTCAGGCCGCCCCCCTGTCTCCACGACAGGAGGGTTGCTTTGCCCCCCACTTCCCAGAGAAAGCATTTCCCAGAAGCCCTCTCCGGGGCAGGGGCAGGAAGGGGAGGGGTTCCCTCCTAGATGGAGAAAGTGAGTCTTGAGGGAAAGGTCTAAATTTCCCTAGAGTCAGTTTGACAAGCAGCCACAAGAGCATGTGACTTGGAGCGCCCAGACCCAACTCTGGTCTCAGCGTGGCCTCTGTCCTGCCGAGTGACTTGGTGTGGGTGGTTTTCGGCAAGGCCTCAGTTTCCTGAGGGCACATTGTACTTAACAGCTCTGTGCCTTGTTGCTTCATCTCTACAAATGGGAAAATAAGGGAGGTTAACTCTATCACAGAGTGGCTGCGAAGTTAAAGCGAGTTCATGTGTGAGTGGGTGAGTGTCTGACTTAGAGCTGTGCCTGGCGCACAGTAGGTGCTAAATTAAGGGCTTGCTTTCGTTGCTTGCATTGCCCTGATTTTGTTCTGGCCTTGGCGGTCTATTATTCTAAGCCACGTAGACAGGCCCTGAAGAGAGGCCTCCGCTTCAGGCTCTCCCCACAAGGTGCCTTTATCTTCCTGACCCCCCGACCTTGACCATCATTTTTTCCCCGCCTTAGCCTGTGACTGTGACTTCCGGGGAACAGAGGGCCCAGGCTGTGACAAGGCCTCGGGCCGCTGCCTCTGCCGCCCTGGCTTGACCGGACCCCGCTGTGACCAATGCCAACGAGGTTACTGTGACCGCTATCCAGTGTGTGTGGCCTGCCACCCTTGCTTCCAGAGCTACGATGCTGACCTCCGGGGGCAGGCCTTGCGCCTCAGCGGCCTGCGCAATGCCACTGCCAGCCTGTGGCCAGGGCTGGGTCTGGAGGATCCTGGCCTGACTGCCCGGATCATGGGTGCAAAGAGCAAGATGGAGCAGATCCAAGCAATTCTCGCCAGTGCCTCGGTCACCGAGCAGGAGGTGTCCCAGGTGGCCAATGCCATTTTCTCCATCAGGTAATTTCCCTTTCCCTGCCGAACACTTGGAGGAATTACATCACACGGGTTCACATAAGTGGCACACACTGGTCCTTCTTTCCACTGGTACAGCCCTTTACAGTTTACAGAGCATTTTCACATAGGCTCTTTTTTTGAACTATTGCAACACTCCTATGAGGTTGGGGTGGTGGGTGTTATTACTTGCATTTTGCAGATGGGGGAACAGGCACAGATAGGGGATGTGACAGAGTCACGTGGCCACTGAGGGGCAGAGCTGGGACTCAGAGTGCAGGCAAAAGCCCCAGGGCTCTTTCAAGTGCCCGGTGCTGCCTGTGGGAGAGAGTCAGCTCTGGATTAGTCACCCTGGTGCAGGGCATTGGAGAGGCAGGGGCTCTAAAAATAACTTGTATTTGCCTTTGGAATGGGAGCGGTCCCACCCACACCTCCTTCCTACCAGCAGGGGTGTCTTCTTGTAAGGTTCGGTTCTGGAAGTTTCTATAATTAGTTTGCATTCCCCAAGCACTAGTTGACTTTCTCGGTGCCCAGAGCCATCCAGGTGTGTGATTGACCTAAGTCTCAAAATTCAGTAGTGAGTCCATAGGTATTTGGTAGACTGGAAATGCAGGCATGGAAGGGTGTCCCGTGGAAAGATGTTCTATGCCAGAGCAAAGCCCGTAGGTGAAGGATGCAAAGCTTGCGGGGGGGGGGGGGGGGAGTTTGTGGTTGGTAGACCAGCCAAGGAGATGGGGAGAGAGGAATCTCTGAAAACTCAATGGTTGTGCGCCAGGGCTGATGGATCCTGACCCCCTTTGGGTGGAGATGACCAGTGGGTCGCGGCTATGGGTGCTCATGGGAGGCATGGGCTGCAGAGAAGAGACTTGGGAGCCCAGCAAGCAGGCAATACAGGTGGTACAGGCGGTGGCTGAAGCCAGCCTGCAGCGAGCTGAGGAGAAACGGGTTAGGGTGATGCTCCACGTGGAAGCCTGCTATGGAGGTGGCGCAGGCTCAGGAAGGTTGAGACACACAGGTCAGGGAAGGAGAGGTTCCTGCGATCTGCCTGCCGAGGGACGGGGGCGGGGGGCAGGTTGTGCTGGCTCTCCTCAGCCTGCGGGGTCTGCATTCTGTTGCCTTTTTCCTGACTCAGAGAGGTTTCTCCGAGGGGCTGGCCGGGTTCTGGGGAGGCAGCCTCCTTCCCATATCTTAGCCGAAGCTCTTCTCCCATCTCAGGCAGACTCTCCAGGGCCTGCAGCCCGATCTGGCCCTAGAGGAGGAGACCTTGTCCCTCCCGGGAGACCTGGAGAATCTGGACAGAAGCTTCAATCGCCTGCTCATTATATATCAGAGCAAGAAGGAACAGTTTGAAAGGATAAGCAGTACGGATCCTTTAGGTATGCGCGGCCACACCACACCGCACCTGGGCTCTGCTCTTGCTTGCCCTCCGTCTCTGGGCCTCCAGGACCAGCGGCGGCTCAGTTCTCCCCTCGTCTTCCCACAGGGGCCTTCCGGGTGCTGACTGCAGCCTACCAGCGGTCCTCCCAGGCTGCTCAGCAGGTCTCCGATGGCTCCCACCTGCTCCTCCAGCTCAGGGACAGCCGCAGAGAGGCAGAGAGGCTGGAGGGGCAGGTGGGAGGAGGAACGGGAGCCGGAGGTCCCCAGCTCGCGGCCCTGAGCCTGGGGATGGCTTCCTTGCCTGATCTGATGCCCACCATCAACAAGGTGACTCATGGCATGGAGCCCCACTTCTTGGATCTCCCTGCTCCAGCCTGTCGCACGCCAACTGCTGCCATACTTTTCCTACGAGGGCACTGTGACCTTACCCTACTCCCCCACCCATCCCAATCTTTGGCCCCTCACGGTGTGCTCAGTGGTTGCCAAGGAAACAAGTTTCTGGTGCCTGGTTGCCATGGAGATGTCTGGCGGTTTGTTTCTTGGGTGTGGGACAGGAGTGGTTGTTGAAGAGCCTTGGGTACCCTCTTTGACGTCTCCTTCTCTCCACAGCTCTGTGGGGGCTCCAGGCAGACGGCCTGTACCCCAGGAGCGTGCCCCGGAGAGCTGTGTCCCCGAGACAACGGCACGGCATGTGGCTCTCACTGCAGAGGCGTCCTCCCCAAAGCAGGTGGGGCCTTCCGGACTGCGGGCCAGGTGGCCAGGCAGCTGCAGGGTTTCAACACCCAGCTCCAGCAGACCAGGCAGATGGTGGGTGCAGCCAAGGTGGGGTGGGCACACGTAGAGAAAGGCTAAGGGGATGGAATCCCTGGGGCAGGTCAGTTTTTATTTCACAGCCAGGAGACAAAAGCCCAGGGATGCTAGGCGACTTGTCTGAGGCCCCACAGCAAGAGAGAGGTAGAATTTGGGGCCAATGTTCTGAGGGTTTTGTTTTGTTGTGTTGTGTTTTCTACCTGACCCTACATCATTTTTTCCAGAGCCAAACCAGGTTAGCAACAAATGTTTCCCTGGTAGATCTAGGGTAGCGGGTGTCCACAGAATCCCTGAGGGCTGCTTCGAGGCTCTCCTGGGGCCTTGATCGCTGCTGACCCATAGCGTGTGTTGGCAGATCAGGGCAGCAGAGGAGGCCGCCTCGAAGGTGCAGTCAGACGCTCAGCGCCTGGAGACCCAGGTGAGCGCCAGCCGCTCCCAGATGGAGGAAGATGTCAGACACACACGGCGCCTCATCCAGCAGGTCCGAGACTTCCTGTCAGGTGAGCCTGGCCCTTTCTCTCCTTCGGCCTGAGAGGGGCCTAGACCCTCCATTCCCTGTCCCTGACAGGCAGCAGCTGGCTGCCTCCTTCCCTGGCCTCCAGGCCACCTGGGCCAGGTGCCCACCACTCGCCTGGATGGCTGCCACAGCCCTTCACTTATTCTCCCTCCCCCACCCCTGCTCCCTTACAGTTCACTCTCAACAGAACAACCTAAAACATCTTGGAAAAAATGCTTCAAATCCCTCACTGGCTTCCCCTCATTCTTGGAGTTACTGTGGCCTCTGCTCACCTCCCGGGTGTGGCCGTGTCTTCACTGCTTTGCTCACTGTCCATCCTTGAACAGGCTGGCTCTTATCCACCTCAGAGACTTATACTTGCTCTTTCTCTGCCTGGAATGCTCTTTCCAAGGCTGCTGATTCTATTCCTTATGGTCTCAATTTAAATATCATCTCCCTAGAGGCGCTTTCCTGACCACCCCATCTGGTACCCACTCCCAATCCCCCCAACCCCCACCACCACTCCCAGAGTCTGACCTTCATTGCTTTGCTCTGAGCCTGTGGTTGTTGAATCCATTCGTCTCGGGGTGCACTGTCTGTCTGTCCACTAGACTCTAAACTGCAGGAGGGCAGGGATGGCTGCCTGTCTTATTCACTGTGTCACTGGCGCCCCGCATGAGGCCAGACACAGAAAAGCACCCGATGTCGGTTGAATGAATAAATGAACCAGATCCCCTCTGTTGGTGCCCCGGGAGTGGAAAGATTCCTGGATAGCACTGTGACTTTGAGCATGTTGCTTTTCTCTTTGCCTCACCTTTCACTTCTGCGAGCTGGGATGGTAGTATTTCACGTTGATTCTGGGGATCTAGTAACTGATGTAAAGTGTGCTTTGAAAAATTAAAGTTGCCTCAGGAATATGAGTTGATATTATTAGATTTCTGTTCCCTGCCAGGGAATTTGCTTGGCTGGGAGCCCAGTTAATATGAGCTGAGGGCTTGGTGTTACAACAGGCCTCTTCGTGCTACTCTTGCAATGCCTTTGCTCCAAACAGGCAGGTTGGAGAGAAGCAGGGAGGATCTGTTGGGAGCCATGGCTTGCCTGAGGCCAGGCTGGAGTCAGACTCCCAGGGAACCCCAGAATGGGAGAGAGTGGTTGTAGGGAAATGGTGCTCAAGAAACATGGACAGGGGTGCCTTGGTGGCTCGGTCAGTAACTAGCTTCCGACTTCAGCTCAGGTCGTGATCTCATGGTTCATGAGTTTGAGCCCCTAGCTCTCTGCTCTCAGCACAGAACCTGCTTCAGATCCTCTGTCTCCCTCTCTTTCTGCCCCTCCCCTGCTCACACTCTCTTTCTGTCTCTCAAAAATAAATAAACATTAAAAAAAAAAAAAGAAACCTGGACAAAGGGGCAGGCCAAAATTTGGAGTTCAGACTCATAGATAAGATCTTCCCCCAAGCCAAGCTCAGTGAAGGCTGTATTGTGTCAGCCCTGGCTAGGGGGTAGGAGGTGAGTAGGAAGTCTCTCTTTGGGGTGCAGCCTGGGATCACATGAACAAGCAGGGAGTCACTGGGCTGAGGGGACCCTTTTGTTTTCTATGTTATACGTGTACCTCAGGTCAAGTCCTTTGACAGGATCAGGGGCAAGGAGAAGGCACAGGGTGTGGGAAAGCCTGCACCTGTGAAGGGCCCAGGACAGTTCTCACAGTGCCCATGGGAATGGGTTTTGGCCTCTAGAGCACTGTGTAGGATGTGCAGGTACCAGTGGCTGTTGTGCATAGGGTCGGTGCGTGGGGTGTGTGGAAGGCCCCTGGAGGAAGGAGGACCCGTGGTCTTTCCCAGGTTTTCAAATGGAATTAACAAAAATAGCTCCAGCTTACTGAGTTCTTACTAAGTGCCTGGCACTGGTCTAAGTGCCTCATAGGTATTGCGTTATTTAATCGTGACTGCCTACCACTTTGTAGCAGGGGACTCCAGGCACAGGGAGGTTAAGTAACCTGCCTAAGAGCATCCAGCTTGGAGGGAATGTGGGTGGGATTCTTCTCATTCTGTTGTCCACACTGTAGGTTGCTGTACTGTTAAACACACACACACACACACACACACACACACACACACACACACACAGTTTTGTTAATGTTTTTCTTCCTGGATTGCTCCCCTGTCCCATCTCTCTTGACCTGGCTCATTCCTACTCCCCCTGTAAGATTCCGTTAGATGGCCCATTCTCCAGGAGCCCCCCGACCACCCCCTCACCGGACCCATCATGGGGTTAGGCGCTCCTCCAGTGGCTGTCTGAGCTCCCTGTGCTCAACCTCATCACTCAGGCTGGTCTTCCTTGTTATGTGTTTGTCTGTCCCACTAGGCTTTGAGCTCTGTAAGCATAGGGACTGAGTCTGATTTGATTTGCAGTCTCAGTTGCCCACATTCTGGCCCCAAGCCCCAGGACAAAGCATCTGGGTGGGCAGGTGCCCCTCTCCTACCACGTCTGTACCTGGAATGTGTAAAAGTGAAAGGGAGACATAGGGAGGAGACAGTACTTCTACTTCTGACCTTATTCTCTGACTCAGAGTTGGTTGTAAGACCCTTGCTGATTGAATGTTTCATTTCATCCCTTCGGGTTGAGGATCCTTATTTCCATTTCACAGATCTGGAAACTGAGCTTAGAGAAGCCATGTGACTTGTCCCAGTTTGCTTGAATAGTAAAGGAGAGGCCTGGGTCTGGAGGGCCTTTAGTCATTCATTCACTCTGCAAACACCAAGTGCCTCCAGCGGCCAGGCACCACGGCAGGGGCCAGGGATACGGATGATGCCCAGGCACCGCCATCGTGGAGCTTCTAGTGGGGTAACAGACAGAAAACCAGAGACATGAGTTAAGGGTTCGGCATGTGGGAGGCAATAGATGCTAGGGAGAAAGATAAAGCAGAGAAGGAGGATAAGGGGCTTTGGCACAGGTGAAAGTTGCAACTCTAGATCGGATGGCCAGGGGCAGCCTCCCCGGGAAGGTGACATTTGAGCAAAGACCTGGCAATCTTTCCCTGCCTTTGCAAAAATGAGCACTCTGGCCTGAGGAGGGGCACGTGGAAGGGGTCTCACTGCCAAGGAAGCAGTCAGTTCCAGTTGCTGGCCGCTCTCCCCAGTCTAGGGCTGATTATGTTTGTGCTCCAGGCATTGTGCAGTACCAGCTGGCTGGCACCACCTCCTTCTCTCCAGCCTGCAGCTTCCTGTGGCACCAGACACGGAGTTGCCACAGCTGTGTCCACAATCATCCTCCTGCAGCGTTCCCGGAAACCGAGAATGGGCACCTGAGTGCGCCTGAGAGGGCGCAGCAGCTCCGCGGGCGGCCGGGGCCGAGATGTCACCGTGGCACTTCCCATGGCGCTGCTCGGCCTGGAGACGCCTCTCATTTTGGGGGGCTAGACTCCCCCGGTCTGACGGACGGCTTGTCTTCCAGACCCTGACACTGATGCAGCCACCATCCAGGAGGTCAGCGAGGCTGTGCTGGCCCTGTGGCTGCCCACAGACTCCGCCACCGTCCTGCGGAAGATGAATGAGATCCAGGCCATCGCAGCCAGGCTACCCAACGTGGACCTGGTGCTGTCCCAGACCAAGAAGGACATTGCTCGGGCTCGCAGGCTCCAGGCTGAGGCTGAGCAGGCCAGGTATGGCCCTGGGCCCCGAGCTTCTCCCTGCCCAGGGTTGGCCTGCTGCTTTGCTCCCCAACTCCTTTGGTTGCGGGAAGAGGGAAGAGAATCTGTACACGTCAGAGGGGTGCAGAGGGCTGGGGGACAGGAGGGGTGCTTGCCGTGGTGGGGGGGGATGGTGAGGTGATAAACAGCATCCACAGGAAACTTTACTCGCGTGACCCTGTCTTCCACATTGGAAACTGTGCCCGAAGGGTATCTCAGACATAACACCCACATTGATACCACGTCTGCTTGGCGGGGCCTTGGGATGGAAAAGCTACTGAATTAATCTTCCCCGATTAGTCTGGGCTGGGAAGGATGTTCTCTTGAACTGCTGCACGAGTTGAGCCACACATCTATTCATTCACTGTTGCTCACTCCTCTCTCCGCTCTCCTCCGCTCCTCGGTCCCCAGGAGCCGAGCCCACGTGGTGGAGGGCCAGGTGGAGGATGTGGTGGGGAACCTGCGTCAGGGCACAGTGGCACTGCAGGAGGCTCAGGACACCATGCAAGGCACCAGCCGCTCCCTTCGGCTTATCCAGGAAAGGGTTGCTGAGGTGATGTCTGGGCCCAGCTTTGAGCCCTTGGTTTTCTGGTCCTGTGGCTGGGTGCAGATGGCCAGGGGTGGGCTCTGGGCTGCAGTGGGGGCGGGGGGCAGCTGAGCTGGAGAGGGAGGGGCCCTGGATGTCAGGGGGCAGATAGAGGATCGGCGGGAGGACAACAGCGGTATCCTGGTTGGAGAGAGTTTTCGCTGCCTGATGAGTTGGGCAGGGGGAGGACGAGGCCCCCGCTTGTGAGACCCACCACAACCCAGGTGTCCCTTTCCCTACAAAGGTTCAGCAGGTGCTGGGGCCAGCGGGAAGACTGGTGGCCGGCATGACGGAGCAGCTGGGTGACTTCCGAGCACGGATGGAGGCGCTCCGCCTGCAGGCTAGGCAGCAGCGGGCACAGGCAGCTCAGGCCCAGCAGCTCGCGGAAGGCGCTGAACAGCAGGCGCTGAGCGCCCAGGAGGTATGAGCTGACAGACTTCATCCTAGGCAGCACAGCCAGGGTGAGGGTCCTGAGCAGGAGAGGACTCTGTACACTTTGTGAGACCCTGGGCTCGAAAGCAATTCCAACATGTTATTCTAGAATCGTCAGAAAGGGCTTCGGGACTCTACCTCGGGCCACCTCTGGGGAGCTGGTCAGGGGTGTTGTGAATGATCTGTCCAGTCCCTCCCCATTTACAGATGGACAGGTAACTTTGTCCGGGCCCAAAGCTCACCTACAAAGCAGGTCTGTTGGTACCCAGTCCAGAACTTGTCCACTTTGTGGCTACCCAGCCCAGAGAGGCAGTTTTGACTTAGCCTAACCTGGGTCCCACCATTGTTGGAATTATGTCAGAGAGGTGATCAGAGAGCCTCTGGTCTGGGTCTCCAGCATACCAGGAACTTTGGCTCTCATGGTCCCAGTATAGTGGCAGGCAGCCAAATATGCTGCTACGGGACAACTAAGTGCCTGGCACCGTGCGGGAAGTTAGGCAGGAAATGACAGGAGCTCAGGTGGAGGGAGGGAAATACAGAAGGAATTTAAGGCATAGTTTGTGGCCTAGGGATTTTCCTGGGCAAAAGCAACCCTCTGGGGAGTATCAGGAGGCACCTCGTGCCCGTGTGTTGATCTGGATGTTATCGAGTGCTTTAGCCAAAGGTCTTTAGAACTTTGGGTGGCGGTGATGGTGACACTGAGATTGTTCCACGTTTTTCAGGGATTTGAGAGAATAAAGCAAAAATATGCCGAATTGAAGGACCAGTTGGGTCGTAGCCCTATGCTGGGGGAGCAGGGAAGCCGGATCCTGAGCGTCAAGACAGAGGCAGAGGAGCTGTTTGGGGAGACCATGGAGATGATGGACAGGATGAAAGGTGAGGGTTCCGTCCCGGGGCTCAGACTCCTGGGCATCCCAGGAGGCTGGTCCCAACCCCAGGTCTCTGAGGCCCACCCTTGTCAGAGCGAGCAGTGCTAAGGGAGTGAGACCAGAAGGGAGTCCTGAGCACCTAGGAATATGAGGCACAGTGATGGGGCTGCGGGGAATGCAGAGATGCTCACAAGACCTGTCCTGCCCTCCAGATGTGGGTCATGCGTCTACCAACCGGAAAAGGCCAGGTGGTAGCAATGGAACAAGCATTTACCTGTCTGTAGGAGTTTGCTTTTTTTTTTTTTTTAATTTTTTTTAACATTTATACATTTTTGAGAGACAGAGCATGAGTGGGGGGAGGGCGGAGAGAGAGGGAGACACAGAATCCGAAACAGGCTCCGGCTCCGAGCTGTCCACGCAGAGCCCGACGCGGGGCTCAAACCCACAAACCTTTATTTATTTATTTTTTTTTGAATTTTTTTTTTTAACATTTATTTATTTTTGAGACAGAGAGAGACAGAGCATGAATGGGGGAGGGTCAGAGAGAAAGAGGGAGACACAGAATCTGAAACAGGCTCCAGGTTCTGAGCGGTCAGCACAGAGCCCGATGCAGGGCTTGAACTCACGGACCGGACCGCGAGATCATGACCTGAGCTGAGGTCAGACGCTCAACAGACTGAGCCACCCAGGCACTCCAACCCACAAACCTTTAGATTATGAACTGAGCCTAAGTCAGATGCTTAACCTACTGAGCCACCCGGGTACCTCAGGAATTTACTTTTAATTGCAGGATTTGGGGGAAGATCATGCATAGGG
Source organism: Neofelis nebulosa (assembly GCF_028018385.1). NCBI lineage: Eukaryota > Metazoa > Chordata > Mammalia > Carnivora > Felidae > Neofelis > Neofelis nebulosa. Next base: position 39,873,932 of record NC_080796.1, read on the forward strand.
GACTTCTGGGGGAGGGGACCAGGGCACATAATAGCAGCTGCTAAAATTTCAATACTTGATCAACCCAAAGGTCCATATGGGTGCCCACTGACCGACTGGCATCCCAGTAATGCCCCTGTTACACTCTGCTGGTGGGATCTCACCCAGCGGCTGGTGTTCGGTGGTGGCTACTATATCCTCAGAAAGGATGCTGACAAAGCCTGCACTTATCAGAGGGAGGGTGAGCAGGGCTGGGATTTAGAGAAGCGACCATAATTGTATCAGATGAAAAATGGGTGAAGGAGCTAGGGAGATTTGATCTGAGAAGACGTGGCCTCAGACATTTGAACGACTTCCATGTGGGAGACAGAGCAAATATATTCCCACACCCCTAGGAGACAGACCTGGGACAACCGGCCGGGGCCCAGAAGTGGTCAGGCTCTGGCTTCATGAGAAGCCTTTTTTAACAGCTAGAGCTGCCTGAAGTTGGAACCCTGTGAGGCAGTGCACCCCCTCCTTATTCCCGGAAAAGTTCAGGCTGATGCTGGGTGCCAGCTCTCAGGAGTGTGGTAGAGGGGCCTCTTTCCTAGGGTGACAGTGACAGGAGGGACAGGCTGTCCTCCACATCCTCCGCAGGATCTGGTGGCGGCGTGCGGAACAGACCTGGCGGGGAGGACTAGATTTATCTGGGGTGGTATTTGGGGGAGGGAAAGCGCGGAGGAATTCTGGTCCCCCAGCCAGCGCTTTTGCCATGGTGCCCACTTGAGGACCATTAGTGGGATGGCAGTGTCTGAGTCCAATAGTGGTAGGTTGGTAATCTCGGTGCCAGTGGCCTCCCTCATGAGTCTGGGACGACTGCTCTGCCTAGAGCAGAGGGGGAGACTAGGGGATTTCTGGGTCTGGTTTCTCTAGAGTGGGGTATGGGTGGAGAGCCATGAGGCTGGAGAGAACTTGCCTTAGTGACCAGACTCCCCCACAGGTGATTTCACCTGTGGCTGCTGCCAAGCGGGTGGGAAGAGAAGGGTTTGGAGTCTTTGGGTATCTCACCAGCGCCTCCTCCCCTCGCTGTTCCATCTGCCTCAGACATGGAGTTGGAGCTGCTTCGGGGGAGCCAGGCCATCGAGCTTCGCTCGGCAGACCTGACGGGGCTGGAGAAGCACGTGGAACAGATCCGCGACCACATCAATGGGCGTGTGCTCTACTATGCCACCTGTAAGTGACGTGCCGGCTTCCAGCCCCTGGCCCTGCCCGTCTGCCCTCTTTACTTTTGGAGGACAGACTGGGTTGGAATGCTTTCCAGCTCCAGGAGACTTTTATACAGCCGAAAGCACAGCGTGGTCCACCCCTGGTGTGCAGCTGTTAAGATTGTTCTGGGCTGCAGCTGAGCCCGAGATGATGGGAAATTACATTTGAGAGACAGAGAGGGTGGAGGCGGGCCGTGCCTTTGTGACTGGGAGCTCTCAAGTGCAGGGAGCTTGGCTGGGCAGCATGCATGCCCTTCATCCTCCACTGAGGCTGAGTCCTGGACGAACCCCAAATCTTAACAAACAGTGATGTACAAACTAAAAGCCCAATAAAAATCTTTGGAAAGAAGTCTGGAGGTTGAAAGAGTTTCAGAAAATGGCCTCCCCATCAAGTAAATCTTTGTCACTTGTGTCTGTCCCACACTTGGGGGTCCTGGGTGCTCCCCCGCTCAAGCCCAAGGCCTGGTGGTGTAGGAAGCATAGGCTGCCCCACTTTGCTCAGTACAGCTTGCTCATCACCCAAACTTAGGGCGACTGGACCCCTTTGCCCCAGGACCCAATGGATCCCTTCCTTGAGAGACCAGACCAAGTATTTTCGTCTTTGAGCGGCGATCCAGTTTCTCATTTACAGATGAGGAAATAGAAATCCAGAGAAGGGAAGTATTGTGTCCAAATTCACCCAGCTCCAGAGGCAGAACCTGTGTCTCTTGGGATCTCAAAGAGAAGTTGCAAATGGATGACGGGTAACTGCGTGTGTGTGGCACATATGGAAAAGGCGTGACGTGAGTGAGCTAACCACAGCCCGTGCAATGTGCTAGGCGTTTTACCTACATTAACTTTTTGACTGTTATTAATCACGTTAATTACTTATTGAGCACTGCGCGAGAGACATCATGTGCATTATCTCGTGATGTAGGTGCTGTTCCCATTTGACAAGTGAGGAAACCAAGGCACAGGCTGGGTAACCCCCACCCCCAAGGTCACAGATGAGGCAGAGGGCAGGGCAGAGCTGGGCTTTAAACTCATGATCGGCTACCACAGTCATTAGGAGAATGGATGCTGGAGCCTGACGGCTTGGGCTCGCACAGACCCTACCCCGGGGGTCGTTCTGAGGAGTCAATGAGTCAGTGCGCGAAACTCCTGTCATTAAGTACCTGGCATACCTTATGCTCCCAGTCTGCATCAGCCACCACCCTGCCAGACCCCAGGCTCTCCACCCGGCACGGGCTCAGAAGTCCCAGAGCCAATTCTGACTTTGAGAAGAACCACATGAAGCCTCGTAGAGAAAAATATGTCCGTTTTATTGAGCACAACACCGAGCATGAAGCTGGAGGGGACGGGGTACAAGAAAACTAGGGAGGGACAAGAATAAGGTCCCCGATTTCCAGGGAGAGAAAGAAGAGCAGAAGCAGGATGAGAATTAACCATCTGAAATGAAAACCGTCAACTTCCAATTTGTACTTCATTGGGTGTGGGTGGGGCGTCTTGGTCAGGATAAGGATTCCTCGCAGTACCTAATCATTGATTTCTTTCTTTTTCATCTTGGAGGCTGTGGGGCTGCTTTGGGCCTGGGGCAGGGAGGGAGGTGGTTCAGAAGTGAGCGGGGCGGGGGGGGGGGGGGCAGGCTGGCCGCGTCTCAGCCCGGTTGGAGCTAATCCTAAAGCCAAGGATGGGAACTTGAGAGCTCACGGGTGGCCCACAGAGCTGACTGTCATTCATGCAGATGGGCAAGCGACTACATTAATGAGCCCATTCTGGCCGTGAGGACAAAGGCCTGGCAGGCAGGAGCGAGTGTGTGCTGAGCCGGAGTCTGGGTCGATGCTCCATATGGCTTTGCTCGGAGAAGGTGACACAGCCTGGCCAGCCCATTAAGCTTTTCATCACAAACAACACAGACCCGGGCAAGAGCTACCTAGTACACTGCACGGAGCCACGGCACGCAGGGTGTGGGGGCGCAGAGCAGGCAGGTCAGGGAGACCTGGAAACGGGTGGATGCCGCCCTCCTGCCCACGGCTTCAACGAGGCCTCCGCGCCTCGGGGCTCACTGCTGGGCCTTCCGTGAGGGTCGCCCCGGGCGGCAGCGTGCTGCTTCCAACCCTAAACCACTCCTGCCAGGCCCTGCTCCGCTTGCTCCGCCTTCCTCCCCGCTGCAGGGTGGATGCCGGGTTTGGAAGGGTAGAGAAGAGATGACAACTCTCCTGCAGAGGAAATGGGTTCGGGGTGGGGGTGGGCCTGCTGCTTCCGGTGCCCCTCAGACCCCTTCATTCAGACCCTGTGCTGGGGCTCTCCTTCTGGGCCAGAAACCCTCCCCGAGCCCCCCGCCCTGGCCCTCCCACCTCTGGTCGCCTCACCTGAAAATTGACACAGGCGTGGACTCCGGGGATCACATGATGAGACAGACTCCAGTCTGCCCCGTCCGGCAGTGGGAACTGCCGCTGGCTTTAACCGGCACCATGACCTCTGATTTGTAGTTCCTGGAAAGCAAACGAGGCAGCAGGCTGTGAAGTATTTGTGGAAGCAAGATCTGGGTGGTTCCCCGTGACCATGGCATCCACTCAGCCCTCCCTTTATCAGGTTTGGAAAGTACGAGCCCTTGCTGAAAAGACCAAGATGACAACGAAGCTCCCCTCCTCCCCCAACACAGCAGTCCTGGAAAGTCAACTGCGCATCACTCACACGTGCCCAGTTTTCTGCAGGCATTTATAATTCGTGTTGCTTCACTAAACTTTTAAGTACCTTTGTGAGGCAGGCTGCGCAGGTGGGTAGGATTTTACAGATGACCAAACCAGAAACAGACACGTTGCCTGATCTGTCAGCAGCCACACAGCTAGTGGGAGGGACAGGACTGGAGGCACTTCCCTTGACCCCTGATCCAGAGCTCTTCCCACCCTGCAGAGTCTCCTCCCTCTGGTCAGTGTCTTTCAGTCCCTTTGCCTGAGCAGGGCTAGGCCTCTGTCTTTGGCTGAAAATACGTACTGTTTTCTGTTAGCTTTTTTGAGGAGTGTGGGTTCGGAGCAGTAGGAGGACTTCTCTTTGCTCCCGATGCTCAGGCAACTAGAACAGCAGCCACAGGGCCCAGCGGCCAGGGGCCCCTGCTGCATGGGCACCAGGCTGCTGCTGATGCGGAGTGAGCCATTGACCAGGCAGTTGAGGGACCTGCCACCGGGCACAGCGGTCCGGGGGCCGTGCTGGCAGGGCAGCCGGGGCAGGGCAGGAAGTGCGCCACTCTGGTCCAGGGCAGGTGCCTCGGTGATGGTGAGCTCAGAGGAGCTGGGTCTGGAGGCTTCTGAGGCTTGAGTGACGGGAGGCCTGTTCTCCACCTCTGGGTGGATGCCTGGGCTGTGCAAGTTCATGTGCAGCTTCCTCATGTGATGCACCACAGCTGCTGCATTGAAGGCTTGCTGAGGAGACACAAGAGCAGCCTCTGGCCACCTCCGCTCCCAGAGGGCTGCAGGGCTCAAACTTTCCCTTTGCCCTGTGGCCTCTTGAAACTTGCCCACTTCTCATTTCAGAGAGGGTCCAGGGAGCTCCAGAGTCTTCTAGGAAGCCCCAAGGACAGCCCCTCCACCAGCCCTGCCCCAGCTCAGCCTCCAGTGGCCCAGAAGAGCCTGCTACCTCCCCAGGAAGGGCGACCTACCCTCCACTTGCTCTTGGCAAAGTTCTTCTGGATCTGGAGACTGACTGATGGGTAGATGTCCCGGTGGAGGGCTGTGTTTCCATTGATCCTGTAGATATAGAAGGGACACCTGGCTAGTGGGTGATTATGGGACTCATCCAGGAGCTGGGCAGGGAGCTGTGCATGCAGGTCCTAGTTAAGTTGAGTGAACTCAGAAGAAGAGTGACCCACCGTAGGAATGGGCTGGAACCAGGCTCCTCTGTCCCCCTGGGCAGGTCATTAGGGGGCCAATGCTTTGGCAAAACCAAAATCTTGCTTTACAGCAGGGTCGGCAAACTATGGCCCGTGGGCCAAATCTACCCATTGCCCATTTCTGTAAATAGGTCTCACTAGGACACAGACGTGCCCATTCATTCAGGTATGAGCTATGGCTACTTCCAGGTGATAAGGGCAGACTGAGTAGTTGCCATATAGACGATATGGCCGGCTAAGCCTAAGATACTGACTCTCCAGCTTTTCACAAACAAGGCTTACCAGCCCCTGTGTCAGAGGGCTTGGGTTGTCCCTCTCTGTTAGCTCAAAGCTTTGCTTGGAACCCATCTCCTCCTGGAAGCCTTCTTGAAGGAGGCCACCCAATACAGGCTGTCCTTGCCCTCATCATCCATCTCTGCGTGTTCCTTAGACATTTGCCATGGGTGCAGTACTTTCTAGGTACTAGGGACACAGAGTAGCAACAGATGTCGCCCTGATCCCTGGGGCTTTCCAGTGTAGGCATGGAGCCTTGTTCCATGCCATGAACTAGAGTCATTCATGTAAGCTGTGTAATTGATAAAGAGAAGTGAGGAGGGGTACCTGGCCTGCAGGAGCCAGGGCATCAGGGAAGGGCAGAAACTGCTCCGGTCCTCAAGGATGCTACATACAAGGCAAGAGGCAGGACATTCTAGGTGGTGAAAATAGTATGACCCCAGGTGTACGTTGGAAAGAGCTTGGTATATGGGGTAGGGGAGGGCAGGAAGAGAAATGCAACTCTTAGGCCTCTTTGGAACAGAGGAGGTGTGTCGGGAATTAGGGGAAATAAAGTTGGAGGTAAAGGGTCAGGCCAGAATGGGGAAAACCTGAAAAGGCACAGGAATCTAGGCTTGCTGTGGTAGGAAGTGGGGAGCTACTGGGAATCTTGAGCAGGGGTGTCGCATGAGAAAACAAAGTGTTTCAAGACTTCATTTACTCAGTTTACTGATTGGTTGCTTTGTGATTCCTCACAAATCGCCTCACTTGGGATGATTCTCTTAAGGACAGGGCACAGCTGCCTCTTCCCGGTGCCTCTTGCACAGCTGGTACTGAGGGTTGCATCCTAGTACTGATGACAGAGCCTGGTTGCGTCTGTCTCCTGCCCTTGACGAGATGATGCAGCCCCCACGTCTGGGTCAGAACCCACTTCATTAAATGCTGTTTGCATCTCTAGCTGGACCGGATAGACAAGTCTATGCTCCTTGGATGCTGCAAGAGTAAAGAGCTCAGGGCAAGCAAACTCTGGGGATACACCATGTGAATGAGTCATCATGGCATCTGGTGAACCAAAAGGCTAGGGTCCAGACCCCACCCCATCCTCACTCACCAGGGGTGCCTCAAGGCCTTCTCACAGGTGTACCGTTCATTCGGGTCCTTCTCCAGCAAGTGGCAAATAAAATCCTTGGCTAAGGGGAGCAACCAAAGACACAACTAAGGGCCAGATTTCGTGACTGATGGAAATTCACTTCCGGGCTGGTGGGTGGCAATGAATGCATCTTTAGTTAATCTTCCAAAGAGGCAATTTTAAGAGTCTTAAAAGAGAAAAAAAAAAATCCAAGCCACCTAACGACAACCCACCATAAACCACCAAAGAGAGGCTCTACGTAGCCTCACCCACACAGCACTGCAGATACATCCCTTATCACGAGGCACCAACGTGCCTGCACGCCACGAGTGTATTCGTTTGCACCATTCAGGGGCAGGCACCCACACGTGGGCACACATGTGAATGCTGCCTTGTCCCAGCGCTGATCTGCACTTAATGGGCCCCACAACATGTAATGATTGCCTTCTCTCCCACATACAGACATTGCATACTCTCAGTCTTGATATCTGAAAGGAAAAACTTGGCCTTGGTTTTGCTGCTCCTGCCTGAAACATTCCCCTGTGCCTCAAGCTGCCCTCCTGGCCCCTCATCTAAACTACCTCCCCTCTTTTACCAGGTATGCTGTGGTTCTGCCTCCAGAAAACAAAAGCCTAAACATTGGATGCAAATAATTTATTTGGCCTTTGAGCCAGATGAAGATTTCTCCACTTTCTCTGGCAGACTGGTCTATAAGTTTCCCTAGGGACTTTCAAGAGCCAGGACTGTCATCTTTTGTTAAGCTCTTTTCTCTTGGCACCCTCTGCCTTGAGACTGTCATCTTGTCCTTCACACCTGGTAGCCTTACCTGACTCAGAAATGTCATCCCAGAATGGAGATTCAAATTCATAGTAGCCCTCCTTGATCTTCTCGAAAAGCTTAGACTCAGTTTCTTCATAGAAGGGGGGATACCCACACAACCTGCAGGGAAACACGGAAGGAGGTATGCTGCTAAACAACCCCAGTCTCCCTGAGCCAGCCTCTCCCTTCTGCCTAGCCTCCACTATACACAGGCATGAGCTAAGGATCTCCAATCAGCAGTATGAACAGGTGGATTCGGGAATGATGCAGGCCCCATCAAGTGTTTATGCAGGAGCCAAAGCTTGGAACAGGCAGCCCTGGAAGGCCCCTTTGTGCGTTGTTCCCCCAAACCTCTCACCACCTCTCCTATACCTCCCCTGACACTTAGATGATGTATACAAGATCTTTAAGAGGGATGATAGAATGTCTGCTTGAATGTAAGTTTCCTGAGGGATTATTTAGGCTATTAGCACAGAATAGACAATCAATGAATATTTGTTAAGTAAATTAATGAGTGACAGTAGTTACTCAACATAAGCTTAGGAAATAGAGAACTGAATCCACACTAAGGGGTAAATGACAGGTTATCTTCCTAACAGCAGAGTCTGCTATAGATGAAGAGGAATGGTGGGGAAGGGGTGATGTGTAGGTTAGTAAAGGAGAGCCCAAGAATATGTGAAGAGGAACAATGACCAGATTCATTCGGGCCATCATTTTGCTTTGGGCTGACTTGCCAGGAGAGAAATTTGAGATGTGAACATTGTACCCACTTGACTTCCAAGCTTGGCTTGGCCTCCCCTTTTTCCATTGCTCATTCCATAGAGCGGGACTCAACACATTTATATAGAGTAAATGGGGGTGGGGTGCAGGAACAGAGAGTACCATATGGCTCAACAGTGGGTTCACACTGAGCTCTGTTTTTATAATCTGGTGGAGACCAGGACAGAAACCTTTGGAGCTGTGTGCATGAGTAAGCGTGTGTGTGTGTGTGTGTGTGTGTGTGTGTGTGCGCACACACACACACACACACAGATGCGTGCAAGCACTCACACATGCACACGTGTACATACACATGCTTTGGAGGTGGATGTTGCTTGAGGAGCTAAAATAGGGGAGGGGAGAAAAAGGATGAGCAGGTTGTGAGATTTCCCAGGAACTGAGCCAATGACAGCTTCTACTCACAATATGTAAGTGATGACGCCAATAGACCAGCAATCCACAGCCTTGCTGTAGGGCTTCTGTGCCAACACTTCCGGAGCTACAACAAACCAAAGGCAGAGTCAGGGCTGGGACAAGAAGAGAGGGCTGAGGGGTGAGGGCTGAAGGTCAGGATGAGGCTTAGAGAAGAGGACTAGGAAAGCTCCTGGGATGGCAGTGTTTCTGTATCACTGAAACTTTTCCTAGGGCGGGGACGGTGTCTCTCCCATCCGATGACTGAATCTTCCTCCATCAACCTGGAAGGTCCCCATGACAGGGCCTATGACTTTTACATCAGACTGGGAATCTCCAGGGCTACCTTGCCCCATCAGATGTAGGTCTATGTCTCCCCACACAGATGGGTTAGCCCAGGGCTGGGGTTGTGTGTCTGTGTTCTTTCTGATGGGGACATCTGCCAAGTAGGAGCAATCTCTCTCCCACTAGACTGGGATCTCCCTGAGGGCAGAAACTGAGGCATCCCTCTTAAAATGAGGAACTCTTAGAGGGCAGGTGATAACTGCTCCATCTGTCTCTGGTACCTTCTGAGGGCAAGGCTTAGTTATCCATATCAGACTGAGAGCTCCATGAGAAAATGAGCCATGTCTTCCTCTGAATGGGAGCAGTAGAGGGCTACTTTCTGTATTTATCCCAGATCCCAGGGATTTGTACTCATTGGGACTCAGTACCTACTAACTGACCTCTCTTTGGGGGTGAGAGCAGATTTCCTCTTAAGTTAGAGTTCTCCTTCCTACTACCATCCATCAACCAGGTGATGAGTGGTGAAGAGGGAAGAGGCAGGAGTGGACATTCTGAGTTTTGGCTTTCTCCCCATGAAGTTTGGGGATGCTTTCACCTGGTAACTTGCCTGCCTTACTTTTTGGGGGGCCTTGAAAGCCTGTTGTTTAGGCAGGAAGTCCCACCTCTGCCAGTTTCCTAGGATGTTTTCTTGGGGATATGTTTGGGTGGGAGCATGCATGCCTGAGTTCCTCAGTTTCAAACTCAAACTATACCTCTGGGATACCACCAACTGGTGGGTTGTAGTCTCCTGTGGAAGTGGGAAAAAGGAAAAGGGTGGCTAGTGGTCAAACCCTTGGCAATCTAATGATCTCTGGGTTTGTGATCTTGTCTCTGCCCCTGGTTTAGCTGGAGAGACAAAGGCAGGAAGTTAGCCAAAATAATGAGAGGCAAGTATAGGCAGGGGCTGTTGGAAGAGTTCAGGGGTAGGCTGTCTTTAAAGATGTAGGGTTTGGGAGCAGTAGGGGTAGTTCCAGAGATACATGGATTGACCCTAAGCCTCATAATGAATGCTCTCCTGGGATTGCCCCTGAAGTTGAACCCTGTCTCCTTATAACCACCCCTCTCTGTTAAGTAATATCCGTGAGGTTGAATGCAGCCAACTGGTTAACCTTCCTCCTGTCCCCAGACTCACCCACATAGCCCGGGGTCCCACAGGCAGTGGACATGACTCCACTCTGTTCCATCTTGGACAGACCAAAGTCTGTGATCATGATCTTAGAATTCTCTTCAGGGGTTAGGTACAGCAGGTTTTCAGGCTGTGGGAGAAGAGCAATACCATGCAGTGTAGGATATAATCATCTGAAATACATATTTATTTTCCTCCCCTGATAGAGAATTTCTTAGGAAGCTACGCTCTGGGCTCCTGACTTCAAGGACAGGCTCATGTCCCCCAGTTCTTCCCTCCTTCCTCCTAGCTGCAGCTCCCCACCCCATATTGAGCACTCTGTATTTTGCTTATGGCCCTCAGGTTGCTCATCTTTGTAGCCATTAAAGAACTACTCCCTCCCTCTCCTCAGCCCCAACTACCCTAAGACTGTTTTTTGAGGAAATCAAACCATAGTTAATTGTCTCTGACATTTCTAAAGTCTAGTGTGTGCCCGATGCAATGTTGGCCTCCAATTAGTATTTATTTCTTCTGATTTTGAGTGTGGCTAGGTTCAAGAAACATGTGCATTCTCTTGGTATCCTAATAGGGTGAGGCCTAGGGCAACGTTCAGGAAGAGGCTGAGATGAAAATTAACAATGATTGTTCAGTCATTCAAGATTTGTTTAAGGGATCCAACAAATGATGAGGTTGGTCCAACCCTCTCATTTTACACAGCTTAGGCGGCCCATGACCCATGCAGCTTCCTGAAGGGTCATTCTATTTCCCATTGAGGACTCCCACTCGGGCACCTTCAAGTCTCTGTGGACGATGCCATTCTCGTGGAGGTATTTCACTGCTGACAAGACCTGCTGGATCACCAGGCTGGCATCCTTCTCTGTGTAGACACCCCGCTCCAGGATCCGGTCAAAGAGTTCCCCGCCAGAAACACTGTGGGCATAGGGGCAAGCGCAGGAATCCAGGTCTCATTCCAGGTCAAAGGGACATAAGTGCGTTTACTCTGTAGCTATGAAGACACAGCAGTGGCAGAACGGGTGGGTGCCCACGGCCTAGGTAGGGAGGTCTACCTTAGTTTGAGAATACCTCCTTTGGGTGGTGGAATGATATCACGAGCGAGTCATTTCTTTGGGCCAACCATTTCCCTCTCCCTAGACACTTCTTTGAAGTGCAAAATGCCCCTCGTTAGAGTTAAGCAAGAAGCCAATAATCCCTTAGTGGACACACGCTTAGCTGCCTATTTTCCTGACTTAGGACACAGGGGCCATGATGAAAGAAGAGGTGAAATTGAAATGAGGCAAAACAGGAATGAGGTGTACACGTGACACAAAGTGTGCTCGTGTCAGGATGTCTGTCCTCACTGGAAAACTGGGCTACTGACTGCCGAACTTGTGGGTGGAGTTCTAGTGCTGCTTGGAGACTCCAATGGTAAGGTATCTTAGGATTCAGGGGAGCTTCAGATCCACTCTGCTCCCCATCTCTTGAATGCCATCTACACTATTTTTGCCAAGAAGTTTCTTAGCTCGTCCTGAAACACCTCTGAGGCAGACAACTCACCACCCCTAAGACAGACTGTTTTATCTTTCACTGCCTTCTTAATATTTCTGTATATTACAATGGAACCCACTCCCTGTAGTTTCCACCAGCAGATAGCCCTTCTACCCACTGGGGCCACGCAGAGCAAGAATACCACCCTTTCACGTGGATCTCTTCAAGTATGTGAAGACAGTGAAATGCTCACCTGAGGCCTTCCCTGGGATAAACATTTCATGGGCCAGGGTTTCCAACTCTTTCACAGTCCTTGCCCCCTTGTCACTGTTCCATGACACTGGATGCGGACGAGCACACATCATAGGACCATGCAGTGATGAGGAAGGAGAATTTCTCTAATCAAGATGCACACCACCCTACTCCTTTTGTTTCTGTCCTGAAGCTCTGGGCTCTGCCATAGGATCCAGAGGCCCATGAGAAAGATAGTCTCTATGCACAACTAACAATTCCTGACACGGGGTGGCCTGGGTCCTAGAGCTGGCACCCTCATAGGCTTTCCACTCTTCGGTGATATCTGAATCTGCCCGCTTCCCTGCCTCCCCTTAGCTAGCTATCTAAATGTGTGCTAATCCTGTTGAATTGGCCTCATTAAGGTGCCACATGGTCCCTGCTCATTTGTTAATGCTGTTCTGCACCCCTATCCCCAACCTCACTCCCTTGACCACCTGCTCCCTCTATTCACTGGGCCTCAGGTGAGCCTTGGAGTTAATAGGCTGCTTAGGCCTGAATCAACTCGTTAAAGTTTCTGAGGAATCAGCCTGTTAGTCAAAAATATTGCATCTAGCCATAGAGATAGCAGAGTGGTGTGTGTGTGTGTGTGTGTGTGTGTGTGTGTACTTTATAAATAGAAGTTTCTCTGAGTCCAAGGCTGAGCACTTGTAGGAGCACCGACCAACTCCTACAGCATTCAGTCTCAGACAGGACTCCTATTTATATATGACAATGATGTGGAGACCTTTCTAGGGAGGCACCATTTCTGTCCTACAGATGGACACACACAGTCACAGCCTGTTTTTAACTTTGGATGGATCTCTTTTGAGAAAATCTTTTTTTTTTTTTATATGTATCAAATTGAAATCTGTGTCGTGTGGTTTCTAATCCCACAGTAATTTTTCCCTAGAGTGGCATTAAAGTATTTAACATCAGTTTGATGGACTGACTGGTCAAAATGGACTCAAGCTGTGGCGCCCGAGAAGGGTTCTGGAGGGTTCCCTGCTATGCCAGTCATTATCCCTTCAACTGTAGCATTGTGGGGAGGTCCAGAAAGTCTGAGGGAAGTGGCTGGGGCACGGGGGGGGATGGATGGGTTGGAGTCACAGCTGCTCTCGGAGTCACTTAGCTGACTTGTAGCAAATACTTTAGGGGCACCTGGATGGCTCAGTCAGTTGAGCATCTGACTTCAGCTCAGGCCATGATCTCGCGGTTCATGGGCTAAAGACCCACGTCGGGCTCTGTGCTGACAGCTCGGAGCCTGGAGCCTGCTTCAGATTCTGTGTCTGTCTCTCTCTCTGCCTCTCCCCTGTTTGCGCTCTGTCTCTCTCTCTCTCTCAAAAATAAAGAAACATTAAAAAAATATTTTAACGATCGGTAAGGCTGTCGTGGTACAGACCATCTAAATAATCAGTCCTAGTTCTACCCTTCGGTCCACACAGAACATGTTCATGACCAGAGGCATACTTAACCTGAGAGAAATCTTAGCATTTGAGAGCCTCTTGAACTAATTCTTGATCTCATCTTTTAAATCACCGTACTCCCCTCACCACCGAGCAGCTTCCTCTAGGCCTTCCAGGCCCCCAGAGACGTCTGTAGAGGAAGTGGGTCACCTTTCACTTACAGCTGCATGACCAGGTAGTAGTGAGTGGTGCTCTCATAGATGTCCTCCAGGGTCACGATGTTTTCATGCTTGATCCTGGGGAAAAGGAAGGGTCATGGTACGTGGCTTAGGTGTCCAGACAAAGAATGGACTTTTTTATTTCTGTTAGAGACTTTGATGACAATATTTAGGAAGAGTGGATCCTTGTGAAACCTTCCTAATAAATAGGTGGTCACAAAGAAATCTTAAAGATCCCAGAGTGGTGTTCAGTCTGTATTTTTGAATGGATAATTGATCATTCTGCCTTCAGGGAACCAATATTTTGTGGCTACTCCAGAAATCTCTTTAAACTTTGCCAAAAGAGCAAGTTAAAATACCTGAAGAAGGCCAAGGGAACACCCCAAACTAGATTATTTTACAAAATGGGTATCCAGAAACATCCTTGAAGAAAGTGGACTGCAGCAGAAGAGAATCGGGTTAGTTAAGCCTCCTCATGGGTAACCACGGAAGTAGTGCTGCAAAATTCTTATTCCGGAATATTTTGAGAAGCCGGGAAGATGCTATTTTCTGGGGTCAGTTCTGTGGAATGTCTTTGTTGCTGATAGTAATTCTCGATCAGCGGCTCTTTTGTCCCTGGGGGAACATTTGACAATAACTAGAGACATTTTTTGTTATTGTGCATGGGGAGGGGGTAAGAGCTACTGGCATCTAACGGACAGAGGCAGGAATGCCGGTGAATATCCCATAATGCAGAGTCCACCACCCCACCACCCCAATAAAGAATTATCTGGTCTAAAATGTCAGTAATGCTGTGTTCAGGAAAATTTGCTCTAGGTTTTCTCTGAATGGGATTACTCAAGGGTCAAGGCAAGCAGAATAATCATACTTGCCGTGGGGCTTGGCTTCCCGGGCAGCAATTCTGTGCATAGGAAGAACCTTTCTAGGAAGTTTGGTTCATGGCTGGGTAGCATAGGGGTTAAGAATTTGGACTCTGAGTCAGTTGGGTTTGAGTTCAGAGCTGGATGAGATACTTATGAAATGGATGACTGGCTGGTTTTCTTAAATCTCCTAAGCCCCACTTTTTTGGCTTGTAAAGTACATCTCTCTCATAGGGTTATATCAGGATTAAAAGAGATAATGCATGCAAAATGCTTAGTATAGTGCCTGGGGAATAGTAAGCACATAATAAACAGTATCTATCATCTTTAAGTTTAATTTCTAAAATTATAGACCAACTGCAGTGGGTACCTGATGGATTCAATTACACTTACAAGTTGACAATACTAACATTAATATATCATTTACTGAACAAATCTTTACCAAGCATCTATGCTGTTAGGGACTGATGATATAATACAATGGTAAGAAAGACCACCATAGTCCTTGCTCTCAATGAGTCCACAGTCCATCTCTGTTCTAATCTCTCTGGAGTCCAAACTGGTATCTCCAGCATCCTCCATGTAGAGATTGGGGGATACACATATTCAATATGTTCCAACAAACTTCTTTCTATTTCCTTCAAGCCTACACATCCCTTTTGTTCTCTATCCAAGCAATGACATTACTATCCACCAAATCGCTCAATCTCAGCATCATTTTTAGTACTTTTCTCTTTTATACTCAAAGCAGTCGATCCCAAGCCCAATCACTCTCTCTCTTGAATCCAGTCTTCTTGCTGCCACATGATCCTGCTATTACCTTTGCTTGTATCCTCATCCATTGTCTAGATTATTGAGAAAGTCTTAAATCCATCTTCCACCATGCTTAAGAGGCATGGCTCTAAAATATAAGTCTGATCATGTGATTCCTTACTAAAAATTCTTTGATGACTTTTCTTTGCCCACAGAAAAAAGTCAACATTCTTTACCATGGTAGCCAAGACCCTTTATAATCAGATCTCATTTGATTTCATCTCCTGTCCCTTGATGATCCTTACTCTAAGCTCAGGGGCTTCTAATACCGACTCTTTCCTAACGTCCGTTGCACTTACACAGTTGAGTTTCTGTTACTCTCAGCCTGAATTCCCTTTCTGCATTGCCTCTCCTGTCTCCATTAAATTCTACTCACCTATCAAGGTGCCTCTTCCTTAAAAATGTACCTAATACCCTATACTCATAAAAATGCGCATGTAGGCAAAATGAACCTCTATTTTTCAAGCCTTGCCTTCTGCTACTATTGGCTCATGTCTAATGGGATTAGAGTTTGTTATGGGCACCTGTCTCTGCCCAGAAAATGTGAGCTTCTGAGGATAAGGAATTTTGTAGGCCTTATTCTTGTGTTCCTAATGCCTAATACACTTTTGGCATACCATGGGGATTCCACAAGGCTTTTTTGTGTTTGGGTCCTGCTGTAAACAGTTAGATGGTTTGTTAGTGTGGCCTCTACCATGATGGTTGGGGTGCTGAGCCTATATTTGCTTTGGAATAAACTCAAACCAATTTCTAAATCTTCTGCTTCCTTAATTACTGATTCTTCCTGCTATTGGCCCTAGTTGATTTTTTTCCATTGAGCTAATTATTCTCTGGTCTATGTGCACAAACCAGGTCTGCTATCAGTTGGTTTGCTAGTCAATTTGCTGCCCCCCACAACCACCCCCCAATCAGCAGAAGCACCTGCCTGGCTTAACTTGGCCGATTGATCAAATGGACACATTAATGCAATCAAAGGGAGTAAGTAATGCCTTTGGGTGTGGAAATCCATCTTCGGTCCTACTCAAAGGTAATTTGTGAAGGAAATGTTATGATCTCACAGTTGTACCCAACCAACCCTAAGACCCACTCACTTTTTCAACACGGCAATCTCATTCTCCAGGCTGCTGTCCCGGAAGGCAGGTGACTTCTTGATGCACTTCAGGGCAAAGAGCTTCCCAGTCATCCTTTGCTTCACCAGGAAAACTTCTGAAAAAGCTCCTCTAAGTAGAAGACACCAAGAGTTAAAATTAGTCCTGGCTGGCTAGAGAACATTGTTAGAGGCAAAACCAAAGGGTAGATGAAGGAAGGTGTGGTTGGTAATTGGTTTCCATTGTCACTGTGGGTACCTGAGGAGCTGTACTGAGGGTAGAGCCTATCTTACTTCGAGCCCTGTGTCCTTTCTCTTGGGAAAGAAAAGATTCTACTACAGACTCAGGCACTAGATGGATGCTATTTCCCGATTCTGTGATTTGGAAGGGACACCCAGGGACTCCGCTTTGGTTATGGAGAGATTTCTCCATTTGGCCAACCCAGTAAAGAGCGGCCACCGCAGAGTCAATTTACTTGTCTTCTTCCAGCATGTTGAACCGTGGCACACTGGAATGGCAGCTGGAGGTAGCACTGGGAACAGGGCTCGGGCAGTGATGGAACAAAACTCCCCTCTCAGTTTTAGATGGTGATAATTATCTTGAGCCAATTACCAAAGGCTAAGGGGGCTGAGAACCCTCTCATTCAGTAGGATCTATGAGAATGAAAGACAGAACCCAGCAGCTCTGGAAAGGTTTTCTGAAGAAGGAGAGGTTAGAACCCAATGGAAACACAGGGTAGGATTCCAAATTATAGCTTTCTCGTTTTGAAGGGGGTTCTCTGGAGACCAGGCTATTGAATAGCAGTTAGCTAGCCATGGATGTTGGAGCCCAAGTGCCCAGGTGAGAACCTCAGCTTTTTGGGTGACAAGTTACTTAACTACCCAGTTTCTTTACCTGAAAAGTGGGAGTGTCAATAGTATCTGATTCAGAGTTGTTTAGAAGATGAAATGAATTAACATACGTAAAGTGCTTACAAGCATTCCTGACATCTGTTAAATTACATGTGTCAGACACTATTATTGTTATTACTATTATTAGTTGAATACCATTAGGGAGAACACCTGGTAGTAACAAGAGGCAATAGGGTTTAAGTGAGGAAACAGCTGAGCCATCGCGTCCCCTGCCATCTGGGGATTTTAGACTCGGGGCCCAATAGCAGTCAAGCTAGTGTAATGGCTTTGAGGATCTGCAGTAGGAAATACTTGGTGTGGGGCGCTTGGCTGGCTCAGTGTGTTAAGTGTCCGACTCGGGTCGTGATCTCACGGTTCAATTCGCGAGTTCGAGCTTCGTGAGTTTGAGCCCCGTATAGGGCTCCGCACTGACAACGTAGAGCCTGCCTGGGATTCTCCGTCCGCTTTTCCCCGCTCACACTCTCTCATGCTTTCTCCCTCCCTCTCAAAATAAATAGCATTTAAAAACAGAAAGAAACTACTTAGTGTTTCCTGGGTCTGAGTTTCCTGTTTCCCCCAGCTGCACTTGGAATTGAATTAATCAGAGCCTTCAGAGCTTGCTCCATTCATTCATTCGTTCATTCACTCATCCCTTCAATCAAGATTTATTGAGCACCTACTGAGTCAGACACTGGAGATAAAAAAGGTAAGTGTTTCTGTTCTTAGGAAGCCTGCAGACTAGTGAAGAACGCGGACAAATGAGCATTTAACATTGGATTTGAAAGATGTTATTAGACATTCAATGAATGCTTGATTATCTGACAGAACAGATAATCCGCGTGTTAGTTAGGCGCTTGGATTAGTATCGGTCTTGAGAGTCTAGTGTGAGAGATGGACACATACAAATAAGCAGGGGGTATCATGAGACCACCGAGAGCGAACATTTAAGACAGGGCCTCTGCTCTGGCTGGGCAGGATGCATGGCACACAACTCCAACACATGCCAGTCACCTTGGAACCGCTGTATATTTTCATCCAATAATTATTACAACACTTTCCCCCCCAGCAGCTAGCAGGCTAGAAAACAAGGGCACCTTTTTCTAACGTGCACGCAGCGATCGCTTGGAGTAGCTAAGGAGCCCGTCATCCGTGGCCCTCTGACTTAACACCCTGAACTCAGTTTTCAGGGATGAATGAGAGTTAGCCCAGCGAAAAGGTGGAAGTGATGTCTCAGGAGGGGGTGAAAAAGAGGTAGAAGAAACAGCATGGAGGCGCAGGACAGCAGGTAGGATGGGGCTGCCAGGGTCCAGCACCGTCTGCGAAGTACGACGCAGGGAATACGGGTACACGAGTGGGCACGAGTGCCAAGTCCTCCACCCGGTTGCATTCAGAAAATGCTCAATAAACGTGTGATGGCTGGATGGGTGGAAGGAGGGAGGAGGGAGAGGTTTGGACTGGGATTAGCTGTGTGTTCTACTCCTCTTTAGATCCCACTTTCCCTGTTATAAAATGAGAGAGTTGAACCACGTGGCCTTCAAGATTCCTTCCAGCTATGACCTTCCGGGACCCAATTTCAGAGTTCTCCCTTTCGCCTGTACGTGGGTGGTACAGCTGACTTCAAAGCCGATATCCCCTCTGGGTTCTCTTGTGGAATGAGGTCAAATTCCAGCCTTCCTTGCGGGGGGGTGGGGGGGGTGGGGGGTGGGCATTTACATTGCAGTGTATGCAAATGGCGCCTCCTAGGGTTGTGCAGTGTGGTGGCAATTTGAGACGGTGTTACTGCTCTTCTGCCTCAGGCTGCTTTGTACACTGTGTGTGTGTGTGTGTGTGTGTGTGTGTGTGATAAGTATGGCCGGGCAGTGAAGAGGGATTACAAGACTTAATTGTGCTATCTGTCAGAGTGGGGAGCAGAGAGCTAGTTCTGAGCAGCTCAGGTTGCTGGGGTCAGAAGGCAAGACGGGCAGAGGCTTCAGAGCCAGGATTACTTTGCTGCAGTAGAACTTGGTCTGTGTTTCCTGCTCTGAACAGCTCTCTCCGCTTGCTGGAAGACTCATTGATGGGGGAAGTGGGGGAGGACCAAGGAGATGTCTCTTCTTGGGCAGTGAAAGGAGGAGGACCGGGGCCTGGTGACATTTCCCCTGCTATGGACTAGCTTTGCCCATCGTCCATAAGGCTACCCTAGGGCCCTGGAATTGTGGGTGATCTCTGGGCAGATTTAGCAAAAGCCTTCTCTACTGGTGGGTTGTTCCAGAAGAGCTGAAGGCTAGAGACAAGAGGCATTCTTCAAGATTCCAGTACATCCTGCTCAGAGGAGTCTGCCCCACCCACTCCTCCCTTCCCCTCAGCATCTCACCTTGGTAACTGCATGGGGTCTGCAGCTTGGGGCTGCCTGTCCCCCTCCTGGGCACTTCAGGGGTGCCTTCTCTTTAGCTTTTGTTCAGCCCCAACTGCGGCAACAGCTGTGACTTGCCCCCTATCTGGTCCCCCGAGTTCCCCAGATCAGTGCGGGGCTGGATATATTACAGCCACCAGAAGCACTTAAAATACGGATTCCTGACTACTCAGTCCTATCTCCGCAAACCCCAGTGCGGTAGGTCTGGGACCAGGAGTCTGTAGTTTTCAAAACTTACCTATGCTAAAATGATAGTGGGAAGTTATTACTGATTTTCTTGAGTGTCGCAATGCTATTGTGGATACAGATGAAAATGCCTTTATTTTTAGGGATGCAGACAGAAGGATTCAAAGGTAACATGTCATGAAGTGTGCAACTGCTGACAAATTGTCCAGGGAAATCAGTGCGTGTGTGTGTGTGTGTTTGTGTGTGTGTGTGTGTGTGTGTGTGAAAGAGAGAGAGAGAGAGAGAGAGAGAGAGAGAGATGAAGGTTTGTAAAACAAATATAGTGAAGTGTTAACAGCTGTTGAATTGTGGTGTATATTGAGGTGGTGTATATATTTGTTGTTCACTGTATTATTATTTCACTTTTCAAAAAATTTAGTTATTTTCACAGCTAAAAGTTAGAGGGAAAGGGGACACCTGGGTGGCTCAGTTGAGCAACGGACTCTTCATTTGGGCTCAGGGCATGATCTCACTATGGTGATATCGAGCACTGTGCTGAGTGTGGAGCCTGCTTGGGATTCTCTCCCTCCCTTTCCCTCTGCCCCTCCCCGCCTCTCTAGCACCTACTCTCTCTCTCGAAATAAATAAATCAACTTTAAAAAATAGTCAAGAAAAAGTTAGAGGGGTAGGCTCCCCTGGTGACTCTACTGTCCCCCTAGGTTGAGGGCGGCAGTGGCCGACTTCACTGAGTTCTGTCTTCTAACAGACCCACAGCACAAGTCTGAGCAAACAGTGAATAAGCCCTTGCCAACCTGGGCATCCTTCTCCCTCCTTCTCTTGATTTTCAGGATGCTTGGCAAATCATTTCTGATTCATGCATGAGTCTCGTCCCTCTCTCCTGCCAAAAATCCCCTCTCTAGCCACCCCCGTCTTGGCAAAGGTCCTTGATGGAAGGCCAAGGCTCTGATGACCAGCGCCACCCCCGAGATCCTCCTGCGTGCGCAGAGCCCCACGCTGGCCTGGGCAGGGAGAGCTCAGGGACCTCCTGTCCAGGCCAGGCCTGGCTCCTCTCCGTCTACAGTGAGAGTGTGGGCAGCTGTCATTGCCCGAGGTCAAGCCTCCCAGCCAAGGCCAACGGAACTAAACTCAGCCCGAGTTGGCTAAAGGGAAAGCTTGCTTGAATGGACAGCCTACTAACTGCCCCTCACTTCCTGGGGCCCAATTAGCCCAGACCAATTAGCAGGCCAGCTAGGGTCCTGGGGCTACGGAGCTGGTGGCCCGGAGCCCCTGGCAGCCTGCGTCACAGCCTGCACCCTCCCCGGGGGGGTGGGGGTGGGGGAGAGGCAGGACTGAGCAGAGTGTCAGCTCCAGACAGGCTGCCTCTGTTCCTCCAGCCGTGTAATCGTTGTCAAAGGGCAGGCACTGACACTCCAGAGGCGGGTAGGAGTTTGGGCTAGGGCATGACTTTATTTTTCCAACACAGCACTTAAGCTACAGTGCAGAGTCGATGGGGAGCTGACTCCAGTATGTGTACCCATCCACTCTCTGGGGCCCAGAAGCCCCGTCTCCTCTGTCTACAGTACACAGCGGGGTTGGGTGACCTGTTCACTGCCAGGGGGAAACGAAGAAGCTGGATGAGGAGGCCCAGGAAAGTTCTAGGGTCACTGAATCTCCACAAGTGCTCCAGAATCCCGCTTTCCTGCCAAGTTGTCCCGGATCTAGAAGTAGGGCAGGGATCCCTGGGGGTGGGCCAGGACGCGGAGCCCAGGGAAAGGGCTGGGATTCCCTGCGGGTCCCAGTGTATGAAACCGTCCTCCGTTCTACCGCACGGTGACTTCCCCTACCCCACCTCCTCCCTGCGAGCTGCTGGGCTGATTTCCCAGGGGCCTCAGTCCCAGCTTGTCAGCTGCAGCTGGCCCAGAACAACTCTTTCCGGGTCCCCCCAGCGCGCAGCCCTGCCACCCGCCAGCTCTCAGCTCCCGCACTCACGATCCCAGCACTTCCATGAAGATGAAGGTTTTCCGGATGTTGGTGGTCTGTTTCTTCCAGGAGCTGGAGTCTTCTTCCTTTCGACCCATCGCCTCCAGAGTTGAAGCTTTCGGGGATGCTTTGAGGAAGGGGAGGAAGAGTCTGATCAGCTAAAATTTCTTAGACAGAAGTTGCAAAAAGAATCGAAAACACCTCTGTCACATAATAGCTAGAAAGAAGGATAAGGAGCAAACCCTGGATAATTGGCAAAAACAAGACCATTCTCTCCGCTTGCTTTTTAAAATGGCTCCAAAAAATACGTTGCACGTCTACTGCATGCCCATTGTACTTCCTACCGCCCAAGGAGTGGAGGGTCTCGGAGTGCAAAGTCCACTTTGTACATATGTGTTTAAGGGCAGTAACACACACGCGTATGGATTCACACGTGAATATCCACCCTGGGGGGAATCTGAGCTGTGAGGAGGGGTTTCCTGCGTTTCCTGGTGATGGCCAAGGTGTTTATTCAAACCACAGGGTCAGCCCGACTTCCCTTCTGTTGTCACACGTTGTATCAGGTAGACCACGTCTCCAAGTCATTCCGACCCCCCCCCCTCCTACCTGTTCTGGGCTAAATGAATGTTGGATGAAGGAACACTGTTTCCTCCCAAACACCCACAACATTGGTACTGTGCTGGGAAAGTCGTTATTCATTAAAATCTGAACTAAATCTTGTCCTAACCTTGTATCGGGGTTCCAGAGTTGCCACCTTCATTCACCTGAGGCAGCACCTATGATGTGCCAGGTGCTGGCTCCATACAGATGGTGGCTCTGTCCTCTGGGGACTCGCAGGCTAGAGGAGGCATACGATGAGCAGGGAGGGTACCACGGACGCGGTGACAAAGTGCGGGAGAGCCAGGAAAGAATAAAACCTAGGCTTGCAAGAGGTTTGTCCCTAAAGACAAACAGGGACAGTCATCTTTAGATAGAGTCAGGGGAAGGCCTACGTAGCAGGTCATATTTAAGCTGAGATCAGAAGTTTGTGAGGGAGCCTGCCAAGCACAGGGTGTGTACGAAGGAGCATTTCGGCAGAAGATATCAAATACAGGAGCCCCAGATGGGGGCCAGGCAGGAACCACCTGAAGGGATGGAAGGGACAGGGTGTCTGGAGCAGGGGGAACTCTGCATGACACAGGGGCGATGAGTGGGCAAGGGGAGGCGG
Source organism: Neofelis nebulosa (assembly GCF_028018385.1). Taxonomy (NCBI): domain Eukaryota; kingdom Metazoa; phylum Chordata; class Mammalia; order Carnivora; family Felidae; genus Neofelis; species Neofelis nebulosa. The sequence continues at coordinate 39,896,596 of NC_080796.1, forward strand.
GCAGGGGACAGACCATGTGTAAAGCCTTATAGATCCTGCTAAAGATACTGGGCTTTTCTTCTAAGGGAGACCACAAGACACTGGAGGATTTTTAGCAGGGAGTTAAGTCGCACGTTGACTTTAGAGCTCACTCTGGCTGCTCTGTCAAGAATGGGGTGGAGGGAGTAAGAGTCAATATATGGAAAATGGTGGGGGACAGAAGTCCAGGACAGAAATGACGGTGGCTTGGATCACAGTGGAAATGAGGGAGAGAGAAGGGGTGGACTTGGGATACATTCTTGGGTTTCCGATTATGTGCGACACCAGGTGATGTGACTACAGAGCAGGGAGAGTCTAGGCTGGCTGCCATGTTTCTGGTAGGGGTATCGGGGTGACGGTGCCCCTAGTGAGGCAGTGAATACTAGAGAGAAGCATGTTCTTGGGGTGGCTGGGTTGGGGGGGGATCTCCGTGCCTTTGGGCGCTCTGCCCTAGTTGCTTTATTACAGACAGATATTCGTGTCTGGAGCGGTGGGTGAACCCCATTTCTGCCAACACCCTTTGCCCCATACTCCTTGGGCCTAAGAAGTAGGAAAATATGTCTAATGGTCGCATCTCTTAGGCAATACCCCTCCTTCCCCATTGAAACAAACGCCTGTAGACTCTATGGGGTCTTCTATTAGCCTCAGGACAAAGGGAAAGTTGGTGCCTCCCTAAATGAACATCAGGTAAAGAACAGAGGTTTGGAGGTCAACCTGAGTTCGGATTTTACTGCTGCCAGTTACTACTTAAATGGCCTTAGGCAAGCTACTAACCTCTTTGAGTTTATTAACTCGTCGGTAAGATGGGACAAAGCCCATCACGGTTATGGTGAAGGTTAAATGGAATTGTGTACACAGAGACTTAGCACATTGTCTCACCTATACTAAACAGTTGGAATAGAGATAGTATTTGGGGGATGCTGAATCGATGTCTCTTCATTCCTGGTAATCCCCATCTGGAGGAGGACTCGTGTCCTAAAATAGGTTCTATAGTATAGAGAGGAACCACTTCTGCCACTCAGACACAAGTGTGAGACTTAAGCCCCTGTGGATACGAAGAATGTGACAAAAGAGAAGGCCCTGCTAGAGAGGAAGAGGTGTGGAAATGACCGACAGTTTGGGCTCAAGTGGATCCAGGGAAGGAGAGCAGGGGGAGATGGGTGTAGTTGCCCGAAGCACACATCTCTGCGTTCACCTTCCTGGAGTTGAACCCCATCCGGGCCTGGGAGAGATAGGTGACACAGATGGGTGGGCTTCCCAGGCCCCTGCTGGTGGGAAAGTGTAGGAGGAGTTTCCACTGCAACCACATTTAACAGGGCGGGAAGTAATCATGGGGCAGGCCTAGAGGGAGAAGGTGAGTGAGACAGGGTGGCATGACCCGCTGGGACTCCAGAAGTCTCCCCGGGCCTGTGGGGGGCTGGGGCCAGCTTGTTCCAGATCATGACGGCCGACTGCGGGTGTCTCCCTAGCCCTGTGTTTGGTGATGTCATGTTGTTAGCTTGAAATTAGCCACAGTGGGAGTGCTTACACCTGGACACAGGCAAATGCTACAATCAGGGTTTCTCCCCCACTCATCCCCTACCTTCTAGAACCAGTCCTTAAAACAGACATGTCATCTCACTTCTGCCCCTGGCCCTGGGGAAGGGACACAGAGTTGCTAGAGGGCCTGTCACCTGGGGTCCAGAAGAAGAGACAGGCTTAACCAGGGCTTCTCAGGTGGAAGCAAATGGCTGGGAGCTGGGCCTTTAGTAGAGGGTGTCAGCACGGTGCCCGGTGGGCCAGATGGGACCAGTCACACTAAAGAGGTCAACAGTCATCTTCTGGAGAGATCCCAGAGAACTAGGATCTGAGGTCCCTGATGAGTCTGAGGCCCCTTTCTCCTATCTACAAGCAAGATCAAGTAAGCACCTGATAACACAAAATGCCCCCTTGAACCAGAGTAAGAGGCGGCGAGGCCATCTCAAGGCTGCTCAAGGCTGTGTGTTTTCCTGGAAGAAACTGAGTTAGCTAAATGAGACTCCGTTGAACCTGAGATGCTATAATGAATACATTCAAATTTAAGGTTCCCCATTTCCCGTTTTTGCTGCCTGGTGAGAGTGGGGGTTCATGAGAAGGATTTTACGGGAAATAAAGACGCTACATTTTCTTCGCACATTTCAGTATTGTGTGTAAATTTGCAACCTGGCTGCATACTAGTTGGTGGCTGTTATTATGAGAATGCGTGTGAGAAGTGTTATGAAATCCTTAGCATTTGGAAATTCCAGTGTGGATCTGGTGGTTTGTGCTTGTATCTTCAGGACCATTTGTGGACTTGCTCCTCTTGGGAGGGGGGCAGCCCTGAGGGACCACAGCAGTTCAGGGCCCCAGGCACTAGCTGGGGGGTGGGGGGCCTCACCAGCCATGCAGTGGTGGCCTGACCCTTGATTTGGAGGGCACGGTCCGCAAGGCAGAGAGATAAATGAACCCTGACTGGCAGACTGCTTTAGGGAAGATGAAATATTAGAATAGAGGGCTATCTTTAGCCAGATACCATTCTGCAGATTCTTAGCCCCAAATCTGGCAGCTTCCACTTATCAGACTGGTTGGCATCTGGGCTCGGACCAAGTGCTTCTTATTGTATACACTGCAGCTGGGAAGTCTTGAAGAATGTAAGGGGTGAGGGCAAAGGGGTGGACGTTGAAAGGAGCCATATCAAGAGGGTCAGTCTGTTTGTCTCCCTCTCTGTCTCTCTCCCCTCCACAGACCCGCAGGGCTGGGGGCGGGGTGCTGCTTTTCCAGGTAAGGAGCCAATCAAGAATCTTCTTTGCAGCTCGGGGACCATCAGCTGGGCGTTCATGACTCCCCCTGCTGGAGCCCCGTGGAATGACGGCCCGCCCTCAGGGAGGCTCCCCCAACCACCTCACTAGCAGATCTGTACTCCCTGTTCCCTCTCTCCCATCTCTCTTAAATAGCTTAAAAACATAGTATTCTTAGCTAAGCCAGGCTATAAGAAAACATCTTTCCCGCCCACCCCTCCTCCCATACACTCAATCCCAACAATTTAGTTCCATCTTCAGAGCAACGTGGAAAACTCGGGGGCCCGCATCTGAAACCCCCGGTCGTTCCCGCCCCTCCCGGACCTCAGAGAAGTCCCCAGGCCCCGTGCCCCGCGCGGTGAAGGTCTAACCTTGGGCTCCTAGAGGGGCAGCCCACATTGTTTCCGCGTCCTGCTTCTTTCCGTTGAAGTCCTCCCCCTTCTCCCCTGACTCCTGTAATCTAGGTTCTTTCAGAGGAAAAGAAAACACATACTGAGAAGGTTGAAGCCCCAATATTGCTGTTATTTGTTCCCAAAGCACTTGCACCTCTCTCTTTTGGGCCAAGACTTTCACTGGGCTTCAAAGCTCAGGAACAGCCACTGCAGGGTTACAGCTGATTTCCCACGTGTAGCTGGGGGTCGCGGTGGGGGTTGGCATCCGTGATCCCCTGCTCCCTCAACAGGGCAAGACCCTCAGGGATATTTTGCAAAAATGACTCCAGGCAAAGGAAACAACCTTACTCATGGGGCCATCTTTGAATTGTGAGGGTAACATGTCTTCAATCAACAAGCGTTTATTGAGTACCTCCTGCGTACCTAGGGCACTAAACACGGACATTTCTATGATAGGAAGCTACCTTTAAAAGTTCTTCCGATCAAGGTGGAAAGACCAAGCCTAGGTATGTACATAAGCAACTAAAAACACGGACCAGTCCAGGGGAGCGGCAAATGAATGCACACACTGCTCGTTGCTCGGAGCCAAAGCAGTTCAGAGGTCAGCTGCAGATTGACGGCGGACGTGTGAAAGTCCCTCACCAGGCTGTGAGTGCTTCCAGGGCAGGGGACGTGTGTTCCTCAACTGGAATCCCTAATGCCTAGTACTGAGCCTGGCATACACCAAGGTCCAGCATGCATTTGATACATGATTTAGTGAAGAGGAGAGCCCAGGTGGGTTGATCAGGGAGTTAGACTTAAAATGGCTTAATGCAAGGTGGGAAGATAGATTCCTTACCTTGCTCTAGAAACAGACCTTCAGCAAGAAGACCTGTGCTTGGGGAAGAAAAGGCAGTAGGGCCTCCTCTCTAAAGTTCTCTCAGCGAGGCTCCATTTAGGACATTGCAGCAAGACCTATGACAATCTGAAACTCCTGTTTCTTTGTGTGAGGTCATATCCTCACTAGAAAGTAACTCCATGTGGACCAGACCTTGCCCATCTCCTTGTCTCCCCTGGGCCTAGCGCAGCGCCTGGCTCCTAGGTCGTGCTCACTCGTAGTTTTTTCAGATGGTCTTCCTGGTCTGTTGGGGGACACAGCTGGGGAGGAGCTTGCAGAGGGAAAAGTTCTTCCTAAAGGGTAGCCCTGGGCTGGATGCCGCCTCTGAATGCAGCCCTTTCTGGTGCTTCTGGGGACAGGCTATGTGATCCGTGGTGGCATCCAGCCTGGCTGTTTATGAGGTGCTGGTGAGAGATGCTCGGGCTGTGAGCACAGGAGGCAGGTGCCCTTCTCATGCTTCCTTCATGGAGCATCACTGCCCTTCTCTCCTTCCCATGCTCCATTTGGTCACAGGAACAACACTAGCACCAGACAGAACTCTAAGGCAGATGAGGCTTATTTTCAATGACCTCCTCATTGCCATCACCAATCCCCAAAGATGCCAGGCATTCAATTCAATTCAATTCAATTCAATTCAATTCAATTCAATTCCATGTGTTTCCCAAAGCCACAGTAGGGTTCCTAAAGTGGACAGGAGCAACCTAGAGGAGATGGGGACAGGGAAGGAGGGGCTCTTGGAGCAGCATGTCTGCAGCCTTCAACCCACAGATAACGGCTCTCAACTCTACCTAGGGGAAGAGTCACTGTACCTTTGCTTATGCTCTCACTTGGGGCTTCTGAGCAAGCAGGTATAAGTCACTCTGGGGCATGGTGAGGCATGTGTGGCTCTTTTACTGACCTCAGTGGAACCAGGCCACCCTAAGACCGCTTTATGGTCTGCATACAGGGCTTTCCATTTCTTGGGAGCATGACTCAGAAAGGCCTGTGGGTCTTGGGAGGGAGGTTATCAGTTGGATCATCTTTAATAAGAGTGTGCTCTCTGCCTCCAGGCTGGGGCACATGGAGTCATGGCAATGTATAAATTGTGTGGTTATAAGGGGCTGAAACGCTAAAGCTGGGTTGTTTTCTTGCCCTGACCGCCCCCCCCCCCCCATCTCCTGGGCTCTGGCCCATATTGGACTTTGCGTCATCCTTTGGATTGAGAGGGACATTAGAAAGAGCTCAAGTTCTGGTTCCAGTTTTGATTTGGTACTGAGAAGCTGTGCCACCCCAGGGAAGTCACTGTACATCTCTGGGCTTCCACATTTCTCTTTAGTGAAAAGAGATTGGAACAGACAAAGGTTTCCTGAAGTTTGTTTCTTAAAATACTAGTCCCAGAAGATTCTTTATGTGCAAAGCGGGTTTGCTGCCCCTTCTTTAAAGATTCATGACCCATATTAGCTTATGAAAGGCTCTGAGGACTATTACACACCCTCGGTTAATGCTGTTTAACCTGTCATGCCCCAAACTTACGAGATTGTGAAACTTTCCTTTTGTGACATCTGCTAGCATCCAGGGACTCCAGGGTTGCCCAAGCTTACTTTGGAAAATGGGGTGACTGGCTATTTCTGATACTTTGTGATTCTCCATTTGTTTTAGCCATAAGAAATTTCCAGCAGTCTGCTGCCCTCAGCCATACCACTTCATGATGTCACAGGCATATAGCTGGGCCTGGGTGGCTGTCAGGCCCAGTTCATGGGCTGCAGCTCAAGTGGCTGGTCAGTTTTCCAGAGCCCAAGCGCCAAACCTGCAAGCCTCCTGGAGACTTCTGGCAGAACAGAACCTCTGAGGAGTATGGACTCCATCCCCAGTGCTCCCACTAGGCCTGCGTCTCACGGGCCAACTCTGCGTGCCAGTTTCTGTTCACAAAATCACGGAGGAAGGATGTTTTTCAATTGCCTCCTGCAGTTTATTTCAGGCTCAAACCCATATTTACGTGTAACCAAGTCCGTCCTGCTGCAGTGACAAGCCAGAATCCACATGTTGCCTAAGGTTTACCGTGTGCCTCTTATAAAATAAATGAAGAACACGCTCCAAGGCTTCACTTAGTGGCTGAGAGGTCAACACATAGGAGTCACTGGAGAGAGTAGGGGGTGCTCCTGATTCCCGATGTGCTTCTAAGCACAGGGGGCCTCAGTTTCCTCATCTGCTGCACGGGAATAATGATCCCTGCTCTAATTCTCAGCACTCCCGTGGCGTCAGTGGGCACAACAGAATCATTCTGCAGCCTCGACGATGCCATGCAGCGGGTCCACATTATAGGCACATGAATTAAACACCATGCACCGGCCGGGAAAGAGAGGAAAACAAAAGCACTTTAAATAGAGGCGAACACGCAGGAGGAGACGTGAATCCATGCTCCCTAACTGGTCTCAGCTCCCAAGTGCGTCTCACCGTGTGGACATCTCATCTCACGGTGATTTTGAAGTGTTTGAAATTATCTAATTTTTCATACAGCACTGTCTTGAAATGCAAACCCACTACTTCATCTGGTGCCGAACCAGCAGAAGAGAGCTCTGAGGCCACACTGGGAAGCTGCCTGGGAAGGGTTTATGCTGGTCTCTCTGGGGCACCTTTCTAAGGAGTTTCCAGGGGGAATGGTGCTGACCGTGTATCTGCCACACGCGGCCCTTAAAGCCAGACCCGTGCAAGAGGTGTGTCCTCTGTGCAGGTGCAGGGCTCCTTCCTGGCACCGCCAGGCACGGTCCGCCCCGGGAAGGGGTGCACGAGGCGAGCTGTGGCGGGATGCTCTGCGGGACCAGCCCTGCCTCCGGGGACTCGGGCTTGACCGGCTGACACCGCCGCGCTCGCGGGGCGGGGCGGGGCGGGGCGGGGCACTTGCCGCCGGGCCCCAGCCCCCAAGCCCCCAGCCCCCGCGCCGGTGACCGCGGGGGCGCGCCTGCGGTTGTAGCGCGCGCGCGCGGCCGCCGTCTCATTCATGCTGCAGCTCATTCACTGGGCGGGCTGGCGGCGCCGGGGTGGGGGGGGGGGGGCCGCACCGCACGCGCTGAGCGGGGCGCTTATTCTAGCCGCGTGCGCGTGTGTGAGCGCGGGAGAGGGATCGAGGGCGGCGCTCTCTGCCTGGGAGGGGGGGGGGAAGCATTTCCTGTCCCAGCCCCCTGCCCCCAAGTGCTCCCCGGCCTCGCAGGGTGCCTGCTGAGCGCTGGCAACCGCACCTTGCGGGCGCCTCACCTGCCTCCCCTCCTCCCCTCGGCCTCACTGTCACCTTTAGGGGAGGTGTCATGAAGCCCGTTCGGTAGCTGCGGTGCTGATGGCTGGAAATGTTGAGCAGGATGCCCCAAATCAGATAGTATGTGACAGAGCTGGCCTGGGAGCCCCCGTCCATCAGAGAGCCACCACAAAACCTGTTGCCTCTCTCCTGGAGGTGATTATCCGATTTCACTTACCGGGCTTCACCCTTGAGGTGCTTTCATGCAACCCCAGCACCCAGCCCCTGACCGAGCTCCCCGGGGAACACGTGACTTGGATGATCTGAGAAAGGCACTGAGGCCCGGCCATCTACTGCCTCTCCTGGCTCCAGCTCAAACCTCTTGTCGCTCGGACCTCAGGCTTCTTTCCCCAAGTTTTGCCCCGTCTCTCTCAGGAGTGCTGTTAATACACACGCACATCCACACCTGTCCCCCACCCCATACACCATAGCTATCTGTGGTATCATGGAGAGGTCACTGTTGATGTCAGAGGTTCTGGGGTCAAACGCCACCGTCATTAACCAGATACCACCAATATCCAGCTTTGCAACCCCAGGCAAGCCTCTTTGGGTCTCATCCATACTAACCGAGAACTATTACTTGCCCCACCAACTCGATGGGCTTGTCCTAAAGCCAGTAGCTTAAAAGCACATTATAAACTGTAAAGCGCAGTTCCCATACCAGGTATTACTAAGCACTTTGTGTCATGGCCTATTGGAGCTCATCTTTGGCCCCGGGTTAAGCGTGGGTCAAAAGAACTGCCCCGGGGCTGGGCTGTTTCCGGCCTCTGATCTGGGAAAGATCATCTCCTTACCCAGGAGAACCCCGCTCGACTCTTTGACCCTCCTCAGAGATGTTTCTCATGATCAGTTTATCTGGCTCCAGAGCAAGCCGCTGGCCAGCCATGCACTACCGCCAGACCAGCGCGAGCCCTGGCCGCTGCCTCCGGGAGCTTCGGGGTTAATGTTTGTGCGTCAAAGTTACGTGGAGAGAAGGGGCCACAGTGCGGATGGGGGTGGTGGAGCAGTCAGACCTTCTTTTAACGTCTTCACCTGCCGGCGCAACTGGGGAAGTTTCAAGACGGAAGGGAGACAGAAGCGCCCCTGGGGAAGGTGAAGGAGCAGTCTCGTGACTGACAGCAATGAGTTCTGCATCCTGAAGCCGCCCAGGCGGGACGTGGAGCTGGCGCCTGGCGGTGGACCCCGCCGGGAGGGACTGAGGCTGGCCCGCTTTCCTGGGGTTTGCAGAGCCACAGGCTGTTTACAAACTGCCTTTTCTGCCCACTGGCTCTCTTAATGCTCACGACAGCCCAGACAGGTAGGCAGAACGCATTGCTCCTTGACAGATGGGGTCAGAGAGGTTAAGAGATGAAGGTTGAGCAGGAGGCAGGGTTGCAAGCTCGCTGGAGGTCCTGACACCCCCGCAGACAGACAGCCCCTCCCAGCCACAGAGCCCTGAGGATTGTCCCTAGAATGCAGCCTGCAGGCAGGCATTGCAGGAGGGACATATACAGATATCTTGCCCCCCTTTCCCTGCCCAGAAGTGCAAAAGGTTCCCCCTCAAGCCAACCCCGAAGTGATGGCAGATGGCTCTGCACGGAGGTTCCACCTGGGCCCCGCTCAGACTTATTTTCCAAGGCAGCTACAACTTATCTTTGATACCACGAGAGTCAGGCAAGCCTGGAAACGGGGCAGAAATGAAGAAAATACCCAAGTTGCTTGCAAAGGTGGCTCTTCTGCCACATCTCTAGGTGCCACATGCCTCCCCTTAAGCAAGGAAACCTCCTAAAACCGAGAAAAGAGTCAGGTTCATCTTACCTGAAGACTCGGAAGGAATGGTGCTCCCGGTGCTCCTACTCCAGCTCCTACAGGTCTGTGAGGATTAGCTGCTCCAGCGCTTTAACAATAAACCGAATTAAAGGGGAGGAATGCAGGGGTTTTCTTTCCCAGGACCGTAACCAGGCAGTCTTAAAGGGGAGGAAAAGTAGCTATGGTGGCTTGCGTCTCTCCTGCCTTTCCTCTGCTTTGCTTTCCCTCCCTCCAAGCAGCATTGAGTCCGATCCAGAAAAATGCTTTTGCAGAGGGCCCTTTTATGCCTTCTGTGCGTGTGTGTGCGTGTGTGTAATTGTGTTTGCATTGATGTGTGTAATGGCAAGGGAGCAAGAAGAAAAAGCAAAAACAAAACTGCAAATTACTGGTTTCCATTGGCCTGGATGGGGTGATAACAGAACATTAGAGAAGCCTTCTAGGACTGCCTGCCTCAGTTTCTTTTTTAACCACTCCGTTGCTGGAGTGTTGTCTAAAAACACCTTCCTGACCAAGAGGATATCTACTTGGATCGAAATGTAGGGACCGAAGACCTCTCTGTGTCCAGTTGTCTCTTACAGAATGGGAAGAGAAGCAGGGGGACCCTCTGTTGCATGGCTCCACCCTAACTCTCTGATCTATCATCTGTCCCCTGTTTCTAGAAGCATAGCATCCTGATCCCAAAACCTACCATCCACTTTTCAGTCCTATCCCATTAGACCTTAGGAGATCATTCCCTTTCCTCTGGAAACTCTAGCTGACTCTCTTCCCCCGTACTCACCTCTCCATCCTGCTCTTGACCATCTCAGCCTCCTTTGGGCTGCTCCTTTCAGTGAAGTTTCCTTGAACTTCCGTCTTTTGCCCTTTGCTTTCTCCTTCCCTGCTCTTCCCTTAATCCTAACATCCACTCACAGAGTCTGTTACCATCATCATGTGAATGCACCAAGTCAACACCCCCGTCTGGGTTGTTGACCTTAACCTTAACATCCAGATGTCCAACTCCATCCACAAATAATCCTGAACGTGTAAGAGCTTTCTTCAGACCCCTCTCCCCCTGTCTCCCCAAGCCTACCATCTTCCCAAACACTCAAGGTAGGGTCCCAGTCACTTTCTTTGACTGTGTTGTCCCTTTCATTGCCTTCCAAATCCAATCAGCTGTTATGCACTTTTAATTGTTCCTTTAAATTAGCTTTTAAATTGTGCCTTTTCAATTTTTTAAAATCGCTTGTGTTTTTTGAACACATAACACATTCACAGGGGTCAGAAATCAGAACTATATTAAAAGACATATATCGGGGCACCTGGGTGGCTCAGTCGGTTGGGCGGCCGACTTCAGCTCAGGTCACGATCTCGCGGTCCGTGAGTTTGAGCCCCGCGTCGGGCTCTGGGCTGATGGCTCGGAGCCTGGAGCCTGCTTCCGATTCTGTGTCTCCCTCTCTCTCTGCTTCTCCCCCGTTCATGCTCTGTCTCTCTCTGTCTCAAAAATAAAAAAATAAAAAAAAAAAAAGACATATATCAAAAAGTAAAAATAAAGAAATAAAAGACATACATTGAGGTGTTTCACCTTTCCATCCACCCTTTCCCACCCCCCCACCCCCCCACCCGCCCTGCCCTCTATAGGTGGCCACTCTTATTAGTTTCTTTTCAATCACTCCAGTATTTCATGTGGATGCAAGTAAAAGAATATAGAATATATTCTGTAGAATATACAATACAGATACAGCTATAAATAGATAGATATAGATATTCCTTGCTATCCTTTTCACACAGAAAGTAAGTAAATGCTGCCTCTTTTATATCTTCATTGCCACAATTTTAATTCAGGCCCTCCTTCTCCTCTCTCTGGTACTATTGTGATAGATTAGGCTCTAACTGGTCCCTGGGGGAGGTGGCCAATTGAGATACCTAAACGTGGCTCTGGAGAAGTCTTCTAGGTTAGACTCCTGGGTTGTCCGTTGACAGGATGTGTGGCCTTGGACAAGTGACTTAACCTCTCTGTGCCTCAGTTTCCCCACCTGTGAAAGGGGATAATTTGTGAACTTATTTCATACACTGGTAGGGTGGAGTGAGACAGAATGCCAGTTGCTTGGAACAGTGACTAGCAGATGGTAAAGACTCAGTAAATGTGGACTAATACTGTTTTCCCTCCAATCCAACTTTCATTCTTGCTAGAATTATCTCAAGAAAACATATTGCTTTTACCTCAAAAAAAAAAAAAAAAAAAGATCTATTACCTACAGGATAAAGTCCAAACACCTTGGCCCATCCCTGAAGGCATTCTAGGATCTGGCACAAAACTGTCCTCTCTCCCTTGAGTCCCTCCATCCACCCAGCTAACTCTCTAGCTTTGCATCCGAGACCCTGATTTCTGACACACCGCTTTACCCAACGCTCCTGACCTTCGTTTGTGCTGGTCTATCAATATAGAATGCCCTTTCCTCCTTCTCTGCCTATGGAAATGCTATAGATTTTAAAAATCCTCATCAAATACTATCTCATCCGCGAAGCCTTCCATGATTTCCCGACTTTCTTGCAACTAGTCACTCCTTCCTCTGTGCGGTTCCCAAAACTTTGCCTACAGCTCTTCGTCATCCTTAATCTTTTTCTGCCTTGAATTTTAGCCTGTGTTGCCACCATGTAGATTCCCTGGGTACAGTGTCCCTGTCCAGCAGCTGTCTTCCTCCTGTCTGAACCCTGGAACTGGGGAGTTCATCACAGCTTGAAACAGTCAAGTAATGCCCTTGGGCATCAACATATGTTAGAAAGTTTATCTCCATAGGGGACTGAAGTCTTCTTCAGCACAGGCACGCATGCACTCATTCCTTAAATGTTTATCAACACTGACCACGTACTAGGTACTGGGGACACAAAACCAGACCCAGACTCTACACTCCTAGAACTTCTGTCCAAGCACACGAACCAGCCAAGTCTGTGCTACGTAATGTGCGCTGATACAAGTTTGAATTGGGCCAGGAACTGCTTGCTGGTCAGCACCAGCCCCCTGGAACCCTCCCTCTTCTTCCCCTTTCCTTCCATCCACCTGCGCACTGCTGGCCTTGGTGAGCCACAGAGCCAGAGATGAATTCTCAGCTGTGGAAATAGAAATGGGTTCCATGTTGGGCGCCATGGGACAAAGTGTTACCTCTTTATGCTGAGTTCCAAAGGTAGATGTCCTCGCAGGTACTGACCAGGCCATATGCTGGACATCAGAGGCCGGGAGCAGGGGCAAAGGATCCATGGCTGGAGCAGTAGCACAGGTGGCTAGAGAACTGGAGGGGCATCCATTCAGGAATGTGTTCCAGGGAGGTAGAAGAGAGACTGGGGCGTGAGAATGCACGTGTACTTGGGCACATATACATGCATGTGCACACTCACACATGCTTGCAACGTTGTCTGGTTCAGATTCTTTTAATGGCCTTGTCTCTATGGTTTCTCTAATCAGCAGTCCCACTGAGTGTCTATTCAACATCAACTCTGTGCCCGGTAGAGGAGGCAAGGCATAGAGAACAACTGGAGATGAATCAACAGCTGCATCAGGTACTATTACCTCACATTGTCCCCAGGGATGGGGCCTTGGCAGGAGAGCTGGGGGTTGGAGGCGTTAGGAATGGTTTCATGGAAAAGTGTCACGGAAGTCAGCCTGGTCCTTAAAGGTGACTAGGACCAGATGTGGGAGATGTGGTGGGTGGGGTGGGGTTAGGGAAAATACAGAGGCTGGAAGATGTAAGATGCATGTTGGAAATGACAGGGTGGCCCTGCAGTGCACGGGGGACAAGTGCATGGGGGACAAGGCTGGCCCAGGAGGGTGTTTGAGCAGCCTGACTGAGGCTTTCGACTTGGCTGTGAGGCAGTAGAGGCACTGTAGATTTTTTTTTAAGTTTATTTATTTTTGAGAGAGAGAGAGAAAGAGAGACAGAGCGTGAGCAGGGGAGGGGCAGAGAGAGAGGGAGACAGAATCCGAAGCAGGTTCCAAGCTCTGAGCTGTCAGCACAGAGCCCGATGCGGGGCTCAAACTCACCAACTGTGAGATCATGACCTGAGCTGGAGTCAGACGCTTGCCAACTGAGCCACCCAGGTGCCCCATCTGCACTGTAGATTCTTAAGCAAGGATGTTTGCCGCATACCAATGTCGGGGTGCCAGAATTGGGGAGAAATTAGAGACTAGAAAGTCAGCAGGGAGGCTCTACTGTCACGGAGATGAAGGTCTGAACTAAAGGGGTAGAGGAGAGGAGAAGGAAGGCCCATTCTCACCAGGAAGCGTCCTTCTCTCACCTAAAGTGACGTGTGCATCTGAGCTTGTCACAGGGGATGTCAGCAAAGGGAGAAGTGACCAAGTGTACTCACTGGGTGCCCACCTCCACTGCTCCCATGTGGTCATGCTTACCCTTCAACTGAACAAAGTAAGGAGTCCTCTTATGGTTTGGGGTAAGGAGGAGACAAGGGAGGTGTGCTCATGAGAACAGAACAATGTTTTTCTTTCAAAGAGCATTGGTCTGCACTCTCTTTTATGTTTGATTAGACCTCCAGATTGAGCTTTTTGGATAACCAAATGACGACAAGACATAATGAGGTGTCAGGGTGGAAAAGGGAAGGGAAAGCAACCTCCATCCATCTGTCCATCCATCCATCCTTCCGTCCCTCCATCCTTCCATTCATTCCTGCAACAAATATTTATTAAGCATCTACTCTGTTTTGAGCACTATTTTGGGCTCTAAACATACAGTAACAAATAAGATAAGCAGTTTCTTCCCTAATGAGTCTCGCATTCTAGCCGTGGAGTCAGATTTTAAACAAATACAGATCATCACAAATGCAGTAAGTACTATGAACTGTTCAGGACACTATGAAAATATGTGTTAGGGGACCTTACCAAGCCCGGAGACAGTGACTTTCAAACTGGACTCAGAAGGAAGAAGAAGTAACTACGTGAAAAGTTAAGCAAAAGAACAGCTTGTGGAAAGGCCCTGAGGTAGAAAGGAGCCATGCCTACTGGAGAAACAGAGAGAAGTGCATTGTTACTGGGCAGTAAGAGAAAAAGGGAAAGATGCCCCAAATGCGGCTGGTGAAGCAAGAAAAGAAACATTGTCCAAGGCCTTGAAAGTAGGACAGGCAGAGTAATGAGAGGGGAGAGGGGCCACCAAAGAACAAACACCCCTTATTTCGTAACACATTTCCAATTTGAAGTTGGATAAGAGAGAATGGAATGGGCACCCAAAGTGGGGGCGAGAGGGAGGAAATGGAAATTGTAGGACGGTACCGACAGGCTGGCATGCAGGCATGAATCAACGTAATACTTGCTACTTTCGTGTTTATTTGTTTTAAAAATAAGACACCAGATTTCTAGTACTTCCAGGAATAGATGCCGCTTGGTCTACATTGTTCCCGCAGCCTGCGATGCGCTCATCTTTTTGTTTGAGCCGGACCGTTAAGAAGTCTCCTCTCCTGATCACTCTTCCCCGGGCACAGGCAAAAATGGATGTTCTCTGAGCCCAACTCTGCAACCGCTCGCACCCTGCTCCACTGGGTGGAAACCGGTCTGCCACATGTCAGGGTTGTCCAGTAGTGACAAGCTCTCTAAGCGTAGAAACCATGCTTCAGTGACCTCCGTACTATCATATCACCCGGTGCAAAGCAAGTTCCACAAAGGGTCTGAAAAATCGAAGGGCAGAATAAGACCTAAAAGAAGGGTTTTCTGCTGTGTCCTGAGTTTGACACTATTAACAGCAGAAGGAGGTGCATTAGTAATGGGTTTACGATCGGCTGCCCCTACACACACGCAGAACCCACAGAATATATATGCAAACAGCCATGCCTCCTGGTTTGTGCCGCAGCTTCCGATTTCTTTAGAGGACACAGAGAGTTGAGTGTCAGGGGTGGGCTGGTCAGTCAGGATCTCTGGGTGCTTCCGCATGGCCCCTCCACCTAGGGAGGGTGTGTCAGCTCATTCCATCTGAACTTTCTTCTCCTTTCTCCGATAACTCCTTCACCCTGTATACCCTGTGCTTAGATCTTTCTGTCTTTCTCCTCCACCCCTGCCAAGGTTCAGCAGACATTCAGCTGTATCTCGCCCTACCCTGGGTGGGGCAGGCATCTCGTTGGTTCTTGCAGGTTGGATGTCTACAAGGTGAGTAGATTTTCACCTGATCCCCTCCTCACATGTTCGCTCTGTGTCTCTGTGCTAAAAGAATCTACTGTCTCCGTTGGTTTGAGTCACATTCCCAAATGAGCCCAGCCTTCGTATATGCCATGTTCCAGGAATAAGTGGGGTAAGGGACAAAGCCTATGAGCCTGGCTTCAGATTTTTGGCTGATGACCTAGTCAGTTCCCATGTGAGAGCCCCAGCAGAGACTGTAGAACCTTTCTCCTCTGTATCCAACATTATCTGCGTGTATTTCTCTGTCCACGACTGGAGGAATCAGTCACGACTCTCCATGGTCACCAGCACGTGACCTTGAGAAACAGTGGGGATGGGAGGGGGTCAAGTGCAATGAGTGGGTGATCCTGAGTATCACTTGGTGGAAAATATGTTCCAAACTTTCATCAAGGCTACTGACAAAGTACCTGATTGTCCTCTTTGATTTTAATTTCCTTTTTCTGTCTCTTCCTAAGCCTCCAGGGAATGAACAAATAACAAAGGAAATGGCTGACAAAGGGAAAATTATGATGTGAGAATTTCACTAAAGAATTTAGCCCACTTTACTCTGTTCGCAAAGGCCCTGGAATTGGCCCCGAACTGGGGTTTAGGGAATCTAGCATTTGTTCCCACGGTGTCCTTATTAGCCAGGCAACCTGGGCAGAGTCTAAACCTCAAGGATCTTCCTGTTCTCATCTGTCAAATTGGGCTAATGATGTCAGTCCACCCCACGAGTCTCTCTACTGTCAGTGTCCCAGGTAAGGAAAGGATTGTATGAGTCATGGAAAGTAAGGTTACACTTGTTCCCTGCTGAAAGTCACATGCTCACCTCCGGGTCCTGCCCCCGCATAGGGCAGAGTTAGAACGCAGCAGGATTGCTCTGGGCTTCTCGGGGGAGAAGGGACTCAGGGCTCCTTCACTCCCAAGAGCAAGCTGCCACTGCCCTCTAGTGACAGCATTCTGTCCAGACCAGGTGCCTGTGTCCACCCCTCTGGCTAATGGGGGAAAACAGATCTTTTTCTTGACAGGACTTTTTCTGACCAACCTTTTCTCAAAAAAGCCGTGCCTCAAAATTCTCCATATTCTTGCTCTGTGTGGTGATTGCTGTTCTTATCTATCATATTCTAAGAACTAGCAAGTATTTTTCAAGTGTCTGCTATGGGGGGTGGGCAATGTGCCAGGCACTGAAGTGACAGTCCTCCCCTCCTCCCACCTCCCTCTGCTGCCCATTGTCCCTTAGGAGGGCGACATCTCAGACCAGTCATCTTCAGGATGTCAGCCTTCTGGAAACTTTCCAGAGATAATGACTGAGCCTCCTTCTCCCTCTTCCATGTGGAAAGGACCCAATGGGACTAAGGACACGAATCTCCTCTGTCCTTATGGTGCCCAGCACAGAGCAGGCATTCTGGAAGGATTTGCCTGTTGAAGACTTTGTCTACTGAATGAATAGCTGACCTTCGGAAGTGACTCCTGGATAGACCTTGGAATTTTATAATATATAAACATCTTGGAGAGCCACAGTGAAGAGCCTAAGAGTCAGACACAAGACCAGACTTGGGATTGAATTTTGGGTGCCTTATCACTAGAAGTGTGATCCCCAGGCAAATTCTTCAACATTTCTGCACCTGTTTCTCATGCATCAAATGGGCATAAAGGGATACTTTGCTCAACAAGAGGGCCATGAGAATTAAATGAGAGAATGTAGGTGAAGTGCTTGGAAGATGATAAGCACTCAGGAAGAGGACCTTTTGGGCGCATGACTCAGTTAGAGCCTCTGCAGAGTAAGGCAGCTCAGGAGAGCGGGGTGGAGGCAGGACAGGGAGCCAAGAAAGAGGCAGTGTCTGCATCGATGGGCAAGCGTGCATGCATGTCCCAGGTGGCCGGGACAGAGGATTTCCACGTCCAGTGAGCTCTCACCTGTAGAGGTGACAGGTCCTTTCCCCTCTTGGGGTAACTGTCTTTGCCAGAAGGAGGGGTGGTCTAGAGCAATCTAGCACCCAGTGAAGTCCAACGAATGCACCAGTTACGGACTTAGTCACAAGTGGGGAGGTAGCGAAAGACAAATCCTCTCCTTAATAACGGGAGGGTGACAACCAGGACTCTTGGACAACTGGGGTGCTAGGACCTGAGAGCTAGACAGCATTCTGGGGACGTATCTGCCCCCATTGTCCCTGGGGAAAATAGCAACAAGAAAGTCCTCCTTTTTCCTCCTCTCCCTAGACACTTGCCCAGGGCAAGTGAACCCCTTCTCCCGCCCCAGTCCCTCCCCTGTTCCAGGCTTGCAGGTGGAGGAGGGCTCCTGAGGCTGCCAGCAACATCACTACCTAGATGTTCTCATCTGCCGTTGTTCCTGAGACGGAACATTTAAATAATAGAACTGACCATAAGTAAAATTTAGCAGCAATAATTTGCTTCCAAGGAAGGAAAAATTGCTTGATTTAGATACCCGATCTCTTGTTTGACTGTTTTCAGTGCTACGGTTCAAACCTGACCTTCGGAGATGGATTGACAGAACGTGTGGAGGGAGAGAATGCAGGCACGATGTCTCCAGGGCAACTCTGTGGGCTGAGCACAACGGCCTGGCCGTGGCTCAGTGCAGTGCCTTGGGAACAGACACAATACACTCCAAGTCCAAGGCTAGTTCCTGCACTTCTACTGGAGGTGAGTCCACAGCATGGGGACGGGAGCAGGCTGGCGTTGACAGTCGGTGTAATGGATCATTCTGATCTGAGCTTTCAGCATTCCTGCCTCTCCCCCAGCTGGTGGGAGGAAGCACAGAGGAAATGGTCTGCCTAGGCTTTCCAAAACCTTGGAGAAAACAACCACACTCAAGAATTACAAAGAAGACAAGGGCCCATGTTCCTGCAGTGGTGGCAAGGCCAGTGTCCTTGGTAGCACTAGAAAATTATTGATTGATGCTGGGGTCTAGAGGACCTGAATTCGCCTGCTCAGAGGGTCAGGTTTGGGGCCACGGCCTGCAAGCTGGTGTGTGGGAGAAAAAAGAGGAAGACGTTTCTTCCATTGTTCTGGACTAGGGCATCGTCAATTCCAAGAACAGAAGAACAGACCAGCATTAAAGGCAGATACCATTCTTTTCACAACCCTGGGAAGCTTTGGAAATACCGGCCTTTGAAACAAAGCCAGGCCAGTCGTTTTGGACATTTCCCTGTAAGGGGAGGTTGACCTTATCATAACCTGTAACCCAGCTGAGAATGGAAGGGTTAGGGACCAGATGGGGCTTGGTATCTGGAGAGGGTGGCAATGTCAGCAAATTGTCACATCCCAGAGTTCCCACAAGAGGTAATGGGGACGTCACGAGTGTGCAGAGAACAGCAGTGGGGTGTCTAGGAGAAGCCAGTGTTCTGAGATTGTCACACCACATGCATTTGCATGGGCTCCTTCCTCTGCCTGGGATGTACTCTCATTTTCTGCTTAGAAGATTACTAGCCATGCTTCCAGAACAGCTCACAGTCTACCCGCTGTATGAAATCCTCCAGGCCGAAATAGCACACTCTTTCCACAGTATTTTGTCCATACCTTATTCATTCTTCCATTATATTCAAAATTTTAAATTATTGAACGAATTTATTTCAATAAATTTGGGGCCCCTAGGGTAGACACTGCCTATATATGCCTAGCATATAGCAGCTAGAAATTTATTAATTCATTCGACACATATAAATTAGGATTGAGGAAAAAGCAGGCTGAAAGATAGCATGGGGGGGGGGGGTGAGATTTGGTGAGAGATACCAGGGTGAGAGTCTAAACCCAGGTTAGGGGTGGGCACAAAAGCAAGAAAGTGCCTCTGTCCCGGAGGAATTGGGCACTGGGCATAGTTTTTTTGTTTTTTTGTTTTTTTTTTAATTTTTTTTTTTTCAACATTTTTTATTTATTTTTGGGACAGAGAGAGACAGAGCATGAACGGGGGAGGGGCAGAGAGAGAGGGAGACACAGAATCGGAAACAGGCTCCAGGCTCTGAGCCATCAGCCCAGAGCCTGACGCGGGGCTCGAACTCACGGACCGCGAGATCGTGACCTGGCTGAAGTCGGACGCTTAACCGACTGCGCCACCCAGGCGCCCCTGGGCATAGTTTTAATGCACAGATCCCAGCACAGGAATCCAGGTTGGAAATGGGGTTCAGGGAGGAGTACTAGTTGCATGAATATTCAGCGACTCAGTCAGAGAGTTCAGCATTAGCCCTGAGAAGGGTTTGATGCCGAATCTCATGAAACCTGTCTCCTTGTGGAAGACAATTCCGATGTCTGAGCCTGGCATGGGGCTGGGTCTGTGGCTGGGAGAATTACACTGAAGGGGCCTCAGTTGCAGCTGGAGGACTGGAGGTATCATGAGTCCACAAGTCAACAAGCCAGACTCCTGGGCCATTGCTTTGTCCTTTTTTTCTCTAAAAAGGGAACCAGGGCATAGATGGCCAGCTTTCTAACCCAAGGCAGGGCAGCACAGCTGATGGAATCTCAGGAGAATGGACCCCATGCCGCCATTAGTTACTAGACATTCCATGCACAGAATCCAGAAGTGAAACTTGCAGAGACACAGATACACCATCCATCACATACCACCTGCCCATGTGTTCCACAGATCCTATTGCTAGTTTTTAAACTTAAGAACTGTTCTGTGGCTTTTCTCTTCCCATGGGGAGAATCACAGTTTGTTGCTCTAGAGCAAGTCTCCTGGAACAGATTCTGCTCCTAACCACGGACTGGAGAAGGGTGAGTTAGAGCTCAAGTTTGAAAAGCATGTCTGTAGGTGGTGTTTAATCAACATGAAACAGCTAGAAAGTGAACTGGAAAGTCAGTTGATCTTAAGGCTTAGAATAAAAACAGTTCATGGCGGGGGGCGGGGGGTGCCTGGGTGGCTCAGTAGGTTGGTTAAACATCCAACTCTTGATTTTGGCTCAGGTCATGATTTCATGGGATCATGAGTTTGAGGCCCATGTCAGCATGAAGCCTGCTTGGGATTCTCTCTCTTTCCCTCTCTCTCTCTCTCTCTCTCTCTCAAAATAGACGGTGAAAAAAAAAAAAAGAATAAACACAGTTCAGGTCCCATTGTCCCTTTGCAAATCCTTATCTCGTGAAAGGGGTTTTCATTCTAGATTTGAGTCTTTGTTGGGTAACTTCAGATAAATCTGAGCCTCAGTTTCTTCATCTACAGAATGGGAAGAATAACGTGATCTTGCCAGCACGGGGGTTCTCATGAGCATACTGGATAGCCTCCTGTGGGGTCTACCCAGCCCTCTATCCCCTTTCTGGGTTCACACCTCAACCCTTTTTCTGCTGGGGAATGTTCATTTTCTTGTTACTTGACTCCAGTGTGAGCCATCATGTCTACGTAGAACCTACTCTTGGCCACACTTGATGGGTTAAATGGTGAGCTGGAGTCAATTTTGTTTAGTTTTGCTATCAAATAAATTTACTTCGAGTTTATGTAATAAAAATTCCTTTCAGATTTGCTGGACTCTTTGGATTTTGGAATTGTAGATAATGGACTGTGGCATTATAGATAGTTGAGTCTAGGCAAATTTTGATCCTACGTGTCTGTTTTCTTTATCAGAATGTGAATTCTTCAAGGACAAGACTAAACACCTCCCCCAGGGGTCCTGTGGTCCCCTCACATTCAGCATGTGTAAAACTGTACCTAAAAGAAGTGCAAAGGGTTAGGGGTGGAGTGGAACTACGAAATAGAACCTGATGTCTCCCCACACCTCTTCTTCAGCCTGTATCCTGTGCTATCCTTGTAGTGAGTGAATCTGGAAGCCCAAGTCCCTTGTGACTCCCCACCCTCGCTGACCCTTCAACATCCAGTCTCCAAGTCTCCAAGAGACTTGAGAATCTCCAAGTCTCACTGATTTAATTTCCTAAATACGTCTTGATTTTGCCCCTTCTCCATTCCTTCGTGTTTTAACTTTATCATCTCTTGCCTGGATTACAGCAAGAGCTCTGAATTGGTCTTATTTTCTATAGTTCTGTTCTCCTTCCATCCCCATTCTCCTCCCCAACCACTCCCTGCTGGAGTGAGTGATCTGTAATGCAAATCTGAACATGTTACTCTTATCTAAAAATCTGCCCATGGCTCCTCATTGCTTGCAAGATCAAATCCAAGTTCTGTGGCACGGCACAGATCTAGCTCAAATCCCTGTGCACACTTCCCTATTTTTTATGCTTCATGAGCTTTATTATGTTGGCACTCTTGTTTTGCTTAGGATACCCATCCTGCATTTATTCACCTTTAAAACGCATCTCAAACTTCAACTGTTTAAGAAGGCTTGCTTGGAAAAGACAAGGAGAGTCCCATAAGATCTTATCACTCCAATGATGTGCCTCTGTCACTCAATATATGATTATCATGTGGAAAATATCTTCTTGATGACTTACTTCCCAGTTAGAGCATACATTCTTTGAGAATACGTACCACCATATCATATTTATCTTAAAAATTTTTATGTTTATTTATTTTTGAGAGAGAGAAAGACAGAGAGACAGAGTGCAAGCTGGGGAGGGGCAGAGAGAGAGAGAGAGGGAGACACAGAATCCGAAGCAAGCTCCAGGCTCTGAGATGTCAGCACAGAGCCCAACGCCGGGCTCGAACTCACGAACTGTGAGATCATGACCTGAGCCAAAGTCAGATGCTTAACCACTGAGTCACCCAGGTGCCCCTCATATCCATCTTTAGAGCCTTAGTTCTTAGTATATTATTAGAACTTAGTAGATGCTTAAGAAATGCCGAATGTGATAAAGACATATCTGGGATCATCTGGGAAACTGGTGAAGTGGACTTGTTTGTTTGCATGGAGGTTGAGTAGACCCTGAGAAAGAACCTTAGTGAATGTTCACTGATCGGGTTCAGAAATAACAGGCTAAGTCTTGGTAAACCACAAGGATTATTCTATAGAAGCCACTATGCAGGGGAGCCAAGGAGCTTGATGAGAGCAGTCATTCTTAGGCATAATGCACTTGATCCTGGGGAAGACATTTTTGGTTAGATGGGAGGAACATGGCCTAGAGAAGGTTACCTGAAGTCACCTTGTGCACATGGACAGGGCTGAGGTAAGGAAGCATCAGGGTCAGGCCGTCTCCCCTGCACACGGGCTGGAATAAGAGCTCCAGAAGATCCCAAGTCTGCCTTTCCTTACCTCTCAAAACGTGGATTTGCTGACAGTGTGAAACCCTCAAGCCTGTTTTTGCATTCTCAGTGTGGAGTCAGAGCCCAAGGGGTGCCCTCCAGGAGCTGTGTATGCAACAAGCTTTACATGTCAGAATTAGCTGAGAAGTGAGTTGTTGTTGCCTCTTTTTCAACACACAATTCCCACTGCTGGTCCATTTGACAGGTATTCCTGCAAGAAAGGAAAGATATATTTCCATGCCTTTAACCACCTGGTGACTCGGTCAGAAAGAATTGCTTCAGTCACCACTTGATAGAACTATGCCTTGGTAGTGCTAAGCACACCCCTGAACAGGTTGGAGACCCTTCATGATACAGACCTTCAGTGCAGAATAATTTATTTGAACACTCGGTTAATTCCCAATCGTCCGTCTCCTCAGTCAGATCCCTGGCTGCAGACAACTTTGAGTTGTCAACAGAAATTCTGAATGTTGAGTGAATGATTGCGTGTGTGTGTGTGTGTGTGTGTGTGTGAAAGAGAGAGAGAGACAGACAGACAGACAAAGGGGTACAGAGAGAGACATGCATGGATGGAATAACTGACCATGAATCTTTGATAGTCGTCTGAACAAAATAGCCAGTATTTTCAGACCGCCTTGAAAACTGTTGTTTTAAAATCACTGCCAAGGAGATTTTGAACTTTTATTCAGAAAAACAGGAAATGAGAGGATTGTAAACCCCAGGGAAGAAATCTGATATTTTGAGGCCAAAGACCGACTCCCTTTGAAGCACTAAGTATCCTGTGTTTTGGGTTAAACAGATCCCTCTTGATGACCTAACATTCCCCCAGAAATATGGAATGATCAAGAGGGGCCAAGTGGGAGCTCCGGAATGGACTCTTTAAGGGAAAGACCAGCGCCCTCTCCTGGCCACTCATGGATCAGCCAGAGGCCTTTTCACCCCCAAGTCCTATCCACTTCATCCATGAGGAAAAAACCAAACTCCTTGAATCCTGGGTGTCCAGGTAGGATCTTTCTCTTCCCATTCCTAACTATACATGTTTTTAGCTCCTCCTTTCCCAGTTTATTGTGGAGTGGGTTGGGAGGGGGGGGGGTCTTTGGTAATACAGAACAAAGAAATAGTTTTTATTAGCCTAATCCATGGATGTTTTGAGAGCCTATCACTCTCAGTGGTAGAAAGGCTTATATTTCATGTAGATGCTCTAACCTGAGGGATTTAGTCCTTAATCATTAGGACTGTGTCCCAGTTACACTAAAACTTAAAGGCTCTTTGTATGATCTTGTCAAATGAGAGCTTGTCCCTTGCCCACCAGGGTACAGTGACAGGAGATGCCCCCATCTTGGGGTGGGATACCACAGCTTGAAGCATCTCTCCCCACAGAGCAGGGCCAAGGGGAGGGTTTGGGGGGAAAGAGGAAAAGAGGACAGATTAAGGCGATCCCTGGGTCCCACTTAAGGAGGATCTATATGATCTGGGAGGCAATCCTAAGAGAAAAGTGGAAAAATGTCTTGCCCCACCCTCCCAAACTCTGGTCAACTACTGGGAAGATTATGATCTTTTACGGGACCAGAGACAACCTGCTTGGTCTTCTAGCCAGTGTGGGTCATCAATGAGGGCTTTAAAAGATCCTCCTTTGGAACTGAACCCCATTTTCATATATCTGGCTTGAGCCAACTCCTTTGTATATCAGTAGAGTTATACTGGTTTCTCTGCCGACCTGTTTATATTTAGAATATTCAGGTCTGGACTTACCAGAAACCAGGTTTTCCCACTACAGTCTGCCCTACTCTCTCTTCCAAAAATAAAGTGAACCTGGGCGCCTAGGTGGCTCAGTCGGTTAAGCATCTGACTTCGGCTCAGATCATCATCTCGCCGTTCATGAGTTCAAGCCCTGCCTCGGGATCTCTGCTGTCCGCGCGGAGACTGCTTCAGATCGTCTACCCTCCTTTCTCTATCCCCCCCTCCCTCTGCCCCTCTCCTGCTTGTGCTTTCCCTCTCTTTCTCTCTCTCAAAATAAACATTAACAATAAAATAAGACGAACAGCCCAGTGGTGGAGCAGAACAGTCGTTAGGAGCATGGACTTTCGTGTCAGATGGGCGGGGTTACAGTCCCTGCTGTGTCTCTTACTGCCTGTGTTACCTGGGAAAGCTACGTAACCACTCTTTGCTTCAGCTTCCTCATTTATACAGCGGGAATGTGAAGGGGGCTCACCGTACAGGGTTGTTGTGAGGGACAAGTGAGTTCATACACAAAAGCACTTGGAACAATTCCTGGCACATATGAGCACTCAGTAGTTATTTCCCACCACCATCATCGTCACCTGATGACCGACATCTGAGAGGCCGAAAATATGTCCCCAATAACCACCACCCCATTTCTATTTGATTGCACATGCTATCATGAGTGAGAAGGGAGATGCCTGGGTGATATGTCCATCAGTACAAGGGCTCACCAACATCCAGTTCACCTGTCCTCTTAGGGGCATGGATCACTTCTACCTGGAACACGGGCATGGGAGGAGTTCTGGTCAATACAATGTGAATGGATAGGATTTCTTTTTTTTAATTTTAATTTAATTTTTTAAATTTACGTCCAAGTTAGTTAGCACATGGTGCAACAATGATTTCAGGAGCAGATGCCTTAGTGCCCCTGACCCTTTCAGCCCATCCCCCAACCCCTCCAGTCACCTTCTGTCTGTTCTCCATACTTAAGAGTCTCTTCTGTTTTGTCTCCCTCCCCTCCCTGTTTTTATATTATTTTTGCTTCCCTTCCCTTGCGTTCATCTGTTCTGTGTCTTAAAGTCCTCCTATGAGTGAAGTCATACGACGTTTGTCTTTCTCTGACTGACTCATTGCACTTAGCATAATACCCTCCCTTTCCATCCACGTGGTTGCAAATGGCCAGATTTCATTCTTTTTGACTGCTGAGTAATACTCCATTGTGTATATATATGTATACATATATATATGTGTATATACGTATATATACATATATATATGTATATATGTATATATACGTATATACACATATATATATGTGTATATATATATATATATGTATACCACATCTTCTTTATCCATTCATCCATCGATGGACATTTGGGCTCTTTCCATACTTGGGCTATTGTTGATGGTGCTGCTATAAACATCGAATGGATATGATTTCTCACATCACTTCTGGACTGAGACAGTTCAAAGCCCAAATAGGACTTTTCACTTTCTCTTCCCTTGTCACAGCGGCTGCGAAGGTCAGATGTTCTAGAAGATGCAGCTATAAGATGGTGGGGCACTTATTAGCTGGGCCCTCCAGTGACTGTGGAGCACAGCCATACGGACTCTTTCCATACGTGGCACGAACAAGAAATGAACTTTCGTGCTGTGAAGCCACCGAAACTCACAACCTAGGCCACTAGTTCTCAGTCTGGTCCGCTTATGTGGGGACCTATTAAAACTGCAGATTCTCGGGCTCCACACCACACACAGTGACTCAGAGACTGAGGGTGGGGCTGGCAATCTGGGTTTTAACAGCTCCCCTTGACACAGGTCAAGTTTGAGAGCCCCTGCTCTGACCTATCCCGAATGCTTCTCAGGTTCCAGTTACACAGGGACTTTGTCCCCATAGGTGGCCACTACTTGGGATGATCCAGTCTGCTTTACCCCTTTCCATTGGGAGAGATATCTAAGCACCAGCTACCTCAGGACGGTTAACACCGAACACGTCAAGGCCTAGGGTATTTACCTGAGGTCAACAAACAACCTGGAAATGGGTTCACTGTTGCTTTAAGGAGGTGAGTGCCCTCTGGTTCTTTTCAGGTGTGTCAGAAAGCCCTGGGTTTATTGCAGTCTTTCTCACTCTCTGGTTTAGAGTCCTCCTTTACCCCAGGGAAGGAAGAGGCTGATGATCCCTATTTCATAGGTCTCTGAGGCTCCGAGTGGTCAAGTTATTTATCCACAGCGTGGAGCTATCGCTTCGCCCCACACACAGCCCTTGCGCTGTGCCTCACACAAGCAGATACTCAGTAAATGGTCGTAGGACAAATGGAGACACAAAGACATCAGCTGCCCCAGCACATGATTTAATTGTCTGAGCTTAGCTGGATGTCAGTCTGGTGCCTGGTGCTGTGCCTGGGGGGGGGGGGGGGTCCCAGGGGGACCAGGGGGCACCGAGGCAAAGAAAGGGTAGACCCAGGAGGGACAAAGCAAAAGGCTGGGTAGAACAATCTGATCCTGCCCTTCGGGAGTCTTTTGCCAGGCGGAGCTGTCCCCGAGATGTGAGAGCCTGTGGTCAGCAGAGGGCAGTGTTGTTTTAGCAACTACTTTGATGACTTCAGAGAGGGGCTGCTTGCTCACATCTGCTTTGACAATATTGATGGAAATGACAGAGGCCAGCGGGTCTGGTTCATCTGAAGAACGAAAACAGCAAAAAACACGGACACCTACATACCCACCATCTGTATTAGACAATTAGCATTTCTTCTATGATTCTTTCAAATTTTCTGTCTGAACATTTTATTTATGTTAGAAGAAGAAAGAGGATAAAGCCCTAAGCTGTGCCACCTCAGCCCTCCGGCTGGTGGGCAGCTCACCGGTCTGGACCAGTCCCAGAGCAACTGGATGTAAACAGTGGCATCAGCCTTCGTCAAGCGTCTTACTCATCATATTCTTGCCGCTCAGAGATGTATCCCCAAACGGCTCCTTTCTTCTCATGCTCTCTTTCCCTGCCTGTCTTGTCTTGCTCGTTCGCCCCACCCCCACCACCCTGTACTCTCTCCTTTACCCCTGTATCTAGGCATGGCTCTAGGTGGGTAGCTGATGGCTTAGCAGGGCCAGGTATTGGGAACCAGGAGGTGGGTGTGAAAGACACAACACACCCATCCCTTCTCTTAAGAATGTGTAGTTTTGGAAAAACAAATCCACAGAAGCAGAACTTCGAGGAGAAAGACAGGAAAACATTTACATCATATTATCTGAGCCATAGCATACGTGCATGTTGGAGCCTCTGACTCACCTTGGCAAGAGGCTCTGAAGGTTTTTAGGACTCCTTCATCATGAACTGTCTAGAACGCACCTTTGCCATGTCTCTAAACATGCTGCAAGGTTTTCCAAGAGCCCACTCCTAGACCCAAGAGAAAAAGGGACAGATTCCTTAATCTGGCTATGAGATGGGCAGCTCAGCTCAACCAAGAGGTCCCAGATAATCCTTCCCTTGGTATTCCTATAATCCATCTTGCACCCACCTGAATCATTGGGTCAGGCCCCCTAGGACCACCCCAGCCAGAGGCAGGGATTAACCAGTTTCTAAAAATTTTTTTTTAACCTTTTATTAATTTTTGAGAGAGACAGAGACAGAGTGTGAGAGGGGGAGGGGCAGAAGAGAGAGGGAGTCACAGAATCGGAAGCAGGCTCCAGGCTCCAAACTGTCAGCACAGAGCCCGATGCCGGGCTCAAACTCACAAGCCATGAGATCATGACCTGAGCCCAAGTTGGACACTTAACTGACGGAGCCCCTCAGGCGCCCCGGATTAACCAGTTTCTAAATCAGCCTGGCTCTGTGTCCCTAGGCTTAGCCTTCTGAGAGGGAAGGTATTTCCTACTGCTGTGTTGCCAGAGACCCAGGGTATCCCACTGGGACCTGGGTGCTGGGAGGTGACAGGCACCATCAGCAGCCATGGCTACACTGGCATTAGGAGATTAATGAGCCTTTTTGAATAATGAATCTGTAGCTACAGCCAACTGTTGGCAATTAGTTAGAGCAAAGCCATGCTGTGCTCCAGATCTGTCAGCTGGGACCTCCAAAGAGGCAGAACAGCAGGAAGAGAGAGACAGAAAGGAAGGAAGAGTTGAAATCCCACCTTCCCCATCCTAGGCCAGCACTCTGGGTCTGTAATGATCCCGGGCTCAGCCTTCCATAACCATATGAATCTGATACCACTTTGATCTGAGAGACATATAAAGTAGCGAGGGGCCTTAAGGGGTCATCTTGTCTACCTTCCTGCCTCTGCTTAGGACCACATAGCAGTGCTTCTCGAAGTTTCGTCTGGGTATAGTTTACCCGGGACCCTGGCAACCTTGCTCCCAGGTGATTGCTAATGCTTCTGCTTTGGGGGCTGCACATAGGACCCGGAGTTGGGTGAGGGGTGGGGGGAGGGAGGAAGAGAGAGAGAGAGAGAGAGAGAGAGAGAGAGAGAGAGAAACATTTATTTCATTGAGACCTTAGTGTTTATACTTCATCCATCATTTATGTATTCGTTCATCCAACAGTGTCTACTGTGTGCTAGGCAGCTGGATTCACATGTATTGATACAGAGATAGGTAAAAATAGCCTAGAGTAACCAGAGAGATGCCCTGGGGCTGGAACGAGGAGACTTGGGAGGCAGGGCTGCCTCCCTTCTGAGGATGCCCTCCTAAAGCAGCAGTGACAGCAGCCAAGGGCCAAGGCAGGCAGTAGGGAGAGAGAAGTAATGCTCACATCATCGTCTCTTTAAGAGAGAAAATGCATCTTAAAAGCAGTGGGAGCTAATTTGCTCTTCTATAATCCATCACCCAGTACAGAAAACAAAAACACACTGCAGCAAGCTGGGAACAACCGAGAAGGGATGTGAGGCTGGCAGGCAAGGGGGGAGGGCCTGCAGAGAGGATCGTTTTCTCCTTATGGGTTTAAAATAAAATGCATCTTAAAGACATATGGCATCTGTGTGCGCATGTGTGGCTGTGTGTGTGCGTATCGGGGGTCATGTCTAAAGTGGTGCCAATCTTCTCCCAGTTCCCAAGCAGCCTCCAGTCTGCCCCCTTTGTCTTGCCTTTTTTTTTTTTTTTTTTTTTTTGATGTATATATGTGGGCAGTGGGAAGTGATGACTTCAGTTCGGGCTGTTCTGTACATCTGCCTCTGGAAAGGGTCCCCAGAAGCATGGAGCCTCCTCTTTAAAGAGCTTTCCCTCGTTAAACTCATCACTGGATAGCTTCTGTTCCTTCCTGGGTCTTAGTTCCCTCCTCAGTAGCACGGGGAGATGCACTTTCCCTTCTCTGTTCATATCGCTGGAGTGAGGGAAAGTGGGGCGTTACGAAAACTGACGTAAGATCAACTTCCAAAGAGGCTGGTGCTCTGGGCTATAACTACACGGCCGTGAGACAACCAGTCCGGGTCAACATGATGCCAGATATCCAGATGTTTAGAAATGTCCAGATGGTAGATTTAATTTTGCAGTTTTGTTTATTCTGGGTGCTCAGTGCCCTGTGGACACAATTCAGTGAAAACGAAATAGATGGATAAATAAAGATGACCTCTAGAGCCTCCGCAGCGAGTTGTTTTAACATCTCGTCTTCAAAACAACTGGTTGACAGATTGGGATTGTTTTCTTCCTGCTGCCGTTGTTTGGTAGTGTGCCGTGTGACTTCACATAAGCTGTCTCTGACCACGCTTTCTGGGGACTTTCCCAGGAAAGAGACTCTTCCAGTGAAATTACACCCTGAGGAAGAAAACCATGGCTTGGTTTCCTGGAACCATGGGGTCTGTGTAATAGTGAGTGGAGTCCCTTATCCAAATGCCTCCATCATCCACCCATCCACCCACCCACCCACCCATCCACCCACCCATCCACCCACCCATCCATCCATCCAACTTCCTCAGTTACTCACCTGCTTCTCCTTCCTGTTTCTCTCCCTCCTTCTCTTCCCTTCCTTCTTTCCTTTTTTCTTTCTTTCCTCTCTCTCCTTCCTGCTCGCCTTCCTTGTTTTCCATCTTTAAATGTCTACTATTGGGGCGCCTGGGTGGCGCAGTCGGTTAAGCGTCCGACTTCAGCCAGGTCACGATCTCGCGGTCCGTGAGTTCGAGCCCCGCGTCGGGCTCTGGGCTGATGGCTCGGAGCCTGGAGCCTGTTTCCGATTCTGTGTCTCCCTCTCTCTCTGCCCCTCCCCCGTTCATGCTCTGTCTCTCTCTGTCCCAAAAATAAATAAAAAACGTTGAAAAAAAAAAATGTCTACTATTTGTCCTGCACTGAGCTAGATACTAGTCTTTGCCTGCTATCACTGCATTTGTGGGGTGAGACAGATGTGCGAAGAGCTGTTAAGATGATGTGGTAGAAGATACAGTCATGCGTTTCTTCCCTAGACCCATCCCTGGACATTCCCGCCCTCCCCGGGGTGGGGGCATTGTGCCCAGGAGTTCAAAGAATCACAGAGAAGGGCCGCTCCTTTGCGACAGACAGGTCTCATTCCAGACGATGATGGGTGGCTGGAAGAAGGAGCAATTTACATATAAAAGGTTGAATGATATCCTTTTCTTTCTTCTTCCTGTGGAGCTCTTAATTCATGTTTCTCCACAGAATAGTAGTCCTCCAGTCGCGGGGAGAGGTAAACCTCTGATGAGGGGGAAGACATTTCTTCCCTCAGAACATCCTGCTCTAGCTTCACCACCTCCTAGTGGGAACAGATGGACAAGGAAGCACAACCATTCATTTATTTCGGTTCTGGCTGGTGTCTGGCCTGGTGGGAGAGTGTAACCAAGAAGACAGAAGGCTCGTGGCTTTTGGAGCTTAATTAAACATATTTACAAAACCCAGTTCTGGTTAGCTAGTGAGTCACAACGAGACAGAGGCTGGTATTGCGTTGTAAGATTAATAAACCAATTAAATAAAGATTGCGGCGGCTTGGCAACCCCGTTGGGGCAGGAGGCGATCCTGACAGCTGCTCTTTTCTGATGATTGCCACAAATGTTAGGAGAAAAGACAGCCTGGGCTTCCCCCATTCCAGGAGAGAATACCCCAGGCTGTTGTCTTGTCTAATGGCTCAACACTGCAAGTCAAGTTGTTTTCTGAGCCTGCAGGTCAGATGTCATGTTTAGCTGACTGGGAAAAAAGAAAACAAAAGCTATTTCTTCCTCTCTAATCCTTTAAAAAGATATCAAAACCCACAACTATGAGACCATTTATCTCTCCGCTGCAATGTACCACTTCCAGGGTGGGGGGGGGGGAGGGGGGAACAGGGAAATGGAGTAAGCGGGGGACTTCTGGGAGTCCCAGCAGGCGACTCAAGAGAGAGGGCTCCCTGTGGATGGAGGCCCCACCTCCTGCTGGTCTGCCTCTAGTCCCCTTTCTCTCAGTGTTAGCATGCTCCTTCAGAGCTCTGGTTCTCACAGTCAAATCACTGTTTGGAATTTTGCAAGTGTTTTGTTTTGTTTAAGTGTGTTTATTTATTTATTTGAGAGAGAGAAAGAGAGAAAGAGAAAGAGGAAGGGAGAGCAAGTGAGGGAGGGGCAGAGAGAAAGAGGGAGGCAGAGGATCCAAAGCTCAAACTCAACAACCAGGAGATCATGACCCGAGCTGAAGTCGGACACTTCATGGACTGAACCGCCCAGGCGATCCCAAGTTTTAGATTAGGTTCAAATGTTACCCCCAACCCCTGCCGTTGCCTGGGGCATAATTAGTAAAAAAAACAAAAAAACAAAAAAACAAAAACGGGTCCTTTTGTGAAACACGGTGAAGACCTTTTCTTTTGTGAAGCATCAAGCACCCTTATTCAGGGAATGGCAGTGAGGAGTGAGCCCCACACACGTCTCTTTCTTCAAGATCTGCAGGCAGGCCCTTTCCTCTGCCCCTGGACCCGGCCCATAGGCTTTCTGCTGAAAACTCTGAGTGAGACTGTGGCCAAATAGGTCTCCACAGTCAGTTAGGAGCCCTTGTCTTCAGTGATACCCAAAAGCATGACAGAAAGTGTATTAAGGACTCCATACCCTGGCCCAGCCGTGGGAGCCCTGTGTGGTCTGGTGTCACAACAGCTGCCGTGGCTTCCCTCCCACAGCTGTCGGAAGTGTTCTGGTGGATCAGGAATTAGGAGAATGTTGGTGGGGTTGGGCAAGTCAGAAAAGATTCTGAGCGCTTTCATTTTCTCATTTGCAAAAAGAGGGGAGAAGGATAGTAATTATATAATTATAATAATACACAAATCAATTATAATAAAGTAATTATAATAAAATCAATTCTGTCCACTTTATAAAACTGGCAAAGAAGCAAGGCGAATAATGGACTTGGAGAGTTCTAGATAAATGTGAATATCTGTAGTCATGGGGCAGTCCCTCGATTCCTCCCTAGAACAAAACTGGGAATGAATGAATCGGACTCACCTGGGACTTACAAATTATGATCTTGCCCACTTGTTTAAACTCCGAGAGCTTCACTTTAAGTGGGTATGGCTTGAAGTCCTTTGGCATCATGATCAGTCCTTCTTACTTACTGGCTGTTTAACTTCGAAAAGATTTATTTGAGCCTCACATTCCCATCTGTAAAACGGGAAAGAGCCTAATTCCTGCCTTATGGGGTTATTGTAAAGACTCATGAACATCACTAACGTAAAGTTTACAGCTCTGTGTCTGCTATATGGTAAATGGCCAGTATAATAATAATAACAAACATATATGGTAACTTTAATTATTCTCATTAGAAAATGAGATTATGTCTATAAAGCTTCCTCCACAGCGTCTGGCACATAGCAGATGTTCAATAAATAAAGGTCCCACCTCCTCTCCTTCCTAAATGAATGATCCAGTCAATGCATTAAAAAACAAAAACAAGAACAAAAACAAAACTGGCCCAACTGTGTTTCCCGTTGAATAGAATAGCTGTTGTAATGTAGCGCCATAAAAGGTCCCCTGCCTTTTGAAAACTCTGGCCA
Source organism: Neofelis nebulosa (assembly GCF_028018385.1). Taxonomy (NCBI): domain Eukaryota; kingdom Metazoa; phylum Chordata; class Mammalia; order Carnivora; family Felidae; genus Neofelis; species Neofelis nebulosa. Next base: position 39,929,668 of record NC_080796.1, read on the forward strand.
ACAGGGGTCACCTCTTTCCTCCAGGAAAAAGAAATGCCCTTAAGGAACGAGCTGGGGAGAACAAGGATAGAAAATCTCAACTGCACAGGGGGCCCCAGGGTGGTCTCTGCAGCCAGGACCCCTCCTCATCTTGTCCCAAAGGCAGTGACCCACAGATTGGTTCCCCTGCCAGATCCTAAAATCTCATAGTCCCTCAAACATCCTTAAGTTAACATCTACAGTTTTCTCCCTAAGTTGAAATGATTTCAAGATATAACTTCAGAGCATTATAAATACTGACTCTTTAAATGAAAACGTTACCCCTTGTTAAATGTATTCAACGGAATACACACATGCGATTTGATATCTGTCATCATCCACTTACGATGCATATGAGTAAACTCTCCTTAACGTCAGGAAGTTTTATTTCATTCTCTTTCTTAAACCCATCTTTCTCTTCTATGTCTCACAGAATTTTATTCTAATGTCATATGTTTTTATGCTTGATCATGTTTGATAGTCACCAAATATGCATTTCTTAAATATTATGTATGAAATAATATTATATACACATGTAATATTATGTTTATGCCAGAAAAAATTTATTTTTAATTATGGCAAAAAAACCCTCATAATATTATTTACCATTTTAACTATTTTCTTTTTCTAGTGGGCTCCATACCCAACATGGGGCTTGAAATCACCACCCCCGGGGTCAAGAGTTCCATACTCGACCCACTGAGCCAGCCAGGCATCCTTCCATCTTAACCAGTTCTAAGTGTATAATTCAGCAGTGTTGAGTACACACACAATGTTGTGTATAATGAGAAATTTTAATATTAAAATATTTCCATAAGGTTCAAATGTTAAAATTACTTCTTGAATGAGTGATCATTATAATTGTTATAAGTGTACAAATAATCAAAATAACGTAAATATAACAATTTTTCCAATAAAAAATGAAATAGAAAAAATGTATTGGGATGTCATTTCTCAATGAAATGAACATGATTCTCCCAATGAGATAATAAATATTTCCTATTAGAGAATGAGAAGGGTGCAACATCACTTCTGTTCTTTTTGGAAAACTTATTTATTTCGTTTTGTCTTTATGGATGTGAACAGTGACAAATCTTGCTTATCTGAACAAACTGATAGGAACAGAAAATGTTCTGTTGTGATAACTTTACTAATGATTTGAACTCTCTTTGTGTTCAGTGCCCCAAATCACACAGTGACCCATCAACCAAAATGATTTTTTCCCAGTTTTGTTGACAGAAAAAAAATTTTTTTCCTAAAGGATCTGTTATCCATCATTAGAACTATTTACTTTCTCAATTTCTGGAATATCCAAAAAGCGTTTTCTAAAATGTATTCAATGACTTTTAATTACGTCTTTTATGTTTTTCACCTTGTCTAGTCCAACTCATGAAGACAGGGTTGGAAAATTAAAATATTGTTAATTTCATTCTACTTTCCCAATGCATTTTTTTTTAATAAAATGCTTTTATTTTATTACATGCTTAAGTACCTTTTTGTCAAATCTTAGAGCTCAGATTTAGCTCATTCAATTGATGGAAAATGCCTGTGCATAATCTATTTAGCAAAGCCAGTCTTCCTTGTCAAACCAGTTTGCAAATCAGACTTACTGCTCTAAGAAAAAGTCTGACTTATATTTTTAATTTAGATCAACATTACAGTGTATTTTGAGGAATATTATGAAAACCACCATAAGAAGGATTACTTCTAATCTTGTAAAAAAGATTACTAGATGCAGTCGAGATAAAAACCATGAAAGATACAATGTAATTAATCTGTTTTATGACAAGTTATAAAAGCAAAAATAAATCTATGTTTCTCGTCACTTAGTTTGCCATAACTCAATGTTACAGGCAGCCCAAATTGTAAGCTATTTATGAAACAAAAAACATGATGAAAGATATGGCATTTTTTAGTAAGTATGTGTGTGGGTGTGTACTAAACTTTGGAGTTGGCTTCTGGGAATAATTAAATAAGAATCTTGTGTGAAAACACAGAACTAACTCCTTTAATTTTATTGGACCTTGAGATAAACTCTCCAACGCATTTATGAAAGAGAAAGGTATATATTGCTGACAATAAATGTGTCTAGTAGCTAGCATTTAGTTTTCTTTTTTGATTAATAGGAGGTGTAGGAGGAAAAGAATGTTTAAACATTTTATGAGATAAAATGGTCGCAGGATTGATTGTAATTGGAATACATATCTCGTTATTTGATAAAATAGATTTTAACTACCTTTTGAATAATGCATATCGCATTCAAAAGTAATCACATAAAATTTTTATCTGAGCGTTTTATCCAGTACAACTTGTCAAATTTAGTAGCCCCTGAAAACGTTTCAGTTGTGTTTAAAAGAATTAGCAAACCTATGCTGGTTTGGCTTTTCAAAGATTTTTTTTTTGGGGGGGGGTTCTTTTTAGTGTTGTTTATTAAGAAGAGCTGAAAAGGTTGTTTATGTTTGACACGGGGGGAGGGGCGGAGCATTCTTAGTCTTTATTATTCCTTACAGTGTTGTCTTTTCTTTCTTCTCCCCAGAACCTGTCAAGAGCAATGCTTTCTTTGACAGGACTTGAGGAATGCAGACGTGTGATCCTTACAAGAAAATTGCCACCAGGCCCTCGGCCCGTTCTCTGCAATATATTAAAGACCTCTTCTATGAAAGCCCATGACTAAAAACGGGGTGAAACAGGGAAGGAAGGGAAGTCCGAAGGCGGGCTAATTGTGCTTTAATTCATCAATGGGGAGACCCACCCCCAAATAATATTTTTAAGTGTCCTTTTTGTTTGGTGCCCTGAAGGATTTTACATCCTAGGAGAGGACACCATGGTAAGGTTGGGAATGAGTAAGGGAAGCACCTTTCTTTTGTAACATGGGAGAAGGGCCGTTAAAAAGGGGGCAGAGTGAGAAAAGGAAACCCACACACCACGAAATAGGGTCTGTGGAATTTGAGAACATGCATTTGATAAAATTAGCCACATGGGCAATCCCATTGGAAAGTCCTATTGTATGGAATGCCTTTGTTCATCTATATACCACACACACACACACACACACACACTCACAACCTCACACTCATCGTATGCTCCCGAACACTCTCAAACACCTTCAGGCTTGCAAATACTCTTGCACTCACACACACACATATACACTCAAGACTCACAAGAATGTATAAAGGTGTGTGAATGTGTGGTGAGTGTGTGTGCACGTGTTTGTACGTGTGGATGGTGGAGAAAGGGAGGGTGAGGCAAGAGGGAATCTTTAAAGGAATATTAAAAGCATCTCAGTATCTCCTAGTGATGGGTGGGGACACATGAGGTTATGCTTCTTCCTTCGACAGACACTGATTTGGTACATACGGGGTATGTTTGCTGCTGGGCTCAGTGCTGGAGTTTAACGGCAAACAAGACTAACATGGTCCTTGTCCCCATGGAGCCTACAATCTTGGATTCAGATTGGAACACAGGTTTTAGCAACTGAGTGTGAGAGTTGCGACAGGGGCTGGGAGCACTGAGGAGGAGCACCTGGTCACAAGAGGTAAGGCCCTTTCTGTCTGTTGGGCCTGACCAATGGGCATGGCGCTCTGGATGGAGAAGAAGGAAGCTGTGTTTGGCTGGTGCTAGCCAATATGGCAGCCACTAGCCGCATGTGGCTGTTGAGCACTTGAAAACGTGGCAAGTCCAAATTGATACTATAAGTTTAAAACACACATCAGATTTTTAAAAAATAAAAAATAAATAAAATACACATCAGCTTTTGAAGACTTAGTCTGAAAAAAGAATGTAAACGATCTCAATAGTTTCTTCTTGATTTACATGTTGAAGCCATAACATTTTGGGTAGACTGAGTTAAATAAAATACGTTGTTAATGATGAGATCACCCATTTCTTTCCACTTTTTTCCAATGTGGCTGCTAGAAAACTTAAGATGACATAAGTGGCTTGCATTCTTCTGCCATTTTTCTGTTGGTCAGTAGTCCCTGAGGCAATGAGAGTAGTCTGTGCAGAGGGTCAGAATGGGGTGAGAGTTCAGGTGTTTGGGGACTAGAATTGCTGAGCTTGGGGTCTGAGGGATGGTGGGTGAGAGCCGAGGCTGAAGAGGTTGTGGGGCTGCAACAGAAAGGCTCTGGTGAGCCCTTTCAAAGCAACACTGAGGCAACAGAAAGGATTTTTAAGCAGGGCTATGCCTTGAGCAGATTGAGGTGCACTAGAAATTCTCCTCTGGCTTCCTTGTAGAACGTGAAATGAGCAGTGAAGGCCAAACTAAAAACAGGAAGACCAGGCAGAAGATTCTAGCAGTGGCCCAGGTGAGAGAAGACAGTGGCCAGGCTTGGGAGTTCTCGTGTGGTTGGAGAGAAGTGAACCACCGATGGCAGTCCATTTATTACAGACACACAGGAATGTTTCAGCAAGGAATCCTACAAGAACCAGTCTCCGGTGATTGTATCTGATAGTCATGGAATCCTCAAGCCACGGACTGATAGGGCAGGAAGGGAGCTTGGAGGTTACCTGGGCATTCTTCTTTAGGGCTTCTGATAGATGGGGCCATTTAATCCCAAATCCCAAAACCAGATGTGGTAGGTGCTTTGCTTCCTGGGCTGGAGAGAGGAGATTTTCTTAAACAGAAGCAGCTTGAGTGCACCCCAGGAAGCAGGCCACAAAGCCTACTGGGCCCATCGGGTGTGCCATCTCCAAAAAGCAGCTCTGGAAGTTGTTGTCCCACAGAGCATCTGGGCCAGTGGCTTTAGGTTCCCGTTCTGCAGCGGCCTGTGCTTTGACTGATGTTTGGGGATTGATGGGTGCCTGTCAAGGCTGGCTCCTTGGCCCTGACCACTTTTCTAGTCCCCAGATAACAGCCCCTGGCATTCGTTAAACTTGACTTAGAAAATCAGACACTGCTCAGTGACTGTCCTTAACACAGTTTCCCAATTGCTTCTCCCATTGCTGATTTTTATTATTTTTTAAATTTTTTTTAAAAATATTTATTTTTATTTTTGAGACAGAGACAGAGCATGAACAGGGGAGGGGCAGAGAGAGAGGGAGACACAGAATCTGAAACGGGCTCCGGGCTCTGAGCTGTCAGCACAGAGCCCAACGCAGGGACTGAACCCATGAAGCATGAGATCATGACCTGAGCTGACGTTAGACGCTCAACTGACTGAGCCACCCAGGCGCCCCCCTGCCGTTGCTGATCTTGTTTACAGCCCCCAACTTCTGATTTTTGATTTGTGATGCTGACTCTAATTACTTTCTCTCCTGCCTCAAAATCTTCCAGGAGGCCCCATGTACCAGAGATGGAAGCCAGCATTCCTTAGCAGACTATTCAAGGCTCTCCGCCATCTGGTCCTCTTCCCTTCAGACCTCACCTCCCATTCTTCTTTCCAAGTCTCTAACCCTCTAATGATGCCAGCCACCTGCTAGTTGCAGAACCCACCACACCTTGATTTGTTCTGTTTTCTACCTGCTGTTAGCTTCCCATTTTCTCTCCCTAGATGTAGTCTGTGCAGTGTCCAGGGCCCAGGAAACACTATTGTCTTCTTGAAGCCTTCTCCGCTGTCTCTCGTAATTAATTCCACCTCCTCTGCTGTTCCACATTTACCTCTGCTTAGCACCTGTCCTAGCCAGCCTTGGGTTATCACTTCTTGTTTACATGTTTTCTTACTATGCTCAGCTCCTTACAGGCAGGAACTCTGATTCCTTTGTGCTCTTTACCTAGGGGCATATAATAAATATTGGCTGAATGACTCTATGGAGGCCTTGGGATTGATAGCGTCCCTCTTTTAGTCTTGCACTGGGACCTGGAGCATTCATGGCAACCTGGAGCAGGAAGCCGGGCTGGGACCGGGGTGAGGTGGGTGAGGAGTCTAGAGCATAAAATGTAAGTTGCTCTCAGTTGCTGACCTTGTGCTTGCCTGACCCTGGGAGCTAGTCCCTCTCAGGTGCCTCCCTTGCCTCACCCTCAGCCCTGGCAGGAAGGAAAGATTGGAGTCTTGGGATTCAGAATGAGTCCATCAAAAGGGACAGGCCAGGTTCCATAGGGTCCAGTTACTCCTCTCATACTGACGCAAGCCCAACCCATGCCCAAGGGCCCCCAGCACGACTCCAGAGCCCACTGGTACCAGAAAAGTGGCAGGTCCCAACAGTCGGGAATCTGGAATGGCTGACATGCGGAACTTTGTAAACAGGCCGAAGGAGTGCGGTCTCTTGAAGGGAACAAGGTACCAGCCTTTGTTCTGGGGCATGGAACCAGATAACAGCCTTAGGATATGCAGTTAGTAAAAATAGAGCCCCCAGCTATTGACTGGGGTCTAGGGCAAGATCAAGTTTTATGGACCGTGGCATTAGGGTAACTAGTTGGAACTTATGATGGGGCCACGTTTCCGTAGGGCTGACCTCAGTGGGGTTGGGGATGTGGAAGGAGGAGAAAGGGCTACATTCTAGTGGGAGTGGGGTCAGTGAGGACATTTAGCCCGTGTCTCCGAGAACGTTGTGCCCTGTGTCCGGTGGTATCAAAGGAGAGTGGGGGTGTCATGTGAAGCCCAGAACTCAGCTCTTGGCTCTGGAGCTCATCTCTGAGGGTGTGAAAGACTCCAGGTCAACCTGAAGAAAGGAAAGGCAGAGGAAGGGAGAGAGGGTGAAGCAGAGGCTGTTTAAATATGGCCACAGTACATCGGGATTGTTTTGGGGAGGGGGTTGTGCTGGGCTCTCATAAAGAGTAGCCAACTGGTCCAGTTATGGGGCTCTAGCAGTGGTCCCCTATTGCCAGGTCATGGACTAACGGAGTCAAAATATCCAGGGACTCATGTTAACAGTGTAGTTTCTGGGTTTCAAACCTTGGGGATTCTGGTTCAGTCGGTCTACAGTTCATTTTAACTGAGGGCTCTCAGAGTGATGTGCAGCCTGATTTCGGAGCCACTGGCTGGGAACAGACTTAAAGGAGGCGAAGAGGCTGGCAGCTCATTTGGAGTCAGTCCCATGTTTTCCTTTAGAACTCATTTAAGCCATGAACGACCTCAATAAGAAAGCCAATGATAGGTAAAGCAGGGCATGATTCTAAGACACATTAAGTGTTTCTAGCTGTTATACTTCCTTTTCTCTGTATCATCCCTTTTTGGGTATCCTAGTGCTCATTCTCCTGCTTTGATGTAGTGGTTTTCAAACTTTAACATGCAAAAGGACCCCCCACCTCCTCAGAGAGCTTGAGTAAACACACGTGCCTGGCCCTCATCCCCAGAGTTTCAGAGTAAGTGGGTCTGGGCTGGAGAAGGGCTTGATTATTGCACTTCTAACAACTTTCCAAGTGATGCTAATGCTCCTGGTCCAGGGAACACACTTTGAGAAACATTGATCCAGTGGAACAAAAGGTAGAACATACACAAAGAATGAGAAGAAGGGGTAGAAGAAATATTTCAAGTAATAACGACCAAGAATTTTCCAAAACTAATGACAGATACCAAACCACAGATCCAGGAAGCTCATAATAGGTAGGATAAGTATCAAAAAATGTACACCTCTGTGTATTATATTTAATATGCAGAAAATCAAATATAAAGAGAAAATATTGAAAAATGCCAGAGAGTGTAAATACCTTCTCACAGAAGAACAAGGATAAGAGTTAAAATGGAGTTGTCCGAAATCACACAAACAAGAGGGCAGTGTCATCCTTAAAGTGTTGAAAGAAAAGAACCTCACCAACCTCGAATTCTATATCCAGTGAAATCATCCTTCACAAGTGAAGGAAAAATAAAGGCTTTCTTCGACAAAAGCTGAGGGAATTCATGGCCGGTGACTTGCTCCAAAAGAGATGTTAAAAGATATTCTCAGCGAGAAGGAAAATGATATGTCAGAAATTGGATCTATAACAAGAATGAATGAGCATCAGAGAAGGAAGAAGTGCAGGTAAAATAAAGTCTTTTATTTTTCTTATTCTCAATTGATCCAACAGATAAGTTTTCAAAGCAATACTAGTGAAAAGGCCTTGGGTGGTTATAGCGTATGACTAAATGAAATGAATGCAGCTATGTTTTAAGAGATAGAGGAGGAATGGGGGAATCTCTGTTAGAAGTACTGAAGTACTTAATGCTACCTGTGAAATGATATAGTGATATTTGAAAGTAGATTTACATGAATTATAAACGTGTATTGCAAAATACAGGGCAGCCACTAAAAGGAATTTTCTTAAAGAAATATAACTGACATGCTAAAGGAGGAGAAAGAACGGTATCATACCAAATAGCTAAAACTGAAATGGCAGAAAAAGAAGGGCAGGCCAAACGAGAAACAAAGAACATGAGCAAAAATTGGCAAACAGTTAAAAAAAGTGACAGATATTAATCCAGCTACATCAATAATCACTTTAAATATAAATGGCCTACATATATGAATTGAAATACAGAGAATGGGGGCGTCTGGGTGGCTCAGTTGGTTAAGCAACCAGCTTCAGCTCAGGTCATGATCTCACGGTTTGTGAGTTTGAGTCCCATGTTGGGCTCTGTGTTGACAGCTCAGAGCCTGGAGCCTGCTTCAGATTCTGTGTCTTCCTGTCTCTGCCCCTGCCCCGCTCGCGCTCTCTCTCTCTCTCTCTCTCTCTCTCAAAAATAAAATAAAATAAAACATTAAAAAAGTACAGAGAATGTCAGAGCAGATACAAAAAGAAATGCAAGGCTTAACTCTATCATCTACAAAAATATGCGCTACAAAAAAACTCACTTTATATATAAAGACACAGACAGGTTAAAAGAAAAGGGATGGAGAACCATTGCTCTGGTAAGATTGGTTCTTAGGAAAGAGTATCAGGAGTTTACACTTTTAGTGGATTTGTTAGTGTTCCTTTTCATAGGATTTTTTTCAGTTTAAGCTTCTTTTGAAATGAAAGGACTCATTAGCTGTTACAGGAATTTAAGTAGGAAAAAGATAGGTGACCTCCTTGGAACTCTTGAAATGGCCAAATCAAATGCCAAGGCGGAATAGGTCAGGTTGTGTCTTATTTATACACTCACAATTAGTTATCACGGAGGAGAAGCTAATGGCCAGGTGATCTGGACTCTCCTACATCTGCCAGAGAAATAGTTTTGCCAAAAGAGCTTCATTCTGAAAGCTAGTTCCTAAGCAGCCTTGGTTTTTGTTTGCATTCCTAGAAGCCTTCCAGATGGGCCAGAGTGAGAAAACACAGGTCAGTACACATCATGCAGCTGAGAGCAGAAGACAAGCTGGGAGCAATCGACAGCTGGAGGGAGAGAACTCACGGTGGCCATTTTGGATTTGGGTTGTTGGAACTACTTCTGAGAAGGGCGCTTCTGACCCTGTCTCTCCAATGCACCAACAACTAAATGGACAAGAAAACATATAATCGGTTGTTCTGTGACATTTGGTATGAAATATTTGATTGATGCTTTGTCTTGATGCTCAGATGCTAGGTATTCTGGTATTTCAACAGGTGAATATTGATGCATTTATGTTAGAGATTGGCAAATAATGAGCTGAGGAATATTAATGTTATGCAATATCAAGAGATGCTCTATGCAGTGTGCTGAGTATGTATGTGTCGTGAGAAGGGAATGTAGGGAAAGCCAGGTTCTGAACCAGGTTAAATAAAGTGAACAGACTCCTGTGTTATGAACCTTTAATATGGGCAAATGTGCAACGGGGGTCTTTACAGACAAGGTGGGGAGCTACACTGCGGTGTGCAATATCTCCCAAACTTATTTGAAGGAGCTCTTTTTCTCCCCCATACAACGCCTGTATCAGTGTCAAACAATCTCCAATGTGTCATTTAAACAAAGTAAATGGTTTCTAATTTAAGTGAAAGAAATCCAAAAGTATTTAGTCCTAGTGAATATGACCCCATGGTATCATCTGGAATCCAGGCTTTTTTTTTTTTTTTTTTTTTTTTTAATCTCTCTGCTCGAATGTCTTTAGCTCATTATTTCCACCCTGAATGTCACTACACAGTTCCAGGTGACCAATGATGTACTGGCCATCACAGCCTTGATCCAGGCAGGAAGTTGGGGGAGAGGTAAAGGACATAAAAGCTGTGCCCCCTTGGTGAGTGAGCATCTCCTCCTTAAGGAGATTTCCTGGAAGTTCCTTACCACGACTTCCATTGGCGTCTCTTTGGTCACATCTTCCTGCCAAGGAGGCTGGGAAATAGAAATCTAGAGCTGGGCACGTGGCTAAAGTTTTATAACTGAAGAAGAAAGAATATTGAGTAGACACATAGTCTCTGCACAAACATCCAATTGAACATTCCTCAGGCCAAGTTTGGGAAATGTTGATATGTGTTATTTTCCCACTGGTCTCCTGTATTTTTCTTTTCACATACTACATGGCCTTGGTTGCTGGCTCTGTCTCTGTTTCTCTCTCTTCATCTCTGTGTACCTTTGTCTCTCTCACATACATATATACAGAAATACAAATATATGTCTTAGATTATCCGTAGAATATAAAAGACTGATAGGATATTACAGCAGGAAGAAATTTTAGATATTGTCTAGCTCAGTGGTTCTCAACCCTCGTTGCACATTAGTCTCTTGGGGGGAACTTATAAAAATATTTGTTCTAGAGCGCTCCCAGTTAGAACTGTAATCTTTGGGGGTAATGGCCAGTTAGTCATCTCAGTTTCTTTCCTAAAATTTCTCAGTTGATTCTAATCTGCAGCCAGGGCTGAAAGCCTCTGGTCTAGACAAACTTCCTTATTTTATAGGGAAATTACCTGTGAAATTATCTCTTTCATGTCTGTTTTCCCCAGTAGACTACAAAACCTATGAGAGCAGAAATAGTACTTATTATGTAGTCACAGTCTTCGTCCCCAATGCTTAGCACAACACTGGCACAAAGCTGAATGAATGAATGAGTAAACCAAGGCCCCCAGAGGGGAAAGTCCTCATGCAAGGTCATACAGCAAATACACATACAACAGAACTAAGATTAGAACCTTTGTGTCTCGACTCCCTGTTCAGGGCTCCTTCAGTTAGCTCAAGACTTCATAGTGAAATGGCCAGATCTTGGATCACTTTACTCTAGAACTAATAAATGTGTGCCTATAGCCTTGTATGCTATTGTCACTATTTGTGAGTCTTAGGTTGAGAACTGTATCTTATTTCTTCAAGCATCACCAGCCACCCACCATACCTAGCTCACAAGAAATGACTGATGGTAATAGCTAACTGGTGGGGGGTGGGAGGGGGAATGTGGGGGGAGAAAAAAAAAAAGAAAGGCCCATGCAAGTCCAGTCCATCAGAACACCATCTTCCACTTTTCTGTCTTCAGCCTTCCCCTACTATGCATGGCCTAGACCCAGATTCTGCCTCTTCTCTAGCCAATTGCGCACTCTGAATCACCCGTCTTGTTGAAAGTTTCTGAAAACGAATTTACAGGAAAGTGTTAATAATTGATAAGATTTGATGAAATACACCTTCTTGGTATGTTTGCCTATTAATTAGGGACGGGGTCCTGATCCAAAAGAAGAAAATTCTAATTGCAAAATTTTAAGTATAAGAAAACAGAACTCCTAAGGGACTATTTGGGGTACAAGCAGAGTGGCCTTCCTGGAGGGGTATAATCCAGTCAATCAGAGGAAGGTAGCTAGATGTTCGTCTTTGAGAAGGGCAGCTGGAAGTCACCCCTGCGGGGCCAAGTTCTTGAGTTTTGCCTTAGTTAGAGGTCTTCTTTGAACATAGGGGTCTCATTTGGCCCTATTGTGAGTGGTGTCAGAGACCAGAAGCTTCCCTGGGATGCTGTGGGAGCTGGGCCAGAGGGGATCTGACCCATTCAGGTCTAGGAGGAAGGGAATGCATATTCAGTGCCTGAGGTGGAGCTCTTAATAAATGTTAACTCTCTTCTCTCCGCAGGGATTGACTGCTCAGCCAGCAGCCCCAGAGGGAACAATTAGGTTGTTTATCCAAACCTCAGCCACTTTGCTATGTAATTGATTTTTCATTGAGTGTATTTAGGAAATGGTTATTTACATGAATACAGGCACACCAGGGACAGAGCTGCATCTGATCTGTAGGAAATGGGAGGCAATCTAGATCAAAGTGTGGAATCTAGAGGGAGGGAGGGTGGGCTATGGAGGCAGACAACCTACGCTGAGATTCTGACTCTGCTACTGACTGTACATATTAGGGCAAATTATTAGCCCTCTGAGTTTTGATTTCCTCATTTGAAAAGGGGGTTAGTAAATTGACTTCCTAGTAGGATAACTCTGAAGATTAAGTTAATGCTAGGGGCTGGGCTTGTTATGTCCTGTATATCAGTAAGAAGCCCTTATGGTTATTAGCATTACTACTACCACTACAGCTCATGCTAGGGAAGTTTACCTCCCTTCCCTTAGTCTATCAGCCCGTAGCCCTAGCTCAGCGCTTGGCCTAAGTCTTGCTTCTTCCCCAACACCTTCCCTGACTGCTCCCGTCCTTATCTAGTTACTTCCAGCTTCAGTGAACGGCTGAGATCTCACCATATTGTAAGCCTCAGTTAGAAGTAACAGAGTTTTATTTTCTTTTTTCCTATCTAGACCGGGGATTGGCCCACTATGGTCTACTGGCCAAATCTGGTTCACCCACTTTTTTTGCATGACCTGTGAGCTAAGAAGTTTTCAAATTTTTAAGTGGTTGGGGGGAAAAAAAAAAAGAATGTTTCATGACACACGAAAGAAAGGATATTTTGTGATACACGAAAATGATTTGAAATTCAAGTCTTAGTATCTGTAAGTAAAGTTTTATTGGAACACAGTCACAGCCACTTGTTGGTATATTCTCTACAGCTGTCTTCAGGCGGCAATGGCAAAGCTGAGTAGTTACAGCAGAGACTGTAACCAAATATTTACTATCTGGTCCTTTACAGGGAATCTGTGGAGCCCTAAACTAGAAGCTTCTTTCGTGCGGGCAGCGTGTGCCATTCTTGTCTGAATTCCTGAGGAGCATCACTTATCATACAGCATAAACCCTGTGGGTGTCTGACTGCAACCATTCAATCTTGCCACAAGGGGGCTCTTGTCCCTCATTCCTCTGCTCCCCTGCTGGGGCGTGGTTGGAAGATTATTTGTACAGCAGGTGTGTGTAAGGAGTTGTCCCCCCTGGTGGCTATGAAGTCCTTAGAGGCAGACAGACCAGTTCCTCTTGTAGCCAAGAGAAGGAAATGAGTTGTTCCCCTTAGTATGTTCCTCAAAGTATGAGGGAACGAACTACACCAATGGGCACTGGCCACTTTGCACGTTTGCTTTCATTTAATGCTCATTCATTTAGTCAACAAATTTTTATCAAGTGCCTCCCACGGGCCGAGCACTGTTCTAGGCGTGGAAATGCAACCGGAGCAAAACAGGCAAAGCCTTCTTTCTGCTATCATAGGGTTTACTTTCTATATCGGAATGGGGTAGGCATTCCAAAACAGTAAGTAAACACAAGATCCTGAGATACACTGCATGTTAGATGGGATTAAATGGGAGAAGTAAAGCAGGAATGAGGGACAGCACTCGCCAGCCTTTTTATTTTACATGGGGAGAGTGTAGGAATCTGAAATAAGGATGTCAGAGGGGCCTCTGAAATGGTGACTTGAGCAAAGACCGAGGGTGTGAACCACGTGGACGTTTGGGGAGAAGGATGTTCCAGGCAGTGGGAACAGCAAGTGAAAGGCCCCGAGGCAGGAGAGGACTGGGTGTGTCCAAGGAGACAGGAAGAGTGGTGTGGCCAGAGGTGTGGCCAGAGCCGGGACAGGCCAGGGAAAGTAGCAGTAGAAGAAGGTAGAACAGTAATGGGGGAGGGGGACAAGGGAAGGAGATACATCATGAAAAGCTTTACATGTCACTGTAAGGGCTTCAGCTTTTACTCTGAGGTGGGAATCACTTAAGTGTTTTGAACACAAGATTGAGGATATCTGATTTCTATTTTATTTTATTTTATCTTATTATTTTTTAAATAAAGTTTTTAAAAAAACGTTTACTTATTTATTTTGAGAAAGATAGAGGTAGATCATGAGCAGGCAAGGGGCAGAGAGTGAGAGGAGAGAGAGAATCCCAAGCAGGCTCCTTGCTGTCAGCACAGAGCCCGATGGGGGGCTTGAAGCCACGAACCAGGTGAGATCACGACCTAAGCTGAAATCTTAAGAGTCAGATGCTTAACCGACTGAGCCACCCCGGCGCCCCTGAATTTTATTTTAAAGCAACAGCTGTGTGAGGTAGGTGTTACTTGTCTTCATTCCACAGAGAAGCAAATCGGAATCCAGAAGGGCCAGGCGGTGCATGGTTACAGACGTAGTAAGAGGCGGAGGTAGGATCTGAATGTAGGCTTAGCCAGTCTCTTCGCTATCCTTTCTGCCTGGCCGGCTGGCACGGAACAGAGCCTCCATAACCCCTTATTAAATGGATTTAGAGGAACTTCCGGGCTTGGGCCATGGAACGAGATGTACCATCCCACACACCGCCCCATCTGCCGGTTCTCCTCGGTGCTGGGAAAGGCTGGGACCACCATCCAGGGGCCGTCCAGCTGGGCCTTCTGTTTTCTTTAAACTTGTACCAGCCACGCAGTGGCCGAATGATAAACATTAATCAAAGTATGAGGGAACGACTTAATTAGCTCCTAATGGTCACATACTGCCAATTAAACACCTTGATGACTAGTTTGCTCTGAAGCTTAATTAGGTATTTCTAAATAAATCTAGCCCTGTGCTACCACCTGTCAGGTTAGGAGCCAAATCTTTTCTTGGATGTGCCCTCTCGTACACATCCAAGTGGGAGTAGGAAGGCTGGTTTGCATGGAGAAGCGGAATCAGGGATGGGCATCTGTCAAGATTATTTCGTGGTCCTGTTGTGCGTTTTAAACTTGGGGAAAATCACCACGCAGGTGATATCTCACTCCCTGCCCTGCCTGCACGACTCACTGCGCTGCAATGCTTCTGGCAACAGGAACTTTAGCTCAAGGGCCCTCGAGAGAGGAAAGTTGTGTGTGCGTGTGACCTTTCCCTTCTGCGGGTGATGTGAAGTCTCACTCTGGGTCTGCTGCCTAAATACAGGGTGTCTTCTTAATGACTGTGGAATCGCGTTGTCATGAATGAGGAGCCAGAGTTTAGCGGCACCCCAGGGGAGAAGGTTTAGGCTTCCGCAAACTCGGTTAAGTGTAAACAGAATCAGAAACTGCTGAAGACACCAGACTGTGTCCATCAATGGAGAGGTCACGCCCGGGGGTGCGTGGTGCTGGTCGCTGATGTGAGCACTGAGGGAGGGGTAGCATTTTCCAAGGAACACGGATAAGTGCGCCGACATTTCCCAGGGATGCTGACCGGCTTGGGAAAAGGGCCTGGAAATGAAATCACTTAAGGAATGGATGAGAAAAATGAGAATCCCTTGGCAATTCTTGGATCCGAGTGCTGCATATTCAGTTTATGAAGAGCTGCCTTCATCAGAGGGCACAAGCGTATTGCATATTGCTCCGCAGGGCAGGGCAAGCGTCCAGGGGGAACAGTACCACAGCCCACATCTTTAACCATTATACTTTCTGGAGAGAAGTGCAGAGGTTAGCTGGGTTTGCAACCTTTACCACTCTTCCTCCCCGTAGCTGGGGTCATTTCTTCTCAACCTGTAGGCTGTGGCGGCTTTATTTATTTATTTATAAATTTATTTATTTATTTTTGAGACAGAGAGAGAGAGAGAGAGAAAGAGAGAGAGAGAGAGAGAGAGAGAGAGAGAGAGAGAGAGAATCCCAAGCAGGCTCCATGCTCCACATGGAGCCCGACGTGGGGCTGGATCCCATTACCTGAGCAGAAACCAAGAGTCGGATGCTCAACCCACTGAGCCACCCAGGTGCCCCTATGTCAGCTTTAAAACATGACTGCAAAGGTCTGTGACACTTCACTTATCAAGAGGTGGGGTCTGTGCCCTTGGTCCTTGAATCTAGGCTCTGTGACTCCTTCACCAATAGATTATAGGGGAAGTTGCCCCATGCTAGCTTCTGGGCCCAACATTCAGAAACTGGCAACTTTCTCTCTCTTGGGTTGCTCACTCTTGGAAGCCGACCACCACACTGTAAAGAAGTGGGCAGGCATTTAGGTGTTTGAGCTGGCGGTTCCAGCTGAGGTCTCAGCCGACAGCCAGCATCAACCACTAGATGCACTGAGCGAGCCTTCAAATGGCTCTTCGCACACAGTGGAGATGGACCGTCCCCACCACACCCTGCGCAAGCTGCACATTTGTGAGCAAAATACATTGTTGTTTTCAGCCCTACATTGGAGGTGGCTTGTTAGATAACCGGAACCCAGGCCAAGGCAGGCTCCCAATCCTCAGAACCAGTCCTAACTTGAATGGCAGAGAGTGCTGCCTCCACCATGAGTCGGGTCAGCCTGACCTTGGCTCCCCACCTGTTCATAGTAGTGACTCAGAGCACCTGCCGGATGAAAGAATAAGGATAGATTCCAGTCGTGAAAACCGAACTTCTGCTTTACCCTGACCTGCATTCTTCCTCTAGTCGCCTTGGTGTATTTTTCTGCCTTGATTGTAACAATCGTGTCCATTTACTAAATACAGTTTGCAGGTATTCCAGATATCTAAAAAAAACTAAGTGTGGAGCTGCTCTGGGTGCTGCCAGCCTGGTCCCCCTTCCCCACCCTGCAGAGTCCCTGAGGAGCTCGTGGAAACCGATGGCCTCATTCATCCGTGTAATCTTTGGTCCTGCTCCTGAGTTCTGTCCTGACCACTTGGCTCTCCCAAAGGTAACACCGGGGCTTAAACCGAGCCGTGGTAAGTGGTAGCAGAGGTCTCGTTGCCTGCCGAGAGTCCCGGTGAGCTTTCTGAGAAATGAAGGTTCATGTCTCAGCAGGCAAAAGAGGAAATGAAGCAGGCCCTCCATTTGGGGGCAGAGAGGCTGGGCTGGCTGTGGCCTGCCTTGAGGGAAGGGCAGTGGCCAGAGGGATTCTGTGCAGGTGGACGATGGCCGTACTTAGGGAAGGGGGTCAGGAGCACTGGTGTTTGGGCTGAAGCTGAGACAGTAGGAGCTGAGACAGTAGGAGCCGTGACCCCCGTGGAAAGCTGAGGGCTCTCCACATCCAGGTGGGAGGTATTTCAGTGGGAACGTGGGTTTGGAAGGTGGAACGTGAGGCCCGAAGGTACACGGTGGCACAATCCACGCTGTCTGGGCCCACTCGATACCGGGTCGACTCGGCATTGAGGCTGAGGTGGGGGAGAGCGGAGGGGTGCCAAGAAAAGAGGTCGGAAGGCATAAAGATGTTGCAGAGACAGTGAATGAGGCAGGCCAGGGAAAGGAGGACCGGAAAAGGGCAGAGTCCGGGGCTCAGAGAAAGGCACTGGGTAAAGAAGTTTGCTCCCATTGAAAGGGCCTGAAGGATAGACACAGGGGAAGGAGAAGGTGGGAGGATTCCAGTGAAGGCACCAGGCTTCCTGACGATTCTGAGGAAAGCGCTCAGTTTCCTCCTGAACTATGGTGGTTGGGGGGTGGCGGGGAAGGGTGTCCTGTGGCCTGTTTCTTCTTCAGCAAGTTGGGGTCATGTAGAAGGAAGGGCACTGTTTAGGAGTTAGGTGGTCTAGCTTCGTGTTGGACTTTGCCACTGGTGAGTCACTTCGATACTCTGGGCTTTCATTTTTCCATCCACAACATGACAGAGTTGTCTGTTACTGGCTGCCACGTCCCTCGAAGTTCTGGAAATTCTGTTGCTCAGTCCAATGAACACAGGTGGGTCTGGCACAGTGCTGGGCTCTGGAGGTGCAGGTGACAGGTGCCCTGCCTTCAGGGGGCTCCCACTGGGGTGGGGAAAGGGGACCTCCTTATGGGAGGCTGGGCTGCAACATGAAGGGGGATGAGAGCACTGGTTCTGTTACTAGGCTCGGCTCGAGGTTGCGGTGAGATAGCAGAGAAGAACAGAACCCCCCACACCCCCCCAAATGGGGACTGAAGGAAGAATTGATTGGTTTGGAGGCAAAAGGAGGAGGTCTGGGAGGATGTGTTGAAGGTTTCACAGCAGAGTCACGAAGCGGGCAGATGAACATTGTGTGAACTTGGCCCAATCTGTACCATGGCCTGCTCAAGATGGTCCAGGCCCTGCGCTGAGCCAAGGGGTGTGGGAAGGCTGTACCCCGGGGCCCTCCTCCAGGAACATGGAGAAGCGCTTAAATCCATTTCGTTCCTTTGAAGCATACATTTCTTTTTCTTTTTCTTTTTTTTTTTTTAAACATTTATTTATTTTTGAGACAGAGAGAGACAGAGCATGAATGGGGGAGGGTCAGAGAGAGGGAGACACAGAATCTGAAACAGGCTCCGGGCTGTGAGCTGTCAGCACGGAGCCCGACGCGGGGCTTGAACTCACGGACCGCGAGATCATGACCTGAGCCGAAGTCGGCTGCTCAACCGACTGAGCCACCCAGGCGCCCCTACGTTTATTTTTCAAAAGTATTTATTTTCAATGCTAAGTGAATTAAGCCAGAGGAAGATACATGATTTCACTGATATGTGGAATTTAAGAAACAAAACAAATGAACAAGGGTAAAAAGAAGAGATAAACCAAAAACAGACTCTTCAATATAGAGAACAAACAGATGGTTACCAGGGGGAGGCGGTGGGGGATGGGTGAAATGGGTGATGAGAATCAGGGGTGCACTCGTCCTGATGGGTACCGGATGATGTATGGAACTGGGGGGGGGGGTCACTACATTATACACCTGAAGCTAATATAGCACAGTATGTTACCTACGCTGGAATTAAAAATAAAAGTATTTTCATTTTAGAAAAATGAGAACATTCAAAAACCAAATGAGTCATAAGGTTAGCAGACAGTTAATTTAGTATATTTCCTAGATCTCTCTCGCTCTTTCTCTCTCTCAACACACAAACATACACACAATTTTATTAGGCTATTTTGTGCTTTTCTCACTTGGCATTGTGTATGAACGTCTCTCCTTGTTGATGAATATAGATCACATTGACAGGAGACACCCAGGACTCCAAGATGCCATCAGTCATGCCAGTGAAGAAGAAACTCAAGATGCCAAACCAAGGGAGCTGCCAACCTGGATACTGATGTGGAATTTCACCCCTAACGGCACTGTTGGAGCATTTCCAAGAGGTTTCTTACCACCAGTCTCACAACCAGTACGTCAGTGTGAACAAAGGGAGCATTGCTGGCGTTTCTATGGTGCCGGCGGACCTGCCTTTCAACTACTGCTTTCCTTACACATAACTCACGTGTGCCCAGCCATGCACAGACCACCGCAGAGAGTGTGGAGGGTGCACTCTGTAATCCTGACCATCTTTGCTCAGCACCCCTGAATCCTTTCATATCCTAATTGAGAATTAACACCCAATAAAGAAATACTGGCTAAAAAAATATACATATCAACATCATCATTTTTTTTAGCTTTTTTTTTTTTTAAGAGAGAGAGCACATGCAAGCCGTGGAGAGGGGTGGAAGGACAGAGAGAGAGAGAGAGAGAGAGGGAGAGAGAGAGAGAGAGAGAGAGAGAGAGAGAGAGAGAGAGAATCTTAAGCAGGCTCCACGGCCAGCACAGAGCCTGATGTGGGGCTCCATCTCAAGACCCTGAGATCATGACCTGAGCCAAAATCAAGAGTTGGACACTTAAACAACTCAGTCACCCAGGTGCCCCCAAATCATCCTTTTTAATGGCCTCATAGTAATTTTGTGTGACTATAACAACTTATTAAATAATTCCTATTGTTTGAACTTGAAGTTTCTTTCCTTTGCTATAAAAACAGTGTTTTGATGAAAATAGTCTTATGCACAGATCTTTGCACATTTACCTAATTACTTCCTTGAATGTGATGATCTTTATAGCTTTTGGTGCATACGACTGTGTTACTCTCCGGAAGATTTGTTCCCCCTTATTCCCAACAGGGGCATGTAGATGTCCATGTCCCGCCCTCTTGACAACATCAGGCATCGTGATTCTTTTTCATCTTTACCGTCTGAAAAGTAAAAAGGGCATACCATTGTTTTAAGTCACATTTCTCTTATTACCGTGGAGGTTAACATCGGTTATGTTTTTTATTGTTATTTGTCTTTCTACTTTCATGATTGGCTTTTTCATATCATCTTGCAGTCTGCCCCCCACGGTGTGTGTATTAGTTTCTCAGGGCTGTCGTGACAAATGACTTCAAACTATGTGGGTTAAAACAACAGAAATTTATTCTCTCATAGTTCTGGAGATGGGAAGACTGAAATTAAAGCTTCGGCAGGGCCACACTCTCCCTGAAGCCTCTAAGGGAGAATCCTTCCTCCTCTTCCTGGCTTTTGGTAGTTGCTAGCATCTCTTGGCATTCCCTGGAGTGTAGTTGCCTTACTCCAGTTTCTGCTTCTGTCTTCTTTCTGTGCTTGTCTGTGTGTTTCCAGATCTTCCTCTCCGAAGGACACCAATCACTGGGTTAGGACCCACCAGAATCCAGTGTGACCTCATCTCAGCTGGAGATGAACATCTGCAAAGGCCCTAATCCAGAAAAGGTCACATTTGCAGGTACTGAGGGGGTTAGAACTGAACATAACTTCCCCCCCCCCCCCAGGGGCAAGGAGACACAATTTAACCTACAGCGTGCTTATCTTTTCCTTATTAATTTGTAACCGCTTTAGGCTTCTAGCTCCTCTGACTGGCACCTGTTCCTCTGCTTGGTCAGAGAGTGACAGAGATTTGATTGGACTTGAGGAAGGGAGGCTCATATGCCTAGCTACCTTGTGGGTCATGAGACCTGTGGGGGTCAGGAACTCCTGCACTAACCCTTTCTTCCCAGAGAAGGTAAGTGATGGAGGAAGAGAGAGTTATCTTCCTGGTGCTGCTGGGAGGGACTATGGGCAGCTCTTTTGGTAGGAGGTCTTGAGGCCAGTTGGTCATGTGGAAGATGATCAGGGAAGGAAAGAGCCACCAGTGGCAGTCTGTGAATCAAAACTACGTGAATGAATGACCACTGGGGTTGGGAAGGGTGTCAGCTGGCTTTACTAGGACTTTCTGGGCTTATATGAGGCTGTTTGGCTAATATTGGTTTATTAAGAGCATGATTTGGCTTTTATCCTGCTTCTCAAGTACTCAAGAATTCCAGTAGCAGCTGAGCCCTGGACGTACAGTTTCCTTGCACCTGAATGGATCATCCTTATCATAAGAGGCAGAATTATTATAGGCTAAGAAGACTCTGCGCTCCCGGACCTCTGCAGGGGTCTTTCCTAGAGAAGTAAGAGGATGGAGAACAATTAGCTCCAGTTTCCAGGTTGGTCCAGTGGTGAGTTTCAACGGGACCCAAATCCAGATTCTTCCTTTCTACAGCCTCACCTCTGAGGAGTGGCTCTGCAGAGTAAAGAGCAAGGCAAAGCTCCCGAGAGGCTCTGGGTCTCTGAGAGTGGGGAGTCCCTTGTTCCAAGATGGTGAGGGGACAGTGTGCCAGTGAATCTGTTCCTCCAATGAGCCCGAAGAAACAAGCCGTGTGGCCAGCTCAACTTTATTTTTAAATATTTATTTATTTATTTATTGGAAGGGTGCAAGTGGGGGAGGGGCAGAGAGAGGGGGACAGAGGATCTGAGGCCGGCTCTGTGCCGACAGGCTGACCTCAGCCAGCCTGATGTGGTGCTCGGACTCACGAGCTGTGAGATCATGACCTGAGCCGAAGTCGGCTGCTCAACCGACTGAGCCACCCAAGTGCCCCCCAACTTTTATCTTTCAGTGGGGTGGGAAGTGGTGAGTGGTGTCGGGGCCAGCAGAGGTAGTGAGGGTGGAGGAAAGTGAGGCATGCCCAACCCTACACACTTCTGCTCGGGGAAAAATGTGAGCATCAATCCTACCAATGGAAAAGTGCTGGGGTAGGAGACTCTTGAATTTAGGAGAAAATACAGACCTGGGTTTCAATCCCAGCTCTGCAATTTACTAGCTGAGTAGCATGAGTTAATTCTCTTCATCTCTTTGAGTTTCAGCTTTTTTTTTTTTTTTTTTTTTTTTTTTGTAAAAGTAAGATCATATTTGGGTAAGTTGTTTACCAGATACAATAAAGTAGTGATGAAGAAAAGCCCATTACAGGGTCTGGCACATATCTTACACCCTGTACAAAAAAAATCAACTCAAAATGGAATAGACTTGAATGTAAGACCAGAAACCACAAAATTCCCAGAAGAAAACATAGGCAGGAAACTCTCGGACATCAGCCTTAGCAACATTTTTATGGATTTGTCTCCCCAGGCAAGAAAAACAAAAGCAAAAGCAAACAGTTGGAACCAGATCAAACTAAAATGCTTTTGCACAGTGAAGGAAACTACCAACAATATAAAAAGGCAAACTACTGAATGGGAGAAGATATTTGCAAATCATATATCCAATAAGTGGTTAAATATCTAAAATATATAAGGAACTCATACAACTGAATAACAAAAGCAAAGGATCCACTCAAAAATGGGCAGTGGATCTGACTAGACATTTTTCCAGAGAAGACATACGGATGGTCAACAGACTAATACATACAGATGCTCAATACTGATTCTAATACTGATATATACAGATTCTCAGCAACACCAATCATCAGGGAAATAAAAATCAAAACCACAATGAACTATCACTGTACACCTGTCAGAATGGCTAGCAGCAAAAAGACAAGAAATAAGAAGTGTCGATGAGGATGTGGAGAAAAGAAAACCTTGGTGCATTGTTGGTGGGAATGTAAATTGGCACAGCAACCATAGAAAACAGTACAGAGTTTCCTCCCAAATTTAAAAATAGAGCACTGGGTGTTGTATGGAAACCAATCTGACAATAAGTTATATTTAAATCAATCAATCAATCAATAAAAATAGAGCTACCATATGAGGGGCGCCTGGGTGGCTCAGTCGGTTAAACACCTGACTTTGGCTCAGGTCATGATCCCGCAGTTCGTGGGTTCAAGCCCCACTTCAGACTCTGCGCTGACAGTTTGGAGCCTGCTTGGAGTTCTCTCTCTCCCTCTCTCTCTGCCCTGCTCATGCTCTCTCTCTCAAAAATCAATTTAAAAAATTAAAAGAAAAATGGAGCTACCATCTGATCCAGCAAGCCACTGCTGAGCATCTATCTGAAGAAGACACAAACACTACTTCAAAAAGACAGATGTTAATTGCAGCATTATTTACAACGGCAAAGGTATGGAAGCAATGTAAGTGTCCATTGAAGTGGATAAAGAAGATGTGGTATGTATACACACACATACACACACACGGTATATTATTCAGCCATAAAAAGGAATGAAATCTTGTCATTTGCGACATAGGTGGATCTGGAGTGTATTACAGTCAGTAAAATAAGACAGAGAAAGACAAATACCATGTGATTTCACTTACATGTGGAATAAAAACAAACAAACAAAACAAAATAAAACTCAGACCCATAGATACAGAGAATAGATTAGTGGTTGCCAGAGGGTAGGCATTTGGGGGTCGGGAAAGGGATTAAGAAGTACAAAATTCCAGGGGCGCCTGGGTGGCTCTGTCGGTTAAGCGTCCGACTTCGGCTCAGGTCATGATCTCATGGTTTATGAGTTTGAGCCCCACGTCGGGCTCTGTGCGACAGTTCAGAGCCTGGAGCCTGCTTTGGATTCTGTCTCTCTCTCTCTCTCCCTGTCCCTCCCCCATTTGTGCTCTGTCTCTCTCTCAAAAATAAATAAAATGTAAAAAAAAGAAGTACAACATTCCAGTTATAAAATAAGTAAGTTGGGGCACCTGGGTGGTTCATTTGGTTAATCGTAGGACTCCTGATTTTGGATCAGGTCATGATCTCATGGTTTGTAGTTCAAGCCCTGTGTCAGGCTCTGTGCTGACATTATGGAGCCTGCTTAGGATTCTCTCTGCTCCTTCCCCACTCACACTCATTCTCTCTCTCTCTCTCTCTTTCGGAATAAATAAATAAACTTTAAAAAAATAAGTCATGAGAATGTAATGTACTACATGGGGAATATGGTCAATAGCATTGTATTAACTTTGCACGGTGACAGATGGCAACTAGAAGCTTATAGTGGTGACCATTTCCCAGCGTATACAAATGTCAAATCACTATGTTGTACACCTGAAACTAATACAGTATTGTATATCAATTATATCTCTGTAATAAAAAATAAAGAATCAGTCTTTTGAAAGATTAGGCATTTTCGTCACCAGGGGGACTGAGATACCGCAGGGAATACTTTGGTCTTCTTCCCAGGGGTTCATAATTCCATAGACTGAGACTCTGGTTATGTGTATGGGGCAAGGGACATTACACTCTGTGTGATTGAATGTGTGATTCATTTGACACTGAGAATAAAACCGGGTTGAATAATAAGAAAATACAAGCCTCAGAGGATATGAGAGAAAGCCTTGAAATCATTGTCAAATCATAAATTAACACCTATAACAAGAGTAGAAATTTACCCTGAATTTAGGACACACTGTTTTCATTTTTTTTCTACTGAGTTTAAATGCTTCCCATAAATTCCAAATATCTGGGGGCTATAAAGATGATTAAACACCTGAAATGTAGTTCCCTGGGACATAAGAAGAAAAATATTAAGCACTTTCTTAAAGTCCATGAGTGAGGACTGAGTTATGGTTTCTTTGAATGGTGAGACTCGTGCCTTCTCTACTGAGGTCAAAAGGAAATAAAGAGAAAGGAAATCAATAGGAAAATGAGCCTTATGCTTGAATCATTATTTTCTTCTCCCATCAAGCAGCTGCAACTTGTTTGTATAAGTTAACAGTAAAGTAGTTTAAAACATACTAAAACCTTGAAAGCCAGTGTGGGGGCAGTAGTGTGAACGGAAAGATCCTTGCTCCTTCATCATTCTACCCCCTCGGTGCCCCCTCCACCACCCTTCCATCCATCGTGTGAGCATGACTCATGCCTTAATGCTGCTATGACATTACGTATTTATATGGTGATTCATCTTTAAGAGAGTTTGTGCCTCGCCTTACAAACAGTCCAGCAAGCACAGTCCACATTCTGTCAGATCTTCCCACAAATACTGAACTCTGACATTCCCAGTGCCCAGAAACACTATGCTGCTTGTCGCCTTGCTTGTTACGAATGGGTCCTTGCCTACAGCTTGATATCCTTTTTAAAATTAATGTTTATTTATTTATTTTCGGAGCGAGACAGAGAGCATGAGTGGGGGAGGGGCAGAGAGAAAGGGAGAGAGAATGCCAAGCAGGATCCCCACTGTCAGCATGGAGTTCAACATGGGTCTTGATCCCACAAAATGCAAGATCATGACCTGAGCCAAAATCAAGAGTTAGATGTTCAAGTCAATACGTATTCAACGAACACCAATTTTCAGGTCCTTCTCTTTGATGTGTGAGGTGCATTGGTAGCAGGCCGACCAGCTGGCATCCAGGGATTGGGGGCAGAGGTCTCTCACCCACAAGATTTATTATCTCCATCCCAAGGTTCCAGGCTAGTAAGTGGCAGATTTGAACCCGGGTGTCCTTGATCTTAAGGGAGAAGTAGGGAGTGACAGAGCAGATTAACTGGGAGATTTAGATAGATTCTGAAGCTGGCCCACCATCACCAGCAGGGAATTTTTCACATTTTTTTGGCATGCACTTGCTTCAGTGAGCTGAGTTTATTTGATGTGTTGAAACAGACGGACATCAAGTACATACTTAGCACAATTCCAAGTACTATGGGGTTAAAAAGTGCCCACTAGGACCTCATTTCCACTGCCTCTGTCACTACAGACTTGAGTCAAAGGGGAACAAAGCTGGAGTCTTGGATGTTATGGAAGCTCAGGAATCAAGAACTAATACACAGGGTTAGGCTGATAGCTGAAACCAACTGCAAAAAGGACCAGCCACAGAGCTCAGGTCAGGAGAGAAAGGCAGTCAACTCGCAAGCTTGGAGAAGTCCCCTAAAGGTGGTGGAGCCTGGAGAAGTCCCCTAAAGGTGGTGGAGTAATAGGGCAGAAGACCTGCTAGGGCTTTCTGGGCAAGCCTTTCTTCTCTGTCAGAATGACCCCATTTTGTAATTTTGATGGTTTTCTTGCCCAGAAGCCTAGCTTCTCTCTAGCTGGTTCCTTGACTTGAGGCTCATTCTGGGGCCTTGGAGGCTCTGTCCTGCCTCTCCCTGCATGTGCAGAACTGGCAGAACGTCCCCTGGCCCACTGTTTAAGGTCCCACTGGCAATATCGCTCGCATAGTGACCACTTCTTGCTGCCTCAGTCTTGAATACCAACTGCTGCTTGGGTCCGTTGCCCTTTTTCTCCCCCACTAGTGGATCTCACTCTAGTGACTTGACCTGAATTATGTCTTGGGTCACAGTAGCCTCTAGCATTGCATCTCACCTTCACCCCAGAAGGAAGACGCCTTTGCGGTTAGTATCCCCAGCTGCTGTCTCGCTACCGTATGAAGTTGTTGAGCTGATCCTTGCTTTGATCCTCTTTCTGCCTCGGTGATTCATCAAAGCATGTCTCACATCTGAATCTTGCTCTCAGAGAGGCTGCAATCTTGTGGATGAGCAAAAAGTAGGCAAGCAAAACAGATTGAGAGCATTGCAAAGTAGGACACAGTCCAGCGCTAAGCTGTGTAATGTGACATGGTACGAAGTCGGAGAAAGGAAAGCAGCACAGAGCGCTAGAACCAGGAAAGGCTCCATGGAGGAGGTGAAGCATGCATTGGACTGTAAGGATAAAGTCAGTCATTTATTTCCCCATCCTGGCTATAGTTGCTCCATGCTTCCCTTGGGAGAATGGGAGTTCTAAAGCATGTGATCTCCCAGGTCCATGTTTTTGTATACGTGCATGCCAGCGAAGGGGACTAGGTGAATGAGAAGACCACACTTACCTCTAGATGGCCATCAAGGACTATTAGTTAGGAAAGCAGCTACTGACCAACAGATATTAAGCGTTGGCTGCTTGTCCATGTAGGTAATGATCAGAATGAAATCCACTCTTCTGCCAAATGAAAATGGATAAAATCTTAGAAAATAAAGAGATGGCTTCTTTGACAGGGAGGCGGAAGCAGCTTCTATCAGTAGCAGCAGGTGCTTCCTTTTCAAGTAAGGCTGCATGGAAGTTAAGAGCGTGGGTGGGAGGGGAGCTGGGGTTGTGTGCTGTACAGAAGCGATGATACAGGGCTTGTGAATCAGAAGCTTATATACGAGCTACATGTGGAACTTTGGGGAATTGCATGTGTCAGCTCAATTCCTACTCTGGGATTCTAATACAGTAGGTCTGGGGGGAAGGGGGGGGTCTAAGGTACCTATCTCCAGTTAGATCAGAAGGAGACGTGGTTATAATCCTCACCCAAATCCTAAGCCCACCTGAAGCCTGGGGAAATGCTGACTGAATGAATAACAGAACCATTTCAAGAAGAGATGGGACCTGGAAACCCAGTGGGT
The DNA here is from genome assembly GCF_028018385.1 of Neofelis nebulosa. Lineage (NCBI taxonomy): Eukaryota > Metazoa > Chordata > Mammalia > Carnivora > Felidae > Neofelis > Neofelis nebulosa. The sequence goes on from NC_080796.1 coordinate 39,956,993, forward strand.
CAGTGTTTCTCAAAGGGTGGTCTGTAGGCCACTAGCACTGAAATGACGTCAGATCTCTAAGCGGTGGCAGCCAGAAATCTCTCCTTTTAATGAACACACCAGGGCAGCAGATACTTAGGTACTTGCATGCTAAGGCTTGAGAACCATACAAGAAACTTGAGTTTGTTAACTACAGAAGTACAGAAGCCCGCCAAGCTCATACAAGTGTTGCATAGTAAGTGTTGCAAATAGTAAGTGTTAGAGGTGGGATTCCAATCCGGATCTGGCTGACTCTGAAATACACCCTCGTTCTGCCACTGTCATGTCGAGTGGCCTCTGAAGAGCAGGCAACAGGAGGGATTCCAGGCTGGCAATGCTTGGAGATGGACGACTGGAGGATGACAGAGAGTGGCAAGAGACAAAGGGGACCCCTTCACAAAAACTGATAGGTTGAGGCAGGACCTCAACCTCAGAGGGAACGAGAAGGAGGCTAGTTAATGCCTTTGGCCAGCAGGGGTCCAGGAAGAAGGACTAGTACAGGAGCCCAGCGTCTGCGAGAGAGCTATCAGGTGGGGACCTGGTCTTCAGAAATAAGAAAACAACGCAGGCTGGGGAATCAGTAAGGATTAATTTCAAAATTAAGGATTAGTGTCTGATTAGTACCCACATCTGAAAAGTGCTCCTAGAGGGATACACACTCATTCCTGGATAGGCAGCCCTGCTCTCTTATGTGACATACAGTTGTAAATGCTGATTACCTGATACTAATTTGAAGGCTACTGGGAAGGTTCCATGATTACCCCCATAGATCAAAGATTCCCACACGGCTCCTAGTCTTTCTGCCACCAACAAACCAATCATTCTACAGAGACTCTCTTTTTTACATGCTGATCTTAGTAGAGCAGCTCAACCCCCAACTCCTGGTCTTTTTCCCGTGGTAAATATTTATCTTTTTTTTTTTTTTTTTTTGGATGTTCCACATCGAATCTCCTTTCTTATGTTGGAAGAAATTCTGACCCTCGAAGTTTTTCTGAAAAGCAGATCTTGACTCTGATATAAAGGTCAGATAAATGACACAGGCTCCTCCAATCAGATAAAACCATCTGACTGTGGCCCTTCGTTCGGAGTTCACCAGTGGCTGTTGAGAACTGCTCATAGTGGTTTCTGTGGAGTGCCTTTGACTGTGGGTCTTGGTGCTTAGCCTCTCTTATTCCCAGTGGTTCTGCACATGACCCAACGTGCCTCTAATGAACTACTTTTCCACATAGACCAGTCAGAATGTATCAAGTTTCCAATAGGAGAAAAGAAATCACCCTAGGCCTTCAACTGGGGGAATTTAATATCAGGAATTTCACGCAGGGTGATGGAAAAGCTTGAAAAGCCAAATCCGGAATGGTGAGGCAACCCAAAGAGTAACAGGTGCAGAACGTTGCTACTACCTGTAGAACCGGAGTCAAGGTGGGAGGAAGTGTGTTTTCAGATACCACAGGCTGGAGCTGCCCCACGTGACCTTGGACCCTGCATGGCCTCTTTGGTGGAAGGTGGAACTAAAAGACACAAGCTGAGTCAGAAATGGCCTTAGGCGGGGCGCCTGGGTGGCACAGTCGGTTGAGCGGCCGACTTCAGCCAGGTCACGATCTCGCGTCTGTGAGTTCGAGCCCCGCGTCGGGCTCTGTGCTGACAGCTCGGAGCCTGGAGCCTGTTTCCAATTCTGTGTCTCCCTCTCTCTCTGCCCCTCCCCCGTTCATGCTCTGTGTCTCTCTGTCCCAAAAATAAATAAAAAACATTGAAAAAAAAAAATTTTAAAAAAGAAATGGCCTTAGGCAACACGAGAAAGGGAAAATACTGCTTCTCCCCTCCTCCTGACCACCAGGCTGCCACCAGTGCACCACTGGCAGAGGCTACCCAAGGCCACCTGCAAGAGACCGTCATCGTTCCCTGCCCTACAGAACAGAGCAAGGGAAAGGCAGGAAACGGATATGAGAGACAACACACAAGTGACCAGCCCACGGAGTTTGTCTTTGTTGCCGATAAGATGCTAAAGGGAACATCTGTAAGTGAAACACAAAAATATACTGGAAGTCAGAACCTACAGGTTGAGTCTTTTTTAGGGCAAGTGATATTTCAGCAGAAAAACAACAGGTACATAGAGTCATTACAAACTAGTTAGAAATGCTAGCAGCCATGTATGTTCATTTTTCACTGTGTCATACTTAGGCTGTTGGCCCTTTCTCCTCCAGCCTGGAATCCTAGGGCAGTCATTATCCTTTGTGACAGGTTACCAGGAATAACCACCTCTCTGCCCAAATTTCCAGTCCTTTCTGGATTTCTCTTAGCTGCTTGATGCTGAAATTTTTGTCCCATCGACTGGTTAGAGTACCATCACTTGTGAGAATGAATGAAGTCATTAGGTCACCAGGGGGGTGCTAGACCCATGGCAGAAGAGGGACCCAGAGTTGGGAGAAGCCCCAAACACTTTTTTGTGATTTCACTCAGAGCTGCCTCCGGGCCCATGGGGAGATGGGAAGGGTCTACCCTCAGGTAGAAGACTCTATCACTGTAGTTTATGATCCTAAGACCTCAGCTTCTTGACTTCCTTTTTCTTGCTTTGCTCTAATGCCAAACCAAAATTAGGGGCTGAGTTTTTCCAACTTGGTACCTCCAGTGCTTCACATAGAACAATATAAGTGTGGTGAGAAATGAGTGAATAGTGAGAAAATGAGTGAATGAATAACAGCCACTGTGACAACCACGGCATACACTCTCCATTGTGTGGCCATATGAAATAAATGTCTCCTAAAAGGCAATATGCCTTTTCTGTGCTTTCTTCCTGGAGATGAGCATGTGTATCTCACTATCTTTGCTGCTGTAAGAAGGAAGATGATGGGAATCCCAAAAGCTTCAAACATGCAGGCAAGGATATGGCAAAAAGGTAAGGCTATGGCTCTTTCTCTTTGTTACTCCAAAGCGATGGCTCAGAGGCCAAGAATGGCACTATGTTGACTTGAGCCCACTTTTCTGCCTTTGACCTACATCCCCAGTCATAATACCGACCAAGTCAGGCTGGTGTAGAAAATTTCCCTGGGGAGACCTACAAGCTTTCCCTTGTTAAGTGTGTGTGTGTGGGGGGGGGGGGTGGTTTCTATGATGGGGAGAAAATGGAACCTGTTACCCCAAAAACCAAACTCCATTAGTTTTCACTATGGTAAAAGAAAATAAAAGCAAGGAGAGATCTTAGTTCACAAAGTCTGTCTGTTGTATATGACTTCCCATTATGAGTGACTGTTCTAATGGCAAGAGGGTTTTAAAGTCTTTGTAGCTTGGGAATGACTGGGCATCCATTGATGGGCTTCCTCTGCCTTCACCTACTTCTCCATGAAAGCCTGCGTATACACACACACACACACATGCACATGCACACACTGGTGTTCTCTTGCCAGCTCTGACATCTCCTTCTTACTGTTAATTTGTGATTCCTCGGCCCTGGTGTCTGTTTCGGCTGATGCTAAAGTGACCAGTCTCCCTTTGGAGATTTTTGGGAAACTCCAGGAAGCTGGAAAAGATCAGGATGTGGAATTAACATCTGGTTGGGTGAATAATGAATACAGAGGGACACCTAAAGCTTGCCAGAGACCAGGGACACACGCTCCTTAAGGGGGAAGTGTCACCACATCTCCTGGGTGGCCCATTTTCTTCTTGATAGGAGAATGGACACAAGATTGCCCTAAAACTGGCTTTTTGAAAAGATATTTTTTTGACCAATACCCAGGGTCTCAACTTTAAAACTGGAATCTCTTGACCCAGAGTGGTAGGAGTAGGTATGAAAGTGAGAGCCACTAGGGAGTCCCAGGACCCCAACTAGCTGCTCTTTCTTTCTGGGGTCCTCTTATCAACCCCAAAGAGAATATCTGGATCACTTTCCATGGTGCTGTACTTTCCACAGGGCTGTACCCTGGCCATCCAGATGAGAGAAAGCGCATATTTGGGAGCATTTCTTTAAATACCAGCAATGTGTCTCTCTGTTTCTCACACTTCATGTGTAAGAGAGAGAGAGAGAGAGAGAGAGAGAGAGAGAGAGAGTGTTTCCTTCACTCACACCTTCTTTTTTTCCTTAAAGATTTTATTTTTAATTTAATTTAATTTTTTTATTTGAAAGAAAGAGAGAGAGAGCATGGGGAAAGGGGCGGGGGGGGGGGGAGAGAGAGAGAGAGACAGAGAGAGAGAGAGAGAAAGAGTTTCACGCAGGCTCCACACTCAGCATGGAGCCTGACACAGGGCTCAACCCCACAATCCTGGGATCATGACCTGAGCTGAAATCAACAGTTGGATGCTCAGCTGACTGAGCCACCCAGGTGCCCCTTAAAGATTTTTTTTTAAATCCTTTACTTTATTTTTGAGAGAGAGAGAGAGACAGCGTGTGAGCAGGGGAGGAGCAGAGAGAGAGGGAGACACAAAATCCAAAGCAGGGCCCAGGCTCCGAGCTGTCAGCACAGAGCCCGACGTGGGGCTCGAACCCACGAGCTATGAGATCATGACCTAAGGCGAAGTCAGACGCTCAACCGACTGCGCCACCCAGGTGCCCCTAAAGATTTTATTTTTAAGTAATCTCTATACCTAATGTGGGGCTTGAACTCACAACCCCAAGGTCAAGAGTCACATGTTCTACTGACTGAACCGGCCAGGTGCTCCCACTAGCACCTATTTCTCTTCCTTATTCTTTTCCATTATCTCTCTTTCTTTGTCTCTCTAGTTCCGTCTCCTCCTACCTCTGTCTCATTCTCTGCCTTTATCTTGTCTCTTTCTCTCTCCTTTGTTTTCTCTGCTCAGGTTTCTCAGTCTTCCTCCTCTGCCTGTTGTACTGAGTTTGAAAAGTGACTCCCCACCCCCCATCCTGCCACCAAATTCATGTCCTACCCAGGGCCCCAAAATGTGACCTTGTTTGGAAATAGGGTTGTTATAGATGAAATTGGGTAAGTTAAAATGAAACCACAGGGGAGCAGCATGGGCCCTTAATACCATACGATGGTGTCCCGATAAGGAGAGAAGAGATTCAGAAACAGACTCATCCATGGAGCATCCATGCGATGACAGAGGCAGAGATATAAGCGATACAGGGCCACGCCGAGGAATGCCAAGGACTTCTGGCAATCGCCAGAAGCCAGGACGAGGCAAGAAAGGATTCTTCCCTGGAGCCTCCAAAGAGAACATGGCCCTGCTGACATCTTGAGTTCAGACTTCTAGCTCCCAGGACTGGGGAAAAATATGTTGTTTGAAGTCATCCAGTTTGTGGCAATTTGTTACATCAGCCCCAGGAAACGAATACATTTATCACTAGGTTTCTGCATATTTCTCTTCCCCGGCCACAGCTCATTTTTTCAGATACAAACCATTAACCTCATCCATCGCATTTCTGGCATCAGATATTGACTGGCTCTTTCTCTTTGAGGGCAGAGCTCACATCGGCTGGACCCGCTGCTCCACAACTGTGTGGGGTGCTCCGCTGCTACGAAGGGTCAGGGTTTGTGAATATTTCACGAAGGGAGCCTCCTTTTGACCTGATCCTCCCGAGAGAGTATGCCTCCTTCAAAAAGCGCAGAAAGACACAAGAGTCGGTTTTAAATCTCCATGTGGCCTTGGGCAAGTCTCTTAACCTCTCTGTGCTCCAACGTCTTCACTAATAAAATAAGGAAACCACTTCTGAGTTGCCTGCCTCCAGAGAATGTGGTTAATGTGAAAGAATCTTTGAAGGTGCAGAGAAGGACGCAGGGTAATTTTCCAGCCCTCTCTTATCCAAACTTAGGAAGCTGGGGTGAAAGTAAATAGTTATTGAACACTGAGAAATGACAGGGACTTTTTTGGAATATTATTACATTTAATCCTCAAAGCGACCTACCAGACAGGTGATTCCCATTTTTAAGTGAGGAGAAAAACTGACTTGGACAGAAGTGAAGAAATGTCACTTGCATGAGAAATGGGAAAATTCCTAATTAAACTCAGATTTCCTGATTCCCAGTGAAGAAGTTATCCTACTACATTCATTACACTGTGACCTTCTACTATGTTGCTTGATTTATTTTTTAATGACCTACTTCCTTCTTACCTTGTCATCTCAGGAGAAGATACTAACCCAATAGAGTCTGAGTCCCTCTTGTAAGATGAGATTTTTACAAGTATGAATTTTACCAACATGTCTAGAAACCCTAGAGGAAATGTTTTGGTAGAGTAATTGAGAACAGACAAGGGTCTATCAGGAAGTATAAAGGGTTTGGGTGTTTGTAAAACTGAATTTCTTTGTTAATGTTTATTTATTTTGAGAGACAGAGAAGGGGAGTGATCGGTGAGAGAGGACAGAGAGAGAATCCCAAGCAGGCTCCGCGTTGTGAGCGCAAAGCTTGATTTCGTGAGAACCAGGAGATCAGGACCTAAGCCGAAATCAAGAGTCACTTAACTGGCTGAGACACCCAGGTGCCCCTGTAAAACTGAATTTTAAGCAAACCTTTGGAAGGGACATAGGAAAGGCTGCATCCAGAAAGCAGGATTCAGAAGTCACAGTGGGAAAGAGCATACTGAGCCCATGCTTTGCAGGGGGTGGGAGGGTGGGGGGGACAGTTTGGAGATGTAGAATTTTACCTGCATAGCGTGTGTGTCTGTGATATGTATGTTTCTGTGTCAGACAGAAAGAGAATTCCTTTTATGTCTTAGGCATCTTCTGAAAAGCGCCTGCTTCAGAAGTCACCACTTTGTCCCCCACTGATTTTTTCTGCTTTCTATACGTCTTCCCACTGGCTGAGTCCTTCCTTTCCTTCGGAAGCAACAGGAACGCGGGCTCCTTCCTTAGACATATTTATCTGGCATCTGACTCACCGTGGAGGGAGCAGACCCTTTTTCTTCCCTTCTCTAAGTCCCAATTGTGCCTTTCATCTTCCCACCCTGAGTGTGATTAGGGTGAAGAAAAGCTCGTAAAAAAGAAAATCAAACGTTGGGTAATTACGGCCCATAATTTGTTTATCTTTAAGAAGCCCACATTGGAGGAGCATTCTTCACTCTGAGGATCCCGGCATAGGCAGATGCATCATTTATACTGAAGTATATTATCTGCTGTGATATTTATGATGAAATGAGTTTGCCAGCCATCGCCTATCAGGTCATAAACATCTTACTCAAGCTTGAAAAATGGCTTTTAATGCGATCTTGTTGCAAGATTGGGATGGATGTGCAATATGTGACTTTCCCACTTCTGCTCCCGGGAATGGGGTGTGCAGGGCTGTGTCCCAGGGTGGGGTCCATGTTTGTTAGCCTCATCTGTACCCCACCCCCTCATCGGTCCAGTGAGACCACAGGTCCTTGAAAACAAAGTCCATATCTTACTCATCTTTGCGTCCCTTGTGTCACGCACATGGCTGATTGTAAACAAATCAATAAAATGGAATAAAATGAACGGATTCACATGCGGAGGATGTTTAGATTCTAGGAGTGTAACCTCAGGAATTCCTGAGGAAAAATAGAATAAATACTTAGCATCGCTTGAGATTATTTTTTTCCATTCATTTACCCAATTATGCATTTGCTAATTCATTCAACAAACGCTCATAAGAACTATTTGTGCAAGGCTCTGTACTAGGTGCTGTGTGGGCTAAAATGATGACTAAGACATGGCGTCTGCTTTCAAGTAGCTTATGGTCTAGTATTGAAGGTAAGACAGAAATAAATAGTACAGAGAGGATAACAAAGGCATCAAAATGCTATGAGTGTTCTGAAGATGAACAGATCACTGCTAGCCAGAGGCACAGGCAGGAGTGAGCGTTTGAATAAGATTAGAACGAATGGTGTTTTTGTTTTTTGTTTGTAAGTAAAATAAATCAAAGCTCATCTAGCTTTAGATGTTCCTAGGGAGTCGGTTGTGATAGCTAATGGAATCTAAGGAAGTACTCAACAAACAAGTCACAGGCAGGATTGGAAGCGGAGATCCTCTGGAGCCTCAATAGGGGAAAGTATGGCCCTTCCCTTGAGAGGTCCACTGTCCATGTGCTTCAGTGCCAATGATTCTGTCTTTCTTGACCAACCTTCAACTTCTGAGATATATGATTAACCAAGCCAGGAGCTCAGCCCCTAAACCAGTTAGCTATGGCCAGAGGACCTATCGCTAGAAACATGGCTGCCAAGACCCGCTTTGGCAGTGGAAACCGTTTCCAGGGAATAATGGATAAGAACTGGGGAAACTCTCTGGCAGGGGTCCTCACAGAGGGGTAAGATTTGGAAGTTTACAGACAACGGCACGGAGGACATCTCAGGTGTGGGAAAGTACAGGGCTGAAACCCTTCCCACCAGGACCCTTGGCTATGGTTCCCATCTGTCCTTGTGGCCTCTGCTGTGTTCATTCACCCTCAGTTCTCTCCTTCCAGAGGGATTTGGGTACGAGTGTATTCTGTGAACCCGTGTGTGAATGCAAGTGTAAGCACGAGTGACTGTGATCATGCATGAGCGTGAGTATGTGCATGCATGAACAGACGTGGCAGTGTCTGAGTGTGTGTGGGCCGGGGCGAGTGTGCGCGTGTGCGTGAGTCTGTACGCGTAGGTAGGTGCGAGTGTGATTATGTTTTGGGCAGTGGGGTGGGGAGATCACAATCAACAGCCCGTCTGAACCTCCTCAGGCCAAATGAGCTTCTTCCTAGCACAGCTTTTACGTGCCATTATGCGAGAGGGGGTCCCTTGTCCTCCGCCTGAGAAAATCACTAAAATGACTAAATGTCCTCTTTGGTTACCCTGCCTTCTCTATGTGCCAGCCCAGACAGTGAGGAAGAGCAGGGGAGACCCCCCCCCCCCGCCCCCGAGCCCCGTCCTGCAGTACAACCACAACGTCTTCATGTCCGAACCCACCGATTTCTTTCCTGCAGCGGAAGTTCATTTCATCCTCTTGAACTTTCTGTATTTGCTCCTTATGATAATCCCTAGGCTGAATACAGCCACCTCCCTCTCTCTCCCCAGCTACTTTTGGAGGCAAAACAACTCTGGTTCCGTCCACTACTGTGTGCTCCCCTTTCCCAGTTCCCGAATGCACACGCTGCTCCACTGTTGACGCATTCTGCTTCTCCAGTTTCTTCTTGCTTCTCTCTGTCTGCTGAAGCCCCATGTTTTCCCAACAGCTTAAGAGAGTAGACTTGGCTTCCTTCTCTCTACTGAGGATCAAATACAGATGTCTGCCTCCCGAGGAGGGTCTGTATGTCTCAGGAGAGAAGTCATTTGCAAAGGCTGATAGGATGGAGTATTAAAGTCCCCTATAATCATGGTATTATTATCTTTACATTTATTTATGTTTGTGATGAACTGATTTATATATTTGGGTGCTCTACATTGGGGGCATAAACATCTACAATTGTTAGCTCTTCTTGATGGATAGACCCCTTAATTATGATATAACACCCTTCTTTATCTCTTTTTACAGTCTTTGTTTTAATATCAGTTTGTTATTATATCTACAGTTTGTTTGATAGAAGTATGGCTACTCTGGCTTTTCTTTTTCTTTTTTTTCTTTTGTCTTTTCTTTTCTTTCTTTTTCTTTTTTTTTTTTTTTTTGACATCCAGGTGTCAAAAAATGATAGGTGGTTCTCTATCCCCTCAAGTTCAATCTGCAGGTGTCCTTGGGTCTAAAATGAATCTCATGTAGGCAGCATATAGATGGGTCTTGTGTTTTATCCATTCTGATACCCTACATCTTTTGATTGGGGCATTTAGTCCATTTATATTCAGAGTGATTATTGAAAGATACGGATTTAGTGTCACTGTGTTATCTGTAGGTTTCAGGCTTGTGGTGATATCTCTGGTCCTTTGTGGTCTTTGCTGCTTTCCATTCACAGAGTCCCCCTTAGGATCTCCTGCAGGGCTGGTTTAGTGGTCATGACCTCCTTCAGTTTTTGTCTGTCTGGGAAAGCCTTTATCTCACCTATTCTGAATGACAGCCTTGCTGGCTAAAGGCTTCGTGGCTGCAAATGTTTCCTATCTATTCAGCACATTGAACATTTCCTGCCACTCCCTTCTGGCCTGCCAAGTTTCAGTGGACAGGTCTGCTACTACCCTTATGTATCTACCCTTGTAGGTTAAGGCCTGTTTATCACTCTGCTTTTAGAATTCTCTCTTTATCTTTGCCAGTTTCACTATGGTATGTCATGGTGTTGACTTGTTTTTGTTGATTTTGAAGGGAGTTCTCTGTGCCTTTTAGACATGGATGTCTGTTTCCTTCCCCAGATTAGGGAAGTTCTCGGCTATTATTTGTTCAAATAAACCTTCTGCCCCTTTGTCTCTCTCTTCTTCTGAGACTCCTATGATACAGATATTATTTCATTTCATTGAATCACTTAGGTCTCTAAATATCCCCTCACAGTCCAGTAATTTCCTTTTCCTCTTTTTTATCAGCTTCATCATTTTCCATCATTTTATCCTCTATTTCACCTATTCTCTCCTCTGCTTCTTCCATCCTTGCTGTCACCACATCTAGTTTATCTTGCATCTCATTTGCAGCATTTCTTAATTCATCATGACTATGTCTTACATTTTTTAAATGTAAATTTTAAAAATTTACATTAAGGGGCGCCTGGGTGGCGCAGTCAGTGAAGCGTCCGACTTCGGCCAGGTCACGATCTCGCGGTCCGTGAGTTCGAGCCCCGCGTCAGGCTCTGGGCTGATGGCTCGGAGCCTGGAGCCTGTTTCCGATTCTGTGTCTCCCTCTCTCTCTGCCCCTCCCCCGTTCATGCTCTGTCTCTCTCTGTCCCAAAAATAAATTAAAAACGTTGAAAAAAAAATTAAAAAAATAAAATAAAATAAAAAAATAAAAATTTACATTAAAAAAATTGTTTTTTTGAGAGACAGAGAGTACAAGCAGGGGAAGGGCAAAGGGAGTGGGAGACACAGAATCTGAAACAGGCTCCAGGCTCTGAGCTGTCAGCACAGAGCCTGACATGGGGCTCGAACCCACGGACCGTGAGATCGTGACCTGAGCCGACATTGGACGCTTAACCAACTGAGCCGCCCGGGCGCCCCTCATCGTCACTATTTCTTAGGTCTTTGATCTCTGCAGCAATGGATTCTCTGTGGTCTTCTATGCTTTTTTCAAGCCCAGCTATTAGTCTTATGACTATTATCCTAAATTCTTGTTAGATATATCGTTCCTATCTGTTTTGAGCAATTCTCTGACTGTCATTTGTTCCTGGAATTTCTTTAGAGGGGAATTCTTCCACTGTGTCATTTTGGCTAGTTTTCTTTTACATGTTTTAATAGCTTGCTATGTGTCCTGCCCCTATGAGCACTACTATATTAAAAAGGGGGCATCTGCTGCAGGACCTGGCACTTCAGGAAGTGTTTTTGGAGTGTTGTGTGTACTCTGTGGTTGTGTATTTGGCTTCTCTATCCCACAGCTCATGGTGATGGATTGTTTGGGCCTTCCACCAGGTGTGCTTTGATTTGTTCATGGAAGTAACCCTGGGAAAAAGGAAAGGGTGGGGGGGAACCTTATCCCACACAAAGAAAGAAATGAAAGGGACAGAAAAAAAAGACCGGGCAGTGAATCAAAGAAACTATAAGGCTTAATCCAGAGAGAGAGAGAGAGGAAAATAAAGAAAAGGAGATACAGAAAAGGTGTAAAAAGAACAGAGTAAAAATGCCATTAAACAAACAACAAGGACAGAGAAAGAAGAAAGAAAGAAAGAAAGAAAGAAAGAAAGAAAGAAAGAAAGAAAATATTTGTATGTATATAAGAATTGACCAAAAATCAAAAATGAGCCTGATTCCAAAGGGAAAAAAATGAAATAAAAAAGAAGAGGGTAGAAAGAAAAAGAAGGGAAAAGAGAAAAGAACGAAAGAAAAGAGAAAAAATAAAATAAAAAAGAAACCCAGACTAACATACAAGAGCGCAGTACAGTTGTCTGTTGGTGCCTAGGACCAGCGGCCGAGCGGTCTGGAGGTGACCCCTCAGTTCAGCGTCAGTGTCACCCAGCACATATGGTCCCACCCCAGTAGACACGCCGTCACCAGGCACAGAGGGACGGGGTTTGGCGGAAGCGGGTCCCCCTCCACCGGGGGTCGCTGTCCTGTTCCCTGAATCCCCGTGTTGATGGGGGAGAAAAACGGCAACACCCGGGCCTTGTCCTTCCCAGACTGGGTGTCTCAAACCACACTGTCAGGTAGGCCTCACAGAATAGCCAGGCGGCAGGCCTGTCCAGCTCCACAGTCTCCGGCACCTCCCGGGCGTTTGGCTGGAATTCAAACCCAGTGTCGTAAACGATCCCTCTCTGCCCCGACTCGGTTCTGGGGTAGCGCCACTCCGCCCAGTTAACCAAAGGCCTCTGACTGGCGCCTGCAAGGTCTCTCGCCCTTGGCCGGGCAATACACCCTCTTCCCCCAACGCTGGAGGGAGGGGCCCCACTCGTTCCCAGTGCGCCCCCGAGGTCACTACCGACATCACCACGGAGATCACCACCGAGATCACCATCGACATCACTACCGAGATCACCACGGAGACCGAGATCACCACCGAGGTCACCACCGAGGTCACCACCGCGCTCCGGAGCCGGCTCCCCTCCTCCCAGGACGCACACGGCAGCGGCTCTGGTTCGGAGAAAGTCGCGCACCCCTGAAAACTCTCACCTTTAGCTCCTAAGCCTGTTTGCAAAGTAGAAACTGGCTCGAATGTCTCGTTCCCCCACCCGTGGTCCGGAGAGGTTTTTCTCTTGTCCAAACACAACCCCACACTTCCACAGCCTATTTCCCTTCCTTTTGTCTCTCCGTAAAAGGGGCTCCCCCTCCCCCCACGCCGCGCCCACGCCGCCACCCGTTTTCTCTCTCCCAGTTCGCCCACACGCACCTCTGTCCCGCCAAGCTGTCTCTGTCCACCTGTGGAGCCTTTTTTGTCACTCCGCACACCGTATTCCTGGGTGTTCCAAGTGTTGTGACCTCCACGCTGCTGTGCTCAGGGACGAGGGCAAGCCCAGTCCCTCTGCTGCTCGGCCATCTCAACGCCTCTCCAGCGCTGGTAGGAAGGGATAGCGGGCGTGTGTGGTTGAAAAAACAACAGCCCTGGATCTCTTTCCTGGCATGCAGAGTGGACCCCACTGAGCGTGATGCATGTATGTCTCACTGGACTTCTGCTCATGTAGGAAATATCTGTGGCTTGATCAAACGCTCTCGGTCCCCGCAGCCGCGCCCCCCCCCCCCCCCCCCCATTGTTACGATGGGAGAGAATAGGAGTCTTGCCCACCTCTCCATGCTTTTTGTAAAAGAGCCATGTGGCTGGCTGGCCCTGCTCTTTATTCCCCCCTGGAGAAAGCTGGTTGCATGCATATCGTCGCTGTAGCCCAGCAGGACAGGCCTTGGTTTATTTCTTTAATGTATATTATTTATTTATTTTTAAAGTATAATCGGCATACAATCTCTTATTCGTTTGGGATGTACACCATAGCGATTTGATATTTTTATACATCTGACATTTTATCAGCTGAAGTTCATCTGTAAATTATTAAGCTTTCAGGAGCCAAGGTTCGCTCAGGGCCGCCCATCATCACCACCATAAGGACTGAGTGAGGAACTGTACTTTGAATATCATGCATAGCCCTTGGCATATCCTAGGCATTTAATAGATGAAAGCCAGCTTGTGTTAGTAATTACAGCTAGAAATGGTAAATGCAAATTTTTTAGGTAGGAGTGTTGGTGTTGGAGGTAAGAGGCCATGCTGGGTGGCTACTGTTCAGGAGAAAAGACAATGAGGGCAGTGATGATGGGGATGGGGAAGAAGGCAGAGATTCAAGAACTGTTAGGAGGCCAAGTCTCCAGGACTTGCTGGTCGACCAGGTGTTGGAAGGAAGGAAAGACAGAGTCAAGGATGATTTCCAAGATTTACCTTAGCCAGCTGGGAAAATGAGGGTGCAGTTAACAGACAGAATGTTAAGGGGAGAAGGAGGCTTATGGGGGAGGCTAAAGCATTGATTGTTGTGCATGTTGAGTCCGGGGGCTTGGGGGACACCCGAGAGAGGGTGGACATCCAGCAGGCAGTGTGGCCTTGAGACTGAAACTGAGGAGGAGGTTAGAATTGCGAGCTACACCCAAGCCCAGAAATTAGCGATGACGGTGAATGTCTCTTCTCGACCTCACTGGTCTCATATCTTCCTTGCTCTCTATTTGCATGTTTAGCAGAGTAGCACTAGTGTATAGAAAACCAAATTGCCTGGCCTGGATTCCCGCTCCCACCATGACATCTCCCCCTTTATGCTGCTCCCTCCTTTCAGAAGACCTTTCCACTTTCTTCACCCAGTTAATTCTTAACTCAGCCTTCAAGACTCAGCTCCAGGTTCAGGGACAAATATTTAAATCAAATTCTACAAATGGCTTTCAGGATCCCCATAGCCCTAAAGCAGATATACAAGCTGAGTTTGACAACTTGCCTGGAGTACATCAGCAGAGGCCTTGTGTGTCACTGGGTTTTCCTCTCTCTTTCCTCCTTTCCTTCTCTGCCAGGCTTCTTTTTCTTTTATGCCTGCAGTTTCATACGTTGCAAGCCTGGGTAGTGACTGCAAATCAAGAAGGTTCCCTCCCAGTGGACTTCTGTGGTGAGGTGCCCCGGGGCCACACTTGTCCTGGGATTTCTCAGCCACCCCATCGTGATCTGCATTGGCTAATTGAAAGTCAATTGCAAGTCAAAATGACAAACTCACATGGGAGAGCACGGTTGTTTGGGCCCAGCAGCTCTGGAATCAATAACCTTTAATTGTGGAACTTAAAGTGAAATAAAAATAGAAGGAAGGAAGGAAGGAAGGAAGGAAGGAAGGAAGAGAGGGAGGGAGGGAGGAAGGGAGGAAGGAGAAGGGAGGAAGGAAGGAGAAGAAGGGGAGAAGGGAAGAAAGAAAGCAAGAAGGAAGGATTTATTGAATTACTACTGTGTACTGGACTGCACAAAAAGATATTGATCTACAGGTTCATTCAATTTCCTTTTATCAAGCATCTACTCTGTTCCAGACACTGTGGATATAGAGGTGAATAAGCACTTACCCGGGCTTTGAAAAGCTTACAGTCTAGGGGGACAGATAGGCACCTAATGAATGTACAATGAAGTAATTATGATGTGCAAAGGCTGTAGAAGACCAGAGGAAAGAACAATTTTCTCTGGTTGGGGAGAAAGGTGGGTCAGGGGAGACCTCACAGAAGACTGATACGTGTTCCTAATCTGACTTGGGCCAGAAGAATACCCTAAGCAGAGATCTGCAGAAACAAAGGCACAGGAGCACACACAACGCCTGTATGTTTGGGGATTATTGAGCACTTTGGCTCAGAGTGGCTCCTATTTTCCAGTGCCCAATAGTCCAGCTCTCTGAATATTTACTTTCTTTATTTGCTTTTAATAATTAAGCACTAAGGAAGTGGCTTTGATTGTCAGTCTCACTCTTGAGGTTAATTAGATATTTCTAAATAACTTGCCAAATGCTTGCTTTTGTCCCAAGCTTGGCTCCCCCTTTCTTTCCCCTTTCCCCAAACACTGATTTCTCTGGAGAGCTCTTGTTGGAGAATTGACTAGAGCTAATTATTCCAGATAATTAAGATCGCTAAGCAAAGCCATTTAATTCTATTTCTTTCCTTCTTTTTTCTTTCTTTTTTTTTTTTTTTTTTTTTTTGAGAAATGTTAATGCCTGCGTAGCACACCATCAATAAAACTCCTTTTAAAAGGTTACGTTGGCAGAGCGCAATATTGAATTGAGAATGCCTGGGATCAAATGAAATCCAGTAAAGATATTTAGCAGAGTAATGGAGTTTATTTGGGAACAAATGGCTTTTTCTTATCAGGGTTTGCTTTTACTTGAGGCAGTGTTGAAATGGGGAAGAACCCATCAGCCTGAGCCAATCATGTTAAAAGAAGTTTGTTTTTTGGCACTCACCTTCTGTGTTTGTCCTGCACCACTGTCCTCTGCCCTATCTCCCCTTCCTCCCCAAGCATGAGGTTTTTCACTCTGGATTCCCCCTCTTCTTCGTTCCCTTCCAAGCCTGCAATTCTCTCACGTGTCCTGTGCATCACATAGATATGCCAGATAGGTCAGAACCCATCTTGGAGGAGGGTTGGGGGAGGGTTGGAATGTATGGTATTGGAGAAACAACCTGAATGATGTTGCCAACGTGAAAACGTCTGGAGACCTCACAGAGATCCAGCTCCGAGAAGCTTGGCAACCCTCCACAGTAGTAATTGACCTGAACAAACCAGTCACCGTCCCCTTTAGACCAGACATGTGGGCCCCACTAACCAACACCTATCCATTTATTATCTTCTACTTATTACCTCACCTGCTAGGCCCTGTGGGCATTCGGGTTTGAAATACCCGCTCTTTTCTCTTTCTTCCTTCCCCATTGTATCCACACTAGCATTTTCTCTTTTCTCAGACAGATTTTAATTTTGTGATAGGAAAACAATTTGATTAAACAAATCCACTTTTCAAGATTAAATGGCTGATAGTCTGCTCAACCCCACCAGGGATATTACATTTTCAAAACGTTTCACTTGATCTCTTAACTGTCAACATTTTGGGCCGTGTGCCAAAGGAAAGTAAGGAATATTAGGTGTGGTGTGGGAGGAGTGTTGTGGATAGCCGGGTTCTCCTGGCTTGTCTTCAGATGCTTCCACTGTTACAGTGTCCTTTAGTGGACAAGAATGGGCTTTGTAGTCAAATAGATCCGGGTTCACATCTGAATCATCACTTATCTCTGGCGACCTTCATGTGGTTTCTGACCCTCAGTTTCCACATCTGGAAATAGAGTTTGTTCTTAAGATTGTTGGAAAGTCCTGCTGAGCTGGCAGGTGGAAAGTACCTGAAACATAGCAGCTGCCCAAGAAATGTTCCTTTTTCTACTACCGCCTTTCCTTTCATTTGGGCCTGGGGATAGATGTACTGAATGTGTCTGGATGACTACAGATTCACTGTCTGATTTTTTTTTTTTAAGTTTATTTATTTATTTTGAGAGAGACAAAGACAGCGTGAGTGGGGGAGGGGCAAAGAGAGAGGGGGAGAGAGAGAATCCCAAGCAGGCTCTTCACTGTCAGCGCAGAGCCTGACTCGCGGTTTAAACCCACGAAACCATGAGATCATGACCTGAGCCGAAACCAAGAGTCGGCCACTCAACCGACTGAGCAACCCAGGAACCCCTGATTTTTTATTTACAGAGTATTCTATTTAAAATAAATGTCAGAAAACACATTCACCATTAGAAGAGGATGTGCTTAAATTAACTGATGAGGTGATGCACATACACGGCCAGAAATTGCATGAAATGAATTGCATGTACCATAATTCACTCACTTCTTCATTCTTTTATCAGTGTATCTATTTATTCAATAAGGCGTCATTGGGTATGGTATTAATCAGTTTTACTAGGTTATGATGCGATTAGACATAAACCCAAATTTCAGTGTCTTAAAACCAACCACTTACATCTTCGTATTCTATACTCATTACAGGTCAGTTGCGTTTACGGCCCTGCTCCAAGATACGTTCTGCCTTCTGGGACTCAGGATGAAGGAGCAACCTCTCTCTGGGACACACTGTTCTCCTGGCAGAGGAGGGAAGGGAGCAGCTGAAATCATGTAATGCCTCTTGAAGCTTCTTTTGAGAATTGGCTGTCACTTCTACTCATATTTCATTGGCTAAACGAGTCACATGATCGTGCACGATGTCAATGGGCAGGGACACCGCTCTCACCCCTGGGGAAAGCACTGCAGGTCATGAGCAGTGGGGAGGGATTGTTAATTCTCTTACAGAGAAGAGGGAAGTGGATATTTGGGAACTGTACTCTACGCACCGGGCGTAAAGACATGGATGAGCTATGGACTGTCTTCTCAAAGAACTCACAGCTTACAGAGGAAGATGGGCCTGACGGTGATTACAGTGGAATATAATTAATGGCTACAATACCTCACAATGAGCACTGATCTATGGGCTAATGCATTTACATGTATTAAACAGTTTAATTCTCATACAACTTTATGAAGTAGAACCTGCTATTATGTCCACCCCGTTTTGTAAGTGAGCGACAGAAGCATCCAGCAGTCCAGAAACTCAACTCGAGATCACACGAGCCAGGGCCGCCCGGCTGGCTCAGTGGGTGGAGCATGTGACTCTCGATCTCAGGGTTGTAAGTTCAAGCCCCACGTGGATGTAGATTTACACAAAAATCTTTTAAAAAACCAAAATGCACTTTTTTTTTTTTTTTTTTAAAGATCACGCAAGCCATACATGGTGCTGCGGGAGCAGAGGCGTGTGGCTGGAGGGCCAGAGAGGGGTCAGACCACGGGGTCGGGTTTTATCCCGAAGTCTCTGGGGGAGCCATGGAGGGTGGATTTGGGAGTATAGGTTGGAAGTGGGGAGACTGGTATGAGGCAGTTGCAATGTGCTTCTCTACCCGCCTAACCCCAAAGGGATTTCCTATTAGGAAACGACTTTTCCCGTTCGCATGATCGTTTTCTCCTTGCTGTCGGCCTCTGTCTCCCGGGGGTAGGGGCGCCGAGTGTGGAAGGGGGGCCGGTGGGCCCTGCGTTGGTAAAAGAGACAGCCAGTCTGAACTATAGCCAAGCCGTGGTCTTTTCTACCACATTGTACCCCACAGGTCTGCAGCCACACTGAGCATTTCTGTTGTCCCTCAGAAGCAGAATGTCGGCAGCTTTCTTTTTCTCAAGGGTATAGCACTGAATGTTATTTATTGTTCTTACTCTGAATTCGGTGGTGTCTTTTTTTCTGTTTCCTTCTGACAGATGATTTGCTCTTGAACAATTAACAGACTGATGGCTGTGTTCCATCTCCTCACGGGCCCCCGCCAGGCACCCTTGGGAGCACAAGAGGAGAAAAGCTTTCTTCTTGATCCTATTACTGCTGCCCAGCATCGAGAAGGATTAATTAACCCACCAGGTTTTGCTTCGTTACCAGGAAGAAGGAAAAGCCTCTGACAGAATTCAAACATGGAGGCTGCAAAGATTCAGCCCTCAAGCGCCGAGAGCACTTCTGGGACTTCCACTGGGCCGCACGGCACAGTGCTGAGTGGGGTGGCCCGGTGCGAGTTACAGACTCTCCCAGCCCTTGTGTGTCATCCTGAGAATTCATACCTCAGTTCCACAAAATCGACTGTTTACTCTGACCCGAGCCCCACAGAGGCCAATAAGAAACAGAAGCTTCTCGTTCCTCAGAAGCTCCCTGTCCAGTAGGAATTGGGGAGCTAAATCACACCGACTTCCGAGGGTGGTGAGAATTCATTAAATGCGGTACCATGAGTGAAAGTGCTTTGTAACTAAGCATTATGTAAATGTTGTTGTCCCTTCCGCATTGCTATTCAGACATTCAAACAATTATCGCACAGTTATTAGGGCAGAGGACTATAGGGCTAATGGTTATCTGACAGAATTTGAGGACACTGGCTTTGCTGTTCAGGAGGGTCCAATAGCCGTACACATTAAATAGTTTAACAACCAAATCAGGGCCTCAAAAAGTTTCATGTCATGTGCTGACCATGGCTGGTTGGCTGTGACCATCTGGAGTATCATGGGTCCTGAAGCTGTTTCCAGGCTCAATTTAGAAGGATGCAGCAGATTAGAAATGAATGCCGTGGTCACAAGTTTGGCTCGTGGTGGTACACATACTAGATTTTTCTAATGCTTGATATTAGGTAGCAAACTGGATGATAAAAATAACTGTTATAGGGACGCGTGGGTGGGTCAGTTGGTGAAGTGTCTGACTTTGGCTCAAGTCATGATCTCACGGTTCCTGAGTGCAAGCCCCACATTGGGCTCACTGCTGTCAGCTCAGAGCCCGCTTGGGATCCTCTGTCCCAACCCTCTCTCTGCCCCTCTCCTGTGCCTGCATGCATGCTAGTGTGTGCGTGCTCTGTCTCTCTCAAAAATAATAAAATGAAACATTAAACAAATTGTTATAACTGGTGGCACCTGTGTGGGCTTGTGTGGTTAGCAAATGATGTGGAGGAGCTGGTTAAAAGTTGAGTGTGGCCTTGAATTATGGGCAGAATTTCAGTGGAGAGAGAGGAAGGCTATTTCAGTGAGGGGTTGCAAAATGCAGATGGCCCAGCTGGAAGGATTGGATGATATGGTATATAGAACCCTGAACAGAATCAGGAGACCTGACTCAAAGCCTGAGTCTCACAGAGGTGAGCAGTGGTGTGGCTGGTGGTCCTATAGCCCTTATGGTCTCAGAGTTGTCACATATAAAATTATACAGCTTGACTTGATGCTCTTAAACATTCTTTCTGATTCTGCAAAACGGTGCATCTGTGGGCTAGATGAGCCTTTGCCAAATTGTACTTCATGGAACAATGGGTCCTTTAGCTGCTCTGTGAAAAATGAGTTCCATCATCAAATAATTTGGGGAAATTATGAATTCTGTAGACTTGTTGATTCCTATTCCTCTCCTTTCCATTCTTTTTTAAAAGTATTTATATATTTTTGAGAAAGAAAGAGAGAGAGAGAGAGAGAGAACAAGTGGAGGAGGGGCAGAGAAAGAGAGAGGGAGACACGGAATCTGAAGCAGGTTCCAGGCTCTGAGCCACCCAGCCATCCCCTTCCATTTCTTCTTGAATCAGTTTCAACTGGTCCTTAGAGTCGGTGTTGGTTTTTATTATAATTGCTACTATGATGGCAGTAAAGATGGGAAAAGGTGTATGTCATAGATATTTCAAAATATAAATCAATCGAACTTGATGATTAATTGCATGTAAGTAATGAAGGAAAGAGTCAAAGCAAAGATGGCAAATGTCTCAACCTAGAATATGGGTAGAATATGCCAGGGGAGTATTGATTTAAAAAGAGAAGTTGAGCCAGGTTGAGGGACACGGAACGGGGCTGCGGGAGGCCTGCAGGCCAAGTGTTTCATGGATTTCACAGAAGGGATGCATCTAGATTATTCACAGCTATGGACATTTGTTGCAAAGGTATGAGAAAAGGTGAAGATGGGGTTATTACTCAAGCAGCCACACAGTGTTTGGGTCTAGGGTGACCAGCCACCTTGATTTGTCCACACAAGAGTTTCAGTTCAAAAGTGGGAAAATGCTAGGCAAAAAGAGTTGGTTACTCTATCAGGGTATTAGTTTCCCTCACTCTAGGCTGGATAACTGGATTCATAATCAAAGGGCAATGTATTCTGTTGCTAGCAATTTTTGTTGAGATTCTTCTGGACAGAGTTCCAGTTAGTCGCTTAAGACGTGGCTGCTCTCTCTTGTGCCCAGCACATAGAGGGGCATCTTCAGCTTGTCCAGAAGTCTCTGGCCATTCAGCTACATCTGGATCACATTTGGTTCCACCTCTTCATGTAGTATGCTGAGTGCAAGTGGGGAAAAAGTAGTTGGGACCACTGTCATCAGACGGTGACCATCCTATTCATTTGAGGGAATTAAGACCTTATCGATTCCTTCCCCAGTCCATCCTGACTCCATCGAGTCCTTTAGTAAATTCACTATTGCAGCTAAAAGGGTGAAGCTTGTAAACAGCTCATACGTTTACTTTAACATAAACGGTTTTAGCTTCCCCTGTAGGATTCTACCGGAAGGTGCAGCAGATTTAGGGACCTGTCACTTACGATGGCTCTTCGACTTCCAACCAACAAAAGTGCATTTTGCAACATAAATGTCATTTTACGGACAGGAAAGTTCAGCAGGAGTGTCTGCCGTCCAGGCTTGCCTGACCCCAGCAGAGGCACCAAAGCCTGCAAGTTGGGAGACCCAGCTCTTAACTTCTCCCCTTCTATGCTGCATTGTGTGATCACGGGCAAGTGGCCTAGCTTCTGTGGCTTTTGTTCTTCTAGCCTTTCGAAGGAGACAATGACCTACTCTCTGTAGCCTAGTGTCCCACAAAAGCCCTTCCTTCGTTATTGGTTACTTGGGGATTTCCAACCTCCAATCTCAAAAGTCAACATGAGCCACGCAGCTAACTTGAGAGGTTATGATTTGATATGACCGTTGTCTATATAAGAGGCCACCAGGGCGCCCTCCAGACTGCAAGCTAGTCAGAGCTCAGCCCTTGGAGAGTCCAGTTGGGAATGGAATGAACTTTGGCTTTCAAATCCCACTGACCTAGGGCTTATCCTCGAAGGCAGGCTGTAGCGTGGAGCATGAGATGGAGGGGAAGGTGGCAGGTCAGCCCTACCCAAGTATCGTGCAGTAGATAAAACCTGTCCTCAGAGTCAGATACATCTGGGAAAGTGAGTGATAACAGCTGGAAGTTATAGTCCTCAGGAGAGTATGTTAAAAGGGATCAGAGCTTTGTGCTAAAGGAGTATCTGGGAAGCACAGGAGAAAGAGCTGGAAGCTGCCCAAAGTACAGGAGCTGCGGCCGGAAAGTTGGAATACATGTTTGGAAGGTGAAGTCCAAGGTTATATCATTCATTTGGAGTCTTACCCTTTGGACCTAAGACTGTAATGAGGTCTACGTACCATTAGGTGGCGTTGCAAGAATGCTTTTTTTTTTTTTTTTTTTTTTTTTTCCTTCTTCTGGTCCTAAAAATCGCGCTGGTGTTTGTCTCCTAGCCCAGGCTTCTACAAGCAAGTAACTTCATCCCTGCCCTCAGCATCTACAGAACGGTTTTTGGGCCCACGAGTGCCCGCCGCACGTGAGGGCAGGTGTGCTTGTGTGCGTTTTGCATATGTGCCTATCTATCGACGTGTGTTTTTCCTTCAATGTCAGTGACCGCGAATGCCGCAGCCGGGCCACACTGGCGGCAGCTGACCACACGGGGCCACACTCTGTGAAAATGGATTGCCTCTGTCTTTGCTTGATCATCGCTGGGGAAAAAGAATTAAATTAGATTTCGGGGAGTGCTCCATCTCAGCCCTTTACACAACAGACACATTTCCATAGAAGATGCTGAGTCTTCCGGTTTGCAAAGGCCATCTGGTTCCCTTGCCCTAGACGGACAGGGACTCCTCTCCACCCCTGTATCTTTGCCTACGCACCACAGTTCCGTGGCTGGTGGAGGCTTCTCCTCGTCCTGCTCTTCTCTCTTGGGGTATTAGCCACACTGTTCACCCGTCTTGTGCCTACGTACGGGACTTATACCAGCTTTCTCTTCCCTGTGGAGCACCCAAGAGGCAAAGGAACAAACCCAGCCTTTCTCCATTTACCCCAGTGCACCGGAGGGGGGTGGGGGAGGAGGGTACATGTTGTCGTTAATAAGTCAAATCAAAGATAATGTCTTGTTCCAAAGGAAAATACCACCTGCCGAAAGAAACATTTAAAACTGTAGGAAGATAAATTCCATTTTGGCCTTGGTGGTCATCTTGTCAGCAGTTTTTCTCAATCTTCTGTCTCAAACTGAGCACCAAGGGAAGAATTTCACATGTATTTTCCTTGAATTTCTACCTCACATAAGGCACTGGGCTAAGGGCCACAGGAGATACGCAGTTTGTAAAACTCAGTTATTACTTTGCAGTACATTTTACCCAATGAGAGATACATTAGCTACCTCAACCCCACAAACACATGCGTGTAACACACTCCCATGAGCGGTGGCCCCAGGTCAGGTCAGATGTGGGTTCAAACACACATCTTTCCTTCCCTGTGTGAAAAAAAAAAACATAACAAGTATGAGTGATCTTGCAGGAACACTACTGAATCTGCTCCATTTTGCACATTCACAAAAGTTGAGGCTATTTAGTCTAATAGATGAAAATGATACATAACGAGTATAGGACGTGAGGGAAGAAACAACATCTAGTGAATTCTGGGCTTCCAAGAAGGAGAAATTGCAGCCAACTGGGAGTAGGAAGGCAGGCACTAGGTAGGCATCATCATTTTTGATGGATGGCTACCCTTTTTTTCAAGGTATTTTTTCAGCTCAATTGACAAAATTGTATTGTACAAATAAAGTTGTAAAATTGATATTGAAAGTGGTGATTTGAGATAGGTATACATTGTGAAAAGATCCCCACCATCTAGCTAATTAGCATAACCATCACCTCCCCTATTTATCGTTTTTATTTATTGTTTTGGTGAGAACATTTAACTTCTACTCTGTTCGCAAACTTAAATTACATAATGCAGGTTATCAACTACAGTCACCCTGTTTGCATTAGATCCCCAGGCCTCATTCTTTTTATAATGAAAATTTGTGTTCTTTTACCAACTTTGCCTATTTTTCCCACCCCCCATCCCTGGGCAACCGTTTTTCTATTCTCTGTTTCTATGAGTTTGAGTTTGACCCTTTTTTTTATTCTTTTTTCCTTTGGATTCCACATATAAAGATACCCTGGAGAGTTTATCTCTCTGTCTGGCTTATTTCAGTCAGCGTTGTGCCTTCGAGATCCATCCATGTTGTCACAAATTCCTTCTTTTTTATGGCTGAATAATATTCGTTATGTATATATCACACTTTCTCCATCCGTTCATCTATTGATGAGCACTTAGGTTGTTGCCATTTCTTGGCGATTGCAAACAAGCCTGCAATGAACAATGGGGCATAGATGCCTTTCTGAGATAGTGATTTCATTTCCCTTGGATATATACCCAGAAGTGGAATTGCTGGATCATATGCTAGTCCTATTTTTAATTTTTTTGAGGAATCTCTATACAGGTTTCATAGTGCACCAATTTACGTTCTCGTCGACAGTGCAAAATTATTCTTTTCTCCACACCCTTGCCTCCACATCCTTTCATTAATGAAATTGTACAATATGAGCTCTTCTGCGACTCGCTGCTTTTACTTAACGTGATTTCAAGGTTCATCCATGTTGCAGCATGTATCAATACTTCACTTCTTTTTCTAGCAGAAAAAATCCGTTGTGTGGATAGACCACATTTTGTTTACCCATTCATCAGTTGGTGCACATTTGGGTTGTTTCCACTTCTGGCTACTGTGAGTAACGGTGCAATGAACATTCATGTACAAGTTTTTGTGTGACAGAAGCTTTTGTTCTTCTTGGGTATATACCGAGGACTGGAATTACTGGATCATGTGTTTATCTCTATGTTTAACTTTTTGAGAAACAACCGGTTTTCCAAAGTGTCTGCACCTTATTATATTCCCACCAGCAATGAATGAGGGCACCAATTTCTCCATGACCTTGTTATTGTCTGTCTTTTTGATGATAGACATCCTGGTGGGTGTGAAATGGTATCTCATTTGGTTGTGATTTGCAATTTCTAATTACTAACGATGTTGAGCATCTCTTCATCTTTTCGGCCATTTGTGTTTGTGGGTTGTTGTTTTGTTTTGTTTTGTTGTTTTTTTTGTTTTTTTTGTTTTGTTTTGAGAAATGTCTGTTCAAATCCTTTGCCCTCCTTTTAATTGGGTTCTGTGTCTTTTTATTATTGAGTGGATGGATGAGTTTTTGAGAGGCAGAATACAGGAGTAAAAGCTTAGCTATGGAGAAGGATGAATGCTAGCAAAGAATAGGAAGTAAAACAGATTGGCTGCAGTGTAGCATTGCATAGGAAATGTGAATCCGTATTTAGCAGAGACGGCTGTCAAACATTTGTATTTATTTATCAAGTGGGGACAACAATGAGACAAAATACGGTAAAGAGCCAGTCCAGTGTTTACACATTGGATAAGCTCATAAATAGAAGGTGATACCATTGCTGTTACGGGCTGCCTAAAGTGGGCTGGTCACCGATTTAGGAATATTAGGTATGATCTGGTTTAATCCTCCGTTTTATGAGCTATCCCATTTTCATATGAGGAAACTAATGATCAGAGAAGTGAAGTAGCTTGTCTGAGTCACTTAACTAATAAATGGCAAAGGTGAATTTCAAAGCCAGGTCTGTCAGCCTCTGAATGCAAGAAAGCAGCAGTGTACTACCTGGGAGATAAAATTCGAAAGGAAGGCTTGGGATCTTACAGTCCAGCTTTGACTCTTCCGGAAAAAGAGTTTACGCTTAACTTGGAGACATTGGATAGCTGTCATTTATTAGCTAGGGAGACTAGGAACTATATTTTGAAAACACAGAACTGGATGGTTGGGGGTAGGGAAGGCCAGAAGCTGGGAAGCAGGTTGGGAGGCTAGTAAAAGAGCCCAGCTGAAGTATAAAGAGGGCAAGGACTGAAGAGGTCACAGGGAACCCGGGTGGGAAGACAGACATGCAGTGGTGTGCTGGAGCCAGCTTATACTGGCTCTTGAGAACCAGTTATTAAATTTTCAGCCGATTATTACACACTGCCTTTATTACGAATTAAATTGCATCAAGGTACAATTTAACGCTTTACATTGAAAACAAAGGTAATATAAACTCAACAGTCATGGCTTCCTAATTATTTGACTGCATTTTACTATCATCTGTGCTCTTGAGGCTATTTTCATCTATTTTACCTGTAGAGCAGAAATGCCATATGAATGGTATCACTGCACGTCTCTTCCCACATTCAGTGACATCACGTTGGTAGCTTGAAATTGGCCACGATAGGGCACCTGGGTGGCTTAGTCCGTTAAGCATCTGACTTCGGCTCAGGTCATGATCTCACGGTCCATGGGTTCAAGCCCTGCATTGGGCTCTGTGCTGATAGCTCGGAGCCTGGAGCCTGCTTTGAGTTCTGTGTCTCCCTCTCTCTCTCTGTGCCCCTTCCCTGCTTTCTCTCTCTCTCTCTCTCTCTCTCTCAAAAATGAATAAACATTAAAAAAAAAAAAAAAAAGAAGAAGAAATTGGCCACCATAGAATATATATAGCCCCAGAATTGGCAAATCGGTAAATTGGGGGTTTTCTTTGGGGGACTGCTGGTTGTTAAACATTCACCATCTCACTGCTGGGGAGCAGAGAGTTGAGGAGGCAGAATATTAGGATCGAGTAGTTCTGTAGATGTAGTGAGAAAAGGCAGGGACAGATGTGTGACTGTTTCTGGTCTGTGACATGTGCCTGGAAGTGCCGACTGTCCCCATGCATGAGAGGAACATGGGATGTGGAGCAATGGGAAAGACAGACTGACCAGGAATTCTTCCTCAGGAAGGCAGGCAGGCAGGTCTGTCTCAGGGTCTGAGGTCAAAGGAAGGGTAGGTACAGGAAGGGTGGTAGACATGGGCCACCTAACTTTAGTCTTCGGGTACTTTGTTGGTCACCTGATTTCTTCAGCCATAGGATGGAGGGTGGAACTTTCCAGGGCAAAGACTGTTTTATCTGTGCCTGAGTGTTGTCTTCAGTGGGGGAGTGGGGCAGGGCAGGGGAGGGGGAGGGTCTGGTAGGTGCTACCTCGTCAACAGGATTTGAATTGAAGTCTCCTTTCTGGGAGTCAAACTGGAACCACCATTGTCCATCTTTCTTGGAAGGTTAAGAAAAAATCTAACAGAGTCAAGGCCTCTGGGGGAGAGCAGGTGTGGCAGGAATCCAAAGTCTACTTATAGCTACCATGAGAACTTGGACCAGTTACTTAACTGCTCTCAGCCCCAGTTTTCTCATCTGTTTGATTAGAACACTGGACTGAGAACTTTCCCAGTTTGGGTTCTACAAGCCTTTGCCCTTCACACCATGTCTCCTCAACTGCAGGGCAGGCTTGACTGAGTTCTAGGGCTCTGCTCCCAAGATAGTAATTTATGAAGCAATCATTCATCTGGCCATCATCCATCAGGTGGGAAAGGAGGGCCTGTGATCCTGTCAGCCTAAGTAAAGGCGACACAGAAGGGCTTTATCAAATGAAATGGGACGGATGCATGGCGGGCTTCCCAGTGTCAGGGAAATATTGATTCAGGCAAATATATGATCTATCGCATGAATATCTCAGAGGCTGTTGCAAATAGAGACACTGCAGTATGGAGAGTGTCTTTTACATGATGAAGGATGGCTTTTTGGTGCCGCATCATTGCAATGAGAAGTGATGCGCGGAGCCCTAGTCTCACTCGCCGAGCCTTGCATCATGGAAACAATGATGCTCTTTCATTACCACAGGTAAGTGGAGAAATATACAATTATTGTCCTAATAAAATCAGAGGAAAAGAGATGGTGGCAGCTTCCCCAGGGATCCGGAGTTGCCCGGGATTAGGCAGGGCTGCTAATTGGACTTTCCAGAAGCTGACTGCTGGAGGGAGTTTGGAGGTAACTGCTGACTCCCTGCATCGTCTCTCTTGCCTGACAGTCCGTGAGCACACAGGAGCCCCTTGTCGGGCCTTAGTTGTGCTAGTGATTGTAATTACCAGTGGAATTATCTTAATCCCAGATGACCCCCATCATGCTTATGCCACACCTTCTACCTCCCTCTGTATTGACATTTGAACATACAGACCAACCCGCTTTGCTGATGCAGGAACTGGACTCCATGAGGTTAGGAGGCTCATTGAGGCTATTCTGTCCAGCATGAGGGCTCAGACCAGGATCCTAAGTAGTCCAGGGCTGATTTCCACCCTATGCCAGTTTTGATGCATCATACAAAGCCTGCATCAGAGACTCCCCAGACCCCGTTCCAAAATCTCAAATGCTGCACTTCATCCATACTAGTATCAAAGAAAGAGACAGTTGGTTGTCAGCCTTTCTAGGGTGGGCTTGAGAGGATACACCTGTTTTCCAGTCGTAGCTGTGCTGCTTTCTATCCGGTGTGTTCCAAGTATTTACCCTTTCTAAGTGTCAGTTCCCGCATCTATCACACGGAGATGAATTCATCCCAAGTGCATTAATTGAGCGTCTATTATGTGCCAGGTACTATGATACAGATGCTG
The DNA here is from genome assembly GCF_028018385.1 of Neofelis nebulosa. Taxonomy (NCBI): domain Eukaryota; kingdom Metazoa; phylum Chordata; class Mammalia; order Carnivora; family Felidae; genus Neofelis; species Neofelis nebulosa. Next base: position 39,985,616 of record NC_080796.1, read on the forward strand.
ATAACAATAGCACCTACCTCACGGGTGTTTTGGCAAAAATGACATGAGATGAAGACAAGTGAAGAGCTAAGCATCATGCCTGGTCAATGATAAACACGCAGGTGGCATTGGCAATGAACGTAGGTCAAGTTCTTCTATACGTCCTTATTTTGTGCCTTTTATATGTATTTATCTGAGGACCTGATGAAATCTTGGGGTTCAGAAATAAATAAAATATAATCCCTGCCATTGATAAAGTCTGTTTTATAGCACAGATCATCTTGGGTTCAAATCCTGCCTCTGCTATTGGCATAACTGTCCAGGCTTCTGTGAGATGTCAAGATTATATATATAAAAGTCTAGGTCAGTGCCTTGAACACAGTTGGCATTCAGTTAATGATGCTGACTGTCATTATTATATTATCGTTACTCTTCTAGGTTATTACTAAACAGATGAACAGATACTTTCAATGCAGTGTGAATATACTAGAGGTGACAAAAAGCAAAGGGCCCATAAAGGGATGAGTTCATAGAGCTGGTTCCTGACAGAGACATTGACATTGCTCTGGAAAAAAAGGAGAAGAAGAGCTGCCACAGCAGAGGGAATGGAATTTGCAAAGGCCGGAATGTTCAGGGAGGAGGACAAGCTCTGTGGGGCTGGAGGAAAGGGATCGTTGGGGAGGGTGTAGGAAGGTGAGGCCGAAAGATGGGGCAATGTTGTCAAAGGCCCTAGAAGATACTAAGGAGCTTGTCTTGGAGAACCTGGCACCGAGGACCCACTGCAGACATGCAAGGGCTTATTTGGGGACGGGAGATGCAGACCAGGCTTTGATTACCTGCTGCAGGCTGCTTTCATCCCACCTCACTCAGCCAGCTAAGTTCCCAATAGCACTGAAACTCATGCTCTCCTGTCCCTGCCATTGAGAGGCCGAGTGTAGGCGGTCCATGCTCACTCACCAAGCCCCTCTGCATGGCCCTGTCTTCCCTGGAGCTCCACTGAGCATCTGAATTCACTTTCAAAAGCAGAAGGAAGAAAACTTCTGAGCCAGGCTGTTGGACCTACGCTTAGCAGAACTCAGTGTCCAAAGTGTCCGCGTTCCAGAGTCTTGAAGAAGGCTCAGGCAGGGTCCCGGTGGTTGATGCCTAGAGCGTGATACGGGAGATCCCGCCGACCAGCTCCCTGGGGTGGGAAAATAAGAAAAAAAGCAGACAGGAGCAAAATCTCTCCTGCAGGTTGAACCGAGTTAGGGAAATTTCAGATCCTCGTTTTTCTTCCTCTGCTTCTCTTTCATCTCTGCCGTACGTTGGGGGCATTTCCTGAGGGCCGTCTTTCTGTTCTGAGCTAATGATGGACTGTTTTCCACTTACCCCTTTGAGATCTTAGCACTGTTATTAACTTGTCAACAGGTTTCCCCTCCATTTTAATTACTCTTTCTCAGCAGCAGATGGAACAGTGACACAGCTGATTTCCAAATCACTTCTCCCCTTCAGGAGTGGCTGCCTCCTCTTTCCCGGTGACCTCGAGTGAAACCCAGTCACATTGTCTGTGTGGCATCTTTGCTGACCCAGTTCTCTCCCTCAGCTTCCTTCGGCAGAGAGCTCTTTTCCTTTGCTGCTTCTGGGGGTGTTTGAAGGGATGTCATACTTCTCGCCCCGCCCAGGGCAGCAGTAAGTCTGTGGAACAGAGAATCCTGGCCCTGCCCTGCTCTCCTTTCTGTCTTCTTAGGAACCAACTGCCCAGATACTATGTAAAAAGGAGGTGAAGTCGACAGGTATCGGCCCTCTCATTTGTTGTCCAAAGACTTCCAGGGCCTCTGGCGTTCCGTAGAACCCAGGGCCTCACAGCCCAGCGGGTTCTCCACGAGGTCGAGGCCTTTCCTGACTCCCCTGACCATGAATAGGTGGATGTCGGCAACCAGCCCACAGAAGACAAGGGAAATCTGCTTTCTCAGATAATCCCTACCAATGAAACTCTGGTTAATGGTCACTCGCTCAAGCTAATGCTTTTTTTTTTCTTTTAAAAAAACTGCCTTGTAAGTTTATTTATTTCTTTATTTGAGAGAGACAGAGAGCGAGGAAGCAGGGGAGAGACAGAGAGAGAAAGAGAGAGAGAGAGAGAGAGAGAGAGAGAGAGAGAGAGAATCCCAAGCAGGCTCTGCACTGTCAGCCCCAACACGGGGCTTGAACTCACAAACTATGAGATCATGATCTGAGCCGGAACCAAGAGTCAGATGCCTACCCGACTGAGCCATCCAGGAGCCCTTGTGTGTTCCCTTTAAACAAGAGCTCTCAGGATACAGTGCCCCCCTAACCTCTAGTGTTGTTAATGGTGGAGAGAGCCTTGTGGGCAGATGGGCCTCTGGGGCTCTTGAGCTGCGTTGACCTTGTAGGTAGCTGCCCCTGTCTGGCTGCATCTGCCTGCTTAGCTTTTACTCTGGCTCTGCTGAGAATCATCACAGGGATAACGGGAAATAAGTATCTCAAGTTTGTTCTGATGTGGCTTAAGAGAGGAGTGCCTTCTCATTTCTAAGATTCCTTCAGTCAGGACCTTGGAATTAGTCCCTGGGTATCTGGGTTGCCTTCTCGTATTATGTATATATGATGTGACTCCCCCCAAAAATCATAATTTCCGTGAGGTCAGGTACACGTACTTATGCTTTTCTGCACATCATGTTAATTAACAGGTGATCTCTGTTCAAGGTCAAAGAGAGTCATTATTTTGACAGTCGTTTTATTGAATAGTTTCAAAACCCTGCAAGGATAGTTGTCACAATTGCCATTTTACAAATGAGGAGAGAGAAAGGTTGGAACGCACGGTTGGGGTCCCAAAGCTAGGAAGTGGCCGAATCAGGATTTGAATCCAGCTTGGCAAATCCTGTGCAGTTGCTACCACATCACACCAAATAAGGTAAGCACCAGCTCTCTGGATTTCCAGTCTAGGCCTCTAGGCTGTATGATGACTGACTCTGTATCACAGAACTTTGTGGCCTCATTTGTTTCCTGGCCAGTGCTGATCACGGTGAGCAAAGGGAGAGTGTGGGGAGAGGGGGGAGAGTCTGGGCTTGCAGTCTGATGACCCCGCTTTACCACCCTTAATTAACTTAGATTTGACTTTATTTCAAAGATAGGCAGGCACACAGTCTTTTTCAAAAGGGACTCCTCACTTGAACTACAAACTCAAGAATGTGATTTGAGTGATAATTTGCTCCGTTCCCCCCAGGGATGGTACAGTTTGGTAGCATTCTAGATGTGTGGGAAAGCAACTCATTTATTACATGCGATGGATGCCTGAGGAGAGTGGTTCTCAAACTGTGGTATTTGACTCCTTGGATGTCCCTAAGACCCTCTCGGGAGGTGTATGAGGTCAAACAACTTCCCATACTAATACTGAGACGTTATTTTCCTTTTCCACTGGGTTGACTTTTGCACTGATGGTGGAAAAGTGGGGGTGTGTAAAACTGCTGTTCCTTAGGCACGAATCAAGCAGCGGCACCAGACTGCACTAGGAATCGTATTTTTCACCACCACATATTTGCAGGAGAGAGAAAAAAATCGATGTCCTCTAAGAATTGCTTCATTAGGTCCTTAAAACAATTTTTGTGTGACAAAGTAAGAGGTATTTATAAAGTACTTTTGCCGCAGCCCAAGGTACCATGCAAATCTTGAGGTAAAGGAATTGTGCGATGGTTTGAGCTGTGGGTGAACCAGCGACTTATCCCAAAGAACAACGTTTTTCCTTGAAACGATGACAGGTAGACCAACTCTCGGTATTCATGTCTGGGCGTTTAACAGATATTTCCTAAAAGAGGGCATAGAGGGGACTGGTCAGTTCAAGGAAAAAACACTGACAATAATCTTGCCTAAGATGAAATTGAGCTTTCAAATGAAAATTAGGGGCACCTGGGTAGCTCAGTCGCTTCAGCTCAGGTCATGATCTCATGGTTCATGAGTTTGAGCCCCTAGTCAGGCTCTGAGCTGTCAGCACAGAGCCCAGAGCCTGCTTTGGATTCTCTGTCTCCCTCTCTCTCTGTCCCTCCCCCGCTCATGCCTTCCCTCTCCCTCACTCTCTCCCTCTCTCTTTCTCAAAAATAAACATCGAATGAAAATTAAATTTTGGAAAACCTGCATGTATCACTGTAAGCTTGATAGCTCTCAGTTAAAGGTCTTTCTGACGAGATTGATGGTGATATTGATAATTATATGATTTTTTGATATTGTATAATGAAATATGTCAACATTTTAAGATGTACATGTTTCACTAAATGAATATTTTCCAAATGACCAAAGCATGCTGTTATAAAGTCATGTGTGGATAAAAGGGCCATTCAAAGTAGAAGATAGGCCAGTAGATTTTAGCATTAAGAGAGTACATAAAATTCCTTTATATTTATTTTTAAAAGTTTATTTATTTATTTTGAGAGAGAAAGAGAGTGCGTACATGAGCAGGAGAAGGGCAGAGAGAGAGGGGAAGAGATCCTAGGCAGGCTCTGCCCTGTCAGCACAGAGCCAGATGCCGGGCTCGATCTCACAAACTGTGAGATCGTGCGTGACCTGAGCTGAAACCAAGGGTCGGACACTCAACTAAGCCACCCCGGCGCCCCTTAAGGTCATTGATATTGATGAAATCTGAAGTGGGGTTTGTGAGCAAACGACTAAGAAAGAATTCTTGAGATGTTCTTTGGTGCAAAAAGGTGATTCTCTTCTAGCATGGGGACAGGACCCCGGGTCAGAAAGAGCTGCCCCTGCAAAGGTGAGAGGTGACTGATTATACATTTTAAGTCTGCGGATGTAGCTATAAAGTAACTTTCTAAGGGATTTTGAAGCCAGGCTTTTGGGACCTTGAGGGGCTAGCTGCTGCTAAGTTAAGGTTACTTTTAGTGGTTAATAAAGCGTAAACATTAAGGTGCTAAGGCGGCTGTAAGTTTCCTGAGGAAGGTCACACTCTGCACTTTTCAGGCATGTATCAGTGGGCTGCAAGCTCTAAGGAAGTTTAACTTAAAACTACATTTCTCTTGCCTTTGTTTCGCTCATCAATATGATTTCAGATTCCATGTTACAACTAACCTTTAAGGAACTATCATTTGTTGCATTTTGGGGTCAAACCAAAGAACATCCCCTTTATTGGAAGGGGCCATACAATTTTCCTCCCTTTGTGGGACTGGTGTTTTCTTTATTTACTCTGTCACAAGAACAGATCACAAAAGATTAAATAAAGAAGCAGCTATGCAAGTCCAAATGTTTTCTATTAAGTCAGACACTTACAAGATTTGCAAAAGATAGTGTGCTCGGGTGGCCCAGTTGGTTAAGTGTCCAACTTTGGCTCAGGTCATGATCTTGCGGTTTGTGAGTTCGCCCCGGGTCCGGCTCTGTACTGACAGCTTGGAGCCTGCAGCCCGCTTCGGATTCTGTGTCTCTCCTCTCTCTCTCTGTCCCTCCCCGCCTCACTCTCTGTCTCTCTGTCTCTGTCTCTGTCTCTCAAAAATAAATAAACATTAAAAAAAAAAGATTTGCAAAAATTAAAACAAGGCACTATTTTCATTGTTTTTGGCAAAATGTTTTTATACAAATATACTCTTTTATTAACATCATAGGCTTATTGTTATTTTAAAATGAAACATTTTAAGGTTTCTTAATTGTAATTTTTAATATGGTAAATATCAATTCATATAGTCCATATAAACCAAAGCTCTTTGGAGTCCCCGATGATTTTTTTGAGTATGAAGAGGTTCTGCAAAAAAACAACTTTAAGACCCACTGCCTACAGTCTTAGGTTTAATTCTCTCACAGGCCTCACAACTTTAGGGTCAAAAATTCTGCACAACTTGCTATGAGAAAAGCAGGCAACCTTGTATTCTTTCCTAGCTTCTGGAGAAAAGGTAGGTGTACCGGAAGTAAGCTTCTTGAGAGAACTTGCTTGTCTTAAATTAACATTATTTTACTTTCTTATTTAATTGGTAGTGTTGTATTGAAAAAGGATTGTAAGATGTCTTCTTTTTCTTGAGCTCTCTGAAATGTCATGATTGGGTGCCTGGGTGGCTCAGTCGGTTAAGCGGCCAATTCGGCTCAGGTCATGATCTCATGGTCCGTGAGTTCGAGCCCCGCGTTGGGCTCTGTGCTGACAGCTCAGAGCCTGGAATCTGTTTCAGATTTTGTGTCTCCCTCTCTCTCTGCCCCTCCCCCACTCGCGTGCACGCTAACTAGCTCTCTCTCTCTCCCTCTCTCAAAAATAAACATTTTAAAAAATAATTAAAAAAAAAGAAATTTCGTGGTTATTTCACAGTTTGTTCTTACCCATTCCAATTTGGTAGATCCTTTCAACCTGGCAACTCAAATCTTTCAGTTCTGGAAAATTCTTTAGAATTGTTCCATGTTTGCTTTTGTGTCCTCTGTGGCCTCTTTCTAGAATTCCTTCTATTTGAATATTGAACCTCCTGAATCGGTCTTCTAATTTTCTTATTCTTTCTCATTTTCCTTCTGTTCTTTTTTTTCTTTCTCCCTTCTGGTTTACTTTCTAGAATATGTCCTCAATTTAACCTTTGAACTCATACAGCATGTTTTATTTCTGCAACTGTCTGGTTAATTTCCAGGAGCACTTTTTTTGTTGTTGTTCTTCTAATTTCCTTTCATCACAGTGCGGGTTTCCTAGATACAGTGTCTCTCTTGCTCTCTTTCTGAGAACACTAATGATACAAAACTTGAAATGTTTTGTTTTCCTGGTATGGTCTGTTTCCTGCAACTTACTATTTTCCCTTTGATTTTTGTGTCTGTCTTTCCCTTAGGGGATTCCTTCAGTGTTCAGGAATCCTTGGTCACCTGCTTATCTTTGTGAACAAGCACTAAAAAGCACACTGAGATCTCTAGATACACGGGTGAGGTTTGCTGACCACTTTTCTATAAGGTGGTCAATGTTGGCCATTTATTGGGAGGCCTCCACTGTGAAAATCTTTAACTTTCTTTTTGGGGTGTCCTAGAGGTGTTTCTGGTAGAAATGTCTTTCAAATATCTATTTTGAAGGACTTGCTGAAAGCTTCTGGAAACTGACTGGAAGGAGAAGGCTAAGGGCTACAAAGTATAAATGTTCATTTTGTGCTTGCTTGCAGTATGACCCCTGTCTTCAACTCTGGTTGATATCTACCTCTCTAAAGACCGCAGAGATTAAATCTCCAGTTTTCCTGGGCTTGAAAGAGACAAGTCTTCCAGGTACTTGGAATGGGGGAAGAGAACTAGCTGTACAGTTACTTTAAAAAATAAATTATGTCACTATACAAGACAATATGCAAATGTCATTTACAAAAGCATACAAGTGATAGCTATGTAAATAATGACCTTTATTAATAAGGTGAACATCAGTTAAGAGCTGGGACATTCCAAATGTTTTTGTAGCTACATCTGTGCTGTGCCTCTTTCCCATCTACCAGCCTCCTTTACCATCTTGATGCGGAGGTAATTACTATGATGGGTTTTGTATTTATCATTTCTTTGCTTTTAAATAGTAGTTTAATGTATATATCACATATGTGTATATCCACAAATAATGTATGGTTTAAGTTTTGTTTTGAGCCTTTTAAGAATGGTAGAATACTATATGTAGTTCTTCTATAATTTGCTTTTTTACATTTAAGATATGTTTCTAAGAGTATCTGCTTTTATTTATTTTTTTAAGTTTATTTTATCTATCTTGTGAGAGAGACAAAGCGTGCGCGCAGGGGAGGGGCAGAGAGAGAAAATCACAGGCAGTCTCCATGCTGTGTGCAAGGAGTCCAACCTGGGACTGGATTCCATGAAGTATGAGATCATGACCTGAGCTGAAATCAAGAGTCAGATGCTTAACCAAATGAGCTGCCCAAGTGCCCCCTAAGAGCAACGGCTTGTAAGCGACCTTTAGGTCAATCCTCCTGTTTGCGGTTCCAACTTCATCCCCACTTCCAGAATTGCCTTGTGCTGCCAATCCCTGAGCTTTTGGAATTTCCTCGTGTAAATTGCCTTTCGTGTTGGATATCTCTACTACCAGCTTAGGGTTTAACTTTTTCAAGGTTGCTAAATCACTGTTACTATTTTTAGGTGTTTCCCAGCTTCTAAAATGTTATTGCTTGTGCCTTTTTGTTTTCTTTCAAGATTTACCCTTTAAAGAGATTTGCGGTAATATTAATGAGATTTGGGGAGGGAACAAATGTAACTGTGATTAATCGGTCATGATTACTTATGAGTCTTTACTTCCTCCCTTTGAATGCATTAAAATCACTCAGGATGGTCCAGCTTTAGCACCTTTCAGTTGTCCTTTCTGCCACCCTCACTGTCAGAGTCTGCTCTATAGGCAGATATATGTGCATGCATGCATGTGTGCATGTGAAAGAGAGAGCACAATTGTGTGTGTACAAGTATGCAGGTAGGTAGGTCTCCAGTGCTCCTTTTTTGCTGTGGGTTTCACGGTGACTTATTCAAGCATATTGAATGGCCATTGTCTGTCATGCATTATAATAGGTGCATAAGGTGCATCCATCACCTAGTTATGGTTCCTTTTCTCAGAGAGTTTATACTACAGAGAAAGAAAAATGTAAACCCATGAAAAAACATAGCGGATATATAACCACCATGAAACTGCAAGCCCTTCAGACTGGGTGGTGTAGGACTGAACAAGGGGAGAGAGAGGAGGTAGGCGTGGGTCAGAACTCAGAGAGGAGGCAAGGCTTCCATGAGGCCTAAGGGCATACTTTGGAGGAGAGAAATGGAATGGAAGCCATTCCAGGAGGGGACACCTCAGTGCACCCCCTCCTTGGTCTACTGAGTGCCAGCTAAGCTAGCATTCCATTCTTCCTTCAGCTCACTTCAAAACTCACATTAAAATCTTGCTTCCTCGGGCAAGCTTTCCTTGAGTCCTTCAACCTAATGACCTGCCTCCTCACACCCCTGTCTACAAAGTTCTACTCTCAGCACGAGCTGTACTTTTCCTTCTCAATTTCTCCACAGATTTTTAATTGTACGTTTATTTGTGTGATTAAATGATCTAGTATCTATTTTTCACATTAAACACGAAGCTCAAGGCAGAAGACATTTGTGACTATATCACGGGTGCTTAGCACAATGCCTCGCATGTGGAGGAAATGTGTGGACAAGGAAGGGTGGGTAGAGCTAGGAAGAGTTTGAGGTGCCCAACCTCCAATATGGCCCCCAAGTGATCTCCGCCTCTTGATATTCACACCTTTGTGTAGTCCCCTCCCATACTGCACTAGGTAGTCGTGTGTGACCAAAAGAATATGCATGTCATTTCTGAGATTGGGGTATGAAAAAGTACAACTTCTACCCTGGATTCTTTCCCAGTCTATTATTTGCCTTGGGGCAAACCATCTCCACATCTTGAGGACACTGGGCAGCCTTGTGGAAAGGCCCACGTGTCAAGGAACTGAGGTCTCTACCCAACAGTCAGGGAGAGAGTGAGACCTCCCAACAACCACGTGACTGAGCTTGGAAGCAGATCGCTGACCCTGAAGAAAATCCCAGCCGTGGCCCATAGCTCGACAGCAACCTCATGAAAGACGCTGGGGCAGACCAATCAGCTAGGCCGAATTCCTGATCTCAGAAACCGTGTGAGATAATTAATGTTTGTTTTAAACTGCTAAGTTTTGGGGTAACTTGTTACGCAGAGATAGGTAACCAATACAGGGCTTAATGAAAGAGAAAGGTACATTAGAATAATCCTGCTGCTTCTTTTGATAATTTTAAACAATGCTCATTTGTGGCTTCTTCTGAGGGAATTTTGGGTCTTGGACCCACCCCTTTGGAGAGCGTTCATTTTTGTCCCAGCTAGTCCCTGATTGGATGCCTGTCTCTATTCCCATGTTTCAATGGTCTGATGCTTAATAAAGGAGCTCAGACTGTATTCACAGCTCGAACCTTTTAGTAGATTAAACATCTCTAGCTGACTGAGTACAAATTTCTTTAGGATGAGGGAGGTCCTTGTCTAAGTTGAGATTTACAAGGATGTCTCATCTTGAAAATCCTTTCTCTTGAAGGAAGGGAGAAGGTTTGTTAAATGTGTGCCCCTGAAGGCCACATGGGCATCACTTTGTTTCAGACTCGGGAAGTGGCTGCCTTTAAGAGGCCATGAAAGATGAATGTCTGCTGTGCTTCTGAGGCAAGGTGGAGTCAGTGGTCAGGAGCTCAGGTTAGGTTTGAGCCTTATTCTCCTGTCACTGGCTGTGCGTCACGTGGCAGCTTTAAGCCTCAGTTCCCTCACCTATAAAATGGGGGTAATGCTACTATTCATCGTCATAGAGTTGATGGAAGAATTATATAAGGCAACTTATTTAGCACGGTGCCCAATGAACCATGGTGACTATTTTGATTACAAATGACCGAATAAGACTGAGTCAGAAGCTAGTGTCAGGCTCCGTATTTGCCTGTAATTAACTGTTTAATTTGGGCCAAAGGTTTAACGTCTTGATACCTTTGTTGCCTCCTTTATAAAATGAGGGGGTTGGGCAAGTCAGTATTCTTTAATTTTTATGTTTTTTAGCATTTTATTTATTTTTGAGACAGGGAGAGACAGAGCATGAACGGGGGAGGGTCAGAGAGAGAGGGAGACACAGAATCTGAAACAGGCTCCAGGCTCTGAGCTGTCAGCACAGAGCCCGACGCGGGGCTCGAACTCACGGACCATGAGATCATGACCTGAGCCGAAGTCGGATGCTTAACCGACGGAGCCACCCAGGCGCCCCAAGTCAGTATTTTTTAAAGTGCGATCCAAAGAACTATTTGCATCTGAATCATCCCGGTGCTCAGTAACATAAGGCAGATTCCTAGGTCCACCATAGTCCTGCAAAATCAGAATCTCTAAGCGGAGCTCAGGAGTGTATGTTTCAGTCAGTTCCTTGGTGATGCCTGTTGTGCATTACCTCCTCTACTATTGTCTGGATCTATAAGATGGTCTTAAGTCCCTGGTATCAGAAGGGATTTCCCACAATGGCCTGGAGGATCCTTCAGAACATGAATTGTCCATCAGGTAGGTAGATTTAGGTTCTTGCTTAGCCCACGCCAGGAATTCCAGATCTGTAGAATGAGTGTACTTCTTTCTTATGCCCACAGGAGGTCAGTGAAACATTAGGCCTATCCGTCTGAAGATTTCAGAACAAAAGAATTTTGAACAGTGCTCTCCTGGAAGTAGAATGCTTCCGTATTAAAACAAACAGAAGCCTTATTTACTCATATGCTTCTCAGGTGAGTGTTTGAGGATCTATGCAGCCCCATTCCAACAGCGCCCTGCCCTTTATAGAGGAAGGTACCTTAGCTTTCAGGTTCGTGAACTTGAATCCATCAGTAGGTTTTCTAAGATAACTGTCCTTGGAGCCCTGGGAGTCATTTTAAGGCAGAGAAAGCTCTGCTTTGAATTTCTCCAGGGCATCTCTTTCGAAGAGTTCAAGATATCTGGCCTGTGCTGTTTCACACAGTTACCCAAATGGATCTGGGCCAGAAGGACTTTTAGCCAGAGATGGGACAATGGAGGCTCAGAGAGGCTAGACCATCTGACGGAAGACACACAGTGGTAGAATGATCAGGCCCCAGGTCTACCACCTCGTCATCAAGGGCCGTCTTTACAAGACATGATTAATTTCAAGGGGGTGTTCAAGCCAAGTGTTCTTTTAGCCAACTTACACCATCCTGTTTGTCTTTTATGGAGCTTCTGTCTGGAGCTCAGCCGTTGGTCCTTCCCCTAAGCTCAGTTGCTTTCTCTTCTTTTAGGACCACAGTCATCAAGTGAGAGTGGAAGAAGTAGGATTATCAGGGAAGAGCCCACAGTAATGTGCATATGGCTCTGTATCTACTTCCTGAGCTGGCATAAGACCCTGGGCCCCTCCTCAGAGCTGGCTACAGGAGGTCAGTTGGTGGGTTGTTGCTGAAGAACTGAATAAACATTCAGTGTTCACACTAACTTAGGACCTTAAAGGTCACCTCCTTCTGTGGTTTTCACACTTGTTAAATGCCCTCCTTTTTAAGAGCTAAGTGGCACCCCGTTGTGGAAAGCAAATACACTTGGCAGATGTTCCAGTGGGCAGCCCAGCGTCTTGCTTCGTCTTTCTTCTCTTTGGCCGTTGCTGGAGTTCGAAGGAACTCTTCACGTTTTGAGAACTGCAAAGCTGTAACCCAGCCCACAGGTCTTAGATGAAGGTGGGGCCCAGATAGGAGCAGTGGTTTGCCCAAGGCCCTGCAGTGAGTGTTTGCGGAGCATCACGTGCAGAAGAGCTTTCCCATGGTGACAGCGGAGCTCGGGCCTCCGGCCAAGAGCAGAACAGGCCTCCTCTTGCCTTGACGTCCATCATCCCTGTCCCTTGGCTGCGAATTTTATCTTCTCACCGCTCCACCCACCCAGTTCTTACTCATCCTTCGCCATTTAGCCTAAGCATCGCCTCCTTTGTGGAGTCATCCTCAACTGCCCGTGCCAGCTGAACCCCTCCCATATTCCCACAGCCCTTTGCCATCCATATCAGAGCAGTTCTCACGTTCTACCTCATTGATCTGTGGGTCATTCACTGCCTGTAATCTGCCTCATTCCAAAAACATTCCAAACGGATGGCTTAACAATGTAACTCCAGCACCCAGCAAGTGCCAGCACATAGTGGGTGCTTCAGTATTATTTTGAGGATGAAAGAATTATGCAGCTGGGTAGAAATCAACCTATATTCTAAGGCAGCGTGTCTCAAATTTAATGCATGTTGAATCATCTGGGAATTGTGTTAAAATTTAGATTTTGATTCAGGAGGTAGAGTTTAGGGACCGTGATTCTGCATCGAACAAATACCCAGCGGACCCTGGTATTGCTGGTATTCAGACCACATTTTCGTGTCATAAAGGAGGGAAGATTGCAGAATGCTGTTAACCGTACTAAAAAGAGATAGGAAAGTTGGATAAATCAGGGACTGCCAAGGAGTGCAGAGAGCATCCAGAAGGAATGCAAACAGCTGAAACTCAGAAGCAGTCTTAGAGAAGTGCGTCTGGTTAGCAGCTCCAGTCTGCCTGGGGCGTGGCCAAAAATGGACTTTAGCATTGTTGACTTTGGCAAAATTCAAAGCTATCAGGAAGTTCTCTCCCATCCAGCAGGACGGGGATGTTCAAAAGGGAAGATAGCCTGGGAATCTCTTACTGATACTTTCTCACATTTGGGCAGGAATACACATTTTACAAAATGCTACGATACACTATCTTCACAGATTCTGAAGACAGAGGTATGACACTCCATTGTGTAGAGGAAAAACTGAGACTCACACACATACACAAGGCTTGCCAGGGTAGTTCAAGCCACAGGCATTGCTGAAAAGGGTACTGAGATTAGATTTTCATTACATCTTTTCCTAGAGCACTTCACCTTACTACTTCACTGCTACAGGTTGTTTCAGTAATCGTCTTCCAGGCAAATTGGGACCTTGTCTGAGTTGTTTGTTATCAAACCATTAACACCTACCATGGTGTTTTGCCCCTAGAAGGTACTCCATGAATATGGGTTAAATAAGTGAATAGAGTGTGAGCATGGGAGGGCCTGCACTCATGCACTCCATCAAGATTATAGGTTCAGCTGATTACAACATAGCACTAATGAGGTCAAGATTGTGGGTTCGGTTCTGCTGTGTGAGTGACACAGCTTTGCCCTGTTCCCCACCCATGCCTCTGAACATACACAACCGCCTTCATGAAAATATGGCACCTATTAGCGATTCAGGAACTTGGTGAGAATGTGAGTGTCCAAAAAAACCAACTCAAAGTATGTGCAGGGAAGGGCAATGGCATCTTCGATGCAGATGGTGACTCAGGTCATAAGCATTTTGACATATCACCCCTTACCGGTGATGCTCTGGGTCAACTCCCTTCTCTGCTACTTGCTGAGGAATAGCTATCTCTGAAGTGTGTAATGATCTGAGAACACGGAGCCTTGCCCACCCAAGGGGTTAAAGAGGGAAAGCCGGCTTACTACCATTTCAAAGGCAAGACTAGATCCTCTATTTGCATTTGTTTAGCCCTTATACTCCTTTGGATTGCTTTCTTGCCCCTGATGTCTTGTTCCTCAGAAAGCATTAAAAAATACTTCAAAGAAAGGTCGCAATTCACATAAGATCCAAGCGAACTGCAAAGGAAGCTGAGAAACATAGTATTTCTGTGTGCCCAAGAAGAAAGAATGGGATGTTCTGTGTGCCCAAGAAGAAGGAATGGGATGGATGACCATCTAGCCAGTCTCTGTCAAAATCGCCAAGTGAGTTGTCCTCATCTTCCGTTTTTTTTTTCTAGACTATTCTATCCAAGCATTGATTTGAAAAATGAGTATCCATAATAATAGCTGACATTTTTTGAGCACTTGGTATATGCCAAGCACTATGCTAATTGCCTAGCACACGTTATTTATAAAAACCTTACAAGCAACTTATGAGGAAGACGCACTGCTTATATCTTCAGTTCATGGATAAGGAAGAGGAGACCAAGGGAGGTGAGTGACGCCCCAAATTGCGGGACTGGAAATTGGAAGAGCCAGGCTAGGACCCAGGTCTGTCTGATTTCTAAACCATTGCATGATACTGTTAACTGATACTTGGCTTCCTCCTGATAGGACCACCTTCTTTGTGATTCTTTCCTTGGAAGTTCCACATTTTCCTCGTATCGCTACCACTATCCCTCCTCTAGCTCCAGTGCGGAGACTAGGTTGGCATCCTCCAGGCATTTGCTCTTGCTTCCACCATTATTGTTCAGCTTTGTTTCTTCACCCGCCCCTCCTCCTTTGACACCCACGGCTTGGTCCGTGTCATCTATTGACCTAGCGGCTGTGGCCATCACTTCACAGAAGTATTCAGCATCTGGCCTCCCATCTTCCTCTGCAAGCCATTTCCTGTCATTGTCTGGGCAACTTCAATGTCCATGTGGATGATATGTTCAGCCTTAGAGTCTGTTTTCCACACACAAGTTCACTTCAGCCCCTCTCAATGGAAACATCTGGAACCTGCTGTCACTAAGGGCTGTTTGGCTTCTACTTTCTACCTCTCCCGTCAACCTCATCATCAACCTTGTGGAGCACTTCTCCACCTGTGTAGGCCACTGCTCTCTCCTGGTCTCCCTTCGCTTCCTGTATAGTGTGGAATCCATGCACAGCTGTCTCACAAGAGCATTGAAGAAATAAGTTTGGATAGGGTCACAGTGCAGTGAAGAATCTGGAAAGGAAAGTCAGAGGATTCCCTAAACTGTGGGAATCCCAGCCCTGGATCTGGTCCATGTAGTCAAGTTTTACTCAAGGTATGATCTGGCGGACCACCTTATTAGAATGATGTAGAAGTCCTTAAAGGCCCTGGCCCCATCCCAGGCCTCCTGAATCCGATTATTTGGGGATGGGCCAAGGTATCTGCATTTTCAATGAAATCCAATCGATTCTCATCTAATTTAAGGTTTGAGGATCTCTGATTTAGGCCGGTCAGACACATCTCCCCCAGAGGAGTTAAAAGTCCCTGTCACCTCCTAATTCTATCCCCATGACTCACTCCAACGTGGACAGGGTTCACACTTGCCAATCAATCCATGTGACTTTTCTTTAAGCCCCTTAGAACCGACTCCACTCCTTTCCCTGAGGGGCCTGGAGTGAAACAAGCATACTGGGCTCAGAAACAAACAGAAATTCCCCCCCCCCCAAATCCCCAACTCCCCCACCTTCCTCGCCGTCGTCCCCATGTTGAGAAGCAGCTTCAGCCCCTCCCTTCTGTGTGCCCATGAAGGGGAGGGCCAAGGTGATCAGGAAAGTGATTAATCTACCGGGGTAGGCATCAAGAGATAAAAATCCAGTCTTTTATAACTTGTTAAAACCTGCCTCAGGGAGAGGACAATAAACCAGGACTCCCTGTACTCAGAAGACCTGGGTACTTCCTTATCTGCGTTGAAATAAATCAGATCAATTAAGTTCCCTGCAGAACATAACGTTTCTCTTTCTGCTCTGCGCTTTCCAAACAGCTACTCTGCCCCTGGGGTCTCTGCAGCCTCCTCCCAGTGCGGCAAAGATGGGGCGTTGCTACTCAGTTTCTGGGACAGCGGATTCTAGAATTTGAAACCACACAGGTTTCAGCTCAGAAGGCCTGGTTAGAATCCAAGCTCTACGCCTGTCCTGCCGCGAGACCTTGGGCTAGTCACTAAACCTCTGACTCTATTTATTTCCTTAGCTCTAAAATGTAAATGATCCTACTCCTCTTTACCTTCTCATAGGGCTTTGGAGGACAAAGGAGCTGATTCTTCTTTTGAGAAGGGTAGAGCCGTGAACTGTTACGAGCAGGAGTCGTCATGAGCAATATCCCCAAGCGCTCTCCCCCTGGGCTTCCACCTGTAACTGCCACCCGCCAGGCTCCTGGCGGTCCACAAAGGTGGGTGAGCGTCAGAATGCTGCTATCCTTACAAACGCATTTCCTGGTGCTGCCGGAGAATCAGTGGTGCTCCATGTTGTCTAGGGCAAATGGACCAATGGTCCAGGTATCTTATCCAAGCAACCCTGTGAGGAGACGAAGAGGGCTGGCCCCCTCATGAGGTAGAAGGTGAACTCTGTCTTCTATCACTGTCCAGGGAGCTCTGGGTTTGACTTTACGGCTGCTAGTGTGTATCAAGAGATGGGAAGCTACTGATTCAACTTCCTGATAGGTTTTTTTTTTAAGGTTTATTTATTTTTGAGAGAGAGAGACAGAGCATGAATGGGGGAGGGGCAGAGAAAGCGGGAGGCGCAGAATCCAAAGCAGGTTCCAGGCTCTGAGCTGTCAGCACAGAGTGGGATGCGGGGCTCGAACTCATGAGCCATGAGATCATGACCTGAGCTGAAGTTGGACGTTAACCAACTGAGCCACCCAGGTGCCCCCCCCGACCCCCCCGCCCCAATAGTTTTCAAACACACTTGAGTGAGGTTTGGGGGAGTTGGACAGGCTGGCTGTTCAGGCTGTTGGATGAGGGATTCCTGGCCTGGGCCTCATCTCAGTCTCTCCTCATACTTGTCCTCCTGACTCAGCCATCACCACCCTTGGTCTTGTTGTCTCAGGTCCCTGAACGGAGGGAGACTTATGTGGTCAAATGTTTCTGCCGCACTAGGACTGTCACATGTGTAGCAAGTTCCAACCCCTTTATATTTTTATTTTCGAGAGCTTCATTGTTTTCTTCACCTGAAAATAATTCTTGGCTGGCAAGAATTTCAGAAGCCATGGCAGGGGCTATGGCCTCAGATAACACTGTAGTCGAGCTGGATCACTTGGCTTTTTGAGAAACTCTTAACCAGGAAAACCGTTACAGCTCATCATTCCCACCCAAGGGGACCAATGGCTCTTTTTAAATTATAAAGACGAACGTCAGGGGCACCTGGGTGGCTCAGTCGGTTAAGCGTCCAACTCCTGGTCATGATGTCAGGGTTTGTAGGTTTGGGGCCGCCTCAGCCCCGGCCCCGGGTTGGATTCTGTGTGGGGATTCTCTCTCCCTCTCTCTGCCCCTCCCCACCTCTCAAAATAAATAAATAAAAATTTTAAATCTAAATATTTTTTTAATAAAGATGATGTCAGTCTCCCACTTAAAACTTCCAATGTTTTCTCACTGTACTTGAAATAAAAGCTAAACTCCTTACCCAGGCCTTTGCCTGCAGCCCTGGGCTCACTTCCTGATTTCACTGTCTCCCATACTGGACTTCTTTCTGCTCCTCAGTCATAAACCAGCCAGGATCATGCCCATCCTGGGCCCTTTGCAGTGACCATGTTTCTGCTTTGATGCTACTTTCCTCTCCCTTTACATGATGACCTGCCTCTTTCTTGCCCCCAGAGCCCTCCTTAAATGTCACCTTCTCAGAGAAGCCCTCCCTGACTACTTACCCGCTATTGCCTCTTTCTGTCACCTGCTCCTATTTTCAGCCTCTGCAGAGCACTTATCCCTCTGATGTTCTTATTTCTTTCTTTATTTCTGTCTCTTTTCACTAGAATGGAAGACAGATCTCACGTTTGCTTCTGTAGTTCTGCTCCTAGAACAGTGCCTGGCACATCATGGCCCTCAGGAAATATATAATGACTCTGAAGGACTTGCCTTTATACAGCTAGAGACCCATTTCTTAGGTTTATTTGTGTTTTTTAGGACTCACTACACCCAATGTGAGGCTCGAACTCATGACCCGCAGTCACATGCATCTCCGCCTGAGCCAGTCGGACAGTCCTGTAGCTGGAGACTTTAATCCTGGGCCTCTACCGCATCAGCTGGATGTTCAGAGTCTCGCTTTCCTCCTTTGTTAAATGGTGATCGTAACACCGACTTTGCAAGGTTGTAAGTATTTAATAGGGAAGAATATGTAAAAGTGCCTTAAATGTAGAAGAGGCCCACAAATTAATTTATAATTAATTAATTATAATAATTCCCTTCTCTGTCTTCCTTTCTTTGGCCCTGGCTTTGCCACTTACGAGTCCTGTGGCCTTGGTGAGTCATTTTCGTTCTCTGGGCTTGATGAGGGGGAGGGATTGTTACCAGGTCATCAGTGCTGACGGCTCCAGTTTATTTATTTTTTTTGGTGAAAGGAAACTAAGTCTTTTTTTTTCTTTTCCCCAGCCACGTGGCCGAATGGGCTTCTGTAAGTTATTCCAGAGATGATTCTCCTTTGGCTAAACGGGCGTGGTGGGGGAACTGCAGGAAGAAAGCTAGTGGAAAGGACCACCCTTGGAATACTAAGCAGCATCTTAATTTTTCCTGGAATTGGCAAGCTTTATATTATGGGTCTGCTGTTGGCAGGTGTGGGGGGAGAACCTTGATGGTGGCTGAGTTAAATATGGCTGGGATTTACAGTGAAATAAAAGGTGCCAGATTAATAGGGTTTCTTTTCTCTGAACTGTAAATTGGAAGCCCTGGTGCCTGATGGGCTACTAAATCTCCAGTCCCCTGGGCTTCCAGAAGGGGAGGTCTGGAAGCACCCAGCTGGCAACCGAAGGTCAGGGCAAATAATGATCTCACCAGCACTTTTGCTCTCTGCCAAGGGAGCTGGGTTGAAGGGCAAAGGGACCTATCACATTTGCAGGGTGTCTGCCTCCGCCCCTGCACGTTGGCTCGGAACCCTTGTGCAGTCGTCTCACGGGATGGCCTGAGTCAAGGGCAGCAGATGAAGAGACGGAGAGAGCGCGGGCCGGGGGCACCTTGGTTCGGCCGTCTGGAGTTATCTGAACAAGTCTGATGAGCACCTCCTCTCCTTCCACTCCTAGATGAATGCTGTGGAGAGATGGAAAATGGCCCAAGGCCTGTGACAGCTGACGCCACCCCTGTAATCCACTAGGGACATTGACTTTGAGAAGACACCCTCCGGCATTTTAAGGAGCAGGGCCAAGGTACAGTGCAAAGAATGGAGAACTCACTCGCTTGGAGTCAGGTGGAGGAAGCAGACAACAGGATGCAGGCTGATCTCATGGCCCCCTCAGGGCTCTCTCTCCGAGGAAAGCTCTCTTTCCTAAGAATGCCAGGGACCAGACGGCGAGGCAGGGGATCCGTTTCATCTCCTTGTCACAGTACATTTCAGGGTAGCCCAGATTGTGACTGATTTCATTTTAGGAAGGAAGAAATCGAAATCCAAGGAGATAATGTGACTTGCTCACAGCTCCACCGTTGGGGAGCAGCGGAACAGGAAACAGACTCTTTGGATCCCTCCACCCCCGTGCTTCCTCCCTTTAAAGCTACCTTCCATCCCACCTTAGCAGGAGTTGCTAAGCCATTCGGTGCCTTTATGAAACTTAAAAGAGATGTTGGCTCTGGGTGACTACAGCCCTGTGTCAGCCCTAGATTTTGGCCCCAACTTGCCCTTTGGACCGTGGAGTCTTTTGCAGAGAATAAGGGGTGCACATGCATGCACAGCTGCCCTGCTGATGGCCAGTCACAAAATCTCAGCTTCAGAAGGAGTCTCTTCATCACAAAGGTTGCCATTTCCCTTTGTCCTCTTTCCTCTGCTCTTTGAAGCTGCCCCCTCAGGGAAGAATCCGCTGGAAACAACCAGACAGCTTAGCCAGCTGCCTATCTGAGACTTCTGGTAGACCTGCGCTGGGCCATTCAGTCCGAGCAGGGAATCGGAAACAGCAGAGGTTGGGGAAATGCGCTGAGGCTGACAGTCAAATGGAGTCCACCCCTAGTTACCGCCTCTTCTGGTGTTTTCTGCTGCCTTCCCAACCAACCTTGGAGCATTCCCAGCCCTTCTCTCGGCCAGTAGTCATTAAGCTGCTTTGGCTAGATCTTCTATGGACATGTAGCAGAATATTTATGTTCAGCTGCTTTTTTTCTTTTCTTTGAATGTCAACAACTCAACTTATTTTTTGGCTTTTTCTTTGCTGCATTAGAAGAAGCCAATTTCTCTTATAGACAGGAAGGTGACCTTGTCTTGAATAAAATCGAAATAGTTTTCCTACTGGAAACTGCTTCTGAAGACCAAATTTCCCTGCCCTAAAGCAAAAGCAAAACCCGTTGTGTATGTGTTTGTGTATGTGTTTATGCATGTGTTTATGCTGCAATTGAGTGGAGGCAGGGAAAGAAGGATAAAACTGGGGTATCTGGCACAAGGAGTGTGGTCGGATTGGAACAGCTAACCTGGGGTGCCAGGCAGTTGAGCAGAGACAATCAGTATGGGGGTATGGGGTTTCTAGAAGGTGGGCTAAATTAGGATCTTTGCCAGGGGACCAAGTACCTGATATTTATTTCACGTGAGGGGGCCTTTCTTTTCCTACCACCTGGATGCTCCACAAGCTGTATCTCTGCAGAGGTCCCAGGCCGACTATAATGACGGAAAGGCATCCTAAATAGGGAGCAGGGAGGTGGGGAGGAGTTGATATGCTGTGTGAAGGGGTCAAGTTGCACAAGCGGAGGTCCGGAGAAGTAAACATGTGAGCCCTGGTGTCTCAAGTAGGCAACCTCCTCAAAGTTGATAGACTGTTTTTTGGTGAGATAAGATCTAATTGTCGAGGCCTGAGGGGAGCCTGCAATTTTGAAAATCCGACTGCGGATTATTTTCTAAAATAAAAGACCCTTTGGTCATGAGCCAAGGTTGCCCCATGATTTAACTTGAATAAAACACTAAAAATGCAAACCTTTTAGAAAGTGGATTTTTCCCAACCTAATTAGAAATGCAACCACTTTATCTCATCCCTTAGATAAGAAGCAATGGGCACTGTTAGACACGGATAGAAGTGTGTGTCATAAGAAGCTCTCCTGTCTTCTCTCCTCTACCCACATTCAAGCCAGAATGCATTTGTGAGATTTTCTGAGACCAAATTTCTCACTGGAGGCTGTAGTTAGAAAGGATCTCAGACGTCATCTCCTCTACCCTCCTGACTGTTGTAGCGAGATCCTGCTCAGAATGGATAGCACTTGAGGACAAGGACAAATAGGCCTCATCTGATTTTGGTTCCCCAGCACCTAGAACATCATTTGACGAGAAGCAGGTGCTCAGTAAGCGTTGATTGAATGGCTTCCTGACTGATGGAGTAAATAAATGCATATCTCTCAGTGACAAAGATGATCTCCTTAACCAAAACTCTAGTCAGGCTCTTCTGAACTCTCTTCTCCATAGACCCCTGACTTTTGGATTTCTGTGTTCATCTTTCCATGGTCTAATTTTAGCAAGAATTCTGGTAAGTCAGTTTAAACAGACTCCCCCACCCTCAATATCTGATCACCCTCGATATCTGACCAAATTCCTTATTCTCCACCATTCTCCAGGGGATTTCTGATAATCCTTCAGCAAGAATCCTATTAGATGGATTTAGCCAGAATCCCCTCTGACTCCTGATGTGACCGCTTAGTAATTTTTCATCCACTGACTTCCTCCCTGCTCCTTGGCTTTAAGTTCCCACTTTTCCTTATGTTTGGACTTGAGCCTGAACTGGAGGACCTGTCTCTTTTAAACTACAAAACTCCCTTATAGTAGCTCTCTTTGAATAAAGTCTGCCTTATCATCTATGTCACGCATAATTTTTCTTGAACACCACCAGCTACTTGGACACATCTAGGAACAGGCTGCTTACTATCTCAGAAGGCAATATATTGTGTTTGTGGACCACTCTGATTGTTAGGAAGTTGTTTAAATTGAGTCAAGGTCTGATTTTTTGCAAATTTTCTGCACGTGTTCTGGTTCTCCTCTCCGAAGGCAGCAAAGAAGCCTGCCTCTTCATTGTCTTACTGTAGGTTTTTCTGTCCTATTTCCCCTGGTGTTTCTTCTTCAGTGGCCAGTGACCTCATGTTTATTCCTGCTGATCTGGAACACATCCAGGAAAGCGTTCAACACACAGATGCCTCGCCAGAGCGATACTGTAGGATTTAGGTCTCTCCTTTTTCTTTGGCCTCGCTCATGTACACTGGCCATGTCTTCAGTCCCCTCCTTTCTCAGCTAGTTGCTGTTGTAGAAAACTACCTAAAAGACAAGATATCTCTGGGGGTGATGGTATCAGTGATGCTTATCTTTTTCTTTATGTTTTCTTATAATAACAGAAAGCATTTACAGAATGCTTTACTCTAACGATCTGGGGCGAAAACCGATAAAGCCATTTCTATTGTGGAAGAAAGGTACCAATAAACTAATTTATAATCGAATGTTGATGAACAGTATTAACCTGGAGAAACTTTATCAAATACCTATTAAGTATCAGGCACTGAAGTAGGTAATACAGAGGCAAACAAAAATAACTTTTTCCTTCAGGTAGCACGTGGTTATTTGCTCCAACAATTATGCCCTATGAAAACAAAACGATCAGGTTCCTATGGGAGCACTAAGGAGGTGTCCAGAAAGTAAACTGGGAGAGCAGCAAAGAACTTTAAAAAATGGATGCTCAACAGGTAATGAGGAAGAGAGAACCCAATGTGAAACTGCACGGATATGCAAGAGACTGTGGCCCCTTCAGGGGACTCCCAGGGGGTTGGTGGGTTGGGGAGGCAGGCTGTGAAGCAGGGACGGGCTAGAACCGAGGCAAGAGGGGACCAAGATGCTGAGGAAATTGCTACTAGAGACTGAGACTTTATTTTGTGTGTGTGTACTTAGCGGTTGGGGGTGGGTAATGAGGCAGGTAGGGTAAGAGCCTTTAAACAAAGAGAACTAATAACTGTGTCCAGAGAAATCATCTATGAGGATAGAATTTCTGGCAACATAGTAGTTAGCAGGAAAGATTTCTGGGTGTATGGGAGGGAATAGGAGCAATAGAGGAACTTAAATCTTTCTTTTTAATTTTTTAACGTTTATTTATTTTTGGGAGAGAGAGCCTGAGTGGGGAGGAGCAGAGAGAGAGGGAGACAGAATCCGAAGCAGGCTTCAGGCTCTGAGCTTCAGCACAGAGCCCAACGCTGGGCTCGAACTCAGGAACCGCGAGATCGTGATCTGAGTCGAAGTCGGACGCTTAACCGACTGAGTCACCCAGGCGCCCCTGACCCTTCATCTCTCAAGTGATACCATACTTACAACTACTCATAGATAATACTGGCTGCATTTCTTCCTTCTGCTCTGCCACCAGAAATGGGTAAAGGAAGTGTCCAAAGCTTAAGAATGCATATTCTAGAGCCAGTCTTGCTAAATTTGAATCTTAGCCTTACCACTATCTTAGCCTCTCTGTATCTCAGTTTCCTCATATGTAAAGTGAGAATAATAATAATACCTACTTTGCTGGGTGGTTGGATATACCTTCTGAAGGTATATCCAGACTAAATGTGAGTTTGTTCCTTCGTGAGTCACAGATAGAAACTACACCAGGTGGAATTGTCACACAAAGTAAACTTTATTTGCAGCAAATAAAGAGATTACAGGAAAAAGCTTCCAAAGCCATGACTCCCCAAGCAAGGGTGAATTTATTTCGGGTTAAGATGAATATTTAGAAAGGGAAGCCTTGTCAATCTATGTAGAGGCGGGCATCTGGTCGCTCGCGTGCCGTAAGGAAACATGCCTATATATACCTTGTCTGTTATGCAAATGAGGCTTGTGTCCTCCTTGGGTAGAGAGTTTAGTATTACAATGAGACAAAAGCAACTTCAGGTCACTCCGAGGTCCATCTGCACAGGCGTGGGTCCAGGGTTGAGTTCAGTCTGGTCTGGGTGGTCTGGGCCAGCCAGAGCTCTTCTTCAGGGCAGTTGTTATTACCTGAGGGGTTGTTTTGATGAGAGAGCTTGAGGCAGGCTAAGGGGCAAAATCCAAGCTGGTACATTGATGCCCCTCCCCTACCCCCACCCCGGTGGAATATGTGTGATATTCCTCAAACACTCCCATCTACCCAAGAACAAAGGAAAGGGGTTTAAGTGATTGCCATGCTGATTGGGGAAACTAAGGCAAATGAAACATTAAATTCCCTTACTTTCCACTGACAAGTCCTTGAAACTGGCAGAGTGACCTCCTTCTAGGAGCTCAGCAACCTCGATGATGACACTTTCTTAGGGGCAAAAGAGAACCTTGGCTTATTGGCTTAACATTGTCCCAACCTCAAGGATCCTGAAAGTCTACTTCTTTTATTTCAACTGCCCTAAGATACATGCTGGCAATCATACTCCAAAGCTTACGGCCCCCCGATATGCATCTGAAGGGTCTCATGACTGAGGTTTTATTAAACAGTGATAAATGGTGTTTCCCTAGCAACAGCTAGCCCCTCAAGGTCCTGGAAACCTGGCTCCCAAAATTCCTTAGAGACATACTCTATCCCTGACCCCCTCCCAACCTGAGGGTATATAAAGAGTTACCCATCAGGACTCCAGCACGGCTCTTCCTGCCCATGGGTCCTGTCTCCTATGCTGTAATAAAATCACCTTTTGCACCAAAGATATCTTCAAGAATTCTTTCCTCGTTGTCAGCTCCGGACCCCGTGAACCACCCCCCCATCACCCC
This sequence comes from Neofelis nebulosa, assembly GCF_028018385.1. Taxonomy (NCBI): domain Eukaryota; kingdom Metazoa; phylum Chordata; class Mammalia; order Carnivora; family Felidae; genus Neofelis; species Neofelis nebulosa. Next base: position 40,010,436 of record NC_080796.1, read on the forward strand.
AAAACTTCATCAGTTTCAATTTTCATCACGGGATGCTATGCCCAGCGCATCTTTTGCCTGAGTTAAGAGGTAAGCTGAAACGACCCGCTCAAGGAGAAACATGGGACAAAGTTCAGTGAGTACAAGCAGGTAGGTGGGAAAGGTCAGGTCTTGAGGTCTAGTGGGTGACAAAGGGTACCAGAATATGCCTCTCCAAAATATGCCTCTTTGGCCTATGGATTATTTTGAGCTACAAGGCCATTGAGAATGAGCCGATGCAGGAAAAGCTCTAAAAAGAGGGCAAAATTTTTCCTTTCATAGAGGAAATTTTAAGCTGTAGAGAGGTCTCTTTTGCCCATACGAGGAAGAGGAGGACCCTTAGCAACTCATCGGTGGAGAAGGTACCAGTTTAAATCTATGTAATAAACCTTACTAAAGAGTACTTGTTTACGATGCTTTTCCTGATCACCTTCCGATAACTTGCCTCCATGCACCTCCACCCTTCACCCAGAAGCACCCCCAACCCTTTTTCTTCATTTAGCCTAAGATGGTGTATAAGTCCAAATGCAAACAACCCCTTTTGGTCACTCATTGCTGGATGCTTCCATGTGTCCATGAGTATGGCATATGTAAATAAACTTCTGTTTGTTTTTCTTTTGTCCATCTGTCTTTGGCCAGTCACATTTACAGGGTCCCGGCCGAAGAACCTGCGTTGGTGTAGGGACAGAAAAAATTTCCCTTCTTCCTTTTTTAGATTTTTCTGACTGGCCCGGTAAGTAGATTGATGTAAGGCAGATTAATAGGAGAAAAGCAAACAGATTTTCTATGTACAGGAGCCCCACAAAAATATGAGACCCCAAAGGCAGCCAGGTAATTGAGGTTTATATAACATCCTAAGCTAAAGAAAGGGGTAGGGGGCTGAGGATACCAAGGGAAGGAAAGCCATTCCCAGGAAGGCAGAAGAGATGTTTGGGAAACAAATGTTGCCCTGTTACACAGATAATTTTAAGTAAAAAGGTATCTTTGGTAATAGCTCTCTTCCTAGCACAGGCTCTCTTTCCAGTGTAAATTTAGGCAGGTGAAGGGGGAGGTAAAGAGCTTTCCCTGAATCTGCTGGGGTTTGACTGCCTTTAGCTCAAAGTAATGCTTATGCCAAAGAAACCTAGTTTGGGATAATAAAATCTGCTCCCCTTTAATGGGCAAAGGAAAAAAAAGTTCTTCTCTACACTTCTCATTATTGTTCTATCTATGAAGGAGGAAGAAAGGCCGAAAAAGGATTTGGAGTTAGAAGCAGCATGCCTCCATCACTAATTGATTGTGTGACTTCAGCAATCCAACCTCCGTGAACCCTAGTTTTCCTGTTGGAAATGCAAATGATAATTCCCGTCTCATGGGGTCTGGTGGGGATCAAATAAGATAATGGATGCAAAAACACTTTATAAATTGTAAGTTGTCAAATACCAGGCACAAGCTTAATATTATCTTCCCACTCCTCCCGCAGAGAGGGCAGGGATGGGTCTCCCTACTTAACAGAGAGCTGAGGGCAAAGGGATTCAATAATTTACCACAATTCTCCTGCAAGTCTGGGTCAGGTCCAGCCCGGGACAAGCCTCTGCACTCAGCAATTTCCCCACAGGGTCTGGTCAAGTATGCTCTGCTGGCCACATCGAGACCCAGAATCCACATAAATACAAGCAAAATCCTGGGCCAGCCCCCTCCTACCGCTTCACTGGGTTCTAATTGCCTCTTACTTCAGAAATAGGAATAATTAAACTGAGCTTTATTTTAATAGGCCTCAGTTCAGGCTCAGCATTCGGCATCCTTGGTCAATTTCTCCATGTTTCTCAGCTAATCTTGGGGAGAGGAAACTGTCCTGAAGTGGTTCATTTGCATCAAAACCACTATAATTTGTAAGTAAATGGCATTGCTTTTAAATGCAAAGGAGCATCCAAGAGTTGACGGAACAGACTGTTTTTGATTCTTCAAAAAATTGCAACCCCTAATGTTCTGGAAATAATCTTTCCTTCTCTCCAATTACACTCATCCCAGGAGGAGCCCCCTTTCACCCCTGTGCAAAATATAGCCATTAAAGGTTCTCGAGTCAAGGGCGGCTCTCCTTGCCCACAGGGAGACTTATTTGAGCAACGATTCTCAACTGGGTAGACACTTTGAGATGCTACCAAGTGGCATTGGGAAACAAAGATGAATAAGACACTATCCCAGCCTTTAGAAAGTTTGCAATCTCTGAAGGGAGAGGAGGTTGCAACATATGTAGCAAAAGGCAGAATATGGTGTTTTAAGAGGGCTGAAAAGCAATATGTGCTGTAGGGTCTGAACCTGCTTGGGAGATGAGTTAAGTTGTGGAGAGAAGACGGTTACTCAGGGGGACTTGGAAGGCTGAAATGATTTCTCCACCAGGACAATTCTCCACTGTCCCCCATGCCCCACACTCACCTCACAATCTCAGTCCAGCTGCTCTGCTCAATGCTTGGTCTTGCACATTTGACAGCCGGCCGTAGTGTGAAAGCATGGCTTCCTCCAAGATCCCGCCGGGAACTGACTTTGCCATTGTCAGGGAAGAAGAATCTCCTCTGCCCTTGGAGGTCCTCCTGGCTAGGCTAAGAATCCAGGTGACATGAGACAGATTTCACAGGAGAAAATCAAGTATAATAATGTGCTTATGGGGAATCCACACAGACATGGACATTACAAAGACCGTGAGGGAACAACATTTTCTGAGCTAAGGCGAAGGGTAGGGGTCTGAGGGTACAAAGGGGAGGGAGACCATTAGCAGGAAGTTGAAAGGAAATGTCTGCAAAACAAACATTGCCCTATTATACAGAAAAGTTTCTTCAGCAAAGAAGAATCTGTTAATCGCTCTCTTCCTGGTAAGAGCAGGCAGTTGAGGAGGGGGGTAAAGAGCTTTTTCTGAATCTGCTGGGTTTGGATTGCTTTTAACCCAAAATAATGTTCTTGCCAAAGTAGCCCATCTTGGGGCAGCCTGACCTGGGCCCCTATACTATCTAAAGGGAATAGGTATATCCTATTAACTAGCTCCCTGCCTCTTTTCCGGACCTTGTTCTGTTCGCTCTGTGCCTGAGTTCTTCCTTGGAGCCAAGAGCTGAATGCTAGAGCATAGCTGGTTCAATGGGAAGGTTTGAACTAGGAATGGATTGGAATCTGGGCTCTGACCCTAGCCAGTGGCGTAAACTGGGAAGGTTATTAAACTCCTGAGCCTCACGCTCCTCATCTGTAGAATGACAATAATAACTGTCACTTTACTGAGCTATCCGGGAGGGACAGTTAATGGGTATAAAGCAATTAGAAACTGCTTGATAAAAAATGTTTGTTTTCCCTTATGACCGTACATCATTAGTTGTATTGGGACATTTTCCAGCTTTGTACAAAGATCTTTGTCCAGTACTTAGTGCTTAGATGATAAAGAAGTCCTTCCCAAGTGAATTAATGCTCTGTTTCGTCTCTTTACATTTGTATGTGCTTTTGCCCCCATTTGGAACATCAGCGTCTTAATCCCTCCCTCCTCCATGACCCAAGTGACTTATTATTTGAAATACAGCCCTGCACCCCACTCCCGAGCTAGACAGCTCCAATAGGGAATAGGGAAAGGAGGGGTGAGAAGACTTGTTTTTCCAGAATGGCACGCCACTATGTTATTGTTCAAAAGTGATCACTGCCTCTCTCTGGGGCAGACTGTACTTCCCTACCCCATCGATGGTAGGCTTGCTTTGCCTACCACGTGACTTGCATGCCTACCACATGACATGCTTTGCCCCGTGAAATAGGAGAAGCAGGGCCATGTGTCATTTCCAAGACGGAGTTTTAAGAGCCAGCAGGTGAACAACCATGATCTCTTTCCTCTCTGCAATCCCCACCAGCTATGGGTCCTGGTTAGAGAACATGCGTCAGAATTGCAACCGCCCTCCCCGCCACCCCCCCCCCCCCTTCCAGTGCACATGTATGAGTGAGAAGTGAACCTTGGATGTTGTGAGCTCCTGAGATGTCAGAGTCATGGTTGCTTCCACTTATCCTGACTGACACAGTATATTTGCTAGGCTCTTCTTTGAGGTACTGCATAGCCCTTTTCTCCCACTCTGGTGATTGCATCCACTCTATGCCTTAATATCTGCCAAATCTGTGTATCTCAAGGATGGTCTCACCACGAGGATAGGCTGCTGGTACCTCACCCTGAGCATGCAGAGAACCAAACTTACTGTATTACTTCCCACCCCCACCCCCCGCCACCCCAAATCTGCTGTTTCTCCCATCATTGCTTCTTATATCCAGGGAAGTATCTAGACATGTCTGAAATATCACTGAGGATGTTCTCAAACCCCTCATCCTACTGAGGGCTGGGACTGATCACTTCTGCTGGGATGTCTCTGGCTTCTATTTTCTCTGTTTGAAGCTCCTAACCAGTAATCTGGCTTTCCATTTGCCATGTGAATGCTTGCAGGAGCTCGGCAGCTGCTCTCCCTGCCTTTTGTCTCATTCCTGATCAATCCATCCATCCTAACGTTTGCAGGGCCCAGGGTAAGGATTTGAACGGGGACCCAAACACTAAATGTCTAAATATTTAAAACTTCTAAATCAAGATAAAAAATATGCTACACAGAATATATTCTGGCTCTCTGTCTTAGCTAATATACCTTCATAATTACATGCAAACCCAGATCACATTTCAAATTTTTGGACTCCTCAGGGTTGCGTGATAGAATATAGTAACATGGGAGATCTGGATCCTGGACCCTGGCCCATCATCTATACACCCTTCTCTTTGCATCCTTGTCTCTACCCACAACTGAAAAGGCCTTACACACACACACACACACACACATGCACATGAGAATTCTGAGCTTACATCTATACCCCATGCAAGCTGCTGAGCTTTGGCCATCCCTCAGCCTACGGTGAATATGACAAAAGCACAGTCTATCCATAGAACCAAGGGCCAAGGAAGCTAACCATTTGTGCCATGGAAGCAGGCTTGCAGTCAAATGTATGCGGACATCCAAGATCTTGGACACCAAGAGCATACTCTAGTGGGAAGGACACAGGCTTGGATGCTCATGACCTCTTTGTTCCATGTGCTTTTACCCTTATGGATAGGGGCATGACTGGATATGGATCAAAGTGGATCCTACTTAAGTGGGAAGCCTGAAGTAGACCCCTTTTCCTGAGTAAGAGCAATTCGGTAATCCATATCATGGTCAACATTTATTGAGCACATATGATGTGCCAGACATTGTTCTAAATTCTTTACTGATGAAGAAAATAAAGCATATCTTTTTTTCGGGGGGGGGGGATTTCCAAGCACATCTCTTAATTTGCCCAAGTCATACAGCTCATAGGAGGCAGCACCAGGGATTGAACCTATGTAATTTGATCTCAGAACCACTGCACATAACATGCTCCGCTGACCCTACAATCACCTTCTAGGTCATAGATCTAATTAAACCTGTCTCTTGTTCACCAAAATGAAGATGTAACGATGGAAGGAAAACAAGATTTGGAGCCAGAAGATTCTGGTTTCGATGCTAGTTCAACCATCTGCTAGCTCTGTCTCTTAATCAAGGAACTTTGCTTTTCAATAAAATTAGGAGAGTAATAATAGGTTCCCCATTGGGGATTAAGTGAGTAGTGAATATCAAAAGCTATAAGGTCCTGTTACCATTAAGCCTATTATTATTAAGATGATAGCCCAGTTACTATGGATACATGATAAATTACCCTAAAACTTAGTGATATAAAAGAACCATTCGTTATGCTCCTAGATTCCATGAGTGAGGAGTGTTGACAGGGCATTTCCCCTGCTCCACAATATCTGTGGTCTCAGCTGGAAGACTTGAAGTTTAGGAGATGGAATCATCTGAAGACTTACCCCCTCCCATGTTCAGTGGTTGATGCTGGCTGTCAGCTAAGATCTCCACTGGGTTGAGAGGTGGACTACCCACGTGAGGCCTCTGCATGTGCCCGAGCCTCTTCAAATCATGGTTGTTGGGTTCCACAGGTGAGTGGGGAGAGAGAGAGAGAGAGAGAGAGAGAGAGAGATCGCTGTATAGTTCTTAGAATCTAGCCTCAGAAGTCATAGAGTATGACTTCTGTTGTTCTCTATTGGTTAGATGAGGGACAGTCTGCCCAGATGGACTGTCTTTTGATGGAGAGTAGGAAGCTTCTAGAACAACATGTGGGACTGAAAAATATTGCTAAGGCCAATTTTGGGAAATACAATCTGCCAGATAATTATGAACTTTCTAGTCAATATATAGACTGACTCCAAATGCCTGAACATAGCACCTCAGGAGATCTGTGCTCTGGCCTTTCACCTTAGCCTGTCCCTATCCTACATGGCCACCTCGCTGAGCAATAGTGTCTCAAGTCCACTGGGAGTTTTCATTCCTTCCTTTTGGGTGCACGTACCCTCTGCTTGGAATGTTGCTTTTCCCCGCTACAGTGATTGGGCATCCGACCCATCCTTTGGTGACATCTGTCTTCTTCTAAACTCAAAGTGCTCTAGGACAATGAGAGCAACCCTGGGACACATATGATTTCAAATATTTGATCCCACTGTAAGTTTATAAAGTGGAAGCTTCATGACTACAGTTCATCGTGAAGTGCCTGCAGATAGATCGTCAGTTGTGTCAACGATTGTGTCCTTTCACTAAACAGTGAGGCTTCTGGGTTTATTTCTCTTCATCGTATCCCTCCTCCTTCCCACTCCCAGCCCAGTACAGTGCCTGATGGTAGCAGAAACTCAATAAATCTTTCTTTTGTTCAAACTTCTCTGTCCTCATCAATTCACTTAGGATTTTCCTCTTACTAAACAGATTTCCCAGGGAATGGGCAAACCCAAATTTTTCAGAGGATTAAGCATTTTCATTTTTGCTTATGCAAAGGCATTATTGGCACATGGCTGCTAAAAGGAACTGGCTTGTCACTAAACAAATAAACAAACAAACAACCAAAAAAACCCCACAAAACCCAAACTCTTTTATTCAAGCAGCTGGTTGTTTATTTATTTTTATTTTTTTAAATATAATTTATTGTCAAATTGGCTTACATACAACACCCAGTGTTCATCCCAACAGGTGCCCTCCTCAATGCCCATCACCCACTTTCCCCTGCCCCCCATCAACCCTTAGTTTGTTCTCTGTATTTAAGAGTCTCTTATAGGTTGCCTCCCTCCCTCTCTGTCTGTAACTATTTTTTTCCCCTTCCCTTCCCCCATGGTCTTCTGTTAAGTTTCTCAAGATCCACATAGGAGTGAAAACATATGATATCTGTCTTTCTCTGACTGACTTATTTCACTTAGCACACTACACTCCAGTTCCATCCACATTGCTGCAAATGGCATGATTTTATTCTTTCTCATTGCCAAGTAGTATTCCATTGTATATATAAACCACATCTTCTTTATCCATTAGTTAGTTGATGGACACTTAGGCTCTTTCCATAATTTGGCTATTGTTGAAAGTGCTGCTATAAACATTGGGGTACAAGTGCCCCTATGCATCAGCACTCCTGTATCCCTGGGGTAAATTCCTAGAAATGCTATTCCTGGGTCATAGGGTAGTTCTATTTTTAATTTTTTGAGGATTTCTACATTGTTTTCCAGGGCGGCTGCACCAGTTTGCATTCCAACGAACAGTACAGGAGGGTTCCCATTTCTCCACATCCTCACCAGCATCTATAGTTTTCTCATTAAGCAGCTGGTTGTTTGAATGAACTCCCTAAGTTCACTGGTTCTTTTTAAACTACCAGGATGTGACTTTATAGTTTCTTCAAGTTTTGAATAATCAGAAACTCTTGTAAGATCTACAGTCATGAGGGGCGCCTGGGTGGCGCAGTCGGTTAAGCGTCCGACTTCAGCCAGGTCACGATCTCGCGGTCCGTGAGTTCGAGCCCCGTGTCAGGCTCTGGGCTGATGGCTCGGAGCCTGGAGCCTGTTTCCGATTCTGTGTCTCCCTCTCTCTCTGCCCCCCCCCCCCCCCGTTCATGCTCTGTCTCTCTCTGTCCCAAAAATAAATAAAAAACATTGAAAAAAAAATTAAAAAAAAAAAAAGATCTACAGTCATGAAACTGAAATACTCATAGAGGCCACTGGTTCATTTGTAAAATATTTACATTCTTTTGTACTTGTTTTGCATATAATTTATGGGACAGGAGACCTAAATCTACTGTGGAGTTTGGGAAATTTTCAAGTGCAAATTTGATTATTGCCCTTCAGAAAATTGCCTTTTATTGAGTGTTTCTCACCTCTGCTGTTTCTTAATTCTTCAACTCCTTCTTCTTCTCCTGGTTTCTCTCATTCCCTTCACTAATCGCATCCCTGTGGCATAGACAAGAAAGCTGTTGAAAACTAGAGCTACAGACGGTGGAATCGACAAAGTCCTTATGACTGTTGGACGGAAGTGTCCTTGAATCTTATGGGACTGAACTAGACTGAATTGTGCCAATAGGCGTGTCTACGAGGTGTGCCTAAGAAATTGTCTCCCAGACACACACGGGTGTGAAGAAGACAATGACTTTGCTGGGGGAGAGGGAGGGAGAGTGAGCAGGACAGGACAATCTTGAACACATCTCTGCCCCACCTGGATCGCATCTTCCTGGAGTGACATCTCTCCAGTACTCTTCACAATAGCTGGGAAGAGATTACAAGGTCTCTGGGGCATGGCCTAAGCATCAAAAATTGGGATGGATCCCCATCCGCTTGCCTGAAATGATCCCTCATCTTTCTGGCTCATATTGGATGAAAATTTTTGTTAAGAACAGGTAATTGGCTGTGAAGCTTTGCTTTTGAATGGAGGAATTTATGGTGTATCAAGTAGCAAACATGCCCTCCAACATCATATTATGTTAATTCCTCTCCATCATCCGAAGGTGATTTGACACAGCTTAATGTGATGTGACTATAGAACATCAAAGGAACATACACGGTGGGGGGGGGGGGGGGGGGGCGGGGCGCTTACCGCCCAGGCTCCTGTTCCTGGAAGGAAAGATGCTCCAAAATGGATTGTTCTAAACAACCCGAGAGCCCAAGGCATCATTGCTGTTGACTAAATGCCTTTGTACACAGTGTCTCACTTCTCACACCTCAGTCTTGTGGGATAAGCAGGATTGTCACTCACATGGTGCTAATGAGACAGTTCAGAGACTGTAAGTGACTTTCCTAAAAACACAGGGCTGTTAGGATGTAGAGCTGGAAGTCTAGAGAAGCAAAGAGGGCTATACAGTGAATGAATCTGGAGGCTTGGGTTGCCTGATCCTGAGTTAGCTGGGATTAGGGGTCCCCCTTCCCCAGAGGGAGGGACTTAGCCAAAACGTAGCTTCCCACATGTTTTGAAGGCCCCAAGTTCCCCAGGCATCCAACAACTATGTTTCTTGATATCTCTTCAAAAGCCTGCACATGAATTTAGACACTTGAGCCCCAAATGTGTATCCCTCCCCCCCACAATACAAAGCTACTCCCACACTCATCTCACAAAAACAATGAGCAGATGGAGGTGAGGCTGTGTTTCTGCTGGGGTCCGGCCCCATGGTGCCTCCAGCTGCACTCTGGCCTCTTCTCCACCAGGCGTAGAGGCATGTGCACCTGCTAAAGTCCTGCCAAGGGTTCCCTCGCCCTAGGGAGATTTGCTGGTGTTGCTGGAGTGCTTTGCTTCCAATTTTTCTACTTCAAACCCTCTGCTTACATTGTTTGAGACCATTACGTCGCATGTAGACATGTTCACATTTATTCAACTTTAATTTATATTAACGAATGACCCACACAACCTCTTAGAATCCAAATGGGTCTTGGGATGTGGCATGAGATACTATTCTACATCACAACAAAATTTGTTCTTACAGATCTGCATCCTAAGGGAGTGCCTAGCAATAAATAGAAATGGAATCAGCTGCTTTTTTTTTTTTTAAACAAAGCTATTCTCTACTGGCAATTGTTTTTATAAATCTAGGTAAATTAATGCTCATGAGATCAGGGTAGAGATAGGGTAGATCAGGATTTGAAGAAATCTGCTTAGAGAAGTGTTTGAATTACTATCCCCAAAATCAGCCTCTTGTAGATAGCCCCCAACTAGAAAGATCTAAGATTGAGCCTGGACAGGGAAGGGAAGGGGAGCTCCCTGGCTCCCTGGAAATGCTAACAATTTAGGCAAAATTAATCATTTTCAAGTGAACACAAACTGACATAGTAAAGACACAGAGGTTGAAACCAGGAGATATGGGACTGCTTGAAAATTGAATGGGCTGCCTCCGCAGGAAGTAAATTCCCTTTGTCAGAGGCATTCAGATGGACAATCATGTAGTGAGATTATATTAGAATGACCAGAAAAATTAACTAGGAGCAGTGCTACTGCTACTCACAGTAGCTTTTATTTTTTGAGACTTAGTCTGCGCCTAGAAAGGTGCAAAATACATTACACACACTGTATTTCTTGATCCTTATAACAACCTCATGAAGCAGGTATTATTATCCATCTGAGGATGAGAACAGGGGTACAGAAGTTGAATGGTATGTTTGAGCTTATATATCACAGAAATAGATTTAAATCCTGCTCTTTTTTTTTAAGATTTATTTTTTAAAGTAATTTCTACACTTAATGTGGAGCTCGAACTCACAAGCCCGAGATCAAGAGCACTGTGCTCTACTGCCCAAGCCAACCAAGTGCCCCTAAATCCTGGTCTTTTTTAGTCTAAAAGCACTATTCTTCTAGTATAGCCTCTTCTAGTCCTGTGAGTCACTAACATTCCTTTAAAGCCTTGCTCTGACCCCCTGCTAAACTCTTGACTTCTTGATTTAATACACACGGGATAAGTCCTTCCAAGGGAAGTTCAGAGCCCCTACACTGGGGTTGGAGGTTATTTTCCTATGATATTTTCCTTTGAGTGGTCCCCACCTCTCCACCAGCAGACAGAGATGAGGAAAGGTAGGCTTCCTAGTGGACAGTGAACTCAGGTTACCTGCTGAGTAACGGTTACCTGCTGTAATGTGAAGGGGAGGCTGTGGGACTGGGCTGATCCAGGCCACTTCGAGTGCAAGAAACTCTTTTAAAGTAGAGAGTATAGCTTCTTTGGGGAAGAGTTCCCCAATAGGAATCTGTGGCACCAATGAATTATAGGGATATCAAGATATTGATTCCCTCAGTCAATAAGGCAAGAGGGCAGATGCTGGGGTGGCCAGAGCCCGGATCTAGAAATTCTAATGGCTTTGGCCACAAACAGTCCCTTCTGATTACTTGAGCAACATATAAAAAACATCATTTTCGGGGTACTTGAGTGGCCCAGTCGGTTAAGTGTCTGACTCTTGATCTCAGCTCAGGTCATGATCCCAGGGTGGTGGGCTAGAGCTCCATGTCGGGCTCTGTGCTGACAGCGTGGAACCTGCTTGGGATTCTCTCTCTCTCTCTCTCTCTCTCTCTCTCTCTCTCTCTCTCTCTTTCTTCCTCTCTCTCTGCCCCACCCCTGCTCGCACTCTCTCTCTCTTTCAAAAATAGATTTCAAAGTTATAAAACATCACTTTCTACATATGTCTTGCTGTAAAAAAGTGAGGAAACCCTATTTTGAGCATCTTGCAGGATGCACCTGAGGTAGGAAAAAAATCGCTGGATTTTATGGATGGGGAAACCGAGGCTCAAAGAATTTAACTCTGGATGTCCTTCACAAGCCCTTCTCAGGTTCTATCTGATGACAGTAAGAAAGCAAACAAAAAGCAAAAACAGCAAAGGGAAGCGCGGAGGATCTCCCTGTCAAAGGGGAAGGAGCTACAGTAAATATTGCAAGGACTTCAGACCTGTTACAGCCGGGCGGGACCTCGCCTGCGACTACATAACCGGGAGCCATGAATTATTGAAGCACCGAGTTTAACATGCTATTCCGACTAATAAGCTCTCTTAGCTGCAACCCCAAAACTACCACTGCACGTCGAGAGAAGATTCATAATGACACTTAAGTTTGCAAAGCCTCCCATTTTGAAACTGCAGCCATAACGCATTACCCGTGTCGTGCTGAGCTCATATTTAATTCTGACAAAGGACAAATACGAGGTGGTGAGGACTTGATGCTTTTCCCTCCGCTGCCGGAGAGGAGAAGTGTTGGGCCATATTGTTTTTGACACGGCACTTCAATTAGGCCTTAAAGAATAGGTAGTACATGCTTGATGAAATAGGAGAATGCAGCACTGATCCGGGGAGCATCCGGCAGCTTGGTTTGAGGTTGAAGTTTGATGTTCCCCCACCAGGGACCCACCAGTCACAATAATTACATTGCTGTCTTTTCATAATATGATTTATTTAGATGTTGCTTTATGAATTAATTCCCTCTAATTGCTGCTCCTCTCACTGTAAATCAAGGTTTCTTGCTTTGTGTAGTACGATGAACATGATCCTACAGTGTGGTAATTAGTCCAATTAGGAAGCAAGGCAGATGTGGAAAACCAATTAGTTTCAGGAATATGTCTGCGCCTATGTATCCCAAGCCCTGTTCAATTGAAATTTAATAGCAACTTAATAAAACATTGTTTTATTCATAAACCATCTCTTCCTTCCAAGCTCCCGTTTGTTTGTTTATCTGCTCGTTTCTAGAGGAGCTGGAGCCAACTTGCTTCATGCTCCGTGAGTCTCTTTCCGTGCGGAGAAGATGACTATTTTCTCCCTGCGGTCGGAAGGAAGGGATCCTTGTTTGGAAGGGGCGGCAGAGGCCAGTGGTTTGGAGAAGGGGTGAGGTTTTGGCCTCTTCACCCTCTTTATTGTAGATATAACCTTCACTTGATCCAGGACTTAAATCAGGAGACATCAGTGCTGTTCACACATACATACAGAGAAGCATACACGTATATACATGGGCACACAGGTGCACACACATGTACATATGTGTGGACATATGCGCGCGCACACACACAGAGAAACACACACATACACAGAAATACGTACACACATAGACATACAGACATGCATGTACATGTTTACACGTAATGTGCACACGCATACATGTTGCACACGTATTCACACACACACACACATACTCCTTGTCACCACCCCACAAAGGACCCCCCGTGCCCCAGGCTCCTCTCTGAATCTGAGAGTCTGGCAGGGCTTCTACTCCCAGAGTCTGAGCATGACTCAATCCCCTGCCACTTCCTGGGGATTATTCCCCTGGGAAATCAGAGTAAAATGAATGATTAGTCGTATGGGTTCAGAAGATAACCTATCCCTCAAAGTTCCTAAGTATTAACCCACAAACCACTAACAAAACAAAACGGTGAATGGCGTCGGCAGTCTGTGCTGTGACGGAAGGAAGTCACTGTGGATGACACCACCTACGTGGCGTAGGATGACGCCTACCCTGCGTGTGTAGACAACCCACTTCACCAAGAGTAAAAAGAGGCAGAGGGCTATACCATCTCTGGATTTAGTGGAGGGTGTGGGGGGTGGAGCAGCACTCACGGAGTGGGGGGAAACTCACGTTTCTCTAGCCGGTGAAGGGCTGGCTGGAGCTCATCAAAGCTGCTGCCATCTGCAGAGTGAGAGGCAGGGCGAGCCCTGCTGTACTTTTCTGAGCAGTATGGGTAACAGAATCTCAGAGAGGAAGGGACCTTTACAGAGTGCAAAGATGCTTCTATTTGATAGGGGAACCCGAAGCCCGGAGAGAAGGGAGCCGGCTTCCTTCCCCAAGATGGCTGAGCTAAAATTAGCTAAAGGGTCTCTTGACTCTCGCCATGTTCTTCACACAGCGTTCTGCTTCCTCCCTGTGGGAAACAAATCTCTAGTTTCCAGGACATTTACATACAAGGGTTATTAAAAAAATCTATCACAAAACAATCACAGCAACTGAAGATCCCTATTCACTGCTCAATCTGATAGGTAAATTACTGAACTTTTGATTTATGTAACTCATTATCATTGCACAGCGGCTGCACTGATATGCTCCATTTGTCTCCTTGATCATTATGTGGTTGGTTCTCTCTACGTCCTGAAAGCAAGACCTTAATAATAACCAGCAAGGGTAATGCAATTAGCAAGATGTGGCATTAGTGTGTGCAGTTAGCCGTGCATGTGTGTGCGTGCATGCATGAGAGTGTGTGTGTGTGTGTGTGTGTGTGTATGTGTGTGCACATGCTGAGGAGGTGCCACAGTTGAGGATGTTCAGTGCAGGAAGGAATCAAGGCCATCTTTTGGAACCAGCGACCCCACATCCCTACAGATCCAGGAGGGTGATGAGTCTGTAGAAGTTCTGTTTAGACTCTCAGAGTCCAGTGGAGGTCCCTGGGGACAAGCTGTGGTGGGGGGGGGGGGGGGCAAGGGAAGAGGCACTGCGTCAGTGTGGGGGTGGAGGTGGGGGAAGAGAAAGCGGTGTTGGGATTTTGGAAGCTGGTTGCCCTAGTGACCTGAGAGATGAGGTTATTCATCCCAGCTCACAGAAAGTCATTATTGCTTTTCTGATTGCATTTCTCCCTTGGGGAACATTGTGACAATGCTTGGGTTACAAAGCCCAGCCACTTTGGAGTGGATGCTGCCCCAACCCAAGCTGATTAAGGGAGCTGGAGGGAGCAGAAAAGCTTTCCTTGCCCTTCCCAGGCTTCCACCTGTAGAGGCACTTTTGGGGGGGAGGAGGAGAGGGGGGTAAAAAAAGGTAACTGTTAATCAAACCAGTATTAATTTAATAAGTTTGACTCCAAATCTAAAAATTCAATACAATGTAATTCAACCAATGCTTATTGAAGGATACCCAACAGTTCTAATTATTATTAATAAGATAAATAAGCATACACTGTACTCGAGTTGTGAACTATTTAGCACAGAATACGACATAAGTCTTGGTGTCAGAGGAGTTTACAATCTGCTGGGACAGGGGCAAATGGTCCAAGTGCCTACCAGACAAAGCAATAGATAATGAGCAATATGAAGCATCCACGTGTGGTGAGGGCATAGGTTTCAGGACGCAGGTGTGGATGTTCTACCGACACAGCCAGTCAGGGGCCCCACATTCTTGGGACTTCTTCTAACACAGAAACCACTTCCATGATCCATTCCATCTGCTCTGCTAAGTAATTGTTTCAGAACATGCAATGCATCAACCCTTTGCTAATGACACATTCAATTCTGGGCCCCTCACAGCTCTTATTAGATGAATCTTCAAGAACAGACTCCCTGCTGGCTTGTCTACAGGGACAATCTAATGTTCATGAGTCCGAAGATTTGTAAGCTATTGTTGAAAGGTACATTTTTTTTTCTTTTTTTTTTTTTAGTGACAGGGCAACTGGTAACTTTTCTGTTACTAACGTGTATGGCAGGGCTGGGTAATACAAATAGCAAGTTAGTTAAGTTTTTTCACAGATCCCTAGGGGCCACACTTCCCCACCAAGTCTGTTGGAGAGAACTGGAAGACAGGACAAAGGCTCAAAGACTCTGCTCAGGCTTCCCTGGGGCCCGGATTGATTGTGCAAAATACTGCCTTCGGGGCATCCGCTTTCCCAAGCAATCAATGCAACAACACGAGTGAGAAATGAGGAACGGCAACTGCTTAGCATTCATTCTTCCTTGTAATTAATATCTCGTGGCTGCGTGAACGGCCTGGAGCTGTCTGGTAGAGAAATGCTCATTCAGAGAAAGCAAGCAACAAACAAACAAACGCGAAAAGGCGTGCTGGCACATAATTCTTGCAAAATGCAAAAGGGAAAGGTCTTACCTCAAAGCTGTCTGTAACTGAAATACCACTGGAGGTTTACGTTTGGTCTTTTTTCTTTCCCTCTGAAAAATCAGCTCATATATTTTCCTGCAACCAAGACAAGCACTCTCTTAATTGTCCCATTAAAAGAGGTGTTGAAATGTTACTAATTGTCAAATGCAATTAAGTGTAGCAACATGTCACAGGTAAATTAACGAGAAGCCAGGTGCTGGGAAGGGGGTGGTGCACAGCCTTGGCGCTCTTGGGAATAATCGTTATCCTTCCTGGAGGTGACTCCTGCCTGCCTAACCATGAACCTGTAGGCATCATGCTGGCCTCTGATTACAGCTTTTAAGGGTTTCTGACTCATCAGTAGCCATTTGCTGTGAGTAGTTTTTAGCTGTCCGGCTCTAGAAGCTTGATAGTGATGTTATTAGCAGAGAGTGTTGGTAACTTAAAAGGGAAAAGTCAATTGTTATCCTTAAGTAACCCAGCAGAAAGGAACAGTATTTGCAAAGAATCCCGAGGCCCATATCTGAAAGAAGAGACAGCAGTTACCCACAAGGAGGGAGGTGCCTAATGGACATTCTGTTGCTGTCTCAGCAGCTTAGTTAGGTTTGCTTTCCTTCATCTGATTTCCCATTTGTTCATTTGGTCGTTTCAAAAGCATTTCCACTGTACCCTGTGCTGTGGAACATACAGAAGTGAACAACAGGACTCTGGCAGTCCTGCTTTCATTTTCGACTACTTCATCTAGGTTAAGCACGCACATTTTCAAAATAGACTTACGCTCTTGGGTAGTAGGGACCTGATTCTATGATTGTTTTGTATCTCCAACATCGAGTGTAGTGCCTGGCAAATATTAAGAACTCAATAAATATTTAAGGGATGCCTGGGTGGCTCCGTCGATTCAGTGTCCGACACGGGCTCATGTCATGATCTCACAGTTTGTGAGTTCGAGCCCCGCATTGGGCTCGCTGCTGTCCGTGTGGAGCCCGCTTCAGAGCCTCTGTCCCCTTCTCTCTCTGCTCTTCCCCCACTCTTGCATGCTATATCTCTCTTTCAAAAATAAGTAAACGTGAAAAAGAGAAGAACTCAGTAAATATTTAATGAGTAAACAAATGATACACAGGTTGGGAGAGGGGTTTGCGTTGGGGGAAGAGGGCACATTTGGTTGGATTTTGTGTGTGTGGTGATAATGGAACCTCTGTGTGGAGGTGTTTTAAGTCTGGTCAGACACTTTGGAGACCAAGTTCCACATGAGGTCAGAGCGGGAGGTTTGTTGTTGGACACCTCTTGTGAAGAGGGCTGGTTGGACCGCAGGGCCCTGTTCCTGATGGAGGAAGAGGGAGAAGGCCAGGGGCTTATGCCTGGGTAAGTGTGCATCGTGCATCATGCATGCCCAGGGTTGTGGGAGGAGGTAGAGGATCCAGACCCTTCTGTAACTGCAGGGGAGGAAAAAGTTTCCTGACCCACTGAGATTCCCTGGCTGGGTCTGAGAGTGAAACTGACAAAGACAAATTCATAAGAGAAGAGCACACACATTTTATTAAAATTTTCACGTATATGGACACTTTCACAAGAGATTGAAGACGAAGGAGGGACCAGAGCAGGAAGCCTTTTGCATCTTTTAGACAAAGAAACAGTAAATTTGTCAAGAATTGACAAAACAAAAGGATTTGGGCTAGGGGTAGTAAATGGTGAAGAGATAAGTAGGAAGATAGGGGTCAGTGTAACAAGATTTGTTTGCACAGATTTCTTGATTCTAAACTCCCCATCTCTGGAGATGAGAATATCTTCTGAGGGCTTCTGGGTGGCTCAGTTGGTTAAGCGACCGACTCTTGATTTTGGCTCAGGTCATGATCCCAGGGTCATGAGATCGAGCCCTGCATTGGGCTCTGTGCTGACAGTGCAGAGCCTGCTTGGGGTTCTCTCTCTCTCCCTCTCTCTCTGCTTCTCCCCAACTCATGCTCTCTCTCAAAATAAATAAATTAAAAAAAAAAAAAAAAAGAACATCTTCCTTCCTCTTGGTACAGAGAGGGAACCTTCCATGTGGGAGAATGAACTGTTTCAGGGAAGAAGGTAACTGGGCTGGGGAAGAGGGTTATCAGGGTAACCTTCCTGCTTCTGCCGTTTCTCAAATTTCTTTAGCTTAAGATATTCAAGATGACAAGTGCCGTATTTTGGGGTAGCATGTCCTGAGCCCCATCATTACCAATCACTCGTTTCTCGGTGCCAGGCCCTGAGTGGGCAGAGAAGTCAGTAGAAGACCTTGTCTACCAGCCTGGCTGGGTCTTTCTGGCATAGGGACATGGCCATAGGAAGACATGGTGTGAGGGGTCTGTGTGGGTTTTTCCAACACCAACAACCAATCCTCCAACACCAGTTGGGTGTCCGACAATCCGATTCAATTCAGACACTTATGATCTGGACTTAGTGCAGACCCCACAGGTCAGGATGAGAGCTCAGTCCCACAAGCCTGCCCCCATTGCAGACACCAGCCACAAATGGGGTGCCCAGACCACCAACACTTCTGCCCAGCCGATTACAAATTCAGTTTCCCATGACCCCTTCTTCAGGTTTGGTAATTAGCTAGAGCAGCTCACAGGAGTCAGGAAAGTGCTTTATATAATATTACCAGTTTATTGTGAAGGATACGGCTCGGGGCAGCCAAAGGGAAGAGACATATAGGGCAAGGTATAGGGGTGAGCAATGGAAAGCTCGTGTGCCCTTAATGGGCACACCGCTCTGCCAGCACATTGATGTGTTCACCACCCTGGAAGCTCCTCGAACCTCATTGTCTGGTTTTTGTTCTGTTTTGTTTTTTATGGAGGTTTCATTATGTGGGCATGATAGATAGAACCATTGCTGGTTGACCAATCTCCAGCCCCTCTCCTCTCCCTGGAGGGAGGCCGGTGAGGCTGAAAGTTCTAGCCTCTAGTCACTGGGTTGGTGTTCCAGGCCAGCAGCTCCTATCCTGAAGTTATTTAGTGCCTTCCCCTCCCCCCTCTCCCCCACCCAGTCTTCTCTTTACCATACAGAAGATATTGTCATCATTCAAGAGATTCCAAGGTTTTTAGGGGCTCTGTATCAGGAACAGGGATGACTAAGTCCAAACGTTTATAAACATTTTTTTTCTAATGTTTATTTTTATTTTGGAGACAGAGGGAGACAGAGCATGAGCAGGGGAGGGGCAGAGAGAGAGGGAGACACAGAATCCAAAGCAGGCTCCAGGCTCTGAGCTGTCAGCACAGAGCCCAACGCGGGGCTCGAACTCTTTCGCCAACTGCAAGATCATGACCTGAGCCAAAGTCAGACGCTCAACCGACTGAGCCACTCAGGCGCCCCGTAAGTCCAAACATTTGTGTTTTATTATCCCACAGGGCCCGTTTCAAAGATGTGCCCATGGGGGGCTCACTTCACATGGGACCGTGCTGAATCGCTATGGCTACCCTGGGTGTTTTCCTCTTGTCCTGGTACCCCGCTTTCTCATACTGCTCGCACTTATGAGGCAAGCAGTTTGGAGATGTTGCTGCTAATACGACCCCTACCGTACTATCAAAACTGATTGCCTCCTGGGATGTCACTCTTCTGCTCCACGCTCTGTGGAGACCCAGTGCTGTGGAAGTGAGCCCTGGGTGGGGCATGCCCCAGAACCAATAAAAGCAGATGGTGCGTAAAGTTACTTCCAAACTTTGGTACCATCAGGTTTGGGTTTCTTTTGTTTTCAATTAAAAAACAGTAGCTGTGTCAGGGGTAGCCAGGAAACTGAATGGTTGTCTTGTTAAATAACTCAACTGCAGACCTATGAAGTTCACCTGAGGGGCTACCAAATGTTACAGATTCCCAAGCTCCACTCCGAGATTTATAAACTCATATTGTCGAAGTGTGGGAGAGAGAGAGGGCAAGAATTCATATTTATAAGCTCCACATGTGATTCTGATGTGGAACCTCATTCATTTTATTCATTCAGTCGTTTCATTTCTTCATTCATTGAAATTTGTATCTGGGTCTCAGTGAAAACATGGACGTCCTCTCTCACCTACATCTCCTCATGGTTGCATGTAATGAGACACTCATCTGCAGGGAGAAGGACATAGAATTTTGAAGACCTGGCCTAGGACTTAATCAGAAGAGTAGCCAAGGGCCAAAGAAAATTTCATTCCCAGCAAAGGCGGGTCAGCTATGCCCAAGTCAAGGTTCTGGTTGGGAAAGAATGGGCATCTGGCACATGAGATGGGGACATCTGGATTAATGTTCTTGCAATCTTAAATTTCTCTATTTTTCTAGACACTCTGAGCCTGAATGAGAGCACCATTCTTTCCTATTAAGGCTTAGACTCATTCCTTTCATAAAGATGACACAGAAGGTTCTCCAAGCAAAGACATGCTTGGCCTGCCTGGGAAGGAATGAGATGGTATTCTCGAAGGAACTGCAGAACCTAGCCAGGAAAGAGGGCATGGGATTATATTCTGACTGTTCTGAATCAAGGAGTTGGCGAAGCAGAACACACATTTAGATCAAAGGGAGCTTATTGATATGAGAGCATTTTATTATTTTTTAAAACTCCCTCGCAAGGGCCTCAGGAGATGATATAAACACACTCCTAAGACATCTCCCAGAAGTATGGCAAAAGTGATGGCTCATTAGTTAGGTAGAAATGCCAGAATTACCATGGGAGTGGCAGAAGAAGGGATTAGAAAGCTCATAGACGTGGGTGTGTTAGAATGAATATAATACATAAGGCTGGGTGACTGTGTTCCACGGAAGTGTCCAGAGGAACAGTAAAGAATGTACTGAGAGGGGCACCAGCCTCAATAAGAAGGTAAGTGATGGGGGCGCCTGGGTGGCTCAGTCGGTTAGGCATCCGACGTTGGCTCAGGTCACGACCTCACAGTTTGTGAGTTCGAGCCCCGTGTCGGGCTCTGTGCTGACAGCTCGGAGCCTGGACCCTGCTGCCAATTCTGTGTCTCCCTCTCTCTCTGCTCCTCCCCCGCTCATGCTCTGTCTCACTCTCAAAAATAAATAAACATTAAAAAAAATTAAAAACAAAAAAGAAGGTAAGTGATGGTTCTCTATAGGGCTGTGCGGATAGGAAATAGTGTTGCAGAAATAGGTTCCCTTGTGACAGTGGAGATGATAAGCCTGTGGCAGTGGCTAGGCGGCGGTGCTTAACTGTCAGAAGCCAGGTGGGTACAATTATCATAAATAACAGCAAAGCTACGATCGATGGGTGCCTGACCTGCAGAGTCATGAAGATATTAATAGAACACAGCACCCCTCGTGGCACAACCTATGGGCAGCCAACGAGGGTACTGCCTAATCTGTACAATAAAAGCAAAAACAAAAAAACCCAACAAGAATGGACGATTAGGAGGCTCACAGCAGTTACTCTAAGAAAACATCATGACTCCTGGCTCAGTTTTCAGAGATGAGCCAGCTTTCAGGTCTGGAACTCATTCACTGAAGGAGAGGCTGGGCTCCCAGGAGGAAGGACCCTAAACACCACAGGAAGTGTATACAACATTGGGTCTACCAGTTATTCCCCAAAGGGATTCCAGCCATTTACTCCACTGGGGAAAGGGCAATACTCAAACATTTTAAGGACTCTTGAGCACCAGATCCGAGGAGATATCTAGGAACTGGAAGTATTACCTTGTCTTCACTGATATAGTAGGAGCACATGGGGGCCAGGTAATAATTGGAAGTTTGGCCCAGATCTGGCTCACAGTTGTGTGTATTAGGTTTGCGGATCTACCCGAAGGCCATTTCCCTGGTCCCTACATGTATAAAGGGAATAGAAGTACTTGGTGTTTAGCAAAACCATCCATTAGTTCCTTGGCCTGAGGGGTAAGAGCTATTTATTGAGAAAGGCTACGTGAAATCCTTTGTGCCATCATTTCCACCTGCTGGCCAGGAAAGTAAATCACAAACAATATCACAATATCACATCCCAGTGGGAATGGCAGAAATTAGCTCTGGTTTTAAAGAGCTGAAGGATGCAGGGGTCATGGCCCTTATCATAAGCTCCATTTAATTCACCGGTCTGGCCTCCGTGGCAGCAGACAGATGGTGGAAGATGACAATGAATTACCTATAACTCAAGCAAAGAGTAAATCCAATTACATCTGCCTTTTGCTACAACAGATGAACATGATCTGGGACACCAGGTATTGACTGGCAAAAGCGTTCTTTTCATCTCTCTCTAAAAAGAATCAGAAACAATTGATATTCGCTCGGAATGGACATAGGTATATATTTACAGTTTTGCCCCATCCTCTTCCATCCTCTGTCATAATATGATCTACAGAGACCTGGGTCATCTAGCCATCCCACAGACTATCACACTGGTCCGATCGGCAATGACAATCTGTTAATCAGACTGGATGAGCGTGTTGGAGGTCTTGGTAAGGGTACGAGGGCCCTCATGCCCGAGCCACACAATCAAGCCAAATCAGTGGTGCTGGAGGTGTCAGTGATGGTAAGCACTTTTGGAAAGTTCCAGTGAGAAAATTGCAACACAGACACCTGGGTTTCTGGGACAAGGCCATGTCATCTACAGCAAAGGCTCATACACCTTCTGAGAAATGGCTCGTGGAGAGGGACCTGACCCCAGCACAGAGGGAACACTTGACCACAGGACCTCCTACCAAGGGACCATGCATCTGGAATTGCCCATTTTGTTGCAGAATGAAATGCAGTTGGTTTCCCGCCCTGAAAACAAGGACAGGTAGTCTGAGTAGGGCTGTTCTCACTGCCGATTATTCTTGGGTGTGCAGCTGTTTATCCAATTTAAAAGGAAGCTTTCTGACATCGTAGAGGAGGGACTTTTTCATTTAAAAGTTGCTTTTCTCTCTTTCTCTAGACGCTGGTGCTCTGAGGTTCTTTTCTTTTCTCAGTAGGAAGTGGGTAAACGCTAACAGACTTCCTGCGACCCAGTGTAGCACGGGCAGTCAGTCTTGGCCCCGGGGCGAAATTACAGAAGCAGCCAACGTTTGTCTTGAGCTCTCCAGCATCTCTTTGCTGTGTTCTTCCACCCACTCTCAGTGCCGCATTACCTCTGATTTCATTCTCTTCAGAAAACCCAGTTCTAGGAAAAGCACTGATTTAATCATTTATAGCTTGGTGCGACTTGCTGTCTTTTCCAGGAGTATTTGCACACAAAAAACTTTTTTTTTGCCTCTTTTTTTTTTTTGTTGTTGTTGTTGCTCTGGGAACAAAACATTCTGTAGAAAGTCTAACAAACTCCGTTCCTCCCCTTCAAAGTCTCTAGTTTTGTTTTAAATTTGATCGTGTTAACTTGTGTTTTGAGACCCACAAAATGGATGCCACCCCAGTGCCAGCACATGCCATGGTCTAGACCCAAGTCAGCCTGCTCTTACGGAGAATCTACGAGGACGGCTAGTGCCAATCACAACCCTCCAACTTGGCTTTCGCTAGCCTACCTTCCCTGGCAAACAGAACCTCTTGGCCTTGTGAGGAAATCCCTGACTTCCTAGCCAATCACACCCTGTTTTGCCTTGTCTCTTCTAACGCCATATTAAACTCAGTCTTACCCAAAATCCCTGGGGGAGGAACTGCACTCCTCCAATCCGTGCTTTCGCTTGAGTAAAGGACACCGAACTCATTACTAAAGTGTTTTCGTTTTGTCATTTGACAAAGCAGACGTTCAATAAATAGTATAATTATTTGATTATTATTTGTTTCCCCTTATAACTGTACATGCAACAAGGGACCTTGTTTTTGTTTTTAGCACTATATCTCAGCATCCAGCATAATACCTAGTGCACTGTGAGTAATTTGTAAGTCAAGTTGAATATAAATGTATTAATAATTATATACACATGTATACATTTATAAATAATTGTTGCATACTTGAGAAAACGTCTTAGGGACAAAAGGATGGGGCGGGGGTTTAGTGCAGAATGCAACACTCTGGCAGGTGTATCATTTTGAGCTGAGGATGATCAAGGTCCTACAGACTTAAGAAGGGTGTTTTTACCTTCTTCTCAACTGCCTGAAAGAATTTAGCAAGAGAGCCTATACCAGGAAGAGAGTATTATCAAAGATAACTTTTTTTTCTTACATAAGAAAGACTTCTTTGCTGGGCACAGCAAATATTCGTTCACCACACATTTGCTTTTCCCATCTTTCTGTGGATGTCTTCTTCCCTTTTGAAGTCCCAGACCCCTCCCCCTTCTCCTCAACTCCAGGTGGCATATAAAACTCAATTGCCCGATTGTTGGGGAACCTCTCATGTCTCTGTGGGGCCCTTGTACCTATATAATTAAATTTGGTTTTCTCCTGTTAATCTGAATGATGTCAATTTATTTATTAGGTTCTAGGCAAAGAACCTAGAAGATAAGAAGGAAACGCTTTTCCTTCCCTACAGTTTTGGCGGCCAGCATGGGAGTCTGCCCTGGCTGGACACTACTCTCTCCAGGAATTCTGGAGAGATCCTGGGACCTCTGGCAAGGTAAGAATTCGTACCACATCAGGCTCTGGGATCTCTGCCTGCAGGGTCTACTGGAAGAGTGGTGAGAGTCATTTTCTGTTTATAAGTTTAAATTAGCAGGAAAAAATATTTGTGTGAACTGGTTCCTTGGGTATAGCAATTTTGGTAAAGAGTTTTACGAATACTCCTGATTTCCACTAATTCCGTTCCTCCAGAGATAATCTTTGCTTTCTTTTGTTTTTGTCTTTTGTGTTTTTTATCCTAAGGAGGAAAACCATAGATCTGATGGGGTTTTCCTTTCATCTTGTTCTATGTCCTGAGAGCTTGGTCCTGTGACCAATGAGAATGTTTGAGAGGCTAAGAGAAAAATTACCAGGTGTACTCACAACTGCAAAGAAAAGACCTTTCCCCTCCCCCGCCGGTCCCGAAACCAGCCAGGGCACGCCTGGTCTTAGTCTGACATAAAGGCAGGAACCAATCAAGTTCTGCTGAATGGTTTGAAATAAAGGCAGGAACCAACCAAGTTCTGCTGAGCATTCAAATTTAAATGTCAACCTATAACAGCTCTGTAACCTCAAAAAAATCCCTAACTTGTTTGTGCCTGTCTATAAAAGAAGCTGTAAGAAAGATCCTTGCTCGGGGCCTCTTAGCGTCACCGGCAACGAGTGCGCAGAGGACCGGGTTCGAACCTGCAATAAACGACCCTTGCCGCTTGGCTTTGACTCTGGACTCTGGTGGTTTGTTTTCGGGGGGTCTCTTGAATCGGGGCATATCATGTTCTCTCCAGTACCCCCTGTCCACAAGATACAAATATAGGTGTGCATCTGGCAGTCAGTTGAATAGACTGGGGGTTCTGAGACACAAAGTCATAAGCAGAGTTCTCTTTGTCCAGCTCTTTTTTTTTAATTTATTTAAATATTTATTTGTTTTTGAGAGACAGAGAGAGAGAGAGAGAGAGAGAGAGAGAGAGACAGAGTGCAAGTGGGGGAGGAACAGACAGAGAGGGAGACACGGAATCCAAAGCAGGATCCAGGCTCTGAGCTGTCAGCACAGAGCCCGACTCGGGGCTCGAACCCATGAACGGCGAGATCGTGACCTGATGTCGGATGCTTAACCGGCTGAGCCACCCAGGCGCCCCAGTTGTGCCAGCTCTTAATGGAGTGTGTCCATAAGGGTCTTTGTCATCTCAACCTCCATTGCTTTGTTAGTGCTGGAAAGTCTCATTCCCAGTAGCGTCGGCCCAGTCACAGAGTAGTGGGTTTGTGGCTGGAGGCATCCCCCATTCCTGTGAGAGACCAGAGATACTGTTTTTTTATTTTATTTTATTTTTTATTTATTTTTTTTTAATTTTTTTTTTCCAACGCTTTTTATTTATTTTTGGGACAGAGAGAGACAGAGCATGACCGGGGGAGGGGCAGAGAGAGAGGGAGACACAGAATCGGAAACAGGCTCCAGGCTCCGAGCCATCAGCCCAGAGCCTGACGCGGGGCTCGAACTCACGGACCGCGAGATCGTGACCTGGCTGAAGTCGGACGCTTAACCGACTGCGCCACCCAGGCGCCCCCAGAGATACTGTTTTTACCACACAGCTCTTAACATCTGTCAATAAGAAGTCCCTTGCTTTCTGAGGCTAACCCTGGGAATGAACTCTCTGGATCCTGTCAGGACTACATCTTTTGCACTCTCTCGTCAGAGGCCTCTTGTGTCCTTGGGTAAGCCATAAAATGGCTTATTGGTTTGAGTCATTATTGAGATAAAAATAAGATCCTACTCATCAATGGCCAGATGATGACCCTTTTGAATTGGAAAGCCTTCTGTATTTGAAAAAAAAAGTTTTTGAGAGCTCTCATCCTAAACAGTTGTCTCATGGGTGCTCATGGAAAGACCAAATGAAAAGATAGATACATTCAGCTCAGGTCACGATCTCATGGTTGGTAAGACTGAGGCCCGTGTCAGGCTCTGTGCTGTCGGATTCTCTCTCCCTCTCTCTCTGCCTCCCCCCACTCAAAATAAATAAGTAAATACACTTAAAAAATAATAAAAGATAGCTACAAGGAAATGTAACTGCTAGCCTTAGGGATTCCCTTAACAAGATAAAGCGACAGAACAAAAATTAAAGCCCCCGTGCAACACAAACTCTCCTTAGAATCTTGCCTGGTCTCCTTAGCAAGTTCTCTTAGCTGTCAAAATCCTCTAACTTCTCCAGAAATATCCCTTAAACATCTGGATGCTTATTTTAGCTTCTCTTTCCTTATAAGACTTTCGGAGAGTGCTCTGGTCTCATCTCTAAGCCCAGAATGTACAAGTCACTCCTGTAAATACTAAGAGCCCTTGATTGAACAAAAGCACCTGGAATGGACAATAAAACTCAGTCATAGAACTTGTTTTGTTGGGCTCTGTAATCAGGGTCTGCCAGTTTCAGGTCCTCTTATGTGGTATATTCTTTGCAAATATGCCCTAGACCCCACCCAAAGAATTCATGTCCCCTGGACAACAGGGGATCTTTTAAATTATAAAGCCCTTTTACCTCTACTTCCCAAAGATCCTACCAAATTTATTTTTTTTTTTTAATTTTTTTTTCAACGTTTTTTATTTATTTTTGGGACAGACAGAGACAGAGCATGAACGGGGGAGGGGCAGAGAGAGAGGGAGACACAGAATCGGAAACAGGCTCCAGGCTCCGAGCCATCAGCCCAGAGCCTGACGCGGGGCTCGAACTCACAGACCGCGAGATCGTGACCTGGCTGAAGTCGGACGCTTAACCGACTGTGCCACCCAGGCGCCCCAGATCCTACCAAATTTAAAGAAAAACATTACAAAATTAATGCCCTATCATAGAGGAAACACATGGCCAGAATTTCTCCCAGGCCCTTTTACAAATGACCAGAAAATAGCTCAACTCAAGCTGGTATTCAAGATTTGATAGGATCGGCATTGGAGGCTTTCCTCCCTAAAGTGAATTGGTCTAAGGTTAAACTGCACACTCGGAAAGAAGATGATCTCATCCAAAGGCCTTTGTTGAAAGCTTTATACGGACTTTTCAAAGGCATACTGCGCTAAACCGGGAAGATCAAAAATACAGAAATATTTCCATTTCCATCTTAGTTGGAGATTTCCTCCCTAAAACAAAAGAAAGCAAATTTAAAATAGTGTGGCTGGCTGAGTGGGCACATCAACCTCTAAACGTGTGAGGTGTGTGTGTGTGTGTGTGTTTTAGTAAACTTCACGCCCAGCATGGGGCCCAATGTGGGGCTTGAACTCACAATCCTGAGATCAAGACCTGAGCTGAGATCATATGCTCAACCAATTGAACCATCCAGGCGTCCCTTAACCTCTAAATGTTTTAGCGAAAAAGGCTACCAAATTCTTCGAAGATAATTTGCAAGAATGCAGACCAAAAAAGGTTAGAATCAACAATTCTTGATTTACAGCTTGAATTTTTAGAGCAATAAAAACATAACTCCAAGAGCAAGTTAAAGTCCATTCAGCGCCCTTCCTATTTGCCTCTGGACATTGACGGATATTGTAAAAAAAAAAAATGAGAACATTGAAGTACAATTGTTCCACGTATGAAAAAGAGGAGAAATTTAAATAGTAATTACCCTAGACTTCTGATAACAGAGAAAAATAGAGAAATACACCCGGAACTCCTAGGAGAAAACTTGCATTCTTTCTCCATCTCTTGAAGATACAAATCTTACAATGTCTTTGAAATGTAAACACCCCAGGAGGTAACTAAAACAATGGTCTGAAACCATTTGAAAAAGGGGTGGGAGTGGTGGAGGAGGCCTTTCAGAAATACAAACTGCTAAAAAGGCTCTCTTGCCTCAAGTCTGGAGCATAGCATCCTTAAGATTACTTGTCAAGGACGAATACAAATCTTAATAGTCTTCTCCACAAATACTAGCAAAAACCTTTTAAGTGGGCAACCTTAACTTTTTCTGTCCATCAGAGACAGTTATTTATAAGCCAGTGGGTTTTGTTTTCTACCAGATTCATGGCTAAAGTTTTAAAATGAAAGCAACCAGATCTCTGTGTCTGTCTGTCTGTCTATGCATATCTACATGTGTACATGATAGATGTGGCTTTTTTCTACCTGTAGATAGTGGTGCCCAAATTAATTTATAAACAAGCTCTATTTAATTGGCTTAAAAACAAGTCCTTTTGAACTGTTTCTAAATCTCAGAAATATAATAAAAACTAACCCAAACATTTTTCAAGCTCATGTGATCTAGGATAATTTTTGGGAAATAAAGCAAGTTCACATTTGCTGGTTTCATTAATACAGACATGTCTTTAGAGCTATCAGCATTATGTATAATTCTTTTATTCTACCTCGGTTTACTGAAAGTAAAATAAGCTCATGTTATCTCTGTTATAAACGTTGTCAGCAAGAAAAAGAACCTAAAATGAGGGCTAACTGCTTTAATGTCTCATGAAATTTTCATGAGTAATCTCAGTATGATTGTTAGGAACAAGTAAATAAACGTAAGCGGGGTAAAAATTTGCAGGTGAACTTTTCAGGAATAAGTGTTTTATGGTATGTCTGCCTAAAAATAGTGTCCCAAATCTCCTCGGTAACCTCCATCCTTAGAATTTTGCTAAGTTAAATTAAATGGTGGGAAGTCCTTAAATATCCAGGTTATTTCCAAATAAGATAATATACTAGAACAATAATTACTCAACACAGATTTTCTTTTACAGAGATGCTGAAGATAGTTATGGTCTCTTAGTAAATACGTATGTGTCACGCTGAAAATTCTGCTATGAGAAAACATGTTTCTAGATATTCTAAAAGTATTTCTACATTTGCCAACCAACAGAATGCTAACATACAAAACAGTTTGTAATCGTTTCTTCTCTATTTTAACTAAAAATGAGGGTATTCAAGAGTTAAAAAACTCTACTATGTGCAAGCAATGCCATTAGAAATAGAAAAGGAAACATCTCTGAATGTGAGAAAAATAAGATCTGTGTTTTTAATAAAATTAAGTATGAGGAATGGAAATGCATTTTTCTTTGTTAAGGAAAATAAAGTAATTTTGTCCTGAAGAGAGGTTGTTTTTAAAGTGTTTGCTTGTTTGCTTGTTTGTTTAAAGAGAGCAGTGGAGGGACAGAGAAAGGGAGAGAGAATCTCAAGCAGGCTCCACACTCAGTTCAGAGCCTGACATCAGGTTCTGTCTCACGACCGTGAGATCATGACATGAGCCGAAATCATGAGTTGAACGCTTAACCAACTGAGCCACCCAGGCACCCCTAATTATTTTTAAAGGGGAAAGAAAAATCATAGGACAAAATGTGAATGTGAAAAAGAAAGTTGTAGAAGGTTTATAGGAAAGGAGTCTTAGGAAAGGAATTTTAGTCAAACAAGCTAAGATTAAAATAAGTTTAATTAAGTTAAATGAATTTTAATATCAAAAATAATCTGGTATAAAATTAGAATTTAATTTTCTCCCTGTTAAGAGGGGGAAAAAGTTTTCTTGAACTATTGGTTTGGTCTTGATAAAAGATTGTAAACAGTTTTGCCTTACCTTTTAAAGTAATCTGCTTAAAAACCAAAGATTTTGTATCTCGTCAAAGTAATTTTCTGTCGTTATCAGGTCTTTGATTACTTAAGAAGGCTGAGTATTCTCTATTAAAAAAAGGAAGGTTTTTAAAAAATAACTATTTAGCTTTCTGAATTTGCCTGTAAAGTCTTTAACTGACACTATAGTTAAACGTATAGCTAAGTATTCTTTCACCGTGATCTATGATCTATGATCCTATTTGACCAAGTTTTTAGAAATCTCTTTGATATTTTTGACAAACTTCTCAAAATCAAGTCCTGAATAAAGTCCTGAACTAACTTTGGGAATTTTTTAGAGGGTCCCTGGAATATCTCAAAAGATTTGTTCTCTCTCCTTATAAAAAAGAAGATGTTAAACTAATTAGGCTTATTTGATATGTTAAATTACATGGGAAGCAAATTGTCCAATGAAAAAGTAATACTGGGGTATCTGGCTGTGCTTCAGTTGATAGAGCACATGACTCTTGATCTCAGAATCATGAGTTCGAGCCCCACAGTGGAGGTAGAGATTACTTAAAAAAAAAAAAAAAAAGTAGTACTAAGCATTTTTCATGCTGTATTTTTTTTAGTGTTATTTATTTTTGAGAGAGAGAAAGAGAGAGAGAGAGAGACGGAGCACAAGTGGTGGAGAGGAAGAGAACGAGAGAGGCATAGAATCCCAAGCAGGCTCCAGGCTCTGAGCTGACAGCACAGACGCGGGGCTCAAACTCACAAACTGCAAGATCATGACCTGAGCTGAAATTGGACGCTTAACCGACTGAGCCACCCAGGCATCCCTTGTATTGTTTAGTATATGCTACCAGTGTTCTACAAATTGTATGAAATTTCTAGAAATCTAATATGTCCTGGTATAACATTTTCAGTCATAATTCCAGTTATCTTAACATGTTATGTGTCACAAAAATAAATAGATTTCCTTGTCAAGTGCACTGTAGTAGACTTTTACCAGATCTTTAATCATGGCTATTTTTAAGTCTTTTGTCATTTATAGATGGCTATTGTTTCTCTGATGCTTTTGAAAAAGTGTTCCTGCAAAAGTACTTCATCTTCAAGAAGACTTATAGAAAGTGTTCCAGAATACAGATTTCTGATAACTTTAAGATCAGAAAACTGAACTAGGTAAGAATTTCCAGAGCTAATAGAATAACGACGTTCAAGCAGAGCAAATATTAATTACATTGTACTCAATGAACTAAGGAGTATGCTTATAATTTTTTATAATTTTTTTTTGTTTAAAACATGGCCAATTAAAAAAACATTTTGTTTTCCACATTTAAGGAAACTTTTTTTCTCTTTTCTTTTAAGCTACCTATGACTTAGAACAGTTGAGAATATATACCTTTGTGAACAAAGATAAAACTTCTATCTTTTCTTCCCATCTGGTGCCTCTAGAATTCATAAACTCTCAGTGTGTATTCTGATTTTCATGGCAATACAGTTATTTGCGTAAGTTCGCTAAGAATCTGTTTTTCTTGTAATAAGACACACTGGAAAACATTGGTTGCATTACCAAGGCTTTGACCGGAATGTCGTACTTGAGAGAGATATACAAAGACTCAGATATGACCAAGACAGCTTTAAGGAACTAAGGTTGACTGGAACCAATAATGCCCCTTGGGAAAAATGGCCTGGTATCTTACAGGGATTCCAGCACATTACTAGGCGAGAAAGAAAGGTGACTTCCTGGCGACTGCAGAAATTTCAGGATATTTTGGGACCTTGAAAAGAAAGGAAGTAACCTAAATCGATAGGTATTGCAGTCAAGTCTGATGGCAAGTCCTTGCTTTGGCTGCCTTGTCTTGAGAGGCTTGTAAAAGTCCAATCTGACATTCCTTATAAAGGTTCCAGCAAAGCAGATTAAAAAATTATATATTGTCAATCACCATTCTTGTTGTATAAGCAATCAAGCCACATTTATTAAAACTAGACCTACTTCTTTGCAAACAAGTTAGTCTATGGCTATCTTTGATGGAAATGGGGGTGATCGTAGACAACAAAATGATGTATTGGTAGAAATTATAATATATACTTATGGAGATTAAACTCTAGTTCTGTTCATTGTTTCTGAGGTTTTCTTTTCTTTTTCTTTTTCTTTAAAGTTTGCCAGTCTTTTTTAAATGTTTATTCATTTATTTTTAAGGAGAGAAGGAGGAAGAGAGGAAGGGAGGGGCAGAGAGAGAGGGAGAGAAAGAATTTCAAGCAGGCTCCCTGTTTTGGTGCAGATGCCCCCCACTCCCGCCCCCATGTGGGGCTCGATCCCATGAACCGTGAGGTCATGACCTGAGCCAAAACTCGAGTCATATGCTTAATGGATTGAGCCACCTAGGTGCCCGAGGTTTTGTTTTCTACCTGTACATTGGACTAGATTCTGAATTCTTTTGGTTTCCTCCAATATTTGGTTACAACTCTACAAACCAACATTTCCAATTTTTCTTCTACCCTTCTGACTTAGAATCACTGAGAAATAAAACTGCCCTTTTACCAATCATGCAGGCTAACGTTGGCCAACATGATATACATTTCAGAGAAATCACCACAAAAACCCATGTGTGGACAGTCTTTGGGCCTGTGGCTGTGTGGGCCACTCTGAGAGATCACCAGAGGCCTTCAGATTACAAACCAGGAAAATCTGTCAAATTGCCACTGTCTGCCCTCAGTCCATCTAAAAATGCTTCAAGCCTGACATCAAGAAATCTTTTTAATTGGCTAGGGTTCTTTGGAACCCTAGCTTCTTCCTCTGTTAAATGGGAATAAAAATAATTATGGCTCTAACCCTATTTAAAAAAATGTTTTTTTTTTTTTTTTTTAAATTTTTTTTTTCAACATTTTTTATTTATTTTTGGGACAGAGAGAGACAGAGCATGAACGGGGGAGGGGCAGAGAGAGAGGGAGACACAGAATCGGAAACAGGCTCCAGGCTCCGAGCCATCAGCCCAGAGCCTGACGCGGGGCTCGAACTCACGGACCGCGAGATCGTGACCTGGCTGAAGTCGGACGCTTAACCGACTGCGCCACCCAGGCGCCCCTAAAAAAATGTTTTTTAATCTTTATTTATTTTTGAGAGAGAGTGTGAGCAGGGGAGGAACAGAGAGAGAGAGAGAGAGAGAGAGAGAGACAGAATCCGAAGCAGGCTCCAGGCTCTGAGCTGTCAGCACAGAGCCCGACGCGGGGCTCGAACTCCCGAACTGTGAGATCATGACCTGAGCCGAAGTCGGACGCTCAACCGACTGAGCCACCCAGAAGCCCCTGGCTCTACCCCTATTAAATGAGATGACGCGTGCAAATGTAGAATGTGAGGACACAGTAAGTTTGTGACAACTTCCAGCAGTGGTAGTTGTGGTATTTTTTTGTTGCTGTCATCGTTATTGTTACCAGTTTCCTTTTCTCTAAAATGGGGCTAATAAAATTCCCACCAACTTAGAGTTGCCAGGATCATCTATGATTCACAGTA
Organism: Neofelis nebulosa; assembly: GCF_028018385.1. Taxonomy (NCBI): domain Eukaryota; kingdom Metazoa; phylum Chordata; class Mammalia; order Carnivora; family Felidae; genus Neofelis; species Neofelis nebulosa. Next base: position 40,043,568 of record NC_080796.1, read on the forward strand.
AATAAGCTTAAGCTTTGCCTGCCCCAGAGTGAGTTCTCACAAAATGTTAATTGTGGCCATCATCTTCATGGGATAAGAACCCAGTTTCCCCACTTTCATCTTACGGAGTAGGATTTGATGTAGCAGAAACAGTGTCTATATTTAATAAAATGCAATGTTCTTGTCAGGGCAGCATTAACCGGGGAGGCCACCTATTTTAGGCAGGAAACTCATATTTTAGTTATTAACACCTGAAATGAAGCGACACAGGAGAATGCACGACTTATGAAATTATTCAGCTAAAGGCTGGCGGGATCTATATTTCTGAATTGCATAGCAAAGAAATATTCAGGTTCAGTGTGGGTGATTAACCATTTGATAGCTTGTCAGGCTTTCCCAATTTCTTCCTCTATTTTTTTATACGCCTTGCTGTGTCTCTTGTAATTAAGAAATGGTGCTGGGTTCTTGTCATCCACCATTAAGAACTAGTCACAGATAGTTTCATAACATCTGCTTCTTGCAACCTTCTAATTATCCATAAAAATCTGGCAGAAGGACCTGACAGTTTATCTGGAACACAGAATATGAATGCAAAACAGGGTGCTTTGCTTCTGGATATAGAATCATGGTGTAAAATAGGCACTCTCTAACCTCTTATTTTGCATGCAGCTCTGTCTCCTGTTCAAATCAGAGTTAGGTGCATGTCTTCTCAATAAAGACTCAATTTTGAAAAGCATCTTCTGACAAAATGAATGTGGGTCAAGAATATGTTAATGGCGCTGTGTCAGAATCTGTTGTCAGTTTCTGCTCTGTTATTCCTTTTACAACCCAGCCAGATGCCGTGACTCCCTACCTGTATCTGCAGGCTCTGAGCTGTCCATGCCCTGATTGGAAGAACTGAGGAAGTCTTGACCGGGCCACACACTTGCCTCTAGCAAGGTCAAGTCCCAGCCTCTTGTTGCTTGTTTCTTGTAGCAGGTGCCCTTCTTGTCCACCAACATGCCTGGCTTTCTGACTCATTTCCTCATCCTGACTTCAGGAAATGCATCTTCCTGAATCCCTACACCGTGTGCGTTTGATGGCCGAAACCATGACTTTATTCTGATTTTTGGTCCCAATGGGTCTGCCCTCAGCCAACCTATACCTCCAACATCCATTTGGATCCATGGATGATTTGCTTATTTTGTCCTTTGATTCTGAATGTGCAGATACCTACTGGCCTGTTTGGTTAGATAGATAGATAGATAGATAGATAGATAGATAGGTTTTCCATTTTGAGAGAGAGAGAGAGAGCATGAGAACACACACAAGTGAGTGGGAGAGGGGCAGATAAAGAGGGGGAGACAGAATCTTAAGCAGGCTCCATGCCCAATGCAAGGATCTCCATCTCATGACCGTGACTGAGCCGCCAAGGTGCCCCCACCCATTTGGTTTTAGACCCCTAGTTTGTTGATGCTTCTGGTCCTTTTGTGTCTTATAATCTCAGGGCTATGAACCCTCTGTCTTGCCTCAGCCCTTCTGGTCTCGCTGTCTTTTATCTTTTCTATGTCCTAGTATCATAGAGATGCATAAAAATGCTCATTTTTCTATTTATCATTCACCAAGCACTTTTTGTACCTATAATGATCTTGAGGGGTGGAGACCATGATTTGCTTCGTAACTTTTGGTGAACTGAAGAGCACATAGGCTCACTGTTTTACCGAAGAGCAGGGACTAGATTTGCACTCAAATCTGTCCTTTGGCTTGAGTTTTTTCCGGCCACTGACCTCATGAGCCAATATGTTACTGCAGAACAGCCATTTATCTGTGGCATTCATTTCTCTAGTAAACACTGAAAAAGTCACTGAACTTTAGGAGTGTACTTCTATAAATACACGTTCATATTGAATATTTAATTTTTGAATTTTATCAGCCGCACAGTCCCCGTTTGACAAAAAAAATGAATTGAGACATGGAGTTTTAGGGCATTGAGAAGTCACACTTAGGTAAGTCAGCAAGAAAGCAGAAATTTCCTAGCACGGCGATAGAATAGCTTGTTGAAAATACCCCTACATTAACAGGCAGAAGAAATAGGCCAGTTCAAGGTCTGGCTGAGAATCTTGATATTTAGTAAATTGCCTGACTTCTCTCTTCCTCCATCTTGAAAATTGCTAAGTTTAGCTACGGGTTGTCTGGCAGCTAAAGTATCCTCATGATTGCTTGTCCCAGATCAGTGGTCACTGGCCAAGATACGTAAAGTTGTCTCATCTTATTCCTGGGTCACAGAGATTTCATTTCTAAATAAGCTACCTCATATATTAGGCATCGGGGGCACTATTACTATTCTAAACTGCTATGGGTTCATGAGTACAAATCACCTGGGCCATTTTCACGGCCAGAAAAGACTCTAACTTCTTCATCACGTGTCAGAGCCTTGGGCTGCCATAATAGGCCCCCTGGGCCTCTTCTGTCTCCCCAGAATGGCTCAGACACCAATGGCTCAAAAAACCAGAGGAAAACGAGCAAAGCCAAGCTGAGATGTGGATCCCGGCCTTCTGTGGAGAAGAGAGGAGTGGGGTGAGGAAACTGGGCTGAGAATCTTGGACCCTGCAGTTCTTTGCTGTCCCAAGGGTGGTCCTAGCACTACGGTGACATCGCCTGGGATCTTGTTAAAAATGTAGACTCTTAGGCTCCATCCTACATCTGCTGAGTTGTTTGTACCAGATTCTCAGGTGACTTGTATGCACATTAAGGAAGCACTGCGGGTTTATTAATCTATAGAAACGTTTCAACATTCACCTCCAAGTGGAAAGAAATGTTTCACAGGGCCCCTTTGGAGGGGCAAAGGAAATTGCTGCTGTTACTGGCACGGGCTTACCCGAGAAAGGGAGTCTGGACATAATTATGGTAGATGAAGTGATTTAGCCAAAAGCTAAGCTTTCAGGAGGGCAAAGGGGAGTGATGTGGGCTTTTGAGGTGAGGCCATTAACAGTTGGATTATAGCACAATGTGCCATAATGGTGTAGTAATGAAATGTAATTGATACGGTTATATTATACAAAAGGACACTCGCTTTGTTCCGGCCTCTCTTTCTTCGGAGAAGGCAGATGGTCACAGGGCAACCAGGCAAAAGGAACTGATTCTGTAAACATTTTGGTCTCTCCTTCGGCCTGCTCTTTGACCTGACCAGCTTCCGCTAAGGCCTTCCTTGGTGCAGGCAACTACTAGGTGAGCAGTCTCCAGCCACAAGCCTCCTACTTCCTTCAGTCAGCTTGACTCTCTAAGAGGGAGTGGTGATCTGAAAGCCCAGTGCCTGGGGTGGTCTGAGTGACATTCCTGTCCCCATTCTCACCTCTGAAAACCCTTAGAGAAGGAGCTCCAGCCTGCGGACTGCATGCGTGGTGTCACAGTGGCCCCAACTTTGGAAATATCTGTAATGGGACCTGTAAGGCATCGCTTCGGTACGATCCTGCCCCTCAAAACCTCAAATGTGGGCTTCAGGATGCTGAGCTCACCTCCTCACTGAGCAACTGTTTGCTATTTTTGACTTATTGCTTTTGACTGTTCCACTTTCTTGGGAGCTCAAAACTTTTTTTCTTTATTAGCTTTTCTTCAGTTTCTTTTTTCACGAGGGGTTTCCACGTGCCCCTGGGAAAATGCAGTAAAAATTTGAAATGGCATTTATTCTGGAAAAATGATTATTTATTTCTGATTTATGCCACGCCTGTATCAAAAAGGAAAGGAAAGGAAAGGAAGGGAAAGGAAAGGAAAGGAAAGGAAAGGAAATGCCACAGTATGATACATATACTGAATGCGAAGCTAAAAGGTGAAAATCAGCTATAATAAAGGTGATAGAAAGAGATAATTATTCTAGAAGCTAAGTTTGATCATAGTTGTGACTAGATTGCCCAATAATTTCTTTTTTTTTAATATATGAAATTTATTGTCAGATTGGTTTCCATACAACACCCAGTGCTCATCCCAAAAGATGCCCTCTTCAATGCCCATCACCTACCCTACCCTCCCTCCCACCCCCCATCAACCCTCAGTTTGCTCAGTTTTTAAGAGTCTCCCATGCTTTGGCTCTCTCCCACTCTAACCTCATTTTTTTTTTTTTTCTTTCCCCTCCCCCATGGGTTTCTGTTAAGTTTCTCAGGATCCATATAAGAGTGAACACATATTAGATTGCCCAAATAATTTCAATGCTGAGTTGTTGGAAGACAAAGATGTGCATGTACTATTTATTCCTGGTCGGTGGGCATTACACAAGCTTCTAAAAGAAACTTTTCTGGATACTGAGTTTGCAATAATAAATAATATTTTTGAGTCCTTAGATTCTACTAGGCACTCGCTAAGCCCTTTGCACGTGCTATTTTGTCTAACCCTCACACTGACATTAAGAGAGAGGATAGAGTGACAGTCTCATGTGTGAACTCCACAGCTAGGGAGCCCAGGTTTGGATCTCATCTCTGCTCCTCACAAACCAAGTGACCTTAGGCAAGTCCTTTAGACTCTCCCTGTTTTGGTTTTATTATCCATAAAGGTGGAATATCAATCATACCTTACATGGTGATTGGGAGCATTCAGTGATTTAATATACACAAAGCACGCAGAGTCTGGCCCTTAGTAAGTAACTTGCCATTATGACCGCTATTTTCACTTTACAGATAAGGAAATTGGGTCTTAGAGGGGTTAAATGGCTGGCCCAAAGTCCCCTAGCCAGATCAAAGTGGCAGCAGATCTAATCTGACCCCTCTTAAACGCTTCACACACTGACTCGGAAAGTGCGGCCCGCCGCTGGCGATGTACTTGGGGGCAAATAAGGAATCACTATGAGCCTTGTGCAGTCGCTGTTAGGTTACCTTTGGCGAGAGTTATCTTCGGGGGTACTTCTCCCCGCCGTTCAGCTTGGTCTGGGCTGGTGTCTGCTTTCAATATGGCTTTAAGTAAAGTTTAAATAATGAGGGACTTGTATGGCAAATCATAGTGTGTATTTGTTTATCTATGGATTCTACTTGTTCATATTTATTCCCAGCCACCAATTCTTCCCAAATGTAGTGGAACGTGACCGAAATGTAGGTCGGTCAGTATCTATCCAACTGCTACCATATTTAAAGCCCACTTCGATACCACATGCCCTGGGGAGCTGCTTGCCTTGTTCTCATGACCTCAGACCTGGGCAGCGACGCTGGACATTGGATACGGGTGTAATTCCCCTGCTGCCCGCTAGGTGTCCCACCCAGCCCTGCTATCTGACTGCAGCAAGGAAACCTGGCCTTCCTCACCCCTCCAAAGAGGAAAAAGGGATTGAAAGTGGGCGGAGGGAGACAGGTGGCGGGAGGAGGGTGGGGGACTGTGACACGACTTTCAGATGCTTCTTCTTGCCTCCAGACAAAGGGAAATTTTCTCATTGTTTTTCTTTGATGCATAGGTACCTCTCTCCAGAAAGCTTGGTCAGTTCCTTATAATTTAGGAAGATTTTATTTCCACTAATGAACTCGTGTCTGGGCCAGGCCTTTTCATCTCTGAGCTTGAGGTTGGGGCCGCGGTCTGCATCCCCTTCCTTTTGCCCGAAAGCTCCCGACAGTCTCCTATCCCTCCTGGGCTCTGATCCCTTCTAGGGTCTGATCAAAAAAGACATAAGGAAGGTACTGACCCTGCTGGGCCATATGATTCCTCATTACTTCCTTAATCAGGGGAGGCCAAAGACAGACACCAGCATGTGGCTGTGGCACTATCTAGCCCTCTCGCAAACAGTAACCTAATTCGTCTGCGACATTAATATTGCCGTGATGTAAATACTTCCCTCCTCACTCTCAGATAAGATCACCACTAGCTTCCTCTGGTGGGAGATGTAAGGGAATTTGGATCCACTGAGTTTTAAGAACTTGGCGGCATTTTGCATTCCAGAATAAATCCCTTATCCTCTGCAGGTGGTTGGCTCCTGCCTGTCATCTGTTTTCCCTCCCTTCTTCCTTTCTTTTGGAGGACCACACACAATTGGCGAAGCTGGGGTCAAGATCAGGAGGAGAGGGAGCTCTGAAGCCACGTGGGTTTCTCTCTCCAACATTGCTGTCTGCATGGGGACTCTTCCGCAGTCTTTTATCCATCAGGGTAGAGCACCCCAGCACACCCTCGACATTTGCCAGGGACCGGAGGCCTCCGAATGGATGCAAATGCTCTGAGTAGACTGGCAAAGGGGTGTCCTGATTATAGGTTATTCTGTGACTGAAACCTCACCCAGAGATCTGCTAAGAATGTGGGCAGGATATCTTCATTTAGCACCGGCTTTAGGAGCTTCAATGTGGGATATTTCCTCCATAAAGGACCTTGACAACAAAGACCAGAAGACGGTCCTCCGGGAGTGTCTAGCTTCTGTATCCACTGCTTCATTATATGCATGGCTTTTAATATTCGGAGAGCCTTTTGCCAATACACATTTTCTAGTGAACTGGGAAACTGGAGCCCAGATGCGATGTATTATTGATAGGATTGTAATTTACTCTTCTCGGGTTGTATCTACAGCGTATACCATTAGCACAAAATATTAAATTACCAGTGGTTGTATATATTTGTCTATTCAGGTTTGGCTCAATGATATTTGCCTTTCGCTTCAATAAAAGATCATGAATAAAGAAAGCAGGGCAATATTGTTTTTTTGTTGTTGTTGTTGCAAGGGAATTTTGATGAAATCATTTTCTCGGTGTTGTGTTTTGGCGAGCCATGCCTTGCAATGGAGATATGAGACATAAAATAGTGGGGGCTGGACAGGGAAGATGGATGGGGCCGTTTGCTCCAGCCCAAGGCACACACTGGCTTCCCTGGCAAGCTGCTCCCGGCCAGGCTCAGGGTTTTCTCCCTTTGCAGTAGAGAATAAACAGTCTCTGCTGTGCTGGCAAGGGGAGGTGGACAGTGTAGACCTTGGTGTTAGAAATACAGGGCCCTGTGCCTGTGCTGTGAAGGCTGCATTTGAGTGGGATTTGGGGGGTGGGGATCCAGCAAGGCATCTGTCCTTTGTCGTGCAGGCATTATGCCCTGGCTGGTGTTTGACAGGAGGGCCTCTGGCCACCAGTTTGAATTCTAGCCCCCACGTGGGCCAGTTGAAGGTTGGTTTCTCTCTCTCTCTCTCTCTCTCTCTCTCACACACACACACACACACACACACACACACGCACACACACCCATACATGCATGCATGCACGCTCACAACCCCTCTTGCTTTAAAAAGAATCCAGGTCATAGGGCTCAAACCAAGCTGCAAAGGGAAACGCCACATCGCTTCTGCTTTGCGCCCCTTTTGTTCTTTCAGAACCTTGAGTGCAAGGTATTTGCTGGTTAATTAGCCTGAGTGTTCTGCTACCCCACCCTCAACCCCATTCGCTGCAGAATTTTTATGGGTAAACATCTTTTTTTAAAATGCCCATGGCTTGGCCTCCTCATTCTTCTGTTGCCCATGGGCTCCGAGCGGGGAGGTGATGGTGACAAGAACAAAGTTCTGAATCCATTTGGACTTGAAGCAGGAAGACAGTTTGTTGAAATGCTTACTCCTTTGGGCTCCGGCCATCAGTCAGGGAACCCTTTAGTCCTCAGGGGCAGAGTCCCAGGGAGGCCATGGAGGGGGGTGAAGAGGCCTTTCCCCTCTGAGGTCACTGGTTGGGGGAGGGAGCTCGGGGACCCAAGTGACAGGTAGTCTGCAAAGCTGGAATCTTCTTTCTAGTGGTTCCTAAGACAAAGCACCACTCGGCCAGGGTATCTATGGGTTTTGTTGCCTGGGGCGCATTCTGGAGGTGAAAACCGGTTTTTCTGAAGACTTGTCAGAGCAAGGCTTTGTTCAGAGTTTGCCTGTTTAGCTAGACTGGCTCCCTGAAGGAGACCCCGTTTACCCGAGGAAGGGGCAATTAACATAAAGGCCTGGCCATCTCCTCCGTACCTGGGTGGGACTCTCTTTGGACTTAGGGTCTCTCCCTCCTCCCCACAACCTTCTCCTTCCCTAAAGGAGAGATGTAAAGTAAAAAAAAAAATCACACAGGCTTGTAAAGCCAATGAAATCAGCGCTAAATCTATCAAAGCAAATCATAGACCCTGACAGCTGAGAAGTATTATTTGTTTTCTTCCCTCCCAGATTTCTACCAAGCCTGGTGTTTTAAGCATATGTCTTAGGGAGAAGAGACCCATATAAAGGCAATTACAATTGGTAAATGATTAATGGTGGACCTGACATTTTTATGTGTCAAATATGTTTAAGTGTATTAACCTTAGCGGAATTTACGCCCATACTATATGAGATATATCTTGTATAGCATCTGAAATATCTGCAGTCTGCCTTCACTTAAATCTTATTTACATTTATTTTATTACAATATAAATGGGTTTAAACAAATCTTAATCGAGTTTTTTACCCCGTTCTGCAGGTCCTGCTGGCACCGTGGGGAGGCTGAGGGTACCAGGGCTCCTAGCAGCTTGCAAACAGAGTTCAGGCCACCAGCCTGGAGCACCCCGGAGAGAGGGGCCTGTGGCCATTGTTCAAGCTCCTGTCTCCATTCTAGCCCAAAGAGGAGGTGACTTAGAAGGCCGGGGGAGTCGGCACCCCACAGCATGAATCACAGAGGCAGGCTTTCCAGCAGGCAGGCAACTTTTAATCTTTGTAAGTTACAGAAAACACACATTTCCAAAGCATCAATTTTAGACAAGGAGGAATAAGCGGCTCCCATCTGTGGTGTTTTTTGCAATCTGCCCATCGCGCCCCCCACCCCACCCCCTTCTGCAGGAGGAGATGTGCTCCAGATGTCTCCTGCACCGCTCACATCCCTCCCTGGGCCTTTCTTTGCCTAAGTCGGAGCTCCTCTCTGCTGCTGCGGCCGCTGCTGCCGCGGTGTCTGCTCCATGCCTCCTGAACTTCACTCCACTGAAATCTGGTTGGGTACGAGACAGACTCCGGTGGAATGAAGGACAAGAGAAACACATGGAATGTCTGGGGCTCTTTTTCCCAGAGGGTGGGCCGCGTGGCCACCCTGGCCTCTGCGTGTAGGGTTATTGCCTTGGCTAAAGGCCCAAGGGATCTTTGACACAGGGTCTTGGGAGCCGTGGAGGACCTGTGTGTGTACTCACAGCCCTCCCCAGGGTCCTGTGCAGCTGGGTGGCCGCAGGAGCCAGCTCACCGAGACACTCCCGTGCCTGCCTGCAGCCCAGGCAGACAGTGCTGAGCCATAGGGCTGGGGCTGCTGGGCTGGGGGGCTCTTGCTGCCTCTTGCCCTCAAAGCAGTCATCCCAGACAAGTCCCTGGAGAACCTTCTCTGTAGATCCCTAGTTGGGCTGCTGGTTGTCTGCTCCCTTTGTCTGGGGCCCCCTGCATGTGCCATGACTGAGCTCAATGTGGTCGGTCCTGGCTGGGGGAGGCAGGGGCTCTGAAACTGCTAGGGAAAATCCATCTATAATGAGCGTGCTTCCCAAGGTGATGGAATGCAGGGGAAGGGCACTCCTTTCCAGAATGCACTAAAGAGCAGGAACAGTACTTTGTGGGCCCGTTTGCCAGTGTGAAACCAGGAGGATGTGGGTGGGGGGCTGTGGAAACACCAGAATGCCGGGGTTGGAGCCAGGCCCACTCCTGAGGGCAGGGGTGGGCAGAAGAGGGTGAGACTCTTTGGTCTCACCCCTACCCACATATCTAGGATGTCTACTTTCCAGCGACCCTTCATCCTTTGCCAGATCTGCTTGGAAACAAGCATAAAATCTTTGGGCATGGTGATGGGGGATGTGGGGAGAGAGGAGGTAGCCCCGGCTTTCAGGGGCTGAACCAAACAAGGAGGCTGGAGCCTATCTGAGGCTTTCCGTCCTCTTAAAAGCAATGCCCATCCAACAATTGCTGTTTAGTTGCTGTTCCAGCCTCTTCCTTGTGGTGTTCAGGCATGCCTGTGGCTCAGCGCAAGCCCCATAAAAGGCTGTTCTCAGCACCAACATGCAGACTGGGTGAGTTTGGGCAGATCCACCCTGTTGTTTGGAATACTTTCTTCCTGGGGCTTGTTCCGACCCGATATAGGGAGACACTAGCTTAAAATGTGGCTCCTCCCCCAAGATCCAGCCCCCTGGGTGTAGGGCCTCTAAAAAAAGGCTCTTCTTAAACAAGGGCTTGGGTGTTCCTTCTGTCGCTGAGGAAGGGCCTGGCTTTCCTTGGTCAGGGTGAATACAGGGGATGCTGGGGGCAGGGGTCTGGGTGCCGACAAGAAGAAGCCTGGCCCATTCTCTCCCACTCAGCCTTCTTCACAAATACTCACAATTCTCGGTCGTGAGAGAGAAACGTGCCCTGCTTGTGAATTAGCTAGACTTTGTAATCCTCCCGCACTGCCCGTGGCCCATTTCACAGTCAAGGGAAGAAAGAGACCAGCCTGGCTGACTCTAATAAATGATGGCAGAAGGCAGCGGGATGGGAGGGTTCTCAGCTTTCTCTTTGGATTTCAGTCCAACTCGGAAAGCAAAGGGGTCCATTTGTCTCCCTTCAGACCCTCATCATACCACTCTTACCCTCCCAATGTGTATGGTCCACCAGATTCTTCAAGTCCTCTGTTGGAATGTGCACAGTCTCACCCTCGTGGGGGGTTTTGAGCCTCTAGGGTACATACTCCGGAGACGACAGTGTCTGTAAAAGCACTTTAACCACGAAAGGCCATGCACATGGGAGGTGGCGTTGACATTAGACAGTCCAGAAAAGGTAGGCCCTTCTCTTATCATCCACCCTTGCCCTACAGACCTGCGACGAGGCAGAGACAAGAAAAGATGAGCCAGAACCTGTATCAGGAGCTTGACCCCACTCTGGAGCCCACACCCAGAGTTCAGGATTCTCTGCCCACCATGCCTTTGTCACCTTGACAAAGCCCCTGTGCTTTCTGCTTGGCCACCCGCAGAGAGGGGCTGGGTCAGAGAAGCAAATCATGCATGTGTTCGGCTTGAGTAAGTTCATCCAGTGACTGCTCACCTGCTCCTCAGTGGCCCTTAGGACTGTGCCCCAGCTGGCTTCCTAATGAAACCAACTTGGACATGAGAACCAACGGAACCAGGTCCTGAATTTCTTTTTATAGCCGTTATACCTTCCAGCCCAGCCCTGAAAAGCCAGCCCCCTCTCCCCCATTCCTCTAGTTGGATAAATCTCAAAATCAGACAGAACTGTATCTTGGGGCTTAACTGCTTAGCACCCACCTTACCACCCCAATTCCCATTATCGATGACATTGATTGCCTGAGATCACTGGCAATCATCGCCCAAACATAGAACTGGCTGGGGATTTGGCTACATCGAAGCAAGTCCCCCAATTTTAGCTTGGGAAGACGTTGATAATCAACTTCCAGTGAGTTTGGCTTTTTTCCACAGCCCGTGCTCTACTCTTACTGTCCAATGATCTTCCAGGTACAGGCATTCAGCTCTGGTTTTCCAAAGCACCCCAAATCACAGATTTCAGACTCACCTGTCAGTGTGAACGTCTGTACCTTCAGCTATCAGGGCCTACTTTGAGCTTGATGCAAAATAATAGATTTCTCATAAGATGATTCGGAACAAAGAGATGGCTAAGGACCCATGTGTATGAGAGGAAGAACAGGAGTTCCGAGACCCGGAAAGCTCTTTCACTCCTAAGGTTGGAGGACAGGGACTAAGAAGGAGGAAACACTTACTGTGTCGCGTCCAGTCCCGCAGGCCTGTTCCTGAGGGAGGCGGGAGGGCCAGTCCCGAAGAGTCCTTCTCCCTTTAAGAAAAAAGAACATATGGAAGCAGAGAAAAGTGGAGCCGGAGCAGAGGGAGCCCAGGTGGCTGGAAGAGAGGGTTGGGACTACGGAGGGGCTCAGTTGAACTTTGAGAAGCAGGTAACAGACAATAGAGGAGAGAGAAACTGGTTTTTCCAAGGCAAAGGTGAAGAAGGACTCAGCCCCTTCCAAGGAGGTGGTACTAGGTTCACTCTTTATTTATGCACCTCTTGGCGCCGCTTCGGGTTACCTGCTAGGCCCGACCAATGGAGGGAGGGCTTGGACAACTGGCTCCGCCCCTCAGAACCCGCCCCCCGCCCCCCCGGGGGGGGGGGCATTGCTGGCCAGGCCCTTCTGCACGCTAACCTTGCTTTCTTATTGTTCTGTAAACACCAGAAAAGGGAGGTGAGGTCTCTTGTCACTGGAGGGACACTGCAGGTTATCTGAGCGCTGGCCCCGAAGGTTCTGGTCTCCCAAAGACTTGGGGAAGGACAAGGGGAAGGCGCAGATCTTATCTGGGCGAGTAGAGGCCCTGTGGCTCTCCCGTGCTTACACACCCATGCAAGTGCGGTGGTCTGAGCTTTTAGCCGTGACCCGGCTTCCTAGCCCTGCACTTCCGGAATGCAACAGAGGGCCGACAGCCCTTCAAGGGACAGTCGTAGACAGGGGCCCAAGGGTCGGAGCAGAGGCCCAACCAGTGGGTTTTCCCGGCATTTGGCACAGAGTGAGTTTGCTGCTCTTTTGTGAGAAGCCAGTGGCCTGTGTAATCCAGGAGGCTTTGTGATCTGCTTCCCTTCTATTCCTGGGGGGTGGGAAAACACTACCCTGTCTGAGGGGAATGTTGGGGAGAGGCAGAAGGAATTGTAGAAAGAGCCAGCCAACTCATCAGGAAACGTTAAAGAGGTTGGGCTCTCAACCACTGATGATTTTAATTTCACCTTCCTTTGCTCAGCGGTGACCCCTCCAAGCCCTCCTTCCTTCCCCTTTCCCGCTCCCCTCTCCCCACGGCGCCCTCTGGAAGCCCTGGGAGGGCAAGGGAAGTTGAAGCCTCCTCACTTGTAGCGCGTTTTGCCTAGAATTTTAGCCTGACTTCCATTTGCTCTCGTGGCAGATCTCCTGGTGTGCAGCAAGAGAGATCCCTCCCTTCTGCAGGTCAAGAGGAGAACTCAAGAACCCAATCTCTAGGGCATCTTCGTGCAGTCCTGTCCCAAGGCCTTCATAAAACTGAATCCCACCTGTTCAAAATCTCTTTAGAAATCACCCAATCCACATTTCTCACCAAATAGATGGAGAAACCGAGGCTCTGAGAGAGAATTTCTTTCTCAGGTTCATGCAGCCAGGGTAGGGTCAAGATTCTAATTTATCTGGATCTACTGACCTCCATGTGAGGGCTCTTTATAACAAACTCTCCATGCTGCCTCTGCTTCCGGATGGTGTCACATTTGCCTAGAGTATTCTATGCTCTTTCTGGAAGAAAGGAAAAGGGGAGGGGATGGAGATTTTCCAGGTGATAATATTCCTAAGGATGGGGATTCCTCCCCGTAACTGTCAGGGCACATGGTTTCCCTGCCAGCTGGACTCAGTTTGCTTTAATACAGTCTCAGCTCTTCCATTTTCCAACTAGTCACGTAGAGAGAGAAGCAGAGAGTCCCTGGCCAACAGGTACTCACTTGTGGGTTGGAGACCCGATGTCCTTGTCTCTCCCTTCCTGTATTTCATTCATTAATTCGCAGAGTCATTCAGTCACGCTCTCCCTCACCGCCTCACTCCATCAAAGCATCAACTCGGTTCCAGGTGAGTGAGAGGCAGTGTTTACCCTTTAGGAGCTCCCGACTTAGACGTGCATATACCTGAACAGACATCAGAACAAGCCAGTGAGAAAAGCACTACGAGTAGTCCCCAAAAGGGAAATGTCAGCTTTTGTCTATGAGACGGAGGGAAGGTTCCAGAGAGAGGGCAACATTTGAGCTGACTCTGAAAAGGTAAGGGAGGACAGGGGGTTGGTTAGCTTCAATGAAAGCCCTGAGGAAGGAGCTCTCACACTGTGGTTCAGAAGCTCACTCTGGTCCAGGGTAGGACTAGAATCAGAGCGACAGACTGCAGACAAATCTGACGGCCCTAAAATACGGGGAAAGGGAGGGGACGTGGGTAGCTAGGGCAGAAAAGAAGCATAAGTCCTACTGGTTATATTCTTGCCCTCCACGGGTCATCTTTGACCTTCAAATTTGTTGTGAAAAATGGAAACAAACTGTAACCCAGTTGACGCAGCCAGGAAGGACTCCCCTGCCCTAAAAATAATAATGATATAATAATAACAGCAGATAGTTACTATTATTATTATTGTTATTAATGTCTGCCCCAATCTGATTCAACAAGGTCCAGGAAGGTGCTCTGTGGACCATTTGGACACCGGTTTGTATGGTGAATCTAGAGGGGGGTTGGAAGCACCTCTGGGTGGCTTTGACAAAAGACACCTGTCTCCCCACCATTCAGTCTGGTTCTTTGTTCCAACGTCAGCTCGGGAAGCGAAACACCTAGATGCCCTCCCTCCTTCGTCATTTCTAGTCCCAAGGCTCGAAGAGGCATTTCCAGACTCTTTCAAGGGTGCCTGTGGGCAGAAAAGAAGGGAGCTGGGAGGGCAGGGTGGTTGCACCAGGAACACAGGCTGCCTCCAGTCTCCACTCAGGAGCTTGCCATTATGAGGGTATTTATTCACTTTCTCTAACGTAGGGCTTCGCGGTTCAGATTGGTGCACTATTTATCCTTGTTTCTCATTTCTTCTTCCCCCTCAACATGCCCGAGCCTGGGCTTCTCTGCTGTGAGATCTTTGGTCCCCACACACATTCCCTCTGCTGTGACTTCCAGCCCATATCTTACTGCCACATCTATGGCTTTCGAGGGAACAGGTAAAAGATTGCAAACTCTCCCAACTGTTCTGACACCTGATTAACATCAGCATTACCTATCAGTCCCTCTGGACTAAATTCTGGTTATAATCTCCTCTAACTTTGCCGCTCTGCCTCCATTCCCAGCACTGTGCCTGACATCCTTCATAAAGGTCTGTGGAATCAACTGTAATTCTTTCTCCTGGAAAGGGGCACCAGAAAAGACGTTTCCAAGAGCCACTATGGCACAACACTTGGAGTGGGCTTGTCTCCTAGGGGTAAAACGGGAAAGTTAAGTGTGACACAAGGAGACAACTTGTTCCCAGAAACCTGATGGGGACATCAGAGCCCGTGGCCTGAAGCGGGGGTACCCATTGGGCTGCTTACAGATTGGAGCCTTCATCACCTGCTTCCCAGTAGCTTCTTGGTCTGCTCTGCATTTTGAAGAGCCGGGATAGCCTTTCTTTCCCTGTGAGGTTTCTCAGTTAGGGCCCCAAGTCAGCAGGTGTGCATGTTAATTCTTCTGCCACTGCCTAGGTTTAGTACTTTGGCTCACAAAGTGACTGTACAGATGTAGGGTGGGTAAGAGGTGGATTAGCAGCAGCAGAAATAGGAAAAAAAAAAAAAAAAGGCCACCTCAGGGCTTGAACTTATGGTAAGCTTTTTGGGACTCAACGAACATGACGTAGTTACCGAAAGAACAAATTCTATCTTTGGTTGTGTTATCAGGAATATGGGATGGAAAACAAGGGAGGTGATATTCCTCTTCTACTCTGTACTGATATGATTACACCTGGCTTATTACATTCAGTTATGGGTTCCACATTTTAAGAAGGGTGAATACAAATCTAAAAGTGAGAAAAAAGTGTTCAGGTGGATTTGAAAATAGGTCACTCTGGGGAAGGATTAAGAAACGGGATTTTTAGTCTAAAGAAGAGATGTGGGGGGAATGCAGGGGAGATAACAATAGCTATTTTCAACGATATGGGGATGTGCCATGTAGAAGAGTTTTGTGTTGGCTCTTAGTGGCCCTGTGGGGTAGAATTAGAAGTAATTTCTTTTCCTATTACCAGTTCCCCATAGAAGCACCTTCTTAGAAACAGACAACAGAGGACACAGGCAGGCAGCAAAATAAATCTGATGATTCTAGAGTCAATATAGCCCCTGGGAGAGGGCAAAGTCTCCCCCCACCCCCCACCGCAAGGGGTAAGTGGAAGGACCAGATACACTCCCACCAGGTGATACTGAACACCTGTCTGAACAGGTGGGAGCGAAGCCCTAAACCCAAGTCAATAAATCAAACCGAGGTCCTTTCCTCCCATCTTGACTATATCTTCCCTCCCACATCCTTGTATCTCTTTAGTTGACCTGGTGCAACTGTTGTGCAGCCAGAAGTTTATTTTGGTTGGTCTTCACTAGCCAGGTCTCTGTACGTTGTTTCCGGAAGCACATCCCCACTCTGCACATAACATCCTGTGATCTGTGCACATTTCTGTCATATATCGTCTTATAGCTATTGATTTCTTGTCTTTCTGTCTCACTAGACCACGAAACTCTTAAAAGAAAAGAAAGTCCTATGTTCTTTGCACTTAGAAGTTCCTGGCATTGGGGCGCCTGGGTGGCGCAGTCGGTTAAGCGTCCGACTTCAGCCAGGTCACGATCTCGCGGTCCGTGAGTTCGAGCCCCGCGTCGGGCTCTGGGCCGATGGCTCGGAGCCTGGAGCCTGTTTCCGATTCTGTGTCTCTCTCTCTCTCTGCCCCTCCCCCGTTCATGCTCTGTCTCTCTGTCCCAAAAAAAAAAAAAAAAAAAAAAAAGAAGTTCCTGGCATGTAGTAGGTGCTTGGGAAATATTTGCTGAATGGGTGAAGGTGAAGAGGGGCCTGACCCATGGGGAAGTCTGACCCTTTGTTACTGAGGAGACCCGGGGTCTGGGTCTAACACCCCCTTCCCTTCCCTTTCCTGGACTTGTTCTGCTCCAGTATTGATCAGAACCAATCCCAGATTTCCCAAAGATACAACCAGATGTTTTCCTGCTCATCGTCCATTCTTTCGTTTCTGGGCTGGGGCTGGAGGACCTGTCCCACAGGTGGGCATTTTCTCTGGAGACTGTAGAGGGTAAGAGAATGGTCTCTTCTTCCAGGCCCCTCTCTCCCGAGGTCTAATTTAATCCCTCAGATGACGGGGAAAATCCCAGGGGACATTACAGTCCTCTTATCTTTAGCTCAGCCACTCTGGACATTTCCTACCATTATCTGCTCCAAATAATCTCTCCAACTTGCCTGGAGGCTTTCTGGGTTTGGGAAACTTCCATGTCCTTGGGAAATGGTTGTTTGAAATTGTATTTTTCTACATTAACATCTGAATACTACTTTAGGAAAATGGAGGGGTGGGAGGAGCATTCTTCATAGGAAGAGGCTTTGATAAACTGAAACAGTTCTGGTTATTAAACAGCAAGAGGGAAATTTCAGAACACTTGCTTCTTCTGTCTAACTCATGGCTCTCACCTTTTGGAGAATTAGAGAGTATGGACAATTCAGAGGACAGACAGGTGTCATTTGCTAATTCATATCTTTGCTCAAAGTCTATTGTGCACTTGCTTATGTGCCAGATACTCCACAGGGTGCTGGAGATAAATGGATGGCTAAGATCCAGCCCCTGAGCACAAAGACTTCAGATGCAGTGAAGGCGCCAGCCTGGTGATGTGTGGGAGGGGCAAGAAGGGGTGCCTCTTACTAGCACTGTAGGAATCAGAGAGGAGCCTCTATCCCTGCCTTGTAGATCAGGAAGGCTTCATGGAGGAGGTGCCACCCAGCTGAGCTTGGAAATGCAAGAGGAAATATGCCAACTGGAGAAAAGAGAGGGATTCCTTGGGGCTTCAGGGCTGAGCAGGGTTTCTTCTTCCTAAGTAACACATAAAACAGTGCAAACTCCAGCCTGGGTCGCTGGACAGATGCAGATTTACCACCTGGCAGGGGGTGGGGTGGGGGGGGGGTGGGGGGTGTCTAGAGCCAAAGATAGGAGATTGAAGGAGTCCACCTTGTCTGCCATGGAGGAAAAAAAATCTAAGCTGAACTTTTCCACATCAGTATCTCTGCAGGGTGAACCTATGCAGGTAATCAAGTTTGGCAATCTCTGTTGGCTGCCTCTTCGTGTTTTTTTGTCCGTTTCATGACATGCCAGTTCGAATTTGCTAAATAAAGAGGGAGGGTTGGCAGGAGAGGGGCACATTTTAATGGGGAGAAACTCACCAGTGAGCTGGTAAAAAGAGACAAGCAGGCGGGAGGCCACCAGGCAGTTTAGCTCAGCACCAGGGATGGCTATGGGCTGCCCGGGCGCCTGCGCGAGCGCCTATGGGTGCGCATGCGTCTGCCTATGCTCACAGCTAATTATAACGTAAGCGTATTTTTGCCGGTCTGCCCAGTCGTCCCAGAAAGGAGATTAGGTGGGCAAAATGGATGAGGTAGAAAAAGAGGGGGAGGGTCAGATAGTTGCAGAATTTTTCCGTGAAAGGTTTATTACACCTACGGAGCTGTGAGATGGGGGAAAATAAGCCAAGTCTGGTCTCTTACTTGCAACCCTTAAACAAAACAACGAGAAACCAGAGCTTTGGTTGGGGAATCATTTTGGGGGCGCGGAGCGCAGGCTCTGCTCTCAGAACGTGCTCGCAGGTGCCAGCTCATCCATCTTGCCCGAGTCCTGGAGAAGCAAGCTCTGGTGCTGAGTCCAGCAGTTCTGAGCAATAGAGCAATAAAACAGTCGAGGAGCCCTGTCACCGCAGTGGAATGGGATAATCCTACAATTTAATAAGCAGGAACATGCAGCAGGACTGAAGCAAATTGTTCGTAGTGAGGATATTGCCGGCTCCTCCTGGGCCAGGAGGGAAGCAGTGGGAAGGTGTTTAGGGTTTAGGTTACTGGGGTGGGGGATGGGAGGAGGGGGAGCTGGGGAAGAAGAGGACTCCACCTTCAGCCTTAACCCTGGGATTCATTCTGAAGGCCGAGACAACCGATGGCCTGAATCTGTTCAGCATTGCTTGAAACTCGGGATGGGGAGGAGCTAGGGAAGGGATTCCCATTCTTACTGAACTGAAATAAACTGGGTGTCAGGCAGTGAAAAACCTCTGGGGTGGGGAGTGGGGGGGGGGGGGGGGAAGGGAGCCAGGTAGGTTTCCGCCCAGACCTGAGAAACTGCTAATTATGCAATTTAATCGCTTGGACTCTGACGCTCTCTTTCCTCATCCGTAAAATGGGCATAATAGTAATGCCTAGATAATGCCCGGGAATATTCCCCGCAGAGCTATGAAGAGGTTCACGATCGTTATGAACGCTTATCATAACTAAGATTCAGAAATGTTAAAATGCAGAGTTTTATGGATTTAGGAGTTGCTAGGTGTATCCAGTTTCTGGGTTCAGTTTTTGATGTTGGCCACTCCCCAGTTTGCCTCAACCCAGCCCAGAGATGTATTGCAGCTGGCTAACCTCTGCTTGCCAGAGCCGATTGTGCAAATTTCAGAAAATGGTGTGCCGGCTGGTTGCTAAACATGTCGGTTGCTTGAAATCAGCCACAGTGGGAGTGCTTACACCGGGCTGCAGATCAGGGTCCTCTTGAGAGCCAGTCATTAGGCATTTAAGAACTCACCCCTGGCTCCGCCTTTGTGCCTCCCCTGGCTCTCCACGCTGCTTCCCTAGACCCAGCCCCCCTGCCTGCTTTGCTTCTCAGTAAGGGCCTGCTGGGGCAGGGATGCTGAGGACCCCGGAGGAGGCCCGGTTCTGGGCTTGCAACCCAAATTCTCATCCCACGGGTCTGCTTTCTGTGTCTAGGAGATGGGAGTCTATATGTTTTTGTACTCTGTGCTTTTGATTACACTCTTTCCCCCCATCCAGAATCTTCTTCTGAATTCTGAATATACTTAATCTTGAAGTACCACCTCCTTCCTGAGGGGTCTGCCACCCCTTCTGTGATTCTCTGATCGGGGGCCCACACTTCTGCACAGGGGCCCCTCCATGGTGCCTCTTCCTGGTGTGGTGGGCGGATGGTCGGGCTCCCCTGCTGCAGGGTTGGGACTTCCTTCAGAGGCAGGGCCAGTTTCCACTAAGGTGTTCTGAATGCCTCTCTTACAATAATTATACCAGGGTTTTCCTCATAGTTTGCTCCTGTAATCCTCACGGCGTAGACATTTCACAGATATGGAATCTGAGGTGAGGTAACGTGTATGAGGTAATGTAACGGGTAAGTGTTAGAATTTAGATTGGAGAAAAGGTTTTTCTGACTCCTTGGGCCAGGGCTCTTGCCATCTCTTCTCCTTACATTTCCATATTCTCTGTCATTTTCCTCTTCCCCATAGAATCTAGCACAATGCCCGGCATAGAGTCAGGGTTTAATGCCTGATGGACGAGTTGACCAAAACTTCCTTTTCTTTCAGTCACAAAAATTTTTGTAACAAAAACGAGATGGGGATCAGGGAGGACTTGTAGCGTGAGCTGACTTCTATAAAATCAACCCTGTCCTCAGGAAAGCCCTGAGAATGCTTCCCCCCCCCCCCCCCCCCCCCCCCCGTAGGGTACTCGGCTGGAAGTTCCCTTTAGAGTGAAGCCTTGAGTTTGTGGAAAGGCAGTTGAAAGAGTTTCAACAGAGGAATGGATTTGCCCATGGACTTTCGGCTGAAGAGTACTATTTAACAAAATTTGCAACAAAATGGTATACACATCAAACCTTCCAGGCTTTAGTAAAGCTCTTCTTCATGTTGGCTTTGCAGCCAGCACCAATAACAATTTACATTTCCCTCAAACTTGAGGGCCACCAGCCCATACTAGAATGCAAAATGGATTCTAAGAAAGCAAATAATCTCCTTTACAGCAAAGGAGAGGCCCTTCTGAAGGGTTTCCTTGTAGCTGTCCCCTTCCCTCTACTCCCCCACCCCCCCCAAAAAGTAGGGAATGGTAAAGATTTAACAATGAGAATTTCCTGTGTTTCCACAGGCCTCGTGCCTCATTCTATCTAGGCTTGGAAATATGAACCCACCCTGTTTTCCAGCCATTTTGAAAGGAAGTAAGAGACCCTTCCCTACTCCTGTCTTCTCTGAACCATAAGAGAGCCAACGCCACACAGTGGCCAAGAGGCATTCACTGGGTTGTCCTCTGATGGAAAATCCAGAGCTAAGAGTACCTTCTTTCCCATGAAGGTTCCGCCAGAATGACAGTAGGTCAAATTATAGGTTTATCTCGGGCCAGCGTTTTGAAGAACTGTGGTGTTCCTATTCTTTTCCAGTGAAGCTCTGATGTGTGCAACCTCCCTATAATTATGGTGTAATTGAATTTAACTATAGGGGTAGAACTAGTTTTCAACCAAGTCCCCTCAAATAATTTGTTGCCTATTAGAAAAAAATGGGTACTCTTACCGCCTTTAGGGGCATGCATGCATGGCTCCCCCAAACTCCTCAAGAGACAAGAGAATTGCTGGTGTGAGCCCCAGTAAGTTTGTTTGAGTCACAAACACAAACTTTGTGTTTGTTGAATCACAGTGCCGTTGTATCCCAGCTCTGAGCATTCCAGAGAATTCACTTTCTCTAAAAAGGAAATCCAGAGATGAAGCTTTCCCAGGGCCCCAACGTGAAATGTTCCAGTCTGTTCTCACTGTTAAATGTTCTCACTCCTTTGGTTAGGAGATTATTCTAAATATCCGGGGTCTGCAAACCACGGGGTGTGGGTTAAATCTGGGCAGGGGTTAATGCTATTCAGCTTTCATGATGTTTAGAGTTTTTGGAGGTAAGGGTAACAGATATGAATTAGACAGTTTCACATAAAAATCTGTCCCTCTAGAGCCTGAGGTCCTTCATTACCACACTTTGTTAGACTTGAATCTCAAGGCAACCATTTTAACTTATGGCCCTCATCACTCACTTCCCTTAAGCTTCTTGACTATTGACATGTGTTATTTGGATCTGTGAGTCTCTGTCTCTCAATACCATCCCTCAATCTCTAATATGAACTGATCTTTAAAAAATTTTTTTAATGTTTTATTTATTTTGGGGACAGAGAGTGAGTGGGGGAGGGGCAGAGAGAGAGGGAGACAGAATCCCAAGAAGGCTCCAGGCTCCGAGCTGTCAGCACAGAGCCCGACACGGGGCTTGAACTCACAGACCTTGAGATCGTGACCTGAGCCAAAGTCGGACGCTCAACTGACTGAGCCACCCAGACGCCCCTGAACTGATCTTTTATTGAAGGGAGTGTGACCTAGTGCAGAGAGGAAGGTCTTTTGAGTCACAGAAACTCACTTAAATCCTGGCTCCATTGTTCATCAACTGTGTTACTTTGGATGCCAACTCTAGGTTTCTGATCACCGTTTCCACATCTGGGATTCACATGATAGCACGCAATAGGCTGGTGTGAGCCTCAGCACAATCCTTGTTCCCAGGCTCTGGTTCTGCCCTAAATGGAAGCAAAGAGAGGGCGTTTGCATCCGTCCACATCACAGATCCCTTACGCAGAAAGGTACCCGAGGAGTTTCTTTTGTTTCTTTCTCTGCCTCCACCGTCACTCTCCCACACAGGTGAGATACAGAGAGGTGAACCCGCTTGCTCAAGGTTGCTCAGTGAATAACAAATAAACCCAGGTGTCCTGGGCTCTCCGCCCGGGCTCATGTCACTCGGGACAGCCTGCCAGACCCACGCAGATTCTTTCCAGTAGAACTGAAGATGGAGCGAGCGTGGGATTTCTGTTGCTTGGGGCTTGACAAAATGGTTGCAGACAATGAGCGGTTTGAGTGTCTGAAAAGAAGCATCAGGGAGTGACCTGAATTAATCACACAATTGTTGCGAGATGTAACCAGTGTGTTAATAAGCTCTGCTTTACCATTTCGCTCTTTAATGAGGCCGTTTGCACAGACATACCTTCAATATGCCTTACCGTCCTTTTTGAGGTGGCTGTGTAATAAAGGTGTGCCATTTAGGTCAGACCCTTAGTCATCTCTGGCTGGCTCTTTCAAGCCAAGTAGAATAATATCAACTAGCCGATCCAAGCTCATCTGCTTCCCACCACCAGGATCCCTTATGTATCATCACATATGTGTCTTCACTCGCAGACGGCTCATGGGTTATGTGGGGGCCAGGTGGGGTCTTGGGCAATCATGCCACCTTCTCATAAGGTGACTCAGACTCCCCACAGTCTGGGAGACAGAACAGCCGAACTCGAGCCCACGCCCACTACCAAGGATCTGTGTGACCCTGGACAAGTCACTTCACGTCTGTGGATCTTCGTTTTCTCATGTGTCAAAAGAAGGGTCTGAAGAAGACGGGCTCTAAGAATCCTTCCAGCTCTAACGGTCTAACGGTCTAATGACCATTAATGGAGAACTGAACTCTTGGGATGTTGCAGATAGACCTTGGGAAGGACGCCAGTCAGGTTGCTGAAGGACAGTAGGGAAGTTATGATGCTTCAGTGGGTCAGAGGGAGGCTGTGGGTAAGGAACCAGATGCTATGGTTTGTTACATCCCTTGGTAACTCCAATGAGCTTGAAAATGCCAGGCTACCGATTGCTTTGGCTGAATGCAATGCAGGGGTCAGGAGACGGTGTCATGGAGGTGGGTAATGCGCTGGCGAGGCAGGAAGTAGAAGGCTTTGCAATTCCATTTGTAGGTTTATAGACTGGGCAGTGCATCCCTGGGCAGTGGGTTTCACTCCAACTTACCTGCCTAGAAATGTAGATGTGGGAAGATTGTGTATGAGTCAGGGGATGAGATTTTAACAAGACTTGCTCTTCGATTCGGGTCCGACCAGAGATCGGAGTGTATAGAAAAGAAGTGGTGATGGATTTCTCTTTCATAATCGACCGAGTGGTTTCCAACAAAGCATTTAGTCTCTCTGAATCTTGGGGTTAATGTCCTTCCTGGGGCTGACCCGATTTTATTCTCTGAGTATATCTAAGTCTTTGGATAGAGAGGCTTCAGCTGGAGCCAGAAATGAGGCACAGATACTGATTTTTTGGACATGATATCTTGACCTTGGCTCAGGACCACCATGAAGTGGAGTTCAGAGTTTCTCCTGTTGCCTATAGCCTAGCAGAGCTCTTGGAGCTGCCCTATAGCTTTGGAAATTAGAAAAGCCCTGTGGATATGTGGAGGCAAGACTGAAATTGGGCTGGACCGTATTGGATCAGTGGTGGTTCTGCTAAGAAGAGTCTGGGTTCAAGCCAGCCACACCCTCGCTTGCTTTCCTGAAGATTTAATTCACGTTGCACCCCTCCAGATGCTGTTTATAGCATCCATTGTGTCCTCTGATCACATGGACCAGCATCTATGACTTATTTCTCTCTTCTGGTCTTGCTCTACCCATCCTCTATGCTGCTGTGTGGACTTTATCACATTCCACCCCCCCCCCCCGCCCCCCCGGATGCTCCTGCCTGTGGTGATCTCTTGCACTGACCTGCTTTGGCTGTTACATTTTGGATCCTTCAGTCTAGCTTTTAATGACATGCTGCTTTCTACTGTCCTCTCATTGTTTCACGTATACTGTTTACCTCCTCGCACCCTCTCCAGATTGTGCGTTTCCCGGAGCCGGAGACCAAGTCTTCTGCTTTTCTTGTATCGCCCAATGGCCCGAGCTTGCTGGCCCACGTCTGATCTCTCATGGTCACAGGCTTTGTGGCTAGATATGTTCTTCACTGGAGACTTTCCCCTGCCTCCACGCACCTCCCCCAGCTCCTGCCAGTGACAAGCCTTCCTTTTCGGCTGGGAACCTGTAGCTGCCCTAGCACGCCTGCTGCAAATCAGCTTGAAGTAAGCTGTCTGTAAGTGCCCTGGTGAGTCAGTTGCGGCCCCTCCTTGGAGACGAGGAATTCTGAGGTCTTACAAGCACATGCCTGCCCGTCCGTGGAACCATTCCATGGCTAACCCTCATCTTGCCTCTGGGAACGCTCCTTACTTTTACCTTGCTCCTTCCCTCCTCCACTAAGCTTCTTCCCTCCTCCACTGGCTGCCCTGACTTGTCAGGTGTAGATGACAGGGCAACTCTGAACAGCCAGCCGTTGGTGTGGAGAGGCGGGACGTCTGCCTTCCGGGGCATTGTGGAATTCTGGCGGTTTTACCGTGGTAAACCCAAAAGAAAGAGGAAAAACCACTGAATCGTGGTATTTTTGAAGTCTTCCCCCAAAGAGAGAAAGAGTAGGGTGGGGAAGAAGTGACCTGGGCTCTGATTTGGCTTGGCCACCAATTAGCTGTGTCATCTTGTGTGACTCATTCACTCCCAGCCTCCTTTTCTGTAAATTGAGGTAGTTGCGTTAAGGCAATAGCTTTCAAACTTATAAAACAAAGGAGCCCTTTTATCAAATGAAATAGAGTGAAGCTTTTCCATTTCTAGAATGGGAGAGCAGAGCCATTACGGTTGAAGCAGGGGTGCCAAGGGGCTCTCGGTTTCCTCCTGGGCTTTCCAATGATCCCCTGAAATACCTTATCGGAACTTCCCAGGGACCCAGTATGAAATGCACTGAGAAGGATAACCTCTGTGGCCTGTTTTGGCTCTGTGCATCTCCAACCTTTGCTACTCAAAGGTCCTCAGGCCAGCAGTGAGCGCCAAGGGGCTCCTTAGGAGGGCAACATTTCAGGCCCCACCTTGAGACCTGCTGAATCAAACTCTGCACCCCCAGATTCACAAGATCCCCGGTGATTTATTTCAGCTTGAGAAGCACTGGCCTGTATCAGTGTTCTGTGACCTGGAGAGCCAGGTAACAGGGACCAAGGGGGCATCACATCTTTCGCTGAAGTAGGCGGGCCTGGCGGACTGAGGTTGGAAGCGTGAGCCACATCTCTTTCTTGCTTCAGGGCGTTAGCTGTCCCCTGGATGGGGAACCAGTCATGGGAATCAGCAAGACTTGTTCTTAAGCTTAGCTGAGGAGGACAGAGGGGCGGCTACCACGTGGCCCGACAGAATGTATGGCAGGTAATGCTGCAGCCGTAGCATTTCTAAGAAGGATTCACGTTCCCAGTATGGAAGAGCTCATTGCAGATGCCATACTAGCTTGACTGTAGTAGGCGTTCATGCTTCCTAATGTCTGTCTCTCTCCCCATCGTGCAGGACCCCTAATCTCTCTTCAGTACCTGGGGTATGACAGATGGGCTCGGATTTCGAAGACCTGCATTTTAGTCAGAGCTCTGGCCTTTGGTAGCGTTGTTCCCTGGGGTGTCTCTCTACCTTCTCTGGGCCTGTCGCCGGTACAACGGAGGATGATGTCACCATCACGTAGCTGGGAGGATGAACCAAAGTGTGGAAGCTCCTTCTTTCAATTGCGAAGTGCTCAAAGTGAAGGGATGTTTTTATGTCACTTTTGATTGGTCAAGATGTCCAGAGTCTGACCTTACCAACGATGCTGACCCAGAGACCGCTAGCACCCTTGGGACTAACACCCTGGTTTCGCGTGTCAGGCTCCGCTTTTCCCCCAAGCGTAGGTTTCTCCAAAGTTGGGCGGCCCTGTTGGTGGTTCTTAAAAACCCTTCCACGGGACTTGATTATATAGTATTGTGGGAAACTGAAAAAGAGAGGAAAAGTAAATCTAAAACATTTTAAGACGGAAAGCCAAGGTTTATTAAAAATCCAAAAATAAAAGAAAAAGGAAAGTGAAGACAAGGTTGGGAGCCTCTTCTTGGTGCGATTTTTTTTTTTTTTTTTTTTTTTTTGGCTAGAAGCTGGGGAGAGATGGGTTTTGAGTGAACCCTGCAAATAAACTTGCTATTTTTCTCTTTCATTAGTTAATGTTTTAACGGCTATTTTCTGTGGAAAAACTTCTTGGTAAACTAGAAGCACATTTTTGCTGTTGGGTGGGGATGTTTCGGGAAGATCTCTGTTTCTGGTGCTTTTATATTTATTGACAGACGAGTTTAAGTGTCATCTAATAATAAGATCTTTAGGATTTTCTTCTGATTTCTCATTTCCTCTCTCCTTTTTGAAAAATGCAATCTTCCTCAGCCAAGAATAAACAAATTTAGCCCCAAAGGGGTGGGCTTGGTTTGACATCTAAGCATCTGGAATTTAAGTAGGTTTATAGCTTGGCAGGTAGCCTCAGCCACGCCCCAGCTCTGGTCATGCAGGGGTGGGGGGTACCCCACCCTTTTGCCTTCTCATTGCTCAGCTCGGCCCCTGCCTTTTCATTCCACCTCACGTACCGATGGTCTTCTTTTGAATGGCGCCCACAAAAGTTCTATGCCTCCAAGAAAAAATGCTTTGGGGAATTCTGTGCTAGACTTGGTGGGGGGACCTCTTTGCTTATTGTGGTACTGCCATATGGCTGGAGGCAAGTCTGAGACAGATTGGGAAGATGTTAAAGCTCTTGGGATGGAGCCAGGTCAACTTCCTTTTAAAAAATAATTTTAAAAAGTATTGAATCTGCTGCTAACTTCTCACCCTGTGCAGTCATTCTAGGGAAAATGGTTTGGGCGGTACTGTTAAGCTGAGCCCAGGGGACTCTGCTCGTAAAGCCTTCTTTACCATGCTTTTATGACATTTGAAAGGTCCTGCCGTCACTGGCCAGGCCTGGCAGAATCGAAAGGGAGGCTCTGTGCAGCTGTATCTGCCCGAGGTAGTTTGCCTATTACTGAAAGATGCTGACCCCTTGGGCCAACTGAGGCTGCCTTTTGTGATTTCATGGAATTTTCCTCATTCATTAAGCATCTTTCTTTGAAATCTAGGCCAATGATCAATTCCCAAAGCACCATGGGATTTTCATTTGGATCTTCTTACCTCTTTGGGGGCTGGAAAGATACACAGATCTTCTCCAACCCTTCCTTTCTTCCCACGTAACAAATTTCCATGGGGCGCCTGGGTGGCTCAGTCGGTTAAGCCGCTGACTTCGGCTCAGGTCATGATCTCGCGGTCCGTGAGTTCAAGCCCCGCGTCGGGCTCTGTGCTGACAGCTCAGAGCCTGGAGCCTGTTTCAGATTCTGTGTCTCCCTCTCTCTGACCCTCCCCCGTTCATGCTCTGTCTCTCTCTGTCTCAAAAAAAAAAAAAAAAAAAAAAAAATTTCCTGAACACAGTGCCTCCAAAATTCATGTCTTTAGCCCAGATCTTTGTCCTAAGCATAAGATCCATTTACCCAACTTTCTCTTGAACATCTCCACTTGGATATCCCATATGCATTTTAAACTCAGCCTGTCTGAATAATCAGATTTCCCCCCAAATTTGCCCCTCAAACATTCTTGTATTCCTTTTTTTAAATTTTTGTAAATGGCATCAACTTTCACCCAGTGGCTCATGCCAGAAATTTAGGAGTCACCCTTGATTCTTTTCTTTCCCTTACTCTCCACATCCTCTCTTGTCACCAAATTCCATCAATTCCACCATCTTGATTGGCCTTGAATGCAACCATTTTTTGTCCATTCCCACTGGTGCTACACTGGTGTAGACCACAGATATCAATCACCTGGATTAGAATCAAAAAGAAAAGGTTTCCCTTTCCCTCCTGCCAGTTCCAAGCACAGAGACTGACACATTAGGTGTTGAAGAAATGTTTGCTAGGTGAAGACGTGGAGAAAGGAAGGAAAGGCAAATGAAGTTATTACCAGTCACGGCCCTTTGGAAAGACCAGAACCAGACACAGGAGAGAGATGAGAAGCTCTTCAGACATTAAGGGCTCTGGCTGGAATGCTTCAGAACATTCCTTTGTTGCGGGACTCAATGCCAGGGGCTTCTTTATCTAACCTAGGTCCCAACAGCTACAGTGTAAACTCATCTTCCCTGGCTCTGTCTTTAAGGAAGAAGCTATAGGGATTCTACAGCCTTTGTGCAAAGCCTTGTGCCGATGCAGGCTGGAGATGTGAAACCATGTGCTGGGAGAAGGGCTACCCTAGGGCTGGGTCTCTATGCCAGATAATTAGCAGAAAACCAACGATGAATTTGAGATTTGGACCCAACTTCAGTGTCTTCAAGGTAGCTGTGTACGTACTTCACGTGCACTCTGTCCCTTCTCTTTTCTGTGCAGCCCCCAAACCTTTTGCAGTCTTTTCCCCTCCCCGCAAAGCCAAAAGAAAAGAGCAATGAGAGAAACCAAGAGCCTTAAAGCCTCGCCCATTGCAAAGTGTTTGAATTCTCTTCTCTCTTTGTCTCCACACCAGAACATGACATAACATGTTTTGCTGATGCTAGATCCTAGGGCTGCTGGGAAGGGAAAGGAAGCCTGACAGAATGCATTGTTTTAAAAGTACGAGGTCCCCATTTTTACTCCCCTACCAAGAAAAAAAAAAAAAAAGAAAGGAAAGAAAAGAGACGTCCTCAGTTTCACAACCCTGTCTCTCTGTCTGGACTGTCTCCAAAGCCTTGGAAGGGCCCAGATATTTTTGTAAGAGGGTGGCCTTCTGCTGTGAGGGGAAAACACTTTCTGCATATGTTGGCTGCAGTCACCCCTGCATCGTACTAGAGTAGCTGTGCCAATTTCTGCAGAGGGGAAGCCAGTCGGCCGTGACTCTGCTCTCCTTGGGCCGTGGTGTAGACAGCGCAGGTGGTGGTGGTGATGGGGGTGAGGGAAGGGGCTAGTTTGTGTGTGAAGAGGTGGGGACTGGGGAAGGGGAAGGGGAAGGGTAAAGAATAAGCCTCTTGTGGAGGGCAGAGTGTTAATGAACCAAATCATTTGCTCTGAGATAAGGCAAATACACAATTCTGAGCAGGATGATAATTCTCCTGGATTTGGGGAAATTCTTTTGATCTGCAGGAGAATTTCCAGGTAAGGTAGAGAATAAGAAACTTGTTAAGCTTTCACTCCCTTGAAACAAAGGCAAAGGATATATAGATTTAGCAGCTTGGCTTTCTTTATTGTGATACTGTGATAAGAATTTGTCAACATTTTTTATTCAACTAGGTTCTTCATCCGATTGACTTAAATGATTAATTTGTGTGCGAGCTTTTCTGAATGTCTAGATTTGTAATTAGTCACTCTTGCTAATTTTTAAAAAAATTGGAGAAAAACGTTGCCTGCCTGCTGAAAAAACCAAAAAAAAAAAAAACCCAAACCAAACAAAAACAGACTACTTCTATTTCATCCAGAAAATGACTTTCAATAATGTAATATGTTATTGACTAGTACTTAACATAAAGTTTTTAATGATTTAAAACTTCAAAGCTTCTGTCTGCAAGGAATTACAGACCCAGAAATTGGAAGCTGAAAGGGACGTTAAAGATCATCTATCAGTGGGTCCCAACCAGAAGCACTTGGAAATGCATACGGTTGTTTTGGAATGTTACAATGACTGAGAGATACAATTGAATTTAGTGTTCTGAAATTATGGATGCAAGCATTCCACATGCTTCCATGCCATATGGTTTGATATGGTTCCACACAGCTGAGAATTTCCCTGTCCAAAGGGGGCAATCGTGCCCTTGTTTAGAAGATGGCGTCCAGCTTATTGTTTGAGTTATAAAAATACCAAGGCCCGATATTCCCCAGGTTAATAAACTGGCAGTGAGTGGGGCTGATTTACAGGTTTTTGATAGGATCCAGTTTCTTGTGTTCCACTATGCTGATTTTAATAACACTTGCGCAGTTGGCATGAAGAGACCTTCTCCATTATGCAGTGAGAAAACAGTCAAAGCCTGCGTTTCTTGGTACCTGGATGTCTATTTTTTTCCTCCTTATTTATTTGTGGGGACCACAGATCTTATTTTTCCCAACCAGCAAAAGGGCTTGAAAGTGCAAGAAGAACAATGCAAATGAAAATGACCAAGGATAGATGCGCCAGGTGCTTGAAGGAACTGTAATGGTAAAAGATAAACAAGAGACTATGGCGAAAAAAACCAAGAGAATACGGGGGAAAAGAGAGGGGGCGGGCAGAGGATGGATGGAAGACCAATGGGGGTTTAAGTTCGTTCTTCATCGGGAACAGGGAAGTCAAATGAGACAGGTTGGAATATGTGCATTAGGGGTGGGTGGGAGATACTTATATGTAGCCATTTTGAAGCAGTTCACAGTGTCAAAGTCTAGGTGCTTGCATACTCGTGTATCAAATACATTTGCAGAGGAAATCTCAAAACTCTTGCTTTCAGCAATCATGGAGAATGGAAAGATTCCCAGAATACTGCAAATAGGAAAATATTCTTCTAATTTTCAAAAAGAGAGAAAAGGTAGTTTTGGAAGCCCACTTCAAGGGAACTTGTCATGGGATCTGATAAAGCTCTTCAACAGTACATTAAACTCATGCTTTAGGTATGCCTAGAAAAGATTGAGGTGTATCTAGCAGCCAGTGTGGACACTGCTACCATAAACTGACCCATTTTGGATCAACCACACTGGCAAATTTGGGAAGGCCCACGAACCTAGCATGTCTTGATTCCTGCAACATGTTTGACAAAGTCTTCTGTGATATCCTAGTGGATAAAACTACAATGGGCAGATTAAGCGATATTGCAGTTAAGTGGATTTCTTGTTGGTTGAATTAATGCATTTAAAGAATGTTAATAAATGGTAATCTGGAAGGACAGGTCAGTAAAATTTATCTTCGCCTTAACCACGGTGTATTCAATATAGACATCAATACTCTAAAGGAACACAGCAACAAAATACGCTTTTCAATTTCCTTGTATGACATAGAGTCATATGGAATAACATTAAAGTGTTCTCAGTAGACTAGAAGTCTGGACCAAATTCAAGAAGATGAGCTTTAACACATCTAAAATGTTAATCTGCTGCACTGAAACTCAAAAAATCAGTCGCACAGCCACAGAGTCAGGAGACCTGGTTTTGCAGATGTTAATATTGAAAGGGAGAGGGCTTCCCAGGGAAGGGCTTTCTATTGGACAATAAACAGAAAATGAAACAGTAGTGGGATGTGATTTTCATAAAAGTTAATGAAATCTGAGCTGTATCCAGAAAAGCATGTTAGGTTGATGCAAGGCTGAAGAATGAAAGGCTGGAGGTGGAACAATGGAAATACCAAAAGACCTTGTAATATAAGGGTAAAGTTGAGGTAACTAAAATATCAAGGTTGTCTTCCAAAAGTTGAGGCTTCCTTGTGAGGAAAAAGGAGAGGGTTTGCCTTGCAAGAACTTAAGGCAGTAGAAGGATTATACTAACACCAGACGTTATAAGGAGACCAATTTAAGTTGACTAAATGGAGAAACTTATTAGTCAGGAAGAAATGGGCTGACACTCAGTTGGTAGCAACATGGCTACTCGGTAGAAGCCATCCAAGGGTCCTTCGGTGGATGAATGACAAACAACATGGGCTCTGTGTATACAATGGAAAGCCCTTCGGCCTGCAAAAGGAAAGAACTTCGGACACATGCTCCAACGTGGATAAACCTTGAGGACGTTAGGCTACGTGAAATAAGCCAGTCACAAAAGGACAAAGATTGTGTGATTCCATTACATGAGGTGCTTAGAGTAGCCAGATTCATAAAGGCAGAAATACAGTGGGAATCGCCAAGGGCTGACAGAAGTGAGAAACATGGAGCTGTAGAATACGGACAGAATTTCAGTTTGGAAAGATGCAGAAGTTCTAGAGAACTCTAGATGGTGGTGATGGTTGCAGAACAGTGTGAATGTACTTAGTGCAACTGGACGGTACACTTAAAAATCATGAGGACGGCAATATTTTATGTTATGTGCATCTTACCACAGTTAAAAAAAAAAATTGGGGACTCCATTGCCTGCAGAATCAACCTTAAAAAAAAAACAAAGAAGAGGGCCGCCTGGGTGGCTCAGTAGGTTTCAGCGTCCAACTTTAGCTCCGGTCACGATCTCACGGTTCATGGGTTCAAGCCTGGCATCGGACTCTGTGCTGATAGCTCAGATCCTGGAGCCTGCTTTGGTCTCTCTCTCTCTCTCTCCCTCTCCCACTCACACCCTGTCTGTCTGTGTCTCTCAAAAATGAATAAATGTTAAAAAAAAAAAAAAAAGAAGAAATGAGAGGCTATGAGAGGTGCTGAGTTTCCCATAACTGTAGGTATCCAAGCAGGAGCTGGGCAGCTTCATGGTGGCATGTCCTAGGGGGAATTTTAGGATTAGAGGGGATTGTGTCAATGACTTTAGAACTTCTGTAACTCTGCATGCAAACAGAGGCTTACTCCATGCTCTAGACTGAGCCAGGCAGCATCCTTTCTTGATATTGTATTACATCCACGAGAGTATATTCATATATGATATATCATACAAACGTAAGGCTATGTTTTATAACAAATATGCATTTAAATATACACAGTTTAATGAATATTAAAAAAGAATTACATACCCACTTAGCCCCCGCCAGGTTTGATGTTGAAATTTTGCCAGAATCTTAGAAGCTCCCTGCTCCTGCCATGAACCCTTTTCCCCCTGACATTCCTTCCCTCCTCCCTGAGATGACCCCCTCCAGATTTTCATGATGATCTGTTCCCTGCCTTTTAGAAACCAGCCTTATGACCTATCATGCAACCCTGAACAACATAGCTTGGTGGTGCTCGTTTCGAATGGCATGTACATATGATGTTTTCATTTGTTACTTCCTTCTTTAGCTCATTATGCTTACAAGATTCATTGGCATTGGTATATGCATGAAGCTGTAATTAATTCATTTTCAATTGATCAGAGTGTTCCCTTGTGTGTATACACCACGCTTTATTTATTGTTTCTACTGTTGGACATTTGGACTGTTTCCAGCATTTAGTTTTTATAGGCACTGCAGCTAGGAACATTCATGTGCATGACCTCTGGTCCTCATGTGCAAGAATTTGTGCAAAGGTACCTGGGAGTGGAACTCTGGGATTAGAGGGTTTACACATCTCTAAATGTTCAAAATGCCAAACTGTTTTCCTAATGAGGGTATTAATTTACACTGTCACAATGTATGTGACACAATGTATGTGACAGTGTAATGTATTTTTTACGGTAAAGTACTATAAATGTATTTTCTCTTCCTTGTGATTTTCTTAATGACATTTTCTTTTTTTCTAGCTTACTTTATTATAATAACATAATATTATATAATATATGTAGCATGCAAAATCTGTGTTAATCAACTCTTTTGTTATTGGTAAGGCTTCTGGTCAATAGTAAGCTATTTGTTAAGCTACGGGCAGTCCAAAGTTAAATGCAGATTTTCGACTCTGTTGGGGGATCAGTGCCCCTAACCCCCACGTTGTTCAGGGGGTCAACTGTACTGGTCAGATTCGGACTGCCTCATTTACCCAAGAATTAGAGAAGGTGGTGATGTTGGCAGCCTGGCTCTAATATCTTGTCATAAAGTGGGAAAATGATTTTGAATTGCACCAAGACGAATTTAGGCTCCAAATCAATGTAGGTTCTTCTTTTGAATTAAATGGCTTTAATAGAGATAAATCCGCAATTATATCCTCAGCGCACGAAGGGCAGGAGGTACCGTGTATCCTTTGGCTGGCTGGCCATCCCCACCTTGCCCCTCAGCTCTAGGTTTACAGCGCCTGCTCATCGAATGCTGATGACCTTGTATTCGAAATGCAGCCTTCGAAGAAAGAAGTTTCAAAGCAAGATAGAATTTACTGAATTGTGTCAATGTTACAGTGTTCTGCGGCTTACTGACTCGAAATGAACTGGCCTTGAGACGATGTTGGCCACACAGCATATTATAGCTTTTGGCTTGGAGCTGACAGCCTGAACTTAAACTCAGTCTAGCTCCGTCATTTGCCACCAATGTAACTTTGAGCAAGATCATTGATCTCAACCTCAGCTGCCTTACCTGTAAAATGGGTAGGGTAGTAAGACCTACTGCATGTGTCGGCGTGGGGAGAGGCTGTTGTGAAGATGACAGAAGTCGTGTAAAGTGCTAAGCTCAGTCCCTGACATTTAGTGTTCAATAAATGCGGCACATATTATTAGAATCTGTATCCCTGAAGAACTACTTTTATAACGGCTTCCTGGATAATACAAGCATGATTTGCCTGGGGAAATGGGGCAGGACTTGACCTCTTTAAGGTTTTTTTTTTTTGTTTGTTTTTTTTGTTTTCCTTTTTTTTTCTTCCCCAACCCCCTTCCTTGGTAATTTTCAGCAGCGAACATTTAGAATGAGCTCTGGTTTTACTTTTCATCAAACCAAAAGTGACAGCAAAAACAGACATTTTTTTTTTCCCAGAAAAGAAATTAATCTCCTAAACAGGGTGGTTTTACCCTTTTCTTTAAATACTTCTAAACTCATGAGGGAGAAGCACAGCGCACATTATCCATCAGAATGAAGCATCATCCAGCGCTGCTGAGTTTCATTGACTTTAAGATTGCCCTCTGAGCTATAGGCTTTTTTTTTTTTTTTCTTTCCCAGAGCACAGTTAGCAGGGATATTTTTCTTTAAATGGCCCCATTTCATTTGCATTTTTAAGCTTTCACTGCAGAGAGTGGAAGCAGTTGTAAATGGTTTCAAGGAGGTGGCTGGGATTTCTCCAAACTCAGAGCCGCCTGCCTGTAGCTTCTGAAATTGAGTGTCAGTTTCCCTCAGAGTAGAGAGATATTACTTCATATTTGTGCACGCGGTTCGCTGCTCTGCTCTTGGCTTGATGGTCTCATTTAGCCGCGGGCATTCTCCAGCAATGATTCGTTCTCCCCAATAAAATTAAATATCACCTTTCTCCTGCCCAGCCCACCCTTTTTTTTTTAATAAGACATTTTCTTGTTTAGACTGAAGCAAGACAAGGTGAGAACCTATGAGTTCTTCTCTGATTCCTTTTATTGCTTTTCTTTTCTTTTCTTTTCTTTTTTTTTTGTGACAAGGAGAGAACAGCAGAAAGGTAAAAGAGGAGGAAAATCTACCATCGGAGATCTGACTGAAAAGATCAATTTGACTTGTTTAAGATTTAATAGGAAAACCTTGGAGTGAGTATGGAATTCTCATGAGGGACAAAGGGACCCACATTATTTCCGTGGTGATTCTTTTTTTTTTTTTCAACTTTTTTTTTTTTTTTAATTTATTTTTGGGACAGAGAGAGACAGAGCATGAACGGGGGAGGGGCAGAGAGAGAGGGAGACACAGAATCGGAAACAGGCTCCAGGCTCCGAGCCATCGGCCCAGAGCCTGACGCGGGGCTCGAACTCACGGACCACGAGATCGTGACCTGGCTGAAGTCGGACGCTTAACCGACTGCGCCACCCAGGCGCCCCTTTCCGTGGTGATTCTTGAGTTCACACCATTTACCCAAATAACCCTTAGGTGCCAAAGTTTGTGGTGAAGCCCACAGGGCCACTGTGACCATGGGGTCTGCACACCTCCCAAGACATGTCAGGAGGAGCCTGGACTGAGTCCAGAAAGGGATGGGCAAGCAGCTCTTTGTAAGACGAGGAAACATCAGGGGAAGGGGCTTTGCTGCTTAAAAAGAGAAGGCAGCTTTTGATGACTCTGTAGCTATTGTCAGAGGCGTAAGCCACGATGCTTTGATCGATGGGATCCTTGAACCAAACAAGTTGAAACATACATGTGTTCTCAAATCTGGTGTAATATGCAGACAGCCTTCACCATGCTGGCGAGCTGCGTGCCTGGGGTTTACAAGTTGGGTGTTTAAAAACCGGAATACAATTTACTTGAAAATTGTCCTTTAATAGGGTGGTCAGGTTTCTTGGCCAGCTCACTTAAGTCCATTTAAGGCATACCGTTGTGGCTGAAATGTATTGCTAAGGGTCTTACTGGGATGGAGACAGGAATCGATGCGGTGGGGGAAGAGGAAGTACAAGCGATTTCACTCTTTTTTCCTGGAACTTGAGCCAAGTTCTGTTGAAATTTTGAAATAGACCCAGCATGTTTTTGGCACGTGCTCGTATGACTTCTTCCTCCCCTGGTTGACAGGTCCCTGTGTTGCCCCGAGGGTGACTAAATGCAATGTGCTTAGGAATGGTATTGAAGAGGCTTCCTGCTTTGGATGATGGGTATGTGCCCAGCTAAGACTCTTCCTACTGAGATTCTGTGATCAGTTGGACAGAGTGGAGACAAAAGAGGCTTAGAAATTCAGTCTCGTTTGCTTCTGTGTGATTCGGGATCAGGGTTATTCTTAGGTATTTCTGAGCTGTCCCGGTGGGATCTCTGCCAAAGTGACTTGAGAGCCCAGGGGTCCAGCTCAGTGACCACGAAGTTGCTCCCAAGAATAATCAGAAAATCCTGCGGTTTCACATTAGAGGCTTCACATCTCGAATATCTGTTTTCTCAAGTGACTTCCAGTCACCTGCTTCTCCCCGTCCTTTATTATTGCTCTGTGTTCCTCTCACCAGCCCTGCTCTTACCAAAAATTTATGTCTGTCCTCTGGAATTTCCACATTCAAGAAATTCATTCATAATCTCTGACTTCTCACCGACCACTCCCTCCACCTTCTTGCTTGAACCTGCCTCTCCCTTCTCAAGGGGCGCTGCTCATTCTCCCATACCTCAGGGTCAGCAGGTGTCAGTGGCTCTGCTCCTTACTATGACTCCCCCACATGACTCATGGAAACATTTCTGCCCCTTTAAGCCTCATGCTCTTTGGCATTTCCTGCCCTCTCCTAGAGGTCACCAATGAAATGCCTACAAGTATCTGCCAGTACCCTAGGTGAGTGCCTATGGGGACTGTAGTGAGCTAGAGACAGCAAGATAGTTGAAAAGGGCACAAGTTTTCCTTGGTTCTGGAGGTCACCGTGGAGGAAGATCAGCCCCACGTTGCTAGATATTCATAGTTTTTAGGAGCAGCCTTCCAAAGAATCCAGATTGTTTTTTTTTTTTTCCTTTTTAAGTTTATTTATTTATCTTGAGAGAGAGAGAGAGAGAGAGAGAGAGAGAGAGAAAGTGCATGAGCAGGGGAGAGGCAGAGAAACAGAGAGAGAGGGAGAGAGAAACCCGAGCAGGCTCTGCGCTGTCAGCACAGAGCCGGGCGCGAGGCTTGAACTCACGAAGGATGAGATCATGACCTGAGCTGAAATCAAGAACTGGACGCTTAACAAACCGAGCCACCCAGGTGCCTCAAGAATCCAGACTTCTATATGCACTCTCCTGATTTTTAAACGGTCAGAGGTAATTCATCATAAAACGAATAAGCAAAAAACCCTGTACCAGCCAAATAAAACCTGGCCGTTGGTCTGATTTGGCCCATAAGCCTCTGATTCGTGATGTCCATGGTGTATTTCTTGGTCCTCAGTGACAATCTCTTAGTCATCCAACCTTTCACTAAAGATATCAGCACACGACTCACAGCCTTTTCCTGCATCTGAACCCCTTGCCTCATCTTGGGTTAGCTCAGTGGCCAGGAGGATGCCCCAACACGACTCCGACTTCCCCTGGGTCTTCTTGTGGACAGTGACCTTCGCTTCCACTCTGCTTGAGCCTCACACATACATAGTCTCACCCTGGACCTTGTCATCTTCTAGGCCGTATCCTAATTTCTGACTATAATTTTTTGATCCATCACTCATGCTATTTGTATCTTTTAAACTAGGGACTCTCTTCGCTTCTCGGCCTTTTGGCTAAGATCAAGTGTAAACTAGGGACTCTCAGATCCTTGGTCTCCCTGTACATACTTTTTTCTCTATATAAGCCCACCCCTCATTCCCTCTCCAGCTGCCTGTTACTTTAGCCTCCGTGTAGCCGATATCATTGTTCCACTGGCTTTCTTTCCTACTTGGCTGGCGAAACCTTAACCTCGGTTCTAATGAACCGCCAGCCTTCTTTACCAGTTTTGCTGAATGTTGGAGAGAAACCCACACAGATCTGCAGATGAATTTCACTGCCGCTTCATGGTTCTCAGGCTCTCCTGGATCTCCACTGCTGGCCTGTAATCGTTCCGTGGTCC
The DNA here is from genome assembly GCF_028018385.1 of Neofelis nebulosa. NCBI lineage: Eukaryota > Metazoa > Chordata > Mammalia > Carnivora > Felidae > Neofelis > Neofelis nebulosa. Next base: position 40,081,854 of record NC_080796.1, read on the forward strand.
CTTGGTCGGTCTCTGTCTGATTCTCTACACCAGACTTTTTGTGCCTTCTTCACTCTTCTCCTGTCCTCAAATGTTCGACTTCCACAAGTTAAGCATATGGCATTGCTTACTACTTCACAGGAAAAGTAGAAGCCAACCGTGGGAACATTCCCTTTCCGCCATTTCACTTACTGCTACCAAACCTACAAATCAGCCACACTACCTCTGTGCCTCCTTCCTTGACTGCTGTTGTAATGGAAGAAGAGAATCCCCGTTTGGGCTGATCCCTTCCCTTATCCTCTGGAGCTCTTCTCTTCTAGTCCTTAGTAGCTTGGCTTGGTAAATTCTCCCTCTCTGCTCCCTGAGCAGCCACCCTGTCCCTTTCCCTTTTGGCCTCTTCCTATCTGCACTTGAACATGTGCACATCTTCCGTCCTGAAGATCCAACTCCTGTCAGGCCCAGTGGCACTGTTCAGCGACTGCTTTCTGCTTGAAGAGACATATGTATCTGCTTTTCCTCTCCTTCTACTTTACCCACTGCAGTCTGGTTTCTGCCCTCATTACTCTACTGAAACTGCTCTCAGCAAGGTCATCGATGACCATTTTATTGCTGAATCGGAGGGAAACTTTGAAGCCATTATCCTTCTGACCTCCCTGTAGTAGCTGACACTGTTGGTCCTTCTCTGCAGGTGGAAAGCTCATTTCCTGGGCCTCCAGGACCAGATGCAGCAGCTGAATTCCCTCCCCTCCCTCTTTAGGCGCCTTTATAGGCTGCCCTTCCTCCGCTTATTCTTAAATATCAGAGTGGGTTCTGTCCCAGGTCCTCTTCTGGTCTTATTCACCTGTGGTCCAGCATTCCGTGACTCACCTGGGGAAACTGAGATAGAACAGGAGGGGTAGGGTGCAGATTTTGTGCTGGGGAAATGAGGTTGGCCAGGCATGATGGTGCCAGAGATGAAAAGCAAGGAAGTTTTGACTTGCTGAACTTGCCAACAGGTGAACAAGCATGACGTCAAGAATGTCAATAGTGAGTATTTTAGAAGTTTGAACCTTCCTTTGTGTTGTAAAGTATTTGCCTGGTCTTTGTCCTGGGTTCCTGGGATGGAGATTCTAAGCCCTTGGCATTTCCAGAATTATGGGAGTGTCTTTTTTATTCATGGTGGGCCTTTGGGACCACACTTGAATTTACGCTAATGAAGTGACTCATAGTGAGCCGCTAGATAGTTTCAGCATGGGAGAGGGCCATGCTGGAAAGAACAATCATATAATTAGAGTACTGGGGCTTTGAGCCACATGATAGTGGTCCGGTCTTCGTGAATAGAGGGAATTGAATTTAACCACATAGCCAATGATTCAATTAATGATGTTTACCTTATGAAACCCCAATTAAAGCTCTCATTCTGAGACTCGGTTGAGCTTCCGGGTTAGTGAACACATCAATGTGCCAGGAGGGTGGTGCAACTCAATTGTACTGGGAGAGACACAAAAGCTTCCCATTCAGGACCCTCCCAGGCTTTGTTACATGGATTTTCATTTGGCTTGCGTGGGGATGTATATCCTTAATGAAAAAGTCTCATAAGAAGGACAGCACTTTCCTGCATTCTGTGAGTCATTCTGAATTAGTGAATTTGAGGGAGCCACAGGAACCCCTCAAGTTTAGCCAGCGGGGCAGAAGTGCAGGTGGCCTGGGGACCCCTGAACTTGTGGTTGTTGCCTGAAGTGAGGGCAATCTTGTTGGAGACTGTGCCTTTGACTCGTAAAGTTTGAACTAGCCCTGGGGAGTTAGTGACAGAATCGCCCTGCACTGTTGCAGCTCTCCAGGAGAAAGTGTGTGGACACAGTGAGGGAGTGAGTGCCTGTCACTAGAAGAGATTTGGTTATAGAACACAGAGGAATAGAGAGGACTGTGCAATCACAGGACATTGGAGGCAGAACTGACTTTATTTAGAAACAGTGTCTCTAGCTTTTTGGATAGGATAGCCGTAAGGAGTTTTTATGAAGGCAGAAAGATTGGTCACTTTAGGCCTGGTCATACTTTCTTTTAACATTTTAACAGCATTTGTGCTTCTGAGTTCTTGAATCTGTCCCTCAAAATTCTAGAATACTGTATATTTCCAGGTTAAAAAATATGACTTTTTCTTTTGTCCCCTAGAAAAAGCAGAGAGCAGCCCTTGGGGATAATAATGATGCCATTTATGCTGTGCTCTCTTGTAGTTAAAATTGTGTCAGCCATTTTGACCCCTGATGGGATTTATGGTAGCTTAGATCTCTGTTGGAGAAATGAGTTTCAGGCAGTAGACAGGAGGAAAAAGGTTTCAGGCTAGGAGCATATTATTTTAGTGAAATGGGGAGAAAATTCACTTGAACTTTTTTTTTTTTTTTTGGTATAAAATCTGACTGTTCATATTCTACTATCCCTGTCTGCACCCTGATTTCACGGGGCTCCCTTGCATTATTATACAGATTATTGATAAATAATATGAGCTCCCATGATGTGCTGACCTCCACTATGAGACTGGTCACTGGGCCAGCTCCTTACAGACCCTCACTCTGTTCCTTCTTCCAACCTTTGCAAATCAGAAGTGTCCCCATTTTACAGATGAGGAAAATTGCATCCTAAACAGGGTGAGTCACTTGGTCAATGGCACCTTCTTAGAATGCTGCAGAGTAGAGCCTGGGTCTCCCTAGTGCCACTATAGAGTGCCCCTTATGGGTGGAGAAGGCACTGAACCTAGAGCAGGAGGAAAATAAAATTAAGACCTGTTCTTATGCCTCCCAGGAGCTTGGAGTCAAATTAGAGAAACTGACCTTTATCTTCTGATCAAGGCACTGTTTTGGCACAGGAGTTGGCCGAATCGGGACTACTGTTAAGTACATGGCCTATTGTTAAAACTAAAAAAAAAATTGCCAAGGAAGGTCCCCAGCAGTAGCTTAGCTTAGCAACAGCTTACTTTTACTTCTTTAGCCTGTAATGACCATTGCATATAGTTGAATTTGAACCTTCTTGTCTTTCCTTTGTAACCAAGTCAAACCCCACTCTTATTACCTCCATGGAGTTGGAAGACAACACCGGTTTTCAAATTTCCAGATCGGGGGAAAAGAAAGTAACATTTATTCAGAGAACTTCAAACACTTAAAAAAAAATTTTTTTTTGATACTTTTAGAGATCAAGATGCAGAAACCCCCTGTTCAGCTTCCCAAAGGTCTCATAGCTGTTAAGAATGAGCTCATGATTCACCCTGACTCTAAGGAAATATTGGTCACCCCTCTCAAGGTTCTCCATTTTGTATTGCGGGGATGGTAATCATACCTTGCCGGTGACACTGTTAACTTTTGCAAGTGTCTTCTGCTGTTATATTCCTAGTAAATCTAAAAGCCCCAGCTTTATGAGGCAGGGAACAGGGTCCTATTTGATTGAGGAAAGTGAAGTGTAGGTACAATGTTTAGTGACTGAACTCCTAAGAGGAGAGATAGAAGGCGAACACAAGTTTTCCTCCCCCAACAACTTTTAAGTGGACCCCCTTTTCAATCAAAAATGAAAAAAAAAAAAAAAGAAAGGGCACCTGGGTGGCTCTGTCAGTTAGGCGTCCAACTTTGGCTCAGGTCATGATCTCATAGTTCATGAGTTCGAGCCCCGCATTGGACTCTCTGCTGTCAGCACAGTCTGCTCTGGATCCTCCACTGCTCCCCTCCCCCTCCCTCCCCCCGTCCCTCTCTGCCTCAAAAATAAAATAAATAAATAAATAATTTAAAAAATGAAAAAGGGCTGCCTTTGTGGTTCAGTCCGTTAAGCCTCCGACTTCAGCTCAGGTCATCATCTCACTGTTTATGGGTTCAAGCCCCGCATCGGGCTCTGTGCTGACAGCTCAGAGCCTGGAACCTGCTTCAGATTGTGTGTCTCCCTCTCTCTCTGCCCCTCCCCCACTCGTACTGTCTCTCTCTCTCTCTCTCTCTCTCTCTCTCCCTTCCCCATAAATATTTAAAAATTTGTTTTAAAAATGAAAAAAAATGAACATCAAAACCTACAGGAGCCAATCACGCACTGGGCATCGTTGAGTGAGATCCCCTGAAGTTGAGCATTATTGTCCTTGTTTTACTGATGAGAATTGAGGCTCCGAGAGGTCGTGTAACGGCCCCGGAGTCACACAGTAAGTGGCAAGTCTGCTCTTTTCATGCCAGTGCACTGTCCTCCGTGTCTAACCTTTCTCTTAGAGGAACTTTCAGTTGAACTCGAGTTAGGAAAATTCATCTCAAAAAACAAAAAATTAAACCCTCTCTTAGCCTCGTACACCTCTCTCTCCACCTTCTCACGTCTCACCTGCCCTTTCATGGGCAAGCCTTGCAGCAGATGAATCTATTTGGGCAGTCTCTTCCTTCCCAATACCCCCCACCCCCAACTCCCCCATCTTGCTACCACCATACTTCTCTTTTGGCATCGGCAATGGTTCTTGGCTAAACTTCTAACGACCACCTCATTGCTATTCAACAACTGGCTTCTGGTATGTGTTTCTTTGGCTTCTTTCCAACCTTTGATACTAGCCCCCTGTTTCTGGAAATTCTGTCCACCCTCCCCCCCTGCCTTGGTTTCTGGACCACTGATTCCCATAGTGTCGTTTTCTCCTATCTCCCTGACTGCACCTTCACTTTGCGGGTTCTCTTCTTTAGCTTTTAAGTGTCTGTGTTTCCCCAGAGCTCTGCTCCCAGCGTTCCACAGTATTGACTTGTCCGACCAACAGTTATTACATGTTCATCATCTGTCAGGTCCTGTGCTACACGCTGGGGATTGAGACAAAGGAGTAGTGACCGAATGGTCCGATGTGTGAGAAGCCCATCATGCTCTGCTCCTGCCCCACTGGCCGTCCAGCCCCTCCACTGCCCCCCGTCTGCTCTGTACAACTGTAGTAGTTCTCAGAACTCGATGAGCTCTCTCTTGCCTCTGGTCTTTTACAAGGCTGGCTTCCTCAGCTAGGAAAGTTTTCTGCATTTGTTCCTGTGTTTGCTTAGCTCGTTCTCATCTGTCAGGATATGGTTTGGGCATATCTCTTCTGAGAAGTCTTTTCAGACTTGCCCGAGGGGCCAGCATCTGCCTCTGTGCTCAAGTTCATCACAGAACCTACATGCAGAATAACTGCCCTTGTCTTATTATTCTGCCCACTCGTTGATAACGGGAGCCAGGCCTTAGGTTCCTTCGTATTCCCAGCACCAAACACGGTCCTAGATCTGTAGCTCTTTGTGGGATGAATGAATCAAGCTTGCCATGACTGGTCCCTGCTCCCTTCCAGCCAGGACTCCTGTACCCTATACCTACCCCCCTCCCCTGCATTATTCATCGTATGCCTCATTGTCCTCCTTGACTGACCATGAGATTCAGCTGCGGAAAAAAGAAATGATAAGCCTGGACCCTACCCCCTCTCAATTGAATTAGATTATCTAGCGGTGGGACCCAGACATCTGTATTATGTAACCCTCCCACCCTGCCAGGTGATTCTGGTGAGCGGGAAATAATCATGTGTAGGACACATCTCTGTATCTCAACGCCTAGCGCAATGCTCTGTACATAGTGGGTATTTGATAATAAAGATATCTAGAATAATCTAGTGGAGCCCAAAAGCCTCGCTTTTGCATATTCAAATTCAAGCCAGCCATTTCCCTTCTCCAAGCACCCACACACAAAAAGCTGCTGAGATTTTCCAGGAAACTTAGCTCTGGAAGAATTTGGCTCCCAAAAGGGTATCGCCTAGTGTTTAGTCCCCTTTTTACAAAATAAATAAAGTTTTCAAAGCCTAAATTGGCTGTTGATTTATGTAACTAAGTGACACATGTTTTTGTTTTAACCTCCACAAAACAGTAGTCAAGTAGGTGGGGTTTGGGTGAGAAAAGAGTATATGGAAATTACTGGCTTTCATTACATAAGAATTTATGATTTGCCGTGGTTTCTGGTAAATGCTGGCAAAAGTTTTTTTGGCCTCAGGCCCTATAAAAGCACCATGCTGCTTCCTTTCTGATGTTGCCGGCCTTTGGCAAGAGAACAGGATGTAGCCAAGTCCGTCAGGGATGGGGTAGGGCAGTGGAGAGTGGGGGCAGAGGAGGGGTGACAGCACCCAGCCCTCTTTGCCCCGTCTCCTCAGGTCACATCTGCCCTTAAAAACTCTTTGAAAGCAATTTGAAGTCTCGGTGATGTCTACTGCGTCATGACTCAGATCTCTGAGGGCAGCTAATTAGGGGTCCTTCCCTCACTGCCTGTTGCCATTCCGGCCCCCAAGTTCATAGGACAGAGCTGGGATTGGGGGTGCTTAATCACCGTGGCTGACTGAATGCAACGCCTGCCACCTTCGCCAGGCACTCCATAGGAAAAGTTCACAGGCACAGACTTTTTAAAGCTTCACGGGAATGCTGCGGCGGGGGGGGGGGGGGGTCGTTATACCCATTTTACAGACACCAACACTGAGGCTCAGAGAAGTTCAGTGACAACGTCTGCCTACTAAGCGGCCGGACGGCGCTATCCTCCCCATCTCCTGACTTTCCAGCGAGGACTCCTTCCACTGAGGTGACCTATGTGGGCTGGGGCAAGGCAGCAGGGCCCAGGCAGGCTGGGAAGCCGTTCCTGGAGTGGCCTGATGCAGAGGCGTGGGAGCAGAGGTGCCGAGGGGCCGAGGTCTCGAGCCGGGCTGAAGAGGTAGGAAGAGCCTGGCGCTGATCTCGGGCAACGCAGCGGGAGCAGGCCTCCTTCCATTCCGGGACCTGGCGGAGAAGTCTGGAAGCTTCTTCCCTCTATTTGGAGCTTGGGGAAAACTCAGAGTAAACAGGCACATAAAACCTACCTGAACTTGTTGTTATAACCCCATAAAAGGTTAGGAAGCAGTTGACGGATGGGAAGAGAGAAATCAAGCGACCGCACGGTACAGTCGGCTTGTTTACCACGGCCTTCTTATTTATTGGCTGTGTGTCTTCCATTTGTCAGGCTATAACGATAGCAGCTTTTATGAGTAAGCAATTTTTTAATGAACTTGTTCCAAGTGTGTATTCTGTTCTTGGAACTCTCCGTGCTCTGCAGCAGCGTTATAATTATTGCCTCCAGTGGACTCGCCAGGCTCTATCCGGCTTTTATGTAAGCAGTCGCTCTTGGTTTCCCTCTTTCTCTCGTAGCTTCCAATGAAGAAGATGAAGGGGTGGAGAAAATGTAATAATGACGGCTTTTCGTAAAGAGCGTTTGTTACATGCTAGGTATTGTTGTAGCTATTATGCAGCCATCCGTTTATTTTATCCGAATATTGCTGGGTCTAAGGTGTTTTTGTAGCCCCCATTTTGCAGATGAAGAAAGTGGCTCGGAGGCGTTGAACAAAGTGTCTAAAGTTACTCAGGTCGTGCGTGGTCGAGACAATATGTGAACAGCGGTCTGTCGGACGGCACAGCCTGTGCTCCAGACCCCACTGCTGTACGGGGTGGGCTGCTTATAGCAAGACATGCCAAGGTGGGGCAGGGGCGGGAGGAGGACTTGAGGACACTGATGAATGCTCTGGAGTCATTTGCCATGTTGGCCCATGCAAGAGGTGTTGCAATTCAGAGCTGATGGCTCTGTAATTACGGATAATTTTCCGGTCTTTTGCTTTCATAAAGGGCAACAGAAGAGTTTAGAGAGCTCCCGAAACTTGTTGCTGCCCATAATAATGTGACCTTCTGTCTTGGCTTAGGGCTGCGCCACTTTCCCAAAGCTAAAAAAATGTACCATAAACTGGCCTCTTCTCCGTGACACGGTCCGTTACCATCTTATTCAGAACCCTGGTCCTGCCCAGCTGGACTGAGGCTATGACCAGTCCCCTTCCCCTCCATCCTGTGCATTGCTCTTCCGTCATGTCCACCTTCGGCTTGACCGGCCCCGGGGGGAGGCTCGGCCCCGATTTCTCACTCTGCGACTTTGGGCCCATTGTCTAGCCTCTCTGGGTGTCTGTTTCCTCATCAGTAAAATGGAAATAGTGGTAAGAAGAATGCCTATCTCGTAGGGTTGCTGGGACGATGAAATGAAATGATGCATGCCAATGACTGGCTCATACAGTTTTTGGGGGTTATTCTCTCAGCTCCTATGTAAACCCTGCAGTTAAGCCTTGGGAACCACTCTCAAACTGTTCCTAGTATCTTGCTTTGTTTCAGCAAATGGGCATGGAGTTTAAGGAGCCAGGCGGTCTCAGGGCTCTGTTTGTTCTTAATGCATTGTTATTTCCAATATCTCTTCATGGGGTGGAAAGATATAATGAGCAAATTCTGCCTTGGAGGAAGCCCCTCCGTCTCCCGCTTCTCATATCGCCCCCCTGTGGCATGGGCCCCCCTCTCTTGTACCTGCTATCCTCTCGCTGACCCTGGGCTCCCCAAAGCTCCACCCTGGGACCCGCAGGCTCCTGGGCCCTTACCTCTTGATTAAGACAGAACCAGGTGCTTTGCAGAAAAGGGGAAATTTGCTTGGCTTGACCCAGGAGTGGATTTGTTTGCCTCCAATTAGTTGAAAAATCGAACTTGATCTATGAAGAAGGCAGATTTACAGCCTGAGCTGATACATGACTGCCCTAGCTTTCTTGTAATAAAAGATGAAATCACTCCAGTGGGAGGCTTAGGTGGACGTCGGGCTGGCTTTCTGATGACTGTTCCCTCTGATTTTCAGAGGCTGAGTGAAGCCGGCCAGGATGATCGAATAGCCCTTCATAGGAGATGAGAGATAATCTGGGGACCTGAGGGGAAGAGGATCGGAGTGTGTGTTTTTCTTTGCTTTGCATCCCACCCCCTTTTCCAGAGACTTGATGGCGCTTCTCTAGATACAGACATGGAACCGATCTGACCTCGGACAGAAGTCTGCGTGGACTGTGAGTCCTCAGGCCAGATGGCTGTCAGTGTGGCCTTAACCCCGGACGAAGGCTGTTTCTCTCCCCTTTCTCCGTCTTTCTTTCGCTGTTGCTTTTCTTTTCTTCTGTCTCCCCCACTTTCTTTCTGCTGTCTTCTGCTGTCTATCTCTCGCTGCCTATTTACGTATCCTCCTCTTTCCCTTCCTCTCCCTTTTTCTTCCTCTCTTTCTCTTCCCTCCTTCTCCTCACCGCCACCGCATCTCATTTTCTGCCTTATTTGCTTCCCTCCTTCCCGTGGCTTGATTTCTGACACTCCTCTTTACGTCCTTTTCTCCGGGTGATTCTGGTTTCTAATACGGAGTAAGAGCGTTTGATAACGTTGGCCTGACCCTGCCTGACATCGGGTAAGTGATTCTCCTCCAGCAGCTTTTGATGTGGTCTGTGTGTGACTGATGAAAGCTGCCCAATTTGCTCTTCAAAGCTGTTTATAGTGAGCTTGGATGTGTCTCCTCGGCATGTCACTCTCTCTCTCCAGAAACAAGCCCAAATTAGAAGACGAAACCGTGGCCCTTCCCATTTGTTCATCATTCTCACAGATCCCTTCACGCACACAAGGGAAGGCCCACAGATATACAAACCCACTATCAAAAAAGTGTTGTTATTCCTAGTGTCCTCATATTAGGGGATTTTATCCACAAAGACAGTTCCTTGGGCAAACTTTAATTTGAATACAACCACTTTCAGGGCACCTGGGTGTCTCAGTTGGTTGAGCGTTCGACTCTTGATTTTTGGTTCAGGTCATGATTCCCAGGGTCGTGGGATTGAGCCCCGTATGGAGCTTGAGAGTCTCTCTCCCTCTCCCTCTGCCCCTCCTCCCCCAAATAATAAAATAAAAATAAAAATAACGAAACGAATACAACCATTTTCAGCCCCGAAGAGGACACTTTGACTTGGGCACCGGGTGATAAAATAAGAAGAAAAATGTTATAAAAATGCTTTTTTAAATACCAGAATCTAAACCCATTAGGCTACTAAGGATATGGTCAGAAAAGGCAAGAACGGCCTGCAGCTTCTGGTTCCAAAAAGAACAGTGGGTCAAGTTCTTTCTCGTACTGATCATCCTGGATCCCAAAAGCATTGGGGAAGATGGGACCTATTTTTCCCCTGGCTCAGGTTTCCTGTAGTGCTGTTTCTAGTTTTCAGCCTAAGAAGATGGGTCATGTTCCTGCACCAGCAACCTTCCACATTCAGCGGCTTGAAGGAAGAGGGATGGACAAAATACCCTGGAGAAGATCTTTCTTACTCTCAGTAGATTCCCCAGTTCTGCTTATCGGATACGTTAGGTATGATAAATACAGCACGCTGGGAAGATTGCTGAGTTTCGTGCCAGAATACCTGAGTTTAAACGCAGATTTGGACAATCATGAGTTAAACGATCTTCAGTAAACTTAAATTTTTTTTCAGTTTTTTTTTTTTAAAACAGCTTTACTGAGGAGTAATTTGCATACCGTAAAAGCCAGCTCTTGTAAGTGTACAGTTCAATGATTTTTAGTAAATTTATTAGAGTTGCGCAGCCATCACGACAATGCAACTGTATAACATTTTAAACAAATCTTTAAGCTCTGCCCATTTTCTTTCTTCATCTCCAAATTGGACTTAGGTGGTGGATGGACTGCAAAAATGAGCACAATCCTTCAGTGCGTTGCAACGTGACTTTGTTGGTTCTCCCATCAAGAGTGGAATTGATTTATTCAAGCCCTTGAATCTGGGGCTGGCCTTGTGACTCATTTTACCCAACAATTGTGGTCAACGTGACCGCGGGGCAGTTCTGAGCCCAGACCTCTAAGGCGCTCGTAAGCTTCAGCTTACTCTCTTGGAAACCTGCCACCTCCATCATGAGTATTAAGGTTAGGCTACCTGCTGGAAAGTGAAAATTCATGTGGGGAGAGGCCCCAATTATTCTTGCCACCCCAGCTTAAGTCATCTTAGATCAGCTCCCCCCCCCCCCCCCCCCCCCCCCCCCGCCCCAGCTGCCCTCCAGCTGACCACACGTGCTCTCCTGAGATGGGCGGAGCCCAGCCTAGATCAGCAGAATTGGTTAACCAACATGGAGACCCACAAAAAATAAGAGGTTACTATTTTAAACGACTAAACTTGAGGGTGGTTTGCATGACATCATTACTGTGGCAATAACTAACTGATACAGGGTAGTCACGAGAATCAATTTTTTTTTTTTTTTTAATTTTTTTTTTCAACGTTTTTTATTTATTTTTGGGACAGAGAGAGACAGAGCATGAACGGGGGAGGGGCAGAGAGAGAGAGGGAGACACAGAATCGGAAACAGGCTCCAGGCTCCGAGCCATCAGCCCAGAGCCTGACGCGGGGCTCGAACTCACGGACCGCGAGATCGTGACCTGGCTGAAGTCGGACGCTTAACCGACTGCGCCACCCAGGCGCCCCCACGAGAATCAATTTTTTAAAGCTGTGAAAACCTCTAACACCCTGCCTATCACATAGTGAGCTCTCACTAAATTAAAAAAAAAAAATTCAATTTAACAAGCATTTATAGAGGCCTTCATATATGAAAAGCACTATGCTTGAGGTTGTAAGTGATGCAGAACTGAAAAAAGACCTGATGTAATCCCTTAACAGTCAGTTTCAGTGGGAAAAATAATAGATGCTTACACAAACAATTATAATATAAGACAAGCTGTCACTCTATTACCACATTTATGTCCAAGTGATTTCTCCATTGTCTGCAATTAACCATGCTCTTCTTTTCTTGGTATTTTACTTTGTCTAAAGATGTGTTCAAGGGATACGGTTTATTGAAAAACCCCCAAAACAGCACACTGACCAAAATTAAGTCTTATTAATATGTTCAAATACAGTGTTTGCATTTATAGGAAACAATCTATATGGAAGCTTGGTCATATGACATGCCTCATATAGCCAAAGAAACAAAAAGGCAGACATGAAATCAGAGCCAGGGTAGGGAGGGGAGAAAGGGTGGTTGGGAAAGTCTTAATTTCTAGAATGATCAGTAGCTTTAAATCTGAGGATGCTTAAGGAGTACAGCACCGCCTTGGCAGCTTGTTTTTCTGCTCACCTCCAAAATATTCTAGAGGTTTGGGAGGCTGGGATTAGAGTATGGAGTGGGGGGAGGAAGAGGTGCGGTTTGGCAGACAGGACCTTTGGTACCCAGGAGTTTGGTTAAGCTCCAGCAGATTCTCTGAATTCATACTGTCTAAGGAGGAGCCCATCTGGGTAGCCTCACAGCACAGTGAGAAGAGCCTTGACTTGGGAGCCAGGGGCCCTACTTTCCCTGACCTTAGTTCTAGATTTGGCACTAAAGAACACTTGCCGTGTGACCATGGGTTCTTTCCCTTCCTGGGGGTTGCCCTAGGTGATTTCTAAGGTCCCTTCTAGTTCAAAGCCTACAGGATATCAGAGCAAACTAAGGCAGATGCAATGCCCTTCTGACAACACAAGTGGATCCTTGGAAAATGGAGCTGCTCAGGAAACCCAAACAGAGGTCAACAGGTGAACCCCGCAGATCTGGGAGCCCGCCCCCACTTCCCCCCCGAATGTGTAGGGCTCTGACCATCCTCAAGCACTCCAGCGGTCCTAGATGCTCCTCAGCCTGTGACCTGACTTCTGGGCCAGCTTCCAAACCCCCAACCTGGCCTGTTGAAGTCCTCCTCCCTTTCCCCCTAGAACAAGGGTGTCAAAGTGGCATCTTAAAATCTACTTGAGCTCTAATAAAGGGCTGTTTAAATAAGGGTAAATAGTCCTGGCAGTCAGGTGGGAGTGAGAAAGTGACCTTTTTCCAAACAATGGAAATTGAAACAATTCAAAGAATAAAGAGCTTTGCCACAAGAAACTGCCTGAAACTGGGGTCAAATCAACACTCTCCGTGCCAGTTAGGGTCTCTTTCAGCACGAGGACTGTAAGCCATCTCAGGGATAACTGGATGATTTCTGGGACATCTTTGGGGGGGACACACTCCGTGTCACCCCCTGAAGCATGCCTGGGACATGATCAGGGACAAAGAGCAGAACCCCCTGCCGAGATCTGAATCACCAGGAGTGACCTCCCTCTCTTGCTGTGAAGAATGAATTCCTGACTGCAAGTTTGCAAATCATACCCACTGTAGGTAACACTGATGTCCCATCAGTTGACTTCCTACTACCAGGGGCCCTCTCAGGGGCAGGGGGCTCCTGTCTTCCTAGAGCAGAGCGAGTGGGCATGAGTGCCCAACAACCGCTACGAGGCTGGGCCAGTAGAGGCAAGACCTAAGCATCCCATGTGACATGTGATTACATTCGCTTCCTTTCTCACCTCAGAAAAGAAAACAGAGTACAGACCGCATCACTCAAGTCATTGCCCTTCTCTTATTGTCCCACAGAGTCATTGTCTAGTTTGTGCATTCCCCCCTCCTTTTCCAAGCACTGTTCACTCTCACCTCCAGGATCACTGGATCACTGACGTCTTGCCACTCACTCACCACAAATCACCCAAACTCAGTGGCGTAAGACAACTGTTTCATTCTGCTCCTGGACTCTGCGGGCCAGGGGTTCAAACAGGAGATGGAAAGGGCTGCTTATCTCTGCCTCACAATGTCTGGAGCCTCGGCTGGGAAGAATCAAGGGCAGGGGGCAATTCAAGGCATGGCACTGGGGTCATCAGGAGGCTCCCCCATTCACACATCTGGCAAGCTGTGGGCTGGGACCTCAGTGGGTTGTCAGCCAGAACACCCACACGTGGCCACTCCACACGCTTGAGCTGCCTCACAGCATGGCGGCCTCAGTCTTTTGCATGGCTCGGAGTTCAGGGCTCTGAGTGCAAGAGTCCCAGGGAAAAAAGAAACTGCAAGGCCTTTTGGCATGTGGCTTTAGAAGTCATGGAGCATCTCTTCTGCCACATTCAGGTGATTGCAAGCGAGTCAGAAACCTGCCCAGGTTCAAGGGGAGGGGACATCCCAGGGAAGATTGTGTGTGTTTCTGAGACACGTTTAAAACCCTCCAGAGTAGCCTATGCGGCCAAGTCCAAACTAGGCTTCGTGTGAGTCTCCATCAGCTTCCCTGTAAGGAGCTCCTTTATCTTCAATTCTTGGACCCTGAGGTACTTTGGAGGTGATCATGGGGAAGATACTTAAGCGCTTCTTGGTTCCTTGGCCATGGTTGAATTTGAAAGAGGCAGAACTTGGGTGGGAAGCCCTCTTTCCCTTTGCTCTTTCTCCAACCCGTGACCCTCCCCCATTGTCTGACCACTGCACCCAGCCTCTTCTTTGACAGCTGTCTTGCGGGTCCCCGGGAGTGGTCTGGCACCCTCTTGTATGTCCTTGCAGAGTGACTTGAATGCTGATGATGTGTGCCTGGCTCAGCACAGATGTCTCCCTTCAATACCTCTGTACCAAGCCCTTGCCTTACCACGCTTTCTGCCTGAAGTTGTTTCCCCCCCCCCCCCCCCCCGCCCCATGGGGAGAAAGACTCGTGAGCATGTTCCAGAAGGCATCGATTGGCCTGCCCTGCCTAGCACAAGGCACTTGCTCAGTCAATGATTGGTGAATAAGTTAACCCTGGCTTGCATGTGCTCTAGATGACTCCCGGGTCTGATTCCAGCCTGAGTCACCAGAGGATTCGTGGGGACTAGAGCAAAGGAGAGCCTTGCATGTTGCCAGAAAGGGAGGTAGTTCGATATATGTGGGGTGCCGCTGTGCCCGTGTGTTTCGGAGGGACCGGGAGTGGGTGGTGATGGTCCTGTGGCACCTGTACACCTGTGGCAAGCCAGTACCTGACACGTTGGCATTACCTGGCTTCTGCACATCCGCCCTTTATGATCCCCAGTACTTGGAAACTTTTCTGGACACACTGAGAAGACTCTCCAAGAGCCAGGCTACCTGTCAAGTTTCCAGGGCCTCTGACCCCTGCTGCCTCTTCTTTTCCTCCCCAGAGTGTGTGGATAAAGCACCAGAATCTCTCTGGGGAAGCCTGACCTCACTTGAAAAAGGACCTGTTTGAGAGAGGTGTATGTGTTGGTGGGGCTGGGAGGTGCCTAGACTTGTAAGGACCTGTATCGATGAGAGAAATGACAAAAATAATCTTCTACTCAGTCAATCCAGCTAAAGATGCTGCAGTCCCAGGGAAACGTTTAGCAAGGATCTGCTTTTGTGTTTCTCATTTATGAAAAGCAACAACAACAAACAAACAAAGGAAAAGACTCCCAGGCTTCCTGCGGTGAGGGAGCTATGGGTTGGTGCCCGACCTCCCGGGAGAAAGGGCTGCAGACTGACTGAAGGAGTCCTCATTGTGGGGGAAGCAAGCTTGCTTCTTCTTCTTTCTTTTCCATTCCCTGTGCAGACTCACAGCCCTGTGCACTTAATTCTCCATGCCTGTGCATCAGCATTGCAGTAGACTTTTCCATATGCTCCTTCCACTCTGAACAACAGCATGGATTGTTATTTCCAACCTACAGAGGAAAGAACCGAGGCTCAGAGAAGTGAACTAAGTTGCCCAGAACATATTGCCGATAAGTGGATGAACCCGATTGTTTATTTATTTAATGAACATACTAAGTTATGCATTGAGCTACGGAGAGAACAAAGATAAATAAAATGTGTTGGTTCTGGGCAAGAAGAAATTCAGCGTAGGAGTGGAAGATAGCAATTATACAACAATATGGTAAGTGCAATGACAGCCATACATGGGGCATGAGGCTAAGTACCAAGGGGGCATCTAATGCAGCTGGGGATGTGCAGGGTGGACTTCCTGGAGGAAGTGGTGTTTGAAGTGCGGATGATAAGCGGGAGGTAGTTCCGTGAAGAGAGGCCGTGGGGTGGGGCAGAGCATTCCAGAAAGCGGAGGCAGCACAATCGAGGCGTGGCACTGCAAAACAGCAAGGCAGGTGGAACTATTAACGAGTTCCATGTTGCACTAAGGTTGGTCCAACTGGGCTTTATCTAACTTCGAAATGCAAGCCCTCTTCCGCTGTGCTGGACCTCCTTAACTGGTTCATTTTGGAGGTCGTGGCTCGTATGGTACTTCCTGGGGGCTTTGGATACCCAGTTTTTACTTTTGAAAGTCCCTTGTGTAATTAACAGAGTGTGGGAGGCGTTTCCTGGCACTTCTCCACGGTGACTTCTCAGCAGGGCTTCGGGGGAACCAGGAGGTGGCCGTGCCAAAGGCTTTTGACTGAGGGAAAGTCAACCCACCGCCCAGGGTGCCATGACTGCCCCAAGGCATCTCGGAAGAAGTAGGCCAAAGATCATCAGGAAACAGTGGCTTCTGGGTTCACTGCCGCAAAGCAAGCTATGGTGAGTCAGAAGGAAGCAAAACTTACCTGCACCAACAAACAGGTCTGGCGGGCAGCAGATAAAGATATTACCTCAGAGAAAGACCAGAGCTGAAAATGGGCAAGGCCTAACTGTGCCAAAGATCCGCTATGTCCTTTCTTTTTTCTTTTTCTTTTTCTTTTTTTTTTTTTTGGTAACCATGGTAGGGGCGGTGTGGGTGGTGTGGGGGAGGCGTCTGATACGTGCATTTACATTTCCAGCCCCTAAATAAACACAACCTGTTCTTACGGCTGCCCCCAAACTGTTCTCACCCTGTGGCTTTTTGGTACACTTCCTCATGGGCTCACTGGGGAGGATGTGACGATACAGACTCTTGGGGTTCCGTCAGGAAATCCTTTATCCCACAACCCAGGCCTCATGCAAACAGGTGGAGCTTCTGTCCTGCTGTGCGAAATTCGTAGGAAGGACAGTTGTGGCCTGTCAAGTTAAGGTGACCTTTATAAGAAGCCCTTTCTGGTAGGGGACCCGGAGTCAGAGCACGGGGCGCCGGGAGCAACCTTTGTCATTTTATGCGTCAGGAAACTGAGTGGAAGCTGAGTCTTACTTTGCCAAAAGTCAGTCTGACATTAGACATAGAACCTGGGTAAAGTCCAGTCTCTTGACTCAAAGCCTACTGCTCTCTGCACAATGGCTTGCCCCCCACCCCGCCCATGTCGCTCTTCTGCCTGCTGTCACAAAGTCTAAAGTACTGTTTAGTTATCTTTTAAAAATTTATTATTATTTAAAAAATTTTTTCATAATTAAATAATTTTCTTATAATATAATTCATTGTCAAATTGGTTTCCATACAACACCCAGTGCTCATCCCAACAGGGGCCCTCCTCAATGCCCATCACCCGCTTTCCCCTCCCTCCCGCCCCCCATCAGCCCTCAGTTTGTTCTCTGTAATTCAAGAGTCTTTTATGGTTTGCCTCCTTCCTTCTCTGTAACTTTTTTTTCCCCCTTGGTTCTCTATTAAGTTTCTCAGGATCCACATTTGAGTGAAAACATATGGCATCTGTCTTTCTCTGCCTGACTTATTTCACTCAGCATAATACCTTCCAGTTCCATCCACATTGCTGCAAATGTTGCCAGACTTCATTCTTTCCCATTGCCACGTAGTGTTCCATTGTGTGTATAAACCACATCTTCTTTATCCATTCGTCAGTTGATGGACATTTAGGATCTTTCCATAATTTGGCTATTGTTGAAAGAGCTGCTATAAACATTGGGGTACAAGTGCCCCTATGCATCAGCACTCCTGTATTCCTTGGGTAAGTTCCTAGCAGTGCTATTGCTGGGTCATAGGGTAGATGTATTTTTAATTTTTTTTGAGGAACCTCCACACCGTTTTCCAGAGTGGCTGCACCAATTTGCATTCCCACCAACAGTGCAAGAGGGTTCCCGTTTCTCCACATCCTCTCCAGCATCTAGAGTCTTCTGATTTGTTCATTTTAGCCACTCTGACCGGCATGATAGTTATCTTTTTTTAAAAAAAATGTTTATTTATTTTTGAGAGAGAGACAGAGTGTGAGTGGGGGAGGGGCAGAGAGAGAGGGAGACACAGAATCCATAGCAGGCTCCAGGCTCCTAGCTGTCAGCACAGAGCCTGTCGCAGGGCTTGAACTCATGAACCATGAGATCATGACCTGACCTGAGGTCAGATGCTTAACTGACTGAGCCACTGGGGCGCCCCTTAGTTATCTTCTAAATGAGCATTGCTGTTTATTTACCTTTTGTTTACTGAAGGAAGCCACTTGAAAGGCCATCTTTTATTGCTATTTGTAGGTTCAGTGCCCATCACAAGCCAAAAGTGTCCCTGTAGTATTTCTACCCTGGAATGCACAAACAGAGACCCCCCTGGGAGCTGAGATTTGGGGGATCATTTCGATTTAAATGGGACCTCACATTTAACAGGTCTTCTTGTCCATTATCTTGCCTGGCCCTGTTCAAATACAGCTATATTTTCTGGGTTACTTCGGCATTCATAATTCTTGACAGGAAAATCCTCCCACCGAATCACTGCTTTATTTCTTTGTTTCAGGAGATTATCTAGCGTGTCTAATAGAGCAACAAGTCATGTCCCGTGGCTCCAGGTCTGCTATTCCATAGCATACCGAAATCAACCACAAGACCATGCCTCCCACCTCACCCAAGTCAAGGGGAGAGGTGGGGCCCCTCTCTGCCCTCTGTGGAGGTGGAATCGATGACCAAATGCATGTGTACTTTCTTGATTTCTCCAGGGCTCTCCAGAGAGGTAGCATTCCTGGATGATGGGGGTTCAGAGAAAATTGAGATTAACTTTCCATGAAGCAACACAAGCTCAAATCTAAGAAAGAATTGTCCAGCTGGGAGTCGCTGGAATATTGATGGAATATCACTTCTTGCTATTTAATTCATTCATCTGGGATAGAAAAGGCATCTCTTGGGGATGATTTAGGTCAGTGGTGTCCAAGTATTTTTAGTATGGAGGCACATTTTCATCTAAAAACATTTATAGACCAGCAGATAAAGGTACTCATATTTGAGAAATGCATTGATAGAACAAATGCTTAATGGCAGGGGCCATCACCTTTAAAGTAATTTGAATGCTGGTAATCACAACCTTTTTAATATACTATCCCAAAGTTGAGTTACTGCTTTCCTTCTGCAACTCTCTGTGCCTGTCTTCACCACTGGATCAGAAATACCTACCACAGGGGCAGAGTTGGTTTGACTTGTCCACCATCTGTTGTATATTTCAGCACCCAGCACAGTTCCCGGCACAAAGTAGGCACCTTCTGTATATTTGTAGACTGAATCAATAAATACAATAGAAGTGTCAGAGTATATGTACATGAGTCATACTATTTAGCCAGTCCGTAGGTACAGATTCATGCAAATATGGCGCCCCCAACTATGGGAGCCCACAGACCGGAAACTGTGGATTCAGATTTACATCTTTGCATCCAGTATTTTGTTCCCTTTTCCCCACAGGGAGTTTATGTTCAGTAGACCACAACCACCTGGACAAATGATAACTGCAGGTGGGAGCCTGTGCTAGTTGACCTCCCGAAGTCCCTTCCAAAATGGTAGGTCCATGAAGAGGACAGAGTGCACCATTCAGAAAGGCTGGAACTTCCCAACACCCACGGAGAGAGGGACATTGATGACAGCTTCTTTCAAGAGCCAGTTTCTTACATTTGTAGGAGCAAAAGGTAAGCTAATCTCTGTGAGCCTCCAGGTAGTCTGGTTGTTATTTCAACCCCAAACAGGCTTGCAAACGTTCTTTGCCCATTTCCTCTGTCAACCGATTTGTGTGGAGTGTTGATAACTGAAGTGACATCCGGTAAACACTCTTTGTCTTATAAGATGTTGACTGGAGTGGAGACATGTAGGGAAATGTAGGAGTTGAAAGAAAGAGTGCTGGGTTAAAAAAAAATGTGTGTGCATACATCTTCATAGAGTGTGTGCATTACTATTTAAATGCTGACATCTCTCTTCCTTCTTTAGAAAACAGCCTTTTGTCTTGATTCTCCCTGCACCTTTCCATACTCTCCAAACAAAGAGAGAGTGATGTTCCAGGTGTGAACACATCAGGGAGGTTTCCTGCTTGGGATTCAGAAATTCACAGCCCTGAGGAAATGAGTAAAAGAGAGGACAGAACAAGAGAGATGAAAAACAGAATCTTCACCACCTGCTATTTAGTGATTAGCTCCCAGATAAGGAAGGCGAAGACACATTCCAGAAGCTCAGGACTTGCCCAGACAGAAACTCAGAGTAAAGAGGGGCTCGGAGGGAAATGAAGCCAGAAGTGGGAGGGGACAGCTGAGCCACTGAAACACTGTCTATCAATTCTGTCTCAAAGCCTCCCCTTTTCATGCAGCCCTTATAAACTTCAGTCCCTCCCTTCACCCTCTCTCTCATTCATCCCACCTTACCAGCTTTGGTTTATGGGAAGGAATCTTGTCCAGATTGAGTCTTTCGCTAAATAACTGTGTGACCCGGGGCAAATCACTTCTTAGATTTTGGTCCAGTGGCTGCTGTCTCTTGACTTGCAGTAGCTTAATTGAAAGCAGAAGAAGAGAGGTCACAATAACACCCAGCCAACTAAACAGAAGATCCCCCACGATGCTACAAAGCTGGCAGGGGGAGCCCTGGTGAGTGTGCAGGTAGGCCGCCTACGTTCTAGTTCTTACCTGCGTGCACACCAGGCTGCTGGACGAACCCCACGAGGAGAAGCAAGTGCTTATTCATGCCCTTCCTGAGGACCAGGCTGCCCAGTTGAGGTGTTTTCCGTCTCAGTAGACAGGGGTGAAAACAATTTTTGCACAGCCTACCTTTCTGCAGCGGGCACCTGTGGCCACCGACCCGACCCCAGGTTTGGAGCCCCAGGGGCAAGGTGCTGTGTACCTGTCTGGGGTGCATAGCCTCTTCCTTCATTAGCCTTTTCTGCTCCCTTTGTTGTTATAACCGACAGCGTCTTGTCCTTGACAACAGCCATGTGTTCGATTTTTCCGACACGGTGAGGTCAGCACATCGGCTTTTAGCCTCTAGAGCAGGTAAGAGCCACCGAGCCTTGACAGATACAAGAGCAAGTTACTAATTCACCCGGATTTTCATTTTGCACGGCTCCCATAAAAAATAAATGTGGAGCCATGGACAATTATGCTATAGTAGAAAATAAATACGCTGGCGATTAAACACTGGAAATCACTAGCTTCAAAATTTCTCCAAAAATACAGTCCCAGATGTCACGCAAGCTCCAATCAAACACGGGCTATGAAAATCAAACCGTAGACATTGCCTTATGAAGTGTTCGCAGATGTAACAGGAGTAGAAATTCTCACAGCTCAGAAAAGCAAGATTTATGCTTTCTTCCTGTTTTTTTTTTTTTGAGGAGGGGGATGGGGAATTTTGCATCCGACTGTTCATTTCAATATGTAATTTGCCTCAGAGTTTCTGACTTAATTTATTTTCTCACCAACCTAAACCAATTCAAAAAAAAACGTTTACTGAAACCCGAACAATCTACTTTTGGTTGACGAGTGCTAATAGGTGCAATGTTACCCCCGTCAACTTATAAGATCACCTACTGAGCTTGGAGCTAAACAGGAAAAAGTAAATTGAACTGGAATTTGAATCTTTTTCCTCCTAAAGTCTCTGCCATAGTTGGACAAGCACAGTGCTTAGTGAGAGATGAATTGCATTGTGGGAATTTCTTTATTAAAAAACAGATTTTTCTTTTTTTTTTTTCAAGTCGGAAGATGTTCACATATTAAAAATTTTTTTTTAATGTTTATTTTTGAGAGAGAGACACACACAGAACACGAGTGGGGGAGAGGCAGAGAGAGAGGGAGACACAGCATCAGAAGCAGGCTCCAGGCTCTGAGCTGTCAGCACAGAGTCTGATGTGGGGCTCGAACCCACAGACCGCGAGATCGTGACCTGAGCCGAAGTGGGATACTTTACCGGCTGAGCCACCCAGGCGCCCCTGGAAGCTGTTCACATCTTAATGTTGGAGGCACCTCTAATGCAAAGGGGATGTATGTGTATGAAAAAAAAAAAATAAGCACTGTGGAAAAAGTCTCTTTTTTTCAAGACTTCTTTACTAGATCTTGGGCTAAATAAGTCTTTCCAGGGAAAACTGACAAGTATAATCATTTCTGGACTCTTTTATCCCAAGAAGAGACCAGCCTCTCTTCCATCTTGGATTCCACGGATAGGTAGATTCCCTTGAGCAACTTGCCAACATCGTGAGAGATTTTGTGGGAGCGTCTAATAGGAGGAGATGGGAGGGTGTGAGTGAGCGTACGTGGGCGTGCACACTCCCAGCGTGGGCGCGTGTAGTGCCAATGATGGCGTATCACCGCTGCGTGAAAATTCCACGCCAGCTCTTTGAGTAAGTCGGACAATTTGCTCCAAACACTTGGCCCAACGTCGTCTCCTTTCTCCTCTTGACTTATAGTTAACTAAGAGAATGTGGCCCTTAGCGTGGATCCTAGACTTCACCAGCCGGTATGAAAGATCATCTTCTTCCTCCCTCCGCGTGCAGGCCACTTCTGGTTTTCTGTAAAGGACAGCCAGAGGTCAACTGATCTCTTTTCATTTAGTCGCTCCCTTACACAATAGGGAACAACCAAGCACCAGCTCCGTACACGAGGCAGCTTTGCAGGTGCTGAAGGTGCCTAAGAGAACAGGACAGAGAAGGACAGGTCACAATAATGACCGCGGAGGTGGAAAGCCAGAAACGCGCAGGTGCGGGGCGCGATGGGGACAGGGACGTCTACTTCTACTTACCAAGTGGGCAAGTGGGAAGACACTCTCTGGTAGGGGTGGGTATGAAGTTCTGTGATACTTTATCAAAGGAAACGGAAGTGTTGCTTTCTTTACACTGGAGGGCTTTGCAGGGGAGGTTGAAAAACTATAGCGCTGTAACCCCACTTTTGCCCGTCATAGATTGGGTACCTTTGGGGAAGTCCCTTCCCCTCTCTGACTCCAGTTACTTCCGGAAATGGTGTTGTATTGGGTGATATTAAATTCCCTTCCAGGGAAGACAGTCTCTGAGTCCTTTGAGAACACAAGCTGGACTTGCATTTCCCTGCTTGAGAATATCCTATGAATATGGACTCACTCACTAGGATGTTCAAAGCCAAGCCCTCATTAAAAATAAGCGTATGAGGGGCGCCTGGGTGGCGCAGTCGGTTAAGCGTCCGACTTCAGCCAGGTCACGATCTCGCGGTCCGTGAGTTCGAGCCCCGCGTCGGGCTCCGGGCCGACGGCTCGGAGCCTGGAGCCTGTTTCCGATTCTGTGTCTCCCTCTCTCTCTGCCCCTCCCCCGTTCATGCTCTGTCTCTCTCTGTCCCAAAAATAAATAAAAAACGTTGAAAAAAAAAATTAAAAAAAAAAAATAAGCGTATGAACTGGAGTTACACCTGACTGACTCCTCCTGGAGTCCAAAGGAGCCGTGTTCAGGCACCTGGCATCTTTTAATCTTCATTTGATCTGTGTTATGGCATAGTTAGTAGGGAGCCCCCTTCAACAGGCAACCAATAGAGAGAGCTCTATGGAGAGGTCAGATCTCCCAAGGCACACTGAGATGTGGCATCCTGTCCCTATGCAACTGTGTGCAAAAGGGCAGGTCTGATGGCAGAGAGGGGCCAGATAGGGGTCCCAGGGCCTTAACCTTTAATAATAGATGATCCCTTCTAACACAGGTCTTTGGTTCAAGGCAGCCTTTTACCGTGATCCCTTGACTTACTGGCTGAAAGTTGCCGTCTTTATTTTTTTTTTTTTTTTAAATTTTTTTTTTTTTTTCAACGCTTTTTTATTTATTTTTGGGACAGAGAGAGAGACAGAGCATGAACGGGGGAGGGGCAGAGAGAGAGGGAGACACAGAATCGGAAACAGGCTCCAGGCTCCGAGCCATCAGCCCAGAGCCTGACGCGGGGCTCGAACTCACGGACCGCGAGATCGTGACCTGGCTGAAGTCGGACGCTTAACCGACTGCGCCACCCAGGCGCCCCTGAAAGTTGCCGTCTTTAAATCCTGCTGTAATGAGCAGAGAATCCCACAGCTATCTTTCCTCTGTTGGGGCTGCTGTATGGGGTTTTATAAGTTCAGGGTGGACAATATCTCAAGGCCCAGCAAAGGTAGAGGATGAAGTAATGTTATTCACATGTTTTGAGCATCCTTACTATACGGAAGAAGATATCTAGAGAGACACATAGGGTATTAGATGTAGTCTTTGACCTCAAAGAACCTCCTCCATGTAGACCCATAGGTAGATACCTGACACTCACACGGGTCAGAGAGAAGGGAGTGATGGATATAATGATGGGGGGGGGTGGTGGTGGCCAAGCTGATACTTTGACTCAGTCCTTACCACACTTGGAATAATTACGGCTTTAAAGGTCAGGGAAAGGGGCAAGGAAGGGTAGTCTCATCCAGGGGAACAGAATGAGTAAAAGCTAGGCACGGCATAGAACTCCCAGGAAGACCATCAATTTATCTGGACTTTGAGGGGAGAGACCTCCAGAAGTTTAAATTTAAACTCCAAGAACTTGACACAAAGGAAGCCAGAGCTCTGCCCTGTTTGGCATGCAGCTACTTTTGGTCCTGGTGTTTCCAGTTCCCGTTCCAGGAGTACAGCACCCTCCTGTCCTCCTCTCCGTCCTGCCTCCCTTCCCCCACCGCACACACAACAAACCTACCAGGGGGGCAGGGCTGTGGTTTTCAGTAGCTAAACTTGCATCATCTATAATCAGGGAAATATTTTAAAATTCCATCCATTTTGACATCCTGATGATTTGCCGCAGAGTTGGAAATCAACTGTAATCTCAGAATTCTTCCTTGTTTCCTTGCTGTGATTTCTAAATGGCATTTCTGCCTCACCTTCCTCTATCCAGATAAGCTTTATCTGTCTTTGGAAACTTTGGAAAGCTTTACAAGTCTTTGAACACAAGTCTTTGGAAACTTCCTTTTTCCTCCCTGATTTCAGTCTCCAGATCTTCTACAAAGACAGTCACCTGCCTGTAATCCTCATCTTCCAGATGCCTCTGAGAAACAAAACCACACGCTTCCCGTAGCCACACATTGGTCTGGTCATTCACACATCACCGTGGCTTTCTCTCACCCTAATCCTCCCTTGTCATTCCCATCGATAACTTTGCAACGCCAAATGTGCCAGCCAACTGACTCATACTTACTCTTGATAAGTATTTGATGATCACGCAGAATTGTACCAGCTAGTTATTTTCTGGCCTCTTTAGCTTATAGTCCTTGTACTCCTAATCTTAACGGTGGCAATGTTGCTAGTTAAGCAAACTAGTCTTTTATTATCATGGTCTTAGTCACATAGAAACAATGATGGTAGCAGGGAGTAACTTGGATCATGCACTGCTTTTATAGAAGACTGTCACCTCCCCAACGCTCAAGGCAACCTTTGAAACAAGTGATCCCATTTTACCAATGAGGAAATTGAGGCCTAGGGAGATTGAGGGACTTGTTTAAGGTCACTCTGTCAAGAGATAAGAAGGGTTCAAACTCAGGATGGTTGAATAGATTTGGTGGTTCTTGGGCTATAAAACAGGCTCAGAATTCTGTCCTGGACCTCCTATACTTCCTGGAGACCTGGCAGACCACAGGTTCTCAAACACCAGTGGGTTTTAGCATTACTGGGAGGCTTGTATAAAATGCAGACTCTCCCCCTCCCCTGTATACATTCTGATTCGGATATGATGGGGCCCTAGAATTTGCATCATTCCTACGGACTCCTGATGGCTTCGATGTGGGAGCACGTGCAGAGAAATTGCTGAGCAAAGTGAAGAAGCTGGAGTCTAGTAGCCTGAAATGTGCCCTCTTTTTCATTTACCCTTCGTTGTATGCAAATTTAAGTTCATTCAGGGAAAGACAGTTTGTATTCTGCTTTCGTTCTTATAAAGTATCATTTTAATCTTATGTTAAATGGCTGCATTTCTGGAAGACCATTTCATCCCAAAGAGAATTTCATTTCTGATCATTTCAGATAAGTCTCTTATTTTAATGCTCCTTTTCCTTCTTTTAATATGACATCATAATCCTCTTTGCATCTAGATTTTGTGTTATATTGGTGTTTTTTCATGGAATATTGCCAGGGCTGACATAAATGATGGAGTTGTCAGAATTGTATTCTAAATGAGAGTAAAATTCAAATAAGGACCCAAATGGAAAATATGCCTATAAATATTTGAAAAGATTTCTCTCTCTCTCTCTCTCCCTCTCTCTCTCTCTCTCTCTCTCTTTGTAGTTTTTTTTTCCTTTAAGCAAAGGGAAATGTTGATTTACATAGGTATCTTAGGGGATACATTTTTTGTTATATGTACCATCTTAAGAAATATTCAGCTAAATTCTGCTTGTCACAACTCCAATAGAGGTCAGAACACTGGGTAAAAAAAATAAGTCCAGTTTGATTTCCTTATGTAAATGTTTTATCTAGGTATGTCCATTATGCCAAACTAATGGTTCTAAAAACCACTCCAGACCTGTCTAATTTAATTTAATTCTCCCCGATCAAAAAATACAAACCCAACTATTTGAAAGACAGAGATTAGCTCTATTTCTACCACTAAAGGAAAGGAGAAAGGCATCAAAGTGATGAAATCTCAGACAGAGCTTCAATATTGGTCTCATCTTCCCTAAGTTTGATCTTGTGTATAGTACATAGAGTGAGATTTGGTATGAAAATACACATTTGTAAGGCCCAAGAAAAGTGGAACAAATCATCCGTATTCATCTCTTCTTTGGTGGGAATTTCCCTCTCCTTGGGGTCAGTGCAAAGGGTTGAGCTTAGTTCTCTCAAGATTTCAGATCATTGTCCCATCGCCATATTTTCTCATGAGCTATATAGCTTTGGCCTCTTGCGCAAGATGCCATATTTTACAAGAATATCTTCTTTCCACGGAACAAAATGTAAACTCTCTCTTTGCATATTCAACCCTGTCTTGAAAAACACCTAAAAAACCCACCTGGGGTTTGGCCAAGGCATTCCAAGCTCCTGCACAGCCTAATGGGAAAGGTCCTCTGGTCATTCACAATCTTGCTTATACCCATACTCGATTTTCATCCCTACCTGGGCTTTTAAACCATCTGGTATCTCTGCGTAGCATACCTTCTGCCCATCCCTCCCACTTGCTGGCTTCATTGGTGATGAGCTGCTGTAGGACCTTCTGTATTTGCATCTCTTCTGGGAGCAGAGTTCTTCCAGCCCCAGGCAGGAAACGGGGCAGAGGTCAATGAAGGCTCTTAGCGTATGGGTCCCTGGCTAAGCTGTGGGAGCAGCGGAGGATGGGCTCTCCCCCTTGTGAAAACGATGATGCTCTAGTGAGAGGTAACGGGTCTAACAATAGAAACAGCTCCTATTCTTTGAACACTTGCTCTGTGCCACATCACTGGCGCTAGATCAGTTCACAGATGCCGTTAAGTTTCATCCTCGCAAAAGCCGGAGGAGTTACGTGCTGTTATTCCCATTTTGCAGGTGAGGAAATTTGGGCTGTCAGTGCTCTGGCCCCCAGTGAAGATGTGTCAGTGTTGGCATTTGATCCCTGGTCTTTCTGGTGTCAGAGCCTCTTCACTATGTATGCTACACTGGCTGAAAATATAAATAATAGTTGATGACTGCAGACCAGGAAAGATCAACAGAAGAAGACATTCATCTCCAAGGTCAGAGGGATTAAACTAGAAGCTGGAAGGCTTTATCCATTCCGGTGTGGCAGTGCCTCTCCTTTTAATGACTTCCCCCTTGCAGGCGGAATTCTCCGGAAGAATGCTGTTGACAGCCTTCAATGCATCATAAATAACATCCCAGGTGCTCCAAGACCAGCTTCAGTCACACTCCTCTAGAGAGCTTTGCAAAAGCCTTCAGTGTTAACCCCCTTTCTACCGGCGCTCCTTCCCATTCCCTGCCCCTCCCTCATTTTGAGCTCACTCTCATTTGCCCATATTTGATGATTGCTTTGAAGTGCTCTTAAATATTTTTGGTAAGCAATTTTTTGCTCAGATGAGTGTCACCTCCACAGAGCCAGGATCTATTGCTTCTGGGTAGTTAGTATCTAACAATTCTGCAAACATTTTTTTTTTCTTTGTTTTTCAGTGGGATAGAGAGATCACTTAAACTGCAGGTTCCTGAAAGGCTGGGTTGTATGGGTTTTGTTTGCTTGTTTGTCTCCTCCTTGGTCCCGGGCTGAACAAGGCTCAGCACAGGTGCTCATAGAAGTTTGATGAGCTAAACCAAATATGGAGGCAATTGTCTTAATCTCTGTGTTGAGGGAATCTAGATTAATATATCTATAAATGACCCTCACATAAGTTACATTTTAGTGAAGAAAGGCAAGTGTGGAGATCAATTAATATAAGTTTACACATTGGGTGCCTGGGTGGCTCAGCTAGTTAAGCATCTGTCTTCTGATTTCGGTTCAGGCCATGATCTCACGGTGGGTGAGTTTGAGCCCCTCGTTGGGCTCTGTGCTCACAGTGTGGAGCTTGCTTGGGGTGCTCTATCTCGTCTCTCTCTGCCCCTTCCCCACTCTCACCCACAAGACCTCATCTCTCTGTCTCTCAAAATAAACAATAGATAAACATTAAAAAAGAGATAAATTTACATATAACATAGTGCAGAACAAGATAAAGTATCGTAAGAGGGATAACAAATACCAGGGTACTTCAGAGATTGGAGAGACCTTCTCCACTTATCTAAATGAGGGTATGAGAGAGCTTTAGTTGGTCACCAAACTAATCACAACTCTTACGCCTGGCACTGGGGAGGTGCCGGGTTGTTGTTCTTGATAGTGGTGATGGATGTAAGGCATGGAGAAATCTCTTACTTTATACTCTCCTGGCATAAAGAAATATTTTTATAATAAATTCATTCTTCTTGCAATTGTAATGAAAAAGAAAGGACTTCTTGATGAAGGCAGCATGGGACTGAGTTTGGAAAACTCTATGGATGGGCTGAGGGGTGGGAAAAGAATTCCAGGCTGAGGAGACACATCACAAGGAAAACCACAGAGGCAGGCACACATTGAAAAGATTCAGGGAGCCAGTCTAAGAAGGCTTGGCTCGAGTGCTGGACCTGGGCAGGGACATAGTGGTAGACAAGGCCAGAAAGGAAAGTTAGGGCCATGATGTGAGGGTCAAAGACGCCAGCACTGAAATCATCTGGCCATGAAAGCTCTGGAGCCTTCTGAGCTGAGTAAGGCAAGATCATGCCCAAGTTTTAGAGGAGTCATCCTGGATCTTGCTCAGGACTTGGATGTGTGCTAAAGGAATCCTTCATGACCCTAACAGCCCTGTCAAGGGCTGACATCTGCTGCATATGCCAGCCCATCCAGTCCTACAGCCCCAAACAGTGTGACAGCTGGTGGGTCTTCCAAGAGCTATTACCAGAAGAGAAGGGAGATGATAGGCATCTTCAGACCATCCCTAAAATCACCCATAGCTTCTCCTCTCCTTTGCTCATCATGGGAAGTCAAGGTGGACAGTTCCAGAGGTTATTCTTTACTTCAATAAAATAAAGCTTTCTTAAATATTTATATTCTTGCCCTTCTCCTCCCTATTCCTTTCCTTTCTATTTATGTCTCACATATAAACACATACACACACGCTCGACATATTCATTCACTCACTCTTCCCCCTATTACCTTGGTTCTATTGGGAGCAATGAGGACAAAAACTCAACTAATTCCTATGAAATATCCATCTACTGCTTTAGTCAATAGCAGGTTTTTTTTTATCTGTCAGTGTTCTCCATCAGCCACTTCCTGTGGTTTGAATCATTTTCTTCTCATTTCCATCTGTTCCATGCTATCCAGTATGAAGGCCCAATGAGCCCTCTTCTTGCTTTTAAAAAAATATTTTTTGACTCTGAAATGAAAATTCATTACCTGTTCCTTGAGCCTAAGTCCTTCAATAGTGCATTTCTTTTAGTGTTTAAAATATTTCCAAGTATTTGTTTGAGCAATCTGTCCAATAGAGACTTTTTAAGCAAAGAAAACCTAATGGCAAAAAGAGGTCTTTCCATGAATATCATTCTATTGTTGGGCAAGACTCTGAAGGTCTTCGTGATGGTAAATTTTATACGTCAATTTGGCTAAACCATGGTACACAGATACTTGCTCAGACATATCTGGATGTTGCCGTGAAGGTATTTTCTAGAAGAGATCAGCATTTCTTCTTCTTTTTAAAAATGTTATTTATTGGGGCGCCTGGGTGGCGCAGTCGGTTAAGCGTCCGACTTCAGCCAGGTCACGATCTCGCGGTCCGTGAGTTTGAGCCCCGCGTCAGGCTCTGGGCTGATGGCTTGGAGCCTGGAGCCAGTTTCCGATTCTGTGTCTCCCTCTCTCTCTGCCCCTCCCCCGTTCATGCTCTGTCTCTCTCTGTCCCCCCCCCCAAAAAAAAAGTTATTTATTTTTGAGAGAGAGAGAGAGAGAGAGAGAGAGAGAGAGAGAGAGAGAATCTGAAGCGGGCTCTGCACTGATGGCGGAGAGCCTAACATGGGGCTCACACTCATGAACTGTGACATCATGACCCGAGCTGAAGTTGGGTGCTTAACAGACTGAGCCACCCAAGCGCACTGAGGAGAGCGACATCAGTCAGTAGACTTTGAGTAAAGCAGATCATACTCCATAATGTGGAGTATATGTGGGCCTTATCTCATCAGTTGAATTAAGAAAAAGGCTGACTTCTGAGGAAGAGAGAATTCTCCAAGCAGTGGCAGATGGCCTTTGGACTCAAAGTACAACACAACTCTTCCCTGGATCTCCAGCTGCAGACCTACCCTGTGGAATTTGTACTTGGCAGCCTCCACAACTTGATGAGCCAATGCCTTACCATAAATGCATCTCTGTCTCTCTCTCTCTGTGTTTCATATATATATATGAATATATATATATACACACATTATATATATATACATTATATATATATGAGATGTATATATATATGAGATATATATATATATATTATATATATCTCATATATAATATATATATCTCTTATTGGCTGTGTTTCTCTGGAGAACCCTGACTGATACAGTCTTCATATCCATAGTCATCCAGAAAGATCACCATTTCTTCTTCCACCCCGGAAATACTTATAGGCTATCCACAAAGTGCCAATAAGACAGATCTTTAAATTGACAATACCCTCTCTACCTCCCCCATCTGTTTCCCTGCTTGAAAACCTATATACACGAGAACCCCAGCTATCACCCCACTTTCACTTTGTTTCCTATCTTTTTCTTTGCTCTTGCAGTCGGTGGAGGGAAGCACTTTGGCCACCATGACTGAGAAAACAGACATGGCAACTTGGAAGTCACCTGTCTTCTAGTTGAAAACTTCACCATTTCTATGATCTTACCTGCATGGGTCCTAGTTAACAGCACTTTACTCATCTTCATTTCTCCCCGCAAATTCTCTCCAAATTCACTATTTGACTTTATTGGGACCTTCACTTTGATCTCAGCGAGGAAACAGATGGAATTACACGGTGTCTCCGGGATGAAGTCAAGTAAGTCAGGCATTGCCAAGATTTCCACAGAAATCTGTTCCTGGGTAGAGGTATGTCAACCTTAACCATAGCAGTCATTTGCATTTATCCTGCAAATGAGACATGAGAGGCTATATTGACAATCCCCCAATACTCATCCCCCCAATTTTAATAAGCAGCGGAACCTCTGAGTTTCATCTGGGTACGTGGACACCAGGAATAAAAATGAGATCTTCCAGCCCCCCTTTGCATGGAGATGTGGCCAGATGACTAAGTTCTGGCCAACGGACTATGAGAGGGAGGGTTATGTAGAACTTTCAAGAAATATCCTTTTTTTTTTTTTAAAGTTTATTTACTTTGAAAGAGAGAGAGAGAGAGAGAGAGCAGGGGAGGGGCAGAGAGAGAGAGGGAGAGAAAGAATCCCAAGCAGGCTCCACACTGTCTGTGCAGAGCCCAACATGGGGTTTGAACTCAGGAACCATGAGGTCGTGACCTGAGTCAAAATCAAGAATTGGGATGCTCAGCCGACTGAGCCACCCAGGCATCCCCTAAGAGGCTTACAAGAGGCATAGTGCATTCCCCTTCTGCCTAACGGCTGGACTTTGAACAAAGTCCCTGGAGCTTGCAAAGCCATCTTGAAGTGTGTGGTGTTAAGTATGTTTTACAGAAAGGTAGAGCAACCTGATGAAAGGAGCCTGGATTCCAGATGGGTTGTGGAACCATCGTACCAGTGGCAAATTGCTTGCATCTGAATCACTTTTTTGTCTTTTGCATCTTGTTTAAGGCACTTGGGGTTTTAGGGTGTCACTTGTAGCCGAATCCAATATAATTGACCCGGCGGGTTCAAATATTCCCATTTAAAGGAGGAGGAAATTGAGGCTCAAAGAGGTTCAATAACTTGCGTAACACTGCACGGGTAGCAAATTGTTAACTGGTGGATCCTGGTACTCGCTCATTCCAAAGCCTACCGCAGAATCTCTTCCTGCTAGCGAATGCGGGCCGCTAAAGTGAACTTCTGATCTTCTCTCCCGGTCTGCTGATTCTTCTAAGCACGCGTAGTCTGGTTGAGCTGCCACTGTCTGTAAAGAGGTTCAGAGGTGCCTCACTGTCCTGAGAGACGTTTGAAAAAAACCTCTGTACTCCTGAGCATTCAGGGAGCCTGGAGAGATTTATCCCCTAGCTTTTTGATATGTTTGCCAGGTAGCTCCTTCTTAAAACGCAGAGTAGTGTGGGTATCTTGCACATCCTGTCAGACCACTAAGCCTGCCTGTCCAAACAAATCTACTCTGCTGTGACTTTATTCCCCTGGCATGTCCATACACATGCTTCTCCCAGTGGGGCTTGGGGCCCAAGCATGTTTGAGAAATTGAATGGCAGCAGGTTTTCCTGCCAAGACCACAGCACACGTCCCTGGAAACAAGGAAAGGGACAGACTTACTGTGAACGCCTGGCTTCTGTGTGGATCTTCTGCCAGAGGATTCCAGAAACTTCCTTTAGATACAGAGACCCTCAAAGTCCTTCAGATGCTCAACAACAGTCTTTGCCACAGTTGAAAACACAATCCCAACAGAGAAAAAAAAAACGTGTCTGCTTTTTGCTTGTGTGAACTTACAGGGGTCCCATATACTGGCTTTGATCTAGTTTACTGTGTGACCTTGAAGAGAGACAACATGTTGTGTTGAAAGAGCACAGGTTGAGATTCTGAAAGCCTTTCTGGTAGTTTTAACTGCCACACTATCTAGTTCAGTCTTGGACAAGTCACTTAACCTCTCTGAGCCTCTCAGTTCCAAGATGGGAGTTCATTCATTCATTCACCTCCCCAGGCATGCATGAATGCATCCATCCATCCATCCATTCATCCATCCATCCATCCAATTCAGTGTTTTTTAAATGTTCACTTTTCTGGGTTCTGGGCATACCAATAGGAATAAGATACGGCTTTCCCACCCAAAGAGTTGATCTCCTACCTGACAGCGTTATCATAAATGTCAAATAGTTAATAAATACAATGGTACCTGAGAAGGCATAAAACTGTACATGACATAAGTTATTTTTAAGTCACAACTTTGGTATTTCCCCTCCTCCAGGGTGGGAACCCCAAAGTATGCCAAAAGGAGTCAATGGAAAGGTGGGCATAAAATTAATGAACTGGCTACCGGGGCCACCAGCAAGAGGCAGATCATAGATGGGTATTCAAATGGTGAATGTGGAAAAATATGGACTGAGAAACACCTTGAAACTCTCCTTCCTCAGGCCCCTTGCCTGAGCTCGGTATCTAATGGGAGCCACAGGTCACAGACTTCTATCCTTATGATTGGAAGATGCCTCTGTCAGCCAGGAGAGAAATTTCATATTTTATTGAAAGCATTTTGCAGTGAGAAATCCCCCCCCCCCCTTTTTTTCCAGTGCCAGCATAATTTAACTATGATTTAATAGCTTCTTTCATTTACTTGTTAAATTATGCCTCTCCATCACCTTCCCTTTGGGTTTTCCCGCCTTTTGGTCCTACAACCTCCCATTATTTATTAATGCCCTATAATACATGATCGAGGCAGGCAGAAAGCAGCCATTTCACAATGATTTAGGAGGCTCCTGGCAGCGAAACAACAAGAACAGAAGCATATGTTCTGAGAGTCTCCCCTGTACTTGCCTTTTTGGAACAGAGTTGGTTAGTTGTTAGCCATCAACTACGTGGGTCCTCCCCTCTCCTCCCCTGCCCACCCCCCTGGCCGTTTTCCTGTCCTGAGCAAATTCAAAATACTTGGCTCAAAATGACTGGTGAGTCACAGCTCATGTTTTTTCCAAGTGCCAACTGCCAGAATGAGCATGCTTCTCCACGTTAGGCTTAACCTGAAAAGACACTAAAAGGTAATTTGGTTTTCCCTCCAAGGGAGGAGTCCTGGGTGGGATGAGGAAATTCCAGATAATTTGAATCCTTAGGGACTCGGTTCTTGCAAGGAAGGTTGAAACAAACTAGGGAGGTGGTCCTTGCATCCCCCACCATCTTTTTCCGGGAATAACTTGGACGGTGTCTACTCAGGGAATGACTCTCACAGGGAATGGAGTTGGGACAAGCATCTTCCAAGTGCAAGTGGGGAAACTGGGGTGTTTTAGCGCTCACTCAAGGATATAGGTTGGGTCATATCTGAACCTGATCACCGTTCTGCTTCCCTCGGGCGTTTGTGAATTTGTGAGAGGCACATTCATTCACTTCCCCATCTAAGTTTCTTTTGCCCCGTCTCTTCCTTTGTGTTCGGACTGGACTAGCACTGATTCTGTGATTCAGTGGATGACATATGGAGGTTCTACAAACCAGGGAGATGGTCACACTAGGTGCCAGAGGCAGAATGACACCTGGAGAAGTGCCATGACCAATCCAACATTCATACAGTTGAAAAATAACAGAGCCAGAATTACAGCCAAGTTTTCTATATGATGGTAAACTTTTATTGAGCTAGACTAGTGTTTACTCTTTTGGAGATGATATATATTCAAGCTTTTAGCACCATGCCTGGTATTTAATGCAGGTTTGCCTTCCTTTACTACAGACCGTCAAAACTGAACGTAGTGCTTAATAGGAGGGGCAGTGTTGTATGTGGATAGATCCTTGGAGTGAGAGAGCTGTGACCATTGGCCAACCTTGGATGATTTGCATTACCTCTATGGGCTTGTCTTCTTCTCCGTAAAATTTAGGAGATGGGGTTTGATAGTCTTTGAGATACTTTCTCTTTGCAACTTTTTTCTTGAAACTGCCTTATTGGGACTGTGAGTTCATTAGAGCCTAGAGAGAGATTCTAGAGTCTAGGGAATGAGCTGCCCATAGTGCAAGAAGCTCAAAGTACTTGGGGCTTCCTGATTGTTACATTGCGTGCCAGTGAATCAAGCAGGGGGATTTCTTCTACTTCTTGGCTGTCCAGACTCTTCTCTCCAGGTCCTAGATGTCACTTGGCGTATACTGCATTGTGTCCCCACTGGTTCCCTTTCCAGCTTTTGGAGACGCCTGATTACACTAAAGGCTGGGCATGCTTGTGACTCCTCCTTCATCCTTGAGTACACTCACCCTCCAGATGGCAGGAAGAGCCTCGGAGTCTGGGAATTGCCCCCTGGAGACATGTTCTGACTTTCCCCTGGGGCCCAGGCAGCCATTCCCCATCTGGTAGTCTAGAATTAAAGCCCGAGGACAGGAGAAGAGAGCTGAGCTAAAATAACAACGGGAATAGCAATCCTGGTCCCTCTGTCCCTCCACGATATTACCTTCTGCTCCCTGCCCTGCCTTGCAGAGGGTGGCAGATGAAGTCAGTCTGCCTAGGGACTGGAGCTTGGCTTTCTTTAGCTCACCCTACGTTCTATTCTTTGCAGCAAGCCCGACTTTGTGGTGACCTCCGCAATCCCAACATTTGCATTTCTGCAGTGCCCCAGGTTTGCAATGACACGCTCCATTCCTCCAGAAGTTTTCATTCCCGTGGTGCCAAGGCTGGGAAACTTCAGAGGCCCAGGCTGTTCTGTAGCTAACGTCAACGTGGAATCTGCCTAAGCCTTGACTAATGTATTCTTTGCATTATTAAACACAGATTAAATATATATGGATATTTAAATGTAATGTGTTATTTTCCTAAATCTCGCTCTACTCGATGTTCCTTTGACTTACGCCTTTTCATTGCTCATAATTGTCTCAGGGATCATGAATTACAGGCAGGAAGGAGCTGGAGCTCCCTCAGCACCAAAGACTTTGCCGTCCCATTACATTTGCCCAAGAGATGCAGCCTAGAAAATTCTTGCTGGGGTTCTGCACATGGGAATGTATTTTTTTTTTTTCCTTCCTAGACAGAGCTTATTCCTCACCAATGATTCAAAAGCTAAGGTGGCCAGAGCCTGACGGACGTGCGGGTTTGTTTTTGTGGTGCCAGAGAGGGTTGTCCAGGGCATGTCACCGAATAACAAATTCAGACAGAGTCAGAGTCTGTGGTTTCAGGCTGGTGGCACCTCCATCCACTTTCCATGAGCTGTAGAGCCTGTTACTTGTCCTCTATGCGTTCTCAGAGGGCCCCAGAGGATTCTGAGTGTTTTTCTTCTTTAATAACCTAGTTTATTAGGTTCCTGCTAGATACCCCAGTCCTAAACTGTCCACGAAAGTATGTCTGAAGCAGAGCCTATCTAAATCACCCCATGCCTACACGATCCAGGTCCCCTTCTGGAAGGGCCTGGATGAGGGGATTGGTCTTGATTATCCGCACGGTCTTTGCCTGCTCTAACAGCCCGCGGTGCTCCGTGCTTCCGAGGGACCAGAAGGGGAAACAGAGATACTGTTCTCAGTCTCCAGTTTAGAGATGTGGTCATTTTTTCCTTCTCTCCCTAACTCATGCTCCCCTCTGGGTCTTGGCTAAAGATTTTCTATCCGATGCCAATCAGTCAATTGATCAGGAGATTTTGCCAATGTGCCCTGTGTTTCTCTGTATGAGAGGATTAGAGTATAAGCCTTTGGTGTTCTGGAGTTAGTTCATAGTAACCAGCACGAGCTGATTGTAGGCATTTCCTCCGGACTCCTCATGCTGGTACCTTAAAATCAACCACTGTGGGAGTATTTATACTGTAGAAATTGGCAAAAGCTAGAAAATAGGGCTTTCTCCCCCCCTCTGGAGAACTGGTTATTAAAATTGTAATCTTACCACTACCACAAGCTCCCTGAGGGCACTGACCAGTACCCACAGCTCTCTTTATATATTACTAAACACATATTGAAGTTTACTGAACGCTTGGTAAAGACAAGCAACAGAAGCCATGGCAAGCCACAGATCTTCCAGTTTGACCATAAACGAGCTATAATCTCCGTTAAGTACCACAGTCTGCTAACCTTGCCTCCTTCCTATAGTATTCCATTATTTCCTGTATTTTCTCACTTGGGAGACATGTTGGATCCCACCATCCATGTTTCTCTGAAGTGGATTCTCCCTCTCCTGGGTATGCTAAACAGACCTCCCTGAATCAGGAATTGCCTTCTACTTGCCTCTGGACCTAGGACAATTATTGATAATATCCTTCTTCCAATAGGAGAGTTACCAGAGCAAGATGACCTAGGCTTGTCTCATAGGGATAAAAAGGAGATGATGGAATTATTGGGGAGGGAGGGGGATACTTGGCTGGAATGACTCCAGCAGACAGGTCACTTGCCGGCTGGACCCACAAAAACCCCAAAGAAGGAAGGGAAAAGGTGATGTTCAATGTTTGCAAGGTCCAAGCTTCACTTGGTTTGTCAAACAGTTAGAGGCGCAGGATGCTCATGTTTCTTGTGCCTCCTGACCTTGGTTATCCTCCCTAAAGGCCTCGTCTGGAGCCTGAAACCGAGCAGGCATTCAACAAACATTTATTCGATTAGTGAATAATTTCATGGGCCATCCATGGTTCTCAAGGCTTAGAAAATGAATATAGCCTGTGGTGGGGACAGGGAGGGTGGCAGGGGAATTCATTCTTTCCTGAACCCTGCTTCTGTCCTCTTGCCCTAGTCAGGGTGGTGACCGGGACCCTCAGAGGAGAGGAGGTGATATGCAAGATGTGAGGGTGCAAGAGGAGAGAAAATCCTGGGCGGAAGAGACGCTGGGCCTTCACGAGCGTTGCACCTTCTGACTTCAAGGGGCCTTTCAACAAAAGTGTCTACAGCTCAGGTAAGCAGGGAGTTAAGGTTGGAGGAGAATGGAATTTTCCTTGTGGTCGTACAGACTTGTTTTAACCGCAGGAATGAACACAAGATTCAACTTGTTTCCTCAGCTATTGTCTGGAACTCTTTTTCCCTCCAGCCGCCGGCAGCTGGAGGTTTTAATGTGACATTTTTCTAAGTATTATGATTGCTCTCTGGCCTTCTCTTTATAGGCTTTTTGCTTCTCTCCTTGCAGGCCCTCACCCCCCTGGCCTCTAAATGCTTTCCAATGAGCAAGTGCTCCCCTTTCTGCCTACCAGCCAGGGGAGGACATCTGGGCTGGGTTTATTTACTTTTTAAAGACGTGCGTCTCCTCTCCTTCCTGGACCCCCACCCTGCAACTCCTCCTTGAAACCACAAACCACCACCTTCCCACTTCCCAAATCCCAAAGCACAACGTGGAGATGTGTGCAGGACGCTAAGCTCAGTTCCTGTGCTCCTTGAACCATCCTAACAAGTGTTTTTCAACAGCCTCATCAGCACAGGGAAAAGATAGGCACGTTCGTTCTCAATTAATTACCATTGCCTGGTCCAAGTGTGAAATGCCTTCCAAGCCTTCCTTAGATCTTATTCTACGGATCTTGCTTTAGATTTTCTAGTCCGTGTGTGCCTCCCTGTAAGAGTGCCTACCCAAACCCACACATCTTCATTCATTCACCTTTAATTGAAGGGGAGCTCAGAAAAGTGACCCCAAAACCGATTGACAAGATGGAAGTCCGGGAGATGGAGTATTTTTCAGACTCTCTTCCTCGACTGCCCGATGATCTCGCTGTACCTACCTCGCTCAAGCAAGCTGGAAGCTTGGGGCCTGCCTTCTCCCTGCTGGTATTGCAGTGGAAAACCACTCCTGCAGACAATTCTGTTTTTCTATTTTGTTTTAAAGCAGCATTAGAGAGACTGAGACAGATTTCTTTCCAAAGCATCCCCCTTTCGGCGAGGTGCAAAAAGGTTGCACAAAAAGCCAAACTTTGGTTTCAAATATGAGACACCTTTATTGTAATTATAATCATAGTGATTCAGTGTGTTTGGGATTTAATTATTTGGAATTAGAATGAAAAAAAAAAGACATCCTGTAATTACCATTGAACTTATCTTGAGGCATAAATCTAATAATTAAGTACTTTCAGATTTCATTCAGTGAGTAATTAAAATTTAAAAAATACTGTGGATCCTTTTCCACCTTTGCAAGGAAAGTTCTAAAATTATCAGCGGATTTCAGTGGAAAGGTCCGGATATTATTGTGTACAAAGCACAGTTTTTAAGAAAATTATCATTTTAGTTATTTATAGTCCTTTTCCCCGGTGATCAGGGTGTTTGAGCAGGTGAGAAATGACTGAGTGAGGAGTTAGATCTGAATGAAAAATACTTCCTTCAAGAAAGATAGCTCCCTGAGCAGGAGCTTCATTTTTATTGTCGGCAAGGAGAAGGAAATAGGTACTGTGCAATTTGTATGAGAACGGAGTTTTGTTCTCTGATCAGTTTTGGCAACAAATCGCGGTCCATATGCTTTCCCCTCCTGGAAGCCGAGCGCGGGAGCGAGCCTTGGCAGGAGGAGCTGATGGTAAAATCCAAGGGAAAGTCTGGGTAGAGGGTGTGCTTTAAGGTAGACTCTTGCTTGGGAATAGGCCACAAATGGGACCACAGCAGACGCGTCAGCTCTGGATGGGGAAGGGGAGGAGCTGGCTGATGTGGGGGAAACTTCCGCTTGCGCCACACTGTCTCTTTAAGCTGAATTGTAAGCGCGCTGCCCAGCTCTCGGCTCCCCTCCCCCCAAGGGCACGCGAGGCATTGGCATTGTTAGCAGGAAGGGAATAGGGGCTCAGACCCCTCTCCTGGATCTGCTGCACGGCCCTCAGGCGTCTCACCCCAAGTGTTCAAACCCCTGGGGCATTCCATCGCCAGCGAGGCCCCTGTGAAATGCTGCTTTCCTGGGATGGCCACCACCTCAAACAAAGACCACCACAGCTGAGTGGTGCCAGTGACCTTGGACTTACAGAGGGAAATTGGGAATAGGTTCAGGAAGAGACTGGAGCTCAGGGGGAGTACCGACAACAGCGGCAGTAGTAACCGTAATGGTAACAGCA
Organism: Neofelis nebulosa; assembly: GCF_028018385.1. Taxonomy (NCBI): domain Eukaryota; kingdom Metazoa; phylum Chordata; class Mammalia; order Carnivora; family Felidae; genus Neofelis; species Neofelis nebulosa. The sequence goes on from NC_080796.1 coordinate 40,121,771, forward strand.
CACAGACGCTTTACTCATGCTTCACCAATTTAACCTTTACACCCACCCTGCAAGGGAGGTACTGAGACCCAAGAGGTAGAACAGTTAGTCACATGTTGTCAACAAGGAGGCCAGATGGGGCGCCTGGGTGGCGCAGTCGGTTAAGCGTCCGACTTCAGCCAGGTCACGATCTCGCGGTCCGTGAGTTCGAGCCCCGCGTCGGGCTCTGGGCTGATGGCTCGGAGCCTGGAGCCTGCTTCCGATTCTGTGTCTCCCTCTCTCTCTGCCCCTCCCCCGTTCATGCTCTGTCTCTCTCTGTCCCAAAAATAAATAAAAAAACGTTGAAAAAAAAAATTAAAACAAAACAAAACAAAAAAAAAAAAAAACAAGGAGGCCAGATTTGCTATCAGCCATTGCAGAATACAGCAGGGTTCTCAAATGGGGTGCTCCCAGAAGCACCGTAGAGCTTCAAAAATTAAGACGTGTGGCTTTTCCTCCAAATATACCAGAGGCTGGTTAATGGCAGTACAACCGAGAAGGTAAAGTTTGATTTTTGGAGCCAGACGCCCTGGGTTTGTTTATTACCTGGTAAACCTTGGCAAATCGGTAAGCCTTACTGAATCTGAATTCCTCATCTGTGAAATGGGCATAATTGATGTACCTGCATCGTACGGTTATGGGAGAGAGATAATACATACAAATTGTTTAATATAGTGACTGGCATTCGGGCCATGCTCAGTAAATTCAAGCTGCTAGTCATTGTTTTGTAAGAATTTTGTTAAACCTTGAAAGATGATGGTAATTTAACTGAAGGGAACATTAGAGAACATTGCAGACGAAGGGAAAATATCACGTTTAGACATGACATTGTTTTATTCTGATCTCGTTTCATGTTTCTACTCCCTAAATGTCAGCATTACGTAAGCTTCTGTCCTCAGTCCTCTTTTCTTCCTACCCTCTGTCTTTGGGCATCTCATCCATCCACACAATTTTCGTGATCTCATTCATATGGCTAGACCCCTGAGCTTTATCTTGGATGCCAGTTTCTTTCTTAACGTCCATTCTCTTGCTTCTAGTTCCTATGGGATGGTTCTTCTTCCTGGCGTCTCCATCGCAGCATGTCAAACGTGGTTCTCTGAGTGTCTCTCTTTCCCTTAATGGCTCCACCATACCCCACCTCACCAAGAGTAAGTCCTCTTTGTCATGTCCGTCTCCTGTCCCCCATCTAATCAGGTCACAATCCAGGTCAATTTCATTGGCTCCAGAATTAAGGCTGCTGTGTTCGATATGGGTGATCGCACTGTCCTCTTCCCTGGCCGATGGATATCTTCTAGACTGTGCCGTACGCAATCACCAAGTTGACCTTTCTGAAGACAATTCTAATGCTGTCAGTCCATGCTCAGAAAAGCTTGATTTCTGAAAGTTTAAAACTAAAGAAAAAAACCCTCTTATTTTCATTTTATTTTGACTCCGGGGTTGTCACTAACTCTATTTTCAAAAAAATATCTCTGCTGAAGCTTGCTGTTTTGGTTCTCTGGACACAGCCTGACTTCCCTCCTTCATCCTTGGCTGCCAGTTACCTGGTGGATTTTACCCCTTCTTCAAGAGGCTTAATGCCCACCCTTCCATTTACTTTTCCAGATCATTCAGGATGACAAAACCTCTTTTTATTTCTCCGTACGGCTGAAGCATTCTGTGTCCCTTTTGTGATAGTGATATTATCTTGTGTCATGGTTTTAATCAATGAATAGAAGCACCTGGAGGCCAGAGACCTGCTGTTATTCATTTTATGTGTGATCTCATTTCATCTGCAAAACAACCCCCTTAAGAAGGCTGGCATTTTTCATCCTCCAGATGAAGAACCTGAGGCTCAGAACTGTGACGTCAACATTCCAAAGGTTCTAAATGTATGAAGTGATCAGATAGGAGAGTCATTTTAAACCCACATTCATTTAGTCCCAAAGCCACCCCGTGATACTGCTGGGTTGGTGGGGAGGAGGAGGAAGTGGAAGGAGGGAGGGAGGGTTGGAGAGATACCGAGGAAGGCTTTAACTTAGAGGCAGATTCTGAGTTGGGCCTTGACCATTATGATTTCAGTAGGTGGGTGCAGGGGAAGGCATACTAGGCAGGGGCAACAGCGTGAACAAAGGCGTGGAAGTTGGCCTCCAACTGCTTGCTGAGTAAATGGACTAGAAAGCAGGTGTGGTCCACTTTCCTACCTTAATGAGGGACCTCCTTAGCAGTGGGGCTTTGTCCTCGGTGGGTTCTCTACTCCCACGTGCTTTTGCAGACCTAGGGAGAGGGGAAGCTGTTCGGTGGAAAGCTCTGGTACTCGTTGTGATTTTCAGGAAAATGAAGGTCCTTTCATCTAAGTCTTCAAGCTCGAGATTACAGTGAGACCTGCCTGCTAAGTAGAATCCCCTCCATGCCAGCTTGGGTGTCCCGCTTCCATCTGGCATCAGCCCAGGCTCAGCAGGAGACACGGGCTGAATGAGTCCACAGCTACCCCTCCAGGTGAGGCAAGAACAAAGAGATGGCTTCCCCTGAGCAGTGGGCAGTCGTCCATGGGTCTTTTGCAGTAGCCTCTTCAAGTTCTATCCTCTTAAGCCCTTCACTCCCTGATCCCCTTTGGCCGTAGCCTAAAGCAGGACAGCCCGAGTTGAGAACTCCACAGGGCTTGGACCCCAAATCACAAAATCTCTGCCCTTGCCTCAGTGATCCAACGGAGCAGGGGAAGTAAACCAGAAAAATTAAACTGCTCCACCATGAAAAGCAAAAGATGAGTCATATGTTTCTTAACTGAATAGAAAGAGGCGGTAGGTTCTCTCTCCAGAAGGCTCTTTACTTAGTTTAAAAATCACGACGAATTAGGACCTCAAGTACAACCCCAATTAGAGATGTTGCTGCCAAGTGTTTGGATGCAGCCACAGAACATGCCTGTTATTTAAAGCCTGATGCCAACCCTGCAGGGAGTTGCATCCTTGTGTTTCAAGTGGCTGCCTTCACAGAATTCTTCCAGCAAAAGACACGAGCATACATTTCAGGCAAGCAATCAAGATGGATTAATAACCCCACTAGAGAATATTTATATAATATTAGGAGAGGCGAGGCCCATGACACTGCAAAACCACGGCACTAAGCATGAAACCAAACCAAAGGCGGGCGCTTAAAAAAAAGAGAGAGAGAGAGAAAGACCGATCGATTTAACTACCAAAAGAAGGCAAAAGCTCTATGCATTAAAAACTCAATTAAAAAAAGAAAAAGCACTAAATTGAGAAAATTATCCGTGGCAGAGTGACATAGGGTTAACATACAGCTTTATCAACACTTATTAAGAAAAATACAAGCCCTTTAGTATAGAAAAAGGACATAAGGTGGCAAGTAACAAAAAAATGTCAAGCAGAAAATATATGAAAAATATTCAACCTTACTGGCTATCAAAGGAATATGCATTAAAACAATTGTGGGACTTCAATCAGTCTATCAATTTGGTAAGGGATTTACAGTCTGATCCTGGCCAGGATTCTGAGCATGTGGAGTAGAAGTCTGTGGATTGATACTAACTTCCTGCACACTTGGGCCATATGTATTTCAAGCCTTAAAAGCAACCACACCCATTGGCCGGGCAATTGCATTTCTGGAGACCCACCCTCAGAAAATACCAGGAAAACATACAAATACGTGTGAACTAGAATGTTACAACATCATTGGCAAGTACAGGAAACTGGAGACAAACTACATGTTCAAAAATTATAACACGATATCATAATAGAACATTGTACAGTCATTAAAATGCTGACAGATACCGTTAGAGCACTGTCCATGTGGGAGGGTGATGACATTATACCGTGAAGTGAAAAAGCACATTGGAGAGTATTCGGTAGAGTTTTGTTTTTCTTTGAGGAATAAAATGGAGATATTTTAAAACTGGCTACATTCTGTACCTTCTTATTTTAAACTGTTCTGTATTTTCTAGTTTTTCTATAAGGAACATGGATTATTTGTGCTAAAAGACAGAGGAGAAACGATACATGTGGTAGGCAAAATAAAGAACCCTTCCTCAGAATGTCCATGTTCTGATTCCCCAAACTAGTGAATATGTGACGTTCCATGGCAAAAGAGACTTTGCTGCTACAGTTAAGGATCCTGAGATGGAAAGATTATTCTGGATTATCTGGGTGGGCCCAATGGAATTACTATGGTCCTTGTAAGAGGGAGGCAGGAAGGTCAGAATCATTAAGATGTGAAGATGTTATGTAGCTGATTTCGAATATGGAGGAAGAGGTCATGGGCCAAGGGAATGCAGGAGGCTTCTAGAAATGACAAAAAGCAAGGACATAAATTCTCCCGTAGAACTTCTAGAAGGGATGCTGTGTTGCTGGCACTCTGACTTTAGCCCAGTGGGACTTCTGACTTCCAGAACTGTAAGAAAATAAATTTTTGTTGTATGGAGCCGCTAAGTGTGTGATAATTTGTTACAGCAGCAATAGGAAATTCACATAATCTGTCAAAGCACTGCCCACAATCAGACCCTGCTGGCTGAAACGTAGTAGGATGGGGTGTGGGAGAGCTTTTGGTTTAGGGACAATCTTCCCCAGGCCATCGCCAATAAAGTGGGGTAAAGTGTGTAAATGCAGGTAGCCTGAGACATCCTCCATAAGAATTCTTTCTCCTTAAACTTGGCTTCAAGAGTTTTTTTTAATTGTTTAATCCTTTACCTTCCCTTTAGACTAAGACAAGTCAGGGATCTGGGCTTGCTTGGCTCATCCCCTGGCATTAGCATCCCTGGCATATTAGCACCATGCTGAGGGGCTTGTCGGCTGCGATCACCAGCTCCCAAGTGGATGCATAAATGGATGAATTCCAAACACCACTGTCTACCCTCTGAAGCACATCTCCTGAGTGACGCAGCAACTCAGCTGATTTTCTTCCCTCTTTTTTTTTTTTTTTTTTGCAGGTGGTGTAGAATTTAAAGTCAACAGTGATCTTTCCTTCATGTTTGGATGGTTTTTCCTTCTGGATTTCAGAAGCCCATGACTGAGATTTCGGCCTTTGAACAAACACCCACCCAGCCACATTTCAAACCACAAGTAACAACCGTGGCACTGGAGCGGTAGTTTCATACCCAGTGTGTGGATCCTATCTCTGCAGGATTCTGGTTTTAAGAATGCTGTTGGCTGACTTCTACAGAGGAGAGTTCCAGGTTCTCGGAACGGGCTGGGACCATGACAAAAGTGCCAGAAAGAGGTCTTCTATGCTTGATCGTCCCTCGAGTGAATAGACCAGCTTCTTTCTCCAAAGTCTGGGATCCTTGGAGGCCTTTGGAGGGGAAGGGTAGGGTTGGTTGTGTGTGTTGTCTCCCCATAAAATGTCGCCAGTTCACTCTAGGGACCCCGGAGGCCATGTAGTGCTCCCACTGGTGTCCTCTAGCAGAGAAGTATCAAATGCCAACTCTCAGGCTCAGCATCACTGAATCACTCAGTTTAAGTCTTAAAGGGGGAAGAAAAGGAAGAATGATTTTTCAGGTATACTTCTTCCTTACTTACAGGAAGCAGACTGCTTCAGAAAGATACAAATTCCTTGCTGAGTGGGTAAGCATTGAGGCAGAATCTTAAAAAAACACCTACTGGGAATACTATAAAGAAGGTACCAGATCTGAGTGGAGCTAGAGTCTCTTCATGATGGTTCTGCCAGCTCTGAATCATGTGATTCAGTAATCCTTCCATATAGGCTGGTTCATACAAGCTTGTAGTAAAATGCAGTCACATACAGTTAATGGAGGAAATAGGGTCTTGACCAGTGTGGTTGGAGATACAATTTAAGAGCTTAAAGAATAGGTAATAAAAGGGGGTAAAAAAAAGAGGAAGAAGATTATTTCACAGAATAAACCCCACTGTGTGCTAAATCCATAGAAATCCTAAATCCACGAGTGTGCACATCGAGGAGTTCAGTCCATAAGGTGACCAAAACAGCTTCGTTTCGGCTCTGAACCGTGACCTCTTCCGGACTGGGTTTGGCACCTCCATCCTTGGTGCATTTTGCCCTCATTTATATAAAGCTGGTTATTTCTGCCTCCTCTGGTCTCACTCCCGTGCTCTCATATCTGGGAGCTGGCTGACGCTGTTAACCAGAGTCCAGGTGGGAGGTGCAGGGGACTGATATTTGCATGTCGGGTCTCTGTCACAGGGGGCTTTCCCATTCACTGTCTCGTGTAAAGAAAAGCCACTTGCCATACCTCCGGAGGGATTCAGGGATTCAAGAGCCTGAAGCTTGGTGTCGGCTACTTGCCCTTTAGCAGCTAAACCCATCGTTGTGGGAGGGCAGGGCCCGTTTTTGGGAGTTGTACTGGACAGCACACCTGATCAAGGGTTTTTTGGTTTTTGTTATTTTAACAGTGAAATCTTGGCACTAGAGTATAGCAGATCCTGGCTGTGGTTTGCCTATGACTCTTCTAGATAAATTCAGCAGACCAAGGCTGCTATCTGACGTGGAAATAACAAGGGGACTAATGCCTGGAGTGCACAGGTTGTCAGAGGTAATCAGGTCTAATGTTCCTTGGGTTTCCTCTTCCTCTGTGCTATTCCTCTGTTTTCATGCCTTCCCACGGCAGCAGGCCCTGAAGGCGCTGAGCCTAGGCTCTAGGAGCTTTTCAGAGGCTTTCGGACTTAGGATGATGGCTAAGAGCTCCTCTTTCCCCTAAAGCCCCACACTGGATCCATCATTCAAAACAAAATTGCGAAATCAAAATAAATCAATTTCTGCAAAATGTAGCACGTCAACCAACTCCAAACCAGCTCAAGTCTTAGATGGTCACATGCCAATTTATTTCATGTGGGATGTGGGTACATTTTCATACCTTTGATGGGATGTGGAATGTGACTGCAAAACTAAGCTTGCCTGGGGCCGAGGAGAGATTTACAGCGCTCTTCTCGGTAGCTTCTGGAAGGCTCCAGCCCCTTACGGAGCCAGCATGTTGCAGGGCCTTCAGCAGTTTCTCCTGGGCCCTGCGCTCCGAACACTGGGTGGCAGCACAGAACTTCCTAAGCTTCCTCCAGACTCTGACTGCGAACCTGAGAATTCCACCTTAAGAGGGCCATGCACAGAACCATGCAAAAAGTGCAGTAATTCTTGGATGTGGCTAATCTCTATAATTCACCCTATTGCAGATACAAGTGACAGCTGCAATAGGGGTGATGTTCTCGCATTCGCTGTGTCACCAGGATGCTATTTCGAATCTTCCTGAGATTAGAAAAAGGATTACAATTGCCCCCAGGGCCTTGCCATGTAATTTTTATCAGTCTTGATCTGTGAGTTCCCCCTGGCAGTGTGCATGGGCTTCCGTGTGTGTGTGTGTGTGTGTGTGTGTGTGTGTGTGTGTGTGTGATGAACTGGCCCATGATGAGATGAGATGTAAGGCTCCCCAGGACCACATGGTCCATTTTTTCTGCCACTGGACTCTCTTTCCAAGTTTGTCCCCAGCTCCAAGACTCTTTCCTTTGTTATTCCTTGCATGCGGTGCAGCAGGACCAACTTCATGGACATCCAACCTGTTCAGCTAAACGAGGCCCCAGCACTCAGAAGTTCCTGTCTTTGGCTGATCCTCTGTTATTGCTGTCTTAAAATTCTTAATAAACATCGGGCGCCTGGGTGGCTCAGTCAGTTAAACATCCGACTTCGGCTCAGGTCATGATCTCACGGTTCATGGGTTCGAGCCCCACGTCAGGTTCTGTGAGGACAGCCCAGAGCCCGGAGCCTGCTTCGGATTCTGTGTCTCCCTCTCTCTCTGCCCCTCCCCTGCAGGCGCTCTGTCTGTCTGTCTGTCTGTCTCTCTCAAAAATGAGTAGACATTAAAAGAATTAAAAAAAAATTCTTAAGAATCTTTGAACAAGGGCTCTTGCATTTTCACTCTGTAGTGGCCCCATATCCCAAGTAGCCAGTCCTTCCTTGCCTGTGGAGAAGTGTGGCCAGACGTAGATTTCGCTCGAAGCTCTGACTCCACTCTCTCAGCCTCATTTCAGGGACTGGCTTGACTTAGAATTGCGAACGCACGAGCATGGGCTTTTGGTCGGACATACTTGTGTGCTGGGTGGGACCCTGCCACCTACTGCCCTGGGTGACCTGGAGTACATCTGTTGTCCTCCTCATCTGCCGGAAAGGTACCATTATCCTTACCCCATAGTGTGTGTCGAGTATTGAAGGCTAGCACACATGCAGAATGGCCTGGCACTGTAGACATTCAATAAACACTGTTTGCCTCCCTGTCCCCGTCACCGCTGAACGTCTGCATTGATTCCTTCTGCATCACCTTCCTTGCCCCCCGAGTAGCTGGCTCCAGTGAAAGCTTGGTTTCATCTTCAACGGAGCAAGCCGAAGGCGAGTGGTCAGTCCACAACCCAACTCCCTGTGAGCTGAAAGCAATTTCTCGTTGTGTTCAGGTCTCTGTTCTGAGAAAGGGATGCGTGGCCAAACCGTGGTTACGATTTCTGCACCGCAGGAAAAGCTGGCTTTACAGAGTCACCTACTGTCCGGGGAGCCTCTAAAGTGACCTTCTGATGAAATGCCGTCTTCAAGGAACGGCCTCTGTACGAATTAGCTTCGTGTGTTGCACTTTGACGGTGCCTTTTTCTCCAAGGATCTGTGGACGCTTGGCCAGCAACCATGAATCACACTCTCCTGCCTCGATGTCAGATAACTTGCATTGACACGTTTGTTTCCCCACCTGGATGGGGGGCTGAAAGGCCCTGGGGCTGGGCCTGCCTCTGCTCAGGACTTTTGTGAGGTCTTGAACAACTTTTTGGACTTCAGTTACCTCGGGTTAATAGTTTCTGTTTGATCTCAGAAATCCTGTGAAGATGAAATGGTCCCACAATGGAAACACACTTTAAAAAGTAGGAATAATGGGGCGCCTGGGTGGCGCAGTCGGTTGAGCGTCCGACTTCAGCCAGGTCACGATCTCGCGGTCCGTGAGTTCGAGCCCCGCGTCGGGCTCTGGGCTGACAGCTCGGAGCCTGGAGCCTGTTTCCGATTCTGTGTCTCCCTCTCTCTCTGCCCCTCCCCCGTTCATGCTCTGTCTCTCTCTGTCCCAAAAATAAATAAAAAACGTTGAAAAAAAATTAAAAAAAAAAAAAAGTAGGAATAAGCTCACAATGCAAGGAATGACAGTATTACATTTGGACGGTGACGTTCAAGTTTAAAAGCCAACGCCATACCAAATAATATACTTGTGTAGGCATTGAAATGTCTTGCAGCTAATGCTGGGGTCAGATGTCCATGAGACAGATGGGAAATCCTTTAGAACCCTGAGAAAATTAACTTTATAATACTGCTCTATGTGGAGTCCATTTGCCCACAGCTGAAAAATACTGTGCAGATACCGGAGGCTCAACGAGTTCGCACTGGACCTTTCCAGAATTTCCCTGATCACCTTTTTGTCAGAGTGAGTTTTTTACAACTACCCCCAGAGTCATGTGGCATTGAACCAGGTGAACCTTTTTTGCCATTTGCAACTTGAAACATAGCTCTTTGTTTATGTTGATGGTAAGCTCCCCGAGGGAAATATGGGGTAAAGTACGTATTTGGCCACTCACGACCCAGCACAGTGCTTTGTACCAGCAGGGCGCCCATAGTGACTGTCAGCCCTGAGAAGACAGCTGAGTTAGTCTACCTCTTCCGACTTCTCAGGATCTACAAAATGCTTAGGAGTCGTGTAAGAGAAAAACCTTTGGGTAGCGCCTCTGTGTGGTCTGAGCTTACGTCTGCCATCAGAGAATGTATTGCCTGTACCAGACTGATGTTAATTTAGCCTTTGATCTGCAAAGTTATTAACAAATGCAGCCACTTCTGGGGATTTAATTAGTCCTGTAAGGGATTTTTGGTGACTTTCAGGGGAAAGTTTCTCAAAATGATAACAAAACTCTTTCAAAAACCCCCAAACGCTCTTCTCCTATTAAAAATCGGAAAGCTCTTTGATGGGCATATCGAGAGAATAAGGATGTAGATATGAAGCACCTGTGGTTTCTCACTGGTAAAACAAATGGCAGATAAGATCTCGGACTGCTTTGCCGTTAAAATTAATCATGCCAAGTATACCTGTACCAATTTCCCTTTCTATATGCTTTGACATCTGTGTAGTTCTTAAAGGTTTCCAGCCTGTCCCTCTCCACCAGCTTGCACAGCCCTTTCTTTTTTTTTTTTTTAAATTTTTTTTTTTCAACGTTTTTAATTTATTTTTGGGACAGAGAGAGACAGAGCATGAACGGGGGAGGGGCAGAGAGAGAGGGAGACACAGAATCGGAAACAGGCTCCAGGCTCCGAGCCGTCGGCCCAGAGCCCGACGCGGGGCTCGAACTCACGGACCGCGAGATCGTGACCTGGCTGAAGTCGGACGCTTAACCGACTGCGCCACCCAGGCGCCCCAGCCCTTTCTATAGACATCATACAAGGAATGAACCTGGCATTGTAATTACTCATCATTAAGGAGTGATGCTATCTCTCATTTAATGAAAGGAGATAACTATTTACGATATTGATTAAGAGATGAACTTGGTGTGTGTCTGGTGAGTTACAGGAAGAGTAGGGACTAGACCTCAGGCCATCTGTCCCTGACTAATCAATCTGGTATAATAATTAAGGCCACAGTCCTACAGTCTTTTTTTGTTTGTTTTCGTTTGTAAAGTTGGTCTGAAAGGGGCCCTAGGATCCCAGGGCATTAAATGGCCTCTGAGGCAAAAGGCCAATTTCGCCTAGCCCCAAATCATGAATTCCCTCCAGCTCTTCATTCAAGTTGCCTCTCTTCCTTGCAGAAGGAGGGTGACCTTGACCTGTTCCATAGCTCTCAACTCTGCTGTCAGAAATGGAGCTGAATATGTCATTGAAACCTTTCACTGGGGAGGGGGAGGAATAAGCAATCTCTATTTTAGGCTGAGGTTTTCTAAAAGCTATAAAGCTAATGATCCCTAGAAGCAGCTCGACTTCACTCTGAAGCTTTGAATAATCTACTTCTGGTGGTAAAGAGGAGCCACAGTAAGTCATGTAGTCCATCCCTCTGTCTCTGGGCTGGATTATGTATTAAAAGTTCCAGAAAGGTGGAGTCATAACAATCCTTATGCTTGATAGCCCTTTAGTGTTTACCAAGCATTTTATATACATCATTTCATTTACTGCTTTTCCCAAATACTTCAAATTAGTTATTACTGTCTCTGTTGTACCAAGCAAATTGAAGGTCAGAGAGGCTGTGGCTAGCTGAAAGTCACGCTGCTTGTAAGTGCCAGCTCCTGGGCAGGGACCTTGTCAAATGTCCTTTCTACAACATTACTACAACAAGCTATCTGGCAGATTTTGGTTTTCCCCAGGCAAGGAAATTTCTACTCCTTCCTTTTAGATCCAACAGCTTTCATGGATGGCTACTGCCGATTTCTCCTGTACCTAAGCCCATGTCCTCTGGTCTCTTCTGATCTAATGTAAGTGGGGTTCCATCCTTTAAAGAATCATCTTAGACTGACCTGAAATTTGTGACAGCGATTCCCGTAGCCCATCTTCCCGAGGCTGAAGACGCCAGGCTTCTTTAACATCTTCTTTCACTGGCTTGCGCGTCAACAAGGTCTGCCATTGGACACGTCACTGAACTGACACATGTTTTCTCACCTGTAATTAAGGGATGATGTCACATACATCACAGGGTTTTGTGAGGATTAACCCAGAAAATACACAGAAAGTGCACATATGAGTTGCACTTTCAACGTACTTAAATCAACGTACTTAAATTATTTTTTTCCCTCTTTCTTACCTTTCCTTTATCTTCCTCTCTGGCTTTTTCATCATCCTCGGAGATCCCTGGAGAGAGGGTATCCTCCCCACTTACGGGCATAGACGGGTAGCCTGGTGCTTTGCTAAGAAAGGGAGACTCTACTTTCGATAAACTTCCCCTAACAAATCGTGAAGATAATCCTAGAAATACTTGAGGAGCACCTCAGAGGTTAGCATCCCTCTGCTGACTCAATGCCTTTTATTCTTGTATTATCCATGTGCACCAATTATAGGCCTAAAACATAGCCAGGAGGTGCCACCTCACAGCATTTGATTTATTAGTTTTATTAAACATAGATGCCTTTAATGTGGACTTGTTTGTAGCCTGTGCTGGATTTCTAGCTACTTTATCGCATCTATTGGCCAATGTATGAATTATCTTCAAAGGACACGGCTTTTGCTTTTTATCACACTTTCTCTCCAACTACCAAGGAAGAGGTCACTTGGGAGACACATCCTTTCATGACAAGAAAGTAGCCTCGTAGATCAAACGTGTGTTTGTTCTGGAATGGCGAAGCAGCCAGGCCAGGCCTGGAGGAGGGGCTGACATTGCTCAGAAATCCTCATCAATCACTCACCAAATGGGACCCACAGGTAAAGGCTTTGCTGGGAGGGGAGTCTGGGGAATGGAAGTGGGTGGAAGGAGGGAGTACTATAGAGTGGGTAGCACATTTGCTCTGGGGCCGAAGAGGGTTTCAAATTCAAATATGTTGCAAACCTACTAGCTTGGAGGCAAATCAGTGACCGTCCTGAGCCTCAAATACCGTATCTCTAAAATGGGATTAACACTAGTTCCCTCCCAGCATTCTTGTAAGCCCTGATGAGACTCTTGACACGTATGAATTGACTCCCCATTCCCTTTGCTAATTACAGCCTCACCTGAGGGTCTTAACCCTGAGAGTTGGTGTCGATGCAGGAGAGCTTGGTGGGAGGCCCAGGAACCTTTGTTTCCTTGTGGTTTGGTGTTCAACACTTACATTCTTCCATCTTTCTCTATTACTTTTTAAGTTGCCTCAAAGCAGTGCCCCTATTGTAATTCATTTCTGACTTTCCCCCAGCACCTAGCACCCAGAACACATGGTCAGCAAATGTTATTGAAATAAAGTCAAGGGGCTCTTTTTTGCATCTCTGTGATGATTTTGTTTAGTTCTTGTCTGGCTCAGCAGACTCAGGAGGAAGATTCTGAGGGTGTTGGCTGCTGATATTTATTAGCTTTTGTGTTCCAGACAACAGCCTGGTGTTTGGGAAAGAACACTGGGTGGTGAATTAAGAGACCAAGGGTCCTGGCCTCACCTGAGTGAGCTTGAGCTCTGATTCAGTGTGACCTTGTGAAAGTTGTGTTGGAGAGGAAAACTTTTCCTCTACCCTTCCTGATTCTTTGGCTCATCCAATAATCAAATGAACACAGGACTGGGGTGCCTGGGTGGCTCAGTTCGTTGAGGGTCTGACTCTTGATTTCGGTGCAGGTCATGATCCCAGGGTTGTGGGATCGAGCCCCATGCTCAGCACTCAGCATGAAGCCTGCTTGAGATTCTCTCTCTCCCTTTGCCCTCTCCCCGACTTGCTCTCTTTCAAAAAAAAAAAAAAGTTTTAAATTAGCATAGGACAAATTAATATGAGAAAAACAAATTTACAAATTTACATAAGAATATATGGCCCACAGGAAGTCAGGCAATTCAGGTTATTATGCTAAGGATAGGGGATAAGTGTAGGGGTATAGGACTTCAGAGGAGAGGAAGACAATTCACAGGAAGTTAGGAAGAAGAAAAGCTTGGTAAGGGAGTGTTTGCCATGACAGGCAGAGACAATGGAACACACAGGGGAATGTGATCTCCCCCAGCTTACCACACCTGTCTTTGTATCTTTGTGGTAACTTTCAGTTATAGCTCTCTTCTCTGGGAGCAGGTCCTCTTTCTACATTCTTTTAGGCAGTTAAGCAGGAGGTAAAAATCTCTTCCTGAGTCTTTTGGGACTTGATTAATTTCAGCTCAACATAATCAACACGCCCAATGGCGTATTTTGGGGAGACATATTCTGAACCCTGGTAGTTACTTAACCTCCCGAGTCTTGGTGTCCTCATCCAAGAAATGGCGATGACCATAGTATTTACCCAGTAAGGTTATTGTGCAGATTATATGAGTTACTATATTTAAAACCTTAGAACAGTGCCTGGCTCATAGTGAATGCTGTCTGTGTTTGTTACTCTTACTACAACTATAACTACGACTACTACTATTTCTAACCAGCTATGTCAGCTCCATGATGTTGAGAGGACTTGACTCTTCCAGCTTTAATATTCTGTGACTTTGATGAGTCCAGAGGGAATAAAAAGGACCAAAAAAATGGGGGGGGGCACAAGAAAAGCAAGACAAGGCAGAGCTTACGTTCAAGTGGCCTGCAGCTCAGCCTAACTTTTGTGGTTCTGGGCTCTGAATGTATGTGAGTTCTTGATGGTGCCATCCCCTAGGCCTTTGAGGGCAACACTTGTCCACATGCTTGCTTTTCACCCGGGTTGGATGCTGAAGCTAATAGATCGAGTCCTGTGACACACTTAGCAGATAAGCTCTTCTGGCTTACAGAAATGTAAACTCATAAATACTGGAAAACATCCCAACTCCTTGCAATCGGCAGTAAACCTCAAAGATGTGAGTCAAGGTGGGAGCTTCCATCCCAGGAATGTTCTAGAGAGTTGCAGATCTGGAGGCCGAGGCTTCAACGGGGGGGCCTCAGAATTGCTCAGGTTTTGTTATTCCAAGCAGTTTTCTACCTTGAGGGGGGGAATGGGCCACGAATAGAAGAGCGGGCTTAGCTGTCATTTTTCTGGCCCTTAGCTCGTTCTGACATCAAAGACTTAATATTTTGGTAACTAGGACATGCAGGACCGGGTGATGGAAGCAGGTGGGGTTGACAAAGCTTCTTGCTTCAAGCAAAAACTGTCTTTAGGATGGATGGACCGTCAGAGGAATAGCAGAACTAGATACCTACTGTGGAGTTGTGGAATGCAGCCCCGGGAGAAACACCTACCAAGGAGAGAAGCATTTATAACTTTCGTGGGGCGGGGTAAGGACAGAGTAATTTATTGCTGACAAAAGAATGTTTTTCTTCCATCAGAAATAGAATTTATCGTCTGTATGATGTGTCGTATATCCAGACTGGAAAAGCCACATTTTGTTAGAGATGCTTCGCCTGGTACATCCACCCCAGACACCAGAACTATTTAAAAAATCAAAGTAAACATTTCTCTTTAAAATGAATGCAGGCTATTGTTGAAAATGTCTGCATGGACAAATTAAAATCTTTCATAATCTGACTACTGAAGATAGCCAATTAGCATTGTGTTATAATGCTATATATTCTCTGTAATCTTTCCACGGTTCAAAACGGTACATTCACATTTTAATTCTAAGTTTTCAATCTGACGATTAGGCATAGGCATTTCCATGTGATTAGAAAGGTTCATAAAATGATTGCGATGAGGTTACCATGTACTGTTAGTTTCTATACTGGAATTTACTAAACCATAATAATGCTGGCAAACACTTCATGTCACTCCCCGTGTGCCAGATACGGTTCCAAGTGTTTTACATACACCAACTCATTTAATTCCCAAAACAACACTGTAAGACTTACATTTAAGATCGCCCGGGTTACAGATGAAGACGACGAGAGGTTAAGTGACTGGTCTGAGGTCACCAAGTTGATGAGCGATGGGGCCATGATTGGAATGGAAGCAGTCAGTGTCCCAGGGGCTCTTACAGCTCCTCTATACTATTCAGCCACTCGACTACTGTTGGCTCTCATGTTACATTATAGCCCTTCCCCCCTACCTCCTCCTTCTCTATCTTCTTCCCCTTCTTTATCCCTTTTCCCTCCTTCTCCTTCTTTTCTTCCTCCTTCTCCTTCCTCTACTTCTTCATCATCATCATCTCCTCCTTCTTTCTGGTCTTCTTTCTTCTCCTTCTCCTTCTTCTTCGTCTCCTTCTCCTCCTCCTTCTTCTTCCCCCTCTTCCCCCTCCTCCTCCTCCTCCCGATCTCTCTCTCTCTCCTTCTCCTTCTTTCTAAAAATAAAACTGCTGTGAAGGAAGTGGCCTCTTTTCCTTACAAGCGAGACCTTGGGCTGCTGGACACGGGCAGGCTCTTGGCAGTCAGGCTGGATGCAGGGATAAAGGGGCTGCCCAGCCAGGGGGCTGCTGGGTATGTGGGAGACAGAATTTTGCAAACCCCAGCATGAGAGCCTGTCTGTGGCAGAGTCGAAATTAGAACACTGTTTTCTGACTCTTTCCTACTCTATTTTTCTTTCTACTCCTTTTTGCAAAAAGACACACAAAATCTTTTCTTCATAAGGAGGGATAATGAAATCTTTTTTAAAACCTGATGTCTAGAATGAGCCTTTGGTGGGTATATTAATTACGGCAGATTATTTTCTCCCTATGTCTGTACTTACGTCTTAGCCAAGCAAGTAACTGGCTTTTCTGAGCTTTGTTAAGTATTGGGAAGGAGTTTTGCACCCTTCTAGTCGCATCGGCAGACAAGACTGATATGCAATCAAGACCGAGCCAAGGGCAGGGGGCAGGCGTGGCTCAACCCTTGTGAAGACTTCTCCCCGCCGAGGCCTGCTTTCCTTCTGACCCTGCTTCCTTGCAAGAAGATCTAGACATCCACTTGTCTCTTGGGCTCTTGAATGCCCTGGGCTCAGCAAGGCATGTGGCAGACCAGGCTCCTTCTGGAGGCTGGCAGAGTAAAGTCTGCTCTTCAGACCCCACCTCCCGTATCTGAGCTCTGGGGACTACGTTCATCAGAAAGCAGTAGGAAACCTGATCTTGACCATGAATCTAAGGTCCTGCAATCCAGGTTCACCAACAGATTAATTTGTATTTGTATTTCCCTAAACCTGTAATGCCTAGTTCTCAATTGGTTTAGAAGCCACAGGAAGAGGTGTGTAATTAAAAGCCTTTTTCCTTGATCTTTATGTATTGGAGACAAAAAGTATTAATGTGGGAATCATCCCCCCACCTCCAGCCCCAAGCACTTAGGGAGCACAGTCTGCCATTGGCATGTCTCCCATTCTCTACGAAGAAAATCTAGCTCGAGAGACAAATTTCTGAAGCTCCCTGAGGTTCAGTTCTTGCACTTGGGTGATGCAGAACTCCAACAAGGTGCAGGGGCAGGCAGAAAAGAGGAGGAAGAATGGGCGCGTTGCATATCAAATGAGCAGAGATTCACTCTTGGTCAGGATGAAAGAACACGGATGGATGGGTAGGAGGAACAGAAGGAAAACCAAGAACTCACACAAATGGCCAAGGGACTCCTCCGGGGGAAGGATTCAGATCCGTGGGGGTATGTGAGTGGGTACTGAGAATCAGGAATGGGGAAAGATAATCTGAAGAAGTGTTTACCGGGAATGGTGAATTGAGTTCCTTTGACATTTTTGTTGAGAGAGACACTGGTAAATAGTAAAATTCTGTAAAAACTTGGGGAGATCAGATTTCATTGAATGTGACTTTCTGTGTTGAGTGGCTGTGATGTGGCCTCGGCTGTGACTGGGTTACGTACGTCTCCCCAAATATTTAATTGGGCTCAGGAGATGTTATCAAATGGATATGGAAAAAAAAAAATGCCTCGAAGTATCCTAAGCCCTGGGTCGTGTTGAGGTTGGGTATCTGTCTGTGTATGTGTTCAGGGGCTCAGGGAGGTCTCAACTGGAGCCCGTGCTGTTTTATACTAAAGCTGGGCACCTGGGGACACCTCCCCCCTGCCCCCCGCTGGTGCCTACCTGTTTGAGATACCAAGGATATGTGGAGAAAGACTGTGCCCTGGGGGGAAAAGGATGGAGGGGTAGGAGGCGGGTCAAAGACAAGTAGCAAGAAGGAGGGAAGGGGAAATGGGGACGTCTGTCCTTCAGGAGCCAGACCCGACAATAAACCCGAAGTCTGGCACGAGGGGGTGGCAATAAAAGACGGTAAAACAGAAACATGGGCCTTCACTGGGTGTCACCTTCGCCAGGCAGCACCAGGGAATTCTTGAACACCGCCATCAGCTGTGACAGCAGAGGTGATGGGAGGTCTGAGGCCTCTTCCCAGACACCTTGGTCTCGGGCCTCTGTGGCCTCAGCAGCAACCATCACCGGAGGGGCTGAGAGAGTCAGGAGACACCACGTGGAGCCCGAGAGACGTTTGCGATCACACGGGGAAAAGGACACAGAAACGCTCTTCTATGAGAGCCCTAGAATAGGCTAGTGGAGTCTAGGAAACATGGCTTGCTTTTATTTTTATTCTCCCTCTCCACCTGGGTCAGAGACACCTGACATTATCTCAGTGGGTAGAAGGAAAGGAGACACTTTCAAATAGGTGTCAGCTGCGCCGGGCAAAGTTTTGAAGAAGTTGGGCAGGAGCCCCAGCCGGCAGTTATGTCTGCGTTCCTGACATCGGGTCTGTAATAGTTGGATTCTAGGCCTAGGCAGATGGACCATTTGCCACGTGTCTGCTTTTCCTGGCTCCTGTTTTCCAACAGCCGTTGCTAACTTGGATCAGGCTATTAACGGATCTGACTCTTATGCACCCGGCACTTTGCACACACATGTGTCCTCACGCACACAGTTTTCTGGTTATCCGTGCAAGGACACGAACGAGTAGCGGAACAAGGTCCTTGCTCTGGCCTCGCCTGGTTCCCTTCTGCCCGCCTCAAGCAGGCTTGGCTCGCACTGGAACTGCTGGTGAGGATCCTTGACGGACTCTCTCAGGGCCAGGCGGGCACTTAATAGTGCGTCCTGTGGCAGTTTGGGGAGCCAGACATAAATCGAAGATGCATACCCTGACCTACAGGAGCTGGATGTCACAGTGGGAGTTGCGGGGGCGGGGGGTGGGGTGGGGAGAGGAGAAGATGGTCCCTGAAAAGCTTTGGGTTCATCTCCAAAACCACAAGGCTGCACATCCACATACAGATGGTGCATACTGGCTGTTTTGGGGGGGGGGGGCTTCACTAGTGCGAAGTGCACGTTCCAAAGAGACGGTGGCATGTTTAGAGGAGACACCGAGACAGACAGGTACGCGTTAAATCTCCGCAGGGACTTCCGGAACAGGTGACCCCACCATCAGGCTCCACAGCTCTCCTTGGTCACCTCGTTCGTGGTGGTATGAGGTCCTGTGACGTCTTGTCAGATGTGCACAATGAATGCGTGCCCCATTGGGACCGAGTAATTAGGGAGACTAATTATGGAGACCCTCCTTACAAGGTCCTAGGCAAGGACCCAACTGCCCTACGCTATCTTTTCCACAGGGAGGAACAACACGGGGTTGAATAGAAAGGTAAACCAGTGCCAGCTGGTCTTGTGGGTCCTTTACATTATTGCGGGCAACGACTGCCCAATGGCAACTTGATTCGAGCGGGAAAGTTCAGCTCTCTCCAGTGTCTGCGAAAGGCAGTTGCAGGAGATGGGTTTCTTTGTGCTGCGGTGTTGGGATTCCATTTCCACCCCGGAGGCTCGGATCAGAAGCGAAGCATTAAACTTCATCCTCAACTCTTTGCCCCACAGAGTGGTTACAAGATGGCTATGCTTTTAAACCAGGAAAACCAGAACGCGGGATAAAGAAGGATTGTAAGAACTTTTTAGTTTAGGCTGCCTGAGATGTCTGGCAGAGATTCCCAATTCTGAAATACAGGAGGGTTCTTACTTTGGGTAGGTGTGGGGGAAGTGTATGTAGCCTCTTGGGTTTCTAAAAAAAAAAGAGAGAGAGAGAAAGAGAGAGAGAGAGTCTCAGAATTCCACTAGCAGACTTTCTATCAACATTTGGAGTTGTGAGAAAAAATCAGACAAACATCAACCAAACGTTCCTAGAAAAGCAGAGGGGCTGAAAACGGAACTGCAAAGTGTTTTGGCAGTTTGGGATTTGGGAATATTGTTAACACCCTCCCACTCCAAACACCACCAGATAATTGACTGCCTGTGCCCGGCTGCTTTTTGTTTGCCTCTGAGACAAGTGATTTCGAAGCCTATTACGAGACATTTCTCTCGAAATGCTTCTTTTCCTTATTATTATTTGTGTGTGTGAAGTAGAAATCAGAGTCAAGTCCATGAGGAGGGTGATTTGGCGGGGGGGGGGGGAGGGGGGGACGGGGGCACTGGGTGGCTCAGTCGATTGAGCCTCCAACTTCAGCTCAGGTCACCGGTTTGTGAGTTCGAGCCTCACACCGGCCTCACTGCTGTCAGCTTGTCCGTTCGGAGCCTGTTTTGGATCCTCTGTCCTCCTTTCTCTCTGTGCCTCCCCGGCTTGTGGTCTCTCTTCTCAAAAAATAAACAAAACTTAAAAAAAAATTTGGAAAAAACAAAACAAAAAAAGAGAGTGACTTCGGTTTTAAATGTTTCCAGACAGCCGCCCCCCAGATCCACGCTCCCCAGAAAGAGGCCACGGCTGTAATAGATAAGCCTCGCTTCCCGGCTTTAGTTCCAGGACCCCAAGAAGCTAAGGAGTCAGGAATTCAAGAGTTCGTCTTCTTAAATCATACATCCATCACCAGCTTTGCTTCTCAGATCAGCATGTGATTGATCCTCCCCCCACATCCCCCACGGGAGGCAAACTGGGAGCCTGTGGAAACTGTATTTACTTCAACGTCTACACTTAATGCAGTTTTGAGTCACTGAGCCTGATGGGCTTATTGTCTCCTTTATTCCAAGAAGCCCAAAGTCAGGCCAATCTAAGGCTGGGTGGAAGTGATCAATGCTGCTCCATTAGCTGGATAGATCGCACAAGGACAGGCTGATATTAAGTGCTCTAAAGCAGGAGGGAAACTCCGGGAAGGTCTGCCGGGGAAGATTTCTGGTTGTATTGGGAACAGACTCAGTGGATTCTGCGAATCAGGGTCCCCAGTGTCAGGAGCAAACACGATGTGAGTCTTCTACCCTAAAATACACTGGTCTTCCACCGCTGCTAAGGGACAGTGTTGACTCAATTAGGCCATCTAGTGGTGGGACAGAGCCATGGTTGCTAGCATTCCTGCCTTGTGGGGCTGCGGGGGGGGGGGGGGGGGGGAGGGGGTGGCGGGGGGAGGTTTGTGGCTGGTGGAGGCCGGCGCGGCCGGTAACAATTCATCTGAGTTAATGGTTTCATTTCCTCTCTTCTTCCCACTCTATTTTCTATCTTCTCCATTTTTCCTTTAGGAAACTGAGACCACCTGTCCCCAGCTCCTTTGCTGTCACCCGCTGCCTTTTTGGACCAGTAGAGATTTCTCTTTTCCATTTGGAAACCACACATTATTGCTATCTACACATTGTCACCAAAACCAATTTGTGCAAACTAACAGGCTTATCAGCGCTGCTGAAATGAGATTAAAACTGCTTCCAATGAAACAGATTAAAAACCAGATGAATGAAGCCCTCTAATAAGACATTAAAATAATGACAAGAATGATTAACCAGTATGATATATTGAGCAGTTATGAGGAGTCGGGTGTCCAGGATCAGTAAACTAATAAAAAAGAATCTACCTTTAATTCCCTTTAGTCAGTGAGGTGTAATCATACCAGCATTGTGATGTTTTTAAGTTATTATTTATCTGTGAGAACAATATCACACCTTTCCTCCAAATTGCTCAAAGCTTGTGTGTGAGAGAGAGGGAGAGGGAGAGGGAGAGGGAGAGGGAGAGGGAGAGGGAGATTGCTTTGGGGAGGAGAGCTCTTCTCATTCCAGCTCTTTAAGAATAAAAAGGAATGCTTAATACCCTGCTTGCATTTACACACCGATTATGCAGACACTGTCGTATTTGTTTCATCTCTGAGAGTGGCCTATTCATAGCTAGACTGTTTTACACTATATAATCAGTTCATCAATTATTGCATTATCAAGTCCCATCAAGACAATCTGAACTTGACATTGCCACTGGATAATATCACAATGGGTTGGCTGCGGCTGCCACGTTGGAGTTTGGAGGTGAAGGGAGCCCTTCTGGCCATGCTTCAGCTGGGTTATCTTCCTGCCTGGTTGGGTGTGCGTTCATGAGGGAAGGCATAGGAAGGAAAAGGCAGCCATTTATTGTTCATTGGGGCGAAAAAAATTAAGTTTATTTATTTATTTCGAGAGAGTGGGAGAGAGAGAATCCCAAGCAGGCTTTGCATTGTCAGTGCTGAGCTGGATGTGGCCAGAACCCACGAACTGTGAGACCATGACCTGAGCCGAAACCAAGAGTCATACACTCAACCAACTGAACCACCCAGGCACCCTGAGAAGTTTTGGACACTACTAGGTGACAGTGTTATGCTCTGGGGATACAGGTGATTGAGAACTTGGCTCTGCCCTCAGGGAGCCCATAGTTTGGGGTGAGGGGTGCAGCAAGGAGGAGACAAGACAAGTAAACAATGGTGATGACAAGTAAATAAAGCCATGTGACAAGTGACTGTGATTCATACAGGACCCCATGGATCCCTGAAGGACAGAATAACTCTCTGGACAAGCAAGAGAAGGGTTCCCAGAGGAGGAGCCCTTGGGGCAAGTGTGAAAGGGAGACTTGGTGTTTTGCTACAGAGAGAAAGAGAATAGGGAAAACGTGAAATCTATGTACCAATGGACACGAAAGTTGTGTTACAGGAAAAAATGCCTGGTGGCGATGGCAGCCTGGAAAGGCGCAGCAGGGGAGTCTGGGGACAGTCAAGAAAAAGCCTGTATTCCACATGGGGGGCTGCACATTTTATCCTAAAAGTCGGAGCAGTCCACTGATACTTTGCAAGAGTAGCTGGAAGATCCGTCCCGTGTTTTGCAACCATAAGTTGGGTGAGTGCGGAGAATGGGTTAAGAGCAGAAGAGAGATGAGTCAGGGAAATTCTGCTATAGCTATGCAACAGTGAGAAGACGCAGCCAGGACCAAAACAGGTATGCACTTGCATCTGAACGTAGCCACTAACTAGCCCCGTGACCTTGGGCAAAACCATCTCTGGAATCACAGTGGCCTCATCTGTAAATTGAAGATAACAATATCTACTTCCTGGGGGTTAGTGGAAAGATCTGAAATAATATAAAATGAGGCCCAGGTGGCTGGCACATGATAAGCGCATAACACATACCTTAGTGTTAAGTCTCCATTAAGACTGCTGGGGGTGTGCGAGGAGACGGGGAAGGATGGCGGGATGTATGGGTATATGTGTGCGTGTCTTACTGTTAGAAAAATTGATAAAATAATACTACATTATCACATTATGTTGAGGATCCAAGGGAATCTGTAATTTAAAAATACATGCTCAGATGGATATATTATTTCTGTCATTGATGTAATCGCACAGATGAGACATTTTTGCAATATTTTAGACAGCCGGTCGATTGCAAGGAACACCCATGTTACCCATTTCACAGGCAGCTGTGAGGACTCAACACTGGTTGTGAAATTCCTTGATTGCCAGAATGCCAGCTCCATGAGGACACTGATGTTCACTGATACATCCTCAATGCCTAGGGCTCAAAAAATAAATATTTCTTTAATAAACGGATGAATTCTATGAATGATTGCAAAAAACCGTGGAAACATTACTTTGATTACTAGCCAATAGGCTCAAAATATCCAGTTTCAGTCTTTCCCTCCATTCTCCTCACCAACTAAAATGTTACTCACGAATCCAACATTTAATCAAAATTATTGAGTCCCTGTACATATCCTTGGCCTCGACTTGCCACGTGTGTAGAATGAGGGGTGTGGTACATAGCGATGATTCATCCAGATGTGGCTTCCCCCTGAGCTGACATTACAGTCTCGTGAAGGTGGGCAGTTGAATCTCCTGAAGGCTGTCACATGTGTAGGCTCTTTCCCCCTTTTCCCCTGCACCCCAGTATCACTCTAGTTGAGGTGTGAATGTTGGATATCAAAGACACCAGGTAGAAGGCACTGTCATGGAATAAAGGAGGATGTGTCCTGGGCCCACATGCATTTGGTTTTGCCTCCTGATTCCATCACTTACTAGACATGAGAGTTTAGGCTAGCTCCTCGGCCTTGCTAAGCTGAAATTTCCTCATCGTTAAAAGGAGTCCTCTCAGTAGGAATTAGTAACATTAGGTATGCTAATCATTTCGTGCAGTTGACTCTTAGTATTATATTTTCCTTATGAAAAGATTGCCTCGTGGACAGAATTGATAGCTATGGAAAGACCCTTGTTTTCCAAAGGATGTGATGCTTTGATATCTACAGTTTGCGCCTCCTGTCTGCACAGGTGTCAGAGAAGAAAATTAACTCAACTTTATTCAGAAAGTGGAAGAATAAACTTGCGGACCTTCTAACAGCTCTTGAAAGTGCTTGTCTTTTCTGGTGGTTTGTTAACATGCAATCAAGTCCAGATTCAGGAACCCACGCATTTGCAAGAGAGCAGTTAGAAATCGACAGGCGGGATACAACACAATGAAGAGAAAAATCTAAAACCAGTAGGTGTAAAAAATGCAATCTCACTGTTTAAGATCTCATACGAAAAGGAGTTGAAAGTGGTAAGTCCATTATTTTCACATTCACTGCTGAATTTTACAATCATGTTTAAAAAACTGTAATTTCTGAATTTAATAGAAATTTTAAACGTGTCTTTTGGGTATCACTTTAAAGCTCCCAATCAAGATTTTCTCCTCACTTGAGCCAATCCCACATGTCCAATCTTACCTGTTTCCTTGCCCATCTACAGAAAAAGGAAGAGATTTGTAAAAATTTATCATACCGATGGATACCAATTTTTCTAATCAACATATTTGGTTCAAAGACCATATTCAGAGATACTTAAAAACATTTCTATAGTCTACAAATGACTCTACTTGTAGGTGAAGGGGATTAAGAGTACACTTACCTTGATGAGTACTGAGTGCATATTGTACAACTGAAACGAATAGAGCAGTGTGGGTTCACTACACTGGAATTAAAATTAAAGTTAAAAAAACCATAAAAAATTCCTGTCTGCCAAAAATCTGCATGCTTACAGAATGTACATTTTATGAAGTGGGGGCACTTACTCGTGGCGTGAAGACCTACCCTCTCCATAAAAGTACATACGCTCCTGAGTTCCCTTGATGAAGAAAGGACTGTCCCTCTAGTTTCTACCATCTACTGTTTGGAAAAAGACTTGAGGATTATTTCTCTAGCTTGCTATCCAGATATAAGAACGAGAGGTGCGGGGCACCGGGGTGGCTCAGTGGGTTGGGCGTCCTACTTAGGCTCAGGTGATGATCTCACAGCTCGTGAGTTCGAGCCCCGCGTCGGGCTCTGTGCTGACAGCTCAGAGCCTGGAGCCTGCTTCCGATTCTATGTCTCCTTCTCTCTCTGCCCCTCTTCTCTGCCCCCTCCTGCTCTGTCTCTCTGTGTCTCAAAATGAATAGACATTAAAAAAAAAAAAAAAGAACGAGAGGTGCACATATGATGAGTCTGAATTATATCATCTTTTTAGGTTCTTTCCAGCTTGAAAGGTATATGTTTCTGTGCGTTCAAGTTCTGAAATCTAGGATGAGTCTGTGGCTAGTGTCTCTTACTTTCTGGGCGGTCCCTAAATCAAGAATGTGGGGGCAGGAGCTCTGAGATTAAGGCTTTCTCTGCTATGTTGAGAAAGAAATTGTCTACCAACTAGTCCCTGGGAAGCAAGACTTGTCCCTGAGGTAAGTGTATAATCAAAGGGGAGAAAGGCAGGGGGCACCTGGGTGGTTCAGGTGGTCAGACCTCGTCTTGGGTCATGACCTCCAGTTTGGTGAGTTCCAGCCCCAAAGGGGTCAGTCGGTTAAGCGTCCGACTTCGGCTCAGGTCATGATCTTGCAGTTCATGGGTTCAAGCCCCACACTGGGCTCTGTGCTGACCGCTCAAAGCCTGGAGCCTGCTTTGGATTCTGGGTCTCTCTCTCTGCCCCTCCCTCGTGCTCTCTCTTTCTCAAAAATAAATAAACATTAAAGAAAATTAAAAACAAAAGAAGGGTGAAAGGGAGTACAAAAGTAGCTAGGATTATATGACTTTTGCAAACATGTATTTATTATGCTGCAAATGTGTTTATGTGGATGACTATATGAATGAATCTGACTCAACAATTACCTTCAAAATTGGAAGCATTTCTAAAAAATAAGAGTAATGCACATCATGAATGTTCAAGTAAAATGAGGTTTCTTCATAATGATTATAAATGCAGTAGAAATAACAAGTAAATAGTTATTCTTGGTAGATCTTTACACATTTTAGTTTTGGTTGTATTACTCTCTAATACTATGACATGGAAATTTTTCTGAAGAATAGAATTTTGAATATGACTTACGGATCGCGTTTTTCAGAGGATTGATTGCAATCTCCTTACATTTTATGGTTGACACATTTAGAATCGTTGATAGCTTCAGTTGACTTCGCTGTAGACTACTTCTCTGTAGTACTGTTTTTAGTTGAGAAAACACTTCAGGTATTGAGGTATCTGGTAAGCTCTGAGTAAATTCTTCTAGATGGAAGGTTTTTTGTTTTTTGTTTTTTTTAAGTTTGATAAATGCTGCCAAATCATCCTTACAGGCGTCTCTGTAGGTTTACAGAGAGCATCGTCAACACAGTATGTGAGTAAACTTTTTGATCTTTGCTAATCTGTTAGGTTGAAGAAAAGGGATCTTAATGTAGTTTTACTTTGCATTTCTTCTATTAATGAAGAACCTTAACTTCATTTCATATATTTAAGGGAAACATATATCTCCATTTCTGTGATCATTCTGTTCATATCTTCTAATTCTTTTTAAAATCAGGTTGTTAGACTTTTTCTTAGTATGGAAAATATTCTTAATTCCATTTTCAATACGCAAATATATAAATATTTTATGTCAGATATTTTCATATGTACTGTCTTTTTGCCTCCATTTCTTCAAACATTTTTTACAAAACCTATCAATAAATTATCTCCAACATTTGAGGGCTATCTACAGTTCCTTTCCAGGACAGACTATAAGTCTACTAAAGAAACAAAAACAAAATAAAATCCAAAGGATCTCAATTAGAAGATTTTCCCCAGAGGTAAGGGTATTCCAAAGTATGACTATAGATTTTCAAAATTAAATATTTTATACTTTTCATGTCCTATCATTTAGTTTGTTTATTTTTTCTTTTGCTTTTGTGGGATTACATCTTGTCATCTTTCTGGTTTCGAGATTTTTTTTTCCCAATAATTACAATTTGCTACGCATTCCAAAAGCTGAAGTTTGGTGTTGCATCAACTGAACATTTTGATTAAAGATTCACACCTCTTTCAAACAAAACACAAGTCAATTTAGAGGACTGCTATACAATGCCATTGTTGGATGGTTGGATCGATCTACAAAGAGTTCTTTAAAAATGAAAACATTTCTAACTTCGGATGATGACAGACAGCAAAGAGAAAAGCATGCCCTGCCATACTGAAACATCTTTTAAGTAAATTCAACAGACCTTTGACACAAAAGGTTATAATTTAGCTGGCTTTGAATTCAGCTTCTATTTGGACCGTGTTTGGACACACTCACCCGTAATATGTGCGCGACAACCAATTCCAACTAGGGTTCTGCTGCACAGGTTTCTCGATTTAGTTAAAAAATTGCTTTTTATCATGATATTGGGCTCCACCAAAGTTTACAACATATTATCACTATAACTGCAAGTAACTTTGTCTCTAAGGTTGGGTGTTTCATCCACATTTATAATAGCATTGGCCATGATGGTAAGTTATTTTACCAAGGCAGAATGAACTTCTCAAAGTTTTACTTTGATTTCGTGAATGGGATTTGAAAGACAGTATTGAAATAAACTGATTTCCTATTTGAAGAATCTCATGACACTAATGTAAAACTGACATCATCTGTCAGTGACGTTCCCCAGGTAATGGAGCCAGGATTTTTAATAGCCATCATTCCACTTTCACACATAGACAAGTAAAACTTGGAATCAAGAGTGAAATTAATTTAGAAAAATACACATTTGATCCAAATGAAAAGTCATGCTTTCCAGTGTTGTAAATGAACTTGCTACAGCTCTACTTGTGTTACACTGACATTTTTTTTTTTTTTTTGAAGTAGATGTCGATGCTCCCTCAGGATATTTTCATCTTCAGGACACTTGTGTCTTCTCCCATCCAAGTTCTAACCAGGCCCGACCCTGCTTAGCTTCCGAGATCAGACGAGATCGGGCGCGTTCAGGGTGGCATGGCCGTAGACAGGACACTTGTGTCTTCTAATGATACCAGGTAGATGACAAAAGCAAACCAAAATTCTGCGCAGTGTCCCTTTTCATCACCAAGTTTATTAAGAATGGAAATTCATTGTTCACTATTTCACTAAATGGGCACTTTTTTTGAGGTCCTAAAAGTCCAGTAAGACAAAGCCTCACTAAACGATAAAATAAATACATGATTGGAGATTTATATCATCCAATAAACAATAAAAGCCGCTGGACAAATGTATTCAGACTATTCTCTCTACGATCTACGGTGGGACTATCAAGTCTATATTTCCTACGCATATTTCACAAATTCCCAACCTATAATTCCCAATGATTCCCTCTGACCCACTGACTGGGAGTAGCCTCATAGTTTCATACAATTCACAGGCCGTGGCACCGGGCATTCTTTGGTCAGAGCACCAATGGCCACTAGCGCACTGAGTGGCCAGCAGCTGCAACAACACTGAACACTTCTCCCCCTGGGGCCAGACCGCAGGTAGCTGTCCCTAGCTACCTCACCGGAACCCACTTCTTGTTAACAGTGAGTGCATGCTGTCCTTGGAGGGAAGGTGTCCGTAGCGTATCTCTGGACAGGGAAAGGAAAAAGTAGGTTAGGTTATCACCTGTCATCTTTCAGATTTCACGACATGTTCATGAGAATTCTGGATGGTACATCCGAACTACACACTGTTAGACAAGACCCTGGCAGAAGCTAGAGGTACAAAATAGAAATGACCAAGCTCATCTTAGTTGATCGTAATGCTTTGCTAAAAAATGAAAGGTCTGGGATCCCTGGGAGACTGTGCAGGGTCTGGGATGATATAAACTGGGAGTGTTGCAGCCAAACTACGACACGTGATCACCCGAATGGTAGGGATTGTTTTCAACGGAAGAAGTTTAACAATTATTCATTGTTGGAGACTAAGTAAAGGGTGAGAAATTTAAAGATTCATTTTGTCTACCCAAATGAATAATTAGCAGCAAAGGGCAAATACTAGACTAGTTAGACTAGTTATAGTTGAATTCAGTGGTTCTCAGATTCTTTGTGTGGTAAAGATATAGGTTTGAATACTAAACTAGTGAGCAATAATTATGAAGCAAGGATTGCTACGAGACAGCAGGGTCTCCTGGAGTCTATCAAGTCATTCACAGGTACAGCCCTATTCACTTGGTTGCCCTTCAGCTCTGTGTTACTTTTTGAGCCCAGTTGTTTATTGCTTTGGCTATACTTGTGCTCTCTGAAATACCCAGAAGGCAATGTTCTCGCGCTTTCCTGTAAATAGGCAGTGTTCCTTTGGTGCCTGCGCGATATGAGCTGGGGCTCTCCACTCACCCGTTGGTCTCCTGAGTTGATCTTACCTCTTGCTGCACTTACGTCAAGGCTCCATCTGACATGCGTTGTCATAACATCACGTATACCCATTGTAGCAAAAGCAATTTTTACGACAAAATGATTTTTTATGAACTCACCGGTATACAGTGAGAAGAACCTATAATTTAGTCTCAGTTGATTGCAGCAATCTCAATCCTCATTCTCTTGCCTCTGTGGTCCCATCCGAAGCAAATTTACATAATCGGCATGGGACTTTTACACATCCGGAGGGAATTTATCCTTTCTCAGATGGCCACTTAACCGGCAGGGGTAAGGTAAAAGGGAATTTAAAGCTGGTACGATGATAGTTAGCCCAATAAAGACTTGCCTGATTCCTGGTACTTTGTAATCTCAGAATTTATTCTGCTTGTATTATTGTAGTAGCAGATTGGGGGGGAGAGTTCTTCTTACCCTTAGCTTTTATAAGTGCTGTACCAAAGTCTTACAAAAGTGAGTATGTAAATTCTTCATTCAACTTCCAACCTTTGTTTACTAAGTCACATCAAACTTGCGTACAACCAGGGGCGACCAATACGTTGTTACACTTCTGCTACCTCATTCATTTATTCGTTTACCACTCAACATTCAGTACATATTTTTTGAATATTTATTTCTTTTGAGAGGAAGAGAGAACAAGTAGGGGAGGGGCAGAGAGAAAGGAAAGGAGAGAATCCCAAGCAGGCTCTGCGTTATGAGCTTGGTGCCCAATGCAGGGCTTGATCTCTCGAACCGTGAGACGATGACCTGAGCTGAAATCAAGAGTCAGATGCTTAACCGACCGAGCCACGCAGGCGCCCCAACATTCAGTTCCTATTAACTGCACAGCTAACACTTGCCCGTGTACAGTGAAGGTGCTACAGATATAAATAAAACACAACCCCTGACCTCCGGGATTCTAGACGGCTGGTAGGTACAGGAAGGGAAGCAAACCTTTTATAGAGTATGCTCATTGTCATAATCATGGAGCATATAAACTATAATGGACAAACGGAGGAAAATGTCTAGATCTGTGGGGAAGTTTCCATGAGTTCTTCAAAGAGTGAACAGATGCCTGGGTTGAAAATTTTGCCACACTAGGTGGATTGGGAGTGGTGGATGGAAGGATATTCCAAGCACAGTCAATAGTCATACATGAAGCTATTTATTTAAGCAGCGAGAGCCACTGCTGAGACTCTGACATGCCGTTTCCTCTATTTGGAACACTCATCTCCCCGCACCCTCTCCCTTGACCTTGACCTGGCTAGTTCAATCTCATTTCTCAGGCGACTCCTTCCAGTAGTCCTTCCGTGACATACAAAGTCTGGTTTTAGTGCCTTTTTTAAAAAAATGTGCTTCCATAGTGTCCTGAACTTCTTCTAACTGTAAAAAATAAGTTCAAATTTCAAGTTTCAAAAGCTAGCTCCACCCATAAATTCTCCGTTCCTTGAAGGCAGGGACTGGAAGACCATGATGTTCATGGATTGCCCTAGTACGTGGCACAGCTTGTGGTATATAAAAAGCTCTCAGGATTTTGAAAGAAAAAGAAAAAAGAAACTATCAAGTCAGGCCACGTAAATTGAGAGGTAATTTTCTCCAAAAGCTGATCAGGGTTCTGTTAGAACCCTGATCAGCCACTGTTTTAATTTTTTTTTTAATAGCTCTCCTTTCTCATAAAACTTGGTGTGTGTTCTCCAAAGGACACTTCTGAGTATTTTTCTAATCATGCTTGAGACGGCAAACTGAGACCTTTCCCCTCATAAGATTGCATCAAAATTATAGCTTGACAGTCCACAAAACAATGAACACCTGATAAGAAAAGTAAGGGGAGGTAGATTCACTAGCTGAGAGATTGCAGCCCATCAGACGGGATGGATGGATGAATACTGACAGATGGAACAGTAAGGGGAGTTGTTCAGACTTGATCACTTACTAGATGAAGCTATGGTGTAAGTAAGATTGGCCCGCCGATTAGAACCTAGGCATGCTCGCAGCTTGGTGTTGGTAAGTAAGGAGGGTAGAGGGGGGCCGAATAGTTGCAGACAGGTAGATTCATCCAAGATGTACCTGTGGAAAGCTATGCCAGGTGCATTCCCCTTCCCCTGTCCTTTCCTGTTCACAGAGTGGCAGGCAAATTGGTATTACTCTCTAGGGAAACATCTAGATGCGCTTCTGTGAAGACTGAACTTTCTGGGGCAATCTACTGTTGTTGGTTGAGAGTAGAGGCCCAGAGTAAAGGTTTGCTTACACTGGCGCCTGCAGGGAGCACGGTCCAAGGGGTTGCAGACGCTCCCATTCTCATTCCTCATAACCTGGAGGGAAATTGCTGGAGGAGGAGCCCACCCATGTACAAAGACATCTGCCTTCCCATCAAGAAAGAAGCCTGTTGGGAGAATATAGCTAAAAACTCACAGTAAATGCAATCCACTCCATCCCCTTAAAATAATCAGCCTACTCCTCACTTTCTCCATATAAGAAACACAGAGGGGTCACCGGAAAAGAAGGGAACAAGAGCATGAATGAGAATGGCCAAGATAATAAAGAACAGCTGATCCGGAAGGAAAGAGTGATTACTCATGGACAAAAAGAGGAAAGTGTGCTCTGTGAAAGGCAAAATTAGGGGATACGATTGATCTCCTGGAAATAAGAACTATGACTGCTATGACCAAGACTAGTAGTGATCATCAACTGAGCACTTTGTGTTCCTCCTTCCAAAATACATAGTTATTGTGGGAAGCAGTCGTTGAACCCGGAACTAGGTTTTACAGCGCCATCCCCACCAATCCCCAAATTGCATCTGGGTGAGACCAAATGACAGTTTTCATCAATGGAATGTGAGCAGAGGTGCTGTGTGTCATTTGCATGTCAAAGTTGTTGAGAACCAACTTTGCTTCCTTTCCTCCTTCTGTAATCAGGGGACTGTGAGGCCTTGGGTGATAGAAGGGCCTGAGTATGGAAGGATTCAGGATCCTTGAATCTTCCTATGGGGAGGAGTTGCCTGATGAACAGGGACACCTGTGTTTAAAGAGCTCCTGGGGCATGAAGTAAATTGTGGACTGACATTCAAATTTGGGGGGTTATTTATTACAAGAGCAGATAAAGTCCCAACTAATACAACTGATAAGATTTAATTTAAAAAAATCAGTAGATAGAATGATGAGTTGAAGAAATCTCCTAGAATCTAGAACAATTAGGGAAAGAAAAAGAAAACTTGAAAAGATACAGGAGACATGAGGAATTGATCCGGAAGCTCTAAGCACTAAAATGAGTTTTTAGGAAGAGATAATATAGAAAATTGAAGAGAGAAAATGATCAAAGATGTACTAGAAAAAAAGTTCACAGAGCTAAAGCCTGAGTTTTCAGACTGAAAGGGATCAATGAGGTCTGGCTAAGCCCTAACATAAGATATGTACATGCAAAATTTCAGAAGATTAAGGTTGAAAGGAAGACCTTAAAGTCAATGCATGAAGAAACATTATACATAAGAGAAAAGAATTAGACTGGCTTAGGGTTTCTCAGCAGCATCCTTGTATGCTAACAGGCAATAGAGAAAGACTTCAATATTTTGAGGAAGAACATTTTCAACCTAGGTTTCAATCTAGACCTAGTCAATTCTTAATCACTTGGGAGGGTAAAACCAGGATCTGTCTAGACATTCAAGACCTTAGAAAATCTACCTCTTATGTACCCTCCCTATTTATTCCAACAAAGTGAGAGAAGTATCAGGAAGGAGGCAATGTGGGGTTCAGGAAACAGTGGGTGAGACTGAGCTAAGAAAATCACAGAGAATCTAAAGATCTGAGCAAGGGGTCTTCTTATTAGCAGAGATGGTTAATGAGTGTATTGTTAAGATGGTTTAACTAGGATTTTCTGTCATTTGTATCTCCAAGTATCTAATTATGTATGGAGGGATTCTCTAGAAATCAGAAATCATTGTGCTAAGTAGGTCTGACCACCACAGCTCTTTCTTACCTCAGGCTGACCAGTTTTAGACCATTTGGTCCACACCTTCTAGAATTTGGGACCAGATATTTTCCACTATGTCTTTCTTGGTATCCTTACTTTCCTGTTATCCTGGGCTCAAATCTCACTCCCATAGTCCCTAACATTTCTCCCACGAAGCTTAGGAGTCTTCATGCCAAAAGTCCCAGGGAACTGTGCCATTTCCCAGACTTTGTCAGGTAGGTGTGCAGATTAGACTCCTAGACTGACCCCTACTCTGTGTTTTCTAGAGCTTGCAAAGCACGGGGCTCTCAATTCTCCAGGATAAAAATGGTTCTGTGGACAATGCTTCTTCCTAGTCTCTCTTGGAGAGTCAGTCATACGGTGCATTAGCATATTAACAACTCAGAACTCTGCAGTGAAGAAACCTGATTAACTTTGTTTCACCCAGTGTCTCCTAAACATAATTGACCACGGAACCCTGCCTCACCCTTTTTTTTTTTTCTATTAACGTACTTCAACATCCCAAGGGGCTAGGTTTTCTTTGAACACATTTGGACCAATGTTGTTCCAGCAACGAAGCCAATCGGTAGAGTGGTATGCGTACCCGTTGTGTGTTTCCTCTGTGGTATGATTTTAGATTATAAACTACTACATGTCTCAGTCCACTCCGTTCTGGATTGTACTTGGAAGAGGCAGCCATTCTGTCAGTCCTTGATCCAAGATTCCCTGCACCAAGACCTGGTGTTATTTCTACAGCCAAGCAAAGGGAAGGCTGGGGACCCATTCTGAGTTCTGGGGCTCTTGAATACCATACCTGATGATGTATAAAGATGGCATAAACTCATGTCAAGCAACTTCAAAAAGATAGAGTGGAAATTACATACATGCCATGAGAGAAAAATCAATGGGGTGACCAGAACAATATATATGCAGAAGCTGAATAAATATTTTTGATGGTGACATGATGATGATTCCAAATAAAGAAGCTCGGATGCACAGGATCCCAAGGGGGCGGAGTAGGGCAGGGGCACCGAGACTCTGACAATGAGATAATTGACTGTGAGCTTGCTCTTGTGATAGAATGGGCGCGCCGGTCCTTGCCTTCTGGCGGCTCTCACGTGAGCGGTTCTGCTGCTCCCTCGGGTCTGCAGAAGGAGTGGGAGGGCGATGTGTAGAACATCTGCTTAATGGAGGAGATGGGACGCTCTGGCTTTGCTCATTCCTTTGAAGTGAAATTTTAAAAGGGAAGTTAAATTAATTAAATGCAATGGGACTTTGCTGCTTTCCTTTCAAATCAGGTATTTACCGCTGTAGCATTCACCGGCCACTAAACATTTACCACTTGGCTATTCATGTGCACATGAAAGGCAGCGTGCGTGGTGGTTCTAACAGAGACTGACTCGTGTTTGAATCTTGTTCCACCAATCGCTTGCTGTAATTAAGCTAGTAATTGACTAGTCAGGTACCTTTTTGAGCCTTAGTGTGCTTGGTTATGACGTGGGGCTCACATCCTCCCCACGGTGCCAGGATGAGGATTAAATAAAACAGTGCATGTAAAGCACTTAGTGCACTACCAGGCACATAGTCAGTACTCAGGAAAGAGTTGCTTCTTGTCAGCGGTTCGTGTACCGTCTCCCAACAAAACTGGTCTTTGAGGGTATGGTGTCTCATCTTTAATCGTTGTATCCTGAGGCTTGGAGCCTTGAACATCGCACGTAGCAATTAATCGTTAGCTGATAGTCCAAGATTATGCTGGCCTAGCTTCAGGGACAATATGGGCAATTACCCACTTAACCTGGAAAATCCAGTCCCCCAAACAGAATTTTTGTTACGGTCTAATTTGGTTATCTGCTTAATTAGCCCTTAAATAACGGCCACATCTATCATTCTTGAGGACTGGTGTTGGTGCTTCTGCCCCCATCCCCCAAAAGCAGATCCATTTGCCTTAATTCAGTAATCTAGAATCTGCTTTTCTATCCTGTACTTACATAGGCCTGGGGAGGGTGGGTAAGAACCACGTTCCCCTTGAGGGGGCAGAGTTCTCCAAGTTGCCTGCCATCTTTGCTGAATTGCGGGGAATACTTCCAGTTCCTCACCTCACTCTGTCCCTATGGGCCACCCCGGGCTGGCTGGAATGTATTAATGAAGAGCTGAGAAGTCAGGCCATCACCTCACAGTCACACGTATCTACAAAACAGGCGACACGTAGGAAAACACATCTGGATGATGGACTGCAGTTTCCGCTTTCCAGCTGGACTTTTACACGTCGCATAGAACGGGGGCTCTCGGGACTTGCAAAGCAGCGGTCCATGGGGCTGCTGATATGCCCAGCCCCCCAGGGGAGAGGCAGGGGAGGCGAATGGCAGGAAGGGAGCCTTCCTGGGGGGCCTCTGGACTCCTCTGCCTGCCAATCCCAGCAGCGATGTGGCATCAGCCTACCTCACCCGGCGAGGCTTAATGGCCGCGCTCTGACTTGAAAACACAGTCCCAGGGAAAGCATTAACATTCTGAGCTCAGCTGTGTCAACCCGGTTGCCATGGCAATGCCAGGAAATATATTTTGTGTCCGGTGGTTATTTCTCCACACTAATGAAATGGACATTTTTCTTCAGTGAATTGAATCAAAACTAATTGAGTAGTAATCAGTACAGACCCCGAAGTTCAGGGAAATGTAGTCTGACTAGTGCTTTGTAGAAAGGCAGAAACCATTAACTATCTTCAAATGAGATTTTTTTAATTAGTGGAATCTTAGCAACCTATTACAGGAGGGTGTGAGTGTTATCACACAAAAAGCTCCTCATTTGTTTAGTGCTGGGAGGGGAAATTTATTTTCAATTAATTCAAGTGCTGATAGGGTTCTATGGTTTGGGTGCCTTCTCTTCTCCCCCAATAAATATCCTAAACTGATGTGTTCTTTAGATGGACTTATATATATATATATATATATATATATATATATATATATACACACACACACACATATATATATACACTTTATATATATATATTTATATATATAAATATATATAATATATATTAAAGTCCATCTAAAGTCTATACTTTAACATATATATGTACACACACACACACGCATATATATATATAATTCATATTTTGGATTCTCGGGTGTTTTCAGAGAAGGGTGTTTTTTGCTGAGACCAACTGTTCCTGAAGCCCATTGAATAGTGAAGATAAAAAGGCGATTTCTTTTTGCTTGTTTGTTTTTGATATATCTCAGAGCTAAATCTGTTCAACTAAAAATTGCACTGTGATGTAACACGCCACACAGAGAGATGGCTGAGAGCCACAGGGTCATGATCTTTGTCCTCGCATATATCTACAGATAATTCTTTGATTAATCTAATAGTTCTTTTTGCTTCAGTTTGGACTGTGGATATAAAGGAAAATACAAGCACAAATGAATCTCTGATGCAGTAATACCCCCTTCTGAGAACATAATATTGTGTATTATTACAAGTAGGTCTTTATCTCCTTTGAATATGGGTCTAGCTCACGGCAAAGAGACATTTGGTTATGTGCAAATGAGTGTCCCCTTCCCTTCACTGCAATAAACTAGAAAGTTGTCTCTAAATGTGTAAGACAGCTGGCTTGTCAGGTTTGGTCCCATGGTGGGCTAGGGATGGCTAAATGCATTCCCAATTTTAGATGTCTGGATTCTCTTTTTGTGCAGAATCTGCTGAGATGCGTCTGAGCTCCCTTTGCCCTCGGAAACTTCTTATGTCCCGTGGCCTTGGGGAACAGGGGTCCCAATCCTTCTTTCCCTCCGTTAAGGTGATCGATCAGCAGCGGGGCATGATTGATTCCAGTAAGGCTGCCTTCTTGAGGTCGGTACCAGAGCCAGCTTAAGGCAGATGGGGTTTGAGGAAATGCACCCCAACATTTGGTAAATGGACAAACAGATGAGTTATTTCCCTGGGACTCGGCATCTAATGCTTCCACCCAGCACTAAATTCACATTAAACATTGATTGCCCTATAATTTTTAAGAACAGCCGGACTTGCTGGCACACATTAGCGTTTCCTTGAGGTGAGCTAAAGCTGCCTGGAGTCAGTCTCTCAGCCAGTTGGTGGGATGAGGTGCGGAGGAAGGAGCAGCTAAGGGGAGGGAACAGAGACTCAGCTTTTCCACGCACGCCTTCCGCTTTCATAGCCTGGGGGTCTAAAGTGGGAGAAGCTGCCTTTCTGTCACCATAGCAACTTCAGTGCGTCACCCTGGGATCAGGGGTTTGAAAAGCAAGGAACTGCCAAGCTTGGAGGAGTTAGGGGTGGTAGAAAGAGGATGGGTTTTTGCTAGAAACAAACACAATAAGGTGGCAGGGCAATAGAGGAGAGTGGATTTATGGTTTATGACATTCCTAAAATATCTTTATTTAATAATGAAAACTTCATTATCCGGGCTTGGGTGGAAGTGTTGCTATGGGCCCTCTGAGGATCCCAGCAAAGATCTTTCATCTTGACAGAAGTTCTAAATTACAACATTAGTGTTCTAACCGAGAGGCTGTTATTGCCTATTTGGTCTGTCCAGGGAAATGAGACACACGTTGCTGGAGAGTGGGTTATTGAAATCTAATAGCTTCGAATATTAAAAATGGGGGCTGGGTTGGGGGGAGGTGTCTCTCTCTCTCTCTCTCTCTCTCCCCCCATGAGCTGGGGATAAATTAAGTGATAAACCTGGGATGTTTACCAAAGTTTCATTATTTTTCAGGGAAAAAAAAGTAATTTATCTTTATTATGGCCAAAGCCATTATTACGTTTCACGTCATTAAGAAACCAACGTAAGGAGACCCCTAAAGCTAATTTTCACACTAACTATATGAACCTATTACGCCTTTATTTTCGGCCCTGGTATTTCTACCTCCTTTTCAGCCGCGCAGCCTGACCTCCAAAAAGTGTTTGGTCTTTGGATGTTTCAAAGACAATTAGGTCTAACTGGCTCCCGGTGTTTGACTAATGGTCAGAACGGATAGCTCTCCAGATCACAGTTCAATTTCCACTCCTTCTGGCGGGGCTGGAAAATGGCCTGGCTGGGCCAGGAGAATCAGAAGAGGTCCACGTGGGTGAGCCGAGGGCTCTCTGCCCTTCTTTCCTTTGCCCCCTCCCTTCTCCCCTCGTATCTCCCCATCCCCCGGACACAAATATATTCACCTTCATTTTCTGTCTCCAAAGCCCGTCTCCCAAAAGGGAGGGCAGCTGCCTCTGTTGCAATAATAACAATCCAAGAGCAGGCTTGCTATGTGCTAGGCACTTTGTTTGGTGCTTTCAATGTTTTATCTCCTTTAAGCCTTGCACCTACTTCTGAGATGTAACTTAGAACTCAGCTTCCAAGTGAGGAAGCTGGAGTCAGAGAAATCAGGCAACTGAGCGAAGACCACAGAGTTAATACCTTGCAGCACTGGGCCTTGAATTCAAGCTTTTTCACTCAAAGCCCAGACATGCTGCTCCTCACGCCTATACTGTATTGCCTCCCAAGTATGGTGGTGCTGAAAGTTTTCTCCTGCCATATCACCCCTGTATCCCACCCCCATTCCATTAAGGCTTTCCTGAAGAGGAACCCAATATTAAACGTTCCTTTGCTTTAAGAAGGAGGTTGGATGTCCCTTTGAAAAATAGAAATGTATTCCTGGGGATAGGGTGGCAAGATTGCTGCCTAACTTTGGTCAGCAATGATGTGTCATTTATTGAGGGGGTTGGGGTATCATACTACACAATAATTTAGTTCTTCTGGAAATACCAAGTGAGATACGGCATTGAAAATGTCTTTTCGAGCCACGTGCCAGACAGGGCCATATCCTTACACGTGAGTTAGTATTATGATTATCCAGAAGGGTGTTCACCAATCAGCATGTGACTACAGAAAACTTCACTCATTGGCAGAGAGCAGGGTCCTGAGGGGCTACAAAGTAGATCGGTCAGCGTGGCTGGAGAGAGAGAGGAAGAAAGGCCCTCTGTTCAGGGCACTGCTGGGAAGTAGGCTGGAGAGAGGCCCTGCAGAGGGCACCCTGGGCAAACAAAGAAAGGGCACTAGGTGTGTGTGTGTTTGGGGGGGTGGTGCGTGCGCGGGTACGCAGACATGTGTGCAGGATGGGCATACATTGTGGAGAAAAAGGGAATAGAGAGGCTAAGCTGAGGAAAGGAGGTGGCCTCTGACAAAAGGCAAAGCCAACACTGAGAACCAAACTTTTCCTTTCTCATTCTTTATCCTTTTTCAGGGAAGGGCTTGTGTATCTAATTCAGTGGTTTCCAAACCTGATTGCAGTTTAGAAAGAAGACTTAAGGACCTTCCCAGGCACTACTCAAGACTCCGAGTAAGTAAGCCTGTGGTAGGGCCTGGGGATTCGTACTTTTTAAACACCTTTCTGGGTGACATCTACGGCGTGCTCAGCCTCGGGGCCTGTGCGAACACGCGGCCCGCACGGCTTTTCCATTACACGCCCTGCCTTCCCCTCTTCCCTATGAGACTGCACCTGCTTAACGCCTCCTCACCAGAGCTCCTGGGTTGGCATCCCCTCCTCAGCGTGCCTTCCCTGACCTTGTCTGCTCCTTTGTTACACAACCCAGAGAGCTGAGTTCTCTTCCTTCAGAGCGCTTCTCTCAATTCGTAATTATATTCTTAGAAGGCGAGATTCCATAAACATGAAGCAAAGACTATATTTGTTTTATGGAACACCAGTGCCTCTCTAGTACCTAAAACAGACCGGAACATGGTCTGGTGATTAACAATGTATGTACTTTTTATTGTTTGTCTTGGCCTGGGTTCCCTAGACATTAGGGACGACTGAGGAACTTAATAGCTCTTTATTAGGGAGTGCATTCCAGTGGAAAGAACTGTTAGGATATAAGAAAGCTAAGACAGTAAAAGGGAAGAGCAAGCACAAGGGAAGCATTGCTGAGCCAGCAACAGCTTTATAACCAGTGCAACGGATGGTCTTCGGCTAGGCTTCCTGAAAGGCCTAGAGAATTAACTATCTCTCTAGGTGGAGGAGAGTAGGGGACTTGTTGGCCTCCCATTGGTCAAAAGTCAACTCGCGAAGCCTGAACTTCCCTGCACTTCTTGGTGGCGTCTTGGCTGCGGGTCGAGGGCACAGGTCCAGGCAGTCAGCACGAGAGGCAGTCCTCCCTCTTTTCTCTCCACTTCATCCTTTTCTCTTCGTCTTCCTAGAACATTGCCAGTGTCAGTCCTTTGACCCCTTTCTTGCATTCTCTGCCTGTCAGCCAAGACCCTCCATCATAGACCCACACTGTCTATTCGACTTGATTTTCAAGGACGTCCTTTGTAACGGGCTGGCTTCTTTGTACCACACACATGCTTTTGGTCACTCTACACTTCATGTCCTTTTTAAAAATGCCATTTCTGGGGCGCCTGGGTGGCGCAGTCGGTTAAGCGTCCGACTTCAGCTCGGGTCACGATCTCGCGGTCCGTGAGTTCGAGCCCCGCGTCGGGCTCTGGGCTGGTGGCTCGGAGCCTGGAGCCTGCTTCCGATTCTGTGTCTCCTTCTCTCTCTGCCCCTCTCCCCCTTCATGCTCTGTCTCTCTCTGTCTCAAAAATAAATAAAAAAACGTTAAAAAATATTTTAAAAGAAATGCCATTTCCTATCCAGAAGGCAGACGGCTTTCTCTTGATCTCCACGTGTACGGATCCTTTGTATCTTTCAGCGTACAACTCAAGTTTCACATTCACCGGACATCTTCCTGTTATGTGTTGAATTGTACCCCTCTAAAAGATGTTCAAGTCCTCACCCCTGATACCTGTAGATATGATCTTATTTGGAAATGCTTCTTTGCAGAGGATCAAGTTGAGAGGAGATCATTAGAGCGGACCCTAATCCAGTAAGACACCTGTTCTCGTGAGAAGAGGAAATTGGGAGACAGATGTGCACATGAGGAGAATGCCACGTGAACATGAAAGCAGGGGTTAGGGCGATGTGTCTCTAAGCCAAGTAGTGTCAAAGACTCCAGCAAGCCCCCAGAAGCTAGGGGAGATGGAACAGATTCTCCTCACGGAGAACCTGCCAACACCTAGATTTGGGACTTTCAACTTCTGGAACTGTGAGACAATAAATTTCTGTTATTGAAGCTCCTAATTTCTGCTACTTTGTTAGAACAGCCCTAACAAACTAAGGCATTTTCTTAGGGTTCTCTAGCTATTACTGCCTTTCTCATTCAACATTTCTAAAGCAACCAGCCTTTACCTCACAATTTAACTTTTTAAAAAAAGATTTATTTATTTTTGAGAGAGAGAGAGAGACAGAACACAGTGGGGGAGGGGCAGAGAGAGAGAGAGAGAGAGGGAGACACAGAATCTGAAGCAGGATCCAGGCTCTGAGCTGTCAGCACAGAGCCTGATGCGGGGGCTCAAACCCATGAACCGTGAGATCATGCCCTGAGCCGAAGTTGGATGCTTAACTGACTGAGCCACCCAGGCGCCCCTCGACTTAGCATTTAAATATATCCTTGCTTGTATTGTGAACAGTGATTATGTGCATCGTATGTCTTGTTTCCCAGTTAAGCAGCAAGATCTTCAAAGCTACAGACCATGGCTGATACATAGTTCCTAATCCAGAACTAACACGTGGTAGTTGCTCAGTAAATGTCTCTTCCTCCGTCAGGCTGGGCCGTATGAGATTTAGGTCTGTCTGGTAATACGCAGTTCATCCTTGTCTTTAGTGACAGTATGTGAGGCCAGTGGATAAGTGTTACTTGGGAAGTCATGTTGCAAGTACTAACAGCCAGGTCCAAGCTGAGCTGCCTTCTTGGCTAACGACTTCAAACGGGAGCCAAGGTATTTAGTTCAGTTGGTGCCAAGAGGCCACGGATACAGGTGGCTGCCTCCTGTTCTCCCAGATGAATACCTAAGGCTGAATGCAGGTTCCTTTGGCAGCTATTTGATTTATTCCCAAGCCATCTGCAAGGCAAGGCCAGGCATGTTTCAAAGGGACAGGAAAAGGATGAGTAATAAATATTGTTGTGTTGCCCATTTGTCTCATCTAGAGGGCACCAAGGCTTGCCTCATGAATGGGGTAGGTAGGCTGGGTTGACCCAACATTCCTGGTCCTGGATTAACACTATTCACAAGAAGCGTGTTGGGTTCTAGCCAGCCAAGAAGTACCTGCATTTTAACCCTGAAATTCTCACATCTCCGGATTCTGGAAAGACCTCAGAAGGATCAAAAATCTACTGGTAGACCATCTAAGACCTGATTTCTTAGAGCTAGAGACCTAATATGTCTTTCAACATATTTTACATCAGGAGACCTGGCCAAGGAATATGTGTCTACACTTAGGGATGGCCTCTTTTCTTGATGGCTTTTCATAACTAGGTTTGTCATTTGAGTACACAGATTATTAAGCAGGACAGGTAGCTACTGTCCATTTGCTAACATTTTCCCAAGCTGGTTCAGACAGTGGCCCACTTCCGATGGCAGTGTCTTACGTTGATGACCAGGCCAACTGGACCACTGTCCCCATTCGAAAGAGTCTGAGTGGAAGGCACCCCTGTGGCACTCCCACAACAGTGGCCTCTGCAGAGCAGGAGCTTTCTTTCAGGTCAGATCCTCCTTGCCTTTCATGTTCTCTCTCCAACCAGCCTCAAGAAAAACACTGCTTTTTCTTTTTTCACTTATGCCCCCTAAGCTCTGGTCCTGCCTGCTGAGGACCACGTAATGTGAATTTCAAGCTGTGTAGAGCTAGGCTTTCAACCCTGGCCAGCTCAGGTCATTGGGCATGGGGAACTTCTATGGTCCTGGGGAGAAGCACTAACCAGGCTGTTGAAAGTGATAAGGAGAACAATCATCATGAGAACTGCCACTGCCCGAAACACAGAGCTTGTCACTGAAAACGACACCTGACTAGAGCTTACACTGAAGTGAGCCCTGAGCTTCTTCAGAGAGAAAAGAGGTGCCAGTCACATAAGAGACATGATCCCAACCACTGGGATCTTCGGGGATGTATGGATAACGCCTTCTTGTTCAAAACCATTTGGATAAAATAAAACATATCAACTTTTTGCAGGGAATTGAACTGACTTTTTAAGGGATCATCAAAAGTAGAAATGTAGAGGGGCGCCTGGGTGGCTCAGTCGGTTAAGCATCCGACTTCAACTCAGGTCACGATCTCGTGGTCTGTGAGTTTGAGCCCCGCGTCGGGCTCTGGGCTGACTGCTTGGAGCCTGGAGCCTGCTTCCGATTCT
Source organism: Neofelis nebulosa (assembly GCF_028018385.1). Lineage (NCBI taxonomy): Eukaryota > Metazoa > Chordata > Mammalia > Carnivora > Felidae > Neofelis > Neofelis nebulosa. The sequence goes on from NC_080796.1 coordinate 40,165,197, forward strand.
GTGTCTCCCTCTTTCTCTCTGACCCTCCCCCGTTCATGCTGTCTCTCTCTGTCTCAAAAATAAATAAACATTAAAAAAAAACAAACAACAAAACTATTAAAAAAAAAAAGTAGAAAGGTAGAGTGATAGGAAGGTTTTTTTCAAGATTGGAGAATGATGTCAGCTTGGGTTAAAGCTGTTTTGAAAGTAGAGACTCCTAACACTAAGTTGGGTTCTCTAAGCATTTATAAATGCTGTGCAACCTAGTAAACCTTTGCAACTCATCGGCCCATGCTCCTCTTACCTGTTCTTATTGCATTTTCCTCTTTGAAAATAAGCCCATCTCTCCAATGAAGTGGAGAGTTGGGATGAGTCACTTTGAATGACAGGCATAGTAGAGCTATTTTTACTGTTTAGATGGATTCTGGAATAAATGAGTTTAGAAAGCTAAGAATCGTTTACTTTTTAGGGGGGTTAAATTTGGAGTAACATAGAGGTGAACCTAAAAAGATAAATTTCTAAGTACACGGTTGATAAGATACGTTGGCTTCGGAGCTGAGTTCTTATCTCTCTTTCTAGATGGAATGCCAGTATGTTGAGCTATTAACACTGCCCTATGAAGGTTTTCATGATAGTTCAGTGAAATGAGAATATGACAACCAGGATTGGCACTGACACAAGCCTGGAATGAAGAGCCTCCTCAAATTTTGCATCCAAGCACCTCTTTTACTCAGTCCTGTTAAAAATACCCAGCCTGAGGTTTGGCACAGAACTAGATATTCGGAGTCCCGACTTCCTCGGTCTTAGTTGATGGAATTGTTCAGACGACGTATACCCTACCCTCTTATGTTCCACCCTGGGCCCATCAGTGTTTCCCATTCTCCTTCTCTAGGTGTCCAAGTCTGATGCATAACCAGGGTCCCAGCCAGCGTAAGTCTGCGTGTGGATGGAGAAGGCGAGATTTTGAGTCTTTGGGAAGAGTCCAAACCATGGCACAATTTTAAGGTGAATGCCGTCTATCTGGCCCCTCTGGCAGAATGAGGAACCAGGTGGCGGAGTTCATCTCTGGCTCCAGTGGCAAAGGCAGTTTTCAAGGAAATGTTGAGAGTACGGTGTAGGTCCGTAAGAAGTCTTGGATGAGGGCAGGTAGACTTTTCATCTCCTTGGTTCCCATGAGAGTGAGCCTCTCCCCTGAATTGACTCGCAAGAGCCCAACGGCCTGTGTTTAAGTCTAGGCCTGCGCCCCGCTGTGTGACCTTGAACGTGTTGTATGACCTTTCTATGCCTCAACGTGCTCATCTGTGAGAGGGGGATAACGTGGTATCAATTTCATAGAGGATGTGAGGAGTGCAGCATACACAGTAAGCTCTCAGTAAGTGTTGTTCGGTGACGTTATTATTATGTCAATGACCACATAGAAGAGGAGGGCTGTAACTCAGCCAGAGAAATGAGCCTATACAGCAGTCGACCGCTTTATGGACGCTTGTTATGCGGAGGGGGATGATTTGGCTTCAGAAAAAAAAAAACAAACAAACTGCGGCACAGGAGAATTTTAAACAACGCACCCTCCACTGCATTTAAAATATGACCCATTTCTCCAACCTAATTTACACCCTTTATTTAGAAACACACCTTTTGTTAGAACAGCGCACACCTGCGATGGGTATTAACAGCATCCACTGCAGAAACTCGAGTTAAGAAACAGGAAGAAACGAAATATTTGTGAATATTAATGAAATACTAATCATGCGCTAGGGAGACATACCTTATTTTATTAATTTTTCTAAAGAGTCATACAAAGTGCCTCGTGTCTCTTTCGTAGATGTGAAAGAAGTAAAATTTTCCAAGGTCAGAAAGCTGGTAGATGTCAGAGCTGTTGATGCTCATTCTCTTGGACCACGGAACTCTTGACGAGAGCAATCGGTTTTTAAGGTTTATGTATTTATTGGGGCGCCTGGGTGGCTCAGTCGCTTAAGCGGTCAACTTCGGCTCAGGTCATGATCTCACGGTTCATGGATTCCAGCCCCGCGTCGAGCTCTGTGCTGACAGCTTGGAGCCTGGAGCCTGCTTGGGATTCTGTGTCTCCTTCTCTCTCTGCCCCTCCCCTGTTCGCGTTCTGTCTCACTCTGTCTCTCAAAAATAAATAAGTGTAATTAAAGTTTATTTATTTATTTTGAGAGAGAGATGGGGGTGGGGTGGGGAGAGAGAGAGAGAGAGAGACATCGCATGGGCATGCACATGAGTGGGGGAGGAGCAGAGAGAGAGAGAGAGAGAGAGAGAATCCCAAGTAGGCTCCAAATTGTCAGCACAGAGCCCGACTTGGGGCTCAAACTCACAGACCATGAGATCATGACCTGAGCAGAAACCAAGAGCTGGACACTTAACTGACTGAGCCACCAAGGCAAACTGATGAGAGTAATCTTTATTCTTTTTCATAGTCTTTTCCTTTGTCCCCCTTGCCGCCCCCTTCCCGTTCACCCTGTTGTCTTTGAACTCTCACCCAAGGACTCCCTATGCCTCTCAAAGGAGAAAAAATGAGCCTCATTGGCTCGGGAACACATTCATTTGGGGTGTGGGAGAACAGCATGATGGACAATAGGAAGCCACGATACAATGCTGTAGTGCAGCTTAATTAAATTAGCTCAAGATAATGGTATATCCTGAAACGGGAACACATCCATTGATGCTGTTATTATTATCAAGGACACGAATGGCCCATTGAGGATTGATGAGAGAATAAACTGTCCATATGCTGTGAACCATAAGGAAACAATTGATAGGAAAAACCTTAGTGAGGAACTTTGGATGGGATTGATAATGCATCCTCCACGATAAAACACACACACACACACACACACACACACACACACACACACATACACATGCATAGTAAAAGGGATGTATGCTTGGCATCTGGTTAATCAATGAACTGTGAAGGGACTGAGACAATAAAGTGAGCAGGTTCCACATTTATATTATAATATGATATGTTTATAGGATGGGAACACTCAAAAGTGATTCCGGCAGCAATGTATAGGATCTATTTTAATTGAGTTCATGTTCTGCAGCAGAAGCACAGACTTCATCCATCACTCAAAGAAGGGGGTCATAGGAAGGGAAGATTTTGGCCTCGTCTGCCCCTAGAAGTGGCCTTGCGTTTTTACTAGACGTAACGTGTACAATGCATTATTTTAGCCATTGACTATTTAGCCAGGCAAGTTGTTTAGGAAGACACAAGCCTTGGCTGCCCTGTCTATACCCAAAGGATGTTAAAATAAAATATGCATATCTTAATGCCTTCCTGAAGTCATAAGCATGTTCTGGTTCACCAGGGATCCATCTCTGCTGGTATGATCTATGGTGTTATGGACAGAGGGGAGGTAGCTGCAGCCAATTATACCCGTGGAGTAAATCCGGGGAAGAAAAGATGTGTTACAGGCACAAGGAATGATTTGCTGCTGAAAAGGGCTCCATTAGCCCAGGAAAGAGGTTAGAGGGAAAAGGTTCACAGCATAAGGATGCAGATACGTGCCAGGGAATGTCATGAAGGGCTGCCAAGGGTGAGACAGAGGGGAACTCCCCACCTGGAAAATGTTCCTCCTGATGGCAATCTGTTCCAGGTGAAGTCAAATGGTTTGCAAAAATGTGCTGGGAATCGCAAACGTTTTGTGGGTTGGGGACACGAAATTACTCAGCGATCAGGCCTTATGCGTGTAGCCTGTGGGTGGCTTATGAGTATTGATCTTGAATCTTTTTTTTTTTTTTCAACGTTTTTTATTTATTTTTGGGACAGAGAGAGACAGAGCATGAACGGGGGAGGGGCAGAGAGAGAGGGAGACACAGAATCAGAAACAGGCTCCAGGCTCCGAGCCATCGGCCCAGAGCCTGACGCGGGGCTCGAACTCACGGACCGCGAGATCGTGACCCGAGCTGAAGTCGGACGCTTAACCGACTGCGCCACCCAGGCGCCCCATTGATCTTGAATCTTGATAGGACCCACTGGGTTTGCGCCCGGGCCCACACATTCAAAACGGAGATATTCCCCGCAGCCCGTTCAAGTGAATGGAGCAGGATTCGCCCTCTGACAGTCGCTCTACCGTCAAGCTCTGACCAGTCTCCGAAAGTGGCCGGCCCCGGGCTTCTCTGGTATTCTACTCCAGGGGTCCTAACCAGGAGGATGGGAGGTCTACCTCTCACTGAGTTGTGCATTTATGTCGAACGGTTTGGGGGCACCTACTCTGTGCCAGGCTCCGTGCTGACTTCTGGGAATAGAGCTCTGCTCACAGTGCTTATTTATAGCTAGGGGTAGAGAGAGTTGGATCAGTAATTATCGTGCAGTGTGATCAGTTCTCGGATAGAAGAAATACAAGTTTCCATTGGAGCAAAGAGCAGGGATGCCTCATCCGGACTCCAAGAGAGAGAAAGGCTTCCCAGGGCAACAGTGTTGAAGTTGGGAAAACAAAAACAAAAACAAAAAAAGGAACTATTTCACAAAACCGCTCACCATCCTTTGAGAGGGCAATGTCAGCTCTTCACCCCCACCCCTTCCCTTCGCCTCATGCCCTCCAGCCCTGAGGAAATCCCTAGAGGTTCCCGAAAGGGCCACGCTGTCTCACGTCTTTGAGCCTTTCTACTCTGGTGTGAGCCTTTCTATTCTGGAGCCTTTTCACAGGTCAGTTCCTATCTATCCTTTGAAACTCTTTTCAGGGGCGCCTGGGTGGCTCAGTCGGTTAAGCGGCCGACTTCGGCTCAGGTCACGATCTCGCGGTATGTGAGTTCGAGCCCCGCATCGGGCTCTGTGCCGACCGCTCAGAGCCTGGAGCCTGTTTCAGGTTCTGTGTCTCCCTCTCTCTCTGACCCTCTCCTGTTCATGCTCTGTCTCTCTCTGTCTCAAAAATAAATAAAAAAAAAAAAAAAGAGAAACTCTTTTCATCAGGTAGTCTACAGAAGCCAGCTTGCAGGGTAGTTATTGCTGTCACCCCACGCACAGGAGTCGGTCTGATTCTGCCCCTGAGTTGTGAATTCTTGGACCAGTGACTCCACTTTGCTGAGCCCCGTGTTCTAATTTGCAAAATGGGAGTAATAAAAATACTCACTATGGGGATTTGAAGGGACCTAATAAATCGTGGTCCTCCTTTCCATCCAAGTTTTGGATACATTGGAATATATGACAAAACAATAAAGCAGGTGAGAAACTAAACATCCACGTTTTTAGTGATTAAGCTGCTACTAAGAAAATGGTTGTTACTGTATTTTATTGACTGTAGGATGTCCTTGCTGTTCACACTGAACATCCTTGTTTCTTTCTTCTTAAAATTATTTTTAAATGTTTATATATTTTTGAGAGAGAGACAGAGTGTGAGCAGGGGTGGGGAGGGGCAGAGAGAGAGGGAGACACAGAATCCAAAGCAGGATCCGGACTCTGAGCTGTCAGCGCAGAGCCCATCGTGGGGGTTGAACTCACGGACCACAAGATCGTGACCTGAGCCGAAGTCGGACGCTTCACCGACGGAGCCACCCAGGGGCCCCTCACATTGAACATCTTGGGGCTGAAGGTGCATTTCACAATCAACGGCATCTTACCATTGCTTCCGGCCAGGTGGCCGTCATGACATTATCGGTACCTGTACACACGCGAACTTGAGTTACTCTTGCGGGCAAGACCAGGCCCCTGAACCTCTGGATGTTTCTGTCAATAAACTACTGAAGATCATTTACGGAAGGAACATAAGGCCTGGTTGTTGCCTAAAAACCTTCTACTGACACCTTCGAAAGGGTAAAGTGCTATAGCATTAGCATCGGCAGAATGGATGTCTGTGTACAGAGCACTTTGAGTCCTGTACGACATCTTGCCAGCAAAAAGGAAAAGGTAAAACTGCGAATTAAAGATGTAGATGACTCTGGGTCAAAACGTGTTAGACTCTGGGGCTGGGAGCCTGGCTGGTTCAGTCAGTCAAACAGCTGACTCTTGGTTTTCCCTCAGGCCATGATCTCATGGTTCAGGGGATCGAGCCCTGTGTCTGGCTCTGTGCTGACAGCTCAGAGCCTGCTTGGGATCCTGTCTCTTCCTCTCTCTCTCTGCTCCTCCCCCGCTTGTAAACGTGTGCTTGCTCTCTCTCTCAAAATAAATACACTTAAAAAAAAACACAGGCTCTTATGTGGATCCTGAGAAACTTAAAAGAAACCCATGGGGGAGGGGAAGGAAAAAAAAAAAAAGAGGTTCGAGTGGGAGAGAGCCAAAGCATAAGAGACTGTTAAAAACTGAGAACAAACTGAGGGTTGATGGGGGGTGGGAGGGAGGGGAGGGTGGGGGATGGGTATTGAGGAGGGCACCTTTTGGGATGAGCACTGGGTGTTGTATGGAAACCAATTTGACAATAAATTTCATATATTGAAAAAAAAATAAAAAAATAAAAAACAAAACAAACCAAAACAAAAAAAAAAACAGACTCTGTAAATTTTTTAGAAAAATGATGACCAACTTATTTTCCTTTTTATGCATGCAGAAGAGTGATAGCTCACAAACACTAAAATATGTCTAAAAGAAACAGTCTCATTCAACAGGTATTAAAAAATTCAAAGTGATAGAAAGGATTGCATTGGTTCATTATTAGTCTTTTACTTTCTTTGTGGTACATGAAATAACGGGTCAGCCTTCCACTTGATGGTGTCTTCTATGAGATGAAATACAATGTATCTGCGAGCGAGCTGGCTTCCAAATGCTGAACCATAGAGCTAAGCCACTTTATCCATGAGGACCAGATCCCAGTGTGTTATAGTCTATAGGGGCAGGGCAGAATTATGCTTCCTGTGAGAAGCTTGTTCCACAGAAAAGGGAAGCAGAAGAAGGAGCTAGATTGTACGTCTAATTCCTTCTCCCAAACCCACAAATCAGATTAAGTCGCTCTTTCTCTGTGAGGTGGCTGGAGAGAGTTTAGGAGCATTATGCACACAGAGTTGTCTCCATGTGGAAGGAAAGATCAGAGGTGGCAAGAAGTGTCTCAGGTTTTGTGTGAAAGTGAAATAAAATGGGTATTTTTAAACATTGCTCGATTATCTTTCTAGCATTCAGTGTTATTGATGAGGTTTGATGTCAGTCTGATTCTTGTTGTTCTATCATTTTTTCTGTTTTATTTTGCTCCCCCCATCCTTTTTAGAAGGTTTATTTTCTCCTTTGCCTTAGTGTTCTGAAATTTCAAAAAGGTCTGTGGAGGTATGGGTCTTTATTTTTCATTTTAAACTGCTTAGGATTTTGTTAGCACTTAAACTTTGAAATTAATGTGTCTGCTCATTTCTGGGAAATCGACTGTTACTCATTTGACAATCTCCTCTCCTCTGTTTTTCAGATCTAAGTTTCTGGAACTCCTCTTACTCTATGCTGGATCTCCTGGACTGAATGCCTATGTCTCTTATCCTTTCCATTTTTTCCATTTTTCCATTTTTTAAGGCTGCCCCCCCTTCATTTCCAACAGTTTCCTCTTCTCTTCTCTTCTCCCTTCTCTTCTTTTCCCTCCCCTCCCCTCCTTCCCTCCTCTACTCGTCTCTTTTCAGGTAGGCTCCATGCTCAACATGGGGCTTGCACTCACTACCCTGAGATCAAAAGTCACATGCTCTACTGACTGAGCCAGCCAGGCATTCCCTCCAATAGTTTTCTTATTATTTCTTTTCTCATAGCATCTTCCCCTTGTTTTACAGATGTAGTATTTTCCCGAATCTCTCTGGAGACTTTTGGCAGACTGGAGGAAGTCAGAGATGTAAAGCAAAATGGGTTTGGAGCTGGTATGGTGGACGGTGTATTCTACTGATGTGGTTCTGAATGCTTCCCTGGTAGGTTTCAGGCTTCACTACTTCTTGGGGTAACACATCTCACGTTGGCAACTTGAAAACCTGCTGCCTTCTGATGCTTTGTCTCTCTCTGGATATCTTGGCTAGGAAGCCTCACATACCTTCCTGGCACCCTGAACTTCCCAGGGTCAGAGCATATACTTACTGAGCAGCTACTATGTGCTAGAACCTCTCCTTTCTCCTTTGCTTTGATCCAGCATCTGGGTCATGGTGTGCATTCAGAATCTATGATTTTATTTAAATGGATTTCAATAACTGTCTACTGAATATCTCCTGTTTATATACCCAGCAGAATACAAAGCGTTGTGTGTCATTAAACACAAAAACACCACCAACGAAAAAGTCACAGCCAATGTCATTGTGGAACTTAGAGTTTAGTAGAGGAATTAAGCCAGCACGAGGAGCCAAACTGAATAACAATACAAGACGGTATTCAGATAAGACATGTCAGAATGCAGTCTTCAGATGAAGTGCACAGAAGGGAGATGTTGCCGGATGTAAGTGTTGGAGCAGGCTTCTGGAAGGATGAGCCCTTTGAAGGGGCCATTCCCATCAGGGGGCCACCAGCGGTCAAGCTTCACAGACAAGAGCTATGTGGACCTGTCACTTCCTAGTCATTGTCATTCACACAGTGTTATTTACATCACGTGTCTTCCTCCCAGCCTATGGCGACGAGGAGGCACGGTCCAGGGCACTAAATACGCTTTGCCACTTCCTGCTTGGTTCCATCACCGACACGGGTGGTGATCATGCACCCAGCAGTCTTTCGAGCTGGGGCAGCAGTAGCTTTGTGGGAATGTGGCCACTCTTTTCCCCCTCCTGCTCTCTGTTCATATCTCGGGCTACAGACGAGACCATCGATTGCCATCTCTTTGATTTGTATTCCTCTGATGCCTTGTTATTTTTTTCATCCTTGTTTCCCTTTTCTGCCTAATGGCAGGTGGCAGTCAGTTGGACAGGACTCAAGCCACAGCTATTTCTCCTTCTGCCTGGATTTCTTATATTACTTCTACCAAAAGCTATTAAATGTTGCTGTTGACATTTTCTTGTTGGCCACATGACAATCACAACACTCAGATCTCCAGCCAAACACCTGCTCAGGAAATATGTTGCTGAGAAACTTGAAGCCTTTCTTCTCTCTGTCATTCTTATCCCACACCCCTGGGCGACATTGACTCCATAGCGTGGCTCTGAAGTTTACACTTTTTAGCCTGGCACTTACAACCTTCACGGCCGGGTCCGTGTCTACTTTGCCAAGGTACTTCTTCCCTAGGTACCTTCTCGCATTTGACGGGGATGTCTAAGTCGCAGGGCTTAGGTAAGGGGCTGGTTTGGAACCAGAGCCCGTCTCTGATTTTTAGTCCAATGTGAGTTTCTTCCCACCATCCAGTCTGCCTGCCTTTTTCCTCTGCTGCCAGTGGGGACATCTCTTCCTGATTTGATCCTATAGCGTGTGTTGCCTGGGCCTCTCAAGTGACTCTTTTGGGGAGGATGGTAATTTTATTTTATTTTCTCAATGGTCATACAGTAAAATTGACCTTTTTTTCTTTCAGGGTACAGTTCCAAGAATTTTGACATATATATAGATTTGTGTAACTATATCATACACAGGATACAAAAGAGTTCCAGCACCCCCTAAAAATCCTTTGTTATCCCTTTTTAGTTGAGATGTAATTGACATATAGCATTGTACAAGTGTGAGGCGTAAAAGGCCTTGATTTGACACAATTACATATTGCAACATGATTACTCCCATAGCGTTAGCTGGTATCTCTACCACATCGGGTAAGTAGCATTTCCTTTTTGTGGCGAGAACATTTAGGGTCTAGTGTCCTGATAGCTTTCAAGTATGTAATGCAGTGTTGTTAACTGTAATCACAATGCTGTGCATTAGAAACCCAGAACTTATTCATCTTCTAAGTCCAAGTTCATACCCTTTGAGCAACATCGCCCCAGTGCTCCCGCCCCCAGCCCCTGGTAACCACGGTTCTACTCTGTTTCCATGCATTCACCTCCTTTCGATTCTCAAGCGACATTTAATCAAAGAGTGCCCTGTATTCTTGGTTAAGTTCGTCCAGTGTTGGTATTTAGCTGGCATGTTCCAGTGTCGTTATACAGGCGGTTAAGATATCGAAAGACTTCTGTGGTGGTGTGTAAATAACCGTTACTCTGAATCCCTAAGTAAACTGCCCCCACTATCATCCTGGCTGTACCGGCCCCCACTCTGGGACCTTCTCAGACCTCCTTGCCATCTTGCTATTAGGCTTACACCTGGCTCAGTAAGGGGCCCCCTATCCCTAGTCCTACGGCTGGTGTTTGTTTTTATTTGTTGATGCCCATACTGTTTGGGTTGTTAGATATTTTGAACAGCAGTCGTGATGTTGTGTGCTTCTCATGTGAACAGGGGCAAAGCTCATCAGCCTGTGTGGCCAGCGAAATGGTACCAATATGGATACCCAGCTTGAGACTTTCCACCCTCAAAGTTGCTGGGTTTCAGCAGTATCTGTTTTGATTTCTCTCCCCCGAGGGGAACTCGGAGGAGGAGAACCAGTCTTCTTGCATACCTCCTCTGCCACTGCCCTCACTGTCCTCCTAGCCACAGCTGCATGAGTGTCTGCATCACTTCTATTCCTTTTTTTAAAAAAATTTTATTTTTTTAAATTTATTTTTGAGACAGAGAGAGACAGAGCATGAGCAGGAGAGGGGCAGAGAGAGAGGGAGACACAGAATCCGAAGCAGGCTCCAGGCTCTGAGCTGTCAGCACAGAGCCCGACGTGGGGCTCAAACCCATGGACTGTGAGATCATGACCTGAGCCGAAGTTGGGCGCTCAACCAACTGAGCCACCCAAGCGCCCCTAGAATGTCTTTTAGGGGTAGATCCCACAGTCCTCCATTGTGGTTTGGCCTTCATTAGGTTCTTCCTCAAACCCATCCCCAAATTTCACAAAAGTCTATTCCTCTCTGGACATCAACACTGAGAAGTGAAGGTGTTTTGTTTGTTTTGTTTTTTTCCCCTCTAGAGAAGGTCCCCATTCCCACGTGAATCAACCTGTGAAAATGAACACTGGGGAAGGAAAGGCATCAGTCTCCCATCAGAAATTTCTGTTTAAGTTCAGCCAGGATCTCCTCTTGCCATTCTCACACCTGACTGTAGCTTTATTGGGGGCAGAAAGGATTCTACCGCCCCCCCCCTTTATATTCTCCCGTATCATCCAATATAGGACTAGGTAGCTCATAGACATTGAATATAACTTCATTGAGTGAATGAAGGGATACATTCATTTCTCTGGTGGGCAACATCAGAACTTATTACACTAGGGGCTTCCTATTCTGCTGTGTGTCCTAAGGCTTCAGAGATCTCATGAGCCTCTTAAAATTATAAGCGAAGATTCTATGTATGTGAGGGTTTTTTTTTTTCAGGCAAGCCTATAGTTTTTTTCCCCCTGAGGATTTTCATACAAACCTACGCCCTTCTACCTTTAAGGTGCATCTTGGGAATCTTCAAGGGGGTTATCTTAGATGATAATTCATGATTCTTAGTGTCTCAAAGTCTGACTGAGTCTGGAAGTATGTGGAAGTGGGTGCCTAGGTAAAAACAGACAACTCTCCAGATTATTCTGTCTTAGAAGAAAGGACTCAATGCTTTGCTTACTTACTGGTCAGATCCGGCACTGCCTCTTGGCCTGGGCTTTACTGATGTAGAATCTTCTTTGTGACTGCTGTCCCTTGTCAGCTTGGCAGTCTACCAAGTCATGCTCACTGCCCGGTCTATCTGTGTCCCTGTTATCAATGTCACCACTGATGTCAAATGAGCTGTCTGTGCTTGCTGTTTAGATCATCTATTTTGGGGAATCAATAGAAAGCTCCCAAACACATGCCTGAGTCCTGTTCTTCAGAGCCACACTCAGAGGGGGCCCTGAACAAAAAAAGGTGAGTCATGTTAATGACATCTCGGGTTGAAAACATACTTGAGGTTATCCTTTAGAAGTCTTACAAGCCGCAAACCAGCCTACCCTGAACCCGCGATGCCTTTATTAGGCTAAGATACTGTCGAAGTAAACTTTTCAAAGTGGGAGTGGGGATAGGGGTTTTCAATCCTGAAGCGTTTTATCAAACTGATGTCATTAGAGTGCTTTCTCCATGGGAACTAGCTTCTCCAGTATATGAGGTATCATGAGCTGACATTACCCCATGCTTTCAAAGCAGCAGGCAACAGTTTACTTTTAGAGCAACTAAAAACAGGATAAGCACCCCCAAGCACTTCAGGAGCTAAAATAATCACAACCTCCACACTATGAGAATACCTACAACGGGCTAGACACTCACAAGACTTTTCACCACCGTTGTATTTCACTGTTTGTGGGAGGGATAGATAGGAAGAAAAAAAAGAGAAGAGAGAGAGAGGCAGGAATTGTAGTCCAAGCTCTGAGCGGGAGGCAGCCCTTAGATGGAGCCTCCCTCCTTTTCCTCCAAGAGGATGCTATCGGGATTATACATTACCAACCCCAGGGAGTCAGCTTGTCCCTTTAAGGCTATTAAAGGGCCCGAGATGAGCTGGATTCCCAAATGAGCTTAGAGGATTACTGGACCAGGTGGAAGGTGGCTGCCCCAAGGGGGAAAGAGAAATTGGCTTCTAGTATATCATTTTGGAGGTGTCCAACGTTAATCCCCAGACTGATTTAAGCAGGAGGAATTTGAGATAGTAATGGCCAATTGGCTTTTGCGTCGTCATGATAACAGCTGGTGCTCTCACAACAGACTGCTTAACCCGGGTACGGGGAACATGAGAGGTGGGAGCCTTGGACGTGGGCAAGATGATAGAGGAGTGGGGGGGGGGGGGGCGGTGCCGGGCACGGGTGGTGGCTGGGACGGGTTTGGGGAACGCAAGTGTCCCCTGCTTCTCTGCGACTAAATTCTCGGAAGAAAATCCAGGCCTGCTTTTGTTCCACACAGGAACGATAGCTTCCAGGCGGACAGCACTCTTCGGAGGCAGGAGCTAATTTTCTCCCTGGATTAAGGAGAAGATTCATGAGGTCAATGGTGTGGGCTGGGCAGCCCACTCAGAGGCTGTCCTGGAATCATCCATCAAGCGGGGGGCCAGCCGTCCAGTCTCTACCATTGGCAAATATCTATTTTAGGTTGACCCCGTCCTCACTTGCTAGAGGCAGGAGATGTTATTCAGTATGTCAGGGAACTTATTAAAGTACTAGATGGCAATTTTTGGAGTTATCCTTTTTTTTTAAAACAACAACAACAACAACAGCAACACATCCTTGGACATGTGCGTTCTGAGAGGACCTGAGGATGGATTCCTGACAGGTGGGAGCCCTGACACAGGCCTTCGGCTGGATAAATGCGCGAGAGACCTCACTGGCTCTCACCCGGACCGTCACACTACCCGTCTCACCCAGCCTGGCTCATCCCCCGAGGCGCCCCCACCTCAATGCTTCCCAAGGCATTTTTAATGGATTTCTTCTAGAACATTTCGCCGGGCTACACAAACTCTCCTGGAATTTTGCGCCTGCATATCTGCCTTCTCCACAGTGGTGTTCTGGGTGTTTTCCAAGCCTCGTCTACCGCTTCTTTTCTCCCAGCTTCAGCACCTACCACAACCCTTGACAGAAAGATACGCAGTAGACACTCGTGGCAAGAGAGAATGAATGAGGGCTTGCATGAATGTAGAAAGTGGGGCACAGACTCTGAGGTTTTGCATTTTTAGACAGAAAAGACCTAGAGAAGGTCACGCCATCCCGCGCCCCGCTGGGTCCCTCTCCCACCCCTCTGCAGACAATTTGCGCCTCGCCCTTTACTTTCCTGGTCCATCATGCCTTGTTGCCCTCCATTGCTTTAGTCTGACGTTGACCCTGCATGACAAGCAGATCAACTCCTAATCTGCCAGAGCCCCAGTTTTTCTGGGATGTTTGAAAGCTCCTGACAGAACCGGAGGAGAGGCAAACTGTCAGCTCTCACTTGTCAGCTCTCTGAGCAGCCTGTCCAAGGCTTAATTTGCACCTAGAAATCCCCTGAGGCCATGAGGCTCTGATTGCTGGTTTAGGCCCCTTCCACAGTCTCCCTTCGGGGATAGGTAGAATAGAAGGGTGGAGGGTGGGGAATATTCCTAGTTTCTTCTCGTGTCTCCCAAAAAGGCAGTGATGGGGTAGGGGTGGGGAGAGGGACGGTGGTGAGGCGGGGAACTCGAAAACGCGCAAAGAACAGACTGGCTTTAAGTTTCACATCAAAGCGGAACACTGACGGGGAAATCGAGTGGGGAACCATTTAGAAAACACAGAGGAGTCGATGTACACAGCACTGTCCAAAAGGCGACAGAACATCGACACACGGAGCCGCGGTGAACGCTAAGCCTGACTCAGTGATAATAAAGGAGGCAGCTAAAGCAAAGAGATCTCCCCCGTCTGCTGGGGTTCTATCGCTTAATCAAAACTGACTCCAACTACTGCAGCTGCAAAAAAATGTTCCCAACCTTCCATTAATTTCCATACAATAACCCTCTAATGGGGGAGCTGTTCAGGGGAGGAGGACAATCAATCTGGCCTAATGGCACACCAGAGACCTGGGGAAAATGCAAACTTGGAGCAATTTCATGGCAGGTGCAACCTTGGAAAGCATTACCATTTTTCTAAGTTAATTTGTTCCCTTGATATGTTTGAAATCCATATTTGTACTTTAAAGGTCTAAAATGCAAGATGATTAAAAAATATAACCGGATTTTTGTAAACCTTTCAGCAGCAGCAGGTGATGTATTAGCCGTCTCCATCCTTCCTCTCCCCTGTGAGCAGGGACCACTTTGCCTTCTTTTATCCTTTGCTGTCGTCCTAGACGACCGTTGAGTCTGTTTTGTTTACTATTTTTAGGTTCCTCCCTGGCTCTGCTGGCCACTAGACGGGCTGGCTCTCGGGATGGGGTCCCAGACCCCCGAGGAGGAGGAACAAGGAAAGCCTGGCCATGGATTGGTTGCCGAGACGCTGTGATGTCTTCTCTCTGTCTCCAAACTCAGGCTCCCAGCCAGGCTTTTCCTCCCAACCAGGTGGGTGAAGAAGGGTCCAGGGAAATGGAATCCAAAGTTGGCACTAGGCCTCCATTCAGTTTCTCAGTTTCTGAGTTTCCCTAGGTCTCCCCTAGGCTTGAGGCTGGTCAAGCTTGGCAGCTTGAAACTGGCCCCCAGAGGCACATTAACGCCCCTCCTAGATGAACCCGGCGGTTCCCTTTCCTCTTACAACTTGTCCTAGGAAATCAAAGGGCAAGTACTCTGCTCTACTGAAAGGTGCTCCGTCTCCCCCCGGCTCTCTCTTCTTCAAATGCCCATTTGGAATAAAATGATGCCGTGTAGACTTCCGCTCCCTAGTCCGCTATCTTACCAGAAGTTGAGCAAACTAGCTGGGCTTCTGGAACAGGAGGTCGCTTCCTTCCCTTCTGTCCCACTCTGAAAGAATCTTTTCTAGACTCTTGGGAATTCCTCTCCCCATTTTTTGCGTCACTTCTCCAGAGCCCCAGTGGTCTCTCATTGGCAGGGAGATGCAAACAACCAGAACCTTACAAGTTCTTTCAGCCTTTAGAAATAAGGTGACATTTCATTCTTTTTAATGTTAAAGTTTATGGATTAATCCAGAAAGTCCCCGAGGATTTGGAGGTATTGTGCTTGGAGATTCAGCTCCAAGGCTTACGATGGTGATTAGAGTTCAAAAGTTGTGTGGTATTTAACCGTCTTGTATCTGGTGCTCTGGGATGAGCTGCCTCTGGAAAGAAGCACAGATCTTTTTGTTTTTTTAAATTTTTAATGTTTTTTATTTCATTTTTGAGAGAGAGAAAGAGAGAGAGCGCAACAGAGTGCGAGTGGGGGAGGAGCAGTGAGAGAGGGAGACACAGAATCTGAAGCAGGCTCCAGGCTCTGAGCTGTCGGCACCAGAGCCCCATGCTGGGCTGGAACTTTCGAACTGCGAGATCATGACCTGAGTCAAAGTTGGGCGCTTAACTGACTGGGCCACTCAGGCGCACCAGGAGCGGAGATGTTTTAGAGCTAGAAGTTCGAGATGGTTTCTTTTGCACTTTCCTTAATTAGCTAATTATAGTTTCTTTCTCAGAAAGAGAAAATTAACATTTGTCATGAACTTGGGAAATACTCTCTTTACTATCCTGCATTAGTATTATCCCCGCATCATAAGAATTCCCATGGAGCAATGATGAGGATGTCCCTTGCAAACGCTCAACTCCAGGGAGTGCAGTTGACCGAGAGCCCCAACTGCTGGGCTCTGAGTTCCTTTGCTCTATTTATGCTAAGGCCACGTGTCCCGCAAGTGGCTTCCAGCTGGCGACTAACGTTAGCAGGGATGCTAATGCAGATTGAGCCCTGGGAGATACTGGACTGTTGTGATTTTGGCTTGATGATTCCCTGATGGTTCCCCTGAACCTTCCTGAGAACGCCTGGTGGTCTAGGACACTCCCTTCCTCTCTGCTGCCTTTGGAAGCCTTCTACATGCCATGGGGTCCGATGGCTCCCTGGGTCCCTTCCTATTTTCTCTCTAACAAAATTCCTTTACCATGTTTAATGTCCCTTTGGTGTCTGCTCCTCCAAGGACCTGGACTAACAGACATAGTCACAGGCACTGGGGAACCATATCCCTGGGAGATGAAAACTCAATTGATTCAAGTTCTATTTGCCTCCAGAAGGGCAGATAATGACTCATTTTGCGTTTCAAGGTATGACTGAAACATAAAACAGGGCCCAACGAACGCATTGATCTCCTACGTTTTTCCCTGGGTTTTGGAACCTTCTATTTGAGTGCAGAACTCACTTTATTCCAGAAATGTGTTGCCTTTCGACTCCTCACCATGTGATCCGTGTATGGCACTCTAGGTAACAGGAGTTGACATTTATTGTTAAACCTGCCTCTTGAATCACTCTGAGGGAGACCATAAATGTCTCCAATGTGATTCCATATAGAGGCTTAAAATGGCAATGTTATCTATATGTGCAATTATGATTCTTCTATTCCTTTCGAAAGATTACAAGTGCTGGAAAGGGGCTGCAATCTTCTTCCTTGGTGAGGTGTGGTGCCCAGTCATACAAACACTGTAGGGTCATGAAAATGTTATTCCGGTCTAGCTTCTGGGACCGACTTTATTTATCAGGAACACTTCCCTAGATCAGGAGTTGAAATACTCTGGACAGATTCCAGGAACTGTGGTAGGTGTTCCATCTGGTACATTTGGGAATGCACCAGATTTAATGCTATAATTTAACCTTTGCATACCACACGTGACCCCAGTTTGCTTCGAATCCCGCAGGAGAAGGCCTGGAATTACTGTTAGCATTTATTCTCATTACAAGAAACAACAGACATGTAGGTAATGCTGTGGTTCCAACCTCTGTGCTTTTCTCTCCCTCTTTTTTCCTGGAAAAAAATAAAGTCCGGTTTTATGGGGATACGTGGTATTTTATTTTGTAGCAGAAGCCAATATTTGACCGGAATATTCAATCAGAGAAGTTTTAGCCATTCATGACTTCTTCCATTCTTTGGAACAAAATACTTCTGACATAGTTTACTTCTTTACAAGACGGAAGAATTTAAAAACAGCTTTCACTCGGTTTTCTTCTTATTAAAGCAGAATTGCACGTCTGATTTCTTGGTTCTAAAATATTAGCAGAAAACAACTTTTTGGCTCACTCTGGATGAAAGCCTAGTGCTGGTCTCTAAAATTATTTGTCTAGAGGGCAGGCTTGAGATACCATGCACTCATTTGTTCTTTCTTCCACAAGTATTTGTTTAAATTTGATCCAACAAATGTTTATTGGGCCCCTGTCATATGTGAAATGCCAGGAATTCTGTAGTAAACAAAAGGAACAAAATTTCTACCCTCATTGAGCTTGTTCCTGGTGGGAGACAGACAATGAACAAACAAATAAGCATATAATCAGGTAAAATCAACAGTATTTCTTTTTTTTTTTTCTTTTTTTTCTTTTAAATTTTTTTTAACGTTTTTATTTATTTTTGAGACAGAGAGAGACAGAGCATGAATGGGGGAGGGGCAGAGAGAGCGGGAGACACAGAATCGGAAGCAGGCTCCAGGCTCCGAGCCATCAGCCCAGAGCCCGACGCGGGGCTCGAACTCACGGACCGCGAGATCGTGACCTGAGCCGAAGTCGGACGCCCAACCGACTGAGCCACCCAGGCGCCCCAAATCAACAGTATTTCTGATGGATTAGCTGTGAAGATACTAGAAAAAGAGGAGTCAGGGATGAGTGCAAGGAATGTAGCTTAAGAAACTGGGTAAATTAAAAATGTTTTAATGTTTATTTATTTTGAGAGAGAGAGTATGAGCTGGGAAGGGGCGAAGAGAGAGAGAGGGTGAGAGAGAATCCCAAGCAGGCTCTAGGCTATCAACGCAGAGCCTGATGTGGGGCTCAAACCCACAAACCGTGAGATCATGACCTGAGCTGAAATCAAAAGTCAGATGCTTTTTTTTTAAATTATTTTTTTAATGTTTATTTGTTTATTTTTGAGAGAGAGAGAGAGAGAAAGAGAGAGAGAGAGAGAGAGAACCCTGCACGTGTGGGGGAGGGGCAGAGAGAGAGGGAGACACAGAATCCTAAGCAGGCTCCAGTCTCTGAGCTTTCAGCACGGAGCCCGTTGCAGGGCTCGAACTCATGAACCATGAGATCATGACCTGAGCCAAAGTCGGATGCTTAACTGACGGAGCCACCCAGGTGCCCCCAAAAGTCAGATGCTTAGCTGACTGAGCCACCCAGGCACCCCAAGGAACTGGGTAAATTCAAAGAGAAGGAGAATACTGAGGGAGATACAGGTTTGGTGACAGGCAGACTGGGGGTTGGATCAAGAATTCTGTTTTGGATATGTTAAGTGTGAGACTTGTCTATGAGATGCTCTGGTAGAGATTTCATGGAGAGAGTTGGGTGGATAAGTCTGGAGTTTGGCATGTGGATTGAGACTGGTAGTACGTATTTAGGATGACACTTAAGGCTTTGGGACTAGATGAGAATCTCAGAAGCATGTTGATGGAAAAAATAAGCATTCCGAAAACTAATTTTGGGGCTCTCCAACAGTCAGTAATCAGGCAGGGGTAACAGATTCATCAGAAGAGGCACTTACCATGTGTCGGGCACTAAGCTAAGTGGTGGGGTTACAAAGAAGAAGAGACATTAGCTTTAAGTTCTTTGAGGACAGGAAATGTGTACTATTTTCTATGGATTCCCAGAAATTAGCACCGTGCCAGCCACACAGGACTTCACTTAACTAAAAAGATAGCATGGAGGGACCATGCAGAGTTCAATGATGAACCAAAGATTCTGCTTAATTTAATTCTGCGCATGTGAGATTCTATTTGAAAATAAATAAATAAATAAAGGTCATAGTCTAGTAGAGGGAGAGGCAAGCAGGTAAGGAAACCATTACAAAACAGTGTGATTTTTTTTTTTTTCCAAAAGGAATCTGGTACGAAACGTTTTGGGAATGTGAGAGGGACATAGCTGCTTCTGCCCAGGGCTATCACCAGAAAAGACGATGCTTCAATGGGAGGAGAAGAATGGGTGGCTTCTCACCAGGCAGACAAGGCTGAGGAGGACATTTGTCAAATTACTGAGGTCTCACAATTTTGTTGTACAATTTGGTGTTATTGTTTACCGGAGGGAGCGAAATTCTCCACCACAAACTTCCTATATTTGCCAACTTTGAGCTCATCCTTGGCTCATTTTCCACAGCTAATGTCTGCCTCTTTTAAAAACAGATTTAAACAAACATTTATTTGGTGCCTAAATTCCTACCTGCCTTCAAGAGCTTCTAACAATGGAATGAAACATGGATGTTAGCAGTCAACAACGGGCCAGACCAAGATAGCAAATATTAAACTGGGGCTCCTGGATGGCTCATTTGGTTGAGTGCCTGACTCTTGATTTCCGCTCAGGTCATGATCTTGCAGTTCATGAGTCTGAGTCCCGCATTGGGCTCTGTGTTGACATTGCGGAGCTTGCTTGCAGTTCTCTCTGTCTCTTTCTCTCTCTGCTTCTCTCTCTCTCTCTCTCTCTCAAAAATAAATAAATAAATAAATAAATAAATAAATAAATAAATAAACATTACAAAAGCATTAAGCAGAAGTATGAAGATGTGTTACAGTCATGCATAGGAATGAACTGTTGGTTCTGAACAAGGATAATGGAAGGCTGCAGAGAGGAAGTAACGAGCTGATAAGTGGAGTTTTATAGGGTAAGGAAGTGGAGGATATTTCAGGCCGAGGAAGCAGCATGGGCAGGAATAAAGGTGGTACAATGTTTGGTGTGGGAGGAGCAGCGAGGTGTGGCTGTGAGTGTTTGGAAGGTTGTTTCAGGGAGATTGGCTCAAATGTTTGCAGTCAAGTCATGGAGGGCTTCGACTACCCTGCTGAGGCATTTAGACTTTAGTCTGTAGGCAACGGTGATGCTCCTTCACAAAGGAGAGAGAAAACTTTTGAGCCACCCCTCCAATATCAAATCAATAGGAGAAAATCCTCCGTCAAGTTGGGAAGTTTCTTTATAAAGAGAAGGGTGAGAGCATTACATCCTCCCTCTACTGGGTAGAGTTTTTATAAATCATAATAATGACTTTTAAAGTTTCATTAAGTCTTACTTTTAGCCAATTAGTTTGGGGATGTTAAGCTGACATGTGTAATCATGCGACTCCCAAGTGCTCTCAGAGATAGCCAAGACAGAAAAATAAACCCTCGGTCTCGCCACTGGACTTCTGGCAAATATGGTGGCTGGAGAACACATTTATCTCTCCCACTAACTTAAAGTCTCCTGAAACAACCACAAGGAGCAAAAGAACAAAGCGATTGAGGAAAGTGACACCAGTGGACCGACCGTAAGGTCCGTGTTTGTTCGCTTACGTTTCCCTAGAATCAGGGACGCGGTAGGCCAATGATTTTTGAATTAATGAAGAGGTGGGGAAAAGAGAATTAAAGTCTTTTGCAAGATGAAGATCTGATGAAGGAGAGATAACTGGACATGGCAGAGAGGAGGTCGTTCCAAGCTATGAGTCTGTAGAGGGGAAATACTATGACTAGGAAAGTTCCCACTCTTTCTTTATGTCTCGCTCCCCCTCTAGGGCTGGAGTATGTAATCCTGTCGCAGTTGTTAATATTGTTACAGTTCACTCTTATCCAATTCAGTATGCTCCTTAGATCCAGAAACAGGCATGCTCTGTCCTTGTGCAGCTCTCTGCTCTGCCCAGTTAGACACTGTCACTCCT
Organism: Neofelis nebulosa; assembly: GCF_028018385.1. Taxonomy (NCBI): domain Eukaryota; kingdom Metazoa; phylum Chordata; class Mammalia; order Carnivora; family Felidae; genus Neofelis; species Neofelis nebulosa. The sequence goes on from NC_080796.1 coordinate 40,186,277, forward strand.
GTCCAAGAAGAATTCATCGGACCCAGTGAAAGCTTCATGTTTGGTCTCAGCCACAAAAAGCGTGAAGTGTTCCAAAACTTGCGAGCTTGGAGCTTGCCCCATGGGCTTTGCTGGCTGCAGGAAACCACCCTTACCTTCAGCTTCTGTGTCCTTGAATTGAATGAAATTGTTGCTGGTTACTCAGGACAACATTTTCCTTATTATTCCTCATTATTTCCCTCCAAAATCTTAAAAATATGATTCTTCTTTGAGAGGTAAGATAGTAAAACCCAGACGCCATGCTTACGATCGTCCATTTGGAGAAGAAACTGGAAAGATACACTGTACATGGGCAGCTGAGTGATCTAGGGATAAAAATGGAAGGGAGACTTTGGTGGGCTGGCCTTGCCAGGCCTGATGAAATGAGTGAATTCCTTCCTGAAGAGACCACAGCATAGTGCTTAAGACCATGACCTCAGGGGTACAGATCTAAATTCCAATCCCTGCCAGCCTCAGATGACTTTCTGGAATGGCTTCTCCTCTATGGGAATCCATAGCTTCATCAATTTAATGAAGATAATTGATATGTCTCTGGGGTTGTGCGCTGATTAATGAGGTGATATCTGTAAAATGTTTAGCACGGTGTCTATTGCATTTAACAAGTGATCCTGCATGAAGCTGGAAGAAGGAGGATGCCAAAGGACTTAAATTTGTCATCATTCATCTAACACATCCAGAGGACTGAGACACTGAATGTGAAGGAGATGAGCATTCAGGTCCCGAGAGAGTTGAACCCTTTCAGGAAGAGTACAGTTTCTCAGGATTTTCTATGGCCTCTAGGAGCCATCCTTCAAGGCCCCCCATTTCCCACTTTACATGCTCTTCAAAACAACACTGTGGCAAATAATGTAGCTTCCAGGTTTTCTGGTGCCTGAAAGAGGGAACTCTAAATACTGGTCTCCAGTATGCTGGTTACTTAGCAAGGGGTATTTTCATTCTAAATGCATGAGCGTTCATTTTGATTTATACATTAATCTCTTGTGAGTTTAGTTCACATGAGTCACCATCTAATCTCCATCCTGTCTGGAGGTGAACTCAAGTGAGACCTGTGTAGTCATAATTTTTTTCCACATGTCTCCATTTCTTCTCCTACCTGCCCTTTCCAGGGATGATCTATGGCCACATGACATTGGTTTCTCTCTGTGGATTCTCTCACTGTTTATCCTGGCCCATTTGGTGGCCAGTCAGACCTCTCAGGTGTCTGGAGCCCCTGCTCTGTATCATGTCCTTTATTGACACCAGGGTGGCAGCTGTTTCCACAGCTCCTTTGGCTGTGGGGGAATCCATGATCCAAAGAGAACACTGAGTCCAAGTATGTCTGATATCTGGTGTCCCCAGAAAACAAACTTATTTCACGGATGTGTTTGTACCTATTTGTCTTGATGGGCCAATTTCTTCTGGAATTGTTGTAGTTTTCCTCATGTTGGAAAGAAGATACAGCTCCCGATTCTGGCTCTCTGAGAGGTCTCTCTCTCTCTCTCTCTCTCTCTCTCTCTCTCTCTCTCTCTCCCTCTCTGTGTGTCTCAGACTCAGAACCTTCCATGCTATTTTCTTAGTGAATGAGTGTAATTCTGCCAGAGGGTCTAGTTCAACTATCTAGGAAATAAAAAATCCCCCAGCTTCTCCGAGGTATTGGCCATCATCCCCTGTCTCCAGTCAGTTAGTTCTGTGAGACCTTATTGGAATTAATTACAGATACTGGAATTTCACTTTTATAATGTATGTATTTTTTCAGGGTAAGTCAGCTTCTTCCATGATTGCTTTTCTTTTCTTTAAAAAAATTTTTTTTAATGTTGATTTATTTTTGAGAGGAAGAGACAGAGCATGAGCAGGGGAGGGGCAGAGAAAGAGAGGGAGACACAGAATCTGAAACAGGCTTCAGAGTCTCAGCTGTCAGCACAGAGCCTGACACGGGGCTTGAACCGGGGAATGATAAGATCGTGACCTGAGCCGAAGTTGGATGCTTAACGAACTGAGCCAACCAGGCTTCCTCATGATTGCTTTTCTCATCACATCCAGCCTTCCACTACCTTGGACCCCAGGTGTGTGTTCTCATTATTTTCTGGCCGTTCATCAGGGGAGGTTACAATATTTTATCTCTTTTTGTTTTTTCCTCCACTGCTCTGATGGTTTTGAGATATTATTTACTCATCATAAAATTTGCCCATTTACGGGGCGCCTGGGTGGCTCAGTCGGTTAAGCGTCCAACTTCAGCTCAGGTCACGATCTCGCGGTCCGTGGGTTCGAGCCCCGCGTCGGGCTCTGGGCTGATGGCTCGGAGCCTGGAGCCTGCTTCCGATTCTGTGTCTCCCTCTCCCTCTGCCCCTCCCCTGTTCATGCTCTGTCTCTCTCTGTCTCAAAAATAAATAAAACGTTTAAAAAAAAATTCTTTAAAAAAAAATAAAATTTGCCCATTTAGCTGCACAGTTTGGTGAATTTTTATAATCACATACGATTGTGTAAACTATCACCACAATCTAGACAGAACACTTTCTTTACCCTACCATGTTTCCTTTTTCTGCTACTTTTTATTTTTAGTTCATTTTTTTATTTTTATTTTTTGAGAGAGACCGAGCAGAAGCAGGGGAGGGACAGAGGGAGAAAGAGAGAATCCTAAGCAGGTTCCATGCTCAGCATGGAGCCCGATGCAGGGCTGGATCTCACAAACTGAGAGATCATGACCTGAGCCGAAATCAAGAGTCAGATGTTCAACCAACCGAGCCTGTTGAGCCTGTAGAGGGGTTCCTCTAGGCACCCCTCTGCTGTTTTATAAAGGTGGCTAAAAAATTCTTGAAAACACCATGTACCTCACATTTAAGGATCCTTTACAGGGAAACATTTTAGGGGAAGTTTTATTTAAAAGCTTTAATCTGGGTGACATGTTCAAAGTTCTGACTTTGGGATCCTTCCAGGTCTGAAGTTCCAGTTGTATTTCTGAGCTTTTTCTCCCAGTTAAAGGCCACATTTGTCATCTACATCTGCTGTCAGTGTGGAATATTTTCACAGATGTCAGGTGTCTTGGGTGAAGATTAACCCACTGGCCTCATCCCCTCTCCATTCCTGCCAGCTGCTGTTTTACCAGTCCTTGGTTGGCCTCACAATTCATCCACCGATGTCTGGTCTCTCCCTTGCCAAATGTACTGAACAGAGTGTCACAGACCTTAGCAGCTTTGGAAAACTGTGCTATCCAGAAGGTGGTACACTCTCTTCAGTTCTTCCTAGGGTCTATCATTCCATTCAACGTTCCAGCTCTCCTCTCATCAAGAAAATGGAAGTGTGTGTTTTTTCCCACGTCCTTTCATTGCATACCAACATCTGTCCGATATGATTACGTATGACCCTGGCAGAATAATTATACCTCACTGGATCTCCATGTCCATTCATTTATGAATTTATTAATCAATCAATAAGCATCCGGGATGTGTGAATATGTGGCTTACATATGGCAGACATCGGCCAGCCTTGCCCTTTATGGTACCATCTAATTTGATCCTTAAAACAACACGGGTTTTGCACTCGGGGAAACTGGTGGCCATAAGTGATAGTGCTATGACTCAAAATCTGATTTTCTCTGATTGCCAAGATTATACTCCTTTCTGGGTTAGTGGTGCTGGAAGTGTGCTGCCCCAGTGAAGCTATCCAGGAGGGATTTGGCTCTATGAGTCTGAAGTTCAACGGAAGTGCGTCAGACAAAAGTAGGGATTTAGGGGTCATTGACATACGGATGGTCTTGGAAGCTATGGGATTGCCAGCAGAGAGGGAGAGGTAATCTGACTAGAATTATAGCCCGGACACGGTCTGCTTCTTTGTTCTTCCCCACGACATCCTTTTTCACTGCTCAGGGAAACTTTCCCTGACCTAAGGAAGCATTCCTCTTCTCCTTGATTGAACTTGGACGAGACTGGAATTTACCACGGGGTTCAAGTATGCTGGGAAACCAAAACATGGAAAACCCCCAAACCTAGACATGAATGCATTTAGAAAGTACCTATTTTAGATCACAGCTTATTTATAATCAAGCCAGAGACTTGTGTCTCTGCTCTTCCTTACGGAGTACTTCCTCAAAATTTGCTCTTTCTTTCTTAACACTGCCAAGCCCCACAAAAATTCCACATTTAGAATTTCTGGGATTCTCCCTCCCACTTGTTCCCATGGGATGCCTAGATTTATTCTGCCTTGGTTTTTGGTTAATGAGAAGCTTCTAGCTGAAGATTATTTTCACTTTTGTATATCACACTTCAGACTCCCACGGCCCACTAATTAGGTTGTTTATCTCACCCACATATATTGCATTTATTCAGAGATGCCTGAATGTCTTTATTACCTGAAGAAGAGCCCAGGCCAGGTGGACCTCCAATCCTGGGACTGTGCTATGTACGTAATAAGCGTTCATCCTGTGAGACAACTCCGGGAAATTGAGAGTAGGAAATAAGGTTGTGTTTCCTTTGACGGACTTGAGTTAGACATTTAGGACTTTTGGACCCTGAGGAGGAGCAAAACCCCCTAACGCAAGGGAATTATGGCAGTCCCTGTTGATATTTTTATTGTTTTAAAGAAAAGAAAACAAATCGCTCTCCAAAGATAGTTTAAATGTCATCCTGCCCGGAGGAAAGGCGATGGGCTAAATGACTTCCCAAGGTCTCCCTTAACCCAAGGATTTTGATAACCGCTCACCCAGAAGATGTGCTCCTTGAGTAAAAATCAGCTAGCTGTACTTTTCCAAGCGAGCCCTTGAAGATGCGTTTCCTCTGAAAGTGTCCAGGTTTCAGTGATATATCGCTGCTCTTCATCATGAACCCCAGCACCTTCTCGCAGATGCTGGAATCTTCTGTCACCAATACAAGCAAATCCATTTCTCTCAGACCCCCGAGTGACTCCCAGGCAACTCGGAGAGAGAGAGTCAAGAGGCTTAGTGCTAAAATTACCTGGCAAGAGACTGCTCATTCTGGCCCAGGAAGAGACAATACGTGCCGGTGGCTTAAAGGCTCTGCAGGTTAGGGCTTGGGAGACTGGCGGCTGCAACTGGCTCAGTCCCCGACTACCTGTGGCATACGTTTCTGTGACCCCTGAGACCTCATGCCGTAGAGGTCGGGAGCGCGGGGGGCTCGAGTCTAACTGGGTCTGCTGCTAATGAACCGAATGACCTTGTGCATGCTACTGCGATCCCTTAAACTTGGTTTTCAGTTTTGCCTTTCGTCCAATTTTGGCGACAGTGCCTACTTCATAGAAGCAGGGGGAGGATTAAAGGGAAGGATTGAGCATCATGCGGCAAATCCGGTGCGACGGTAGGTGCCCACTCCCTGTTAGGTGCTGTCATTCCTTTAGTTTTCTTGTAGAATGAGGAGCTCGGGCGAAGGTAGGAGGTCTTTTTCACCTTTGAGGGTCCGTGAGTCAGATGCTATTTTTTTCCATAGTGGTGTCTATCTCATTTTCTCCTCCTGTCTCCTTGGGGACCCCACCATTTCCCCCGACCACAAGGCTGGCTGTCCTGGGGCCTGCTGTGCTGACTTCTCTCTTTCCCATAGCACGGGACCCCTCACCCCCCTCGCCACTCAGTTCTCCACAGGGTGGTCCTGTGTTTGATAAAAGATCCCTTCAGGGCTACGAGCATACATTCCCCTCCTCCTGGGCCATGAATCCCATCAGGTGCTGAGCAATGGTGTGGCCGAGCCTTCCTCTCTTGCGAGCAATCCGCGAGACGGCCTGACATTCATAAGTTCCGGAGCTGTTTTTCCCTCTGAAACAAAGTCATCTCCAAGCTTTTACATTATAGATCATCCCAGAGCTTTATTTTCACCATCACTGGGCTGGAAAGGGGACTAAGATAGCCCATATTTCCCTCCTCCTCAAAATCAAGCATCTCAAATAAAAACCCTTTTGATTCTCATCTTTTCCATTTGCTTTCCTAATGCTCAAATGAAAACGAGACTTTGCCTTTTGATTTTCACTCCTTTGTCAATTTTCCGGTGGCTGCCAACCCAAGAGCGGTGGGGACAAGCTTCAGCAACTCCACACGGGCGGGGACGTGACGGTGGCAGTTCTGTCCCCAGGCAGACGGGCAGCCTGGGTGTTCTCCCAGTGCCACTTTGGCTAATGCCCCAGGACTAGTTTGACTAACCATCTTGTACAACAGTTGAAGTCTGTGGGGCTGCGTGGGAGCTGGACTCTTCTAAACAGCATGTGTGGGCTCAGAGTGCACATATACAGGGTGGGCAGGGACCTCAGAAGCCAGTCTAAGTTTCCAATTTCTCCTGGGCTTCCCTGTGGTTTCAAGATAATTTAACTTTCTGATCCCTGGCAGAATCAGATGTCCTAACCTACGGAAAGCTGCTAATAACTGATTGCGTTGACCCTAATAAGGGCATTTACCACTTGAATGAGGACCTCATGAAAAGGGTATTTAACCTCCAATATGCTTGTCTAATGATACAATTTCAAGGAGACTACTAGCAGATTGAGGGAGATGTATTTGCCCTGGAATGTGTCCCTGGTGTTTGTCAAATTTCAAATCACATGTGTAAGGTAGCCATGTCACTAAGTATATTTCGGCCTGATTTTACACACACACACACACACACACACACACACACGCACACGCACCTGCTCTGGTTGGGGTTCTCTCCCCAGCCTGCCTGATAATGCCCGGACTGATACCGTTGTGACCCAGACTTGCTAGAGCTTGTTTTATTACTGCATGATTATTAAGCTTTGTTCTTCCTTTCCTTTGAACTTTTGAGATACTGGTTTTTATTTTACGTGGCTCTTCACTGAAGGAAAGCAGAAATTTATTTGGCAGGTGTAGTTCTTCGTTTTAAAATTAAATTGACTCTATCCTTTTGTCTTCGTCCCTCAGAAGCACTGATTTACATATGTTCCCACTGTTTCTTATTTTACTTCCTTGTCATTTTCATCATCCCTTTCTCTTCCTTCCTCTGTCCTCTTTCTCTCTTTTCCGTACACACCCCCCCCCCCCACACCCACACCCACACACAGTCACTTTCTTGGTTAGATTGCTTTGGTTTTCATATGAATAATTCTTCCAGCCATGTTCTATAACCTGATGCTGAAGTGGGCGTCACTTGATGAACTCTTTGATGAGTATTGCCCCCTGGGAGGCAATTATTTTCATGGTTAGAGAGGGCGTCCCTGGATCCTAAGGTTCTTTCCGTTTCCTTTCCTTAGCTTAGACATCCGAGTTCTTTTGTGCTTGGCAGTTTCAGTTCAGGTTTTATTGACTCCTACCTTGGGATTTTTTCTAATGGAGAGTAACTACGTGTATGCTTGAGACCAAAAACTTTGGCTAACCATATGAAATCAGATAGCTTGGCAATGTTAAAAGGTCGAAGCGGTCCAGATTTTGTGGGCCCTGATGCTAATACTCTTGTATTTTTCTTAAAATAATTAAAATTGCAAATAAATCATACTCAGGGCCTTAAAAGGGATCCATGCAAGTAAGGGTCCACAAGCTTAGGCTCCACTTACTTGATGGTAAATTTATTTCTTGGAAAGGGGGATCCTCATTGCAAGACCCTTAAATATTTTGCTCCACCAAAAATCTTGTTTGCTCTGCTATCGTTCTTTAAGATCCCTCAGTCATCTACTTCATAAGTACCCACTTACACTTAAAGATAAGAGAATCTCTATTTCCCTTTTGAGCCTATCGTTCAGGTCACCACGAGTCACAGTTGCTCCTGACTCATGATTTTGGCTCCAGCTTCTGGCCCCTCTGGTCTTGGCTTTCCTTTCTGTTTATCTTTGGGTCCTATCACTTCCAAGCCTTCCTTTTCTAGATTGGATTAAAGTGCCCTACATTTCCGGCTCATGAAGACATTTCCTGCTGTAGGCTTAGCTCCAGGGAACACAAATTCCCCTCAAATTCCAGTCTCTGGGGCTAATATCGAGATAGGCTAGATCTGTTTGTCTGGTTAGATGGAGGAGAGGGGTTTCAGACAGTTACAGAGCTTCAGTTCTATCCATAATGAATCCAGGACAAACCCTCGACTTGGCTCCATAAGTTACCCTCTTTCACCATAAAAGAGAAAAAAAATCAACTTTTTCCTTTTAACAAATACTGCAATCTCATATTACGCAAGGGCTAAATGTCTCCTGTTGTATCGTGCCATATTGGAGGTATGCCCAGGGGGCTCTGACAGGTGAAGGGAACTGAACCCACCCTAAGGATGCCAAAAGGTTTCCATGAGGAGGTCACGGAAGACTGTGAATGCCAAGTCAGCCAACTTGAACTTTATCTTGAGGAAAATGGAATCCACTGACCAGGGTGGTGGCTTCACCCGCGTTCCTTTTAAAGATCTCCTGTTAGCAGCTCATGGAATATGGGCTGGAGGAAGCCTTGCTTTAGAGGTGGGAAACATAGTTAACCAGTGCAGTCCAAGTGTCCAAGTGAGAGACGAGGACTCTGATGGTAGGAAGGAAAAAGAGGCAAAGGAGATAAGACGCAAGGACTTAATATTTAGGAAATAAAGTAAGTAGGGCTGAATATCATTCAGAGCCTGAAAGTCTAAGTCAGGGTCACTGGCAAGACTCCTCAAGAGCCACGTTTCTCCTGCCCACCTTGTTCTACTTCATCCCCTTTCTAGCTCAGAGAGAAAGAAGTTGGGGGAGGAACGGCAGGGTTCTGTTTTGTAAGATGAACTGTGTTTATTTGTTAAGTTCTGCTACCACATAAGGCCAGTGGCAGGTCAGAGGTGAGTGAAGGAAACTGCCCTCCGTGGGACCCCAAATTCCAGGCTATAGGCCTGGTTCCGCTGCCATGGCTAGGGGAGCTCTTCAGCTCTCTTCTGCCTTGCCCAGCTGTTCTGTCTGGGCTGGCTTTCATTCTCAGGCCGCTGATTTAAGAGAGCAGCCTTGCCTTTCACTACTGTTTACGACGGGTGAGACATGGGCTCTCGGGGCTGAGAAGCACTGTAATTCACAGAGCGCACGGCTCCCACTGGGTGAAGCTCAGATATATAAGGGCTGGCCTGGAAACCAAGGCCTCCTGGATTCTAATCAGACAGGCCTGATTCCTCTCCTTCTGGTGGCTTTTATGACCCATCCTTGCCTGAGATGACAGAGTTCCTCATTGTCCACCGAAAGGTAAAAATCCGTAAGAGGCAATTCAATTTCACAGGCCATAAAGTTATATGTCCACTTCTTGTACTTCTTCTTCTTGTTTATTATGGCAGAAAACTTCTGAGTTCACCATCTATATTTTGTCAGTGGATAGAAATTGCTTTATCCTACATGTTTCTCCTGCCTCCTGCCACCCTCTCTCCTCACCCTGGCCTTGCTTGTATCTCATTCTATTCCTTACGTAAGAGATCCCTTAAATCAAGGCTCGCCACTTCCTGGCAGATCAAAGCAATCTGCCCGTAGCTGAGACTGGGGATGAATTTCCTCTGGGTGATGGGGTTTGTGGTGGAGAGGGACAGAGGAGGTAAGCAAGAGGAGGGGCAGACGCTTCCTTTTCTGAGCAGCACTTAGAATAACCATTTGGTTTTTCTTTTCCCCTGGCCCCCTATAGTTTTACGTATACGGATTCAGTGTTTGCATCCTGAGTATAGTAAAAACATATAGTTCCACGTGTTTATTGTTCCCGTATTTCTATTACACCTGATAAGGAGGCATGTGTCACGGAATCAGCCTTGCATACAGTCCCTTGGGGGAGCAGTTTTCTGTCTCATGCGACTTCTTGCCCCTATGGACGTGCCTAACTGAGCCAGGACTAAGCCCCTGATGAGAAGGTAGCCAGCCATCTCCATCACCTGGCTGAGGACGCAAAACCTGGGCCAATCAGATTCTCCCTTTTGAGAATTTGGGGTTCCCCCATCATTTTATTATAATAAATTTCAAACATTCAGAAAAATTGGAAGAATTAAACATTAACTACCCATAAACCCACCACTAGATTCTATAATTCATACTTCACTCTGTTTTCTCACATTATCTATCCATCTAGCCATTCTTCTAGTGATCTAGAAATACATAATATTTTTTAGGCATGTCAAAGTAACTTGCAGAAATCACTACACCACGTAACGTGGGTAGGGAGACTGTCGTGAGTTGGTGGAGAGTATTGGAGCTAGAAGGTCACGTAGACTGGGGGATGGAGGTGACTGGGTCTCAGTCACGGACAGCTGATGAGTGGTGGATTCAGTGTGCAGAGAGAAGGAAACGAAGCAGACATGGAGAGAAAAGCAGTGGCTTGTGACCACCGTGGGGCACAGAGATGCAGAGAGAAATTGCTTCAGTTCAGAAACTTTTCCAGGGCTAGGTTATCATTCCCCTGGGACCCAGCTGTACCTATATTTTATTTTATTTTATTTGGTGTACAACAGGATTTCTGGATCCTTTATAAAATCTCTTTTTACTTGAGTTTCTTTCTGGCAACTTGAAGACTCCTGCTTTGAACACCCTATTTATTTCAGCAGAGTCACTGGGCTCCTACCATGGTCCAACGGTTGTTAGGCACCTTGAAGACATGATTCCCTCTTCCTGAAATGCCCTGGCCCCATGATTCCACACCAGACAATCAACACCTGCTCTTCCTTTAGTGGCTCATTTCTGTGAAGCCCTCCCTCACTGGCCTAGGCAGAGGGGACCAATTTCTCATTTGGGCTCCTGGAAACCTTTATACACACCTACAATGTACTGATCTCAACACTGTGCCATTGTTAACATTTTATGTGTCTGAGACCTCTGTAGATTGAGTGATGATGCAGGTGATGTAGTCATGTTTGCATCACCATGAGCTAATGATATTTAGCACATGGTAGGCTTGCAATAAACACAGCAAGGTTTATATGCATTTTTTTCCATTGGTATGACTGGAAAGCCTTCTGGACATTTCCTGCTAGAGGGTTGCGGCAACCATGGATGTACACTGCTCAGATCTCCCTGCAAGAGAGAAGCTCCTACAAGGAGCCCAGTGAGCCAACAGGGCAGTGCTTTGGGCTCTGTCATGGTACTTGAGTTGAAGACATGCACTCTTCTAGCAACTTTCACCAATGACTGAGAACAGGGGTATGCGTATGGGCAGGGTGATGGGATCTACACATTTCTGACCACCATGGGGTCGGCCAGCACTTTCTCAGAGCTGCACTGTAGTCTGAGACTCTTCCTACCCAATCTTCCTTCCTTCCCTTTCTTCTTTCAGAGTTGGTAGACCTTCATCATGGCCTGAAGGCCACCCTGTTTATTTCTTTTCCCTGCCTCCATTAGCTTTCATGGGTATTACCCCCCAGTAAATCTCTTGCATTTCTGTCTTGGTGTCTGATTCTTTGAGAACCCAAATTGACGTAATTTTTCCTAGAAGTGTTAAAAAAAAAAAAAAGAGTTAGGTGGTAGTGTGGGGTTTGGGAACTGGATCCCCGATCACCATCTGGCTGTCCAAAAGGATCTCAACCGGAGTAGTATGTGGTCCGCAGGCAGTTCTTGCAAGAGAATCGCTGTCCAATCGGTAAAACTTTCTCTAGTTGCGATTTGGGGAAATGTCCCACTAGAAAGAATGCCCTTCCTGCTGTGATGATCCCAGCACTGGAAAGATACAGGGGAAGAATGTGCACAGGACAAGGGAGCTGGCTGGTTATTACGACGTTGCCGTGACCCCCCACAGAGGGATAATGAGAAACCGAGGGTAGTTAACAAACAGCTAAAACATAAGTGTGTTGGCCAGAGAGCCTTTCTGGTAGCTTCAAAAGCTCGTTATCGCCTGCGGTGGATAATTAGATACAGCTGAGGAGGTAATGCAGGTTCTGGTAGTTACAGTCACAGACTTCAAATATTGAATTCTTAGCCAAAGTTCAGGGACAAGTTGTAGGGACATCTAGGTGAACATCATGGGGATTGTACTTCTGTAGGATCCCCTGAACCCTCAGGGCATGAAGAAGTTAACTACTACTATTAACAGATAACATTTCTCCTGTTTGAAAAGACACTGCAAAGACCTTGCCTCCACCTGGCAAAGGCACCCCTGTAAGGAGTTGTACTTCCTTTCCCAGTTGTCAGACCAATTGCCAGAGTTAAATCCCACCATAACCCACCTGTGGGGACTGTTGAGTCTGATAAGGAAGGAAAAGGCTTGTGTCTCACAGGAGATGTAAGAATCAGCCAGCGTTTACCGGCAGACGCCCGAAAAGTACCCACAGAGATGGATATTGAAGATGCTCAGAGGCTGGGACATAGACTGAATCAGAAGCATTCATTACTTGGGGGCCCCTTCTCGGGATATAGTTTTACATCCTGGAAAAGATCTTAGGGTTTGGGACAAACTCACTACTAGAGCAGATCTCAGAAGCCCAAAGAAGATGATAGCCTGGGCGGAACAGAACACAAATGCCTGAGTTTCTGTAAAAGATGGGGTAGGAATGACTTAGGAGGTTTAGGCGCAGGGAAGTAAGCATGCTGGAATGGGTAGATTATCAGAGGCCAGAACACCCACTGGAAGATTATGTTCCAAGGGAGGGCCGAGAAGACAGACGCTATTCAGGAAGGCTGTCAAAACTGCTGGAGAGGGGGGCATAGCATCTCTAACAAGTTCAGTGGTGGCTTTTTTCTGCAGGTTAGGGCTGACAAGAGACAGGGCTGTCACAAAATTCGACTTATTAAAGTAATAGAAATGATTGGGCCCCAAAGCAATCGAAGCCAGGTTGCTGTTCTTAATCTTGAGAAGCTGGTACGATTGGAGGTAAGCCAAGGGGGATTGACCTACAGGGAATTAAGGAGATGTTTATTTCTTTCTGAAATCTTGGCGATGATAAGAAAATCCTTGATTTTGTTTTCCAACCCTGCGAGTTGTGGAACTTTCTGACTTTCTATATTTTCTCTTAATTCTGTTTCTACCCAAGACAATTCTTACCTGAATTCACACCTCTCTTGTAGTATCTTATTAAATCCTGTCAGCAGAAGCCAGCTCATATGTCCACATCTTGCTGCAAAATCACTCCACTTGACCAGCTCATTAGGTGCATTTTCCATCCTCCAGGTGATTGCATGAGACAGTTTTGCCACACGTTTCACCACCTCATAGCACACCCATTTCTTCAGCTTTATTTAATAGTTTTTTTGAGCCAGGGTTTTTTTTTTAGGTTTTGGTTAACATAAGCTCCCATTTCTAGGTCCAAATATCTGTATCAGTCAGCTCTTGCTGCGTAATAAACCATCCCCAAATTCAGCAGCATATAGTAAGAGGCCACTCATTACTTTGCTCACAAACCTGCAGGTGAGCCTGGCTGCTCTGCTTCAGACTGTGTGACTTCTGAGAGGCTTGGCTTCAAACTGCAGGCCTGTGGGTCGCTGCCTCTGGTCCATGGGAGACTTTTACTTTGGAAGCAGTGGGTTACCCAAGACATGTTCTTCCCATGGCAACGGCCAAAGCCCAACTGAACAAGTCCCACTGCACATAGACAGCTTATGTCTTTTCTTTTTTCCTTTTTTTCAATGTTTATTTAGTTTTGAGACAGAGAGAGACACAGCATGAGTGGGGGAGGGGTAGAGAGAGGGAGACACAGAATGGGAAGCAGGCTCCAGGCTCCGAGCTGTCAGCCCAGAGCCTGAGGCAGGGCTTGAAACCATGATCCACGAGATCATGACCTGAGCTGAAGCCGGCCGCTTAACAGACTGAGCCACCCAGGCACCCCAATGTCTTTTCTAGTGTCACTTACTAACCTTCCATTGGACAAGTCAAGTCACGTGGCCAAGCCTGACCAGCAACAATGGAGTGGGGAAGTATCTCCTCTCACAGTAGAAAGGAATGGAGTGAATATTTTCTGAGCACGAATCTGAACTATCATCGGTACACCAATTTGAGGAAGTTTTATTGGACATCTAAGTAGAGTACTTGGATGTATATATGTGTTTGGATTTCAAGGCAGAAGTGTAGGCTAGAATAAAAAATTTTTGAGTTAGTAGCATATAGATGCATCTAAAGCCATTACCCAGGATTAGATTGACAAGCGAGTGTGTGCAGATAGAGAACAGAAGAAGTGTACTTACTGAATACTGGGGCAATCTGGCTTTCAGAGATTGTTAAAAGAGGAATCAGTAAAGGAGATAGCAAGAAAGTGATTAATGAAGGAAGGGGGAAACCAGGAGAGCACAGGGTCTGAGAATACTTATAGAATTCCCTTCAAAAAGTATTTAGGTGTACACTTTAAGCCTTAAAGAGCCGTGTTACAAAAGAAAAAAAAAAGTAGAAATTAGTAAGATTAACATCTAACTGAAGATGTTAGGAAAAGGTCAACAAAATAAATCCAATTAAAATAGCAGGAAGAACATGAAGAAAGCAGATATCAGGGTGACAAAAACAAAGATACAGTAAGGATAATTAACGACACTAAACATTTGTTCCTCAAAAAGACTAATTCAGTTCACACAACTACGGTGAGATTGACCAATTCACAAGAGAAAGGCCCAAAACAGGTAATATTAGAAATGGAAAAGAAGTCAAGATGGCAAGTACTACAGAGGCAAAAAGAAGAATAAAAGTATCAATTCAATGCTAATAAAGTTGAAAATGAATGAAACGGACAGAATGCCCCCAAATAAGCGATCAAATCTGCGTCAAGAAGAATTAGAAAGCCAAATACTCCATAGAAATTAAAAATATTGAAACTATAGTGAAATCTTTCCATAGAAGTATCACCTAGAAGTTTATTTTTTTTGTGCCAAGTTGTAACACTCGAAGAAATATTTCTATGTTTACTTGAACTATGGCAGAATATAGTAAAAAGAGAACACTCTAACTCATTTATGAGGTTCGCAAAATTTAAAATAACTAAACAACAGTGGGGGAAATTATTATTCTAGGTCACTATCTCCCATGAACATAGGTGTAAAATTCCTAAACAAAATATTAGCAGATCACTTCTACCGCTGCGTGAGAAAAGATGATACGTCATGACCAATTTGGAATAAATTCTACAATGTGAGTTTAGTTCAACATTAGACTAGCAATTACTAGAATTCAGTGAATTAACAAATAAAAGGAAAAAGTGACAAAATTGTATTTCCTGTAGATGCAGAAAAACATGTTATAGAATTCTGCTCATATTTATTATCTTAAAATATACTCTTAGAAAACTAGCAAAAGAAGGAAATTTCTTTCATGGTTAAATAGAGTTAAGCAAGGATGTTGGATATATGAATATATGAAGGTTAATGGCATTCCTATGCTCAGCAATAAACGTTTAGAAGATGTAATTTTAGGGGTGCCTCGGTGTCTCCGTTAGGTAAGTGTCCAACTCTTTACCTTGGCTCAGGTCATCATCTCACAGTGTGTGAGTTCAAGCCCTGAGTCACGCTCTGCGCTGACAGCACAGAACCTGCTTAGGATTCTCTCTCTCCCTCTCTCTCTGCCCCTCCCTCCCTCACTCTCTCTCTGTCTCTCTCAAAAATAAACATTAAAAATAAAATGTAATTTTATTTTATTTTATTTTTTTTTAAAAAAATTTTTTTTTTCAACATTTTTTATTTTATTTTTGGGACAGAGAGAGACAGAGCATGAACGGGGGAGGGGCAGAGAGAGAGGGAGACACAGAATCGGAAACAGGCTCCAGGCTCTGAGCCATCGGCCCAGAGCCTGACGCGGGGCTCGAACTCACGGACCGCGAGATCGTGACCTGGCTGAAGTCGGACGCTTAACCGACTGCGCCACCCAGGCGCCCCTAAAATGTAATTTTAAAAGGAATCATTTGTTCTGGCTTCTACAGCAGTAGAGGACCTTGGCTGAACTAATCTTCCCTCAGATAACAATGAGAAAATATGGAAAAAATGTTTTTAGAATTTCCCTGCTTTTTGGAGAAACAAGAGAGTTACTAAAAGCAGAAAGAAACCAGCAAGGAGTCAGCCCTTGAAAGATGAACCGTGAGTTAGGTATTTTAATATGAGACATTCCCCAGTGCAGCAAAGCTCATTGGGCTGAAGGCCACAGCCCTACTGGCTTAATGTTTTAGAGAACAGAATTTGGGACAATGAAAAAAAAAATAAAAATAAAAACATAGAAAATTAGGTGGGAAATCCTAGAAGGCAAGGATCCACAGAGGGGTAAACCCCAAAATCTGTATGTATATAATCCACCAAAATCCTTGGATGGCCATTAGCTTTCCTTTCACAGGGGAAACTGTAGAAGGAGTTGTGATAAAAATAAGCAACAAAGAAAAACAGTGGAGGCTGAAGTCATTGAGAAATTTATACTTCCATCCATTTCAGGAGAGACAAAATTTGGAGTTTGAGCACAACTAAATTAAAAAAAAATCACTCTTCAGTGTACAATAACTGAATCTAGACTTTATACAATTTTCATAATGTCCAGTATCAATCAATTATCAAGAGATGTGTGAAAGAAACAGAGAAATCTGGCCCATACCTGAGAAGAGAGCCCAAGTTCAAGAAGAAGTGGATGTTGGGATGAGGAGATAAAGACTTTAAAGCAGCCGTTGTGAATATGTGCAAGAATTCAGAGAAAGATGCATTCATAATGAACAGATGGGAAATATAAGCAGAGAACTAACAGTTATAAAAAAAGAACAACATGGAAACTCTAGAGCTGAAAAGGACCATTACTGGAATGAAAAATCCACTCAATGAGTGAACAGCAAATTGGAGATGGCAGAAAAGCCAGTTAACATGGAGCTAGAACAATAGAGGTCCGCCAGAGGTGAAGGTGGGGGGAGGCACAGGCTTCCAGCTAAGGACGGAAGAAGTCACAGGGGTGAAAGGTACAGTGTGGAAAATGTAGTCAGCGGTACTGTAATGGCGTCGTATGGTGACAGATGGGAGCTATGCTCATGGTGAGCATAATGTATAGAGTTTTCAAATCACCATGTTGTAAGCCTGAAACTAATGTGGCGTGTGTCAATTATACTTCAATTGAAAAAAAAAGCTAAAACAACAGAAATTACACAACCTGAGAAGTGGGGAGAAAAAAAATGAATAAAAAGAAACAAAGCTTTACAGACTATATGGCAATAGTAAGAAATCTAATCTATGTGTAATTGGGGAACCAAGAGAAGAGCTGGAGAATGTGGCAGAAAAAAAGTATTTGAAGACATATCGGGTGAAAACTATCGAAACAATCGAAAATTCAAAAATATACACACAGGTACAGAGTAAATTGATTTTTTAAAATGTTTATTTTGAGAGAGAGAGAGAGAGAGAGAGAGAAAGAGCGCATACAAGCAGGAGGGGGGTAGAGAGAGAATCCCAAGCAGGCTCCACATTGACAGTGCAGAGCCCAACACAGGGCTCCTTCTCATGAACTGTGAAATCATGACCTGAGCCAAAATCAAGAGTCAGATGCTTAACTGACTAAGTCTCCCAGGCACCCCCCGACCCCTGCCCCCGGCAAATTGATTTTTGATAAAGACACCAAAGCAACTCAATGGAAAAGAAAAGTCTTTTCAGTAATGATGCGAAGTCACCTGAATATCTATATAGAAAACAAAAAATGAACCTCAAACCCTTACCTCACTGTACAAAACAATTAACTCATAGATCTAAAATTAAAAGCTAAGACTGTAAAGCTTTTAGAAAAATTATAGAAAGATATCTTTGCAACCTGGGGTTAAAAGTGTTTCTTAGATGTTGAAACAACAATAATAAAAGCAAAGCAACAGGTAAAGTAGATATCAAAATTTAAAATATCTACTCATAAAAAAATAAAAACGTCTACTCATCAAAATAAACTGTTAGGTAAACAAATAGCCAAACCACAGACTGGGGAAATATATTACATGTAAACATACCATCCAGTGAAACTAGATTAAAATGAAGAAGTTTTATCTTTCAAAATACAGCATAAAAAATGTTAAAAAGACAAGACACGAATTTGGTGAAGATGCTTGTAACACATAATTACCAAAAGATCAATATTCAGAATCTATAAAGAATATCTCAGGAACAGCACAAAAGCTATAAAAATGAATAAATTATAAGACGACGAAGCTTGATGATCCAATTGAAAAATGGGCAATCACTTCTCAGAAGCACCAAATTAAAAAAAAAAATCAACCTCTTTAGTAGGAACATACTAATTGAAGTCACAATGCAATATTTCACATTTAATAGATTGACAAAAGATTTCAAAGTCTAACCATACCAAGTTTGACAAGAAAGTGAATCAATCAGAATCCTTATACAGCAAGAAAAAGTGAAAATTGGCACTAATGTTTTGGAAAAAAAAAAAAACAGCATTGCCTAGTTTACCTGAAAATATACATGCCTTTACCTTACTTAGCAACTCTCTTTCTTGCTACATACCTAGAAAAACTCTGGTACGTACCACCAGGAGACAGATAGAAGAATGCTCACACGAGCATTAGGTGTAGTGGCAAAGTATTACAAACAGTTCAAATATTTATTAACAATAGAATGGATATATTGTTGAACAAATGGAGTACGATACACCAGTGAAAATAAGCAAATATGGCGATACACAACAACATACACAAATCTCAGGAAAATGAAATTGAATGACAAAAATGCAAGGTCCAGAAACCTAGAATGGGATTCTATTTTAAAAAGTTTAGAAACATGCAAAACTGAAGGGTATATTGTTTGGGTATAAAGATACACATCACAAAATAATCATAAAAGCAAGAGAGTGATAAACAGAAGACACGGGCTGTGGTCTCTAAGAGAATAGGGAAA
This sequence comes from Neofelis nebulosa, assembly GCF_028018385.1. Classification (NCBI taxonomy): domain Eukaryota; kingdom Metazoa; phylum Chordata; class Mammalia; order Carnivora; family Felidae; genus Neofelis; species Neofelis nebulosa. The sequence continues at coordinate 40,204,961 of NC_080796.1, forward strand.
TGGATGAGGTTGTTGTTAGGTTCAATGGTAGTTCCATGAGTAATGGAAATGTTCTGTCTCTTACACTGGGATGTGAGTGGGTGGACGTATTCACATATACGTAAGAGTATTTCTTCTATTTCTATTATCTCTATTTCTGTTTCTTCAATAGTACATAAAATAGAGATATGTAAATATAAAATATAAATAGTAAATAAAAATGCATACATCTCTCTTGGAAATGTTTATTGACCCCATGGCGTTCATCACCATGATAACAATCCTGGAAGTGGAAAATCTGGGGTGTGAATTCCAGCTCCCAGAACAGTTTAACAGGGGGTTGTATGCTACGTCCTTGTTCCCGTCTCTCAGCCTTATTTCCTCTTCTGCCTCACAACCTCTGCTCTCCCTTATCAACACAAAAACACAACCTATAATGGAGTACTTAGGCATGATCAAAAGAAATGTTAGAAAAGAACTTAAAAAGTAACTTCACCTTCCTCTCAACAAGTGTTTAAGATACGTTCGTTTTCAAGCCTCTCACCGGTACTTGTGCTGACCCTTGACATAACTGGCCAGTCAGCATTTGAGAACTCTCATTGGGGTTGAAGCTTTCGACCTCTTTAGCCCCAAGATAGATCCATTACAACCACACGAATCTTTCTTAATGTACAGCCCTAATAGATAAAGTCTCTATAATGGGGGTGGGGGGGATGATAAATAAATCAGTTATATTATTATGCATGTTCTAAAGTCAAAGGAAATACTGGTTATCCCTAAATATCTATATTTCATAAGTAAGGAAATGTAGGGTGACAGCAGGTGTCTGACCCTTAAATAGGATAATATAGGTCATCCAGATTTATGTCTTCCTAATGACTTTCTTTTTCTTTCACTCCTTTCTCTCCTTCTTTCTCTCTTTCCTTCCTTCCTTCTCTCCCTCCGTCCCTCCCTCCATCCCTCCCTCCCTCCCTCCCTCCATCCCTCCCTCCATCCCTCTCCTTCTCTGTCTTCAGACCAAACAGAACAAGGGCACGATGCACCATTGCTTGGGCACTAGGCGGCATAGTGCTACAGACAGTGATAAAAACAATCAACAGTGGGGGCGCCTGGGTGGCGCAGTCGGTGAAGCGTCCGACTCCGGCTCAGGTCACGATCTCACGGTCCGTGGGTTCGAGCCCCGCGTCGGGCTCTGTGCTGACAGCTCAGAGCCTGGAGCCTGCTTCCGATTCTGTGTCTCCCTCTCTCTCTGCCCCTCCCCTGCTCGTGCTCTGTCTCTCTCTGTCTCTCAAAAATAAATCAATGTAAAACAATTAAAAAGAAATTAAAAAAAACCAATCAACAGTGGTGCCAAAGGAGTGGTAGAGGGTGAGAGAAAAGTGAGAAAGAGGATCGCTCAACCTCTAGTTTGTTTTTGTTTTGGCTTTTGTCGTCTCCGCCTAGAAATATGACCTTCACACCGAAAGAAATAGAACAGACACAGCTCAGGAAGAATTAAATCCCAAGAAAGGTATGGAACGTATCAAAGAACCTAGATGCCCTGGAAGAGTAAAGTCCCCAGGTTCAATAAACCATTGGAGTTCTCACAAAACTTGTATTGGTCCTTGCCAAGCTGTTGTTCTGTATCTAGGACCAAAAATATCAACTGCCCACGCTGGAGAGGTAGGAACACTGCTTTACTAGAAGCTCACGAGAAAAGATTAGGTGCTATTTTAGTTGGCTGCATGCTGAATATGCATCAGACTTAACAACAGATACCAGAATGGCTAATGTCATCTTAGGCTGAGCTGAAAGGAGTGTGAGGCCCAGACAAAGAGAGTTTAATCTCCCTCTGTTTATTTCTGGCATTTCAAGAGAAACATTGACATGCTCAGTATGTTCAGTCGGAGGAGGCTAAATCGATTGCGCGGAGGACTGGAGACTATGCCACAAAAGGAAGAGGTGCCCGGTGTGTTTAGAATCGTGAAAAAACACCAGCCTTAGCCAGGAGGAAGGAGTCAGTCCAACAGCTGTCTTCCCATATTTCAAGGATTGTCAAGTACAAAAGTGATGAGACATTTTGCATCGCTTCGGAGTGCGGAACCAAAGAGAAGCGTTTGGAAGTGAGGGGGGAAGAAATTCCATTCGATAGGAGAAATTCTAACGATCTCTCAAGCGGATGTGATGTTGCACAATCCACAGATACTCTCGTGTGCATCGTCTCCCATTAGAAACAACCCCTGAACAACCGGTGGTTGAGTCAGTGGCTGGGCACGTGTAAGCAGAGGCTAATGAGTCACATTAGACTAGATGGCCGTAAAGACTATTTCTGACTCAGACTGTGAATTAACCAGCAGCTCCTGTCAAGCCAGCTTCCAAAATGACAAGGAACAAGAAACAAAAGCAATAGCACTTCAGCAATTCATCCTGTGTCAACTTACACTTTCCAAAGTAAAAAAAAAAAAAAAAAAAAAAAAGAAAAAGAAAAAAAGTGAAAAGATACATGTCTGTGTTCACCGTAAGGGGAAATAGGTTGATGAGGCACTTTTTCCGTGCTTTGGGGCATGCAAGCGGATGTCGACTGCCTCTCTTCTGGAGATTTCTGCTCTGGATAGGAAGAGAGACCACAGAACCCTCGGGTCCCCTCTAAGGCCAAGGTTCTGTGAAAGTTCTATTTCACATGCGGCTCCGTTACTTTCTCAAATGGCTTTGCGCAAATCATTTTCATTCTCTGGGCTTCATTTGTCTTTTTCATCCAATGAGACTAGTGTGATTTTTTTTTTTTTTTCTTTTAAAGAGAACTCACATTCCACAGCGAGAAGATTTTATGAAGGATGTGTGAGAGCTTTGTTCTTCCACATTCAGTCAAAAATTAATTGATCTTAAGTTCTGGTCCTGGTAAGATCGTGGTAGCAGTATAGTTTCTGAACTTTTTCCAAACTCCCCTGAAAACCAAAGAGAAAATTAGGGTAGTATAAGAAAATACATATGAGTTATGTGTTTAAAAATACTAAGTGATAAGAACCGCCCCCCCCACCCCTTCACCTTAGAGTACCGCCCCCCCCCCCCCCACCCCTTCACCTCAGAGTACTGGTCGGTGTGATCCAAACCATGTACAGCAATGGTACCTAAAAGCAATCAGCGGTACTCTGGTGGTGGTTACTGTTTGGGGCGGGAACACTGGATGGTTCAGAAGGTGGGAGGTGGCTGAAATGGGGAAAGGGAAGAGTGGTTCCATTGCAAACTTGTGCGTCCCCTACAAACCATGGGAGCCCGAATCACTTATGAATATTCACCCTCAAGAGGGGAAGGCCTTTACCTAGAATGAAAATTTGTCTGCACAAGCCTGGGAACGAATGTGAACTAGAGGTTTTTCCATGCTATGACCTGCAGCTGAGAGCAAACACGGGCACATCGCATCGCCAAGGGATCTGGCAGTGCTGGAGTCAGGCAAACGCTTGACGAACTGCAAAGCGCCCAGTCAATATCCTTTTCCGGATATGGCATCTCCCTCTGAGGGGGATACCGCTAGAAACAGGTGAATGGAGCAGGCCCGTACCACTGGACAATTGAGGGGAGGGAATGGTGGCCCCAAAGGAATCTGATCCCAGAAAATAACATAACAACCAAAGCATTCATCTAAAAGTGAGACCACAGCCTTGCAGGGACAGGAGCTCTGGGAAACACGGGCCTGGAGGTAGAAAACATTACTGACCAGGCTTAGGACCGAGAGATAGACGAGCTATGTTTTGTGTTCTTCACATTAACAGGGGAAGAGGAGGCCTGAGATAGACTGAGAGAACTTCCCTAGTTCCTCTCCTGGCTCCTTGCTGCCCCAGGAACTTCATCCTGATAGTCTAGGGAGAGCCATCCCTTTAAACACGTGACGTGTAGGGAGGAATAGAGTCTAATACAAAGCTATTCTAAGAAAACACGTCATAATGAAACAAATACATGAGAGTCCAGGAATAACCCCAGAGAAATATGGACACAAAGCAGATGGAACCCATAACAGGTGATATTGAAATGAAAGAAAAGAAATTAAGGAAACTATAGACACTTTGAAAGAACAGTATAAATCAGAAATAGAAGAAATAGGTGAATAACCAGTGGCTATACACTGAGAACTCACAGCACTCAGGAAAGAATAAAAAAAGAAAAAAGAAATTGAGAAATAAAGACGAATAAGAAGGGAAACATGAGAGATTAACCCTGTGGAACACGCAGTAATGAAATTAGAAGGTAGAAAGAAAAATGAAGGAAATCAAACAGAAGTAAAGGAAGATAAAGAGGCTTTGGGAGAAAGTGAAAAATAGAAGGACAGGTAGAGATAGGAAAGTCATAAAAGAAGTAAAGACAAGACACAAATGATGAAAAAAAAGAGAGAGACTCTAACCAAAAAAGTCCCCAATGGAGGAAAATAGACTTAAAACTATAAGTCAGGAGAAGTTTCCTGAAGTAAAAAAAGCTTTAAAATCCACCTTTTTACTGTAACTAGAAAAATGAACTCATAACAGCAAGGGAATACCAACACCAACATCAACACCAAGGGAATCCTAATAAAAAGACTGGACTTTAAAGATAAGAAAAATATCCCTTGGGCATCCAGACAAAAAGACTAAGTCATTTTAAGGAAAAAGAAAATCAGATCAGAATTAGCCTTCTTAACAGCAACATCTTTTTTTTTTTTGTCAGAAAGCAGCAGAAATACTTTAGAGACGCAAGGAAAAAAGAGGGAGCCACAGATGGTTATAAGCTACCTAAGAGAATTAAGTCTAGAGCTACAACCATGGAGGGTCTTATGGAGCGTTAGTCTCATGAGATCTTCCTGAGAACTGGCAACAGACTGAGCTTCAGGCAATCAGTGAATGATTTTAGAAGATTCACTCCAAGTTCTCAGGGTAAGCATGAATGTATTTAACTGTGGAACAACTAAAAATTGGAGATGAGTTTGAAAAATAGCCCTATTGGCACATGCATGGACAATGCATGCCAAATAGTAAAACTAACAAAGGTGGGAGAAGGTGAGACTCCTTGGAAAGAATACTTTTACAGATTGCCTGATATGTATTTGGTGGGAGTAAGAGGCGATCCAATAAGGCTGACAATCCTAGTGTTTGAAGCTTCGATGAAGTTAAGCTTTCTTACTGTTTAAAAATGATCATTAAGGGGGCGCCTGGGTGGCTCAGTCGGTTAAGCGGCCGACTTCAGCTCAGGTCATGATCTCGTGGTCCGTGAGTTCGAGCCCCGCGTCGGGCTCTGTGCTGACAGCTCAGAGCCTGGAGCCTGTTTCAGATTCTGTGTCTCCCTCTCTCTGACCCTCCCCCGTTCATGCTCTGTCTCTCTCTGTCTCAAAAATAAATGAATGTTAAAAAAAAAATTAAAAATGATCATTAAGGAGCGTCTGGGTGGCTTAGTCGGTAGAGCATGCGACTCGATCTTGAGGTTGTGAGTGCAAGCCCCTCGTTTGGTATGTAGAACTTACAAATAAAAATAAAAATGATCATTAAATTAATGTTCGTTACATAAATTGGATGGGGGGAAGAGAAGGAAGGGGAGAAGAAATGATCATTAACTGAGATTATCATATAAAAAATTAGGCTAATATATAAGGAGTAGTAAATAATAATAACCATTAGAACATGAATAAGAACCTTTGTAAATGTCAGAAGAACCAAAAATAAAACATACCACAAAGTAAACACTTTGTATGTACATTGTGTACGTGTATAGACACAGAAAAGTCATAGGTAGATGTATATGTGCTCAAAGTTGATTGAAGCATGAAATTGGCATTTTTATAGGTCATAAGCAACAAATTATCAGCAATTTCACATTATTCAAAAAAAGCAAGCATGTAAAACAATGTAACAGGAAAAATATCGATTATAGCAATAGGTATAAGGGGCTTTACTTTCTGATCTTAGCAAAGCAAAACCCATCCTCTTCTTTTTTAAATTAAAAAAATTTTTTTGAATGTTTATTTATTTTTGAGAGAGAGAGACAGACAGAGCATGAGCGGGGGAGGGGCAGAGAGAGAGGGAGACACAGAATCTGAAGCAGGCTCCAGGCTCTGAGCTGTCAGCACAGAGCCCCACACAGGGCTTGAACTCAGAACCACGAGATCATGACCTGAGTTGAAGTTGGATGCTTAACCGACTGAGCCACCAAGGCACCCTAAAATCCATGCTGTTTTATGAAAAATACTAAAAGGGAAAAAGTGAATCAGGTGAAGAATAAAACTACAGACAAAGGCATACCAGTCGATTGAAAATAAAAGGAAAGCAAACAACATGATTTGAATATCAGAAAACATAGATTTCATGCCAATAAATATTACAAAATATGAAGGCCATTTTATGCATTTAAAGAATAAAATTCACAGTAAAGATATAATAATTACTAATATCTATGCAGAAAGTAAAATTGCAATTTTTATAAATAAAACATACAGGCAATAATGGAAGGAATGGACAGACACTAATAAATTGAGATTATTACCATATCTCTTTCTAGACGAGGGGGTTAAAAATTATTAAGAATATACAAGACCTAAAAAAATCAATAAGGTGGCTCATCTAGCCTTACATTTAACTCTGTATCCCAATAATAAAGAATATACTTTCTTTTCAAGTGCATTTGGGTCATTGACATACATTGAGCATATTTTAAAACACAGAAAAACTTCAGTTAATTTTAGAAAATAAAAATAATAAGCCCGACTTTTTTGACCCAAAACATGCAATTAAACCAGAAATAATTGACAAATTCTCACAGTTCTCTCTTAAAAACTCTTGGACCAAAGGGAAAATACAAAACAAAACTGCAGAATCTCTAGAAGTAATAATAATGTAGACATTATATATTTGGAAAACTCAAGAGAACCAGTGAAAAAGCCTACTATAACCAGTAATAAGAATTTAGGAAAATAGTACGATATAAAATCAACTGATAATATCATGTCATGAACAAGAACTATTAGACGTTTTGGGGAGCTCGGGTGGCTCATCCAGTCAAGCATCTGACTCTAGATTTCAGCTCAGGTCATGATCTCAAGGTTTGTGGGTTCAAGCCCCGTGTTGGGCTCTGTGCTGGCAGTGCAGAGCCTGCCTGGGATTCTCCCTCTCTCTCTGCCCGTCTCCTGCTCATACTCTCTATGTCTTCCCCAAAAGAAATAAACTTAAAAAAAAAAAACAAAACTATTAGAAGTTTTAAAGAGAGGAGACACCCCTTTATAACAAAAACAAAAAAAAGAAAAAAAAATGCCTTGGCATAAACTTAACAAAATGTGCAAAACTTATATTTAGAAATCTTTTATACATATTGAAAAGATAGAGGAATGTTATAAATAAGTGGAAAGTTATACCATCAAAAAGGATAAAAGGATGATAGACTAACTATGGTAAAACCCTGAGAGTTGTATATCAGTGTGTGTATCGAGGTGGATTATACTACCCTCTCTGCTTCTTTGTACGTTTGAAAATTTTGCAATAAGCTAATTTAGTTAATCCTAGTGTTAAAAAAGCACGGTATTTAGGTTCTGGCTCCATGCTATCAAAGCATACCCAGATTAATTACATGAGTTAATTAAAATGATTTGATTAAATTTGCCAGTCAGACTTGGTTAAGCTCAATCTCTTTAGAATCTCTGCTTAATAGAAAGTTAATTGTACATGCATGTTTTGGATACTTGAGTCGTATAGCTTTTCTGTCTACTCTCTCCCAAGTTTTGGCCAAGTGAGGCATCACATTTCTTCCGGCCTCAGCTTCCTGAAACGATGTAAGGTTGAGAGTTGAGAGGCAGAAAGAGAATTTCCCAGGCCACCAGAGCTGCTAACATAGGGCCTCCAGTTCTCAGACCGGGAGGGACCTTCCCGAACACCTGACTGGTTCTCTGGGTTCTACTTGGGACCCTGTGAAATCCAGATTAACGGCTAGGTCCATTTTCCTCTGAAGTGTTGCCATTGAAATGCTAAACCTCCCCAAATAAACTAAAAAAAAAAAAAAAAAAAAAAAAAAATTCTTGATCACACTTCATGTGTATCCTGCCTGAAAATTCCAGATGAGCAATTTTACTTTTCCTGGAAGTTAGTGTTTGCTTATTCTTGAAATAATAGGCACCAATGTTATTATAATCACCTTCAACAACCAAACCAAAATGAAGCAACAGAAAGCAAGACATGAGCTAGCTTCTTAGTTCCTTGGACAAAGCTTAGCCTCCTCACCCTGGGGTCCTGGCCCCAGCACCCCCACTCTCCAGGGCATGGCTCCAATATATAGTTTTCGCTGATATTGTCTATTATGTATCATAGCACTGCTAATCTCTATAATCTAGACAAACCAAAAAAATCCTAAAGCCTAATATCTATTCCATGTTGTTTAGCTCACAGAATGTTTTCAATACATTTCAATATATTTAACTACAAAAGCCTTAAGAGCTGGGCATTATTTACCTTTCTTTTATTTTATTTTTTATTAAAAAAAACTTTTTTAACATTTTATTTATTTTTGAGAGAGACAGTGAGAATGGGGAAGGGTCAGAGAGAGAGGGAGACATAGAATCCAAAGCAGGCTCCAGGCTCTGAGCCCGACACAGGGCTCAAACTCATCAACCGGGAGATCATAACCAGATACAAAGTCAGACGCTTAACCCACTGAGACACCCAGGCACCCTTATCTTCATTTTGTCTTTTAATGGATAAAGCCATGCTGGAGGACCTATAACTCTGCCCAACATCAAAAAGCTAACACGTGATGAAGCAGGACTTTTTATTTTGAATTCTGTGCTCATCCTACAACAATATATTACCACTAAACTGTGTAGTCATTAATCCATGAGAACATTCGCAATAGAATGTCCTGATTTTGCTACCAGACTCCCTTCTTATGAAACCCCATTTTCCTCCTCATCCAAGTTCCTCAAAATTCTTTTCTTTCTCCACTCCTCCCTCCCTCCCTCCCTCCCTCCCTCCCTCCCTCCCTCCTTCCCTTCCTTCCTTCCTTCCTTCCTTCCTTCCTTCCTTCCTTCCTTCCTTCCTTCCTTCCTTCCCTCCTTCCTCGAAGCTTCTGTGCTCTTTCTTTTGGGCCAGCACAGGACATTTCTGGGTCTTTAGGGGGCACTTGACCTATTCTACCTTGTGTTGTATCATTCTGTGTCTTATAGATGTCTTACTCATCTTTTGTCCCTTCCATGTTGCAAGTATAGTGGTACATAGTAGGTATTATACTTAACAAATGTTTGGGGGACTACATGGGAATTTGGTTTAAAATAATTGAAAGAACTGCCTTCTTTCTTTTTTTTCTTTTAATTGTTAAAAGTTTATTTATTTATTTTGAAAGAGAGAGAGAGACCGTGTGTGAATGGGCTGAGGGGAGGGGGGAGGGGGGGTGGGTCGAGAGGAGGTGGGGGAGGGCAGAATCCCAAGCAGGCTTCATGCTGTCAGTGCACAGCCCGACTCAGGGCTTGATCCCATGAACCACAAGATCATGACCCGAGCTGAAATCAAGAGTCGGACGCTTAACCAACTGCACCACCCAGGCACCCCAGACCTGCCTTCTTTCTGAAAGCGTTCTTTCCTTACAGTAGAAACTCATATGGTAAGTGGAAGCCATTTTCATAATAAGTAGACAGATTCATGTGAAGTATTAAAATAAAATAATACTGCTAATAGTTATAATCAGTGACATCATAATAATGGTAATCTTATAAGCTCGAATTATAAGGTTCTTTCCTTTCAGATTATAATAATTCATATCAGCCTCATGTGTTTTCCCAATATGCCTGTAAGCCCAGGAAAGGGTTGTCAGTACAGTGTTTAGCCTGGAAACTGAAGAACGGGAGCCTAGGTATCTGGCACGCAGTAAGCACTTATTAAATGGTGTTATTATTATTGTTGCGAGTGAAGACAAAGGGATCGAAGACCCAAGATGATTAAGTGGCTTTCTCGAGACGGTATGATGAAATCTAAAGACAGCTCGGGTTTGGGCCTCCTGGGTTACCTCATCATCTCCCACTGTGCCCCATTCCTCTGCCCCTTATCTGCCCTCTAAGTCCTGTATAATAAAGAATTTGGCTGGCCTTTGTCCCCACCTCCTGGGAGGTAAACTCTAAACTTTGGAATTCCCCAAGTAATAGGAGCGTGTTTGCTATTCAAGGTGGAGCCTGATAGGTTACATTTGCTGGGTAGTTTATGCTAAGGAGAAGATTCAGGATGGGGGCCGGCCATGCCAGGAAGACCGATCACTGACTAGCAGGTTACAGCTTTGAGTCACCCTAATATCAGACCAACCCCCAGGGAGGGGAGAGGAGGCTAGAAAGTGAGTCAGATGGCCAGTGAATTAATCAATCACGCCTACATGATGAAGTCCCAATAAAATTTATGTTTCAGAAGAAGCTCAGGTGAGCTTCCTCGGTGGGTCATACTCTGTGCACTGCCACACATTGATGTGCCAGGATGCTGAGGCATCCTGACTCCACAGGGAGAAAACAAAGGAATCTTGATGTTTTGGACCCTCCCAGACATTGCTGTATGTGTCTACCTTTGGGTTGGTTCTGATCTGTAGCTTTTTGTTCTAATGCAATCGTAGGGGCACCTGGGTGGCTCGGTCAGTTTAGTGTCAGACTTCTGCACAAGTCATGATCTCACAGTTTGTGAGTTTGAGCCCCGGGTCGGGCTCTGGACTGACAGCTCAGAGCATGGAGGCTGCTTTGGATTGTGTGTCTCCCTCTCTCTCTGCCCCTCCCCCGCTCTTACTCTGTTTCTCTCTCTCTCTCTCTCTCTCTCTCTCTCTCTCAAAATAAGTAAATAAATAAGCTTTAAAAAAATTTATAATGCTATTGTATTCCTGAGAATAGTGTTTCCCTGGGGTGCCTGGGTGGCTCAGTCAGTTAAGCGTCCGACTTCGGCTCGGGTCATAATCTCAGGGTTTGTGAGTTCGAGCCCCGCATCGGGCTCTAGGCCGACAGCTTGGAGCCTGGAGCCTGCTTCGGATTCTGTGTCTCCCTCTCTCTGACCCTCCCCCGTTCATGCTCTGTCTCTCTCTGTCTCAAAAAAATAAATAAACGTTAAAAAAAAATTAAAAAAAAAGAAAAACCTGGACAATTATTTCTATCTGGTACTAACCTGTCAGACACTCTTTTCTTTCCCAAAACCCTCCTCCAGCCTCCAAACAAATTAATTCATCTGCACCACGGAAGGAGGAAACGAAGCAGAGGCCTCTGTCGTGAGGGACACCAGGGGGACATTCACCAGGACAGCTGGAGTGCATATGTTGTGGCTCTCGACACCCTACTGGGGGCATATCTCTCTCACCAACAGTATGGAAATCATAATTAGCACCTTGTAGCGACTCGGGGCTTCCAACCCGCCCGGATCTGTTTGTAGCCCTTCTCAACTTACTGAGAACAGCATCCATCTCTCGCATTTAGGTAGCTGCCTGCCTCCCGTCTGCTCCGCTGGCTCTAATGTATTTAGATGGATTCTTCTTCCATGAAGCAGAGCCCAAGTTCATTAGAATCATGCGTTCTGCTTCAAAACCTCCCTTAATCTCCCTAGGTGCTCTTTGGGCTTTTCCAGTTGTATTCACTAACCTTGGATGTGGGTATTTAGGAACAATGCTAATGTTCTTAAATTGCTTTGCGGTCTCCTCTCCTGGATTATACTGGCAGGCAAAAGAAAGAAATTCCAATTAAGCCCCAAGAGCCATTTTGCAAATGCTCTTTCTCTTAAACCAGGGAATGTCTGACTGCGAACCCGAATGGAAAAGGTGCAGGGTGTGCTGGGATGTGTTGTGCATGTTGACTCTTTTCTTTCAAGGGGGACTAATCTTTTGGAGTGGGCATTAGGTAATGCTTTCAATATATTAGTAAGGGCCAGAGAGAGAGAGAGAGGGAGAGAGAGAGAGAGAGAAGACACTTCATACGTTTCGGATAATACCATGTTGGTGCTTTAATAATATTCATCTTAGAAGGGTTTTTGTTATTCATTATGTACAGTGCATTTCAGAGTTCTGTTTTCCATTAGCCCCTCCTCTGAGCAGACTGCAGATAGCTTTAAAACCTTTCTGTTAGGAAAGCTGGCCTCAGCCTGGATGTTAGATTTGTTTGGGTTATGGGGGTGACTCGGATGTGTGACCGTCACACGGTGATACATGGTAACCCTGGCTGCCTTTAGAAGGGAAGTAAATGGCGTGGAGACAAGAGTCAAAAGTAGATATTCTATTATTAACGCTGTGTGTTGTACCACGTTAATATATCAACAATTCGAAATGCAAGTAAGGAAATATATAATTTTTTTTAAATGGCAAGCAGAATGATGCAGTCGTGGTAGAAAACAGTATGACAGTTTCTCCAGAAACTAACGTAGGATCACCACAGGATCCCACAATTCTGCTTCCAGTCACGTACCTGAAAAAAATTGAAAGCAGGAATTCAAACAGGTGTTGGCACAACCACGTTCAACGGTGGCGTTATTCGCAAATAACCAAAAGGTTGACGCCACCGAAATGACTGTGGGATGGATGAAAGGGGAGACAAAATGTGGTATACGCATGCAATGGGACATTATACAGGCTTAAAAGGAAAAAAAAAATTGTGATACATGCTAAGTCATGGATGGACGTCAAAGACATTATCCTGAAGTAAAATAAGCCAGTCACAAAAAGACAAAAAGACTGTATGATTCCTCTTACACGAGGCACCTGGGGATAGCCAAATTCAGGAAGCTGGAAAGTATAAAGGTGGTTGTAGGGGCCGAGAGAAGGGAGAAACGGGGAGTTGAGTGGGGACAGAAATTTAGTTTGGGAAGATGAAAAAGTTCTGGAGACGGACCGTGGTGATGGTTCCAGAGCAACGTGAATGTCCCTAATGCCTCAGAACTGCACACTTAAAAATGGTGAAAATGGCTAATTTGCTGTTGCCGTTACAAAAAGGAAAAGAAACAATGTAAGAAAGATTTGTTATTCCCTTGGATAACACTCTGCATTTCCATCCTATCCGGGAGGCAATCTCCACGATCTGGCACCCCATCTGCCCCGCCTGAGACCTCAGCACGGGCACTTGTGACGCGATGGGTAGAATGATTCAGCAAAAGAGAATGTTCTGCTTCTGTCCAATCAGACGAGGGAAGACAAGTATCTGTAAGTACTTATCGAGGACCTACTCAGGACGTCACACTGTCCTAGGAAAAGTGAGGGCACGGGAATGTAATGGATGCATTTTGTTACGTCAGTTCATACAATTAATAAAAATAAAAATTGGATTCCTGCTGTGTCGGGGCACTGTGCTGGGCCCTGGAGATGCAGAGATGAAAAGATAGAGTCAGATATTCAGAATTTGACGGTCAGATTTGCATACTGATAATTAGATAGGTTTTTATACAGGATATTGAGGGCGTACACACAGGGAGCATAGAATTCCTCAGGCCTGACTTTATTGAGCTTCGAAAGTTCAAGATCTGGCAGCCGGTTGAATGAACGAGTAGTTTTTGAATACCTACTATGTGACCTAAGTTCTGTGAGTGATTCAGATCATGTATACGTGCGACTGTGTTCTGTTCCTCAGGGAGCTTAAGTCCACTTATGTGAACACTAGTCCGAAAAGACAATAGGGCAGCGAATGATTGTGCGGGACACATTCTTGGCTTTGGCAGGGACTGCAGAGAAGATAGATCCGTAAGGGCTGGGATTGTCAGGAAAAGTTTTACTGAGGAAGTGAGACCAGAATTGAGCCCTAAGAGATAAGCAGAATTTCAGCCAGTAGAAAATGGGTGCCAGGAGACAAGAGAGCATAACAGTACATCCATAATTACCAGATAGAGTGGGCAAAGCAGGTTTGCCTTTCCTGGGCTAAGCCACTAAAATTTCCCATTAGCATATGATTCTGTGAAGCAGGGACTCTTTTTCATTGAATAAGCATGAATTAAGTACCTATTACGTGCCAGCCGTTGTTCTAGGCACTGGAGGCATACCATTGAACACTCAAAGTTCATGCCCTCAGAGTTTGCATTCGACTGGGAGACATAGACAAATAAAGGAAATACATCTCATGCTAAGTGGTAATAAGAGATCTGGCTGAAAGCAAAGTAGGGGGTGGGGTGACTGCTGGATAGGTTGGTAGGGGAGAATATTAGGTGTCCCATAAAAAAGATCGTTGCAAAGCAACTACGCTTCTGAGATGTTTGGGGGGCCGTCCTGTGGCAGATGACAGTAGGGACTCCATCTCCTGGGGCTTCCAGTCCCCAAAGTCTATGAACTTTGACTCTGAGCCCGAGTGAATGTTCCACCCAGTTTCCTACTGCTATGAAAATGTAAGGTGATAATAGCCTCAGAGACCACATGTCTTTATCCTAAATGGACCCTTTTGGGGATCCTTTACTTGGGGATACTTAAAGTGGGTGTATTCTGACACCAATTTTCTGACACCAACTGAGCCTTCTAAAATTAAATTCAGCAATGGGGCGCCTGGGTGGCGCAGTCGGTTAAGCGTCCGACTTCAGCCAGGTCACGATCTCGCGGTCCGTGAGTTCGAGCCCCGCGTCGGGCTCTGGGCTGATGGCTCGGAGCCTGGAGCCTGCTTCCGATTCTGTGTCTCCCTCTCTCTCTCTGCCCCTCCCCCGTTCATGCTCTGTCTCTCTCTGTCCCAAAAATAAATAAATAAAAAACGTTGAAAAAAAAAATTAAAAAAAAAAAAATTAAATTCAGCATTGACACTAAACTACCTGGAGTTAGGGTCAGACCCCACAAGCTAATGTGCCCGCATGTCTCGTTTCTGCCCCGTTGACTATAATTTCAGACTTTCCCATAGCTCAGTCAGGTTCAGGATTCTCTGGAGGAACTCACAGAACTCAGACAAATGCTATGCTTCCAGTTACCACGTTGTTATAAAGGATGCAAATGAACATGGAAGAGATACATGGAGTGGGGATGCATCATCCTCGTGGTACATGGGTATGTTCACTAACCGGGAAACTCACCTGGGCTTCAGCGTCCAGAGTTTTAGATGGGGTCTCATTAAGTAAGCATGATTGGCCCAATCACTGGCCACGTGGTTGAAGTCAACCTCCTGTCCCTCCTCTGTCCCTGGAGTTTGGGGGTGGGGCATTAAGTTTCAACCCTAATCACGTATGTTGTCTTTCTGGAGGGGTCAGCCCCTTCCCTGAAAGTATCTAAGGGGTCACCGTGAAGTCACCTCCTTAGTATAAATTCAGATATATTAAAAAGGCTCCTTATGGATAACAAAAGGCACTCCTATCACTCTGGAAATTCCAAGGGTTTTTGAAGTTCTGTGCCAGGAACTGGGTCTTTGTGCCCAGTTATATATATATATATATATATGTATATATATATATATATATATATATATATATATATGTGCCCAGAATATATATATATTCTTTAGTATATCACAGACGGCAAGAACTCTGCCTTGATTTCTCCAGCTAATGCTTATATAATGGTCTTATAGTTGGGTACATTCTACCCCGGACAGAAGAGAAATCAGGTTTTTCTTTTTTTTCAGCTCTCAGCTAAGAGCATCAAGAAAGCATGGCCTCAGCAAAGCCACGCTTTGCTGTTGATTTAAAATCTGTCAGCTAAAATGTAATATAACCATACCCTTTGTCTTCCTGACTCATGACCAGTCATGGAACACCAATAAGAGTTCCTAGTTTCAGCCTTTTGAGCCTGGATGCCTCTTGCTGGTGAGCTCTACAGTCAACTTCCCTCTAATTCCTCCTTAAGCATCAAGCAGCTGTTTAATGCAAGGTTCTCGTCTGTTCTTTTCCCTTTTTCTTGGTCAGTGGATTAGCCAAGATTGATTTTTCTGCATGGCTGGGGAAGGCCTAAGGTTAAAAGATAAAAGGTAGATTTCCTTTAAATGTAATTTGGATTTCTTTTCTTGGCATTAGTTCTGATATCAACCATAGAATCACTTTGGTGTTCCAGAAACACCTGGGCCCCAACCACAGATGCTAGAGAAGGGCAAAGCTGGGCTTCCAGCAAAACACAGCCTTGGGGGGGGGGGGGGGGGGGGTCCAGGTGGAGTTGCTGTCAGATGCCATATTCTCTCTCTCTCCCTCTCTTTCTCTCTTCTTTCTCTCTCTCCACCCCCATCTTTCTCTCTGTCCCTAACTCTTTCTTTTGAATTTGATTCTGCTTGCAAAATGCAGCTAGATATACACATTTATTCTACACTATTGTTCTTTCAGATCAGTGTGTATTTATCTTTTGCAAACCAAAGAGCTCAAGGGGAACTGTTTCTGAGTCAGCCAGATGACAAAAGAACCAATTGATTCATCCAGAAAGCCTGTCAATTCAGCGGAACATCATTGGCAGGAACGGTGTTGTGGACAAAGCAGGCACCAAATGGACTCAGTTTTGCACTTTTGGCCAGGCTTCTCTTTGGCAGCCAATAGACCGTGCCCAAATGCCATGCCAGGTGTGATGGATAACCCTGTCCACCTCCGGGTGGATGTCTTTCCACTTACCCCATGCAGGGTATACAAGCAGTCCTTCCCCTGTTGAATAGCAGCAGGCAATTTGATAAATACCATCTTCTAAGGGCTGGGCACTCCCTGGAGCCTGAGGCAGAGTGGCAGGGGCAGTGGTGGGAAAGGAGGTGATGTGATGCTAAATGGCAGATGAACTAGACACGTGTGGAGGAATGGAGACTGACGTTCAAGGAATGAGGCTAAGCCGGGAGAGAATTTGTGGGAAGAGTGAGGACGGGGAGAGCACTGGCAATTCAAGGTGAGCAATGCTCAAGTGGTAACTTAGGCCAGACTCTTGCTGTTCTCAATAGTGCAGCTCAAAAGGTCTTAAGGACCTGTGTCCCCAGGAGGGGGCAGCGTGGCTTCATGACATGGTGTTCACAGGGGCTATGGGGGCAAGAGACAAGAGGCCACGCCTTGCTCCACTGTCTCCCTTCTTCCTTCCTCCTCCATGCCGTCCCCCGCCTTTCCTCATGTAGTTATTGCTAAGATTGGAAAGGGACACTTGAGCGATCCTTATGTATGTCTTAGCCACACTCAGACTTACATTCAGAGAGCTGGCTTCGATCCAGCTGGCCAGGGAGAGCGTTTCTAACTGCTGACATGGGATTTCAGACAGCCAGCTGGATGTCAACTCCACAAGCTAACACCTCCCTCTGCCATTGGGTCAATGTCTTGGAGATACCAAGACAGTTTGGGAAGTTCACCCAACCAAATGAAGCTACAGCAAAGGAACAAAATGGAAACTCTTTCATCAGACATCAGGAGGTAGAAACAGACGCTCACAGGCAAACTGGGTGTAAACACAAAAGGGAAGAACTGGAGAAGAGAGGAGAAGATTCTGAATCAATTAGGATTCTCCTGGTTGCAGGCAATAGAAACCTATTGTGCCCAAGCTTAGGTGAAAAAGATTGGTTTAATTGGTTTTATTGGTTAATCCAACTTAAAAAACAAAAAAGTCCAAGGGTGCTTCTGGCACACTGGATCAGATACTCCTACAACACCTGGTGCCGTCTGTCCTTCTCTGGGCTGGCTTCATTGTCAGGCACATTTTCCCCTCATGGTGACAGGAGATACCCTCCGCATTTCCAGACTCAAACTCCATTTCATTAGTACCAGGAAAAGTTCAAGATGGGCCTTCATTGGATCAATTTGGCTCATCTTTCCTGTCTGGACTAATTACCGTGGCCAGGGAGACAGGATGCTCTCATTGATCAAGCCTCGATCAGCCCCACCTAACGTACACAGTCTGGGAAAGGGCAAGGAATGGTCCTGCTGAGAAAATGGGGGTCTTCTCTACAAAAGAAGAAAATGGTGGCCGGAAACAAATAAACAAGCAACACAAAACAGATGACCACCCCAGATGCTAAAAAGAAGCCAAAATCATAAAAATTTTAACCACGAGCAGTCAGGCGCAGGTTGCTAGAATCTGCCAGAAATAGGTCGGATCTATATGGGGACTCAAGGCTTACATGACAGCTGCCCAGATCACATTTGGTACAAGTGTCTCTTTTTGGATAACTAGTTCAGGGCCTTTCTGGCCCGCTTGCTGTTGCTCTTAGAAGGAACTTGCCCTCGCCAGGCCAGACCCCCGATACCCCATTCCAGAAGGGAATCCCTCTATGGAATTCAAGGATGCCCTTCTGTCTTTCTCTCTTTCATCCTCACAAGTTCTGGTCTTATATACTCACCCCCCCCACCCCTCCCCATACACCTTCTCGTTGTTTTCTATTGTTTTCACACAGTAATCAGAAAGAACATTTGTATGGCCATTCTAGTGAACGTAGGCATTGAGACAGACCCTACTCCCATAGATACACAGTGGATGCCCAGGGGCCTGAGTGGGAGTTTAACACAGTGGCCCACATAGCGGGCAGAAGAAGTGGGACAGAGGACAGGAGGGAATGGCTGCATGATCTTGTAGCTGCAAAGCATAGCTCTGATTGCATTTACCAAAATTTTGCAAAGAAAGGGGAAAAGAAAAAGCCATACTTCTTAGCAGAGCGACCCTTATTTACACAGCGCCCAGAATCCGTGGTCTCACCCATATGCCAAGCCCCGACAAAGGACACACACCAGTGAGGGCACAGGAAGAACAGAGCCGCAGGCCCCGGTGCTGAGAGGCCTAATTATCAACGCTGTGTCTCCATCCTGTTGCTATCAGTCCTGGCAGGGCATGGAAGCTGCTGCCAGCGGAGAGGAAAAAAATTACCCAGGCTGACGCCTCCAAATAATTGATAATTTGCCTAAATGAACAAATCGAGTAAGATTTAATTGTTGGCAGGGATCACCACTCAAGAACAGCAAAGTATACAATTGCTTAAGCACCGCCCACGGCTTTCCACGAGTCCCCCGGCCCTCCCTCTTTCTTTTCTCGAAACCAAGTATAATTGTTTAATGACATTGATGGGGGATAGACTTGTGACATTATAATTGACACTTATGACAGAACTGTCAGTTGGTGACAGCTCGTTGACAGCCCCAGTGAGAAATTCATCATTTTAGATGCTTTATGATTTGCTCATTTAAGGTCGCCAATAAGATCTTGCTGTAAAACCACACCGAACCTCATCCCCTATGGGACAGGTTGGTTGTTTTCTTACCTCCAGGATGGGGGTGGTGGGGTCTGGGGTCAAGGGTGGGGAATATTTATTTGGTAGTAGGTCCCGTGCACCTTCACTTCTAGGGAGAGGCTAGAACTGACCTGGGGAATTCTGCACCTGTGCAGCGTCCGAATTTAGTTTTCTCACTTGCCACTTGTTTAAGGAAGCTTTCAAGGGGAAAGAGGTAACCTGTTGGGACTGATGCTAATAAAGACAGAAAGCAGAAAAAGCAGCGAGGTTATTTTTAGCTGGGTAATGGGGAGTAAATGGGGCCACCCTGTGATATGCTAAGATATGCCTGCGCTCAGTTCTGCCTGTAACTCCCACACTCTCTGCTGGGCAGACATCTGTTAATTGCTTTCTGTTGGACCTCACTTTGACATTTGGGGAAATGGAAGGAGACTGCCTAACCATCTTTTTCTCTTTCCTTTTTTCCTAAACGACGTCTCTGTGGAGTTTTGGAGCCAGGGAGGAAAGGAAGTGAGGTGAGTTTGAAGCTTGCTCTCTGCTTGGGTTTGCTAAAACCTTCAACACACTGTGCCTACGGCAGTTGAGCCTGGATTTTATTGAAAACCCTGTGTGGGGCTCCCAACAATCAGAGTCACTGAAGTTTTTCTTTCCACGCTATACTGGCCTGAGCTCCGTTTAATCAGAACACATGCTTATCTCTCTACCCACCTTTCCATACACTTTACTAATCTTATAAATAGACTCTTAAAAAATAACAAAATGAACTTTCCAATTTATAACAAAAAACATCTCAGTGCACATGCATCAATGCTTTCTTGCTGAGGCAGTTCCTGTCACCAAGCAGCAGGAGGCTAAAAAAACCAACCTTCAGGAGGTGAAGGTGGTAGTTTCACTGGTACATAATCTTCTCTGTCTCTGCCTTTTCTTCCATATTTAGGCGCCTAAGTTTGTCTGCACTGGTTATCAGTTGCCTTTGGGTAGGTTGACCTATGTGGCGTAGTGTGATTAACGACCACTAGGTGGCGACAAACGACCTCCTGGCCGGGTTATTGGATGGATGCGGTGACTGGTAACAGGTGAAATGGGCTTGCTTTCGGTACCAATAACAACTAGCAGGCACCATCAGAAATACTCTTTATATGTGAATTTATTTTATCTTTGCAGCAATCCTGTGAGTCCTGTAAAAGATAAGGAACTAATTTGCCCAAGGTCACATATTTGGTGGCTGGCAGAGCTGAAATTTGACCTCAGCTCAGACTAAAACAGGCTGTGTTGTTATACACTGCACTCTCCTGTATCCTTAATGGAATACCCTATTAACTTGGGGAGGAAGTTGAATGGCGAAACTAATGTCTTGCCCCCAATGAGCTCTGAAGCTCCATTCATCACCACACGATAAGGAAAAGCAGTCCAGAAAGAGCGAACTTATCAGGTACATAGAATCTGAGAGTTGGAAAATTCTTGACCATCTAGTCCAGGGATCCCATTCAATATAGAATTCTCCTCGGCACATTCCTGAAGGAGGATCCCACAGTCTCTCCTGGATCTCTTCTGAGACCAGGTTGCCAAATGAAGACGGCATGGTGCTTTCTCTCTCCTCCCATGGTCACCTTCCTCTCCAAGAAGGGAAATTCAGAGGGGCAGAACCAGAAGAAAAATTCAGAGCCCCTTGTCATCAAAGCAATTGTAAGGAACGATGTGGGTGTGATGGCTGATGATAGGTGTCAACCTGATTGGGCCACAGGGTGTGGTCAAACATTATTTTGGGAAGGATGTTTCTTTGCATTGGGAGACTGAGTGAAACTGATGGCCCTCCCCATGCAGATGGACCTCATCCAAGCTGTTGGAGATCTGAATAGAACAAAAAGGCTGACCTCCTGCGAGTAAGGGGGAGCACCTCCTGCCTGATTGCCATGGAGCTGGGACATAGGGTTTTTACTCCCTTTGGACTCAAAATGAAACGGGGTCTTCCTAGATCTCAAGCCTGCTGGTTTTGACCCGGAACCACAGTTGACCCTTGAACAATGCAGGGGCTAGGGACACTGGCTTCCTGCGCAGTCAAAAATTCGTGTGTAACTTTGGACTCCCCCCAAAGTTCATTAATAGCCAACTGTTGCCTAGAAGCCTTAACAGTCAGTTAACCCGTATCTTGTATGTTGTATGTATTATATACTATATTCTCACAGCAAAGTAAGCTAGAGAAAAGAAAATGTTCCTAAGAAAATCATAAGGAAGAGAAAATACATTAAATACATTACTGAAAAAAATCCACATATAAGTGGACCCGTGAAGTTCAAACCTGTGTTGTTTAAGGGTCAACTGTATACTATCGACTATCGACTCTTCTGGGTTTCGAGCTTGCTGACTGAAGATCTTGGGATATTCATAGTCACATAGTCACATAGCCTCCATAGTCACATAATCATGTGAGCCAGTTCCTGGTAATAAAAAGCCCAAAAGAGTGACACTACACGTATCCATATACACACATACATACATAAATGGTATCTTCCACTTAGTTGTCCAAGCATCACCTAGAATTCTACATTTTAAATTTGAGTCTTTCGTGGTAATATCTGTACCTACACATCTCCTATTGGCTTCATTTTGAATCGGTATGAGCAAATGGACAGCAGGCCAATGCAAAGATTCAGTCATTTAGTTAGTAAACATTTCCGAGGGAGACAACAGGGAGCCTCTCAGGAGAGGCTTAGCCAGAGAAATAGTAGTGATTTCTTCTGCACCGCTCTTGGTTTATTCAAATGGGGAGGTGGAGTGGGATGCAGATTTCCAGGAAAAGACATCCTTAGGATGGACTGTATACAGCTTTGCTTTCTTGACTGACAAACCAGCCTTTGGGGGCCTCCCTTAGTTTAAAACATTATTTTTGAAGAAAGGAAGAGGTCTCTTGGCATGGGTAGACTATTCTTTTACAGGCACCTGAAGCTGGTAAATATCACCTGTCTGAGGATCTGCAAATGTGAACATTGAACTTCTGCCTAGAGACTCCTCCTCTCCCCTCTCACCATTTCCTCCCTCCCCGCCCCCCGCCCCCAGTTCTTGACTTCCTGGTTTTTTGCCCCTACGTTGGTTTCGCACTTGTTATTGGGGAATTTGTACGATCTCATGGCTTTGGCTGACAGCTCTCAGAAGGAAGCTAGAGTATCATCCTCATGAATGCATTTCTACCTATTTGTCCGACCGTCATCTTGATTTCCACATTTAAAAAATCAGGCCCTTTTGTTTTAGTCAGTAAAGTCACCGCCTGTCCCCCAAATCACGATTCTGTCTGGGGGGGCCACTCCCAGGACCTCCAGGCTGCTAGACTCGGCAGGTTGAAATCACCTTCAACGCATCTCCCCTCCTTCATCAATTGCTACCACGGCCCGCTTCCAAATTTCTCCCAGATTTTCCCGTTTCTCTTGGTTTCTGCCGATTGGGTGTTGAACACTGCAAACCTGGGTGCCTTCAGCTTTCGGGGGGGCAGGGGGGAAGGGCTCCTGTATCTCATGGTGTGTGCACAAATAATTCTGTTAAAATGCCCCTTGGAACTCACCCTTTTCCTGCTCCAGACCCCACAGATCCTTCTCAGTGCCTCCTCCCCAGGTACAGAGTCCTCTGCCTGGTTTCCGGATGACAACCCCTGTATGTCCGTTCCCTCATTTCCCCTTATTTTCCAGCTTCTGTCAGTCAGACGTCGCTCTGTGCTCCACAGCCTCCCTGTAATGCTGCGTAAGGAGTGTCCCCAGAAGCCCAGGTGTGAGACTCAGAGAATGTTTTCTGCCTTCCCGTGCCCTCCTTCATTCTCCTCACCCTTTGTAGCCCACCAAACCGCCCTGATGCTCCATCTGCCTTCTGGTCCCACTTTTGTTTAATTTAAAATTTAATGACACAAGTGATACCATCTACATGGCCTTTAAAGATAAAAGTTTGTAGACAACACTAAGGTCCCCTTTGCTAACTTTCCCCTTGTCCAGAGGTAGCATGGTTGAGTGGCTGGGGTGTATACTCCCAGAGATTTTCCGATGTTTTTACGTACACGTATACGTGCCCATAGAGGATGTGTGGTATTTATATTGCATGTGTCCGTTTTTAATATAAACGGCATCACACATTCGCATTTTGTAAAATTACTGGAAATCTCTCCACGTTGCCCCCCTCCCCCCCGGATGAGCCTGACTCAGCTCAATGGTGGGCACTTCCCTGTGGTATGAATCCATCAATGTTCACTTGACCAGCGCCCTCTTGATAGGCATTAGATTATTCCAGCATTCGATTATTCCAGTGTTTAGGTTTACAAACACTGCTGTGCTGAACAACTGGAGGACACATCCTTTTGTACACGTGTCAACAGCTGTCGCTGATGGTATTTGCTGGTCAGAATCACACAGCAAGATTACAAGGAAGTTGATGTTTATCCAAAGATTCTGAAGTACCAGGCAGCGACACAGGCATCTGCAAAACAAACTTGGGCTACGTATGATCCTTCCCATTTCATAGCTGGGAAACTGAGGTTTCAAGAGGCAAAGTGAGTCCAAATTTGAAATCCCATTAATGTTCTCCCTCCCACCCGCCCCTCGTGTGGAGTATTGTCCCTTCAACTCTGCTGTGCGTTTTGTGGCAGCAGGAACTAGCCACACATTTCCTTTCATTCTCTAATATGTCCTGAGTACCCAGGAAATCTCAGTAAAACCTGATTGATTATTTGGAAGACAAATTAGCACTATCATCTTAACTCGTAGGATATTTTATTTAGGTGTTTTAGCAACAATAAGAAGACACTAGCATCGTGGAGGAGCTGGTTAAAATATTATTAGAAGTTAATTCATATTTTAGCAGATAATTCCTAATTAATTTGCTGTAGTTATCTTGTTAAACGTCAATTAAATCTCTCCACATCCCTTACAGGTTTCTGCTGTTCATAAAATGTAATTATACAGCTATTGCCCATGTATTCTTTATTGCTTATATAATCTACCAGTTAAATGCAAGTCAAAAAGATTTATCTTCCAAGTTCTTAATAACATCGCTAAGTGTTCTAATTAATAATCAATAGCCCATTTGCATAATTAATTGGAGAAAGGATCCTAATGAGACGGTGCCTTGCAGCTAGCCACTCTGAGGCCAAAACTTCATCTCCTGTAGCAAATTGTCGCTCGGAGTGCAAGAGATTGGTGAGCAACTCAGCTCCTTTCGTGCTCCAGGAGCACTGTGCTCAGCACTCATGTGCGGGGGCTCACGTGATTCTACCGGCAAGTCCTTATTTACGTCGTTCCTCAACAATATGGAATAGAAACCATTGGATACGAATTTTCACGGGCACAGGCTCAGGCGAACAAAAATAAATTTCTTCAGTTTCCTAAAAACCAGTTTAATTCTCTGAATCCGAGCCCTTATTCCACCGGATGCACAAACGCAATCTAGTCACTTTCAAGCAAACTCGGTCCTAAGAGGTATCTTCGCAGGCACATACGGTTATAATTCCTTCACCCTCTAGATCTGAAAAAAAAAAAAAAAAAAAAAAAAGCAACCAGAACCTTCTCCCTTTCAGCTTTTTCCTTCTCCCTCTTCCTTGGCCCTGATGTTTGACCGGGAGGAGGGCGGTTCTACCACGGTCCACTGTCAAGTGTCATCTGGGCGGGGGATGTCCACGTCCTGGCTTCCACCCATTTGGGTCCTGGCTGACGTCCTTCGAAACATGATGTGAATGATGGGTCCTCGGGGGAGCCACTTTGCAACGGGTCCCACTGCCAGGTGTTCGGCCATCTATCTCTCATTCACCAAAGTAGTTTTGGTTTTACTGTAGCCTTCAGCTCCCCAGCTCCATAAGGATTCCCTGCATTTCCTTGTTCCCATCTCCTGGTTCCTGTGCATCCATCCACCTGCTTCCTAGCCCTTCTCATGAGCTTGGGGACCACTTGTAAGTCACTTTTTGATGGCGGAAACACTAAAGGGGTGTAGGAGTCTTCACTCTGCCCTACCGACTCCCTTACAGCCCGGCTGCCTTATTTTTCACACACCCCAAGGCACAAGGGTTCCTGGAAGGATGCCAAAGACTGTAACTCCAGGTGGGACCAGTAAGACATTGATCTTTCTTTGACCCCAGAAAATCAGGTTTTTGTCCTACTCCCCTCTTCCAAATTATCGGGGGGTGGTGGGCAGGATTCAGAGATTCAAACTCATCTCTGCTTTCTAGAAGCTCTCTAGTCCTTTTCTCTCTCTCCCATACATGCAAGGGAGGGCGAGGCAGAAACAGTTCTACCCACAAGCACTTTGTTTCTTTTTTTTTTTTTAATTTTTAAAAATTTATTTATTTTGAGAGACAGAGAGAGCAGAGGAGGGTCAGAGGGAGAGGGACAGAGAGAATCTCAGGCAGGCTCCCCGCCGTCAGCGCAGAGCCCGATGCGGGGCTCGAACTCACGAACTGTGAGATCGTGACCTGAGCTGAAACCAGGAGTCGGATGCTCAATCGACTGAGGCACCCAGGCACCCCACAAGCACTTCGTTTCTTCCACTTTCTGCTTACGCCAGAAAGCTCAGCGTTTTGGGGCGCCTGTGTGGCTCAGTCACTTCAGGGTCTGACTTCAGCTCAGGTCATGATCTCACAGTCTGTGGATTCGAGCCCCGCACCAGGCTCTGGGCCAACAGCTCAGAGCCTGGAGCCTGCTTCGGATTCTGTGTCTCCCTCTCTGTGTGCCCCTCCCCTGCTCTCTCGCGCTCTCTCACACTGTCTCCCCCAAAATAAATACACACTAAAAAAAGAAAGAAAGAAATCTCAGCATTTTATGTTGGAGGCTGACAATGTGGCATCTTTGTTCTCGGCGGTAAAAGCGGCCCCTTGTCATCCGCAGGAATAAGAGTGGTCACGAGGGAGTAGAGAAAGTAACTTGCCAGCAACATGGCAACATGTGACTCTGCCACCCATTTATCATGTCGGAGACAAGGACGGAACACTGGAATGTAGAGCCTCACGAGCGTTCCCAAAGAGGATCGGCTTGAACCCACAACATAGAGGCAAGGAAGCAGTGCAAAGTTTCTGAGGGTTCTATGGTGGGATTCAGTTAGTTCGTCTTGCCTAAAGTCAGAGGGATGGATGTGGGGACCCCTCAAAGGGACTTTCAGTCTCAGGCAAGTTTCCTATAAAGCAGAGACAAAAATGTTCCTCTGATTTTTTTTTTTTTTAAATCCCAAATCTCTGGCTTCACTTTAAAAATAAGGTTATCTGCTTGGGGGCTTCAGGCTGAGAGTTGCACATTCTAAGAGTTTTCAAAGAACCAAAAAAAAAAAAAAAAAAAAAAGATTTAAAATAAAATGCCGTCATTGTTCATTGAACTACAAATTGCGATTGGTGAAAGAGAATACTATTTTGACTTGGAAGGAGAAAACCCCTTCACCCGAGCGTGTCGTGAACCTCGTGATGCAGTTGCCCCTCTTCAGACAACACTGCCAGAACAGCCACACATCAGATCAGCCACAAGTATTATCACCTTATTGAAAAGACTCTTGCTTGTCATTTTTTTATGAAGCGTCTGCCCCTTTCAGTTATCAACAACAAAGAGCCTTACCCCTTCTTTCCTGCTTATCCTTCCTCCCGGCTCTTATCACAAAGGAATTGCATTTTCACACTGGCCCTTCTCACAGCGAAGAGCTGCTTCCTCTGTCCATAATAACAGAAATAAGAGGAAACAGAATGAGTCTATCTCACAAAGCTCCAAATGGACTGTCAATCAGCTTAGCGCCAGAGCAGAGGAGGCCAGGGTGGGAAGCGTCATCTGAAGGTCATCTCGTCCCTCTTCTGTCTTCTGGCAAGATGGCTTTCAACTCAACCAAAAGAAGTCTCACCTTGAAAAGCTCCAAGGAAGGACCCTCCTTGGCTTCTTGCTATCACACCCATGTCTCCCATCTCGGAGTGCGCTGAGTCTGATGAAAATCTTTCTCGCCATTTTTCGTTTTCCTTCCTCCTCGTGAGATTTACCCCTGAAAAACGGATGAAGTCGGTAATGGCTGTTTTGGGTGCCTTCTCTTCCCTCCTCCTCCATTGCCATGCGTCCTTTGCTCTCTCCATCTCCTGGGTTTTTCCGGGTCTTAATTGTCATAGAGGAAAGTAGATGGATGCACTTTTTTTTTTTTTTTAAAAGAAAAAGATATTGCAAAATGAGTCCAGCAAGAAAAGAGCAATGCTTAATACAAAGTGTTGAATTATTAATGATGACATTTCAGGCACTTCCGAAAGGGAGACTGGGGTCAGGGTGAACTTTGCTCACATCCTTCAAATAATGTCATGCTTGTAAGATCAATCATGACTATTGAGTCAAGGCAGTCGGCTATGAACTTCAGGACACCTGCACTTGGCTCTCCTTAGTAGGCTCGGTCACTTCAACCAACTTATCAAATGTCTCTCAGCTTGATTTTCCCTACCTGTAAAATGGGGGTAATCAGCCTACAACATGGGTTATTGTGAGACTCAAATGAGATGATGTGGGGAATGCCCTTTCTGCCATGCCTACCAGGCACGTTGTGTTCTCATACAGATTGGCTACCACCGTCATAATCCAAGGTGAGTTTTAACGGATGCAATCAAAAGATTTTTCAGACAGGCTAGTGGAGTACTAAGAAGCTGCCAGTGGGGAGTAGTTGCTCCTTCTACTGATATATTTGATAAATATTACTCTATAATCAACAAGTACCGTCCTCTGTCCCCAGGATAACATAGTCGTGGCAGGTGGTGAAGGAATAGAGGCACCGGGAAGTGAGAGGCCCCCCGGATAGGAGTGGATGGTCAGGGATGGTCAGGTGGGCTCGAGGAAGGATGCTCCTTCCTGTGTCCTCTGCCTGCCCGAAACATTTTGTGATTCTCATTAACCAGCGTGAATGTCAGCAAGGGCCGGGAGTTAGGTTGAGCCCAACATCTTCGTATTTTATATTTCCCAGGACTGACCCATATACAGCCTCTTTCACTGTAAGATAGAGGTCCGCCTGGCATACAGTCGAGCAGACAGACAAGTCGTGATTTGGCGAAACCTGAAAGAATTATGAACTGTAGCAAAAATAGCCAACTAAGGGAGAGCTAAGGCATCTTTTCCCTTCCCCCAGATATCTGTGGAAATGTACATCTTCAAGCATCACGGAAATAATCACCTACTCTCTATATTACCCCCCATTTTTTATGGTTTTTATTGGTATACAACATTATTCAGACTAGGCTCTTCCCTCTCCCAAGCCAATTTCTTTTGCAACTGTGTTTATATTGATGCGATTCAAACAATGATCCTCTGCCTCCCCTGTCAGTTTCCATTGTGCATTTCACATATTAGGAACTTATTTAAACAAAAATCATCCTCTCCGGGTACATTTCTTTCCCATCTGTTTTCCCCCTGCCCCATACTACCAATTCTCATTTCAAAGCAACATTGTAATATCATTTATTGTTATTCTCTCTTGTTTTCCTGAGCTGCTCCTGTAACGTTCAGAGTGGGAGAGGTGGGGGAGAAATATACAGTTTTATTGATTTATACTCAAGAAGGTGTTTCTTACTCAAAATGTTTCTGAAGGCTTCATATCATTTTTTTAGAGCAATGAGACCTCAGTAATGACGACACTTTATATTGGTAGGGTGCTTACAGATAGTTTTTAATGTATTTTCACTAGTGTCATTTTAGAGAGTTGAGAGAAAGAAAAAAGGAAAAATACAGCTGGCTATCCAAGTCACTCAAAATATCCAGATTTTTTGCAACACTGTAGACTGGCATGCAGATGTTTGACTGAATGATTCACCCTTTTTCTAGATGCTCGGTGTTGTGGAAATACAGCTAGTTGTCTATTAGGATCAACGTGGGGTGGTGGTGTAGCGGGTGGGAGTTGTTTTTATTTTATGAAATCATGTAAACATGGAGAGGCAAATCTGTCTCTGAATACATTTTTAGCTTAATAATGATTTTTTTAGTTTCCGTTTGCTCAGTAGTGTTCCATTTCCCAGGCTCAGAAAGACCTGCTATAAATACCCTAATCCTTTCTAAGTCAGGTGTTTGTGTACCTGCTCCCATGTAGATATGTTAGGGCCATGAGAGACGGTTTATTCTCATAATCTTCCAACCAAAGATGGATGTTCTCCCTGCCTGTGCTAGCCTTGCCCAGAGCCCAGTGCAAGCTCCCGAGGCCAGCTGGGGGAGCTTGGCTCAAATTTTTTTAGGAGAAGTAAGCCTTTTCCAGGTTTGAAGAAGTACCTGCAGAATCCACACTCAGAAGGACAATTTCTAGAGGTTACCGAATCCTGCGTGTGGTTTAATGATTCAGAGGCCTTTTTCGAGAGTTCCCGAGCTTTGTTAAGACTCTATCGCATGCAGGACAAACAGCGGTAAGCAGCGGTAAGCAGCGGTAAGCAGCGGTCATCTTCGGTCTGGCTCCATCCTTCCTGCCATCCTTCCTTCCTCCATCCGTCTTGAAGCCCTGTGCTCCTGAGTTGGAACCTCAAAGCCTAGTGTATATTGGAGACCATCTGCTTCACTTTCTCTGGGCTAAAAGAAACAAGAAAGCAAGGTGTTTCAACCGCTCTTTGTCTGTGATGGTTTTACAAGTGGGGAAGAGTCTATTCATCTCTTTTACAGTTCATTACACCTGAGGAACCTTATTTAGTTGGAGGAAATTGCCCTCGGGGGAATGGTTAGAATTAGCAAGGAGTAAAAGCTTTTGGGGTGGAACACACTCTCCACACATCACAGAAAACAAAACCCAACTCCCAAACCTGCTCCATGATATAATCTCCCAATGGTGAACAAAAGGTCTTTCCTTTTCCCGACTCTTCTGTGGGTTTTATAGCAGTTTGGTTTCTGCTCCTCTGCTCTTGTTTTCTGTTTTCTTTGGGTGGGTGAGGTCTGGTTTCGGTTCCACACAAGGATGAGCTTTCTAGAAGTGGGAAGATCCAAACATAAGATGTGTCATGTTGAGTAGTCATATAGTCACTGGAAATTCCGATGGGGGCTGTTGGAAGAGTTGAGTGAGGGAAGTCACGCCTCAGAAGGGGCATTGGACCACGTGTCTTTTTAAAACATTTTTCCATGTTTGTTTATATATTTTGAGAGAAAGAGAGATAGAGCACAAGCAGAGGAGGGGCAGAGAGAGAGAGAGAGAGAGAGAGAGAGAGAGAGTGAATCCCAAACAGGCTCTGTGCTGTCAGTGCAGAGCCAGACATGAGACTCGAGCTCACAAACTGTGAGATCATGACCTGAGCGAAAATCAAGAGGTGACACTTAACAGGCTGAGCAACCCAGGCACCTCTGGACCAGGTGTTTTTAAGTACGCCCTTCTTATCATGATAGACTAGCCTCCTGGTATTTATAAGTAGTTCATTTGTTTTTCACAAGGTCATCATGACCATGGCCTTGGTCACGTCATCGCTGCCATGATCTTTGTTTCCAAAATCTCCTTCTACTTCCGTAGTTCTCCTTGGCCTCTTTGGGCTCAAAAAGGCTCCTTTCAGAGCCTTCAAGGTCTATAATCTTTATTTCTTTAGCTAGGCAGCTTACGTTGTTTCCTTTTCCAGTATTGATTATATTCTGGCAGCCGCTTTCCACTGTCCTGACCAAATATGCTTATGCAGTTGAAGGTGAAGGAATTTCTGAATTCAAGAAGCTCAGAGATTTAGGTCCAATATGACATACTGAGCCACGGAGCTAGGACCAGGAGATAGAGGGCTCCTGTCGAGTCTCCCAGCACTCAGTGGGCAGTTACGCTTTCTGCCTGAAGTCTCCGTGTCAGGTCTAAGTAATATTTGACTGAGCATGTGGGCTTGTGATGAACTGTAACTTGAAGGATGTCTGAAAGATGTTGCTCTGCTTTTAGGCACCAGTTTCAACAGTCGCGTTGGGTAAGGGGACTCCTGATTTAGGTCCTTCTTTCCTAAACTCATTCGGAAGTGAAGGGGGCATGTCCTCGTTTTAGAGTCAAGAAGCTTGTGTTAGAACGGTCCCTCTTCTGCTGCCCAGGAGTGTGTGATGTTCAGTAAGCCATGCAGTGGCCCTGGGCTGATTCCACATCTGGGAAATGAAGGTGGACCTAGGTGATCACCAAGGAGGCTGATTGCTGGGCAAGTATGGCATTTCATGTGGATTGTCCCAGGATCAGAGAAGTTCGTCCACTCTGCTGGGCTTCACAAGCGTCAGGGCGATTTTTTAAAGGATAGATTTCCGGACTCACTCCAACAGGTCTTTTTTTTTTTTTTTTTTTAGCAGCTTTTGAGGGGCAGAAGCAGTCCAGCAGACTCCGTGCCTAATCAGTGCGCTAGGTGATTCTGACACTCAGGGTCCTCAGATCATGCTTTGAGAAGGACTACGAGGTGGAACTGCAGAGTCACAGAGAACCTCTCCTCCCCAACTCCTCATTAACACTTGAAAGGTCCTTCTTGGGGTACCAAGGGAAGACTTCTCATGGAGCTTAAAGCCCACACGTCTTAGATAAAAATGCAATCATACCAGAGAATAAGTGACAAGCGAGTCCTTTCTAGAAGCAGGTTTTGATGGGAGAGAGGGGGAAGCCTGAAGGCACCAAAAGACTAAAGGGGACAAGAATGGGGAAATGGCCCAACTGATCGGCAGAACAACTGAAAGGCGAACCTCCCTGACCGTAAGATTTTGCTACAAGTGGTCCTCAGAGATATAGGCAAGGAGTTGATGAGAGGTGGGGAAACGTAGAAAGGGGTTAGGAAGCATGGCTGGAATAACGCATCCAGAAAGTAAGTGCCCGAAGGTGTTTTCTGAGGGACGCACAGGTGAGAAGATGGCTTGTTTTGGCAGGGAGCCTGTGGTACCTGGCTGCATCCTAGAGACACAGGCAGATGTGTCGATGTGACATCCTAGAGGCACAGGCAGAGCCATTTGACGATGTGACATCTGTGGGGGTGATGATAACCGTTAGTTTGAAGTAGAGACAGAGCATGTGTGCTGGGGCAGGTGCATCCGTGTGGGGAGGAGTCCCGTGTAAGAAGTCAGGACAGAGAGGAGCCAAGCAGTTCAATAACCCTGTCTTCATTTCAGCTCCATTGGTGCAAGGGCAAGGCACCCAAATGAGCCTTCTACCCAGTTTATTTGTTGTTATCTAAATCCCAATTTATTTTATTTTATTTTATTTTATTTTATTTTATTTTATTTTTTTGTCAAGCTGGTCTATTTGCATGCGAGGTGCATAGCTCTAATCTACTCTGATAATGATTTGGGTAAGCAGGTTGGAAATTTCTTTCTCTTCCCTGGAGGCTCACCATGTGGGAAGGAAGAAGTATAAAGCAACCTTTTCGTGATTCAACAAGGAAGGAAATTATGTCTTGTTTTTATTCTTCTCATTTTCTTTTTCCATCTCTTACCACTTTGGATGCTGAACTAGGCTTGGCAGGGATACGGACTTGAGATTGGGTTACTTGTTTCTTGGAATTCAAACATCTCTTCATCATAAAATCTTAGTAATGCCATCCAGCCAATTTCTGCATTAAACAAATACAAAGTGAATGAGAGGGACATTATTTCATTTCTACGTGGCCAACACCCATTTAGAAGTTAGATTTTCCTGAACCTAAATGTTACAGACAGATTATTCATCTTTTTTTCTTTAAATGTTTGATTCTTCTCTCAGATTTATTCTTACATGGCTGA
Organism: Neofelis nebulosa; assembly: GCF_028018385.1. NCBI lineage: Eukaryota > Metazoa > Chordata > Mammalia > Carnivora > Felidae > Neofelis > Neofelis nebulosa. Next base: position 40,237,616 of record NC_080796.1, read on the forward strand.
AATGATGTATTCTCCAGGTAAAAATTCAACAACACCTCTTTCAATTCCAATCCATTTCATTTGGTTGTGTTCCATTTTGTCCCGTTCTCCTTTTATTTTAGTTTTTTAAAGTTCATATATTTATTTTGAGGGGGGGGGATAGAGTAAAAGAGAGAGAGAGAGAGAGAGCGAGTACTAGCAGGGGAGGGTCAGAGAAAGAGGGAGAGAGAGAGAGAGAGAGAATCTGTCAGTGTGGGACCGATATGGGGCTCAAACTCACGAACTGTGAGATCATGACCTGAGCTGAAACCAAGAGTCAGGCACTCACTGACTGAGCCACCCAGGCCCCATTTGGCATTCTTGTCCCATTCTCCCTCTTATTCCATTCCAGAAATCACTGGAGTCAGACCTGGAACTTAACTCCCGTTTTGGATGCCTCGTTCGGTTACCAAGACTCCATTGCAATGGTGGGGTTGAACCTTCATAAAGGTTTAATTTTTCCATCCTGTTACCAACCCCTTCCTCCAGCCCTGCCAGACACTGAACACGGGAATGGAGCACAGAGTAAATGGAGATGCATTTACTTAAGAGGCTAGGATCTGGGTGAGTGGCCAGATAGCGCTGGGGCATCACTGAAAACCAATTAACAGGAAGGAGAGTCAGGGCACCTGGCTGTCTCAGTCGGTAGAGCATGGAATTCTTGATCCCGGGATTGTAAGTTCGAGCCCCACTTTGGGTGTAGAAGTTACTTTAAAATACTTTTTTCAAAGTGATATTGAAAAAAAAGAAAGGATGAGAGGGAGAATCATTCCAAGGGAAAATTTGAACTAGGTGAAATTTATTTAAATGTATTCAATTTCTTTTTCTTTCTTTTTTCTTCCCTTGTGGGGCCCCTATTCACTTCTCCTTTCTCTTTTCTAGCCCCAGAGCACTCATGCTACCCTTCTGCATCCTGGGCACTCTTCTCTGGCACCATATTGGATGCCTGATCCTTTCTTCCCATCCAAACCCCAGGTCTACTTTCCTAGGTGAATGCTAGTTAACTGATAGGCTAAATTATACTGAAGAATAAAAGGTTAATATGTTATCCTCTCCTATGGGGTTTTGGATTTTGAAAGGAGGCTTTAGAAATTATTTAATCCAAATGACAAGGATGTGAGGAAATGGGAAACCTTGTGCACTGTTGGTGTGAATGTAAATCGGTACAGCCACCTTGGAAAATAGTACAGAGGTTCCTCAGAAGATCCTAAATAGAGCTACCATAGGGTCCAATAATTCCATACCTGAGTCTTATCTGAAGAAAAGGAAAACACTAATTTGAAAAGATATATGCATCCCCATGTTTATGCATCATTACTTAAAACAGCCAAGATATGGAAACAGCCTAGGGATCCTTCAACAGATGAGTGAATAAAGATATGATGGGTATGGACAACGGAATATTATTCAGCCATGTAAAAGAAGGAAATCCTGCCTTTTGTGACATCATGGATGAACCTTCAGGGCATTATGTTAAGTGAAATAAATCAAAGAAAGAAAATTACTGTATGTGTGGAATTCATGTATGTGTAGAATCTAAAAAAGCTAAATGCATGGAAACAGAGTAAAATTAGTGGTTGTCAGGAGCCTAGGGGTGGGGGAAATAGGGAGATGTGGTTAAAAGGTACAGATGTGCAGTCGTGAGACAAATGGGTTCTGGGGATCTAATGTATTGCACGGAGACTATATTAATAATACTGTATTATACACTTAAAAGCTGCCAAGGCAGTAGATCTTAAATGTTCTCAGTACAAAAAAGAAATGGTAATTATGTGATGTGAAGGAGGTGTTAGCTAATGCTACAGTGGTAATCATCTTGCAATATGTAAGTGTATCAAATCAGCACATTGCCCCCTTTACGCCCTAAACCTGCACAATGTTGCATGTCAATTACATCTCAATAACACTGGAAAAAAATTAAAGTGCTATTTGTTTGCTTTAGAAAATAGGTGATTTAACCCAAAGGAATGAATCTCTTTGGTGGGATTCTAGGCACTTTGGTAGAAAATTTTTGGGCTGAGTGTCTGGGCCTGTTCAATACCGCCATGTATGTAGCTTTCTACTTTGTCCCTTCTTTAAGTCAGTTCTACCGCCTGCGATCAAAGGATAACTTTTAACTAAGAAGACTCAACTGCGTAAATCACTCACTTCATTCATTTGCATGAACACGTGACAATCTATTCAACAGATATATTTTTATTTATTTTTAATTTTTTTTAACGTCTATTTATTTTTTTGAGACAGAGAGAGACAGAGCATGAACGGGAGAGGGTCAGAGAGAGGGAGACACAGAATCCGAAACAGGCTCCAGGCTCTGAGCCGTCAGCACAGAGCCCGAAGCGGGGCTCGAACTCACGGACCGCGAGATCGTGACCTGAGCCGAAGTCGGCCGCTCAACTGACTGAGCCACCCAGGCGCCCCTCAACAGATATATTTTTAAAAAGTTTATTTATTTTAGAGAAAGAGAGAGAGAGAGACAACCGGAGAGGGAGGGGCAGGGGGGTGTGCAGAGCATCTGAAGTGGGCTCTGTACTGACAGCAGAGAGCTTGATGCAGGGCTCGAATTTACCAACCATGGGATCATGCCCTGAACCAAAGTCAGAGGCTTAACCGATGGAGCCACCCAAGTGCCCCTCATTCAACAGATACTTACTGAGCACTTACTATATTCCAGGCCCTGTGAAGTGCATTTGGTAGAAATGATGAACAAGGCAATCGTCCAGGTAGTGAAATTTCAACAACCAGAGTTCACTTCCTGACATCCTCTAGGCTAGGAATACTTGCCACACCCATCCCATCCATCAAGAGAGAGAATGGGAAAAAAAGAAGGATGGAGAAGAGATAGCACACACTTGAACTTAATTCTCTCTGCTCTCGTATTATGGCTCAAGAAGAAAGGGTTTGGAAAAGCAAGATAAATACTTCAGTCAGAGCAAGCTGGCTGCTGAAGCATATTTAAAAATCAAATTACCATTTTAATAGTAGGCATCGTTTCCATATCAAATGATGACATTATTGGCAAAGCCTAGAAGGTGACACAATTTTGAGTGCTTAAACTGTACCAACAATAGATGAAGCTATCTTATAGGGACTACAAAGCCTTCTGCCATCTGGCACCCTCTCCCCATCCTGGTGGGAATGGAGGAAAGCACACTTCTAAGTGGTAAAATGAAATTGGCTGCTGCCTCGAGAATACACGTTGAGGAGGGTCTGTTCGCCCATCTGACATTTTTCCTCACTGTGGCTGCACAAAGGGTTGACTTCCTAAACAGCAGCCATATAAACACACAGTTTCTTTTATTATTGCAAATATAGGGCATGTTTACTGTAGAAAACACAGAGAGCACCAAGCAAAAAATAGAAACCATTCACAAAACCCGGAGATAGCTAATACTGATATTTCTGTGTGCATCTTTTGGATCTTTTAAACACGTCTGTGTATTCATGTGAGTGTATACGTGTGCAAGCACGCTTGCCTGTGTTTGGAAGTATGTGTGTGTGTGTGTGGGGGGGGGGATGGTTTTCAAAGCAAAACTGAGATCAGACTGTAATTTTTCCACTTAGTGCTGGGCTAACTTCACGAGTGTGTGGCCTGTGGTTGGTTCCATGCTCTGCTGTTGCCATCGTGAAATTCCTAAGAAGTTTCTCTTTGAACTTGCTTTTTTTGTAAGTGAAGCTCCCCAGGACGTATTTGTGAGCACAGGGACATCCGTGCAACAGAGATGACTTTTGTTCCTGCTGCCCCATTTGCAGGTAGCGGTCACAGTGCTCCATGAGCACAGGATTGTGGGTCCACGATGCACGGGTCTTTCTTGGTACTGAGGGCGAGTGCCAGGTAAGGGTGTTGCATCTTGACTGAGTGAGTGGGAATGCTCATAGTCGCGGGAAGCCATCCTTTCCATTTGAACCAGAACTTTTTGCTATGGGAGGAAGACCACAGGTGCCTGAGAAACCTTGCCACATCCTTCCCCGCTCATACCCCTTCCCTCTAGGAGCCAGTCACATGTGCCAAAAATGATAAAATGGAAGGAAAGGGAAAAAAATCGGGCACCCCTTCTCTTTTATTTCAGTCCTTCCCTACTCATCAGCCAGCTAAAAGTAGAGTGTTGTAGATTATGCACATCTCAAGAAGTGAAATAAAAACAGTGGGTTCATTTCGTGCAGCGTTTCCACACTTTTGGCAAGAAAGAAGTATATGTGTGTACGAACTTCGAAATATGAATTGTATAATTTCGGTAATCCTGCTATCGAGCTGAGTGGTTTTATTATTTGCATTTTAAACTTGCATTGCACATTGGAAAGATGAATGGTAAAATTCATGTAATAATTTACATTTTTAATTTTTCTTTACTTAGAACCACATTAAACAGCAAAAAGATGCCACGCGAAGCCAACTGAGAGATCATTGAAGAAAGGCAAGTTACTTTTATTCTGATTATTGACCCCGCATTTTCATTTTCTACTGGCTATGCAAATCGTGTAGCCAGCGCTGACTACCCCTTATATTGTGACCATTTTTCAAGTCGTTAAATATGATTTTAAAAGATTATTACTAACAGCTGCATAATAAGTGGTTTTCATTGATGAATTTATTCAACTCAAGCCCTATTATTTTTTGAGACATTTAGATGGTTTTCAATATGCTCACAATGAGTTGATTATCATGGTATGATGAAAACTTTTATACATAAATATTTGCATACATTCATGGTTATTTCCTTACGTAAATTCCAAGAAGTAGGATTGCTAAGTCAAATGCTATGTACATTTTTAAGGGTTTTAAGATATCCGTGACACATTGCTCTTCAGAAAGTTTGTAGTAATTTACAATTTTCACCTCAATAGGGCAACCTCAGTCAGTTCTTCAGTTATGGTTTTTACCCATGCGGTCTGTCTTTGGCATTTGCTCCTTAGTTTAATTCCTTCGTCAACAAAGCCAACCATGTGCCAGGCAGTGTATTAGGAACGTACTGGGGCTAATGGTGAGCAAGACACGACTTACCTTCATGACACTTACCGGCCAAGGGGAGGGGTCAGGTGTTAAACAATCACACGAATACATACATGTTTACAAACCGTGAAGAGCCTGTGAAGGAAAAGAAAGAAGTTTCTAGAGCATTTAGCTGGCGACTTGACTTAGCTGGAAAGTCCAGAAGAGTCACCCTGAAGAAGTGATTTCTAGCTGAGGTTGGAAGGAAGAGGGTAAAGTTGGTAAAGAAGGAAGGGGAAAGAGATCAGCAGCGGAGGAAGGGCAGCCTGAGCCAAGTCCTGTGGGAGAAGAGGGCTCGGCCATGTTTTGGATCAGGTCAGTGCAGGCAACGGAGGGGAGAGTGGAGACAGATGAAGCTGGGGTGACCATTTTTTTTTTTTTCAAATTTAAAAATTAGTCATTTTTTTGCTTTAAAATTTTTTTTCTATTTAAATCCGAGCTGGTTAACAGACAGTGTGGTAATGGTTTCAGGAATAGGATTTAGTGATTCATCACTTACACGTAACACCCAGCGCTCATCCAAGAAGTGCCCTCCTTAATCCTATTTAGCCCATCCCCCCCCCCCACCTCCCCTCCAGCAACCTTCAGTTTGTTCTCTGTATTTAAGAGTCTCTTATGGCTTGCGTCCCTGTCTGTTTTTATCTTATTTTTTCCTTCCCCTTTTTCATCTGTTTCGTTTCTTAAGTTCCACATATAAGAAAAATCATATGATATTTAGCTTTCTCTGACTGACTTATTTCACTTAGCATAATACATTCCAGTTCCATCTATCTTGTTGCAAATGGTAAGATTTCATTCTTTTTGATGGCCAAGTGATATTCCATTGTACACATGTATCACATCTTTTTTTTTTTTTTTTTAATTTTATTTATTTCGAGAGAGAGAGCAGGGGAAAGGTAGAGAGAGAGGGGTGAGAGAATCCCAAGCAGGTTCCACACTGTCAGTGCAGAGCCCGACGTGGGGCTTGAACCCACAAACTGTGAGATCGTGACCTGAGCTGAAACCAAGAATTAGAGGCTTAACCGACTGAGCCACCCGGGCACCTTATAACACAGCTTCTTTATCCATTTGTCAGTCGATGGGCATTTGGGCTAATAGTGCTGCTATAAACATTGGGGTGCACGTACCTCTTTAAATCAGCAGTTTTGTATCCTTTGGATAAATACCTAGTACTGCAATTGTTAGGTCGTAGGGTAGAGAGGTCATTTTGGACGAGGCCAGGGGTCAGCCAACTATGGCCTGCCTGCCAAATCCAAATCCCACCAGATGTTTGTGTTTGTAAATAAAATTTTTTTGAACGTTTATTTATTTTTGAGACAGAGTGAGCACAAGTGGGGGAAGGGCAGAGAGAGAGAGAGAGGGAGACACAGAATCTAAAGCAGGCTCCAGGCTCTGAGCTCTCAGCACAGAGCCTGATGTGGGCCTCGAACCCACGAATGGTGAGATCATGACCTGAGCCAACGTCGGACGCTTAACCCACTGAACCGCCCAGGCGCCCCTGTAGATAAAGTTTTTTTTGAAACACAGATGTGCTTGTTTTGGCTTGTTTTTCCATATCGTCTATGGCTGCTTTCTTGTTACAACAGCAGAGTTGAGTCGTCTTCCACAGATACTGCATGGTCTGCAAAGCCTCAAATATTTCGTATGACTGCTCTATAGAAAAGAAAAGCTTTCAGAGTGCTGGATGAGGCCATGCACGGCCTTGAAATCTGGAGATATTTCGGTCTTTACCTCAGAGCAATGGGAAATGGTAAAGGCAACGTGAGGAGCCTTGGACTTTGGGGTAGGTTGGAGGGGGCCGAGGGAGACCCAGGGAGCCCTGGGCAGGCTGTCACAGCATTCCAGGAGGGAAATAATGGCCCCTTGCAACAGGGTGGTGTCTCTACAGATGGAGAAGAAAAGACATTTGGGAAATAAAACCGAGGGACATAAAATGATGGACGTGGGAGAGAGGTATCCAAAGTTACCCCAGCTGTCTGTCTCACAGAATCCTATGGACCACAATACCCTTCACAGAAAGAGGGACAACTGGAAATTTGGAGTGCTCTGGGCAATATTAATGAGTTCAATGTGAGGTCCCTTTAGGATTACCCGAGAGGATTTTCAGCAGGCAGTCGGATAAAGATTTCTATAGCTCAGAAAAGTGGCACATACTTCTCATTATCATTTGCCCAAATCCATGCTTTGTATCTCAATACGTACTTTTTGCCGGGTTTATATTTGCCACTGACTTTTCAAACACAAAGAGCATCTATTTAGTGTCTCTGATGTGCTAAGCATTTGTGACTTACTCCACAAGAATTGGGCCAAAAAAAAAAAAAAAATGCTATGCCACCAAATAGCAAACACAAAAACGAAGGGAGATGGGGAGGAGTAATTAGTTTTGTGAGGGGTGAGGAATCTACAAAGGAGACATCGGAACTTTAAAGGATTAATGGGGTCTCTGAGGGTAAAGAGGAGCGAAGTACACGGACACACGAGCGAGAGGAAAAGCGTGAGTTGAGCAGTGGGGCTGAGACAAGAGAGCAGCTATCTGGAGGCAGTGGTTTCTTTTCTCGTTCTTACCATACCCAGCCCCCAGCCCCACCCTTGCCCTTGGGTTCGGAACGACGCTTGGCACCCTAATGCTGCTTTAGTTGACTCTAATCTCTATTTCCTGTGAGCATATAGTGTTTCATCACCCATACTATAGATAAGAGATCTTGTCTGACCGATCCCTTACTCCCACTGCAGAAATAGTTAATTGCTTTCTTTTCTGCACTGTTATATTGCTTTATCTTTTAGGCTAAAATTGCCCTTGTCATGGGCCATTGGGGTGAAAGGCACGGAAGTCCCCCTATGTGTTGGGACATGAACTTCTTAAGAATTTCTACTCTGTCTCCTATACCTCTTGGCCCCAGGTGCCCAGAACGGTGCATTGTAACAATAACAGCAACAACAACAGAGGGCAGCTGAATCGAACTGGACAGAGGCCAATAACTTCTGGCTCCAGTGCTGGCAGTTTGAGTGATCTGATGAAAAGTCCCAGACTGCGTGCTGGTGAGGACTGGGAGCAAGAGAAGAAATTGGATTTGAATAATTGAATTTTAAGAAGGAAGCATATGCTTCTGCTGTAACCTCCCCACACCAGACAGCAGAGCCCAGATGCAAGTCAAAATGCATTATGTATTTAATGTGTCTCATGGGGTTGGCGTTTGAGATAATAGGAGGAGAAGGCAAGGATTATAATGAAAGTGGCAACATCTGAAGACATTTAGCTGTGTGAAAGGTCAGGGCATATCTTTAGATATTTAGTCAACCTTGTGCCAGAGAAGAGTGGATATGATTGAGGGCTGGTGTGTGTGTGTGTGTGCGTGTGTGTGTGTGTGTCTGTGTGCACGCACGTGTGGACAGTTTAGAGACAGAAGACTCTAAGTAGCAGGTTCAAGATTCCTAGAACAATTGCTTTTGGGGCTGCAGGAGCTGGGTGCCAGTTTTTACAGTGGAGGTTGAAGTCAGCGTCGGTGCTGAGACTTGAACCTGGGGAAAACAGAAGTCTTTTGCATATAGGGGTGAGAGAGGCAGAGGGAAGGTGAGGTCTGGGGGAAGTAGGACGCCCAAGCCAGCACTCTGGAAATCCCACCGCACGGGTGGCTGCACAGCTCTTTGAGAGACCCAGGGCTGAGTGCTGTCCTCAGCATGGGCACCCAACGGCATCGCGCATGTAGCATTATTCACGTCATTTGGCTGTCACTCAGACGTGAACCGTGTGATCGAATGGTGGCTGGATAACCATGAGGTCTACTTCTGTTGTCTCCACTCAGGAAAAACTACTCAGAAAAGAGGAAGCATGAGACAGGGGGGGAGAAAAAGAAGTCACTCCAGAGAAACCAGACTCCTCTGGGAACACATCAATGCCATCTTGTCACTGGTCAAAGATGGAGCGATTGAGAGATCCGTAGATGAGTGGCTGGTCATCTGTTTTCTTGGTCCAGGAGGAAGAAAACGGGCTGAGGCATCACGCTGGAACCCCTTAGGTGTTTAGGTGTCGGGGCTAGAAAGGAGCACGCTTCCCGGATCACACGGAGAGCCTCGGCATTTCTCGCCGTCTCCAATGTGTTGTTCCGTTGACAATTCTGAAGCCTTGCCACAGCAACCAGCTGTCTCTGTCAACCCCAGCGTTTTTCTGTCTCTCATGCTCACTGGCTTTCCATCGCACAAAAGAGTTCTGTTAACTAGAAGCCTTTGCAGCAAGGCAGTGAGGTCATGGGGGTTGGAGCCCCCATTGGCCAAAGCTGCCGGTGGCTGTCTGGGGCTCCAGACATTTTTAAGATCAAAATCAGGGGAAAAATATCAAACCCTTTTTGAAGCCACTGCTCCAGCTTCCTTTGGAGTGTCAGGTCTCCTCCCCCTCCCACAGCCCCAGGCACTGTCTGACCCAGCCTTTTATATACTTATGCTCTAGAACATTTCCAAAAATAGATGTGCACTTTCGCAAAAAGTCATCCTAGCTGCTGTTGCCCTGATGGCAAGAGTCTGTAGGTGGGCTCCCGGCCCTCCTGCTTGGAGGAGAGGAATGTGGGAGAAGGCGCAGGTTGGGAGGGCAAGCAGCCGCCTCGTGCGTTTCGCTTCTCTCCCAATCCTCCCTCTGGCAAAACCCTTCCAGCCGCAGAGTGCAAAGAGGGCCTCGGGATTTGCAGGCAACGGACAGCTCCCAATCCTGGTGCCCTCCCTTCACTGCTGAGATGACTTTGGAAAAGTTACTTACCTTTTCTGAGGCTCAGCTTCCTTATCTGTCCACAGAGACTAATCACAGCCCTCTTACTGGCTATACGGGCATGACGTTGGCAACATATGCTTAGAGTCTAATACAGCGAGCGCAAGGTTGATCTTCAAATGCACTAGCTGTGATGACTGCTATTCCTATGACCATGCCACGACTATGTCCTTTCATATCCAGAGCTCCCCCCTCGTTGGGGATTCTATGCCTCGCCCAGGTTTGCATGCAGTAAGCTGTGAATGCACACACAAGAGCAATGAAAACATCTCGAGAGGTGCCGATCGCGGCTCCGGGAGTCGCCTGCTCCACGAGCCACAGACGTAACTGCTGCCAGGCTGGCAGGAAGGTGACCCAAGGCTTAGGGCCCTAGAAGGACTCGAGGCCTCCTCAGTCTGCCTGGCGGATGCCTGAACTCCCACCATTACGGACTGCTTTCTTTGATGTATCAGCCACGAGCTCGGTCAGAAAATTCCCCAGAGGAGCGATGTGGTTACGCAGCATTTGCCCCTGCATGTGACTCGGGATGAGGCTAAGACAATGCCATTTTTGTATGCACAATAACCCTCTAGGATTGTGACAAACATCCAAATACCAACAGTATAAATGGACGTTCAGCCTTTTGTTAGGAATATCCTTAGGTCACTTTGACACTTGATAACGGGGTCCCAGAGTGGCGTCACTTCCTTTCGTACCCAGCTCCTTGTTTTGCACCACTGGCTGGCCCACGCACGTGCCCTGAAATGGCCCTGACCGCGAGCTGCTCCTCAGAGCGATAGCATTTTCGGCCGAGCATGTACTTCCTCCCGTGCATGCTGACGTGTCAATGCCAGAAAATGCCCTGCCTGTGTCGCTAGGAGGGTCAGAGATTCCTGTCCCTTCCTCACCCTTCCCTATGTCTTCCCTGCCAGAAACTGAAGAGGAGCTGGATGAGGCCAGAGTAGACGTAAGAGAATCGTTGGAAACAGTCTACCGAACGCAGATGCCCTGAACCCGGCACTTAGAGGACCGAGGGACTTGGAAAAGTCACCAGGAGCTGGCCGCAGGAATTAGCAAGGGAGAGAGGTCAACAACACACTGGTATTTGTTGAGCGCCTGCTGTGTACCCAGAGCGGTGCTGGTTACGAGGTGGGGGTGCAAGTGTGGTTGTCCTGGGATGTGTCGCGAGAGTGCAGTGGAGGAGGGTTTTAAAAGACGATTGAAGAAGAGACTGGAATCATCCCCGACTTCAGGGAACCCTCACAGTAGCAGGGGGAACACGATTTGACCGGCAAGCGAAAGAGCGAGAGAACACGAGTAAACCGAGGCAATGGACGCCATGGCAGGCCACCGGGAACCTGCCCCGAGACGGGCGTCGCCAGAGGGCTTCTTATGAGAAGTGGACCGGCCTGTGGCAGCATGGACCCTCATTAAGGGCCTTTGCAGGTCACTGAAAGCGTAAATAGAATTAAGATGGATAAAGATGGGGGCGGGAGGAAGGGGGCAAGTGTGGAGGACACGAGGATGGGAGGGGTTACTCTGCCCAAGCTCAGAAACATCCTGGCCTCCGACAGATGCAATGAGGTGTCCGGAGCCCTGGATTAGAGGGATTCGCTCCAGAGCCGTGAGGCTCGAGGCGGCTGAGTTCAGAGGTGCCTGGATTCCAAGTGGGGTCAGTGAGACCTGACATATTACATATAGGGTAAAAAAAAAAAAATGTGCCTCATTGTTCAATAACGGTCTATTACATAGGTACTCGGGGTGGAGCACAGTCCTGAGCATGAGGATAAAGGGGATTCAGAATGTCAGCGAACTGGGAGAGCGTACATCGGGTGGGGTGGGTCTTATCTACACAGGAGGCTGGGGAACCCTGCAGGATGCTTCTGAGGCGGAAGACTGGTCCCATCTGGTGACAACAAGGTAAAGAGGAAGAAGAGAGATGGAGTGATGTCCGTTTCCCCAAAGGATGAATCAACAGATGTCAGCGGCACACTGGTGGACTGATTCGCCACAACCATCATTCCCCTGGGCTGAGAAGCAACAACAACAACAACAACAACAACAACAACAACAACAATCCCTAGCTGAAAGGTAGAGGTTCCAAGCCACTGAACTTGTTATTTTATGCTGTGGCTGCTCCCTGTACAACAGCCTCTGGTGCGACCCTGGGAAGCTGAGAGAGGCATTTGGTAGTCCCCACTGGAACCCGAGAAGCAATTCAGAGGCTTAGCGCCCCCGCCCCCGGGGTGGCCATGTGCTGCGGAAGCCCTGCCCATGCATGCCTGGGAGAACAAACAGGGAAAGAATCCAAGATCAAGTTGTCCCTCACCCATACAACCAGCGCTTACGAAGGATCAGCTCTGGGCAAAGCACGAGCAAGCGTATGGACATAAACTCTAAGCATCTAGGTCTCTAGACGCTGTAAGACTTTGGGGGACGTTTCCCCTCATCTGCAAACGCCTTGTGCCTCAGCCACATTTGCATCCCGAATAGCATAAGAGGATTTGGTCTGGGCTTCACGAATGGACGTGCGCGTGAAGGAAGGAATACTTGATGGGGCCACCGAGGGAGGCTGGAGGACTCAGAGACACCTCCTGGAGAAGATGAGATGGGGCAGAGGAGGCCTGAGGTGGACAGGGTGGAGCAGAACCACGCAGTGGAGGGTTGAAGATGAACAGCCTACAGCCTCGGTCTGTCGGGGGCGGGGGGAAGGCGGGGGAGCTGCTGCTGATTCCCTCTCTATGACTCATAGACTCGGCCAATGTGGTCGTCTTACGTGATCTTCTTGACAAGCCCCGGCCCTCTGAATGGTGACAGAGAGATTACTGTTAGCTCTACCGTGGTTTAAACAGGCTTCATTTTGTTAAACATTCCCTGAAGGCAATGCTCCGAATCTGCGGACAATTACTCAGTCTCCCCATCGCCTCCTGCTCTTTTCTAAGACGGTGAGGGGTGTGTGGTGTGCAGAGGGAGGGGTTCACTCAGCTTTGGGGAAGAAGCATTTATATCGTCCTTGAGTCCTCCCATGTCTGGGTGCTCTGCTGGCCTCAATTCTGACACTCTCTCCACTTGGAGACAGCTCGGATTGCACAGGGTGAGGGCTCAGCCCTACAAGATCACCCCTCGCCCCTCACCCTCAGGCACATCCAGGTTGTCTGTCCCCTGTTCTCCTGACCAACTGACTGTAGATTGGCGGTTCTCGTGACCTTCTCAGGTTCTGTTAACTGGCTCCTAGAATGCAGAGAAACACTTGAGTCATAGATCACCAGTGTATCACAAAAGGACACAACTCAGGAACGTCCAGATGGAAGGGAAGAGACGCACAAGGCGTGGTATGTGGGAAGGGCGGGGAACCCCCATGCCCCCTCCAGGTGCACTCCCCCCCCCATCTCCACGTGATCTCCAGTCTGGAAACTCTCCAAACTCCGTCCTTTTGGGGTTTTGTGGAGGCTTCATTACATACCCAGAAAGGATTAAATCATTGCTCGTCGCTGACTGATTCGACCTCCAGCCTCTCTCCCCCTCTCTCCCCTCCCTGGAATTCTGGTGGTGTGTGAGGCGGGTTGGGGGGGGAAGGGGGGGTGGGACTGAACATTCCAACCCTCCAATCACATGGGGCCACCAGCCCCCTTCCTTAGGTGACCCAGAGGCTTTCCCAAAGTCACCTCGTGAACGTAATAAAATACATCTTTATCACTCTTATCACAGGAAATCCCAATGGTTTGAGGAGCTGGGAACCTGAAACCAGGAGGCAGACCAAATACATATCTCTTATTATGAATCACAATATTACGCCCCCTCTCTCCTCTTGTCACAGTGAGCTCCTGGCCGGCTTACTGGATTTCAACTCAGCTGCCTTCCCTCCCACACTGGTGCCGCTGTGGATGGGGTGCTTCTGGGTCCCACCTACCTCACTGGAAGTCAAGGAGGCCCAAGAAAGCTAAGCTGCAAGGGAGAGAGAGAGAGCGTGCACAGGGGAGAGGCAGAGAGAGAAGAGGAGAGAGACGGTTCCCAAGCAGGCTCTGCACTGTCAGTGTGGAGCCTGAGGAAGGGGGGGCGGGGCTCGAACTCAGGAACTAAGAGTCAGATGCTTACGCGACTGAGCCACCCAGGTGCCCCAGCAAGGGAGCGCTTGTGCCTGCCCACACTGCATTACCAAGTCTGTGCTGCTGTGGCTGTGACCGCAGGACAGCCTGGGAGGGCACCTTCCAGAGCAAAGCCCCTACAGGTAAGTGAGCAAAACAATGAGGGCAATTTCATACAACGCTTCCCAGCCAAGGCTTCCCTCTCCTACCTCTCTACCTCTCGCTGCCTTCTTTTTGTCACCATTTCCTGCACCTGCTGCAAAATAACCCTGGTCCCCTGAGCAGAGTCTCATGGCTTGGCTGCCTTGGAACAAGGGGACCATGAGGTGAGTCTCCTGGGGTGCATTCACGCCGGACTAAAAAGGACCCTAAGAAATGTTTAAAAATCACATCCCAAGTCAATAACCCCATTCGTCTGCATGCAAATTCCTGCTTCTGACTCTTTCTCTCTCTTTCTTTGCCTTCTTTATATTAAAAACAAATCCTCATCTTCCCCCGGAGCAGACAGATTCCTTAGACCCCTGGAAAAGTTAAAAAAAAAAAAAAAAAAAAAAAAAAAAAAGAAGAAGAGCTCATTGAGACTCATTATAGGTGTTTCACAAATTTCCATCTTTAAAGGAGCCCCGCACCTTTCTGCAGTTGAAACCCAGACACGGCAAAGTTAAGACACCAGCTCAGGGCTCTGAGTCCCTAGGAACAGAATCAGAATCGGGGGCTGGGTCTTTACATCCAGGTGTCCGGCCCCCACATCCCAGGACATCTCCAGCAGGGACTGCCACCCGGGGGCCCAGGGAAACGAGAGGGGGAGGGGGGAGCAGGGCTGGACCCCAGGCAGAGAAACAGGATGGATTCAGGGAGAGAGAAGGGGGGTTGGTGGAAGGTTTCTAGGCAAGAGGAATGCGGGTTAGAAGCAACGTTTAAGGTGGTTGGCCGGGGAGGGGGCTGCAGGAGGCTGCTTTCCATTACCCCTGCGGGAGACAGCTTTCCTCCTAGTGGGAGCGTTCTGAGCGCTCTCCCCGCCTGGGTACCCTCCGCCAGATCCCCTTCAAAGAGCCACACTGGCAAACCCGCAGGCTTCTCCAAGCCTGGGTCTCGGCCTCACTGGGGGCGCGTGCTGAGACCCTCCTGTCGTCGCGGGATCCCTCCCGTTCCTGCACCCTGGCTGCTCTTCTGCTCCCCCGCCCGCGATGACCCATCCACCGGGTTCCTCACTCGCACTAGAAGCTACGGAGGAGACAAGCACTATATAAATGCTAAACAGACCGGCCGCGCCTGTCCCCGGATAAATAGACCGCCAGCTCCTGCTGTCAATCCTACACCTTTCGTGAACACAGACAGATCTCCCGAGAAGGGGGGAAATGTTGGTGTGGCTTCTCCATTTAATTCTGCGCTTTACCCTCAATCATGACACCAGAATGTTGTGCTTTTCGTTTTGTTTCTCTCTTTTTTTTTTTTTTTGGTATTGATTTCTTTTTCTTGTCTTTCTTTCTTCTTCTTTTTTTTTTTTCTTCCCAGAAAGATTTTATGGTTTCTTATGTTAATTTCCTGGACTCGTATGCAGAAAATGGGATGTTTTTCTTCTGATCGCTCTTCCAAAATAATCATGATAACTATCATATGTGTAGGACTTTCACGTGCGTGATCTCATACAAGTTCATTAGACAGGAGTGAGAGGAAAAGGATTCCGGTCTTGATTCCATCTCCCACCCCCTGTGTGACCTTGGGCACATGACTTGACCTCTCTGAGTCCTGCTTGTTTTATTTGTACAACGGGCACAGGGACAGACCTGTTCTTCCTAGCACAAGGGCTTATGCAAGGAATAAATAGGATAATTTATATGAAAACTTGAGGTAGGTATTGATTTTTAGATGAGAAATTTGAGGCACAGAGAACCTAAGTGGTTTGCTCTGAGGGCTGTAGCTTATAAGCAGCAAAGTCCGTACATAAACCCGGCTCTTCTGACAACGAGTGATCTATCCACAAAGCACAACTCTGAGTGATGGCTGGCACTTGGGCAGATGGACGTAAAAGCCAATATTACAAAACACTCCAATAGTTAGCATTTATGAACACTGACTACGGGCCAGCCACTCTTCCAAGAGCTTTGCTGTATTAACTCATTCAGTCCTTATAAGAACGCTGTAAGTCTATAGTTGGTGTGTTTACTTTATAAAGATTAATTTCTCGAAGGTCACAAAGCTGGATCTGAGCACCGACTGGAAGGCCTGTCCTTAACCGCTAGCCTATCCTGCCTCCGAGCCCACACGTTTACCAACTGGACCTTTAAAAGAAGAGGGAGGAGGAGGGACCGGGTTTCAGGAGCTTGGGGCCACTGACCTCTGTAAACACACTGCCAGGTTTATTTTGGTGGCTTAACGACCAGGCCAGTGGTTCTCAACCTTGAGCATTGCATCAGAGCCTCCTGGAGGGCTCCTTCTCTCTCCCGATTTTCGCTTTCTTGTGCAGGGCTGGGAATTTGAGAATTTGCATTCCTAACAAGTTCCTAGGTGGTGTGGACAGTGCCAATTTGGGTACCACGTTCGGAGCAACCCAGCCCTAGAAAGTAGAAAGTAGAAGATGAGATACCACAGGACAGCCGGATCCCGGGTCCAGCCAGATAAGGACTCGCCTTTCTCTTAGTAAAGAAGACTTGGTCTGGACCCATTCAGCGGGTCTCTAGGAAAATGTTCCCGGCGGTAGAGGGGTAGGGGCTGTCCTCCCTGGGGGTCGGAGCTCCTCCACCAGCTCCTGCCAGGGCTGGCTGAGGGCTGAGGGCTGAGGGCCGAGGGCAATGTGTTCTGCATTATGGATGAGCGCGCTCAAAAGCCCCCGCTGCAGATTAAGTAAACAAACAGCCTCTGCAGCCACAGGAAAGGCTGTGACCAAGCCCCCTAACCCTCCCAGACAGAACCTTTCCTTCAGCTGTTGTTGTTTTGTTCTGCTGCTGCCTTCTCATCGCCTTGTACTGACAATAGCCGTAAATAACCGCAGTGCTGTAGAGAAATCATTTTAACAGCAGAGAGTCAAATAAATACATTAGACCTGACAGCTTAACTACGCGGAGTCCATTCGTATGTGGTGGCCAGCTGCTTCCCGAGACGTGCGCTGCACGGAGCGGCCGCGAGAGGGCGCGCCGAGCTCGCGTTGAGCAAGGCCAGCCGCGGCGTCCCCCCGACCAAGCCCTGCCCTGGCCTGGTGCCCGCGACTCGCGACTGGGCTCTCTCTCGGGTCTCCGCTAAAATAAAGCTTTCAGATTCCAATTAGCGCGGAAAAATCATGCAGACTCCCGCCCGCCCCCCTCACCCTTCCGCAGGGGGAGGATTTTGTTTTCTACTCATGTCAGACTTTAGGGTTAGGGTCGAGGCGTAGGGTGCCGAGATCGGTGGCTCCGGAACTGTGTTGCCCCCAGGGCTGGCAGAGTCACCAGGTCACCCAGCGAGGGGCATCACATCGTCATGCGTGCGTGCCACCCACACGCACCCTAGTCCCATCCGGATGCTTGGGATTTTCTTTTCCCGGCCCTGGCTTTCAGTGGACTTGGCCCCTCGTGGCCCTTCTAAGGCCGCTCCCCTGATTCGCAGGAGGAATGATCTGCCGCTTTCCCTTCCCACGGCGTCCTCGTTTTCAGGCCGCGCATCCTTTCAGGAAGTGCTGAGGGTCAGTGGAAGGCAATGCAGTTTCAGGGTACCATCCTCCTGTGGGCAAAGACATCCATGGAGTCTGCTGGATCCTGCTTCACCAGCAGCCCTCTCTCTGCTTCCCCGTCTGCAGGGTCCCCCAGGCCTGGAGCTAAAAAGAGCTTCCCGAAATAACCGTGAGTGGAGAGGAACGCTCCGTTCAAGCTGACCACCTTTCGTCCAAACCCTCGACTAGCGTGGAGATGGGCGGGGAGGGCGTGTGAGTTCCGCCCAAATGGAGGCACCCAAATGCTCTCGTGCTGGTTGGTCAGGGGTTGTTTTTTCTTTGCTGTCTTCCTAGATACCACACTTCAAACTCCCCGTGAGCCTTGACTGGATCTTACTGTCTGCAGGATGCTTGTTACTGACAGTCAGTTGATTATAGGGGACAGATTATGAGAACACTTAGTAGCCGCCTTTGAGCCTGTGGTCATGGGGTGAATATTTTATGTTCTCTCAAGGCAATTTAGAGTATAGCCAGTTAGATAAAAGGAAGCACTTCCTGGCAGTGAAGTTATTAGATGCTGTAGTGAATTCCAAACGGGGTTGTCTATCTCGTTGGGGGCAGACTGGGTCAGACCGTGTTGTGCCTCCTGGAAACTGGCACCGTTCCTGTTGTTTGAGAGCTGAGTCACGGTGGATTGGGCCCCCCGAGGAACTGTCCGCTTGGTGCCACCTTCCCCCTCCCCCTCAAGGATCTCTCCCTGTCTCCATCCACAGCAGAGGCCGCCATGTTAAAACAACCCTACCCTCATGCCCCAGTTACGTGATATTGGTTGAGGGATTGGTATCTGACCCCACCTGGTCGAAACATCGTGATGCCTCATGGCCTTAGAGGATTGTCCCACAGTGCGTGCCCGACGTGACCCTGGTCAATCCAAATTCTAACCTGGGAATAGTGACACTGAAATAGAAAAGAAGTTCATCTTTGTTGGAGGTTTGTAGATGGTAAGATGGAAAACGGAGTGTTCTTGCCTCCGTGTTTCTCATCGCCATGCCAACTCCCATCGTTCTCCATCCGGATTTATCATCTCCACAAAGAGACTGCAACTTTCTGCTATTGTGTTAGGTACACGTCCTTCTCTCTGCCTAGAATCCTAGAGCATCCCTTCAGTTCTTGAGTCTTTTGTAAGAAAACTGTCCCCTCTCCTCCGAAGCTGTTCCAGACAGACAGGGCGCATTTATTCGTTCCCATAGCACTTTGTTCAACCTTCTTAGGATGTGTTCTTCTGTACTGGGGTTAGAGAACCGTGTTCTTCACAAGCCTATGACCTCCTCAAGGATGGAAACGTACGCCATCAGCCCCATTTCCATAATGCCTGACACATCGGAAATACTGAGGGTGACAATATACAGTGACAATGAAGCTGGTGATCCTGCCCACAAGCAGCAAAGGAGGTCCTGAAAAGGTCCCTGTGGCCAGTAATGCCCAGAGGATGCAAGATAGAGAAAACAGGATACACGAATAGAGGAAACACAGGGATACAGTGAGGACCTCTGCCCTTTTTCCCTTCTTTCTTTCTTTTTTTTTAAAGTTTATTTATTTGGGGAGAGAGAGAGAGAGTAAGAGTGTGTGTAGTAGAGGGGCAGAGAGAGAGAGAGAGAGAGAGAGAGAGAGAGAGTGAGAGAGAATCCCAAGCAGGCTTCCTGCTGTCAGCCCAGAGCCCTACACGGGGCTCGATCCCATGAACCTTGAGATCATGACCTAAGCCAAAATCAAGGATTGGATGCTTACCAACTGAGCCACCCAGGCGCCCCCCTTTTCCTTCTTTCTTATCCCCATTTAACTCACTCCTTTCTCCAACACACACACACACACACACCCCAACACTGTTCCTTGCTGCCCTATCCCCCACCCAGTGTTTAGAACTGACTCACACCTATCTTCTCAGCTATTACATTCAGAGCCTTCTTCAAGCTCGGATTGCCAGAGGGAACCTTCCAACTCAAAGGCAGAAGAGAAAAGAAAAAGAAAAAGGGAGAGAAGAAGGAGAGAGGAGGTGAGAGACAAAGTAATATCCAATTTCAACATTTTGTTCTTTGCTCTTTAAACTTCCGGAGGCGGCAACTGTACAATTTGTATGTTTTGTATCATGTCTGCTTCCTTGTGGGAGTTTCAAAAATTGATGATGATAACACAGCACATTGCTTTTAAGTCCTTAGACATTCGGTCTTTATTGCTTTATAAAGTCTGCTCGGGGCACAGCAGATGAAATGAAGCTGGGGAGATTTTGTGCTGTCCATTCTGCAAGTTCCATCACGGAATTTGCACCTGCTACGCAACTGGCCTTCAGAAGTAGCAAGTCATGTCGCCAAAGGCCAGCGGAGGCCACCTCTGGGAGCCTCAGGATAGTAGGTGACCCAGAGAGATTGAACAGTGTCAGCTCAGTGGCTGCCTGCAGAGGAAGCCACTTGATTAAAGATCAGTCTAGGGAAAAAGCTACGGCTTTCTGTAACCTCCACCTGCAACAAGGGTTTTTTGAAAACTATGCAAAATTCATTTCCCTCCAGCCTTATAATAAAATATATGCAATATGTAAATAGCAGCATTCCTAATGCGGAAGCCATTACGGTCACCTGCTGTATTTAATTATTGGAATACAATGATTTTTTTTTACCCACAGCTAAGTAGCTGCACTAATAAAAACATCAGATTGATGGACAAACTCACTCCCCAAGCCGATATGTTTTTTTGGCTTTTATGCTGATGTCATGAACAAATGTGTGGCATTTGTAGTTCGCACCAGAAAACAATGAGGTCTGCAGTATATCATTACCTACCTATGCAGAGTCAGTGTGATGCTGAACTTCAGACTGTGAGAAAAACCTTCGTCTGTTAATAAAAGGAATCAGACCTTTTTCAAACCAAGGTATAAAACTGAGCAGATGAAAATAACCTCACACAAGTAGATTTCCATCCTCTTACCCACTCTGAACCCCTCGGAATAACACCCCCCCCAACGCGCGCGCGCACACACACACACACACACACAGGCGCGCACACACACACACAGGATTTGTTTCCTTCTTGAATGAACTAATTTATTCCTGAAGAGCAAGGGTGACTTAACTCATGCTGGCTATATGCAAATGACAAGCTGTAGCTGGTTCCTTTCTGTGAGGAGAGAACAGACCACCCCCCACCCCACCACCTCCGGGCATGGCATTACCAGGACAAACTGGGAAATGCTGCACCCAAAGAACCTAGTCTGGTAAACTTGGCCTTTCAGCTGCCAGCCTAATGGGTGGGCCAGCTTCAGGTCCCAGAGAGACTGAGCTAAAGTAAGGGCTGTCTCTTGCCCAGTACCTTCCACTACTGCCATTTGTTCTAAGACCTTGTGTAGCCACTGTGTCCTTATCAAGCGGATGTGAAGCGATCAGCGGGACACTGCACGTGCATTGTGGGTCAATATAACGAAGTTGCATTGTGGCCAGCCCCACTGGATGTACCTTTGCATGTCAAATAAGATGCGGCATGCAAAAGAGCCCTGCCGGTCCTATGGTGCCTTGTAATCCATAAAAACCACAGTCACGGGGGTTTGCTGTTATCAGGGTTGTGATTATGATCCCTGAAGGGCAGCGCATTACAGTAGGTCGACTCGGGGTACCCGCAGATGTGGAGCAAGTTGGGCTTGACATCAGAAATGAGCTGGAGATTTGCTGATTTTTTTTATAACGGAGTAAATGCTTGGAGACGGAAGGGGATCCTTTACGACTGCCGTTAATACCTTCCTTGGAAAAGGCACGTCGCGTTGCCTGCCATCTAGTGGCAGAAGGGGTAAGTTTGCAATTCCCTTAAGTCCCTGGGAAATGACTTACAGATTGTCTCTGAGAAGGGCTGGCAGACGGGCCAGGAGCTGTGGGTGGAAGCTGACCCCGCGGTGAGCGAAAGAGAGTGACTGTCTTCGCTGCCTCCGCCAGCCCAGGAGCCTGACCTCCGGCACTGCCACAGCTTTAACTGGCATCTCCGCTGTGTAAACCCCGAGAGCCCTGTGGGTCTTTCAGACATTAAGTAAGAATAACAACAGAAACGATCCGGATGATGATGATAATATTAAGAAGCATAAACAATTATAATCATAACACCAGATTGCTTCCGCTGTTCCTTTCTAGGCTCTGATGAGTCAACATACAAAAGGCTGAAGCAGGGGATAGAGGACGCCCAGGAGGCTGCAAACAGAACGTAAAATCCTCCCTTCCTTCAACTCCTCGCTCCAGGAGAGTTTGCTGAATTAAACAGTTGGCCTTTGGACCGCCTGGAGCTTTTGAAGACAGGGGCCCCACGTCAGCAGTGTCTCCATTTATTCGGGCGAGTTGTTGGATTTCAGGAGGCCTCGCCCTGCCGGCCACCGCCACGGGGCAGTGCCTTCACTTGTTTGTGGTGGACCCAGCAAGCCCAGCTTCTAAAGGAACTTCCAGAAAACAGTCGGGGTGATCATTGGAAGAAACCAACAAAGATGAATAGATACAGCACTTGCTTAAATTAAAAACACACATATGCACACACGCACACAAAACGTTTCAAGTCACTGATAAGAACTATCGTGCATTGAGTACGTATTATGCACTAGGCGCCCTACATGCACGGTGCCAGCTAAATCTCCCAGTCATCGTATAAGGTCAGTAGAGCTACTGCCCCCATTTTACAGATGGAGAAATAGAGGATCGGAGAGGTTAAGTAGTTCGGCATTGGTCACACAGTAAGTCATAAAACCAAGACCCAAAACCTGTTTGCACACGCCCCACTCTTTGCACCTGTGGCCTTTCGGTACCTTATCCCAGCCACCGGACTCTCAGAACCTTAGTGTGGAAAAGAACTTGCTCATCCCAAGATGCAAGTTTCTTTTGTAGTGGTGGTTTAGAGACTCTGACAGGTTTTGATTGATTGTGTGAAAATCATTAAATGCCTCAACAAACCAGCGAAACCAAAAAGCACATTCCAGGTTCCAGAGACCACCTCCCTCCCCCTCCCCTGCCCCTCCAGCTCCCCCACCCCCACCCCCCAGCGCCTTTCCTTGCCCCTCACATTCTGATTTGGCTGCTTTGCACTGAAGTCTGGAGATTCCTCCTAAAAGGCCTCTTAAGCGTTTCTCCAGCCCAGCCAGGGCGGAAGCCTGCGCCCTGCAGCATCCCTCCAGCACCCTGGAGAAGGAGCAGAGGACGAAAAGCCTTGGGGCCGGCAGACCAGGGGGCTGGCTTAAATTATCTAGAGGCACGGAGGTTCTCTCCCGCCTGCTGCCTAGGCAAACGGGCCAAAGTTAAATAAAACCTTAACAGATCAGAGCTTTGTGCTTCCATTTGTAATTGGTGGCAGGGAAGGCGCTCTCCGTGTGCCTTGACTCACTTGCCCCTCTCGGGGGGCCTCGGGAGTTGCTGCTGCATCTTGGAGAGAGTGTTTGAAAAATACAGGCGGCTGCGGGAAATGCCCACGCTGGGGATGGCTCTCGGGGTGCAGACGGGAGCCCACCCGCTTGCCGCCCCAGAAATGGCCAGCAGCGATGGGGTGCCTTAGGGCTGAGGGTCACTAACTCCCATGGTCTGTGAGTGGCGGCTGCGGCCCAGTGACTCCCAGATGGCACCTCCCCGCGGTTGTGAACCTGCTCTGGCTCCCTGTTTGGCCTTTGGCTTTCTAGAGGTGAACTGGTGATTATTTGAAGACTTGGGTGTCTGTATGTAGCTAGAGTCTTCGCTTCCCATTAAAGCGAAAACATTTATCTGGCCAAATGAAGTCACCCTAGACTATTCGAAAAGCAAATGTCCTTTAGCTATTTTGTGTCTGATGTTTGTCTTCCTGTGTATTCTCTCTTATCTGGGGACTTTGTGGATTTCCTAAAAAATCAATATAAGAGTCCTGAAAGGAAGTTCACACGAGCTCCCCGTAAGAGCTGCATAGAGAGAGAGAGAGAGAGAGAGAGAGAGAGAGAGAGGAGAGGTAAAAGGGAAGAGTCCCTCAGCCAGTGAGCGTCTGTGTGCCTAGTCCTTCGTTCGCAACTATGGGAACCAAGGCAAGTTCAACTCTCAACTCTCAGTGGCTGTCACAGATATTCGAGGACACGACATGGAAAGGAAGCTAAAAGAAAGGATTCTAATCAAAGGTCTTGGGTTTTGACGAGATCTGATATAAGCAGCGTGACAAAATGGTTCCGAGCGTGGGCTCTGAATTTGAGTTCGTGAAACTGAAAACATCTCAAATGGAGGATGTGAGTGGGGGGTACATAATGAATAAATAGCACATCACTATATGCCAGGAGTAAAATCACAGTGAGGTGTGGTAAACAGTGCCAGGAAGGTGGGAAGTCTCTGCAGGAAAGACACCTGTTGGACTTCGTTCGACCTTGTGTTTCCCTAATTTCTTTGGCCGTAGAATAATTGGATTTCATTTAATATTTTTATTTATTTACTTTTTTCATCTTCTACTCTCACCCATGGAACTTGAGTCCTGACAAACTCATTTTGGGCAACTCCTGTCTGGATGACTATGCCCTTGTTCTGTAGATGAGGAAACAGGCCCAGAGAGGGAGAGTGGCTTGACCGATGTCTCCTGTAGCTGGCTGGTGCTGAGAAACCACCCGTGTCTCGAAGTCCTCCTCCACCCCTCTCTCTAATATGCCAGGACTAACTGAGGCACTGCTAACTTATTCCAGGTTCATTCACATGTGGCAGCAGTCAGAGAGAACTTTGCAACAAACCCCGGGGTACTTGGCTGTGCTTTATAGGTGGCATGGGCTTTATTCCTTAGTAGCCGGTCAGTACAGAGCATTCCTTTCTCCACCTGGTAAGAGCTTTTCCTTTTAAATTAAAAAAAATTTTTTTTTAATATTTATGTATTTTTAAGAGAGAGACAGAGGCGCGAGCAGGGGAGAGGCAGAGAGAGAGGGAGACACAGACTCTGCAGCGGGCTCCAGGCTCTGAGCGGTCAGCACAGAGCCCGAAGCAGGCCTTGACCTCAGGGACCATGAGATCATGACCTGGGGCGAAGTCAGATGCTTAACCGACTGAGCCACCCGGGGGCACTGGGGACCTTTTCCTTTTAAAGCCTTCTTTTCCTTCAACTCCTCTTTTTCCTCGTTTTGAATTCCAGGCCACGTGTGCACCAGTGTTTTCTGAAATGCGAAATCAAGTCGGACGAACACTGGATACCATCTTAAGGACTAAAGGATTTATTTGCTTCCCAACTAATGGGTTCCACGAAACGATGAATGTATCTGTTAAGGAGGGAGTGTTATGTTTGCATCTAAAATTAGCGTCTCTGTTTTGTTTTGGGTGGATGTGTGATGGGGTGGAAAGCCCAAGTACAGGCCAGTGTTCACAGAAGGCTCAATTCATTCACCGTTACAAGGACGCGTGTGGAAATGATGCCCTAGGCTCTCCAGGTTTTTGAGATGGTGACATTTTAAAACCATTTGCCTTATCTTAAATTTTGCCTGAGATAAGATGCCTGTGGAGTGAATTCTCCTCACAACCGTTTGCTTCTTGTTGAAGGGGCGGACTTTAAGCCCCTTGTATTACGTGTAGATAAACTTCTTGATGGGAACAGTGATTTCCTTGACTTGATTTTGTAAATTGGCTTCTTTGCATTGACCAACCCAACCAGCTGTTTTGGATTCCTGTGGACTCAGGGTCAAAGTGCTGATGCAGCTGAAGAATTGTAGAAATTAATTCCGAGAAATGGCGGCAGAAGGAGTAAGAACCTAAGCCTGAATCCGTGCTTGGTAGGCTAAAACTGATCAATTTCCCGGTCCCTAATTAAAACAAGCCACCAAACACGACAACGGCATAAAGTCCAGGGCTTTGCCTGGTGATGAATGCGACCAGCCTGCAAATTTCTCCTTGCTGGGAACAGAGATATTGTGTGCTACAGCAGTTAAACAGGAAGCTTGCTGGCAATTCACGTTTGACAATATGTATGTATCTACTCACTGCCCCGACCCTGCCCCTACCCTACCTTCATCCCGACATAGGCGACCACTGAAATTAAGCCAATAAAATGAAAGAGGATGTTTCCTTCTTTCACATGCGTGTCTTTGAAGGGTGTCCATTCCTGGATATTGAAGGGGTAAACAAATAGGGCAGGGTATCTAAATCTTTTATATTACTTGAGTTGTGAAAATTTGCATGTGAACCATCTGCTTTTAAATTGAATCCAAGCTTTCCATCAATTAGCACTATAATTTCAGACGTAATGTAGGTTAACTTCTGATTGATCTTCAATTAACACTAGTTCTTAACCATTTACTTTATTTCAAATTCACTTTTCCCCTCCCAGATACATCAGGAAGATGTAGAAAGACATTTCTGCTTTTGAAGTGCTGATAGCTCTTTAGGATGAAAGAACCCACATCTCTCCCACCCTCCTTTTATTCCTGGGTTGGGAGAGCCCAGGTAATGTAACCTCGTCGGTACAACATGATTTTCCAAAAAAGCATCAAGGAAATAGTTAAGAAGACTTTATTTCATGCAAATACGTGTGTTGTTGTTGTTTTCGCTTTGCTTATTTAGAGTAGGGAATTTTCACAAAATAAGTCATAAAACCATTCCAAGAAGGCCTGCAATAGCATTTCTAAAACTTAAGGTTTGCTGATTATGTAAATCTTAAGGCATTCGGAGATTTGGCTCCTTTCCGGGGACAGACTCTCAGGGTTTGGAGAGACCTCAGAGGCGCCCCAGCCTCTTACCCGCTGAGGGCAGGCGCGCCCCCCCAGAGCATCCCTGCCAGATGGTCAAGCAGCTTTTCCTTGTTGCCACCATTGGACAAAAGGCAGAAACTTACTGATGAGGTTGTTACGGAGAACTTCTGGCCGGTGAGTAACATTTATCGACATAATTCAGATATTTCTTTTGCAATCTGGAATCATGAGCAATGCTACTGATAAGTTCTCTATGGCTTAGGATAGTATATCATTGTGATGTGTTAGTCAACTTTTCTCTTGTAAGTTTGATTCGTAAAAGATTTGTTGTATGTAATTTTATCACCTAGGGGGCCGGGTTTTTTTGTTTTTTGTTTAAAGCGTATGTATTTCTTTTGACAGAGACAGAGTACGAGTAGGCGAGGGGTAGAGGGAGAGGGAGAGAGAGAATCCCCAGCAGGCTCCGCGCCACCCGTGCAGAGCCCCACGCAGGACTGGAACCCACGAAACCTCGAGACCATGACCCGAGCTGAAACCGACTTGGACGCGCTTAACCGACTAAGCCACCCAGGCGCTCCACGGACAAGTTGTTTTAATGAAAGAGATTTGTGACTTTCTCCTCCGTGATATCTTCCTTTTGTATGATATGCATCACTGTGTCTCTTAGCAGCGTGTCACGTTGAAAATGAACAAGGGTCACCGTACCAGTTAGGCCTGGTAGTATTTGCTGCTGTTGTTAACCAACCCCGAACCTCAGTGGCTTTTCTACAGGATAAGTTCACTTCTCACTCGTGCCAAGGTCCAATGTCCGTGTTCTTCCATGGATGGTGTTTCTTGTACTTCCGCCTTGCTTCTCCATTCAGCTGGGAAATGGAAAATGGAAAATAGAATAAAAGATCAAGCGTGGGAGTTTTCAGGGCCGTACGTCCACTGTTTCTCATGCATTCCAGGAGCTAGAACTCAGTCGCTGGCCAAACCCCACTGCAGGCTGGCAGGGAGAAGCGTCGGGAGCCGTGACCAGTTTCTGCTGCCCGTGCTGTTAGCATTTATTTTACTTCTCTATCCTGGAGACTTGTACATCTAGGAGAGCTTCTAAAATTTCTATTGCAGGTGTACTCTCGGACTTCACTGGAAATAAATGAAGAGGGATATGAGGCTTTTTTTTAGGTGGCCTGAATTCCTGGGTATATACATTGAAATATGGGGCATCGGGGCGCCTGGGTGGCTCAGTTGGTTAAGCGGCCGACTTCGGCTCAGGTCATGATCTCGCGGTCCGTGAGTTCGAGCCCCGCGTCGGGCTCTGTGCTGACAGCTCAGAGCCTGGAGCCTGTTTCGGATTCTGTGTCTCCCTCTCTCTGACCCTCCCCTGTTCATGCTCTGTCTCTCCCTGTATCAAAAATGAATAAAACGTTAAAAAAAAAAGAAAAGAAATATGGGGCATCAAGGGTTCCACTTTGCAGTGATCTCTGAGAGTGCTCTTTGAATCGGGGAGTCCAATAAAGAAAATGGCTGGAGGTTACACCTTCAGCAGAGTCAGGCTTATTTACCATTTCCCCTCAAAGATCTGCCCAAGACCACAGCTGCCACTAAAGGGCACAGCAGATGCCTTATAGAAAATCACCCTTCTCTGTGCCAGGGACTTAGTAGCAATTGGTAGTATTATTATGATAGGAAAAGATAGGATTCAGTAGTCAGAGAAGGAAAAGTTAGGACCTGAGGTCCCCGGATGGGGAAAAACACATATTTTGTAACAATGCTGGGAGCGTCTGACCACAGCAAACCCCTACAAGCATAAGGTTCCTCTTAAGAACGTAACAGACACAGGGGCTCTTGGGTGGGTCAGTCGGTTAAGCATCCAACTCCTGATTTCAGCTTGGGTCATGATCTCGTGGTTTCATGGGGCTCTGTGTGGGTGGTGCAGAGCCTACTTGGGATTCTCTCTCCCTCCTCTCTCTCTGCCCCTTCCCCACTTGTGCTGTCTCTGTCTCTGTCTCTCGAAAGAAAGAAAGAAAGAAAGAAAGAAAGAAAGAAAGGAAGAAAGAAAGAAAACTTGAAGAAAAACAAGGATGTAACAGACAACACCTTCTTCCGCTCAGGTTTCCTTTAGGAATTTGACAACAGACCTGGCTAAAAATAAGTAGACCCGAAAACCTATGATCCACAAGGAAAGATTTGGCCATAGACCACCCCTCATACAATGGAAATGAGCCAATCAGAAATGGTCAACCCAGCACTTAGAGTTATTAAGCCAATAAGGGTAGGACCTGAGAAGGAATAAGGGGAAGGAGGGGGGGTGCCAACCAGAACCTTATGAAACAAAGACCCTTACCTCTTGCCATGGGCATTCACTTCCAAATGCCCCCCTCAATAAAACAACAAAAAAAAAACCTTTCATACTATTCTTATTTTCTGATCTTATACTCCGATAAACTTTTGTCTGCTTCTCATTCTGTGTCCACCTCTTCCTTCTTTGAAGCAGGGAGACAACGAATCTTGGGTACTGAGGTCAAAAAACCTTGCCACATTATAAATGGGGGCAAAGACATGGGGTTCCTGGCAGCCTAGTCATTCTGGGCAAGACTGGTATCATGGGAAAGAGGAAACAACAGCCTTCTTAAAAGAAGACTTGAAGGCCCATGGACTCAGTTTGGAAATCCCACTCAGCCTCAACCCTACAGTACAGAATGTGACCCGGGAAACAGGACCTTGAAGTGAAGGATTGTCTTAATAGGGTAGATAACTTGTCGCCTTGGCTACCTTCCTAAACTATGGAGACACCTTTCCTGATTGTTAGTTTTTCATTCCCAACCTATGTGAGGGGCTAGAAGGGTAGGGGTGGCGTTAAGGCTTGTTCCTGTTTTACTTACATCTTGTCAATCTGTAGGGACTTCGGTGTGAATCTATGTGATGCCCCCATCTGCTTAAAGGAAAATCTTCAGTCTTTGTTCTTCCGTTAACATTTGGATATTAATCTTTAACGGGACTAAAGCCAAGTGTCACTTACTCAGTGATCCCAGCTTATTCAAATGTAGCCCAGAATAAGGAAGCAAGTGAAGGAGCCCCTCAGTAACCCCTCAGGAAGAGAAGCCACTAACTGAATCCAACAGTTAGAAAGGAGAGATTACACAGGCAAAGCACCGATCTCTACAGAGAAGGCCTTGCGGTCTCACGAAGGTTTAGGACCCCCTCCCCTTGTCATGGGCAGTTGAGAGTTGTTTATGCTCACTTCTTGCGGGTGACAGGGATGAAAGGAGGCAGGGAGAGGGAGGTGATTCCACGACCAAAACCACGTTGCCTTTCTGTGTTCATTTACTGAAATCAGTGCCTTTAACTCCCTGCTCAAAACTGTCTGATTGTCCTTTGGATTCCTTACTTTAGAGGTCAATATTATCAAAATCTGCTGTGTTTGCTCTTCTTCCATTACGTGATTCATTTAAAGTTTATTTATTTTTGAGAGAGAGAGAGAGAGAGAGAGAGAGAGGAAGGGAGACACAGAATCCGAAGCAGGCTCCAAGCGCTGAGCTGTCAGCACAGAGCCTGATGTGGGGCTCGAACCTACGGACCCGCAAGATCATGACCTGAGCTGAAGTCAGACGCTTAACCGATTGAACCGCCCAGGCACCCCTAAATCTCTCTCTTTTTTATTCTTCCCTCACCTATGAATGGAAGCCGCTATCTTACTTTTTTCTTCGTCCCCTTTACCAGTGAGTGTCTGTATGTTCACTTTCCCAGTCTGACTTGAAATGGTTGACTTTATTTCCCCTTTTCCAAGAGGCAGCCAAAGTTTGGGGTAGAAACTAATTCATT
Source organism: Neofelis nebulosa (assembly GCF_028018385.1). NCBI lineage: Eukaryota > Metazoa > Chordata > Mammalia > Carnivora > Felidae > Neofelis > Neofelis nebulosa. Next base: position 40,267,556 of record NC_080796.1, read on the forward strand.
AGGGCTTAGCCTTGACACTTGGGGGAAGTGGGTTAGGATATCTAGATGTAAATACTCCGCAGTGGGGAGCTCTCGTTAAATAATGACTGGGATGAGTCTCTGTTACCTGGAGGGCATCACAGGCAGATCGGGGAGGTGGAAGTCTCACAGACCTTGTGAAGGGTTTGGCCTTTATCATGAAAGTGGCTGACCTTGATCTCTGGGACTTGGGGACGGGAGACCCAGAATGCTGAGATGTAATTTATCCCCTGCTGGGCCTATCCTGGCACCTTATCCACGATGGACGCCCGATTCACGGTTTTCTGAGTGTGCAGATGAAAACAAGCCTTCAAGCGTGCCAGCAGAAGGAAGGGGAACTTACAAAGGGGGGCAGAGGGCAGAAAGAATGGTTTTTCGATTTGGGAACCCGGTGAAATGCTCACGGGGCAGAGGTCAGTGCATTTTGATCTCTGAGGAGATGAAACACCCTGAGTTGGTGAGGAGGAGAAACCCCAGAAAAGCACAGTTAACCTCTGAGTCTGCAAAGGACTTTTCAAGAGTGTGTGAGGATATCAAGTGCAGAAGTTGTGTCTCCTTCAAATCCTATTAGTGGAGAAAGAGATTTTCACAGCCACATTTTTAAAAAGTGAATGGCAAGAAACAGGATTTTTCTTTTCCTCTGCCCTCCTCCCTCCCCCCTCCCTTCTCCCCCCCCCCCACCCCCACTGGGGCTGAGGGAGGGGCCCTGGACCATCTATTCAGAATAATGTCAGGAGAGCAATAATGAGACCTTTCTCAAGGACTGATTTGTCTGCAGAAAGGAGAAGTCATCAGGTATCCATTGTGAGAAGACTCGCCTTCTCTTAACAATGGCTCTGATGAAGCTGCTAGAAGGTTCTTATCGGGAAGAAAAGACTCCCAGCAGCAGGAAAAGGGGAGAGGGGAAAAAATGAAAGGCAACAAAACCCCAAATCATCCTCCAGGTTCAGTGCAGTGGAGAGGGTGAGGGAGGCACACTTCCTGAATGTCAAATGACATTGGCTGGTCAGTCCAAATGAGCCTCTAAAGAGAGATATTAAAAAAGATGAGAAGCGGGGGGGGGCAGCTTTCCTGCAGGCAGGCTTTTAGCAGGGAGTGTGAGGTTGGCTGATTTAAGCTGTGCAATCCTCCCGTTTCTCAGGCGGCAGGAAATAGCTAGAGGTCATACAAGCTTATCCTTTGGCCTCTACCTAGAGATTTTCTAGACCCGGGTCACAGGGCCACCCCTTCTTCAGCTGGATTCTGGGAAGGAAGAAGAAATTCATAGCCAGCCCAGAGACTGACAAGACTCCAGGCCCATTTTTTCCCAGGTAACAGGCCCTCAGATTCAGAAACAATAGATTTTCTGGGTGCTTAGAAAAGGGAGAAGAGAATTGGAATTAATTCTGCACCTGTTAACTTCTGTTAGGGGCTTTACTAATTTGACTCAATTAATCCCCATCACCTCCCGAGAGGTGACTCTGTTCAAACTCCAATCACACTGCCTTCTGTTCCTAATGCTTCAAGGGCTCTTTGTATTTAAATTGAGCGAAACTCTGGCCTTCGTCCACACCCAGAGCAGAAAGCTTCCGTGATGTGACCACCACCCACCTTTCCTGCTTTTTCTCCCACTACTTATGCATCGGGCTCTCCTGCTTTAGTGCTAGGCAACCGTTCACTCTTAGATGTTTCCCAGTCAGGTTCTCAGCGTCCCTCTTCGCTGCCTTGGTTGAAGCTATGCCTCCCTCTGCCTGGAATGTTCCCTGGACACCTTTTCGGGCTCCTTTCACCTATCTTTCAAAGTCATGTGAATTTTCCTCCTCTGTGAAATCTTTATCAAAACTGAAGTCACTTCTCCCTCCCTGGAACTCCCAGAGTTCTCTTAGAAGATTTGTCTTATTGTGTCTTTTTATGATTATTTATGGTCTTCTCAAACCCTCTCTATTGAACCATGAGTTCTTCAAAGGCGGGGACTGAGTCCTGCTTATTATCTTTATCTTTCAGTGCCTAGAGCATAGTGGGTGATCCTGAAATAGTGATTGAACAGGATTTTCATTAACATTTGGACGTCTAATTCTGAAGTGATGTGAACTTTGTCTTGCCACTTCTAAGTTGGGTTGGAAGGCAAATTCATGGGAAACATCTGGATCTGTAGAAGGGACATTCAAGCTCTAGATACAATATCAAATGGAAGAGCTGTTCCTGACCAGCATCCTTCTTCGGGACCCGCTGTTTAAATGGATTTGGATTTTGTCCCTTTTCACGTCTTTTCCTTCTCCTCCAAAGAGAATGGGACAGAACAATACAAAGTGGAATTTATTGCACACTTAGCCTGTGCCTCACACTTGTTAACCTGAAACTTGTGAACCTATTCTGAAAAATGAGCAGCCAAGGAACATACGCATCCTTCTAATTTCTGTAAGGTTTTTGTACACAGCTCTCAATTTTTGGAGCTCACAGCAAATTTTGCTTTTCTACTGTTACATGAGAATATTCTGGACCCCAGGGCTGCAGGCTTGCCTTTCTTTGTTAAAAATGAAATTTTAAAAAGTCCCTTAAGGACGGAAGAGATGGGTAGCAGGAGGTAGCAGTGGGTTTCTGAACCTGTTGGTCGTCACAACGCCTGAGACTGTCCTAGTTATCACATCTGGGAGCCACTGGTCTGGCAGGGAGAATATGGGCATTACAGTCAGATAACTATGGTTCAGAGCCCATCTCTGCCACTGACCAGTCAAGGGAAATTTGAGTAAGTTATGTAAACTTTGCAGGCTCAGTATTGTCATCTGTAGGATGGAGAGCATAAGAACCTCCGGAAGGGTTGCAAGGATTCAAAGAAAGGACTACATGTAGTTAAATGACCATGGAAGAGTCGAAATTGCCACCACGATGGTTGAGCCACAATTAATTAGAACACCCTTTAAAAATGTCTTTTTGGGGGGAGGGTATGTGTTCTCTTATATTTCCTAGATATGACCAACTCCATGTGATACAATGTTTTATTTTAGTGCGTTTCTACCTCTGTGCAGGATGCTTTCCCATCTCAATCTTAGACTCAGCGGTTGCCCTTTCAGGGTGCTCCTGAACTCACCTCTACTCACATCTCTCCCTGCCCACCTTCACGCTACACAAATGATCTGTAGATGAAGCTTGTCAAGATGGTGCTTGGGCAGAGAACAGAGCAGGAGAGGCAACAGGGTCCCCATTTAAGAACACCAGAGTGTTTAGCGCTCACTTCTGCAGCACATACGATGCCGAGAACACTAGCACAGCACGTGTGCAAGGGTGACACGCAAATTTGTGAAGCGTCCCATATTAAAAAAAAACAACAAAAAAAGAACACCAAAGCGTTTAATGGCTTGCCTGAGACCATGTGGTTAGTCTGTAGCAGAACTTAGGAATCCGATCCTGGGACTTGTCACTGCAGCGGGAAACAGCAACTTGGAAGAGAACTTGTCCCGGTCCAGGAAAGAGGTGACAGTCTAGAGGTAGATGAGATTGGTTTTTCTCCTCGCCTCTAATTTCCTTTGATTTCCCTACCCTGGCTACATACTAATGGCTTGGCAGAAACTTCAAAATTAAACTTGTAAGAGCAATCACCGTTATTGGACCTCTAGGCAATTATAGTAGCTGTCAAAGGTTTTAAAGCCAACAGCCAGCCTGACCCTTTCCAAATGACTCAAAAGTGGCATTTTAATGAGAAACGAAAGCAGAAAAGGTGTTTAAAAAAAATTTTTTTTTTTTTAAATAAGAGGTTTCTTTCTTTCTCTTTTAAATGAACAAACTGACATTGAATTTCACCGCTTATCCAAGGGGTACTGGTAGGATTGTGAGACTGGGCAGCAGATCCCAGGGCAGTTGACTTTTGTTTGTAACTGCGGCTCCCTTACTTCTCCCACTGGAGCCTATCATGAGAAGCCCCACAGAGGGGTGCTGAGGGATTATCCTCCAGTAAGACTTCCTGCTCATGAATGCATTTGGGATAGTGGAATACCAGCGTGGGTCAATCTCCATTTTCTTCTTTATCTCTGGGTCTGGTCAAGGCTAATCTACTAGGTGTCAAGATTGAGCTATTTTTTAATATATATATGTATTTATCTATGTATCTATCAATCATCTATCTATCATCTGTTTATCTATTATCTATCTATCTATCTATCTATTTATCACCTATTATCTATCTTCCAGCTTTATTGACATGTCATTAACATACAACATGGCATATGTTTGAGCTGTACAAAGTGATGATTTGATACATGTATATAATGCAAAATTATTAACCACAATAAAGTTATTTAATACCTCCATCGCCCCACATAATTACCATGTTTTTGGTAGTGGGAACATTTAAGATCTACTCTCTTAGCAACTGTCGAGTAGTCTAAAATATAGTACCGTTAACTACAGTCACCACGCTGTACGCGAGATCCCCGCAAATATTCATCTGATAGCATTTAGCACATCTCAAAAAATTATTTTTTGAGCTACTTTTTTGAAAGACAACATTCACACACCGTAAATGCCACCCCATTAATGTGTACAATTCAGGAGGTTTTAGTCCAATGATCACCACTAATTCCAGGACATTTCGTCACTCCAGAAATAACCCTGTCCCCATTAGCAGTCACCTACCATTCCCTCTTCCTCAGGTGCCAGCGTGAGCTGCTGGGCCCGGGGTTATGGGGGCCTGTAGGGAGCCAACTGGGTCTGTGGGAGTCAACCTGGGGCAAGTTGGCTCCGGGGTCCCCCGTGAAGTCAGGCCTTCACTTTGCTCTCCTTTCAAGGGGGAGGTGCTTCTCTGCACTGGGCTGCCTGGGCTTGGGAGAAGGGATGGGGCTCATGTAAATTTATCTTTCCTACCTCCTCAATCTGTCTTTTCATATTTCTGTGCTTCACGTGGGCGCTGTAATCCCTCACCTGAATTCCGCGGATCTTGTGAAGGCATTTTCCTGGGTTGATAGTTGTTTAAACTGATGTTTCTGGAGAGGAACAAGTGTTAGAAATTTCTATGCTGCTGTTTTGCTGATGTCACTCCCCTTCGTTACAGTTTTAATTCTATTTCCCTAATGACTCATGGCGCTGAGCACATTTTTAAGTGCATATTGGTCATTTGTGTATCTTTGGAGAAATGTCTATTTAGATCCTTTGCCCCTTTCAATATTGGATTATTTATCTTTTATTGTTGAGCTGTAAGAGTTCTCTATATATTCTAGATACAAATCCTTTATATTCTAGATACATGATTTGAACATACTTTCAGTTTGTGGGATGTCTTTCACTTTCTTGACAGTTTTTGAAACACAAAAGTCTAACATTGTAATGCAATCCATATATCTATTTAAAAATTTTTCTTCCTTGTGTTTTGGTGTCCTATCTCAAAACCATTGCTTAATCCAAGGTCATGTTTTCTTCTAAGAGTTTTTCTAATTTTGGCCTTTAAATTTAGGTCTTTGATCCATTTCGAATGAACTCTTGTCTGTGATAGAGGTAGGGGTCTCACTTCATTCCTGTGAAAGTAGGGGTCCAACTTTTGCATGTAAATATCCAGTTGTCTCAGCACCATTTTTAAAAAGACTATTTTTTTTTTTCCCTCAATCGTCCCGGCATCCTTGTAAAAAATTTTGCTCTATAGTTTTGTTTATAGTTTTGAAACCAGAAAGTGTGAGTCTTCCACTTTTTTTCCTCTTTATCAGGATTGTTCTGCTTGTTCTGAATCTCTTGAAAAAGTTTAGGATCTGTTTGTCCATTTCTTCAAAAAAGCCAAGTGGGATTTTGGTAGGGATTGCATTGAATTTGTAGCTCAGTGAGGGGAGTATTACCATGTTAGCCATATGAAGTCTTTGATCCGTGAACATTGACTCTCTTTTTTATTTTTATTATTTTTTTAATGTTTATTTATCTTTGAGAAATAGAGAGAGAGACAGAGTACAAGTGGGGGAGAGGTAGAGAGAGAGAGGGACACAGAATCCGAAGCAGGCTCCAGGCTCTGAGCTGTCAGCACAGAACCCGATGCGGGGCTCTAACTCGCGAACCGTGAGATCATGACCTGAACTGAATTCAGACGCTTAACCGACTGAGCCACCCAGGTGCCCCAACACTGACTCTCTTTCAACTTAACTTAGGTCTTCTTTAACTTTTCTCGATGGTGTTTTGTAGTTTCCGTTATATGAAATCTGTATTTCTTTTCTAAAGTTTACTCCCATTTTATTTGTTTTTTTTTCTTTTTTTTTTTAATTTTTTTTTTCAACGTTTTTTATTTATTTTTGGGACAGAGAGAGACAGAGCATGAACGGGGGAGGGGCAGAGAGAGAGGGAGACACAGAATCGGAAACAGGCTCCAGGCTCTGAGCCATCAGCCCAGAGCCTGACGCGGGGCTCGAACTCACGGACCGCGAGATCGTGACCTGGCTGAAGTCGGACGCGTAACCGACTGCGCCACCCAGGCGCCCCTCCCATTTTATTCGTTTTGATGGTGGCCTAAAAATAATTGTTTTCTTTAATTTCATTTGTGGATTGTTCATCGCGAGCGTACAGGTTACATGATTGATTTTTGTGTATTGATTTTGTGTTCTGTAACCTTGCTGAAGTTGTTTGTAAGTACTAGTTGTGAGTGTGTGTGTGTGTGTGTGTTTTATATTTTTATATGTAATCTAAGTAACTTTTATTCCTTTTTATTGCCTGATTTCTTTGGCTAACACATCCAATAGAGCAGACATCCTCGTCCTGTTCCTGAAAAAGCATTCAGTTTGTCACCATTAAATGTGATATTTCTTGTGAGGTTTTCTTAGATGTCCATTATCAGATCAAGGAAATTCTCTTGTAAGATTGTGGAGTGTTTTTAGCATGCAAGGTTATTGGATTTTGTCAAATGCTTTTTCTGCAACTGTTGCGATGATCATGTTTTTTCCCCTTCCGCTAATACAGTGTATTATGTGGATTGATTTTCCTATGTTGAACTAACTTTGCGCTTCTGGAATAAATCCCACTTGGTCATGTGTACAGTCCTTGAGTTACTCTTCAGGTCTCCCTAAACCACGGGCTCCAAGCTCAGTGGCACAAGAAATGCTCTTTAAGGTCACTGAAGCAATTTGGTTTACCCGGTTTTCAAACATGAAAATGGCCTGGTTTCACCGTCAGGTTGTGTTCAAATTAAAATACTTCCATCTGAGCCTTATGAACACAGTGACTACATACTCTCGTCTCTGGGCCCAAGTACCGAACCCAGTCTGATGTGCCATAGGCGTGCAAGCAGTGTGAATGAATTTTCAACCAAACTCTGCCTCTTTGAGGGAACCTCTTCTATAGTTCTGGGCTATGGTAGGTTACCAGGTGTGGCTCTGGGGAAGGAGGTATGCCACACGTAGTAGGTTTTCAGTGAGCACTCCTGATGAAATCCTACCTTTTGCTCCTACAGATTGGTTGGAGAGGTGAAAAAAAGCAGCTGAATTTACAAATCAGGGGTAGGTCCACCTTAGAGCAGGATCTCAGGCCCCTCCCCAGGCCTAACCAGCCAGAATCTGCATTTAGCAAGGTTCTGAGGGGACTCCCATGCACAGGCAAGTTTGAGAAACTGACCGAACGATGTGGCCAGATGCTTGCTCTGGAGCTGTTCCATTTTCAAATGAATCATGGTCTCTTTGGGTACAGTTCAATCTGAGATAAATGACAATCAGAGTGAAAGTGTTCGTCTCATGTTAACAAAATGAAATCAGCAGATAGGTTTTGAACCCGTATTGGACAGGACAGTCGTCATTTCTTTTTTTTTTTTTTAAATTTTTTAATTTTTTTACATTATTTATTTTTGAGAGACAGAGACAGAGCACAAGCCGCGGTGGGGGGGGGGGGGTGGCAGAGAGAGGAGACACAGAATCCAAAGCGGGTTCCAGGCTCTGAGCTGTCAGCACAGATCCTGACGCGGGGCCCGAACATCACAAACCGTGAGACCATGACCTGATCTGAAGTCAGACACCCAACCGACTGAGCCACCCAGGCGCCCCAACAGTCGTCATTTCTTTGCATGCTGTGAAGAGAGAAGTCAGTATAGTTGCTCCTTAAGAAAAATACTTCAGGGGCGCCTGGGTGGCTCAGTTGGTTGAGCGTCCAACTTCAGCTCAGGTCATGATCATCTTGTGGTCCATGAGTTCAAGCCCTGCATCGGGCTCTGGGCTGATGGCCTGGAGCCTGCTTTGGATTCTGTGTCTCCCTCTCTCTCTGCCTCTCCCCTGTTCATGCTCTGTCTCTCTCTGTCTCAAAAATAAATAAATGTTAAAAAAAAACTTAAAAAAAAAATACTTCAGTAGTGCCCTGCAGGGACCTCCAAATTATCTGAGTCATTCTTTTGGATTCAATTCTTTTTCGCATCAGTTGGGACAATGAAACCAACTGTTTGTGTGACGTACATCAGCCTCAGTAAGAAAAATGGACGTTGAATAGACGAAAGTTCAATTTTGAGTGGGGGGAGGAAGCAAGAAGAAAAAAGCCCTAGAAGGCTGAGACAGTGAAAAAGGTAGGGTCTGTGGGGGTCTGGAAGGACAGTGCCAGACGCTGGGGTGGCTAACCCGAGAAAGGATGCTCTGCAGGGGGATGTGAGAAAGAACTCAAGATACACCTCACATACTTCACGGGCTTATATCCATCTGGGCTTGACTACCAAGCAATGCAATTTGACTTTTCTAACTCAGGCTTGATTTTCCTTGAATAAGAACCACCCCAGGGATTCTTGTTATGGGACAGTAGCAACAATGGAATGAGACATGCTTTCTTCTCCAATTTCTTTGGAGAGAGAAAGATTGATGGAAAACAATGCAAACGCCTTCCTGGCACAGATGGGCAAAGCATTTTGCTCAGGGCAGATCAGTCCTAGCACGTTGAAGACAGTTCCAAGCACCACATCAGAAGTACTTCAGGGGATAAAGGAGTTGGCTGGGAAAGGAATAACACAGGAGCTAAATATGGACTGGTTGGCTAATCACCTCTGAAGGGGGAACCAAGCAGTATGGTGATGATCTTGTGGGCAAATGCTATGGGAATCTGCCTGGGCTGCGTGGCATAATTGAAGTAAATGTAAGGTGAAGGACGATCCAGGAAGAATACCTTGCACTGATGGATTTACAGGGGACTCTCTCTCTCTTCCTCCCCCCCCCCCTTCCCCCCGCCCTGCCCTGGTGTTAGATGTTTCTCATCTTTGTTGTGTGTGCCTTTGCAGTGTAAGAAATCTGAAAAGACAACTTGAAAATTGCCTGAAGAGAGACCACATGGTGTGTGCTAAGCTGAGCAGGTGATGTGCATAGCAATACCCAAGCCTCCTCCCAAGTCTATGCACCTTGATAGGTGGATTCCACTTGGAGAAAGTCTTGTGCACAAAGTGTTGGAGTCCGCTGGGGACCAAGAGCAGGGCGTCCAGAGATGGGCCACTTTAGAATGAAGATGATTTGGAGTTAAAAAAGCCAATCAAAACCCAGTAGATTCAGGAAAGGCTCTTCACTTCCCCTGCAACTGCCCAAAAGAACTTAGATGGAGGACCTGTTCCAGGAAGAGAGCCATCACCACGGATAACTGCATTATGGTGTGAATGATGTATGGTAGACAGGGAGGAACCTAGCAAGGTCTGTCTGGAAAGAAACAGCAGGTCAGGGAGAGACATGGCAAAGTCCTCTCTTTGTCCCATTGTTTCCGAGTAGCCCAAGAAACATTTATCGTTTACCTTTTTTCATTCTTCCTGAAGATTGCATTCCTTCCCTTTGAAGACCCAGGCCCCTACCCTCTTCTTAGTTCAGAATGACATCTGTATCTCATTTCACCTATTTCTGGAACTTTCATGTCTGTGTGGTTTCCCCTGTATATATACGCCATTAAACTTGGTTTTCTTCTGCTGATCTCTCTCATGTCAATGTGATTCTCAGTCCAGCGAGAAGGACCTTGAAGGGGACTGAATATTCCTGCTCCCCAACAACAGAAGGGCCATGTCTCTTTCCTTATTTCTTTTTTCTTGCTCTCAGGGTGGAGAAAATATTTCCTTCTTACTCTTCTTGGTTCTTGGCTAGAGCTCTGTAACAAAAGACAAACTAACAAGAGAGCAGCGCACAAATTTGCTTAATATAAGTTTTACATGAAAAAACAGCCTTCACAAGGAAATAAAGGTTGAGGGGCTCCTGGCTGGCTCAGTCAGCAGAGCACGTAGCTCTTGACGCTGGGGTTTTGAGTTTGAGCTCCACATTGGGTACAGAGGTTACTGAAAAATAAACTCTTTAAAGAGAAGGGAAAAAATGATTGAAAGCAGTCAAATTTTAGTATTTTTTGTTATTTATTTACTTATTTATTTCTTCATTTATTTAAAGATGACTCAGTGCTCATCACAATAAGTGTAGCCTCACTCCCTTTCTCTGATTTCACCCATACCCCCACTTACTTCCCCTCTGGTAACCACCAATTTTTATAGCATTTTTATAGTAGATTTGATGAAGAGTGGACAGTAGTGAGAAAGTGCAACCACAAAGGGATATGAGCTGAGAGCAATGAACAAGGAGACGCTCGACAAGGACCATTTATTTGGATTTTTCTTAGAGTCACTCCGTCGTGGAGATAGGATGCTTCCTTCCTCCAGATGTAGGGAAGGCACTTCCCACACAAGGATCATATGACCTGCTTCAGGGGAAGTTCAGAAAGTCCTCCCTGCAATCCTGTTCCTTAAATTCCTTCAGCTTAATATATTCAACACACAAAGGCACCGTATTTTGGGGCAGTTTGTTCTAAACCCTGTCGTTGCTGGAAGAATGATAAAGTGCGGAGGGTTTTTAACTTTATTTTTTAAAGTCCATGGACCAGTTTGGCAGGTGAACAGAGAGCTCAGTGGCTCTTTTATATGGAAAAGGAGCCATTGTCATAGTGATATTTTTAAGTTATTCTTATAACTTATTTTTCTTATTTTTAAAAAATAGATTCAAGTTGACTCTAGAGAATGTCCTTTAAAAAAAAAAAAAAAAAAAGCTCTGTGATCTTGCCCAAAGATTCATGAGACAGTTTGGGCAACATTCTTAGAATACTGTCATGGGCAGTGGTCAAGGGTGAGTAGTGGATCTGTTGCAAATATCCAGGAATTAACTTCTGCTTTCAACATTTTTGTTTTTAAAGTTCCACGTAACTGGTTCTGAGTAATGCGGCTCCCCTGTTCATCTGGCTTTTTTTACAAAGTGATGCGTTGTCAATTACGCATGTGACCTAGGCGGTACCTTCCGGGGAACAAGTGGCTTAGATCTTCAGCTTCTGGGGGAGGGAATGGAAATTGAGATGCAAGCCGAAGGGGAGAAAACTGGAAAGCTAGGAGCTGAACTAAAGCCATAAACCTTCCTGGCAGTGGCCCTGATGCTTAAGGACTGCTCAGCTTTCAAAGGGAACGTGGAGGCCTGAGCAGCATTATTTATGGGGAGCACCCCTGGAGCCTGGTCCTGAAGAAACAGCCCTGTCCTGTGAGTCTGTAGAAATGGCTGTAAACATTTACGCATCCTGAGCACTTCCAGCCCACAGCTGGCAGGCGTTTCCAAAGCAGATTGCTTGCTTGCCCAGCACATCGCAGGCCACTCGTCCACACTGCCTCCTTGGAAAACACGCCAACTTCTATCTCATTTCCCTCCATCTCCCTTTGACTTTAGGAACTGGAGTTTCAATGCCTCCTTCCAGGGGTTGTAGGACACCGCGAGGTGGGAAGGCTGCCCCTCTGGGGTAAGTTTTCTGCAGGCAGCCCCATTTTATGATGAGGGCCTCCATCTCGTGTGCAGGGAGCCTTCATGGCACTGTGAAAGAAAACCAGTTAGTCATGAGGTAACCCAAGTCCTCTGGAATAGGAAACAGGAAGCCGAATGACACGCATCCAGCCACAGATGTACTAATTCAATTTCATGCCTCAACGTCAGCTGCTCCTCTCCACTTAAAAGGAGCATTTGAATCCATCTGTCATCATCTCCCCCTTTCATTTTCAAATCTCTTTGCTCTCCTTTCTTTCCCTTTACCTCCTCCCCGCCCCCCCCCCCCCCAACTTGATGAAATAATGGGACACATTTAAAATCCAAACTCAGGCAATTCAAATTCTGAACTGATGTGATTTTGTTCCATTCTGAGTCACCCTGGAAGAGCGTCTGGGGAGTAGAAATCAAGGGGCCAAACGAAAAAAGCAAGTGAGAGACAGAAGATTTTGAATGCAAATCAGCCTCGTCTACCCATTTGAAACAACCTGCTGTGAACTGGGCTCCAAAGCCTGGCCCATTAGCACCTTGTTAGGCTGTCAGAGTCTGAGCCGCTGAACCGGGTGATAATGGGGGAGAAATGGCTTGAGACCTTTTCCATCCCAGCCCCAGCTATTCTCCCCCCACTGGCTCTGGGACCCCAGGAGCGGGTCTGCTAAGAGTAGCGCAGAAGAAAAGGAAGGGGGAGAGAGAACAACTTCATGAAACACATCGTTACAATTGCTAAATGCACCTTCCTAGCAGAAAGGAATACAGAGGTTAATTTTAGTTTTCTTGGAGTAGGAGCGATTAATTTTTGTGTGTGGGAATCTTTTTGTGCTTGCTCTGTCCCGCTTCATTCAATATTGAGATTTAGTTGAAAAAAAAAAAAAGATGTTGAAGACTACATGATAAAATCTTAGCGATTAAGTCTTAATCCTCATCAGACAAATCCTCATATATAAGATGTATGGTTGGCACACCTATCAGTAAACATTATTTGCAAATGCTTTTAAGAGTACAATACTTGCTTTATTTGGAGCAAGGATTCAGAGAGGGAAAGGCTTGCTAGGAGGTCCTCTATCCTATTCTCTTCCAATGCTTGGGTGGAGAGCATCTTTAGTGGTGTAGACTGTAGGAAGGCCATAGCTCTTGCTGATGAGAATATTTACTTCTAGATATCGAAGATATTAGATATTCCATTGCTAGGCAATAGGAATATTTTTTTTCCGTCCTAAAAATGCACAATTTGTCAGGTTTAGTATGAAATAAGCCTCACTGACTTTGATGAGCCATTGGAAATGACAGTGGGGAAATACAATCTAAGGTTTTTGCCAAAAGGCTTAAGCGGGATGATGATGCCTTTAAGGTCAGGCTTAATGAGCATGGTCTAATTTAGGGTCAATGACCGTATAAACTTAGGACTCATACCCAGAGGGGGAAGAAACAGTAACCACATGAGTTAACGTGGAGAAAGTCCGGAAAGAACAGTTACTAGAACAGTTCCCAGATGAATTCTGCCATTTCCACGCCAAACTTCTTTGAAAGTATTTTGAAGGGATTCTGTTGTCATTACCAGGATGGTTTTTAAGGGGTTTTGCTTGGAGTAAGGGGATAGATTTCATAACCTCCCAAGGTCACCAGAATATTTCTGTGTTCTGAGGCTATGCTAAATACCAATAAGAGATAAATAGCCCAAGGGTATTTGTTTTAGTGTTCATTTTGGAAAGGCGGTGGGGATTAGGATTCACAACACTAGGGCGATTCTTTTGTCTCTCTGTCAGAATAAAAAATGAGTAATAAGTAGCCACATTACACTTAATTTTATAAAAGTGCAAAGTAAGTGCAAAATTTTGCAAATTTTTAAATAGAGCAATGTAAGTGCTAACCGCTAATAGTCCTTTGCTTTCATTCCTAAGGGAGCTTTCTCCCACTTTTTTCTATAGGCAGGATCCCTGAGGCTAACTCAACATCCTGCTATTCTTAAGGGATATGGAAATGTCTCCGGGACAGCTGTACTCCCCTGGCTGAGGAGCCCACAAGGTTAATGAACACCCACAAAGACTGAGGGGGAGAGCGAGCGTTCTTCCCTGGATGATTAGCATGCGGGCATTCTTTCCTTTGTGGTGATGATGGTCAAGAAGGTGCCTGGCGATAGAGGGGAAAATGGAGAGTTTCTGCTTCTTCTGCCTCCAACGCTTATTAAAATTCATTTCCATTCAAATAGCCATCGTCTGATTTTCATCATCAAATAAGCACGCGCCGTACATATTTAACAGGCAGGAGACCTGTGCCGAGTTCATGTCTTTTTGAAGTGAAGGCCTGTTCTCTTAATGACTGTCCATGCTTATCTCTGCATGTAAATTTCTCCCCTTCCTCTTTTTTACCCCCTCCACTTTGCTGCTACCCTGGTTCTGGGATCTTTGATAGGCAGCCTAGATGCCTATTATCATGATAATTCATTTGGAGCGGAAAGGAATCTCCTCCACTAGTCTAGCTCATTATAAAGGTGAAGCCCTTGGGAGGGCAGGCTGGGAATGAACAGGTTTACAGAGGTTTTTTTTTTTTTTTTCTCCTCTACAAGAGGCAGAGACAGGATGGGGGAGGGAGGTTTCCTTACTTCTCTGCTTCGGGTTTTTCTCCCTTTGGAGCTGGCCTCCATTCCCAGACATGGTGATTGTCCTTCAGTGCTTCTGGGGACCATCGTCAGCTGGAAGGCATTTCAGCTCAGGCGGTTCTATATGGAACAGCTGCTGGGAACAGCTGGGCCTGCCCTACTGTCGTCTGGGCGAAACCAAGTGGCAAATGTGAGTGTGTTGGGCTTCCTTAAAGGCTCCATGTGATCTGATAATTCAGCACAACACAAAGATGCTGGCCTCTCTTGGGGTGTGCCAGGTGGACCCGGGTAAGGCTTATTTTATTTTATTTTTTTGTAAGCATAAGGGCCATCAAAAAATCTCTTTGAAAGGTTTGTGCATCTCCAAACTCCTTCAAAAAGAGTATCAAGAAAGCAATCCTATCAGCGTTGAGAGTTTTATTAATAAAAGTCATGACAAGATAGAATTTTCTTACGTGATTCAATTTGTAAAGTATCTCATTATAATTAAAGTCCAATCAGGACCGGGGAACAGATAACTTCCTTTTCTTTTCTTTTTATTTTGTTCTCACCTGCCTTAAAAAAAATCCACTTTAGGTCTAAAATAATCTAACTCAGGCTCATGGGTTGGAAAATCATCTCTACATCTGCAGAGTCCTGGTGTAGAGGATGGGGGGAAGAAATTAGTTTTACAAGGCATATGCTGCACCAAAATATAAGATAAGTGAGATTTGGGATAAAGCAAAGAAAAATATTTCTTGCTCAGGGTCTGATTCCTGTGATTTCTTTTTTCTTTTGAAACATATTGTGTCTCCTAATTTTAGAAACTTGATTATTCATAGGAAGTTCATTCTGATGAAGTAGTTCTCCTGTTTTTCAACAAGGAAATTGGACAAGTTCAGAAAGTTTGTCCAACCTCCTCATTTGAGTGTCTGGAAAGAACATTTGGTGGCAGTAATTGCCAGGAGCTCATTTCTAGCCTTCAGGAGCCTCCAAGAGTTGCCTGGCTCAGCCTAATTTAAACCCCAAATGACTTGATGATACCTGATTCTTTATTGCTTTGGCCACATTGTTTTTCACTTAGGGAAAGCCACCACTCGTGGCTGGTAGAACAATAAGAAGAAAGTTGTGTAGATGTAGAATTATGAGAGTAGCTGTTTCAGTCTCAATACCAAGGTTGGCAAACATTCCCCTTTCTTATCTGCAACAAAACACAGCCAAGGCAATGTGAAGGATTCCAGAAGGGGCAATATGGATGAAACGATTTATTAGATTTACAAGGACTGAAGGGAAGTGCTAAAGCTATCCATCTCCTATACTTTACTGAGAACAGGACCAATGATTCAGACTATCAGGACAGTATCTTCAAGGCAGAATTGAAATCCCAAAGTAAGCTGAGAATAAGTGCATGCATTTTAGGGGAATAAGGATCAAAGGCCAGAGTAAAAAGCACATGTAAGCCTTCAAATACATTGAATACAAATCTGTCTGTAACAGCTATGCAGCCACATAACTTTGTAAATAAAGACCTCATTTCAGATGGTCTTAAAGATTTCTTTCCCCTTAGTTCTTTCTTACACTGGAAAGTAAATTCCAAATATCAGGTGACAGTGGGCAAAATTATTATTTGGGTCATGTGGAATGCATGTGTGTAAATAAATAAAACTAAGAATGATATAAACAAAAAATACAATTTAATTGAGACACATACCAGTTAGATCTTTTCTTTTGGCAGGATGGCATTATCAGAATAAGTCAAATTGGCTGAATACGTTTAAAAGTGTCCTGTGTATCTATGGGTTTGGAAATTGAGTAAATCTAAAGACATTTGATTTAGAATCTTGACAATATAACACGCTAACATGTTTGTCTAAGGGCACAGGTTTCATTTTTAAGTTAGACATTAATTTTAAAAAGATTTAAAAATGCTTTTTTTTTTTTTTTGCCTTTGTTCCATCAGATAAAACTGGTTTCAGCCCCTAAAAATGGCTGGTTTGGTAATTACGATCTATGTGATCTGGGGCAAGTTTCATTTATCTCTGCTTAGGCTTAGTTTTGTCAGTCGTAAAATGGGGATAACAGTGCTTAGTGCAAAGATGAAACTTGATAATAAAATTAAAACAGCTCACGGCTCAATAGTAAATGTTAGCTGTGATGATGATGCCGAAAAAGTGGGTGGTAGAGCCTAGGACCCTTTTAGAAGAGAGCTCTGAAGCAAGGAGAGGGCATGCGCCAGGAATTCGCTGGTTATTGCCGGGGATTGAGGCTAAAATATTAATTCCCGTGAAAAAGTATTCACTGAGTAACCACTAGGTTCAGGTTACACACTCTGCTTTCTTGTAGACTGTGTCCACATAAAGGTTATACGAAGCCCAAACAGCTTAACTGTGTCTCAAGTCAGAACGATGCAGGTGCGACAGAAGAGGCCCATCCGTGGGACTATGGGAGAGACATGTCACCCTCAGCAGGGAGGGAAGTGGTAAGAGAAAGGGTAGAGAAAGGAGTGAAGATGCATCCTTTAAGAATGAGTATAAATTTGAAAGGCAGAAATGTTCACTCATTTAACAAATATGTGTTGAATATCTGCCAGGTGCTCTTTCACGAGCTAGAGATTCAGCAGTGAGCAAAGCAGCTGAATTGCTTTGCTTGGCGGAACCAGGGAGGAACATTGGAATGAATGTTCTTTGGATTTGGAATAATAATAATAATAATAATAATAATAAAAGCCCACTAAACTTTATGATGACAAGTAACAGTGATTTCCACATAAATATCTTAAAGCCACAATACCTCACTTATCTCTGTCCAACAAGCATAAAATTGGGATCCATTTCTCAGAATTAGAAGATGATTAGAGACAAAATTTTATAGATAGACGTAAAGAGATAAAATCCTAAAGCGGAACGTGTACTCTTCACTCTGTTTCCTTGACTCATCCTCATATCCATTAAGTTTTTCTATTTGACATAAAGATAATAATTTTCTCAATATATCCATATCTATATTTATATCTTTTCCATCTCTCAATATAAATTTCCTTTTGAGAACTGCATATCTAAGTTCTTTTATAACTAAGAGTCTTCATTTTATTTTCCAACTTGCCCACTTGGCACATTTCAGCTCCTGTCCCTTTAATTCTACTTCTCCTTTACAACATGGCACTCCCTAAATATCTTTCCATAGTACCCAAAACAGCTTACTGAAGGAAACAAACAAATCCAGTTGGAAAATAAGACTCAATGATGCCAGCCCGAGCTCTATCAATCTCCCCAAGGGAACAAAGTAGAAATCTAATGTTGTTGGATCCTGGCACTTCTCTCTTAAAATGCAAGATTACTGAATTAAATATAACATTAATATTAGCAAATTTGGTGACATAATTAAAAAAAATATTTTGTCTATTGGACAGGCACAGTTACCCTTGGTCTGCCTAAAGAGTTCAACATCTTGGCCAATATCGATCTTCATTGAGTTTTAAAATCCCAGAAGCTCATCCAAACCAGATGGACCCCCAAATTAAGATGAATGCGTGGAATTGTCATTCAAGACTCTCAACGTTAGATGTTGCCATATGCGTGAAGAGTCGGCCTCCTGTCTGTGTCCCTGTCCATGGTACTAAAGAGCCCACCATGACTTGTGGGAAGGCTATTAGTGAAGACAGGAGTAAATATTAGAAAAGCATGTTTGAAAGCAAGACTCTGGTGGTGCTATTTCTTAGAGATCCACACATTTCCTTTAAAACTTTCACAGTGCTGATTTACTAACAGTGTCTTTTTAATTATCATCCTCTCTCTTTGGTGATTGACTGACCTTGGGCCATGGGAAGAAAATGTCAGAGTTTGCAGGGGCCTGAGCCTTTTTAGAACAGGTATAGGGATTTCTCTAAAGGAACATGTATTTATTAAAGGCAGATGGTTGAACAGAGCTGGGATTTGTCACTTCCTATTACAAAAACTTATTTTCCAAGATTTTACAACCCAGCCATAAAAAATTATATTGTCGGATAAAACTTAGAAAAGAAAAGACTCGTTCAAGGCTAACTAATTAGAAGAAAGTCCCATAACCTGCAAGTCATGCTCATGGAAGTTAAGGCAATGTTGGACCGCAAGTGCCTAACTAGCCACCATTTTTTGTGTGAGGCCATGTAATTTAAAAATCGATAACCAGGTAGTGTATTTAAAACTTCAGACCCTAGAGTCGTACAGTGCTAACCAGTTGGAATTGGTCTTAGAGGGAAAACGTTCATAGTGGTGCCAAGAAATTGTGGAGATGCTGACGTTCATGAGCCAGCTGTTCTGCATCGGTTGTACTTTCTACTGATATCATTATGAAGAAGAGGGTGAGTGAGTTGGCAAGAAAGCCTAATGCTTGATGCTTTTGAAACCATTAAATAAGATGGCATTACCTCAGCTTATATCAGGGCCACCTGAGCCTTTTTAGAACAGGTATAGGGATTTCTCTAAACAATGGATTTTAAAAGTTAAAAACAGCAGTTTCAAATTTAAGATTCCTAGTCTTGTACTATAAATTGGTTCATATATCTTTTCCTCAACAGAAAAAAAAAAAGACAGCAAAATAGCCTTTTTTTCCTGGAGTGGCTGAAAAAGTAAAACCTATAATTACAACATAAAAAATGTTTGAAACTTGCATTTCAGATCTCTACAACCATTAATATGTTTGTCTAAAAAAATAAATTACAGATATTTGATTGTATGGGGAATTCTTCACAGCTGTGACTATCTAGATAAAAGAAAATAGAAATGATAATTGTAAGAAAGTGCTGCATTAATTCTGGTGAATGAGTTAATTTATTAAATGATTTACACTGAGTACTTAGAACAATGAATGGCACACAGCAAGTCCTTCTACTATAAATATGCTTTGTTGTTGCTGATGATGTGTTTTTTATTGTTGTTGTTAAACAGATAGGGTAAAAAAAAAACTTGTACTCTCTGGCCTCAAACCCACATTATCAGTTAAATATAATCACCAGAGGTGCTTGGCCAACTTTCTTCCCTCCTCCTTCCTTTCTTCTTCCCCATCCCATTATGTACCTCTCAATATGTGCTTTCTTATCCTGATAATCTTGGGTAAAAGTATTATAGCTTAAAAAAAGTTAATTGTGAAAGGCAAAAGGTCTCTGTGGGTCATCTAATAGTGATAAAATGGTCCTTAATTCAAATTAAATATATATATATATATATATATATATATATATATATATATATATACATATAATAGTCAGCAGTTTAGTCTGGAACCCAAAGAATAAAATAATTGGGGTGACTGGGTGGCTCAGTCGGTTGAATGTCCAACTCTTGGTTTTAGGCTCAGGTCACGGTCTCAGGATCCGTGGGTTCGAGCCTTGCACTGATGGTGCACGGCCTGCTTGGGATTCTCTCTCACTCCCTCTCTCTGCCCCTCCCCAGCTCGCACTCGTGTTCTCTCTTTCTCTCTCTCTCAAAATAAAGAAATAAACTTAAGAAAACCCAAAGAATAAAATAATGGCTTCAGTTTCCTCATATGGAAAATGAAACTAGTAAGACCTTTCTCATAGAATGTAATGGAGATTAAATTAAGTATCTTCAAAGTACCTAGAATAGTGGTTGGCGCTTGGTGCCTAAGTGTCTTTAAACAATTTTTTTTAAATAAAATAAAAAATCTTTGTTATTGTTCTTGTTTTTATTTTTCTCACCAGAACCAGAATGCATATGAAGAGCTCACAGAGTCTGAGACTGTTCTGGGCAGGAGCCAGAGAGTAAGGCACTGCTTCAGAAACTATCCTATAAATAACACAGCAAAATTAACTCAGTCTCTAAGGCTCCAAGAGTTCTCATGTCAGGCCCCACATTGTCTTTGTATAAATTTTCCCTTTTATATCTCTCTGATGCTTTCCTCCCAAACAGAGAATATACTTAAGGCCCTACTCAGTCAATGGTGGGGCATATGAAGCTACTTTACTCATCTTAGGGCTGAAGGTCATACCTGGTAGTAATTTATAGATGTCAGGAGTCATTGAATCCAAAAAGACTCTGCTGAAGGCAATGTTCAGGATTTCGGGGTAGCCTCTATGTATATCCCCTACCTCTTCCTTAACTTTTATCTCTGTTCCAGACCAGAGGCTACCTCTTTCTGTTTCCAAGAGGCTGGAGACAGCTAGCATGTCTATTTCTGGCTGGATTCTCCAAGAATTATATGTAATCCAGGCAGCCTTCAACATCAGATGGTCCTTGTGCCTTTGGTTTCCCACTGCTAACCAGCTTCTTAAATTTATTTCATTTTCTCCAAGTCATAAATTCTGTGACCATCTCTTTGTTTCGGGTCCTTCCTAGGTGGGTGTCTCCCTGTAACTCTCAAATTTGTATACTGGCCTGATTTCCCTCCACATACAACTCTCTACCACCAACTGCTTTTTGTTTGTTTAATTTCGCTTCTAGTCTTTGTTTTACCAAGTTGCACAAAAGTTACTGATCCCATACATAATACGTTTACTTTTACATTTATGTTATCGTTACTTCTGCCAAAGTCAAGCAGGCATAAAAAATTAGGCGTGTTTGTACCGCAACTCAACTGAACTGATGGAAATACTCATAACTCAGGTGACTGGAACTAGTATTTTCATCTAGACAAAGTATTTGGCCATTTTCCCCCCAGTAAACATTTTTTTTTTTTTAATGCTGGTTTGGGTACGCTGGTTCCATAATCTACGGTTGCCTATCAAAAGATGCTGTACAGAGGCACCTGGGTGGCTCCGTCGGTTAAGCGGCCGTCTTCGGCTCAGGTCATGATCTCGCGGTCCCTGAGTTCGAGCCCCGCGTCGGGCTCTGTGCTGACAGCTCGGAGCCCGGAGCCTGTTTCGGATTCCGTGTCTCCCTCTCTCTCTGCCACTCCCTTGTTCATGCTCTGTCTCTCCCTGTCTCAAAAATAAATAAAACGTTAAAAAAAAATTAAAAAAAAAAAGATGCTGTACAAATTCATTTTACCACTTGAAGTATGAAGTGCAAACTTTGTTTTGGTAATTGTTGATTTGTTTTCGGTAGGGCAATTTGATCTGTCCATAGAGTCAGGAAGACATAGCGGAGGGGTAAAAGAGGGAAGAAGAGTAATTTTCCTAGACGGCAGTTACAAGAAGTATAAATCTTTCTGGGGTGGAGAAGGGTGAGCTGTCATCTGAGCCCTCACATCTTCTGGGTCTGAGTTCCTGAGATAACTCAGCGGGGTGGTCCTGTGTACACAGATAAGAAATCTTTTATTCTTCAGAACCTTCTCTAGGACTTGCTTATGGAATGGGGAGGGCACAAACCCTGTTTGTTTTGCTATGGCAGAAATTCACTTGTACTGCTAAGTTGCTTTGAATAGTCAACTGTTGAATCTTTGGCTACCCCTGTGTGTAGAGCAAGGAGATAATTGCTCTGATCCCAGGGTGAGCCATCTGCTAGTACAAATTGCTCTGCTATCTGCTTCATTGAAATGCTTGTGTTCGTTATATTATGTTGAAACGTTCATGAAACGTGGTTTATACTAAGCTGTGTTCCTGGAAAATTTGCTTCTATAAATGGGCAGAACACTTTTAATTGCAAGGGCTTGTCTCTCTCTTTAGATTTCTAAGCTGCTTTGTTGATTTGATCTGGGTGGTGGAAAGACAACATCCTGTGATAGAAGCTGATTATCAGTGCCTAGGAAGATACAGCAGTGACAACCCAAATTTACAAGACTCATCACTGTTTCTAAAACCTCCTTCAAAAACAGACATTCCTGAGTTGTGGAAGCTGAAAAAACAAACAAACAAACACGTCTTGTTATTATCATTCGAATGTTCCTTGTTGATGTTGCTACTGGAGAGTTCGGTTAGTGTCTCATCTATCAGCTCCATTCTTGAACTGTAATACTAGTCAGGGGAAAGTATAATGTGATAAATGCCCACTCCCAAATCTTTTTGTTTGCTGTGTTAATGTAAGATTAATGACCAAGATAGCTCGAGATGGGTTTGTTTTTTTTTTTTATGTGTTGCTTTCTTTATGCCTCCTGATATCACACAGATCTGCAAAATGTATCCGTGGCACGAAGGGAGAAAATAATGACTTAAGTCAGAGATAGGAGTTGAGTCTTCAATTAGCAAGACAATGTTAACATTTCTAGGTGGATTTCATCATTGTTCAGGCACGTCTGGTAGAAATTTGAGAAGTAAAGGTAGGGAAAGGCAGAGAGACAATGTTAGGGTATTAGCAATCTCTTCCTGCCGTAGTATTTCTTACTCCCCTGTGAATGAAGCTAAGTTAATTTATTTATCCATCTATCCTTCGAACTTCAGTTTAAAAGGCCATAAGATCCAAGACTTACGCAGGAGGCAGATTTGCTCTGATTGAATACTCCGGTGATTTTTATCATCTGAGGTCTGTTGACATAGTAGGGGTATTGGTGGACCTGGGATCACCAGGTTGGGCCTCTTCTCCTGATACCTCCATCATCCATGATGATTTGTACACACCAAATAGTTCCTTGAGTGGAATCGTTTTACAAACGATGCGTGGAGATTGTATGTATAGGGCTAAGAGTTAGTAGATCCAGCTTCAGACAAAATGTTATATACGTGACCAATGACAGTCTTCCATCATTTGCTAGTAGCCTGGAAGAGACAAGGGACAGATGGGCCCTTGTGTGGTGAAGTTCGTTTTAAAATTCTTCCTTTGTCTTTCCCACCTGTTCCGGGCAGCCAAGACCAAGAGGAGAGCTATTCATTTGAAACATCTCTCCTCTCTCTCTTCTTCATCTTTCAACACTTTGATTCCCTTTTTATTATCATTATTTATGTTTTGTATAACTAGAAAAATAATTTGTCATGGATTACATCTTATTTGCAGGAGGCTCTAGCAAGATGGCAACAAGGCGTGCACAATATATCATAATTTAGCAGCTTCTCTTGTAACTATACAGAAGTAATGGCGGAAAAAATATATATAAACAACTCTGAGGACAGATTTTGAATGATCCAGTAATTTTGATTTATACTTGGTATTTGATGGAACTGTATTAGCCGTTAAAGTCAATGGCTAAATGATTCCCAGCACAAAATGAGCCAGAAGTACAAAAGAAGCTTTACAATGCGCGATTGAGAGCTCCGGGCCTCCCAGCTTAAATTTCCAAAGTGCGATGTAAATTACAGGCCCGGTTGTCACTTTTAACTAACAATTCTACCCAATATGGTGTAGCTGGGTGATTTGTCCACTATTCCTTTATGAAACAGTAAACACCAGCTTAATGCCATTGGCTTTTCTAAGGCAAGCAGCCTCATTTCTCATATCTACTGCAAAGGAGGGGTGAATCTCCTGCCCCTGATGACAATAAGCCCCACTCAACAAACACCATGTAGATGGGCTGGAAATGCTTTTCGTGTCTATCAATAGCCTTGGCTGCCGATCCTCTTGGAGAGATCAACCTCCCCGAGTCCTGCCGGGGATAGGGCCCTCATATTCCTGTTTCCCTTCCTTAACCAAGATTCCTTCCCACCTCCGAACAACCCGTTCCTTTGCACTTGTTTCCTCAATGCCTTTCCCTATCACAGAGAGGAAATAAATGACAGCGTTGGAAATCAAAGCCCGGCACTCCACCAATATCAATGGAAAGAGAAAAACGCTCCAAATTTCAATCAGAGCCTCCAATCCAACCAAGCAAAATATGCAATTAGGCAGGCAATTGCTGGTTCGGCAGTCACTGATATAGAGTGATTTCTACTACTTCATTAATTTGACTTGTATATCCTGGGCAATTTGATCATACCCCCCCAGCAAAGTTCTTAGCCAGAAATGGATCTCTGAAGATTACAGATGTTATAAGGGCAAGACCATTCAGACATGAGATCTTTGATCTTTGCAGGTCAGGTGGGAAAAGCTAATAGATTTGCATAAATGCTTCCCAGGGCATCTGTATTGTGAGCAGGGATGCAGTTTTATTCAAGGGCTTGGATGTGGACCTTTTTCTTCTTTAACCAAAATGTGGCCTTCATGCACAGAGCACAGTCAACCCTTACATCCACCCTCTGGTCTTTATTATTTTCTTTTGAATCAAAGAGCATGATCCCTGACACTATCTTTCATTTGGAAAGCACCCTCGGAATCTTGCAGTCATTGATATTCACCAAATATTTCCAAAGTTCTTACTTTTGTTATGTGTTGTAGTAGACATTAGGGATGTAAAAATGAACACTGCTTGGCCTATCCTTGTAGGACTCAAGGGCTAGGGAGAAGATGGACATACAATTGGCTGTTATAACCACAACAATCTTAATAATATGGGCAAATAATTGGCATAAGAATCCTGAAGACCACTGAAGGGGGAACAGCGAACTGGGAGAGTTACGAAAGCGATGTAAGAACAAGTGGTGTTAGAGTGTGTTTATTTTGTGTGGGTTTTGTGTGTGTGTGTGTGTGTGTGTGTGTGTGTGTGCATGTTTGTTGTTGTTTTAGAGTGTGTTTCTAAAAGATACCTAAGAACTTAACAACTTTTGATGGCGAGTTGCTGTGGTGGTGAGTGTCGGAGAGTACGTGGTCTTTACTCAGTTGAGAAGATTTTATTGAGCCACTGCTGTGTTTCTGGCATTGTGCCAGATGAACTCATTATGGCAACACCGCTCCAATATTCACCCCCCGAACTTCCTGTGAGCCAGTTCCTCCAGGATGGAAAAGAAGAGGGTGGAGCTGTAGGGTGGGGAGGAGGAAACTTTGAGATTCATTACCTAAAGGTCGTTTGGAGAACAAGATGCACGTGATGTGGCTCTTCTTTGGAAGCACATCTCCTGAGCTGCCAAAATGCCACCATTTAAGAAGACACTAGCAGAGTTTTACTCTTTAATTTCTCTGCTCATTAAGCCTTCACTTCTGAGGTGTGAAAATGACTCCAAGCTGGTAATAAACGGCTGGAGAAGTCATTATTTTAAAAATGATCTTGCTCCCAAAGGGAACGGAGTGGTACAAAGCACATTAGCTCCAAGATCAGCTCCTCTGCAGGACAATGATTGTTCAAATGTTTCAGTTATCGCAAGAATAAAAAAGGGCTGTCTACTTACAGCAAGAAAAGTTGAAGCACAGAGTACCCAGACCTACTCAATAATCACACTAGTCTATTTTGGGGGGTGGGGAGAAGGCACATTTCAATGCGGGAAAATTATAGTATTGTTAGCCTGGGCATTATAATGCAAAGGCAGCCAAAATGCTCCCGGAAGGACCAAAGGAGACAGAAGTCACTTTCACGGAGTTTTGTGATGTTAAAGAAGGAACCTGGAATAAGTTGGAATAACAATAATGCTGTTAACAATGACAAATTTCTCTTAGAGTGGTAAATGTCACTCACCTTCATGTTTGAGGGAACTTAGTTCTGTGTAGACAGGACCTCTTACAGTTTTGCTTTTTCACATGGTTCTCATTTGACCCCCAAATTAGTGAGGGGCGATGCGTGAAACTTCGCATAATTCTGAACCCTATGTATATTATGTTTTTTGCTATTCGTACGTACATATGATAAAGTTTAATTTATAAATTAGATCCAGTAAGAGATTAATGACAACAACTAATAATAAAATAGAACACTTATAATAACATATTGTAGTAAAGGTTATGTGAATGTGGTCTCTCTCAAAATGTCTTTTCGTACTATACTCACCCTTCTTGTGATGATATGAGATGATAAAATGCCCATGTGATGAGACGAAGTGAGGTGAATGACACAGGCATTGTGACGTACAATTAGGCCAGTATTGACCTTCTGACAATATGTCAGAAGGAGGATTATCTGGTTTTAGACCAGGGAAACCTGCAGCCTTGGAAAATTAAACCGCAGATGAATGGAGACTACTATACTTCTTAAGGCAGTAAGTCCCAGGCTTTGGGGACATTAACTTTCTGTGTCTTTTCTCTCCCTCCCTCCTGGCCTCCTCCCACTCTCCCTCCCCCTCCTCTTCCCTCCACCCTCCTCCTCCATCCACCCTACTCCTCCCTCCACCCTCTTCCTCCCTCCACCCTCTTCTCTCTCCTCCCTCTTCCTCCCTCCCCATCCCCTCCCCTTCCCTCCCCTTCCCTCCCTCCTTCTCTCATTTCCTTCCTTCCTTCCTTCCTTCCCTCCCATTGTTTGTTCAGTGCTTCTGGCTATATTTCTCCCCTTAATACCATCACGTAGAATGCAATCTCTGCTTTTCTCTCTAAGTAAAAGTAAATTAAGACAATTTGATTTTGAGAAATTTTTGAGCCTGCAGTAGAACCCCGTGAGTTAATCAGACAGCTCCTGTGTTGTTGCCTAAGTGGGATTGTGGGAGGTATAGAGGGAAAAATGATTGATTGAACGTGGATAAAATGTTATTCTAAGGATTCTGCTTTTCATCCAGCATTTTTAAAGTCTTTGAGCAATCAGCCCCCTCTGCTTGGGCCAATTAAGGGGCATGATTAGAGAGAAATTGAAGCTGCCAACTGGTGATGCAGGGATAATGTTTCTCTTTAGGAGGCAATCTCTTCTCTGGGGAAGGGAGTTCACTCAGTCACCTCACCTCTGACCTAAATCCATTGGACCTCTGATGGGGAGAAGGAAGAGTAAAACTCCTGTGGCCTATGCAAGCCTCTTGGCTTTCCTCCTGAGGCTATTAATTATTTCCCTCCACAGCAACTTGGTCACATGTCCTCACTGCAGAATCACCCAGGGACTTGCCCTTCACTTCTAAAGGCTCATTCTCAGGTTTCCTTCTGCCGCCAGGTACTTGGCCTTGTTCAAACCCATACCAGATGTTACTGAAGGCGTAAACTGAATAACTGCCCTTTTGGTAACTGCTCTTAGACTCAGTGGTCCAAGTAGCAATCACAAGTTATAGCTCACCTCTTCTCCAGCCCCTTGTATTCTATGGCCAACTTCCACACGATCAGTTACTCTTCAGTCCTTTGACAATCGATTTGGCATCAGCTGGGAACTAATGAGGGGACTAAATTTTAGGCACTGAAATAGAGCACAAAGAAGACAGAGCACGTGGTGATCTTGACTGGAGTGATGTAGTAGATGCTTTCTCATTTTGGGTTCATATTGATGAATGAGGCTAGTCTGCTGCTCAGGAAGTTTGGCAAATAGAACCCTCACGTCTTACTGGAACAGCCCAAAGAGCCTTGCCATTGCAACCCATGCTAAACACTATCGCTACCTCCAGCACCAACTTGACCATCACCTCCTCCACCATCTCCTCTGTTTCCACCTTCATGCCCAATGCCACTATGATCACCTCTACCTTTACCAGCTCTTTCTTTAAAAGAATTTTTTTTCGGGGCGCCTGGGTGGCGCAGTCGGTTGGGCGTCCGACTTCAGCCGGGTCACGACGTCGCGGTCCGTGAGTTCGAGCCCCGCGTCGGGCTCTGGGCTGATGGCTCGGAGCCTGGAGCCTGTTTCCGATTCTGTGTCTCCCTCTCTCTCTGCCCCTCCCCCGTTCATGCTCTCTCTCTCTCTCTGTCCAAAAATAAATAAAAAACGTTGAAAAAAAAATTAAAAAAATTTTTTTTTCATGTTCATTTATGAGAGAGCGAGAGAACGAGCAGGGGAGGGGCAGAGAGAGAGGGAGACACAGAATCCGAAACAGGCTCCAGGCTCCGAGCTGTCAACACAGAACCCGACGTGGGACTTGAGTTCATGAACCGAGAGATCATGACCTGAGCCGAAGTTGGACGCCTAACCCACCGAGCGACCCACGTGCCGCTCTCCCATATCTTTCGTTTCCACCTTCACACTCAATGGCACTATTATCGCCTCTTACCACCACCTTCCTCACCACAGGGCCGCCACTGCTGCTCTCATTTCTACCCCCACCACCTTCACTTCCATATCCATCACCGCTAGCATTGTTCCCTCAGTCGTTTAAGTCAGTACATGAGCAGGCAATGGCATCTCCCTTAGATTTGAAAAAGGTGTGTATCAGTCTGCCTTCCTGCTAGTTCTTTTTCTCTTGGGAGCTCTAACTGATCATTTTTTTTTTTAATTTAAAATTTTTAATAACTTAATTTTTAAATGTAACTTTTATTTTATTCACAACTTAGACATGGCAGAGGGTAGTAGCGCTGAAAATTCTCAAAATACAAATATGTGCCTCTTACACAAATGGTAGCAGACTGCATGCAACATTTATTTTTAATTCTCTTTTAATGCAATGACTTGGATATCATTCCAAAAGAGTGCCTAAAGAGCTTCATTCTTCTTTTATATTTGTCTGAAATTAAATTTTAGCTTTTACTTATATTAGTTTTTTCCCTCGATGTTAGTTGGGTTTATTTTGATGTTTTTATTCTAATTTCTTTTGAAGGATGCTTAGCTCATTGATTTGCAATCTTTACATTTTTCTAATACAAATAATTACTGCTATAAATTTCCATGTATTCCATTAGCTTCATCCCAGGTCATAGTATTTACATTATTTCATTACTTTTTCCGTTCAAAATATTTCAGAACGTCCATTATACTTTATTCTCTGACCTATTTGAAAGTGTATTTCCTAATTACCCAAAAGGGATTTATCAAGTTTTTTTTTGTTATTGATTTTGAGCTCAAATGCATTGTTGTCAGAGAACATATTCTGTAAAGTTTTTTTTAACTGTCCTTTTGCTCTATGCCTCAGTATATGATTATGATTATTTTAAATGTTTATTTATTTGAGAGAGAGAGAGAGAGTGTGTGTGTGGGTAGGGGAGCAGAGGAGAGGGGCATAAAGGGAGAGAGAGAGAGAGAGAATCTTAAGCAGTGTCTATGTCCAGTGTGGAGCCTGACCCAGGGCTTGATCCCACGAAGTGTGAGATCATGACTGAGCTGAAATCAAGAGTCAGACATTTACCAGACTGAGCCATCCAGGCACCCCTCGGTATATGATTATTTAAAAAAAATTAGTAGATTAGGCTCTGTTAAAATAGTTTCTCTTGAAAGCGGTTCTTGTTAAGAACATAATGCTCTGGTGTATTTTGAAATGGTTTCTTTTCCCCTTTTCCTCTGGTAGCACCAGGGGATTTTTCTCCAATATTCACTGTGAGAACTTGGTTCAGTTGGTGGTGGTAACACTCACTGAAGTGTCAGTGCACTCCCTCTGCCCAATTCTGAGCCCCCTAGAGCTTTTAACTCTCAGACTTGTCCACTCCGGGCATCCAGCAATTCATCAATTACAGTTTGGGTTTTACTACCCCAGTACTGGTTTCTGTAGAGGGTTTTTGTTCCTTTAAGTCGTGATTCTTTATAACGACCTCTCTGTATCTCCAAGTCTGGGGACATCCGTTTGCTTCTGTGACCTCAATTCTCTGATGGATCTAAGAAGAGGAACAAAAACCCTCTACAGAAACTGGTACTGGGGTAGTAAAACCCAAACTGTAATTGATGAGAGAAAGTCTTTTCCCGATGTATATTCAAGCCGTCTTTGTCATAGACTAATTGACCATATGTTTGTGGGTTTAGTCTGTGCTCTCTATAGCTATTTCATTGATCTATGTGTCTATTTTTATGCCAGTACCATACTGTTTTAATTATTATAGTATTATAGTATAGTTTGAGATCAGTGAGCATGATACCACCAACGTTGTTCTCCTTTCTCTGGCTATTACTTTGGCTAGTCAGGCTTTTTGGCTCCATACAAATTTTAGGATTCTTTGTTCTAGTTCTGTGAAAAATGCCATTGGTATTTTGATGGGGATTGCATTGAATCTGCAGACTGATTTATGTAGTCTGGACATTTTAACAATATCGGTTCCTCTAATCTGTGAGCACGTTATAGCTTCCCATTTATTTGTGTCTTCAATTTTTTTCAGCAACTATGTTTTAGTTTTCAGAGTACAGGTCTTTAACCTCCTTAGCTAAATTTATTACTAGATATTTTATTAATGCTGTCATTTTAATGCCTTTTCTCCTGTTGCATTTTTATTTTTTATCTTTTTTTAAGTTTTATTTATTTAAGTTATCTCTACACCCATTGGGTGACTCATGACCCCAAGATCAAGAGTCACACACGCCTCTGACTGAGCCAGCCAGGCACCCGAATGCCATCATTTTTAAATGCAGATGTATTTTTTTAATGTTTTATTTATTTATTTATTTATTTATTTATTTTTTAATGTTTTATTTATTTTTGAAGGAGAGAGAGACACAATGTGAGCAGGGGAGGGGCAGAGAGAGAGGGAGATACAGAATCCAAAGCAGGCTCCAGGCTCTGAGCTGTCAGCACAGAGCCCTATGCGGGGCCCAAACTGAACTCACTGTGGTGAGATCATGACCTGAGCTGAAGTCGGATGCTTAACTGACTG
Source organism: Neofelis nebulosa (assembly GCF_028018385.1). NCBI lineage: Eukaryota > Metazoa > Chordata > Mammalia > Carnivora > Felidae > Neofelis > Neofelis nebulosa. Next base: position 40,298,155 of record NC_080796.1, read on the forward strand.
AGCCACACAGGCGCCCCCCTTAAAGCAGATATTTACTTTTTGTTGGGGAGGAAAAAAATGTTCTTTTAGTCTTCTAGGTTCTTTGGCTGTTCTAATAATTACATTAACATAAGAGATATTAACAAGAGAAAAATAAATTTAATTACATACATACAGGGGCCTCTCAAACACAATGAGGTGCAAGGACAAGCTGGGAAATTGAGGTTTATATGCCATCTTGAGCTAAGGAATGGATTAGAGGCCTGGGACTTCAAAGGGGACAAGAATGATTCACAGGATGATAAGAAAAGCAGATGTTTGGTAATTAGACATTTGTCCTGCCATCCAAATAGGACATTTAGATTAAAAAACCATCTCTTGGTAATAACTCTTTTTCTGAGTCAGGCCCCCTGTCTAAATTCTTTAAGTAGTTTAAGGGAGAGGCATAAGTTTTTCTTGAGTTTGATGGGTCTTGATTGCCTTTAGCTCAAAATAGTCCACATGCAAAAGTGGCACATTTTAGGGATGCTTGTTCCGAACTCCTTCGCTTTCATTTTCTTTAAACAGTAAGCATAGTGGTTTTAAAATATAATTCTGATGGATCTGAAGTCTTTAGGGTTCTGTTTTTACTTCTTGTTGTTATTTGTTTGTTCTCATTCCTGTTACCTTTTGTCCCTATGTCACTGAAACTTTTCTGTGCCACCCATGGCCCTTGAAAATTATCATTTTAGGTTCTCAGGGACCTTGGATAAGGATACCCTCCTCCAGAATTGATTTGGATTTGCTTTTTCAGATATCCGTAAATAATACAACCAGACTTGACATTTTTGGACCAACCTGACTACGACAATTTGGGCAATTTCTACCGGATTGTCAAAACTTGGTTTACAGCTAATTAAAAAAAAAATTTTTTTTTTTAAATTTCTCTCCCTGATCATTGTCTTCCCCACTTGTCTTGTCAGGCTGTGGACGATCTGTTTCTCAGGAGCCCCTAATTTGAGACGGTGGCTCTTTGCTTGTACATGCAAAAGGACACATTGTTCTAGAGTACTGACCACCTTGGTCAGGATTTGGGTTTTCAGTTTGTCCTTTTTACCTCGAACAGCCAGCAAAACTTGAGCTCAGTTTTACAGTCCTTTCCTCCCAATTGTCAAATGCCCCCAGGGGAAAAGGAGCAAGGAATCCCAACTAATTCCTCTGAGTTCTCAACCTTTTCTCCACGTTAAACCTAGTAATAACCCCTTCCAGCTCTTTGATACTTCTTTCAGAAAAACTATTTTGAATTCATGTATTTTGTGCCTCTCTATTTCCTTGGGGTCAGTTCCTGGAAGGTTACTGCGTTGCTTTAGTGGTTTCAAGTTTCCCTGGTTTTGCTTGATCCCAGTAACCCTGCAAAGGTATCTGCATTTGAAGAAGCAGTCATCTCTTCCAGACTTTATGGACTGACTTCGGTAAAGAAGGACCTGAAACTATGGGGGCAGGAGGGGGTCTAGGGGTGGAGGGTACCAAGTACAGGGGCACAAGGTGGCTCCAGGTGGGAGGGGGTGTGATGTCTCATCAGTTCAGGCCCCTGAGGTTCACATCGCGAACAACTGTGTGACTCTTGGCTAGAGTTTCAGGGCTTCCGCAGGGGCTGTAAGAATGTTGGGGGTCCTTAGCAGCACCTCCAGATCCAGGGGCTAGGGACCAGTGCCAGCAACAGTGGTGGGTAGGGTAGGGTGGTGGGCACATGTCCTGTGGCAGGGGCCCAGCTGCAGATACACAGAGGGTGAGGGCTGGAGGCAGCAGGAGGGGACCAAGGCAACTGTGGGCTTACGAGCAGCTGCGGGGGTCCTGGCTGTCAGCATGAACTCATGCTGTTTTAGAGTCTCACCAAAGGCGAGTGTGGCAAAGGGAGCTGGTGTTAGGGAGTCGGGATGGCGACGTGCAGTGCACGGCTGCAGGGGCTAGGTGCCAGCCAGCCCAGGTGTGCTGGCTGGTGACAAGAATTTGGGCCCATGAGTAGCTGCGGCTGGGTGTCCGCGTGCACTCCCGCGGCTGCTGGGGCTAGCCAGGAGTGCGCACATGGCGGTGTGGTCGGCCGCCAGTGTCTAGGCTGACGCCCTGCACGCCGCAGATGCTGGGGCTGGCTGCCCTAGTGGGAATCCTGAGCTCCACGGAGAGGAGAGTGGAGGGTGAGGGGAGGGATCTGGGCAGCTGGTTTGGGCGAACGTGACAACATGTGGGGAGAAAACCTGAGCAGTGAAGTCCGTAGAGGGTCCAGGATGACTATGCTGGCCATTAGTGCAAGCTGTTGGGGTCCTGTGCAGACCTGGGGCCCACGACCGGGTTCTCAGTGATGAAAGTGGGGGGAAATTGCAGCACGAACAAGAGCTGTTAAGGTCCTCAACGGCAAAGGCAGCCGGGGTCTCCTGTAGAGCAGACAACTGAGAACTGCATTGGCTCCCACTTCTTGGCAATCCATAGTCCCTGCCCTTCTATCTTGTTCCTCGCTTTCTTGAGATGTTTCAGCTTTATCCATCTCTGGATGGGGTGAAACTGAAGCAGGTCTCTTGTGAAGTGCCCTGAAAGCCTGGGGTAGGTGGTTGCTCACCCCACTTTCCCTTTATTGGTGAGGGAGATTCTTTGGACCTGGGAGGTTCCCTCTTGGCACTAAGCAGTACTGGCCTGGGGGATGGACTGATGTGGGCAAAATGAAACTGCTCTTTCCACCCTTTTTGTGCAGAATTTTCAGGTTTTATTTGTTTCCTTGTGTTGCTGAACCTTCTTCACTGGACTCCTGAGCTCTCCCAGAGCTATTTTTTTTTTTTTAATTTTTTTTTTTTAACATTTATTTATTTTTGAGACAGAGAGAGACACAGCATGAACGGGGGAGGGGCAGAGAGAGAGGGAGACACAGAATCGGAAGCAGGCTCCAGGCTCCGGGCCATCAGCCCAGAGCCCGACGCGGGGCTCAAACTCACGGACCGCGAGATCGTGACCTGAGCTGAAGTCGACCGCTTAACCGACTGAGCCACCCAGGCGCCCCTCCCAGAGCTATTTTTGATCAAGGGTGGCTATCTAATGATTGGTCTTTGTTGGGGGACAGAGGCTGGGGTGACCTACTCCACCATCTGGGTGCTGTCACTGACTCACCTCTTTGATACTTTGAAGAAAACATATATAAAAAATTTATTCAGCATTTTATTTGTTCTCTGCTGGAGAATTAGTCCAAATAACCTAGGTTGTCATTACTAGCAGCACATGTCTCTTATATGTTCTCAGATTGTTCCTTGATTACTTTTTTGGGCTTTTGTTCACAGATGTGTCAGTATATCTCCTCTACCAATCCAATAAACCCATTTCCAACGTGATTTAATCTCAGATTTTTTTTTTTTTTTTTTACAACAAAATCTAAGCCAGCCTTGTCTCTACTGCAGTCTGTTCAGAGGTACACGGGGAAGGGGCATGCATCCAGCCCAGCAGTCTAATCCTTTTGACTGGTTCAGATCTTGGCCAAGGGTAGGGGAAGAGGTCCTGTGATCCTGACCTCACTTGGCTACTTGGCTAGTCCAGCTGGATAAGGACTGGTTAAGGTGATATACTAGGTCCTGAAGGCCTAGGATTTCGAAGGACTCCTTCATAAACCTAAATCAGTCCTTCCACCTTCAGATTTTATTCCACCAGGGATCTTTCTATTCTTCTCTTTCTTTTCTATTCTTCCCTTATTTATTTTTTTTTAAAATTTTCTACTCTATTGACTTTCTAGTTCTCTACCTCTTTCTCAGATCTAAATTATCTCTTGTAAGATGTTGATTCTGTTTTATTTTTCAGACTACCTCTTAATTTACTACTCCTCTTTGAACCATATTAGGGGACTAGAAAGTCTGGATCCAAGATAAAGCCTTCTTACTTTCCGGGCTAAATCTCTTTGCCGAGTTACAAACAATGACAATACAGCGTGCTTACGATGTGGGGTAAGAGTTTTGCTCATTATCTTGCTGAAATTTTACATCATGTATATTATTTGGAAGACAAATATTATACGTGGAAGATTTGTCTTATAGATTTCACACACTTCGGTTATCATTTTCTTGGTTTTGCTTGTTTATATTCCTTCTCTCTGTGTTTCCGTTTGGACTCTTGGGAATCATTTGACCTAAAAGTTTTCTTTTCAAGATGAATAAATTGAGAGCCAAGCCAAAGAGTTTAAAATTTTTGCGGGTCGCACACAGGTAACTTGTAGCAGAATTAGCTTTGGACTTACAGAGTTGCAACATCAGTACAGAGAATTCTCTTCCATCTTTTTGCCAGATTCTCCTCCTGTTAATATCTCACGTAATCATATTCCAGTGATCAAAACTAAGAAGTTAGCGTTGGTACAATACTATTAGCTAAGCTACACATTTTATACTGATCTCATCAGTTTTTCCACTAATTTCCTCCTTCTGTTCCAAGATCTAATTCAGAACGTCATGTTGCATTTAGTTTCCTGTCTCCTTAGTCTTCTCTAGTTTTTGACAGTTCCTATTTTTCCTTGTCTCTTGTGACCAGGACATTTTTGAAGAGCTCTGGTCAGGTATTTTGTACAATGTCTTTTCATTTGGGTTTGTCTGCTGTTTTCTCATGACTGATTAAAATGACACATTATTGGTAAAACTACCAAGGATGTAATATGCCCTCTTCGGCACACCATATCAGAGGCTACCTGGCGTTGGCATCTCATAACTGGTGATGTTGACCTTGAGCACTTGGTTAAGGTGATATCTGCCAGGTGTCTCCCCTGGAAGGTGCTATCTTCCGTTTATAATTAATATATATTCTGGGGGAGATACATTTCCCATTTCTCCATAATCTTTTGCTCATTAATTTTAGCATCCATTGGCTACATCTTGTATATTTTACCTTTTATAAAGCAAACCTTTCCAGAAAGAAAAAATGGGATCAAACGCTCACATTCTACCTGAGGGACCAAGGTGACGATATGGGGCAGTTTCGGTTGAAATCAGAAGACAGAATTGGTAAGAGTTTGAACTGTTGTAGAAAGGTGATGTATCTAAATAATTCCATAATCTAGAATTATGGATCCAAAGGGTAAATGAAACCCAGATGCAAATGGCCTCCAGAGTTAAGACCAGGCTGTCACATCAGAGAAATGAAGAAACCTTGGACAGGACACATGACCGAAAACCATGCAAAATGATAAAAACGACGACTCAATTTGAAGATATGGGTGGAAGGTGAAATGTCAGAGAGCAAAGTGACTCTGACCACCTAAAGTGCCGTGAAAAGTGTGCTAGGGGAAAGGTGTTTACCAGGGAAGACAATTATATAAGAGTTTTGGCAGAGGGGTACTTATAGCCATCACCATGAGATTCCGTAATAACAGTGAAACAGTTAATTTAAGCAGATATAATTATATATGGAGGATAGTTATTTTATCATACCTATTAAGGGATGAGTAATTAGAACCTAGTTGTCATTGTTCTTATTTTGCTTTGCTGGTATCTGCCACATGCATGATTTCTTCCCCTCTCTTCTCTTTCCTTCATAATCTCAGACAGGGACATTAGTGGGTTTCATAAACAAAATGACCCAAAGGGGATAGCACAGAGTAATTCCCCTCTTTTGCTTCCTTCTCTTGATAGGGAGTCCTTTGATGGGAGAAGGACATTGTTATAGTATTTCTCATTGCTTCCTAGCTTCCCTTTTCCACTTTTCCGACAGAATGGAGTTTTGAACAGTCCCTGTCACCTGTTAGGGGAGTGTCTTGCACTTTTAGAAGAAGGAAAGCTGGAACAAGGGAATCAGGAAGTCAGGAAGCAGAAAGTACAGTCCCACCCAGTCTAAAACTTTGGGACAGGAGGATGCGAGGAGTCCTAAGGAGCCGGGTGTGCAATTGCCTGGAGCATTTCTGTGACAAATATCTCAGGATGCCAAACAATGGGGTAGAGGGCAGATGGACAGTTGAGACAATGTTATTTGCAGGGACTGGGGATCCTTAAAAGATTTTTGCTCTTTATCTTAATGTTGATAATGTCAATCCCAAGATTGATGGTAGAGAGCGGGTCTCTTTTGGGGTGGGTATCCATGTCTCAGAATCTTCCATTTTTTCTATATTGCTTCCAAGTTTGAAAATGCAATTTCTCGGGGTGCTTGCATGGCTCAGTTGGTTAAGTGTCGGAGTCTTGATTTTGGCTCAGGTCATGATTTCATGATGGTGAGACTGAGCCCGTGTCAGACTCCACGCGGCAGAACAGGGCCTGCTTGGGATTCTCCGTCTCCCCCACCCCGCCCTCAAAAGAAATAAATACACATTGGGAAAAAAAAAAAAAGGAAATGTACCTTCTCCTGTGAAGGATAAGATAGCCAATGTAAAAGCATCTTAAGATCAATCAACTTATCAAGGACAAACAAAGCAGTTACTTTTGAAGCGCTTAAGGCTCAATACTAGTTTTTCTATTGCTGGTGTAATGAATTACCACAAATTAGCTGATTCATATAACACAAATTTATTATCTTACAGTATCTTTAGTTCAGGAGTCAGAAATGGCTCTCATAGATCTAAAATCAAGATGTCTGCGGAGCTGCGCGCTCTTTTCCGGAGGCTCTGGGGGAAGAATCTGCGTCCAGACTCACTTGCGTTGTTGGAAGAATCCACTTCCTTGTGGTTGTAGACTGAAGTCCTCACCTCTTGCTGGTTGTTGGATTTAGCTTTTGGAAGCTGCCTGCATCCCGTGGCTTGTGACCCCCTTCACTGTCAAAGCTGGCAATGACGGGTCAAGTCCTTTGCATAGAAATCCACTCCTGCCTCAACTTTCTGGTTTCCTTTTGTCACATCTCTGACCGACTCTAGCCGGAGACATGTTTTAGCTTTTGAGGACTCAAGTGATCAGACTGGGCCTGCACAAATAATCCAGGATAATTTCCCTGTTTTAAGGAATGTAACGATTACATTGGCAAAATCCCCTTTGCCATGTAATGTATTCACAGGTTCTGGGATTTAAGGTGTGAACGTGTTGGGGGGTAGGGGCATTGGTCGGTGCATCATAGGATCAAACAACACATGAGGAAGTTTGTGAAAGGGGTTGGGGAAAGAGGCAGGCCAAGTCCCGGAGTGTCATCTGTAATACGCCAAGGGACCACTGGGAGGACACCACAATGATGGGAAAGAATGAAAGAGAGGAGCAGGAGACACTGGTCCTCTGTGCGGGTGAGAGATAAGAATTTAAACTAGAATCTCAGTTGGAGGCAGAGGTAATGGAGGACGATATTGCCTTCTCAAATTTACATAGGCTGACTTTGCTGAGGAAAGCCAGTGGGGGATGGAGTCGGGCTGATCCCTGGAGCACTCCGCTCGTTTGAGGAGCACGTGGATGTCTGTCTAGACCCTGGCCTGTGGAGCACGCAGGCCAGCAGCAGAAGACAAAGCAGAACTTAAAGAATCCGGGAGGAAGTGACCTGCTGAATCCAAAGTACAGCTTTCTGGCCATCTGTCTGCTTTGTTGGCAATCCTATGACAGCTCTTTGAGCCCTCTGACTCTTCCTGTCAATGGCACTGGCCTGATGGTAGGGCTTCTGAGAAGCCCTCACACTCACTGACATACATCCTGACTCTCTTCTCCATCTTCTACTTTCTTCTAAAGGAAACTCTGGCACAGCCTGACACTGGAGCTGGGATGTCCAGTTTAGACACGTGTTATATGGGACTCTTCATGGGCACCACTCCATGGTCACACAGCCCCCTCTTTACCCCAGCCGCTGCCAGGGCAGCCAGCTTCACACAGGCGCCCCGGAATATCCCTTTGCTTCCCTTCTGCCTCAGGATCGTGTGACACCACGGTGGGACTGGTGAAGAAAGTAATTGGCATCATATACACTTTAGAAGTCAGCGAAAGGTTGATATTCCACGAAACAGTCTTTGACCAGTGGGAAATGGGAGCTTGGGATCAGTCTCCCCCCTTCTTTCTCTGAGGGGGATGTTCCTGAAGTATATTCTATAGCAACTCCTCACAGGGTCCTAGTGAAATGGATTCCCACAAGAGTGACCATGCCATGGTCCCATACTGGCTCTCATCCCTCCTCAGCTTTATGCTCTCTGCTCTCTGACTACTGTTCCCTGGAATCACCTCCCAGAATACATTGCTGGTGCGTAAGCTTTGTCTCAGGTCCTGCGAAGACTTGTGCCGACTATATTAACTGGCAAAGCTGAGGAAAATCTTTGTCAGAATCAAAAAATTCAGTAAGACAAAGCTCAGTCTCTTTTCTTAACACCTACCCATGAATCATTGGCCAAGGATGGGAGAAAACAGTCTCGAGCATCTCCCACCACTGGCTCCTGGGGAGATACATGACTCTGTAAATCCCTTTTAACTGCAGGCCAAGTTGAAGATGGCTGATTTGTGTAAACAAAGGAGGCAGAGAAGCACAGAGGCGGCATTTACTGGTAGTATAAAGAGTTTATATGGATATCAGGAGGCAACACAATAGAAAGCCTATAATACATCAATTAGTCAAATGAATTGATTGCTGTATTTCAGGCCTGTCCTTTGGAAGGAACTGGGAGGGAGCAGAAGAAGAGAAAGAGAGTCCTCATAAGTCTTTTACCTAAAAAATGTATTGTAGAAGTTAGGTATTGACTAATCTTAGGGATGCTTGAAAGGCCAAACATAAAGGTTGGAATGAAAACAAACCCTAGAAAAGAGAAATACTCGGCTGTGAGCAAAATATATAGTTTAAATGTGCTGACTCCACTTCTTTCGTATCTGGGAGACCTGGTTTCTAGTTACTTAACATATTTGAACCATAATTTTCTTGCCCAGGAGCTGGGGATACTGATAAGTTTGCTCTGATGCTATGCTGTAAGAATCAAATAATATAATGTACGTAAGCCAACATTACCATAAAACAAACATTTGGTGAGAACCCACGATGCACCAGGACTGCCCTAGAGAATATAGAATAAAGAGATAAGTGCGACATGGTCCTAGCCTTTGAGGAACTCCCAAGGCATGAAGACAGAGACAGGTATATGTGTGAATATATAGAAGGCAATGCCACTAACAGAGGGAAGGAAAATCTGAGGCATCTGGAAAAGAAGCAATCGATTTTTCTGGGTGTGGGAAATGAGAAGTTGACATCTATGCCAGAAGCTTAGTAGCTTTGTTAATGCATAGAAAGAATGGAAATATGTTGGGGGAGCCAAGGGCGTGCCAAGGAGACAGACGAGCCTACCTAAAGGCATCCGTGTGCAAGTTCGAATGAAGAAATATTAAGTTTGCTTTGGGACTTATGAAACGGAAAGTTCCCACTGAGCCTCCACAGTGTTAGCATTCAGTAAGTAGTTGGAATTAGGACTCAGAGACTCAGGTGACGGGATGGAACTGGACATAAGGATTGGGAAGTAATTTGCATGTCCATAATTGTTGCCACGAGAGTGGGAAACCGTTCAGAGAAGACGCGTGTGTTGAGTGGAAGCAATAGTTGGCTCAAGGACAGAAACCTGTGCAATACCAATACTCAGTGGGTGAGGAAAGGAAGCTGGAACAAGATGTTCAACTGGAAATTTTAACTGAGACAAGAAAACATAGTTATAAAACTACAAATTGAGGCATCCGATCACTAGGCAGAAATTTAAAAGTAGGTGTCGGAACATTTTGCTAGCTCTCATGTCAGCGAGGAGCATAAAGAAAGAATCTATAGAGGTTGATGGGAGAATTTATGATAAGGACTTTTTTGAGAAAAGTCTATTCTGAGAGTCCTAGTATTTCTCACTGAGGTTTCTTAGGAAGAACGTCCAAGGAGATCATTTGGAGAGTTTGGTATGCAAATCTTGTATTTGGAGTCTAGGGGACAATTGCCTGGCATCCAGCACCTGCCTTAAGTATCAGAACATGAGGGGCGCCTGGTGGCTCAATCGGTTGAGCGTCCGACTTCGGCTCAGGTCATGATCTCACCGTCTGTGGGTTCGAGCCCCGCGTCGGGCTCTGTGCTGACAGCTCGGGGCTGGAGCCTGCTTCGGATTCTGTGTCTCCCTCTCTCTCTGCCCCTCCCCCGTTCATGCTCTGTCTCTGTCTCAAAAATAAATAAACATTAAAAAAAAAAAAAGAATCAGAACATGAAGGAGGGGCCAGCTGAACTGGCCTGTGGTGGCAGCATAGTGACAAATAATTGCATTTTCTTCTAATGATGTGTCCAAGGTGCATGATCCTAGGGACGTCATGATAAGATGTCATATGGTGTCACTTAAAAAGTTATCTCTATCAGGAGACTTATGTGCGAAAGAGTTTTAGTTGGGGGCTTTGGTAGGTGGGCCTCCAAAACACCCACAAATCTTGTCATGAGAGAAAGAGTCAGCTTTACATTCCTGTCAAGTCTGGAGATAACAGAACCTTCTTAAGATAGTACCAGACAGGGCAGAGCCTTCCATTCTACTTCCTTCCTTCTTCCATTCTTCTTCCAATTAAGCCATGGTAAGTTTAAAAATAGCAATTAGGAGGAGGTGACAAAGAAAGAGAGAAAAAGTGAACCTCACCTTCTTTCTTTAAAACAGTCAACCTGCTGTTAATCCTGTGCTATTTGGGGTGTGTGTGGGGGAAAGGGACTGTTACATCATTGAATGAAGATCGAAATGCCAATTAACATATTTAACTAGGAATTCTTAAGTTCCAAATTGAGATTCTATGACTTAAATCATTCTTTGGTTTTATTTATTTCCCGAGTGACTACCCCTTCTTTCTTTCTCTCTTTTTCTTTCTTTTCCTTTCCTTTCTTTTCTTTTCTTCTTTCTTTCTTTTTTTCCTCTTTCTTTTTCTCTTTCTTTCTTTCTTTCTTTCTTTCTTTCTTTCTTTCTTTCTTTCTTCTATCTTTCCTTTTCTCCTCATCCAGAGACTTGGGAAAGACATTTCCCAGTGAAAGAGCACAAATAAATAACAAAATACTAAAATAAGTTTGCAGTTTGAATAGATCCCACATGTTGTATTTTTTTTTTCAAGGCTTGATTTGAAGACGATTCAGAAAAAGAAAGAGAATTAAAAGCCAGAGAAGTCAATAAAATTAGAGTTGTAGAAACTAGGGGGAACATAAGCTATCAAAAATAGGTCTGATGCAGGAGATAGTTATTTTCATCCTAACAATGAGACAATCTGGAAAAACTGTAAAATGATACTGTATTTTTGAAAAATCCATCTGAGATCTGAGGATTTAAAGAATCCTAAATGAACTAAACCCAGAAAGAGATGAGTCCTTTCTAAGAGGAAAAAGTCTTACAGATGCTTTAATTGTTGGATGCTGGAGACACAGTGGCTAAGAAAGTAAACCACCCCCCATAAAAAGGATAATGAGAAGCCAGACTCTTAATGAACATTTCATGATTGCATGTGGACTAGGCATGACAGGCCAGAATTTTGAAGAGTTGTAGTCATGGAAAGATTCTGCATACATCCACCAACTCTTTTCCATGGACCTCCTCCACATCACCATAACACATCAGGGCAGTGTGCTGAAAGCTGGGGGGCAGGACAGAAGAATCTGAGAGAGATTTGTCCCTGGGTACAAGGAGTCTTTTCTAAGAGTAAGGCAGCAGCCAGCAGAGCATAGGTAGGAGAAATGACAGAAATGTCTTTAAGTTTCACTGGGCTTTTACCAATTACAGTAAAGCCTTGGTTTGTGAGCATAATTCATCCTGGAAACATGCTTAATCCAAAGCATCTGTATATCAAAGTGACTTTCCCCATAAGAACCACAGAAACTCAGATGATTCTTTCCACAACCAGAAGCATTCATATAAAAGTGATAACAATACTGTAATATAATATAAAATAATAAAGAAAATACAAAGTATGAAGAAAAATTAACAAATTAACCTGCACTTGCCTTTGAAAACCTTCATGGCGGTGTGAGAATGACAAGAGGAGGATGGTTATTGGGTAGGACGACTTTCACTATCTCTAACGGAATCCCTGCTATTGATTGGTTCAGTGGAATCTTTCTCTACATGGGAGCCATTGTATATGCTCGCACAGATGTTGACTTCAATACAGTATTAATAAACTCTTGTCATCTACTGTATTTAATGTAACTGACAAGACGGCAGCAGAAGAAAGGGTCTCTATCTGCAGGCAGCCTGACCTAGAATGAAGCAAACATTCTTAAACTTGCTCTTGTATGGAAAAACGAAGGACTGTCTATAGGTGCTTTAAAGTGACAAAAAAGACACTAGCGTCAGCTGTGGGCACCTTCCATTGTCCTGAAAAATCACTGATTTCTGCCAAACACCATGGACTGACACTGATCATCTGAGCATGGGCGACGATCACCCACAATCCTGCAGTAAGAAAGAGAACCATTGGTTCAGTTGTGATCGTGTGACATTTAGCCTCACGTACTACTTTATTGCAAGACGTCACTCGTTTATCAAGTTAAAATTTATTAGAAATGTTTGTTCTCCTGGCAGGTCACTCACAGAATAAGTTACCCGGAATCTAAGGTTTTAATGTACAGTTTATTGGCCCAGTAAAGACCAGGGACAGGGATAGTTCTTCCAAAGTACAGAGAGCCAGCATCAGAACTGGAAAGCAAAACAAACAAACAAACAAAACTCCCCAGTGACCCCAAAATCTGACATCCAAGCAGTAAGGGAGTGAGATATACCACAATTTGAAAAAATGGTACTTGGAGAGACCTTTCGATCATCACCAGTACATAGATTCCCAAAAATGTAATACTACCTTCACAATATTTGAAGCAATTGGTAGGGTGAACGTAACTAAAGTTGTAAAAAAGCCCAGACCCAGCTCAGCGCATCAGGTTCATTCTATCCACAAACTAACACTCTGGCACTGGAAGAGGTATAGCTTTTTCTGGGGATTAACAGTACTTACTTAAGAATCTATTGCTCTTTTATTCATGATGTTCTGTATACAATAAAAATTACAAAACATGAGAAAAGGCAAGAAAGTGTGAGCTATTATAGAAGAGCCAAATGGAGACCCACAGATAGTCCAGATAAGTGCTTTAAATTAATCATTATAAACATGTTAAATATTTTAACAGAAAGGTGAAAGGTATCAAAAAGAACGACATGGAAATATTGGAAATGAGAAGTTATATTGGAAATAAAGAATTCATTCAATGGCTCCATTAGCAATCTGGGTACAACAGGAGGAAGTATCTGTGATTGGTCAATACAATCATCCAAACTAAAAATCTCAGAGAAAAAGACGATAGAAAAACCAAGCCGAGTGTCTGAGACCCGTGAAATAACACCAAAAGGTCAAGAACATATGCAATGGGAGTCTCAGAAGGAGAGGAGGGAGAGAACAAGGCGGAAGAAATATTTGAGTGGATAACGGTCCAGAAGTTTTCAAAGTAGATGAAAGACATCAACTCACAGTTCCTAAAAGCCCAGCAAACCCAAAGAAGGAAAAGCACAACTCTGAAATATGTCATAACCAACTCGATAAATACTACATGGAAAAGTTAAGTCTTGGGTGCCTGAGCGGCTCACTTGGTTAAGTGTCCGACTCTTGATTTTGGTTCTGGTCATGACCTCACAATTTGTGAGTTTGAGCCCTGAGTCCAGCTCTGCTTGGGATTCTCTCTCTCTCCCTCTCTTTCTGCCTCTCCCCTGCACGTGCACACTATCTCTCAAAAAAAATAAAAAATAAATAAAAATTAAGCCTTAAAAGCAGCTAGATAAAAAAAAAAAAGACACATGGGGTGTGGAACAATAAGAAGAATAATGACTGACTTATCAGAAATAATGAAGGGAGAAGACAATGGGTACAGCATTTTTAAAGTGCTGAAAGAAAACATAAGATAAAACAAAAACTGTCAGCCTCAAATTCTCTATACGGTAAGACTATCTGTGCTTTTTCCAGGCAGATAAGAGCAGAAATAATTCCTCTTCAGACCTGAACTACAAACATGAAAAAGGATATTCTCATACCAGATAGAAGTCTTGTTTTTCAGAAACAAATGCAGAGCACCACAAAGGGTAAAACTGTGAGTATGTATAAAAGATCTTTATATTTTCTTTAAACATCTCTAATGGACCATTGGCTGTCCACACAAAAATTGTAACGATGTAGGCTGAGTGTGAAGAATTGACTAGTTGCCTGGTGGAAGCTGTGGGACCAGGGCCAAGAATCCCGTTTTGGGGGGTGTTATCTAGCAGGCCCAGGGCCGGTGAGGCAGTTTGTGTGGTTAGAAGTGGTGTGGCTGTGGCCAAGGAGAGAACCTGATACTGGTTACACACAGGGAAATTGAGCAAAGGAAACGAATATTTTGAGAACAGTGGGAGCGAGTTTGTGACTGTTAAATAAAGGAGATACAAATATAGAAAGAGGGAAGGTCCGAATAAACCCTCTGGTATTGGGTTAGGATTGAAGGTGTTGGTATGAATTCATGGTTTTACATCTATCTATCTATCTATCTATCTATCTATCTATCTATCATCTACCTATCATCCATCTATCTATCTATTGATAAACATATAGGTACTGAAATAGAAATAAATGCAGATGTTTGTGGGTATATACATAAATACATTTCTTAGTTTTGCCCATTGAGAGGACCTAGAATCAATGATGTTGAACAAGAACAATAAACATACCTAGATTTTCCTTTCTAAATACCATTGTACGCTAAAATAAACCAGAACTTTCTGAAGAAATCATTGATTCTTGGACCAGGTCAGGGAAAGTTCAAAGTAAGTATTTCGTGCATCAGAAAGCAAGAAAGTGCACAGAGAATGTTGGAAGATACAACGGAATCGTATAAGAGCCTGCTTGTGTGAACTCCTGCTAGCCAAATCTGGCCATTTGGACATCAAAGTAAATAGTGGTGGTAACAGGTTATGACCCATTGAATAAAATAAGAATTCATGTTTCCATATTAATATAAATGAATGAATGAATGAACGGGAAAGAAGGGAAAGCTCTACCTTATGGATAGGATGCCCACTAATAAATGCAGAAGTAGGTACAGGCATTAGAAACGTCACCATTTGGTGCTATCATAATATTAAATGATTCAAGCAAGAAGCATTAATAGACATTAAAATGAGTGGGTAAAAGTTTGAATAAGAGCAAGATATTTATGTACTGTCAGCGTATCTTCCCACAAATTACTTACTAATTAATAAGCACCAAATACTTCGTAATTTACGGCGGAGTCACTTAGTGGACTCCATTTTAATCAAGAGATAGAAGGTAACATCACCAGTAATAGAACAAAGAGACATTATATGTTTCCTGAGATGTTTCATTTAGAAGAACGCAGCATCACTCCTGTGGCGTTCCTTCAAAACACGCATAACCTGAATATAATTAGGAGGAAATGTTGAACAGATCCAAACTGAAGGTTGTTCTCCAAATTAATAGGCCATACATAACTATGAGTTTTAAAGACTCAGCCAAATGGATTGCCTGCTTCCATCCCACCTCAATATATAAATGGGAAGCTTTCAAGGGGGCAAAACAGAAAGAGGAACAGTTAGCCAGAGGAGGCAAGGCCCCTATTGTCCTCGTGCATATTGGACGTCCATTAGTGAACTTGCTTTATGGTTAATGAGCTCCCGCTTTAAGACAAAACCTTTATGAAGGTTAAACCTCATATTCTCACCTTAGCATAAATTTCTTTAGTCAGATCATTACATTGCTTTCTTAGGAACACATTGAAGAATCACAAAGTGAGAGCACCTGTTTTCTCTTTTTTGTTTTGTTTTGCTTAGGTTTATGTATTTATTTCGAGAGCGAGCGAGCGGGGGAAGGGGCAGAGCGAAAGCTGAGAAAGAATGCCAAGCAGGGTCCAAGCTGTCAGTGCAGAGCCCGATGCAGGGCTCCATATCACGAACTGTAAGATCACGACCTGAGTCGAAATGAAGAGATGCTCCACCAACTGAGCCACCCCGGTGCCCCTTTCCTTTTTAATCAAACCTTTTTTTGGGGGGGTGGTGGTGGTGGTTACTCGGAGCACATGACATTCAGGAGAAAGAAAACACCTAATCGGAAAGTGGGGAGACTTTGGGTAGCTGAAGAGAAGCCGAGAGACACTGCTCCCTGGAATCGTGAGAAGCATGCAGGGACAAGGTGAAGATTGGGAGTAGAGAAAGATCAACCGAAAATTTTGTTTTCTTGCAATTTTTCTTTTCTTTTCTTTTCTTTTTTTGTGGATTCAGCTGTCTGTCTTCATGCTCTGGAAAGTCACCCAAATGGCCATTGTCCTATGGGAAGAAGGTAATTGCCAATGCCTTGAACAGAACTAATGGCCAGTCAAGATAATTTCCAAGGAAGGGGTGAGGTTGTAGTAGTCACCTGTCCGATCAGAGAACGAGAGAAAATCATTCTCATGCGGGTGGGCGGGTGGTTTGTTGCCCTGTCAGATACAGACAGTTGGAAAAGTCATCTGGGTCCCAGAGAAATTTTACAAAAATCCGCAGGTTCTGGTTCTACTGCCTCAAAAATCCATTTCCTCGTGCTATCTGATCGCCTCGAGGCCAGCTCCTGAAAGGAATACTGCCTCAGAATGGGATCAGGGGCATTGGAATCTCAGGTAAGTAAACAGCAAAACACAGCAAAACCTTGTTCTCCAGTCACTTAATAATGCTTCCTATAAGTAGCCAAGAAGAAAGATGAGATTGTTTTCATCACACAAAGCCTGGCAGAGGGAGAGAGAGAAAAAACATGTTTAGAATGCTTTGCTGTATCCATGTAGCTTTTAATCCTAATAATGTCTTCTTGAATTCCTGGAGAGATGATGTGTATGAGGATGGCCGTTGGCAGCTGCCTACAGATCCATTTTCTTGTTCAGCGGGACCCCAAAGGGCAGAATATAGGGGTGCAGTTTTGGGTTGAGTTCCAATTCACCTGGCTAAATGACAGTGTCATAAATGTCCTGGTGCTGAAGATTCATGCCAGGATGCTGAGGGTTGGGGAATACATTTAAGCAGCATTTCATTTGGGGGTTAAGTAGGGTGAACATCTGATCCCAGTTTGCCTGGGACTCTCCTGGCTTTAAACCCCAGGTCTCAGTCCCATGCAAACCAAGATGTCGGGCCACCCACCCAGTGGGTCAAACTCAGTGATTTGTAAAGCTTTCTTCAAACCCTAAAGTCCTTTTATTCCGATGCTTGTGTATGTAAGTCCAGGGCTGCCTTCGTGAACTCTGGGCTTGGAATAACAGAGACAATAATTGTGTCACTAGCTTGGTCAAGAGGGCAGAGTGTTGGACCAAGAACTGGTGGTTTTACCAATAAACAACCGTGTGACCTTGGGAAAATCTCTCCTCTGGGTCTTTGCTATTTCCCAGGGTGAAGGAACTCATACGGAGGTCTTACAAGATTCTTTCCAACTCTACCTTTCCATGGCTTTATTCTATGAATTTAAATTGTCTCATGTGAGTCTTAAGAAGATGCCCTTGCATACCAATTCTCTGCTTATCCGTGTGTATGTGGAGGGGGAGTGGGTGTAAGAAGGGGGGGGGTGGGGAAGGAAAGAAGGTAGAATGAAAAATAGGGTGTAGAAAGGAAAACAACAACAACAACAACAACAACAACAAGATTAGGAGAAATTCTGAGCTTTTATTCCAAGGAGGTCAGAGGACACATGATAAATCTATTCACTTACCACTACAGAATTCCTTTTAGGTACGTAACAAGCAAGATCTCTCCTTTCCCACCACAGGCCCAGAAAGAAAAAAAAATTTGTTGAAGGTTGCACGTTAAATTTGTGGCTAAGATAAGCAGTAGAGGTTATGTCTCCTAGACTGTGCTGTTTTCCTGCCAGGCTGGGCTGCTTATGAAGGGCCCCTAATTAGAGCAACCGTTCCTTTCTCCTTTCTTTTTGAACCAAAGAGGGGAGCACTGTGTCTGGTAAAATGCAAACAGGGGAGACAGGGAATAGTTTTCAGGCTCGGGTCTTTCTCCCAACTCATTGTCCAACCCTTGGCATTGTTGACTCTTGCAGATATGGGTTAAATACAGCAAGGGGAAGTCAATGCTACCCCTTAAAAATTAATTGTTCAAGTACTAGGTCACTTCAGAGTAATGCACCGTGAAATTATGTTATTCTCCAGAAGAATTTCCATAAAGTTTAACATGCCATGACACATTCTTTTTCCATTGGAGTTAGTTTTTTTTTTTTTTTTTAAAGTACATAAAAAAGAGACTTTGGAGCCCAGGGATGTGTGTAAACATTGCTTCAGACAAAGCGGGACATGTGAGGCAAGACTTTGCTAGCGGCAAAAGCCTTAGCAGCGGAAGACCCCATTACCACGCCATGCCCCCTAAAAGCACAGCCCGGCTGGTATCTGCAGAGGCAAGCGAGGAAGAAGTCATTAGTCTTGGTGCTTTTTTACTGTTATTCACACTGGGATAATGAGATTATTGGAATATTTTTTTTCCTAATGAGAATGAGACGGAATACCTTGGTCTCTAAATGATTTAGTCACAGGGGGAACACATTACTCTTCCCTTGATTGCTGTCAAATGCTGGAAAATTGGAATATTATACTGATATTTATCGTGATGGGCAATATTTTTCCTGCCTCCTCAGTGTCAAATGAGATGGGGAAAATATTTGTCTGAAACACAGGCTCCTTTACAAGGTTTATAGAAAGGGAGACAGATGAAAATGCAGGATAAGGAACCGGGGGCGGAGGTTAGAAGGAGGATAATTGGAAGATGGTTTTTTGCTATTTCTTCTTCTTCTTCTTCTTTTTTTTCCACCAGTAGAGCTATCCCCTTGTTTTAAATTTCCTACCGTCTTCTCTTCCAGTAAGCTCACCAGTGCTTGGGGCTAATTAGACATTGTTTAGATTCAGAATAGAAGGTTAATTTCAAGGGGAAATGAGTTTGTGCTGGTCTGGAGGTCATTAGTGGCAGCTAGTTAATTTGTGTTGCTCGGTTAGAAATAACATCCTGGGGATGGAGAATTCCTCGCAGAGGGAAGCAAGGTTTTCACGCTTACTCTTAAGAACCTTTCACCTGAGACTTGTCAGCCCGGGGTTTATGTGGCCAGTACAGACTAATTGGGTGACCTGGTGCACTGAGCTCCAACCCAGGTCGCAGGTGGCTTTGCAGCCGAGCTGGACAAAGAAATCCTGAGTTCTAACTCCTGGTCCAAACTTGTTCTCCAAGAAGGCCCGAAACTTTGGAAAAATGGAAATACATGAAGTGTAACACTGCCGGTCATCATTATGTGTTGGCTTTCGGAAGGGGGATGTCACCGGGTTGCTACATTATAATCAGGAAATGTTAGTGTTCTCAGTGTAACAGGTGGAAGGTGCTTATAGCACAAGCATTGGCCCGGTGATTTACAGAGACGACTATCTGTTGGATCCATTCTGAGATCCTGTTATAAATACAGAAAGTTCAGGCTCACCCCACTGTGGTCCCGATTCCGTTAGTTCAGGTGGGGGCCTATCGTCTGCATTGTAACGGACTCTCAGAAGATCTTGTTGCATTGCTGGACATAAACTGGGGCTCTGACAGAGAAGGGAGAGGTTCTAAAAGCTTAGGACAGTTGAAGGAGAGGGCCAGAAACAAATGTTGAGGACTGTGTGCAAGCGAATGGGATGCATGATTGTGGCTGTATCATGCGGGCAAACTCTAGACCTGGAAATGTCCGGAAGCAACTCATCTGTTGTTTTGTATCGCAGTTTCTTCTGAGATTAGGACTGTATCTTCTTCCCATGAATCCCTGGAAAGGAAACATTCCCTAGGGCCAGGGAAGAGGGCATTCACTTAGCTTAGACGATGCTCAGATTCCAGCTCCTCCAGGAAGTCTCCCACCCCTGGCCGAGGACCTCTCTTCCTTTGAAATGAGTGGACACCTCCAAGTCAGACTTAGCAACATCCAACTTGTAGTATTGGTACCTGTATTTATAATTTGTCATTTATAAATCTGTATTTATAAATCATAAATTTATAATTTATGCAATCTGAGACCAGAAATAATCTATTTCATTCATCTTCGAATCTCATCCCTGGGGACTTCTAGAGAGCCTTCCCTAGAACCTGTTTGTACTGAAGTAATTAAATGGACAAAAATGTGCCACACAGAGTGAATGGCCCTCCGCTGCACCCTGTCATATACCCTTCCTGTCTCCTGCTCCTTTGTCTTCTTATTCTGATGTCCCGCCCTCCCCCCATCATCTCAAGTTTCCAGACCGTGGCTTGCCTTTTTCTTCTTCTGTCTCCTTCTCTTCTTCTTTATTCCATTGCCTCGCTCAGCGTCACCAATAGGAAGGCTACTTAGCACGTTACGGGGTCAGGGTTCCCTGTTGCTGCTGAAGACGGTGGTGAGGTCTGGGATTCTAGCACCGTTTTCCATCAGAACACAAGCAAATCATTTCCTGGGTGGTGAGGAATAGTGTATCCTGGTCACGCTCAGTTAGCTTCAAGCTGGCTTGCCTCTCACCTCCAGTAAAACCACTTATTTATAACATATCAATGTATTGACGAGGTCGGAGAGCAAGGCTGTCCTGAAGTGACGTGCAAATTCCAAAGGGGTGAGCACTAATTGCTCTGGTGATTGTTTATTCATTGGCCGCGACATCATTACTCCCCTTGGGGTCACACATTCCCCTCCAGGTTGCTACATCGTGCTGACCTTGGGATCAGGCCAGGGCAGGGTGTGGTCGCTGAGAGTCAGACTCCGGAAGCAATCAGCCAGAAGTTCCTAGAGAAAGTGGTGGGCCCTGTTCCCTGAGGGTTGGCAGTGGTGGGTGGAGAAGCTTGGATTCTGACCCTGCCGCGGAAGCTCTCTTGGTTTTCTGGACGTGGGGCGAGTACCATGCGGGTCCGGTGCGTGGCCCACGGGACCCCGAAGGGTAAATGGGCACAGCAGATGCGTAGGAGTCTGGTCCCGGGGAAATTAGTACCGGGGCTCTGCATTCAGAGCTGCGTGTGGCAAGGATCACCTATTTCATGTCTCCTGTATCCTGTGAGGACCGGGCACTCCACAGCCGCACAGCCAGCCACGCGCCCCTGAACCGTATTGCAGGGGTATGGGTAGGCGGCCTCATTTGACCTCCGCACAGGTAGCCCCAGAGAACGGATACCAGGCTCTGTTCCTGCTTGGAAAGCAGTCATTTGCCGGCAGCATGACCGAGACCCCTCTGGACACCTTCCGGGACCCGCCCCCATCCTCGCCATCAGGGAAGACGAGGCATTTGCAGCTGCGGCAGACGGGGGCTTCAACGCGGGGATGGATGGGTCTGTGATTTTTCCAGCGGAAGCACCCTTGCAAGGGTCAGCGCCAAACCGGATACCCAGGGGGCACCTGCAGCTGCAGGCCCCGCTCCCGGGACCCCGGCCAGCAGCCATCTGTGCCCTGCAGCGGACCTGGGCTGGGACTTGGGGTGGGTTGACTTTGCACTGTGGTCTTCCCCGGCTGGCCGCTCTCTCCGGGAGAGTGGAGAGCAGATACGGGGAGATGGCTGAGCGTGGGAGAAACGGGTTCCCACCAACGTGAGTCGCCTAGTGTCTTTCTCTGTTCCCTCATACATTTTTAAAGCAGATTTATTGCTAGCAAAAGTGCTGGCTGGACAAAGCTGTTGCATGCTGTGCGTTTGCTTTTTCTTCTCTTGAATGTTTTTCGACCTCTCTAGGTGTTTTGTCTGTCTGACCCAGACTGGCAGAGAAAGCTAGCAGTCTGGATTCCCGGTTCACTGCCGTAAAGGCTTTGCTACTTGCTGGCTGCCCGGCCTGGCCAGCTCCAGGCCCGCAGGCCCCACGCAGCGGGGGGCCTGCAGCACCAGATGGAGAGAGGGAAGGCCGACCCAGCGAGAACCCTCGCGAAGAGAAGCAAACTGCCCAGGGAGGAGAAAGATGGAGCTGGACCAGTTGGACAAGAGCCCGGCTCTGAGCAACTCCTCCTATTCGGGGGGTGGGGGGTGGGGGGTGAATAAAATCACAAATGAGAACACTAGGGGGCCAAGAACCAGCTGGAGACAAAGGGGTGTTAGCTTCGGGGTGGGGGCTGTGAGACAAGGAGGGCTCTGACGAGATGTTCAAAAAGTCTGGCCTGCCGTGGACAGCTGCCACCTGAGCTCCGGGCCCGGATCGTTGTCACAGGTCCAGCAAGCCGAGCCGAGCCGTCTGCCTCAGCCCGGGACCCAGGAAGACTGATGAGACAAGGAAATGCCTCGGGCCTCCTCTTGCCCCCCCCCCCATCCCACCCCCCATCTTTTAGCCTTTCCTGTCCACCCCTGGTGATTTAGCATGTACCGCCAAGATTCCTCCCCTTAGGCAACTGACAACAGGAGGAGCAGGAGGAGGAAAAGGAGGAGGGGGAGCAGGAGGGAGAAGGAGGAGGAGGAGGGAGGAGGAGAAGAGGGGGGAAGAGGGGGAGGGCTGGGAGGGGGAAGGGGAAGGAAAGGGAGGAGGGGAAAAGGAGGGGGAGAAAAAGGGAGGGAGGGAAGAAGGGGGAAGCAGGAGGAGGGGGATGAAAAGCGGGATGGAGGGAGAAGAGAGGGGAGGAGGAGGAGGGGGAGGAGCAGGGTTGGAGATTCAGGGAGATTCAGGGTAGAGGCTGCTTCTCACCATCCCCACCTCTGGGACACTGTCTCTCAGCAAGAAGCTGAAATGGTCTTTCTGGAGGGTTTCGGCCTCTCCACATTTAAGAACACGGAACAGAAAAGGAAATCAGTAGCGGGAGGATGGCCTCCGTCTTGCTGTCCCTCTCCTGTTGTGCATGTGACTTGCTCTGTCCCGTTCTTGATTGGAAAATCATCCCTGCTTGTATTCTGCCTGAACTTTTCATCCTGGAACATCACAGAGCCTCCCCCTGTGCCTGTTACTGCACAACTCCCAAGATTAAAGGCTTCCTCCTCTTCGATCCCTGCTCAGAAACAAGTGTAACATGAAGTGCCACTTAGTCATTTCTTTGCATTAACTGGTGATCATCTCTTGATCTGACTTGAGGCTTCCAAGGCATTTTCCTACTTGGAGAAAGATAGACAGGATTGAGTCCCGGTGTGTGAAGGGAGAAAAATATTAGGTCCTCTTAAGGATATTAGGCAATACACACACACACACACACACACACACACACACACACAATTTATATATGCACATATGCATACATACACATATATACGTGCATATATGTACTATACATTTACAGGTACCTGTATGTACAAATATATATACACGTATACATATATATGCTTATCTCTATGTTTACATGGGATTTATACAATATTTAAAATATTTGTATAATGCTTTATATTTTAAAAAATATTTCCCTATCTAGTATCATATTTGATGTGATTCGTATGACAACCTTGAAGGATATGTAACAACAGAATCCTTATTTTACGGAGGAAATTCAAGTTCAAGCAGGTTGTGACTTGTGTAAAGTCACACAGCTCCTGAGTGGCCTAACTGGAATTCAAACCTAATTTTCTTTTTGAACGTAAGGTTTTATGTTCTTTCCTTCATACGATTCTGTATTTTATACATAAGATAAAAGAATTCTCATAAAAGCGTTCCCTTCATCTTTACCAGGTAATGTGCTCGGCACGATTTCATCTAAGTTAGTTTTTAAAATAGTTGTTTAACATAGAAATTAGTATTCTTGGGTGTGTAAGTAGTAGAGCCACGATTTGAACCAAGATCTGGATGCCTCTAAAGCCATGCTCTTTCCATTACTCCGGAGAATGGGCGAGGTGACCTTCTGCAGGTCAGTGGGGGCAGAATCGTCCAAAAGAAAGGCACAAGTTCCAGTTGGAACCTGGATCTATCTTCTATTCGCTCTGGGAGTTTTGGCAAGATCCTTAGTCACTTTGATCCTCAGTTTCCTCAGCGATGATAATGGGATTAACAACATCCGTCCTACTGTGTGCTCTCAACATTAAACGAGACCAGGTGGGTCTCTAGCACAGTGTCTGATACGTAGTAGGTACTCAACAGATGATGCCTATACAAGCTGCTGTCTACTTTTTGTGTATGTTGCTGATTTGGGTGCGATTCCCTAGTCATCCCTGAGACCGAACAACCCATATGGATCAAGAAATGTTGGCTCAGTAAGAACAGGACATGATGATCCAGAAGGGAGCTTTTGATGCTGAAACTAAGGCTCTAAGGCAAGAAGAGGAAATCCTGGACAGGAGAGGTTCTGAGGATTGCAACTGTTGGCTCTCCCTTTTCCACCTACTCAACTTTCTGCCCAGGTGAGTGGGGGACAACACAGAAGTACAAGCACACAGAAATCGCTAGCATCACTCTTCATTCTAACTAAGCCATGGCCGTGTCAGCCATGCCCACACCGTCCACTCCTTGCAAGCTTGAGGGGGTAGTTTTTCTTTGGCTTTGCCTTCCTGAATGAAACAAAAGAGGAGAGTAGCTTAAGTTGTATGTCAGGGCAGGGAAAATTCCAGTATGAACCCTCCTCCCTTCCTAGTCTAGCATGACCCCGCCTCCAGCTTGCCTTTCTGCTCCTTGACCGAATCGTCACCACCTGTTAGCCGTGAGGGAGCCGATTAGTCTACAGAGTAAGACCTACACCCCACTTTCTCTTTTTTGCGAATGCTGTATCCCTTGGAAGCTTCAGATCAGGGGCATCTGGGTGGCTCAGTCGATTAAGCATTTGACTTCAGCTCAGGTCATGATCTCATGGCTCGTGGGTTCGAGCCCCACGTGGGGCTCTGCACGGACGGTGCGGAGCCTGCCTGGGATTCTTTCTCTTTCTCCCTCTCTCTCTGCCCTCCCCAGGTTGTGTGCGTGCGCACCCTCTCTCTCTCTCGAATAGATGAATGAACTTAAAAAAAAAAACCCTTCAGATTAAAGCTTCTGTCTCTTTGTTACTTTGTATTTTAAATTAAATTTTGCCCTTACTGTCTTAAAAAGAAAATAAAATACCCAATTTGACCCCCAACTCTTCCTTTTCTCTGACACATACAGACACTACATTTCTAGGCTCTCAGTATTGGTGCTTTTCTTTTTTTCTTTTTTTCCCCGATGCCTGTGACATTTTAATAATTATAACACCAGGGGTGGAGAAATGAAAAAGGAAACAGCATGACAAAATACTTCTGGGCCATTTTGGAATTAGTGATATTTTTCAGGAGTGATCAATTACATTACTTAACTGGAGAGCTCAGATTATAAAGAGAAATATAATTAGTGGCGAATGTGGTGAGATATATAAAGACAGATAGGCGGGCCAAGGAATGGGGGCTCATCAATTTTTCCAGGTTCCATCAGGAGGGCAGTTGTTTTACTGCAAGACTCCATCCAAGTGATTGGAAAGCAAAAGCAAGCACACTCTGAGCATTGCCAGCGCTCAAAGGAAAAAGCATCAGCTGAAAATCAGCGGGTCTGCATCTGGTCTACCATTGATTACCATGCAATTCACTTATCCTGCCCCATGTCTCAGTTTCCTCCTCTGTAGAAGAGGATTAATAATGCCTCTCCATCCTGCCTCCCTGGGAGCTGTTGTGGGGCTTAAGTCAACCATATGGATGTGGACTTGCCTTGAAAATTAAAAGCCCTATATACATGCAAAGGAGGATTAGGAATATTATCGCTATTCGAGCTGGATCTTGCCGAATAAGTAGGATTTGACCTTCTGGAAACAGATATGGGGGGTGTCAGTTAGAGGATACAGAACAAGCAAGGCATTGAACACATACATTAGTCTCCTGTAGCACAGAATATTGAAATAAGACGAGGAAAATATTATAACCAAAATGTGGGCGGGAACAAGAACATGGAGGCTTAAGAGTTGGAAGTTTTTTCCCAAAGCGGAGGCAACTGCTGATAAGCTCTGGTGGGGGATTCCATAATCTAGGCAGTGTTGCAGAGAGAGGAAACAGAGAGTGTAGGGTAGAAGGCATTTGTCAGGGAGAAGTGATTAGGAGGTTGTGGTAAAAAATAAGGGATCCCTACGCAGGGACACTGGATCCGAGCAAAGCAGCATTGCAGGAAAATTAGTGAGGTGGGATACATAGGGCTGACTGAAATGCCAAAGAAGAGGCTACGGAGAAAGGACAGAAGGAGGAATCAGCTTACCTCAAGGGCTGGAGTCTGAGCTCCTGGGAGGATGGTCATGCCGTTGACAGCAATCTAGAACGCGGGTTAAGGGGCACCTCGTGGTGGGGATGGAGAGCATAGTAAATGTGATCCATCCTGCCGAGGTTGATTTTAAGGAGCTGATTAGACCTGCCGTGTAAAGTGCCATTTAAATGGTAGAGCTGGAGCTCAGGAGAGGGGTCAAGCCATTTTGAAACCATCAGGAAAGAGGAAAAGCCACCGGGATTGTGAAACTCTAGGAGGAAAATGAGAAGGGTCCAGGGGATGAAGGCAACAGTTTCAGGCCGTTGACTGGAAGGGGAGGTGAGTATGTAGACTTGACTTGCTCACTGAGTTTTCTGCTTCCCTTCCAAAGCTTGATACCTTTCTGTCAAGGGCAGTGAGGGGGAGGGGAGGCATTCTTATCTCTTGGGAGGAGGCAAGCTAGGGCCACAGGGATAGTGAGAACATCTGCTCGGACTGGTGTGGCACCTGAAGAGGGGGAAGGGATAATGGCTCTGTCGGAGTTCACTGACACCACGGTTGGCCACGCTGGCCCTTGGGGAGCCTGGGAGATTACTCTGCAGCTAATTAGGAATCGCTCTTAAGGATCAATACCATCGTTTTGATTCCCCGTATCCGGAGCCAGAAAGTTAGCACTTCTCTGAGAATACGGGTGGTCTGTGCGACTGCTTTGTTGATGGAAAGCCACATTCTACTTTGCTGGAATGTGTTTCACACGAGCAGCTTGTAGATATGGAGGAGCCATCAGCTTGCAGCTCTTTTCTCTGGAACACAGTCACAGGCTGGACACTGTCATAGGAGAAGGGAAATGAATTGGACCAACAGATTGGAAACTACAGCCGGACAACTTTCCATTCCATGGCTGAAAACTCCACCCCCAAACCGGAATGCCAAAAATGGTATCTCTGCTTTGGTACCTCCCTGGGCCTGGGTAGGATTTTTATGATTTTGTTTATGTATGTGCCTGCGTGCAAGTGTTTGTTTTTGAAATCTCAGACACACATTTTACAGGAAGAGTATTGGCATTTCAGAAGTCATTGATGTTTTGGGCTATTGTATCCTAGAGATGCGGGTCATTGCTGAACAACCTGACATGAGCATTATCAGGCTTGCAAACCTGTTTTCGAGTGAGATGTTCTAAAGCAATATTTATAGCAAAGTTATGACCTCGAGGCATCTAAATGTAATCCATTTTTGAATCTCATTTTTTCCCTCTGAATCCTTCAATCTAATTAGGCTCACATCAGTATATTATTACAGAGAGTAATCATTCCTTTCTTCTAATAACATTCATGGATAATTTTATTTCTCATTTCCAGCCTCCTACTCCTGTGGTGTAATTAGTGTCTTTGGCACCTCGTGATGCTCAGAATGAGTTGCAGCTGCTAATTGCTAATTGAAAAATTAGAAACTCAGTTAGAAAAAGAATCTAATTAAAATGAAATTAGATAAAATCCCTTCAAACCAGCTCCTGTCTCTGTCTCTGTCTCTCTCTCTTTCTCTCTTTTCTTTGTTTTTCTTTTTTCTCCTTCTGCCTTCTTTTTCCACCACAGAACTATTAGCCCTTGCAAAGCATGTGTGATAAGTGAAAGCCACATACCTTTCCAGAAAGTGTTAAACAATGGCCTTTGGGAGGGAGCTATGGGGAGTTTATAACCATTGAACTTAACTTCAGAACCTGGACTTTCTCCCTATTCATGTTCCACCCACGAGTAAGAGTTCCACCTTACAAGTAAGACTTCCAGGCTCTCTGGAGGATGAGTGTGTGGTTAGCCCCGCGTGATCTTCTCGTGTGTTTGGAAGGGTCATTGCCAGCCTCATACGTGTGAGCTCCAGGGAGCCACTCACTTCTTGGTGCAAATCTATCCCACCCTCTTCTTTACTGTCTTGTCCACCCAATTAATGATTATCTAGTCAAAGCTCAGCCCCGTAGGAGACACAGAGTGAACATAGTCCCTTCTGCCTCCAAAGTATTTACAGTCTGCCGAGAAGCCTAAACCGATAGACACAACAACGGAGCAAGAGGACATATAATCAAAAGCAAAATAGTGTTTCTCATTCTATGTGATAATTAATTCAACCCTTCCGATATTTTTGAGCAATTTCTCACTGCATGTCAGGCACTGTGCTAGCTGCCACATGTAGAATATATGCCATATAATTCCTACCCTTAAGGAGTTCGTATCTGAACACACGTAAATTAGTGATTTATAATATCATATGATAAAAGCAATAGTAACAAAAGCACAAGTTGTTGAATTAATGCAGAAATACGGGTGATGAATTCTGATGGGCCAGACAGAGAGGGCATCGGGGAATTCTTTACGTGGAGGAAGTGACATCTCCGTAGGATTTTGAAGGATGAGTAGGGGTCCATTAAGGGGACCGGCATTTTAGACAAATGTGCCATTTCCAAAAAAACACAGACACATAAGCAATACAGTGACTTCTGGAACTATGACCACTGGCATTTCCGAAGCCTAAATTGGGAGGTGCAAAGCAAGAAATGAGACTGGGGAAGCGGTAGGGGTTCAATTACAAAGCGACTTGTGTGCTTTTGAAGTTTAAAGGAGAAATAGATTTGAATATTTGGGAGAAGTTTTCTTGGATGATATAGGAATTAAATGATAGTAGGATCTCAATAAAAGTCTTCAGGAGGGGGTTTTGTGGAATGAGAGGGACATTCTGGATGAAACAAAAAGATAGGAAAGACTTTGAATATCCAGTTTGACTAAAGCAGAGAGAATAGTTCAGGCATCGGTAGAGAAAAATAAAGTGAGTTCAGATCATGATTAATAATCAGGCCGAGGATGTGTATTTTCAGAAAACAACAAGAAAAATAGGCACTTTCAACTACGTATTTTCCTTGGTAGACAAATCGACTCTGTGTGAGGATGTGGACACTGAGGGTCGGAAAGCTTAAACGACTCATCCGAGGCCACACAGCTAATTTGTGACCTGAAGGAAGTCCAACCCGAGTGGGTCTGATTTGGGAAGCCACTCCCTCCGATTCCACCAGCCCGCCACCTGGCACCCCACCTCAGTCCAAGGTCCACCGCACCACTTTCTACCCCTTCCACATCCTGGAGGCGGCAACTTCTGCTCGACACAGCCCAAACGACTGCCCAAACGACTCCAAAAACAGAGGTATGCATGTTCTGTTCCTTGTAACTTATTCTGATCCCAAAAGATAATGGAATGGCGACTTAAGCCTTGCCTTCAAGAAGTCCTTCTTGAAAGCTAACATATTTCTCATGCTGCAATTCAGCTAACTTCCCTCTAGTTTATCACCACCAAACCTGATACTTGCAACCCACCTGTATCTTCTAGAATAATTAAAGTGCTCTGGTTTGTCCGTGGCTCAGCACGCTCCACAGAGTTCAGGTACATGGGTGGGAAAGATGTAGTTATATTAGTGCGTGAACTTTGGATCACACTACTTGGGTTCAAATCCAACCTCTTCCACCCGATTGTACAAGCTGCTGAATCTCTCCATGGTGATGATGATGGCAAAAATAATAATATTTAGAGGGTTTGGGGACAATGAAGTGAGATAGTACATTACATGTTCGGTCCATGCTTGACACTGGCCGGTTACTGAGATAAGAGACTAGGAAGAAAAAAAGAAGGTGAGTGGAGAAGAACGGAGGAACGTGAGGGCTGGCCCCCTTTATAGCCCTCAGCTCAGTGCCTGGCAGAGACTAAGCCCTCTGTGCTTATGGCTCGATTACCGAATGAATGTCTGGATAGCACCAATTCTTTGCCTGATTTTGCTGCCTGTCATTGTTAGCCATCTGAACTACAGTGGCCCCGTGCTCTCTTGGTGGTGTGAGATGTTCTAAAGCAGACTGCGACAGGAGCTGACACGCTGACAATCTCCTGTTTGTCGCTTCTGGACGGAGGCTGGACAAGGAAGAAGACGGGACTGTGAACCGGTCGAGAGAATCCGCTCGGACTCAATTTCGGGAAGCGACACCAGGGCCAGCTAGTTGCAGATGCCGGGGATGCCCCCTGCCTCTCCGTCCCCGTGGGTCTCCGGGCTCCCCTCTCCAAAGGTACCCTGGGGCTCTTCTGCAAAGTTCCTGTGAAGCTTGAAGCTTTCTGCCTCTCCATTTTGGGGGAAGAGCCTGGTAACTAACTGGATACGACGTAAATAAAAACTATGGGAAACTCAAGTGAAATTAGCATTTCCTGGAAAAGGAAGCTAAAGGAAGATTTCCTGTATGTGCTAATTTACTGAGAGGCACGTTTTAAAAAAGAAGCTTCTACAGCTGTTCAAAGGAGCATTTATGGATTATAAATTATAACACCCTTGGAATTTGGTAGCGATCAGCTCAAGTCTCGCGAAATACATTGAGTAACTTGCCTCTTTGCTAAGCTACTCCCTTGTGTATCACCTTTTTCCATTTTCCTCTTCCGCGAAACATCATTGCACGTCAACACAGAAAGAATTTAGCCCAACGTACTAGGAGGAGAAGCATTTTTTCTGCTTCGACCTAAACTTCTCAAATAGGCCGTCTGGGGAATTCTCCACCCTCTCAGACCGTGTTTTAAAGGGGAACATGAGAAGGTGCACATCGAGAGAGATGCTTATGTGGGGTGCATCCATATTCAAAGCGTGATTCTGTTGGGCAGGCCAGTTCTTCTGGGGTTCAGCTCACTTCCACCTCAACACACCCTGTGAACTGTAGCCAAGATGGCACAGCTTTGCTGTTCGGCTTCATAGCGAAGGGATTTTCAAAGAAAGGTGACTTTGAAGGATTCAAGGTGAAAGTCACTGTCAGCCCGCAGCGCCGGCTGTTTGCAGAGAAGGAATTCACTGGGGGATATAAGAAGGGCTGGGGGCTTTAAGTCCTTGCTACGGCTAAGCTTCCCATTTCAGAGAAGCAGGTCGTCCTGCTAATTATCTGTCACGTCACCCTGGCTCTCCATAGAAACAGATAATTTCCTTCTCTGGGTTTCTCAAAGCCATTTAGAGTTGCAAGAAAACCCTTCACACTCTGTCTTTCGGAGAGTCTAGGAACAAGAGTAAAGGTTATGACCACCAGAGCAATTTTCTTCAAGGACTTCCCAGTATGTTCATATTGATGCAGGAAGGCAAATGTGCTAACTCAGTCACCACAATCCCTTTAAGTGAATAGATGCTGTTTTATGGTTTCTGGTGACCTGGAGGAGGAAGGATGAAAATAGTAGTAAGGGCAAATTTACTCAAGGGGAATAATACAGTGTATCATGAGACCCAGGTAAATGTTGCACATAGGATTTGGACATTCTGGCCCAAGGGTGCCAGCATCACATATTCTGATAATCTAGATTTTATTACGTGAAAACATCTTGAATCATCATATCACATAATGTGAAAGTCATAAGAGGGAAATCATAGTGAAGTGAGACGCACAGGGATGTCTCCTAACAGTCTCCCTGACTGTTAGGAGACCGAAGAAGACCTGTTAAGTTCATCCAAGTCTAGAGACTACCCCTCAGCTGTATGGGTTTGGGTTCACGTCTGTCGGTTTCCTGGAGTTCAACAAGGAGACTGATACTCAGCATTGACACTGATATAAGAACGTTCAATACAACCGCACCTGTCCTGTGTCCTTCGTCATGTTAAGAGGTGGCGGGGCCCGGTGCCGAGGAGAGAATGAGCCCTTGGGGAGATAATCTGGGTACTATTCGTCTTTGTACTTCAGCATCCCGCCCAGTGCCTAGTCCCTGAATACATCTTGCTGGATGGCAAATGACTGCTCAGTGACGGAGTGAGTGGCTGGCTGGCTGGGTAGATGAGTGAGTAGATGGGGGTAGGTGGGTGGAGAGATAAAAAGCAGGCAGAAGAGAAAGAGTGAGGGAAGAGGATGTAGTGATGTCCCAGTTGGTATTTACTGGACAGCACTACGTGACCAAGACTGTGCTGAGTGCTTTTATACGCTGTAATCACGAAACCCTCGCAACAACCTCGGGAGGACGGAGAGGCTGCATTTGCCATTTTATACGGGAGGAAACTGAGGTTGAGAGGAAGGTGGTTTGCTCAAAGGATACCCCAAGAGTAAGTGTGTGGAGTCAGAATAAATTCATAAGAGGCTAACCCATAAAATAATTTTCGTAGGGCCCAGTTAGAACTAGAACGATCGAAGTTGATGCCTCACTTGCCTTCTCTGGCAAGCATAGTCCCTCTTGCTAGACAAGCCATGTAGGAGGCCGAGTGTAATCAGACGTGTTGTGTGGAGGCTAGCCTCAGAATGAGGAAACATGCGTCTGGCTTAAATGCTTAATATCGCCTAGCGTCTCTCTCCATGTTCATAACAGGAGTATGACTACCAGGGATCAAACCTTCATGTAACCATCCAGAGCCCTTTCTCCCCTGGGCAGCGCTCACATGGATGGCTCTGTTTCCCTACGTTCTGTGCTTCCGTTGTTCATCTTTTAAATTTACACCACCCTGGAAATCAGAGGTCCTTTAAGATAATTTTAGATATTTCTACTGTAGCATACGTTGTAGTTGTCAACATCTACTCTTGTTCCTCTCATGTTTCAGATGCTGGTGCCTGTTTCAGGGTTCCCTAACATTAGCCAGTGCAAATGTAGATGGCCGGGGTATGAGGAAGGAAAGTGACTTGCTCAGCTGCATGGGCTGAATCTCCTGATTCTAGCCTGGTTCTTTCTTGCTGTATTACACCCACCAGTTGAGTGAATAAATAACTATTTCACAGAATCTTATACTCGCCAAATTAAAGTTGTTTTAAATGCGATATGGCATGGTTTTTTAAGTGCTCCGTGAGCTCGGGGGAGCACGGGATTTCTCAGCTCTTGAGGCTTTATGTCTGCTTTCTCTGGCCTTCCCCAGCCAGGGGCCTGCCCCAACCTGCAGGCTTTTGGTTTAGGTTTGTAGAATCTGAGTGGGTCTTTGTCTCCTGGGTTAAGAACTTTAGACACCCAACCATAGATCATATAAATGACTCCTCCTGTGAGATAAGGAGACACCATGTGGACACGTCTCTTCAATCCACATACCCTTCCAACACGTCTATTTTGACAAGAAAATGTCAAGATTCCTGGGTATTATGGACACCTGTCAATCCCACAGTTAATCATAAACTCTCAGTGAGTCATAAAGTCTGGAAAGACTTTTCCATATGCCCTTCCTCACCTTGCAGGATTCTGAAGGCAGATTGATGACACCAGAAGTTCTAGGGAGACGGAGTGTCTTCTGAGATTTTGGCTTTCCCCACTGAAGCAGCTAGACAAAGATCTGACTACCATGGAGGATAACTGATGGGTCCTTTTCTGCAAAAACAAAGAGCTACGTAAGGGGACTTTCACCCTGTAAGGAGTAACAGTCCATTTGTTCCATGATAAGTATTAACAAAAGAAGCCACCCTCCTCCTGTGTGTAGGGACAGCCCTCCCCCCCACCCTCTGCCACATGCACCTCCAGTAGAAAGCCTGAAAACTCATCAAGGCTGGCCTTACATAGCTGAACAGACCTTGCCATTACTTTTTCCCATCCCCCCCCCCATTTCTGGGTAATGTGTCCCCTACGCTCTCCAAGTACTTCATTATCTGCTTATTTTCTGTTTGATTCACCCCCTTCCCTGGCTAGCAATTTCACTGGTATAGCTCAAAATTACTTTAAATAGTTTTTTTTTTTTTAACTCATTTTAAAATACCTCCCATTCTTTAATCTCTTCATGCTAGACTTGGCTTTCTCTTAAACTAATCTCTGTGATAGCAAATTAAGGTCAATATATATTAAATATACCACCAATCAAAGTTTATAATGAGAATCCTTCCATTTATTAGTTTTGTTTTAAATTAAGTGGAATGATCGATGGGAGGGATTCAGAGGATTGAGGATGATGGTCTAGATGCTCCCAGCCAAGAACAGGGTGGGCATCACTGAATCCAGATGGTATACCTTCAGATATTTCTATGCTAGCACAGTCTGAAGGAAGTTACCTTATAGTGAATAAACACTCCTCAACCTCTCTGCGGGTTCAAGATACTAATGTTTTCAGGACCCCAGGGCGAAAGTACCAAAAGGAGGCTCACATGCCTCTATACTGGAACATTCTATGTCAAGTCAACAAATTGTTCAATGGGGTCTAAGTGTTGACATTGACAATTATATCTAAGTAATAGCCTGAAGACCAGGTTTACATTTAGAATTCTTCAACCCTTCAGAATTCTGTTTTTGAACATGGTGGCACAAGGACACGGGAAGGCCTGGCCTTTGATGTACGTGGCCTTCTTTTGCTTTCCACTGCTGGCTCTGATTTATGCTGCAAAGGCCTTCACGAGCCTTCATGTGAATGTCATAGCCTGCACACCCACGCCGTGTCCAATCTTCACCACCAGACCTCTCTTTTTTC
The DNA here is from genome assembly GCF_028018385.1 of Neofelis nebulosa. NCBI lineage: Eukaryota > Metazoa > Chordata > Mammalia > Carnivora > Felidae > Neofelis > Neofelis nebulosa. Next base: position 40,332,519 of record NC_080796.1, read on the forward strand.
CTCAACTTGAGGCATGGGTAAACAGAAGATCTGGGGAAAAGGCTTACATAGGTCCTAAAAGTGAACTCTAGGCTGACTGAGTAGGGAATTGGTGAAGGAGTCTGAGTACTCTGAGTGTGGTCAAGATAGATGGGCTTCAGAGGCACACACGCTCTGGGTAGACACGTCCTCTCGACTCCACGAGGTGGGGAGCAGTTGGAGGAGTAAGACAGAGAGGGACCCTCTAAAGTGCGGGGCCCATGGGACAGGTCCTTCTTGTGGGGCCAAAGGGTAGCTCTGGTGTTAGAAACTCAACAGACTTTGGAAGAATTAATGTGGGAGGAACTGGAGCTGACAACAAATGATTACTTTAAGGATATTTTCATCTTATTTTTGTTAGGTAGATTCCATTATTATACGCAATAACCGTTTTTATTAAGTTAATAAGCATTACACACTCTCAAGACTCCTCATAAATCATTCAGAGTGCTGCTATTTTAGCTAGATGAAACAATCCAGCAACTCAGTAGCATTGACTGCTCTCCTGTACCTGTTCATTCCAGCCCACGTTACTAACAACACGTGTATAACACACACAAACACATACTATCAGAGGAGATCTTTAACCTAAATCGAGCCTTGTAAATGTAGCTCATACAGTAAATATTTCTAAGCTACAAGTGCCCTGAGAAATCCTTATTTCCACCCCTCTCCCTTGGTATAGGGAACTGAAGTCGAGAGAGAGAGGAAGTGATTTGCCAGTGTTTTGTTTGCTGACCTTTATATCTCCAGGTCTCACTGTGGCTGAAGATAGGGAGGTTGGGCCCATCAACAGAGTCACTTCTGGGGAAAGGAAAGTAGCCAGGTGTCCCTTGACCAGTGGCTAATTGGGGTGATTCACTAAGAAATCAACCGTCCCCCCATCACCCCCCGTTTTAGAAATATTTTGTCTACTCTTGGGGGAAGTTAACTAATCTGAGGGAATGGAAATATTTTCATTTGACCCTAGACAGAGAAGATAGGCTAGTGTGCATCTAAGAACTGAACCATTTTTATCCAAAAGGAGTGTAAAGATTAAAAAAAATCAGTATTATAGGGGCACCTGGGTGGCTCAGTCGGTTAAGCGTCTGACTTCGGCTCAGGTCATGATCTTGTGGCTTGTGAGTTTGAGCCCCTCGTCAGGCTCTGTGCTGGCAGCTTGGAGCCTGGAGCCTGCTTTGAATTCTGTCCCCCCCTCTCTCTGCCCAACCCCGCTTGTTCTCTGTCTCTCAAAAATGAATAAACATTAAAAAAAAAGTTTAGAAATCAGTATTATAGAGGTAAATTTCACATTTAATGAAAATCCTCAATTAAAAAAAAATTTTTTTTTTAACGTTTATTTATTTTTGAGACAGAGAGAGACAGAGCATGAACAGGGGAGGGGCAGAGAGAGAGGGAGACACAGAATCTGAAGCAGGCTCCAGGCTCTGAGTTGTCAGCACAGAGCCTGACGTGGGGCTCGAACTCACGGACCGCGAGATCGTGACCTGAGCCGAAGTCGGCTGCTTAACCGACTGAGCCACCCAGGCGCCCCGAAAATCCTCAATTTTAAGAGTAAAATTCAATAAAGTTTGACCGATGTTTATAGTCAACACCACCATTACAATCATCATATAGACCATACCCTCAAAGTTTCTTCCTGCTCTTTGGAGGTAAATACCTGCATCTGTCCCTAGCATCTGTCAAGTGATCAGCTCTTGGCCACTACTGTTTTGCTTTTTCTAGAATTTCATGTAAGCGGAGTCATATAGTAAATAGACATTTATGTCTGGCTTCTTTTACTTCTGAGATTTACCCATGCCGTTGCATACAATAGACGTTCACTTTTTAAATTGTGGAAGAGTACTAAATTATATAGATGACCCACAATTTGTTTATTCATCAGTGGATGGACACTTGGATTGTTTCCAGTTTTTGACCGAGAAACAAACAAAAACGGGCCTCCTCGGACACTTGAGAGCTGGCCTGGCACTCACAGCTAGGTCATGTTGTTTTCCTATAGGACGTAAACAGTCTCACAAAATAAAAAATTCAGACAAGGTGACTCTGAGGACATGATGCCGCGAGACCAAGCAAGTCTACTTCATGATTTTGCGTACGCAGAGACAAAAATGTTCTTATTTCCTACCTCCAAATTCACCACGTTTCCTTTCTTGGACAAACGAATGACTGCTGCTGCTTTATTAACCAGAGCTCTATGCCCACCTGCTCTCCCTATCGATTTATTATCCAGATGCCCGATCAGAGAATTATCTTCCCTTTGCCACCTTCAATCTAGCGTCAACCCCCACGTCCTCCCGGTGCCTCTCAAGTCCCCCAACCAGAGTCCGAATCCTATCACAGTCGCCTTCTCCCCGCCTCTTACTGAGATTCTGCGAGGTTCCCCACCGCACGTGCGCTCACAGGATCACTCACCGCAGTGGGTTAGAAACGTAACGCGCTCGACTACCACCGGCGTCTTCCCCGGGGAGCTTTGGCCGGAGAGGGGTTGCTTGAAACATTCACATACAGGTCTTCTCGTGTACCTCCCTTTCTTTTGTCCGAATCTAGGGGTGGAATGGTTGCCGTGTTGGTAAATGTGCGCTTCATTTTACAAGACGTTGTCAAAGGGGTTCCCGACGTGGCCACCAGCAACGCGGGGAGATTTCAGTCGCGTCCCATCCTCCGGCCGTGCTTTTACCGTCCGGTCTTTTCAAAGCGACCACTTCGGCGCGTGTGGCCTGGTATTTTTATTTCCCGGTGGTTTTAACTAACACCTCTCTCTGTTCACTAGTGATACTGAGGCTCTTTTAACATGCCGAGAAGGCATTCGCGTGTCTTTTGGCGAAGGGGACTTCAGATCTTTTGCCCTTTTTAAAATTGTGTTCCTTGCCTTTTATTGTGTTCTAACAATTGTCAGAGTTCGTTATATGCTTTGGATTCAAGTCTTTTATCAGGTATGTTGCAACCATTTCTCCCGCTCTGCCGTTTACCTTTATGTGTTTTTAGCAATTGTTTCAGAAGAGCAGATTTTTAAAGACTTTGATATGACTTATTATATCACTTTTTTTCTTCTTTTTTTGGGGTTGTGCTTTTTGTGTCCTCACATATCTCTGTTTACCTAAGGTAATAAAATTTTTCTGCTGGGGCACCTGCGCGGCTCAGCCGTTAGTTCGTTGAGTTCCAGCCCCGGATTGGGCTCTGTGCTGACCGCTCAGAACCTGGAGCCCGCTGCGGATTCTGTGTCTCCCTCTTGTCTCTGCCCCTCCCCTGCTCACGCTGTCGCTCTCTCTCTCTCTCTCTCTCTCAAAAATAAATAAACATTAAAAATTCTTTTCTCCTATTTAATTTTTCTAAAGTCTTGAAACTCCTGTATGTGCTTTACACTTCAGGACATATTTTATTTTATATTAACCACATTTTAATTGCTCGATAGCCCCATGTGATCAGTGGAAACTGTATTGGACAGTTCAAGACTTAGGTGCATCAATCTTATTGATCTTTTTAAAGAACTAGCTTATAATTCTTTGATTTTTCTCTACTGCTGTCCTGTTTTCAAGTTCACCTATTTCTGTTTTCATCGTTTTAATCGTTACTCCTCTGCTACTTTGGGTTTAATGCCCTCGTCTTTGCCTAGCTTTTTAAGGTAGAAATTTATACAGTTGGGGCACCTGGGTGGCTCAGTCGGTTAAGCATCTGATTTTTATTTTGGCTCAGGTCATGACCTCATGGTTTGTGGGTTCGAGGCCCATGTCAGGCTCTGTGCTGACAATGTGGAACCTTCTCCCAAATAGGTTCTCTCTCTCTCTCTCTCTCTCTCTCTCTTTCTCCCTCTCTATCTGCCCCTCCCCCACTCTCTCTCTCAAAAATAAATACATAAAGTAAAAAAAAAAAAGAAATTTATATAATTGATTTGAGACTTTTTTCTTTTCTATAAAGATTTACCTACAACTTCAGCGACTTCACTTTCATTTACACACATTTCAAAATACATTGTTATATATATTTCATGTTATCTCGAACTGTATTTTTTTGTTTTCAAATATTTTAGAGTTTTCTAGATGGCTCTTTATCAGTCATTCCACTTTCTTTCTGCTGTCAGAGAATATATGATTTTAATTTTTTAAAATGCATTAATGCATGTTGTATGGCTCAAAATATGGTGTATCTGGTGCATTTCTCACGTGTACATAAGAAAAGGAGAGTTCTGCAACCATCAGGTAGAATATTCTATAAATGTAATTGATAGAAATATCAGTTAAGAGGCACCTAGGTGGCCTGGTTGGTTAAGCGTCTGCCTCTTGATTTCAGCTCGGGTCATGATCCCATGGTCCTGGGATCGAGCCCCGTGTTGGGCTCCATGCCGAGTGTGGAGCCTGCTTGAGATTCTCTCCCTCTCCCTCTCCCTCTCCCCCGCCTTCTCAAAAGATAAAACACAGAAAATAAAAAATAAGGAAATATCCGTTACGTCATGTTCGTTGATGTTGCTGAAGTGTTCTATACCCTTACATGTGTGCGTGGCTGGTTATTTTATCAATTACTGAGAAAGGAGTGTTGGTGTCAACAACAATAATTGTGAATTTGTCTATTCTTTCAGTTCTGTAAGTTCACTAATTTTTTAAACTTTTGTTCCATCTAGTCTGTTAGTGATTTCACCTAAAGTCTTTTTCATTTCAATACTGCATTTGTTATCTCCAAAAGTTCCTTCCTTCCTTTTTCCTTCCTTCCTTCCTTCCTTCCTTCCTTCCTTCCTTCCTTCCTTCCTTCCTATAAAATACCTTCCATGTCTCCCCTCACCATGCTTATATTGTCCTTTGCCACTTTGAGCATATGAAACACATCTGTGGTAACTATTTTGACATCTTGGTTGACTAATTCTATCAATTGTCATTTCTGGGTCTGTTCTAATTAATGAGGTTTTTGTTGTTGTTTTTGTTTGTTTGTTTTTTAGACAGAGAGAGAGAGAGATGGTGTGCAAGTGGGAGAGAGGGGCAGAGGGAGAGAGAGAGAAAATCTTAAGCAGCCTCCACACTCAGCACAGAGCCTAACATGGGCTTCGAGCCCACAACTCCGGAATCATGACCTGAACCAAAATCAAGAGTCGGATGCTCAATCGACTGAGCCTCCCAGGCGCCCCTGTTAATGTTTTCATTTTAAAGAATTTCAATCTTTCCTGTGTCAGCACTGGGTGGAAATAAAGGAATAAATTAGTGAATGAGGCTCAGGCTTAGTATGTTCTTTCTTACTTTAGAATTAAACAAAAGACGGGCTAGAGGGTCATTATTCCTAATGAGAGATTCATCCACTCTTTTTGAAGAATTTAAACACTTATCACTTTTAAATTTGAATTTTTTCTCTTTCTTTATGGTCCTAATTGTTTTATTAAAGAATGGAGCCCACTTATCTATGAATCTATTTCTGATCTATTAGTGAATTACTTTAAGTTAGGCCTAATCTTATTTATATATGTACCTAGGATGCTTTCTTCTGTCTTACAGATTGTGCTATTTGGCTCCTTCGGACACAAGAAAAACAGACCTTTGTCATGTCGGATTGCTCTCATTTACAGATGTTTAGTCATGGTACTAAGAAAGTTAGGAAGACAGAAAAACCTCAAGACCAGTCAGCTGAACAACAAGGGGAATGAGAACATATTTCAGGAATAGACTGTAGTTATGACAACCAGGTGTTATATTTTAGGTAGCCCTTGCTACCTACTCAATTGCTCTGCCATTACAGCCACAATGTATGACTTTGCTCGTCTGGCTTATTTCCCTTCTCTGGCTTGACGCTGTTTCCTGTCTTACACATGGCTTCTGTTTATTTATGGTTTTGCTACATCATCGCTTCTGCTTACTGCCTTCTTTTGACAGGTATCTCCTTTTCTGCCCTTCTCAATTGTCGGCTTAGGCTTTCTGTATTCTGATTGGGCTGAATTCTCATTTGGGGTTACATCATAGGCTGCTGGCCAGATGGCAACTTGAGCACAAATACCCGTGCTTGGTTTGATCACTTGTAACAACGTAGCACGAATAACGCCATGGAAGTCTTGGTTCATCCCTATAAACCCACTTAACAGGGTGCTGGGATTATTGAAGATACTGTGAGATATTCCCAAAGGGGGAAATAGAGGTGTCAGACATCTTGTATTGACGATATACTGTGTATATGTCAACTGAATTATCACTGAGTGAGCGAATGGATTAAATAATAAACCCATGCTCCTTTGTTTGACTGGAGGAAGAGCATTTAGCTAAAACATACTTTATGGTTTCAGCTTCCCTGTCATTTCATCTCAGTCTGGTCTTTCCCCGTTTGTAACTTTTCCTTTTCTTTCTTCCCCTTCTGTAACTCAAAATGGAACCGGGCACCTCCGGGCAGAGCGGATCCTCTCCTGGTGAATGAAGGAAGGTGTTTCATTTTCTGCCGCGTCCTATCTCCCGACAGCCAAGTGCCTCATTCTTCATTGGCTTCGTAGGGCGGCTCTGGAGGAAGAAATGAAATCCTTTATATAGATTCACCAACCTCATTGTGTGTGCCATAAAAAGTGCTTCATATCAGTCGGCGGTTATTTTTCTGTGCTCCTCGTGATGGGCTCCTCATTTGGACGTACCCCAAACTCCCAAATTACTTTTAAAAAAAAATGTTCCCTTTCATATCAGGAGGTACTCTGTGCCGTCAGTGGTGTGTGTCTGCTGCGGGTGGTGGGGGTGGGGAAAAGTTTGAGTAAAATAATCAACTAAGGGGTTAATAATTTATTTTCCCCTCTTTATAAGAGTTTTCATTTAAAAAATTTTTTTTTCTTTAGCGTTTATTTATTTCTGACACGGAGAGAGAGACAGAGCATGAGCAGGGGAGGGGCAGAGAGAGAGGGAGACACAGAATCTGAAACAGGCTCCAGGCTCTGAGCTGTCGGCACAGAGCCCGACGCGGGGCTCGAACTCACGGACCGTGAGATCATGACCTGAGCCGAAGTCGGACGCTTAACCGACTGAGCCACCCAGGGGCCCCAAGAGTTTTCATTTTTAAAAGAAGATTTTGCTAAGTCCAAGGGATTAAACTCTAAATATATATATCCTCAGCAAATATGGGTTGGGAAAAGGGCACCTCTTTCCTGCGTGTTCAAAGGTAAGAAAATGCAGTGGGCAATACTTACTTTGGCTTTCTCGATTCAAGCACTGGATAGATCAGAAGCCTGATGTTAGGGTCAGGGTTTTTATTTTTATTTTTATTTTTAGAAGTTTATTTTGAGAGAGAGTGAGAGAGAGCGAGTGTGTGAGCAGGGGAGGGGCAGAGGGAAAAGGAGAGAGACGATCACAAACAGGCTCTACTGTGTCAGCGCAGGACCCCACGATGTGGGGTACTCATCTCACGAATGGTGAGATGGTGACCTGAGCCAAGATCAAGAATTGGACGCTTAACCGAGTGAGCCACCCAGGCGCCCCAAGGTCAGGTTTAATTTCCACAGCTCCGAGAAGACAAGGACCTGATCTATGTATTATCCTTCCCGAAAAACTTCGGCAATCAAATACTTCAAAGACAGCTAAGCCATCTAAGTTCACAAATGAGTGGGGAAGTATTTTCCTGCTTGAGAAAGGGGTGAGTGAAAAATGGAGATCCTTAGCCAATCCAACCGGTGGCTTAGAAGGCCAAAATGAACTCCTATTTCTGGACTCTTTTGTTGGTCCTCGAGCCCCTATTTGCTTATGTTTTCTACTGTGCTGTGCACCCTCCTCCCGTTTGGAGCTCAAGGAGAAAGTGGACATTGGTGGAGCTGAGGTGCCAAACCAAATAAATGCCACGAAACCCTGGAGCATTTACAGCTTCTCAGAGAGTAGTCACTTTTTTCTTTCTTCTTTTTTTTTTTTTTTTTTTTTTTTTAATTTTCTCGATTGAAGTAGATAAACCAGAGGCAAACTTCTGCACGGCCCTCACGTGCAGCTGCTCGCTTTGGGGACGTCTTGCTCACCAGCTATCTTAGCAGTGTTTCAGCAGGCAGGGCAGCCAAGCAGAAATACCACACTCTTTGCGAAAACCCCGGGTCAGCACAATTTCTTCCCAGGGAAATTGTAACCTTTTGCGCTGAGATTGGGATGTCTGGGTTAGAAAAGAGGAGAGAAAAACCAGTTTCTGGGGTCCCCAAAGCCCTTATCTCTTTCCGGAGCACCAGAGCTAAGATCACAAGTTCATTCGTGGCAGATGGAAAGCCTCCCAGCTCTCGGGGCCGCTAAGAGAACGCGAGGTGTTTTGCAACTCACACTCCCAGTAATACTTACACTGCAGTGACGCACGCTTTTGAGTTTCCTGTTGTTTTACTCTTGCCTCTTGCTCATTTTATTCCCTCATTCTTCTGCGTGGAATGGCTTGCCTCCTCTGGACTTATCCCTCTCCATCCTCGAAGACTCAACTCTCCAAAAACGTCTTTCCTGAACTTCACACATCACATGTACGTTGTCTTTCCACCAGTTCTACGTGGTTGAACTTCTTTGCTCTTGCAGTTTTCTGTGCTTGCCTCCAACCTAGAGAGCACCTAGGACTGTCTTCAAGTCCTCTGTTTACACGCCTGTGTCTCCCATTGTCCCGTGAGAGCAAGAACCGTTATCTCCTTTATCATTGTGTCTGGAGGGCTCAGGGTTTAGTTTAGAAACTTTCAAATCAGAGACTTCTGGATTCAAACCCATTCTGTCTCTTACAACTTCACGAACTTAAAATAGAACTTCTTCTATAAAATGAAGATAATAGGGGCGCCTGGGTGGCTCAGGCGGTTAAGCATCCGACTTCGGCTCAGGTCACGATCTCGCGGTCTGTGAGTTCGAGCCCCGCATCGGGCTCTGTGCTGACAGCTCAGAGCCTGGAGCCTGTTTCAGATTCTGTGGCTCCCTCTCTCTGACCCTCCCCCGTTCATGTTCTGTCTCTCTCTGTCTCAAAAATAAATAAACGTTAAAAAAAAATTAAAAAAAAATTAAAAAACATAAAATGAAGATAATAATGCCTTGAAGGTGGATATGGTTTAAAAAATATATATGTAAGTCCCTTGCACCGTGAGAGGATTTTTATATTTTACTGAATAAAACTTTTCTGAACATTAAGACCCTCTCTGAAGGAGAAAAATGCCACAGAAGGTGCACAAATTGAAGGGGCTGTAAGAAGGTGTAGCCAGTAAAGCAGCCAGTCCTTTGGTGACGTGGGTCCACGAGGTGGCGATGGGACACTATGAGCTGATTCTGCGTGTTCAGGTCTGCCAGATCTTTCATGGTGCTTGTGGGCTGGGCAACCACTTTCTGGCCGGCCCTAGCCTTCTCCTCCGCTGCTGTCTCCACCCTCCACAACCTGAGATACTTGGCCCGAGTCGTTCCCTGGGATTGCCAGGTTTTGTGAACAAACATGGTATCAGAATAAAGGTCTCAAGAGTCTTTCTGTTTTCATTCAGATCAAAGCTTAGGCCACACTAGCTGGACTCTTACCTTTTCTAAGAAGACTGAGAATGGTTCTTAGTTCCAGTGGATTTCCATTTGTGTAGCAACATGTTAATCAGATAGGCCTCTTTCATGTCTCACCTTTAAGGGAAAACGCAAACACGAAGACTTTGTCAGTGCGTGGGCACAGCTGAGAAAACAACAGTTTGGATGGCAATATTGCTGAGGGCGGAGAAGAAGTGGCCCTCGGGTTTCTGGGTCTCTAGATACTCATTGAACAAGCATTCCTTGAAGAGTTCTGGCATGCTAGCCCCAATTTTTCCATACGACCCATTTCTCTTAATTTTTACAACCTGTGACATAGATATTATTGTCGTCATTTTGTAGAACCGGGGTCACGGAGGTAAAGTGACTCACCCACAGGCACACACAAAGTAAGTGGAATAGTCAGGATTTGAACCCAAGTCTGTCTTTCTGTCAAGTTCAGCTTCTCTCTTTTAACCTCAGCGGTTTCCCCAGTGTCAAAAAATGTGTCTCCCCAAAGAAGTACGAATGTTGAGGTCAAGTACAACCCTCCATTTTGTATATTTGGGAAGCCAAGGCCTCCCGGTGACTCTAACAAAAGCCAAACTTCTTCCTCCTAGGAAAAATGTACATATGTATCAAATTTTACATCTAATTTCTTGGGTTAACGGAGCCCTGGATCCCATCCATGGGGCTCAGTTGACGAATTCACGATCTGGTCTAAATTGTCAGGTTACTTACGGAGAAGCTAATACCAAGAGAGAGGGGAAGGCCATATTTAGTCAATCACCTGGCGGCACAATCCAGGCCTTTCAAATCTTTGTCTGGTTTTCTTTCACCACCCAATGGGTCTCCCATATGCAACCGCACACTGAGGGAAAATTAAAAAACCACACTCAAGAAAACAATGAAAGTCGAGGTGAGGGAATAAATAAATGTCAATTCCTGGGCCCAAATTACTGTTGGCTCCGAGGGCACTGTCTTACAGAGTGGAGGTAGTGCATGGCAGTGATTTTAACTCCTTCTAGATATTTGTTAGTCCCAAAGTCCCCGATTTCCAAGGCATCTCACTTACTAAGGAGCAGCCTTAGTAATGCCAGCTAATATTCTGGCAGCATCGATATTCTAGCCTTGCCTCACGCCCTATAGATCAATGGCTTGTTCTTATCTGACAGCATCCACTGACATATTTCCCTGGGATCGAAGAGGGAAGAGAAGAAATTACAGGTAGGATTTGCAGCTGGTTGGCATGTTGTGCTTTTATTGAGGGGCTTTACTGTGCCCACGTTGCCTGGATTCCCCAAACCCATGCCGTCAAGAGTCTCAGCATGTGTGAGAAGGTGATAGGAGAGCCCGGTCACTAAGCCTCCCCTATTCCGCGTTGGTTGTCTCTTTACCAAATTGGAATATCATTTTCAAGGGCTCTGACTCTTATCCTGGCAAATCTGTATTTTCATGAGAGAATAAGCAGAGGAAATTCATGCCATGTAAATGTACATCCATAGACAGACTCACCCAGGGTACGCCTTAGGGTACACTGCGTATACCGTTAGGTTCAAGATCCAGAAAAGGAAAAAAAAAAGAATGTATGAAGGCATGCTATGATGTTGATGAATTGCACAAAAGAACCTCTCAATTGAACCCTCGTATTGAGTGTGTCCCAGGCACATGCTCAATAACAGTTCGTAAGGGTTGATTTTACCTTACATCGTCAGGTAGGACAACCTGGCAAATTGGCCACTGAGCTGAATTTTGACATGAATAAATTAGATAAATTAGAGATGAAGGCAAGGTGAGTGGGGCATTTGTTCAGAGCAGGGATTGTATGATGCACTACGCTGGCATGGAAGCATTAAATAGCGTGGTGGGTTTAGGGGATTTCATGTACTTCAATATTATTGTTGGAGTAAAGGTCGTGGAAGGTAGAGGAGTGGGGGCAGGGAGGGAAGAAGCTAGAGAGTTATTCAGGGACAGGATCACAAAGAGTTTTATGTGCTAAGCTAAGGAGTTTGAACTTTACCTTGAAAACTAAGGGGAGCTATTGAAAGATTTTAATAGAGACGAGTGGTAGGATCAGATTTACATTTTGGACAGATGATTCTGTCTGCAGGGAGGAGAATGTGCTGGCAAAGGGCCAGACTCGAGGCTGGAAGATGAATTAGGAGGCTATTGCTGTAATCCAGATGGGATCCAGAATGAAGTGGTAATAGTTACTAGAGATAGGAAGGCATATATATTAAATATATATTTAAGATGCAGGATGTAAAAGACTTGAACTGTTTGTAAGTGGGGATGGAAAGAAAGGAGAGTCAAGGACTCTGCCTTGGGCAATTATTTGTATGTCGGTATCATTCGCTGAAATAGAGGATATAATAAATAAGAGTAGCACGTGGCAAGGACATTAGCTTAAGGCAAAGTCATTAAATCATTTTAGGAGATTTTGAATGTGTGGTTGGAAGAATGTGCACGTGAAGATACCAACGTAGCAGTTGGCTATCTGGGTCTCAGGAAATACATTTCAACTGAAAATGCAGCTTTTGGATTCATCGTTCATAGACGGCTATGGGCAAGATCGCTCAAGGGGAACATAAAGCCTGGGAAGAACAAAGGGTGGAGTCCAAGGAGTGGCCAGAAAGTTAGAAAGAAAGCTGTAGGAAGGTTGTTTCAACAGAGGCCAGAAGAGGAGACAGTTTTAATAAGGAAGAATTCTACGTGGTCAAGAGCTTTAGAAGACAACGATGGGGATCATTTGAATTGTTTAACGACATGGAAAGCTTTTGTCCTACAAAAGATCGTATTTCAAGGAGATGAACCATGAGCGGGAGAAGTGATAAATGATAAGAAATTAGAAACAACTGATGTAGATAATGCTTTCAGGAAGATAGTGAAAGGAAGGAGGGAGGTAGGAAGGTTGGGCAAGTGGATATAGTTTTGATCCGTGTTGTTTCATCGTGTTGCTGTTTTCATGGGAGAGGCCTGATGGGGTTTATTTTCTCCGAAGGAAGACCCCTTACAAGGAGAGACAAAGGATGCGGCTGCACCCATGAGGAAGTACGAGAGGATGGGATCTAAAACATGACTGGAGAAACCATTCTTAGATGGCAAACCAGAAGGAAGAGGAAGGAGTAGGTGCAGATAGAGGTAAGAGTGTAGGTGGCAGGGGAGGAAGCTGATGGAGTGGCTGCCGGTGACTCCTGGAAGTGGCGTTGTCTCCCTCACGATAACAGGCAAGTCTTAGTTGAGTCATGAACTGAGCGTTTGGGATAACGAGGCGCAGAAGTGACGAGGCCATACCAGGGTTCCTGGGCAGTGCCGGGGGCCCAGTGGAGACAGTAGACCTTGAGGTTGTAACGGTGACAACGTGTGCTTCGGAAGACCCAATTGTAGTGTCGCCTGAATACCGGCCACACACCGGACGGCGGTCTGGAAGATGAGCCTACCTCTCCCACAACACCAGGAAGCTTCTGCGGCACGGCGGAGGATGGAAGGCTATCCAACGTCTTCATCTCGCCAGACCGTGTCCCGGCTGCGTGACCTCGAGCTGGTGACTTCGCTTTCTGAGCCTCGTTTTCCTGACCTGTTAAAAGGGTTAAGGTCACCATGTATCAAGGGTAGTTACTATGTATGAGAATTCACTCTGTCAATTATTTAATGGTATGTAAAAATGATGGATGTTTTTCTGAATATGAAAAATGAATGCAGAGCCTTTGGAGAGCTTACTACTCTCTGTTATAGAATAAAAGTAAATGTGAGTTGACGTGGTCGAAACACAAATTTGAGCAGAGATGAACAGAAAGGACCTTTGAGACTAAAGATGAAGGCTCAGGAAAGCTTCTTCTTCTTCTTCTTCTTCTTTTTTTCCCTCTTAGTGAAAATTTAAAAGTTACCAGGTAATGTGGAGTGACCAAGATGCATAAAGAATCTCTAAGAATCCTCTACCCTAAGAATCTCATCTGAGAGAAAGGACCAAAAGAACTTTTTTGCTGGTTGGCTAACTTGGAGATAAATATGGGGAATAAGAAGGCAAAACACAAGCCTCTAAGAAGCTGCCCCAGGGGACATGGCATCCAGAACCTCCTTCAGGTCCCACGTGAAGATAAAAGGAGAAAGAATCTGCCATTTTGGGAAAACCTTCAGGACTTCACCCGAGGCAGCTGAGGGTTCTCTCTGACAGCCAAAAAAATTGCTACTGCCCCACCTGGTCTGCCTACCAGAGCATCATGCCAGTCAAGCAGTGTGTGTGTGTGTGTGTGTGTGTGTGTGTATGTGTGTGCGTGTAAAAGGCTGCTACAACTAATCTCTTATTTATAAAATCGATCCACTTTCCAAAAAACACTGTATGTTCTGAAATGCCATTTGTGCAACACATTTTGAAGAGGAAGTGACAGGAAACAATTACGCAACAATAGAAGTTGGCGTGCAACCTGGAATGAAATTGTGAGTTACAATGATAAGAATTACAGGAATTCGTGGAAGATATCGGGCATCGTGGGCTGGAAGATCAGATTTGAAAAAAAAAAAAGTTGGGGCGCCTGGGTGGCTCAGGGTGGTGCCTGAAGTGGTTAAGCCTCCTAAGCCTTCTGCTTAGGTCATGATTTTACAGTTCGTGGGTTCAAGCCCCATGTCAGGCTCTGTGCTGACAGCTCAGAGCCTAGAGCCTGCTTCGGATTCTGGATCTCCCTCTCTCTCTGCCTCTCCCCTGCTCGTGCTCGGTCTTTCCCTCCCTCTCAAAAATAAATTAAAAACATAAAAAATAAAATAAATAAAAACAATAAATAAAGGAAATAAATAAAAAAATTAAAAATAAATTAAAAAAAAAAAAAGTCAAAACTGGGAGAGCCCTAGCAGTAATCCAGGTCAGTTTTGTTTTGTTATTGTTGTTGTTGTCGTTGTTGTTTTTTGCCTTTTGCCAAACCCAACTCCATTTCACAGGTGATGTGGTTAAGGCTCAGAGAGGTGAAGCCACTTACCCGGGGTCACGGTGAATGAGTGGCAGAGCTGTGGTAGAAGTAAAGAATGCCAGAAGCAGCCCTGAGGCAGTTGAGTGAAGCAAAAATGCTGCAGTCAAGCATTATGAAAATAATTTCTATTGATGAAGTGCTTACGGAGCACCTTCACTGCATTAATCATCATGGCTGCGGAATCCTCTTTTAACACATGCAGCAGCTCTGTGAGGTAATTTGTAGGTTATAATGAACAGTTATCTCTGGGGTTTTTTTGTTTTTAATTTGACCATTCAGAATCTGTATCCCCTTCTTCTGTTTGAAAAACCACTTGCTCTTTGAGGTGGACGGTGATCATCACTACAGAAGTTGGAAGCTCCAGGTGAAGAGCAGAGAAGAATATTCCTGAAGATTATGGGCTCGGGAGTGACGCACGTTAGTCTGCAATTCCGGCTCTGAATGTTCCTCGGCTCTACTGCACCCACCCCGGGTTCCTGGCCAGTGAAAGTGGGGACGACATACAGACTTCACAAAGTCCCGTGAAGATTAAGCGAGTGAACGAATGGAAAGACCGAAGGGTGCCTGGCACGTAGTAAATGCTCAGTAAATGAGAGCTGCCATTATTATAGCTACGGTCTCAGCCTCCCTAGCAGCTGGGGCATGGGGCCCATGACCTAGGGCCCTCCAATCAGATGTATTCACTTCACGTGCTGAGAAGGAAAAGAACAGGAGCTGCCAAAAACCAAACCAAACCAAACCAAAACAAAACAAAACAGAACATTTTTTAGTTAACATCAAGGGGCTGCGACCACCGCAACGATAACTAGTTTCTAAAGACGGCAGGTGCTTTCCGTGCGCTACCCAATATCCTTCGACGAGATTTCTCCTTAAATTAGCAGCTGGTGTCAATACCTTCCATCTAAGAATGCTGACTCAGCACAGAAGACTTACTGTTTTTGGCCATTAGCCATTAGGAAGTTTGTTCAAGTAGCTGGTCCGTAGTGAAACCGGGAGGCTAATTCAGACTTTTCTGGCTCCAAATCCTGGTTCTTACGCCTGACCCTGCTTTGCCTTGGACGCTCAGGGACTCCTTGTGTTTACGAACACGAGGAAGTCACGTAGACCACCCTTCAGTGCAGGAGCGTCGCATGCGATATCCCCACTGGTGGTCATCCAGGCTCGGTATGAACTCTACCCGTGAGAGGGGATCCCAGCCCTTCCATTTTGTCAATTGTCGGACAACGTTTGGTTGCTGTTCCTTCCACACACGTGTGTGCACGCGCACGTATATACGCACCCTGTGGTTGGCGGGTCGAAGAACCTAACTCTTGGTATGTACTGTTTTGTTAGTCTCCTGGGGCTGCTCAACCAAGTTACCACAAACCAGGTGGCTTAAAACCGTGGTAACTTAGGGGCACCTGGGTAGCTCAGTTGGTTGTGTCTGACCTCCGCTCAGGTCACGATAGCATGGTTGGTGAGTTCAAGCCCTGCGTCTGGCTGACTGCTGGCAGCAGGGACCCCCCCTTCGGATCCTCTGTCCCCCTCTCTCTGCCCCTCCCTCACTGGCACTCATGCTCTCTCTCTCTCCCAAAATCGAACAAACATTAAAAAAATAAAACAATGGCAATTCAGTCTTATTCTGGAGACCGGAAGTCTGAAGTCAAGGTTGGCTCCTTCTGGAAGCTCTGAGGGAGAATCTTGCTGTGCCCCTCTCCTGGTGTCTGTTGTCTGCCTGCCGTCTTCAGCCTTCTTTGGCTCTCGGCTGCGTCGCTCCCACCTCTGCCGCGTCCTCGCGTGGCCTCCCTCCTCCACCTGTTTCTTCTCTGAGTGTCTGTGTGGCCAGCTCTCCCTCTCCTTTCTCTTGTAGAAGGCAAAAGATTTACACGCTCTGAAGGGAAACCAGAGTATCTGCTTTCTGTTGCAAAGACACCGGTCTCCGGGTTGGAGCCCGACTTAATTCTGTACGACCGCGTTTTAACTTGATTGAAATGGCAACGACCCTATTTGCAAGAAAAGTCACGTTCCTAGGTAGGAAGGATAGGACTTGAACAGAGCTTCTTGGGTGACACAATTCAACCTACAACTGCGATCGGTAAAATTAAAAGATGAAAATGTTTCTATTAAAGCGCATATGAGTGGACACAGGGGAGAAAAGGCACAGCTGGCTCACATGAGGAAGGGGAAGCTAAGAAGGTGACAAGGCAGGGCACTTGGGAACACATCTGTCTGCTGGATGGAGATAGATCTTGTCCCTGCTCCAGGAAGCTGCAGTATGTCTTAGAAAAGGCTAGAACCTGGCAGACGCTTATAGATTAAAACATTAACACTTATCTCCCAGGCCCTTCCCTTTCCCAAAGGTAACCATTACTGAAGGGTTTTCTTCAGACCTATTTAAAAAATTGGATCTTGCTCTGTATATACATACACATACTTTAAAATACATATATGGGGCCAAGCTAGGTGATATATTTATTTGTAGTGTGTCCATCTTGCTATTTTCTCTGAAATTTGTACCCCCTATCAGCTTTTGGAGGTCCGTCTTATTCTTAGTTTACTTTTGATCTGCAATCGATGTTTTAATTTCTTTACCAATGCAAGCCAACTTCAGTTAACAACTTCTACAGAAGAAGTCTTTGCACACAATGCAAGTTATTTCTTTAGGCCTTGGAAGAGACGTTACCATATCAAAGGGTATACATTTTAAATCTTTATTAGATACTACTTACTGGCTTTTAGAAATTAGTTTATCAATTCATTTTCTCACCAACAGCCCATTTTTGTGTGTCCTTGCCTACACTAATATTATGTGTGCTATTTTTGCTAATCTGAGATGAAAAAATATATTTTTCCCCTCACCCTTATTACTGGTAACGTGGAGAAGCTTTTCTTATCTTTATTGGCTATTTAATTTCTCCCGGTGAATTACCTGTTCATAGTCTTTACATTTTTATTGATCTATTTATCTTTTTCTTATTAATTTGTAGGTGTAATTTTTACATTTTGTATATTAATCCTTTGTTTTATGTGATCATTGCAAATATTTTCTCCCTGGCTCCTGCTGTTCTAACTTTACTTATAGTCTTTTGAGGATAGAAGTTTTAAAGTTTATGTATTCCCGTCTACAAATTCTTTCATCTTTTTACATCGTCTACATTTTGGATACTTTTATAGTTTTAATGTTTACACTTATTACAGTAAATCTTTGATTTAAATGGCTTTTATTTTTGTGCATGTGTGAGGGTCTAGATTCATTTTTTTAAGAAATAGCCATAGATTTCAACACTATTTATCTAGTTTATATAAAGCATTGAATTCTGCTTAGTATCCTTTTTGTAAAGTTTTATTCATTTATATTTGAGCGAGCGAGAGAACACTGGGGAGAGGCAGAGAGAGAGAGAATCCCAAGCAGGTGCCACACCACCTGCACGCAACTGGGCTCAGACTCACAAACCATGAGGTCATGACCTGAGCTGAAATCAAGAGTCTGCGCCTTAACCGACTGAGACACCTAGGGGCTCTTACCTTTTTTTTTAAATAAAGTTTTATTGGAACACAGGTACCGTCATTTGTTTTGTTTTGTCTATGGCTGCTTTCACATTGCAGTGTCACAGCTGAGCTTTAATGTCCCACAAAGCCTACTGTATTTCCAATCGTGTCCTTTTGCAGAAAGGACAGGAACTTTTTTGTAATTTAATTTAATTAATTTTTTAGCTTTATTGAGGTAAAAGTAGCAGATAAAATTGTAAGATTTTCAAAGTGTTCACTGCTGTAATTTTCTGTGCGCATACATTGTGAAAGGTTTCCCGCCATTTGGTTAATTAACACATCTCCTGTTATATTTATCTCTTTTCTTTGACCCCTAATTCCCTACTGAATTGCAATACCTCCTTTTATGTACTACATGTCTCTACATGTCTGCTTACACTGTGACTTTTTCTGAGTTCTTTTTTGCTCTATTGATCTACATGTCTATTCCTGGGTCAACGCCATATAGGTTTATGGCATATTTTGACAGCTAGTATGTTGAATAACCCCCTTGTTTTTCTGTTTCAAACATATATTATGTATAATATAATATGTCTATATAATATATATTATGTGTATATGTATATATAGTATATATCATATGTATACATATAATATATATATTATGTGTATATGCATATATATAATATATATATATTGTGTGTGTGTGTGTGTGTGTGTGTGTGTGTGTGTTAGAACCACCTGTCAAACTCTAAAATAAACAAAAACTCTTGCATTTCTGGTCAGAATTCAAGTCTATTCGCAGATCTGGTGAGAACTGACGTCCTTTCCACGTTAACACTTTTCATTCAGAAACACTATGCCTCACCATTTATTTTATATTGCTTTTTGCTTTCCTTGGGGGAAAGTTTTATAATTTTCTTCTATAGGCCTTGTGCATTTCTTGTTCGATAAGTACACATGTGTTTGAAGGGTTTTTTTTGGGGTGTTTTTGCTATTGTGTATTTGTAATCTGCTGCTTTGCCATTCCACACTTGTCTTCTTTTTGGAGGGGGATCTCTGGTGAAGGAAAGGAGTTGCTCTGGTTCTACTGGCCTCTTACTACAGAAGGTAAAGCAGAGGGGATATTTTATCTTCCCTCCTCTGGCAGCTACAGAATGAACACATAACAGTCTTGGTCAGTGAAATGCTACTACCAGGGACTTTAAACCTTAAGAGTAGCATGGAGAGGCTCAGTTAGAGGTACTTTCCGTGTCGTAGCTTCTCGGAGGCAAGAGTGAAGAGGGTTCGTGGCTTGGAGGTGAGGGTGCTGGGACCGAGGAGACCAGCAGCATGGCAGTGGGTATCCAGTGGTAACGTGCTGCCATGCGAATTGCTTTTGGTATGATCTTGGCTATGCGTTGCCTGTTCTTGATTTCTGCCTGAACTTTCTCCCAATCAGTTCGGTGACCTACTTAATACCCTCCCTATAAACTTTGTTTCTGCCTAAGATAACCAGCATTCGTTTCTGTTATTTATAACCAAGAACCCTGACAAGGGATCATCTTACCGTTACAGTTTATAATTGGTTATTGTTGGTGCATATACACGCTAGCAATTTTTGCAATAGTCTCAGAAGTCAAGGCAAAATGGATTATTTGACCTTCTGTCACTCATATTTACAGGATTTTGAAGCTGTCATAGCCCTGAGAGTGCCTGGCGATTGAATACCTGCCACATGACAGATACATGTGTCCTTACTGCATTCAATTCCTGTAATTATCTTGGAGACCTGGCATTTTTATTTCTATTTTTATAAATAAGGAAATGGGGTTTTAGAGAGGTTATGGTCTATGGTTATGTAATTAATCAGGAATGGAGCCAGACTTTCAACTGGTGTTTGTTTTATCGCTCAGTCTCTGATTTTTTTAGTTCATCAGACTGACTTTCTAAATAAGTGCTGTCTTTTAAATGTTTACTTCCCAGGTATACATATGTAATATTCACATTTTCCCCACTAAGAACACGGACGTGGGGCGCCTGGGTGGCGCAGTCGGTTAGGCGTCCGACTTCAGCCAGGTCACGATCTCGCGGTCCGTGAGTTCGAGCCCCGCGTCAGGCTCTGGGCTGATGGCTCGGAGCCTGGAGCCTGTTTCTGATTCTGTGTCTCCCTCTCTCTCTGCCCCTCCCCCGTTCATGCTCTGTCTCTCTCTGTCCCAAAAATAAATAAAAAATGTTGAAAAAAATTAAAAAAAAAAAAAAAAGAACACGGACGTGGTCCCAGGTCTTCTCTTCAGACCTCTAGGCTTCATTGATATCCCTCCTATTTGCCCTCTGCAGCTCCCACACCCATAACCAGAGAGTTTTTGCTTCTTCGTCACAGATCATTCTTTCCCTCCCCTTGTCCAATTTCTGTATCTAAAGCCTTCTGTGAGTTCTCTGCCCTAAAATGTTGCTTCTCTCCCCTCTCTGAACTTCTGTCACAGATCTCCATTCCCCTCATCTGGAGTCTTACACAGCTTTGCATTTTTATTGCCTTATCACCCTGAAAAAACTGCTCTAAATCTAGAGGGCACTAATTTACCCTATTCGTCTTTGAGATCCCCTACGGGAGCAGGCGTCCCTGTTAAATGGCATGCTCGTGCTAACTCTAAAAGCATCAAAAATCATCAAGGTTCTGAGGTCTTAGAAAACAATCGACCCTTGTGTGAGACAGTCCACTCTGCAGGTGCTTTATCTGTGGAGCATAGACCTCTGTGGCAGTGGTTCTCAGATCCCGTCTAACGTTTATTTCAGATTTGCGGAATGCTCTTGCAAATACCTACGGTGTGGATTGTGACCAGTTGACAATCTCTGCCACCGTGAGACTGATGCAGAGGGGGCCTTGCCAGAGCCGCAGCACATGGCTGTACAGAGGCACCGGAGAAGGTGGCCCTGCCATCTGGCACGTTCTTCCCGAGCCTGAAGTCCTGGCCTGGAGCTGTGCCCCCAGAAGAAGCACATTTTTTCTAATTTGCACAAAAGTTCCCTATAGCTTCTCAGTGGCCCTGGGTATAGAAGGGTTTTGCATAAGTCGAAAGTACTGGCAATAGACCACACTAAGTACTTTCTTACTCAGAAATCAAGGCTTTGACGTTGTTGTTGGTTTTCCTTTCGATGGAAATTTTAACCAACAAAAAAATGGCCATGTCCTACAAGAAGTGTAGTTTTGTATTTACCTGAAGACAGAATAGATGCGTCCAAGGACTGCTGATTTTAGTAGATTGCTTCCCCTCACCATGACTTTGAGATTCATTACTCAGAGGAGCATGTAGGAGATCCGGACGGAACTTACACACCCGCAGACTGGAACCGGAAAGGGATCACATCCCCAACGTCCTTGATCTTTTTCCACACGTATTCCGTATTCTTCCTTACAACAGGCATGTAAGACACACGCATGTGCGCGCACACACACACACACACACCTGGTCCATCTAAGCTGTATTGCATCCTCCAATTCCCTGGGCTTATCAAACTCACTGCCATACCATAGACTCTCTTTTATAGAAACCCAAGCCCTCTCTCTGTTTTGACAAGGGGAAGAAAAATACAATCTCCTCTTTTTCAGGAAAAATAAGGTTTGGAAGTTTAAAAAGGGACAGCAATTAGAAAAATAAAACCGGGTGCCACCCACAAGTACAGAGACATTTTGCAGAATGCAGACACCTGAGCGTAATTTTATATACATTTAGCCAGCAAATCGTGGCACACATTTCGTAGTGCTTAGAGATGAGTTTCTTTATGTCTATTCACCCCTCTCTGGGGTAGATATTGAATCATGATGTTCAGATTTCTGGCCTTGGTAGATTTCAGCGAGTGTAATTTTGGGTTGTGATGGAGTCTCCAGTCTTCTTCCCCAAACCTGCACTGAAGCCCAGGTTCCTTGCTGAGCCCCTGGTCATCCTCTCTGGCCTGACAGGGTGGGGTTGAGAGTTTGAGGGTTGCTCACGTGCACGCTCTGCGACCGTCTTATCATGGATCCCTCCCTCCTCATCTACCTCATGGAAGAGGGTCTCATCCATCTGAATGTACAAATGTCTCTGAGGGCAGTAGAGACTCTTACACCGGCCTCCGTGTCATTATTCTCCTCTTTCTAGAGGCCTCTACGCCTTCAGTCTATAAGCTCCCGTGTTGTCCCTGGAAACGTTTTGTTTGTCTGGAACATATTCGTCAATATTATTAAGGTTTGTTCTATCCCCTAAGCTAATATGCTGACCTACTGTCTTGAAGATTTGGTGGTCACAGTTTCCAAATGCAAAATTGGAGTATATGGTCTGACAAGGTGATAGAATATTTGGAATCGGGACTGACCTAGAAAATTCAGGACAGGCAGTTGTCATACATAATGGCCAAGTGGCCTAGATAACACACACCACTTTCCCTGAAGCCTGTCTGCATCATGACAGCTTCATCTGATGGTGTGAGATAGCCTGTCTCTTTCTGCTTTGGGTCACCCAGTTAGTAAATCCCAATTTCCTCTCAGAGGGATGAATCCTGCTCTCAGCCAATTTGCAACACGGGGATGATTGACAAGCCGTGTTCCTGGCTCCACCCGGTTCTACAGGTCAGCTTGGCTCTACGCAAAGGGTGCTTCCCCCAGAATCTCTTGTGGCTGAGCAACCAGCTTGGCCACACTGAAACTCAGGCTGGGAAAAGGCAGGGGAAAAGGAAAAGGAAGCGGGAGGCATTCTTATTTTTCTATTGTGGACTGAGATGAAGAGCTGAAATCGATTTGCAGGAGAGAGGGAGCAACAAGACTGGTAGTTCTAGTCTTAACTAGCCCTCCTGGGAAGCTTTGTGAAATTCTAAGCATGAGTATTGGTGCTTAGGATCCGGGTGGTAAAGGAGAAGTCAGAATTTTGGAGAAAGCTCTCTTCTTGTTTCTGGGTATCAGGCACCTCTGTGGTTTTTGGTTTGGGAAGCACCGGGAGAGGGCACCTGCTGTGGCCTGGATGTGTCCCCCTCAGGGTCATATGTCGAGGCTCTAACCCCCACCCATGTGACTGTTTTGGAGATAAGGCCTAGAAGGGGGCAATCAAGGCTAAATGGGCTCATAAGGATGGAACCCTGATCTGACAGAACTGGTGTCTTTACAGCAGAACGGGGGACGCCAGAGGGCTTGCTCGCGCCCTCTCCCACCATGTGAGGACACTGAGAAGGTGGCCATGGACAAAGTCAGGAAGAGAACTCTCACCAGTAACTGAACTCTGTCGGAAACTTGATCTTGGACTTTCCAGCTTTCTGAACTGTGAGAAAATAAATGTCGGCTGTTTAAGCCCCCCGGTCTAAGATATTTTGTTATGGCAGCTCAGGCAGACTAAGGCAACCTTATCACAGATTTCCTTGTTTCTTTAGAGCACACCGGCAGCGGGGGAGGGCAGCGTGGAGAGCGCAGAGGGTCAGCAGGACGGCTCTGGAGCCAGATTGAGTGGGTCTGTATCCTGCTCTGTATTCACTAGCCCCGCAATGCTGCAAGTTAATTGGCCTTTCAGTGCCTTGATTTTCTTATCTGGTAAATGGGTCTCATTGAAGTTGAAATTAGCGGATACATTTGAAGTGCTTAGAGCAGTGACAGGCATGTAGAAAGTTCTCAGCAAGTGTGTGCTTTTACAGGCAGACCTCATTTTATTGCATTTTGCATTATTGCACTTCTGCAGACACTGTGTTTTTTTTTTTTTTTTTGTTTTGTTTTTGTTTTTTAGTGAGCTATCCCATCAATGCGGGACTCATACTCACCACCCTGAGATCAAGAGTCGCATGCTTTACTGCTACTGACTGAGTCAGCCAGGTGCCCCTCTAATTTCTGTATTATTTTTGTTTGGTGATCTGTGATCAGTATTTCTTTACATATATATATATATATATATATATATATATATATATAGAGAGAGAGAGAGAGAGAGAGAGAATGAGATGGTTTATAAATGATTTTATTTATTTTTGAGGGGGAGAAGGAGCAGGGAGAGAGGGAGACAGAGGATCTGACACGGGCTCAGTGCTGACAGCAGAGATCCTGATGTGAGGCTTCAGCTCACGAATCATGAGATCGTGCCCTGAGCCGAAGGTGGACGCTTGACCGACTGAGTCACCCACGTGCCTGTGATCGATGATGTTTGATGTTACTCTTGTGATTGCTTTGGGGCACCATGAACTGTGCCCATATAAGTGTGCCGACCTCTTGTGCCTACAGACTTAGTGGAGATTCCCTCTCCTCAGCCTCCCTATAGTCCCTGAGACACAACAGTATTGAAATTAGGCCAGTTCATAACTGTACAATGGCCTCTCGGTGTTCAAGTGGAAGGGAGAGACTCGGGTCCTTCATTTTGAATCAAAAGCTAGACGTGACTAAGCTCAGTGAGAAAGGCATGTTGAAAGCTGAGATAGGCTGAAAGGGAGGCCTCTTGTGCCAGTTAGCCAATTTGTGAACACAAAGGAAAAGTTCTTGAAGGAAATGAAAAGTGCTGCTCCAGTGAACACATGAATGAGAAGAAAGGGAAACACCCTTATTGCTGATATGGAGAAAGTTTGAGTGTCCTGGAAAGGAGACGAAACCAGCCACAACATTCCCTTAAGCCAAAGCCCAATCCAGAGCCAGGCCCTCAGTGTCTTCAATTCTACACAGGCTGAGGGAGGTGAGAAAGCTGCAGAAGATCAAAGTTGGGAGCTAGCCGAGGTCGGTTCTGAAGGTTTAAGGAAAGAAGGCGTCTCCCTAACATAAAAGTGCAAGGCGAAGCAGCCAGTGCTGACGTAGAAGCCGCAGCAGGTGATCCAGAAGGTCTAGCTAAGGTAATTCGTGAAGTTGGCTACACTGAACAACAGATTTTCAGGGTAAATGGAACAGCTCTCTATGGGAGATAGAGATAGAGGTCTCCAAGGAGATGCCGTCTAGGACTTGCATAGCTAGAGAGAAGTCAATGCCTGGCTTCAACTCTTCAAAGGATAGGGGAATTCTCTTGTCAGGAGCTATGCAGCTGGTGACCTTAAGTTTAAACCAATGCTCGGTTACCCTTCCTAGAATCCTCGGGCCCTAAAGAATTATGCTAAATCTATTCTGCTCATGTTCTATAAATGGGAAAACAAGGCCTGGATGACAACACATCTGTTTACAAAATGATTTACTGATTATTTTGAGTCCACTGTTGAGACCTACTGCTCAGAAAAAAAAAAAAAAAAAAAGATTCCCTTCCAAAGGTTGCTGCTCATTGGCAATGCACCTGCTCACCCAAGAGCTGTGGTAGAGATGTCCAATGAGATTAATGTTGTTTTCATGCCTGCTAACAAAACATCCATTCTGCAGTCCATGGATCAAGGAGTAATTTTGACTTGTAAGTCTTATTATTTAAGACATGCATTTTGTAAGGCTATTGCTGCATAAGTAGTGATTCCTTTGATGGATCTGGGCAAAGAAAATTGAGAACCTTCTGTAAAGGATTTATCATTCTAGCGGTGCCTGGGTGGCTCAGTTGGTTAAGCATCTGACCTTGGCTCAGGTCATGATCTCATGGAGTTTGAGCCCCTGCCAGGCTCTGTGCTGGCAGCTCGGAGCCTGGAGCCTGCTTTGGATTCAGCGTCCCCCTCTCTTTCTGCCCCTACCCTGCTCGTACTCTGTCTGTCTCTCTCTCAAAGATAAATAAACATTAAAAAAAAAAAAAGGATTCATCGTTCTCGATGCCATTAAGAACATTTGATTCATGATAACAGGTCCAAATATCAACAGTACCAGGAGTTCGAAAGTGGATCCTGACCTTCACGGATGATTCTGAGGGGTTCAAGACTTCAGGGGAAGAAGTCACTGCAGATGTGCTGGAAACAGTGGAGCCGGAAGCCATGCCTGAATTGCTGTGATATCAGGATCAAACTTGAATGGACGAGCAAAGAGAGCGGTCTCTTGGAAAGGAATCTACTGGTGAAGACGTGACACTTGTTGAAATGACAACAAAGGATCTAGACTATCACGTAAACTTTGTTGATGAAACAGCAGCAGGGTGTGAGAGGCTTGACTCCAATTTTGAAAGCAATCCTACTGAGAGTCAAATGCTATCAAACAGCATCACACGCTACAGAGAGATTGCTCGTGAAAGGAAGAGTCAACCGATGTGGCAAGCGTCACTGGTGTCTTACTTCAAGAAGTTGCCACAGCCACCCCAGCCGTCAGCACCCACCACCCTGACCGGTCAGCAGCCGTCAGCATTGAGGCAAGACTGTCCACCAGCAAAAAGACTTACTGAAAGCTCAGGTGATGGTTAGCATTTTTCAGCAATGGAGTATTTTTTTTCCTTAAGGTATATACATTGTTGTTGTTTTTTTTTAAGACCTAATGCTACTGCGCACTCACGAGACAACAACATAGGGTAAACATGGCTTTTATGCGCAGTGAGAAACCAAAAAAATCATTTGACTTGCTTTACTGTGGTATTAATTTTCTTGCGGTGGTCTGCAACTCAGCCTGCAGCACTCTGAGATGTGCCCGGTTTTGTTCGACGTCAATAGTAACGGGTCCTCACTTATGTCCATAGGCCGATGAGCACTGTGTGCATCCGCATAACATGATTACCGTGTTAGAATGCTCCACGCAGAAGAAACTGCTACCTCCTTCCTGAAGTCCATGCTTTTCTCTTCTTCCTGGACAGTGACACCAGCTTCTCCTGCTCATAGCCGCCTCTGTGTGACAGAAGTCTGGTTGTAGAATGTGACAGGGAAGTGATCATTGCCACCCCCAGACTTGGCCCGTGACAACTCCCCATGGGCACATCTCGTGCATTTCTTCTTCCAGGTGACAGGCATGAGAATACCTCCAAAGAACAACTCCCAAGTGTGGAAAACGGCAGAACCTTCATCGGTCTGGGTCCTTGAGTAATGGCCAACTGTTTACCCTACCAGCAAAAAAATAAGCTTTTATCGTGCTTGTGCTATACATGTTTGAAAGGTTATTTGCTGCTGCAGTTAGCCTAATACACTTCAGATATTGTAAGCCTACCATAAGGATAAAATACTCCTTTTATGTGTCTTCAAAAGGGTTATTTACTCACAGCATTATAGATGTAGTTATTTCTATAAATAAGCAGGACTCGTGGGATTTGATCAGAAAGCACTTTTATATTTATTTCCCACTGCTTTTTTATACCTGCTCAGTGGGAGAAGTCCTTCCTTTCTATGGACACAAAGTAGGGAGAACCTCACAATGTTTCTGGCTACTTCCAGTAAAGGCAAAGACCTATGCTTATTTAAAATTGCAAACACAAACTCAGTTTGGCAATAAACATGTCATTTCCTGTATAATAACCAAAGCTTCCAACTTCATTAAAATGTTATGTTTTCCTCCTTCATTTCCTTGCTAGGACCATGTTGCAGGTGGAGACTTCTGCCTTGGGGAAAGAAAGGGTGGTCAGTTTTTCCTCTATATTTTATCTGACCTTCCAAGGTAGAGAGGAATGTGCACTATGGGGGTGGGGATGGCAGAGGCATGAGGAGAGATAAGGGAAGCAGAAAACTCTTCATTACCGGCACCGTCAGGCCTACGAAGTAGATGTTTCTGTCTCTTTCACGAGGTTCTTCATAAGTTCTTTGGAGAAATCATATCACTGGCAGTCTCTCACCTTCAGTTCCTTAATCGGGTATATTGTTCTTTGGCCCAACTTGATTACTGAAACTATTTTGTTACTTTTTTGTTTGTTTTTACAGCAAAACCTTGGACTGCGAGTAGCTTGTTCTGTGAGTGTTCTGCAAGATAAGCAAACATTTCTAATGAAACTCAACTTGATACATGACTCATGTCTTTGCAATAGGAGTAGTACACGATGCCAAATGTCACATGATCACAACTGAGCTGATGGCTCTTCTCCTTCTCTCTCTCTCTCCCTCTCTGTGGGATTGTTGGTGATCGTCTCCCATGCTCAGATGCTTGGTCTCAGGCTGCGGTGTTTGGCAGAAATCAGTGATTTCTCAGAACGTTGGAAGGTGCCCACAACTGGCACGAGCGTATTTTCTGTCACTTCGACGCACCTTTGGACAGTCCTTTGCTTTTCCATGCAGGAGTAAGCTTAGGACTGCTTTGCTTCCTTCTGGGTCAGGCTTCCTGCAGATATAGACCCTTTCCTCTGCTGCCTTATTGCCAGTTACATTAAATACAGTAGATGACAAGAGTTGATTAATACTGTACTGTAGTCAACATCCGTGTGAGTGTATACAGTGGCCCCCATGCAGAAAAAGATTCCATTGAGCCAACAGATAGCAGTGATTCCATTAATGATAGTGAAAGACACACACACACACACACACACACACAGAGAGAGAGAGAGAGAGAGAGAGAGAGAGAGAGAGAATCTTAAGCAGGCTCCACACCCAACATGGAGCTCAATGCAGGGCTCGATCTCATGAACCATGAAATCCTGACCTGAGCTGAAATTGAGAGTCAGACTCTTAACTAACTGAGTCACCCAGGAGCCCCTCAGGTGGGCTGTTTTGAAAAACATCTTAAAAACTCTAATTCTGGCTCTCTCTTTGGTATGTTTTGACGTGCCAACTTTTATTTCTTGCTGGCTGGGTGAAGAGTCAACAAAGGCAGAAACCCTCCTTTGTTCTACCACCAAAGCCTCTAGTCAGCTTATCTTTAGCTCTCGGGATTTCCAGAATGGGATTAAGATACCAGCCCATGGTGGCACCCTTCTCCCACATCCAAGCACAAGATCACGTATCAGACCCATTGAGAGTTTACATTGAATCCCTCTCTCTTGACATGAGGTGAAGGTCAAAAGCAGATACTCATAGCACCACTATCCCCAAAGAGAGTCTCACAAAAAAATCTGCATTTACATTCTCTTGTCCTTTAATATATACCCTCAATGTGGGCAAGGAGGTCCAAGAACCACGACACTGGTTCTTATCATTTCCTCTGAAAATTTGCATCTTGATTGTGTATCCAAACCTGGTGTCCAATATAATTGTAACTCATGTAAAACTTCAATTTAACATCCTGCTCCAAAGAGGTTAAGTGTGTTCTATGTCAGAAACTAGGATATGAGGTTCTGAGTCTCAGCAAGCAGACGGCTAGTGAAGCAATGAACAGAAATTAGGATTTGTTCATTTATTCAACATTTATTGAGTCTTTATTGTATAAGAGCTTTTGAAAAAGACATTAGAGGCTGAAAAAAGTAGAGAACATACATAGCCACTACCTTTATGGAGCTTATAGTCCAGATAGGGAGACGGATATTGATTAATTAAACAAAATGATACATAATTTAAAATAGTGGTAACTGTATTGAGGGACACTATCGGATGTTATAAGACCAAATCAGAGAAACACCTGATTTAGATGGAGAGTTTTTAAGGAAAAGTCATTAGGAGGTAGAGGTGGCCTGGTGAAAATTTT
Source organism: Neofelis nebulosa (assembly GCF_028018385.1). Lineage (NCBI taxonomy): Eukaryota > Metazoa > Chordata > Mammalia > Carnivora > Felidae > Neofelis > Neofelis nebulosa. The sequence goes on from NC_080796.1 coordinate 40,361,777, forward strand.
GAGAAGAGTGTTCCTAAGAGAGGGAAGGCTGTCTTTACAAGTCTGCGAGGCTATAGCTATCATAACAAGTTTGAAGAATTACAGGGAGAGCAGGGTCCGTGTTTCCTTAGGCGCCCAGTCATGCAGCACCTTGGAAGCCACATGGAACATTTTGGAAACCCATCAAAGGATTTCAAATGGGGGAGGAAGGGAATACGATTTGTGCTTAGAAATGATCACATGAACTACTGCAAAGAGAATGAATTCGGCCCGGGACTAAACCTGGAAGAACACTTTTGTGATAATCTGGAAGAAATGTACTTCAGACCAGGTCTGGACATGAAGACAAATGGAAAGAAGAAGGCTTATTCGGGATATATGTTGGAGGTTTACACGAAAGGACTTGGACTTCAATTGGATGAAGTAAAGGGAAGTGTTTAGGACAACGCCCAGATTTCTGGCACAGGCAAGAGGTGAACAGAGAAGCCATAGAAATAGGAGCCAATGGTAGGCAGGAGTGAGACAGTATAGGGAAAGTCAGAGGGACTTAACTCCTGTAAAGCCACTGGTTTGAGGGTGAAAAGTTTCCATATGCTTGAAGACAAATTCCTCCTCCTGGGAAAGAGAATACAAGAGAGAGAACAGCCATTATCGGGTAACGGTTGCCTGAGCAAAATTAGAAGTAACAATTTAAAGCCTGCTTGCGTAAGTATTTTTGTTTTCCGGAAGCCCTAAAGAATGTTGACCATGAAGAAAGGCATCCTGGGATTGTCTTATGTTCACTAAAAAGTAATGACCACAAAATAATGACTGTGGGACCAAAGGATGCTTCTCTACTCCCAGTCCTTCACCCTTTGGAAAAGTACCCTTATTAGCTTTGCATGCTACCCTTTCAGAGAGTGATATTCTTCTTTCTTGTTGGCTCCCTTGCATACAAGCTATTCCTGTGACATTTGCTTGTCATAAGGCAAATGACAGCAAAATGGGAACAAATTGCAAAACCAATAATAATAAAATTCCACCTATTTTCTTTCTTCCGAGTCCCGTGTTCATTTCTATGACATTGAGACTCAAGAACCTGGTGTTGGCGGTCTGGTAACAGGAGGTGGATAAGAAATTCAAGTGTCCAAGACACCGAATTTGAGGAGTCCACGGAACCTCTAAACAGAGATGCTAACCCAACAGTTGTCTAGAAGGTTCCATAACTCGGAAGAGAACTCTAAATAAAGAGAAGAGATTAAAATGTGGGAGTTGGTGGCATTCGCTCGTCACTTAGAGGTTGCGTAAAGGAGGAGGAGCCAGCGAGGTGACAAGAAAACCAGAAGCGTGAGACATTATCAAAGCAAGCATGTCAAGAAAGAAAGGGTGGCCAAACGCCTTGAAATTGCTGAGATATCTGGGAAGAACAGGAACTAACATGTGCACATTGGATTTTTTCGGTATGGAAGCCATTAGTGATCTTAGGAAGAACATTAGGGGGAATGGTAGCACCAGAAGCCAGAGGGGAAGGAGCTTGGAAGAAAGGGTACTGAGTGGGTAGCAAGCATTCGAGGATCCGATACTGGAATGACAGAGTCCCTGAGAACATTATCAGAGAGTGAGCTTCAGAAAATAGAGCGTGGGCACGAGTCAGGAATCAAGCACGCAGAGGAGGGCCTGGGCGAAATACTGCATCAAAGTGACAAAGAATGATTCGGAGTCAAAGGATCCTTAGGGATCCTTTAATGAAATTCTGGCCCTACAGAGAGTAAGCCGAGCCCTAGAAATGACTTTGTTGAGGCCACACAGTGAAAGAATGGGTGAGCCAGGATTAGAACCTTGTCCGGGATTGGAGTCCCTCCACTGCTTTTTCTGCTACCTGTGTTGCCTCCCTCAGCCTGCCTATTGCCGGCAAGAGACTCGGGAAGAGGACCTTGGCTCTGTTGTCAGGCAGCCCCCAGCACTCCCATCTGGAAGAAACTCATTGGAGCCGACGTAAGTGACCTGTAACTTAGAACCGGCGAGCCAGGGTCAGAAATAATCAAGCCTCAGCCCGGTAATTTCTCAACACCTAGAAGCGCGCTTCCGAGGCTGCCTGTCTCTTTCAGTTGTTCAGGCACGGGCCACACAGCTCTCCCTCAGTCCTCCAGTGGCAGGAGGACTTCATAAATGACATTTGATTATGCTCAACACAGCAGCCAGTACACCAACCGCAATAAAGACAGCAAACACGAGCGATCTCCATAAAACACGGGAGCCCGGGGGGAACGGAATCGAAATCTTCATGTAGAGATCCACGGCCACTAAGGCAAATGACAGCAAAATGGGAACAAATTGCAAAACCAATAATAATAAAATTCCTGCTTGTGCTGCCTGTAAGGCATCAGCTCTCCAATATCACCCCCAGGGAGCAAAGTCACCTCTCCATGGGGTCAGTGGAGGCTGTTAGAAGCCTGCTTGCTGGGCTTCTCAGCTGGAACCCATGGTTGCTGAAATAGCTTTGTGTTCGATTGAGTTGGAACCCTCTAATCCTGCCCTTCTGCCTGAGGGGAATCGCAGGCACATTTAGCCTTATTCCCAAGCCAGGAATATTCCTTGAGACATATGAATTCCTAATGTTTTTTTGATTTCTCAAATATTTAGTTTTGAATGAAATTTTTGAATTTTAATGCTAGAAGAAGTCTTGGAGAGATCATTTAGTCCTTCCCGAGTCTTTTATTCGCAGGAACTGAGAGCCAGAGAAATAGGAGCCTTTGTCCGAAATCACACAGCTCGTGACAGCACTTGAATTGGAATCTGGAGCTTTGAATACACAGCTAACGCTCCCAGGCAGACGCAGTGAAGGAGAACTTACTATTAAACAAGGAACTAAATATAGATGTACTTTTTTTTTATTTCATTCTAGGGGAGTCACAGAATTTACCTCAGGGTGAAACTTATTCTTTTGTTTAGAAACACATTTTAATTTTTTTTAAAAAAATTGGTCATAAAAGGCACAGCCTTGGGTCTTATCTGAAAAGGGGAAGTTAAGTGGACTGTATAAAACTACATAATAAAGAAGTGCATTCTCTCAGGGGCTGGAGGGATTGTTTTGGTGTGTTGCGATTGGGGAGAGCGATGGGGTAGATTTCCTCCGGAGGAGAGTTCTGGTGGGTTCTTTGCTTGAAGATAGAAGGGAGGATGGATCAGATGAGTATAATTTGGCTGTGGCTTCTGCAGACCTGGCCAATTTGGGGGGGGGGGCCAATGGCCCCCTTGCAAAGGAGGGGGTTCTAGAATGTCGGATGCCCTGATATTATCCTCATTTGCCCTCAATGGCAGGTTTGTTTCACCACGGAGCATAGTGTTAAGGGTGGAATGGATACAATGTATGGGCTTCTGTGCAGTGAGGAGGAGAGGCCTTCCTAGCATCTCTCTCCCTGGAGACTTGGAGGCTAGAAGTGAGAGCAGCATCATAGGAGGAGAGAACTGCATCCCAGGATTCTGGTAACTAACAAGCAAGTGGAGGCATTAAGGAAAGCAGGGAGGGATGGCCACCAGCCAGGCAGCAACAGTGGGACCCAGACTCAACACTAAGCCAAACTTACTGGGGGGAGGGTACTGTTTCAGGGGTAGTGCACGTGCCAGGAAAGGTAGGAGACTCTAGATTCTGCTTTAAGAAATAAGAAATTGTGTGGGTAATGGGCATGAGGGTGACCCCGGCTTTGAATACTTGGGTCAGCCATTTAACTCTACCGGACTTCACTGTCCTCATGCTAAAAGATGTTCATCTTTATTCTTCAGAGTCCCTGTTCTGACTCAACGTGATAATATTAATGTGTCATAGAACAAACCCATTCTTATTTAGCTCTCTTTATATTTCTGCCTCATGGGCGATCTCAACCCCAACCCCAGTCCGTGCCGTTTCCATGTAATCATTCCTTTCCCTGTATGCTCTGGATCCCATACTTAGCTCAGCCGCGACAGCGTTCCAAAAAGCAGACGAGCAAAGGGGTTGTGGTGTAGAGGGGAATCCGGGGCCACTCCTCCCCAGGAAGCCAGCCTTTCTTTCCTTGAATCTCCCTTTTTTATTTGGGGTTTCAGAATGAAAGACCGAGGAGCTGAAATCTCACCTCTTCTGCATTTTGAGGTTAAGATTCCAGAGATATCCAGAGTGGGGAAGGAGCCATGAAGAAAAGTAAAGCCGTTTCAGTCACCAGATACTTGCCTCGGGTCAAAAAGCAGTAGGGAGAGCAAAAGAGACGGAGAGGAAAAGCAGGAGTTGGAGAGGGTCCGAACCTCTTTTGCTGGAAGCTTTCTGGAGCTTGTGGGAAAACACAATATGTATTTTGAGCTGTGTACATCTCATTTCACTGTTTAAAGGAAAATAGCAGGCCCAGGCCACAAGGGGCCCAGACGGAGACAGGGGGCCTTGGGGTACACACACACTCAATACTGTGACCTTCTCAAATATAAACATTCCAGGGATGAATAGTTTATGACTTCTGCTGGTGCCTGAGATCGCTTCATAAGTGAATGAATTAGATTTGGCCACAGTAAATACCAACTGTAAGAAATTTGCAAGGGCAGCAAAGGAAAAACAAGGCAGTGGAAGTTTCTGGTTGTCCTTATGAGAAACATGAATGTTTTCCATTTGTAGCCCCTGTAATATATATTAATTTTCATGCTGTAGTTTGGGTCTAAAGAAAGCAAAGGATTCTTACTCTCTGTGGCTGATGCTGCAGATCGTCTGTATATGATCCCTCTTTTCTTAATAATTCAACTCTGACTCCGTATAGGGTGGTGGGGAGCCTAGTTGTTTCCCAGCCCCTGCTTGCATGTAGGGGATGGCTGAAGGGAACAGTGCTGGCCAGAGAGATGTGAATCAAAGTCACCTTCTGGAAGGGTCCCGGGAGGGGTACAGATTCATCTCATTCTCACATTTCCTCCCTTATTTGTTCTTCTACCGTCTTCTAGAATTGAAGCCAGGACACTGTGACCGTGTGACCTCATGTGACCACGAGGATGACAGATGATCACAGGGCAGTCTGAGCAGAAGCACAAGGCAGCCGGTCTCTGCCGGTGTCTTTGAGCTACTGCGCTAATCGTCACCAGCCTACCTCTGGACTTCCTTTTGCACCAAAAAAAGCAACCCCTCAACCGCTTTTGTGAATTTGTCTGTTGAAGCCAAAAGCAAGCCTCACTGATAGAACGGCAATTTTTACTTTCAAGATGCATATGGGGAGGGATGAAGGAAGTAACCACCATGGCACGTTCATAGTGATCGCCTCTGAGGGGTGCCTCGGGCTATCACACTGGTGGCCAGGATTCTCCTTGGATCTGGGCACCCTCAGGCCCAGAGGGTGAGAAAGACTGCCTCCTTCTGGAATTAGAGATGCAAGTTGAATGTAGACCTCCCAGATCACCTCCAGGATAAGATGGTCTATAAGACACGGGAGAGAATCCAAGCTCATGCAGGTGGGCTAAAAACCTTGAGCTGAAAGCTTGCCCATCGTCTATGGGAAAACTTCAGAAAGATAGTCACACCTGTCTCATGGAAGCTTCAAGAGCATTTTTAGGTATTTTCATGCTAAGCATTCAGTAGTCACTCCACCAAATTTGGTGAGGTAAAGTGGAATTCAGAAGTCTGTTTAGAATTGTCCAGACATTTTGGCAAATCATAGATGTGTGTGTGTGTGTGTGTGTGTGTGTGTGTATCAGATGTATCAGATGAGAACAGACCACTGAAGGCTCAAGGATATACGATTACTGAAAAAACGTGAACCAAAACTCCATTCTAACAGGGTCAAGTGCCGCGCCTGTGTTGACATTAACTGTTCTTCCTACAGGGCACAGTTGCCATTAGGTTGGTAAAGCCTATGTGACATCTCTACCTTTACCCAGCAGAAGGTGACTCATGTTTAATTTTATAAGTCGTGTCAAATTTGAGAGGGCACAGAGAGCAGTTGTGTAAAGTGAATCAAAGCCCCTTCTCTAGTTCAATTCCAAGTGATCTATCTGCTTTGTAAATTTTTAACTCTTACAGCTCAGCTTTCCTTAAAAGGGGCATGTTCCTGGCTATTATTGGTAGCCTTTGAGAACAGACAGAGCAGCCCCATAGAACACCAAGGAAACTCCCAGCAGTTGAGCAGTTAAGAGAGCCATTTGTTGGTAAAAGAAACAAAAGTAATTGTGCAAAGCTTTTATGAGCTTTTTGAAACAGTCTGGAAGGTGATGATCTTTCCGACAGCTAAGCTCGGCCTGAATGACAAGGAGAAGGTAAATACACCAACAAATTGTTCTCTAAATGTGTTTGTGAGGTGACTTTTTTTTTTTTTTTTCCCAAGGAAGCATACTGGAGATAAAATGAGATGACCTTTTAATGTGCGACTCCCAGTCAAGTTATTATGAGTTGCATTATAACAAACACCACCAGGAGTAGTGTCCCCAGGCAACCTCCCTGATGTTGCCGCCCCAAATTAATTTGTAGATCGGATGGAGACCCACTAGAAAGGGCAGCCATCACCTGAACAACCCCCATTCTCCAAGATCTTCACACACACACACACACACACACACACACACACAGAAAGGAATGAAAATTGATTTTCGATGTTTTGGCAGCCACGGGAGACCCTCGTCCCTCCAGCAGCATTTCCCATAGAAGACATTACTTATCAGAGCTGGTCGGCATCAGCAATCTCTCAGATAAATAATTTATAGGGGGAACTAATAAAATAATGGATTACTTCAGGGGATGGTAATGAGCAGGCAGAAGCAGGGCCTCCTGGGGACACTTTTGGGAGGAGGCATGGATCTACAGCCTGGGTGCATTGCGGGTCTTTGCTTTAGCTCTCCGCTGGCCCCACTCCCTGCCCCCCACCCCCGCCCCCACACAATGTCATCTCTTATTGGATTTTCCTGTACTTGAACCTCATGTAAATGCTCCTCATATTTCAATAGCCCGCTCCACTCTTTCCTTTTGGTATCGCCTCTCCTGCCCTAAGGACTCTTTCCTTCAAATGTTCATAGTATTTGTCTTTCTGTGATTTGTCTCATAGCCCACGGTTACAGCCACGTGTTACCCCTTGTATTGCAATTTTATTTACGTTTTGGAGTGTAATTAGACTCTAAGCTCTCTGCAGGAAGGGCACGTTGAATAGTTTCTGAATTCCCAACAGTGTATATAGCACATTGCTTCATATCTACCAGTTGCCTATGTTTGCTGACCCACCTCCGGTTCCACAATCCTTTCAACGAATTGTTCCTTATGGTGTGTGAATCTAACAGTTGGGGAAGGGTCTAAATGTATTGGATTTGGGTGGCAATTTGGAAAAGCAAGGATTTTTGTTTTGTTCTGTTTTTTGAAGAAGTATACAAAGGATGCCCAAGAAACAAAAAATATCAGATTATTCTGGAGGAAATTAGCAAAGAACACAGGAGACTCCGATTAGCAGTCAATTAAGCAAAAATTGTCCTTTCGAGAAAGAAGTCTTTGTTCCAACTTGCCCTCGGGCCAATGGAATGGCATCAAAGAGAAAGGGCCTTAAAGGCAGGAAGGAGACAATGGGACCCACCCAAGTGGAGCTTCAATGTGGCCCTCAAGGAGGGCTGGCTCCTTTGTTTGATGCTATCTGAATCCTTCCTTAATACCTATGGGTCTTCTTTGCACAGCAGGGATCTGTCACAGATTCATCCTTTCTAAGAAGCAGTTATAAACCTTTTTTTCTTTTTATTTTATTTATTTTAAATTATTTTTTAATGTTTATTTAATTTTGAGAGAGAGAGAGCATGAGCACAAGCAGGGGAGGGGGACAGAGAGAGAGGGAGACACAGAATGAAGAGCAGGCTCCAGCTTTGAGCTGTCAGCGCAGGGGCGCTCAAACTCACGAACTGTGTGATCATGACCTGAGCCAAAGTTGGACACTTAACTGACAGAACCATCTAGGTGCCCCCATAAACCATACTTTCTTACAGCCCTGAGCCGGCCTCCCTCCCCATTTCCCCATAGTCTTTTCTTGTTCAGGAAATCCTGAGGTCTTGGGTAGCAGCCAGTTCTCTGATGCCTCAGGTTCTCCTATGTTCTCTCTCTCTGTGATACTTTAGACTCACAGCCAAAAGCAAGTGCGTCTTTGAGCAGGGTAGTCATGATGGATTCTCTTGGAAGCAGGCATTTGAGCTGAAGCCTAGTGGATAAGAATAGCCAGCTAGGCAAAGAGCAGGAGACTGGCTGAGTACCCAAGGAACACCGCTCAGCCTCCCCCCAACCCCCCCCCCCCCCACCACTGACCATTGGCTAACACAGGTGTATACTTGTGGGTAGGAGAGCATTGTCTTTTCTCCAGAGGTGATGGCAGGAGTGGGGGGTCTTCCAGGGTCAGAGCCCAGGAGAACTTTAGCTGGAGTGTTATGACCAATAACGAGTGATGATTTGAAATGGTTTTGGGGTGTATGAGATCCTTCAGGAGAAAGAAGGTCTTCAACAGTGCTGAAGCAAGGTAGGAAAAAGACCAGACGAAATGTGGGGAAGTATAGAGCAGCCCCAGTAGCTTAGCCAAGGATTCCCAGGTGTTCAGACACGTGTTTCTTTCCATCCTCACTTTGTGCATTGGATGCGTGTATTTTCCCGTGCTCTGTGTGTCTGTAGTAACTGACAAAGTCAATGTTCACAGGAAAGGGCAGTGGGTAACCTATGAGTCGAGGGGCAGGGGGACTGCAGCCTATCAAGTTAAAGAGCACATCACCGCTGAGCTCCAGGAGATTCAGGAATCCTGCCTGGTGTTGTCGAGTGTGATCATTTTTCAAGAGAAACTTGAAATAGCTGGATTTGCATGTGAAATTTACTCGTTTCCAAATGCTCACAACAAATAAGAAGAAACACTTTGTGGGCTGCAAAATACCCTGTGAGTCACCTGTTACAATCCAGCTCAGGACTGAAGGTGAGAATAGGGCCTCACCGTTATCTCCTCAACCCCACCAGTGTCAGGCACCTAGTTGTCTCAAATATGCATGGGTGGACAAACACCTGCATAGCCATTCTTTAACCACTGCCGTGCCTGGTTTATCCTAGCATATTTAGTCTTTGTCCGAAGTCTGACATCACGTCAACTTAACAAAAGAGCATCAGTGGAATGAATTTTCCCCCTTTTTTTGGAGGAAGACATTCTAGTACCCGGTTTCTTTCAAACTCCATCACATCCCCAAGCCCTTCCAGGCCGTTCTGAGTCAGACTAAGCTTCCGAACGCATTCCAACATTTTCTTTCAAGCAGCCATGACCAAGTAGTTATTTTTTCCCCAGTCTGGCATCTCGCAGTGTTTTTATCAAACATCTTATTAATTAACCTTAATTAATTAGAATTTAAGAGAGCTTTCCAAATCCACAGTAATGTAAAGCTGTCTTCTCTCCCTCATAGGAAGATTCAGTAGAAAGTCCTGAATTCCCATTAAGAGCATAATATTCTCAAAGCATGTCTGTCATGAAGACTATGAAATTGTTCAAAGAGAAAATCAGGAGAAATTGTCTCTATCAAGTGGCACAAGGCTATTTAGATACAATTACTTTGTCAAGCCAGCTTCAAGCTAAGTTATTCTTTTGTGAGATTTCTTTTTTTTTTTTTTTTTGCTTTGCGTATTTTTTTTTTTTTACCCCTTCCCCTCTCCCTGATTCTTGTAAAAAAAGAAAATCAATGTTTTCTGGAAGAACAGAGATGAGAGCCTTTGGAGAACTCCACCTCCTGTTTGCTGCAAAAACATTAATAAATGTCACCAGCAAAGTTGGGTACTAGGGGAAACTGGATGACCTCATGAATATATTTTCTAAAGAGCTTAAAATGTCTGTCTTGTATATTATTCGTCCCTTAAAGAGTCTAAGAGCTATTGATTCCTTCGACTGCTGCAGAAAGCAATTTAAATGCACTGAAAGCTCTAAGTACGAATGTATAGACAGAGCGGTGCCTCTTCAAAGTGGCTTCTAAATGTCCCCTTTCTCAACGTGGAGAACTGCTCTGCGGTAAAGGATGCCCCATGGTAGGATAGTTGGTGTCATTGAGTCTATTACAGCCAAATAAAAAGAAATTAGTGCTGCTTTTCCTTACAATGATATTAGTGCCTAACCCTGCTAAAATTTATCTGCTGATACAAATTGATTTTTATATTCATTAGTCACCATTTGTAGGTCTCCCCCCTGGGTTTCTAAAGAGGCCATCTTCTGACACCCTTCGTCATTTGGGTACTTATTTAGTTCTCCACCTGCAAGCCTTCAGTGATAGGTACAGTATTCCAGAATGGTGCTTAGCATCCAAGTGACATAGACCAGAAGCTAGGGACAGAGATCCAGGTGTTATGGGATATTAAGTGATGCAGGCTTATCTCTGGCAAAGAACTTCTAGGTGATGCTGGATCACCTACTCCGCCTGTTCGCTGTGATTTCCCTGCCGATACAATGTTCTTTCCTTATCACTTGGGGGTAGTAGGAGGGTAACTAATGAATGTGCTCTGAGATTAGCAGTGTGCTTTGTCAAAATGAGGCAACTGTAGGTCTATGCCTATAATTTCCAGGCCAAAGAAAGAATATTAAATATTTTATCCTTTAGGAATTTCAAGGTGCTTTGAGGCTTCTGGTCTGGCTCTGATGTTTCCCCCTGAGAACCTTCAAAGGTTCTCCATCAGCTCTCAGCCAAGGAATAGGAAACTCCTTCTATTACCATTCCCTTATTCATACTGAGACATATTCGCAGGGCTGTACGACCAGGCCTGTCTTCTTGAGTGCCCAGTGACGTGAGGAATCAGAGACATCTCATACAACAGTGAGGGCAGTGCGGAGGGAAGGGCGCTAAGTCGGGACTCAGAAGTTCTGCTCCTTAGTTCCAGCTCTGCTGCTAACGAGCTGTGCAAACTTGGCCGAGTCATCGACCTCATGGAGTTTCAAGTTGACCTATCGGTAAAGTGGGGGTTATAATAACCTAAGAGCGCCAGGATGAAAAACACTATGTGAAAGCATTGTGTAAGCCACGAACAGAAAAACACTGTCACAAGATAGGTTAGTCCCAAACAAATCATCTTTTCCTTTGGGAACCGTTTCCTACTGGTTTCATCTGGATCTGACTCACGGGCTCCATGATTCATCATTGATCTTGGCTGAAGCTCCTCTTCTAGGTTGTCCTCGTAAACACTCTCACTTCTGCCGGCTCTCTTCCTACCCCAATCTGAGTATGAAAACCCTTACAGGCAAATCTCTCCTTCAGCAGGTGGAAATCCTTTGGTTCTCTCCAGCTACCATTCCACCCAGGTAGATGCACCACCCATTCCGGCAAACATTAGCAACAACCCAGTTGTCGTTAGGATCCAATCCATTCCATTCCAGACACGTGGATGTGTCCTGCATTTGTAAAAATGGTCCTGAGTTAGTTGCCAGAGGGTTTTCCTCTGTACCCTTGTACCAGCCCGTTTGTCATTTAGTAGGTGTGTTTTCAGGAACCATGACTCTGCTGTCCTGCTATTTGCTGCACTTTTAACAGGTTGGACAGCAGCTGTACGCCCATGTGAGATCTCACAGGTGACATTGTCTGGCAGGGTAAAAGTCGCTCGGGTTCCCAAGAGTTCAGTGTCAAAAAAGGGCAATGCTTCTCTTTGTAAGAGGGCCTTTAGTCTCCTGTTATACTCATGGACACACACACGGCCCAGACTGACTTTGTTTTAGGTGATCAAGGGGTAGACAACTGTACATTCAGTATTGGTCAGGCCCTGGGTGGGGCTCGGCAGGGATAAAACCATGACATTTGTCAGTCTGTCCTAGCATCCTGGTGATGTCAACCTCAAAAGATTTGGGATACCCCCGCATTATTTTACTTTCCTATGGACTATTTCATCAAAGCTTTTGAACTTGATATTTCTTTCCGAGGCTCCATCGCGTCCACGGAGTAACACCCGCTGAACTGCACTTCTGAAATGTGAGTCTGATCGTGTCGTTTCCCTTCTTAACAACTCCAGTGGCTCTGTCACTCACATAACCCTTGGTGTTGCTTCCAGTGGCTCCCTGAGTTGGAGACCGAGTTGCGGATTTGCCACTAGGCCTTCCCGCTTCCTGTAAGAGACCACTTATTTTCATATCCCTGTGTTTCCTTATGCTTTTTTTCTGCGTCTGAAATGATCTTTTTCACCTTGTCTGATGACATAATCTTACTCATTCTTCAAAGCTCAGATCAAATGTCACCTCAGCTGTGAAGCCGAGAGATTCTTTTCTTTTATTACCACATACTTATGATAATGCAATCATGCCTATTTTTCTAAAGCTGTCCCTCTTCGGTTAAAATTTCCGTCAAGGACAGAGTCACATTCTATTTATCCAGGTATTCTGAGGGCCTGGTTGAGTGCTTGGCACATGGTAGCTGCTCCACAAAGCTTTACGAAAAGAAACAACGAGGAATCAGATATGGACAAACACTGAGTCTTTTACTGGTTCCAATATTATTATTATTTTTTAAAGATTCGAGAGTTAGCTCCTTCATACATACACACAGTATAGTCGGTAGATACTTCATGTGACACAGTTTTTTCACACTCTGTACTCTTTTAAAGGATTCGCCAACACATCCCCTCTCAACTTTTTTTTTTCTTTCCAGATGGTTCTAATCTTTCTGATTCATTTCCATATCTTGCATCCTGTTGATAATTTTAGTTGTTTTCTCTGGAGCTTTGCAGTATTATTTCATCGTTTATAAAATGAGGACAGGTTGGACAGCCTGAGCTGAATGCAGGATTCCAAGAGTGGAAGATTTATGGTTCGTACAAGGCAGCAGCAATGTTTTCTGCCTTATTACAATATCTTCTTGTCCCTGAAGGCCAAAGGCTCTCTTCAGGGAATGGTTCCAATGTCTCCTGAGTCCCCTTATCAAGTTCTAATGATCACTCAGAGCCCAGTGTCCTTTGAGTTTAGACCATTTTTTTTTTTTTAAAGTCATTGTCTTATTCTTGCTCATGTGGAAATATACCTCCACCCTGTGACCTTCACTTGGGTTTTTCCTGACGTTTTTCAGAAGTACATCACAGGAGTTTTCTTTTCCCCATATGAAGAAATTCTCTGTTATCTGCAAACTTGGGGATTTCACCAGATAGTCATCCTTCTACTTCATTAGCTAAACTTTTAAAGAAGAGTGATCAAGAGTCTAATATCTTGGTGATCCTACTATTAACATTTCATCACAGAATCCTCATTTACTTCAATCCTTTCATTCCTGGATCTATGCCATTTCTTTAGCTACGAAGAAAAAGGATCTCTTTAATTATGTGTTTTTAGACAAAAAAATCACTTAGCGTATAATTTAATCAAAGGCTTTTTGCAAGTGCAAATAATTGCATCTCTTAATTTTATTTTTACCAAGTTCAATGTCTTCATTCAGAAACACCACAAGGATCAGGTAGCTGGGCCAAGTGGGCTGAAGAGTAGGTCTAGCTGCTAGTGGTAGCCAGAAATACATTGCTCGATAGAAAGACCAGGTAAAAAGAAGAACAAGGAAAAGAAAAGGCAAAACAGCGATGCTAGAGTTTGTAGAGGACAGAGAAAGGGAGTGAGTTTAGCAAAGGGGCAAATAACGTTGGCTAAAGTCTGAGAAAGACAAAAGCCCAAGGCTGATGTAAACCAACTAGCAACCAAGGTTAGGAAGTAGATGTAAGTTGTGGAGAAGAGTTTACTTGGATAGCAGCTATTTATTTATTTTTAAAGTTTATTTGTTTATCTTGACAGAGAAAGAGAGACAGAGAGATAGCAAACAGAGAGTGAGAGACAGAATCCCAAGCGGGCTCTGTGCTGTCAGGGCAGAGCCCGAGGCAGGGCTTGAACTTACAAACTGTGAGATCTTGACCTGAGCTGAGATCAAGAGTCAGACGCTTAACTGACCGAGCCACCTCAGCGCCCCAGATAATGGTTATCTTTGAAAGCTATGATCTCATTTTTTAAGGGTTTGCATCTTCCTTAAGTGCGTGAATCTCTAAGGTTGACTTCTGAAAGTATAGGTTTCCGAGGTACGATTTCCCGCCCCCCCAACCAATACTGTGCCACTATATTTTAAATTTGCTTCGTTCACTGTTCAATGATTCTATCCTCTGTTATCCAGTCAACAGACACTTACTGGACACCTATAATTTTTAGATCCTTGCAGAAAACAAACAAGATGGAGAGAGTAGTGTTGTTCCCTGCCCTTAAGGACATCACAATCTAGCAGAGAGGGAGGATAAGACAAATAACCACAGAAGTTGAATATAAGATAGACTAGAATATGTGCTGTAAGAAAGGCAAAAACAGAGTGTTATATACACGGGCATCTCTGGTTAGAAAGTCTTTCCCAATATCACCAATCTCTGATTGTCAAAATAGGACTTTTCTTTCCAAATTAGCTCAAATGCCACCTGTCCTATGAAGTCTTCTCTGACTGCCCCTCCCCCAACCTTTTGCTGACAACTTCCTTGTGACATGGTGTGTGTTTGGAGAGTTATAAGGATTCTAATTCCCAATAATAACATGATGAGTTTATCTTGGATTTTTCTGAACAGTTAATTTTTTGTAACTGTATTTCTTTTTTTCTTAATAGAACAAATTTAATATCTGTATGATTTCATCTTCAGACCCTGTCACTTATTAGACCACATGCTCCAACCCTGACCTTTGGTTTCGACAATATAGTCACTTTGGCTAGAGTCAGAGATAAAGTGCATGTTCCCCTGAAATGACTGGTCTGCCATTTGTTTATGATTGACGCCCATACTGACTGATTGGGAAAAGTCTATTCTGACTGGTCGGAGCCCATGCCATGTAAGCTGTTAACTATTCTGAATATCACTCTAGGTGATAGGGCATTCGTGGAAATGTGAATGGGGGTTCAGAAAAGTAGAAACGCATACCCTCGGTTGGGGAATTTTGGCTCCATATAGGGAAGGGCTCTATGATATCATCAGTAGTTTTATACACACCTGCTCAGATCAAATGATTCACTGATTTGCAAACTCAAAAGGTCCTCTGATCAATCTAGACATTCTTTTGCATTTATGCATCTTGCATAAATACAAATTACAAGATCATACATACATCTTGCAACAAATACATATCGAGTACCCATGCGGCAGGGACTACTCACTGTTCACCCAAGTCCCCTTCTTATTTCTGGGCATCGCTATACATTTTTCTGCCTCTTTTGCAATTAGATGTGACCATATGGTTAGAGTTTAATATGGTATGACCGGAATGGAGAGGCCCCTTGAAACTATGTGTTTAATAAGGCAGAGTAACCATCATCCTGGGCCATGAATAACTGTGTGGACCAGTGTGCCCTCCACTTTTATCTCGCCAATCTGGCACAGTTAGTGAGCAAAAAATAAATTTCTAAGCTATTAAGCCATTAAGTATTGGGATCTATCTGTTATTATAGCCTGGCTATATCAATCAGGATAAGCTAGGTTATGATTTTTTTTTTTTAACTCAGTGGTGCAAACTATAAATGTTTATTTCTTAATCATGTTAGTTAATCATTGCGGGTTTTCTGAGGGTTATTCTGCCATCTTGTTCTTACTTTGTCACTCTTTCTCTGGGGGCCAGCATCATGGAACAACCACCGTCTGGATCATGCTGGTCACTCTGAAGGAGAGAAAAGAATCCTGAAGAGTCTTTCATTAGCCATTAAACAAATATCCAGACAGTCCTACATGTCAGACTTGGCCATATGGCCCCAGTCAAGGCCAGAAAAGACAAAGCTATTATGTGTCAAGAAGCTGTATAGGCAGAATTCAGAGAGTGTCCTTAAAGACCACCACAGCAGCCTATCTAAAACAACCTACTGTGTGCTAGGTACTATGGAACATGTTGGCATCTCAAGGTAAATCTGTCACAGTGCCAGTTTTATGATTTTACAATGCATTGTCTTCTAAACCTATGGGTCGATACCACCTGTACCTGCCGATTTTCTGTAATATGTTTTAAGACAACAGCACATACATTATCAATTAACTACTGTATTCCTTTATCCCACCAATAATATTTATTACGTATTTATGTACTACCTATAACCGTCTTGGGAGCTGTGGGGTTTACAATGATGAAGTCGACATTAATCCTGCCCACAGAGAACGCAGAGTGTAGGAAATGTATTTATTATCATACTTCCAAGCTACCCCAGTAAATATGTCCCTGGCTGTCTTTTCAATAAAACTAAGGTTGGGGTTTCATTTTGTGGCTTTGCTCTCATCGTGTGGGAGTCAAGTGTTAAATTGGGAGAATGTCTAGGCTCTTGCCCAAGGCTCACGGAGAGATCCGCTAGTGATCTTCTATCATTTGGTTCTTGGGGCTTTGGCTCACTTGAGGTTCTGCGAACCACAGTCTACACACGGCATGGCCTCCACGAATATACCAGAGAAACGGAAGATAGGGACACAGACTGAAAGCAATGTGCTCTGCTCTGACTCATTCTTCTTCAGGGGTCCAGGCCCTACTTATTTTTGGAAACTTTTTTCAATTTACAAGTCTCTTTGAAATGTAATAAAGTAGTGGTTTTCTACAGTGCAATAGGGAAAAAGAGGAAGGTGACCCAGGGAGGGGAGGGGCAGCCCAAGCAGGAAGCTACAGGCATTCCGTCTCAACTCCAACCAGGGCAGCCTCACTTTTGACTGTTTTATGTATTGAAATTCTACCAATGATTCTATTATTAGACATCTTAATTTCTTTAAAAAGATTAAGTGATCTAATAAGTGGCTATTCCAAAACATTGCAAGGAGCCCAAGAGAATTAACAAAGTCACCTTCCGCACAAATAACAGACCACGAAATCTGGAAGGGACTCAGAATCATCCAAATTCCTTGGAGACAGCAGCTTTGGTCTGTGTCTGGAAAGTGCAGAAGATCTCATTGAATATACCCCCTTCCCTCAAGGCCATGACTTCCCCAAAGGAAGAAGTTAGCCCAGTGCCTTGCATGCAGTAGATGATCAAAGAGTATCTGTCGAACAAACAAAGGAAAGAATCAGGGTTGACCTTCTTTGTCATGGGTAAGAAAAACAAAGCTCAGAGTGGTGAAGGTTTTGGCCCAAAGTCATACTCTAAAAGCGAAGGTAAAATTAGGAGAAGACTCTAGGGCTTTGCCCACTGGATCATGTCATGTTGACTCCTAAACAGTATTTAAACTTCCAAACTCAATCTTTCACTTCTTTGTTCTGTCTCCACAGCCATCCTAACGATGTAGCCAAGATAGCCAAAGTTCCGACACAAATGATCGATGGCTTTGTCTGTCTGCTACTTCTGTGAGTGTGGGATGCGAACAAAGTATCTCTCTTTTACGCTCCATGATGCAGAATGTGTCTCACCCCTTCCTATCCCAGCCTCACCAAGGACAGGGCACACTCAGAGACTGCCGAGCAACAGTATCTGAGGTGCTCAACAGAGGACAGGGCCTGGGGGGGGGGGCAGTTTAAGAAGGACGAGTTATGTTAGGGTTGGGTTATTGCTGTTTCTTCCCCCTTTGTGCCTTCCTTTCTTTGCGTCACCGATGATGTTATTTCTGGGATTCCAGTTTCTCTTTTTAATTAAAAGGAGGAAAAATCCAGTCTTGTTCAAGAACAAGAGGGATGACTCAACGGGACTGCTCAGTGCCAAATGACTTCCTGTAATCACTTCTGTAACAGGGTTTCTTACAGAAGCAGGCCTTTGGACGCAGGGTGAGACTGCACCACCGGACGCCCACCTGCCCAAGTGGTTCACTCCGTAACCCAGCCCGGGGTTGTCTGGTGCATCTGCAGTCATGAACTCTGACTTGGGGAACCCAACCTGACCAAATCTTGTGGGCCTAGGAGCAGGGAGAGGGGAATAACTTAGCAGAGCTCACTGACTCCTTGCTCAAATCTTTCAGGTAATCTACATATTAGCCTTTTCAGGCACTAGAACATGCCCAAGGATCATTATTTTTAATAATGTAAATTAGCTTGAAACTCACCTGCTTTAACTCCTTTTTTATCACAGGTAAGAAAACCGAGACTTAAACCAATTGGGCAAATATTTATTGACCGCCCACTGTTTGTAAAGGATTGTGCTCAGCCTCTCTGGTCTAAATGACATTTTAAGGTCTCACAACTTATTGGGCGACAGAATTAAAGACTAAATGTCCTCACTCCCTTGCAAGCCTTTTTTCTTCCATCAAGTCTAAAGTTTGGGTTATTGCCCTAACTCTGTTGCTGGTCTAGAAATTCTAGACTGGTTTGTGATTGAGTATGAACATGTGGGATGTGTGTGTGTGTGTGTGTGTGTGTGTGTCTTTTAACCCTGGGCAAGTAGCTAGGAGAGATATTTAGCAATCCAACCTGATAGCAGGAAACACTGGAGGCAGCATGTGAGAGTTAGAAAAACACCTGCTTTGTGTTCAAACAGTTACGAATCCTGGCCCTCCCACTTAATATGTGACCATGGCTCAGTTGCAGCATCATTTTGAGCTATACGTTCTTCATATGCAAATGTACAATAAAGTATATTTAATATTTACCTTAAAAGAATATATACAATATACAGAATTAATACAGTAACCGTATCTTTTACTGTCTGATGCTTTAACATCTTGGTTAAAGCCTTGCTGACCGTGGAGGGATTGTCCCTGTCAGGGTTAGATAGTTCCTACCACCTTCCATAGGCAAACCAACCAATTCAGAGCCATACCCCTAGCCACTTCCTTTACCAGCCTCTCACCTTCCACACTACTGTTCGTCTGGCCTAATCACTCCAGGGCCAGGTGCCAGACTAGCAGAGACAGCCCTTGTGATCCAGAACGTCTGAAATTATTTGAACTAGTCAATCTGAATCCTGCTTACCCTGCCTTGTCCATTCTTTCCCGTGGAAACAAGAATAAGGGCTCTTGCCTATGCTTTCTCCTCCTTCCTTTGCTTCTTGATCTTGGTTCCTCCCCTGTGGCCTCCCCCGCCATGGTTTGAGCCTCCGTCCTCCGTCCTCCGTCCCCCCCGGGATCTGTGAGTAACAAATCACGTTTTCAATGACAACCCTCCAATCTGTTGGCCTCACTATACCTGAATAATAATAAAACCTATATTTTAAAACACAGTGTGCTTGATAAAGCACCTCGTCCACAAAGGTTCTTGATAAATTCCT
The DNA here is from genome assembly GCF_028018385.1 of Neofelis nebulosa. Lineage (NCBI taxonomy): Eukaryota > Metazoa > Chordata > Mammalia > Carnivora > Felidae > Neofelis > Neofelis nebulosa. The sequence continues at coordinate 40,380,842 of NC_080796.1, forward strand.
TCATATGACATAATATATTAATGGCCTGCTACGTGTGAAGTCCCTGGGTGCACAGATATGAATAATACGTAGTTCCCTCTCTCCAGGAACCTCGTTGGGAATATGGAAAACAGCAACCTGTCAGAAGTGGGGTAGGTTGCGAAAATTTCTCTGTGGCAGATGGAGATGTAGGAGGCAGCAGAGGCATTAAGCAACCCGCTTGGGGACACACAGCAGGACGGTGGGAAGGAGGACTCAAGTTCAGGCTCTTCGGACCACCAGCCCAGGATCTGGTTTTTAGCGGGATCCAGGATTTCTTCGAGTGCAGGAAGCTGGAGCGAGGGAGATGCAGAGCAAGCCTTGTTGCCCACAACAGCCATCCTCCGTCTCTTTCTGCTACTCTAGGGGTTTGTTTCTGCAGTACTGAAGACAAAATATTCAGCTCTTCTTTGGCCTCCATTCCACATTCCATATTCATTTATTTTCAATAAACGTTGTCAGATTCCTTATTTTCCCCCCTAAAGCTTACAAATAAATTTTTTTCTGTCTTGCCTTTCTTGCCACATTTACATAAAAGCCACACTGAAAAATTTATAGCAGTAATGGAGGTCTCGGGGAAAACAAAACGCTCTGAGAACAAATGCTGCCTTAACCCTTTCCTGAGGAGCAGTGCTGGGCGGGCCGGGCCACGGAGCAGGACTTTACGTGGCAGGGAACACACTGAAGATGCTCATTTCACCGACGAGGCGCTAAAAACGGGGTCCCTTTGGGGATCCTCGCGGCTTCAGTTACTAAATTCCTTAGACCGCGAAGGATACCATGGAAATAAAAGGGAATTCAATTGCTAAATTTGAAGCTGCTATATATATTCTATGCAAGTTTACTGTTTGGAAACACTGAAAGGATGGGATGTCGCTTAGGGCGGAATATGACTTTGTGAAAAGTCTGCATAGCAGTATTTTATAAGGATTATCATTCGACCACTTTGGAACACAGTACGTATAAAATAAACGACCAAATCATTTCTCCTTTCATCCAGTGAACATTTAATGTGCATCTACTAGGTGTGGGTCCCTCGGGATACAGAGAATTTAATGCATTCCTTGCCCACAAGGAGGACGTAGCCTAGTGTTCATTAATAGAAAAATTGGTCCTAACAAGCCAAATAAGTTAAATTAGTAAAAATCAAGTTTTTATTTTATACTGTAGCATACACATGAAAATACTTGGGCACAGGAGAATTAATTTCTGAACGCCTGGAAGTAAAAAGGATCTTTAATTTATGGCATGTTCAGCTGAGATGCGAAGATTTTGCAAACCCTCTGTGACGTAGGAAATAATGGCTTCAAACTCCGTGATCAAAATGATCACAGCTAACGTTAACAAATATATATTGCCAGTCCTTAGGACTTTCCAATCCAATCCTCCATTTTGCCCTCTTCACCTGCTGTTACCCAACCTCCAAAGCTTTGCCGCTGGGTTCTTCTATCTAATGGGATGAATTATCTAACCTCCCTAGAGATAAGAGGGTTACTCCCACCTAAGGATAGGCTATGTGCCTAGAGTAGGGAGGCTTGAATGTGGTCCTTCCTGTTCCTTGTTGTAGATACATTCTGGTTCTACCTGGAGGCCTAGGCTGAGGATATGTTTCATCAGCTACGGGGAGTACCAAGGGGAGGGCAGCTGCGTATCTGGCAAGGCAACAAGTATATAAGGGGCGCTAAACAGTCCTGGAAATGTGACCAGGGGGATAAATGGTATTTAACAGGACACCTTTCTGGGGTCGCATCAGATGCGGTTAGAAGGAGGATGGGGAAGGCACCCGGGATGAGCATAGACAAGAACCCATAGGCACATCACCCACACCTCCTTGAACATAGCACTTTTCTCTTCCCCGCTGGGTTATGCACGTTCTGGAACCAGACATGAGTTACTCTAGCAACAGAAGCGAGGTTGACGGACCCCATCTTTGGGTCCATGTTTTCATTCTCCGCAGCAGAGCATTCAGATTCTCCTCTGTGCAAATGGCGGACAACTATCTGAAAATACGAGTCCCCATGTTTCAAACTACCCCCGACCGTAGATTGAATACTCGGGGCAAGTTAGTATTTCTGTGTCTTCAAGTCGCCTGTGTTTGAACTTCACAATAATATCATAGCAATAGAATAATAAAAGTAGTAATCCTGGCGGTGGTGGTAGTAACTACTGCCTGCTGATCTCTTCCTTTGTCTAACGCGAGGAGACTTGGAGTGAGAATTTGGGGTTTATGATGCCCCCAGCTCTGTCATTTATTCTGTTAGTTAACCTCTATCCACCTCAGTTTCCTCCTTTTCGAAGTGCAGATAATAATTTTACACCACTTCATGAGGTTGACAGAAGGACTAATTGAGGTCGCGTGTGCGGTGTTCAGAATGTTCTGGGCATGTCATATCGCTACGTTACTTTATTTGTTATTACTGTTTTATACATTCCTCACAATAGCCTCGAAAGGGAGGTGTTATTCCCATGACATAGGTAAGAAACTCAAGCTCACGGAAGTTAAACAATTGGCTCAAGACCAAACTACTGATGAGGGCCAGAGCTGGGATTGGAACCCAGATCTCACCGATACCAAAGCTTCTCTGACACAGCATCCTGTCAGTGTTGTGTAGTCCTTGAATTCAGCAGTTCTGGGGGCTGAGCTGCCTGAATTCAAATAACAACCCCACCTCTTTTTGCTGTGTGATCCTGGGTGAGTTCCTTCACTTCTCTGTGCCTTACTTCTTTTGTGTCTAAAATGACATACGAAATCATGGCTTCTAACTCCTTGATCAAAACGATCACAGCTAAGATTAGCAAATATATAGTGTCAATGGTTAAGGCTTTCCGATCCATTCTTCCATTTTTCGTGTGTCTAATCCCAATCTCAGAGGGTTAAAGAGTGAATATACATGGGGTACCTTGCACAGTGCCTCGTACATGGTAAGTACTCAAGGTTTGTGATTTTCACTATTATTACCAAAGCCATTTATAAATGGAGAGCTTTTGTACAGGGGTACTATGTCCAATGTTTTTGTTAACCTTGTATCCTTTAAAGAAACACATTCACATTAGTCGACTTTTGTTAAGAGCACGTAAAACCTGGGTTTTGGATATTCTCTGCTACACTATCTTTCTCGCTCTCAGAACGTGTTCAGACTTCCTTCTGCTCACGTGTCATGACCTCCTGCTCCTCCTGTCCGGTTTGTCAAGCCACAATGACCTCTGTTTCTTGAGGTTATAGGATGAATCTCGTCTTGCCCTTCAAATTCGTCTGTGGAAGCTCTAACCCCCAGTACCTCAGAATGTGACTCTATTTGAAGACAGGGCCTTTAAATTAAAATTAGGGGGTTGGGGGAGGCCCTAATCCAATTTGACCGGTGTCTTTATAAGAAGAGGCTGCTCATGCACAGAGGGGTGACCAGGTAAGGACGAAGCATTAAATGAGCAGCCATCTGTAAGCCAAGGAGAGGGGCCTTAGAGGAAACCCACCGGTCAGCACCTTGATCTTGAACTCCTAGCCTCCGGAACGGCAAGAAGATGAATTTTGGTTGTCTAAGCCACCAGTCTGTGGTTTTTTGTTACGGCAGCTCTAGGGATGAATATTCCCGGCCTCACGAACTTACTCCGGCATAACTGCGACCTCAGGTCCCCATATGAGCCATTCTACCCTGCTAATCTCAGCCTCATGCAGACTACACTCGGGTACGCATCACGAGTGTGGGCACAGACTTCTCCTCCACCTCCCCGCCTTGCTTATTCCCAGGACCCACAACACATGCTCCTTCCTCCGTCCTCTGAGCCTCCTTGTGGTGAAGACCTGGGCGTTGTACCAGTTTACGGTTCTCCCTTCCACAGTTGTGATACAGGAATGGGTTGCTACTGAAAGGCATGAATGCCTTACAGTCATCCATCATTAAAATAAACACAATGTAGCTTTGTTAGGAAGCCGAACAAAGTTCTGATTTTACTCATGGTGATTGTTTTGATATTTGGAGGGAAAAAAGCAAATGGCTATTTTTTTTCTACCCTCATGTCACCTCCGATGTATTTTACGTGTTCTGGAATCCTGAGCACATGTGGATTTTGCCTGTCAAGTGATAAAGATTTGATAAGATGACTTCCGGCCGTCTCGTGGTCTCCCAGCTCTGGCATACGTGACCTGCTTCCTCGACCTTCTGCCCACCTTAGCCGCTTAGTCTGGGTTGACCTCCAAGCCACAGCACCTCCAAACCTCCTGCCTCAGTTCTCCCTGCTAGTTCGCTGCCGAGTTGCCGCTCCCCCTCTTGGTGGCAAAGTCCAGCGTGACAGGCATCGGCTCTGCTACTCATTCACCACAAGATTTTGCTTCTACACGCACCGTTTTCCCTTTTGTTCTGTGGAAATTTTGAGTCACTTTAGTGCCGTTGAGAGGTAGTGAGGTAGGAGAGAAAGCCAGAGCTTTGGAGTTTGAGGGGCTTAGCTTTGAATGCTGGCTTGCCTTCTCGACCGGGATCTTGAGCAATGCACGATCTTCTTGCGGCTCTTGTCACGTATTATGACAATCTTAGTGGGATGAAACAACAGAAATTGATTCTCTCACGGTTCTGGAGGCTCAAAGTTTGAAATTGATGGGTCGGCAGAGCTTCACCTTCTACAGGATCTGGGGGAGCATGCGTCCTTCGCCTCCTCCAACTTCTGGTGGCTGCTCGGCCTTCCTGAGCCTGTGGCCATATCACTCCAATCCCTGGCTCTGTGGTCACGTTACCTCTTCCTCTCTGCATGCATTCTCCTCTGTATGTCTATCTTATAAGGATACAAGTGCTTGCATTTAGGACCCATTGGGATAATCCAGAATTAAGCCTACCCTCTCAAGGTCCTTACCATAAACTCATCTTTTCCCGTGCAAGATAATATTGACTCCTTTTCCATCTAAGGTAATGTTCACAGAGTCTGAGGTGTAGGACACGGACACGTATTTCTAGGAGCCACATTGAATTCACTTCAAGACAGCTACAGTGCCTCAGTTTTCTCACAGATAGAACAGGAATAGTAACAGCCACTTCACAGACTCCAAGTGAAGATGAACTCAAAGGCGTTTAGTAAATGCAGAGGCTCAGCAAAAATCCGTGTCTCCGGGAGCCCCCCGCCCTACTGGGTGTAAACTCTGCCAGCCCCCCAATGTCCCAGCCCCACTCCAGCTGTGTTTCAAGGAGTCTGTTACCTGCAGCCCCAGTCCCTCTTAGTTCTAGACCACACGCGGAGAGGCTGTGCCCAAGACAATGGCCTCCAGGAACAGCTGGCAACTCTAGGCTCATTTCCCCAGTGTCTAGGAGTGGATTTGGTCTTTTTGTTAGTCCAGGAGCAATTGCAACATCAACTTTGTCTAACTAACCCATCCTCATCTCATCGACGCATCTTGGTCACTGTCTCATCATTCAGTGTCTGCAGTAGATTTTGACCAGGCCTGTTCCCTGCCGGTCTGTTTCACTGAGACCTGAGTCGGCTCCTCTGCAGCCTCCACCCTGCCCTGCAGGGACCTGCACTCAGCCTCTTCCTTGCCTCACCCGCCTCGTCCCTCTGCATCTGAGCCATTCTCCGACTTGTCCGTGGCCTCAGTACTCAAGCCATTGTCTGCCTCACCTCTTCAGTCTCTTTACATTCGAGCCATTCCCTGCCTTATTCCCTCTGCACTAAAGCCACGGCCTATGCTCCCTTGGTGGCACCATTCTGTTTCATCACTATCCCTTGGCACGTATAATTTATTTCCCTTGGAATGTACTCGCTGCCTGGTCTGCCTGACTACTCTTATTTTTCCTTGAAACTTATCATCAAGGTTTTACTTCCTACAGGATGTCTTCTCTTATTGGGGTAGATGTTCCTTCTCCATGCTTCCACCGTGGCTTGGATCCTCTATCATGCTTGGTTTTTTTTAGCGTGACTCTCTCTCCTAGGAAGCTGCTTGAGGCTGAGGGTCTTATACCATTGGCCTCTCTCACAGTGCCTGAAGATATTAAGTACTCCAAGAAGGACTGCTGAATGGTCCTTATGTCAAGAACTATCATCGTCTTAAAGTCATGACGCTGAATTCTTTGAATTAGAACCTCTTTAACAGACAATGGGCCCCAATGGGGCTTTAAGGTATTAATTGAAGTTGTTTAGATCTCCAGATCCTCTCAAAGACCGTCTCTGCCTCTGTAGTCAGTTGTTTTTAAACCCATCTTGGGCCGAGCCAAACAGATTCCCAGGTCTATCCTCCTCCTTGGTAGAAGCTCTCAGGACATGCTGAAGTGGGTCTGTGATGAAGTCGACAAGTGAAAACCTTTAGGAAGTGAAACTCCCCAATCTAGCTGAATGCACTCGGCTGGGAATAAACTTATTCACCGGGCTTTTCGAGAACCAGAAATGGATTTTATTTTAATTGTTATTACTGGCAATAACATGGTGCTTCACAGTTTACAAAAGTGCTTTGTCATCTATTATGTCAGTTAAACCTCATGTTAACCCTTGTGGGTAGGTATTAGTATTATTTTCTTTCTTTCCCTCCTTCTTTTCTCAAAAAGTACCAGGGTGAGAGATAATGGTAGCAGGGTTAGACTTAGGTTGGGATCTCATCTCTGTTGATTACTAGCTGTATGCCTTTGGAAAAATCCGTTAACTTCCTTGACCCTCAGGCTTCTTAAGTTGTAGGATATTTTAACCATATCAAATTGAAACCACCATTTGGCTCCATCGTTTAAACTTCAGAGATATTTCAGCCTTGCCGTAAAATTGAAACGGAAAAGAAAGAACGCTAATGAAAATGGGAAAAAATTACAAATGATTAAATTGTGCAATATGGAACATTGATCAAGGAATTAAATTGGCTTTAATGGAGTTCGCTGGAAAAATACTTTCTCACCAAAGTGTATTGATGTTAGCATAATTCTCATGAACATATTTGTATCTGAAATGTACTTGGGGGACAAAATGGGGTTGAAATTGGGAGCACACGTAACCTGGTCCCTGATGACCATAATAATAACTGTAATACTCATATTGAGCACTATTTCAAGTACTTTGCATGTAATATCATTTAATTATCCAAAAATCCAGGGGGAAGGGATGCCATGTGGCTCCCTTTTACAGAAATGGAACAAGGTCTGGCACATGTGACTCCATGATCACCATGATTATTACCTCCCTGCCTCCATGCTGACATATTATGGTTTCTCAATACCATCAGGATAAAATCCAAACTCTCTGTCAGAGCCTGTAAGACCCCTGCCTCATTTGTTACCTAAGCTTTTTTTTTTAATGTTTATTTATTAATTTTGAGAGAGAGAGAGAGAGAGATTAAGAGCACAAGCAGGGGTGGGGACAGAGGGAGAGGGAGAGAATCCCAAGCAGGCTCTCACCGTCTGCACAGAGCCTGGCGTGGGGCTCAATCTCATAAACTGTGAGATCATGGCCCGAGCCAAAATCAAGAGTCGGATGCTTAACCGACTGACTCGCCCAGGCGCCCCCATTCCCTAAACTTTTTACCATATTTTTCACTCTTTTCCTTGCTCATTCATACTTATTTCTTGCAGTCCCTGCACGCAATAAGCATATTTCTGCCGTACGCCCCTTCTAGTCCTGTTTATGAAATGCTCTTTCCCTAGACAAGTGCTTGGCTCCCTCCATTCTTTATGCCTGTGACACCTGCCACGGAGCGTTTCTTGACACCTTTGTCTCAAGTAACCATTCCAAACTTGGCACCCTCTGCCTACTCTTATTTTTCCCCTTTCGCGGAACATGTGTGAAACTTTATTTCTATGATTTTTTATTTATTATCTGTCTTCTTCACTAGAGTATTCAGTTGTCCCTTGAACAACATGGGTTTGAATGGTATAGCTCCACATCCATGCAGATTATTGTTGTTGTTTTTTTTTTTTTTTGAGAAATACAGCAGTACTGTAAGTGTATTTTTTCTTAGGATTTTCTTAATAACCTTTTCTCTAATTACTTTATTGTAATAATGCAGCATACAATACATATAAAAAAATAAAATACATACAATGCATCCAATACATATAAAAAAAATACACATATAAAAATGTGTTAATCAACTGTTCGCGGTATTGCTAAGGCTCCCGGTCAACAGTAGGGTATTAGCAATTCAGTCTTTTGGGGGTCAAAAGTTGTATTTGGATTTCTGATTGTGGGGGGTTGGGGAGTAGGCTCCCCTAATCCCCACATCGTTCAAGGGCCAACTATAATTGCCACGAGGGAAGAGAACATCTCTATTTTGTTCATTGCTTTATCTCCAGTGTCCAAGACATTGTCTGTCACATAGCAGGCTCACAAATGATACCTGAATGAAGAGATAAATAAAAATGAGGTCTTTGTATATAATCACATGTTTCTAAGTGCTTGACCTTTGCTTCTTATTCAAGTGGCTTGTCCAAGGAGCCTCAAGCAAGAGGTTTCTAAGGGGGACATACCAGAAATCAAGTCTCCCTGACCCCTCATCTCTACCCTGCCAATGGCACTGCCCACGCTTTCTGCTCTTCATGAAGAAGCTCTTTGCCCAAATCTCGTCCACACACTGGTCATTCTTCTTCCCTCCTTTCCTTTTGCTCCAACCTGCCAACCTAGGAATGACACAGTTAGTGTGCAATGACAAAACACAACGTCACTCCTGTGAAATTCCTTTCCTGGGCAAGGGTCATTGTGTTTTGTTTACTTAATGAGTTTTTATGTTTGGATCATGAGAATCATTTCGGGGGCCTGTGGAACGTGTAAATAGCCTGCATCCTTGGAAGGAAGACTGAGGCAGGTAAGGCCTGGCCTCCCAGAGGGCCTGTCTATGACATTGGTCTGTGCGCTGGCTATTTGCTGCTTTACAGATCGCTGAGGTCATTCCTATTGACAGGTGTGGCACGCCTCATGGATGTAGTATGTTCAGTCTCCCAGGCGGAAATTGATCTCGAATGACCAGGAAGTTGGATTTACATTGCTTGCAAAAACAGCCACCTTTTCTCTTCAGATTAAAAAAAAAAAAAAGGAGATAATGAGCAGGATGTGTCAATGTTCAGGGAGAGGGATGAAGGCAAGCGAGAAGAAAAAAAATCAAATATTGATTAAAATCAAAGAAACATATTGAAAGCGAGCAAAGGCCCTTTATTCTTCTGAGCAGGGGAAGAAATCAGAATTTAAAAAAAAAAACGGGTGGTAGCCTCGAGTTGGAGGGAAAGAGGCATGGTGGAATTGGAAAATAGCCTAGAGATCTTTACTTTGGAGTTTTGACATATTTATTTGTGTAAGTGAAATCGTAATGGAAAGAACAGAGAAGAAGAACAAAACAAAATTCCCCTGAATCAACACAAGAAACGGAGCCCAGGCCCCGAATAGGATTTTGGCTTTTAAGTTTGGAGTGTCAATCAGCATCTTTAAAAATTTCTCCTCTGACCTAGCCCAGAAGCTGTAACTTCTACATGAACCTGTGCCAGATTGATGGTCTCCACGTTCACGTTCACGGGAGCGACTCTCGGTCTCTGAACCATCTGCTAATACTTTTGTATCACAAACCTGCCACTGGGTGGGGCCAAGTGCAGAAAAACTGAAATCAAAGGAAAAGAGGGAGAAAGGTCTAAGGCAGTGCAGAGGGCTGGAGTGGCTACGTGGGAGCGACACCGGAGGGAACTAATAATGGATATGAGAAAAGAAGGTGGTTATAGATATGGATACAGATCGAGGGAAGGAAGCTGAAAGAAATGACAAGGTGGCAGAAGGAAAGACAGGGAGGAGAGGTATAGGTGGTCCGCTGAACCGACTATGTACAATCCTGCACATCTAGATTTCTTTTGATCTTTTGGAACTTTTAAAAATATACAATTGAATAAATTTGTAGTTGTTTTCTTTTGGCAAAGCCTCTTTTAAGAGGTTTTAAGGATCTCTATATCTTCTGTGTATGCTGCTGTTCATGTTTAAAAGCTCATCCAACATGTGACCGTTTTCTCAACGCAAAAAGGTATTATTTCTATTAAATGTCTCTCCTCTAAATTACGATTTGAGAATCATAGGGTAGCTCTATTTTTAATTTTTTGAGGAACCTGCACACTGTTTTCCAGAGCGGCCGCACCAGTTTGCATTCCCACCAGCAGTGCAAGAGGGTTCCCGTTTCTCCACATCCTCGCCAGCATCTGTAGTCTCCTGATTTGTTCATTTTGGCCACTCTGACTGGCGTGAGGTGATATCTCAGTGTGGTTTTGATTTGTATTTCCCTGATGAGGAGTGACGTTGAGCATCTTTTCATGTGCCTGCTGGCCATCTGGATGTCTTCTTTAGAGAAGTGTCTATTCATGTCTTCTGCCCATTTCTTCACTGGATTATTTGTTTTCGGTGTGGAGTTTGGTGAGTTGTTTACAGATTTTGGATACCAGCCCTTTGTCCGATATGTCATTTGCAAATATCTTTTCCCATTCTGTCAGTTGCCTTTTAGTTTCGTTGATTGTTTCCTTTGCAGTGCAGAAGCTTTTGATCTTCATGAGGTCCCAATAGTTCATTTTTGCTTTTAATTCCCTTGTCTTTGGAGATGTGTCAAGTAAGAAATTGCTGCGGCTGAGGTCAGAGAGGTTTTTTTCCTGCTTTCTCCTCTAGCCAAATTATGGAAAGAGCTTAAATGTCCATCACCTGATGAATGGGTAAGAAGTTGTGTTTTATACACACAATGGAATACTAATTGGCAATGAGAAAGAATGAAATGTGGCCTTTTGTAGCAACATGGATGGAACTGGAGAGTGTTATGCTAAGTGAAATAAGTCATACAGAGAAAGACAGATACCATATGTTTTCACTCTTATGTGGATCCTGAGAAACTTAACAGAAGACCATGGAGAAGGGGAAGGAAAAAACATAGAAAGGGAGGGAGCCAAACCATAAGAGACTCTTAAAAACTGAGAATAAACTGAGGGTTGATGGCGGGGGGGGGGGGGGGGGGGAGGGGTGGGAGGGAGGGGAAAGTGGGTGATGGGCATTGAGGAGGGCACCTGTTGTGATCAGCACTGGGTGTTGTATGGAAGCCAATTTGACAATAAATTTCATATTTAAAAAAAAAAGATTTGAGAATCAATATACAATAGCTATATATTTTGGTGGCTTAACATACAAGTTTTTTGAGGGTTTTAATTTAAATTCTAGTTAGTTAACATACAGTGTAATAATTTTGGGTGTAGAATTTAGTGATTTAACACTTACCTACAATGCCCTCCTTAATCCCCATCACCCATTTAACCCCTCCCCCCCCTCCCCTCCCCCTTGGTAACCATCAGCCTGTTCTCTATAGTTAAGAGTCTGTTTCTTGGTTTTCCTATGTTCATTTGTTTTGTTTCTTAAACTCTACACATAAGTGAAATCATATGGTGTTTGCCTTTCTCTGACTGACTTGTTTCGGTTAATATAATGCTCTCTAGCTCCATCCACATCATTGCAAATGGCAAGATTTCATTCTTTTTTTGTGACTGAGTAATATTCCATTATATATATATATATATATATATACACACACACACACACACACACACAACACACACACACACACGCACACACACACACACACACACACACTACATCAAGATTATTTTTTAAAATAGTATTTTATTACTTTGAACTCCAGATTTGCATGACTCACTTTGTTTGTTTGTTTGTCCTTACTAGTCCACACTGCCTAATATCTTCTAATACCTGCCACCAAGGTCATGTTTGCCGAGATATGAGGTCCGGGACACTTCCTAACATGTTTAATGTCTCAGAGGCGATAAGTGCTACGTGCCTCCATTTTAGAAAGATTTTATACATGTCACCATGTCAGCCCTAAAGGAAAAAAAATGACGAATTCATAACATTCAACTTGAGTTCTGTGTGGCTGTGTGTGGCATGAAAGGTCGTGTTGCATATGCTTTGAGGCCTACCTTGGGCATGTCCACATTATTTCCACCCCCTCAATGAGAAAGGAGCCATTGGGCTTTATTTAGTCCATGTAACTATACCCCTTCTCCTATTCCAGGGGATAGTTGCTTGGGCCACAGGTAGACTCTGTCTCAAGGGCAGCCAGTATCCAGCATAATAAAAGGCCTCTAGTATTGCTTGGCATAGAGAGGGGCTGGGCCAATGAGATTCACTTCTTCCAGATTTTGAATTGAGAAATATGGGATCCAACAGAGTTAGAGTTACAGGAGCCAGATGGGACCTAAACTATGAGGAAGCAGAAACAAAAAAAAGTATGGAGAAGTCACGAGGTAAGAAAAAGTAGAAAGAGTTGCATAAACAATGAGCAAGTCAGTAGGAGGAAAGGGAGCAAACGTACAGAGGAAAAAGGTATGACCAAAAGGAGGTTAGAGTGGGAGAGAGCCAAAGCATAAGAGACTCTTAAAAACTGAGAACAAACTGAGGGTTGATGGGGGGTGGGAGGGAGAGGAGGGTGGGTGATGGGTATTGAGGAGGGCACCTTTTGGGATGAACACTGGGTGTTGTATGGAAACCAATTCGACAATAAATTTCATATATTGAAAAAAAGATAAAAGGTGCCTTATTGGGGCACCTGGGTGGTTCAGTCGGTTAAAAAAAAAAAAAAGGTATGACAGAGTAGTCATGTGACCTTTGAATAAGAAAGAGAGGAATTGACTCCAAGAATCACCTTGCTTCTGATAGAATGACAGAACCCATTTCAGATCTAGCCCACGTTTATAAATATAACTAGCACAAATCCCTTGCTTACTATCTTAAGGTGTTTCAGTGAACTTCTGTTCCATACAATCAAAAAGAAAAAAAAAAAACCCACCACTACCAAAGTTAACCCAAATAAAACTGAAGTGATATGGGCAAAAGTTACAAGTCATTGCTTTCTGTCAAGTAGGAAATTTAGGCCTTAAATTTCAAGCATGTTTTGTGATAGGGAAACTGATTTCCGGGGCTGTGGATCCCATTGTGACTCACTGAATAATGATCAGTTTGGACCAGTTAGCATCCAGGCAGGAAAGCCAAAACTAGTCCAGGGTTCTTCTAGGAAAGGGGATTTAAATTCAGGGACTCTGTTACAAAATTCCTGGGAGAATTAAAGATGCAAGAAGAGTGAGAAAGAGATTACCTAACGATGAGTAACAGCAGGGAACTCTTACCACTCCTTGAGCTGGCGGAGTAGAACAGAACATGGGGTCACCCAGAGTTGGACATGCTGGTTACTGAGGCTGCTGGAGAATTCTCTGATACTGCTGCTGTGGTTAGGACCTCTGGTGCCACTTTGCAGGGCCCCCAAAGCATGGACATCCCCCCAGCTTGTATCAAGGTAAGACTCTGTATGTATGTAGAACTTGCCCTCTTCGACAGGATTTTCTATGGAAGCATCAGCACCTGGTGTCTTGATGCTTAAAGACGATATAACTAGTTCAGAAAAGGCACCAAAGTTCCCTGTGCCAGATCTTCTCTGAGGATTAAAGCATTCCAATAATTTTGTCACCAATGGCCTGTATTGGATTCCTGCTGTTTTAAATATCCAAACTGGCTTCCCGGTTGGCTACACCTCGCAATTGATCATGGCTCAGCAGAAAGACGCAACTGGAGATTCACTGCCCTGGGAGAAAAGTGTCCTCCCACTACCAAAAAGAGTGAAGATAAATGCGAATGTACAGATTATTAACTCCAGTGGAGGAGACCTCTCTTTTGTAAACAAAGTCTTCATTGAAAGACCCTTAATTTATGTTGGGTGATGAATAAATCTTCTTCCTTAAGCTATATCCTAGTAAGTATAGAGTAACATAACAGACATAAATAGAACGGACAGTGTGTAAATCATCCATAAACTTTTTTCAGGACCCATTGAGAAAAAAGAAGAAAACAGTCAGCTAACTAATGGGATGCTATGGAGGCCACATTATGGAGGCGGCCGGTCTTTTGCTATGGCCGTTGTTGCTGGGATCATTCTATCTGAACCTGGGGGTCCCCGCACACCCACATCTACAGATGCTTCTGTGTACAGACGCTGACAGATTCATAATTGATTCTGCCTTCCAGTCTCCCCCAGTTCCTCAGAGTCTAACTGTAGTCTACACTGACAGAGTCTAAGTGTAAGCCACCTGGGAAATAAGTCTTAGAAAGGTAGGCTATAGGCTTATTTCCTACCACTGCATTATAAAGGAACTCAAAGAGGAGTAAGAATGGACATGAAAGGCAGCAAATAATCAACCCAAGAGATACACCAAAAAAATTCCTTGTAGTTACTGTTATGCCCAGAATTCGTGATCCCCAAAGACCACTAGGGAGCCGAGTCCGATGCAAAAGCAAAAGAGCCTTTATTCGAGCTAGCTCGAGCTCAATCCCCTACCTGCACCGACGCAGCGGTGAGATACCAGGGAGAGAGAGCGAGTTTCAAAAGCACAAAAGTTTTATAGGGGTCTAGGGGCAGTTGGTGAGGTAATGGCTGTGGCCTCAGCCGATTGGCTGGGGAAGGGTCGTGGCCTCGGCCGATTGGCTGGGGAAGGGTCGGAGTCCTGTTACGCAGGTCGCTGGGCGTGTTTTGATCAGGAAGTTTGAGCGGGTGAGCGGGAGGTTACTCAAGGGGAGGAGGCGCGGTCTGAGGTTACTGCGATTTTCCCGGAAAAGGGGTCATGTCGGGGACATAGTCACTCAAGGTGGAGGACACAGAACAAGATGGAGTCGGCCGGCGTAGGCCTGCCCTTTCAGTTACAAGACATTGAACTTTGTGAATAGCTAGCTTTTCATTACAGCGGTCCACAACATCATGCTGGTTTCCTATTCAAAAATCCCGGTGTCACGTATCATGGTACACATCCTCATGGGACCCAGGGCAAAGCCCATACCCAGCTCTGAGGGTGGACTCTGATGAGTCTAAGCCTGGTTCTGGGATCAGTTTTACCAGTGACAGGTCTATGGATACGTATGTGAGCCATTTCTGGTCAAGGGTAGTACATGAAAAAGTGATGGATGAGTTTTTTTCTAGTTCTTTGAGAGAGATGAGAGGCCAGTCTGTCTTTTGTCAGACATGGTCAAGAAAGCAAAGAGCGGTGCTCGCTACTTTGCAAGTGTGGGAGAAATTGGAATTAAAGTTACCCGTGTGGATGGCCATGCAGAGATCTGGAAAGAACCAGAGTCCTTGAGGAAATCACTGGGCTACCAAATCCATCAATCGTGAGGTCCCCACCCTACGCCTACACCACTTTTATATGAATCAACGTATTTTCTTAGTGTTTAAACCAATTTAAGTTGTTGGATTTTTTATTACTTGCAGCTAAAATCCCCGTAATACACGCACATATATTCAAGGCTATTTTTATAACAGTGTCACTTTTCTGCTTTTTAATAAACTTTTGTGGGAGATAAAGGGGCAAAATTATATCTAGAATGTTAAGAAGTATATGTAATAGCAAGTGCACTCATATGACGCTGGTCCATTATGCCTACTGCTGTGGTTAAAAAAATAAATATTATCCATATATTAAGACATTAAGACAGGGGGCACCTGGGTGGCTCAGTCGGTTGAGCATCCGACTTCTGCTCAGGTCATGATCTCTCAGTCCATGAGTTCGAGCCCCGCGTCGGGCTCTGTGCTGACAGCTCAGAGCCTGGAGCCTGCTTCGGATTCTGTGTCTCCTTCTCTCTCCGCCCCTCCCCGGCTCAACGCTCTGTCTCTGTCTCTCAAAAATGAATAAATGTTAAAAAAAAATTATAAGAAAAAAGACATTAAGAGAAGATGCAAAACCAATGTTAAGTGAGAGAACCTTTAACCAGGAGATGGACAGATCTGTGGCGTAGTTTCTTTGAGCTTCGTTACCATATGGGAGACAGATTCTTCCATCTAGAGGATGTAGCTAGGACGAAACTGACAAAAATGACATGGAGGCAGGTTTCAGTGCATTGAAAAGTAAAATTATAGTTTCAGGACTGCCTAAAAATGGACAGGGCTTCTTGTAGACAAGGAAACGAGTCCCTAGTCACTGGAGATGTTTAAGCAGAGATTGACCACTCTGGGATTGTTAGAGAGGATGTCATATTGGGGAAAGAGACTACAGAAGAGGCCATCCGAGGTCTTGTCAAGTCCAAGATAGAATGATGCAACATCACTGAGCCCATGAGAAAGCATTGCACCTAGTCAGTCTCCCTAAACGATGAATGGCCAACAGACAGCTCAGCTTTACGATCTCTAGTTGAGACTCCGTGGCATACTTCAGAAACAAGTATTTTGAGGGGGGAGAAAGTTAAACCCTGACTAGGATGAGATTTTTAGTTGCTCCTGGGTGGCTCAGTCACTTAAGTGTCAGACTCTCGATTTTGGCTCAGGTCGTGATCTCACGGTGGTGGAATGGAGCCCTGCGCGCGGAACCTGCTTAAGATTCTCTCTCCCCCCCTGGCCTTCTGCCCCTCCCGACCTGTAATCTCTCCCAGGAGTGACTGAAAGTCGGCACAAACCACTCCACAGACAGTAGAGAGTGTGTGCAAAGCGTAGGCAAACTACTGTCCACACAGCTCACCCCGTGAGGCGTGCCTGGAAGTCAGCACAAGTGCACAATTAAAATATCACAATGAGCCATAGACCCCAGTAGGTAGAGCTCCTTTGTCTAATGACCTTTTTCATCGTGTGATAACAAATACAATAGGCTGGCCTCATAAATCATACCTCCAGAAAACATCCACAGGGCAGACTGTGACACTGTTTGCATATTCAAATGTCACCCCGTTCATAAGAGGAAAGACAAAACACTTTTTTCTCTCTCAAAAATGTCAGCATAGCTGGATTAGAAAAGATAATTCGGAAGTACTTCTAGACAATAATTACCTCTGGCACCTATCTGCAGGGTACTTAATGAATGGGAAGAGGGATTTTTTTAATTTTTAAAAATTATGATTAGTACAGTAATTAATCAGCTGCTCAGTGACAGCTTCCTTGAGGGGGAGAAAGTGCCTCAAAGGCCATCTTGCTTCTGTAGGGCACCTTGTTGATTTCACATCGCATATGCAAAACATATCCTATTATTATTAGCAACAAAAGTGCTTGTGGAAGTAGAATTAGCCTCAATTTCCTAAATAGTCAGGAAACTCACATTTTACAAGTGCAAGGAAAAAAAAAATCCTAATCCCAAATGCCAGTTGGAAAAAAAAAAAATGTTTCAGACTTGCTCAGCTCGGGTTGTTAAACCAATCTCTTACTCTTAATTACATGCAAAAGGTTCCCGGTTCTAATTATGGACCTTGGGGAAATAGCCCATCTCCCCAAACCAATAACGCCTCATGTTAACTTCAGCTCTTTTGTGTTTAATATCCTACCGCTGGATTTCAGCTTCCCTAGATGATCTGTAAATTTGGCTTTTTCGACTTCATTTTTCACCGTGCTGTTCAGAGCGGGGGCTAGGAGACCTCACTCTCCCCAGTGATTCTTTTATAACATTTCCTGCTACTCGAGTACAAAATTCTCTAATCTAAGCTATCTACATCAGAGGCAAGTTCTTCCCTGAAATTCTTTCCTCTGCTGCTCTCCTACCTTTCCTCCCGCTGTGCACAACCCTCCAGTTCCTGCATCAAAGGCCCCCGGAGTGCTGTGAATACAACGTTCTTGTGGGGGACTTCTCTGCAGACGTGTGGAGGTGAGAGATGCTTCCGGAGGTCAACGGGCCAAGTGCCTTCTCATATGTGGACCCTGCTGAACAATCTGATGGCCAAGCATGAGCCGGCTAAGCACTTCGAAGCAGAGACCGTTAGTACTAAACTTTAGAGAATGTTTAGTCCAGACCCCTCAGTTTTCAGATGAAGAGGCTGAGATTATAGGAAGGAATATAAAGGGACTTGTTCACACCACAGTAGGTGTGAGGAACCATGCCAGTAGGTCTCCAGACCCCATAGCTAGCGCTCGGGATTTATCGTCCAGACCCTCGACTCCTCTCTGTTCCACAATCCCCTCCTCCAGCTGAGAAAAGGTAAACTCACATGACCTGGGAGTTCACGACTCAGGCCCCCGGATCCTCCCTTCGTCTTTTCTGTTAAAAGAATATTTGGGCTTCGTACATCTAAGTTCTTTCAACAGTGAAATGGGAATTATAATACTCCCTCTTACCGTGTTATTTGTTAAAAGGGAGGAAAAGGGAAAGGGGTGGGGAACCAACCTGAAAGCGTCTTTGATGAGTGAAAAATGGAAAGGAATTACTTTCCATACATTTCGCAAGGACATCAGATCAGACCATCTCTAACATTTTAGAGAATATTTTTGGGTAAATCTCAGCCAAAGGTTTTCAGCAAAAAAGTGCTTTGAAATTAAAATGAGGATCAAATCTTGTAGCGTGTGGATGTGTGCATACTTTCTAAAAAGGAAGTTGGGCGGTAACGTTTTTGCACTTTTATTTATTTATTTTTGAGAGAGAGAGAGCATGAGGGGGGTGGGCAGAGAGAGAGGGAGACATAGAATCTGAAGCAGGCTCTGAGCTGTCAGCACAGAGCCCGGCGTGGGGCTCGAACCCACAAACCATGTGATCATGACCTGAGCCGAAGTCGGACACTCAACCGACTGAGCCACCCAGGAGCCCCGTGGGGGAAATTCACTTTGGTATACAAGTGCTTTGGATTACAAGCATGTTTGCGGAACGAATTGTGCTCACAAGCCAAGGTTTTACTGTATGTGGAATCTATGGGCTATAATTTGTGTTAAATGTTTGTTTGCCAACTCTTAGGTAGATAGGTGGCAGCTAACTGCTAAGAGATTTCTGTCCTTCCAGGGGCAGCATATCCCTAAGTCACAGATGAAATCACATATGAAACAGAGCCATGAAATCTATCTGATCAGAAATCCAAAGTTAGCGGATGAGAAATGGTTAAGTAGAAGTGAGCAAACTGATGAATCTTCTGTGTAGAGACCAGGACACTTCTAGTTTATTCTAGAAAAGGTGGGAGAAGGATTCTAAGAACTAAATATAGATTATTTCTTCTTTGGATGGTTAAGAGTGTTTAATGGGAAAATTTAGCTTGGATTGGGGATAGAGGAATGATTTAAATCAATAGATTTGCAATGAGTGACTAAATCCAGAGGCAACAAAAGGAAAGACTGATTTTTTTTTTTAAAGTTCGCATCACAAAACATACCATAAGCAAACTGCTACTTGGGCAAAAATATTTGCGACAGATAACACAGACAAGGAGAAAATATCCCCATAAATAAATAATTTTTAAAATTGAAGAGAAAAGGACCAAAAACTTGATAGAGAAATGGAAAAAAAGGCACACAACGATGATTCACACAAAAGGTCCTCAAAAAAATGAAAAAACGTTCAAGCTTACTCACAATAAATGACATACACATTAAAACAACTCGGAGAGGTTATTTCTCACCAGGCAGACTAGTAAAAATTAAAAAGAAAAAAAAAAAGACAACACATTCTGCTAGTGAAACTATAGGAGAACAGGCACTCTCATTGTCTCTGGAGGAAAATTTTAGCTAAATTGTAACATTGGCTAAAATTTAGCTAACATGTAGCTAACAGAGCTACAAATGCACTTGCTTTCTGGCCTACATTCCCATGGCTAGGAATTAATGTCAATTAATAGAAAAATACACATGCAGAAGGCTATTCACTGTAGCGTTGTTGGCAACTACAAAATATGGAAAATGACCCATGTCCAGTCATAGAGTAGTGGTTGTAGAAACTCTCTTACATCCACACGTGAAGAGCTAACATGGCCATAAAAAAAATGCGAACGATCTCTATAGGGTGATATGAAATGAGTTCCAGGGCATGCTGGTAAGTAAAAAAGTAAAGCGTAAAAGAAAACGTACGGTATGCTACCTTTCTGTAGGAAAGAAGACGATATAAGTAAATGCACGTGTCTACTCATTTGTGCAAAAGAAATAAAAGAAAGATAATTCACAAATTAAGGAAATTGACTACTCGGTAGAAGGGAGAGGTAATGGGGAATGGGCGAAACGAAGGGATATTTTTTTTGGGGGGGGGACTTTTTTTAAAAGTGGGATTGGGGTTACAGGAGTGACAAAGGAGTTTACTTCTCTAAGCATAACTTCTGGCTCTTAAAATCATACTAATGCTTCATACACCCTTAAAATTTCATCCAAATAAACGGACCAACCAGGATGGGGATGAGGGACCCAAAATAGAACACACACAAAAATAACGAATTAACTTAATTCTATAAAGTCTATAGCAAACGGATAACAAAAGTGCACTGAAGAGGGCAGAGAAGAAAAGAAATGACTTGGGTAAGCAGTATCTTGACCGGATACTGTACGACTACAGGCAAAAAGAACTGTGCATAAATGCTGAATTTCATCAGCTAATTTCTTTCTTATTGGGATATGAGAATTTAATGATTCTAAAACAACTTTAAGAGTACACCAGAATCAATGACAGAAGTAAACATGCAGAATAAATGAGAGCCAGCTTGCTTGCCATTGGAGAAAGAAGTTACAAATAAAGGGAGAAAACGAAAATAAACTCCGTGGAAATGAATTGAAATCAGTCATCAGTATAAACCCGTGGTTTGTATGTGTATATATATATATATATATATATATATATATATAGTACATATACATATATATATATATATATATATATATATACAAGTATATATACATATATACACACACATATATCAACCCACATCCATATGCACACACACAGAGATAAATACAGATGCTTGTGTCTATGTGGATTAGCATACATACATGCATATTTCCTGTTCCATCCACTGAGAAATTCTAGAAGCAAAGACACTCCAATTGCCATGAGCACACCTACTGATCAGATCTTTTCTAAACACCATTCTCTGAGAAATGTTTGATACCGGGTCTGGGGCAGGAAAAGAAAAAAATCTGAGCTTGGGGCATCTTGGGATGCCACAAAGTTAAAAGTGCTCAAATAAGAAAGGAGACTTTTCATAAAAGATAGTGAAAACAACTCGAAAGATCTCCTAATGACCAAAGTTGGAAATATTTCAGCATGAAAATAAATAATGACAGTGTTGGATTTTAACCAATAGGATAAAATCAATATCCATAAGTCATAGTGACATAAGTATTTGAATAAATAAATAGCTGGGGAAAACCGACAGCTCTTTCTCGTACCAAAAATTCAATGAATACATGTAGAAGGAAATAAAATAGAAAAGCACCATTAGGCAAACACCAAAGTAATAATTGTTGTGAACAAGATCCACTAATTGATGCTAAAAATAGTGGGAAGAAGTCTGAGGAAAAACAAGGCATTTTCACAATCTCTATGTATCTCCTACAGATGTTTGGTAATTGCAAAGGGGAAAAAAGGTCACTCTACAGAGGAAAAATCTAGCAGCACACCGTCTTGACCAGGTGATCAAGGTTAATATCACCAGTTACAAGACGTATCGACAAAATGGGGCCCTTGAGGAGATCATGGAATCATTTCTGTAGTATTCTTGCCAACACCATTGGGAAAATTTGTATATGATCTACAGTTTAGTTAATATTATTGAACCAGGGTTAACTTTCTGGAGTTAATAATTGTACTGCAGTTATATAAACAGTTAACCATAGGGGAAGCTGGAGGAAGGGTATGTGGAAATTTGCAACTTTTTTGTAAGACTAAATTGAATTCAAAACAAAAATATAAAAAAATATATATGTAATTAGTGCCTACATTTAGCCATCTACTCTAGTCTGGCCTCCAGTCTCATAGCCACCAAATTAGCTCCTAATCAGTTCTGGTACTTTCATAGTATCATTTGCTTGACTTTCTGGTTTTCCTCACACCCCGCCCCCCAACCTGCTCTCTGCTGTGTGTGTGTGTGTGTGTGTGTGTGTGTGTGTGTGTGCTTTGTTCTCTGTCTCCTTTGCAAATTCATTTTTCTCTACACAGACATTAAGTGTTCCAATTCCTTCACCTTTGATCATTTTTTAAAATCTTACTCTACCCTTTTTTCTTAAGAAATCACATCCAAAGTTTCCATTACCATGTAAATCTAGAAGGTTCACAATTTTTGTATCACCAGCCCAAATTTGGGGGGGAATGGGATGCAGTGGGGGATAGATCCATATCTACACTACTTGAGATCTGAATTTCTTGATGGCCCTTCAAACTTAGTATGTCAAGAACGAAGCTCATGACCTAGCACTCCCTCCCGCAGTGGTTTAAAATATGTCCACAACTTATTTGACACACCCTTCCAAAGTGGAGCCTGATTCTACTGTAAATGTGGGTTGGACTTAGCAACTCACTGACGTAGAATAGAGAGAGAAATGACAGTGTGTGACTTCAGAGGCTAGGTCATAAAAAGCACTTCAGTTCCTTCTTTCTGTCTCTTGCTTGGATTACTTATGCCGGGGAAGACAGCTGTAAGGCCCCTCACGGAGAAGTCCACGTGGTAAGAAAGTGAGACCTCCAGCCATCCGCCACATGAGATAGTTTGTAAGTAGACTCTCCAGCCCCAGGCAAGCCTTCAGATGAATGTAGCCCTGACTACCATCTTGACTGCAACATCCTGAACCAAAATCCTCCAGCTTTTCCCAAATTCCTGATTTCTTAGAAATTGAGATAATAAATGTTTCTATTTTAAGCCGCTATGTTGGGGCCAATCTGTTATGCAATAACAGTCTACTCCCTCTTCCCCCAGCTATCCCAGCCTGAGTGGCAGCGCCCGGGCTGTGGACGGATTGGTGACTGCAGGGTGGCTCGCCGACAGTGAAGCTTCTTGTACTCCTGCTTTTACGTAATTTGGCCTTGTAAGTACCTGGGGTATTGTCTGTTGGGGACTCGCCCTCGGCAGGCCCTCTGGGAAAAGAACCATTAGGGAAGAAAATAAGGTTCCTCAAGAAATTGTGCGGCCTTGCGTTTAGCCCTTGCCATTCCCCATGGAGACTCCTCTACTTGCAAGAAGGATAGCCTCATGCATTTCCCAGCAAAGGTGGCCAACGAAGGAGAGACATATGGATCCGAAAGCCCCACTCCGGTAACTAAGGAGTGTATCTATGGACACAGGTCACTCTGACCCCTAGGCCCACTTGGCCCCCAGGAGGCATTCCAGATGATGATTGAATCTAGTCAGTTAAGCTACAGAATTGGTTCCTAGGTGCATTACCTCTCTGAGAATGTATAAGGCGTGGGTTCCTAAGGCCCTGTTAGCCCCCTCCTGGCACCTCGGACCCAGGTGAACACTTTTGTTCTTCAAAACCACGAATGGTTCAGGGAAACAACGAAGAGGTCACGTCCCTGTAACTGTTCCACTTGAGGTGTTGAGAGATAAATGACCTTTCATGAGGCAAAGCAAATACTTTATAAATTATAGATAAACATAGATACATAATAAGAACAATAAAAGAAATTGATCAATAAGCAAAGGGCAGGAGGGAACATTATGACAAAACAATCATGTTATTCCTTATTGGGTGATTATACAAAGGAACAATTTTAAAATTGGGTAATGTTAGAAAAACATAGGTGACGTATGTTACAAGAAAATCACTAGCATATATAATGCCACGTTTTACTGCAATAAATCGGCCAGTTCAACACACTGCTGTTGCCTGTGCCCATGACCTGAGCTGAAGTCAGTCACTTACCCAACTGAGCCACCCAGGCGCCCCCAGGATGATCTTTTCAAAAAACACTCACCGATCACCAGTTCTAACCTGGAAGCACTAGCATGGGTCCCCAGACAGACAGAACTCTCCCAAAGGCGGGGACAACAAAGAGAGTGCAGCGAGAGGACAGTGTCTTCTCCTAAGCTTCTTATCACCTCCACCCTGAACAATGTCAAAGTGCACCATTTGAGGACGGGGAGAGTGGCCTTTGATCAATTTGATCATTACAGCTGATTCGGAGCTGTGACGTGCGTGGCTCAAAAAAAAAAATCATACTCTCAAATTGTTTTTAAATGTAATACATGCTTATGTTTTACAAACTTGGAAACTGTGTACAGTTTTTAAAGAGCGGGAAAAATCACCTTTAATGCTACCGTACTGAAATTTTGGCTTATTTCTTTCAAACATTGCCCCCCACAATGCTCTTTCAACCTTATTAAGATTGTTCTGTATATTGATGTAATTTTCTATTCCACTTTTGGGCTTCAGGTTATAAGATTCTTTCCATATCATTAAAAACTCTATGCAAATATCATTTTGATAGCTGCTTCCCCGTCTATGATGTTAGAAATTTCGTTCTGAAATTCATCTTCTTGCCCAATACGAAAATGAATTATTTTCCTTTTGGGGCGGGGGGGGGGCAGTAGCAATGGTGGTAATGTTGGGGGTCTGCTTCCATGGTTTCATGACACTTGGAGGCTGCTGTTTAAATATTCAACCAAATTGTGTTTCTCGAGCTATGGCCTCAATCCAAAAGGGAGCAGCAAATCTGCTTGGTGATTCCAGCACTTTCTAACAATATTTACTCCTCGAGGCTTCCAAAGCTAACGCACTCTTGGTTTTCTAGTGGATAAGCCGATAATGCCTCTAGGATGTTGCTCAGGTCAGACGCCTTGAGAGAAGAAGAAGGGCAAGTCAAGGAGCCCCAGAGAAACGATGCTGAAGTATGCAAACACATGTGGCCCTCAGAAAACCCAAACCTAGCTGCCTGTCTTTTCATTAGAATGCGCAATGATTAGTAATCCATAATTTATGGCTCGAATTAATTCTTCCCTTTATCATGGAGAAAGACTCACCCAAGCATGCTACAATGACAAAGCTCGCATACACTGCTCCCTTCAACCCCTGGATTTCCTGGCCGGGAAGTCATTTTGCAAAAACCCATTAAGCTGGCAAAAGATCCAGAAAGACATGCCTCCCCCATTCTGCTTTATTTCATGAAGAAATGGAATGAAGAGAGAGAAAAAAAAAAATCCGATTGTGTCACTTAACTGAGGCCACGTTTCCTTCAAGAGGAGCCCTTTTGGGCCTGTAACTGCAGCCAAGGCACGTTCACGAAGAGCAGATATTCTACCAAAGCTTTGAGGCTGGTCCCAGGAGGAAGAGGAAACGGGGTCAGGAAATCAAGCGGCTCTCCACAGCATATCTCTGCATGTTACGTACCTTCCCAGTGCATCACTTGGATGGCCCCCAACCAGGACACTTTCTCTCTTGGAGCCTGCTGACCCCATCCAAGTGTGTCCAGATCTTTGGGAACTTCGCCCAGGGTCTTCCCATAATCTGGCTGTAGCCCTAGGTAATGGGAGAGTGGACATTACCTCGTGACTAGGGCTGGGCCCAGCAGGATGCTAACCTGTAGTCTGCCTTTTTGGATGACTTGAAATGATAAATTTAAATTTAGTTCGCATTTATTGAGAATCTACTCTATACTAGGGATTTATTAATTCATTTAGTGCTCACGACTCACTGAGGTAAGTGCCACTATTATAAATTAGAGCCGACTTTCCAGACAGCAGAGCCCCTGTTTTGATTTCTACTATATCTCCGTATAGAACTCCCTTGGCATAGAGTAGGCACTCAATGAATACTTGTTGAGTGAATACTCTTTTTTTTTTTTTTTTATTTGCACACGAGAAGCCTGAGGCACAGAGCTAGTAAGTGGCAAAGTAAAATTCAATCCTTTCCATTCTGGTTCCAGAGCTAATGCTGTTGAGTGTCAGTGGTGAATCCTTGACTTCTGCAGAAGTTTGATTTTATTTCCTTTTTAGCAGAGGGATAATCCTATTCAGTGTCCTCAAAATATTTTTGAGTTCAAGATGCAAGGTAGGTACCAGGTGTTAATTCCTCCCGGCATGGACTTGGGACATAAGACAGGTGCAGCCAGTGATTGACAACAATATTGCCACCAGTGTCACTCAAATGATCATGGCCTGCTTGCAGAGGAGACATCTATTTCTCTCCACCCTAAGCCCCTCCTGAATGTTCCGAGTCCCTTTCTTATGACAGGCCATGGCAACCTTCAGATGCCTCCACCCACAGGCGAAGGAAAATGACCCATTTCTGCAACCACAAGGACAGATGCCCTTTCCCACTGCCTCACCTTTGTTCCTTTGCCCTCTCAGGTTGGATTTGTTTTCATTTCTTTCTGATCTGCAGATTGACGAAAATCTTTCGTCTTCTCCAAGGCCGCCCGAGCCCCAGACTGTGGCCCGGGCGGGCCATGTGAGAGCAGAGCCTGCAGCCACAGCTGAGAGAGGTGTTATTTACATATTTATTAGAAATTCTGTCCTGCTGGCAAGAGACGCTCACTTCTGACTTTAATTCCGATAAGTAAACAACCCCATTGGCAAGGAAGAGGGGGAAAACAAACCAGAGTAGTTTGCACAAGATAATACAGTACAGCGGAAAAATATCCGTAATGCAAAACCATTTGCAGTGCAAAGCAAGAGAGAGAGAGAAAAAAATCTATCTCCATAACCTAGCTTAGGTTAAATACTCCAAAAGCAATAATTACAAAGTAATTCAATTATATTTGGTATCAGTTGCCTCACAGGCCAGTGGAATGACAATTAATCCCAGGGTGTCCTCTTTTTTTTTTTTTTTTTTTTTTTAATACTTGTGGTTTGTTCAGAATTGCCCTCCAGCAGTTAACCACACTCTGCGGTCCTCTGGCTGATCGTGTCTCTCGTCTTCCTCATTCATTCTGGCCTGATAACGCCCCGCACCAGGAAGCTGTTCTGCCAAGTTCAACCTTCTCTGACCCCACTCTCACACTGTCCGGCATCCTAACATTATGCTTAGGTGCCCTTCTGCTTCGCCTTAATTATATTGTATTGTGAGGATTGCAACAGTGGGAGAGTTTAGTGGCCTATGGCTTTCTCCTAATGTTCAAAATTGAGCCCACATCATCATCCCCGTGACAACGCGGTGAATTCAATCTTTCTCAGCATAGCATGTCTAGCTATTCCCAGAAAAAAAAAAATTACATTTTAGGAACATTAAAATGGACTGGCTTTAATCCACAATAGCAAAGGAAGGAAGAGATATGGCTGAAATCCTGCCTGATGTTCTGACCTGAACTTACTCTGCAGATAAAATCATATGGAATTCTCTGCGTTTCTATAGCTTCTTTCAGTCAGGGATTGCAAGGTCCTTTACACATAGTAATAAGTTCCACAACCTTTCTCTGATGCTGCGCCCTGGCTCCAGGAAGGGTTCGCACATCAGAAATTGGCAATGATGGACGGAAAGGGACTGGCCCAGGCAACATCCCCAGCTGGCAGAGGTGGAGAGAAATGAGAACTCAGGCATCTGGATAGCAGCACTCCACACTGGTGATCAGAACAATCATTGTACTTCTAGACCCCCAATGTACTTCTAGAAATAAAAATAAAAGTTGCAGCGAGACCAGGGTTGTGGATTTGTTCTGCGGGGGAGGAGAAAGCCTTTTTCCTCTACCCTCTTAGGTTATCTAACTGGGGCCCTGCAGATTAGACTGACAAAAGACAGATTACGAAGAAAAAACCAAAAGTTTATCAACCTGCACGGGTACGGGAGAAACCCAGTGACGGGTAACTCTAAGGGGTGGTTAGAACTTGGGGCTCACATAGCATGTCTAAAAGAACAGTGCATTGGTGAAGAAGTGACAGGAGAAAGGAAGCCTTAGGCTTCTGGGGTAGCAAACTGGAAAGGGAAACATCCAGGGAGAAACCACTGAAGGTAAGTGTTGTTTAGGTAAGAACTGTTATGGAGATGTCTCTTATGCCTTCTCTGGGCTGATAAGAGTTTAGAATTGCCTCCAATGATTAAGTATCCTCCCGTCCTTCCGGGTAGAGAGTTCTCCCCGTGTCTGTTTTCTCAATTGCTCTCCTGTCAAAATAATCCTTCTGTCAGAGTGTCATATTTCGGATGGCATACCCTTCCTCGGTGATCCAGCTGACTGAAGCACATGTGAACCCAATGGCTTGGAGTGAAAATAATTTTTGCTAATAAACACACCTGTGTTATTTCATGGTGTTTCCTGTGATCATGAAAGAGTTAGGCTCCCAACAGTGTGATATTGCCAAGTTACAATATACAATTTTGTATTGTATTGTATTGTATACAATATTGTACAACATAGAATGAGTTACAAACCAGATGAGTGGCTGTCCAATCGCAATAGCTGCAGCTAATCCAGTGCTTATTATGAGGAAGCTGCTGCACTAAAAACTTTATGTGCATTAATTAATTTAATATTCCCCACACCACTACACAGATATTAATCTCATTTTCCAGGCAGCTAGCTGAGTCTCAGAGAGTTCAGGTAACTTTGCCAAGTTTACACAGCCTATAAGTGGTAGAATTGGGATTTAAAAAAAAAAAAATTAATGTTTATTTTATTTTTGAGAGAGAACACATGTGGGGGAGGAGCAGACAGAGAGAGGGAGACACAGAATCTGAAGCAGGCTCCAGGCTCCGAGCTGTCAGCATAGATCCCGACGCGGGGCTCGAACCCATGAATGTGAGATCGTGAACTGAGCCGAAGTGCTTAACTGACTGAGCCACCCAGGCACCCACTGGGATTCTAATCTAGGTGATTTGGCCCCACAATGCAGGGTGTTCTCTGACAGTGAAAATAAAATATACATCTGGAAGTAGGTGGATGCAGGAGAAGAATAGGTTCAGGTGGGAAAGTGGATGGGAAATCTTAATCTTTCGTCACAGACCGCCTCTAGTTCTTGGAAGAAACCTGTTGGACCTTCAGTCTCTCTCCCTCCCAAGAGAAGACAGCCAGTGTCTTGCATGACTTAGGAGTATGGACACTAAACTGGACTGTGCAAATCTGAATTCCTGGTCTGCCACGTTCTAGTTGTGTGACCTTAACCTCTACGTGCCTTCTGTGTGTCTCATTTGCAAAATTCAGGTAATGGCTACGGTCTCAAAAGATTGTGCTGAGGGTTGAGACGATACGTGTAACGTACTTAGAACGGTGCTTAACACTCCGCATATTTTAGCTAATATGATTCAAAATTATTTTACGAAGGTGGGTTCATCTACCGGTCAACGTGTCTTCTTTTCTCTTCCCCCGAGTTAGAGCCTGGGGGGTGATGGTGGTGCGTGATTGGTAGATTCCAAGGCCTGGTTCCCTCCTGGTGACCCTAAATTAGCTTAATCATATCTACCTTCAGACCGCACCTTCTCGTCCATTTCCTTTCCTGCCAGCTTACTTACATGTTAACTCCTATAATGGAGAATGGAGCCTCTCATCGTACGGCCGGGAAATGTAGTTACTAGACAGACTCCTGTGGTTGAAAGACATCCAATCACTCATGAGTGCTGGTGGGCGGAGACAGGCCACCCTCTCCCCTTGTGAAGTCTTCTGTTGGATGGCAGACAGACTGATGAATTACAGCGCAAGTAAGAGCAAAATTACAATAGTCATGCATACTACAAAAGAAAATTCCAGAAGGTGGGGGAAAAGCCCATTCCTGGCCAAAAGCACGGCATATGCGAAACGATTGGGAGAGAATATGGCAGATGAGTGGGAGATGGCCAGTGTGGGTAGAACGCAGGTGTGCGGGGAGCGGATTTCAAACAGATGAGACACTCTGGATATAGGCAGAGGCCAGGCCATAGAGGTTTCAATCTTTTTCCTGCGATCAGTGGGAACTTCTGGAAGGGTGGAAGCAAGGATGATAAATCAGATTTTCTTTTTAAGAGATCATTCTTCTTCTTTTAATGCAGTCTCCATCATACCAATAGCCATTTATTTATTACCAGCATATACCAGTTTTCGTTTTCCTTATTTTATTTTATTTTATTTATTGTTATTATTTTTAACAGCCATTTAAATAACCAGTTATTATTTTTTAATGTTTTTATTTATTTTTGAGGGACAGGAAAAGAGCATGTGTGTGCAAGTGGGGGAGGAGCAGACTGAGGGGGACCGAGGGCCCAGCGCAGGCTCTGTGGTGACAGCAGCGAGCCCAATGCGAGGCTCGAACTCCCAAACCGTGAGATTATGAACTGAGCCGAAATTGGACGTGCAACTGACTGAGCCACCCACTTGCCCCTCATCGGTGATTACTGAGCACCTACTCTGTGTGAGAGCACTTAGCTAGACCCAGAGCATGTGGAAATGATTAACATACAACCCAGTGGGGAAGACAAGTTAAAAAGAGAAATTATGATAAAACCTGATCAGTGTTAGTTACTCCAAAAAGGATGGAGTCATTGAAAGGGGCTACATCCTGACTTGGAAGAGGAAAGGCCTAATGAATGTTTCCGGGGGAAGACACGTGGGATATATTTATTGGGGAAAAACTGAAAAATGCAGAAAAAAATACAAAAAGGGTATCAAATGACATATAATCCTTCAACTTACATCTTATCAAGAGTAATGAAAATATCAATTCAATAGAATTGAATTAAAAAAATCAATCATTTATTTATTTATTTATTTTTTAGTGTTTATATATTTATCGCATGTGTGTGTGTCTGAGAGAGAAAGAGAGAGAGAGAGAGAGAGCGCACAAGCAGAGGAGGGGCAGAGAGAGAATCCTAAGCTGACTCTGCACTATCAGCACAAAACCTAAGTTCACAAATGGTGAGATCATGACCTGAGCCGAAACCAAGAGTCAGATGCTTAACTGAATGAGTCACCTAGGCATCCCTCAATTAAATTTTTTAAAAGCATATATTTTAAATATAGAAAGCCCTCAACTTACAAATGCATTGTATTTTAATGTTTTAATTGTTTACAAGGAAAAGTTTGTAGAATTCAGAGCATACTTGCATATTTCCCCAAAAGAACAACATTATGACAGGATTCCAGGTTCCCAGGCTAACCTGTAGTATTTCATTAATATATATATATATACATATATATACATATATATATATGTATATATATATATGTATATACATATATATACATGTGTATTAGGTCATATAGTAATATATATTAATATATAATAATTAAATAATTAATAATATATATTAATATATTACTATTAATATATATTAGGTCATATATTAATAACATATATATTAGGTCATATAATTTATAGGTTACTGTATTAATTTATCTATATCACTATTTAATAAAGTATCCCAAAACTTAGTAGATTAAAACAAGCCCGTATTATTTCATAGTTCCTGTGAGTCAGGAATCCGAGCACAACGTCTCCTGTGGCTCAAGACTCCTGAAAATTTGCAGTCAAGGCATCAGCTGGGCTGTAGTCTCATCTGTGAGTTTGACTGGGGAGGCATCTGCTTCTAAGCTCACTCACGTGGTTGCTGGCAAGAGTCGGGTTCTCATGGGTGGTTGCATTAAGCACCTCAGTTCTTTGATGGCTGCTGGCTGGAGGCCTTCCTAAATTCCTTGCCATGGGGGGTGGGTCTTTCCATAAGATAGCTCACGACATGACAGCTGCCTTCAGTGAGAGTCAATAAGCGAGAAGAGCCACAGAGAAAATACAGGCAAGAGGAAGTCACAGGTTTTTTTTCATTTTCTTTTTAATTAAAAAAATTTTTGTAATGTTTATTTATTGAGAGAGAGACACACACACACACAGAGCATGAGCAGGGGAGGGACAGAGAGAGGGGGAGACACAGAATCCAAAGCAGGCTCCAGGCTCTGAGCTGTCAGCAGAGCCCGACGCAAAGCTTGAACTCACAAACTGTGAGATCGTGACCTGAGCCGAAGTCGGGTGCTCAACCAACCGAGCCACCCAGGTGCCCCGGAAGTCACAGTTTTTTAAAAGCTAATCTGGAGCTGTCATCTCAATTTTCTATATTCAGTTTTTCAGAAGGAAGGCTAGGTCCAGTCCATACACAGAGGAGGGGATTACATAAGAACATGAATTGCAGGGGGCAGGGATCATTCCAAGTCATTTTAGAAGCAACCTACACGTCTTTCTCTTTTTCTCTCCTTGTCTCTGGATGTCTATCTGTGTACATCTACATATCTGTGTATCCATCTATCTCTTTCTAGATATATATTTATATAGATAGCTATGGATGTATTTGTTTTCAGTAGACGTCTTCTTTTAAAAATAAATGGTTCTGCAGAAGCCCACTGTGTAAAGCAGACACGGGTGTTGCTGCAGCAGTGGGGCTGGAGGAGTGGACTCTTGCCTAGTCTTCAAGAGTCTGCGAACCCAGGCTGAAAATTCCTAAATATCTGAGCCACCATTTCTCCCCAGGGCCCAGGACAAGAACAGGACATCTTATCACAAAGCAAAGAGAGCACTCATGCTATGTTCTTTGGAGCTCAGAGTTGGTCCAAATTACAACTCTGAAACTCTTGTGCGTTGTTGGTGGGCCTGTAAAATGATACAGCCACTAGGGAAAAGCGTATGGAGGCTTCTCAAAAAATTAGAAATAGAACTGTCATTTGCTTCAGCAATCCCACTTCTGGGTATTTACCCAGAGGTATAGAAAAAATTTTAAAGCGATATTTGCATGTGCCGTTCTCAAGGCAGTGTTATTCACAAGAGCCAAGAAGTGGAGACAACCTCCGTGTTCATTGTTGAATGGATGAATGAAGCAAATGTGGCATATACTTACAATGGGATATTATTCAGCCTTAAAAAAGAAGGAAATCTTGTCATCTACTACAGAGAAAGACCTATATTGAATGAAATAAGCCTGTCAGGAAAAGACAAACATTACATGATTCTGTTTGTAGGACGTATCTAACATAGTCAAACTCTTAGTAGAATTGTACCTGCCAGAAGCTGGGAGGAGTTGGAAAGGGGAGTTGTTCAGTCTGGCAAAATGAAAAAATTCTAGAGATCCATTGCGTAATAATAGGCATGTAATTAATATACGTATAGTTAAAAATGGTTACGATGGTAAATTTTATGGTTTTTTTTTACCATCGTAAAACAATTATAAAACAAAATTATAAAACAAAATTATAAAAATCACAAAAACAAACAAAAAAATAAATTACAACTTTGACAAAGGTGACATCAATTTAGATATGTCTTGGTGTCACATTTTTCTCTCCAATTCCTATTGCTTTGGCTCTAGACAAACTCTGTGTTCCTGAAACTTCAACTCAGTATTAACTCAGTATTGCCTTTTAGTTCTATTTGGCGTTTATTTCATGTTTTATTCATTCATTCATTCATTCATTCATGGGGAGAGAGTGCATGCAAGCTGGAGAGAAGGGCAGGAGGAGAGACAGAGAGAATCCCAAGCAGGTTCCATGCTCAACCAATCCCGATGGGGAGCTCCATTCCATGACCCTAGGATAATGACCTGAGCCGAAATCAAGAGTCCGTGGCTCCACCAACTGAACCATCCAGGCTTCTCTGTTTCATGCATTTGAAAGCTCCAGTGTTATGGGCATACATGTTTAAAGTTGTTATATCTTCTTGAACATTTATTCCTTTATTATTATATAATGTCTCTCTTTATCTCTGACAATATTCGTTTTCCTGAAGTCTATTTTGTTTTACATAAAAATAGTCATTTCAGATTTCTTTTGGGCTGATATTTACACGGTATATTTTCGTTTTTACTACGAATTCATATTATACTGATAATTATACTGCATGCATATTTATATTTACATTTATATTTGAAGTTGGTTTCTTGAGAAAAGCATAGAGTTGGGCTTGCTTTTGGATCTAATCTAATAGCCTTTTTTAACTAGTGCATTCAAGCATTCATATTTAATGTGATTATTAATATGGTTGGATTAAAATCTAGCATCTTAATAGCTGCTTTTCATTTCTCCCATCTGTTCTTCATTTCTTTTTTCTTCTTCATCTGCCTTCTCTTGGGTTAATTATTTTTATGATTTCATTTTATTTACTCAATTGACTTATTATTTATACCACTTTTAAAACGCTTTTAGTGGTTGCCATAGGGTTTATAATGCACGACTTTAATGGCGTAACGTTTTTGTTTCCATAGGAAGTAGTCATGCCTTAAAAAAGATGGAAAAACCACTGAGCTTTATAACAGGTTGATTAACTCATATTTATTGAATGCCTATCATATGCCAGGTATTACTCTAAGCACGTTGCAGGCATTAACTAGTTTATTGCTCCAAACAAAAGAAAAAAGGCATATCCAATTGTTACCCCCATTTTACAGATTAAAAAATCAAAGCACAGAAACCTCATTTTCTCATGGTCACAAAACTAGTTGGTCTCCAGAGCTTATACTTAAAAGCATTGAGTTGTACTTCTGTGGGCCACACAAGGACACTGCAGCTTAAAATTTGGGACCAAACCCGTCAACTTACAAAACATCTTTTGAGAGCATTTTTCTCAAATATACCAAAGACAGTTGGCTTCCGGAGGGGGCCTCCAGAGTTAGGCAGAAGAAATTCAGGCTTAGCTTACATTTCTATGTGCTGAATTTTGTAAATCAAGTATTTTTAAGTCATTAGTATCATAAAATGATTGCATTTGTAATCACTTAATTTCAAGGCTGAGAGTTTACTTGGATATCGTCCAATTTTCTCATTTTGCTGATAGAGGCAATGAGGCCCCAAGAAATTACATTTCTTGCCTAAAGTCACAGAACTAATAATCAGTAGCAGAGTCAGAACCCGGCCCATTCTGGAGGCTCCCCTCCCCAGAGTCTGCTGTTTCCCTCTGTGTTCCTATACTATGGAAGCTTATTTCTCATCAGTGACCATGGTCACACAGTGGTCTATTTGTTCTTTTATATACTTGCATCTTTTATTAATCTTTAAACTGCTTGAATGGTAGCTTTCAATCCTATTTGATTTAGTGTCCTGAGCAACTCTCATAGAGCAGAATACATTGTAACTTTTTTTTTTTTTTTTTTAAGTCTGTGGAATGAACAGTCCTCTATTTCGGTTCAAGTCTAGAACTCTGGTCTCGCTGTCATTCTATATCCCACGAAAGACAAGGAGCCATCCCCAGTCTTCCAGCCTCCAGGAGAGTGACATACAATCTCAGGGTGAGACTTCCGACTTTCCTGCCACTGCAATTAGAGCGACTTCGGGATCAGAAGGATATCAGGGTACGTGGCATTCACTCTGGAATCGTCTATAGGATGCAAATCAGAATAACTCTTAGACTTTGATCATATTCGAAGACTCCTAGAGGACCAAGATGTCATAGAAGACCCTTCGTTATTATTTTTTAAAAAAAAATTTTTTTTTTCAACATTTTTTATTTATTTTTGGGACAGAGAGAGACAGAGCATGAACGGGGGAGGGGCAGAGAGAGAGGGAGACACAGAATCGGAAACAGGCTCCAGGCTCCGAGCCATCGGCCCAGAGCCCGACGCGGGGCTCGAACTCACGGACCGCGAGATCGTGACCTGGCTGAAGTCGGACGCTTAACCGACTGCGCCACCCAGGCGCCCCGACCCTTCGTTATTTTGCTGCTAAATATCCTTCCAGCCAAATCTCCAGCCATTCAGCCTTTTCCATGGAACACGTTGACAACTTTTGCCTGGTTAACTTCTCCTAAGACTCAAGGGTCTATTTTTGTGCAAACTCCTGGCCGGTAATCAACTTGTCTCACGAATTGTGGTGACTCCTTTACTGAGTCTGACCTCAAGAAACATTTGTTGGTATTCGGAAGGTGGCAAAATACGGTGGTTTGGGGGTTCACAACTTACTGCCTATGTGACTTGTGGGAAAGCAACTCACCGTCCTAAGCCTCATTTTCCCCACCTTTAAAAAAGTGAAAAGTAATTACTTCATAGGGTCCCTGTGAGGCTGAGTGTAGACAATAGATACATGGGAAGCATCTTGAAAGGGCCAGATACACATATATTTAGTATGTAGCTTTTAATATTCCATTGCTATTACATCCTTATCATCATCACCGTTAATCACAATATCAAACAAATGAGAGTGTGAAAGCAGAGTTACAATGACGTTTCATCCTATGTTTCTAAATGTGTAGTTTCAAACAATGTCACATAAGAGACTAGAAACCTAAAGCTCTTAGGCGACCGGGATCCGGGACCCGCAAAAATAGGGACTTTTATTGTCGAGCCCAGGACCAGAAGCAATATTTGATGATGTTTTGATGCCTGTCTTGGGTGTGGAGAAAGAGGAGTTCAGGCACAAACTTGTGTTTTGGAAAAGAAAAAAAAAAGAAAAGAAAAGAAAACCTGTGTAGAGTAAGTGGGGAAGTGTTTGTGGCTCAAGACCCAGGAGGTCCCAATTACTGGGTCTCTGTAAAGGAGTCAGAAGTGTCAAGGGCTGACGAAAAACAAGCTCTCAGAGGCTACTTCCGAGACGCGCTCAGACAGAGCAGAATTCTAACAAGAAGTGGATGGTATTTACCGCCTGGGACCTGACAGGGATCCCCAGGAAGCCAGCGAGCCAGCTCCAGGAGTCGGATGATGGTCAAGTGTTTCCGGAGGCAGGTGTGGAGAGAGGAGATCTTGGGAGACTGACTCTCCTTGATTTTCTGTTGCTTTGCTGCACCTCCCAGAGAGGCTGAGCCCATGACTCAAGACACACGATCCCCTGCATGTTCTTACACAGCGGTTGAAGGCTTCCGGGAGGGACAGGCAAATAAACACCGTGAACAATGAGAAAGATAAAATGAAAGCAAAATCGCATTTGAGCTGACTTCCTAGTGGGCGAAGCACAGATCCCTGAAGAGTATATGGGGTCCCTATACCAAAGCTGTAGGGGGATGAATCTTTTCAAAAACTGTGGCTGGTCATTGGGTTTCGTGTGGATTGTCCAGAACTCCAAGCTTCTCCCGACACTGCCACTGCCTAACCATTTCTCTGTTCCCTCGAGCCCTCCCAGAGAGAAAGAGAGAGAGAAAGAGACCCTGCTGAAAGGCTTGGTACGTGAGATGATAGGGGAGAGGGTAGGGTGGTGAAAACTGAGGTGGGATCTCTTGGCTGAAATGAATTTTCAATTTCTTGGTGAATCTCAATTACACAGACTTTCCCTGAGGCCTGTTACTTCAGAGAATCAAAATTCTGTTATCACTTGTAGCAGAGTGGAAGTTCTTAGTCAGTCCGTCTACCTCATTTTAGGAGAGCATTTGTCCCCAGGAACGTGTAACTAAAAGACAGGATTACAAGAGCCCCCCTGGGGAAAGCACACCCTCTCATACCCTTTCAGCCACAGAATAAACATTTCCAGGCATACTAAGCAAGTTTTTCTGACTCCACAATTTAACATCAGCCCTTAGCAGGTGTTCAATAAATAACTATTGACTGAACGAGTGGCCTTGATGATCTTCTGCATGTGGGGTAGCTTTCAAGGATTGAAGAGCAGTAAAGATTAATAAAAGGAAACTTTTAGCCAATATGGTGAACTAAGCAGAAATGGGCAACTTCTCATCCTGCTCCAAAGACACAAAAATGCTGAATAAGATAGAGCACAAATTTTCCTTTAGAGTACATAGCTGAAATTGAAATCAAGAAGGGGAAAGAATTACAAAGTCCTAGAAATGAAAAGGAAACTCGAAGCCATAGTGGTAGAATGGCATATGTCTGGGGGGGGGGTGGTAAATGACCAAATATGCACCCAAGAGTGCAAGGGTGGTATCACACCAAAGTGGAACCAAGCTGTGATACAACAATCATGGATGAGACGAGCGGGATATCCAGAGTTATAGCACTCTTACATTCCTCATTTTGTTGAGCAGCACGATAGAGGTATCGATTAGTCTTAGATTGGGCTCTTTGTGCATTAACATTCTAAAGGTAAATACAGAAAAAAGCAAGGTGGGAGAAAGGAAATAGAATGTTTAGTCTCAAAAACCAGTGGAAGGGGAGAAAGGAAATAAGGAAAATGCGGCCAAAATAGAGAATGTCAATGAGATAGGATACTTAGGGACACATATACCAGAAATTACTGTGAATCTGAAAGGATTAAAGCTGACCCTTGAGCAATACAGATTTGAATTGCATGGGTGCACTCATATGTGGAATTTTTATAGTACAGCGCTATAAATATATTTTTCCTTTTTATGATTTTCTTAATATTTTTTCTCTAGCTTACTTTATTGTTAAGAATATAGTATATAATTCATATAACATACAAAAGAATTGACTCTAATCAGTAAGGCTGCTGATCAATAGTAGGTTATCAGCAGTTAAGTTTTTGGGGAGTCAAAAGATTTTCAATGATGCAGGGGATCAGAACCTCCTAACTCCCAGACTGTTCAAGGATCAACTGTATTTACTAACAAGAGGCAGATTGGAAATTGGAAATAAAAAAAATTTCTGCTGTATGCAGGAATTCCTAAAATATAATGACATACAAAAACTTAGAAGTCAGGAAAGATAAACCAGGCAAATACTAATCAAAAGAAAGAATAATAATGATGGACATAGTAATTGGTGGGAAATATGGGGTTTGGAAAAACATGGGAGAAATCATAACCTCAAGGAAAAAAGAATTTGGTGGCTGTTGCTATTGTTTCATTGACTGGTCTGGAAAAAAAAAGCAAAAAAGCTAAGAGTGATTAATTAGCAATTAAAAGCTGAGAGTAAAAGGTAGAGAGCCTCCTTGGTAGCATACAAGGAGCCTCTCATCTCCTATAGCAGGATGGCAGAGAAATTTAAGAACCCAGACGCAGAACTCAATGGTAATAGTTGTCCAGCTCTAAAGAGGTTTAAATTCCTAACCCAAGCAAGTCTGCTATGCCAAGGTCAGGGATCTAGTTGGGACATTTGGCATGTGGCATCCAGGTTGTTGCATGTGAAAATCTCGAATCCCCAGACATAGCTGAACGTGGCAAGCTCTGTGGCCCTTCCTTGTACGGAGCTAGTACGCTCCCGTACTTGAAGATGATAAAGAGGACCTGTGTAGCCTCTTCCCTGCCCCTAGGTTCATAGCTCCATCTGCCCTCTGGGTCAGTAGGCCAACAACCAAGATTACGTACATCAAAACCTAACCTGGCCATACTAGGTTAGGATATACTTG
Source organism: Neofelis nebulosa (assembly GCF_028018385.1). Taxonomy (NCBI): domain Eukaryota; kingdom Metazoa; phylum Chordata; class Mammalia; order Carnivora; family Felidae; genus Neofelis; species Neofelis nebulosa. The sequence continues at coordinate 40,419,574 of NC_080796.1, forward strand.
AGCCTACTGGGAAAAGGAACTAACCCCCAAAGGAAATTCAGGACCTCGTAGCAAAGGAGTGGGGAAGATACACTTGGAACTGCATTTTGAGGCTGCTAGACCCAAACCAAACAAACAAACACCGAAGCCAGCAAAAAACCAAAACCAAACACTAATTTGGACGAAAGAAACCATATCAATATCAAATGCATCCCTTTTGGGCTTGCAGGGAGGCAGAGTATCTGACCTCAGGGGAAACTGTGAACACTCAGCCATGCCGGCTGCTAGACACAAGGCAAAAGGGCTACTCTACATTGATTCAAGAAGAGAAGCCAGAATGGTCATGATAGGAGGTGGAAAAAAATGAAAAGCCTCAGAGGAGTGGGCAAGTCAGAGGGGATACATGAGGTAAGATCAGAAAACCTATTAGATGACTCTATCTCACGTGAGGGCTAATAAAAGACATCATTTACCAGAAAAATGAGGAATGTGTTGGCGGGAAAAACAGCATCAGTAGGAAGGTCCACAGCGATTCTCTTCCGTAAGTCAAGTCTGATGGTACAAGAAGCCGTTACTGAAGAGACTCATTAACACAGAGCAAAGGAGAACCTAGGATGCTCTGACTGCAAAAACAGAGGCCAGGTGGCAGTGTTTTACACTCAGAAGCCAAGTGAGCACAGTTTGTGCGATAAATGGCACCGTTGGAAGGGCAACCAGAGGGCTGGCTTCCAGAAAGTATGGCAAGAGTGAAACGAATGTGGCATCACTAGGGGCAAAATAGATGGTCACCAACATGAGTACTATTCTATCTGTAAAATAAAAAGAGATTGAGGGTGATTATCAGAAGGCCAAGGGCAATCATTTCAGTAATACACCCTCTGTCCAATATCCAGTTTTCAGGCCCAGGCCCATTGGCTACAGAAGACACTGGTTCAGAGAAGGCTCCTGCAATATTGTGGCAAATACACATGACAATGACCTCCTCCGAGCTTTCCCAAAGGGACCTGCTGTCATTTATTGGATGACTAGGAAGAAGGAATATCCAAACGTTTTGAAGAATATTGGATACAAGGTTCAAGTTGATATAGATGCTGAAGTATCATGATGGTCCCTCTGATAGACTGGGGCATGGAATGGTGTAGGTAAGCTCACAGTGGATGAACCAAGTATCTGTGAACTCAGTCAGTGGTTGTTTCCCCAGATCTCAAATTATAATTGTAATAGACCTATTTGGAGGTTATCAGAACCCCTATATTGGGTCCTTGGTCTATAGGATAAGGAAAGGCCAAGTAGAAGCCTACGAAACTACCCCATCTAGATAACAAATTAAAAAAGATAATATATTAAAATAATAATTTCAAGATCATAAATTTAAAAAAATCATAGTCCAATATGAACAGCTGAAATTATTACCACCTTTAATATACATTAAGGGATGTAGGGATGTAGGAATGATGATTCCCATTGGTCTCCATATTATTCAGCAATCTGGACACTGCAAAAGCAACACATATCCTGAAGTGGATTACAGCGGATTACGGCAGATTATTGCAAACACAGCCAGACATTAGACCCAATGCAAGGTGTGGTATCTTTGCTAGAACACCTTAACATGGCATCACATATATGGCATGCAGCCATTGATCTGGGAAACACATTCTTCTCCACCCTTAGGAAAAGAAAAAATTTTTATTTATTTAAAAAGTACAACAGGATACATTGATTACAGGTTTGCTCTCGGGCTGTGTTAACGTTTTGGGCCTTTGTCAAGATAGTCTGAAGCTATTGCAGACTATTGGGATAGCCGCACAGAGTCATGTCACGTTTGTGTGTGATATCGATAATATGGTGCTAATGGAACCAGACGAGCAAACGGCAGATGCTAGTTGGAGGCTTTGCCGAGAAGCATGGGTTCCAGAGAGTTGGAGATAAACCGTATGAAGATCCAGGGTCTGCCACATCAGTAAAATATCAGGTGTCTGGTGTTCATGGCATGATGAGAATCCCCGTCCCTCCCCCCACCATAAAGAACCAATTATTGGAAATTCTCAGTGTGAAGAAAGAGGCAAAATGGCTACCAGCCTCTTTGAGTTCTGGAGGCAGCATATTTCATGCCTAGGAACCCTATCTGGGGAGACATACCGGATGATATGAAAGGCTGCCAGCTTTGATAGGTGCTAGCTTGATAGGGATGCTGCCCGTGCATTTTGGAAGCTCATGCCGAAGTACCAGCAAGTAAAATGAACCCCCATATGAACCCCCATCTTGGCAGGGGTAGATACTAGTTTTGCTGAACAGTGAGAGAAGAAGGAATATATTCGTAGCAACCAGGTGATACACTTGCGCATATTTTAGCAAACGCTGGTAGAATTACAAGAAGAAATCTAGAAACATAATACTTGGGTAACAATTTCAACACTTATTTTAGTAGTTGACGGATCCACAAGTCAATGCTCGTAAGGATGCGTTTGAACAATACAGTTGTTCTCTCTCACATAACATATGCAATGTAATATAATGCAATACACATAACATAACATAACATGACATGACATGACGTAACTTAACACAGCTATAATCTTATGTCAAGGAATAGGGAGCACATCTGATTCATAAGCATACCTGTATTATTTTAAAAAGTTGATCATATGTGAGTCGATAATCTCAAAAACTACCAAATAAGTGATATCACACAAAATATTTTTTCCTAGTACCGTATGATAAAATGGATACAATTGGACTTTCCCAAACATTTGCTGGACAAGTAATCATCTATGGCAAAAAATAATTGAATCGGTGATAAAAATTTCTCTCTACAAAAGACATCAGGTCCAGACAATTTTATGAAGAAATTTTATCAAAAATTATAATTCATAATCCTTATCTTATACAACTTGTTCTAGTGAATGGATAAAGACAGCAAATTATCTATCATGTGATATCAGAATTAGGCACAAAGAGTATAAGTAATGAAATTTATTGTCCAATCCTACTATGTCATAGATGAGCAAATCATGATAACATATTAGAAAATCGAAAATTGTATTTAAGAACATCATGATAAAGCAGTGGTTATCCCAAGGAAACAGATGCATCAACATCAGAAATAAATAAAATAAATAAGAAGAAATCTATTTGCATAATTTAATGCATTAACCAAACAAAGGGGAAAAAAGTGATATCTCAATGGATATAGTCAGTACCTATTCATAAATTAAAGGAACAAAAAGTACATTAATAATAGAAAGAAATTTTCTTAACCTGATAAAGCGCATTTATCCCAAACCCGTGACAAATGCCATACTTTATTTAGAGTCAGATTTTAGAAGCATTCACATTAAACTCAAGACAAGAAACTCTTCACTGAGTTTTTCTATAGCAGTTACTGGAAGCTCTAGCCAATTCAAAAATGCAATAAAAAGAATTAAATTATATAATTACTGAAAAGAAAGAGGCACAATTGTTATTTGCACATAATGTCATTGTTTGCATACAAAATGCAAAAGAATCCACAAACCATTTTGAATTAAAAAATTGGGGAAGTTTAATGGAAATAGGATCAACATACAAAAATGATTACAATGTGAGGCTTTATTTAATAGTAATTTAAAAATAGAAAAAGTTATTTTAGAAAGATTACATTTATAATTTTCTTCAAATTTACATAGTACTTGGGGAAAAATCAAACAACTGGTATTTAATACTTTTATAGAAGAAAATTATAAAACCATACAAGGTCAAGAAATACATGTTTATGCATATACAAGTTCAACCTCATAAACATATACTGTAAATTATTCCCCAATTGATCTAAAAATTCAAGAAAATTGCAATAAAAACCCCAATAGATTGTTAAATAAATTTGATGAACTTATTTTAAAATTCCTGTATCTAGGGATGCCTGGGTGGCTCAGTCGGTTGAGCGTCCGACTTTGGCTCAGGTCATGATCTCGTGGTCTGTGAGTTCGAGCCCCACATTGGGCTCTGTGCTGACGGTTCAGAGCCTGGAGCCTGCTTCGGATTCTGTGTCTTCCTCTCTTTTTGCCCCTCCCCCCTCTCACGCTCTCTCTCTCTCTCTCTCTCTCTCTCTCTCTCAAAAATAAATAAACATTAAAAAATATTTTAAAAAAATAAAATAAAATTCCAGTGTCTGAGTAAATGTTCGGGAAGAGGAGGGACCATATGATAAGAAAATTTGCTCTCCTGGATGTCAAGAATTAATTTAAATCTATAGTGGTTAAGCGTTATGATATTAGGCAGACTTAAAAACAGATTAATTACACAGACTTAAGAATTTAGGAATAAACTCTAGCTTACGTGGGCATTTGGTTTATGATACAGGTGGCCTGAAAGATCAGAATTTATTGGAATAACTGGTTATTTGCATGTAAATAAAGAGAATTAGAGCATTGCCTCTATATAAAATAAATGTCAGGTAGATTAAAGATCTAAACTTGTTAAAATGGTTTAAAACATTATATAGGAGGACAACTTTATGATTCTGTGAAGAAAGATAATGTTTGGATACATGGGAAAAACACAAATCATAAAGAAGACGGATAATTACATCAGAATTTAAAATACCTTCACGACAAAAGGTAACAAACCCAAAAGACAAAGATTTTTGCAACATACAAAGACACATGGAAAGAACACCTTCTTACTTGGAAGATAATGATAACAGCTAACATTTATTAAACACTTACTATATGCCAAGGTCTGTTCTAACTGGTTAGTATGTGTTGTCTTAATCACCATAATAATATTATGAGATATTATGTTAATCTCCATGTTTAGGGATGAAACCAAGGCACAGAGAGGTTAAGTAACACACCCAATTATGAACAACTATTAAGTGACAAATCTGGGATTGATATGCCCACAGATATCTGTATACAGTACCACTGGCTGTATATATCTAAATAAAACAGTGTTGCCTTCACACACCCAGGCACATATACATCTTCTGAATTGCAAAGCGTGCTTCAGGTTATTTGAAGTTCTGTACAATATGTCTAGCCTCCCAGGCAAAGTTTCTTGTTAATTTCCTCAGCTCCATGAATGTATGATTTATTTAACAAAACTTTCATGCAGCAAATTAAACAACATTTGTTCCATCTAGAGGGATAGTTCCCCAGCATCACAGAACAGACAGGCCCAGTTACAAAGGTTGACGTAAGAACAGTGGTCCAGCTCAGAATCCCAAGTGCAACAGTGTCTCCTGGCCTATTCCCACCAGATACACTCCAGTGTCTAATTAACCCGGGGGGGAATAAGGAAAAAAAAAATAACAACAAAAACGAAACCGTGCCCCTAACAATGCTTGTGGTTGTTGATTTTTTTTTCATTCTCTTTCTTCTCCTTTGTCCTCCAACCCCATCCCTTCACCAGGATGTACTCATAAACGAATACAATTAAACAGGGCCCTTTCTTCTCTTCCTTTCGTCTTCTGTCCATCTCTCTTTTTTTTCTTAAAAAAAAAAAAAAGATAACCTATGTTTTAGTTGTTTAATTAGAGAATATCAAACGTTTAGCCATCCGGTTCAAAATTTTTTACATAGGAAAAGACCTTGAGCCATTTCAGTCTGAACCCCCGGGAACCTATCCAAGAGAGGTAAGAAACGTGCCATACCTGATCTTTGCTCTGCTCCTTTGCAGTTTCAACCCAAATTAAAGAAATCATAAAACAAACTGCAAAGTAAGGAATCTACAAATCATTAAATATCAGCAATTAGCATTTTTATCCAGCTTGCAAATCCGTATCACCCTAAAGCAGGGCCCATTTCTGACGGGCAGAAGGCAGATATGTTTGCTAAATTCTGATAATATTTTTGCTTTTATTTTTATTTTTCCCCAGGGCTCAGCATCTTAGGAGCTGTTTTGTGTTGGGAGGTTCACTCTTGGCACCTATCTATCACATCTTGCTTCATGATTGGGCATGCTTAAAAACACAAAACAAAAACCACAGGCAATCACGTACACGATCAACATATATTGAACACTTGGAGAATATAAACAAGACGGGTAGAGTTCCAATCCTTCGTGGTGTTCCAGCTACCTAGTGGTTCATGGCGGTAACTCCCAAGCTTTGTGTGTATTTGTGTTGCTCACAGATACAAGGGAGCAGGCTTTGAGAGGTCATGGGGGGAATAGCGTGACCCTATCCCACCATGTCTGTGAGATCAGATGACAAAATTCAAGGCGGGGTGTGACCAGATGGCTGAAGGCAGACGCGAACTGAAGGTGCATCTGGCAGGAGATCCTTCTGGGGGGCTGAGACCGAGGGGACTGTTGACGCCTTCACCACCAGGCGGTCTTGGGGCAGCTGGACTTCTGATAGGACTCCAAAGGACAGTGTCCTAGTGAGAAGCAGAGGCTGTGTTGCTTTTTCTGACCTTTTCGTAGAAGTGAGGTCACATCACTTGCAACGCGTTCTGTTGGTTACCAGCAACTCACAGCCGATATAGATTCTGGGGAAATGAACGCGGATCCCATTTCTTGAGGAAAGGTAGGCCAAGGTCACATGGTACAAAAATATGTATGGCAGGAGATATTTTTGTGGCCATCTCAGAAAACACAGCCTGCCACGGGCAGCTTATAGTTCAATAGGAAAGATAGACATGTAAATACGTCCACAGAGGAAGGGGGTCAGCGCTGCAGTGGAAGAACGGTGTTAGGTGCCCTAAAACACCTGATCAATCAGATCTGGAGAAAAGGAAACATTTCAAAAGGGGGTGAATCTTAAGGGGGATAGGTTGGGCATAGAGTGGTACACATTTTGGGGGAAGCTGATGGAATGCGGAGTTTCGAGACACAACTCGCATAAAGTACCCCTTTACTGGTAACACGTATTACGTGTGTTTAAACACGTAAACACATGCGTTTAAAAAAACGAACAAAAGGGGATGTCCGTTCCACGGCCTTTCGAAACCCCTTTGCCAGTTGGAGAAGGAGCTTGAGATGGGGGAGGGCACCTGGAAAGGTTGGCTGCTCTGGGCCCTCAGCCAATCAAGGGCAGGGTGGGAAATCGCGGTGTGTGACATCACCCACTCATGACAACCCTTGCCCTGGTAGAACCTCCCCAAACTGTGAGGGGCAGCAGAAGAATGCGGGCCAGCCAGGGCTCACACTCGTCTACCTTTATGCCCACTTAGCTGCTGTCATGCCAGGGTTCACTCAATCCTTGTTTGCCCTGAAGCTTGATGTGTTACCTGCTCTCCTCACGTCTCGGGGCTTGATGAAACTGTGGGTTTGTGGCGGACCCGGGGGTGGGTCCCCAAGGAATGCAACCATCTTGTGCCTTTATTAAAAGGTAAGGTCAACCCTTGAAGCTTTAGGGTAGCCCGAAGGCAGTACGAGAGGGGGTGATGTTCCTAGACGGGTGAGAGGAAAAGCAGGGGGATGAGGGTTCCCCAAAGCAAATGAAAACATTCCTTCATGTGTTATTTGCTTTGGGTCATAAAGGAGCATCACTGTGCCAGCTGTGCTGAGCCAGAACTTCCAATTCAGTGGCAACGTGACTCTCACCGAGTGCGTGCTTAACGTCCCCAGCACCGTTAATCCATTTCTCTCGCTCTGTCTCTGGCTAATCCTTCCCTTTGTCGTGAAGAGATGTCATGAAGAGGGCTGTGACACAATCTGACGGTGGGCAACCACTCTGGCAATTTCGGAGGGACGTCCGAAGCAGTGACAGACTATAAGACACAAGACAGACTATAGCCACCGCTGGGTTTGCCAGGTGCCCAGCACAGCTTATCGATGCATATTCTTTTCCTGTCCCAACGCGCAGAGAAAACCATGTCCGGCCATACACTCCCCAGCTCGTCACTCCATATCAACCCAGGAGAAACCGGTTTTCCACTTCCCCATCTGTGAGTGCTCGTAGGAGGTGGCAGAGGCTGTGGTGTGGGGAGAAAATGAACAGCGAGGCAGACTGGCCGCTGAGACAGAGAGGGCATCAGGAGGGTAGGTTGGGAGGCGGGCGACGGACCTGGGGCTCCACTCTCCCACATCTGATGTTGGGGAGCTCTGGCTTCAACTATTCTTTCTGCACTTGGGCACGTTCTTTCTTACTTCTGAGCCCGTGTCTCTCTTATTTGCTTCTACCCAGGACACTCCTTTCAGACTCCCCCATTACACCCTCCATACTCCATCTGTTTTTAACTCTGAATTGTCCAGCAAGTTTCAATTTGATGCTACATCTTCCTGGAAGCCTTCTCTTCCTTTCAGGTATTTGGTTTGGCCCTTCCCTTCGCTTTCCTTCCTTAGTGCCTGAACCTATTTCCAATAAAGCCTTTGCATGTGGCGTTATAATTCCCCACCCCCCCTTTTTTTTTCTCGTTTGGTTTTCCACCTAGGCTGAAAGGTACTTGAGAGCATAAAACCTGTTTTCTCTGTGGTTCTATTTCTATGCCTCTAGTACGACGCCTACCACCTTGTAGGAGCTCAGGCAAAATTATGGATTAAGTAAGGAAAAGAGAGAGAAGACAGAAGTTACAGGGCAACATGCGGTCAGAATTCAGGTCCACATGGATGGACCGACAGTTGAAAAACGGAAAGAAGTCTTATACCAACCAGATTTGAAAAAAAGAAAACAGTCAGTCATGGTGAGATAGTGGTGAACTTATTACATGCATTCAAACGACGGCAATATTACATTAGTAGGATAGTTTTAGAAGGTAATACCTCAGGTGAATAAAAAGCTCCGAAATACATATACCAAATAGACTCTGGAATCCCACCTGTGGGAATATAACTTAAGTAAATCGTCTTAAAGGGGCAAAGTGTCATTACATGAAGATAATACATTGTAGCATTATTTATAATAGTGAGAAATTGGAAACAATTTGAACAGTATAAGAATGGTTAAATAATGACAGTATCATACAATATAAAACTATATTACACAGGGATTAAAATGATAGATGTGAGGTTTATTTGTCAGCATACAAAATATTTATTACGTAATTGTATGTTAAACAATGGAATTGTGCCTGTGCCTTGCTTTAAATTATATAAAATTATGTTTTTGAATGGACAAGTTCTAACAGAAATACATGAAAATAGCTGTATTTACTGAAGTGGTTGGATTTGGGGTGTTTTTTAGCCTGCTTTTGGGTAAAGCTTCTTTAGTGCTGGAATGCTACACAAATGACTTTAAAATATTTTTTTTCAAAAAAAGATCATGAGGAAGTTATTGAGAATTGAATCGGAAGTCTGATAGACTCTTTCTCCAAAACATCTATCTGGGATTTGTTTCAGGTAACCTTGGCTAATGGATGGAAAGTCTTATTTTTTTCTCTTTTCAACTCGGAAACTTTAAGATTAAATCAGAAAGATCCAGTATCAGGATGTTGGGTGATTTTGTTTTGATCTTAACCTTCCAGTTAGGTCAATTACTGGTCAACTGCTCATCTTCCAGTTGTCAAACAACTGTTCAAATACAAACATCTTCAAGTTTTCAGAGGAAATTATTTCATGACCAGCCATGATTTGGATCAGCTAAAGGACCACATTGCATTTCTTTCTATTTGTACACAAGGGTATTTTTGAGCACAGACTTGCAACTTTTCTAAATCTCCATCAAGAAAAGAAAGCATCAGGGGCGCCTGGGTGGCGCAGTCGGTTAAGCGTCCGACTTCAGCCAGGTCACGATCTTGCGGTCCGTGAGTTCGAGCCCCGCGTCGGGCTCTGGGCTGATGGCTCGGAGCCTGGAGCCTGTTTCCGATTCTGTGTCTCCCTGTCTCTCTGCCCCTCCCCCGTTCATGCTCTGTCTCTCTCTGTCCCAAAAATAAATATAAAACGTTGGGAAAAAAAAAAAAAGAAAAAAAGAAAAGAAAGCATCAGATGCACTCTTATCTACATCTGTTGGATAAAGGGCAATCTGATTGGGAGCCTGGGAGGTGACTTAGGATGGTTAGAAAGTTGGTGTCTTTGGAGTAGACAAATGTCAGCTTATTTAGGAATAGGACTGTCGCCAAGCTAGGCAATCATTCTGGGTCTTGATCTTCTCAACTAAAACATTTGGAAACCAACACCTATCTTCAGTGATTCTTCATAAAGATTCAGTTCAAATAGGTGTGTAATGTCCTCAGCCCAATACCTACCACACTGGACCCTCTTCTTCTGTTCAACAAACATTTATTGAACACTTACCACAGTCCAGGCAAACTGGGAAATGGAGACCATTGATGGCGTGCAAACCAAGCCCAGACCACCTCGCACAGAGGGCTTTGTGTTCACAATGAATTTGGAATCTCTGTCCATGGCTAACTGACAGCTAAAGGCAAGTGAACACAATGCTGGCCTCTTTGAGGACGACTGTGCAGCAGTGGGTGATGACCATATGACATATCAGGGAATAGGGATTGGGAGGCTCTATCACTGATTCCAGCGAACAATTCTGACCCTGTAAATGAAGAGACCACAGTAATTCCAGAAGCAAAATGTGCAGTTAGCAAAATACAGACAATTAAATCCATGCTTCGTTGACCTAGCTTTGTCATCATTCTGGGACTCTTTTTAGTGGTGACCCTAGTTCTGGTCAGAAGTATTTCATGCACACAGAAATGGACCAGAAGCACACATTTCTCTCCACATCTCTTACTGCTGTGTAGATAATAAACATATTTTGTTGACTGCCAAGCAATCTCATAGAAGAAGGTTATACAAGGTCACAGGACTCTGGTTGTGATGGTTCTCCCTCACATATTTCCTGTGTGATTTGGGGCAAGGAGTCTCTGGGTCTTCATGCCTTGAAACCATTTTAATAGTTTTGCCAGATTCTTATCCATAAATAATTCCACAAGGAAGAAAGGAGGGGACAAATGCCCCAGGGAGCCGGTGAGTATGGAAGAAGAAGGGTGGTACAGAATCTGTAATCTAGCATGGCACGTGGGTGGCTCAGCCGGTTGGGAGTCCGACTTCGGCTCAGGTCATGATCTCATGGTTTGTGGGTTGGAGCCCCGCATCAGGCTCTGTGCTGACAGCTCAGAACCCGGAGCCTGCTTTGGATTCTGTATCTCCCTCCTGCTCTGCCCCTCCCTCGCTCACGCTCTGTCTCTCTCTATCTCTCAAAAATAAATAAATGTTAAAAAAAAATTAAAAAAAAAGAATCCGTAATCTAGCAAGTCTGGGGACCACGGTGGTCTGCTTGTGATGTCATACGCAACCCTGGACTCCATCCATGCATGCTGAACACATTTATATTGCAAGGAAAACTTGGTGTTTGCCCACTTCAGACTCAACGCTATCTATCATCTTCTAGGGGGAAAAGCATCAGTCCCTTCTCCAACTTCCTGTCTCTGAAGGGCTCTTGAATTCCTGGAGCCATGTTCTTTCTTTCCTTGTTTCTTCCCCACAAAGTATTAAAATGCATTTACTTGGGGTTCTGAAATAGTTCTACTCTAGTCCATTTGCTTCTTTAAAAATTTTTTTTAAATTTTTAAATTTTTATTTTTTTAGGTTTTATTTATTTTTTTCATTTAAATCCATATTAGTTAAGATATAGTATCATAATGATTTCAGGAGTAGAATTTAGTGACTCATCATTTACATATTACACCCAGTGTTCATCCCAACAAGTGTCCTCCTTAATGCCCCTTTTCCCTCTAGTTCTTCCCCCCACCCAACACCCCTCCAGCAACCCTCAGTTTGTTCTCTGTATTTAAGACTCTTAACGGGTTGTCTCCTTCTCTGTTTTTATATTATTTTACCTTCCCTTCCCGTATGTTCATCTGTTTTGCATCTGAAATTCCTGGAGCCATTTTCTACTCACCCTCCTACCTACTTTGCATTATTTTTTGAATGGTGTATATTGCCTCTTTCCCCGTCCCCCCCCCCCCCCCCCACCGTGTCCACCCTACACAGGTCTCCTGAGCCTCCCTAGGATTCCGGCGATTTCTACATTCTGCATTTTCCTCTCTCCAGTCCGCGGTAGCCGGATCTTTGTTAATGTTTATGCTCCCCTGGTTCTCTTCTGATACGAAAACTCGGGTCACTCCCTGTTTCCTCGGGCATCAAGTCTAATTTCCTCTCCCTGGCCTTCAAGGATCTCTGCAACTCCTCCTCTTCAACCGCTTCCTGATCTGACCACGTCTTTGCTACCCTGCTCACCTCGGCATCACTCCTCCTCTTTCCGGAGTCGCCTGTCTCCTGTCCCAGAGGATCCCTCTGGCCTAGTTCATCACAGAGCCACAGAACCACCTCCCAGACCTGGGCCGCTTTCTCTGTCATCTCTTGCCAGGCTTTTAGTTGCGGAGACCCAGCCTGTGTTCCTCTCCCCTCTCAGGGAACCAGAGATTCGGACCGTGTTAACAGAGGCGTGCTCTCTGATCCATGACTTCCCTTCCCCCATCCTATCTGTGATGATTTCTTTGTTACGATTTCTGAAAGTGATGGGCACAAGCTTCCTTCTTCGGTCAGGCGGATAGAGCTGTGAAATCAACCCTCATGACAACTTGGAAAAATTAATCTTCTTTATTTGGTCTATAACACTTGCAGTTTTCCTCTCAAGCCTCCAACTTGCAAAATCGGGAGGAAAGGTGACGGAAAGAGGCTGAGGAAATCCTAATCTCAGGTCTTACAGCTCCTGGACCGCACTTTTCTCATCCTGATGGACTGGCTATCATCCTGATCCTTTTGGGAGCAGTTTAAGGGAGACAAGGAACCAGGCAGATGTCCCTGATGTCCTGTCTCCCCACATTACCCTCTTGATCTGATGTGTCTGTTCACGCCAAGCCTAAATTCAGGTGACAGAACTGCTTCCTCCTTTTTTGCCCTTCCGCATGTCCTCCCACAGCCAGGGGCGTGATGGGGTTGATTTTGCCCCCTTCTTTGGACATTTATAGTTTCTATGAATGTTCAGCATCTATGCACAGGGTTTTTTTCTTTTTTTTTTTTTCTTTACATTTCCCACCTTCCATCTGCAAAGTCGAAGTCCGAACTTGGTTTTCCAGTCTCTCCTGCATCCCCTTGATATAGGCCCGTGGTCAGAGATCCGTGGAAGTCCTGGATTCAGAAAAAATGTGCGGGGAAGGAGGCGCTCTCTGCCATATGTGTCCCTGTCGGTGTGGTGGCACACAGCAGGTGGATGCAGCTCAGTGGTCCTGGGGGGCCCAAGCCCCGCACCTCTGCTTTGCTGGAGCGGGATCACTTGCATGCTGATTCTGGTGGTATATTGTTCCTGCAGATGCTGCTTTCTGACGCTGGTTCTCTGTTTTTTTCTGGAAATTCCATGAACTATCTAATATCCTTTAATGACTCTGCTTTAAAGAGCCAGAGTGTATACACTGCAAAATGCTGATATACCACTCTTCTGGCCTCACACGCATGGACGTTCTTGCTTGGGTCACTCTTAGGTACAGATGTGCTGGCTCATTTCGAGCTTTGATAGACGCTGACTGGCAGCTGACAAATACCTGGTTTTCTGGCTTTGTCTTGCTCGTGGAGTCAGGTTCTCAAACTCTCCTCTCCCGTCGTCATCTCAGAACAGATTTGGGGCGGAAGTTTGCCGGGGACATTCGCACCTTGTTCTTCCTCATCCCTTGCTGGGAAATTTAAGCCACGCCCCTGATGACATTTTCCAAACCACCTGTCCTTCCCAGCCCTTTGCGGCTTTTCTTGGCTCTGCTCTTCCCTTGTTGAGCATTTACATTCAGTGTCCCACAGTTTAGTACTGAATCTTTGCCATATGGACCACACCCCGGCAGAAATAAACCTTAAGAGAAAATAGTTTAAGAAGTGCCGTGTTTCTGGGGGCGCCTGGGTGGCTCGGTCGGTTAAGCGTCCGACTTCGGCTCGGGTCATGATCTCGCTGCTCGTGAGTTCCAGCCCCGCATTGGGCTCTGTGCTGACGGCTCAGAGCCTGGAGCCTGCTTCCGATTCTATGTCTCCCTCTCTCTGGGTCCCCCAACCCCCACTCACACCCTGTGTCTGCCTGTCTCAAAAATAAATACAATAAAAAAAAAAAAAAAAAAAAAAAGTGCTGTACCTCTGGTTTTGCCCAACCTGGAATTCAGAATGTTGATTATTATAGACGGCGCAAATCCAGCCAACTGTCATACATTATAGTAAAAGTAACACGAGGGAATTTGGTTCTTTGTCCCAGAACTTCAGACTTGTGTCTCTCCTCAGAGGTGCAATCAGCATACTAAATACAACATGTCCCCAAATCACCTGCTTCCCCTCCCGCCCCCCGCCCCAGAACCTGCTCCTCTTACGTTCTTCTCCATCTCAGTACATGACAACTTCGTGTCCGAGTGCCTCCCTCCCTCCTCTCTTTCTCTCCCAGCTGTATCCAATCTCCATGACAATCTGTAGTGACAACCTTGACCGCTGTCTAGAAGGCAGGCACTTCTCACCAGCTTTGCAGCTGCCACCACGTCTCTCCGAAATTATTGTAATGGCCTCCCACGTCCTGCCCTTGCTCTCCGCCCCCGACCACAGCACATTCTCAGCACGGTCCCCGGAACGAAACTTCCAGAATGTATGTCAGATCGTGGTGCTCCTCTCTTCAAAAGCCCTCCGTTGGCTTCCCGTGGCACACAGAGCAAAAGGGAAAATTCTTTCAATGGCTTGGAAGACGTTATATGAGGAAGCTCGTGGCTACCTTTCTGATTTCATCTCCCACTCTCTTTCTGCCTGATGTTCTAGTGAAGTGAACATCTCTGCCGTCCCTCAACTAAAGACAGCCGGTTGCCACCTCGGAGTGTTTGTCTTCGAGGGTCCTTCTGCTCGAAATGCTTCGCTTGCCGAGCTTCAAATAACCACTTCCTTAACCTCCACTGGGGTTTGGTCTAGTGTCACCCTGTGAGACCTTCTCCGACGGAGCTGTTGAATCTGACAACCGTCTAGCTTTTACTGCACTTCCCCTCCGAGTTTTTCCCATGGCATTTACCGTGAGCTGATACACCTTGTCAATGTTGGGTCATTTATTTGCCGTCTGCTTCCTTCCATTCAGACGTAAGCTTCGTGAGAGCAGAAGACAGGAATAGCTCGTGGGGAGCGACAGGGACTCAATTAATTACTCTTAAATAAATGAATAAATACATGAGAGAAAGAGCAGGACCCAGTGTCAACTTAGAATGGTTGGAACTGTACTCTACTATACTCTAGTATGAAATCATATGGAGATTTCTACACAGTGAACCTAGACATTACTTGGGGGGAAAAACCCTATAAAATCTATAAGCATGTAAATTTAATAATAACTCTCAGTCCCTTCTCCCTAAGCAAATTAACTTGAGAATCTTTCACTCTTGTCACCAAGAGAAGAGTCTCAAATTTGGACAAATTGGGTGCTCCTCTTTTTCCGTCTTGGGTATGTGTGTTCATTTATTTTATTTTATTTTTTTAAGTTAAAAAAAATTTTTTTTAAAGTTTATTTATTTTTGACAGAGACAGAGTGCAAGCATGAGCTGGGGAGGGACAGAGAGACAGGGAGACACAGAATCCGAAGCGGGCTCCAGGCTCCAAGTTGTCAGCACAGAGCCTGATGCGGGGCTCGAACTCACCCACTGTGAGGTCATGCCCCGGGCCGAAGTCGGACGCTTAACCGACTAAGCCACCCAGGCGCCCCTGTTCATTTTATTTTTTAAAAAACCTTTCTCTGTGTCCCAGTGAGAATTAGTCCTGGCACATCTGGGGTTGTGATGGCCGATGCCTTCCTCTGAGAGCCCTTACTACAAAGTCCTGTCTGTGTTGGTTTCCAGAGTTGGCTTGCGTTAAGTGTTTCTGGAAGCTTTATAGTCCCCAGCAAGCCGTGCACAGGGTCTGCTGCCTGCTCTATGTAGTCCTTTGGGAATGTGCTCACTCTCTCCGTTCTCTCTTTTTCTCTCCCGTCTGTACAGCTTTTATCTGTGCGCGGTGGTCTCTTGCCAAACTTTCAGTGTTCTCCGGACCTCCTCTGTCACTCTAGAAGGAAGATGAGGGTTTTATTTTGTTCCTTTTGGTAAGAAGGGTCATTTGCTAAGTTCCGGACTGACTTCATCATACTCCTGTGGGCTAAAAGACAGTGAATTTAGTTTGATGATAGTTTGATGGTTCTTGGTACCTAACTAAATTGTAGGTTCCTTAAGGAACTGGGAATAGATATATGGGGGCTTGTTTTTTATAATAGAAAGTAGCAGAGTTCTGGGTCCATCATTAATTCTTAATAAATATTTATTTGATTAATTCGTTCACTTAGCCAGATCTTTATGTATGCAACGAATATTTGTGGGCCCATCAGGTGCCAGACACTCTTAAATGCACCGAGAAGAACACATTGAGAAAACAAACTTGTGTTCTCACCCAGTTTGCCTCCCAGCAGAGGCCGGCGGACAATAAGAGAATATTCAATACAGCAAGCAAATGGTGATCCGTGCTAAAGAGAAAACTGGAGCTGTAGGAATCAGAAGGGCTTGGAAAGGGGGGATTTCTATTTAAAAAAAATTTTTTTTAACATTTATTTATTTTTGGGACAGAGAGAGACAGAGCATGAACGGGGGAGGGGCAGAGAGAGAGGGAGACACAGAATCGGAAACAGGCTCCAGGCTCCGAGCCGTCGGCCCGGAGCCCGACGCGGGGCTCGAACTCGCGGACCGCGAGATCGTGACCTGGCTGAAGTCGGACGCCCAACCGACTGGGCCACCCAGGCGCCCCACGGGGATTTCTATCTTAAATAGAGTATTGAAAAATGTTGCTGATGGCGAATGAGGAGAGGTCCAAAGAGCTGGTGGTACAAGCAATGAGGATATCTGGGGGACAAGCATGTTCCAGGCAGATGAGCTGACAAACGTCCAGATCCTTAATAGAAAATATGATTCTTGAGTCTAAGGAATATCCAAGAAGCTATAATGGCCAGCACGTGGAGTAAGCAAGATGAAAGGTATTAGGAGATAAGATCTACCAGTGGGACAATAGGATGCTTAAGATTGACACTTAGAAGGGGCCGAAGCTGTTGGTAATGACAGGGCCTAGGGAAAGGCCATGAGATTGGGTGGCTGGGACACTTGAGGAGAATACATCCTGGAGCCGAAAAGCCAAGGTATTGAAAGGATCACCTTCAGGTATATTGAAATAATGAAGGATTTTGACAGGAATTGTATTGCACAGAATATCAGAAACCAAGA
Organism: Neofelis nebulosa; assembly: GCF_028018385.1. Classification (NCBI taxonomy): domain Eukaryota; kingdom Metazoa; phylum Chordata; class Mammalia; order Carnivora; family Felidae; genus Neofelis; species Neofelis nebulosa. The sequence goes on from NC_080796.1 coordinate 40,436,664, forward strand.
GTGAAAGTCATCAAGGCATGAGGAGGGTTCATCCGTCTGGGGATCTATAGATGAATAGGGTAGAGGATGATATATTGTCGTGGTGGGAGCATCAGAGCTAGAGAGGAGTTACAGGGAGTTCGGTGAGTGGAAGGGTTAAAGGGCTGGAAGAGGCAGTAAGAATGGAGGATAGCCTGCCCATAGGCAGCGTTACCAGTGGCATGGCGCCCTAGAGTTTCCTAGAATTTTCTCAGTTAAGCCACTTGAGAGGGCTATAGGAAAGGCAGTATTTTCAGGCAAAAAAAATGAGTAAAAAACAAAAGGGTTCAAAAAAGAGACTGCGTGTGCAGGGGTTTTTGCTGATAGAAGCATTTCAGAATATATTTAGTGCCTTGGAATCATGATTTCAGTTTTGATGGTCATGGTACTGTAGATATGCTTAAGTGGCAGTTAATAAAGAACTCCAAATAGACAAGCTTACTGTTTTGTTATTTTGACGGTTCCGGGCTCTTGTCGTATAAAGAACAATGTAAATGCCAGTCTTTCTCTCTGTACACAACAATGGGAATAAGCTTCAACTTTTCATTCTAGGAGCATGATCAGATTTTCCCCCAGAGCATCAAGGCACTAGGAACCACGTACCCTTTCCTCTGGACTGGGGCCTCAAGCCAAGATGAAAAACAATCAACTTTCAATTTTCTGTGCTAGTTTGCTTTCTGCCCAGAATACACAGAAAAGGCATTTAAGCAAACTTTTGGGTTAAGTTTTCAAGGACATCTTTCCATTTCTGCCAACAAAGGATTTGGGAGCCCATTACTCCTGGGCCCCAGGAGCTCGTTTTTATTATTTCAGTGTGGGTGTCTTCAGAGCAAAACAACCTCAAAAACCCAACCCAAGCCCCTCAACCCACCACCATTTGCTAAATGAAGCAAAACACCATAATGGTCTTAATGATGTAGATTTATCTCTTAACTGTTGTTTTGAGATCACAACAAATCATTAAAATCATTAAGTCTTCTAGCTAAATTAGAGTGTGGATCTTCCAGAGTGCATGGCCAATGTGTTTTGTTCCATAAACCACCCCCCAACCTTCCCCCCATGCCCTCATCACTGTCCTTCTCAGATTGTTTCCATGCAGGAAAAGCTGGCTTAATATATTCAAAGTCACGTTTCTAAACAGCTTTTTACCTCCCTCTCTGCTCATTTCCCCCCTGTGCCCCAGGGCTCCTTCCCTGAGAGATGTAGGCGGCAAGACAGCTAAGCTAAGGGGTTTAGATCTGTGCTGATTCTGGGGCCCAGCACAACGGAGTGTAACAAAGACAGGGAGACAGCCAGTGGCATCTGGGTTCTTCCAGCACCCCTTGGCGAGCAGAAGCTGTCCCCCGCTCACCTTCCACTCAAGCTAGCAAAGATTTCACTTGGAGAAGGAAGATGGGTAGTGTTGAGATTCCCTCCATTTCTTCTTAGGTCTGTCACTTACTGTCTCTCCAGCCCATTCAATGGAGGTAAGGAAGCATGTCTTCTGTTTCCGGCCCAGACAGCACGGGGGCAGGAAGAAAATGTATCATGTGGGTATTGACTAAGTAGATGAGACCTCTCGGACCTATATATGCTGGAGAAGTTCATGCCTCTTCTTCTAGAAGATCTTACGAAAATAGGATGATAGGGTACTTGAAGAGCTCGGCGACGGCCATTTATTCACCTTTCCTTAAGATAAGAACAGAAGTGCTTGATGAGAATACTGAGTTGAAAGGCGTTCAGGAAGATGGGTGAAACACAGCCGGATGAGTGATTCAAGCTTTCTTTACACTAATTGCTAAACTAAGTTACTGTTAAACAGTGACACATAGCTCAGTACTGCTCAGGCACCAGGAGATGTCCAATTAATGTTGGCTGAATTAAAGATTGTATGTAACGACCTCCTACGGGGGCCTGGGGTTCTCCAAGTTGAACCCGCCTGATAAAGAGGTTAATTTTTCATCTGGTCGCCTATGCCTCCTCTCTGGTCGAGGTCTGCAGGCCTGTTGTAAAGGTGGCTGACACACCTTTCTCATAATTCAGTGGTTCGAATTCAGGTGCCAAAGTTATGCTTGAAATCTAACGTGTGATTTATTCTCAGCTATGATTGCTAAAGAATTGGTGAGTTACTTTTGCTGGGGAAGCCGTCCCCCGACCAACTCTAAATTCTAAACTCTTGGTCCCCTTTGGGCTAATCTGACTTTTCCATCTGAACCTGGTAAGGACAGTGAATTAGAAGGGGCGTTAAAGAAAAGTGTCCCCCTGAAGCAGTGAGAGTCTTAACTCACTTCCGTGGGTTGGAAGTTTTACCTGTTTCTCCTCCAGTGGGTTTCCAGAAGAACTGAAGTGGGCGTTAAAGCTCTCTTAGGTTTTAATTGTATTCTGTGAGTCCAAATGTATGTATGTAAAAGTCCATTTATCTCCAAATAGAAGAACCCACTCTAAGCTCTATCTTTGGTACTAGAAAATTAGTCTTTTATCAGACTAATTCATGGGCCAAATGAAGGACTACGGAATATAAAATCAATGACCTTTTGTAGACAGGCAAAGTCAGGGGGAGGAGAGGCTGTGAGTTGGGCAAAGGAATACTTGTCTGCTCTGAGCTCCTGTTTGTAGGAGAGAAAGCATAGGGTGGATGTGGGAAAGCATAGGGTAGGAAAATAGATTTCCCATCAGGGGAGTTCTAACCTCGGCCTCAGAGAGATTGATGTCTGGGTTCAGCACATACACACGAGTTCCTTTCTCTGGGCAACCGGGAGGCTCTTGCTTTACTCACCTCTGTGGGCAAGTGTCACAACAGTATGGCCCTGCTACCTCGCTCCAGACCCCAGGCTGTCTTGTTTGTGCTTTTGTCAGTCCTCTAGCTTGTGAGGAAGAGAAGCGAGGGACAGAACAGCCACAGCCGGGCGTAGGAGCACAGAGCGGCTCCTCTGGGCGGCTGCCCCAAGCATGCCCCTGTTCCTGTCCCAAGCCATCTTCCTAGGGAGTCTGAGCTCTCTCTGGGGCCCTCACGTCTGGGCGGTGACTCTGTGAGTGGCAGCTGGTGGCTCTGTTGGCAACCCCGTGGTTACCCCCAGGACTCTCACAGGACCCCAGCACACTGCTCTCAAGGGGTTGGATCATGAATGGTGCAGCGGGTACCCTCCTCTTTGCTCCAGAAACTCTACCTCCAACCCCAGGACTGAGAGAAAAGAAACCACCAGCGGGAAGGTGAAGGATGCATGCATCATGGGTTTGCAAGATCACCCTTGCTTCTTCCTCTCACTGGTCTTGTGAAGTATTATGGTCTGCATTTTACAGCCTAGGAAACTGAGGCAGAGAGAGGTTAAGTGAGTTGCATAAGGTCATAGAGCTAGAAAGAGGCAAGGTTGGCATTTAGACCCGGGGTCTGCTGACTCTGTGATTTTGCACCACAACACGTGGCTGTGGCTGAGTGAGTCTGTTCAGATAAGGAGCGAATCATCCAGGACCCCAGTGGACCCCCAAGGACAAGCTAGACAAATAGTCCTGCCTTCTGAGCCCCCCAAACACACACACTCACACATACACACACACACCCGTACATTCTCTCTCACATGCAAACTCTTTCTCTCTCACACACAGAAACAGACACAGACACAGACAGACACACACACACACACACACACACACACACACACACACACACACCCCGTGTCCTGCTGGTATTTGTTTTAGTGTTGCCCTTCCTGAGGGAATCAGACAACCACACAGGCTCCCATTTCCATATTCATTGCCCCTGTGTAACTCTTCTGTCCTGAGGCCGTGCAGGGCAACGAGCACTCTTGTATGGATTTGGACCCAACTGAGCACTCACTCAGCAGGCAGCCATGATTTTGGTTATTACACTCTCCCCTCTCTTTTTGTCCGTCCATTTGTTTCGCCCAACCGAAGCATGACAGGCAGTGAGACCTGGCCCAGGTTCTCAGATGAGGATTGTTGTCACAGCTGGGCCCTCTCTTGCGGGGAGAGCCCATCTTGTATGGAGGTAAACTCGTTTAGGCTTCAGCACAGGGCATGGCGCGTAGTGAGAGCTTCAATGGTTGTCTCAGAATTGCTCAAAATACCACTCTGTTAGCACTTTGCCGATAAAAAACGTATAATGGCTCTCCATCTCCTGTCCCGAGGCCATCCACAGGCCCCTATTCCAGCCCCTCACAAACCCAGAAAAGATGTGACATCTTTATTTCTACCTCCTTATCTTCGCCCTTGAGACTTCTCCGGCTGGAATCCCCCTCTGGCCCTCCTTTAAGACTAGAAATTCAAATTCCCACTTTCCCAGGAGACTCTCCCTCTTGGATCCAGCCCTCTGGGCTTTTCTTCCGAGCTAACCTCTAAGCAACTTACTGTCTGAACGACTCCAGGCGTGGAATCACATGCCATCTTATTTTGTTATTAATATTTTCATGGGTAGCATCTTAAACATTGTAAACCCATTAGGTTCCAAGATTACATAGTAAATGTTTTCTGTATTACTCAGGGTGCTAGTCTAGTGTTAGGAATATAAAATGGATTTTAAAAATATTTTAATTAGAAGCACCTGGGGGGCTCAGTCAGTTGAGCATCCAGCTCTCGATTTCAGCTCAGGTCATGATCCTAGGGTTGTGGTATTGAGCCCCGAGTTGGGTTCTCTACTGAGCAGGGAGCCTGCTTATGATTCTCTCTCTCTCTCTCTCTCTCTCTCTCTCTCTCTCTCTCCCCACCTCCCCCCCCCGCCCCTCTCCCCTGCTCGTGCTCTCTCTAAAATATACATATATGAGGCACCTGGGTGGATCAGTTGGTTAAGTGTCCAACTCCTGGCTTCTGTTCAGGTTGTGATCTCACGGTATGGTGGGTTCAAGCCCCACATTGGGCTCTGCCCTGGCAGCGTGGAACCTGCTTGGGATTCTCTTTCTCCCTCTCTCTCTGCCCCTCCCCCACTCATGCTGTGTCTTTCAAAAACTAAATAAACTTAATTTAAAAATTAAAAAAGAACAGGGGCGCCTGGGTGGCGCAGTCGGTTAAGCGTCCGACTTCAGCCAGGTCACGATCTCGCGGTCCGTGAGTTCGAGCCCCGCGTCAGGCTCTGGGCTGATGGCTCGGAGCCTGGAGCCTGTTTCCGATTCTGTGTCTCCCTCTCTCTCTGCCCCTCCCCCGTTCATGCTCTGTCTCTCTCTGTCCCAAAAATAAATAAAAAACGTTGAAAAAAAAAAATTTAATAAAAAAAAAAATTAAAAAAGAACAAAATATACATATATATTCGGATTAAATTGTATTAAAATTCTAGTCAGAGCTTGCACAGTATGCTATTTATCCATCTTTCATGTATGAACCCCTTGTAGAGAAAAACATTCTCATAAACACCCCATGTTTACTTTATTTTTATTATGCCACTTAAGCGTATAAACATAAAACTAAGTAGAAACTCTTAATAAAAGCTTAAGGTTCTTAAATCACTGTAAAACTCAACAAATTTATGCAATTAAATATAAATAACCGTATAAACACTGTAAAGTTCAAATTAACAGTGTGAATTTATTGTTATATATGGTACTTCTCAAACCAAATCGCATCACAGTTATGGGATGGCTATGAGTCAAGTTCTTCTGAGTTTCTGAGCTTGGCATGATTCGTTTCTCACACCAGTCTCTTCTGTTCCTTACACGGAACAGCAAAGCCTTTATTCCCACAGTGTGGTGTCAGGTCACTGGTGCCTTATTTAACAAAATGGCATCATCATTATCAAGGCTATTTTTTTTTCTTTACCTGAGACAAAGACACAGTGTGCTGAAATCACTTGTCAGTATTTAGATTGGTGTGGCCATCCAAATATAGTTTTGGGGGATTATCTGATTATCTTTGAAATTAGAAATCAAATTAAAATATCTTGTAAGAAAACTTTTGGACCATCAAGAGCATATCTACAGATCCCTGGTGGAATAACGCAACACTGTCGACACTCTAGTAGGAGGAGAATTATTTAAAGCAGAAAAAAATGAAATTGTTCTTTCTTCCTCCCTTTCCATGGAAGACTGTCAAACAGAGTTGCATTATCTTACTTTTTTTTTACAAGGTTTATTATGTTAAAACTGTGACTAGAATTTACTTTTCATTCGCACACAATAACATGTTTATCAGAGAAAATTTGAACACCTATAGGTTTTTTCAAGAAAAGAAACTAAGGCCCCCAGAATCCCACCTTCCAGAGATAACCGTTGATGGCTTGATATAATAGTAATGTGTCTCTTGTTAATATCAACAACATCAACAATGAGTGTATATTGACTACCACATGCCTGTAAACGTTCAAAGCCTTTTATTCATTTATTCTGCACTCCCCTACGGTATGGGTATCATCAGCATTCTCTATCTTATGGATGATGAACTGAGGCCTGAAGTGTTTAAGTAACTTTCAAACACATAACTAGTAAGTTGTCAAGGAGGATTCTAATGGAAGCAAAATAGAACAGTACATAAAGAAAACAAATGAAATGAAATACAGGATCACTTATTTTTCTTTTTAAAAAAATATGTATTTTTGGGGGAAGGAGAGGTGAGGGGGACAGAGGATCTGAAGCGGGCTCTGTGCTGACAGCAGAGAGCCCGATGCGGGGCTCAAACTCACAAACTGTGAGATCACGACCTGAGCCGAAGTCGACACCTAACCAACTGGCCGAGCCACCCACGTGCCCCACTAATTATTCTTAAAAATATTTTAAACATCTTTTTGTTTCAGTACGAGTATTGTTTCTGAGAATCAGATGGGTATATTCCATTATAAAAATACATCATGTTAATCAACAATTCTCTGTTGACAGCCTTCTAGATAGTTCTCAATCTTTATTATCAGAAACAGTACTGGGATGAACATTCTTGGACCTAAATCTTTGAGCCTATCCTTACTAGCATAACATTTTTAAAAAACATTTATTTATTTATTTTGAGAGTGGGGGAGGGGCAGAGAGAGGGAGAGAGAGAGAATCCGAAGCAGGCTCCACGCTCAGCATAGAGTCCCACCCGGGGCTCAATCTCATGACTGCAAGATCATGACCTGAGCTGAAACCAAGAGTTGGACACTGAACCAACTGAGCTCCCCGGGCTCCCTGGGAAGCATTTTAATTTCCTATTTCACTAAACAATATAAGAAGAGGAAAATACAGAAATCTCTGCAACTGTAGTCTAATATTGTTGTACCAGTTGATTTTTTACTCGGTAGATAAGCACTTAGCTTTACATAATGCCTAATTGTATGTATTCGTTCAACATTCAACCAAAGTTGAAGTTTTTGCTAATGCTAATAGGTGAGCAAGTATGAAACCCGTTGGAAAATTTAGTTGAATAATTTTCAAAGACGTAATTTTTTTTTTAACACAACTGGTTTGAATGTTGCCTTCATCACTGTGGGCTTGGAAATCTTGGGCAAGTTAGCAAATCTTTATTCACCTAAACATCCACTGTATTAAGTGGAGAAAACATTATCTTCCACAGGACTGGCATTAAGGTAAAAATAAATAATCTGTGTGAAGTCCTTACAACAGAGAAGACATGGAATAGATCCTTTTTGCATTTCCAGTTTCATAAGATTTTAATTGCATGTTTTACAGGAATGTTGGCATGTTTAAAGAAGACCCAGTGAGAGAGCAGTGCTTAACTCAAAAGAAAACTCTGCTAGAGCTCAGTCAGTTGGGCTCAGTGAGTTGGGCATCTGACTTTGGTTCAGGTCATGATCTCACTGTTAGTGGGTTCGACCCCCGCTTTGGTCTCTGTGTTGACATTTCGGAGCCTGGAACCTGCTTCGGATTCTGTGTCTCCCTCTCTCTCTGCCCCTCTCCCACTCATGCTCTGTCTCTCAAAAATAAAGAAAGAAAAGAAAAGAAAAGAAAAGAAAGAAGGAAGGAAGGAAGGAAGGAAGGAAGGAAGGAAGGAAAGGAAGGAAGAAAGAAAGTTAAAGAAAAGAAAAAGAAAAAGAAAATTCCCCTAATGTCACATCTCATGATTGTGGGGTCAAGAACTTCTGGAGACTTTGAAAATATTCCATGTTAAAGCATCCACATGTACGGAATCACTTCCCATTCTCCCACTTCCCATTCTCAAGGCAGAAAATATTTAGGGAAATAAGGTGCAGAGAGTTGAAGCAAGGCAAGGAAAACCACCTTCTCCCAAGCTTACCTGGAGCCTTCTCAAGAATGTTTGGCATGAGCAGGTATACTTTTGCTTCCTGCCTTTGTCCCACTTTCAAAGCTTATCTTCTCCCAGGATAGAAGAATATGTATTTCCAGGGTATCTGTCCCAAATACATTTCCCTGTTTGTCTTTTTGAAGGTGGTGGGGTTGAGTCCCCAAATGGTGGAGGAGGAAGGGAACACTTCGTGCCAGTAGAAAGTGTGGGTGCTGGAGCGGTGGGGACCTGCTGTTTCCAACACTTCACAGAGCACCCGAGTGTTCGAGAAAGCAGTGCTTGGCAAGATATATCTGGCTTCTAATTAACTCTGCCACACTCTTTCCCTCGTGTCCTCCAACATGCTTTCAGACAGGTGCCAGTCATGTGTTCTAGGGTGCACATTTTTTTTTTCCTGCACAAGGTGGAATAGATTATTCTTCATCAGATTCTTTGGCAATCTTAGGAAAATCTATCCTGCGAGCCCTCTACCAGTTCGTTCTCATGATTAATAGATTTGTCTGTCTCCTTTTTTGGTCTCAAAGTCAAGACAATTACCCTTTGAGATGTGACAGAAGTGCAAAGTCGGTCCAAATCTAGGGACAGCCTGGGGATTCGTCATTCTAATAATTCATTAGGATGGAAACATAAAGCATGCCCCTTAGGAAAGGTGAAATGTATTTCAGCTCAGATGCTGTAAAAACGAAGTGATATTTATCGATACCTACTATGTGCAAGGGGCTGAGCATAAACTATTTGATGTCATCTGCCTGCTGGTAGACGAGGAGGGTGTTAATGCTTTAATTTCCAAAATAAGGAAAGTGGCTCAACAAGGTGGAAATTCACACAAAGTGATAGAACTCACTGGGGATCGAGACAGGGACTCAGCCTGCTCTTTTCTGACCATGAAGGACTCCCTTCCAGAATGGGATACGCCAGGCGATCGACGGAGAATCCCCCAAACAAATGTTCCGTGCTCGACGTGAGTTCCAGCTTTCCATCTTTCAGCCCATAGCTGGTTGGGCTCTCGCCAGCCCCGAAAATGGGCACCTGCTCACCGGCCTCTCTCTCTCCTCCTGCTTGATGGTGGAGTTGCATCCCCACTTCACGGACAGCGGGGAGGAGCTTTTCCCTCTCTTCTTTTCTCTTCTACCTCCACATGAGGGAAACATATTTTCTCCTGGAGAGAAAAGATAGCTTTGTCACCATCTGGTCCAATTCCAGAGTCACCACATTGCAAGAATGAAAAGCTAGTGCTCCCAAGGATTCTGTTTGCTGCCGCCTGTGGCTCCTATCACTCCAGCCTCAGAGCACCCAAGAGAGAAAATCACCGCTCCACGAAGAATCTAGGCAGCCAGACTAGGCTTACCGACATGCCGAGCTTCTCTGTCAGGTCACCCCCATGGGGACCTGCTTCACTTGGCCCTTCATGGGCTGACAGATCTATGAAATAAGTCCGCCATACTGTTTGGTTGCCAGTGGCAGAGTGAGAATTTCCCTCCCACGACCCAGAAAACTCCGAACCCTGGTCATATCTGCCAAGTTGGCAGATGTGGTTCTTCCTGGTCCAAGCTGGGCTTCAGTAATGGATACATAGCATCCACTTATCTTTTTTGGTTACCTTGAGCCAGGCGTTGGCACAAAGTAGGATTGCCAACACATGGGGCATTTTTGTGCCATTTGTGAAAATTAACTTCCCTAATTAACTTACTCATACAATGGCACTCAGGATGAAGACATTAGGATGATCACCTAGAAAATTACTACCTTGGTAGAGTCCCCTGTGCCTCCTTTTGCCTCTTTCATGTGCCAAGAACGAAATTGCGCTGATGACGTCGTCAGATCTCTGAGAGCAAGTAACTGATGAACAAAAGGAAGGCGCCACATGTTGGCTCCTTTAACCCTAATTTTAGCTCATGGATTCTGCTCAGCAGGGGGTGGCCAGGAAATGATGTTCTCCATCCAGAGGGAAGCACGGGTGAGGATCAGAATTACTTCTTGGTGCATATTCAAGCTCCTTCTCAAGCACCAGGCTACACAGCAATAATGGCTAAATGAGTTCCACATCAATTGGAACCGCGAGGAAGGGTCCTCGGGGGGTTGGGGGGAGGGCAGTAGGAGGCCTACATTTCAGAAACAAGAGGTTATAAAATTTCATTTTGTTTACCCAGTCTACAAATGCCGCTTTATTATTTTTTTATGAGCCTGCGTATCTCCAGGTAGAGCCTCAGGTTTATGAAATATTTCTAGCCCGAGGGAATTTCACTCCCCCTCTTTGAAATTCCCTATATATAAGTGTTGGTCATTCGTAACAGGATCAAAGATTTCTGGAAAATTTCCATCTTTTCCATGCTTTTGCTTCAGTCCACTATATCGTATGCGCAGGTGACTCTTGGAATAAAATGCACAGCTCCAAATTTTGTTCTATGTTCTTTGCTGGGTCAGGCATGAAGAGGGATCAAAAGACACGGAGTGTGTGGTTCAGTGTTGTTGGAGGTAATGGTGTATGCTTCCTGCAAAAGTTGGAGGTAAATTTGTATCCTGAGGGTTTAAATGAATGGTCTTTGACTCTGCTACACGTTAAATTCGTCTAGCGAGTTTATTTATTTTTTAAATGACAATGCCTGAGTCCCATCTCAGACAAGTTAAATTAGTACATCTGGGAGGGTGGGATCAAAAGATCTCTAAAGTTCCCCAGCCGATACCAATGTCAGCCAGGGTTGAGAGCCACTCATTCATTGCTTTCACAAATATATATTCATCACCTATTTTGCCCTGGGCATCATTCTAGCGGATGGGGATATAGCAGTGACCAAATCAAAAACTCCTTCCTTCAGGTAGCTTACATTCTAGTGGATGTTGACTGGCTACAAACAAGATAAAGAAATAAATAACATTCATGGCATATAAATTGATTCTAATGAGAAAAATAAAGAAGGGAGATATCGCACATAAGGGGTGCATCCAAGGGCCCCTCAGGAGAAGATGACATTGCATCCGGATCTGAAGGAGGTGGGGGAAGAGTCTCTAGGGGCACAGGGAATCAGCAAATGCACAAGTCTCGAGGTGGGAGCATGCCAGTTCCAAGAAAAGCACGGGGACTAAAGTAGAGTCTAAGTTAACGGTCTAAGCTAATAAGATCCATACTTTCGGTAGAAGATGAACTACTTGTGAAAGTGAAGCGAAAAGCTGTGGGAACATTTGTAGTTATAATTTTGAGAATACTCTGTACCAGGTCAGTGCGATCTAGCTGTAATCCTAAGGCAGCAGGCCGGGCTGTGAGGATAGTACGGTAAACGGACGTAGAGTATATTCCATTTTAGCCTGTTTGGAGTAAGGGGGTAGGAGTAGAAGACAGGTTAGTGTGGAGAACAAAATAAGGCAGGTGAAATGAACAAGGATGAGAACAGCCCTCTGTGCCTGGTGGGGGGGGGGGGGGGCGGGGACGGCCAGTGGGCGTTGAGAGAGGGTGACAGTATGTGGTTAACATTTGAATCACAGAACTGACAGTTGTTATTGTCAGTCAGTGCTCTTCAAGCTCACTTTTAAAAAAAAATTTGGCTTCTAATATCTCTAGCTCATAGGGAACGGTTGTATTGATCAGCCAGGGTGAACATATAGCCCACCCAAACATTATTTCTTGTGATAAATGAAGAAATTATGATTGAGATTCTAGATATGAGTCTAAGGACTTTGTATAAGGTAGTTCCCCTGCATCGGATTAATCCAGCATTAAGTACCGAGGGGATATGTCCTGTGGATTTGGGACAGCGAATTTTGGATAAGACAAACGTCCTCTGTGGGACCTCTCGAGGCTCCCAGTCCGCCGACCTCTCTAGCTGCTGACTTTACATTGTCCTGTGGCATTTACCTTCTCGACCCCAAACTTCATTTTGCTGTTTGACTATTGTTTTTCCATAGTATATATCTTTTCAGAATAATACCTAATATCTAATCTGTCTCTTACAGGTAGTATAAAAATCAGATGTGATAATATATATGAAAACATTTTAAATGTTAAAATGGTGTGTAAAATAAAGCAGTAGTTTTATTAATAATGACAAAAGTAGGGGCGCCTGGGCGGCTCAGTCGGTTAAGCGTCTGACTTTGGCTCGGGTCATGATCTCACGGCTGGTGGATTCGAGCCCCACGTCAGGTTCTGGGCTGACAGCTCAGAGCCTGGAGCCTGTTTTGGATTCTGTGTCTCCCTCTCTCTCTGCCTGACCTCCACCCACTCACTCTCTCAAAAATAAATTTTAAAAAAGTTAAAAAAATACAAAAATGATAAAAATAAATTCAAGTAAATGGAAAATCAGAAACCTGTTAAAGTCACTTTGTATTTACTATATGTATAGATTGGATTCAACATTTCTTGTAGATGTATTTTTTTTAATTTAAGAGCTAACTTTATGTATATAAATACATACAAAAAAATCTAGAATGTTAATACACCAAAATAAAAAATAATATTTTTTTTTAATTTAAGAGCTAACTTTACGTCTATAAATACATACAAAAAAAACCTAGAATGTTAATACACCAAAATAAAAAATAATATTTTTTTAATTTAAGAGCTAACTTTATGCATATAAATACATACAAAAAAATCTAGAATGTAATACACCAAAATAAAAAATAATGGCTAGATCTTGAATATAGAATTTTAATTATTCTTTTCTTTTTTTCCCATAAATATGATCATCTCATACAAAATAGATATTAATAGCTGTATATCCTAAATATTCAATAGCACATATTATGAAGATGAATAATGAAAGTTACTTTTTTAATGCTTATTCATTTATTTTGAGTGACAGAGAGAGAGAGAGAGACAGAGAGAGAGAGAGAGAACACTCAAGCATGAGTTGGGGAGGGGCAGAGAAAGAGCACCAAGAGGGCTCCATGCTGTCAGCACAGAGCCTGGTGTGGGGATAGATCCCAGGAACCATGAGATCATGACTTGAGAGGAAATCAAGAGTCAGACACTTAACCAACTGAGCCACCCAGGTGCCCCAATGGCAGTTACTTTTAAAAGATCCTCCTCGCCCTAGAGTTTTATGTAGCTGCTACATAAATGGAACGTTTGAGTTGACATGACTGGTAATGGGCTGGGTGTTTAGAGCCATGAATCCATTTTTGAATGTCAGTCAAGAAAAGCAGCATCCCACAGCTCGCTGCAGGCAGGTCTGTGTGACCTGCCTGCCTTTATGAACACACTCCTGAACCAAGAAAACCATGGAGCTGTTTCAGAGGTCATGCTTCTGTTAGAATTCACAGGTGTCAAAGCGATGTCTTATGTGTTTTTTCCTTTTCTTTTACAAATATCAATAATTCCTCTGGAAAAAAAAAAAGGAAAAGATTGCATGAAAGCAGAAATAGGCAAATGTGTCCCCAGACACATTTAAATTAAGCAGGTAGTAAAGACTTCTTCACTTGAGCTAAGGGATAATTGACAGAAGAACCTGGCTGGGTGAAAGAAAATGAGTCACTTCTCTTCTGGGAACTTCTCTTGTGAGGACATAGTCCAGCTGTGAAGACAGCCTGAGACAAAGAGAGAGAAGGAAAAGGGAATAGATTGAACCTCTCCCTCTCCCTCAAAGAGCAACTCTTGAATCAGGTAATAGAGCCATTCGTGCTAACGTCCACAAAGCAGTAAACTTTGGGAAATTTTTCCAGCGGTTAAGGTAGGGCTTTCTTTTCATTTCTTTATCCTTTACTAGAAGTGAGTTAACAAACCCCTCCATTTCTTCTCAACCACACAATCAGCCATGTTATACTTGGGCTTTTTCTCTGTTTGCCATTGATATTAAGAAACACAACACAGTCATCTTGCAGATGCCTGATGGGGACTTTTTACCAAAATGGTTCTAAGACTTCCTGGTCTGCGTCTACTCCCACCTCCAAGAGACATGTTTTTCATGAATAAATCACTGTATGCCATGAGCAGCATTTTATTCTCCCATCAAATATTTGACCCATTGGATCAGAAAGCATAACCCATGAAATTGACCCTGCGCATATTTTTGCTGGACTTCTCCAAAGCTGGCGGGAGATGTGTCAGGGTCTGGGCTACTCCAGATTCCTCCAGGCTGTCCATTCGATGCCAAAAAACACGAGGATACAATTGGCATTTCTATAGCTTTCTCTTAGATCTTTCTTTAGCCTGAGATACACCCCCAGGGCCAGAAAGAGTAGTTTGGAAACCCATTCCAATCTCAGTAAATAAAAGGAAAAAAGAATTCGCCCAGAGGCTCAGACTGGGACCAGAATTAGTGTCTAGAACACATAGTAACTCCCCGAGTCCCCTTCCCCCTTCCAGTCTCTCAGTTTGGGTGTCCTACTCCAGCCCTCCATTTTATCCCTTAAAGACAACCACTATGAGTCGTGGCATGCTAAGAAATCACTAGGAAGCCACACGTAGTAACTGTTTTTGCAAATCAGAGTAAGTTGGCCACAAGAGGGAAAGGGGCGTAAGATGGAGGAGGAGGAGGAAGAGAGTCAACGCGTGATGGTTGTCACTGACCTTTCGGTGGGGTTTCCTTCATGCCCTCACCCAACTTTTCCTGAGCTATGCCACTTGCGATATGCACATTCACTGGGCAAGGATGGCAAGTTACAAGTGGAGATGAGCAGGATCCCTCATTAAATTTCTCTCTCTCTCTTTCATATTTCCTCCTGGGGGAAAAGAATACATAACTCCCTTGTTCAAATCCCTTTCCTGCTAGGAGTTGTCTCCTCAAAAGAGGATACAATAAAGAGGAATGAAAGAACTCCCTCCGGTAGTTACCCCTATTCTTGATTGTGAGCATATTCAGGGCAGGCTAAGGACCCCAGAGGGATCAAAGTGTTGCCAGATGTCTGGGATAGGGCACAAGGATTGGTTCGCAGAGGGTGGGTGATTCAGGAGACAATTTCGGACTCGAGACTTTTGACTACGTTCTTTAAACAGCAGCTCGGCCGAGTCACATCGCATTTGACATGAATGGAGGCGGCGGTGTCTTGTGACGTAGGGCAAGTTGATGCTAAAACATGATCCTGACATTGAAGAATTGGCTTTTGGGGACTAGGATTTCCCCCACGAGTCTGTTGAGATTTATAAGAGTAAGTCATGGCCTCCCCTGATGCTAAGGCAACTCGGGTTGCAGAGCAATTGTGGAGGGCCTCTGGAGAAAGGTCAAACTGCCAGTCACACACAATTATGGGTCTGGATTACCATGCCAATCACAGATGCCAGTTTCATGGGCCCAGGTGAAATACTGTGTTTTGGTTTTTCTGTCCAAATAAGGGATGGTGATTTGTGTCTTTTACCTCCTGGGTGGATTTATTGAAGACAATTTTGAACATGACATGAATTTAGGACACTTTCAGGGCTTCTCTATGTTCCTTCTATCTGGAATGCCCCCTTGCTCACATCTATTAAACAAACTCCTGCCCAAACATCACCTCCTCTGTCTTGCCTTCCTTGGCTCTCCCAGGTTGAGTCCATTACTCCTTCCCAAAGGGCTGCCTGTCTTTGGCTAAGTGGATTGCGAGCTGCTTCAGAGATGTTGGTTATAGTTCTTACGTGCACAGGCCTAACACGATCCCTTGTTCATAGGCTCCAGAAAATTGACTGTATCTCTATTCCTTTTAGGAACCTTTCCAGGTTGCCATCTACGGGGGAGATCCTGCCAAGGGGATTTCACATAAAGTCCATTTTGCCTTGGCTCTCAGGCCACGAATGAGAAGTTCTTTCCTTCCTGGAAGTTCACGTTTAGAATTTCAACCTTGTACTTTACCCTTCAAACACTACTTTGGAGGAAGGATAATTTCAAGCCATTCATTAAGGAAAGTACATGCGGCTGATCCGGATGATCTCTCCTTGACCTCCCAAACCTTCTCTCTCAGCAACCCCCAGCTCATGCAGGGAAACTGTGACATATGTAAGGGGTTACTTGAGTGTTAGGTAGCCCGAGGCCCAAGTTCCTTGTCCCAGCTCTACCACAGACTAACTGAGTTATTTGGATAATTTGCTCCCTCTCTCGGACTCAGGTCCATCATCTGTCCACAAGCAGGTGGGGATCAGTGATGTCCAGATACAACTTTTAACACCAACGACAGTCTTAAACTGTTTAGAGTCTCCACATTTATGAAGTGTCAAAGCTGGGAATCCAATTAATGGCTGTTTTCTTAATCTGTTTGGCAGATGGTTCCCCGCCCCCCTGTTGTTTAGAAATTTTTCATCATTAAAATAATTGAGTGGGATGTTGTTTTTATTCCTTTGACCTCTCTGCTTTCCACTGCTTTAATGAAACTCTGCACCTGCTATTTGGTGACTAGGCTTCTGGGGAGTTCTCTTATGCGCCATTGCAATATAGAGGTGGAGTGGAAAGGGCACTGAGTAGAAATCAGACATTCTGGGGTCTTGCCCCGCTCTGCCACTAACTAGCTTTGTGGCCTTGGGCTTCTCATGTCCCCTCTTGGGGTCTGCATTTCCTCACCTGTTAATTGGGTGGGGGGTGTGTGAGCTAGATGATTTTTATGGTTCTTTAACTCTTGCATCCTATGAATTCTTAAGCACTGACACCTCCCTAGAGAGCAAAGGCTGGATGGAAACTTCATGTTACACTACTCCAAATGCCAAACAATTAATTATGGAATTCCAACAATCAGCTCCCCCTCGCTGGTGCCTACCCCCTGCCCGCCTGCATTACTGGCATTTTTAGAAATTTCTGTTCAGAACAACACGTCAGTCCCAGACTAACTGGCATCTTTCCATCAATGCCAGAGGGAGTCAAGGGGTCTTTACTTAGAATTCTCCTAATTCCCCTCTGTGGGGCAGGAGTGGGCTGGGCCCTCAGCCTCTGACGCTCCTCTTGTACCCTCCAGCATGCTGACTGTATTCCCCTTGGTTTCTGTCTCTTTAGGATGTGTGCTCATTTGAGAAATCCCATTAAACAGAAGAGCCGTCTCGATCATTCAATATTCATGGAATTTACCAGACCACTTTGTAACCATATGCTAACAAAGATTGAAGTTCCAGAAGGAAAACAAGGAAGGGACCCTTTCCGGTTAGTTCCAGTATCATGCAGAGTTTAAAACCACAGACTCTGGGGGACACTTGCCTTGGTTTGAATCTTCATTTGCCACTGAATCAGCCACGTGACAGAGGGAATTTCACTCTGGGTGTCTGTTTTCTTATCTGTAAGATGGGGTTAGTGAATACAAGCATGAGTCTGACAAAACTAATGAAATAAGACATGTTAACTAATGTAGTGTTTAATACAAGGTGGCTTTTAATATTAACGTTATGACGGTTAACATTATTTTGGGCTAATTGACGTCTGCACGGTGCCCCTTCTGCTGGCAAAGCCAGTTGTTCGTCAGTAGTTTGGTAGCAACTCATGTCTGCCCATCCCCTTGAGTCCCCGTCTCCCCGGGCTCCTGTCGCATGACTCCTGTGAGCTCTCACTGTTCTCTGATGATTATCTAGCAAAGTGCTTTTCCATTGGGAGAACCCTCCTTCCAACACCACCCCCCGCCACCCCCGGATGCTCTAACTCCTGACCTGAACAACTGTGCAGCCGACAGTGAGCCTTTGCAAGAGAGAAGACACTTAAATGCAGAAGGGGTTTTAATCATTACTTCTGATGTGCGCTCCGTAGGCACGACAGTTCACCACGCACACACAGCGAAAGCATCTCCTACTGCTCAGAGAGGGGCAAAAGCCCCCCACTTATAGAACGGGCTGAATGGAGGTCCGGTTTCTGGTAATCTTTCAGTAAGCAATTCCATTTTCTTTCCTCCCTACTTCCCTTCCTTTAATACCAATGGCTGGGACTGTGCAGTGTGCCGCAAAAGGAATTAAGACTTTCTCATGAGGGGGGAAGAGTAGAAGCAATTCATTTAATGTGTTTTATTGATTTCACGGCACATTTACTCCGTGGGTTCAAGATACCACGTGCCTGTTCTCTTGAAGGCAAGTCCAAATCACTTATGGCATCTTTACGGAAGTTCAAAATTAAATGGAAATATGACTACGAAGCCATCAGCTAAAAAGCATCAGCTCCTCATGGGGAATTTTGCTTTTTTTTTTTCCCTCTCTGTCTCTCATTTGTATCATCTTTCACAGCAGTGTCCTTGAGGAAGTCTCCGGGCCTCTTCTACAGCTCTCCGAAGGACAACTTTGGTAAGAGGCAGTAAAAATACCCAAACCATAGAACTAAATTGAATGAGATACCTGGTTTGGGAAACCCATCATCATGAGTAAGCAAGCAATAATTTATAAAACCAAACTAGACCATATATAAAAGTTCCCTGTGTTTGTAAAAATCAAAGCATGTGTTTAACAACACTCAAATGATGTGAACACTGTCAGGTTCCCATTCGTGTACGCAGGAGGAGTGGTGGGGTGGTGCCTTCTCTGAAGACCAGCCTAAACAGTTCTGGTGGTCACCCGTGAATGGCTGTGTAGGCTGGGTAAGAAGAATGTCAAGGGTCATCAAGGTCAGGAGCCAGGGAAGCATCTAGAAGTGCATTGGTTCTGAGAATGACACCTATGGTGCCAGAAATCAGGAGTATGAAAAATGGTGCTGAACGTAGTTTCAGAAGAGGGTTTGAATAAGTGGCTCAGGTGCAGTATCATGCCCTGCAATAGGGTGACCAAGATCTACTTTCAAATGACCCACTTACGTGGCCTGGGAGCAAACCTGGCGTGAAAGCTGCTCTTATTCCAGGCAAGAATTCTCATGTGTGTATGTAGTGACCACGGGTACTTTTAAGAACTAATTTGTCATGGGTCAGGGATATGTGGGAAGCACCTAGAGCAAAGGCAGAAGGGACAGACGATGGAGGTCTTGGGATTCTAGCCCTTGGAAACGAATTCTCTCTTTTTGCCTGCCTCCAACTCTTTGCTAAAAGACCAAGAGTTGGACTCATGCCGCTGAGTAATTAAGACTTTCTCATAGAAGGAAGAAAACCCAAAGCAATTCATTTAGTGCATTTTATTGACTATACAGCTCATATGCTTCCTGGGTCCAAGACAGCTCATGTCCATCCTCCTGACAGTAAGTTCAAATCATCCTTGGCATGTTTATAGTATCTTTCTTGTCCACAGCAGAGAGTAAAGGAAAGGATGGGGGGAGTGTGTGTGTGTGTGTGTGTGTGTGTGTGTATAAGGTGGGGAGGGAGAGGAAGAAAGAGAGAGAGAAAGAAGGGGGGAACCTAGGAGAAAAATACCTAAAAACTAAAAGGAATTAGTATTTTAAGGCAAAGGCAAGATTTGGAGAAGGACAGATTGCCAATGGGATGCAGTCTTTAGAAAAGAGGTTCTGAAGATTGCAGGGTCTAGAATAAGGAAGAAAAATCCTTTGGACGACTTTTTAAGGTTTATTTATTTATTTTGAGAGAGAGAGAGAGAGAGAGAGAGAGAGAGAGAGAGAGAGAGAGTCCCAAGCAGGCTCTGCCTTGTCAGCACAGAGCTGGATGCAGGGCTTGAACTCGTGAACCCGGAATCGTGACCTGAGCCGAAAGCAGTTGGATGCTGGACAAAATGAGCCACTCAGGTGCCCCACTTTACGTGATTTTGATGTCTTATTGTCTAACACAACAGAAGCAACCCACAAACAGTCTCATTATTATTTTTTTTTTAAAAAAGAACAGGGGCGGTGTAAGAAAGCCTCTGAGAAAAGAGGGTGGCTGACTTTTGGTGGCTAACAACACTAAGAAGAGAAAACAGACTTTCCAAGCTGAAGGGCAACCAGGCTGGGAAGAAGCTAAATGTGTTACACGCAGCATGTATTTGAAACCTGCTGAACGTAGCATAGCTCGGGCTCCAGACTCTTCAGGCTGCAGAGGAGAAACTACTTTTACGACAAAGGAAGAAAAGGAAGGGTGATTTTGCAGATTAGTCCCTGGGCGGGAGGAGAGTGGGCGCTGAAGCAGATTAAAAGGAGGCAAGCTTCTTTGGGTGTTGGCAGGCTTGGGGTGCAGGGAAGGCAAGGCTGATCTTCTCCAAGGGGGTCCCCGCACTTGGAAGCTGCGTCTCCCTCAATGGCAGAAGATGTTTCCACTGGCCAGTACAGAGAGCTTCATTTTCTCGTCTCCCTACTTCGGCTGTCGGTCATTTACAGGGGCAATGACTTAGACCCTGCCTGCTCAGAAGTCTCTGGGTACCTTAAACCAATTACAACTCTTCACTCCTATTACCGATTTAAAAATGTATCTGGGATAATGTCAAACAGCATCGAGAAAAGACTTTGGGCCTCAGATAAAGCAGCAGTGACCTCCTTACCCTCAATTTTCCCTGGATGTCAGGACACCCCTCCACAGGGTGAAGGAGTATATAAATTTAATCTGGTTGTTCATACTAGGGTGAATGGAGGGACCAATCAGTTGTCACTCTGGGCAGTGACAAGCTCACAGCCTGTCAGTAATGGGCAATGAAGCACAAGCTGCCATTAGATACATCCCTGTCACCTGAGGAAGAAGAAAAGGGGCAAAGGAATCCCCACAGGAATGCCTTTGTTAGGCCGGTTTCACAGATTTTGAGAGGAAATGAGCTCCTTAAATAGTGAGAGAGGTTCCCAACTGAGCCAGTCAGATGGATTTCTATGCAACCATTTTGCAGGAGAGGTGAGAAACCGTTGGGCAGCTATGATTCTTCTCTCTTTCTCTCTTTCACATCATGTAACACATAATTTGTATGCATATTCATCACTGTTGTACAGAATTCTCTAACTATCCAATTTTACTGGAAAGAAATTCTATAGATGTAGCTTCTACTACTTAGACAAGCAGCAGTGACTTTATATCATACCGAATATGAACTTTTTCAGCCAATTCAGCTGAAATGGATCAGGTAGGAGGAGAAGATCATTTCTTTCCACCACTTAGTTTAGCTTCCCACGGAAGCCAAACACGAATCGAATAGAAAGGAAATGCAACGAACATTTAATTTCGTTTAAGCTTCATACCTGGTTTTCTCCAGATTCAGGTTCAGTGTTATTTGCATGGCTCAATTGAATTGTTTGAGCATCTGAGTGCGTGTGTGTGTGTGTGTGTGTGTGTGTGTGTGTTGCCCACAGAAGCCTAAGCATTCTACTTTTATTAGGCAATTTCTAGATAAGGCAATGTGCTTCATGATCTCTTTTCAGCATCTCCTTCCTTTCCTTTCTTCTTCTTTTTTTTTTTAATGTTTATGTATTTGAGAAGACAGAGTGCAAGCGGGGGAGGGGCACAGAGGGAGACGCAGAATCCGAAGCAGGCTCCAGGCTCTGAACAAGCAGTCAGCACAGAGCCCGATGCGGGGCTCCAACCCACGAACTGTGAGATCATGACCTGAGTTGAGGTGGGACACTTAACCGGCTGAGTCACCCAGGCACCCCTGGATTCACTTCATTATTAATTTAAATTCTAACTGAACTTCAGTAAGATGCCTGATGCTGTTCTAGTTATTCCAAATGCACAGATGCCTAAGGCAAAATCCTGACCATTTGCACCTTGGTGTAGAATAAAGTAATGTGTGGGCTTTGGGCCAAATTCTTGGGCTCTGACTTGCAAGATATATAGTCAAGTTGCTTGAAATCTGTGAGCCTTCTTGCTTCTGGAAGCCAGCCTGTCTAAAAAAAAGGAGATCGTAAACATTGTAAATCTAATGACCATGGCACAGACTTCTCTGATATCTTATGAGGCACATGTTAGCTGCTTACTAAATACTAAACTAAATTAAATTTTGAATACAGCTTAAAAATCAATATGATATAGGAGAACCTGATTCTCAGCTGTGCTACCAAGTAGCTGAAAATGCTTGGATAAATCATTTAACTTTAGGGATTTTTTTTAACATGTAAAAAGAAACTGGAAAATTCCAGTTTTCTTTTTTTCCAGCTTTCTATACCCTCTAACATGTGATTCGTCTCTAGGATTCCAAACTTTGTGAAATGCTACACCCTCTTTTATAACAAATTCCATATTTATCATTCACTAAGATTTTCTTGGAGATACACACACACACACACACACACAGTCTCCATATGTATACATGATATGTATACATGATATCAATGCACATATGATATCAATATAATATATGCTGACAAGAATACATATATCTATTTTCAGTCATTTTCTGTATGATTTGAAAGTTTATACGATATTTTAGTAATTTAAAGACCCACAATGTCCTAGAGTAAAGAAGGCTTTGGACTTGTTTAATACAGAATTTCCTAAGCTTATTTTAATCCCTTCTTTTTTTTATATAATGCCAGTTGACATCTTAGTTTTCCTTAGCGTACTCAAAGATCTTTGGCATTCTGTGTTTTTAAATCTTCGTTTTGAACGTTCACAACCAATCTCCAAGTTTCAGAGAGAAATTTTTAATTTTGCCAAGCCACCAATGAGTATCATGCTACAGACTCCTGAGCAGGATGAAGTCTTTACCGCTAATGCTCAAGCCCAGTGGACTCTCCTGCCGTCACCCGGGTGTGATGTCCTCCGCTCACTGTCTCTACCAACTCTCACTATTGGCACATTCTCTAGGCCATGGATTCACAATGATCTTGTACTACAATCCTTAAGAACATCAGAAGTTAAATGCAAATGTTTCCACCTTTGGATGCAGTCTCCTATTTTAGGCCACTGGTACCCAGACCTAAGATGGATCATTGTTCTTTTCCTCGCAGCATTGGCCCTCTGTAAAGAGAAATGTGGCAGATAATCAACAGGCCCTTTCAATCTCATTGGTAAGACTCCAGCTTTCCTGAAATGTGAGTCATATACCAATGAAATGTGTAGTGGCTTAAAGAAATCCTGACATCTGGTCAGCAAAGCCCAACATTTTTCCTTTTAGTCATGACCTAAGCACAGAAAGCTATATCACCCATATGCCTAATGCCAGCACTCATCCTGGCACCTCTGTTGATGGAAACTTCTCGGCAGTGCGATGGAATTGTTTCCCAAGGGCTTCTAATCTAAGGCCTGGATTGTGAGGAAGAGAAAAGGCATTTTTTGGAAAGCAGAGTCTGGTTCAGAGACTAGAGTGAGACCATCAGTTTACGTCTCCAACTGGTATCTCCTCAACTTTTCCCTCTTTCTTGTCTTGACATAATAGAGACTGGGGATGGCTCCTATTGATGATTATGGAGATTCACACAAAAAAGAAACTGTTCCTCAATTCAATGAGGCCTAGTTGGAGGCAAAGGGTGTTTATTGGCCTCCACTGTTGGGCAACTAATGAAATTAATTTTTTAAGAAGAGTTGCAAGTGAAATACTGCAGTCACACTGCTGTCTCCCAGCTCACTGGGATATCAAAGGAGCCACACTTAGGTCTATGGAATTTCCCCAAGAGATTGTTCTTGGAGAAGCCAGAGTAGATGATGCAAAGATTAAGCACTTCTCAGCAGAAACACTACAAAATCATGTCTTAGGTTGTTTTATTGTCTCTGTGTTACAGCCGTGAGACACGTGGCCAGCGGTCTGCAACAAGCCGTCTCATTTTCGACACAGCAAATTAATTCTTGAATTTGAATGCCATGCGGAATTAAGATCAGAATTCATTGCAAGTCAATTATTGATCTTTAAATGGAGAAACTCATGGCCGTCGGCGTTCTAGAAGTCTTGGAAACCATCTTCCAGGCCTTGCAGCTTCTTCGGTCACCAGAAAAAATGACAGAAGGCTGACTAATATTGACTTCAGTTTGCAGAAATTGTTTCATCCATCATACTGGTGATTCGGGTTTCTCTTTATAATATTATTGATGATCAGTTGTGAGTATTACTTATGATGGATGAAGCCAAAAAGGGCTAGCAGAAAATTCTGTGAGCACAGGTAACACAGAAATGAGAAGTTAGGTGGATAGAAGAGTTCCAAAATCATTAAATTTCCTGCAGTTATGTAAGATGAATAAGCCTAGAGATCTAAAGTATGGCGTGATGATAATAGGTAATAAAACAGTATGAAAACTGGAAATTTCTAAGAGGAGATTTCAGGTGTTCTTAGCACACACACAAAAAGATAGTCGGTAAGGAGAAGATCTGCTAATTAACTTGATTATAATAATGTTGTACACCTTAAACATATACAACTTTTATTTACGATTAAATAAATAAAACCGAAACAAAACAACATCTGATTTTCAACCTTTTTGGATGAAAATCGAACTGAACTGGAACTAGTTCTTCTGAGCACGGATGAGACTGCCTTTTTATCATGTTTTTTTCTTAGTGACAATGAGATCACAGACGACAAAAAAACAAAAACAAAAACAAAAACAAACAAAACCCCAAAAAACCACAACAAAACATAAAGGAAATCTGAAAAACAAGTTACAGAGCAATGTTATTTGATTCTAAGACAAATTATTGAATAAATAGGGTATCCAATGAAGAAGAATTTGTTTTTGTTTTATACAATTACCCTTGTTTATAATTTCTTCGGCACAAATTATTTGAAATGTATTTTATACCTCTCTGGGTACGGAACTTTATTTTAGGACATAGGGAGAATTCAAACTAATAAAAAAGCAGAGCTCTTGATTTGAGAGCCTCTGTGTCTCTTCCCTTCAGCACTTATTAATTCAATAGCTATTTCTTGCGAACCTATTATGTGCAAGGTTCTCTTGCTATCTGAATATTCAGCAGTTAACAGCAACAAAAGACAAGATTTGTTTTAAAAAGAGTTACATTTCCCAAAATGAGAAAACAAGAAAAAACATCAGGCAAGATCATTTAAGACAGTTTTAAGTTCTTTTTTTTTATGTTTATTTATTTTTGAGAGAGAGAGACAGAGCATGAGAGGGGAAGGGACAGAGAGAGAGGGAGACACAGAATCCGAAGCAGGGTCCCAATGTGGGGCTCAAACCCACAAACAGTGAGATCATGACCTGAGCCGAAGTCGGATGCTTAACCAACTGAGCCACCCAGCCACCCCGTCAGTTTTAAGTTCTATGAAGACAATAGTTCATAGAGAATTATAATGGCCTCAGCAACTTTGGATTGGATGGTCAAGACAATTGCTGCTTTTGGTAGGCTGTAGTTTGCAGAGACCAATGCTACAGCTGAGCAAATAAAAACAAAAAACAAAAACCCAGCCAGACAAAAAACTAAAATCATCTGTGTAATGGTGTATGGAGACATTGGAGCCATTCAGATCATAGTGGTTAAATTTCAAGAGGAGAAAACTATAAAAAAGTGAGTTGATGATAAAAATCTGCTTTTTCCTTGGGGTATTTGTTGAATCTGGGCATGCTAAGTAACTCATGTGGTTCTAGGCATTAAGTCACTGCTGGGAGACAGGAAAAACATCAGATATTTAGGTGCTATGTAGATATGGGGTGGGGGGTGGGGGCGGTAAATTGACGATCTGAAGGGCCTAGGATACTTGGCCAGATTCTTCTTCAAGACATTTCCTGACTTTTGGAGCTATGCAAGCCTTTATCCTAAAAAGCTACACTGCAACCCCCTGAGAACCCTCTGAAATCTCTTGAAAATATACTCCTCTCGCTTTCCAATACCTCCAAAGTCTAGTCATGTTATAACATCAGGCTCAAGCTTGAGGTCCGCAATCTCAGTATCTAAATCAGGTCCATGTGTTGATGAGGCTGAGGCTCCTTGAGTAAGCTTCTTCCCAAGCTGATGATCTAAAAACTAAAGAGAAATATCTGTCCTCCCTCCCCACCCCCAGTGGTGAGACAACGCTTAGATAACCACAGTAGATATCCCCTATCAAAATGGAGGAAGAAGCAGGCAACACGTTGTAGTTCCTGAGTCACAGCTGGACCCATGTTGCCAGTTCCTTGATTAGGGTCCAATCCTGTTCTATGAAAGTGGTTCCCTAGTATGTGGCTCTGCATCCTGTTGATTCCAGTGAGTCAGAGGGCTGTGATTGAGTCAGAGAGGAGACTGTACAAGGGCTCAAATATCAGGGATGCGGTTCATTGGAGCATTTTTAGAATATAGCCACCACAGTGATATAGACATCCTATATAACATACTCAAAAATATGTCTGTGGCTACTTTAAATAGAGTGAGGAAAAAAAAGTCTTTATTTTTCTATGTGGATTTGACATCGCACTGGCCTATAAACTTCTATTGCGGCTAACTTCCCAATTTTGAGATGTAAAACGATCTGGGCTTAGCTCAAAGTTCTACTGCTTTTAAAAGAAAGACCTTGGAGAAGTCACTCAATTCTTGCAAGTATTATCCCAATCCATTTAAAAAAGAATATAAACTATATGGCTTACATAGTTATTGTGAGGATTCTATGAGATAACGTATGTCAGGTATTCAGCCCAGTGATGGGCATTTTGTACGTGCTTTACAAATGGTAACTTAAAAAATATTGTTCATAGGATATATGCTGAGACAGGATTTTAGGAATGGCCTCAAGTTTTGAGTTCACAAATTTAACTTGGCATTTGACATCAGACAGGGAGTAAGCGACTTAGATTTGGAGAAATTCAGTATCGTTGGACCACTGTGTTCTTGAACAAGGAGACAGGGCGTAGGTGATCTTTTCCCTTAATTACCCTTACACTTAACTTATAGGCCCAAAGCTTGAGGATTCTCCCTGAGCCTCCTTTACTGTTTTCAGATGTCATTTCATAACGTTTTGGCTTCTAGGAGCCTCCTACTTTCCAAATCTAACCACTTTACATCTGTCGTAGGCTGTGGCTTGAAAGGAATTAAATATCGCTGGAGGAAATCGGATTGTAGAAGCTTGTTACATGATCTTTGAGTCAGTCCTCTGAAGGCAGCCCTACGTCTCTTCCGTAAAGAGTATTGTATGGACTTGCTGACCCTTTTCTACATAGTTTCTGTTTTTTCAGCTATATTCCGACAGATTTTGGTTGCTAGAAGGCTGACCCTTGGGTTAATAGGGCATTTTTGTACTTCACGAATAAGCTTTGATTACAAAACACTTTAAATGGCAAACAAAACAGTTAAGCATAGTGTTGGGGGCTGTCGAACCAGCTTGTCTATCCATCTATTGGCGTATCCAGTTGATTTCCAGAGCTCCTTGGAGAGACGTTCTGAACTTTAGTGTTAACCAACATTTCCTGGATCCTGGCATGAACCCATGTGTTGAACTGCCCTTGCTTCTGACCCCCTGCACATGTCAGCAGAGAAGCAGATATATGAGCTGACGCCCCCACCGGGGAAACACATCCTGACACAGCATAGCCTGACCTCCCTTTTCACACCTCTTTTGGCACATGCTTCAGGGCTCTGTTAATAGCTTGTATTACAAAAGTCCCCAGGGCTGTGTTCAAGTGTAGAAGCTTCAGAAGAGGAAACAAGATGAAAAAGCCTGATGGGGGGTTCTGGGCAGGCTATTGACATGGCCTGGAGGTTGACGGAAGAGGTCGTTTGGAAGCTGCGAAGCCAGAGGTGGCTTTCCAGCCAAAATCGGAGAGAAGATTGTCTTTGACTTGCTTCCACTTTCCACTTAATTTCCCTTCTACTCATTCCATTGTCCCTGACGAACACACCTCTCCCCAGAGTTCTCAGACTTTCCCTGGGGCTCTGTCTTGGTTAGTCCTTCAGGAACAGGGCCGTGTGGCATTACATAACCCCTTAAGGTGGGATGCTTCCCAATGGCCATTTTTACAGGAGCTCCTTCAAGGTGGGAAAGATTTCAGTATTTAAAGGAATGACTCTAATGGTCCATTTTATGGTTCGAGCCCACGGAGAAGACCCCTCCTCATTCCACTATGTATAATTACCTGCTTGCTCACTCTGAGAGCCAAGGGCTGCCTGTTGTATCCTGCTGGGCGAATAATGGAGTTGATTCTCTGACCTCCAACAACAACCAGACTAAGGTGAGTTATAGTTTGGGGCGAAGGTAGCAGGGGAGGGAGGTGGGCATTTGGATTTAATTGGAGTTGAGGCCACCAACTTTGTAGATAAATGTCTTATATGCTGAACCTATTCAATAATTACAGCCACTGTTCACATACACAAAAAGTGCACCTGAGTTCAAGAAGGGGAGTGCTAGGATTATTTTTCAACCCAGTTGGTCTAAATCCTCTCCTCACCCTTCTTGGCTTCTGCAAGCAGATGCCGAACATGCTTTGAGCAAAGGGCTAGGGGTTTCCTGCCAGGCAGCTCCAGAAGCATCTACAAACCACAATCATCGAAGACATTTCCCAGAAGGCTTTAGGAGTACAAATCTCTTTAATTAAAATGGGAAAAGCCATAGTGAGCGAGGTGAGAGGGGGTTGGCTGAGAGGGGAAGGAGGAGGGAGATGAAGGGAAGGAAGGGACGGAGAAAAAGCAATAAATATTTTACAAGTGTTTTCAAACACTAGCCGTCTAACACCCAGTGGAAAATGCCACTTGATGGATTATATTTTGGGTTGGAAAGTGAGGCTAATTCTATGTAATGAGAGGTGAATGGGACTTCAGGCCCTTATCCAACCACAAGAGACCCCTTACAAAAGAGTCTGCTCTTTCAGTCATTAATTTTTTATGAAGTTTAATAGGCCTGAGCCTAGAGACCTTCTGTGGTGTTGATTAGCCTCATATTTCTCTCATTAATGTACAATCTGATTAGCTCTTATAAAAAGCATTTCATCTCAGGCTCCAGCATGGCAACCACATTGTTCTGATATTAGGAATTGCAAGTTTGATTCAGCCGAGGAAAGAAACATCCTCAGGGACAAAGGCCCTGGCCTCTTGCTGTCACAGAACGAGAGTACTGGGGAGACCAGCTGTCTTTCACATTTTGTTGGCTGCAATAAGGAGCCCTCGACATTTGGACGGGGCTAACCTTATTGGAGGCCAGTGGGCTGGCGTACTGCAAAGAGAGCAGAGTTAGAAGAATGGGCAACAGCCAGTGTATCAGTCAGAGTTTGAGGAGAAAAGCAAGACTGCTGAATGATACAGGAGAAGAGGGCTATTGTAAGGATTAGCGGTCAGGAGCTGGCCGAGGAGTCTGCGGCCCTGCGTCTGCTATTGACCCTAAAGTTGCTGTAAATCGGGCTAGATCAGGAGTCAGGATGGAAAGCGGAACGTGGAAAACAGGGACAAACTGCAGTCCACAAGGACAACCTGGAATCCCCCTCTGCCTCCCGCTACCGCCAGCCTTGAAGTCACGGCCGCCCAAGAGGAGACGCCTGTGCCCTTGACCCCGGAGACGTGTCGGCCCTTGGCTCGAGACTTGGAGAAATGAAATAAGATCATCTGGCTACTTCTGGAGAAGCTGCAGGTTCAGGAGCTGCCCACGTCCGGAAGGGGAGCCCACGGGTCTGGGACAATAGGCGAGAGATGTCCCAGAGTCTGAAGTCCGGCACCGAGCTTCAGAGAGTAAGAACGATTACTCCTCCATTTCCACCTGAATCTCATGATTCTCTAGGACCAACACCAGCCAGCAACCATACAGGGAAGGGAATTCTGGGAAATGTTCCAGTGTAGGTAATGTGTCACACTTACAAAGCCTCCACAGGTAGTCCCAAGGATTGTGCATGAAACAGAATGACTAGATACCAAGGGTGAGCACTAATGTGTGAGCGGATGATAAGGCCTCTTCATTGGTACACAGTGAAGACTCAATTTGTGAGAAACATGGAGAGATTTGAGGCTGACAGAATTTCGTTTTCCATAAAGGTTTTATGGTACCCGTGACTATCCATCTATTGGGATGTTTATGGAAGCTTCTTCATGTAGGCATAACCCATTATTAACTCCATTTCCAGCCTCTCTCCCCTCTCGGGAGAAGCAGGGGGTGGTTGCTGAAAATCTCAAGCTTCCATGCATGGCTTGGTCTTTCTGGTGACCAGCCTCCCATCCAGAAGCCATCCAGGGACTCCGCCATGATTGCCTCACTAGAACAAAGGTACTCCTAATATTCTTACCATTAGGAATTTAAAAGGGTTTTAGGAGCTCTGTGCTGGGAACCTGGGGCCTATATATCAGTCTCACGGGCTGATAAAGCCATAAAGAAACTTAAGAAGGCGATTAGGGGCGCCTGACTGGCTCAGTCGGTTAAGCGTCCGACTTCGGCTCAGGTCACGATCTCGCGGTCCGTGAGTTCGAGCCCCGCGTCGGGCTCTGGGCTGATGGCTCAGAGCCTGGAGCCTGCTTCCGATTCTGTGTTTCCCTCTCTCTCTGCCCCTCCCCCGTTCATGCTCTGTCTCTCTCCGTCTAAAAAATAAACTTAAAAAAAAAAAAGAAGGCGATTAGTACAAAACTCGGGATGGTGGGTGTTGGCTTAGGAGGGAAATAAGATTGTGACATGTGGAAAGGCTTTTCGGGCAGCTGGCGAAGTTCACTTTCTTGCCGTGGGTTGTGGTTAAAAGGATGGTCACCTTAGCACAACTCATGAAGCCATACTTTTGCTTTTGTGGGGTTTCTTTACCCCTCTTTCATTCTATAACAAAAGGTTTCTGTTCTTTCCATCTCTGATGCCACCACAACGCCCATTCTCTATTACATCAACACTTTATTATACAAACTTTGTATATGCACTGAAACTGCATTTGTCACCCACTAGTTGCCTCCTCTTGCTAGACTCATGGCCAAGTCTCAGGCCTTGTCTTGCCTGCCCAGCTTTTACACAGCTGCTCATTCCTTCCTGCTTAAAATACTTTCTTCAATGCACTATTGTAACACTCTACTCATTGGATGTCTTAGTCTCCTTTTCTGATTTCTCTTCTTCTCCACCCCCTCCTAAAGTGGCAGTGCCCAAGGCTGCAACCGTTGGGTTCTTCTTTCCTTTGTAGACACTCACTTCCTTTGGTTATCTCACCAAGCGTGATGGTCTTAAAGAATACCTACACACTGACCGTTTCCAACCTTCCTTGTTGTCACCGTAGAACGTTAGAGTATCCAAATGCCTACTCAACTTCTTCACTTATGTGTCTAAGAGAAACGTCGAGTATAACAGATCCCAAGCCCAAGTTTGATTCACCCCCCCCCCCCCAAAATCAGTTCCATCCGTGGCTTTTCTTGCCTCAGTTCATGACATCTCCATGCTTCCGGTCGCTCATGACAAAATTTGGGGTCATCGTTGGCTTCTCTCTTTTTCTCTTACTCTTCATTCAGTTTGTAAGCAAATCTTGCTGACGCTATCTTCAGAAAGTATTGGTGACCCAACTGTATCTCCCCTCTGCTATACTTCCGCCTTGATTCAAACCACAGCCATATCTCACCTGCAAGACTGCATACCCTCCACAGTAATCTCCTTGCTTTTCTGGTTACCACTCTGTATTCCCCCATGCAAGCTACTCTCAGGAGACGCCCAGAGTACATCTTTAACAGTGAAAATGAGGGCATTTTACTCCTTTGCTCAGGACCTAGCAATATCTTCTCATTTTGCTCAGAGTAAAAGCCAAAGTTCTTACAATGGCTTAAAAGGACTTACGTGGTCTGACTCTCCTACTTATCTCTTGACTTTATGTCTTACTACAATTCTTCCCCTCCCTCCTCTATCTTGACTGTCCAGGTCTCTACTTGCTAGTTCTTGGATAGGCCAGCCACATTCCTACCTCAGGACTTTTGTTCCCTCTGCCAGAAATATTCTTCCTCCAGATATCCATGTGGTCCACATCCTGACATTCATTCAAGCCTTTGACCAAATGTCATCATCTTAATGAAGCCTCTAATATATATATATAGTCTATATTACATTTAATTTATTATGGTTAAGGTTTGATATCTGCTTCACCACAACGAAAAATAAGTTCCACAAGGGTGGAAATTGTTGCCTGTGTTATTCACTGCTATATCCCTAGGATGTTGTTCACCACCTGATACATAATCAGAATTCAGATTTCTATTATGAATGAAGATTCAAAACAAATACATATTTGTTCATGAATGACTATAAAGAAGCGTCCTCTTCACCTCAAATTTCCATATTCTTTTCTTTGGACAAGAAAATTCCTTGAACATCAGGAAAACAAAACAAACAAACAAAAAAAATAGAACTCATCTCGGATTTCCCCAAACTGAAGAAAAAATAGATCTTAGTCACTTACATAGATGTCTCCACTAACCAATGTTTTGGGTTCTCCAATGATTTAGTTTATGATCTCTTCGCTCACTCCTTCTGCAAGGCAGGCACACATTTAATGAGTGTCGTACCCCTGCGCATGACATGAAAATGTATCTGAAAAGACATAAATTGGACATTATGATTGGATATAGAGCTTTTTCTAAGAAACCATACTCTCACACGATTAACAAATAATACTGCTAGATATCTTACATCGCTTAGTTACTCTTTATTATTCTATGACTTGTCTTTCCAACGTGAACATCAACTACTCATGTTTCATGTACTACTTGGCATCCTTTTACCCAGCTCATTTTGTAGTTTTCGTACGTAACAGACTTTAAATCAATATAAAAATATATTCCTTGACTGGTGACAAAAATGCTGAATTCTGGGCGAGGGCGGGACAGACGAAACGACGTGCCCAGCAAATGGCAGGTGCCCACAGAAGGAAATGAATGCACTGCCTGGTTTAGCTGCCAACTACTCAACCCAACGATGATTGTGTCTCCATTTCAAGTCCTCCAGAGATATTTTTATCATCTCCCATTCCTTGTTTGTGTCTAGGCTCAACCTTTAATCTGTTTCCCTTTGTTCTGTTTTCAGTCCAGGTGGAATAATGTTAACTGGAACACTGCCCTCATAGCGACCCAAGACCTTATCCACAACCCACGGTTAGTGGCAGGGAACTGAGATGCTGAGAATGGGGAGTTTGGGGTGTCAGCCCACTTTGGGATTTGATTTCAAGTTTAAGGACTTTGTTCTTTATTGCTTTGTGAAATCATACACTTAACAGGCTGGAAATTTGGGGGAAGCGATAGACCTTTCCAAAGTTTGAAGTAAAAACCCTCAAATGCACTGCTTTAAGGCGAGGACAACAAGGTTTTTCTGTTCATTTTTCATCCTTGAGCTGTAAGAAAGAAGAAGGGGCTGAGGTTCTGAATTAGGCTCCTGATACATGGCTATTTAATCTATTCCTGATTCTGCATTTACTTTGCTCTGTCTGGAAAGGATGCAGAATTTGCCATAATGAATGACCCAAGCAATTTCAGCTAATGGCCAGAATTGAAACCTTTGATAATCCCAGGTGAATAATGTTGTCTCAACAGACTGAAGGAGTCTTTTACCTGTCTGACACAATGATAGATGTAATTAGTTAACAGGGATAGTCAGAGGTTTTAGTGGAGGCATCAGCAGAGATTGCTGAGGTCATTCTTAATTATGCAAATTCTCAGTCTTCTACAGACAGAATACAAAAAAAAAAAAAAAAAGAGTAAACACAGCTGGATGAAAAGATTTCAGGGAAACCACTAAGCTAGGAAACATCAGAGAAGTGATTATGCATCCCTCAGGCTAGGAAGGAGAAGAGACAGCCACAAAGGCAGTACTGTGGGCAGCCCCCCACTTTTGACCAAGCCAAAACAGCTGGGATGCCTGCTAGGAACGCTTGTCCTAAGACATATGTCACCTTGAGCAGACGCGGCTAGAAAGAGGAGTAGTGCTATGGTTTTAAGCCCTTTCTAAATAGCAGACTTTGCTCTCTGGGGAGAACAGACAAGTAAGTAACTTCAAGCATTCGGAACCAGGAGCTAGAGAATGACGAGTTGGGTTCCGTAGAGTTAAACTGGGAAAGGAAGATGAGAGAAAGAGGGTTCTCCTCCAGCACTAAATTCACAGCCACCTTTGAATCAGCTGTCCTTTGCCCTTCTCTGACATTCCAATTTGAGACCCTACATGCCTCCACTCTGCCTCCTAGCAAACAGTCGCAGCCAGTGTCAGATCTGAGAGAAGGTGCATAATTCAACCTGGCATCAAAAACAAAGGACTCTTTGCATCAGACATGTTTATTTTTCTTGTAAGGCTTTGACACGTCAATGGTTGTCACCCGTGGTTGAGTGAGATCTTGGCATGAAATCAATTTGATGTCCAACGTCAAGCAGCCTTCTTTAATGTCTCTGGATAAGGCAAGAGGGCTCTCGCATCCTGGAAGAGAGGCAAATGAATGACCTGGGGTCAATCACTCAGGCTTGACAAGGATCCAGCTGGTTCCCAAAAGCAGTCAAGAGAAGTGAGCTGCTAGGCAGGGCCCCTTGCTGGTTGGTTTGCAAAGGCTTCAGAAGACAACCCTGGGATCTGCTGTTATCTTTTCTCTTTGCCTGGCACACGGGGGTGACTAATTTTAGAGCATGACTTTGCAGCCTGCCTACCATGTGTCGTTTCATTTTGTTTTCCTTGCTGTAGCTTGAAGGAGACAAATCAACGAGATATTTTAAATTTTAGGGAACTCACAACCAAGAATTTGTCCACCATGAAAATAGCAATAAATGAATTAAAAGGCAGCAATATCTGTATGATAGGTCACTGTAGGTGCAGTAGGTAATGTAGGAGAATGCGAAGAGCATTCATATTAAAGTCATACTGCCCTGGATTTAAATTCTGTCTCTACCCCCTTTGCTAGCTGTGTGGCCTCACAGAAGTCACTTCAATCCCCCGGGACTAGGCTTTCTCATCTGTAAAATGGAGATTAGTGCCTATTTGAAGATTAAATGAATTAGAGTTTAGTACACATAAATCTTAAGCCATATTTTTATGGTGAGAAAAAGTTTTGAAGTTACATCAGAGAAAAGACAAATCCCTCGTATTCTTTCTTAGCTCTTTAAGAGATAGCACACAGTGTTAAATATATTTCATAAGGAAATCAGTGCACCAATGATTATATTCCTATACATCAAAATCAATTTTCGAGTTCCACTCTTCTGTTAAATCTTAAATAGAGACTAGCCTAATTAAGAATTTGTCTACGTGAGTCACTCAATAGAAATCACCCAAGAGAGGGGGACAATTTAGAAGGGCCACCCCATTTGTGAAAGCATCTCCTTCCCAAATAGCCATCCTTATGGAAAAAATTATCCAAATTGGACCTCAGGGATTTAGTGACAAGCCATCATACGGTGCTTTGCTATGTGTTAGGCATCTGTTCCCAGTGTTTTTCAAATATGAAGTCATTGAATCATCGTGACAAATCTCCATTGTAGGTAGGTATTATTATTATTTCCATTTGGCAGATGAGAGAATTGAGAATTGCTAACAGGTTAACCAAATGGAAAAGATCACACGGGAAGTAAGTGGCAGAGCCCAGTTTAACATGCAAGGAGTCTGGCTCCAGAGTCCATAATTGTAACCAGTGGCTGTGCTCCTTTCTTCACATCTGTACTTCTCTGGGATACAGCATTTGCTTCTTAGCACACAAGAGTGTTAACGTGCTGTGTTCCCATGGTTCCTTTCTAGGTACTGATCTATATGTGAGGCACTGAAGTTAACCTGTTATATTAGAAGTTCAATTCGCTAGGATCCATATAGAAGCATTATTTATAGTTTCCACCCTGTACATGTTAGGGAGGTCATTAATTGCTTATGAGTAACATCAAGAGTAGGAAAATGCTAGTTTCTGTCACCCACGGAATTCATGAGATAAACACGTGATATGTGTTAGTTGCCTGTGATACCAAAACATAAGCATAATCTTAAAATCACCATCTCTTCAGTGATCTTTATTCAGGATTAAAGTGATTTTAGAAGGGAAGATTCTAGATTATATTCTGTTTCTTCAACATCCATCCCAAGGACTCTCCCGTTAGGTTTCGGCCACTCTAGTAACCGCTAGTTTGCTGGGCATGCTAGTTCACTGTCAACCCCAAGGTGGCTCAGGCATGCCGTTTTTTAGATTTTAATAATAACTTTATTGAGATATGATTCACATGCTCTTTAGACATATACAATTCAGTGGGCTTTAGTATATTTAGAAAGTTACACAACCACCTGGACTATCTAATTTCAGGACGTGTTCATCACTCCGAAGAAACCCATTAGCGGTATTTCCCCATGCCTCACTCTTCCCCTACTCTGACTAATCTGCCTTCTGTTTCTACACATTTGCCTATACTACACATGTCACATACATGGAATCGTACAGTAGGTGGCCTTTTGTGACTGACTCCTCTCACTTAGCATAATGTTTTCGATGGCATGTATTGGTACTTCATTTCTTTTCAAGGTTAAATGATATTCCATAGTATGGGAATACCACACTTCCTTTAACCATTCGTCCCTGATGGGCATTTGGAAGTCCATTCTTCTTTTATTTGTTGGAAGCATTTGTGAAGGACCGGTGTTAATTCTTTACACGTTTGGTAGAATTCACGTGTGAAGCCAGGCTGATGTATTTTGTAGACCACTGATGCTTGGCGAGTGGATCTACAATATCTTCCATCACCTAGGATAGTGTTAGAAATGCAAATTCTTAGCCCCCCCCCCGCCCCCCCACCATCTGTTGAATGAGAATCTCAGGGAGTGGGTCAGGCTGTATTTTAACAAAAGTCTCCAAGTGGTTATCATGCGTACTGGAGTTGGAGAAGCACGATTTTAAACGACTTTGAACGTTCTTCTTTAGATCAAACTCTAGATGTTTTGGTAGATTCTCCCTCCTTGATTCTTTTAGGTCAAGTCTCTTTATCATCTGTTTAGCTTTCTAGTGTTTGAAAACAGCTATACTAATATACTTGGATACTGTCTTCTCAATAAATGTCACCCAGTTCTTCGTGAAAAGCATGGGGGGGTTAGTATGACATAGAACAGGGCAGAAATCTTTGTTTTGTTCCATGATGCACCTCAAACTCCTAGAATATTGCCTGGCACATAGTATGTGCTCAATAAATATTTATTTTATGAACGAATGAATATCATTTGCAAAATTAGATGGCTATGATTCACTGTATTAGTTAACACTTCCGGTAGAGAACAGCAGAAACACCATAAATGAGCTGAAACAAAAAATATATTTATCATATGGATACACACATTTCTAATGGAACCAAGGGGCTTTATTCAGAGAAGAAAGCACTGAGTATAAATGGCCAAGTTTTTCTCTCTCTGCCTCTCATTTCTTCCTTTTCCCTGCATTTGTGAGTCTTTCTTCTCTCTAGTTACGTATCTTCAGAGCATAACAATTTCCTCAATAACATCAACAGTGCCTGATATTATGACTCGTTATTGAAGAGTGGAGTCAAACTAGACTAGCTTAGCCTCAGTTCCAAATTCCCAAAGGTAAAGATTCTGGCATGCACAGCTGAGATTAGTGCCCTCTCCCAAATCACTGGATTTGGTTAAGGGTTTGGGGTCTCCACGTTTGAACACGGCTGCCGCTACCCATTGAAATCATGTAAATAAGAGCCTGTGGTGTTGAATAAAAAATTGGGAGGTACTGAGCAGACAAAATGATAGATGTCTCATCGATCATGATGGATCATCATGGTGGGTAACTTGATTAATCTCACATTTTTGAGAAACCTTCTGTGTTCAATGGTCTGTGCTGTATGGTTCAGGTAATGTAAAGGGATAGAATTTAACCTTTGCTCTACGGGGAGACAGAATTAAGCTAAAAGGTCAAGACCTGGGCACAAGAAAACTTAGTCTACAACCCAAGTAGTACATGTCAAGTGTCAGTAAGTGGAATGAACAATCAGTGTTATATACCTGTATCATTAACACTAAAAGCAAGGCGCAAAGCATTCATTCTTACGTCCCTCCTCCTAGGGATGTTAAGGGTAGAGATCTTATCTGGTCTCTCTACCAGGGTAGGAGGTGGGTGGGTAGGAGGTACCCACTCCTTTTATTAGAAACACTGGCTTACCTTGATTTGAGGCATTTGTATCAGGAATCACTCTGCAGTTTCCGGGCAATGAATATTTGTCTTTTATGAATATTGTGGTTCTTAATTCAATTGAACAACCCATTCTGAAAACACCTTGGGCAACTCTGCAGGACCTCCTGGTTTCTATTACGCATACTAATCCTATTCCTGATACGATTTTATTTGTCCTATGCTTGTTTGTTACTCCACTGATTTTCCCCAGTTATTTACATTTCACACTGTAGTTTTGGTGTATATATTTCCATCTATTATTTGATATATTTCCATAAGTTTCCTCAAGTCCTTTCTTTAAAACAGGATGTAACCAACCAGAAAAAAACTAAACTCTGTCTTGTAGAGTTCATAGAGGGAGGACTGACTGTAGGAAGTTAGGACCAGAGGAGGCCTTATAACCATATTTTGCCTCGGTCTCCTCTGAATTTTCACCATCTATATTTGGGCAGTGTGAAGAACAACAAATCAATTGGGATTCAGTTACTGGGAAGACCTTTCCATTTTTTTTTTTTTTCACGATATTCAGTGTAATTGCTACTTAATAATCTGGGTAGTTGCCCAGATATCTAAGTTATTTTGATGGCCTAGACATTGTCATGCCTTTTTCAGGACAACCATCCGGCAAACACGTTTAAGAAGGTTGCCTGGGAAATAATGGAATTTGAAAACTGTGAGGAATTCTTTTTTGTCTTGGCTTTTTCTAAAGAGAGTTAGTTCAGCTGTTCAGAGCATCTGTGTCTGGTTAGCTCAGTTAATTAGAGCCTGGTGCCAATGACACCGAGGTCATGGACGTAATCCCCCAGTGGACTCCTTGACTTTGTTTCTGTGCCTTGGCTGAAGACTATGCTTCTGGACACCTGCCTCAAACATGTGGGACATGCGGTCCATGGGAGCCATTGGCGATAACTCTGTGAGGCTTGGTGCTTAGCTCTTCCAAAAATATCCCTTGAAAGTGCACTGGATGCCAAAGCTATCACTTATTTATCTTCTGTGCACCGGTTAATTTCTCTGTCTCTGTCTCTGTCTCTCTCTTTCCTGTCCTGCTGAAGAGGAGTAAGTCAAAGCACAGACTATCTTTGTGATGGGTCGGTTAAACCAACTTGCCTTCTTTGCATGCAGAGAGGACAGTGCCTGCATTGAACTGGGATACCCGGAATGTGGCTGGTTCTTTAGTTGGATACATGTACTCTGGGATCATCAATCAATTCTCATTTGATTCCACAAAGCCCCTTTACTGAAAAACATCCAGGCCTCTCCAACCAATACGACTCATGGGACACTTCTGATTAATACCAATCAGGTTAATGGCTTAGCAATAGTTAGTGGTGCCTTCTCTGTAGCCACAACAAGAATTAATAACAAATCCCCCACTTGTTTTTGCAAATCAGAGGAAAGATGCTAAGGGCTTGACAAGCTCTAATCTTTATGATTTAATGGAATCGTGTTAGAGCACAGAGGCCGTGGAGATCGGGAAACGGCAAAACATTCTGTGTCACATCCCTGGCTTTAAAGATGTGAGCTCTTTCTAATACTCTGTCAACAGCTCACTGTCACTGGGGCTTTACAGGACCGGACAGCACCGGTGACAAACCATCTAGTAAAAAAGATACAAGAACAAGTGCTTCATTAGGGCAGATAACACACACGAGGCTTAATCTCTATGGAGGGGGACAAAAAAATTTCACAGGCATCTTATCATAATGAGCTGGAAAGTATGTCTTAAAGGCACAGGGGATGATTCACCTTGTCTCTGCCGGTGACCTTTACCGATTCAATGTCACACGCTAAGTGCCGAAGTATTCAGCTTTGGGCAGTCCCCGGGATAAGGCACTGGGGCTTTCTGTAGCCAACTGCAAAGTGAATGTCAAGCTTTAGCGAAGCTTGAAGTGGGCTCCCAGAATCCCCGAAACACTTAGCATCAGGGTTAGTCATTTGCCGCAGGGAAGGTTAAGACTGGGGTGATAAGAGCTGGGGGGAAGTGGAGGAAGCCCTACATGAGTAAGGAGCCAGTTCTATGCTAGAGTGTGGTGTGTGGGAGTAGACACTAGTGTGGGCGAAGTAGGGGAGGGGGCTGATAAAACCGGGCTTTATTTTAGTTGCTGCCACAAGGGACCCCGGAACACACGAAGGCAAACGCATGGCTAACTGGGGTGTGGTTTGGACAAAAATCCCAGCTCTCATCTGGTAGGCCAAGAAACAAAGTTCAGCCTACCGGGGAAGAAGATGAACAAGATTACTGAGGGGGATGTGTGATGGCTGGCCAAATAATTTGGAATTCGTGAAAACGAGACTTCCGGAACTTGTTTATACAGAAGAAGCCAATGTAGCTGGCGTTGGGTGGGGGTGGGGGGGGGGGACCCCTGGCATAGAAGCCTGTTTCCAAGCAGCTACCAAGAACCAAGGTGCAGGATGGTGGTAAGACTCATTATAGACTTGACCTGGGGGTGGAGAAGAGCTTCTCAAGTCTCCGCCTTAGTCCGTGGTAGATGGTCAGAACGTATGAGGACAGAAATCCAGGGTGAAAAGTCTAGACGCAGAACTGAAGGAGGCAGTACTGGATCGCCGTTTACAAAACCCGCCTTGCACGCTCCCTGCGTTTATTTCATTTCCCTAAATGTAGGTATCTAGTTCTTTAAGGTTAGAATATAACCTTATCGCAGTGTGTGCCGCGTGACAATTAACATCGCCGAGAGAATAAAGTATGTACTCAGTTAAATCTCCTTGTTGTCTCTATCTTACTTTAATTCGGAACCGGTTTTTTCTTGGGCTCTGAAAATGATAGGCTCAGAGATAAATGGCTGCTGATGGGCCTCGAAGACCGAAAAAAAAAAAAGGATTTTGAAGGATTGGCTCTGTACAAAGAACCCTCTCCCAGAGGATGCAGACGGTGATGGATCAGCAGCAGGTTTATGGATTGTTTTTACCACCACTTCTGCGGGAATTTTCTCTACGCCTGCTTCTTAAGTGACAACAGGCAGACACAATCTAGACGGCCGTCCTTAACACTGAGACTGATGGGACCGCGTCCGGAGGAAACCTAGCCGGTGCCCTTGATAGGCGCTTATAAATGGAGGCCTGTTTGGTGTCGGATCCATTTGGCTGCATTTGGATACATCAGCTTCGTCTCCACACTCCTCCCCGCTCTCCACAATCCAGTTACATATCGGAAAGAGCTTTGGTGACTCTGTTGGTGCCAGAAGAAAGAGCGCAAAGATGGAAATCACCTTCTGTTACCTATCTGAGCCCTCAGGAATCCACGTCTCCAAGGACAACAGATTACCCATACCCGGCCTCTAGCTTCAACTGGCTCTTTACGTTTAAATGAACGTAAACAAAATGAAATAAGGAATTGTTCTTCGGCCGCAGGAGCTGCGCGTCTCAAGCGCTCAGTGCCCACAGTGGCTGGTAGTCACCCTGTTGGACGGAAGTAGAATAGCACATTCCCTTCCCATTACACAGAACATACTACTGGACAGAAATGGATGAGACCGAGGGCCATTCGTCAATTATTTTCTGTCTGCCTCTCTCACCACCCTTAGGTTCTCTGTAATCTAGGCTTCCTTCCCAGCTGCTCTTTGTTTCGAGCTCCTTCTAGACAGGCTGAAAGTAGACCTGTTTGTGCATTCTCTCTCCCCCGCCCCCCTTCCCCTCCTCTCTCAGTCTCTCTCCTTCTTTCAAGGCTTGTTTGGCCTGGGACAGAGTCTTTGTACTGATACTAAGCTCTCAGAGGGTGTTAGGTCCTGTGATGGTTTTGCCTTGTGTGTAGTGAGAACAAAAATCAGTGGGATAACTGGGGACCATTTGCGCTGGGGGGAGAGGGGGAAATGGGAAGACACTGGGTAGCTGTGCGAAGGGCTGGCTCACCTGGCTCTCCTCGGTCAACCAGTGGGAGAGAACCTTAGAGGAAGCGGACGTTGATGAACCCCCTCGCGGTGATCTCAGTACCTCACAGCAAACAGGCGAGGTGGCGTTTGTTTTCCACATTTAGAGAAAATTTGAGAGAGATTGAGGGAATGAAGATTCAGAAAGGTTAAGTGATTTGTTCAAGGTCTCACAGTTAGCAGGAAGCAGAGCTTATATCTTACAGCCAGTTCTTTTCT
The DNA here is from genome assembly GCF_028018385.1 of Neofelis nebulosa. Classification (NCBI taxonomy): domain Eukaryota; kingdom Metazoa; phylum Chordata; class Mammalia; order Carnivora; family Felidae; genus Neofelis; species Neofelis nebulosa. Next base: position 40,478,591 of record NC_080796.1, read on the forward strand.
TTTCTTTTTTTAATGTTTGTTTGTTTATTTATATTTAAATTCAAGTGAGTTAACACACAATATAGCCTTGGTTTTAGGCGTAGAACCCAGTGATTCATCTCTTACGAAGGACACCCAATGCTCATCCCAACCAGCGCCCTCCTTCATGCCCGTCACCCATTTCACCCATCCCCCCCTCCCCTCCAGCAACCCTCAGTTTGTTCTCTGTATTTAAGAGTCTCTTATGATTTGCCCCCTTCTCTGTTTTTACCTGATTTTTCCTTCCCTTCCCCTGTGTTCAACTGTTGTGTTTCTTAAATTCCAGAGTTCTTTTCTTTTCAAGCACATGGGCTTTTTCAATGACTTGGAAACATTGGGTGGGCGGGAGACTTAGGCTGTAGGTATAGGGAACACTCCTTGACCAAGAGTCATCTTGAATCTAGCAGTCTGTGTCCTGTGAGGAAGAAACTGTGGGTACTTGCACCTCTGGAGGGGAATTCACAGGCCTAGGTTCTGTTAGCCTAGGTGGTGCTCTGACAGGTGGTATTGGGGGGGAAAGGGAGGGGATATTATCCTCTACCTGTTGCGAAATACAGTTTGTTGCTTTTGTAAACAGCTGGTTGTACTACTTTGCACTAGGGACACTTCAGGATAATCAGGACAAGATCCTAGGCGTCTGCCTGGTACAGAATTCATTCTCACACAGTATACCACCTTGTTTCTTTTTGGTCCATCTCTAAGATATTGCCATGGCAAGTTCTTTGATGGAATTAGACAAGTTTCTGGTTGTGGGATACCTCTACAATGTGAAAGTCAAGACTGATTCATATCACTGGTATTTCTGGCCTCGCATGTATACTCAAAAGCTGTCTAGTAATTTTTAAAACTTTTCACAGGCCTTTCACACGATTCTCACTAATATCCTATGCACTGATACAATCTTTTTTTTTTCCCCAGATGTGTACAACCAGGCAGTTTTTCTTTTATCATTTTTTTCCCCCGCAAACAAATAGGAAATTTAAAAAACGCCAAATCCAGACACTTCTGTGTCCATCACCTTTGTCCTTTTTCTTTCCTGTGTCTTAACTCTTGGTTTGGAAATCTCTAGCTTCCAAATTGTAGAAGTTATTGATCAAGGTCTGAGGGACGTGTGATAATAAATATACTTCAAAGGCACCAATGTCAAGGAATACAGAAGGTCTAGAACATGGAAGCCAATGTCCTGCCCCCCAAGCAGAAAGGATTTGGAAACAGTCCTTCATAAATCGGTTAGATAAATAAAACAAGCAATCAACCAACTCACCAATTCAGCTACAGAAAGGCAAACCAGTGGCCGGATTTCCTCCACCCCCCACTACCATATTCAAAGGCCCCTGTGGTATCAGGTTTAAACTGCTCAGATTAAGAGAAGAGTAAAGGTGCAACATTGTCTGGTGAATCATCACAAACAGCACAAAGTTTTACAAGAAACCATCTAGTAAAAGCCAAGCTCTCTTCCACAGCTGGGTAAACCAAAGCCCATCTGGGAAATGGAACTAGGCCTTCCTATCTCTCTTCATTAACTTGCCAAGTCAAGAGATGAAATCTAGGTGCAGCCTAGAATTATTAAAAATTATTCATATTATGAGATATTTTAAAGAGTCAACTTCCCGGCAAACATTGAACGAATTCTTGTTCTGTGCCTTATGCCCCCTGCATGGCTGTTCGACAGGCTGATTCACAAAAATAAATCCATGCAGCATAATCTAAGACAAGAAATAAAGATTTCCTTCTTCCTCGGATTATCCAGGTAATTGCCTCAACACTCCCCTCCATGGCACCTGACTGCTAAAGCTTTAATTGTCTTCCAAGGCCACGGGCATAAGCAAATGCAAACCTGAGCTATACTCTCCCTAGATGTCCCCCCAGAGGAAAACCCCCACAAACTGGAAAGCAATGAAGAATCATCTCACATCAAGAAATTTGCCTTCAGAGGAGTAGGGCTGGTGAGAAGCCTCTTACAACATTTTCCAGGACAGCATTACATCCATTAATTACCTAATTCTCTGTGCCTTATTAGCTCCCTTAGAACCCTTTAGATGCCTCTAATTCCCTTATCCTAAAGGCTTCAGAATTGGGGCTACTGGTCCTTTGGTCCCAATTAGGTCCACATGTGGCATATTGTGCTGTAGATCTCAGCAGCGTATTTACACTAATTATGAACATTAATTATAGGGGAGCCCTGGGAGCTTATTGCCCATTCCGAAGTCATGCATGGAGCTAAGCTGAGTTTACAATCTTGGAAGCACAGCAAAGCAAGCCCGGATTATATGGAGTCAAGAAGGAAAAAGAGAAACAGACATGGAAACAACCAGAGAGGCAAGAATTACTAAGAAAGAAGAGGTCCTGAACATAAGAAAATCAAAAAGGCAGATGCCCACTTAGTTTGCATAAACAAGGCATGGGATCAGAACGGAACATCCAAAACAAAACAAACAAACACACAAACAAACATCAAAAAAAGAACTCAACATTCAGCCCAAACCCTAGAAACCCTTCTTCTCTAAGTTTAGAATTGATCTCAGAAGACCAGAGGGGGCTCTGATAGGAAATAATTTAAACTATAAAGATATTGTAAAATAATATTGATTCATTCAATCATTCATTCACTCCCAGAGTGCATACAGCGTGCTACGTTCTGTATCAGGTTCCAGTGGCTAACATTTATTGAACATCTGCTACCCATGTCAGATAGCATTCTAAGCACCTTGCACACATTCATACTTTGCCACAACAGGTAAGTAATGTTATTATCCCATTTTATGTAAGAGGAAACTGAGGCATAGGAAACTTCGCATAGAATTTCTCAGGAACACAGCTGGCAGGTGTCTGACTCAGGGTCCAAACCCAGGCGGTCTGCCTCCAAAGTTCACACTAATGCACAACTTGCTATTCTGTCTGAACTGCGTATGAAAAGGTAAATGGAGCATGATTCCGGCCATAAAGGAATTCCAAGCCTAGGGGATTTAGACATATACGTAATTATACAACGTGGGCACCCTCCAGAGGCTTCGATGATGCTGGACCCTATCCCTTCATGTCTAAGCAAGGGCATTTCTCCTCTTTTCTCTGCATGACCAAGGTTTCTTTCGCTACCATTATTCTCATTAGCATACAAATATACGATAAAATCTCTCAATATAAAAAAACCATCTTTTAGTCTCCTCTCCCCTTCTAACTGCTGCCCTTGTTTTCCTGCTTCTCTTTGTAAAAACAAAACAAAATCAAACAAATAGACACCGACACACCAGCCTTCGAGGAGTTGCCTTTACTATCTTCTTCTCATTCTCTCTTAATTCTATTTCAATCAGGTTATTCTCCCCACCATGCCTAAGATACGGTATCTGTTAAGGTCACCAAAGATTAGCCTGTTTCTAGGGCCCCTGGGTGGGTCAGTCGGTTAAGCAGCAGACTCTTGATTTTGGCTCCGGTCATGATCTCACAGTTTGTGGGATCGAGCAGGGCATGGGGCTCTGTGCTGACAGTACAATCCTGCTTGAGATTCTGTCTCTCCCTCTCGCTGTCCCTCTCCGTCTCTCTTGCCTACATGTCCTCTTTCTCTTTCTTTCAAAATAAATGAATAAAATTTAAAAAAAAGTTAGCCTCTTTCCAATACTAGTGGTCAATCCTCAGTCCTCATCAGCATTTGCCTTTCTTGACTTGTCAGAAACCACAGTCCACGAGTTTCCTTCCTACCTCATTGGCTGCTCCATTTGGAGCATTTCCTTCCTATTCCATTGGCCGCTAGCGTTTTTTCGGGACTCTGACCTCAGACCTCACCTCTACTCTTTTGACACTGTCCCTTTGAGACCTCAATTTCCTTGTACTGGTACTTTCCAAGTACTGGTGAAGTACTTGCCACATTTCATCCAATCTAAGACACAAATGGTTTCACCTTTTACATCTCTATAAATGAGATGCCTCCTCGAATAGTTGTCATCATCCAGACAGCAGTCTTGATTTAGTCCTTCACTGTCTGCACTGTGAGAGCTTGGTCTTTGTTGTTATTATTTATTCAGTGGAAATGTATGGCTGAATGGCACCGAACATGTTGGGTTTAATGCTGTTTAAAATGAATCCAAAAATGAGTACTTTGATTTGGCATTGAAAGAAAATCATTATCATATATGCAGAAAAGCACGGAAATAGAGCAATGTGAAAGAACATGAAATGACAGGGGCGCTTGGGTGGCTGAGTCGGTTAAGCGTCCAACTTCGGCTCAGGTCACGATCTTGTGGTTCGTGAGTTTGAGCCTTGCGGCAGGCTCTGTGCTGACAGCTCAGAGCCTGGAGCCTGCTTCGGATTCTCTCTGTCTCCTTCTCTCTCTGCCCCTCCCCTGCTCACACTCTGTCTCTCTGTCTCTCTGTCTCTCTCTCTCTCTCTCTCTCTCTCTCAAAAATAAATAAATAAATATTTTAACAAAGTTTAAAAAGAAAGAACGTGAAATGGCAAAACTTCAATTTTTCTCCTTCAAAACCACAACAAACTGCTTTATGAATCTTTAGAGAGAAGATACCTTCAGGAGAAGCTCTTTTATATTCAGTTACTGAGATATCTATGCGAGGTTTATCTATCACATTTTTATCAATGCAGATGAAGGCAAGAGAAGCCATCAAATGCTTTGGAAAAAATAATACAAGCTTGTAAGTGACACAAGTGTCACCAATTCATACATTAGGCAGGGCGATTACTAAGTAAATGTATCATAGCTTAATTGGTAGGTTTTGGTTTTTTTTTTTTTTAAGGTTACTATTTGTTCGTTTGTTTTAATTCCAGTTAATAGGATATTTTATTTCGTTTTGTTTTGCTTAAGGCATCTTGAAATCATTAGTGACTTTGATTTGATGAAATATAGGATATACTGATGATTCCCATATTTAAAATATCCAAAATTGGGGCACCTGGGTGGCTCAGGTGGTTGAGTGCCTGACTTCAGCTCAGGTTATGATCTCACGGTTTGTGAGTTCAAGCCCCACGTCGGGCTCTGTGCTGGCAGCTCAGAGCCTGGAGTCTGCTTTGGATTCTCTGTTTCCCTCTCTCTCTGCCTCTCCCCTGCTTGTGCTCTATCTCTCTCTGTCTCCCAAAAATAAATTTAAAAAAAGTTAAAAAATATTTAAGAAAAAGTATCCAAAATCAACTTTCTTCTGTGATTCAGAAGTATACATTTAGCTGCTTCCTCAATATATGCACTTGGATGTCTAGTAAACATTTTAGAATCAAGATGTCCATTGAATACTCTGGATTACCTATTCTCATTCCCAACTCGCTTCCTCTCAATATACAAACAAAAAACCGAAAAACATTGCTTCACCACTCATCAGTTGCTTAGGCCAAACACCTGGGAGTTCTCCTTGATTTCTTCCTTCTTTTTAAAAAATGTTTATTTATTTATTTTGAGAGAGAGAGAGACAGAGTGTGTGCATGCAAGCAGAAGAGGGGCAGAGAGAGAGAGGACAGAGAGAATCCCATGCAGGCTCTGAGCTGTCAGGGCAGAGCCCCACCCGGGGCTCAGTCTCATAAGCTGTAAGATCATGACCTGAGCCGAAATCAAGAGTCAGATGTTTAATCTACTGAGCCACCTAGGCACCCCTCCCTTCTTCTTAACTACATATTCGGTCAATCTGAAAATCCTGTCAGATGTCCTTTACAATATATCTCAAGCCCTACCCCTTCATGCCATCTCCACTGCTATTTGATAGTATAAACCATCATCATTTCTTCCTTCTTCTGTCTGACACTGTAGCATCCAGAGTGATCTTAAAATGTAGTTAAAATCATGGTACTCTCTGGGCGTCTGGGTGGCTCAAGTCGGTTGAGTGTCTGACTTCGGCTCAGGTCATGATCTCACAGTTCGCGAGTTCGAGCCCTGTATCAGACTTTGTGCTGACAGCTCAGAGCCTGGAACCTGCTTCAGATTCTGTATCTCTTCACTTTCTGCCCTTTGCCCGCTTGCACTCTGTCTCTCTCTCTGAAAAATAATAAATAAACATTACGAAAAACACACGGTACTCTCTTGTTTAACACTCCAAAAAATAAATACATCATCATCATCGTCATCATCATCAACTCAGTGCATATCCTTAACAGCAGAATGGAGGAAGAATAAGGAAGAATAAGTAAACCTGAAGATTGAATAGAAAACATCCAATGTAAATAACAGAGAGAAAACAGACTGAAAAAAGTAATGAAAGGAGCATCAGCGACCTGCACAACTATAACAGAAGTTCTGAAACCGGTGTCATCAGAATCCTGGGAGGACAAGAGAAACAGAGTGGCCTGAAGAAGTAATGAAAGAAACGACTGTTGAACATGTTCCAGATTTGGCAGAAGACATAAAACAGAACCAAGAAGCTGAATGAAACCCCAACAGGATAAACTGAAAACAAATCTGAACCCAGACACATCATGGTCAAACATCTAAAAACCAGAGACAAAGGAAAAATATACTTACAGCAGCAAGAGAGAAGCAATGCCTCACCTATGAGGGAAAAGCAATGTGAATGACAGTGGATTTCTCATTGGGAGCCACGGAGCTTTGGAGGAGTTGGCATAAAGTTTCTGAAGGAGACCAAGAACGTGAGCAGGGGAGGGGTAGAGAGAGAATCCCAAGCAGTCTCCACACTCCACGCAGAGCCGACGCGGGGCTCAGTCTCATGACCATGAGATCACGACCTGGGCCCATATCAAGAGTTGGTTGCTTAACTGACTGAGCACCCCGGGCACTAAGAAAATAACTGTCAGCCCAGAATTCTATATCCAGCAAAAATACCTTTCTGGAAAGAAGAGAAAATAAAAAACATGCCAAGCTGAAAGAAAATGAAGAGAATTTTTCACCACAAGGCCTGCCTTAAGAGAATGCATAAAGGACTATTCTAAACCGTAAGGAAATAATAATAAAGAAATCTTAGATTATCAAAAAGGGAGAAAGAATAACAGAAAGAGTAAAAATATGGGTAAATCCAATACATGCTCCTTCCTTTGAGTTTTCTCGAGAATATTTAGCACTTCAAGCAGGAGACAAGACATACATATTAGAAAGGAAGAAATATTCCTTTCCTTATTTGCAGGTAGCATGGTCATATACAGTCCGAGATGGTTCTAAATATATGTAGAGAAAATATTAAGACATTGAGAGGTGGGGAATTTAAAGAGAAATGAAAAGAAATAGGGCTTCTGTACTTTACTCAAACTGGTAAAATGTCAACACCAGTGAACTTGGATGCTATTTATATATAACAGAATGCCTAGAACAATCACTAAAAAGAGAGAGAGAGAGAGAGAGAGAGAGATAAACCCACCAAAACTGTAGATAAATCAAAATAGAATTCTAAAGAAAGTGTTCAAGTAACACAAAGAAAGGTGGAAAAAAGAAAAAGACAAGACATACATATCAGAAAGGAAGAAATAAAACATTCCTTATTTGCAGACAGCTTGGTCATATACATAGAACAGCCCAACGAATCTCAAAAAGAAAAAGAAAAAGAAAAAAATCCTAAAACTAATAATGAGTTCAGAAAGACTGGAGATAAATATATAATTTTTAAAAAGCCTTCACAGGTGTTGATATACAAACCGGTCTAGGACCAGTGTTCTGAAAACTACAACATGCTCATGAAAGAAATAAAAAAAAAAAAAAAAATGGAGAGACATATTTATGGATTAGAAGATTCAATATATTAAAGATGTCAATTCTTCCCAACTGGCAAATGGGTTTAACACAATTCCTGTCAAAATTTGAGCAGTGTTTTGTAGATACAGAAAAAAAAAAAAAAATGATTCTAAAATGTATAGAAAAAGTTAAAAAAACAAAATAAAACCAAAAACCAAAACCCAAAACTAACGTAATGCTATGCTAGCTAAAACAAATTTGCGCATCGGGAATAAAGTGGAAAGAATCAGTCTTCCCAATTTCAAGCTGAAGTACTCAAGAGAGTGCAGTAGAGGGAAAGACGGATGGATTCATGGGACAGCATAGAAATTAGTCCTTTCTACAAATAGTGCTGGAGAAACTGGACGTATGGAAAACAAAACAAAAAAGAAAAAGAAAAAAACAAGAACGTTTGCTCTGCAGAAGACCTGGCTGGGAACATGAAAGGGTGAACTATACACGGAGAAGAAAATATTATCAGATCATCTCTCCATCAAAGGACTAGTATCTAGAATATAGAAAGAACTCCCAAGACTCAAATAAATAAATAAATAAATAGTCCTACCAATCTAATTAGAAAATGGGCATAATACAGGAAAAGACATTTCACTAAAAAAAATATATGCGGATGGCAAACAAGCACTTAAAAAATGTTCGCTATCATTAGACGTTAGGGAAGTGCAGATTAAAACTGCAACGAGATATCAAAACATACCGATCAAAGCGGCAAAGCTAAACAGTAGTGACAACATCAAAGGTTGGAGAGGATGCGGAGAAAGTGGATCACTCACTGATTGCTGAGGGGAACGTAAAATGGTACAGCAACTCTGGAAAACGATGTGGCAGTTTCTTTAAAAACTAAACGGGTGGCTTCCCCATTGCGGGCAATGGCACTCCTGGGCATGTATTCCAGAGAAATGAAAATTTATATTCCCATAAAAACTTGCGCGTGAATATTTATACTAGCTTTATTCGTAAATACTTAAGACTGGAGACAACCCAGATGTCCTTGAACAGGCGAATGATATAACAAACACATCCACGTATACCACGGAACACTACTCAAATACTCAAAGGAACAAACGATTGCTACATGGAACAATATGGATTAATCTCCAGAGAATTATACGCAGTAAAAAAAAAAAAAAAAAAAGCCAATTCCAAAAGGTTATATACTGTGTACTTTCGTTGATATAATCATCTTGAAATAACTAATTACAGAAATGGAGAACACATTAGTGGTTGCCAGAAGTGAAGGGCCAGGGAAGGGAAGATAGGGGAGGCGAGGATATAAAAGGGCAGTATGAGGGATCCCTGTGAAGGTGGAAATGTTCTGTTTTTCTAATTATTTTAAATGTCTTGTTTTTGAGAGACAGAGTGCAAGCGGGGGAGGGGCAGAGAGAGAGGGAGACACAGAATCCGAAGCAGGCTCTAAGCTCTGAGCTGTCAGCACAGAGCCTGATGCGGGGCTTGAACTCACGAACTGCGGGATCATGACTTGAGCTGAAGTCGGACACTTAATCGCCTGAGCCACCCAGGCGCCCCTGGAAATGTTCTGTTTCTTGACTGTATCCATGTCGGTATCCTAGTTGTGATATTGTTATGGTTGGGAGTGGGAATACTCCCTTATTGGAAGATAAAAAGTCTTTCCAAATGAAAATAAAATTTCAAGGTACCATTATCAAGTATAACAGAGATTTTCATGAAAGTTGATAAACTAATGTTAAAACTAGGATAGCAGAGCAAAAGCCAAGAACATCTAAGAAGATTAAGATATGTATATATTTATCAGTGCCTATTGAAAAATACATTAATTGAGACAGTGGTGTACTGGAATAGGAATGATCAAAAAAGACTCACGAAAGAGTAGACCACAGTTAGAAATGAACACTTGCCTATATGGGCAAACAAAGCATATTACAGAGTGGCATTTTTTTTTTCAGAGTGTTATTTTAAATCAGCGGAACAACATAGTGTAATTTTAACAGATAATATCAGGACCATTTAATATATTAAATATATATCCCACACCATTCACACACAAAAAATCAATTCCAGGTATATTTGAAACCTTATGTGAAAAGCACAATTGATTTTCAGAGAAGAACATAGAACAATATCTTTGTGAACCTGCAGTGTAAAAGGGATTTTCCTAAACAAGAAACATACCCACACACACAATAAACCATAAAGGAAAAGATTGACAACTTTGACCATATTACAATTAAAATCTTCTGCCCAACAACAAAAAAATGTCGGAACGGAAATGAAAAGATAAGTATTTGTAACACCTATAAAGATCAGTGACCAGAATAATAAGCACTCTTTTAAAGAGTAAGATAAAAATCATCCAGGAAAAAAAAAAATGGAAAAAAAAAACCCCCTACATTTGAACAGAGAATTCGTAAATGTGGGAACATGCGTGGTCAGTAAACATAGGAAAAGAAGTCCAATCTCATTTGTAGTAAAGGAAATATAAATTAGAACCAGAAGGTGTAAATTAAAACCACAATGTGGGGGAAGCGAACTATCATTCAGTGTTACTCAGTATAAAAATTGGCACCTTGGAAGGCAATTTGGCACAATCTAATATAATCAAGGATAAGAATGCTTTATAAGTCAGCGACTCTTCTTCTAGAGAATTGCTTGCATTACGTGCTGATGTAGATGTGTATAAGGATGCTTATTGCAGCATCGCTGGCTATTTTTCTCCCTCCCGGTGCATAAAGAGCCGCCCTGAAGCATTGCTTTTAACAGAGAAAGATTAAAACCAACTTAAATATCATCGACAAAGGGGGGAATGAACTGTGGTGTAGCCATACGGCAGAGCGACAGATAATAAAACAAACTCAGTGTCTCTATAATGATAAGAACTAACTTAAAAATAATGTGACATGGAAAAAAAAGCCGGGTGCTTACAAATACATATAGTTCACATATAAACTGTACATACAAATACAATTGATATACAATTCAAAATACACAAAGCAATAACAAATCTGATTATAGATACATCAGCGTGTAGTAAACGTATAAAAAAGTTGCTAAGGATATACCCCCAACTCCAGACTACTGATTACTCATGGGGAGAGGGAAGATGAATCAGATTCATGGGGGTATGCCTTTAGTTACATCATAACTTTAATGTCTTTGAAAATAAAAAATATGTACACACACGGAGCTTGTATATGTATATACAACAATGCATTAGCGTTTGATAAATTCTGATGTTGGTTTTATCGGGTTTCTTATGTTAGTTCCAGTATTGTTGATTGTAATGTTTTTCTTAATTGAAATGTGAAAGAAGTCTCCAAGATGCAGTAAGCATTGCTAACAAAGTCATTCAAACTAGCATGGAAGGGCCCGGAAGAACAGGGGCCTATGCAAGCCTCCAGTTTCTTTTTTTTTTTTTTAATTTTTTTTTTTTAAACGTTTTATTTATTTTTGGGACAGAGAGAGACAGAGCGCGAACTGGGGAGGGGCAGAGAGAGAGGGAGACACAGAATCGGAAGCAGGCTCCAGGCTCTGAGCCATCAGTCCAGAGCCCGACGCGGGGCTCGAACTCACGGACCGCGAGATTGTGACCTGAGCTGAAGTCGGACGCCTAACCTACTGAGCCACCCAGGCGCCCCGCGTTTTATTTATTTTTAAGACAGGGAGAGACAGAGCATGAACAGGGGAGGGTCAGAGAGAGGGAGACACAGAATCTGAAACAGGCTCTAGTTTCTGAGCTGTCAGCACAGAGCCCGACGCGGGGCTTGAACTCACGGACGGTGAGATCATGACCTGAGCCGAAGTCAGCTGCTTTTTTCAATTCTGCCAATGCTATGAACCTTAGACCTTTGTCAGTTGCAACGTGCAGCCTACAACTGGACCACTTCCTGGCACACCTTCTTCTACTTGGGGCTGAAATAGAGAGAATGTAACATATCTTAGCTAAATAGCCAATGGCGTATTAGATTGTTTAACTCCGTGGGCACCAACCATAGTTCTTTCAAAACAAGTTATGTAAACCTTGGGGGTTTTGCCTTTATAAGGCTGCTTTCCCCGCTTGGAATTTGGAGTGCGCTTTTGATTTGGGTGGGCACTGTGTCTCCTGTAGTGCAATCCCTAAGACCCCAAAAATGCTTTTGGTTACGTCCCAATGTGTGTCTTCTTGGTGGCCAATAATAACGAAATTCCAAGCTGGCCCTTCAAATACCTACTCAGCCTGCTTCGGGTAGAATTCTCTTTTGAAATTAAGGAAGCGTTTTATGCTTTCCAGTGAGTCGAGGATCGTATTTTTGCCCTAGAATTAGGTGTTAGCGGCCATGGCTGCTGTCGCTTGTTTCTGGGTTCCTTAAATCTGTCCTCGCCACACACCTGCATACAGTCTCTGCATTAAATTCTCTTTGGATAAGCCATCAGAGTGCGATTGTGTTTCCCTGCTGTGACCCTACTTGCTTTCTCTGTGAAGATGTTGGACAAAGAAGCCCTGATAACTCTCAAATATTTTCTCGAACATGGGGTAGAATAATAGGACATTCCTGCCTCCAAAGGCCGGACCTCTTCTCCTACCGTGTTTATCTGGCCGGTCAAGAGTCCTTTCTCACATCTCTTGTGAAAGAGTAACAAAGTAGCAGAAAACAGGAGCAAGTCTGAGCTGACTCGCCCGCCGGCCTCCCTTCCTGCTGATTAACTGCAAAATCCTGGGGAACGGCCTAACCACTCGATTCCTCAGTTTTTTCATCCGGAAAGTGGGTTTATTAACACTTACGTTACCGGGCTATCGTGAAGATTCAGTGAAACAAAGCAACGCGCAAAGCTGCCCGGAATGACCAAGTCTCGCGCTTCGCACACTCTCAAATCTGACTCGCAAGGAATGCTAACTCCACCTGGGTCCAGAGCGTGGATCTCTTCTCCCCCTTTCACTGGCTTACTTTGTTTCTGATCGGTTTGATTGTCTGCTTCCTTTATCCAGAGCCTCCTAAAGGCGGCAGCGGTGTAATAACAACAACAAACAAGTTAGGAAGAATTAGCCTCCCATCTCTCTTGTAAATGTCGACAGGTCCCATCCTTATATTACAATCCCAATTAAAGGGGAATTCCCCACCAAGCCATAAACCTAAAATGAAAAAAACCCTATAGGGATGAATAAGCCTCTTCCGTGAACAAACCTGCTATTTATCCTTTTTTTTTGTCACCGCTTATGTGCGCGCAAATCCCTGCTGAACCAATCCTGCAAGCTGATGAAGAAGTAAAGCTACAGGCATCCATCGATGGGTCTGTCAGGATGTTACTTGTAACGAGTCTCCCATGGATTTGATTATTATTGGGTATTAATTATTAATGGCATTTCCTGCAGGAGGCCTGTGTGGGCTTCTTTCTCCCCAACCTCTTTTTTGAACTAGAATTAAAAAAATAACCAAAAGTCTCCCCCAGAGGAGCAGGGGGGGGGTGGGTAGGCATTAAGGGTATCCCTTCGCAGGCTGTTACTACGGGCGCTCCTTGATTTTCTGGGCCTGTGCTCACAATTAAGTGCGGGGGAAGCCGACCTCTGCGCAGCCTCCCGGGCGCCTCTGGCTGCAGCCTAAACCTAGTTCAGAACCACAAAGGAGGAACAAAGTGCCCCTGCGCCTTGTCCCTCTGCTCCTATCGCCCCCCATCCCGCTCTAACCTTGTCTTCTCTGGCAATTAATTTCCTCTGATGGTTATGTTAATTTTTATGGCTTCCTAATGATCAGAAATGTTTGGCAGATTAACATCATTTAACTTTCCTCTCCCTGGGGGGCGGCGGGGGGGGGGAGACAGGGAGGGGGCTGAATGGTGAGAAACAGCTGGAAAAGGCAAGAGTGAAAAATCTGAATTCCCTGCCAAGCGTGTCAGTGGGGGCAGTGAGAGGTGGGCACCCAGGAAGGCCTGGAAAAACTAAAGGCAAATTTTAAAAATGCAAATAAAGGCCGGAAGAGCAGAAGCAGAACCCCTCTTCCACCCTGTGTCGTTTTCTCCTTTATTCACTGATGACAATCCATATGTTGCTTTAGCGCTGGTTTAAAGATGGCTACACCTGTCAGGGTGTCTGGGAGGCGAAGACAGAGCAGATGTTGAGATTTGTGCCATGGAAGGGACGAATTCGTCTCGTCTAGCAGAAAGTGGCATGTTCATGAGTGTCCTGAAGGGGTCCCTCCTCCATTGCTATGCTCCCCTTCTCCATAAGGCAGTGGTCCCGGTGTGGTGCCGCAGATGGAAAGATGGAATTTAATTTTACTGGCGTTCAGTCAAAACAGAATAATGTGTTTAATATCCCTGCAGTGTAAGTGAAAGGGAGAGATTCATGAACTCGTGGGAGGCGAGGGATTCCAGGCAGTGCTTTGATATCCCTTAGTATATATAAACATAGAAATCACAGTGGAAAATATGGATAAATCCAGGTTAAGATCCCCACCTGCTACCCCAGGTTGCTGCTTTAAGTTCAAGCCTTTCTGACAGAGGTATGGCACGCACCAAGAGAACAACTGAATTAACACAAAGGTAGTCAGGTGCCCTGAGCTTAATCCCAGGAGAGGGTGATTTGGCTGCCGAGTCCAGGAAGGAGATAAATGTTCCTGAATGGCAGATGTATTAAGTAAGAAAGAGCCTCCCAAAGAAAGTCACTAGAACCTTCACCGTACGTTTCTTTCACAATCCAGCGGAGAGTAATCACAGAGCTATAACTCTGCTTATAAAATAACAACAATCCATGTACATGGGGAGAAAAATCTGGAAGTAGATATCCCAAAGTGCTCTAGAGAGTTGAATTACGATGGTAGAATTGTGAATAACCATCGTCTTTTATGATTATTTTCTTAATTTTTTCTGAAGCAATTATGTAATTTTTAAGTAATAATGTGTGCGTGTGTGTGTGTGTGTGTGTGTGTGTGTGTAGGTGATTCTCTACTTGTGGTGTGCATCAGAATCACCTAGGGAGCTTGTTAAAGATGTAGATGCCTGGGCCCCACTTGAGACCTCCTGAAATCAGTAAGAAAAGAAAATAAAAGTAAAATAAGAGGGTATAAAAATATAGACATCTCCCGACCTTTCCCAGGTCTGTTTACTGTGGCATTGTCCAGCACGCTGTCCCCTGTGGTCTTCATTATATTCATGACTGCCTCCCCCAAGCTTTTTGCCGAAAAGCACTGCTTTCTATATAATTTTCCCAGAAACTATTTACAACCCTGCATATATCTGACTTTTTCCCCCTAAAAAAAGTCTTTAAACTGTGTCCTTTTGTCTCTTGGATGTGATTTTTCAATATCAAAACTACAAAGCCCCATGTCTGCAGAAACTCAACTTGTTCCAACACTTTGCTCACGCACATGTACACACTTCTACACTCACAACCTCAGAGACGGGTCTACACATACATGATTCCCTTACTGTTACATAAATTCAGCTAATTTAGTAAAAAAAAAAAAAAAATCCCAAGTTAATCAGGTTTGTGGTTGATTGCATAAATCATCTGGGAGGATTTCAAACAAACAAACAAACCTTTATCTGGTATGTATCACTGTTAAGCAAGAGAGCTGAATGTGGGGTGCCTGGGTGGCTCAGTCAGTTAAGCATCCGACTTCGGCTCAGCTCATGATCTCTCAGTTTGTGAGTTCGAGCCCTGTGTCCGGCTCTGTGCTGACAGCTCAGAGCCTAGAGCTGGTGACAGAACAGTCATATAATATAGTTTTATTATCTTAATTTCTGTGAGTCCAGTTAACAATAGTAATTGTATCAAATGGAAATAATAAAAAAAAATCCTCTTGGTTACAGTGCTACCTTAGGCATAGCTGATTGTGGAAACACACACACAGAATACACATCCATTAGAGCTCTAAGATTGCCACCACATTTGCATAAGGATGCGGTGATCCATGATAGTGTGTTTTTTAAAGACATCGGCAATGGGATTGAATATGCCCCCCACCCCCCAGCTAACTGCCTGGTGCTGCAAGAAAAATGCCTGGGCACTTCATTTTGGTTTTGTTTAAGCAGGAGCTATTGACGCACAGGAACCTCTCATTCCCCCCCTGCCTTCTGTCTGTGCCACTAAATGACTGATGTTACATTGAATCAGCTGGCTCTTCTTCCCCGGGCTGGCAGCTGTCCACCCCCTGGACCTGGACTGGCTCCCAGAGCTGGGACACAGGGTCCTACAACTAATCAGATGTCAGCTTCTTCAAGGAGGGACCACCCATTTGTTTGGCTCTGTGTAAAACAAGCTCTTCGCATTTGCATGTTGCCCATTTTCCCAGCCCTCGCCTTTCTAGAAGATGGCATGTAATAACAGTACCGCCGTGCACCAACTAGCCCCTTCCACCGCCCAAAGCTCTTGCCTGTCCGTTATCTCACGTCATCTGTTACTGTGGTTTGTAATGCACACTAGTCTTTGCAACTCACACGTAAGTCTCTGGCACGCCAGGGACCTGGGATACTCCCAACTTCACATAGACACCGACTCAAACGACTGAAAACTCTTCCTTTTATCTACCTGATATCCAACCAACATAAGTTTCTGTTCAGTCTAGCCTGAAAGCAGTGGAGCCCACTGCTTCCTCAGTGGTTCGTCCAGCACCCTGACCCTGTGATTCTCCAGTCTGCAGAGCAGGGTCCACGTAACCCCCATGTAGTTTCAGCCTCACAGGAAAAATCTTGTCTTGGCCAAAGGTGAACGTAAAGTTTATGCAGGCACTTCTAATGTGCCTGGTGCTTAACTTTGTTACTTCCCTTAGTACGTGCAACATCTCTTCAGTGGGGATATCGAGCCCCAGTTTATTTTATCTATCTATCTATCTATCTATCTATCTATTTAATGTTTTATTTATTTTTGAAAGAGGGAGACACAGAATCCGAAGCAGGCTCCAGGCTCGGAGCTGTCATCACAGAGCCCGACGCGGGGCTTGAACCCACGAACTGCGAGATCACGACCTGAGCTGAAGTTGGACACTTAACCGACTGAGCCACCCAGGCACTCCTTTATTTATTTTTAAGTTGATTTATTTTTGAGAGAGAGGGCGGGCGAGGGAGGGGCAGACACAGAATCCGAAGCAGGCTCCAGGCTCGGAGCTGTCAGCACAGAGACTGATGCAGAGCTCAAACCCACGAACTGCGGGATCATGACCTGAGCCGAAGTTGGATGCCACCCAGGTGCCCCAATCTAGCTCCACGTTAGAGGGATGGGAACTGAGGTCCCAGGCCATATGCCTATAAACAGAGAAACCTGGATTCGAACCCGGTTCAATCTGAATCTGAAACCATTGGTCTTTTTCTCAAATTCGTTGCTGCCTCTTTTCACCAGGAGCTGCCTCAGAGGGCAGCATGACTTGTTCCAGGATCCACAGAGAGTTCCTTGAGTTCTTCGGCTCATGGCAACCTTATCCCACTGTCGTTCTCCCAGGCCCACACTCCATGTCTTGTCATGCAAGGTGTGTGTTTCAGTCCCGTCCCCGCCCACCCCCCCACCCCACCATACACTGCAATCTTGTGAGCAGCCCCGATGTCTCACTCATTCTTGTAGCTGTAGCATCTAGCAGAATTCCTGGAACATAGTAACTACTCATCATTTCTTGACTAGATGAGCAAATGAGTGCATACATTCACCCTAGGTCTGTGAAGGATGAAATTCTGAGAGGCTGCCTTGAGAAGTAACTGTTCACTTATTTAGGGCCATGTGGGTCCTGTATGCTCCAAGTTCTGCAGCCTCACTGCCTGGGCCTCCTTGGCCTCCCAGTCCTGCCATAGTCTAGGCGCTTCGCACAAAGGCTCAGAACCGGCAGCCGCTGAAAACGATGGAAAGTTGTTCCCTGGTTTCTTCTTTATGTGGCCTCTGAAGCATGCTTCCCCAGGAGCGCACTTAGCAAGGCTCTGGCCGCTGCCTCCCCGGGGGCGGGCTGCTCTGACCTGCATTTGAATGACTTCTGCATTTCGCAGGCAGTCTTCTAGACTGCACACCTAGTTCTAGTCAAAGAAGGGCCAGAGAAGATAAAGGCAGGAACTGGTAATAAGAAAGATCCTCTCACACACAGGAGACTCGGATCACTGCGAGGCAAACCATTTGGAGCCTCTACAGGGGGTCAGGCATGGGTACTATGTGGATGATCGCCCAGGATCTGTACATTGTGTCTCTATTTTGTACAGTTGGAGTCAGCTCATTCTTAGATTTTAAAGACCCTCAAACCTCTTCTGCACAGGAAGAGAGAGGTCCCTAGATCTATAGGCTGCCTTCAGTTCAACTCTCCTGGTCTTACTTTGAATTCCCAGGTCTGCACTGATGAGATTCCATCCTCCTTCCACGGTGATATAACGCCTGCCTGCAAACAGAGAACGGAGAATGCATTGTTGCTTTTGAACCTGTCTTCTTTAGTTACCTCTCCCCAAACCATCCAGATGTTGATCTGGAGTCTTTATGGGCCCTCTATCTTTTACTGTTCTCGTTCATTCTGAGTCAGCGTGGACTTTGGCTGAGGACCTTTGTGACCCATTTGTCCTCTGACCTGCAGAACAGTTTCCAAGTTTTATTTCTACTGCTGAACTCAGCTAGCTGTTGGTTAGCTAAGTCATCCTTCGTCCAGTCTTCACTGGCTTTGTGGCTCTGTGGCTTGGTGACTTTGTCCTAGAGGTGCTATATATACTGAGGTTGACCCAGATTTCCATTGCTTAATCCCCCGTTCTGGCACTTATTATCATTGAGAAATATCTCAAGTCCCCCAAAGCTAACATGGGTAGAATGACTTATGCTTTAGTGACTGGTATTTAGACTCAAAGACCATGTTATTAAAAAAATCAATTAGCTCTAGAAAGATACCTTTGCTCCAAGTTCCTTTCCAATTTGCAGCATGGAAGCAGTGGCTGGTTAGCATCTGGGTGTCCTCGAGACATACTGAGCATTTCATTCATCATACATGACATTTGCATATTGCAAATATCATACTTTATGCACATGCCTTCCAGGCTAGTATAGAGACTATGATTGCTGCCTAATCCTCACATAAATCAATGCACCAGGGAATGCCACTTCTAAACATGGGGAAAATCAAGGGTTGCTGTGCCGGAGCTGTTAGACTTTTCCGGAACCTCCTCATTTTCTTCACATCCCAAATAGATTCAGTGTTTTCATTTTCTCTTCTTTCCTGTACTATTAAAATTCTACTAGCCAGTTGTGAATATTATTTTATACCATCTGCGTTTTCTCTAAGTTGTGACGGTGACCACTGAAATCATTTGTGTGCATTTTCTGTGCAGGAATTTGGGGGGGAAGAACAAAACCTTTCCTTTGGGTGCCCACGTATCCAAATAGATGTCTGTTTGTAAATCCATTTCTCGCCCAAACATTATTTTATTTGCTTAGGAGACAGAAAGAGAAGATGCAGAAAGAGAGAAGGCTAAAACATTTCATCTCAAATGACAGAGTGTAGGTTTGCTTTTTCTCAGCTCTTGGTTTGCTGCCTCTTGATCAAAGTCACCTTATAACTACCGTTAGATTCTGTTTTCTGTTTTGGAGCTGACGGCCTTCAGGGCATTTTCCGCCTACCGCTACCTCCGTAAAGTCCCTTCCCTCCCTTCCATGTCTCAGTTAGCAGAATAATGCATTGTAACCAGTCTCCTCCTTCGTGTACAAGAATTACTCTTGTTCTTCTCTGGGGAAGGTGCAAACTGGGGTGGGAGTCTGGGGAAAACCAGCCCATAGTCTATCGCCCTGGGGGGTCATCTGCCTGCCATCGTTTCAGAAATGGGGGAGGGGTGGTGTGGTGACCAGGAAGCAGAACTTGCCCTTTCTCCGTATCACCTTGTACGTTATCCAAAAATTAAGCACACGCTGGACTCCAGTTACGGTTTAAGCCGACCTGTGCATGAGAGGTTTCAGTACGTCTTCCAGGGAGGCTGAGTCAGCGGATTGTCATTTACATCCTGATTCAGCTGATCAGTCTGCTTCTGCCACACAAGGGGCCACATGCCATCTCATGGTCCAGGCCTTTGGGAGCTGTCCCAAGTGAATAAGAGAGACAGAGTGGGAGCGGGAGCGGGGGGAGGGGCAGAGAGAGAGGGAGACAAAGAATCTGGAGCAGCCTCCAGGCTCTGAGCTGTCGGCACAGAGCCTGAGATATCTCCAGGATAATTGAAGGTAGATATTTTTAGCACCAGGAAGGTACAGTTGCTTCTAGAATTTCTTCTAGGTCTAGTCTTCTGTGAGATGCATGCTACCCTTCTATAGAAATAATTCTGGCGCACCTGGATGGCTCAGTCTGTTAAGCGTCTGACTCTTGATATTAGCCTAGGTCTTGATCTCAGGGTCATGAGTTCAAACCCTGTACCGGGCTCCACGCTGGGCGTAAAACTTATTAAAAAAAAAAAAAAAAAAAGAGGGATGCATGGGTGGCACGGTCGCGTAAGCGTCTGACTCTTGGTTTTGGCTCAGGTCATGATCTCACGGTTTATGAGTTCAAGCCCTGTGTCAGGCTCTGTGCTCACAGCACGGGGCCTGCTTGGGATTTTCAGTCTCCCCTCTCTCTGCCCCTCCCCTGCTTGCGCTCTCTCTATCCCTCTCAAAATAAATAAATGAACTTAAAAAATAAAATAGTGTTGCTCTTTGTGAAATTATAAACTCTATCTGTATTTTGCCAAGGCGGCATACCTTCTCTTTCTTAAGCTTACTTGCCTGTTCATATGGTCTCTACATTAGCTAAGAAGGCCTCTGTCTGAGCCCTTTGTGATGGATGGTGGCTGTCCCATCCACTATTAGTTGTCCTTTGACCTTCAAATCTCTCCCATGATTTAGGGTGAGAGTAGTGATAAGCTGTCAGTTTATCCTGTCACCGCCTTGTAATGAGCATCCAAGAGAGACGTAGAGGGTGCGGAGACAAAAAAGAGAGACGATGGAAGAAATTTTAAAAAGTGATAATTTTACAGTGTTCTATGGCACATAAAGGAAATAGAGTCAAATCACATCAGACCCTTGAGGCTGTATTCTTGTCTGGTAGAAAGCGGGAGGCTGTCTATAATCGAAGACATGTTGCGACCAGATCATAGTGTTTTGACGGGTCCTAATATACTCTGACACAGAGTTATCTCCCAAGGAGTGAAAGTCGTATACATATATTCCCATGCACGGGGGAAAGGGTGGCGGTAAAGAGTACCCTTGGCATGCACAGAAAACCTAGGCTAAACCTGAGCTAAACTAGGTAACGTGAGTCACCCAAAGCTTTCTCTGCAGAACTAACCAACGTAGTTGATGGCTCCTCGTCTGTAACTGTATTTGGGAGTTTAAGAACTAAAAGCCATCAGTGGTGCATTCTGTGGCTTAAGTAAGGGAAACACAGCTGTGTTTCACTCAGGCCAGGTACCAGGGTGAGGCCAGTAAGGTATCTTGGGCACATAATTTAAGGAGATTGCACAAAATGAGTGAGAGTGTCTCCTTAAAATTTGCTCCCTGGGTGCCTTACTTTACCTTTTTCTAACCCTGCTTTCAAACGTGGAAAAGAAACTTCCATATGGGGCAGGGAGGTCTATTAGCACAGATATAATTGCAGAGCAAAAAAATCAGCCTGCACCACCTTTATGTGGTCTACCAGTAGATTGGTCAATGAAGCTTCAGATCTCTCTCTCCCTTTTTTTTTTTTTAATTTTTTTTTAATCTTTATTTTTGCCAGAGACAGAGACAGAGTGCAAGTGGGGAGGGGCAGAGAGAGAGGGAGACACAGAATCCGAAGCAGGCTCCAGGCTCCGAGCTGTCAGCCCAGGGCTCCATGCCGGGCTCCAACTCACCAACCACAAGTTCGTGACCTGAGCCGAAGTCGGACGCTTAACTGACTGAGTCACCCAGGCGCCCCAGATCTCTTTTTTAAAAATATGAAAATTGCTGATTTCATCTGTTGACATTAATTATACAATACGTCACAGTGATCAATAAGCCTTAGCGTGTTCTTTTTTCTCTGTAAAGGGACAACCAGGTCTTTGAGGAGGGGGTCAGAAGAGGAAATGCACGTTTACTGAACGCCTACTAAGGCAGGGAATGTTAGTTGACCAACCTACTTTCATTCCCTACTCCCTTTGTCCCTTGCCAGCTAGAAAGGGTGCTAGAATCCTGTTTTCCCGGACTCCTTTGCGGCTAATGGCTACCGTGTAACAGAGTCTAGCCAATCAGGTTACAGCAGCGATTGACTAGGTGTTCCTGGCATAGGGCTACCAGATCTGGGAGGTAAAATACAGGACGCCTAGGTAAACTTGCATTTCAGATAAACCACAAGTGTTTAGTAGAAGTATGTCTCTAATACTGCTTAGGAAATACCCTAAAAATTTATTCGTTTATTCATCTGAAACCCAAAGTTAACTGAGCTTCCTGTATCTTATCTGGCAACCTTACCCATGCATACATTTTTGCTTTGTATGTAGCTTCCAGTGTCCCCTCCTCTTTCTTCCCGTCTTAAGTAAGGACTGTGACCATCAAAGAAATCATAGAGACGCTGTTCAGGAAGTCTCCGACTGGACGTGAAGAACATCCAAACTCTGGACTATTGTCTTTGGGATGAAATTTCACTCTACATATGTTTAGGTCACTGTTAATAGGGTTTTCTGTTGCTAGGACACAAAAGCAGTCTTAACTGATACACCTATTCAGGGCCAAACATGATGTAGTTTCTCTATATCTCACTTAAATCTCATTTAACTATTTATAATCACTCTGTGAGACAGGTGCTATTGTGTCTATTTTCAGGTGAGAAAACAGAAATTAAAAGAGCCCGAGCACCCTGCTTGACGCCTTATAATAATAATAGTTAATGTTGATTGTGTTATCAGCGGATTCAGACACAGGTCTAAGTGTTTACACTCATTTAATATTCCCGGCAACTGTTGGGAATAATACTATAATTATGGTCCATTTTGTAGATAAGGAAACTGACATCAAGAGATTAAGAAATGTACCCAGTGCAACAGAACTGGCTTCGAGTCCAAGTAACAGGGTTTCAGATGCTGTAACCGGTACCCTTTCCACTGTGCCTGCCTAACATACTAAGGAGTATGGTACTGGCCCGTTAGGTTTCCAGAACCTTCTTTCTCTAACTCCCAATAACTACACCCTACCCATCCTCCCCTGCAGGTTCAACCTTGTACACATAGGTTCAATCTGGCACAAATATTCATAACAGGCAAGTGTCACAAGGCGCCTTCCCTCTGTTCCTCATGGAATTGGCATCAGCGATTTCCGGTTTTCTAAGAACCTGGTCACGGGGCTCTCCTTGTTCCCAAGAAAGTGGGCTCGTGCTCTGTACCACTGAATTGCGTAGTGAACCCTTGTCCCCAGGCGCAAGATCTTCCGTTTCCCTACATCCTCTCACTCCACACCGGTGCAGATTTTCAGCCTGCATGGAGCTTTTTGGTTTGCTTCCCTCATCTTTACCGAGAGCAATACCCTGCTTTTCCCTCCCGTCCTTATTTTCTCCTTCTGGGCCTCAAAGTAATCACCTCTTTGGGGAACCTGCTTTCTAGATTCCTGTCTCTTTCTGATTCGCCCCATAGTAACTTCCAGCCTACCTTGTCCCTCAGGGTCTACTTGGACTTCTAGTGTCAGAAAACTCTAGACCTATCCAGCCTGTACTCACATTCCTTTCATGACAGGGGGACATACACTTTCCAGGTTTCGCCTGGAGCGTGTCCTTATCTTGAAGAGAGTTTAGGCTTTGCCTTAATGCCCTCTGACAGCCCAAGAACAAACACAGTTTATTTTGGAAGTGTACCGATGGGTGGTTTTTTCTAAAACAATCCCCAAAGGCAAGAAGGTGTGGTTGGGCATTCGACATTCTAAATGAGAGAGTTGTTTACTCAACCTTGTTTCTAGGGTCACCGATCATTGAAATAGCAATGACCTCACTGTCTTGAAATAGAAAGAATCACTGTTTCTTTGCAGAAATAATGATAGTTACCATTTCCAAGAGGAAAGGAATGCTCATAGTGGCTGGAATTAAAGTTTCTTAATCTCATCTTTTAAAATCATATCCAACCATTTACATATTCAGGCTCTGTTCAGTTTCCACCTGAGGTCACGTCTCCTTATCATTTTCTATGCCCTCTGTTGATTCAAGTTCATAGTCTTCCTTTCTGTAATCAGGTGTCTGGCACTCAGGTATGCACAGAGGAGCCTGCCGGTGGGAAACTATGATCGCCTTTGTTCTTGAACCGCTCTCTGTATGCCCCTGTTTGTAAACATAAAGAACCAAGCAATGAACAAGTCAAATTGAAATCTTGGCCTTTAGAAAATGCTTTCTTGATTTGATCTCATTTCCCAGCAAAGCAATTGGTGGTACCATTTCAGAAGTAAATGAGGTTTGATTGCAGACAGATTTGTCTTTAGAACATCTTTACTCAGGTACTGTTTTTCCTTACCGGAATGTTTAAGGGTCGACTTCCCTGGTTGTCACAGAACCCCTTCATCTAAGCATAAACTTTTCTCATTCAATGCACTTTCCCTGTGGACTGAAGTCTAAGCATGGGGTGCATAAGACGGGGTTTACTTTCTGAAATGCATTGGTCTCACAGGGAACTACCATTCATCTTCCAGAAGAACCAGAGATTCCAACTTTTCCTTTCTATTATAAAACCCTCAAATAAGATCTTTATTCTAAAGAAAATCATTACACTTTTCATATTGTTACCAATAAAAAGGTAAAGCTTACTAATTTTTAATTTCCTTAGCATTTTCTCTCTAAATGAGGAACAGATTGTGGAAGGAAAAAATTTGATAATCGTAGTTGGTTGCTGGCTGCTTTGTTAGCACAATCTATTCCCGAGATTTTATGAGATCTGGCTTACAAAGCACTGGGTGATAAATGATTCAATATTTAACCATGATTTACCTGTACCATGTGGAAGAAAATTATGCTGATGGGGCTGAAATCACAGGAACAGAGATTTTTACATCCCACAGAATGTGTCAACGCGGTGTTGAGTGTGAATCACTCACTCGGGACATAAAGTGTTCTTCTTTTTAGGATCCGGGATTATACCTCAATATAAATGGCTGATGGAAGTAAACAAAACGAGCCCAGTGCACTGCCTGGTGACATGCGGTAATAAAGATCAGCGGTGAGGGATGGAAGGGCTCCCCGGCCATTTCTAGATGTCACAGAAGCAGTTCTTAAACTCCGTGGGTGGTAGAATGCTGGAAAACAGGGACACTAGACCATATGGAGATCGCTACAGCTTCTCGCAAGGAAAGATGAGAAGCAGCTTTGCCTCTTTAAGGGAATGGCGCACTGAGGGACCATGATCCCTGGGTCTCTCCCTGAAGTCTCGCTACCTATATATTTATTTGAAAGTTTACTTCACCTAAATTGATGAGCTCCAATCTGTTACAACCCAGGACATTTCAGCCACAGGCTACGGGATGTACAGACATCGGGATAGCGGTGCCAACGCAGAGCTGAGTCGAATTAGATCACGTGGTCAGCAGGTTACAGGGGTGTTTACAGTCCTGTTCCCCGCCCCCCCCGCCCCGGATGCGAAAGAGAGCACACCAGCACAACTAAAAATGGTAAAAGCTTTATATTCAGGATGGGAAGGGTAGTAGATAGTTCATCTCCTGGGGAAAAATTTTGCTTTGCTAGACAATAAACCACACGTGCAGGATGACCTATGGGATGGTCACTGCTGGCCCAAAGCAAATGTTAAATAATTTTATTTTGGCTTGGCTTCTTGGTGAACAGGCAATTTCAGAAGCAGCAGACATCTTGGGAGAGAGGTAACTTGGGGGCAGGGGGGACCATATAACAGGAAGGGGTGCAGGTAAAAAAAGGATGATGCTGGAGAAGAAGCTGGGAAGCTGGAAGGAAGGTCCAGGGGTCCACTTTCTACTCTCATTATATTAATCCTCAGACCTTGGAAAGTCTGACTGGGCTACTATTCCGACTTAAGGCCAAGCTACTATCCTGTGTCTTATTAACCTGATGCATCTGTGGCCAAAAGCACAATCTGGCTTTGCTCTATCCCTTTTCTATAAATCCCCATCAAGTTAACCAGATTTGTAGTCACAGCCGATAAATATACCATACACTGGCCTTTCTCAAGGCCCAAGGCATTTTACTTGTGTCCAGGCCAAGAATTAAAATGAGATTTCAAGCCCCTTAAACTGATTCTGGGTCTTGCAGTTAGGCTGACAAATGACATTATTCTTGTCGAATCCAGCAGGTGCCAAAGTCCTTATCCTCAAAATCTGATGGCTTTGGATGTAGATCAAGGGCCGAGTTTCCTAAAGGTGATGTGACCGATACCACCCAAAATGTCCCGTTGCCATTGTCTTAGACTTATTTGGGGCAATTTTTCCTAAACTCTGTGAGGTGTCAGACAGCTTGAAAATCATAGTGCTCTTTGCATAACACTATGAAATATGGATGTATTTAATTCCAGCATTTGAACTGGGGACAATTTTACTGGCAGAAAATGACTATATTATAGGTATGCAACATAAAATGTCGATGCAAAAAACAGGCTCTTGAGGGAGGCACGATCTGTTGTTTCTGAGTCTTGCCATTAATATTCATTTGTTGCTTGTTCATTTGTTTTGTTGTCTGCCTCACAGACAAGCAGTGGAAACCACCAAAGATTTAAGAAAAATTTATGGGAAGAAAATTTAAAATGGAAAACATTCTATCCATTAAGCTATTGTTTCTTCAAAATGGGCAACACTGACATTATTCAATTTCCGCGGTGAAAAATCTTGGATCAGCACGTGGGACATTGGTAATCTTTGAGGAAGAGGTTTGAAAAGTACAGACGGGAATCGGCACGATATAGGTTAAAAACGTGAAACTCAGGATCAGACACACCCAGACTTGAGCCCTCCACCTATATCAGTTACCAGCTCTGTGATTGTGGGCATGCCATTTAACCTTTCTTTGCTATAATATTCTCCTCTGTAGAATGGTTATAATTGTTAATATCTGAGAATTATGTGAGTAAGGTGATATATCATTAAGGATGCTTTCATTAGAAGCAAATAAATTTGGCGTAAATTCAGGAAAAGCAATTTATTGCCCGGGGTGCCTGGGTGGCTCAGTCGGTTAAGCGTCCAACTTCAGCTCAGGTCATGATCTCACACTCTGTGAGTTCGAGCCCCACGTTGGGCTCTGTGCTGACAGCTCAGAACCTGGAGCTTGCCTTGGATTCTGTGTCTCCCTCTTTCTCTGACCCTCCCCTGTTCATGCTCTGTCTCTCTCTGTCTCAAAAATAAATAAAAACGTTAAAAAAAAAACTTAAAAAAAAAGTAATTTATTGCAAGGCTATTGGGACTTTACAATGTCCACAAGAGCCTGAAGAATCAGGCGGTGGCAATGGGGATGAACCAAAGGAGCTCTGGAGGCAGAGGTTGAAAATCTAGCAATAATTTTGTAACAGAAACTAGTCTGAGCATGCTCAGTCGAGTGGAACTGACCCAACACGGTCAGTCTCTGACTTTCTGATCTTATTTGAAATATCAGAGAGAAAACATCTAATCGTTCCAGACTGGGTCACTGAGGCCACTTCTTGTTCAGGAGTAAGGGGCATCACTGATTGCAATTTCTCTAACGGATAATATTTCGTGAGATAAAGGTGTTCCAATGAAGTGAAATGGGATACTATTAGAAAGGGGGAAATGAATGCCAGAGAGCCTAAAACAAAAATGCCTTCATTTTGCCCCAGCTTCATTGAGGTATGATTGACAAATAACATTGTAATATATTTAAAGCATACAATGTGATGATACGATATACATATACATTGTAAAAGAATTCCCATAGTTGAGTTGATTAACACCTCTATTACATATTTATCTTTTCATCCCTTTTTTGGTGAAAACACTGAAGTTCTACCCTCTTCACAATTTTAATTATACGACATAGTGTCATCGATTATAGTCACCATAAAACAAAAGTGGCTTCTATAGATGAAGTTTGGAGAGTGCCTGATACCTAATAGAAACTCAGCGTATGGCATTTAGTCTCACTTTTCTCGTCTCGTTTAAGGCAATCAGATGGTTCACACTAGGTGGAGCTGACTTGGGGTTCTAGCTATTACTCGGTACTATTTTGATATTAGCCCAATAATTTTTAAGAGTGTGAGAATCCTAGATCTCTGTGGTTTTCCATCTCCCTGGAATGAGACATGATTTGCTCACAAAAGGGCTTCAAGAGGAGTCCAAGAGTTTCTAAAGATGCAGTTTCTCAGATCTGGGGCCCATAGAGGTAGCTAAAACCGAGTAACTGTCTAATTCACTATCTTCGTGATATTTAAGGACTTGTGGTCACATACATCATTGTTCCCAAGACGTACATGAAGATCTACATTTGGGCTCATTATGAAAGAAAATCAGTTCTATGATCACCCTTCTGGTCTGTAAATTGTGCATCTCTGATAGATCTTTTCAGAATGAACGTGGTCAAAAAGACTTGTCCCCTTTTTTATCTCTGCTGATTACAAACTAAATCTACAAATGTCCCAGAGAGTTTGGCAAATCTAAACCATCAGCATATGGTAACTTCATTGTTTCTCCTGGGGTGACTGGGAACATTTGTTTGGAGGCATATTTTCACTGCTGACTAGACTCTAAAAGCTACCTTTTATTCTTCCCTCACTTCTTGCTCAGCCTGGTTATTTTATTTGCTAAATTACAGTCTAATTTTATTCTTATATATGTTTGCAATTTCAGGAGAACCTCCTAACTAGGATCTTTTGAAACGCCAACAACTTGCTTTCGACGTTTTAAAACAGACTCATTTCCTCCCAGTTATAATCCAGGTTAACAATGTGGGATGACACTCTTTGTACCGGACTGTACTTCCCCATTTTACCCTTGTGACCAAATTCACCACATCGCCTCTGGGGTCCTTCATTAAATTATCAGGACTCTACTGCATTTGGGATTGATTTGATGGGGGACTTGGGGGCCATGAGAGCCACAGGGTCGCATCACCAGCTTTCTTTTCCTTTTTTCCTTCTTAAGTCAAAAAATGACTTTGGTTTGTCACAGCCTGACTCATCTATTCAGAAGTTTCTTCCATTAACTCTTTTAATAGTCTCTCTTCCAAGGCTCTGACGAGATTAAAGTTATTTTCCCCCTAGAAGCGGGAAGAGCTCCTGCCTTCCACCGTAATTCACTGTCTCCAGCTAATGGGCAGGGGAAGGAGGGGTGGAGGTTATTGCCAGACTAGGCCAAGCTTTGTAATGACTGTGGGGTTATTGAAAAGGTGGAACAGTGAGCGTTCTCTTTTCTCCTTAGGTCTTTGTGAGAATGCTGTTTTTGTCCCGTCTTTCACTCTAGTCTATATAAGGGGTGTTGGGAGACATCCGGTCCTTTCCTATTCACCCCCATACTTCTGGTATGGCCTTAAACTGCCTTCATTAGTGATTCATTCTTTCAACTTACGGTTCTAGATGTTCTAAAAGTTTTTAGTAGCATACCATATTGAGTTTTATATGTCATTAACATCTCATAAGAAATTTATTTCACACTTAGTGGATAACCGAATTCGAGCCAGAAAGATGAAAAGAGTCAGGGTAGCCTGTGTCCCTGGGTTAGCGGGAAAATGTGTGTCAGAAATTCCCAGAAGTTGAAAGCATCACCAAGAAAGCTTTTGCCAAACTTGATGATGTTTAACCCAGAGCTGGCTGATGTCTATCCCCCATACTCAAATATTGTCTGGATTCCTAAAGGACATGGGCACCTATTTTCTATTTCTCAGAATTAAATATTTGCCAACCGCTCTCAGAAAAGTGTGTCCCATTCCTTTTTAAAACGTACCTGTACACCCTCTCTGATCCCTTTCCTTGGCATAAGTAGGGGGGAGATTACAAGGAAGATTTCCAAAGGAAAAGTGACAGGCACTCCCAGGACACAGATAACATCAGAAGTGTGAGGGAATTAAAAACCATGGGAGGTGACTTATGTTTCCAGCTATGTTTTAATCCTTAGTCCTGGATTTGTCCTCCTTGGTATAAACAAACAAACAAACAAACAAACAAAAAACCAAAAAAACTAGAAAAATTGGAAAAAAAAATATAAGAAGCAAGTGTTTTCAGACACAGATAAAAAGCAGCACCGGACCATGATCCCTGAGGGAGGGAAACAAACAGGTGAGTCCTACCTTTGCCTTGGCTTCCTGCTTGGAAGCAATTTTTTTGAGCACAGTGTGCGGTTGGGAACACAAGCAAAGCGCAATTGTCTGGCTGAGTTGAAGATACAGTGATTGAAATTTGGGGAGGATGAGGAGGCTTAAGTCTGCTGAACCATATTGGCAGGAACTACACAGAGAAAGAACCCTTAAAACCAGCAGGATGGTTCCTCTGAGTTGGTTGTTGAATACTAAATTATATACTTGTTGGGTAAGACCCTGTAAAGGAGGAGGAAAGAACAAATATCGTGAAAACAAAACAAAACAAAACAAAACAAATGGGTAGCTACAAGCTGAATGATTCTTAGAGAGCAGACTAGTATATGGTCAAGTTCCAAGCTGTCAGATTAGAGAGAATCCAGAAGCTCAGATATAAACTAGATATACAGTGAATGTTACTCTAAACATGACAAAATTTTAAATTCTTCTTTTGAAAGGATTAAGAGGGTCTCATGTATTTTAACTGCCAACCCAGACAAAACTCAATAGTCTTTGAAGGAAGACAACAAAATCAGTATTTGAAAATATAATATTTACAATGCCAAGCACCCAGTAAAAAATAACCAGATATGGAAAAGAAGCCGGGGACCATGGAGAGGGGGAAAGAAAAGTGGGACCCATAATTAAGAGAAAAACCAATCTATAGAAGCAGATGCAGAAGTGATAGAAAGAACAGATAAACAGCTATTATAAGCATAAAATCACTATTATATATATATTCAGGGATTAAAAAAAATAAGAGCATAAAAAGGAGGGAAATGAAAGATGTAAAATTTAATCAAATGGAATTTCTAAAGCTGGATAATACAGTATCCAGAATTAAAAATGAACTTAATGGGAGTAACAGCAGCTTATAAACTGCAAGGGAAGAATCAATGAACTTGAGAGTACAACAATAGAAGTTATCCAAGCTAAAGCATTGAAGGCAAAAAGAATGAGAAAGACTAGATGTTTGAGAAAATATCAAATAACCTAATGTATTTAGTTGGAATCTTAGAAGGAAAAGAGAGAAGAAGAAAATATATTTGAATGAATAAGTTCAATTTCCCCCCCACATTTGATAAAAGATATATGCCTCCAGATATAAAAAATCTAACAAAACTCAAGCAGGATAAACAAAGAAACCACACCACAGGGCATTATAATGAAATAACTGAAAACCAATAATAAAGAAACATCTAAAAAAGCGTCTAAGAGGGAAAAAGATACACAGGGCAAAAAACAAAAAAACAACAAAAAAACCCAAAAAACCCAAAAAACAACAAACAAAAACCTACAGACTTTCCATCAAAATAATAGGAGCCAAAAGATAGCGTATACATATTTTTACAGTTC
Organism: Neofelis nebulosa; assembly: GCF_028018385.1. Taxonomy (NCBI): domain Eukaryota; kingdom Metazoa; phylum Chordata; class Mammalia; order Carnivora; family Felidae; genus Neofelis; species Neofelis nebulosa. The sequence continues at coordinate 40,509,734 of NC_080796.1, forward strand.
TGAAAGAACAAAACAAAAACAAAGACAAAAAGTCAACTTCTCAGGGGTGCCTGGCTGGGTCAGTTGGTGGAGTATGGGACTCTTAACCTTGGGGTCATGAGTTCAAGCCCCATGTTGGGTGTAGAGCTTACTTTAAAAAATTACACAAAAATATTTTTAAAAAAGTTAACGTCTCAACCTAGAAATCTAAAAGCAATGACTATACCCTTCAAAAATGGTAGTAAAAGTTTAGATCTATACAGAGGACCGAGGAACACTAGAAATGATAAACGTATGAGTAAATATGTTTTTTTTTAAACTTATTTAAGAGATAATTGCCCATTTAAAGCGAAATTAATAATAATGCAAGTGGAGCTTATGACATTTGCAAAAGTAAAAAAACCATAATATATAAGTATAAGACCATAATAGCACAAAAGAGAGATGGGAAGATCTAGGAACTCTGTAATTAACTCCTCATTTTGTTCAAGAAGTAATATGTTAAATGTAGATTGTGTTAAGATAAAGATGTGTAAACCCTATAGCAATGGTTAATTTTTTAAAGATAATAAGCCAACAATAAAATAAAGTGAAATAATAAAACATACTTAAAAAATTCAAAGGGGACAAAAAAAGAGATAGAAAGATACAGAGAAACATGGAATAAATAGAGAGTAAATAACAATATGACAGACTTAGTCAAACAAATCCACAGGTGTATTGAATAAAATAGTTGAAGTGAAAGACAGCCAGTGTCCTATTGGATGGGAAGGCAGAACCTAACTAGCTCTGGCCTAGAAGAAAGTCTTTTACATATGAAGATGGAGGTAAGACGAAAGGGGAAGGACGGGAAAAGTATACCAAGGAAACCAGAATCACAGGAACTGCAGTGACTATATGAATAAAAGCCGATTTGAGGACAAGAAACGTTTTTGTAGACAAAAGAAGACATTTTGCAATGATAAAAGGGTCAGTCCAAGAGGAAAGTGTAATAATCAATCCTAAATGTGATTGGAAAACTTGACATTTACTTCGCTATAATTGGAGATTTCTATACACCTCGCTTGGCAATTGAAAAGAAAAATCAAGTGGACCAAGTGAAAAGAAAATCAGGGTAATACGTACAGAGAAGATTCGAACATCATTGTCAACTACTTTAATTTCATTGACACTTATGTATACAAAAATGAAAGCATATATATCTTTTAAAGTGCACATAAATATTCACCAAAATAGACCATATGCAAGACAAAAACGAGTCTTAGTAAATTTAGATGAATTGGAGTCATTCAGGGTATATTCTTGGACTACAATATAACTAAATTGGAAATAAATGAAAAGTATACTTCTAGAAAATCACTTAATCTTTGGAAAATTAGCAACAGACCCCTAAATACTTTATGTGTCAAAGAAGAAATCTCGGGGGCAATTGGAAAATATTTTGAACTTGATAATAATAAAGTCATAATATGTTACGATTTGTGAGAACACCTGAAAGAGTGCTTAAAGAGAAGACGTAGATGTTTACATTAGAAAAGAGGTGCCTAAAATCAAGGATCTCCTGTAAAAGCCAAAAAACAAGAACAAATTATCTCAAAGTCAGTAGAAGAAAGAAAATAAAAATAATAGTTGAAATAAATGAAATAGAGAATAAAAAATAGAAGACAATCAGTAAAGCCAAAAACTGATTCTTTGAGAAGTTAAAATTATTAAATATCTTGCTAGAACGACCGAGAAAAAAAAAATGAAAAGGAAAATTACCAATATTGGAAATGAATGAATATCACTATAGACTCTCCAAACACTGAAAAGGTAATCAGGTATAACTTTTTTCACTTAATCAATTTTGAGCATTTTCCCATGGGGGGGAAAAATCAGAAAATATTAGAACTTTACGGCAACATATTAAACAAGTTAGATGAAATGGAAAAAATTCCTTTAAAGAATGATATTACCAAAAATGATACAAGAAGAAACAGAATACCTGAAAAGCCTTCCATCTATTAGATATATTAAATTCATAATTTAAAATTTTTCTACAGGGAATACTCCAGACCCAAATTATTGAATTATATCAAATATCTGAGGCAGAAATAATACCAATCCAACACAAATTAACTCAGAAACTGCTTTCAAACTCAAAAATGAGACCAATATTATTCTTATAGCAAAGTCAAACAAAGACATCTCCCAAGAGAAAACTACAGACCAATATCCCTTCTAAACATGGATGTAAATATTCTTAACAAAATAGTAGCAGACTGAGTCCACAATATATAAAAAGGATTATAAACTGAGAGATGAGATTTATGCCAGGAATGTAAGGTTGAATTAGCTGAGAAAAATTTAAAAGAACCTAATAGATGAAGAGACATATCATATTTATGGACTAGAACACTCACAATTGTTCAGATGTCAATCTCCCCAAATTGATCTATAAAATCATATCAATTTTATTCAACATTTCCACCAGGCCTTTTAAATAGCAATTTATAAGCTGATTCTGGTATTTAGATGGGTATAAAAAAATCCTAGATTATTCAAACCATTTTTTAAAAAGAATAAAGTTTTAGGACTCACAGTATATGATTTTAAAACTCATTGTAAAGTTGTACCTATTGAGACAGAGTGATATTGATGGAAGTATAGAGACACAGACCAATAAAATAGAATAGAGAATCTAGAAATAGGCCTAAAAATAATCAATTTATTTTTGACCAATTGCCAAGACATGTCAATAGGGAAAGAATAATGCTTTCAACAAATGGTGCTGGCACAGTTAGATATCTCTAAAGAAAACAAACAAACAGCAACAGTGAATCACAGCCCTTACTTTACAGGATACACAAAACCAAATATAATCAAAATGGGTTATAGACCTAAATATAAATACTAAAACTATAAAACTTCTAGGAAAAATGCATAGGAAAAATACTTGTAATTTGGGATAGGCAAACATTTTTTAGACAAAGCACAAAAATCCTGTAATTTGGACTTCGCCAGAATTTAAATTTCCGTTCTTCGGAAGACACCATTGAAAAGATTTTTTAAAAGACAAAGTTTACAAGGGGAAAATATATTTATAGCACGTACCTTGGACAAAGGACTTGTATCCAGAATAAAGAACTCTTACAACTTAGAAAAAAAAAAAAAAACACAGTTAAAAAGAAAAGGCGAAATATTTGAACGAACACTTCACAAAGCAAGATCTAATCATGGCCAATAGGCACATTAAAAGATGCTTGGCATCATTTGACATCAGGAAAATGCAAATTTAAACAATGCTACAACTTATATTTACTAAAGTTAAGAAGATAAAGCTAAAGCGTTACGCTGAACAAGAGAAGCTACATACAAAAGAATAAATACCATGTGATTCAGTTTAGATAAGATTCTGAAACAAGGAAAACGCATCTATAGCAACAGAAAACAAATCAGTGGTTTTCTGGATCATGAATGAGGGAGAATTGATTGAAAACAAAACAAAACAAAACAAAACAAAACAAAACAAAAAAAAAAGGGAGGGGGGTCCCAGGGAAATTTTGAGGGATTATGGAAATATGATCTATCTTGACGGGCATGGTGATTACACAGGTCTCTATTTGTTAAAACTCAGTGAATTGTACACTTTAAATCTATGCATTTCATTATTGATAAGTGGTATCTCATTAAGTTCTATTTCAAAGTTAATAAGAAAAAGTGAAGAGTGGGAAGGGCTTTAAAATTCTCAAATTTAGGCATGTCCTTAATTTGTTGGTCCCATAGCATAGCAAGAGTATAAACAGGGATTCCTGTATGTCTGAAGATTTAGGAAGTATCATACTGAGATAAAAAGTCTCACATAAAATATATTCTTGACCTCTTACCCTCACACAAATACCTGAATTATGACCTGGAAGCCAGATTTGAGCTTAGGATTCTGGGACTCCCATGACCTAGAGCACTGTCATATATATAGACTGTTAGCTTTTCATCCACCCCAATTTTCCTTCTATCTATCTATGCTTCACATAACGCACATGGACATCTCAACTTCTATGTGCAAATTCTGCCCACCTGGCCCACAAAGCACTGCCTATTGGCCATTCCTGTGGGGTTGCACACTGAGAGTGTAGTTCACTCTTGCAAAGACAGACCCAGGAGGAGGTACATACAGGCCCTGGAGAGTGGCTTGGGGTCAGGTGAGTGGGAAGTTACAGTCTCACAACCTGATCTAGAGAGGGACATGGGATCTAGGTAAGCACCAGTCGTGGTTCCAAGGACTAGTTGCCTGATGGGGAGATTGTAGCCGGATGACAAGCAGAAAAGGGCCTCTAATACAGGATTCCAGCCAGGGTCTGGAACTCTCTCTCCCTGGTCTGAGAGCTGCATTGACCAAAGGGTAGGCATCTCAAATACTTTTGCCAGGAAGCTATCATGAGAGGACTCTCAGAGGAATAATTCTTCCTTCCAATCCTTTTATCTTCTCCTCTTCCTTCCTTCCTTCCTTCCTTCCTTCCTTCCTTCCTTCCTTCCCTCTTTCCTTTTTTAAGGACTCACAGTATATGGTTTTAAAACTCACTGTAAAGCTGTAGCTATTGAGACAGAGTGATATTGATGGAAGTATAGAGACACAGGCCAATAAAATAGAACACAGAATCTAGAAACAGGTCTAAAAATCAATAATCAATTTATTTTTAACCAAGTTGCCAAGACATATCCATTCCTTCCTTCCCTCCTTTGTTCCTTTTTTCCTTCCTTCTTCCTTTCTTCTAAGTATGCATTGATACAAATCAATTTGGCATAAGCCTTTGTAGTTGAGCAAAGCAATGTAACCCATGGTACCTATTCTTGAAGGAATTTACAAACCAGCTGGAGAAATAAGATAGAAACATGTGGAAAACAATTCAACCAAGGCATGTTATGATGCAATGCATTATTGGCTGTAAGATCCTTGGAAAGGGGGTTCAGTGTGCATTAGCATAGTTAGAAAGTCCCTGATATTCAAGTCAATCAATAACTCGACTTGGGAAAGCTAAGTAAAGATTAAGGAACTGGGGACAAGAGCTATTCTCAGGACTAAATGGCATTAGCAAAGACGTGACTATGGGAATACACATGGCAGGTTTTAGGAAAGAATAAATCAGTCCAGCTATAGATGAATATGCAATAAAGAAAAAGCCTCGGATTTAAAGCTAGAAACTTGAACGTACATTTGGAAAGCTAGGTCGGGGACGGATTAGAGGGAATAGAGCTCTATAGAAAGTATGCAGTCACTAACAATGAAAATATCTGGTCCACTCGAAAGCTTACAAAACTTGTTCTCATGCATTATCTAAGCTGATCCTCACAAACTTGGGAGGATGTTTTGTATGGAGGGAATACAATGTTTCATAGAAGGGAATGACTTGCATATGCTTACAGTGTTAGCCATGGTGGAGCCAGGACTCAAACTCAGGTCTCTGGGCTTGCAGACTTAAATTCTCACCTTGTGGAATATGGCCTCGTAGGTAAAGTATGTCCTAGTTACTCTCACTAATGACAATAGCATCTTCTATAGGGCACTTCACCTGTGTGTTTGAATGAACGAATGAATGAATGAGTTGAAATACAAGAAGGAACTGGAACAAACTGCACAGTAGAATCACCTAGCAGATGGGGCACCTGGGCGTCTCAGTTGGTTAAGTGTTTGATTTCTGCTCAGGTCATGATCACGTGGTTCGTGAGTACAAGCCCCACATTGGGCTCTCTGCTGTGAGCCCAGAGCCCTCTTTGGATCCTCTGTCCCCCTCCCCCTCTGCTCCTTCCTTCCCCCCCCCCCCACCTCTCTCTCTCTCTCTCTCTCATTCTCTCTCTCGCTGTCTCTCAAAGTAAATTATAAACTTAAAAAAAAAAAAGAATTACCTAGTGGAGTATCTAAACATACTAATGCCTAGGATCCATACCAGAGATTTCCTATTTGTGTTGGGTTTTTCCACCCATGGCAAAGGTTACCATCTAGGCCTCCCATAGACCTTCCCCAGCCAAAGTCATATCACCACATAAATGCGTGTGGGACGAGGGTCACACGCTTTCTTTAAATGGACCTATGGGCAACTCAATTCTTTTAGGACAGAAGGCGATCCTACATAATTTCAATAAATTAAACAAAAATGAACACGGCTTCCGGAGCTAACAGGGGCAGATTTGGGGCTGAGTGAGCCTGTGACAGGTCTGGAAAATGTAAGAGGGATGACTTCTTTTTCCTCTTGCCTTTGTAATATTTCCAATAACTGTGCCATTAAACTCCTTAGATAACATTAAAAATTATTTAACAGAGAGCCTTCATGAACAATGAAGTGAGAGAGCCTCCTGTCTGGACCATCCACACGGTATGCATACCAAACAGGCACGCTGGTGTTCATCCCAGGATCTCTGCCTGGTACACAGGGAGAGAAAGCAGGAGAGCAAGGAACTGAAGCAGAGGGAGAGAACGGGTGTGAATTTCTAGATAACAATGCAGACGAACTAGTTTTCCTTAAGCCCCTCCGACTTCATTCTCTGAACATTCGTGCCCTTGTGTGGTTCCTATAGGTTTGGAAACAGAGTGCAAAGGCCTGACAGTAACAGCTGTTAAAGACTCCCTGCAGATGAAAATGAAAGCCAAACTAGCATGCACATGTGAAAGGGATTATCAACCAAATGTGTTGATTTTATCCCTGGGTCTTTGCAGCAAAAAATGTATGTCTCCTGAATAGTAATGATGTCTTGCACTCCCATCATGCCTTCCTTTCCAGGACTCTGAAGGATTCTATTTTGTCATTTGTCCACTTATGGGGAAGGAGGGAAGAGAGACTGTAAATGTTTCCTAGGGTGACCAACCACCTCGGTGTGACGGGTTTCAGTACTGAGAGTCAGTCTCATGGCATCCCCAGGAAGCCCTCAGTCAAGGGCAAATCGGGACAGGGACTGTTGGTCAACAGAATTTCTCCCAATGTTTTATGTGAGATTTCTGAGTTCTGTGGTGACACAGTTCCCAGCACTAGGGGTAAGAGGACCTGCTATTGTTTTTTAAATGTATAGATACAAATATTGTATACTTGTTAAAGAAAAATTAAGACGTGTGTGTGTGTGTGTGTGTGCATGCACGTATGTGGAAAGAGAGGAAAGCATAGACATATATATGCATGTATTATATATACACATATATATATATTTGTATTTATGGAATTGTATATTTGTGTGTGTGTATATATATATATATATACACACACAAATGCCCTCCCACATACTGCTTTGTTACCCGTTTTTCATTCTTCATGTACCTTAGCATGAATATCTTTTCAAGACTATATTGTATCTAGAGCTGTAATTATTATTTTTAAAATTTTTTTTAATGTTTATTTATTTTTGAGACAGAGAGAGACACAGCATGAGCAGGGAAGGGGCAGAGAGAGAGGGAGACACAGAATGTGAAGCAGCCTCCAGGCTCTGAGCTGTCAGCACAGAGCCCGACGCGGGGCTCGAACTCACAAACTGTGAGATCATGACCTGAGCCGAAGGCGGACGGTTGACCGACTGAGCCACCCAGGCGCCCCTAGAGCTGTAATTATTTTTTCAAGATGCGTGGTGTTTCACGATAAAACTATTCTATGCTGCATTCAGCCAATCTCCAACGGTTGCCTCCATATATACATACACGGCATATTGTTGCTTTTAAAAATGGGCCTGCAAATAACACCATTATCATATATAATTGAAGATCTTCCGATTGCTCCTAGTTGACGTCAATGTCCGCATAGCTTATCTTTCCCAAATCCCAACTATTTTAAAATGAGTTCCCCTGGGGCGCCTGGATGGCTCAGTCAGTCAGCATCCGACTCTTGATTGAGGTTCGGATTATGATCTCGTGGTTTCGTGAGTTCAAGCCCTGTGTTGGGCTCTGCGCTGACAGCGTGGAGCCTGCTTGGGATTCTCTCTCTCCCTCTCTCTCTGCCCCTCCCCTACTTATGCTATCTCTATCAAAATAAATAAACTTAAATAAAAGAAAAGAAAATAAAAGAAAAGAAAAGAAAATGGGTTTCCCCCGAACAAATCCCGAAACAAGGATTTTGAGGTAGGTGATTTATTTAGGATGTGATTCCAGGTGGCCCAGTAAGACAGTGAGACCGATCATAGGTGAATGACTGAATGGGTTTCTTGTGTGGGAACTGGGGCTCAGTACAACTAAGGGCCTTCTGAGACATTGTAAAACATACTTCAGAACAGGGTGTCAGAGGGGTGGTGAGGTTGGGGAATTTCCCCATTAATTTCCTTCCCTCCGTGATTAGAAGTCGCTTTTGAGACATGAACTTTGCACGTCATGTAGGCCAAGGAAACGTCTGTGGTCAGAGAACATCCCCAGGCAGAGATGCGGAAAGCTACGAGCATTTCTGAGAACTGTCTAGGGTGACCTCCAGGGGGGACCAAGGAGGTGTAGGAGGGCACCCACAGCATCTGCCCCTCTGCCTCTCAGCCCCTGACTTTGTCTTCTCTGATGAGGTTGTATTACCCCCACTGCAGCATCTGTTGGTAGCAATTTCTATATTACCTCATAACGTCCCACCGTCCAGCCCTGTCCTGGCTCTCTCACTCCCTCCGGGCCCCCAACCTAATAATTGTTTTATCACATCGGAAGCCGTCACACATTGACACAACCATTCTTTCTCTGTCACACATCCCCTTCAAGGCGTCATTTCCCTCCTTCGCCATCATCGTAATCATACCCTTGGGTATTTCCTCAACTCTCTTGCCTCTCTCTCTTCAAATTGTGCTAGTCTGGAAAAATCCCATTCCTTAGTCAAGTCCAAACGTCTGTCTAATTTATGCGTGTAGCCTCATTGTATTTTATTTTATTTTATTTTATTTTATTTTATTTTATTTACTTATTTTTTTAACATTTATTTATTTTTGAGACAGAGAGACACAGAGCATGAACGGGGGAGGGGCAGAGAGAGGGAGACACAGAATCCGGAACAGGCTCCAGGCTCTGAGCTGTCAGCACGGAGCCCGACTCGGGGCTCGAACTCACGGACCGCGAAATCATGACCTGAGCCGAAGTCGGCCGCTTAACCGACTGAGCCACCCAGGCGCCCCATCCTCATTGTATTTTAGACATACCATCTTCTCTCTCTTTAAGCCTCCAAAATCTACCCCACCCTCACACTCAACTGGTTACATTGCTTCTTTGAGGAACTGAATCACTCAGAAGAGAACCTTCCAAGTTTCCACAGTGCAGCCGTCTCCCTTGTGCATCTGTACCCTCCTGTTACTTTTTGCCTGAATATTCACCTCAGGGTCATATCTCAACGGCTGAGTTTTGTGCTGGGGGCTGTCCCCTCTTGCTTCCCTGAGGACAGAACTAATTCTTTGCTCTTTCCCCTACATCATCTGTTTTTCCCTAGGCCACTTTCATCGAGACACAAACATGGTAAGTATTCCTCCTGTGCTAAAGATATTTTCTCGAGATCACACCCCCCTCAAACTTTTGCCTCTTTGTTTTTGCTCCCCTTTATAGCAAAACACCTCAAAATAGTCTTTTATACTTATCGTCCACCATTTTCCTCATCTTATCTCCTAAATCAATGTCAATCAAGTTTCCCTCACCACCACTGCAACAATAAACCACTTGTAAATGCCAATATTGATATATCCATATTAATAAACCCAATGGCTGGTTCTCGTCCCTCATCTTACTCGTAGCTGCATGGAGCTCAAGCTGATCCCTTTCTTTCCCTTGCTATATGTTCCCCACTAGACAGTATTATTTTTGGTAATCGTTTTAACTCACTGATGCCTTCTTCTCAATCTCCCTCTTCATCTCTGGAAACTCTAAGATTGGAAATGTCTGGGCTGAATTCAACACCATTATTAGTCTCTGTTTATATCTGATTCCAATGTCTATATGCTCTTTATCTACTCTCGTGTCTTTAATCAAGCTCCCAGCTTTAATTACCACCTGTCTGCTGGGAAGTCCAAATTTATATCTGTAGTCTAAACTTCTCCCTGATCTCTAGAATAATATACCCAACTCCTGTTCAACAGCTCTATGCGGAGGTCCAAAAGACATATCAAATCTCAGATGCGTAAACCCAAAACACATGATCTTCTCACTCAAGGCTGCTCCTTCCTTTCAATCTCTCCGTCTCAGTAAACAGAAACTCCATCCTTCCAACTGTCCATTCCAAAACCTTGTAGCTATCTGTATGCCTATGCTTTTGTCACATATTATCTCAAATCCGTCAGCAAATCTTCTAAGCTCCCACACTCAAACTACAACTGAAGTCAACAACCAGGCTGGTCTAAGCCGCTGTTATTTCTCGCCTGGATTACCGTGATAGCCTCCTAACTGGTCTTCTGCTGCTGGCCTTTCCTCTGTGAAGTTTAATCTCACCTCCAAAGTGATTCTTCCAAGAATTGAATTATATTGGTTATTCTTTGTTTAAGATCCACTAATAACTTCAGAACCCACTCAGTAAAAGCCTATAAGGCTTGGCATGGTCAGACCCCACAGTATCTCCATGACCTCATCATTTCCTCCTCTCCTCCCCCTTTTCCACTTTACTCCAATCCCGATGACCTCCTCATTATTCTTCAGTTGGGTCAGACAGACTACCACCCCGGTATCTTTGTCCTTGCTGGCATCTCTGTAGCATACCCCCTCTTCTACTGAAGTTACTCAAATTTCACTTCTCAGGTGTTTGCTGACCATTATATTTAATATTGTAGCCACCACATTCCCACAGCCCCCCACTCGCTATGCCTTTCCAAACTGTATTGTTACCATAACAGTCATCAACACGTGGCATGATGTTTTTAAAGCACATTCATTTATTGGTTATATCTCTTTGTCCTAGAATGCAAACTTCATAACAGCAAGGATTCTATCTTTGGTTCTCTGTTCCTAGAAAAGTGCCTGGCATGTGGCTGGTGTTTAACTGATATTTGTTGAAGAAGCGATTAAATGAGAACCTGGTTTGGTCTCCCAAACAGGTTTTTCCATTTATTAGCTGTGTGACCTTAGGCAAGTCTCTGGAACATCCCAGCTATATTTCCTCAGCCATACAGTCGTATAGCAAAACCTAATTTATGGTACTGTTGTAAGGAGTCATGTTTGCAAAATATCCTATTGTAACACTTGGCATGAAATACACATTCAATAAATATCCACGGAGTCTATTCTCCCTAAACAGAGACTACCAAAATTTCTTACAAATTACAGAATTTATTTCTTCCGTCTTTCCTACCCTACCACCTGCCCTCAGGTATTTTCACCTCTGCTTTTATTTTCCATGCATTTTGCGAAACAAATAGCAATTGTTCACCTTGGGCCGCGCAATTGACAACGTGGGTGTTACCAGTACCTGGTGTCAAATAATCAGACCTTCCTTCCTTCCTTCGTTCCGTGTCTTTATTGTCGACCTAAAAGACCATGTGTAGGAGATTTAATAGACTTGGAAGAAACTGTCCCATGAGCTTAAAATTTAATTATGAAGCTAAAATGTCACCCTTCCAACAGTTGGATATGAAGCAAAATGACTCAGATCTAGTTATTAGATGTATGCAGGAATGAATGTTTTGATGGTTACAAATGTAGAGAAAGCTCTCTTGAGAGAGGTAATATTTGATCTTAACCCTGAAGGATGGATAGGTATGTCGCTCACAGTAATTAATGTCAACGGCAGCAAAAAACCCCAAAAGAAGAGGCGCTCAACATAATAAGTGTTTATTGGTTGCTTGTGTCACACTTTGATGTGAGTGGAGGGGCTCTTCTCGGTCAGTGCTCTCCCAAACGACAACGCACATGATCTTCTAGATATGCCCTTTGCACTGTCTTCTAAGACCACCAAGGGCACCCTTTATCTCTGCTAGCCCCTCAATAAAACAGTTTATAGGGTTAAATACAGAGTCTTGATTCAGTGTGACCTGCAGAGAGTGTTACTCTGATTTGGAGCTGCCAGTGAATGGTTTTAGGTTTCACAAAGGCTTGAAAGCAAGAGAGTATTGTGGCCAGTGCCCCAGAGAGGGTGTGTGGGTCTCAGGGTGTGGGATCGGAGAAAAATGGTGGACCATTCTCAACATTTTATACCATAGGACAAACGAGAAGGCACTTGAGACTGGCATGGAAATGTATGGGTCTGTTGAAGAGACAGAAACACCTATAAATCAGGCAAACAGGTGTGCATGGGATTACAGGTTCATTAATGAAGCGATGGACCTTTGAGAGAGAGAGAGAGATTGCATTTCAGAAATTGTCATAAAGTGGTTTGTTTATGATGAGGCTTGTGACCTTGGAGGCTGCACGATGGCACCCTGCATCTCTTGAGAAGATTACAGTGTAATTATTACTGTAATGGGCTGCAAGCAAAGACTTTAACTAGAAAGTTCCTATTTTCTCTCTCAGAAAGGTATGTGCGGGTGAGATATTGGGACTAACTCAAAGGTAAGGTATTGCTTAAAACCATTTCAGCAAAGAAAAGAGAAGAAAAATGAAATTTCTAGGGAGAGGACCCCCTTTCATTTAAAGTTTATTTATTTTTTTGGTGGGGGGACACCTGGGTGGCTCAGTTGGTTGATATCTGACTCTTGGTTTCAGCTCAGGTCATGATCCCAGGGTCGTGTGATTTGAGTCCCATGTCAGGCTCCAAGCTGAGCATAGAGTCTGCTTAAGAGTCTCTTTCTCTTCTTCTGCCCCTCTCCCCCACTCGTATTCTCTCTCTCTATGAAAGAAAGAAAGAAAGAAAGAAAGAAAGAAAGAAAGAAAGAAAGAAAGAAAGGAGAAAGGAAGGAAAGAAAGAAAGAAAAAATAAAGAAGGAAGGAAGGAAAGAAGGAAGGAAGGAAAGAGAAAGAAAGAAAGAAAGAAAGAAAGAAAGAAAGAAAGAAAGAAAGAGAAAGAAAGAAAAAGAAAATAAAAGTTTGGTTTTTTGTTTTTTAAGTAATCTCTACACCCAAAGTGGGGCTAGAACTCATGACCCTGAGATCAAGAGTTACATGTTCCTCCCTGAGCCAGCCAGGTGCCCCAGCCCTTCCATTTAAAGGTGGGTTGCATACCTTCGAAGATAAGCAGTACCTATTTTTCCTCGATGTGTCTCTCTTTCTCTCTCTTTCCTACCTTTAGCTTTATCTCCGATTCCATTTCTTTCTCTCTGTATTAGTTTTGGTTTTTCTATCTACATGTCTGTCTGTGGACCAGCCTTATCGCTCATATCTGGCCATGTGCCTCTGTTCTAAGGGATGATCAACTTTGTCCAACAGGCCATATAATCCTCCACACTTTTATGAAATAATGACTAAGTGCCTCTCTTTTCCAGTGTTACGCCAGGCCAAAGAAAAAGAAACCCAAACCGAAGCCATTAATTCCAGTCTCTAATGTAAGCAGGATGTTTTCCATAAAACAAACAATTATCCAAGATGGGGACTATTCCAGTGGACATAACAGATGATCTCTAACCAGTTTGTAATTTCTGTAACAGTCTATACCAGACTAGCCGGACCTGGACTTTACTCTTAACTACCTCTGGTTCCGCAACAGAATTCTCCAATGCCTCTTTGATGATCGACTTCAAGGCACTTTCACAGCAGCTGAGAGTTTACTTTACCTCACTCTGGAAGAGGTGCCGTCATCCGCCCGTTTGCTCTTAGTAAGAAAGCCATGCAGAGACATGAAGAAAGGGGTGAGATCATCTTTTTCTTCGTAAGGCTTTGTCCCAGAGAAAATGAGGAATTTTACGAAAAGAACCTAATAATATTTCATGTTTATCCAACACCTAATGTGTGCTGAACTGTGCTAAGCATTTTAGAGACACAAACTCATGTAACATGCACAACAACCCTGAGGAGTACTTACTCTTGTCAAGAAACTGAGGCTTAGTGAGGAAAGTAACACACTGGAGGTCCCACCATCTGTAAGGAGCGGAACCATGTTTCACGTTGAAGGTTGACTCAAAAATCCCCGTGATTGTGTGGCTACTGAGGGCCATACATTAAGGCCACATAACTGCTGAGCAGTTCTTAACTAGTAGGCATTTTTTCTGGAAAAAATTTTAAAAGTTTATTTCTTTATTTTGAGAGAGAGAAGGAGAGGGAGTGAGCAGGGGAGGGGCAGAGAGAGAGAGGGAGAGAGAGAGAATCCCAAGGAGGCTTTGCACTGTTAGTGTGGAGTCTGACATGGGGCTGGAACTCGTGAACCCTGAACTCATGACCTGAGCCAAAATCGAGTTGGTCCCTCAACCGACTGAGCCACCCAGATATCCTTCGTAGTAGGCATTATTATCTCCATTTTATATGTAGGAAAACTGAGGTCTAGAAATTAAGTATTTGACTAAGAGAATGTAGCTAGGAAGAGGTTATTTTGCATTTATACTCAGGCTTACCGAGTACCAAAGTACTTCACTCCTCAGAGTACTGTCTTTCTCAGCCTACTGCCTCTCGAACTCATTGCAGTCAAATCTTATGTTCTTATCTCCAAGCTAGATCCCTGAGAGTGAAAGTTATTTTTTCCCCTCAGTATCAATCACCAAGTCAAAAAATCGTATTTATTATTGGTTTTTTTTAATATCTAGCATCTGCGAAGTTTGGTGGTCAGAACTGAGAGAGGTAGGAAGACCAGAAGCAACTCGTTCCTACTCTCAAGGAGCGATGGTCTTAATTGGAAAGAAGAAAGAGAAGCTCATGATAAAGTTAAATGGATTTTCTGGACAACAGAAGACGAGTCCTACGGCAGCATTCGATGAATGGCTGAGAGAAAGTTACAGACAATGTGTGCTGTAGGATTTCAGAGGGAGGAATGGGGAGCAGGTGGCCCCTGCTCTGTCCATAATACACCTTCATATATTTAAAGCCCATCATTAAGCCCTTTAGAAATCCCTTGCTTACGACAAATCTTTTCATCCTTACTTGGGAATTCTATTCGCCACCCCTTTCAGTGTGTGCTTGCTTCCCCTCCAGCCTTCCCAGTTTTCTTAGATACGTTGGCATCAGAAGCACAATGTAACGAGACGAGTGAAGAGTTGTTCCTTTGAGGTTCCGTGTGAACTGAGCCTTTCCCTCAGACCATGGGAAGACTTACAGGCAACAATGAAAAACCACTCTGTTGTCCCAACATACTCTTTTCTGGTATCCCCGAGTAAGTGAAAATATATGTGTAGGTATTGTCACATCAACCTTGAGATCGGGGGGCACGACCAGCCATTCAGCCCAAGCCCGTGGTAGACTCAAGGATGGGATGGGGGGGTGGGGAGGAGGCATGGGAAAATTCCCCAGCCCTCCCGTAGATTTATCCTTCCCATCCAGCTGGTGCTCGGCTTTGTGGACGCGTTATTGGGTAGCATCTTTAAAATAGAAATACTCTAGGGGTGCCCAGGTGGCTCAGTTGGTTGATCTCGTGGTTTGTGATTTCGAGCCCCGTGTCACGCTCCACACTGACAGTGCAGAACCTTCTTGGGATTCTCTCTCTCTCCCCTTCCCTCTCTGTCTTTTGCTCCTTCTCTCTCAAAACAAATACACTTAAAAAAAATTTAAAAATAACAGAAATACTCTTGACTCCTAGATATACATAATCCCCTCCTCATAAAGCCTAAGAATGTGTTCGTGTGGCTGGGTGAGGGGGGAAGGGTAGCGGGATGTGAGATTACTGCTCCTGGCGGAGAAAAGGAATCAAGGAAGAAATTGCAAGAGACGCTAAGGGCAGGGCCGCAAAAGGCAGGTGCAGAGTCCTGAAGTAAATCTCACCCACTTCCCCACCCCACCGGGGACTAAACCCTGTTGAAAAGTTCACAGCTCTGGAAATATATGCACCCATTTTTTTTTTAATCACCCTTCAATCAAATGTCAAACACAAATCCCTAGAGACCAAAAGGTTAGGCCATCACAAATGTCCTCCCATCTCAAATCAAAGGTGACAGAGACAAGAAAAACAGACACGATAACCTTGAGAGCTTTTATCTCCTGGACAGCTTTCAGGATACATGTTTCACCAGGGGTTGTTCAGAGTCACTTTTGTAGCCCGGCCTGGTGTCACCTGATAAGTTCAAGCCACCTAGCTTGCTGAAAACAATTCCCTGTGAAGAAACTGCCAACAATCTTGGATGCGCATTTTCTGTTAGAGGGTGTTGGAAACTTTCTCAAGAGCCAGGAATTCCTTTCTTAGGGTGCCTCTAGTCCTGTGGTGGACACGGCCACCAGCCCAGGCTGCTCTGTAGAGGCCGTCGCTCAGCCAAGCACATGACTCGCTCGTCCAGCCGGCGACAAGCAGGCAACAGGCGAGACCTGTAGTCACCCAGAGGTGTGGAAAGAGGACTCCAGAGCTGGACTGGGAGGCAGAAGATTCAGAGATTTGGCTGGGGATTTACTATTGTCAATTAGGCTTATTTACTTTCTGATACATTATCGATGAGTGACTCTAATAGCATTATGACATATCCCCATGGGTGTGTCGGGTTAAGATATTTTGTGTGCCAGCTTATCAGGAAAATAGCATATTTCAAGAAATAGTTGCTTAATCTAGGCCTCCCATTATCCAAAGAGAAAGGAATTTGGGGGCGGGGCTGGAGCGTGTAAAGAGAGAACAGAGTGATGGCTGCAGGACAGTTCCCCAGACCCTGAACAATAGTCTCTTCATTTTGGTGGCCAAAGATATGAAGTGTGATCTTTCCTGAGACACATTTTTCCACACTCCAACTTTATATGGTCCATGCGATGCCTGATAACAGTTGCTCACTACAGGTTACAGGGGAAATAAATGGATGGATGAATGACTGGCTTTTTTAAGGAGCTTCTAGATATTTTCCTCAAAGCGATGGCCTGATGAGCCACAGCAGGTTATGTCTCAGACACCACGGAGGTAACCCCTTCCAAGCATGCCAGTAACAAACCCTGGAAGGACACCATCCTGGAAACAATTTCCATCTGCAACTCCTCAAAGCACAAGAGAATCTCACGCTGGTTGCGTGGGGGGTGCCCGTTACAGCCCGAGTCCTCTCCTACTTCTGCTCAAGCCCATCTGCACGCCGGTTCCGTGTGTAATCTTGCTGGCTGTAGGATTACTGATGACTGACAGCCATTCCCTGAGAACATCGGGTCTGCCTGTAGCCTGGCTGTGCATGGATGCTTTACGGTGACAGGATTAAGTGCTGAAGCTTCTCCAGGGACAGCCCATGTTCAGGATGTGTGTCTGAGATCCTGTCAAACATGGCAGCCGGGGGATGGCTACTAGGCACTGATACCTCCCGTGCATGAAGAGTATCACAGAGACAAAGCACCGAGGTTCGCTTGCAGGCTGGCTTCCCTGGGCTCCCTACTTTTGTCTGTCTGGCCAAGAAGATGTTGGCGGGAGGCAAAACACCACTCCTTTATTTTGAGTGCTGTTTTCCCAGTAATTAAATGTGTTACAACCTCAACCCCCAGCTGGATCCTCGTAGACGTACAACACACTCTCGTCTTTGTCTAGGGATTAAACTTCCTGAACCAAATGTTTGACAGAATGTATGAGGAACAAGGAAGGGGGAAAGTAACCAAACGATTGCAGCTTGGGAGCTGTCAAAACACACGGGTTTGGTCACTGACAGAGAAGAATCAGCACACTGAATTAATAAGGGAGATTAGTACATAGTTTCATACTACTCAACAACTCAGATTCGGAAGAACATTTCATTCTCAAGGAACTCTTGACTTTCAGTCCTAGGGCTTACTGCATAATGGATATTAAGGCTTCAAGGAAGAATACAGGTCTTGACTTTGTTTTCTCTGCTTATAATTTATGAGGAAGAGATTCTTGGGGTGCCTGGGGTGGCTCAGTGGGTTGAGCGACCGACTCTTGATTTCGGCTCGCATCACCATCGTGCGGTTCATGAGTTCAAGCCCTGAGTCATCGGGCTCTGGGCTGACGGCATGGAGCCTGCTTGGGATTCTCTCTCTCCCTCTCTCTCTCTGCCCCCCCCTACCTCGTGTGCATGTGCGCACTCTCTCTAGCCCTCAAAAATAAATATATTTTTTTTTTAAAGAGAGAGATTCTTCTATTCTTCCATCATAATACAGTCACAGGTGGAGCTGGACTGAAGGGAACAGATCTCCCAGATTCTTTGTGCATCCCATTCATATATATATATACCAACCCAGGAAGCTAGAATTAAAAGTAGCTTCCAGATTTGGAATGAGAGAAGCTCTTAATCCCTGCTATTAGCACCCCCCCCCTTCCTAATCCTGCCACCTCCCCAAAACTCTGCATGGCCTTGCAGCTCTGGGGCACTCCCCAAATAAGTATTCCTTTTCCATTTGCCAACTGAGCTCAAAATTCTTCCGGAGGAAAATAAGTGATGCCATCTAAAGGAAGATTCTGGTCACCGATATTAGACCTAATAATAGGGAAAGACAGACCTGGGGGACTGGAGTAACTGGTCCAGTGCATTTGGACTCTGATCACTGTAATTCAGGTCTTTGGTGAAGCCTGGCCCCATGTGCTCTATCACCTTGCTAGTCAGGCGGAAGGTGACTTCCTCACTTTTCTTTCTTTCTTTCTTTTTTTTTTTCAAAAAAAAATTGTTTTAATTTATTTATTTTTGACAGAGACAGAGTGCGAGCATGAGCTGGGGAGGTGCAGCGAGAGAGAGGGGGAGACACAGAATCCGAAGCAGGCTCCAGGCTCCGAGCTGTCAGCCCAGAACCCGATGCGGGGCTCGGACTCATGAACCGTGAGATCATGACCTGGGTCGAAGTCGGATGCTTAACCGACTGAGCCACCCAGGCGTCCCCTTCCTTACTTTTCTTGAGCGATGATATGGATGGTTTCTGAGAAAGGCTGAATATGAAACCAGCACACCCTTCCCTCTCCTGTTCTCTTCTTGTCTCTGTCATCTGACTACCCATCATTGTCCTGCTAGCTCTTGGTTATTAATGATCCTCTCTTTATTTTGGCCAGTTTCCTGAAATCTTTAGCCACCACAGGGGCTGTGTCTCTTCCAGAAATCCTAGTGTTAGTACAGGCCTGTTGCCAATGATTCCCATAGACATAAGGTCATTTAGAATTATACAATGATAGAGATCATTCACTTTTAACATTTTAGTTCTAGAATGGGACACAGAGGCCAGAGAGCTGTAATGGATTATCCAGGTTTAAATGGATAATTGTGGCTGAACAGGGAAGAGAATTTAGGCGTTCTAAAATCCCAAATCACTGATCATTCTGGTCAGTGAGTCCCCTACTAGCCGCTTTCAATGCCTCTACTCCAACTCCAGGGTTAAATTTCTGCTTTCCCCCGTTCACTCGCTTGAGCATCTTACAACTCATTTTTTTTTTTATCCGTCTTGTTCTTTACGGTCCCTGTGCCTTCTCTCCCCGTGTTTCCTCCACACCCAGCTACCACTATCACTCGCTGTTGTTCCCTCACCTTTAGGAGGATACACAGAACTGGCCGAATGGAAAATAAATTCTTCATTCCTTGCCAACCCAGCCCGAGGGAAGTCATTAAGAAGCAGCTCTTCCTGGAGATGTTTCTAATGTGCTTGCTGTAATTGTGGCTGAAATTTCAATATCAAAGGTTAAAGTATCATGGTTTCCTTTACACTTTCTTTTATTTGCAATTACCCTGGGAGGAGAACATATCTGAGCAGGACCGCTGGAGACAATACTTGCCAGCCCAGATTACACTGCGGGCTGGTGGACTAGCTTCTCCAAAAAGCAAACTTCTTGAGTCTTTTCTATCCAGCAAATCCAATCATCTTTTGGAAGCCTCATTTTCCTGAAGGCACAAAGCCCTGGGGAGGGGAGGGGGTGCTCAACCCCTGGTGGAATCCCTTCCCATCTACTTCCCAAACTCGTTCCCTATCCCTAACTGGTCGAACTCATTTACCGTGTAAATGATAGCAAATCAGGAACCTCCTGCTGCTTATAATGATAACACTTCCTATAATTTGCATGATAAAATTCAACCGATTTCAGATAGCGTTTCTTAGAACAGATAGGTGACACCAGGGCTCCATGAGGGGAATAAATTACCACCTCGAGTTCTCTGCCATCGCAGTTGCGGCTTCCAATTGGCTGACATTCAGCCCCAAACAAAAGCACAAAGCCTTGTCTAATGGAGCAATGAGAAGAGATATCTAGGAAATATTAACAAGTTTCTCATGGTAATTTATGCAAATACACGCCATAACTCAGCTGAAGAGGTTCGGCCGGTACCTATGGAAGGGAGCTGCACTAGCCAGGGATTTGATGGAATTCATGCCACCTTATTACATCTCAGAGGTTGTGGGTTTCCATACAAATTAGCACTGGAGAGGCTCAGGGTGGCCATTAGTCTTCAGACCCTCTGCAGCAGAATCACCCCAGGGTGCGTATTAAATGCAGTTTCCGCTGCCTCTGTTACAGACCCATTGAATCAGAAGCCCTTAGCGTGGGGCTTGAGAATCTGCATTTTAATTACCCCCCCAACCAAGTGGCCTTTATTATTATTATTTTTTTAATTTTTTTTAACATTTATTTATTTTTGAGACAGAGAGAGACAGATCATGAACGGGGGAGGGGCAGAGAGAGAGGGAGACATAGAATCGGAAGCAGGCTCCAGGCTCTGAGCCATCGGCCCAGAGCCCGATGCGGGGCTCGAACTCACGGAGTGTGAGATCGTGACCTGAGCTGAAGTCGGACGCTTAACCGACTGAGCCACCCAGGCGCCCCTCCAAGTGGCCTTTATACACACTGAATGAGACCGTCTTTCTGAGCCTGCCCCGCCCCCTTGGTCAGTACTATCTACATCTAGGTTACACTCACAGTGACCCACTCTCTTACTATGTGAATTGGCTAAGATACTTCACTCTTCTCAGCTTCACATTCCTCCTCTATAACAGAAGAGGTGGGCCCGATTACCTCTTAAGTGTTTCAGGCCATAATCCTTTTTTTTCAAATGGAGCCTGGGCCAAACAAAACCTACGTGCCAGGCGGCCAGTTGCCAAAATGTCCCTGATGGACCCCGGATCCACATCTCTCCGGAGTTCAGCAGCCTCCCAGGAGCAAGGAAGACTGCGCGCAGTGCCCCCGTCTGTCTTTGCCTCCCCAGTTTCTTGCCCGCACAGTCGCTTTTCAGTCTGGAAACCATGCTTACCCCACTGTTTCTGCCAGAGCACTGTATCTAGACTCCAATCCTTTCTCCTATTGGTGGCTTGGGCTTTTGAAAGCAAATCCATTATACTTCTTGCTTTTGTTTTTCTTTTGAAGGTTGGTTATGTTTTGCTTTTCCGTGTCTGTCCTCCAAGGAAATAATGCTTTGTATATTTTATAAACCACAATGTTCCCAGCGCCTAGAGTGGTATCTGTCATGTAGTAGGCTCTCAATAAATCTTCTTTGAATGAAGGAATCCAAGGACAATTACCTGCCGGAAAAGAAAACAGGAAAGGGGGGAAATAGAGGGTGGCGGGGATACATTTTAATAGCTCAATATATTAGCACATAAAGCTAACATTTATTTATAACCAAATACGCTCAAGGTTTTCTACCTGTATTATCACATTTATTCCTCATACACCTACGAGGCAGGTAATAATATATGTATTTGACTCGAGAAACTGGGCTCAGATAGGGTGAAATGTTTATCCAAGACTTCACAGAAGTTGCTGAGATTGGATTCACGGCCGGGTTTGTCTAACAATAAAACCCAAGTCTTTCCATCTCAGCACTCTGTCTCCCAAGATCAAACCCAGCAAAAATTGTTAACCAACTGTTTCATCTAAGTTAGTTCCTCCTCCTCCTGTCTTGTAATTTCTTTCTTATCTGAAACTGACTTGTCTGCATCATTAAAAAATCAAAGGCAAGATTGGAGCTTGTTTAGATTGCGGTTCAGCTGTTCCCGCAGCCCGGCCGCCGTGACCTTGGGAGATGGTGGGGCAACACAGAGCCTCCTCTGGCATGGTTAGGATGAAGTACCAAGCTCAGGAGACCAGTCCACTACCACTATGTAGGAGCTGGGGACATTTATTTAGGGCCTCTTGTCTCCAGTTTAGGCAGTGCCTTCTCTGTATCCTTCTGGACTTTTCCAGGTGTGGGCAAGGCAGTCCCTTGGTGCTTGAATTTCCTTTGAAATATCCCCTCCCATTGCGCGTCTGAAGACTTGGTCATTCAGCACATTCAAGGGCAGGCACGCAGGTGATAGCCATCCCTGGGCAAAAAGATACCCAGGAAGGGGGTGCCTGGGTGACTCATTCCATTAAGCATCTGACTCAGGTCATGATCTCCCAGTTTGCAGGATGAAGCCCCGGGTTGGGCTCTGCACTGACAGCATGGAACCTATTTGGGATTCTCTTTCTCCCTCTCTTTCTGCCCCCTCCCTGCTTGTACATGTGCACACACACACACACACACACACTCTCTTTCCCTCACTCTCTCAAAAGAAATAAATAAAACTTAAAAAAACAAAGGTACCCAAGAAGGCGTGTGTGTGTGTGTGTGTGTGTGTGTGTGTGTGTGTGTGTATGGGGGTGGTGGTGGAAGGCATAGTGAGCAGCAGGGAAAAGATCATTATAATGGGCAAAGTGCAAGTATAATAAGATGGCCCACTGCTGGCTGACCACTGTCTCCCTGTATTTATGTACAGGACCTTCCTCTGTGGTACAGCTCCCTGAAATTCAAAACCCAGCCAGCGTCCCCTTAAATCCTCCTCCCGTCCTCTTTATTGTAGGGCATTGGCCCATCATAAAATCTCAGCCCACCATGGCGTGTAGCCCAAGTCCTGATTCTTGTTAGGAAGAAGTTGTCTACCATTGGTAAGAAGCACGCCGGGAACACGTGCACCCTTGGGAGGTGGTGCCTGTAGCTTTTCCTCAGCCCCAAGCCCTCCCTGCGGGTGCCCGCTCAACCTGTAGCCTGTCCCGTATCTGGCCTCCGTGTCATCTGTCTCTCTGATTTGGTTTGGAGCTGGGCTTCCATTCGGCTGCAGGGAAGTCTGATTTCATCACGTTCTTTCTCTGGTCTTTTCTATAACTGTCCTCCCTGCTCCCACAGGCCCGCCACATGGGCTGTCTTTGTTCTTCTCACAAAGGGAGTCGTCAGCATTGAAGGCTCTTTTCAAGGAGGCGGGGAGGAGGCTCTTGTTTTTCTAAGTCACAATCAGAGACGCATTATTAACGCTTCTGCCCTCTTTCAGGCATGCCGCATAAACATAACTGCGTATGAGGTACCGCATGTTCTTGGGCTTAGGATGGGGGGGGATGTGCGTGGGGGGGGGTTGGGGAATGGTACAGTTCATCACAGGAGAAAAACGAGACAAAAAAAAAAAAAACAAAGGGGGAAGAAGCAAAGGAAGAGAAAGTAGAAGCCCAAGAGAGAAGGAGCTTGGGCCATAAGACCCGTTAGTAATGGCGCCCCAAGGCTTCAATATCCTACCCCCGGAGTACTGTTTTCAACGTCAGATCCTTTCAAGGCCTCCTTCTGCTCAAGGGCTCAGTGGGCGTTTGGGCATTGTCCAGTGAGACGTCCAGGGTGACACCCATCAAGTGCTCCTTTGGGGTCCTTTTTGGGCTGATGCAATTGGAGTTGTCAGCGTAGAGACAGGCAGTGGCGGGGACCAGGGACACCAGCCTGAGGAAGTAAAGCCACAGCACATGGTCTCTTCAGGGTGGTTTGGCTGGGTGCCGGGCTCCGTGCCCCAAGGGCGGTGATTCAGCCTTCCCTTTTCATTTGTCACCCCTGCTCTCTGTCTGTCTTCCCTCAAGGTGGTCTAGTTCAGAGGAACGAGTCAGACGGCCGCTCCGTTGCAGGCTAGATGCCTAGCTCACCTGTCACCATGGGGACCCCAGTTTGGTTCGGTCAGTTCCTTCATAGCCACCGCAGCTGCAAGGCACCCTTGGATCAGCTTGAGTCTGCTTGACGAGAGCTGTGCTTGGGGACCAGCAGTTAGCCTGTTTGTGATCCTGGCCCCATGACCACGCTCACAAGCACTGCTAATGGGGAGGCCGATGAAATAATGCCAGCCACCGCTTGTCTTCCTTCCGGCACTTGGCACTGCTGATAAAACATGTTCTGCAGATTATCAACACCAACAATTAATGGGGGAGTAATCAACTGTGAAAGGAAGCCAGCTAGGGCGGCAGGGACAATCCAACCTTATATTCTTGGGGCCAGGGCCTCCCAAGGGAGTAGACTACATCCCAGACAAGCAGCCAGTGAACGGACGAGGAGCAACATCTTGGCGTCCACGGGGCAAAAGTCTAGGAAAATGCTAGCCTCGTGCGGGAGTCCACGTGGGCCCAAACTGCCACGCCTGCCAAATTCTCCCTGTCGAGTTAAGCTCCTGATTCCGAAGAAAAAGTCATTTCCGTAATGTGCAAAGCCATCGGTTTGCGGGCTGGCCGTCTGAGCTGGGAATGACATTCGTTGTATGATTTGTGGCCGCCTCTCTCGTTCCTCCACAAGATAATCTGCCTGGACTCGGTGATGAGAGCTAGTAATTTACGGCTGGGGGTCCAGCATTTAGGTAAGTAATTCCTGCTAAAATGCAAACAACTTATCAGAGGATAATTCCCTGAGCATTATATGTCGATAATATAATCAGAGCATTAGTAAGAGCGACTAACATTTATCGAGACACTGTCATCGTCGTCATTATCATCATCATCATCATCTCCATCATCACCCCCACCACCGTCATCCGCATTACCAAGTAGGTAACACGTATCTCAATACATACTCGTTCCTGACACTGTTTTCAGCGTTCCCTGTGTGATGCGCCTTTAATCTTAATGACCACATTAGGAGGTAGGTGCTGGCATCGCCTATTTTTGGAAGACCAGGAAACTGGAGTGGCGCATTCAAGTAAGTTGGCTGAGGCTACTGGTTAGCAAATATTGGTACCAGAATTCCAAACTAGCAGGCTCTTCTAAACTATCTAGGGTCTGTGCCTTGACTCACTACTGCACTGCTGGGATAGAGGAAACACACGGATCTTTTTGGTAAAAATGTTTATTTATTTTGAGAGAGAGAGAGACAGAGACAGAGAGGGAGTGGGAGAGGGGAGGAGAGAGAGAGGGAGGGAGAATCCCAAGCAAGCTCTGTGCTCCCAGCACAGACCCTGACACGGGGCTTGATCTCCTATGAACCGTGAGATTGTGACCTGAGCCGAAAGCAAGAGCTGGACACGTAACTGACTAAGCCACCCAGGTGCCCCAAACGGATGGATCTTAATGTCAGATGTGGGGCTGTGCGACTTGGGGTCTCTCTATGGCTGATTCCGTATTTATGACATGGGAATAATAAGTACAGACGTAAGAGGACCAGAGCTAGGTGAGGCAAAGGAGGCGTGTAGATGCAAAATTTAAGGAGGCGCTCGCCCTCAAAGTGGTACGTGAGTCAACCCCCTACTCGCGGCCCTCAGGAGCCAGGGCCTCCTTGCACTATGTTGTCCCTTATAGCAAAGACTAAACTAAATAAGAACCTGTACTCAAGTTACGGGCATATTCTAGGTTATTAAGTACAAATTTCCTTCTTTTGCTCCAGACTATCTAATGAGATCTTTCCCAGGGACCCACTGCCCTTGGCTAGGGCCTGAGCGGCAAGAGAGGAAATGGGGAAGGCCCTGGTGGCGAACTTCACGTCCATTTTGACCCTGCTTGGTGGCCCTGGAACTTGCCAGTGACCATTCCTTCTGCAGTGGCGAAGGTCTCACTTCTTTAAGCCGTGGGGGTGGTGTTCGTGCTGCCTCAGCCTGTCTGCGGTAGTGTGTGCTTTCCACAGGCATGCACGGGTACCCTGTCAGCAAAGCGGCCCCTACCACGGGGTCATTTTATATAAGCAAATTACCCTTTGCAATAGCAGGATACTGTGGCCGAAAAGGACTTTCTAGGTCGCGTCCTCAAGCGCTCTTATCTTAAAGATGTTGCACCAAGACCTGGGGAAGAGGAACGATTTGCCATAGGTCCCTGGGCTAGTACGACTCATAAATAGAGCTGGGTCTTCTGCACCCACCGCTTCTCGGAGCTGCCGTTCTGGTTTTACGTGGATTTCCATGCTGTGCATGGGATGTGGCACCAACAAGGCCAGCGGTAGACGTGGCAAGGCAGGGATCTTGCCTTAGTCTAAACAACCTAGTCTTTCCCTTCGAGAGAAAACTGCTGTTAGAAAGATTGAGGGGGACCCCCTTCCCTGTCCAGAAATTCAAAACCAACGTATCAATAACCTTCATGAAAGAAGAAACCATTCCACACCCTCTTTGCTGGGGAAGCGATGAAACAGGTGAATTCTGTCAGGTGGGAGGAGGTGAGGGAGGATTTGGGGACAGCAGGTAACAAAACGGTTTCTCTTGCCGTCACAGCTAATTGCAATACTTTCGATTCCAGGACCTAGCACAAGTGCTCCCGCACAATATACGTTCAGCTTCTGAGCCGTTGTGCCCTCTCCTGCCATCTTGGATTCCCAGCACTACAGCCCTAGAGGGAGACGTGGGCTAAACTCAGCCATATGGATGTTGTCACCACAGCATGACAATTATGCTTTGAGGGACTATTGCTTTATGCATCTTTCTCCGCCTTCCCCATCTTCCTAATGATGACAAAGTCACAGGCTAGCTCTGTTCTCTTTTCCCTCTGGTCACAAAGTGACTCCTTCTAAGAGTCTGGTTGCTTGTTAATTACTGATGAAGTCTAATTTACTGGAGCCCCTCGCTCTGTGGATGTTCAGATTCTCGGAGACTTGGAGCTGAGTATTTAGATGGGTATTTAGAATAACATCCCCTGGGGGCCTCGCCCCTTGGGAAAGTATCAAAGCATCGAATTACCAAATGCTTCTGAAAAAAACTCTGGCGAAATACAATCGTCCCTCTCAGATAGCTTCTCCCTGGTCACGATGACTCAGAGAATCCAGGCAGAGATAACTGGGAGGAAATGTGGAACATCCACGTACTTATGATCTCTCTATGTAGTCTTCAATTGTTTTATTTTTTTTTTTTAATTTAAGTTTATTCATTTATTTTGAGAGAAAGAGAACATGAGCAGGGGAGGGGCAGAGAGAGAGGGAGAGAGACGGAATCCCAAGCAGGCTCTGCACTGTCAGCGCAGAGCCCAGCGCGGGGCTCAGACTCCTGAACTGCGAGATCATGACCTGAGCCGAAACCAAGAGTCAGACACCCAACCGACTGAACCACCCAGGCGCCCCAGCCTTCGGTTATTTTAGAAACTGGGAAATTGCCTACGTATCACGGACTCCAGCATGGTCAGTGCCTCACCCTGTGTGTGTGCACGTATGTGCGTGTGTGTGCACGTGTGTGCATGCATGCGTGTGTGTGGGGGGGGGGTGTGTGGAATAATTATCTAGCCCTGTTTGGCCTTGATAACATAGGAAAATAATTCTGTCAATATTATTTTATTGAAACCATGCAATAATCAAACGTGATTTGTTATTTCTATTACCTACATTTTCCATTAAAAAAAAATGACTTGCCTGAAGTCATGTAGCTACTACGAAGCAGAGATGGGACTTGAAGCCAGGCGTACTGATTTCACATCTAGTGGTTGGGCAGTGACACGAGATCTAGTTTCAGGCACCTCCCCAACATGTGTCAGTGCCCTGCTACTCCAAGTGTGGTCCGCAGACCGGCACCAGGAACATCTCCTGGGCGCTTGCTCCCAGGGCGGACCATCAGTCCTCATCCCAGACCTATGAAGTCCGAATCTGCATTTTAACAAGACCCCTCTCGGCAATTCCTGTGCACCTTGCATTCAGGGAAACAATGCTTTTGCGCAGTGCTGTCCAATAGATATTACAATGTAATGCTGAGTTTTCTTACAGACATTCAAAAGGTAAAAACAAACAAACAAAACAACAAGTAAAATTACGCGTGGGGGGCTGTTAAAACACAGATGGCTGAGTGGCCACATCTGGAGTTGCTGGTTCAGTAGATCTGCGTTTATATTTCTAACAAGTTCCCAGGTCACGCTGCTGCGGTTGGTCCCGGGACCACACTAAGAGAATTGTCGCCTCACCTGAGAAATCATCAGGTTCTGGACTAAAAGGAGAAACATAAGGAGGACTCAGGAATGTGGGAGGGGGAAAAAAAAAAATCAGAACCAGAAGAAAGAACACAGATTTTCTATGTAGGATGGTCTCTGGGGCCCGGATACAGTTGTTGTCCACAGCAAGGCAAATCGGTATGCAGGTTTGACCTCGCGTGTATAATAATAAGTAAAATAACCATTTACTAAGAGTGTGTGTCTGCGTCTAGACCCACTGATGGCAGTTTTCACTGTTATACTATAGATTTGCTCCAGAGGGGGCGACCAGACATCTGTGAGCCCGTCCTGTGTTCCACTTCCCTCCTGTCCCACTGAGAAGCCCCCTGACAGCTCTCCCTGCTTCTGGGCTTGCCCACCCCCAAGTTATTCTGCACACTGCAGCCAGAAAGATATTTGATGCACTTCACGGCACTCTTCGCCCATTCTGCAGTCACATATGACACTGCCCTCCCTGCAGCTGGCCTCTTCCTCCTGTTTGAGCAAGAAACCAATAAGCTCTTTTCCGACCCCGAGCCCTCCCTGGGATGGTCCCTTTGCTCGGAATTCTCTTCCTCCTCTGATTTGTTGAGATGGCCATTTCTTCCGGTCTCAACTTAAATGCACTTCCTCTGAGAAGCTGATTGAACCACACTCTGGAAAGTAGCATTTCCATCCACCAGGCTTCTTATAGCAAGGGATCATTTTCTTTACACTTATACCATAATTATTTGTGCATTTACGGCTTCATATCGGTCCCCCGGATGGTCTATCAGCAACAAGAGGAAAGAAACCTCGTATCTGTTCATTTCTGTATTCATTATAACTTAGCCTGGTGCCCAGAACAGGGTGGACCCTCCTGTGTCCGTTGGTTGGACGGAGAATTCTGTCATGTTAACACATTACAGGGACACTGACAATAGAGGAGATGATCTTGAATATATTTTTTTCTTTTGAGAGAGATACAGAGTGCAATCAGGGAAGGGGCAGAGAGAGGGAGACACAGAATCCGAAGCAGGCTCCAGGCTGTGAGCTGTCAGCACAGAGCCGGATGCGGGGCTTGAACTCACGAACGGTGAGAGCATGACCTGAGCCAAAGTCAGACGCTTAGCCGACTGAGCCGCCCAGGCGCCCCACTTTGAACATGTTTTTAATCGCTCAAAGCCGTTGGGGAGCTACTGTTTCTCCCAACCAGATTAACGTTAACATAACCATATTGACAATTTCAGAAATTGTCCAAGAAAACAGACAAATGGGCCAGGCCAGACTGGCCGCGTTCTGAAAGTCAAAGTCAAGAAGGAAATGTATCAGTTATTCACAGCAAAATATTTGTCAGGAGTGGCAGTCTGGTGGCAGAGAAGACAATTATCATTTTCTTTACTGGGCCAACAGGTAGACCCTGAGAGCCATTTTAAATTAAATGGATTCCAGCATGTTTGCTTACTGCAGAATTTCATTTTTAGGTTTTCGTTACCATCTCTGAGATGTATCCTGTTTCCTTTTATATTCAGACCGTAGCTATCGATTCCCCGTATCTTTGTTCCTTCCCTGTCTGGGTGCAGACAATATACAATCTCAGGAAGGAGTGATTGCCTCCCACCCAGAGGGGTGTTGCCCGAGAAATCCCATGGGCAGCTCCGCGTGGTCTCCCCTTTCGGTGTTGCTCCTTCAGGCTGGCCTGCGGAGCATCGGTTGGGGGCTTCGTTGCCTGTACCAGAGGTTCTAATAAATCAGGCAGAATCCCGCAGAGGGGCCCCACTGATTCAGGCATTTAGACGAGAGCAGACCAGAACCAGAGCTAAACCATTCTTCATCCTGCCTGGCATTTCCTTTCTCTTGGAGGTGCCTTTGTTGTGCCGGACTGAAACCAAGTCCCGGAGCTATTGTGCGCTGACTCCTGTGTGTGTGTGTGTGTGTGTGTGTGTGTGTGTGTGTGTGTGTGTTTTGGGGAGGGGGACGCACATGCTCATATGCCTTTTCTCCCTCCTTTCTTCTTTTTATTATCATTAATAATGAAATATTGAGACCAGGCTGCTAATGAGCCTAAACTCCCTCCTGTTAGTTTATTTTTCGCCTTCAGACTGTCACTTCAGAGTAAATTACTTCTCTCTGCATCTTGTTCCAGTAATATTACACCAGCGCGACCCTCCCCCTCCCACCCCGGGTCTAATTTCAGGGTTATTCCCTTTCTCTCACGGCAGTTTGCTAGAGCAAGGGAGGTTGCCCCATCTATCATGCTTAAACCTGTGCAACGTGCCCCGCCACCCCCCTGCCCTGCGATGGAGACATCATTCTCGTGGCTCTGGGTCGAGTCGGGTTTTAAATACTTACACAGTGCACGCAGATATCACCTATAAAGAAGTAAGTAAATAAATAATATATACCCATCCCTGTGTGCTGTTCCTTGAGGTCTACGGAGGAAGATTTAGAGACTGCGAGGCAGAGTGAGACCCGTTTGGGAAGGAGGGGGCCAAAGAAGCGGGCGCGCTGCAGTCCCGCTGTCCGCTGCCACCGCCGTCTGCTCGGCTCTGGCTCCTGTTCATTTCATGGCACGCTAAGCATTTCCTTGT
The DNA here is from genome assembly GCF_028018385.1 of Neofelis nebulosa. Taxonomy (NCBI): domain Eukaryota; kingdom Metazoa; phylum Chordata; class Mammalia; order Carnivora; family Felidae; genus Neofelis; species Neofelis nebulosa. The sequence goes on from NC_080796.1 coordinate 40,540,242, forward strand.
CAACTGGGAGATGTCAGGATGTGAAAACAACCAACATTAAGTAGATATTCTGTGCCAGCACAACAGCACGTGTCTCCAATATGCTTTTGTCTCCTGTTCAAAGATGCTAAACTGGTCTTCAAACAGCCACCGCGTCTCCGTTTCTTCTTTCTTCGCCAGTGCTCTGCTACTGGGGACTTCACAAAGGACTGGAAACCCGGGAGCTTTCTCTCCGTTGCATTTCCTCCCTGGTTCCTTCCTTTCTTCCTCGTCTTCCTGCTGGTCAGAAACACGGGCCCCCAAGCCTTATCGCAGCCCTGCCATTGACTCACGCGATCTCGGGGAACTAACCTCTCCGTGTCTGTGTCCTCACCTATGGAGCGGTGACAAATAACAGTATTTGCTTCATAATTATGTTTTGAGGACCGCATGAATTAACACATGCAACGTGCCTAGGACAACGCCTACTCACCCTTTACAAGCGCTCAACCCGTCGTTTTCTTCCTCGTCCTTTTCTTCTGCCTTTTTTCCTGTTTTGTTTATCACCCACTTGCCTTTTTTTTTTTTTTTTTACCACTGGCAGTTCTGACCCCAGAGAATTAGCTTTACTTCACTCATTACTCACCCATCTGTTGTGTACAGAACTGAGCATCGTCCCACGGTTGTGGCTGGTAGTCACAGACAGTGCTAGGTAGAACCCTCAGGGCCAGAGGCAAAAAGAAAACTCAGTGATGCTGTTGCCGTCTCTATTTGTATTTTTTGATATTTGTTCTTCCTGGATTTTTTTTTGTTTTGGCTTTAAGTTTGACTTTTGAAAATGGCACATGAAAATATCCTTTACCCTGATGGTTGAGCTTTTTGGCAACGCTTGAATTTCTGCCCAAGGCAAGTGCATCATGGCCTTCACCTGCCTTGCCACAGGTGAAGCCACAGAAATCCACCGTCTTTTACTTGCCCGAGCTTTTCTCATGTGGACCCTCATAGCAGTACATACCTTCTCGACAAACGGCCACCCACCTGGTATTGGGCTTTGCAGGGGAAGGGAAGGGAGAGTCATTTTTAACCCAGAAAGGAAAATCTCTTTGGCCTCAGCAGGCAACAAAGGCAGGCAGGGGAACACATTTGAGATCCATGTGACCTCAAGGTTAGGCCTTCAAATCTCCCCAGCTGATCCATGAAATCTGGTCTTGCCTCCCTTGATGGGACACGAAGAGGGGCCAGACTGGAGGCGGGGTTATTTATGAACCTGACACTCTGGGTGCAAGATGGCTCAGCTGGCAGGGTCAGACAGCAGAATTCAGATGGCGTAGCTTTTCCTCTCTCATTTTCATCCAAGTGACTAAGACTCAGCCCTTGGGGTTAAGCGTTTTTAGGGGGTCTTCTGCTGTGCCCCATGATAAAGTAGGACCTGCACAGAATTTATCCTTTACAGTTCTTTTTTTTTTTTTTTTTTTAATTTTTTTTTAATGTTTTTTATTTATTTTTGGGACAGAGAGAGACAGAGCATGAACGGGGGAGGGGCAGAGAGAGAGAGGGAGACACAGAATCGGAAACAGGCTCCAGGCTCCGAGCCATCAGCCCAGAGCCTGACGCGGGGCTCGAACTCACGGACCGTGAGATCGTGACCTGGCTGAAGTCGGATGGTTAACCGACTGCGCCACCCAGACGCCCCAGTTCTTTTGATTTAAGAATGAAAGGGCAGCTGCTGGGCAAATGAGAGGTGGACCTGGCAAGCTTCTAAACTCCCCGGCTAATAGGACCACCTACCGCAGCACTGAACCCACCTTCCTTGAGCCTTCAGGATACTGTTTGAAAATTATGCAAAACTTTTCTAAGCTTTGAGGTTACAGGGGAGTCTCAGCCCCTTTAAATATGCCCTAGAAGAAGCTACTCTTTACTAAATGTTGAGACTCTTCTATGTCTTCCAATTCCAGACGAATCTTCTACCGAACCTTGCCCTAACCAGGTCATGTAGGAGCTCGGGATCATACAAGTTGCTAGACAAATCTGATGTCCTTTAATCTGATACAATGCTTTTTTTTTTTTTCTTTAAGTAGATTCTAGCTTAAAGCAGAGCATCAGTAATGCCTTTGTTCCAATTTGTTTTTGTTTTGTTTTGTTTTGTTTTGTTTGTTATTTGCAAATATGCCTGAACAGTATATACCAACAGTTCAGATTTTGGAACATTGAGCCATTTACCTTTGTGAACATGTTTCAAACTCCACCCTGGTCCTGAAACCTCCAGAACAGAGGTGCTCAAACTTCAGCGTGCATCAGAACCACAAGGAGGGCGTCATGAAAATGCTGGCTCCACCTACAGAGAATCTGATTCAGTAGATCTGGGGTGGGACCCAAGGGTTTGCATTTCTCATGTGTTTCCGGGTAATGTTAATGCTGCTGGTTTGGAAACCATGCCTTGAAGACCACTGGTGTAGACTTTAGATGTTCATTAGGTCACAGTTTCAAGTCGCTGCTTTTAGTGGTCAGTTGAATTATCCTATGAATTCAGCGTAAAGAGAGCGAATGTCTCTCCCTTTTTATCAATCAGGGTCGTCTATCTTCTTACTCATACAATTCCTTTTTGGTGCTCTATTTTGGGTTGCTTCTGTCCTTCTGTAGCTTCTTGGAAGCTTTTCCTTTCAGCTAGCGTGCAGGGAAAGAGAGTAGGGGGGAGTGTATTGCTTCTGAAGCACTCTGGCCCAGGAGTGGCTTGTATCACTGGAAGGATGGAAGAGAATGTGCCCCAGAGGAAGAGGAAAGGTATTTCAGTCAATTTATAGCCTTCTCTGCTCCACCCCGCCAAGAACCTCTGGGTGTTCCATTTTTGTTCGAGGTAAATCAGTCAACGGTCTCAGTTTTCCACTTTATAAACACTGTATCAAGCGCGGGTAGTTATGCCCTAGGTTGCTTCCCTAGTTATTTGGCGACTTGACATAAAGTGCCACTTGTTCCTAGACAGAGTGTTCCCTCTCTGTAGTGGGGTTTGAGGAAGGATGCCACTAGATAGGTGAAGATGCTGATTCCTCTTTAGAGACCCGCGATTCCCTTCTAGAAGAGCTTCTAGACAATAAAAAGCATTTTGACACTCTCCCTTCTATTTTAGATGCCCCTGATTTCTCATACTATTTTGTTAGCGGAAGAGAACGGGGGTGGATAGGAAGTGGAAGGAAGAAAAGAGTAAAACTTTCCATGTCTCTTTCTGCCCACCTGACTCCTGTAGTTCAGTCGCATATGGTCTGCGTGAGAACATGAGAAAGAACATCTGACCAGACATCAATTTTTGTTGCCATCAGGATTCTGACAAATTGAATGATGCATACCTCTGTATGTAGGCAGAGATCCTTAAAATAGCCTGGAAATCATGACTTGCACGCAGGCGTATCGTTATATATGACGAAGCAATGTCATTGTATGTTGAGCAAGGCGAAAAAGAAGTCTCTCACATTGAAACCAGTTTCTCTCCCACCCTCCTGGAGTTTACAGGGAGAGAATGAATCGCTGTGAAGTCTATTCTGGCTGCCGGCACCTCTGCCCACATCCTCATTTATACACTCCTCCTCGTTCCTTCTAGGGGTATCTATTTTCTATAGAAAAAGTCTATTGGAAAAACTCATTGGAAATAGCTCCTCAATAGAGCTTTCATATCCCACCTCCGACCCTCAGGACAGTGAGCTGGTGTACTAAAATCACTTCGGAATAACAACAAATTGTTAAATACATATATATAACATCTATCTATCTATCCTTATATTTTTCACAATAACGTTGTATACATTTTCTTCTTTCGCCCTACTTAGAACCTTATAAAAATACATAGGGTGGGTGCAACACGTCCCCAATTTGCAGCTGGGAAAAGTGATATGCAAAGGGGTCAGATCACTTGCCTAAGGTCACCAAATGAACTAGGAGATGGAACCAGGCCTAACACTGAGACACTTATACTTAAAGGAAAATTGGACTCAGATACATGTGAATATAGCCCCTGCCCCTCATGTTAGTGACCCCTTCTCCGCTTCCTTCCCACTACCTACCCCTGAAGAATGGCATGTCACATCTGTGAAGCAATTTTGTGCATAACTTATAATAAGATTTAGGCCAAATAAGTCCTTTTGATGATGTAAATTCTCAATATGTTCAGCCATTAGCTCCAGGAAATTCTAACATAATACAAACACATTTTATTTATTTATTTATTTATTTACTTACTTACTTATTTATTTATTTAGTATTTGTGATAGAGAGAGTATGAGCAGGCAGAGGAGAGAGGGGCAGAGGGAGACACGGAGAGAATCTTAAGCATGCTCCACACTCAGCATAGAGCCCGACATGGGGCTCAATCCCCCGACCTTGGGATCGTGACCCTTGCTGGAATTAAGAGTGGGATGCTCAACAGACTGAGGCACCCAGGCGCCCCAATACAAGCACATTTAGACATCAAATTATTTAGCTGCATTGAGAGTGATAAGGTCAGGCTATTACAGGCATAGCTTAAGCAAGCAAATGCTCAAACACTTGCTCTCAGCCTGTCTGTATTTTGAAGAAAGAAAATATGACCCCAAACGTTCATGCATGTTTCTGCCTTCTCCCCCTCCCACTTTGTTTCCAGGTAATAAGTATCCAGGTAAGCCCAACTCCGATTTATCGCAGGAGTTTGTAATGGCTTCGATGACCTGGTGCCTCAGTAACATTTTATTTTTCCAAAAAATTACCTGATAACCATGATTGACGGGACCCATTCCGCCATTTTCAGAGCCAACTTCCAGCTCTCCTTCCTACATTATGCAATACCCAGAGACATCTCTAAGTGTGATGTCAGCATGCAAACTGAGTCTACATTCTCTGAAAAAGTATTTATTAATAGATCTTCATAACCTATCAGACGAGGCATACGTAAAATGACATAAAGAAAAGCAAAAGCAAAAACAGAGCGTTCCTTTATTCCCTTCACTTTCCCAGGGCTCTTTTCTATCTGTTTTTGCCAAGCTCTTTCTCAAATTGTTTTTGTATTGTAACCAAATGGTAGCCGATCGGAGGCATCGGGGGACGTGTCGTGGCATTTTCTGCACATTCCCCTCTCTCCAGCTTGGCTTTAAATGCCCTCGTGGCACTGACTAACAATTTGGGCTTCATCCAGAGCACTGAGCCTTGCCGGCATTATGATTACATTTTTTTTTTTTTTTTTTTTTTTTTGCATAGTCGATGTTGCTACATTAAACTCCAGATGCTTTCTCACAAGTCACTAAATTAACATCACATACATTTTTGGCCCATTAACGTTACACTAAGATCACAGTAGGATTATCACCCAGCAAGGTGATTTTGTGCGTGTCTTCTCCTCTCAGCATCCTTTCGACATTCACTTCTTTAAAATTGGGTCAGGGAAAATGAGGCTAGAGACCTACCGAAGACCCATGCCTGAAACATCACAGGAAACTCTGTCCCTGTCAAGAGAAAAACATCTTCACCTTCTGTCTGTCAGCAGATTGACATGTTTTATGAAGTGCAAGTGACAGCCTTTAAGTAAGTACCGGCAAAATTACTGTTGGATGGCTTTTTTAGGAAACGAATATACTTTATGACATGAAATATATTAAAACGTCAGTGTTTTAACCAATGTTGATAAAAATATATTACAGTCATTTATTGAGTTTGTACAGCATGTTATGGGCTAACAAGATAAAAGATGTTTTGCAAATAACGTTGCTATTATTTAGAATGTGCATCTGCTCTTTGAGTTCACTCAGTATAAGTAGGTGGCATGCTGGACCCCTTTTCAACAAAATAGCACTTTATTTGGGAAGAGAAATAAATTGCTCTCAACAATAGTCGGCACTCATTTAAGCAAGCTCATTTGTACTGCCGCACGAGTACTTTTGTGCAAAGTCTTGTACGCCCTGCACTATTTTGGTATCTGTCTGAAAAACTAGGTCACAAATCCAGCATTGCAACTGACTGTCACCCTGCAATTGTCTATGTACTTAACCGTAGACCCTCATTAGACTCTTCGCTCCATGGAACAGACTCGATGCACTGCTTTTCTTTGTGTGCCCTCTGCCTGGCTCAGGACAGGACACACAGGCAATGGATAAATGTTTGTTGAAGAGGTAAAGGAAGCAATGAATGAATGGAGCATAACCCAGGTCCGTTGACCTATCCTGTAATCACAAACTTGCGCAAGTTGGGTACACATACTGTCTATTTTAAACGATCAAAAAACATTTTTTTAATGTTTATTTATTTTTGAGAGAGACAGAGACAGAATGTGAGTGGGTTAGGGGCAGAGGGAGAGGGAGACACAAAATCCGAAGCAGGCACCAGGCTCCGAGCTGTTAGTGCAGAGCCTGACGCGGGGCTCGAACCCACGGACCGGGGGATCATGACCTGAGTCGAAGCCGGACGCTCAACTGACTGAGCTACCCAGGAGCCCCTACTTTAAATGATTTTTAAAATGTTTTTCATTTTTTTGGAGAGAGAGAAAGAGAAAGAGCATGAGTGGGGGAGGGGCAGAGAAAGAATCCCAAGCACAGAACCCAATGTAGGACTTGATCCCACAAGCCATGAGATCGTGACCTGAACTGAAATCAAGAGTCAGATGCTTAACCGACTGAGCCACCCGAGCGCCCCTACATAGTGTCTATTGTAAAGAATGGCTTGGGGCGCCTGGGTGGCTCAGTCGGTTGAGCGTCCGACTTTGGCTCAGGTCACGATCTTGCGGTCCATGAGTTCGAGCCCCACGTCGGGCTCTGGGCTGATGGCTTGGAGCCTGGAGCCTGCTTCCGATTCTGTGTCTCCCTCTCTCTGCCCCTCCCCTGTTCATGCTCTGTCTCTCTCTGTCTCAAAAATAAATAAAACGTTAAAAAAAAAATTAAAAAAAAAAAAAAAAGAATGGCTTTTCCAGTTCTGTAGGCCTTAAAAAAGCAGACAGTTTTAAGTAGCAATTATTACCTGGAGAGGTACAGTTTCAGATATTTAGGCTTATTAGCAAAGGACGTCCTTGTTGAGAGGAGAGCCCTGAATTCAGGCTGTGACCCCAGATTTTCTCTTTTAGGGGAGACGAAATTACTAAGTGAAAGGAACTTCATGTTGTACAACTCAGGGGAGGAGATCCGTCCGGCTAATTGGGATTCAGATGTCAATAGCTTTTCTCCTAAAAATCTGCGATATTCTTTTCTGCACGACTGTCACAGAGAGGGGAAGATCCCGGGTGAAAGAGGTATCGTGTTTTGTCTTTTAAAGCAATTTCATTTCACTCACCACCAGGCTACTGTCTTTCTCCTTGCGTTCTCAGCTTCTTTACACTTCTGGAAACCACAGGTCCCTCCCCAAGCCCCATGCCACTTCAATTGTGAGGCAAGTGAGACACGATTTAGGCCTGCAAGATATTTTACTTTGCTGAACACACTCAGTTCAAGGAGGAAGTGAAAATGGTGTTGAAGGAGCCAAAGCAGCAAACTGCCGTGGGGGGTGGGGGGGGCGGGGGGGGAAGTGGGGTGCTAAGACTCAGCCCAGGGTTAATGCGGGGGCCGTCATCTACACGGTTCAAAATGCGGTTCGTTTGGAAGCACATTCACATTTTCAAAAATTATAAGGAAAGAGAATCATTGGTACAAAATAATCCCACTCCTGAGATATGGCCGTTTACACTTTAGATTTCTTTCCATTATATATATCATATATACCCACATATAGGTCATGTATGCACTCAGAGGTACCTAACTATGTAAATATTTTATACACTGTGTACCCTATCATTTTCACTGGAGGAATGACAAAGACTGGGATGAGGTTGAAACACATTTATCCAGTGGTAGGAAGGTCAACCATTGCTATCTTAGAGTGAAATCGCAATAACATGCCGCAGAACGAAGGAGCTTAGAGATCGTTCGCTCGAACCTCGCTTCTCTTTCCCGCTCCAAGCCTAGGACAAGAATCCATGGGCCAACATCACCTGTCCGTCTGCTCTCTGGCATGCTCCTCCTGTACACACAGCCGGACAGGAGGAAACCAGTCTGCTCCTCTAGGCACAGCCAGAAAGCAGTGCAGGGCAGGAGGAAAGCACAGGTTCCAGAGTCCCATTCAAATCCCAATGCCCACTTACTGAATTGGCAACATGGAGCAACATCCTCAACCTCTCCTTCTTTGCTACAGCACAGATAACAAGAGTGCCCATCTCTTATGATTCTTGTGGGAATTAAATGAGCAAATACATAAACAAACAAACAAAAAAACCAAGACACCCAGAACAGAGCCCGGCAGTTAATACGTCCGCAGTAAATGTTATCTCTTATCATTATTCCTTCACGTACTGTCCATTTCTGGGAGAAGACACGTTTACAAGTCCACAGTTAATTTGAATTCAATTTAGACACTCCCTCAAAAGACTTAATGTAATGATCAGCAAAGTGAGTTTGCAACCAATCCATCGATCAGGAAAAAAAAAAAAAAAAGGATAGTCAAATATATTAGTGGACTAGGTCTTACAGGGTTATAAAAGAAATATACAGTCTGGCTTACAGATTTCTGTAAAAAGAAATGAAGCAATCTTGATAAAGAAGACAGTATCTAATTATGCATAAAATTGCGTATTATTCATTTTGAGTATGGCTCTTAGCGCGCATCTATTACAACGTCCCCATTTTACAAAGGCAGAAACTGAGACCCAGAGAAGTTACATAGCTTGCTTGAGCTTGTCAGTACAGAGGGACCAGAACTAGAATTTCAGCAGGTGGAATTTCAATTGGTTCGTCAAGGGAAAGATTTGGAAAGGACGCCGGAAGGACGAAGAGCCAGCTGGGTGCAGAGGAAACAAGGCAGGGCCTCCGGGGGAGGGATGGACAGGGTGGGTTCGGAGCGTGGGGAGGAGACCAGCTTCCCCATACGTGGAGAGACTTGTTGCTCATATGTTTCTAGCTTTTGCACCAAGATCTTTGGCATCTGACCAAGAGCCTTTCATCCTAAAGAGGAAGGCAAGGCAGTGGTGTCCACTCAGCTCACGGTGCAAGGTTGAATAACACTGTTCTTTCCCCGTCACTTGGAGTAAATCTCTCCAACCCTCCTCTGATCATCCATCCGATAGGCCTAAGAATAGGGTCTTGGCTCATAGGTTGTCACACAAACAAATAAGAGAATACACGCGCTTATGCTTTGGAAACCGTAGCGGGCTAAAATGTTGGCTCATGAAGTTTCCTCAGCTTTCCCTTTACCATCAGGGACCAGCAATCCAAGCAAACTCTTAGCAATTCACCTGCTCTCCTAGGGTCGCTAACGCAGCTGGGGCCCAATGATCGAACAGCCGCACCATGCAATTGAGAACATTTCTTAGAGACCGCAGCGCAGGCCGTGAGCTGCGTGGGCATTGCAGTGACTGATTAAAAAATACACGATGAAATATTGCAGCTATCAATAATTCCTGCACATGACTGACTTCTAATGAAAGGATAAAGTTTCCGAGGGAGAGAGAAGAAATGAAGAAAAGGTTTTTTTTTTTGTTTTGTTTTGTTTTGTTTTTTTTATCAATTTCAGAGGAACACTTTGATATAACCCTGAAAAAAAAAAAAAAACGTTTCCTGGTGAAATATTTTCTTTTATTGCCCTCCATCACACAGTGTTTGTTTAATTTCCCCTTTTCAGCAGGTATATATTTCAGTTTTTAATTTAAAAAAGAAAAAAAACACAACATCGTTTTTCCTCATTGGTTTCCTCGCATCATTTCATTTCCTATTTGCTAGGCTTCTCCTCGGAATTTTTTTGTGGCCCGGGATGAGGAATCTCATCTGCTATTTTATTCTCCGAAACTTTTGTCTGAAAAGCAGAATATGACCACAAGCGATTGAATTTCACTAGACTTCGTTTCCGTATCTGCCCCCAAAGCAATATGTCATTTCTGGTTCTACCGCCAGTGCTTAGAAGCATCATGCCACCTCCATCGACATGGCCCTCTGAAATATTGGCATAAAAATATTATTAAAAATAAAGCATGTGCAGCATTATTAGCAGGTGTCCTAGACCACGTGGTAGAGGGCTTTGTGAGGCTGTGAGAAGCTGCAGCCTCTCTAGCCAGGGGCTGGATACGGCAGCACGAGAGTCACCCACTAAAGTGACCTGTGCCTCCTTCCCCCCCTCCTCTTTCCTTCTGCTTTCCGTCATCCACTCGGTCCTTCACATGTTAGTCTCCCTCCTCGTCCTCCCACACAACTGAGGCTTGGCTAGTCCTCCTGTGCTCCCTGGGTCTGGCTAAAAAAAAAAAAAAAAGAAGAAGAAGAAAGAAAGAAAATAGGAAAGAGACAAGAGCAGGAATGTCTCTACCGTGAGTCTGAGGCATGACCTTCTTCCCAGGCTTCAAAATAACATCTCTTGCCTAGGTCTTGTGAGTCTGGCTGAGATCGGGACATCCAGATATGTAGGGCACCAGGTATTAACCAAACTCTGAGGTTAAGGACACGGTCCTGGCGACTGCCACGTCTGCCCCAAATGTCTGACACCAACTGCAAGTTTGGGAGTTTTCCAGAATCACCTCACCTGGGCCAAACCCTCACTGTTCTCTGTTCTCACACTCCTGACACTTCTGAAAGCCAGATGTGGGCTTTCTTCCCCATCAACCAATTCTCTGACATGAGCTGGATGTTCTACAATCCAATTCAGTTCTGATACTAACCATAGCAGTGCAGACCCCACAGGTTAAGGGCTCAATCCCACAAGACTGCACCCCTCTCAGACGCCAATCACAGCTGGTGCCCCGCCCCCCCCCCCCCAGGTTACCCACAACTTCCCTGTGACTTGGCTACAAATCAGAGGTTCCTGTGGCCCCATGCTTAGGTTCAATCATTTGCCAGAGCAGCTGTCAGAACTCAGGAAAACAGTTTACTTATTATTGCCACTTTATGACAAGGCATGTGTTAAAGGCTACAGATGACTTCTCAGATGAAGAGATCCATAGTGTGAGATCTGGAAGCATTCTCAGTGCAGGAACTTCTGTCCCTTTGGAGCTGGATACACCATCCTTCTGGCCAGAAGATGTGCTCGTCAACCCAGAGACTCTCCGAACTCTGTAGTTCAAGGATTTTTATGGAGGATTCATCACATAACCATGATTGATTACTATCGCACTTTCCAACCTCTCTCCTGTCTCTAGAGAATGAAAGGTAGGACTGAAAATTCCAAGCTTCTCTTCACGGGTTGGACTTTGTAGTGACCAGCCCTCATCTAGATGCCACAAGGAGTCACCTCATTAGAAGAAAAGATGCTCCTGTCACCTAGGAAATTCCAAGGGATTAGGAGCTCCATGTCAGGAACTGGGGTCAAAGACAAAATATTGGCACGAACCAGAGGCAGAGACATTTTATATATATTTCTTATTATCTCTCACATGCTCAGGCTCAACAACTCATTAGGAAGTCTTGCAGAACTCACTAAAAATGGATGCACCCACGATCATATTTATTACAGGGAAAGGATGCAAACTGGGAACAGTGAAAGGAAGACACTCATAGGACAGAGACAAGGAGGGTTCCAAACCCAAATCTTTCATCATCCTGGGATGCGTCACCTGTGACGCTTAGTCAAGCTTGATAGGCAGGGTTCGTATTGAGGCTTCGTTACATAGCCATGATTGCTTGACTGCCTATGATTGAACTCAGTCTCTGTGTCAGCTGATACCTCAAGACCAAAAGCAGCCCACCCTCTAATGATACGGTTGGCTTTTCTGGCATTGCCAGTCTCCACCCTAAGATTATCAAATGTGGTCTCCGCCCCCGACCCTGAGTCATGTTGTGGGATAAACCAGCAAGTAGGGTCCTAGGGGGCCCACCATGAAGAATAAGCATTCTTGGGTAGAGCCAAGGACAAAGGCCAGATGTCTGTTTCGGTAGGGCCAAGTTCTTTACTCCTCCAGGGCTAACAGTGGAAAAGCCACGGGAGCCACACGTGTGTCTACCTGCCTTATTGAATAACTTCCAGCCCCTTAGCCCACTCCTTATCCTCTTTAAAGGGTCAAGTTTATTCTAGGTAGAGTATTGATACAGAACTGTTGCTTTTACTCAGTATGTATTTATTTAAGACAATATTAAAATCCTTATGAAGTCCCACAACTGACGTGTTCTGGCACATTAGATTCGTTTTAGCTCGTATTTAATGGTGCTTTCCATCTCATAAGCCCTGTATTTAATGTTCTGAAAGGAATTCACATTTCCTTCAGAGTTTCCTGCTTTTGAGGAAGGTGTTTGCCACCACAAAGTGAGTCACTGGCAGCTCTTTCTGTTGACAGGGGGAGGGCTTGTCCAGATCCAACCCAGGTGCTTTCCAAACAAAACATTTTAGTGAATGACAGTTCTTTTCTACAGTGCTCCATATGATCTGAAAAGTAGAAGAAATGGCTCTAAGTTTCGTAATGTAACATTTTATTTGGGTCTGTCTTACCAGTGCTTTCAATATCTTAAAAGCGGCCTGAAAGAGATTTAAAACATTTCTACCCATTACGGGCAACAGGAGAGAAATCCTTTGTGAATGGAGATGCTAAGTCCAAATGTTTTGTCTGTAACACGGCTCTTGTTTTCTCCAAAGTGGTTTCTCTGTTAAGAGGAGGTTGTAATGGGCATCCACGCATAACCATCTGTATCTTCGAACACATCAATCGCTCACATATTCACAGGTGGTGATAGACGGATTCGTGCGTGTCTGCGCAATTTGGCGCGTTCGGCCGCGTGCTTGAGGATGTGGGTGTATTTCACAGAAGCAGGTTGGGCAGTAAATTTTGAAACTTCATCCTTGTCTTTGGATAGAGTAATAAAAGTTTGTAGGCTTAAGAAAGCAATATTCCCTGGAACCGCAGTACACGGGGACGATGAAACTCAGCTAAAACGTACGGTAATCTCCAAGGCCTACCCAAGCTCAAGAGGTGCAAAGTGACAGCCATAAAGCAAAATTTAACACCCGCTTCACTAAAAGTCATTTTCGGCCTCTGACCGATTTCACACAGCATTAGGAAATATGACTAATGCCAAGGCCTGACTCCCTGGGGGAGCTTACGAAGGAGCGTGTCAGGAAGAAAAGTGATGGCTCGTTGTTACCTGAAGCAATGAGAGGTCAGCGCTGGTATCACAGGGTCCCAAAGTCTCCCCAACAGGAGCTCGCTTGCCCTTCTCTTAGATCCTATCTGCTTTACAAAATAAGAATTGCAGCCATCGTTAGGAACTTGGGACCTCCGCAGGTCAGGAGGGCTCCATGACAGAGACCGAGAATCTTCCTTTCCGTGGAGTTTGGTTTAGGATGTAAGAAAGTCAACTCTTTCCCGTGACATAATGTTGGCGTGGTGCAATTTACTGCCGCTGAGGACATCCCCATACGACAGGCGAAGAGAGGCAAACCAACACTCACATTAACCAAGCCCACATCGTTATCCAAAGAATCTGAGAAGCACATCTAGGCAAACTCCAGCACTCGTGCCCACACTTCTCCCAAAGCTCCTTACCCAAAGACTGGAAGAGTTAATTAGATTTTAGTCTTTTTCTGGCTCAGTCAGATATTATGCTGGGTTCTGGCACTTGGGGTCCCCTGCTTTTTTTGTTTGTTTGTTTTTTAATTCTGTTTTTATTTTCCAGACATAAGCTTTCAGATACACAATTTGTTCTGTGTCCAGCTTGACTATCTCTTTCGGTTCCTGCACCATTGATTAGCTCCACCTTTGATGATGGTAGACGCGGTCCCACATGACTATCAGCTTTGGTTAATGTCCTTGCCTTATCGTAGGATCATTGCCGTGACAGGAACATGTCAGCGATGGGTGATTTCCACTGAACAATGCCTTCTAGACTGTGGCTATGCAGGCAGAGCAAAGACGAAAGATGAGCAATTATCCAGTGGATGTGATCCATGCTGACAGCCGATCTGGATAATTCAAATAGAAACAACTTCCTTTGCCTCCCTGGCAGGTTTGGGGCTTGATTTAGTGAGATCATTGTTTAACTTTCTTTGCCTGTGGAAATGCAGTACATGTGTTTGCTGGTTAAGTGAGGGTTTGGGGGTTATAACCACAGCATCTGTTAATTTGACATTCAGGTTTCACTCTGGTTTGGAAGCCTTTGTGCCCCAAATTTAAAAGCGGCAATACATGCCTAACTCCCAGCTGTCTGGAAACTCAGACTGCATATGCTTCTTGGTTTTCTAATCTGCCCAGAGAAATAAAACCATCACCTGAGCCAAAGAGTAGTTTGCCTAATTGGATTTTTTTTTTTTTAATTTGAGAGATACACAAAGTGTATTCTAATGTCGCAATTGTCTGAGTGACATTGCGAGCTGAGCCAGACCACTTACCTAGACTCGAAGATTTACATTTTGATGATGTTTTTCAAGTGCTGTTTTATCTAGAGGAAAAAAGCAATAATTTAAAGCAGCTGCAGAATTCCTTGTACATCTGCCGGAAGTCCTTCCTTCTGCCCTGGGCAGCACAGCATAATGGATAGGGCACGAGTTTTAGAGTCTATCTGACCCGGTTCACAGTCCCAGTTCCAAAACTCATCAGCTGTGTTATCTTGAGCAAAGTACCTAAAATTTTCAAACATCAGTTGCCTTATTTATAAAACGGGGGTGACAATCATCCCGATAACTTCCAGCCACGATGAGGATTGAAGTTGATTCATTCAGTAAGCATTTGCTGAGTGCCTACCGTGTGTCAGGCACTGTTCTAGGCTCGGGGAAAGCAGCAGTGACCCAAACAGCTGGTATCGTAGCCTTTGTGGAACTGATAACCTAGGGGGAGGAGACAGACAAAAACAAGATTCACAAGAAAAATAAATAGGTGCGGTGGTGACGAGAGGTCTGGAAGAAACATAAAATATAGGAGAACAGAACGTGAGTCGGGGGAGAAAAAAGGTTGTATGTGGGAAGAGATGTCAGAGAAGCCTCCCTTAACATGGTGATGCCTGAAGAATGGAGAGGGCAGGTCATGGGGACATTTGGGAGAAGAATGATATGAGCTGAATTGTGTCCCCCCCAAAAGATATGCTGAGTTCCTAGAGCTAAGTAACGCAAGACCATGACCTTATTTGGAAATAAGGTCTTCATCGAGGCAATCAAGTTGAAATGAGGTCATTCGGGTAGCCCTGATCAAATACGACTGGGCAATATGGACCCACAGACCCACGAGGAGGGATGAGACCGTGTAAAGACACCGGAAGAAAATGGCATGTGACTGGACTGCTGCGTCCACAAGTCAGAGAATACAAAGGCTTGCTGGAAAGTGACGGAAGCGAGGAGCAGCCAGAATGGATTCTCCACACTGCCGTGTCAGAGGGACCAGGGTGCTGCCAATGAAGCTTTGACGTTGGACTTCGAGCCCCCACGACTGTGAGGCAATTTGTTTCTGTTGCGTTAAGCCTCTCAGTTGTTAGGTTTCTGCCACAGCAGGCCTTGGGAAGCTGATGTAAAGAATGCCAGGGCTGAGGGATCAGCAAATACGATGGCCCCGAGTCAGCAGTACAGCAGACCACGTGGGCAACGGCAAAGAGGCCGGTGTGCTGGCGAGGTCTGAGCTGGGGAAGCACGCAGTGGAAAATGAGGTGATAGAAGCAAGGGGGTGCAGGCGGTGGGTGGTCCTTCAGACCACCCGACTTCGGCTCAGGTCACGATCTCGCTGTCCCTGAGTTCGAGCCCCGCATCGGGCTCTGTGCTGACAGCTCGGAGCCTGGAGCCTGCTTCGGATTCTGGGTCTCCCTCTCTCTCTGCCCCTCCCCTGCTCATGCTCTGTCTCTCTCTGTCTCAAAAATAAATTTAAAAAATTAAAAAAAAATAAAATGATGTATGTAAAGTGCCTCCTGATTGTTTTTACTCCTCCCCCACTTCACTTCTGATAAATTCTTGTGGAGCGGTGGGTGGGGAAGGCAGGGATTTCAGCATTTATTATTTATGCAGCTGCTCCTGTGCTATGTGCCGTTGAGAACTCGCACTCACACTGATTGCCATCCTTCGGCGTTTACAGTGACAGCTTCTCTTTACCTGCACCACCCAAATGCCATTTATCTGGGGCTGATGCACTCAACGGTGATCCATTTGGATATATCTGTTCGTTTTCTCTTGATTCCGCTTTGCTGTAGAAAGATAATGAACCTCCACTGGTTCCCACACGGCTAGTTGACCATTCGCTGAGAAAGAAACAAACGTTTCAGAAGGCAAGATCAAAGCACGGTCTCTGAAGGATCTTCCGTTGCTGGAGATGTCTGGCTTACCTTCGAGCGAGCGATTTGAAGGAGAAGCGCCGATAAAAAAGAAGGCCTATCTTACAACGTAAAATGGCATAGTGGGGTTAACTGCAGGGGGTAGGGCAGGGTAATGAGGGCGGGACATGGCTTCATTCATTCAGTCTGTATTTATTGAACACACGCTACATGTCAGTCACTGGGTAAAAGCCCAGCGGTTAAAAAGCTAGCAAAACTGGACCATCCACAGGATAATTCCCAGCGAGTATGAACAGAAACAAAACAACCCAGAGGAGGAGACATATTCAGTTCTGCTCTGGGATTGGAGAAAACACGAGGCAGGAGGAACATAGAACCCGGACAACGTATGATAAGGGACCAGTAGTAAGTAGGTCAGTCTGGCAGCCGGCAAGAGGGTTGTCAGAAGAATGTCTAAAATTGAGATGGGGTATGCGACACGTGAGCAGAACATGCCGCAGGGAATTCTAGGAAGTGCTGGACGATCCAGAGGAACAGGCAGGACATAACGGAAAATCCGCTCATCGCAGCAGGGCTTTTGGAAACACAGCAGCTTCCCAGGTATGACGCTGCGGGGAAAAGGTCAAGGCCAAACTTAAGAGTATGAAAGGTGGCGCGCAAAGGCCAGATGCACCCAAAGCCTGCAGGGGGAGTGAGTTTGCTCCCAAGCTCTGAAGAGCTTGCTTAGCTGTGGGGAGAACGAGGCTATGAGAACCCACGCGGCACTGAGTCCGCATGAGATTTCTCGCCTCACCTGGCAATTGCTGGCTATGCCACACCATCCACATGAAGGAGACACGAAAACTCTACCCATCGCCATGGACCAGGACTGTTGGCCAGGAACCTCTGCCCCTGCCCCCACAAGCCACCTAATGTGGCCGAACATCCGATGCGTCACGTGAAGCAATTTCCTATCGTCCTAGTGAAACAGAGCGAGGACATCACAGAGGCTGCGATGGGCGGGACCTCGGACACAATTTATTGCTCGTGCTTCATTTCACATCAGAGATCTAGAGGTGTATCACTTGGATAAACATTTTGTTTTTCTTAAAGAAAAAAAAAAACACCAGCTGCACTTCTTGTCTGGTCTGTGTCTTGATTTTAGATTTTCTCTCTTCTTCAGACGACTGGAGAGGAGAAAGAGAGCCTTTTTGATAAAATCACGGTAATTTAAACGACTTCTTGGTTTTCTTTCTGGTACGAGGAACAATTCTGGAAAGTAGAGTTGCATGCATGAGCACTGTTAGTAACAAACACCTCAAGAGAATGAACTAGGGGCGCCTGGGTGGCTCCGTCGGTTGAGCGTCTGACTTTGGCTCAGGTCATGATCCTGCGGTTTGTGAGTTCGAGCCCCGTGTCGGGCTCTGTGCTGACAACTCAGAGTCTGGAGCCTGCTTCGGATTCTGTGTCCCCCCTCTCTTCGCCCCACCCCTGCTTGTGCTCTGTCTCTCTCTGTCTTTCAAAAATGAGTAAACATAAAAAAAAATTAAAAAAAAAAAAAAGAGAAGGAACTAGAAATATTGGACTCTCTTGGACACCACTGGAAATACCATCTGTACTTCACGTCATTTCTTCTGTGTGGGTGACCATTATCTTCATTCTAAACAGGGGCACAGAAAAGGCTTTCTTTCCTTATCCCTTCACACAAAATGTCTAAGCCTCTGATGCACGCTTTGAAGTCAAGGTGCCCTTGTTGAGTCCTGACTCTATCACTTATCAGCAATGTAACCTGCGACAGGTGACTTTGCCTCGTGCCTCAGTTTTCTTATCTGTGAAATTAGACTGTATATTATGATGTTGGATAGGATGGAACAAGTTAATACTTGTAAAATTTCTGCAACAATGCTTGGCACCTAGTAAGCACTCAATAATTACTTGCTGTCAATATTGATTTTATTCCTTTTATATGTGGCCTTTCATGAGCGACTGGGGGCAAGTCACCGAAGCCATCTGGGAATCATTGCTCCAAATGCATGGTTTGAAAAAAAAAAAAAAACAGATCTGAAGCCTTTTCGGATGCTGAGTTTCTAAAGTTCTTTCTCACAATGTTGCCATAAAAGTAAAATCAATAGTTACATTTTCACATTGACTGCAACATTTCTGGAAAACCATGCTTTTGGGGGTTTAAAGATGAATGCCACTGATAATTGGAAAACTATCTCATTTTCATGAATGATCTTCCCCATTTGCTCCTTATCGCTCATAAATTGAAAAAGTTGTCTTGAACTTCTGCTTCACGAAATGTGAACATTAGTGAAGAAATGCAGACCTAAAGAATCGCTTCTTTTGTCTTGTCTGGCTTCATTGCGTAGGTGTTTCTCTTCTGCTGGCGAGGAGACTCCAGCTCCCTCTGACCCTGACCTTTGCGTAGTATTTATTGGATTAGAGAAAAACAATTCACAGAGTAATAAAGATATCTGTGCATGCATTTATTATACACAGAACTGTGCTTTATTTTGGAAAATCTGTCCCAAACCTGCTCAGGCAAATCAGCAATAACAAGGTCACTGCAGACGTAGCTGAGTGCCCTACAGATGTCTCTCGTTTTAGCTGGGATGGCAGTGATGGGATAAAGAGAAAAAGAAAGAAATTTATACAGAGGCAGGGACACTTCAACGGCTCTGCGCAGATACAATAAAAATATTCAACGTGATCTTGGGTTGGCTAGTCAGGTAGAGAGGACTCATCAAGGTTTAATGGAGACGTACCTTCATCCCCGGGGCTGGACTATCTCCCCTCCCTCTACCCCCTGCCATAACTTCCCTTTTCCTTCCCACCCCACCCCACCCCACCCCCCACCCCCGTTTCCCTTTCTCCCTTCCTCAGCCTCCCCTATTGCCTTCCCATCTCCTTGGTCTCCTTCTTCCTTTTGAAAAACCCCATAGATTCAAACTTCTCTGTTCCCAGTGACACGACCCCAGGCCAGGATCTCTGTACCTCATGTCTCGATCCCTACAACCATCTGTGAACACCTTGGCCATCACAAACCCAACGTACATAAAGCTTCCAAAAATATTTATCCTCCATTCTGTTTTCATTTAGTCACTTAGGTGATGAATCTCAGAGATTGGCTCTTACTTAACAGTTCAGATCAACATGTTTCCTACCATTTCCAGCTCTCTATCAACTGGCCTCCAAATAACCCACCCCAGAGGAATTCTGCAAGCCAGGTTCTCCCATACAGCAAGATTCATCTCTCAGTGCTCAGCAAATATGTGTCCCTTGCCTCACACACCATTTCTCAGCTACATATTCCCACACTTGCTTGTTTTCCCCTTTTTGGGTAACATCCCACTTCCCATTTTTCATCCACATAAGTTGATTTCTTCAAGCTGAAGAGACACCTTCTCTGAGAATTCTTTCCTGTTTGCTTTAACCAGTGATCACTTTGTTTTTAAACACTTGGAAGACTTTACTAGTTTGAGGCATCAGACCTGGATAGTTCTTAAATAAGGAGGTTTTAAATTCTTATTTTAACTTATTTTATTTTATTTTATTTTATTTTATTTTATTTTATTTTATAAAGACAGAGCATACTGGAGAGAGGAGCAGAGAGAGGGAGAGAGAGAATCTCAAGCACACTTAGCAGAGACCCCAATGCAGGGCTTGATCCCATGACCATGAGATTGTGACCTGAGCCAAGATCAAGAGTTGGACGCTCAGCCGACTGAGCCACCCAGGCGCCTCAACGAGGAGGTTTTAATTATGAGTTCGAATTCCCATATAAATGCAGAAGTTTTCAGATTTTCTGTTTCTTTTTGGGTTTCTTTTGATAAAACATTTTTCTACAAATATGTTCATTTTTTACACATATATTTAAGTCAAATAATTTTTTTACAATATCCTCTATTGAATTGGTATTGATAACCCCCTTTTTTTCTTGTTATTAGTAACTTGTACTTTTAAAAATTGTAATCGTTTTTTTTTGGGGCGCCTGGGTGGCTCAGTTGGTTAAGCGTCCGACTTCGGCTCAGGTCGTGATCTCACGGTCTGTGAGCTCGAGCCCCGCATCAGGCTCTGTGCTGACAGCTCAGTGCCTGGAGCCTGGCTCGGATTCTGTGTCTCCCTCTCTTTCTGACCCTCCCCCGTTCATGCTCTGTCTCTCTGTGTCTCAAAAATAAATCAACGTTAAGAAAAAAAAATTAAAAAAAACATTTAATCAGTTTTTATTAGAAAATTTCCAAACGTTATTTGTCTTCTCAAAAACGTGCTTTTGCCTGACTATGCAGTTTTTCCCCAAAGAAGACTTCCAGATGGCCAAAGGATACGTGAACAGATGTTCAACATCACTAATCATCAGGCGAAAGCAAATCAAAAGCACGCATGATACCTCACCTCACACCAATCAGAATGGCTGGTACCAAACAGACAAGAAATAAAAAGCGTGGGCAAGGATGCAGAGAACAGGAAACCCTCGTGCCCTGTTGGTGGGAATATGAATCGGTACAGCTACAACGCAAAACAGTACGGAGGTTTCTCAAAAAATTACCGCATGACCCAGTCATTCCATTTCGGGGTATTTACCTGGAGAAAACACAAACACTAATTCAAAGGGATATAGGCATTTGTATGTTTATTGCAGCACTCTGTCCAACAGCCAAAATGTGGAAGCAACATTAAGCGTCCACTGACAGACGCATGGCTAAGAAATAGCCCTGTCTATACACACGGTGGAATATTACGCAGTCACGACAAAGAACAAAGTCTTGACACTTGTGACAACACGAACGGGCCCAGAGTGTATTATGCTAATTGAAGGAAGTCGCAGAGAAAAAGACGCCTACGATATGATTTCACTCACGTGAACAGACTCTAAACAACAAAATGAACTAACGGAACAGAAACAGAATCATAAACGCAGAGAACCAACTGGTGGCTGCCAGAAGACAGAGGTGGGGGGATGGGCGAAATAGGTGAAGGGGACGAAGAGGTGCGAAGTTCCAGTTATAAAATAAGTCACGGAAACCAGAGGTACAGCCTAGGGGGCATCATTAATAATACTGTCATCACTTTGTGTGGTGACTACATTTACCATGGTGAGCATGTCATAATGTATGAAATTGTTGAATCAGGATATTCAGTACATCTGAAACGAATGAGATATTGTATGTCAACCATATCTCAGTACAAAAAGAACAAACTTGGCTCTGCTGATTTTCTTGATTGTGTATTGTTTTCTATTTTTAAAATGTGTACTCTCATTTCTTTCCATCTCCTTTCTTTGGTTTAAGGTACTGCCATTTTTGTCTAGCTTTCTAAGAAAGTACTCAAGTACTTAAAAAATTAATGTTTGGCCTTTGGTTTTTTTCTCGTGTATACGTTTAAAGCAATACAGTTCCCTTTAAGATTGGCTTTCGCTGTACCTCACAAATCTGGGGTTATTTTACTTTATTTTCATTCCCGTATGATTAATATACAGTGTTATGTTAGTCTCAGCGGTCCGATACAGTAATTCAACAGTTGTATGCATTTCTCAGTGTTCATCACGATACCACGTCCCCTCTGGTAACCATCAGTTTGTTCTCTATAGTTAAGAGGGTATTATTTATTTTTATCTATCATTCAGTTCAAAATATTTTCTAATGTCCATTGTGACTTCTTTTTTCCTTCGACCAAAGGGTTATTTATAAGTCTATTGCTGGATTGGGAGGTAGGAAAGGGAAGCTGTATGGAATTGTTGACTAACAAATGCTCAAGGGAAGTAAACAAATGGAAAATAGAGTCTAGAGTTGAAGACGGAGATCAGCGCTAGAGATAAAGACCACGGGTTCCTCAGCAAAGAGGTGGCCATGAAATCTTGTAAGTAGGTGAATAACCAAGGAAGTACCTCGTGAGAGTAGAAGGCCCAGAAAAGACCATTAAGGACCACGAAAAAAAGGAAGGCTAACCTCAAAGTAGACTGAAAAACAAACAAAACAAAAGAAAACAGAACAAAAACATGCATAGGAAAGTGCTGTGCAACCCATCAAGGCAGGGAAGTGGCAGGAAGAAGAAAGAAAGGGCCGTGTACTTTACCACCAAATGTGCCTGCAAAGGGGGGAGGAAATGTGGCGGTGTCTAAAGAAGGACATGGGGCTAATGAAAGCCTTTTTGAAGAGACTGAAGTCTTGAGTGTCTGTTACTGTATTCATGAAACAGCATCTCTGAGGCTAACAATGGTCAACAAGATCCTCAATATAGCAGGAGGTAAGTACTCTGTGCAGAAAAAGGGGCACCTCTTTCTCTACAGCCAAGCAGGAGACAGGCAGAGGGAGTGAGTACAAACTCATACATATGTCGGTTTGGGGGCGGGAAGTCGAGGGGCTTCTCCTAGTGTCTTGTGCGTTACATCTTCATGGAGAGAATTCTTGTGGTAACTGTGGAGGAAAAAGAAAAGCGTTCCACATTTAAATCCTGGTTCACTTTCAGAGATTAATAACAATAATAATGGAAATCTGGGAGGCCTGTGATTTTCTCCTTTTCTTTAGTTATTCCTCACATCCCCTCTCTGGAAACTTTCCAGAGAGGGGCTGTGAAAGCTGGCAGATGGACAAGGGTTCTCAAAGTGCGGTCCCTGGACCAGTCGTGTCAGCGTCACCTGCTGACTCATCAGAAATGGAAATCAGAGGGGCGCCTGGGTGGCGCAGTCGGTTAAGCGTCCGACTTCAGCCAGGTCACGATCTCGCGGTCCGTGAGTTCGAGCCCCGCGTCAGGCTCTGGGCTGATGGCTCAGAGCCTGGAGCCTGTTTCCGATTCTGTGTCTCCCTCTCTCTCTGACCCTCCCCCGTTCATGCTCTGTCTCTCTCTGTCCCAAAAATAAATAAAAAAAAAAAAAAAAAAAAAAGAAAGAAAACCCCAGAGCTTGATTTGTGCTGTCTTGGGGCAAAATTTGTTAAAAAAAAAAAAAAAAAAAAAAAAAGAAATGGAAATCAGAAATGCCCCATCCAAAACCTACTGAGCAACCCTGGAAGTGGGGCCTTGTATTACTCATCCAGTTTTTGTGTAACAGATTGCCACGTATTTAGTGGTTGAGAACAGAAAATTTATTGTCTCATAGTTATGGAGGCCACAAGTCTGAAATCAACGTGTCGGGGGCCAGGCAACCTCCAATCTTTGCTTGATTCTTCCAGCTTCTGGGATGCAGGCTTTCTTCAGCTTGTGGGAGTATAACTCCAATATGTGTCTCACCTTCCCAGGGCCTTTTCTCTTGTGTCTCTTTGTCCCAAATCCCCCTTGACCTTTCCATTACGAAGACATCTATCATTGGATTAAGAGCCCACCCTAAACTCGCGCTGATCTCATCTCAATACCCTTGGCTTAATTACATCTGCAAAAACCCAATTTCCCCCAAAGGGTTGCATTCACAAGTTTGGGGGCTAAAACTTGGGCATATCTTGTAAGGGACCATTATTCAACCTACTCCAGGCCCCGTGATCTGCTTTAAGGTGAGCCAGAGCAGTGGTGCTCAACCTTGGCTACACAAGAATCACCTATAGAACTTTTAAGATCCCTAACAAAATTGCATCAGAATTTTTGAGAATGGAACCCGGAGTTGACCAGATGATGACAATGTCAGTCAAGTTGGAAAACCAATGGTACAGAGGAAAGAATAAACTGACGGGTTACAATGCTGCCTCTTTGTCTTACCACCAGAGCCAACTCTTCTATAAAATGGAGGTAACCATACCTATCTCATATTATTACATGTTTATTGTGACCCTTAAATAAAATTCTCTATGTCGAGCACTTGGAGTTTTAGCCATTGTATGACTCTTGACCTTCACTCACCATTAGCCTGTTTAATGAAGCACCAAAAAATGACTTTCTGGTGAGAATTTGGGCCCTGCCTGTAGTCCTTCCTTGGCTCCCCTCTGACGGCAGGTAGCAGGATCCCCTTTTAAGTGTGCTCCTTACGTGCCCCTCGGCTTTCAGGAAAGAAGTGAGCCCTTCCTGCTCCAGTTCAATGATCTCTCATGTCATGGGGTTTATATTCAACAGGCCACACAGAATATCTGGATTCTTGGCATTTTCCAGGAATTACGATCTTGACTTTCTATCCACTCACCATTTATCAAACACTCAAATGAACAAAATAATTTTCCAGGAAGATTGCATGAAAGACTGAAGACCTTCTAGATTCCAGATGTTTTCAGCCTCTTTCATTCAAATACAAAGAAAAGAAAATTGCTTATTGAGCCTCGGAACATCAAAAACTGAAGATATTGTGATGATTTTAGTCATCCCGTGGCTGGGAGTCTAGTCAGGAAGACAAAACACAACCAAATCGTATCACAAAGAAATGTAAAAATGCAACCGTGGCAAATGCCACAGAGCCTTTGAGGGAGGCTTACACGATACTACAAACCTATAACAAGATCGGACAGTCAGAGAGGTCAAGGGAGGCTCTCTTGAGGCGAGATCCTTAAGCTGAGATGTCAAGCATGACTAGGAATTACCCATGCGAAGGAGAGAGGGGGAGCATTCCAGGCAAAAGGAAAAGCAAAAAGATGTGTGGCAAGAGTATGTTCCCTCCACCCGGTCCTTCTCTTCCCTTCCCTTCCCTTCCCTTCCCTTCCCTTCCCTTCCCTTCCCTTCCCTTCCCTTCCCTTCCCTTCCCTTCCCTTCATCTTCCTCTTCCTTATCATCCCATGGTGACAAGATGGTTACCACAGCTCGGAACATGGTGTCCACATTCAAGTCAGGAAAGAGGAAGAAAGGGTCAATTAGCCTTGTCTGTCCCTTTCGTAAGAAATCAAAGTCTTTCCCAGAAGCCTCCCAGCAAACTTCCCTTATATTCCACTGGGAAACATGCTCATACGTAGGTCAGTCACTGACAGGAGTGAGATAACAGGATTGGCCTAAATCAAGAGAACTCTCTCTTTGATACCAAGGTCAAAGATGAGATTTCTGGGCGGAGAGGCCGTCGCTGTGGGACTGCTGTGTAGGCGATCAAAAGTGTGTGTCCCAGAGACTACAACAGCAGAGTCCGAGTGGAAGATAGAAAGCAGACTTTGGGTGATAGTAAGGCAGTGAGATTGGCAGGGCTCAGTGACTAATTTACCATGGGGCTAAGAGTGAGGGGTCTTGTGGTAGAGGAAGAAGCCACATGAACGAAGGGTTGTGTAGAGAAGAAGTATGGCTCTTCCGAGAGCACAGTTGTCTCAGCCCGAGCACTGATCACGTTATTTTCGATGGGTGTTTGTCTTAGACAAGTTCTCCAGAGAAAGAGAATATTTATATGCGCAACTGGCTCCTGTGATTGGAGGCTAAGAAGTCCCACAGTGTGCTGTCCGCCGGGGAGGTCCAGGAGAGACCATCTATAGTCTCAGTCCAAGTTCAAAGGCCCGAGGGCCCGGGGAACCAGGAGTGAAAATTCCAGTCCCAGGACAGGAGGAAATAAGATGGGATGTTCCAGCTCACGAGTGAGGCAGGAGAAAAAGGGGTGGACTTTTCTTTGTTCTGCCTTCTATTCTATTCAGACCCTCGGGAGAGTGGGGCAAGTTTCCCACGCTGGGAAGGGCAATCTACGTTACTGAATCCGCTGATTTCACCCTGAAACAACCTCAAAGACACATCCAGAAATAATGTTTAATCTGGGCCCCCCGTGGCCCCATCAAGATGATATACACAACTAAGCATCTCAGTGGCTGTCCTGCCCCTTGCAGGATGTTCAGCAGCATCTCTGGCCTCTACCCACAAGCTGCCTATGCCACCTGCCCGGTAGCGACAGGGTCTCCAGATTTTGCTGAATAGCTCTTGGAAGGAAAAGTTATCTCCTGTGACAGCCACTGCCTCAGAGAACTCTTCCTCCTGAATATGGCTTTGAGCGATGTGATCGCAGGGACAGGGCCAGAGAGAGAAACGTGGGTGTCTAGGGCACAAATTTTCAAGACGCATTGGCACCATCCTGAGATTTAACGCCCTCTTAACTTTTGTGTCCTAGGAGCCTCACGCACCTCTGCCTAGCTCTGCCTGGGTGGTGTCAGCCTCTATTTCAACAAGAAAAAAAACCGCGGCTCTCGTTATCATTGGTTCTCGGTGTTGATGGTATTGTCCTTCATGCGATACACAGTGACCTGTTGATGAGAAGCCCCAGGAGAATTCCTGCCTATTTTCTTGGTCAAAAGCAGGGACACATGTTTCCTAAGCCACTGGTTTGCTTTCATGTGAGGAATATGATGAACTGCACAAGTTTCGCTTCCCTTTTTGCACTGGCTGTTACTGACTTGTTTCCCGGTTTCGTACGGGCTGCTGTGAAACATGGGAGCCACGCCCGTGACTTCCACGGCAAGAACGCATGATGATATTTCTAGCCTTATCCCTGACTAAATTCTAAATGCCTGCTTTTCCTTTTTGTTTTTGTCTCAGTTTTGTTTTGGCTAATCTTACAGGCGATGTGTTTGTTGAAAATACTTTAGAGATGTTTGGCAGAGGTATCATTAAGGACCCAGAACAGGGTCCGGCCTCCAGCATGCATTTGGTGCACAGACGCTTCCTTCCTCCAGTACTGACATGAGAAGGAGAGACACTGCACAGGACAGACCTTTGCCAATGGCCAAATGCTCTGGAAGTAGAAGAGCCATATTTGGCGTCAGGATGGTCTCTGGGGACAGAGAAACAGAGACAGCTTGCGGCAGAAGGTTTTAAAAGTGCCTCTACTTCTCCAGGAAAACAGATCACATTCAGTGGTGGACTTTGGACCTGTGTCGTTGATCCAAACTCTGGGGGGTTCGAGAACGTTCGCAAAACCCAGTGCCCTACATCAGCCCCCGAGAGCCGTTATTAGTCTGTGTTCAAGTTCCTGAAGTGCCACCCTCCTTCACAATGGGCACGAGTTGTGACCGTGGATTGTGTTCCGTATTTTCAAAGACAAGACGCAAGCAGAATGACAAAGAGGGATTAGTTAAGGAACACTTGGAACCCTGAAAGCGATGGTTACATTAAGAGAGAACAATGAGCCCTGATCTGCAAAGACGGAGCTGAGCCGGGGGGGGGGGGGGGTTGGGGGGGGGCCCGGGGCGGCTCTAAATAGCCTTTGCCTCTTGCCGTGAGATTACTGCATTTTCATCATAATTATTAAATCTTGGCAAGAGGCTCAGCAGCCTGTTACCCACCTCCCTGATGTCAGCCTGCTTCCCCACTCTGCAATTTTGAAACCTGGTCGGCAATTGCACCCTGAAGGGCAGTTCTAACAACGTTGCAGCAAACTTTCCCCCACTTGAAATCTTCAATTATATATGTACAGACTAATGGCAATCTACATCCTACCATTTTCTCCCTCTGTCTTTTTCCTTTCTGCCATATCATTACTTTCAACAAAATTAAGTTAGGGACATTAGTCCTCAGAGAAGCCAGGGGAATAATAACAGATGGGTTAGGGTACAGGAGATAAGGCAGAGAAAGGGCAGTTTGACTTGCTTTCAGAAAAGTTGGAACCACACAAAGGGAAAGACACACGCACACAAAGATAACTTCAAATTTGCAGGGAACATTTCAGCTCCTGGTGAGCCAAGCTACTGGAAATCCCTGGGATATTGGATAGTCACCGATCCATGGGGGGAAATGTACGGGGCAAATTAAAATTATGTGTTGAAGAGTGCAGGGGATTGGAAAAAATAGAAGAGAGATGATAAAGTATCATTACTTCCCCCTAGCCTATTTAAATTCTTAGTTACATAAATAACAAAGATTTTGAATGAAAACAATTCCTGTGTGCCAGGGACGCTAGGGACATTGGAAGGATTCTGCAGAAATACGGCATCTGGGCTTCGTCAGAGCCCAGTAAAAGTCAGGCTCCAAGAGGCCTCCTTTGAAGGGCTTATTTAACTTCGTATGCTCTGGTGTTCGTACCGAGTAGTCTCAAAAGTCAGGTCTGACTCTACTGCAGTGGAGAAAGTGTCTTGAACACAGTAGGTATTCAACATGTGTTCGCTGAATCGCGTTAATGTTTAGCGTGCCTTTTTTTTTTTATCTTTTTTTTTTTTTTTTTTTTTACATTTATTTATTTTTGAGGGACAGGGAGACAGAGCACAAGTGGGGAGGGGCAGAGAGAGAAGGAGACAGAATCTAAAGCAGGCTCCAGCAGGCTCAGCCCAGAGCCCGACGTGGGGCCCGAACTCACAAACCGCGAGATCATGACCTGAGCTGAAGTCGGACGCCTAACCGACTGAGCCGCCCAGGCGCCCCAAGCGTGCCTATGTTTTATGTTTGAAAGCAAAACCGATAAATATGGGAGGAGGCCATTTGGAAATAATGATCTAAAATAAATATATTCCAAGGTTTCTCGAATCTTCTATATTCTCAAGGGGGAATGATGAAACCAGTTTTATAGTTGAATATAGCTTTTCAAAATTTATAAAGAAACTTTTGTTTATTTGTCTTGGGTAATTTTTCACCACATTCCTATATAAAAGGTGTTTGTGATCCACGTGAGGCAGTGGTAAGAACTCATTGCTGTTGGGCCGGGCTAGGAAATGAGTTTTAGCCAATAAGCTGTGAGAGGCAGTGACATGAATTCATTCTGTTGGAGGCAATGAGATGACCTTGGGGGATTTTCTAGCCTCTCTTCCCGAATTCATTGACCAAGGAGGCCCTGTGTTCCACAGGATGGAGTCTTTATCCGCCAGGACTTTTAAGTTACCATATGGAGGAAAATTGTTCTAAAAAGTCACCCAGATCAAGTGCAGATATTTGTACGTAGAAATTAAAGCTTGGTTGTGTGAAACTACTTAGATCTCGGCCTGTTACAGAGCATTAGAAGACTAGCCTTATTAATATACTAAGCTTCATAAATGCGAAAAC
This sequence comes from Neofelis nebulosa, assembly GCF_028018385.1. Lineage (NCBI taxonomy): Eukaryota > Metazoa > Chordata > Mammalia > Carnivora > Felidae > Neofelis > Neofelis nebulosa. The sequence continues at coordinate 40,569,206 of NC_080796.1, forward strand.
CGAGAACTATTTTATTTTATGGGTTTATTTCTTGATTAATTGATTTTTTCCTGAGAACGGTTTTAAAATGCTCCGGATCGCACTGTAGGTAAGAGGCGAACTGGTATATAAACCCAGATATTGTCGAAAGCGTATCGACACAAAGGGAAACCCCCAGCCCTTCTGCGGGATGGAAGGGAAAACCGTATTTGGTCTCTTTGGTTATAAGGCGTGGTGGCTGGATCCACTCTGGGCAGCGAGATCAAACTAACATTTGTGAGGAACAGAACTGCTGCTTCTATTCTGAAGCCCAGGCTTGCAGAAAGGCAGGAGAGATAGTTACTTCCATGCTTTTTTTTTTTTTCTTCTGCTTTGAGAGCCTTTCCCACACTGTATTACTAAATAAGCTTTATTTCTATGAAAGAAAGCCCCACATCTCGGTGGCTCAACACAAAAGAAGTCTGTTTCTTATGTACATAACGTCCACTCAGTGGAGCTTGGGAGACCAGCCTCAAGCAGTTATTCGGGAATTTGGGTTGATAGAATCCATCATCTGTAGCACACAGTTTTCCAAGGTCACCTTGGGCACTGGCAGAAAGCCAGCGGACGGACGAAGAGCCAGTGTGGGCAATTGAGCGGGTCTTTATGGACCAAGTCTGGTAGTGGCACATACCAGTCTCTCATTCCATCAGCTAGAAGACCGTCATGGGGTTCTATTTGCCTGCCAGAGGGACTGGGCAGTGTTGCCTAGCTGGCTGTCTAGGAGGTATAGGAAAATAATTGGGAAACAATAGGCTACACCACAGTCACAGGAGTGTCTACCACAGTCTATCCTTCTGGTCACCAAATAAGCCTTCCATTCTTCTTCCCAAGCATTAAAACACACTCACCACCCCAATTCTACCATCCATTCGTTCTGGGGAGGCAACTCAGAGCCCCGTATAATCCCTCCCTCCGACTCAAAGCTCAAGATCTTCAGACGGTATTTAATCTTCTCCACCGAGCACCCCTTTGTTTCCAGAAATCTGAACCCAAAAGAGAAGCAAACTGCTCTCCCAAAATAATAGTGACGTAGGACAAAAAGCTGCAAAAAGTGTCCCGTCTAGGGAAGGGAAGAATAGAAGCAATGTAGCCGTCACTGGTTGCCTGCAGTTACGGACTCCAGCGCGGCAGGTGTCCAGAAGGCCCCTCCCTGGAGTCACGGACATTTCCCTGATTAGTTCTTAATTGCTCTCTGCTGAAGGAGCCACCTTGTGCACAGTCTCTGGAGCCCCTGGTGACACCCTCTGAGTAGCTCTTCCTTCAGGGCTGCATAGCTTATGAAGTCTGTTTTTTTTGCTTTTGTCTTTGTTTTTTTTTGGTTTGTTTGTTTGTTTGTTTGTTTGTTTGTCTTTTGCTAGTGATGTCCAGGGGCCCAGGAGTTACTACCGGTTTCACACACTCAAAGAATTTTTGGTCTGGACTCATAGACCCTTTGATCCCATACAATCACCTAAAATCTTCAGAGGTTTCTGATCTCTTTCCTTCTGATCAGTTCCTTACACCAGAAAGCCAGCCCAAATGTATTATCTAGACGTGTTCTCAATCTGTTTTATTTCTTTACCTTCTTGTCTCGTACCTTTTTTTCTTAACTTAATATCAGTTTACCCTGGGCCTGGAAAAATGCATGGGAAGGTGGCATTCTTTAACGTCATCTTTGCCACAGGGAAGACTCCTTTTGTTCAACGGACACGTTTTATGAAGGCTCTGCCGCTAAGTATCTTTGTGAATCATATCTTTTAAAAAATTTGAGTTTACAGGTGCTAGGCTTTTCTAACCTTCTAAGGCCCCACCTTTCCGGTCTCTCTTTATTTCCTATCCTTCTAACTGAAAAGCGGCCAATTGTGTCCTGAAATGATTTCCTCCTTACAATAGCTCTCCAATAATGAACAATCGTGACTACCTCTTTTCGATTCCTCCAGCCACTTTTCCTGGAATCACTGGATCAGCAAGTGTAAAATCTTAGTCCCGTGTTTTGCTAAAAATTTTGCTTCTAATAGGTCCACAGGTTCACCCTTCTCCACTATCAGTTTCTAGGTGCCCTGTCTTCCATCCCGCTGTATCTCAGTTCTGATAACGGTTTCTCTGTCGAATAACTCTCACTTCCATAATAGGCACACCTGAAATCTTAACGAGTTAATAGGTTTCTCTTTTGCAAAAATTCCAAGCGTGGTGCCTGGGGGTTCTAGTTCACAGTTGTTGAGGATATAAGGCTATAGGAGTTTCCACCGTCTCACTTCCAATGTTGCCATTGTCATTCACATCCGGCTGGTAAATTTTGGAGGAGCGGAGGAGAAGTGGATATTTTTAGGAGCCCACCTTCAATGTCGGCATGCCTCCTTTCTGATCCCATTTCATTCTAGGCTAGGGTTTTGCAGAGTGGCAGAGCCACAAGAACAGGGACACCTGAAAGCAAGGGCTAAAGTAAGCCCAGTGATTAGAGTGATAGAGCTTATCCTGGTCAGTAAGGCAATGAAGTCAGGAAGAGGCTGATGGGTGGTGGGAGCTAGTGGGGTTGAAGAACTTGTGATCTTGAGATCTAAGTGCATAAGTATAAATAATAAAGGGAGAAAATGGAAATATAGGAATGATGGTCAGAGAGCGAGATGTTGGAATTCATGTTTTCAAAGATGGGAGAGACCTATATGATAGTGAGATTCAAATTTGGTTCCAGAAATGGGTTGCTGAAGCCTGGCTAAGTTGTCCTCGTTCTACTGTTTCAGTCCTTGTGAATCCAGCTCAGACGAGTACTGTGGTACAGAGGTTAAGCTAGAGAGTTCTATTTAAGCGATTAGTGGGGGGAAGCTCAAAGACTCTTCTTGGGCCTCTGTTTCTTTCTTTTTAAAATTTTTTTAATGTTTATTTTTGAAGGAGAGAGAGAGAGAGAGCATGAGCAGTGGAGGGGTAGAGAGAGAGGGAGACACAGAATCCGAAGTAGGCTCCAGGCTCTGAGCTGTCAGCCCAGAGCCCGATGCCAAGCTCGAACCCATGAACCGTGAGATCATGACCTGGGCTGAAGTTGGACGATTAACCGAGGTGCCCCTTGAGCCTTCTGTTTCTTAAAAACAATCAACCTGACATAACCACATGCCAGTGAGGCACATTTTGGGATGGCAAATGTTGTCCTACAACTGTAATGCTTACTAGCTTGGTGTCCTTCAGGATGGTAATCTCTCTCAACATCCTCTGCTCCTCTATAACATGATAGTATGAATCTTTTCTCCTTCATAGGGCTGTTTTTAGAACCAAGGAGTTAATATGCATAAAGTGTTCCATACACTCTTGCCCATAGTAACCAGTCGTCTTTAATCTCTACTCTGTCTCTGTCATTCTTGATGTTCTTCTGTTCTCAACATTCACCACCTCCACCTCTACTCCTCTTTCCAACCCACCTCTATGGAGCTACCCAATATCCAATATACACACGGTTCATTGGAACAAGATGCTGTAACACCAACCTTTCTTCCAAATTCATCACCCAACCTGTAGAATGGAATTTCTTTTCTATCACATTAAGTATCCAATTTCAGATGTAGTGGCTTAATCTAAAGTGGTTCCATTGCACTACATTTCTCTTGAGAATAAGCACCCAAAAAAAGAAAAGGAAGAGAAAAAATTCTTATTTGGAATAGAAAGCTTTCTCCAGAGGTGTGGCTGAGGGCCTACCATTACATTTATATCATAGCCACTATCATCCCGGCCGGGCAGGTATCATTTCTAATGACCGTCCTGTCCCAGTGGCTCTCCTCTCACTTCAGCAGAAATCTCCTTACAACTCAAAATGTGGTCCATAGACCAGGGCATCAGCATCACCGAGGATGTTAGAAAAGCAAAATCACAAGCCTCATCTACGCCTATTCCATCCAATTCTGCATTTTAACAAGATGCCGAGAGATCCTAATGCATAATAGAGTTTGCAAAGCACTGGTACACAGCAAAGAGACTAACCTTTCCATCCCTTTGTTTGAAGGAAGGGTTACATCTTAAAGCAGACATCAGGCAGAGTGCACTGAAAATTCATCCTTCCTGTCTAGAGATGTGGAACTTAAAATTCTACGGTTACCTAATGCTCTTAACTTGAGATGCAGAGATGAGGGAGGTGAGAAGAGGGGGTGGCTGGTTTCTCAAAGGAATTTCTGGCTCCACACAAGATTTGGAAAGTGGTTTTAAAATATTTCTTTTTAGGTTGCCTGAAGACATTTGCTAATTTCCCTAATGTGAGTTTCCCCCTATCTCAGAAGGGGAGAAACAAATAAAAAAGACACAAAGAAAGTACAATAGGATTTGTGTGTGTATATATAATCCTCAAGGGTCTGTTCCATCTGGAGTGAAGTCTAGTAAAATAAATCAGTTAGACCAGGGAAGTGGTGCCCGCTTTATACATAGATACAGGACAGGGCTAAGAGCAATCTGCTTAGAGAAAGATGGGTAGCTGACCCAAGGAATTTGTCTTAAGGCTGTTTGTACAAAAAAAAAAAAAAAAAAAAAAAAAAAAAAAAAGCTGTTTGTACAGAACGCACACCATTTTTAACCAAAGCATATGCTTCTTTGGGAGGTCGGGTGGTGGTGGCGATTGATAGGAATTACGGTAGAAGCTAAAATCCACTCCAAAATTACCAGCTTAGAAGACAAATTGTTTATTTGAGCGGGGTCCTGTTATTATTAAACAACTGGTATTCTACAGAGACCAAGTGTGATTTCAGGTTGGAAGTTTCTATCTTCAAAAAATAAAAGCAAAAGCATTGTTTAGTGGGACTTTCCCTTACATTGCTGCAAAGAACAAGGAATATCAGACCAAAAGCAGAGACCATCGACAGCTTGTAAATTTGTTAATCTTTTTGACTACCCCAAATTTGTCTAAATTTTCCCCTAGGTGTCTATTTTGGTGGTTACCAAAAAGCAAAAATAAATAAATAATACAAAATTATAATTTGAATCCCTGGTAAACACCTGTTTAGCCAATGATCAAAATTAACCACACTATCAGTAAGACGTATCAACATACAACCTGCTGCTATGATGCACTTAGAAGGACATGTTGCCACTTTTGTGATATTCTGGCCAAAAATGTATAACTTCATTCTATCAGAAGTTTTCATAAGAAAACATCAAACAAACCCAACTCAAAAGACATTCTACAGAATACTGTTATGTTACTCTTCCAAGGTATCGAGGTTATGAAAGAGAAGGAAGGACTGGGGGAGGAGGCGAGAAAAGCAGTGTGGATGCTAGATTGGATCCTATAACAGAAAAACAGCATTAGCGGAGAAACTAGTGAAATTCTCAAATTTGTAGTTTACCAGCATTGTATCAATGTTAATTTCCTGGTTTGACCATTGTACTACCAGTGGGGTGGGATATTAACATGAGCGAAAGCTGACTAAAGGATATAGGGGCACTGTTTGTACCACTTTTGCAACTTCTGTAGAAGTCTAAGATTATTTCAGAATGTAAAAAGTTCTTAAAGACTCAAAGATTTTTTGTGGTTCGCTTTTAGAGGTAACTACAGAAAGTAAGTCCCAAGTTTCTGTCAGTCTTGGGATGAATACCCTAAATAGGATAGGAAGATAGACCAAGATCCTGGGGCCAGTAGCAGGAAGACTAGGGAAAGCCCCAAGAATTGTTCTGAGTCTGTGAAGTGATCCTGGGCTTTAATAAATAATAATTCATGCAGACCTTAAATAATAACACGTTAAATACACATGCATACGCACATACACACATTTACACATACATGCATATAATGTATATCTGTATTCATTGTTAGGGGCTGAATTGTGTCCCCCCCTCATTCATATGTTGAAACTTTAACCATCAGTACCCCAGCATGTGACTGTATTTGGAAATAATAACTTTAAAGAAGTCATTAATTGAAAATGAGGCTGCTGGGTAGGTCTTAATCCAATGTGACTGATGTCCTTATAAGGAGAGGAAACTTGGACACACAAAGTGATGCCAAGGATGCTGGCAGACAGAAGAAAAACCATTGAGGACATAGCCAGAAGGTGGCCATTTGCAAACCAAGGAGAGAGGCCTTAGGAAAAACGCAGCCAGCCCACACCTTAATCCTGAACTTCTCCCCTGCAGAGCTGCGAGGAAATAATTGTCTGTTGTTAAAGGCACCCAGTCTGTGGTATCTTTGCTATGGCAACCCTAGTAAATGATACAATTACACATGTTTTATTTTTTTAGAATCATATATATTTTCATTTTTTTAATGTTTATGTATTTTTGAGAGAGACAGACAGAGAGAGAGCACAAGTTGGGGAGAGACAGAGAGAGAGGGAGACACAGAATCTGAGGCAGGCCCCAGGCTCCGAGCTGTCAGCACAGAGCCCAAAGCAGGGCTTCAACTCACAAACTGCAAGATCATGACCTGAGCTGAAGTCAGATACTTAACCAACTGAGCAGCTGCCAGGAGCCCCACAATCATATATGTTTTCAAGAAATGCATATTTAATTGGTCTCTTTAACCTTCTTTTAACATGTCGTATTTTTTTCCCCTGCATTCATGGATGAGCATACTATTTTCCCACGTGGAAGATTCTCGGCAGAGGCTTTTGATATCCTTTAATGCTTATCTTTCATCTAAAGGATGCTCCACTCAGTTTTAGATGAATATTAGATACATAGGTTTCCCAGATCACCCTTAGAATGCTTTCTTCAACTTAGTGTATTGCATTTAAGAAGGACTTGAACCTACTATGGTATGTTTGAAGGAAGTTAACCTAGATTAGTAGCAGTCTGTAAGTCCTGTAATTCTGGGAGCGGTGGTACAATTTGGGTTTGCTAAGATTAAAGAAGAGAGTCAGGAAGGACATAACAGATACCTTTCACTATATGCAGGGCTTCCGGTGAAGCAGGTTAGGTTTATGTCATTAATTTTTAGGGAGCAAACTAGTTTTTAGTTAGTAGGAGGAAACATATTTGGTACCAGCATAAAATATTTTTGAACAATCAGCACCATCTAGTAACAGAACGGTCTAGCTTGAGAGGTAGTGAGTTCTCAGTCACCCAAGGCATTTAATCATCTAGCGATGGCCAGCTGTCCGGGATCCTGCAGATCAGTTCCCTTGACCGGATGCAAGTGAAATATACTAAACTTTTAGAGTTCACTGGCTCTAAGCGTCAGAGAATTCTAAGGGTAACAAAGGACAGTGGAGGGAGTCAGGATTTGGGGAAAATAATCTGCAAAGAACAGTCAGAGCTATCAGCAAGGTCATGACCCATCAAGTGAGAGGTTATGCAAAAGTCAGGCATCGCCCCTGCCCTGCTTCGGAGTCTCGTTAATTGCTCTGGGCCAGCGCCCAGGCTGTGTGTGTGTGTGTATTTATTTCTTTTGAGAAAGAGGGGAGAGCATGAGTGGAGGAGGGGCAGAGAGAGGGAGGCAGATTCCCAGGCAGGCTCCACACCGCCAGCACAGAGCCCAACACAGGGTTCCATCCCATGAACTGTGAGATCATAACCTGAGCCGAAATCAAGAGTTGGATGCTTAACAGACAGAGTCACCCAGGTACCGCCATAAGTTTTCCTAAAAATCTTCAGGTAATCCTCCTGTGCAGCCAGGCTTGAGATCTCTGATCTAGCTGCAGTGTGCAGCAGTGCTGTGCAATATCCCCTCCCAACTCCTTATCATTTCCAGCAATTCTCAAAATCCTGAGCTTTCCATCATACTTCCTGACAAAAGGGATGACATAAATTCTTCTGAAGAATGCTAACACCAAGCTACCAAAGAGTTATGGACCCCTCACTGGCTTTTCCACTGTCTACACTTGTCTGGCAGCAATCATCACACCCAAAATTAATGCAAAAGATGTGTAGGGGAGCGTTGCACTAAATATAAAAGTTTTTCCAACTCCCCCATTGCGTGATAAATTGGAAGCAGTTGGGTAGGTATTCCAGATGCTGCCTGATATTTACTACACATCTATCATCCTACACAGGCAGCTGGTGTCTAAAGGGGAAGTCACCTTTGTTTGGGGGCAGTGTAGAAAGATACCACAGGAGTTAATAAGAAATTGACTTGCTTATCGATTCAGCAACTGCTACAGCGCAGGAAAAGATTTTCCCTCTTTAGGAAATACGAATAATTATAAAAATAAAAATAACAGGTGATATTTATTGAGCATCTACTCCATTCTGGACAGTGTTCTAAGTAAGCACATCGCATTGATCAATTCATTTAGTTGTCCCAACGACTATATGAAGTAGGTGCTATTTCCCCTCCCCCTTCATTTACACAGATGTGGAAACTGAGGCACAGAGAGGCTGAGAGAAATTCACCAGGTCTTAGGACACACGAGCGACAGCACTGGGAGGCAAACTTAGATGTCATAGTTTGGAACCGATGTTCTCGCCGTACCCGCCGCCACCCCCCTTCCCCCCCAAGACAGGTATCTAGTGAAACCCGCTTGATGTCATCTGTTCCAAGTCTTCCGATCTTAGATGCCTGCAAGGGGACATGACGGAGAGATCTGTCAAACAGGTTATTGCCAAGGTCCAGCCACCATGCAGCTAAGCAGATGAGCAGAACAAGGAAAGCATAACGTGTCCCTTTAGTCAGGGACGAGGTCATACACCATCTGCAACACTGCTTTCATTGTATTCAATTTGCCCGTTCCTCATATATAAATGGAATTATTTAGTTGATTTTTTTGAAATCTTCTAACTGGGACAGACCATTCAGTCACTTCTGCCAGTTGATTTCTGTTTTACACTGCGAACACCTTCCTACCTAAGTGATCCCTATCCCGGTTCTACATTGTTTCCAAATCTAACCTTCCCTAGCTGCCAATCCCTACTTATTAGCTTTCTTTTATACTTGCCTCCCTTATCTTTAAAAACAAACAAAAGAAACTAGTCCTGGGGAATGTTATTTTGTGATTAACATATTTATCTGAATTAGCGCAGCTGAACATTTCTCAATTGAGATCTAGCCCATGTCCCTGTATAGAAATATCCAATGCAACGAATCCTCCCAAATTACGTTATGAAACGAGCACAATTCCAATAAAACTCGCCCTTTTTGACTAGATAAATGATCCTACCATTCTTCTAGGAAAGCCAGTTGAATTGCAGCTAAGATATTTTTGAAGAGTAAGGTAGGTATACACCGGCTGATAGCCGAACATATTCTAAAATGTAGTAAATAAACAGTATGGTAATGGCATGGGAATAGAAAGATCAATGGAAGATCCTTATTTCTGACTTTATTCTGGACTTTACCATCTTTGGCCTTTCATTTACAAGGGGATTTAGTGCCTTGAAAATTTCAAAATGGGAGAAGGTTTATTATCAAATTTGGGCCATCTAAATGTTCCTGGTATTTTATTATTGGAGTCTTCTATTTTTTTTTTTTTTTATTGAAGTGTCTTTATGTTATGTGTCATCTCCCAGCAGAATCTCTGATAATGTGTGTTATTAGTCATAATTTAGGATGGAAAATAGAATAGGGAGTTTTCAGCTCCCACTTGGAGGCCTTAGGATTGTTTTGATTAATGTGCTGTTTTTGATCCATTTCACAGGTTTCTGGAAGGAAAATCTAAATTGCCTCTGGAAAGGATACCCAAAAGAGCAGTGGCCAGTGTTAGGGAAAGTAGACTTAAGAAGGTAAGAAGCTGAGTGCTCCCAGCAGACCTCTTCGCTGGGGAGATAACCACACCCATTACTCTTCAAGGTCAAACACAATGGATTTGGAGAACTAAACGTGAACCAGGATGAGCGAAGAATGTCTTTTTCCCACTGGGAAGATTCCTTGTCTTCTTGCCGAGGAATTTTCTCTAGCCACCTCTGGCCCCTCGTTACACCAAGGTAAGAGGGAGTAATTTACATGATTCTTAGGTTTTGGAAGAATGGAACAAGCTTGCTCAGCTCATCACTCTCCTTTTTCTTCTCTTCGGAACTAGCTGCCTGTAGATGACAGGATATTTCTCTGTAAGTCTGTATGTCTTAGCTTGGAAAGCAGCACTTGGAAAGAGGAATTGCCTGAGACTCAACAGTTTGTGTTGAATTTGGGGGTTCAGTTAGCAGGGCGCATCTGGCTTCTCCACTAAGCTAATCCTCTAACATGCCCAATCACAATAATAAAAGTAATGTTTTGACCCCCTTTTGCCCTACTGATTCTTTTTTTAATTTTTTTTAATGTTTATTTATTTTTGAGAGAGAGACAGAGTGTCAGCAGGAGAGGGGCAGAGAGAGAGGGAGACACAGAATCTGAAGCAGACTCCAGGCTCTGAGCGGTCAGCACAGACCCTAACGCGGGGCTCGAACTCACGAACTGTGAGATCATGACCTGAGCCGAAGTCGGACGCTCAACCGACTGAGCCACCCAAGCATCCCTGCCCTACTAATTCTTATTTCTCAATTTATTTAGAACCCAAGTAGTCAAGAGGGTACTACATACATATGGGATCTCTTCAGATACTTCCAACAATAGTATTTGATAAAGGTAGCTTCTTGACCTTTCAAGTTAGGTACTCACCACGTGTTCTATGGAACCTTGGTTTCTTTGATGCTAACAGATGTTGTTTGTAAAAGGATTACATGGTTAGATACCTAATTCTAGGTAGAGCAAGATAAAATAATTACTACAGCACTTCTCGAAGCTTTTAAATGGAAATATGCTCTGTGAATCTTCATGAAGGAATAGATTATTCAGCATCTCTTAAATATATATGTATCTGAAAAAAAATGCTTTCTTCAAGAATCCTTAAGCATCAGTGTTCCGTAGAACACAGTTAGAGAAAGGCTAATAATTTCCATGAACAGCGTTAGGCCAATTGGCAGTTTGCAAAGAACACACAAAAGAGGAAGAAATTACTACCCGTGCAACCTACAAAACTAAATCACAGAATTTTAAAAAGTGAAAAAAATGAAAACAGAAACTATTGGTGAATATAAAATCTCAGAACAGTGAAGATTTTCCAAACATTATAGGAAAGGAAGAACCGTACCAGAATAACAGATTTAACTTATCCAACGTTAAAACTTCACATAACTGACAACAACAAAACACATCATAAGGAAGGGAGAGAGCAAGACATTTTTAAGGTTGTGTGCAAATGGTTTAATACGCTTAATATGTAAAAATTCTCACTAGCGAACAATAGAAAGATTAATATTCTAAGGTACAAAATAAGAGAAGAATATCATTTAACAGCTCACAAAAAGATATATGACCAATAACTATGGAACACCATATCTGATTTCAGGGATAAACAGCATTACAAGTAAGAGTGATGATGAGGTATAACCATTTTTTACTTTTTAAAAAATTGTCTTTCCCATATTGTAGATTCTAGGAATGCAAATGGGTAGGTATAACTTTTCTGGGGAAGCAACTTGATAATATGTTCAACAGTCTTTAAAATATACATAATTTTTGACTCAGCAATTCCACCTCTAGAAATTTCTTCTGAAGAGATGATCACGGATGCTTGAAAAGATTTATATTCAAGTATAGCCACTTTATCACTGCTTATAATAACAGAAATGGAAATACCCATAATGTTGTAGAATAAATACGACAAATTCATGATCTGGAATACTAGGCAGTCATTAAAAATCATGTTGTACAAGGGCATTTAGCAGTGTTGGGTGATAATGATACAGTAAGTGGAAAAGCATGTTTTAAGGCCAGAAGTACAATAGACTCCCATTTTATTAGAAAATATAAGGAGTGAAAAAGGCTATCCATTAAAATCAAAACAGTGGTTATATCTGGTTAAGTGGAGTTATGTCTGACATTTTCTTCCTTCTTTGTGTTTTATTGTATTTCTCAATTTTCCTGCAATTAAAATGCATTGCATTTTTCAATAAGGAAAAAAAATAATTGCCGAAGTACAGTAGTAGAGATTGCATTTTACAGAGAAGGAATATTTGTGCCTACCTTGTTAAATATCATAATTAGTGAAGTGTTAGTCTACTAAGTTTTTATTTTTTTTAAATTGACTTATCTTTTTATTGTTAGATTGTTAAGATTTTTTATAAATTCTAGATAAATTCTAAATATCTTTTTATTGTTAGATTGTTAGATTTTTGATAAATTCTAGATAAATTCTAGATACATGTGATTTGCCAATACTTTCTTTCAGTCTTTGAGTTATCTTTTCATTTTCTTTTTTTTTTAATATAATTTATCGTCAAATTGATTTCCATACGACACCCAGTGCTCATCCCAACAAGTGCCCTCAAATGATTGGGATCATGAGTCTGCTGCATGTATAGAGCCAAAGCCAATATAGACCCAATGTCTATATAAATTAATGTCATTTAGGGTACAAATTCCTCAACAATCACCCGTGGATTTGCATGATCTGAATGAATGGCCTTTGGGGTGACGTATGGGCTATGACAGTCACACATCGTCAGGTTACAAGCACGCAGAACCATAAGTCAAACCATTTTCTGATGTGAATAGGCTGCACAGTTCCAGACCTCCCAAGTCATCCGTGAGGTCCAGATTTTACAGTCAGTTCTATCAGAACAACCATCGGCTCCCGCCCTCCTCACCTCAAGCCGTCTTTAAACTACCTACATTATCTGAACATCTTCACAACCATGAGATCTGTTTACTTGGGACCTAGGGATGAAGAGTTAGTGCAAAAGAAAAGAAAATTGTTCTACTCGGATATCTCATATAACATAACACAGAGGGCGAGACCTTTGATTCTTTAGATGGCCTGAAAAAGATTGTCTTTGATCCATACCAGAAATACCTATGCTGTGTCTCTGGATGCCCCTATTACGCTCCATGAGGCCATGTCATTTCAGGCCGTTTCTTTCTACCTCTGTCTGTTTTCAAGCCCATCTGCAGAATTAAATTCCGTGCACTGACAGAGAGGCTTTCAAAAGCTCGGAATCAATTCTTCAATCATTCCACTTTCTTAGCTGTGATTAAAAACATGTGTCCCCTAATTAAGCTAATGAGAAATTGTTAATTGGCACAAAGCCCCCCTCTGTGCACACTTATTAATGTCACCGTCACTTTGACAGGAGAAAGGATCAGAATCAAGGGCAGAGAGTTCTTAAGTGACTTCGACATTGGACTTAAGTACAAGAGCTCTATTTAGAAAGTGAGGGCTGCCCTTTCTAGGAGCTGCAGGAAGGAATAAGGAATGACACGTTCCTCCTGATTTCATACAGAAGCAGAGGAAAGAGATACCCTCGTACAATAGTTGATAAGTTGATTTCCTTTTTCCTCTTCATAGAGGTGGTATTTACTCTAGCTCTCCATGCAGCGACAGATCTGTATAGATGAGCCACAGCCAGGCAGGAATAAATCCTTCTTTTTTTTTTTTAATTTTTTTTTCAACATTTTTTATTTATTTTTGGGACAGAGAGAGACAGAGCATGAACGGGGGAGGGGCAGAGAGAGAGGGAGACACAGAATCGGAAACAGGCTCCAGGCTCCGAGCCATCAGCCCAGAGCCTGACGCAGGGCTCGAACTCACAGACCGCGAGATCGTGACCTGGCTGAAGTCGGACGCTTAACCGACTGTGCCACCCAGGCGCCCCAGGAATAAATCCTTCTGAAGGATCACCAGGAAGGAGCCTTCCTTGGTTATTCAGCATCCTGTTGGCCCACTTAGTTTCCTCCTGACCTTTAAGGAGCAACATCCTTATTGCAAATTATCCTGCACCCGAGATGCCTTGTGGATGGGAAGGGTATGCTTTGGCAGTGGGAGCATGTTCTCTGATAATATTATTTTTCATATTTTTCTACAATTTCCACTCGGGGAATACCAGAACTTTTTACCTACTTAGTGTATCCCTAGCTCTTCCTGGGTACCTTTCCACACCAAAAATGATGAATTCTCAAAGTCTTGGAAACTTCCAAAGACGTACACATATCCTACAAGGGGAGGGTTGGGCCGTACTTATGGAGGATTCTCAAGAGAGCCTTAAGGAAGACAACAGGCACAGATGAGGAGAACTGAAAAGCACACGCACTTGTCTTTTCGTTCAGAGCAGCTAGTTCCCGGAGATGGAGATTTCTACTTTGAGAAAGCCCAAACTCATGACGTAGATCGATCCTTTGACAAACGGACAAGCCTTGAATACTCAGGTTACGGGACAAACGTCCGAAAATGTCTAAGGGTAGCAGTGGATGTGGGGGGGGGGGGGGGTTCTGGGGGCCACCTCTGAAAACCTACTGAGTCATGAATTATTGGTAGGGAATAGAGGGGAGGAGGCTGTGCTGACCTGGAACCCCCTCTCTCCATCACCTGCCGGAAGCCAGGGACCCAGTACCCTTATTGATCATCTCAGAAGGAAAAGAAAACTTTGCAGTTTGAAGGCATGTGAGTCTCTTGCTGGAACCCTGAGATGCCGTTGCAGCAATCTCGGTCCCTGACTTGGCGGGGGGGGGTTGGGGGGCGGGTCACTCCTCAGGCAGCAGTTTCCATGAGTGATTTGAAGAGAAAAGGGGGAGGCCTGTCTGGAGGAGAAAAATAATTCTCCCGCTACCCTTTTAGGTTCTTAGCTGAGCTACCAACCCCTACCCTGTGATAAAAGACAGAGTAACAGGAGAACAACAGAGGTTGAATAATATATACACCTCCTGTGTCTATGAGAAAGACCCAGAAAAACTGAGTCACTCACTTCCTAAATAGCCTAGCCACTGCCTTAAATAATATCTCCAGCTAGAGACAAAAGAGGACATTGAGGGGTAGGGAAGGCGGTTATGGGGTTGCCAGGAAAAGCACGGTCAACAAGGGTAAGCTTGTTATGCAGACTTAAGTCATTGCCTTCTGCATTGAGTTTCTTCATCCTCTTGGTACAGACAGGGAGACATTCGTACAAATGAAGATTTCCCTTAAAAATGTAAATGTCTCTTACAAAAGGGTAGCTTCTATTCAGTTTTCAGAGCTTTTTCTCATGTCTGCAGTTTCTTAAAAATAACCAGCTCAAGACAATCCTTATGCCAAAGAGTCACATTTTGCCACGGCAAATTCTGCTCCTCAGTTAAGGAGAAGGCTGCTTCAGGGATTAGAAATAATGGGTACAGTGGGCGTGGGTGGCTCAGCTGGTTAAGCATCCGGCTCTGGCTCAGGTCATGATCTCACGGTGAGTGGGTTCGAGCCCCGTGTTGGGTTCTGTGCTGTGCTGACAGCTCAGAGCCTGAAGCTCGCTTTGGATTCTGTGTCTCTGTCTCCTTCTGCCCCTCCCCTGCTCACGCTCTGTCTCTCTCTCTCTCTCTCTCTCTCCTCTCTCAAAAATAAATAAACATTAAAAAAAAAGAAAGAATGGGTACAAGAATGTGATAGTAGTGGGTATTGTCTTCCTTCCATCCAATGCCACGGATTGTGTTTGGGTCCAGAGAGACTACAGCTGAGCCTTGAACAATACTGGGGTTAGGGGCGCTGACCCTTGAGCACAATTGAAAAATCCATGTATAACTTTTGACTCTTCCAGAATTTAACTACCAATATCCTTCTGCTGACCGGACGGTTTACCAATAACATAAGCAGTTAACACATATTTTGTATGTTCTATGTGTTATCTACTGT
Organism: Neofelis nebulosa; assembly: GCF_028018385.1. Classification (NCBI taxonomy): domain Eukaryota; kingdom Metazoa; phylum Chordata; class Mammalia; order Carnivora; family Felidae; genus Neofelis; species Neofelis nebulosa. The sequence goes on from NC_080796.1 coordinate 40,584,733, forward strand.
ATTACAATAATGGAAACCAGAAAGAAAGAAAATGTCATAAACAAAATCATAGTGAAGAGAAAATACATTTATGGTACTCTACTGTATTTATAAAAAAAAAAAAAAATCCACCTGTAACGGACCTGCAGAGTTCAAACCTGTGTTGGTTGTTCAAGGATCACTTGTATCTGATGTGGACTCTGTGAATCATGGGGAGGGACGAGAAGCACTCTCGGTGTCCCTGGCTAGGAAAACACGACAGCAAATGGAGGAGAGAAGCATTGTCTTGACTTCTCCAGAGCTTGGCCTCGCTGGGGAGACAGGCTGAGGCACAGGTGCTGGCATCCGACAGTGGGCTGACAGAGAAGGAACCTGCAGAGCTGAGGACCTTGACAGGGGGAGCTGCGCAAGAGAGGAAGAGCACTGAGGACACTGTGTGGGGGCCGGGGCGGTCAGGAAGCCCACCCTTGACACCTGGAGGGCACTTCTGGAAAGCCAGTGCCCCCATGTGTCTGTTGGGTCAGGAGCCCCATGGAGATTTGAGTCGCACCTTCCGGCCAGGAATGGTGGTGAATGGGGAGGGAAGTCTAGATGTGGGGTCCAAAAGGGAGGAGGGGTGCAGGACTTAGATGTACCATCACGTGACTCTAGGCTTGGATCATCCCATCAAATCCTTGGGCATGCCCCTGAGGTTGTTATTATTTCAACCCACTTAGGGTTTTCTTTCTTTATAACCTCACCTCAGGAACTATAACACAAAATTCAATCAGTGGACCTTCCATTAGCTTCTGTCTGGTGCGTAAGGGGGAAGGATAAGGATATACTAAGATGGGCTCCCTGAGTGTCAGCTGGGGGTCCACAGGAAGGGGACAAGAAGGCAGAGAGTGAGTTTGCAAGGCTGAACAGGACGTCCTTGTCACCCTCTTCCACCTCCTGCCCCCAGGAATTTGTTGTTTAACAGAAGACTTCTATCCTATGGCCAGAAGGCAGGTATAAATGTTTTATAGTCTGGTTTTGTAAATCAGTGAATCTGTTCATTTGTGCCGAAAATGTTTAGTTCAATCCATAATAGATGGCATGGGGACCAAATAGGTCACATTTTGGGATTCATCTGAAGTAAGTCTTTTTTTTTTTCTTTCTTTCTTTCTTTCTTTCTTTCTTTCTTTCTTTCTTTCTTTCTTTTTCTTTTTCTTTCTTTTTTTTTTTTTACCTCATCGCTTGCCAGAGGGACAGAGACGAGATGAGATGATGTATATGAAAGTGTTTGCAAACTCTAAAGCATTCAGAAAATAGGCTGAAATCTGCTGAGAGTAGCAGAATTGTCAATTTTTAAAGTGAGGATGACGAGCCACGATTTCAGTAGCTTTAAAATTCGGTTAGCTCAAGTGTCCAGATGTATTCCCTGCAAATCCCGTCCTCCACAGACAGGGCGGGGAGCCATGGCTTTGGTATCCAGAAGTGCATCTGGCCTGGCAGAGAGGCAGAGCTGACCAGGGATGAGACACACGTTGGTTATGCTTCAAACACACAACGAATTTGCGAACTTACCTTAGAGAAAATTTAAAAAGAGTGTTTTGAGGAAAATTCTAGATGAGTTGTTTTTATGGACATTTGCTTTAGCCGATTGTTTAAAGAGATGAAGACCTTCTATCTGCCGCTGAATCTGCTCCAAACTTAACTAAAAGTTACCTATTCCTATCTGAATAGTCTTAGTGCCTTTAACAGGCCCTACCTTCCAAGAGAGAGGGTGTAAGAGGGCCAGGCTCTAGGCTTCTGTCTGCTTTACTCACTCTTTAAAACCTGTCTGCTTCTTAATGTTTCTTTCTCTTACTAGTTGTCATCTCGAGGCTCTTTATATCTGGACCTTCTCTTTGGTTACCCTATCACCCCACGGATGCTCTCTTTTTGGATACCTCAGTACCACATTACTCCTGTGTCCACTGTGGACTTCGGGACCCCCAGACCGGATCAGAGACTGAGGTCTTAAATTGGCAGGAAAAGAAAGTTTGGACCATTCCACTCTCTGGTTCCAGTTTCCAAGAGCAACAGCTGGAGAAGCTCCAAATTACATCCGAAGTCAAGGGCAGGTTCAGGGTTTAGACTTCTTGACCGCACCCGCTTTGTTAGAGCTGGGATAATCATCCCTGGGTCCAGATGGTAGAATGAGGGTATACGACATTTTATTCAGGTCATACAGGCATTAAGGGAAAGTGGCCAAGCCAGGATTATGAATACCAAGTCCTTGACTCCTAAACCCTCTCCCGAAAGCATGGGAATCCAAGCTCTAAAATCTCCTTCTGAGTGGCTCCACATATATCCTCCAGCAGCTAATTCTGCCTCCATTGCTCTGCGTGGCCCCTCTGAGCACTCCTGTGATGATAGGAACAGAGCAGTAAGGGGAGAGAGCAGAGAAGCCAGAGTGGCCATACTCAGTTTCATTACGGTTGGCGGCTTTTTGCCCCAGAAGGAGGCCACAGAGTTAAGGGAAGGTTTCTCCCCAGCTGCTGCGAAGTGCCCTCTCACTGGCATGAATGCTGAGGCTCTGGTGGGTACGGTTCCTTTTTATATTCTACTTTCAAACTGGGAGTCCAGCTTCCAAGTTCTGGGTCAGTGGCTGGCCTGCCCTCCCGCATGTTCTCTCAAAAGCTCTCTGCCCCGACCACCACACCCCCATGTTCTAGAAGGAGCTGGTTGCTGCAGCCCAGCTCACCGGGAACGTCCCCGTCATGCTGAAGCAAAATTTCCTCCCGATCGTTCAGAATTTTGACCAAAGAATGGGCATAGTAGTCATTCTTTCCAAAAATATCTATTGAGTACCTATTACGAGCTAGTAGTCAGTGTTCCAGACATTGAAGATACAACAATGAACAACGAAAAGAGACAAGAATCCTGCCTTCGTGTGCAGGCCAGGGGGAACAGAATGAGTACAAACATGGTGTACTGGACCGTACATGGGAGAAAAACAAAGTAGGTGAGGTGGACAGAGAACGCTGGCCTGGCCATGGTAAATGTAAACAGGATAATCAAGGAACGCATTGCCAAAGAGGTGACATCTGGGTGACTTGAAGGAAGTGAGATGGGGATAACTAGGGCAGCGTTCTAGGCATAGGGGTGGGTTGGCGGCAAAAGCCCTGAGTTGGGGGCAGTCCTGCTCCTTCCTGGGGATGGGGCTCCGAGGCCAGGGCAGCTGAATCCCAGTGAATGAGCAGGTGCATGTGGAAGAGATAGGGAGCTCAGGGAGGGATCTGGGCAGGACGGTGGTGGAGGTCTCGGGCTCTGCTGCGGCGACAAAACAGAAGGGTGGAGCCCGGGGCAGGGAGTAGGAACAGAGAGACCTGGTGGGGTGACAACAGTAGAAATGATAAAAAGTGGATTGATTTTGAATATATGTGGATTGTGAGCCAACAGGATTTGCTGATGGACTAGATATGGGGTATTAGAGAGAGAGAGAGCGAGAGCGAGAGATCTTCTTCATTAACTCTCCCAAGAGGTCTTAGGGTTTCTGGGTGGCCTCCCAGTTCAGAACAGACCTTGAGCTTGGGCTTAAGGATGAGGCTCCCGCCCCTCCCCCTGCGCAGCCTCATTCTACACACAGGGCAGAAAGGACTCTGGTGACCCCAGGCAAAGCACACGGATTAGACGGCAAATCACTGGATATAAACGCGTTAAGTTAGGAGTCATAAAAGATTATCTTCCTTCCTAGGCCTACAAAGATACGCCTCCTTTCATGTGGTGCCAGTGGGATTTCCACAAGGGACCCTCGTGCCCGGCTTACATCTGACTCCTTGTAACAGGAGCCCTTAGGTGGTGCCCGTCACTGCTCCCCCCACCCCCACCCCCCATCTCGTTTCTTGTGAATACCCTAGGAATCCTAAGTTATTATTTTTCTAAAGCAGGAGTGTTTATGATCTTCCCGGCACAGGGTAGAAAATAGTTAGTTTTATTAAAGTACTCATAAAAGAAGCTAAGTTAATAAAAGAGGGAGTTGGGGGGAGACCAGGGAGCCACAGGCTTCAAGAGAAGCACGTTTTAACGTGTTTGCAGCGGCTCCCCTTGCCCGCTCCCTTCCCCGATCGGCTATCACTGCGGCATTTCTGCTCGCATCAGCGACTTTCCACCTCATCTTTCTTTCTCCCAGGTAGTTTTGAAACCTAATTTCAACCTGTTTGGATGAGATGCCGGCGCTTGACGGGAGCCGGGCGTCCACCGGCAACCTGGCAGTCTGTCCCAGCCAGCTCTGCTGCGACCTGGAAAAAATGATAAAGGGGCAGCCCGCCTAGGGCAGCTGAACAGGTGTTTCCCAGAGCGGCACTGCTCCCGCAAGGGCTCTTTGGTGGGGGACATTCGGCTTTGTCAGCCCCGCCACGGGGGGGGGGGGGGGGGCGGGCGGGGGACAGCCAAGTTGCTTTTATGTGCCCAGATCCAATGAAACACCTCTTGGGGGTAATACCATGCCTTAAAATCAGCTCCCCACCTCTTCTAGTGTAAAAACGTGAGGATGCATTTCTCCCTGCCTTGGAAGGCGGTGCGAGTGTAAGCAAGGCCTGCTTCAAAAGCTCAGCTTCCCATAATGTTCCATCAAGGCAGGCCCCAACCCCTTTCCCGCCACCGCCCGCTTCTCTTTTGAATGAATGGGAATATGGAAGGCCCTTGGGAGGAAAACCACCACCACACTTGACTGGAATTGAATGGGGACAGGCAGCGCAGCCGCGGCTCAGAGACGTGGCCTTTCTCTTTGCCAGGCAAAGATTTTACAAAGCATCGAGGAGGGGGAGGGAGAAGGGGAGACTGATCAGATTTCTGAAGGGTCTGAGCCGCTGTGGGCGTATGCATATGAATAAGAGACCGACTGTACAAAGCCACCAACCCCAGCGAGAAGGCCAATCGACTTCACCAAAGGGAAGAAGGGGGCTAGAGGTGGGGGGCTGAGAGAAATAATAAAGGTTGTATGAAAATGGTGGATAATGGAATTCAGAGGTTATCGCCGGAGTTGAAATGGACTATGAGGTTCTCACTTTCATTCTGTCTTAAGCCGTTGTGCGCCGCTGATGTGGTTTGTTAAACGGCTGTCACACTCCAGGCCCCCGAGGCAGAGGCATTCGATAGGGTACGAAGAAGAAATTCCAGTAGAGGCAGATACAGCGACAAGATTCACCACAGGCTCCCCAAACCCAAGCGCCTTCCCATTCTCTTGCTCCCTGCTACTGGGAAATAGAAAAGGAACCAAAGAATAAGAAAGGGAGTGAAAGAATAGGACAAGTACCTAACAAAGGAAGAATGCCCTGGTAGGAAATGCTACTTTGTTTGTTTTTCCCTCTCTCCACGATTAGTTAAAAATATCTGGGAAGCTAAGCAAGTTACATGCTGTACGTATCCGCAAAGAGGCACAAAGATGGACGAGGCTGTGTCTGCCCTTTCGGGGACTTAGAATCCAAGGTGACGTTTGAGTTGAAGGGTGAGTGGGCTTTGCCGGGATAGATCACGGAAGAAGCTATTCCCAAGCAGAGAGAATAGAGAGGCATGCGAATCTTTGCCATCCATCCCTGTAGCTTGAGCACAAGAGCTATAGGAAGGAATGGCAGGAGGGGGGCTGGAAAGACAGGTTCCGGCAAAATGGAAGAAGTTCCTTGTCTGCCATTCTGGGGCATTTGGGTACGATCCGATCCGAGAGGATAGGTGAACGTTTGGAGGGTTTTCATCGAGAAGCAATCAGAATTTGCATTTTAGAAGGGTCTCTTTAGCTGCACTGGAGAGGACCGGTTGAAAGGAGGCATGACCGGAGACAGGGGGACAATTAGGAGACTTGTCCAATAGTCCAGGTGAGGGATGAGCCTCGACTCCTCTGCGGAAGAGATGGACACCATTCCTCCCCAGCCCAGCTTGCACCCTCCGGCTTGTAGGCGAGCAACAACTGAAGAAGAAACTGCCGGGTGGCCAGCAGTGTTTGAGGGAAGGTGGCAGAAGGGGCAGTTCACTGGGATAGGCAGAAAGCCCTAAAAGCAGAGGGTTCCTGAGCTGTACCTGGCTCCACCCAAGGCCTTGGCAGTCCCAGAGTCAGGACAACTTTTTACAAGTGCCCATCAAGAGTAGCACGCACTTTGGAAGGACTCGATTCCCACTTTCCAGCCACACACTAAGGATCTCCACTTCCAACCTTCCTTAGAATAGTGTGGCTTTTACCTCTCTTCACAAGTAGATTTAACAATTTCTTATGATGCTATGCTATTTAACTGTTAATTACATTATTATTTTATTATCCGGCAATGAGAAACACTTGGTACCCTTTAACATTTTTTAATTCCAGAGAGAAAAGAAATTAGATTGTTAACTTTTTTTCAATAAAAAGAAATAAAATACCTTAAATCAGCCTATTCTTTGCCTCACAGTCTCTTTTTTTTAGCAAGTGCTACGTGATAAAATAACGGTGTAATTAGAAATAAATGGCTTGCAAGAATGATACTTTGTTCTAAAAAAGGTGTACGTGTTCTGTAGCTCCTTTTAAAGGTGCTCAATTTGTGCTGGAAAAAAAAAAGAGCAGAGAATATAATTTTGGAATAAGTGCACTTAATAAGTTTGGTGACTGAGAATTTTTCCTAAGGTTGGTTGTCACATTTCCCCAAACAACATTCAACCTGTTTCAGGAACTATTGAGAAATGGGATAAACCATCTCCCTCAAGTTTGGGTTTGACTATCCTGGGACAGGATGACAACTATGGGTTGTCATGTATTTTTCTTTCTCTGAACTGACCATGGAAGGACTGGAGAAAACAGTTTCTTTTTTTCTTTCTCTCTCTGTGATTGCTTCAACTTCTAAAAGCAAGATTTGTGTTGTTCTTGTTCCAGTCACGGTTTAATAGCTAGAGCACACTGGCATTTTTTCCCATTTGCTTAATAAATTAGCATTCCAATTTTGGTTGACTCTTTGGTGCAAACACTAAGTTTACAGGCCCAGGAAAGAGTGACGAGGGTTGGGCATAGAGCTTGGGGAGAAGTGAGAAAGCCAACTCCAGTGCGTCAGAGAAGAGTGCCAGAATTTCATTTTTCATTCTAAGGCCAGGACTAGTTCGTAAGAGTAACCTGTCATGTGGGTAAGCTTCTTTAGACTCTTCTAGGACACCTTCTTACGTATTTGATCCTGTGACTTAGGAGGGCAATGACTAATGCCCACCTGCCTGGGTGGAGGGATCACCGGGAGCACTCTTCGGTCCTCCTGAACAAAAGTCCTCCTGATAGATCCAAATGGATCGATCTCTCCCAGGGATTTTGGGATGAGAAAATGACATGACCGATGTGACTACACGTAGAAAGCCAAGGCAATACAGACATGCAAGAGATTCGCAGCTCTTATTACAGAGATCCATCCAGTCCTGCCACATTATGACAGCATGAGCCCTATTAGCTACATATATTATAATAATCTATTATTGGCAGCCTCAGCCTTGGGTGGTAACAGCTGGCTTCCACAATCACCATAGAATCTGTTGGCGATACGATAGAAATATGGCTGTAAGAAACGAGACCGGTTAGTAGGCATTACCTGTAGAAAGTGGTCCTGGTTCTGTTCCAGCTTTGTGGATTCTGCCCCCATGAAGGCCCTGCATCTCAATGAGGCTAGGTGAGCCAGATTGGACAGAATATCAAGCTTGAGGGCCAAAGTTCTGGTTTCTAAGTCTGGCTCTAACACTTACTAATTGGGCAAGATCTGTTTGCTAAAGACGGGCCAGAAATGCTTCCCACAGTAAGCCTAGCTACGTGGTGAATGAATTACTGGGTTATGTTGGTGTGTGCTAGGCACTTGAAATGCCAACTGCTGGCAATTGTTTTATTTTAGAGGAGCAAATAGCCTGAAACTCAGGAGACGTTTAAGATATGAAGACTTCTTCCTATTCATTCATTCATTCATTCATTCGTTGATCGGTTCATCTATAAGTAGTAAATGTTTAATCTCTAACAGGCCCCCCGGTTTAGGTATTGACGATAGAGAACCAAAAGGAAAAAGACCTTTTCCTCTTGGAGATTACATTGAAGTGAAGAAGGGTACGTTATTCTCCCACAGTTGCTGTAACATTACCACAAACCGGTGTTTTACCACAATGGCAATTTATTCTCTCGTAGCGCCGAAAGCCAAAAGTTTGGGGTCCAGGTGTTGGTGGGCTCACACGTCCTTTGGGAACGTTTCTTGCCTTTTCCAGTTTCCAGTGGCTTCCGGAATTCCTTGGCTTGTGGCCATATCCTCCTAATCTTCAAACCCATCAACTTCAAGTTTCTCTCTGCACTGTCTTCATCTGGTCTCTTCCACGTGTATCAAATCGCCCTCCACCTCATTTTTACGGATGTGGTTGCATTTAGGGTCCATTCTGACAACCCTGGATAATCTCCCCAGCTAAAAATTCTTAACTTAATCACATCTGCAAAGCTCCTTTACCCATACAAAGTATATTTTCAGCTTCTAGGATATAAACGTCCTTTGAGGAGCCATCTTTCTACCTACCAGAGTGACAGTTATATTATATGCGGGAAAATATAGAATATGTCAGAGAGCATTGATGCTAGAGAAGGTTAAGGTGTGTTGGGATGGATGGGGGGGTTGCTCTTTCAGATGTGTATCAGGAAAGGCCTTGCTGAAATGCTGATCTCAGCAGGAATTTGAAGGAAGGGAGGGAGCAAGCTCTGCGGATGGCTGGAGGAAGCATCATTGGCAAAGACACCACATTCCTAGGGGCGTGTTGTTTCCCTCATCTGCAGCCTGGTTTCCTAGAAGTACAGCCTCCTGGTCATCCTAACCACACATATTCTGACCTCTTCTTTAGACCTCTGGTCTTGATTTCTTACTTAGGTAATCTCGTCCAATCTGGATGAATCTGGAGCACTCAGAGTTACAGGTTCAATATCCTAAAGGAACCTCATGAAAATGGCCATGGAATCCTCAGCCCTGTGGGGTCTCAGCCAACTTCTGAAGTAAGGAAGCTTAAAAGTTGACAGATACAGGTCATCTACTTCCTTGGCACAGGACCTATTCTTTTCGTTTAAGGTTTCTGGATATATGTGTTCATATTCCTCTTCCTTCTTCCCTTTCCCCAGTTCTCTCTTGTTATTAAGAAACCAGAAACAGTCAAAATTCTTATTTGAGCCTAGATCTTAAAGGAATCCTCTAAAGACATTTCTTGTTTTTAGAATTCATGTTATTTATTTTGAGAGAGAGGGAATGAGCGAGTGCGAGCGGGCAGAGAGAAAGGAAAAGAGAAAATCCCAAGCAGACTTTGCACTGTCAGTGCAGAGCCTGACTTGGGGCTCAGTCTCCACGAACTGTGAGATCGTGACCTGAGCCGTAATGAAAAGTTGGATGCTCAACCCCCCGGGATATGCAGGCACCCCTCTCCCAATATGTCTAGTTTATACTTAAGGTAGTTAAACGATTTCTCCTCGATTCCATTGACCTTCCTTAGAGACTTGAATTTATTTCAATATGTCTGAATGTAACTATTTCTCTCCTCCACAGCTTGAAAGCTAATCACCAGAGAGGCAGTGTCTCCCTGTCTCCTACGTGATGTACACGTGGGCCACACATGGGCTTCGCCTGGCACGTATGTCATGGCCTTACTCCCAGAGAAGTTAATGGTGTCCCTTGAAGTTGAGCTATGCAGTGACCCCATAGCCTCATTTATAGAAAGTGTGAAAAGACCTTCGATATGCGACAAAAATGCCTCTATCCCTCCTGCACCCAACCAGCGCTTGAGATCCTTTCCATCAGAATTGTGCATTCTATTTTGAAATGGAAATATCCTTGTGGGGGGCAAGCATCCGGGTGTAATACACCAGTATCAGTCACGAATACCTCAACATGCATTGGCTTATTCTTGCTTAAATAGGAGTCAGTCTTTTAATTGAGGAAGAGAGAGATTCAGGGGTCAAGCTAATGATTTGGGGAGAAGGAAAACTGGCGTCCCAGCACGAGTGTGCCACAAAGAATAAATGCGAGGGGGAAACATCTAAAGATAGGGGAGCAAAAGGCACTGAGGGCTCTGGGCCATTATAGCGGTGTTGTTCTGGCAAGTTCATTTCAGTTTTCTGGACCTCCCTTTACTAATTCCTTATAAAGAGGTTGACAGTAATTCCTTCTAAAGAGGTTGATACTGAATGAAAAGATCCCTTTCAGTTCCACAGCTTGTGATTTAATGTAATAGCTTACGTCGAGTGAGTGTTTACTCTATGCCAGGCACTTGTGAAATCCTTTATGTACGTTATTTTATTCAATCCTCACGAGGACGCCCATGAGATACTTACCATCATCGTCTCTATTTTAGAGATGAGGAAACTGAGGCTTTGAGGGATTTAGTAAATTACTTACCTTCTCCTGGCTCATAAGTGATGAAGCCAGGACTAAACTCCATGCCAACGTGAGTCTAAAGCCCTTGCCCTTATGTACCACGTTGGACGGGCAGGGAACGCTGCATCGTGAACACTCCCCCTTCCTTCCACCCCTGCACTCAACAAAAACTCTTCTAATTTGTCTGAGTCCCACCGGAGATCTTTGGCAGCATTTTCAAAATCCTCAGAGAATGTGTATACTTCATGATAAGCTGCTGGCTTGTGGGTTTCACACACAGTGACTGTCCTAATCCAGACAACACACAGCTTGCATTTAGCTGCTCTGAACCGGCTCTTCTGGCCAGTATGATTAGAGCTTTGCTGCAGACAAGCCTACGAGGGCCGGGTGACACCCACCGATAAGCCGGTCATCAAAGGGCTCCCGCTATTAAACAGCACGTCATATTCTTAGCCCAGAACTCAGAGTTTTTGCCTTGGGCCCTCTCACCTGTTAAGCCTCCTCCAAAGAGATACTGTAGCTCAGAGGAAGAAAATGACTTGACAAGGCAGAGTGTCAGGCTGTCTGTCTGGGAAACCCGCTCCAGTCCCCTTGGCTGGAACAAATGCATCTCTTAGCAATGGCCCATCATTTTGATATTTTTTTGACAACTTCTAAATGTGTATAGAAACAACCTGCCTCCCTTTATATTCATGTATTCCAGCACATAACGTCTGATTTTCTGCATGGCGGGAGTCAACCAAGCGCCCACTCTCCATTCCCCAGTTCACCGTTTTAATGCATTTCATGATTTTGTTGCTTTGGTGTGCATTTCAAAATGACACATTTGATCAGTTCTTTAGGTAATATTGATGTTTTGCCCTTTTAAATGTGTCATTTGATTTTCTGATGTTATTCTCCATCTGCTTTGGTAACACTTTCATTTAGTGGCAGCTTTTTATTGGGTCCCCAAAGGTTTATATAAAGGAAACTGACTTGAGGGTATTTTATTTTATTTAATTTTTTCCCCATTCTTTGGTCTTCTATACCCCCAACCCCACCCTTGCCAACCAACTACCTCACTCTCCTTCCTGCCCCCCTCTCCTACCACCTCACCTCCTTAGCCACTTTTTAAAACCCTGTGTATAAATTCTTCACTAAAAGAGCTTCAAATGCTGGCCTTTCCTCAATCATATTTAAGTCTTTCATTGTGTAAGGCTCATTGCCTTGCCTCTGCCGTTCCCTGTGGATTCAATCAAAGAGCAATTTTTAAAAGCAGGTACAGGGAGCGGGCTGATGTTTTACATTTCTGACGGGTTTGTATTGCCCTTGTTGAAAACATTTCCAAATGGTAATCCCAAATTTTCGAAGACAACAACAAAACCCCAGTAAGATCTGTTCTTTTTCTCATTGTTTGACTCGTTTTGTTTTCTTTTGCTTTGCTTCCTTTTACCCACTCTGATTATATTTACCTTACATTCTCGGCAGGTTAATTTCCACACTTCTGATCTCCTAACCTCCCCCAATACAGTAAATGCAGATGTTAGAGACACATAACAGGGTCGAGAGACTGGTGGAAAGTAAGCATATGCCAATTTCTTCCTTGTGAAATATCTGAAGAGACCTGAAGGAGAGGGTCAAATAAATAATAAAAAATACCTTTGCTTTATGTTTACAAACGTCATCACACAGTGTCTCAAAGCTTAGATTCTGTGCAGAGAGACCATGCAATCTGTTGGTTGAGTCCACCTCCTTAAATTAGAAAAAGTCCCCAACGTAAGAGCATTTGCTCAAGATTTTTTCCTTTAAGAAAAGACCTTGTATTATAAGTGAGAACCAGGAAGTAAGTTGATATCAAGTATCTTGTTTGTTTCACGGGAGAGAGCTAAGGATCTACTAACTTGGGGGGACGAACTTAAAGCTACAGAACTGGGTCTTCTACGAGAGAAGGTAGAAATGAGGTAGAAAAAGTGTTATGGGCTTAGCCCTTGGCATACACGTGAATAAGCCAAGTTTGTCTTTAGGATCATTCTACCTTTCCCCCTTCCTTTCTGCATAATTTGTGTACCTGTTACCCTTCTAAGTTTCTGGTAAAGAAGAGCGGTGCAATGAAGAGAGTGTGAAATTTGACATAGAAATGACTAGTATTTGTATACGAGCTCTTGCACCATCAGATTGCACACCTAAACTTCATGACTTATTTCCACATCTAAGAGAAATTAGGTGAGTACTATCTCCTTCCCAGGAGGAGGCTGATGTCATTTCCTGGTAAGATGGAACATGCCGAAAATGGAATCCAAGGGCATCCTGCACTGGCAGTGGGAGTCCTCCTGGGAATGGCAATAGTTCTGTCTACAGGGAACAGAGTAATACTAGGGGAGAAATGTTATAAACTTAGCCCGGGCAGCGGACATGAACATATTTCCAGAGAATCCCGGGGAAAAGAGGCAACTTGCTGGCCCAAGTGGATAAAATCAGACTGACTTGAGGAAGGTGGCCAGGTATAAAGACAGCAGAAGCAGAAACAGGAGTTTGAGAGCTCACACATTTCTTCAGGATATTACTGGGTGGCCCCTCTTGTCTTTATCCTTGGCCACTTCTTTTAAGTATAAACTTTGGTTTATCCATCTAGACTTCTAAGCCTTCCTCTTTTTTTTTTTTTTCTTAAGTAAGACTAACAGAAACTAGGATATTTCGATTCCTCACCACACATGCCTTCTACAATAATACTCCTCGATCTCGGCTTTATTGTTCTCTGTAGCACTTACCCCCATCTGTCTTCCCTACTAGAACATAAACTCCATAAATGCGGTGATTTTGGGTCTGCCTTTTCATTATTGTTTCCCCAGCACTTAGAATAGAGGCTCATTCGGAGTTCTCACTTAGGAAACGTGCGTTGAATGAACAGATAAATTATTAAAGATTGTTAAGGAATGCATAAGTAGAGTTGTAGCCTAAAGTCAAAGGAGTTGATAACCTTCAGTGACAGCTTCTAGATACCAGTCACTCATGTACCCAATATTTTTTGAGCACTAATTTTCTTCCAGACACTGCAGCATGCATGGGAAACTCATCAGCAAATAGAACCACGTTATCCCTCTTTAGAGAAGATCCTCCCAAGCAGGGATATGAATAAACAGTACAGCTGTGGAATAAAGACCATTATAATCATATGGATGTATTATCTCCTTAAGGAAGTGCTTTAAAATATTTTGCCATGATTCTTCTTCCTAGGATAAAATTTATAAATAACGGACTCCAAGAACACATCCATCATAATTGACTCCTGAGGGACAATAAACCAAAAACCAAAAAACATCCCAAGATGGCAATTCTGTTTTGCTGCCCCAAAGAAGAAAGCAACATAGGTCTCCATCGTGGTATCTTCTTGGTCTCTAAAAGACATCTGACTCTGATGCTGTCTCAGCAGAACCTAGAACAGACCAGATTTTTCAGCCTTTTCCACCATGGCCCTTGTGGTAGAAAATAAAATCCCTTATCCAAAGGGAAGGAAACTTGGCTAATTTCTCCCTACAGAAGGCCTTTGAAGTTCAAAAGCATTTGAATTTGCTTTCCAATAAGTGGTGACAAAAACTCTTTCTCCCAGCATTTTACCAACTAGAAACCTTTTAACTGGCACATCAATACCACAGCCCTGTAATAGAGGCACACTGACGGCTTTTTTCAAAAATGTATGTCAAAAAGGCCCCTTTATGGGGCCTAAGACAAGGAGAGTGATCCGGAAAAAAAGCAGGAGATGCAATTTAATATAGGAATTTTAAAATCACACAGTGATTTTTTGTTAATTGTTGTTTAAAAAAAATGATTGACTCTTTATAGTGCATACTGGCACTCAAAAAATAGTTGAATGAAGGACATTTTTTTCTCTAGTTGTGAGGGAATTTTTGTTGTTTTGGCTTATATTTTTTCATTTAAAAAATTTTTTTAAGCTATGTCTACGCCCAACATGGGCCTCGAACTCATAACCTTAAGACCAGGAGTCGCATGCTCTATCGACTGAACCAGCCAGGCATCCCTTGGCTTACATTTCTTTAATTGAGAGTAAGGTGACATATTTTCTGTATTATTTGTTATTTTTTTTTCCTATTCAAGTATTTGCCATTTTTTCTTAAGTAATGTATATTTTGTAAACTGATGGCAGTTCTCCCTAAAGTGAACATTTTTCCTGATGAAAGGTGAGGGAAATACCAGCTAGACATTTCATAACTGGGACATTTGTCTAGCTGGCTATTTTTAAGCACCAAAGATTTTACTTGGGGCTAAGGCTGTGTGCATAGAGCCTCAAATGCTTCCTCACAGTCTTATGAATGGGAGGGGCACAGATGATGAGTGTTTCCATTTCTTTAATGGAGAAATTGAGTCATGAGCTCAGCTTTCTCGTCTAGAGGGATGAAACTATTGGATTTACAGTCCACTTTAGCCTCCCACGGAGTATTAATCTGTGAAGAGTTTTGCTTCTTATAGAGCAAGAGCGTAGCAAAAAAAATAAGTGCACAGTAGAATCTCTGAACATGAACAAACCCTTCCTTTGTTAGAAATCGGGTGCCTTTTTACTGCAGGTGCATTGGCATTATTCTTTGATTAATCAATGCTGGACAGTCCTTCTGGCTAATCTCATTAGCTAATAGTGCTTCTGGGTAATTAGCTTGATGTGTGCAATTATCCTCAGATTTTAGGGCCTTTTTCCCATTTTTATAGCATTAGTACATATTTAATGCTTTGGAGTGCCTTGGCCCTTGGAAACACTGAGCAAAACTCCCGAATCTTTTCCCATCAAAAGAGCACAGTAGTATACCTAGCAATGGACTTATCCGAGTATCGTCTATTAAGAAACTTCTTAATTCCAGCAGTTTCTCAGGCATGCACCCCCCCACACACACACACACACATACACAGATGCATAGACACACACCCTGCATATACACAGAACCAGCAGATGCAATCGGAAAGTACTTCCAGAATTTTCCATTTTGGCTGCGTCATGAGTCTCCAGATTCTCTGATAAACTTACTACAATTTTTTTTAATGTTTATTTATTTTTGAGAGAGAGAGTCAGAGCACGAGTGGCAGAGGGGCAGAGAGAGAGGGAGACATAGAATCTGAAGCAAGCTCCAGGCTCTGAGCCATCAGCACAGAGCCCGATGTGGGGCTTGAACTCACAGACCGCGAGATCACGACCTAAGTCGGACGCTCAACGGACTGAGCCACCCGGGCATCCCTACAATTTTTAAACAAATAAAAAAACCCTAGAATTTAGCTAAATGCGACAAACCAGAAAGAAAATTCCACATGGCAGGCAACTATGGCTGCCATACAGAAATCATATAAAATCTTTGGTCCTTTAAAGAGCCATTGTCTTTATGCCAAGACCCAAGAGATCTGAGCTGTGGTCTCAATTCTGCCCCTATCTCGACTTGCGACTTTGGGTAAGGCACTTAACCTCTTTGGTAATGAATTTATATATTACAAAATGAGAAAGACCATTCAGTCAGTCAGTAGGTTTTAAGTTTCAGTTGTGAGCGAGGCTTGTAGGAACCAAATGATATCACGAGTACATAAGAAAGGTTCAGCCCATCAAGCTTATGTTGCCTCATAGGACATGTACCCAAGGTTAACTCAAAGACCAGGTTAGATGCAGTGATTTTCTAAGATCCCCTCAAAGTAGGCAGACTTATGATTCTACCATGAACCACTCTTCCCTTCTCATTTTTCCCTTCCAAAATCCCCCAGGAAGTAGGGAGGAAAAAGTAAGGAACACTTTGTGAAGTCAGGTGCCACCAAGATGCTGGAAACCAGATAAAGTCAGTGGTATTAAATCCTCCAGAAGAAGAGCAGCAAGGTCATGACCTTTCATTTTGCCTTATTTTTTAACCTTCCCCATTATCATCCTAAATCCCACCCATGGTGAGCCTGAGAAAAGGGATTAGGGAAGGCTGTGTTTATACATTTTAAACCCTCAGTCTCTGCCTGTGTCTATGGGCCAGATGATTACATTCCACCAATGAGGGCAGACCATCTAGTTGAATTTAGACCTTGAACATACATCCCTGGATGCCAAGTAATGCCTCTCGTCTGCGATATCTAAGCCATTTTATTTCAGGGCATTTTAGCAACCTTGCCTAAACTAATGTTGTCAACTAAATAACCCCTGAGGACAGTAATGGAGGCTTTGAAATAGATTATCCGATTATGGAAACTTATCACTGTTTGTTATTGCTTAAACAAACTGGAGTTTGTTTTGTTTTGTTTTTCTGGATCTGGCTGCAAAAATCCCAGAAAGCACCTTAGTTATGTTCCAAGTCCTGCCTTTATACAATTGTATATAGCGCTTTCAGGGACAGAACCATCAACCATGACTCAGAGGACATTTGCTGCTAAAATGCATTATTGTCCAGCCACGGATGGCCTATCACCCGGGTGGTGGGGGTCTGGAAAAGCTGGGTTTACTGTCTCATCTGAGGCAAAGCTGGTTTACATTAATGATCAATGCAACAGCAAATATATTGGATTTTATTTTCCCCTTTAACCTGCCTCAGTAATGATCTTAATAATGGGAAAGGAAGCTCTCATGATCTTTCTCAGAGGCTCTGTGTTCCTGTCTCTTTCAGACAATTTTTTCCCCCAAGAGCTCGAGGGAGACAGAAATGGAAAACTCAATGATTTTCTTTCTCTTATACATGAAAAAGAAAGGGAGTATGTGAGTGTCTACAAAGTACGGGAAGTGACAATACGTCAACTAGTGTTTTCCTGTTCTTCAGTAACTCTCTGGAGAGGGATTCTCTTCTCTAAACTTAGTAAATGAGAGACATAGAATGATTCTCTAAATAGATAAGCATTGGAGCATTTATATTGTTGTTATTATTTTTATGCATGCCACTTTGCCTTAGCAATAGAAAAGAAAATAAATAGTCTTTTCATTGCCCGTTCTATTTTTGTTGAGGGCTTAACTAGAAGATATATCTAATCATAATGAGCAGAGCGTAAAGAATATTAAGATGAAAAGAACTTATATTTTCCTTTATCCTCCCAAGAATCTCCAGATGGATTTCCTAGGGGTTGCCTTCTAAATCTTCCTACATAGTGAGCTGTAAATCCCGGACCCAGCAAGCTTCTGGTTTGGCTGAACATAGCCTTTCATGTACAATATGTACAGCCTGAATAATGGCAGAAAATTATTCAGGGGATAATTACAGCAATTGATCTTGAGATGTTTTGTAGCGTCCTTCATAGATCATTCTTCAAAGCCTTTTGGAGAAATGGTGTCTGTGGAGTCCGCCAGAGGCCGAAAGCTTTTAGGGTCTGATGTAAAATACATAATCCGCAAGAATCCTTGTCACCTGAAAAGGGACGGTGTGTGTGTGCGTGTTGGGGGGGAACCACACCAGGGGAACTCAGGCCAGAGGTCAGAGATGGCTCAAAGAACCAGATAATTTTGATGGTCCCTAGATGAATATTACCTCCATCTCCCTCTCAGACTATTGTAATACATGTAAGTCTTTGATTATACATCGCTCGACAGTTTCTGAAGAGCTCTCCTGGGAGTTGTCCCACAAGACTCTGAACATTTCCCTATGAAGTGGGAGGGGTGGTGAGTCATCAGCTTACTTCTAGATGAGGAAATTATGATGATAGGTCAGATGATTATGCTAGGGTCACAGCACTGGCAAGTGGTGGAGCCCGAGGACAGCATGGTCTTCTGACCGCAAATCGAGGGGACTCAGCTCCCTGACAACCTCTACACAGGAAGCAAAGCTACTTCTTGACTTTTGAGGGAAAATGCCACCCGTCATGCTACCAATGGTGTGTGTAACATCCCTTCTACCAGAGAGGAATGTTTTGAATCCCTGTTCCTCTCTTTAACATCACCTCTCTCTACACACACACACACACACACACACACACACACACACACACACATCTTCTCTCTCCTTTATTTTTCTCAATGGTCCTGCCTTAGGCAGAAAACAGATGGCCAGCTGAGCAAGCATACCTGTATTGGACGCAGAAATCAATAGAGACAGTTATTTCATAAACGGCTCCACTAGGCACGAGGAAATTCATGGCTTAGTGCAAGCGGGTGGCTGGAGGAGGAGGAGGGGTTTGGGAGGAGGCAAGTGCCTCCTTTTTCAACAGCAGCTTGATCTCAGGGATAGCTGGAACATTCACGATCAGGCCACAGCCGAACACACCCAGATCGAGCAATTAGACTGTGACATTTTCATTTTTGTATCCCCAACGCCGATTATGGTGCCTAGCATTAGAACACTTAATATGTAATTATAGAAATACTGTAGTGGATGTTATGTATATTATATATTTTGTAATGTATATTTGTATAATTCCATAAATGCATCATATTATTATATACTTATTATCATGTATGTATTTTAAACAGGATGGATTTTAATTAAGCTATAGGTGTGATTTCTGACAAAATTAAATGGTACCTGGGTAACCGGTAATTATGGCCTGAAAAAAAAAAAAAAAAAGATAAGACTGTGGTTGAAACAAAGAGAGCACAAAAACCAAATGACTAACTTAATCTGGTCAATTAATAGGAAACAAAGATGGCCAGATTTGTATTCCCAAATCATTAGCCGGTAATTAACCTGCTTCCACCTCCACTTTTTGACAGAACGCTTTTTCTTCCCTAGAGAATTTCCATGAAAAATAACAATCGTCTATTGTTTTCTAATGTGTGCATCACCAACCTTAAATTATCACAATTAATATAATCAATTATTTCTCTATGTCTTTGCAGCTGGGGCTGAGGTTTCTCTAAAGGAGATTGGACGAGATGCGCACGTGCATGCCTGTGTGTGTTCCAGCTTTTAAACATGTGCTTTCAAAGAGTGATATTCAAAGGTTGTGCTTCCATGCAGCTTTGCCTAGAACTTAAAATCGGAACTTCCTGTTCCTCCCTTCCCAGCCAAAGTAAGCACAATATTCCTGACGAGGAAAAGGAGTACGTTCTGTGTGTGTGTGTGTGTGTGTGTGTGCGCGCGTGTGAGTGTGTGTTATAGAACAAGCGACATAGGAACATGGAATTGCCATATTCCAACAGATTCTCCGCCAAGTTGCCCAGTTTCCATTATACATCTGTATCTTTTTTTAATGTTTATTTATTTATTCTTGAGAGAGAGAGAGAGGGAGAGAAGGAGGGGCAGAGAGAGAGAAAGGGAGAGAGAGAATCCCAAGCAGGTTCCGCGCTGCCAGCACAGAGCCCAAGGCGGGGCTCGAGCTCACAAGTTGTGAGATCAAGACCTGAGCCCAAACCAAGAGTTGCATAACTGAGTGAGCCACCCAGGTACTCCTATCCACCTGTATCCCAAGGTATGTGCTATAGAAATGCAATGCCCTTATCCCTAATTCCAACCATAAAGGAAAGACGTTCATCTGTTTTGCTGATACAGTTCCATCAGTGACAAATGTTTTTTTTTTAAGTTCTCCTTTAACCCCTTTCTAGGTTAGGGCCATATATGATAATATTATAGAAATTTACATATTCAAACAGGCATTATCCATTTTGGAATAGTGACTTCAAAATGCTACATGTTTTCTTGCCATGCTACTCATTCATAGACCGCTAGAAGAATCCTGGATTAGAAGCTAAGAAACCAGGCTCCTAGGTGTGAGTCCACTACAGATCATAATGTGTGTCGTTGATCAAATCTCTCCCCCTTGCCTGCTCTCAGTTTTTTCATTAAAAAAATTTTTTTTTAACGTTTATTTATTTTTGAGAGACAGAGAGAGACAGAGCATGAGCAGGGGAGGGGCAGAGGGAGAGGGAGACACAGAATCCTAAGCAGGCTCCAGGCTCTGAGCTGTCAGCACAGAGCCCAACATGGGGCTCGAACCCACAAACTGCGAGATCATGACCTGAGCTGAAGTCAGACGTTTAACTGACTGAGCCACCCAGGCGCCCCAGCAGTTTTTTCATTTCTAATGTGAAAGGGCTAATGCTCTCTCAAACCCTGCTGGCTCTAAAAATATACGATGCTGCGGCTTCTATGTCCCAAACCTTGGGGGACTTTTGGAAATTGCTTTCTGTCCCTTATGATATGTTCTTTAGAATTTTCTTAGTGGTTGCAACTTTATTTTTTTTTTTTTCATTGAAAGCAAATTTGATTGGCAATAGCAAAAGATCATTAAGAGCTGAGTTGAGGGATTCAAGGGCTTGATCAAGCTGGTTATGAACACTTTAGGTCAAAAATGAACTGTGACCATAAACTAATAACACTGGGTTTATTGTGTTATTTTATTGTATTATTGTGTTAAATTATTATATTATTTATTTATATTTATTATAGTAGTTACACAGGTTGTAGAGAGGTTGTCCTTATCCTATGTTCAATTATTATTATTATTGTTGTTATTATTGATAATAATGGTAGTTAACACGTATCTAATATGCCTATCTTCTGTATTTCCCCGACTCTAGGAGCTAAGAAGCAGATAAAGAAAGTGTATGGTTTCCGAGTGGCCAAGTAACTTGTCCAGGATCACGAAACTAATAATTGGCTCAACAATGTTGGACAGTTCCCCAGCCCACAAAGTATTATTTCATGGTATATTGTTGCTATAAATTTAGAAATTCAATTACTGGTGAAAAATTATGGCATTTTTTTTCTCAATTGCTCTTCGCCATGATCTTAGAGTTGCTCCAAAATGTAGAGCCTGAGGTGAAAACTTGGGTGCAGGCTTCTTATTTGGGGGTAATATTCAAAGAAATGGGAGTGAGGAAGTGCGGGGGGGGGGGCGGGAGGGAGGATTACCCAGGTTGCTGCTGTAGGGCCACGAGGGCTGAGTTCTACGGTTCCTTGCAGAGGCACACAGAGTGCAGCCTGCAGAAGTCCCCCCCACCCCAAGTGGGAAGCCCGAGCAACCACCCACCACACAACGTGTTTCCATTGGCTGGGGGTTACCCCTGGTGGGGGTAGCTCTCTGATTTTCTGATGTCCACTTGTGTTGGCTGAGCGGGATGCTCGTGGAAGAGAATTCTAGAGCCAAATGCAGATGTGAGCAAGCTCATCCTGGAAGTGGAAAGGGCAGAACAAGGTGAGCTTGTGCACTTAAGGAATTGTCCAAGCTGACTGTTCCCGAAGCATCTGCTCCAATCGCCACAATGTTCGTGCTACTGAAATTCCCTTCCTCTCGCCCTTGAATGCCCTCCTTCTTTTTTTCCACTGAGATTCCACTCATCCTTTAAGGTGAAGGCAGGCATCACGTCCTTTGTGAAGCCTCTCTGGCCCTGTGAGGTTCTCCCTCTGACTTCCGACTACAGTTCAATCATAAGGCCATCAGGTATTCTACTGATGTCTCGAAGATCCTGTCGACCCTCGAACAACCCAGGGGTTAGGGCAGCTGACCCCCTGTGTTGTTGAAAATCTGCCTATAACTTGACTCCCCCAGGACGTAACTACTGATAGCCTACTGTTGACTGGAAGCCGTACCGATAACATACGTGGGTGATTAACACGTATTTTGTACATTGCATGTGTTATACGCTGTATTCTTACGATGTAGTAGGCTAGAGAAAAGGAAATGCTGTTAAGAAAGTCATAAAGAAGAGAAAATACATTTATAGTACTTATGGTACTTATTGAAAACATCCATGGGTAAGTGGACCTGCACAGTTCAACCCTGTGTGGTTCAAAACTCAACCGTACTTGCCTATAGGCCCATTTCCCTCACTGAGTCTGAGTTCCTTAGGACAGGGGCTGCACTAGTTTATTTCTACATCCATCGCACAGAGCCAAGATGGCGGCGGATCTGCACACACTGTTATTAATGAAATAAAGGCGTGAACAAATACTCGCTTTCCATGGTTTCACATATTTCCATCGCGACCTCTTTCGCCTTCACCTTCCCAGACTAAGACAGCAGAGCACTACCCCTTCTCTCATTTTTGGTGCCTTTCCCTGGACCTTCTCCAGACATCTTTGATCTTGCGACGTGGCATCCAGAGCTGCTGAGCGCATTCCAGGTGACGAGGCGCCACAGTTGTCCGTACGGAGGTAGTCCTGGCATCTGTTTCCCTGCGTCTCAAACCGGAGGCAGCAGCTTCTACTTCATTGCTGGCAACCGTTTTGATGGCCTGCATTCCGGTGATTCATGGACAGCCCTCTCTTCCCTAATGGCCTGCGGACTCCTGAGGGGAAGGCGATGGTCTTATCCATCTTCCGATTCCCACAGGGGAGAGGAGGTGACATACCGAATGGTCAAGGACAGCCACCTTCTCATACAACGGTAACAATAATAAGGATCACTAACAATGATTACGCATTTACCGTGTCCCTGTCTCTCTCAGCACTCTGCATGAATGACATCATTTTCTCACTAGAACTTTTGAGATGGTCTGATTATTACCCCCATTTCGCAGACAAGGAAACAAGGCTCATATAGATTAAGGGACTTGCCTGTGATTATGCGTCTAGTAAGTGACAGAGTCAGGCTTGATCTCACGTCTCCCTGGCCCTCACCACAAACCTGTGCAATTACAAAACGCTGCATGGTCTGCTGAGCTCCCTCCTGAAAGACGGAAGAGAAGCACAGAGATCACCAAGAGCCATCAGGGAAGATTTTTGTCTGTTTAGGTCAGTGGTCCTCACCCAGGGGCGAATCTACCCTTCAGGGGGACAGCTGGAAATGTCTGGATACGTTTTTGGGTGTCACAACAAGGGCAGGGGAGGGGTGCTGCCGGCATCTGGTGGGAGGAGGTCAGAGATGCGGCGAAACATTCTGCGTTGCGCAGCAGAGAATGATCTGGTCCAAATTGTCCACGGTGCTGAGGTTGAGAGGCCTTGGTTTACATGCAGAAATTGAGGAAGGAGAAAGGAGGAAGGAGGTCTCACACAACACGGCTCAGGCTGGAATGAGCCCACTACATTTCTTAATTTACCGTGCGCTTACCCACGCTGGCTAGGGCTGACCTATGGCAACAGCTGCTTGTTCAAGTGCTTTGTAAACTGTAATGTTCCCGCAGAGGTTAGGTCTTGGTGGTCAGCATCTCCTCCCTGCTGAGGCCCCCTGAACTGACTTCTCAGGACTTCTTTGGATCTCGTCTCAATCTGCTCCCATATCAGCCTCCTCCTTCTGCAGCAGAACTCTGAGCCCTCTGTCCTTGGCCATCCTTATCCACTACCCCCCCGAGCACAGAGAATTTTACCTCTTATTTGTCTCTCACTTCCTTTGTGATGTTTGCAATGCTTATTTGATTTTTTGAGAGAGAGAGAGAGAGAGAGAGAGGGAGGGAGATACAGAATCTGAAGCAGGCTCCAGGCTCCGAGCTGTCAGCACAGAGCCCGACGCGGGGCTCGAGCTCACGGACCGTGAAATCATGACCTGGGCTGAAGTCGGACGCTTAACCGCCTGAGCCACCCAGGCGCCCCAACCTTTGTGATTTTTAATAAGGTATGACCTGTTTGGCTGGTGCGGTCCTCCAAGCTAATGCATTCAGGGATGTTCTTGTCCTTCTGGGCCTGGTACCTGGCTTGGTTTCATTAAAAATATAGGATTTGTGATTCTGGCGTCTTACAAGACCTCCCATCTCCAGAACACACGCAGGTCTTCTCCAATTGACCTGCTGTGGCCTGGTACTTCATGTTGGCACCTCACATAGTTCTGACCCTAAAGGATTATGCGTCTCGACCTCCAGTCTCATTGCGAACACGGCTGGTCCTGATGACCTACCATGGACATGATACCTTTTCTTCTTCAGACTCAATTTCCTGCCCAAGCCCCCAGGATAGGAAGATGGGACATGCCTTTTGCAGTGAGACTGTAGAAGGCCACCTGTCCAGTTTACAGCCAAATTCAGAGGACATCACTCAGTATTCTGGGTCCCTTTGAAATGCACGATAGATATTTCATCCATGAATTCCTCTCTACCTTTTTGAACTTGTCGAATTTCTAACTATGTTCAGCCTGCAATGGATTACAATCAATCAAACACGCTAGCAAACAATCGATAATCCAAATAAGTAAATAAATAAGAATTCGGCAGTTTACTACCCACTCTGTGAAACAGCGGGGCCAGAGTAAACGTTCCAGAGTTGCAACAAACAGGAACACCTCAAACTATTACTTCATTCTTATGTAATGTAGGTTGCATATGGTTGTTGAGGGAAACTAAGGCAAGAGCAATGTAGCTCAAATTCAATCTCCTTACAGCTTGATAGACACCTGGAACATCCGCTGTGACCTTCCTCAAGCAACTCATGGCTGCCTCACTTCCTTAAGGTTTTTTGTTTTCGTAAAGACTAAAAGGAACCTTATCTTAACAGCAGCTAGTCCCTCGAGGTCCTGAAAGCCTGGCGTTCGAATTCCTTAGAGACTTAGGCTATCCCTAATTCCCATTCACTTAAAAGTGTATTACTGGTCACTCCTCACAACCCCAAGGCAACTCTCTCTCCCCATGGGTCCTGTCCCCGTGTTTTAATAAAATCACCTTTGTGCACCAAAGATGTCTCACGAATTCTTTCTTAGCCCTTTGCTCAAGAACCCCATTATTTTGGCCCCCAACATGGGGCTTGGGGTCTTTTCATCTGGACTCTGAGCCTTGGTGCAAACATGGTGAGTGCTTTCTCTCTTTTTCTTTTACTGTCATTTCAGGGGCTTTTCAAAGAGTGTGGTCGCGTTGAAACACCTTCGTGTTGATGGCTCTGGTCATAATCCTCTAGTCCGTGGCTACTGTATGGGGAGGAGAAAGCCTGCCTTTGGGATGGAAGTCAGTACCCTGGCTGGAATGGGAATAAGACCCAGAAACTTGATGCCCTCTCTTTATTCCCATCCTTATACAACGTTTTCTGTTTTGGGCATGGGACCTCCATTTAAATGACTAGCATAGCTGCCTCTCTTAAGACTCCTGTGTAAGGTTTCCTTCTCATTGGTCTAATGTGATCCCCTCCACGTCTCTGGTCTAGCTGCTTCTGGCTGAGGGACCTCCACTGGGAGCCAGCTGAAACCAGTACCTACCTAACTGAATTAAAACCAACTGAGGACTCTTTCCTAGGGAACTTGGCTCCAAAGATTATATGTGTTGGAATGTCGCTTAGATCATGATGGATTTCTATCGTTACTGTTTTCTGTCAGTGTTTTCTACCTACTACTGAAATTACAGAATTGGGTGATTCCCCCTTGTAAAAGCTTTCTAGTGTTTTCCATGGGTTAAAAATGGCACGGCCTTCAAGGAAACTAAAGCATGACCTTAATGGCATGCTCCTCAAGACCAGGTAAACTAAGGCACGGCCTTTTGCAGCACAGCCTTTTACGGCACAGTGTTCAAGACATGGCACGGCATTTTGGTCCATACACCAGGCACACGTTTGTAGCCCAGGATGCAATGGGGGCCCTTCGCGGCTGGTCGGTGGTCATAGTGATTTTGTTTGAGGGGCGTCTCTGGTCGCTTTGACACCAGGAACCTTTGATATATCCTGCATGGGATACCAACCAGGAGTTGGGGGTATTTTTGGTAATGGGCCTCTCTACTTTTCTAGGAACATAGGATCTTCTTCAGTCCCCAAGGGGTTGCCTCCCTTAGGATGCCTTTTAACCCACTGGAATCTATTTGGTTTGCAAAATTTAGGAAAGGACTGATCTGGAAAGGACTGCATGGCCTTAACAGGATCAATCAGATCTCTTCTGCAAGAAACAGGGCAAATGCACTGAGGTACCCTATGTACAGGTTTTCATGGCCCTAAATCAGGATCCAGATCTGAAGGCCTCTTGCAGAATGTGTTTGGCCACTAACTAGGGTGATAAACTCCCTCCTGATGTATTGGATGATTGTCTAAACAGGCCTTCCTCCGGGTTGTTGGAGGAAACACAGGCCATCCCTAATGAAGAAGACTCTGACACTGTCTCACTGTTCCTCCTTCCTAATAGACTCAGATTACTCTAGCTGTATTTAGGGGTTTCTCCCTCATTCATTTCCTGGGTTAATGACTCTGATAATTGGAGCCAATTGTCTCTGGTTAGTCTACCTAGGGAAGGAGACTTTAAGGAATATTCCCAAGCAGCAGTTGAAACTCCCTTTGTTTCAGGGAAGTTCCCTGTCTTCTCTGGCCCAACATGGACTACCCATTCCAATTTACTGGTGGGAAAAAAAAAATCTGCATCTGCTTACCTGTCCCCGCTGACAGGCTTTAGGACTGGAAGACCTCTTCCTCTGCCCTCTGGGCTTTTATCCATTTCACCTCTTCTGCCTTCCCCTGCCCCTCCTCCTGTTTCTGCACCCCCTCGGGTGCAACCTCTATAGCTGGCTCCTGTACTATCCAAGTGCCTCTGGGACCATCAACTCCTCTTCCTATCCTCAGTGTCAAGGAGCAAAGAGCACCCCCTTGAACTTACACTGCCCATTTCAGGTGTCCTCCCCAAAGTCCCAGGTAGAAATTGACAATGGTGAACAAATTACGTGACTTTTAAGCAGACTCAAGTGGAACATATTTTGTTTTTGAACTAATTTAAGTTTGTTGGTTTCATTAAGACAGACATGTCTCTAGAGTTATCAGCATTAAAAACATGAAACTTTTTCTACCTAGGTTTGCTGAAGGTCAAATAAGCTCATTTTATCTCTGTTGCAATTTGTCAACAAGAAGATGGCTTACAATGACGTTTAATTCTGTCTCAAGAGTTTTCATGAGTAATTGTTAAGATAGCTTTTAAAGTCTTTGGTAACCTGAAGCTTTAAAGTTTTGCTTGGATGATAAACTGGGTTGAATTCATTGGACATCTAGGTCTTTTCCAAATAAGATTAACTACTAAGGCATTACTTACTAAACATAGGTTTGTGCTTTTGATTTATTGCAGAGAAACTAAGGATATTTGAGTTTGTTGGAAAATCTACGCGGTGCCTAGTTGACTCATAAATTTGCCATCTAAAGAATTCTGGTGTAACCGTGCACCATTGGTTACTATTTAGTTTTCACTGGAGTGTAAGGTTTCTAAGAGTTAAAATTCTGCTAGATGTAATTAAGACTGGCGGAAACAAGGAAAACAACTTTGTATGTAAAAAAAGTAGGAAATATGTAAAAAAGATATAAGGAATGGAAATACATTCTTGTTAAAGGTAAAAAAAAAGAAGAAAAGAAAGTAATTTTGTCCTCAATGAAACTGGTTGTTTGGAGAGAAATGGCTTGGGACAAAATATGAATGCAAATGAAAAATTGTAGAAGGTTCGTGGTTAGGCCTGACTAAGGTTGAAATGAATGGATTTTAAAAATACACTGGTATAAGATTGAAATTCTGCTTTTCTCTCAGTTCAAAAGACAAAATTTTCTCAGATTATTGATCCGTTTTTGATTAAAAAAATGTAAACAAGGTCTTTTCTCTTTTGTCTGCCGGGAAAACCAAAGCTTTATGTTTTGTCCTTATCAGGTCTTTGATTACTTAGTTAAAACTTCTCAATGTTAAAGGAACTAGGTTTTGTTAGCAGCTATATAACCCTATATATTTGCTTTTAGAATCTCTTATTGCCACCTTGGTTAACTAAATAATTGAGATTTGTGATGCTATGTAATCCTATTTAGGATGTGCTTTATAATTTTCTCAGGTTTTCACAAACTTCCCAGGATTTAAATTGTAAATGAAATCTTTTTGACCAGTTGGGCCTTTTTATTTGGTATGTTACTTGGAAAGCCCTGTCAAACAAATAATGGTAAACCTTAGGTGATATTGCTTGGATAAATGCTATAACCACTCAAATATATATATTTCCTGAAGTTTTAATATGTTTTGGTATAAGGTGATCACTGGATATTCTGATTATTGAAGCAACCAATATATTGAATAACCAAAGTTCCTTGTCAATTGCATCATAATGAACTTTCATGTCAGATTGTTAACCATATCCATTTGTGAGTCTATTGTTATTTATAGTTATTGTTCTGATGCTCTTACAAAGCATGTTTTATCTTCAAGGAGATTTATAACAAGGATTTTTAGGACAAATACAAGTATTTGACATCTTTAAGATTATAAAACAAATGGGTAAACATTTCCAGAACTAAGAAGCTGTATTCAAACTGAACAAGAATTAGTAACATGGGACTAACTAAATGGAGGAAGATTATAGTTTCTGTAACTCTTGTTGGAAATATTGTTGGTTCTCTAATGTTTGCTCTTCCAGATTAAGGCAACCTTCTCTTAAGATATTTAGGATATACAGAAATGTGATAAAGTATTCGTTTGTAGACAACGGAGGCATTTAACTTTTCAACCTGAACCCTCTGAAATTCAAAAGCTCTCAGTAAGTATTCTTTCTTTCATGGTAATTACAGTTATTTGCACAAGTTCAATAAGAATCTGTTCCTGGACAGGCCACCACTGGAAAAACTGGTTAGCTTACCAAGGCTTTGACTGGAATGCCATATTTGAGAATGACATTCATTGACTCGGATATGACCAAACAGTTTTAAGAAACTCAGGTTGACTTTACGAAACAAGGAGCCATAAAGCCCCTTGGAAATGGAGGCCTGATACCTGGCTTACAGAGTTCCCAGCAGCCTCACCAGGTGAGTAAAGAAGGTCACTTCCAGGCAGGTGCAGGAACCTCAGGATTTCTTTGGGACCTCACAAAGAGGCATTAGCCCAAATTTACAGGATTTGCAGGCATGTCTGATGGCAAGTACTTGGCTTGGCTTCTGGCCTGGAGAGGCTACTATTCCTTATAAAAAGTTCCAGAAAAGCAATATTTAAAAGATCTATATGACCAATTGCTGTTCTTGGTGAGCTTATGTGAATAATTAGGCTGAGTTTGTTAAAACCGGATTTGTTCGGGGCGCCTGGGTGGCTCAGTCGGTTAAGCGTCCGACTTCGGCTCAGGTCACGATCTCGCGGCCCGTGAGTTCGAGCCCCGCGTCGGGCTCTGGGCTGACGGCTCAGAGCCTGGAGCCTGCTTCTGATTCTGTGTCTCCCTCTCTCTCTGCCCCTCCCCCGTTCATGCTCTGTCTCTCTCTGTCTCAAAAATAAATAAATGTTAAAAAAAAAAAAAAAAAAAAAAAAAACAAACCGGATTTGTTCTACAAACGAATTAGTGTTCATTTGGTTATCTCTGAAAATCAGGGTTGGTAGAAAAATCATGTTTCAATAACACACCTTAATGGATGTTAAATTCTACTTCTGATTGTCTCTAAGTGTTTGTTGTTTGCCTACACCAGACAACTTGAGGTAAACTTCAGAGTAATTATCACAAAACTCACGTACAGACGATCTTTGGGCCTGTTGCTCTATGGGTTATCCAAAAGGATCACCACAAACATTTGAATTACAAACCAAAAACAAAACAAAACAAAAACCCCAAAACCCCAGAACAAATAAACAAAAAAACCCATCTGATTCCCGCTGCCTGTTCCCGTTCTATCTGAGGATGCTTCAAGCCTGACGTCTAAAATCTTCTTACTGGCAGAACCGGCAGGAACTGGGTTTGCAATTTGCTCTAACCACTAACCTACATTTTTGTTCCTATAAAAGTGCCTCTTATCAATTACCTGATTGTTTACTAGACAAAACAGAGTCTGTATGATGGTTAACACCACCTGTTATAAAATCAAGGCCTCACATGACTCCCAAAATAACATTATATTATTAAACATTAAAATATCTCGAACGCGTTCAACAGTTACGCAAAATAAAATGGCATTAGATGTCTCAACTGCTGCACAAGGTGGAACTTATGCTCTCCTAAAAACATAATGCTGTGTATACATTCCAGATTACCACAAAATTACTTCTGAGTTTCTGACTGACAAAGACTCAAATTGGCACTTTCAATTATCCCTCTCTTTCCTTCAGTAATTGGTTAAACTCCTGGACTCAAGAAAGATTTTTGTCAACAAAGGACTCCTAGTTGGGCTTCTTTCCCTTTTGGTTATTTTAATCACGTTTTGCTGTTTTCTCCCATGTCCCTCCACCTGGTCCCAAGACTCCTACAGTGCCACAACTTCAAGCCAACAGGTGACCCTTTCTGCTCAAGGAGACTCCCATATGTCACCAACTGTAGATACAGCTGCCTTAGCCTTTCCTAACTCCTATTAAATTCTCAACTGATGAACGCTGACCCATCGGTGGGGACGTTTCTATGCCCCTATCCGGTAGGAAGAAGCTACGGAAGATGAGACCTTCTGCCTTCAACAACCTTAAAGATTTAAGGGTCTAAATTGTTCAGAGGGGGAAGTGATGAGGGAAACAAAGGGAAGAGCAATGCAGCTCAAATTCAATCTCCTTACAGCTTGCAGCCCACTGATAGACACCTGAAACATCCGCTGTGACCTTCCTCAAGCACCCCACGGCTGCCTCACTTCCTTAATGTTTTTGTTCTAGTAAAGACTAAAAGGAACCTTATCTTAACAGCAGCCAGTCCCTCAGGGTCCTGAAAGCCTGGCTTCCGAATTCCTTAGAGACTTAGGCTATTCCCAACCTCCACTAACTTAACAGTATATAATCAGTCACTCCTCACAACCCCAGGGTAGCTCTTTCTGCCCACAGGGCCTGTCCCCCTGCTTTAATAAAGTCCCCTTTGTGCACCAAAGATGTCTCAAGACTTCTTTCTTAGCCATTTGCCAAGAATCCCATCATGATGAGGGGACAAGGGTGGGTTGTGCACATTTCATGTCAGTCCTTTCTCTGTTTTCCTTTCTCCCCCAACCCCCCCCCCCCAATGGAAGATAGTTACATATACAGGATAGAATGTTCTGGCCTAAAAAAAACAATCAGGCTGGCTTGAAGAAGACTAAAGTTTGTAGTTTTCCATGCTGTGTCTGGTATCATCATTCAAACCACAGCGTTGATTTTTAGCAGCACAAACTGCTACTTCAGGATCCCAGGCAAACTACAAAGTATGCACGTAAGTTGGATCGGCTGGTCCTTCCGTCTCTGTGAATTTATATCCTATCTGTTTTTTTCTCTGTTCAGAAGGAAACAAACTTGAGCACCTGCTTCTGCATTGGGCCATCATGGTCATCAGAAAGGACCAAGTCCGGGGCGCCTGGGTGGCGCAGTCGGTTAAGCGTCCGACTTCAGCCAGGTCACGATCTCGCGGTCCGTGAGTTCGAGCCCCGCGTCAGGCTCTGGGCTGATGGCTGGGAGCCTGGAGCCTGTTTCCGATTCTGTGTCTCCCTCTCTCTCTGCCCCTCCCCCGTTCATGCTCTGTCTCTCTCTGTCCCAAAAATAAATAAAAAACGTTGGAAAAAAAAAAAAAAAAAAGAAAGGACCAAGTCCTCTTCAGCTGCAGAGACCCCAGTTTCCCTCTTTTTAAGGCACCCAGGGAGGGTCTTTTTTGCAACATCTTGGCAAATGCTTACTGGAGTTTGATTTGGAACTAGGACCAACGACAAGCCAGAGTCCACAGTAGAATAACTCTGTACCGAAGCTATATTCCAAGCTTTGATGCCAGTCAGACTCTCCATCTTTTATATTCTTGCCATCATTAGATACTGCCAAAAAATCCAAGGCCCACCGGTCATTTCCTTTTCCGCGTCAGGCTTCTTATTATGAGATGTTGAACGTTATTTTTTTTCCTTACCAATTTGTTCTACCCCTGCTGCCCTTGCCTCCAAATGCCACCTGGAACCCCAGTTTCAAGGTAAACCGACTTCCCTCTATCTGCAAGTCTCTACAGTCCTCTCCCTTTCTCCCTGGCTCTGGGTGGATCCTGGCAGTCACTCAGGAATGCTGGAGTCTAGTGTGGGTGTTGAGAGCTCAGATTCTCCGTTCGAATTCCAGCTCTCCCATTCACCAAGCGCGTCACCTTGGGCAAGTTACCACAGTTTGCTTAGCCTGAGTTTCTACATCCATAAAGGGGAAGGAAAACCCCTTCAGGATAATTACGAGGATTAAATGAGTATATGCATGGAGTATGCAGCACAGGGCCTAACACGTTGGAAGACTTGCAAAACAACAGTATTTAGTCAGCCCAGCAATGACTGCCTGCATTCTGCGCACTTCAGTATTTATCTTGTGGGAAGTTTTCAATGTTCTCTCAATGATGCATTTCCTTCTTCCAGCCGTCATCCTTCACTCTTCCATAGGATGGTAGCTGAATTTGTCATGAAGGACACGGCGTAATGCACGCGATTGCCAAATCACTGCGCTGTGCGCCTGAAACTAAGATCACGTTATATGGCAACTCTACTTCGGTACAAGAATAAAGATTAAAATCGGAACTACCTCTCGCCATGAGCCTCATTGACAGACGGATCAGTCTCTACCTTCTTATCCTTGCCGTAACCTCACATGTCTTCAGGGCTTCTGCATCACCTCCCCGTACTTCCGTTTCAAGCCCCACCTTCGTGCTGGGTGACATCTGCGGCGGGCCGACGGTTCATCCCCCTGAAAGACCGCGACAGCGTATTGGTTCATTTCCTCGACATCGACACCTCAGCTCCGTCAGCCCCCGGACACCTGCTGGAGGTAAGGACGTATCTTGCCGCGCAACCCATTCGTGGTGACTGAATGCCCCATTTTACGGCTGAGGGGACAAGTCTCAGTCAGAGGCTCAGCCTTGTGCTCCAGAGCGCACCGCTGGTGAACAATGAAACCCAGATCTCCTGCTTTTAAGTCCAGATGCTTTGTACCGCACCAGAGCTGTCTCCTAAGACCTTGTGAAGTTTACGCACCCGCCCCAAAGAAACACTGAATGGCATCTGAAAGCTTAAAGATGGCGCTTTCCTTCTCTCCTGTAAATTACTTTCTTTTATATAAATAGTTGTCCTTCATTGTCAACTACCCAGTCTTTCCACGAGATTTCCATAACTCCCTTTCCCCAGCCTTGGGGGATGTATCTGTAGCCCCCCTTTCTCTGAGCAAAGGGGCCCATTTTATCATGGCGGCAGTAAAGAAGAAAAGGAAAATCTTCTGAGCCCTCAGCCGAGCATGGTTGTCCCACTAGGAGGCTTACCAGCAGGCCGATTGTCATTCAGGGAACTAAGGGGTCTAATGGCAGAGGCGGCGAGTGAACATCTGGTGGAATGAGCTTGGGCCCGAGGGCTTGTTGCTGGTTGATGAGTTTTTACTTATCTTCTCTTTGGGTGGAGG
This sequence comes from Neofelis nebulosa, assembly GCF_028018385.1. Classification (NCBI taxonomy): domain Eukaryota; kingdom Metazoa; phylum Chordata; class Mammalia; order Carnivora; family Felidae; genus Neofelis; species Neofelis nebulosa. The sequence continues at coordinate 40,618,071 of NC_080796.1, forward strand.
AGGATGGGGACAGCAGACAGATCACTTAGTAGTCTTGCTGGAGAGGAAGCGGCCTGAGGTGCCTTGGGAGGAGGAGTCCAAGAGCTCTCCTCAGGCACCGGAAGTGGATAATGGTTTGGTGCTCAGTGGAGAAGGTGGAGAGCTAGAACCTTCCGAATAAACATTCGTTGGAGGTGATGGTGAGTATATCTCAACCTCACATCCTCCCATGGAGAGGACCGGGCCAGAGGACGGACAGAAGTGTTTATTTTGAGAAGACACGAACTTCTGCAACTGAGGCTCCAGTCGCCCAATTAAATGAGATGATTTACTCACGATTCATTACGTTTTGAAGACCTACTATGTGCACACTGGGAAACACCAAACTTAACAAGAAAAAAGCAAGAGCAAAATAGCTTCTTCCCCTAAGGAGTTTACAATTTGCTGTGAGAGAGGAACCAAGCAGCAAAGAGCCATGATGGTTTTACTTAGCCTTTAGGTTGGTCCAGGGGATGCCTATATGAGAAAATATTTAAACTGCCCTCTTACAGACCATTTCATCTTATGACTTTTTTTTTTTTACTTCAGAGATGAAAGTCCTTTGAGGATATGTATAATTTTTCATCCTTTTACGTCAAAATATCAGCACTGTTCTAGTCCACACGTGAAGATATACATCAGACCAATTTTCGGTACTCCTATTATCAGAAAGAAAAAAGATAGAACCATGAGTATGTTTGTAATTATTGTTACCAGTCATATTGAAAACTGGGATTCACAGGCAGACCGGGTAAGCACTTGGGACATTGAAAAAGTTTCCATTTGAGATCCCCAGGGCAAGTGGTGGCGAGGCAGATTTATTCAATAGTAAGAAGGTTTTACCGTGCCCCGAATTTGGAGCCAGTGAAGGGCTCATCACTAAAAGTATTCCGGGAAGAGACAGAAATATGCTGTCAGGGATGACGAGGGTGAAGGCCTTCTTTGGGACAGGGGAGTTGATTACTTGCCTGTGAGGACTTTTTTACATCTTACGATCTCTGATTGTAGTAATAGGTACCAAAAGAATAATTCATCCTTAGATTCTTAGACTTCACCCCTTTCCTCCTCTGCAGTCACGGTTCTGAACACCTCTGAAACGTTTCCACAGGAGTAGATGCAGGCTACAGAGGAAAGAAATATGATTTTGCAGCAACTGGTGCTCCATCAAAACAGAGGCCTTGTGAAATGACGGCAGACATCAGTAATCGCCAAAGCGCTGGCCTTATTTATAGGTTTGAGGGAAAGATAAATACTGTACACGCACATTCTAATTAAGGCCAAGAGTTCCCAGCATGCATAGCTCTGCATCTCATTCTGCCTGTCACTGCTGCCACGGCTCTCATATTTTCTGTGGTTTCTCCTGGTTATTAGTAATGCTGGGCTGACTAAAATGGATGGAGTCCCAAGTTGGCTGCGGGGCCTGGGGATTTGATCTTCCACGTGGCTGGAGCCTGGATTCAGAAACACCACAGCTGCATTTGCCCTTGTCTCCAGTGGCTGACTAGAGCATTTGGACCAAGGATGGTGATGTGGGATTTAGGATTGGCTGTGAAGGGACCCCAGCTCCACCCCGGTACAATGGTGGAGGGTAAGGAGTGAAGCAGTCCATAGAAATGCTCCCTTCTCACTTCCATTCATGGCTACTAAGCATCTATTGGGTTGGGAGGAGAAAGATAGTCCGTTTCCATCAGGCACATTTCTAAGAAAGATTTCTAAATGGCACGAAGCTAATGCTCTTTTTATAGTCTCCTCTACCAATTACATAATGAAAAAAATTGAGCACGTGCCACGAACATATGACTAATGGCCCTTAAATAAAGTCCAATCCTAGCTTTGATCTTTGGGGGATGAGGACATCATAATCTAATGTGGCTAATCATGTCAAAGGCACAATCGATAAGCATACACTGATCTCACAGTATAATTAAGCCTCCATAAGTTCATTTATAGACCAAATCAATCAAGAGTAGTCAGTCTGACCAGAGATTCACAAGTATCATTGATGAAAAAAATTAAGATTTATTTTGCAAAATATTAATGTCTTATTTTTAAACAAATGGCTTGTTCGGTCCTTAGAATATCCTCATATAAATACATGGCAATACAATTTGTGGTCTTTTCTTGGCAATAGTATGACCGTAATCACCACAGAAAACATTTAATGAAAGTGTTTTCTCCTCCCTATATCTTTATGGAAGCCCCATCATTTTATTCTGGAACTATCTTCAGGTCATCCCCAGAACATGTACACCTACGGACTAGGCAGAGACAAATTTGTTGTTGTTGTTGTTGTTGTTGTTGTTGTTGTTGTTGTTTTTGTACTTTCCTTTGGCCAAAGTCAAGAATCAAGAAAGTGTATAGAAACACGGGAAAGCACAGGGCTAACCTAGGGATGGAGCATGGTTTTCTCTTCAGGACTTTTGCTTTAAATTCCACTGAAACTTGTTTGAATTATTAGCTAACCCTCCTTCTAAAATTTTTGTTAATATACCCACTAGGACCAGATGTCTGCCCATCTGTGTGTATGCATATATGTGTGTATGCATACCTGCCTGTGCGTGTGTGTTTATGCATGTTCAGGAAGGCTATTCCATGAAAAAAGACTTACTAATTAAGGAGTACATTCGTTCTCCATGGCTGTAGCAAATCCAACAGTGTAAAATCTCAACCTAACGGAGTGTGTTAGACGTTGTAATGCACCATTTTTCACTCTCCAAGATTCATTTGGAAAATTGCAGAAGCTTAGCACCACATCTTGGGAGGCATCAGCACGCAGTGGGATGGAGGGAGGAGATTGATATTCATATTACTACGATGTGACCAATTATATAACTGACAAAGACCAAGGCGCTTCACATATTAGGAATCATTTTTATTTACAATGTGAATAATATTTTTGCAATGCAAATAATGCTGTCTCTCAGCATAGCAATTTTTATTCATGTTTTATAGGCAAGGTTATTAAGCTCAAGAAATTAAGTAATTTCTCCAATATTTTATGATTAATAAGTCATAATCAGAGATTTATTCGAACCTCTGGAAATCAGGAACGGGAATCTGAGTTTACCAGAGAGGATTCACAGACAGTTTGTTAAGGTCAGAGCTCCAAGGGGTCATGACCAATATTTAGCACAGGGTCTCAAAAAACCGTCCAACGAATGACTTGCAAATCCAGGGTAACCAAGCTAGTTATAGCAGAGTGCGGGAAAGGTGTGGTGTCAGGGCTAAATCTAGGAGTGCTTAGGTGTTCAACCCAGGGAGGGGAGCAGTGTTCAGAAAATGATGACCCGATTCTGCAGACAGGGTTCGAAGTACGGGAAAAGAGTCGAGAATTGAAATAAGCAAGTAATTGAGCTTTAAATACATAAGATTCCATTCAGAGTCCATTGCGAGTTATCGAGTAGTGTGCTAGATTTTTATTCTTTTACACAGTTTTCATGTTATCTTATTTCACCTTTACCACGGTCATTTTTCACAGTGGAGGAAACGGTTTCCTGAAAGGGTGACTTTTCCAACATCACAAACTAGTATACGAAGAAGCCAGGGTTTGAACCCTGGAGTCTCCTGACTCACTCTAACATTATTAACATAATGAGCACCGTCTATTTTCAGTAGGCATCTGTCACCAATATCTAGCAGCACTTGGCTTCTAGGACAGCACTCTCTGCTTGTTTTCCTTTTATTTCATCAACAACTCCTTCTCAGTGTCCTTTGTCAGTTCCTTCTCATTCCACTCACTTGTGAACATTGCAGTGCCCATAGTTCCGGCTTTGTACCTTTTATGTTTTCTATATACACTTATTCTCTTGATGTACCTACTAGTCTAATGGCTTCCAATGCCTTCGTGACAACTCCAAAATTTAGATCTCGGGGCGCCTGGGTGGCTCAGTTGGTTAAGCAGCCGACTTCAGTCAGGTCATGATCTCGCGGTCCGTGAGTTCGAGCCCTGCGTCGGGCTCTGTGCTGACCGCTCAGAGCCTGGAGCCTGTTTCAGATTCTGTGTCTCCTTCTCTCTCTGACCTTCCCCCATTCATGCTCTGTCTCTCTCTGTCTCAAAAATGAATAAACATTAAAAAAAAATTAAAAAAAAAACAAACAAAATTTAGATATCTAGTCCAGAGCTTTCTCGTGAGCCTGCTCTACAGGTCTACTTCAGTGACCAAAACAGCATCTCAGATTACGGCTTGTCCATACTGCGTGACCGATAGAGGCCCCAGAATTTGGTCGCACTTGCTCTATCTTCCGTCTTTGTTCGTAGCAACACTGCCTTTCCAGTTGCTCAGCTCCAAACCACAGAGTGGTCTTTAATCCTCTCTCCAATCTATCAGCAAGTCATGTTGGCTGTGTCTTCAGAAGAAGGTTAGGACCCGGCTATATCTTACCATTCTTATGGCTATTCTTTTGGCCCAATTCACGGCCAACTCTTTTGGAATATGGCAGGAACCTTTCCTGGTTGGATTTGCCCACCGTCAGCCTGTCCTGCGTATAGCGGTCACAATAATCTTACAAAAGGGACGTCAAATCATGCCACTCTGCAGCTCACAATCAATTCACTCAGAGCAAAAATCCGGTGTCTTTACCCTGGTGAGCAAGGCTCTACACGATCTCGCCTCATTAAGCACAAACTTCCACCTTAAAGACTTGGCCCATCCCATTCCCTCTGCCTGGAACACACTTCCCCAGATATGTCACTCATCCCTTCACCCTTTGTAGGTCATTCTTAGCCAGGCTGTCTACATTTACACCATTTTCACACATACCAGTCCCCATCTCCTTCCTCTATTTTTCTGTACAGGACGTATCACTGCCCAGCATTTAACTTACGTACCTTTTTAATGGCCTCTCTCCCTCTGTGAAAATGAGCACTATGAGGGGCGCCTGGGTGGCGCAGTCGGTTAAGCGTCCGACTTCAGCCAGGTCACGATCTCGCGGTCCGTGAGTTCGAGCCCCGCGTCAGGCTCTGGGCCGATGGCTGGGAGCCTGGAGCCTGTTTCCGATTCTGTGTCTCCCTCTCTCTCTGCCCCTCCCCCGTTCATGCTCTGTCTCTCTCTGTCCCAAAAATAAAATAAAAAATGTTGAAAAAAAAATTAAAAAAAAAAAAAAAATGAGCACTATGAAGGTAGAAGGCAAGTAATTTTGCTGTTTTCTTTGCCATTGCAACTCCACAAAAGGAGATGGCAAAAAGGAGAAAGGCCTGGCGCATGGGAGAAGTAAAATATAATATATATTGACTGAATGAATGAGAGGGAGGGAGCCGTAACAATTCAGCACACCAGGAAGGGGTATGAAACACGATATGGCCCCTGATCAACAGGCAGCAGCCTAGCAGTTTCAGGGAGGTGTGAGAAGCATATGTGCCAATCTTGAACCTAACATATTCGTTTTTCAAAAAATTGCCCCCGATATCCTAACATGATGTTCTTTTGCTTCAGGAGAAAATACATTAATTCTCCGAAACCTGTTAGATCGTGAACCAGGAAAGTACTTGTAAACAGCTGTGTAAGTACAGAACATAAGTCCTGATTCTGTTTCTTGCATGATAGTTCATAATTGCAAAACAAAAGTAGAAAATAGGAAAAACAAACAAACAAACAAACAAAGCTTTGAGTATCTGTTCATGGAAACCCCCATTAGTATCTTGCCTCCACCCACACAACCCTGTCCCATTAAGTCACTCTTCATATTTTGGTAGACAGCACAGCCTAGTAAAAACAGCGTGGACCCTGGAATCAGAGAAACTTGACTTAACATTGTGATCATACTACTTGCCAATCCTGGTCAATTTTCTTGAACTTTCTGGGCCTCAATGTTTATTTATGGAATAGACAAGATAAAATAGTCTTATAAGGTGATTATGAAGATCAAATGATATATAATATATATTAGTTATACACAATATATAATTATATATGATATATATTTGAATATATATATATATATATTTGAATGGCACTTAATTCCTATTCTGTAAAATTCTATTGGAATTAAGTGCTATCAGGTAACAGAAAAAAATATGTATATTTATACATGTATAAAAATATATGTATATATATATACAAATATATATACACACACATATATATGTATATGTATATATATATGTGTATGTATATATGTATATATGTGTGTGTATATATATATATATATATACTCACCACGAAACCTGCTTTGGAGCCTCTGTCTCCCTCTCTCTACCTCTTCCTTTCTCTCTCTCTCTCTCTCGAAAATAAATACGTTAATTTTTTTTTAATATTGAAAAATAAATGAATAAAATGCTCTAAGTTCTCTGTGTCAGGAAAACAAAAATAAATACATGTTAATTTTTTTTTAAATATTGAAAAATAAATGAATAAAATGCTCTAAGTTCTCTGTGTCAGGAAAGCAGGTATTGACAGAAAAGTAGAGACTTGGTAGCCCAGTGTTGTATCGGAAATAAGGGCCACAGCTTCTGGCCTCATCTCTTCCCATATGTATCTACCTGACGGGGGCGTCCGTGTCCTGAGAAAACATTGGCATATGCCACTAGGAGCTGTCTTAGAGTATGCTGGAAGGTCTAACACTTCCACTTAAAAGTATGTATTAAAGTAATCGCTAATTGTCATCCAGGTTTGGTTTTGCATTTTACAGAATCCAATCAATGTCAGTGGCAGCTACAATAAGTTGGAATCAAGAACCCACCAAGGGTATAGGCTTTGGCAAGTAGTTCTGGTACGTGACCTGGTGTTACGTTCCTGGGCTGGTTGTCCAATCAGTACTGACAACTCCAAGCACAGAGGTCCTTTCTGGAAGAAATGCACAGGAAATGGTTCTCCTCAGCTGCCCTGACTGCAGCAGTGTTACTGCCTCTGGGATCCATCTGCGGTCCCAGAGCACTTCTGTAGGAACAATGATTTGTGTAGCCGGCAGAATCTTAAGAAACTTCACTCAAGTCACGATGCCTGTAGGCGCCATGGGAGTAAGCAGTGTGATTTGAAGTCCAACGCAAAGGAAGAAAATCTGAAACATTTTTATAAGAATAATGACTTTTTTCCATATCTCATCTTCTCTTAAAATTTCCTCTCAATTTATACCTCTTTCCTCACTGCAAGAGCCGACATCTCTTAGTAAGCAGTGGGTAGATATTATGCTCTTATCCATATGCATGATCTACTCTATTTTCTTCCCAATTTATATTTTTCTCATTATTAAAAAAAAAAAAAGTGGTGTTGGTTTATTAAGAAGAGAGTAGCAGTGACCCTCTACAGAGATAACTTAATCCAGTTAAAAGTAGTTTTTACTCTGAGGGACGTTTGGTGTTTGGGTTCTCTTCCAGCTAGCCGATGAGCCAGTGCCTCCCAAACTCGTCTGCGCACGGAATCAGCTGAGAAGCTTCAAAAACTACTGAAACTTGTGCCCTACCCACCAGAGACTGTGATGCGATTGGGCTGGGGTACTGTCTGGACCTTGGAATTTTTGAAAGATCATCACGTGACTCTAATGTGCAGAGAAGTCCGTGAATCACCTCCACGGGCCCATGATAGGAGCAAGCCATTCATCGCTGGAAAGTCTATCTGAATCAAAGTGTTTCTAGTTTCATGGAGCCAAAGATATGCTCAGACGACAAGCATCCTTGCCAATGTCTGGCCAACTTTACACAAGGCCAATGTAGCTAATTTTGAAAGGTGAAGGATTACATCTCTATCTAGTAATACTCCGGTTAACAAACGTTTCAAGAGTATGGAAGGAAAAGGGATTTTTTTATAAAGGAAAAAAGAAAATCTAAATCAGATGCAGGCTCTCGGTCAGCAGCAACTTAACTCTTACAGGAGTGCTATCTGAAGGGAAATGAAAGGAAATACAGACTTCAGATGATGGTAGATCTCTGCTTCTTGGACTGAGTGCCTATAAAATCATTTTGAATATATCCTTTCTAAAGCTTACCTCAGTAATTAGGAGTGGAGAAATCAGGAAAATCTAGACTTGCATGTGAAAACAGTAATAATTCTGTGGCCTAATCTCTTTCTAAGTTGGGATTTCCTCACTGGGACTTTGGGGGGGGGGGGATCAAAGAGAATAAATTTCAAGCCATTCTCTACTCTCTAAACTTCAATGGATGGTGACCAGTCTGCGTAGCACTAGGCTACAGGACAGGCCATTATTCCTTGGATTTTTAAGCATATGAGAACAAAAAGGAAAAGGGCAACCTGACCAGAATTAAGTTGAATCCTCATGGGAGGGTTTGAGAGTCTGAGCATTCTTATAGCTTTCCTTGCGAACCTATACTCAAAGATGAAAAAAAAAATGTAACACGGGGTCATTCCATGAAAAGATAATGTGATCCACATCTGCACCTTAAAATTTTCTTGTAGCCACACTCAAAAAAGGGGTAAATGAAAGGGACATTAATGTGTCTTATGTTACCCAATATATATTATCATTTCAGCAGGTGATCAGTGTAAAAACTGTAAAAATCAATAGAATAAAATTATTTTAGTTTTTTTTTTCCTACCCAGTCTTTGAAATCTGGCATATATTCCACACATTTACAGCATATGTCAATTTGGACTACCCACATCTACATGTTTCCTAGCCACATGTGACTATTGTCTACGGTTTTGGGCACCACAGGTATAGAGGCAAGATCACAGGGTCCGAGGAAAAAGACTTGTGCTCGAAACGGTCTAAATGGCAGATTATATTAAGTTGTCTCAAGAATCCGTTTTCAGCCCTAATGGTCTCTGATTCAGTGGCAAGTCAAGAATATGGGTGTATCGAAAAATTGGACGATAACGGCCAAGCCTCTACAACTGGGACAGTCCCCAAGTCAGGTTCTGCATTGGTCTGCTGTTTCTCTCTCAATTGAAGGAGGCAAGAAAAAAAAAGTGTCTTCATCTCGCCCAGAAAGAGCAGGTACTGAGCAGAGGGAAGAGTCTTTGTCCCATAAAGCCAAGGGATTGTCTGGGATGTGGTTCCAGAGAAAATCTCCCTCTAGGGACTGCTTGATTGGGAATTAAACTTTGCTATTGACCCAAGTGGTCAGGCGATGAACAATGGGGCATAAATCAAACCCGTGACCCAGAAACAGAAAGCAAAGCCCTTTTGATCAGTTTTTGCCCCGCTTTATTAAAGAGAACACTGCACACTTCCAGACTTTCCTTCCCAACCGGTGGAAGTCGTGAGGAACCATTCTCCACCCCGCTGCCCTTGGCTTTCAGAGCAATGATAAACTGGGGGCGCGGCATAGCTTTGTCTTGCCTCCTAGCCTGGGGTGGCCCTGGAGCTATCGAAAATCTCTATTCATTGCCCCACTTTCAGATGAATCTGCTCAAATGGTTGTCTGTTTAGACGGCAAGTCACGAAACTTCTGTCTTCACTGGTGTGATGCGCGAGTGGCGGTGGAGAATACTTGAACTAAATGAGAGAACTGAACGCTCAGCCCATCTGTTCTCCTGAAGCACCGTGTGACCTTAGTCAGACGTCTCCCCACGTCTCGACTTCAGTCCTTCCCCGTGTAAAACAAGCACAGCTCTTTCCACTTTGATGGTGGGGATCATATTCACCGAATCCTGGCACATCTCGCAAGAAGGTTTCAGATAAATGCAAGACACCATGATGAATCATTTCAACAGACCCCGGGGGAAGAGGCAGGATGGTAAATAACTGTCAAATCTGGGTAAACAGTTCAGACAGAGGAGGAGCCGGGATACCTTGATGGGCAGGTCAAGGGCAAAGGGGGAGGGGTGGCAGAGGGAGGAGGGAGGGGGAGGGGGCTGGGGAGCCCGGCCACCGAAGGCGAAAGCTGGCCAAGTTGGGAAACCTTGCCTTTGTTCTGGGAGGACTTGAAGAGCAAAACTGATTAGCTGTAGCATATCATTTAAATCTCCTCTTAAAGCAAATCCAAGTCTTTAATCATTATCTCCCAAACCACCAAACGGCTCCAGACACACACCAGCCTCACAGACTTGTCAAGACCGAAACAGTAATTCACAAATTCACTAAAATTCCCTGCTCCACCGAACAGTATGACAGCTCCAGCGACCGCGGTAACATTTCTATTCAAACTGGCTTTGGAGCCGAAGCTATAAATATCCTTGCAATATTTCCTGCTTCAGAACATAAAGACAGCTTTACAGCACTGATAAAATAGAAATTACTTTCTCTCTGAGGTCTTGCTGGAATTTTAATGTCTGTTTTGCAATAAAGCAGCTCCTACACAATTTGATTTGAGGGAAAGAAAACAAACGGTCTAATTTAGTTACAATAATGACTCTTCTTGTATTGTTTGCCCTACTTGCTTCTCTGGCTGCTGGGCTGTTAGAGTTTGTAGTGGAGAGCAGAGGGGATGATGTTTATGAGAATATTAAAATGGTTTCTTTATTATTTAAAGATACATGGTCTCCATCCCTGCTTACCACAAAGCAACCCAAAAGAAGTTTTTTAAAGGAGGAATAGAGAGAAGAAAATAAAGTTTACGGCCCTTAATAGCACTTTGTGAAAATTACTTGTTAGAACTGTAAAGCTATTGACCAAAAATGACATGAATTTAAGAGGCTTTTGAAACGTAAAATATCATAGCAGCTTTAATTATTCCATACACGTTACTCCAGTTGAGCAAAGCGTCTTTTCTTTCCTTTTTTTTTTTTTTTTTTAATCCATATACACTCTTCTCCTTTGTAGATTACATGATCTAGAAAGGGAAAGAGAGAGATTTGTGTTTGCACATGGACAATGTGCTGAGCGCACAGGGAAGTGGAGTTGAGAACAGAAGCTAAGGATGGAACACGCCATCCGGTGACAAGAATTAAATGATAAAGGGGAATTAGGGCTTGATTAGATGCTGATTAGGAATGGGATTAACCCAATTTCCCGGCAAAGGATTAGGGTTAGATTTTGGGTTCAAATTAGTGTCAGATACTTTTGGGGCTGCCACTAACTTATCTTTGGAACGAAAAAGGATTCCTCCCTATTTGAAAACAGCATGACCTTGTAACATCCTCCAACTGGCTTGTCAAGGATATGTCTCCCAGGTCAGATGCCCACCCCCCCCCCCAGCAAGCCCATGAAGCAGAGGTTTCTTGCACAATCTGCTCCCTCTCTTCCTTTACTCATCTTCCCCGCTGTTTGTTCTCCTTGCTCCCCATGCTTATAACAGATCGCATTGCCTTTTCCTCTTTGATTTCTCAAAATTTTCCATTGCCTTCCACCCAAACATTCCATCTAGCTGTGCATACATCCAAAATCCTGATACATCAAATATTCCTGCCCTTATTCTAAATCTCTCAGTGCTTCTGCGTCATGTACTATGCACCACAGACCCGTGAAATACTGGGTTCAGAAGGGGATTGGACTATTGCCTCCCCTTTGGGTTTTAAGTTGTATTTTTAGGACCCTTTAAGTGTCACAAAAATATCTGAAGGGACTGCCCGTGGGGAGGGAGCTGGGTGCTACTCTCCTATGTTAATCACAGCACCCGCACTTTTATCAAGTTAGTAAAAGGAAGCCTCAAGTCATTTTAAGGTGTTCTGCTGCTTTAAAAAAGTTTGAAAATAACCACTCTTTTTTTTTTTGCACAAAAGAAAGCTGAGGGGCACAGAGGGGAAATGACCACTAATTTTCTTATAGCTGGGTAATGGCAGAGTGAGAACAAGAACTCAAGAGGGCATACTATTACAAGTGATAGGGTACTAATCTCTAATAAACGAATTCATACTGAAGCGTAAACATCTTTATGATTTATCTATGTTAGGGATAGCTAATTAAAATAAAAAAGGCATGATGATTATAATGCCTTTGCCAAGGAGACATTTTAAGAATAGATAGTGTACATCAGAAGTTCTCAAAGTATGGGATGGATTTGTCAACAAATAGTACTGGGAAAATGGAATATTATATATGTATACACACACACACGCACACACATATATATATATATATAATATTTATTCATATCCAATGAATGAAAGTTGATTCTTGTCTTATACCTTATATAAAAATTAACTCAAATGAGTCAGAGATCTAAATCTCTAAAGTATAGATCTCTTAGAAGAAAACCTTGGACAAAACCTTCATGACATTGGATTTGGCAATGGTTTCTTGGATGTAACACCAAAAACATGGGCAGCAAAAGAAAAAATAGACAATTTGGACTTCATGAAAATTTTCAAAAGTTGTGCACCAAAGATAATATCGACAGAGTAAAAAGGCAACCCACAGAATGAAAGACAATATTTGCAGATGGTGTATCTGACAAGGGCTTGACCTCCAGAACATACAGAGGACTCCTAAAGCCCAACAACAAAAACCAAATAGCTCAATTCAAAAATGAGCAGAGGACTTGAATAGACATTTCTCCAAACAAGATAAACAAATAGCCAATAAACACATGAATAGATGCTACACCACTAATCATCAAGGACATACACATCAAAACTACAATGAGATAGCATCTCACACCTATTAGGATGACCACTATCAAAGAAAGAATGAAAGAAGGAAAGAACAGAAGGAACGAAGGAAGGAAGGAAGGTGGGAAGGAAGGAAGGAAGTTACAAAATCATGCCTGGATAAAAGATACATTCAAAGTGCAGTGGATTTTGATGTAGCGGAATATGAAAATTTCATCAATATGGTTTCGGATTCCACACTGCAACGAGTCTTTAAGCATCTACTCATTGAGTTTCAGTGTGATATTGAAGATGAATATCTACAATTATATGTGTAAGATATTAAAATACCCCTTCCTTTTCCGACGACATGTCTGAATGGGGTCATTTTCTTCATATACTTTCACAAGAAAAACATAACAGATTGATTGCAGAGGGATGTTTGAAAAATACAGCTGTCTTTTATTAAACCAGAGGTTAAAGAGATTTGCAAAAATGTAAAATAATATGCCTTTCTATTCTCACTCATTTTTCTTCTTTGGAATTAACAAAGAGGTTCTGAGAACAAGAGGTTTGAGAACCACTGTTGTAGATAGCTCAGGAGGCTTTGAAAAATGTCCCTCAAATATCACTAACTCTGGTAGGAGATTATTCTGTTTCCCCCCCCCCCCCCCCCTTATTCTCCTGAGGACTAGCTCTAAGTGTCCTGTCATTTAATCCTTTATTTAAGCCTCTTCACACACCAAAGCTTAAGCCACGGAGGAAACTTGAACAGTATTAGGCAGAGGCCCCTTTACTGTGGTGGCTTCTGAATCCCAGGACCCGTGCATCCCCCACCCTTTTTCCTTCTCTTGTCAGTGAGCTCCCTCTGTTTCCTGAAGGAGGTTTCTAAACATTTACAAGTCCCGTGCAAGCCCACTCATGGCTCTTCGTATGGATTCATTCACAGAGTTGTGGCCCTAAGCAGGAGATTTTAGAGATGATGAAGAGATAGCCTTTCCTGGAAATTCTATTTCTGGAAGAAATAGAACACAACCCAGAGGCTTTAGCATGGGAAAGAAGTGCTTTGAATGAAAACAAACAAAAATATTATTCTTTGAACGAATATTTTTCCTTGAAAAATTGTTGTTTGAAAACAAACAAATATATTTCTTAAAAATATCCATTGATCATTTCTAAAGACTTTCTACCTAGGAATGGTGAAAGCAGGAAGACACAAAGAGTAGGCTCATGAGGTGAATTCTGTGCTACAAACCAAAGCTTGTATTTCAGAGAGCATGCTGTGTATTATGGGGAATAAAGCACAAAGCCGAATGTTAGAATATATTGGTAGCAGTCCAGGTTTTATCATCTAAGAATTTTGAGACTTTAAATATATCGTCCACAGAAGATTCTTTTGTATGTACTGGGTGGTAAATAAAAAGACCACTGGACTAGGCATATTAGCGAATGTGCCTCAAGTGTATGGCCATGTTCCTAACACATGGGAAATACCCTCCTGGCAGGATATTAGTATTTACTCTGGCGTTTATAGTAGTATGGGATATGGGGCGCCTGGGTGGCACAGTCGGTTAAGCGTCCGACTTCAGCCAGGTCACGATCTCACGGTCCGTGAGTTCGAGCCCCGCATCGGGCTCCGGGCTGACGGCTCGGAGCCTGGAGCCTGTTTCCGATTCTGTGTGTCCCTCTCTCTCTGCCCCTCCCCCGTTCATGCTCTGTCTCTCTCTGTCCCAAAAATAAATAAAAAAACGTTGAAAAAAAAATTTATAGTAGTATGGGATATATGATGTTGGGAAAGTTGTCCGTTGCTTTGAGGCCTCATGGCCTCATTTCTGAAATAGGAATCGTTGTGTTTCCTAGTGCATCTCCCAAAGCTGTGAGGTGCAGAGAAAATGGGAGAGGACCAAGGACCCAAGACGCCTGTGGTTTAGTCCCAGCAAGAGCCGCTCTCAGTCACGTGACAATGGGGAAGTCATTTTTCTGACCAGCCCCTTTAGTTCTCATCGCTGTGAAACAAAGGGGTCGGGCCAAACCATCTCAGGTTCTGTCCAGCACTGACATTGTTAGCCCAGAATCTCTGATGATCCCGCAAGTGTTAGAACTCTTTCCTAGATTACTTATTAAATCAGAGCAGAGCAGAAACCAGAACCGAGGTCTTCCACCTTCTGAGTGTGTAAGTCTGTCTCATGGGATTCTGTCTAATGGGATGTTCCAAGACAACCTGACCACCTGAAAACCTCCTTCTCACGGACTCATTCTTAAAGACCAAACTTCGAGAGCATGACGTCTCCATATAACTTTTACAAAGAAGTTGAGGGGGCTTTTGCTGTAAAATGAGGGAGGGAGACACTGTCTCCTGAGCACCAGCTATCTGGCAAGATTTCAAATACTTCCCAGTTCCGATGGATTGGAAGTGCCACAACAACATTCGTCCTTGTGTCATTTTCTTTGTTTCAGTCCCAACAGCAATCAGAAAGTGCAGGGGAGTGTGGCAACAACGGAACAAGAAATTAATCAATCTCTCTCCAACCACACTGAATGAGAGAACAGTAAGAACAAAGCTATGACAGGAGAAACTGAGATATAATATCTGCTCTCTGTCTTCTATCCATTTGATTAGAACAGTAATGGAATCGAGTTATCAAAAAATAAACATATCCATTTCCTTGGAGCTTAAATAACTTTTAGTGTTCACCCGAATCATTTGAAACAAAATCCCGTCTACATTCATCTTGGATATGAACAACGGATCAATCTTTTCTTTTCTTTTCTTTTTTTGTAATGTTCCTCCCCCTCTTTGCTATGGCGATAGCTAGTTTCTGCACAGTTGATCAGATCAACGAGGCTATCGATTTGATTTGGTCATTGAAATGGTCCCTGAATTAGAGAATGTAATGTTTTTCATCTTATGAATGAAAATCCTACTCACCTAGTGTTTCATAAAAATATGGTCCATATTCCTACTGCATCAGAATCATCAGCAGTGCTTGTCATAACAGCGGATCCAGAGGCCCCCTCCCGTCTAAATCAGACCCTGAGGATTCAAGAATCCTGTTGACAAGGTTTCCAGGTGATCCTTCTGAAAGTCACCGACGTCCTCACTGTCCTCATCTAACTGAAATTCACTATAATATTTGTTGCCGTTGACAACTGCTTCCTTCTTGTTCCCTCGGAACAACTTTTGAAATCTAGTTATTAATCAGCCTTAGTTTTCTGATTGTAACTATTAAATGGCCCCAGATAGAAATTCATACCATGGAATTCAAGCATCTTTTTTTGGCTCCTAACTCTCATGCAATCCCTTTTATGAGAGCCTAACCGCACCATTCATTGTTCTATACACACACTTTCTTGCTTCGACACATTTCCCTATGTAAGTCCCTTAAACATAAATAATCCCTCCATATCCATCTTTGACAGAAAAACAATTTTATTAATCCTATTGATTTTTCAAATTTTATTCATTCATTTACTTTTTTTTTTTGAGAGGGAGAGGGAGAGAGTGCACACGGGAATGCAGGGGCGAGGGGCAGAGGGAGAAGGAGAAGGAGAATCTTCAGCAGGCTTCATGCCCAACGTGGAGCCCCACGTGTGGCTCGAACTCACTCACCGTGAGATCGGGATCTGAGCTAAAATCAAGAGTCATATACTTAACCGACTGAGCCACTCAGGCGTCCCTCTAATTTTTTTAAATGCTACTTTTACAATCAACATTTATTACTGAGTTACTTCTAAGTTGAAGTCACTGAATTTGGTATTACGAACAGAAACGAAGCCGTGTCCTTTTCCCTTCATGGCCCCTGAGTTTAGGAACTCCTTCCTTAGGCAAACCTCCTGCTCCAGGTTTTTATTTCAGTGTGTTACTCTACTATGGCAAAGCTGAACACATCTCAATCTGTATTTAAAAAAAAAAATACAATTAGAACATATCCTCCTCCTGTGATTAGACTGTAAGCTTTGCAGTGATACAGGTCAAGTGCCATACAGCTTTCTAGGTCTGAAAGTATTCATTGTAGTTGCTCAGTGAACACTTGTTGCATGAGACATGGCTTTAATCTGTCCTGATCCCTTTATTTGAGAGATGAAGAGAATGAGGTCGAGAGAGAGTAGCACAAGTACTCAAGGTCGAATATTTAGTCGGTATCAGAGACAGAAATAACACCTTTCTTCCCTTAACATACTCTTATTCAAGTTCCAGTCTTAACATGGGAGAAGAGACTTGCTTTTGTGTCTCAGTATTTGTCTCTTTCACATTATGTGCTTGCCTGTGACATTCCCATCTTCTCATGTTTATATCCGGAGGTATTATTTCAGTTTATTCGAATGCGAATTCTTTTCTTTTTGCTGGTGATTGTCTTCGTATTTGGTCTCTGATTCCCTTCAGGCCGGTCACACTCCTCTCTTGCTGCATGCATCAAGGTTACGATGTAACCTTGGTGTTCCAGCTCGTAGCCAGCCACATCATGGTTTTGTACACAAAATAATGATATCGTCTGTGCATTCCCGGCCTCCCTCCTGATCATGTCCAGGTAATTGCTGGGCTTTTGGCAGAAGAACAGTACCTGAAACAGCTAGTTAAGGGAATGGATACACAGGTTCCCACATTCCTATTCCCAACTGTACCTGCTATTGAACCCGTAATCATACAAATATCATCTACATTTATATTTTCTCTAAATGCATTCTCTACGCAAGCTTATACCGAAGCTTGTGGGCCAGATACCTGCCTTGTCTCACAGCCTGTAATTTACGCACATTGGCTTGGCGTATTACTGCGCGGAATGGCTTAGTTCTACCTGCAAACTTCACGGTGTACCGTTTTCAAAATAATCCCTTGAAAAATAATATAAGATACATTCCAGGATCAATATCCTAGAGGTTTTTCGGGTTCTGCTGCAATGTACAGAAAAGAAAAAAAAAAAAAAATCTCATGCACTTCATCTTTTGTTTCCTTTTACCCGTACCTTAAAAAAATATTACTAAAGCCTTTTTCCTTGTCCATTCGATGCATAAGGTGCTCTAAAAAAATCCGTTAGAAAATCGACAGAAGACATCAGGAATTTTTGTAAAAATACATCAGTTGGCTTGCTCTGTTTATAATATTTACCAAGCTCTTCAAACAGCTCTGGTAGATCAATCAGACAGAATTTCCTTTTTCAAAACCACAATAAGTAATGTTTACTTTGTACCAGTGAGTCTTCTCTCTACCATAGAATCTTCCATAGAATCTTACACAGGCTCCTCTGGAGTCCCCTGAAAAGTGTCTGTAGCTCAGTGCTCAGGATCTGGTAGTTCTGAGACACCAGTTCTTTTCCTTCCCCTCTGAAACTCAAGTTATGAGGGCTGCCTTCGGTGCCAGAATGGACGAGAAACCCAAGGACTTGAGGCCTCGTGCTGGTTCTCCGTTTGTACGAATGGGTCATTTCTCCTCACTTCTCTGTTCATTTGTAAGATCAGGTATTTGCAGTAAGTGGCTTCATAGGCTTCTTTTAGCGTAGTTTTCCAAGGATTCTAAAACCTACCTTGGCCCACAGTTTCACATTTGCTATTCATCTTCCAAAACATTTGCTAGTCTAAGATCTTTACCTTGCCTGCTTCATCAGTTAAATCTGCACCATCCAGTACATTTATTATAATTTCATTATATGCCTCTACCTAGCCACGGAAAAAGATAAGTTGGAGCAGAGCTAACTTTCTGAGCAAAAACCAAGGTGAACAAATATCCCTTCTTTTAATTTTGAACACAGCTTTTATTCTGTTTTCTCTTCTATTTTTTGTTTCTGTTTTTTTTTCTTCTGGTTTTGTTTTCTTCCCTCCCTCCCTCTTTCCTTCTCTCTCTGTGCCTTTCTTTTCTTTCTTCCTTCCTTCCTTCCTTCCTTCCTTCCTTCCTTCCTTCCTTCCTTCCTTTCTTTTTCTTTCTTTCTCTTTCTTTCTTCCTTTCTTTCTGTTTCTTTCTTCCTCTTTCTTTCTTTCTTTCTTTCTTTCTTTCTTTCTTTCTTTCTTTCTTCTGTCCCTCCCTCCTTTCCTTTTCTTTCTTTCTTTCTTTCTTTCTTTCTTTCTTTCTTTCTTTCTTCCTTTCTTTCCTCTGTCCCTCCCTCCTTTCCTTTTCTTTCTTTTTTTCTTTCTTTCTTTCTTCCTTCCTTCCTTTCTTTCTTTCTTTCTTTCTTTCGTCCCTCCCTCCTTTCCTTTTCTTTCTTTCTTTCTTTCTTTCTTTCTTTCTTTCTTTCTTCTGTCCCTCCCTCCTTTCCTTTTCTTTCTTTCTTTCTTTCTTTCTTTCTTTCTTTCTTTCTTTCTTTCTTTCCTCTGTCCCTCCCTCCTTTCCTTTTCTTTCTTTTTTTCTTTCTTTCTTTCTTTCTTTCTTTCTTTCTTTCTTTCTTCCTGCCCAGAATGGTCCCAAATAGCCTTCCATGGCCTCCTGCTTTTTAGATCTATACTCACAGAATTTTAGATTAGAAAGACGTTTTAGAGATATGTGCTAGAGTAGAAAGAACATTACTTTTTGAAATTCATAAGTCTTACTTAACTTCTCTGATTTTCCGTATGAAAAAAGAAGAGCTGCAATGAAAATACTAAACACTTTCCTGAAGGCCACACACGCAATAGTAGAGAGCCCACTGCAAACGTTTCTACCCCAGTGTCGGCTGTGGGCATCGTACAATGGTCTGGTCCTCTAGGTGGCCTGGCAGTCCCTTGGAAACTGTGCTCCAATCCGTTTTTGAATTCTAGTTTGCCCCAGACACGTTGTATTTTTAAAAGAATGGCCAGAACAAGCTTTTCTATTTCCACATGGGCTCCCTTTCCCTTTTTAAAGCACAATGCCCGTACTCTGACAAAGGCCTCTTTCCTCTGATAGCCATTTGCTGGGGCTTTTGTCTGAGTGCCTGTTCAAGCAGAACGTGTGATTTACTGTTGGTTGTGAAGGTGAAAGAGATTTTGACAAGGGGAGAAATGGAGAAAGTCTGAGTTTTGTTCATTAACATGCAATCCTCTTTGTACTTATGTAGGGGGCGGGAGACAGAGTGGGGGGGGGATAGACATATGAGTTCTAAACTTGAAGCCTAATTTGGTTATGGAAACAGATCTGTGTCTGGCAGAAACACATGGCACCCCAGTCCTCAACCATCAGTGTTTGGGAAGCCTGCTTCATTTAATTGGTAAATCATCTGTCTTGCATTGTTCTCTACCAGCATTATCTGGGAGGCAGCTGCCCACCTTGGCTAATTTAAATGTGATTTAGCAGGATAGCCTCCTGTCCCTTCTGCCAGGACGTTCATAGTACCAAATTAATGTTGATTGGCATCCCCCACTCAGCCATTGGTGATTCATAGATAAGATTCTGTTACTGATCTACAGGGGCAGTTAGATGAGGATATCTTCATTGCCTCCTTTTCACCGGAAACGATTTGACCCATTATCCATTTGCTAATTTTCTCTATTTGTCTGCAAGATCCATTGTGTGAGCAGCTGTCATGCATGTAAGTGGGGACTCCTCAAACCACTTTGGGCAACTTCCCACGGTTCCAGGCCACCCTCCTGATTTATCTTTCTCTTGTTCAAACAGCACAACTAACACTCCAGGTGACGGGGAAAATTCTCTTTTCCCCTTTTGCAAAGTCTAATGGGAAGAACATTCATTTGATTCAGTAAATACGCTTCTAGGGATCACTTTTTATATGTCAGGCATTGTGGTAGGTGCTGTGGGTGATAGATGTAGGAGCCTCACACACCAGACTCTTGGGAAACCGTAGTCTAGATGTGTCGACAGACAGCCAACGACACATGGAAACGATCAAGAGCCTGATCAAGATTTTAGGGGTATTTGTACCTGAAACCTCATCCACTTCTGTTACTTAGATTCTATCCTCAATCCACTTCTTTCTTCCTTCTCTTTTCTGCAGTTCTCCTTAGAGGCTATTTCAGGTTTGATTTGGTTTTGTTTTGTTCTGGTTTTTTCCTCTTCGATAGCTTTTTTAAAAATGTGGAAAAACTACAGGTGATTCTGTACTGCTCATGTGCTACCACATAAATAAAGTATTTTTCACAGTTGATTGAGAAACTCATTCATTTTAGGGGCGCCTCGGTGGCTCAGTAGGTTGAGCGTCCAACTTCGGCTCAGGTCATGATCTCATGGTTCGTGGGTTCGAGCCCCGCGTTGGGCTCTGTGCTGACAGCTCAGAGCCTGGAGCCTGCTTCGGATTCTGAGTCTCCCTCTCTCTCTGCCCCTCCCCTGCTCATGCTCTGTCTCTCTCAGTCTCTCAAAAATAAATAAACGTTAAAAAAGTGTTTTAAAAAGAAATCCATTCATCTTAAAAAGAAATTGTTACTGATAAACTTAGTCACCTCAATCTTCTTCATGCTGCGAGGTCTTTCCTTTCTCTACAGAAGTTAACATTCTCATGAATGTGGGATGTAGGTTTCAAATCCATGTTTGTTACCTTAACTGCCTGGGCATCTATCAGTAAAAATCTAGAGCATCATACTGTATTTTTTTTTAATTTGTCAAGATTATATCATGCTGTAAATATCCTTCAGCTACTTGCTTTTTCCGTCGATATTATGGTTGACAGATCTGTATCGTTACACTTAGTTCTAGTTTATCTCTTTTAATTACTGTGTAATATGTCACACATCATTTTATCTTCTCTTGACCTCATGGATATTTGATTTATTTTTCCTTTTTGTTTTGTTTTGTTTTTGCTATATGTAACCAGCAAGGCCTCACGGAGTATCTTTGAAGATGTCTCCTTTTGCACATGAGGGAGAATTTCTCTAGGGTATATAATGAGAAATGGAATGGCCAGGTCATAGGCTATGCACACAAACAATTTTACTGGTTATTGCCAGATTGCTCTTCAAAATAGTTATGCCAATTTATTTCTTTATTTCTTTATTTCTTTATTTAAATTTTATTTTAACGTTTATTTATTATTGAGAAACAGACACACACACACACACACACACACACACACACAGAGCATGAGCAGGGGAGGGGCAGAGAGAGAGAGAGGCATGGAATCTGAAGCAGGCTCCAGGCTCCAAGCTGTCAGCACAGAGCCCGATGCGGGGCTCGAACTCACAAACCGCGAGATCATGACCTGAGCCGAAGTCAGACGCTCAACCATCTGAGCCACCCAGGCATCCCTAGTTATGCCAATTTATATTCTCAGTGGCGATACCTGAGTGTTCTTATTTCTCCTTTTCTCTGCCAAAGCTTGGCACTGTGTGGCTTAAGGATCCTTGCCAGTATGATGGGGTTAAAGTGTACCTTGCTGATATTTGCATTTTTCTGATTAAAGTTAGGTGGAACATTTTTTCATATTTATTGTTACCTTGGGTTTCATCTGTGAATTGTCTTTTGCATCTTCCTTCATTTTTCAATTTGTCCTATCTAAATTGATTTGTAAGAGTTCCTTTATATGGAAGATATTAATATTTTGCCTGTTACATATGCGGTAAATCTCTCCTCCCAGTTTGTGGGATATCTTGATTTCATTTACGATGTCTTTTATTCTACAGAAAGTTTACATTTTAAGGATTTCTGTTTCTGTTGTTAGAGTGAAGAAATACTTTCCTACTTCAAGGTTCTACTATTCTATTCTGCATGGTATTCTAATAGTTATTTTTTTCCCCACAGTTCAGTCTTTGCACCATTTGGAGTTTGCTTTTGACATTGGTTGAGGTGGGAGTCTAATTTTGTTCTATTTTACATATGAACAGACAATTTGTTCTACATTAGTTTGGTCCCAACTGCTTTTGGATGCCTCCTCCAATCATATACCAAGGTCTCAGATATGTCTAGATATCTTTCTGGGGTACTAATTTTATTGTATTACCTGTTTTCCATTACCATGCTTCCAACCTTCTATCTTCATTTCTGTGTCTTTATCGACGTGTATGATGTCTCTCAGGATAAAAATCTACAATTACAATTTTGGCTTGATGCGTGTTCTGCTAGTCCTTTCTCCTTAACTCAAAAATAATTACGACATTTTTTTTTTCTGTTGTAGCATCTCTGCCTCAGAATCTTTGTCCTCAAATAAGTCACACAAGTTTGATTCTTCTTTACATATGAATCCTCTGCATTCTTGCTTATCTGAATTTGCATCTCAGTGTCTTGGGTTTTGATCACCAAATCAAAAGATCCCTGTGTTATTTCTTCTAAGACATCTAGGGACCACAATGGGGGTTAGACTCCTGAAGATAATTCCCTGAATTTCCAGGGCGAACATGTTCTCTAAGCTCCTAGCTCATGACTTAACTGCAATGATGTGACTTACTACAAGATCAAAATCAAAATCAGGCTAACAGTTAACTGGTCTAAGAGATGTCAATGTCGAAAAGTGAAGTTCAAAATGGAAAGTAAAGATCTATGAGGATTCAGAGGAAGGTGAAGGTATATCTGGCAATGCAATTAAAGAAAAGTTTGTAAGCATGATGAGATTTTAGTTGAAACTTTGAAAATAGGGAAGATTTTCACATGGAATGGAAAACGGCATTCCTTTAAAATTTTTTTTTTTAATTTATTTACTTACTTTGAGAGACACAGAGACAGTGCAAGGGGCAGAGAGACAGAGAGACAGTCCCAAGCAGCCTCCTTGCTGTCAGCGCAGAGCCTGATGCTAGGCTCGAGCTCACGAAACAGTGAGATCATGACCTGAGCCGAAACTAAGAGTTAGTTGGACGCTTCACCGACTGAGCCACCCATGCGCCCCTGGAAAACGGCGTTCCTCACCTAAGGAAACCATGGTTCATGTTGGGTTTGGCTCAAGATCAAAGAAGGTTCCAGACCACCTATATGGGATTTGCATAGGATCTGACCTAAAGTCGGTTTCACAAACAAAACATATTTTCAAAAAACATATTTTATGATCTGTCCCTTTGGTCTATGAAAGAGATTGGGGAGAGTAAGGGGAATAGAAAGGAGTGACGTAGAGGGAGAATTTGTGGACGGGCTCTCCCCTCACTTTCCCACACACAATGGAGCAGGTATGGGAGAGTTCCTACTCTTTACCTCAAGACAAGTGAGGACTTCCAAGATGTGTTAATTGTGTCTTTTTTGTTCTCTGTATTTTGACTCTTTGACATCTTGAGGCCCTGCTGACACCGGAGGGACACTTGTCCCTCCCAAGGCTGCTAATTCCCAGAGACAGCAAACAACTCATGTGGCAACGGGCCTTTCACATGCAAACCGGCCTGTCCCCCCCCACCCCCAACCACCTTGTTTATCATACTTTCTCTTTCTGGCCACTATTTCCTGCCCTACTCACCCCAAGGACCAGGCACCTGACAGCTAAAGGAAACTCCTACACCCCAGAGCCCACTTCAGTTATTCAAACTAGCTGATCCTAAGCCTGCTTGTTCTTCCTGGCTCGTTTCTTCCAGCAGAAATCACGGTAGAGACTCGTGAGCATGTTTTCCCCTCACTCCCTCTGCCTCCTGACCGACCCTGGGGCTTTCCCGTGTGGCACCGTGGGGCATGCTGTGCTTTTTTTCTAACAATCTGTGAGTACAACAAACGTCCCCCTCCATGACGCTCATTTCCGTGTCTTCATGTCTTCCCATTTCTTATCAAACCCTGTCCCGGGTCCCCCGTGACAGAAGACCATTAGGAAGCTGGATGTGGAACGTGCGTCCATGAGGGATGGAACTCATGCCTGTAAATTCTGAAGAGTAAGAGGCAACCTGCGGTAGCTACTTTTGGGAAGCGATGTTGCCAGTCACGTCCTCCAAAAAGCCCATGACAAGGTGAGATCAAAAGTGTAAGGTACTTAATTGAGAAAACTCCTATGAAGGATAAAGGAAGAGGGAGCAAGAACAATCAGGGAGAAACTTCCATCATGGGGTGGGTCGAAAACCTGTGAGAGGAGAGAGGAAAGAATTAGGAAGAGCCTCAGGCTTCTGCTTAGTTCACCAGTAAGACGTTTTCTGTTTCCTCATCTTTCTTTCCCCTCCTGGCCCCAATCCTGGCGAAGTCACCAACCTTAGCGTCATGGAGAAGGAAAGACAGAAAGACAAGGCAAAGAAATATAGAATAAATATAAGTAGATCTCATCTCTTGCACGCCTCAGACTTCTCACTCGCGGTAAGTTCTCTCCTCCCTGAGAGTGGTTTCAAATTAAAAATTTCCTCCATCTAGTTTATTTCCAGTGACATTTTAGTCACCAACGATGTCTTAGCCTTTGTGATAGGTCATTGCCTTACGTATCTTTTTAAACATTTTTTTTAAAGTTTATCTATTTATTTTGCAAGAGGCAGAGACAGTGCGAGTGGGAGAGGGGCAGAGAGAGAGGGAGAGAGAATCCCAAGCAGGCTCCGTCCTGCAGCACAGAGCCCAATGTGGGGTCCTTATAATTTCTTGCTTTCTTGCCCAGTTTAGATTCCCTTGTTCATCTCTTCATCCGATGTTCTTACAGATCAGTTCAGCTGTTCACTGCTAATATATCACACATATGCTTTAGAGGATCATGAAGAAAGCATACAGCCAGGCAGGTATTGCCACTGTAAATTTATGTCCTTTGTCACCAATGGTTCCTTCAGTGCTTCCCATTGGACCTCCTGTCTCCCTAGTCAGAGGTCTTTTTATTTTTTTTATTTTTTTTAACTTTTATTTATTTTTGAGACAGAAAGAGACAGAGCATGAACAGGGGAGGGGCAGAGAGAGAGGGAGACACAGAATCTGAAAGGGGCTCCAGGCTCTGAGCTGTCAGCACAGAGCCCAACGCGGGGCTCGAACTCACCGACCGTGAGATTATGACCTGAGCCGAAGTCGGACGCTTAACCCACTGAGCCACCCAGGTGCGCCTCCCCCTTTTTTCCTCTATGATTCTTAAATCTCTGAACACCGCCTCTCCTTTCCTCTCATTCTCAAATACTCCATTCCCAAGTCATGTGGAAAGCAAAAGCCACCAGCTTTTATGCCACACAATTGACTGCTTGCGTCTAGATTATTGCAGTAACCTCCTAACTGCTTCCCGTTTTGTCACATCCCAATCCATTTCCCACAATGCAGGCTCCCTGATCATTTCACTCCCTTGCCTAAAACCCTCCCGACTCCAAGATGGAGCCCGAACTACCGCACAGGGTGCATGCGCCCCTGCAAGACCGCCTCCAAGTCATCTCCATCGGCCTCATTTCTCCCCACCCGCCGCTGTATGCAAAACTGACGTTCCCGCTACAGGGAACTTCGGTTCCTAAGCTGATCACCACATAGCCCTCTCTGGGCTCCGGGCCTTCCTTCACATTTCTGTGTCTCCCCACAGCCTTATTCTCTCTCCCTCTTTACCTGGCCAATTGTTCCACATCCTTTGTGACTCATCTTAAAGACAGGCCCTCTTCAAAACCTTTCCTGGTCCTCAGATCTAAGTCTGACGCCCTTGCTTCCTAATGATCTGCACGCCCACGTCCTAAGAGGTAACACGGTGTGTTACAATTGACTTGTCTGTCTTTCCTGCTTTAAGAGGGCAAAAATCCCTCTTATCTGTAAATTTATTCCTAGATCTAAGCAGAGTCCCCAGCACATAAAAATCACTCAGTAAATGCCCCCTGAGTAAATAACTATGAACAGTAACTCAAAAATTCTTTTGTCACTTGGGAGGGGGGAAAAAAAACCATAATGGAATAGTCTACAGATAAAGAAACTTGGCTATGTATCCGTCAAGGAAAACATGTTATATAGAAACGTGCTCGCATAATCTAAACAATCTATGGGTATTTATACACGTGATGAAAGTTGTGAACTCAGGCCAAAACTGCTGGGCCTCTAAATATCCTGCAAATCAGCAGATAATTTTGTGCCCTATACCACAAAGAAGCATACAACTGCAGTTGGCTGACGTTCATAATTAATATCTTGTAATAACCCAAATGCCTTTATTTCCGAGTCTCTATGATAAAACTGCTAATAAACCTCTTTCTCAACATGAATAACAATTGCATCTCCTCTGGTAAAAGACAGGCGAGTGTATTTCCCTTCATAAATGAGAGTTAGAGTCCATGAAAGCAACAACTCTCTTTATCTCCACAACTCTGCTGCAGTAAAATGGTCATATAGAATTCTCGCAGAATGCCATACATTATTTCCTCCTTAAAAATTAGCATCTTTAGTGCCACAATGAATACTAATTTATAGACTTCTTAAATATCCTCTTATAACGTTTTTTTAACATAAGATAGCTAACATCTCTGAGTTAAAACATATTAGAATAACATTACCCGAAGCAGCCACTATGGAACAGTAGCTTCCCAGCTGAAAGATGGTTTTTTTCCTGCTGGGCTGAAAGCGAATACAGCATTAGGAAAGCCCTTGCTTTTGACTTTTATTAGGTGGGAACTACAACCAAACAGGGCTAACCGAGTGGGAGAACTGTACTATAAATCGTTTTAATCCTGACAATTTGCACACACGATGAAGACAGCTAGTTGGTTGGTTTAGGGATTTAAACCTTTAAATGAATTCCAAATTTAGTTTGTTTGTGATATTAAGCTTGCTAGAGAGAGAGGAAAATAGTTCATCCGAGAATGAGTTGTGCTTCAGGAAGTTGGGAAGGGGGCCCCAGGGGTCTCTTTTCTGGGGACAGAAAACTCTTGTAGCATTGATGTGTCAGATGGAGGCTGTGGGGTGGGGTCAGGGACACAGAAAATGGCAGAGCTCCCTTAGGTACCGTGACTCTTATCTCCTCTTCCATCCTGCTATTAGAAGAGACAAAGAAAATCCTGAATCCGTGCCCTGATTCTGAACAGAGTTATACACTGACGAAACCCCTGCTCTCTGTTTGAAAAACAGTGACAACACTAACACCAACAACAAATTCAGAAAACTATTTGAACAGCTCTTACCTGTTTTCCAAGAACTCTCTAGGCCTTTTAATTTGGCCTCTGCAACAACCTCTTCTCCCACCCCGTATTTTATCAGACAGTGAACAGAGCTGTTACTTTCCCTGTTTTACAGAGAGAAAACTGAGGTTTAGATGGTATAATGGCTTGCCCAGGATCACACCATTAATTAATGGTAATGTTAATGCTAGAACTCAAATGACTCCTGGCTCAGTTCGGATTTTAAATACTTCTTTAGCTGAAATATCCTCCATTGGCAATATATCACCAAACCTCACAATTTTGAGTATATATCTTCCGTATTGCCCAACTACAATTCTTCAGCCTTAAGAAGTTAAAGACTGCCTTGTCTTATCCTTGCCTCCTTATTCAGTGAGCACTGAAAAACAGAAAAAATACTGAAATACATATTATACAGACTATCTTGGTTTATTTCTCTCTAGAATAAATGGCCATATTTAGCAAAAGACAGGCTAACTTGTTAGTAAATAACAGTATAAGATTAATATTGGGGAAACTGAAAAAGAATAAAACATGCTGAATCAAAACCCGAAAAAAAAGTGCATGAAAATACAGAGAAGAGCTTCAGATAATACGAGATCTGTAGAGAAAGAAACAATAGAAGCCAGTAAAATGCACTTACCCTAACAAAGCACTTAGAGATGCAAGAACCCATCAGGGTAAGAATTTCTTTCCTTATAAGGGCTGAACTTAGGGGGGCCTGAGTGGCTCAACCAGTTAAATGTCACGTTCTTGATTTTGGCTCAGGACATGATCTCACAGTCTGTGAGTTCGAGCCCTGCCTCAGGCTCTGCACAGACAGTGTGGAGCCTGCTTAGGATTTTCTCTCTCTCCCTTCTCTCTCCCTTCCCCTGCTCTCTCTCTCTTAAAATAAATACATAAACTTAAAAAAAATTAAGGGCTGAGCTTACTCGTAGACAGACACCAATCCTGGCCTACTCTCCTTTAATCTTTCTTGAATGTGGCCTTCAGGTGGAACAGACTTAGGTTAAGTAGCACTCTGATGGTGGAAAGCTGGTGCAAGCAGGGGACATTGATATAGGAATCTGGGGTTTTTTTGTTTGTTTTTTGTTTGTTTGTTTGTTTGTTTGTTTTTTGATATCTGCCCAAAGATTATAGGTCCAAAGTCTACCTGGTACAAGGACTTGGCTTCCACCATGAAAATGGAAATGAATGCCTCATACAAGGGATGCAAGGTAAGAATGAAAATGGAAGAGTACTGATAGGCCAGCAAAAGACCCTGACATCACCAATAATGGCAACAGGGGGCAAGATGAAGGAGAAAAACAGTGAGTCAGTGACGGAAAATTTCAAGAATTGAGGAATGACAAGACCAAGCGAGAGGGGTAGGTGGTGACATCCGATGGCCTGAAATTCAATGAAAGAAGACAGAAAAGAAGGTTTTTGAAGTACCGGGGAGCAAAGAGCATACCCATCTCTTTCTAATTCATGGAGTGTGAGAGAAGAGATAGCCCTTGAAAGAGGGTGCCGTTTTTCAGTTCGGCAATTCGAAGAAACCAAAGAAGAGGTGAGGGATATAGAAAAGACCATTGATAAAGTCCATACATCTCACAAGGCACAATGGAAATTTGGGGCGGGCAGGGAGAGATAGGAGATTGGTCCCATTATGGATGTTTATGGTTTTGGGGATGGTAGATGGATGGCTCAGGAGGCTTGGATGATGTATGATTGTGACGATGCCTTACAGCAGCAGTATTTAATGCTGACTCCACATTAGAATCGCCTATAGAGTATATATGCTGTACACGTGCCAATTAATTTTGAATTGGGGGGTCATGGATTGAGTATCGGTATTTCTTAAAAGCCTTCCAGATAATTCTCAGCAAACCTGAGAATCAGGGTTTTAGAAGAAGATAGATAAGCAGCTGGAAGTGCAGAGACTTGCCAGAATGCTGTGCGCATCTGGCTTTGGTCTGTTGGAGCAGGCCAGGGAGGAGTCTGAAAAGCCATTTAAAATCACTGACTTCTGATTCTCCAGTGGTCCACGAAAGGGTGGGAAATACCCAATGTGGAAGACCATGCTGCTTTAGAGTGAGAAGGGAGATATGCCATACTATTGCCTTGTTGCAAAGAAAATAGTAGCAGAGATACTATTCGAGGGTATCTTTGATGTGTTCTTATTTTTTAAGCCTACAATTTTGAAATAATTTTATTCTTTAAAAGTTAAGATAGCGGATCAGTAAAATGACACAAGATCAACATACAGAAATCAGTTGCATTTCTATACACTAAGGTTAAAAACTGATAAAGAAATGAAGAAAACTATCTTAGTCACAATAGCATCAAAAACATTAGAATGTTTAGGAATCAGTCTAACCAAAGAGGTGAAAAATCTGTACATCATAAGCTCTAAGATTTTGCTAAAAGAAATCAAAAGCACAAACAAATGCAAACACATCCTGTGTCCATGGATTAGAAGAATTCGTACTGTTAAAATGTCCATACTACCCAAAGCCATCTGTAGGTCCAACATAATCCCCATCAAAATGACAAAAGAATTTTTCACGGAAATAAAAAAAAAAATCCTAACATTTGAATTGAACCACAGATGACCCCAAATAACCAAAGTAATCCTGAAGAAAGAGAGCAGAGCTAGAGGTATTATACTCTCTGATTTCAAAGTATCCTGCAAAGCTACAGTAATGAAAACAATATGGTACTGACACAGAAACAGACACATAGGCCAATAGAACAGAATAGAGAGCCCAGAATCAAATTCCTGTTTTACTAATATTCAACAGGGGAGCCAAGAGCACCCAATGGAAAAGAATAGTCTGGTGCTGGGGAAAATGGTTAAACAATGCAGAGCAATGAAATTGTGTCCCTATCTTGCACCACTCCACAAAAATGAACTTGAAATGGATCAAAGGCTTAAACATAAGACCTGATACTACAAAAATCCTAGAAGAAAATGTAAGGAAGACATTTTTTGACATTTGTCTTAGCATGATTTTTTGGATATAACCCCCAAAGCACGCACACACACAAAAAGCAAAAATCAACAAATAAAGCTATATCAAACTTCAAAGTTTTTGCATAACAAAAGAAGCGATTAACAAAATAAAAAGACAACCTACAGAAAAGGAGAAAATTTTTGCAGTCATATGTCAGATGAGAAATTAATATCCAAAATATGTAAAATACTCATAAAACTCAACAACTAAGAAATAGACAATCTTATTTAAAAATAGAGGAACTACATAGATATTTTTCTGAAGACAATAACGAATGAATACATGAAAAGATGTTTAACATCACTAATCACTGGGGAAATGCAAATCAAAACAATGCGATATTACTTCATACCTATCAGAATGACCATCACCAAGAAGACAAGAGATAACAAGTGGAGATAACAAAGATATGGAGAAAAGGAAACCCTTGAGCACTGTTGGTGGGAATGTAAATTTACATAGCCACTGTGGAAAAGACTAGGAAGGTTTATCAAAAAAATTAAAATAGATCTACTATATGATCCAACAATTCCACTTCAGGCTATTTATCCAAAGAAAACAAAACACTAATTCAAAAAGATATCTACACCTTCATGTTTACTACACCATTATTTATGATAGTCATGATATGCAGACAACCTAAGTGTCTATCCACAGATGAGTGGATAAAGACAACGTGGTCCATGTACATAATGGAATAGTATTCAGCCATGAAAAGAGAAGACAAATGCCATTTGTGACCTTGAGTACATTATGCTAAGTGAGGTGAGTCAGACAGAGAAAGACAAGTACTATATGATGTCACTTACATGTGGAATTTAAATAAACCAAACTTGTAATAAAACAACAACAACAACAACAACAACAACAACAGAGAATAACAAGGTGGTTACCAGAGATGGAGGGCAAGGGTTCAGGACAGGTGTTGCTTAAAGCTACAAACTCAGAATGAGTAGTAAAGAAGCTTTCGAGAGATAATGCACAGTGCAGTGAACGGAGACAACAATATCATATCATAATTATCAAACTTGCTAGGAGACTAGAATTTAATTATTCCAACCACTAAAATGAAAGGGTAATTATGTAATGTGATAGAGGTGCTAATTATCTTTAGAGTGGGAATCGCATTCACATGTTGTACACCTTAAATTTACACAGTATTGTATGTCAGTATATTTCAATAAAAAGATAAATGTTGGAAGGGATCATCGAGAGGATGTGACCACCAGTTGACCCGCAGATGGGACTTAGACAATCGGAGGCTTCTCACTCCCTCTCCTGTCCCTGCAATGTATGTTCTACCCACCGTTCCTGCAATGGGAACCTTCCTAAGGACATAGCCTTGGGAAAGGCTCAATGTGTTGTTGAGACCATCTGGATGAATATGTGACTGAATGCAGTTAAGGCCTCTATAGACTTTTAAGATTCTGGCCAATGGGTTTGAAGATGTATTTGTCTAGCAGCTGCTCAAGGAAAGCTGCATAGGTGAGTTCTCTTGCTTATTAAACCTACCACCCACCAGTCTGGAGCGGTCCGCCTCTTTCTTCCATCCCCCCGTGTCCTCTGTGAAGGGGAGTCAGCTTCAGATTTCACCTGGGAAATTCCTGTGTTTGCAAATCAACAATAAAAAAATCTGAGAAACAAATTGAGCCTGCCTACACTTTATCACTGCACCAAAAAATTATGTCCATTGCAGAGAAAAGTTGAAAATAACATTAAAAGGAAATAAATGATATTTTAAAGGTCTTTTAAAAAGAAAATAAGGCAAAGAATTTTGGTGCGTATTAACCCAAACTCCCGCATTTTAATATTTTATAATTGCTTTATAATCCTCTTTCTCTCCCTCTCCTTCCATCCCTCTCTCTCTCTCTGTGTGTGTGTGTGTGTGTGTGTGTGTGTGTGTCTACACTTATATATTTACTAGCTCTCTCAGCTGGAGGGCCTAGAAGCTCACTCAGTACCAGTAAGCACAAATCATCCATGGGATCCAGATCTTGATTTCTAAATGCTAAATAAATTTCTAAATACAATGAAACAGGGTTACTTGGAAAAATGGCTGTCTCCAGGGAGAGCGAAGAGAAAACACAAACCCAAAACTTCACCTTGTGCTAAAAACAATATAGTGCTCAAAGGATCTATAATAGCTAATTTTATTTATCGATGTGTCTAGGCTATAGCACCCGGATATTTGGTCAAACATTATTCTAGATGTTTTTGTGAACTTATTTTTTTAGATAAGATTGTTTAAACCAATGGACTTTGGTTAAAGCAAACTACTCTCCGTAATATAGGTGGGCCTCATCCAAACAGTTGAACGCTTTTGTAGAAAACGACCGACTTCTCTGGAAGAAAAGGGAACTCTGCCAGTGGTTGGCTTTCAAACTGAAACCACAACATCATTTCTTCTCTGAGTATTCAGACTGCCAATCTACCGTGGAGACTGTGGGTTTACCAGAATCCATAAATGTATGAGCCAATTTCTTAAAGGAAATCCCCAACCTCCTCTCTCTCTCTCTCTTCATGTACACACACAAACACACACACGCACACTTCCGCACTTCCTGTTGGTCTGTTTCTTTGGAGAACCCTGACTAATGCACAACGATAAGAACACGTCAGAAGGAGCAGTCGTCTTGAAGGGGCTCTCACTGGCCAAACCTGGGAGATTTAGCAACAAAATAAAAATGATGGTTTGGGTGATTTTTATCGAGCTATTTTCAAGTTGACACCTTTCCCCCAGCTGTGCCAAGAGTACTAATAACCCTATAGATGTCATTCTTTATCTCTTACCATGACTTTTACTATTAATATTTTTAGCACGTTCATTTGATTCTTATGGTTTTCATATCCCGGCTAAAATTCTACCATTTGTTTTTACACACTGTCTTCTTTTGCAGTGGATCATTTAACATATTAATCAGAATTACTTAAAATCACTTGTCTGATAGTTCTACCGTCTAGGTCTTATCCATATGCGGTTCTGTTGATTGTTGTGATTCTTGACAGTGTTGCGTCGTGTGTATGAGTGTGTGTGTTCTTTCTTGTGTTTCTTATAACTCTGTGATAAAAGCCAGAAATTGAGTACAAGACAGTTGGGGTTCAAGTAAATAGTGTTTGTGCCTGGAAATGGGCACACTCTTCTACTGGACTTTCAGTGAGGGGAGTCGGGTCAAGGTAGTCAAGTGCTGAGATACTCAAGGTTTGGGATTTGTTGTGAAAGTTACCCTCAGTAAAACACTGGCTTCAAATTCTTCTAACACTACCTTATGATTACAGTGGAGTCTTGGTTGCTGGTGGGTTTTTTTAATGTTTCTTTATCGCCTTCAGCCTCTGGTTTTCCCTGTGAATCTGCACCTCAGAGAAGTTCTCTCTCCATGTTCTTGACCGTCCAGGCAGTAAACTGCTCTTACTTGTTACTATTTGATGCTTATCAGCTTGGTGGTGGGGCCCAGAGGGACTTGCTCTGTGGTCTTGGTTTAGTTTTAGTCTCAAAAAACCCCCAGCTCCCTGGTCTATTGGGTGGGCTTCCTGTGCTCTGGAGAAGATAGGACTTACCACCTTCTCCCAGTAGCTTAAGTCCTTTGTTCCATAGGGAGAAGAATCTGGACAGGGCTTTGCATGTTTTCTGCAGTAATGTTGATAAGAGTAAAGGCTACTCATATCCTCCAAGCCTACAACACAAAGGGTCTCCCTGGGGCCTGATATCCTGCCTCTAATCTTCCTCATGAATCCCCAGTGATGTCAATGAAAAAGAGTTTTCAATGGTTGCAAACTGCCTTTGTATCTGTGGATGTATATTGTCACGCTTCCTGGCAAAGTGATGAAAATCTTAGCTGAAACCAAGTTGAAGCTTGATATTCTGATGTAGTTTTCTCAAATGTTTATTTATTTTTGAGAGAGAGAGAAAGAGAGAGAGCTAGTGAGGGAGGGGCGAGAAAGAGGGAGACAGAGGATGCCAAGTGGGCTCTGTGATGACAACAGAGAGTCCGGAGGCGAGGCTCGAACTCATGAACCATGAGATCATGACCCGAGCTGAAATAGGATGCTTAATGGACTGAGCCACCCAGGTGCCCCTCTGATGTCATCTTATTTAAAAAAATTTTTTTTTAAATGTTTATTTATTTTTGAGAGAGAGACAGCGTGCAGGAAGGGGGTGGGGAGCAGATTGAGAGGAGACCCAGAATCCGAAGCGGGCTCCAGGCTCTGAACTGTCAACACGGAGCCCAACACGGGGTCTCCAACTCACGAAGGGTGAGATCATGACCTGACCCGGTCTGACATTTAACCAACTGAGCCATCCAGGTGCCCCTCTGATGTAATCTTTTTAACAAAGCTGTGTCCATACTCAAAAACTCTCAAACCACCGATGCTGGGAATCACAATGAGTGTAAAAATGAGGGGGCATATGCTCACTGAAGTTTAGAATACCATCAGTAGGTATGATTTTACTTGAAGACTTTGATTGTGGGGACTGAAAAGAGAAAACACATGTTAGAAGATCTTTTAACGGTAGCTCTTTGGAATTTATTATTATTGTCTTCAGTCACCTTTGGTAAATGTTTCATGGACACTTGGAAAGGAGCATTAGTTTTCCAGTGATTAAAATCTGCTTTATAGTAATTAAAACTCATTAATTTTTCGTTAACTATATTATTTAAAACCCATGTCTGCCCTCAAATTCTTGAATTGACAAACTTTTGGTCACTTTATCCTCATAATTCGAATAGTTTGAACCAAAAAGCTAACTCATCTTAATATAAAAGAAGGAATTCAGCACAATTTGACTTCCATCCATTCCCCATTGTACAATCTTTCTAACATAATGTGAAGTTATCAACTAGGCATCATTTTTGTTTGACACCACTCTTTCCAACAGTTCTTACTTTGGCCCTTATTTTTTTTTTTTTTGGTCAGGTATACAACTAAATAAATATTTCAACCAACTCCACTGTGCTTGCAATCCTCTTATCCTCTGACTTCTTTCTTGGGTTCCCACATTGGATTTATATGTTTGTCAGCTGGATTATGCCGTAGAATAACTTCTTCAGGAAGGATACATGGGCGGAATATTTCTTGGGCTCTTACACATATGAGAATATATTTCTCCTGCCACAACTCATAACCTCCATTTTCATCTTCAGCCATTTTGCATGGCTGCAAGTTGGAGGCTTCCAAAGAGTTTCAGAAACAAAATAAGTACTGATGAGAGAAGGGGCTTTGATGAAGGTCGTATCTTTAGGCATCTCAGAAGTCAGTGCCCCTGTTAGTAGGAGAGAGGCCATCAGGCTATTTGGCCATAGCTTGGACTCCATATCTTCAACATCGAGGTAAAATGCATGAGCAGCTCAAAACCCACTCTCTTTTTGATCAGTTGTTTTATGTCACAGTGTCTGAGTAGCTTTTCTTTCTCGGCTGGACATACTAGACTAGGAGTATTCCCTCCAAGAAATTTACATTAGTTTAAATGGTATCATTGAATTATTTCATTGGCTTTTTGGTGATCTGACTGGGTTCTGCTTTTTTCATGGGCATTTCCATAGAAGGGTGAAAGTGAAAGGGAATAAATCAAGTATGGACATCTGACCTTTGTTCACAACCTTTCAAATTATTCCTTTATTAAACAAATATTTATGGAGTAACTTATCAAAGTCTACATTATGTTTCAAGCAGTTTATCTAACCCCATTTGGATATTTTCACCAATAAGATAATTACCTATTAAGAAACAATATTTTAGAGTTGATTTTTACACGTGGGATTTCTAGGTCAAAGGTTTTAGTCATTTTATATCTCTGAATATATAACACTGAATTGCTTGCTCAGTGAAAAATTCCACCAGTAAATGGTTATGTTAGGGTCTAGCTTCCTGTTAGGCTATCAGAAATTGCTCCAATCACAGTGGACCTGACTACAGGAGATAGTAATATCAAAGAACTCATTGAACAAAGAAAACTCCTGTCCTATGGGCAATGCGACAGAACTGGGGACCGGCCAGAACACCCCCCTGAGCTGAGGTGTAAGAAAGAGTGAAACAGAGATGAAATTTGGAGGCACCAAGGAAGTCAAGGAGAGGAGATGAGTGGGTCAACCTGCTAAGGAGTGAGGGTAAGATGGGCAAAAGGCGGAAGAGGAAATAGAGAGCCCGAATAAGACACTGAAGTCACAGAGACAACGTGTAGATAATGGCGGTGCAGTTCTCCAATGTGCACAGAGACAGGAAAACAGGCCAGTATGGCCAGAGAGATGCATTCAGGACCTTCAGCAGCTAATCCTCTCTACCTCTCCAAAAGCTTTTATTCCTTCTTACAAACATCAAAAGCCATGACACCTTCTTTGGTGTCCTCACTAACTCGACATCGCACTGGGATGATAGTGAGTATTCAGGAAACACTTCCTGTATGCTCACCTGAACCCAGTTTCTACGTTTGATAACAGCTCAGTGCGGAGGGGAGATCCTTGGCAAAATGCAAACCAGCCACACCCACCCCTTTTCCCTTGCTGAGCTATGAGTGTCCAAGGAAAAGGAGGAAGGTTCAAGACCAGCCGTGGACAAAGACCGAGTAGCTTTAAGCTGTGTGTCCCAGCCCTTGAAGAAAGAAAGGCTCGGAATATAAAGAAGAGCTCTGGGGCTCAGTTAGAAGCTTCATTTTTATTTTCAAATGTGATTAGGTGCCCAAGAAGTTGATGCTTTTTAAAACATTCTGGACTGCAGGATCCACAGTAGCACTGAATTGTTTGGTGGCTTAATTTGCAGCAGGCAAGTTGAGCAGTGAGCATTTTTCAGTAATAGTGGTTGAACTAACATTTTCCAAAAAAAAATTTTTAAGCCCACAGAACAGTAACTGAATAGCTCATTATTTCCTTTGAAAAAGCTAGACTCTGCAGGGAGTCCCCACCTTTGCAGTTTTCTCTGTGGTGCCGGCTTCATGCAGTTAAGACCTAAGTGCTTAGGTTGCTTTGGAAGCCAAAAATCTCTGACTTTGAATCTCTCTGTCTGTACCTGAAAAACACCCAACGCTGAGCCAAACTAATCGAGGCGTTTCCAGAGAAGTCCAATAAGCCAGCGCTAGCAGCACCTCAAAATTGTGTTCCACTATCCCATTTTCATAGAATTTCACCTCTAAGATTTCATTTAAAAATGTAAAATTAATATCTCCGTGAGAAAGGCAGTCGCATTTTACAGATGAAACCACTAGATGCAGGGAGGTGAGTGGGTGGCCTGCCCAAAAGGACGAGCTGGCCAGAAGCTGAACTGGGAACTGGGGAACAAACTCACCAACTATTTCCTCCATAACCTCACATATTTTTCTCACCGAGGATGGAAAATAATTTAATTGAAAAATATGCAAACATCGGAAGGGAAGTGGGATCTCCAGAGCTTTACAGCAAATGTGCTGCTTTTCCAGAACGTTCCTGTCTCTTCCCGGGCAAGCATATCCCACATCCCAAACTGTTAGCTAGCAGATTCTTCACCAAGCACTCTCCATCAGACCTTTTCCTTTGGTTAATTCTGACATTAGCCTGCTTGTAGGATTGTCTTGTAAGAAGGCTGTTTCTGGTGGTAATCTCAGAATCCCTAAAGTTAAAAACTTTATATAGCACAAGATACAACAGTTTGGGCCGTCTCGCTTTAGCTGGGGAGCCTGGATAAAAGCTATGCTCCTCAGGAGCAAGGCTGGGACCTTGAAGAAGGGAATGTCAGAACCGGGGAATAATTCAGAGAGCATGGGACGCAATATCCTCATTTGAGGATTTGAATTAGTGGTAGAGTCATGAAACCAAACCTGGTTCTCAGTTTAATGTTCCCCTTCCCACCCACCTACCCAACATCATTCTGCTGATCCAAGCAAGAAAAGACACTTATGGGGTCTGATCCCTTGGCCACTACCTACATAACTGACATCTGGGGATTTGCTTTGCCTTCCTTGGAGTGATTGTCTCCATGCTTCCTGCCTCCATATTCTGGCTGGGGTCAACGTCTGTGCCCAAGAATCATAACATCACAGAACTGGTACCAAGGGATGCCTGTCATTCTCTAATGGTGATGACAACACCACGCTCATGATATCATTATGAAAATACAGTAGGAAAATACAGCCTTATTGACATGGTCTGCTGAATGGGAAGTTGGCTCTTTTAGGGAGCTTTGGAGAGCAGAAAGAATCAAATCTCTCTCTGTTTTATTCTGTCCACTATCCTGATTTCCAAGTTTGCATTACATCTCAAAGCATGATAAGCCCATCTCTTCATCTCTTGACAGAGGCAAGAATAACATTAAGCAGATTGATTTCTATTCTCTCCTCTCTCTGTGGCCATTAGACATGTGTTCCCCTGGAAGCAGCCCAGTGTGGCCTTGATTAATGCCCACCGGTTACTGTGTATACTTTCCTTCCTATTGGCACTTACTTCTTGAAAGGCTGGTCATGGGCAGAGAGCATAATGCAGATGCATGCCAATGAATCCTGATGGCGTGGAGTAAGTCAAATTGGAGACATAGAGCCATCTCTCTCTCTGTTCTCGATCCATAGTCATGGCTTATTTTTTCCCTCCTGTGCAAGCAAGGACACTTGTTCAAAGGTCCACATCTGTAGGAAAAAGGTCATGATGTATTGAGCAATCTCATGTAATACCCCAAACTTTGACTATCTCTTGACTGATTCAGTGATTTGCCTCTGTCCAATTTCTTGTTTCTGCAGGGGAGATCCATAGAAATGACACAGGGACAGAAACCAGAGGCACATTATGGACAAACAAACAAACAAAAAATTCAGGATAAAAAAGTTCAGTCCAGCCCAGATTCTAATAAGTGACCTGAATATTAAAAGGTGGGAAAAAATTGTGCGCACGCGTGCGCACACACGCACACAGGCGATCCTTGAAGAAGGGGAGGGCATGCTGACTTCTCTGTGATCCCAACTCAACAACTTTTGGCTTCCCCGCAACTTGACTACTGTTGACCAGAAGAAGCCTTACTGATAACAGAAACAATGGATTAGTACATCTTTTGTATGTTATAATATGTCTTATATACTGTATTCTTCAAGTACGCTGGAAAAAAGAAAATGTTATTAGGAAAATCATCAGAAGGAGAAAATACATTTGCAGCACGTCATCGTATATTTATTGCAAAAAAATCTGCATATAGGCGGGGGCAGGAGTGCCAGCCGGTCTGCCCTGACCGACGGATCCACAGCTTGGGGGCCTTGGATCGGTAGCAGCAGCAGCCGTGGTGGGGACGAGAGCACAGAGTTGTAGTTGCCCATCTGCCTGGCAGTGCACCATGGCCCACGACTGCGGCAGCCGTTGTCGCAGGTGAGTGCCTGGCCTTCAGGAGCCTGGATACGCAGAATCACGGGTCAGCGGAGGGATCTGTGCCTGGCCCCTGTGCAGCACCGTCCTGCTCTCTAGGCCTGGTCCTTTGCTTCACCCCAGTCTCCTGGCTGCCCTCCCCTCCGCCCCAGGCACTGGACCTGACCACCGTGTC
Source organism: Neofelis nebulosa (assembly GCF_028018385.1). Taxonomy (NCBI): domain Eukaryota; kingdom Metazoa; phylum Chordata; class Mammalia; order Carnivora; family Felidae; genus Neofelis; species Neofelis nebulosa. The sequence continues at coordinate 40,657,762 of NC_080796.1, forward strand.
GGCACACGGGGTGAACCTGAAGCCAGGTCCCAGGCCCCTTTGGCGACTGCTGATGGTCTCCACAGACCTCCTGGGTACTCAGAGAACAGCAGGTCAATCTCTGAGCCATTCACCTTCCATTGGGTCCTGTGGAGAGGGTGCTGGACAGTTGCAATAAATGTCTTATGGGTTTTGCTGTCAACGCTTAAAAAAAAAATCCTGGTATAAGTGGACCCATGCAGTTCAGCTCCAGGTTGTTCAAGGGTCAACTGTATATGTTAAGTATATAAGATAAGTCTATCTTTCACCTTGCCCATTAATTCATAGGCAGCTCTACATTTTTTCAAGGATACTTTTGAGGCAACATTGCCATAAGAAAGACCAATTGATTCCTGTGGCAGATTGTAGTTATCAAAAATGGCCACCACAATATTTCCATCCAACATGCTTTTCCGGAACCTTGCCACTCTACATGCGAGAAGTAAAGACTGTTTTCCTTTCCTTTGCCCAGGGCAGGTTTGCGATGTGTCAACATAGAGACTGTGGTAGAAGTGACATTGTGTGACTTCTAAAGTTATCTTAGAACAGGCGACAGAGCTTCTGCCTAGCACTCCTGCTCTCTCTCTTTGTCATACGCGCTACCTTGGAACCCAGATGCCATGTTGGCAGGAAGCCCAAGCCACACTGAGAGGTGCCTGTATATATCCTGGTTGACGTTCCCAGTTCAGATTTCAGCTGAGCATCAATGTCAACTGCAAACACATGAGCAAAGAAGCCTTCAGATGACTCTAGTTCTCGCTCTTCAAGCTGCTGTGGGGAAGAGACGGATGATCCCTGCTGAGCCTTGCTCAAACTGCAGATTCATGAGTAAACTAAGTGCTGACATTGTTTTAAGCTATTAAGATTTAGAGTGGCTTGTTTCGCAGCCATAATAGCTAGAACAGATTTTTGGTATCGGAGGTAGAGAGCTCTCGACAACATCCTAAAGTGGTTTTGGGACCAAGGAAAGGGTAGATGTGGGATAACCCTTGAGGAGTCTGTTAGCTGAGGTCTGATGACCCTGAGGAGGTTGTCTCTGAGGGCTTTTAGGAAGGTGAGGAAAACAATTTTGGAAGCTTGAGGAAAGGGGCCCTTGTTATAAAGTGACAAAAAGTTTAGCCACGTTATCCCCTATAGGATATAGAAATGTCACCTAATGAACTGTGTGATCCAGCTAAGGAGATTTCCAGGCAGAGCGTTAAAGGTGTTATTTAGCCTCTTCTTGTTCTTTATAGTATAATGTGAGGAGAAAACAATACACTGAAGAAGGATCTGTTAAATATAAACAAATCAGGTCTTGCTGTTTCTCAATACCAGCCTCTCCAAATGGCAAATGATGCTAAAATCAACGAATTGTTTCCAAGCAAAGGTCAAATCCAGAGCTACGTCCGAAAGGACAAAACTAAGGCTTCATCTAAAGAGAAAACCAATGTCCTAACTGAACAACCCATACACTGAAACCTCAGAAAAATTTAAGGTGGCATCTCGAGTTCCGCAAGCTATGTTAGTCCAATGATAGTAAGGCCATGCCTCAAGGGTAGTGTCTGTTTAAAAAACAAATATTCTAAGAATCTTCAGGGTGTTTTCTCATAGTAGCCTTATGGGACACCCAAGGTAGAATTTCTCGAAGAAATTTGTGGCTATGCGGCTACTTTTGTCTCATGGAGTAAACCTCAATGAAATGTTTAGAATGAAACATAAAGTAGAAAAGAGCTCATCAAATTAAGAGTAGGATTGAAGTTCTTCAACCTGATAGAGGATATCTATAAAAACTCCGTAGCTAAAACCTCATACTTAAGAGAAAAGATTGAATGTTTTCTTCCCTAATATCAGGAACAAGTCAAAAATGACCACTCTCACTATTTTTATTATACTGATATCTAGCCAAGAAAATTAGACAACATAAATACATAAGTAAATAAATAATGAATGAATAAGAAATAAAAGACATCCAGATTGTAAAGGATGAAATAATCTATTTATCTCTATTTTCAGATGTTGTGATATTGCAGTATAAATGCTAAGGAATCTACCAAAAGCTCTTAGAACTAACAAACAGGGCATGACACAAGATTAATCTATGAAAATCCACTGTATTTCTATATGCTAGCAATGAATAATCTAAAGATGAAATGATAATTAAATTCTACTACCATAGTATCAAGGTGAGTAAGATACTTAGGAAAAAATTGAACAAAAACGTTTCAAAACGTACTCCCTAAAAACCACAAAATATCATTGGAAGAAATTCAATGGAAACCCAAATAAAGGAAAACCAAATAGAAATACATCCCATGTTCATGGATTGGAAGTCTTTCTATTGTTAAGATGGTGATGTGTTAATTGATCTACAGATTCAATGCAATCCCTATCAAAAGCTCTTATCTCATATTTTGCGATAATCTCACTTTTATGTTAAAATTCATATGGAAATCCAAAGGACTAAAAATAGACTAAATACTCTTGAAAAGGAAAAAAATGGAGGACTCACACTTTGCAATTTCTCTTTTTTTTTAATAAAAATATATTTATTTTTCAAGAATAGAATGTAGTGACTCATTACTTACATATTGGACTCAGTGCTCATCCCAACCAGTGTCCTCCTTAAGGTCCTTCACCCCTTTAGCCCTTCCCACCCCCCCCCCACAACACCACACCAGCAATCCTCAGTTTGTTTTCTGTATTTAAGGGTCTCTTATGGTTTCCCTCTCTGTTTTCATATTATTTTTGCTTCCCTTCCCTTATGTTCATTTGTTTTGTATCTTAAATTCCATATATGAGTAAAATCATTTCATATTTGTCTTTCTCTTACTGACTTATTTCGCTTAGCATAAATACACTCTGGTTCCATCCACATTGTTGCAAATGGCAAGATTTCATTCTTTTTGATTGTCTAGTAATATTCCAGTGTGTGTATGTGTATATATATGTGTGTATGTATGTGTGTGTGTGTGTGTGTGTGTATATATATATATATACACACACACACACACACACACACACACACACACACACATATATACCACATATTCTTTATCCATTCATCAGTCAATGGACATTTGGGTTCTTTCCACAGTTTGGCTATTTGATTTGTATTTCGCTGGTAATGAGTGATGTTGAGCATTTTTTCACATGTCTGTTAGCCACTTGCACGTCTTCTCTGGAAAAGTGTTTACTCATGTCTTTGCCCATTTCTTCACTGGATTATTTGTTTTTTGGGTGTTGAGTTTGATAAGTTCTTTATAGATTTTGGATACTAACCCTTGATCTGAGATGTCATTTGCAAATATCTTCTTCCATTTCGTAGGTTGCCTGTTAGTTTTGCTGATTGTTTGCTTCACTGTGCAGAAGCTTTTTATCTTGATGAGGTCATTTTGGCTTTTGTTTCCCTTGCCTCTGGAGACATGTCAAGTAAGAAGTTGCTGTGGTCAAGGTCAAAGAGATTGTTCCCTGTTTTCTCCTCTAGGATTTTGATGGCTTCCTGTCTTACATTTAGGTCTCTCATCCATTTTGAATTTAATTTTATGTATGGTGTAAGAAAGTGGTCCAGGTTCCTTCTTCTGCAAGTCGCTGTCCAGTTTTCCCAACACCATTTGCTGAAGAAACTGTCTTTTTTTCCATTGGATATTCTTTCTTGCTTTGTCAAAGATTAGTTGGCCTTACGTTTGCAGGTCCATTTCTGGTTTCTCTATTCTGTCCCACTGATCTATGTGTCTGTTTTTGTGCCAGTACCATACTGTCTTGATGATTCCAGCTTTGTAATACAGCCTGAAATCTGGAATTATGATGCCTCCAGGTTTGGTTTTCCTTTTCAGGATTGCTTTGGCTATTCAGGGTCTTTTCTGGTTCCATACAAATTTTAGGATTGTTTGTTCTAGCTCTGATTGTTTTAGGATTGTTTGTTCTAGCTCTGCTGGTGTTATTTTGAGAGGGATTGCTGCAATTTCAAACTTACTACAAAGATACAGTAATCAAGACAATGTCATACTGGCACAAGGATAGATGTATAAATCAATGAAATAGAACAGAGAGTCCAGAAACAAACCCTTACATTTAGGGTCAATTGATTTGAGACAAGATTTTCAAAACAATTCAAATGGAAATGCTTAATCTTTTTAACAAATGGTGTTGGAACAACTGGATAACCACATGCAAAAATACACCAGATACAAATTGTCTCAAAATGGGTCGTAGACCTAAATGTAAAAGCTAAGAATACAAAACTCTTAAAAGAAAATATAGAAGTAAATCTTCATGACCTTGGCCTTGTTAATGGGTTCTTGGATATGATACCAAAAACAACAGCAACAAAATAACACATAGATAAATTAGTTTTTACCAAATTAAGAACCACTTGATACAAATGGCTTGACACATCAAGAAAGTTAAAAGACAACCCACAGAATAAGAGGAAATATATTTCAGTCATATATCTGCTAAGGGGATTGTATCCAGACCATATAAGGAACGTATTTGACTCAATAACAAAAAAGATAAATAACCCAATTTTAAAATGGGCAAAGGATTTGAATAGTTCTCCCAAGAAGATATGCAAAGTATTAACACGCACATGAAAATGTGCTCAACACTTAGTCATTAGGGAGATTCCAATCAAAATTGTAATGAGAGGAGTGCCTGGGTCGCTCAGTTGGGTAAGCGTTAGACTCTTGATTTTGGCTCAAGTCATGATCTCACGGTTTGTTGGATCAAGCCCTGCATCAGGCTTCACATTGACAGCCTGGAAACCTGCTTAAGGTTTTCTCTCTCTCTCTCTCTCTCTCTCTCCCCCTCTCCTCCACTTGAACTTTCTCTCTTTATAAAATATAAAATAAAATTGGACTATAGTGACGATCATGCACTTCTGTTTTTAAAATTTTTTTTTAATGTTTATTTTTGACAGAGAGAGAGACAGAGCATGAGCGGGGGAGGGGCAGAGAGAGAGAGAGGGAGACACAGAATCCGAAGCAGGCTCCAGGCCCTGATCTGTCAGCACAGGGCCTGAATGATCATGCAATTCTTTGGATGTATTAAAAACCAGTGGATTGTATACCTTCATTGGTGAATTGTACGATATGTGAATTATATTTCAATACAGATTTTTTTTTTAATTAAAAAGGTTAGAAAGACAGACTGCAAAACTGTCACAGGTTGGCGAAGACTAAAGAGACATTAAAACGAAATGCAATGCAGTATCCTGGTTGGAATCCTGGGATTTCAAGCGTTAATGGAAAAACCAGAGAAATCTTAATGAATTCTATGGTTTATGTTAAAGAAAAGAAAAGGAAAAAGGCATCAGACTCCTGAAGCAAGAACTAGCCACTTCTTATAGAGCAGGGAAGTATTACACGGAGGGCAGAAGCAAATCCCAGATGGCAAAGCCAATAGAGATACTAGTGAATCATTCCCAGGAAGTAGGACCAAGTTTGGCAAAGATGCCTCATTGACCTTGAACCAGTAAATATCGGAAGCTTCTAGTTTCCCCATTTTACGAGTGGTAAGTGCATTATGATATCCTAATGACTGTCCTACAGTTGAGGTTAGGTGTGTGGGGTTCAGACAACTTCTCTCTTTAGTTTCTAGGTCTTCACATGGAGAAGAACTCCATTTAAGTCACGGTACTTGAGAAACACATCCAAGGAGGCTCCTCTACCCTTGCATCTGACTCAGACAATAGGACCCTGGGCCCTCAATCCGAATATGACGCCGAAACGGGATAAGACTTTGGAGGGCGTTGGAGGAGCGACAAGTATTTTGCATCCGGGAAAGAGGTAAAGTAGGCCAGCTGATAGCCTGTGGCAAGATGTATTTTTTCAAAAATAGCCACAGCAGTATTTCCAGTCCTATATACTGTTCTAGAACTTTGCCATTTGCCGTCAGGAGTTGAAATCTGTTTCTCTGTCTCTTGATCCTGGGCAAGCTTGCGGCCACTCCCACAAGTAGAAGGGGATGGAAGGGATGCACTGTGCCTTCCCAGGCTTGGTTAGGAAAGGTGATACAGCTTCTGCTTGGATTTCCTTGTCTTGGTATTCACCCTTGAAACTCAGGCATCATGTTGTAAGAAAGCCCAAGTCACATGGCGAGGTCACAGGTAAGTAGTTCCCTCGACAGCCTATTATTCGCTACCAGATGTTTAAATGCAAGAGAGATGATTCCACGCCCAGCCTTCAAGCCGCCCAAACTTGAACAAAATGCCACTGATTTAAGCCATTACATTTCGGAGTTGTTTCTTCTTCTTCTTCTTCTTCTTCTTCTTCTTCTTCTTCTTCTTCTTCTTCTTTTCTTTTTTTTTTTTTTTTAATGATTATTTATTTTTGAGACAGAGAGAGACAGAGCATGAACGGGGGAGGGTCAGAGAGAGAGGGAGACCCAGAATCCGAAGAAGGCTCCAGGCTCTGAGCTGTCAGTACAGAGCCCGACACAGGGCTCGAACTTACAGACCATGAAATCATGACCTGAGCCGAAGTAGGAGGCTCAACCGACTGAGCCACCCAGGCGCCCCGGGAGTTGTTTCTTCTACTGGGATATACTAGGATGCTATAATGTTACAATGGGAACAATCCCAGTGGCAAGTATTTCTCTGTACCCAGCATATGGCACTTATCACTTTTTTTTTACATTAAAATATAACTTGCATACAAAAATGCACCCATCCCACATTTTCAAGGAATATGATGAGCTTTGACATACATATACCCTCGTAACCACATCCCAGAAGAAGAAATAAAATGTTTTTATCGTCAGAAATTTTCCTCGTACCCACGCCGCAGTGTACTGAAGCCAGCTTGCAATGCCTCGTGAGAATCAATTGTGTATATCCATTCCCAAGTCCTCATTCAGTCACGTCATTTGGCAGCTGGAAATCTTGAAATTGAGAGTATTTACAGCATGAAAATCAACAGATGCTATAAATCAGGACTTTCACCCCACCCACGCTCGTTGTTAAACATTTAACAGACGCTACTGCTCATGGGTTCTTCCGCTCAATTCCTCCATGCTCCTGAGGCAAATACTTTTGAAATTTCTCTCATTATAGCTAGTTTGGTCTATTTCTAGATGCTTTATCATGGGCTCATACAGTGTGTATTTTTCTGTGTCTGCCTTCTTTCACTTAAAGTAGTGTTTGGAAATGTATCCGTGATGCTGCCCCTATCAATAATTCACTCCTGAATTGCTGAGTTGTGTTCACTGTATTAACATACAACAATGTCATTATCTTTTGTTGGTGAACGTGTGGGCTGTGTTTCCAATATTGATCTACTGTGAATGAGGCATGGTAGTATTTCACCTGTCTTCTCGTGAACAGACATTTTCATTTCTCTTGAGTAAATATGTAGGCGTGTATTTCTAGGTCACAACTTAGATGTATGTTTAGCATTATTAGAACAAGAGAAACGGTTAACCAAAGTGGCTGTAACATTTTCCTCGGCCATAGACAACGTCCAAGCATTTCAGTTGCCCCACGTGCTTGCCAAAATTTGGTGTAACTGGCATTTTGACTTTTGACTTCATGGACACATAATGGTATTTCATTTTGGTTCCAATATGTGTATCTCTGACAACTAATGATGTTGAGCTTCTTCTCATGTAATAAATCTTGTCATCAATGGCCATTTGTAGCTTCTTTTTTAAACTGTCCGAGCATGGTTTTTTATTGGATTGTTTGTTTTTTTATAATTCACTTGTAGAGGTTCTTCATATATTCTTTAGGCAAGTCTTTTGTTCTATCCATCTGCCTGTCGGTGTATCTATGTATCCATATCCATATCCATATCCATATCCATATCCATATCCAATCTATCATCTGTACCTATTATCTATCTATCATCTATCATCTGTCTATGTATCTATCATCTATCTACCAATCAGAATTTTTGCCAGTTTGTGGCTTGCCTATTCTTTTTGTCTAATGCTTTTCATGTTCTGGATAAACACGAAGTTCTTTAACTTCCCCTAAGTTGCAAAGATATCTGCTTGTGTTTTCTTCTAGCAGTTTAGTGTTCGAGCTAATGTTAGGATTTATTAGACATCTTAGATCAATGTTAATGCATGTTGGTAAGCAAGATAGGGGTTGAGGATTATTTTTTGATCTATACTTTTATCAGGTATCCCAGCACTATTTAAAATTAACTCTGTCTTCCTAGGATATACCCTTTCTCTTCTCCAATTGAATTGGCATATTGATTTGGTTGAAAATTAATTGACTTTATATGTGTGGATATATCTTGGACTATTTAATCTGCTCTGTTGATCAGTTTATCTATCTCTGTGACACTATCACCCTGTCTTACTTATTGGAACTTTACAGAAAGTCTTCCAGTCAAGGGGTATCCGTCCTACTGCTTATCCTTATATTTATTATTTATTTATTTATTTATTTATTTATTTATTTATTTATTTATATTTTGAGAGAGAGAGAGAGAGAGAGAGCATGAGTGAGCAGGGGAGGGGCAGAGGTAGAGGGAGAGCCAGAATCTTTAGCAGGCTTCATGCTGGAGCCTGATGGGAGGGTCGATCTCCCGACTGTGAGATCACGACCTGAGCCACCATTAAGACCATCGAGAGTCAGACGCTGAACCGACTGAGCCACCCAGGTGCCCACTTTTTCTTACTTTTCATGAGTGTTTTGGCTCTTCTAGATCACTTTAAATTCTCAAGTAAGTTGGAGAAAGTTTGTCAATCTCTTTTTTAAAAATATCCTGTTTGGGGTGCCTGGGTGGTTCAGTTGGTTAAGCGTCCGGCTTCAGCTCAGGTCATGATCTCACACTCCATGAGTTCGAGCCCCGCGTCAGGCTCTGTGCTGACAGCTCAGAGCCTGGAGCCTGCTTTGGATTCTGTGTCTCCCTCTCTCTGACCCTCCCCCAGTCATGCTCTGTCTCTCTCTGTCTCAAAAATAAATAAACATTAAAAAAAGTTTAAAAAAAAATCCTGTTTTTTTTTTTAAATTCCGATTACATTGAATCCATTGATAAATATAGGGAGAATGGATAACAATATCAAATCTCTCAAATCTGGTGTATGTCTCCATTTATTTAAGTCTTTAAAGTTATCTTAGCAACAATTTGTTTTCACTGCAGAGGTTGTGTATACCTTTTGTTAGATTTATTCTTAAGTCTATGATGTGTTTTTGAAGTTAATGTAAATAGTATGGTCTTATGTTGTTTCTGATTGCGGGAAAAAAACTAAATATTTTACCATTATTAATGATACTAAATATAGGTATTTCACAGATATGCTTTAACAGATCGAGATGGTTTCTTTGTATTCCTAGTTTGCTTTGAGTTATTATTATAAATGGATATTGAATTTTGTCATTTTTCCCTCCATCGACTGAGATATCATATGGTTTTTCTTCTGTATTCTGTTAATATTGTGAATTACATTGATTTTTCTAAAATTTGACTTTGCCTTCCTAGTATAAACCCTACTTGGTCAGAATTTATTATCTTTTTTATTTATTTCTGGATTATATTTACTAATGTTTCATTAAAAATATATCTATGTGAGTGAGGAATATTGTTCTGAAAATTTCTTTCCTTGTAAATATCTTTGTCAGGTTTTGATATCAGGTTTATGCTAGTCTCATAAAAGAAGTTAGAAAACATTCTCTCCTTCTTTGTTTTCAGAAAGAATTTGTGTAAGATTGGTGTTATTTTTTCTTCAAATGTTTAATATGATTGACCAGTAAAACCAACCAGGACTGAAATTTCCTTTCTGGGCATATTTTTAATACAAATTCAGCCATTTTAATAGACATATGGCTATTTAAACTCTCCACTTCATATCCCTTTTATTTTTTTCAAGGAATTTATACCTTTCCTCTACGTTTTAAATTTATTGCCATAAAATTGTACCAATATCTCATTGCTTTATTAATTTTCATAGGTTTTGTAGTGCTGCTCTCTTAATAATTGGTAATTTTTGATTTTGTTTATTTTGAAGGAGTTTATCAACTTATTAATATTTCAAAAGGGTAAACTTGAATTTCTTGATTTTCTCTTTTATAGTTTCACAGGAAAGGATTCCTATGATACGTACCCTTTTATATCTCTTCCCAAGAACATACTGATTTTTAAATTAATCTGTGCTGTTGCGGGCATCCATAAAAGCTTTGTTCTTTTTTAACGCTCAGTTGTAGCTATTGTATGGATATGTCACAGTTGAAGGACATTTGGGTTGTTTCCAGTTTGGGGCTATTGTGAATATAGGCAGTGCAAGCTTTGGTGTAGACATATGTTTTTAGTTCTCTTGGGCAAATATTGAAAAATTGAGTTGCTGAGTTTCATAGTCTATGTATGTATAACTTTTTAAGAAAGTGACAGATTTTTTTCTTAAGTGGTTATGTCATTATCCATTCCCACCAGCAATGCGTGAGAGTTCCAATTATTCCACAAGCTTATCAAAACTTGCATTTGTCAGGTTTTTTTTTTTCTTCTAATTTGGACTATTCTAATGTGCATGACGTATTACGCCATTGCGATTTTAATTTACATTTTTCAGGTGACAAAAAATGTTAAGCATGCTTCCATGTGCTCATTGACCGTTGATGTATCTTCTTTTGTTCAACTTCTTTTTGAATCTTTTGCCATTGTCTTAATTGCTCGTTTTCTTATAGTTACGTTGTAAGAGTTCTATATATTTTCTGAATATAAGTCCTGTGTCAGATATGAGTATTCTCCCAGGCAGTGGCTTACTTCTTATCTTCTTAATCACGTCTTTAGAAGAGCAGAAGGTAATGCTTTTGATGAAGTACAATTTATCAAACTTTTATGTTTCATCCTTGTTGTGTCCCATCGAAGAAGGCTTTACTTATTTCCATGTCACAAAATTTTTTTCTCTAATGTTTCCTTTTACAAGTTTTAGAGTTTGACCTTAGAAAAGATCCAGTGGTATTTTAATAATAGGTTATAACATAACAATTACTATACTAGCACAATGATGCTAGTAATTGGTACACTGAATAAACTTTTTCAGATAAGCAAGCTGACTTCAACAGCATCTCTATATTGTTTTTGGTGGCCAGAGGGAAGGTGGGTGGGGGATGGGCGACATAGGTAAAGGGGATTATGTGATACAAACTTCCAGTTACAAAATAAGTCACGGAGACAACGAGTACAGCATAGGGAAGATAATCAATAATGTTGTAATAGTGTTGTATGGTGACAGATGTTGAGTGCACTCATAGGGATGAGCACTGAGTAATGAATGCATGGAATTGTTGAATCACTATGTTGTACACCTGGACTTAATATAATACTGCAGAGTTTGCTTTCACTTTTAGGTCTATGATTCATTCTGCATTCGTTTTTGGTTACAATAAAAGGTTAAGGTTGCGCTTCGTGTGCCTCCTTAGGAATGAGCCGCTGTTCCAGTATTATTTGTGGGAAAGATTCTATTTCGCAACTACATTACCTGTCCTTTTTGTCAAAAATCAGTTATGTGTGGTTTTATTCTAGACTCTCTATTCTGTTTTGTAATCTGCATTTGCTTTCACCTTTTAAAAGTTCTATCAGCAATGCCTTGTAGTCTTTAGTGCACAGGTTTTACATATATTTTGTTAAATTTATCCACAAATATTTCATATTTGGATGCTATAAAAATGGTACTGTATTTACTATTTCCACTTCCAATTTTCCATTGCTAACCTATAGAAATATTAGCCTATTATGCTGCTGTATTTCTAAACTCACGTGTTATGATAGTTCTTAATAGATTCTTTAGGATTTTCTAATGTACATGATCATGTCAACTGTAAATAAATATAGTTTTACCCTTTTCTTTCTAAAAATGTCAATTTTTAATTTATTTTTCTTATTTTAGTACTTATTTAGTACTTATTTTTCTTATTTAGTACTAGGAGCTCCACTAAGAATACGAGTGGTGGGAGTAGATATCTGTGTTTTTTTAAGCTTTGGGAAGCATTCAGTCTCTCATCAGTAAATATGATCTTATCACTAGGTCTTTTTGGTAGAAGCTTCTCTTTTTTTTAAACATTTTTTAAATGTTTATTTATTTTTGAGAGAGAGACAGAGTGTGAGTGGGGTAGGAGCAGAGAGAGAGGGAGACACAGAATCCAAAGCAGGCTCCAGGCTCCGAGCTGTCAGCACAGAGCCTGATGCGGGGCTTGAACTCATGAACCTTGAGATCATGACCTGAGCTGAAGTCGGACCCTTACCGACTGAGCCACCCAGGACCCCTATAGAAGCTTCTTATCCAAGTTGGAAAATTATCTTGTTTTCCTACTTTACTGAAGCTTTTTCTTTTAAATAATAAACTTATCCATATACAATTAAAGAACAATTAACTTCACATATTCAAATTGTACGATTTTGTCCACTTTGACAGAAGTATATATTTATGAAAATATCACTACGATCAAAAAAATGAACGTTTCCATAACTCGCAAGTCTTTCATGCTCCTTGATAATCTCTCACTCCACTCCTATCGCAAGTGACAACTGAACTGCTTTTTGTTGCCGTAGATTATTTTGCATTTTCCTAAAATTTTATAGAAATGGATCATTATAGGATGGGCTCTTTTTTGTCTGGCTCCTTTTCATCAACCCCAATTATTGTGATTTTCATTCAGGCTGTTGCCTATATCGGTAGTTTTTTCTTTCTTCTTTGTTGTTGTTGTTATTTGTTTATTCATATTGCCAAGCAGTATTCTGCCATATTTTTATGCCACAATCTGTTTATCCATTCACATGTTGCTTGACATTTGGGCCGATTCCAGCTCTATGATATTGCAAATAAATATGCTATGAACACTTATGTACAAGTCTTTGTATGAGCATTTGCTTTCATTTCTTAGGTAAAAACGTAGGAATAAAATAGCTATGTTATAAATTAGGTATGTGTTTAACTTTTTATAAAGCTACAAACCATTTTTTTTTCAAAATTATTCTCCTATTTAACGTCTCATCAGAAATTGAGAGTTCTGTATGTTCTACAATCATACCAAAACTTGGTATGATCAATCTTTTAAATTTAAGCATTTTAGGGGGAACATAGATGATAACTCATTTTAAATTTCATGTTCCCTGATGATTAATGATGTTGATTTTTTTTTGCCATTTGTACTTATTTGCTATTTTTATATCCTCTTTGGTGAGATGTCTATTCAAATCTTCTTCTCATTTTTTACTTGACCTTTTTTGTCTTCTAATTATTGAGTTGTAAGCATTCTTACTATGTTCTAGACACACATCCTCTGTTGGATATGTATTTTGAAAATGTTTTCTGTCAAGACTGGGGTTTGCCTTTAATTTTAGTAATAGTGTTTTGAAGAGAAAGTTTAAAAACTGATGAATTCCAAGTTATTGAAGTTTTCCTTTATGGTTCATGCTTTTTGAATCCTGAGAAATATTTGCCCAACCCAAGATTAGTAAGGCTTTCTACTGATTTTTTTCTGGAAGATTTATATTTTTAACTCTTGTATTTGGTTTATAATCTTTCTCTTGGTTTTTTAAAGTTTATTTATTTATTGAGAGAAAGAATGAGTAGGAGAGGGGCAGAGAGATAGGAAAACTGCACTGTCAGCATGGAACCTGACACGGGGCTCAAACTCATGAACCATGGGTTCATGACCTGAGCTGAAATCAAGAATCAGAGGCTTAACTACTCAGCTACCCAGGCAACTCCCAACTTTTTCTTTTTGATTTCCTTATTATACACCGTGGGAGAAAAAGAATGAGGGTCATTTGTAAATAGGCATCCCAATTACTGCAACATTGTAGTTTGAAAAGATTTCCCCCCATTGAATTGCCATGGCAGCTTTGTTGAAAATCAATCGACTACATATATGTAGATCTATGACTCAGTTTTCTATTCTGTTTCAGGGGTGAATATGTCCGTGTTTTTCTCAAGCCATGCAGAACTAATTACTTTAGCTTTACAATAAGTATCGAATCAGGTTTTTCTTATTATTTTTAGAGCTATTTTCATTATTTTATAAAGTTGTTTTGCTACTCTAGGTCTATCACATTTCCATATAACTTTCAGGATCTACTTTTTTTTTAATTGCAAGAAGAAGAAGAAGGAGGAGGAGGAGGGGAAGGGGAAGAGGAAGAAGAAGAAAAAGCCTGCTGCTGATTGGGATTGCACTGAATCTACAGATTAATTTGAGACGGTTGACATCTTAACAATATTGAATCTTCTTATCCATGAACATTATATATCAATTTATTTCAATATTTAATTTATTTCAATGATGTTTTATAGCTTTCAGTGTAACAAATCTTATACATCTTTTGTAATATTCACCTTAAGTGTTTTTGTATATTAACTTCATATACTCCAACTTCTTCTAGTAGTCTAAACTTAGTTCTAGTGGCTTTTTTATGGCTTCTGTAGGATTTTTTACATGGATGACTGAGGATAACAACAGTTTCTTTCTTTCTTTTTTTTTTTTTTTTTTTTTTTTTACCTGGAGGTCTTTTATTTTTTTTTCATGTCTTACTGCATTGACTGGAACTCTAGTGCAATATTGAAAAGTACTGATGAATATGGATACCTTTGCCTCGTTTCTGATACTAAAAAGAAATACAATATCACACTTAATGTCATTAAGTGTGATATTAGCTATAGGTTTTTTTTCAGAGATGTTTTTATGTGGTTGAGAAAGTTTTCTTTTTTTTTTATAATTTTTTAATGTTTAATTATTTTTGAGAGAGAGAATGAGCAAAGGAGGGGCAGGCAGAGACAAAGACACAGATTTGGAAGCAGGCTCCAGGCTCTACGCTGTCAGCACAGAGCCAGACGTGGGGCTCGAACCCACAAGCCATGAGATCACGAACTGAGCTGAAGTTGGTCGCCCGACCGACTGAGCCACTCAGGCGCCCCACCTTTTCTTTTTTTTAAAACTGTATAACTGATACTTTTGAATTGGAATTTTAATTGTGCCTTTTACTTTTTGAATACTTTACTGAATTCTTATGCTTTTTTTTTTTTTCTGGGATGTAGTTAAGTCACTTGGAAATTGTTTGGTTATTTTTAAGTTAGTCGGGACCAGAGCAGCCTTTAATCTAAGGTGAATTTTTCCCCACTCTTGCAGTAATACCTGTCAGAGTATTCTACTGTTATCTCACAATTTGTGACCTTTTTTTTTTTTTCTCTTTGGAGTGTGGGAATACAAACTATTCCTAGCTCTGTGTAAGCTCCAGAGATTGCTGCCTCTGCTTCCTTTCAGGTGATTCTAGCTTTAGGTAGTATCTTTACATGTCTGTGCTGACTATTATTCAGCTGTACAACAGGGAGGTAGCCTCTACAGATTCATTTGGTTCTTTTCATAGAGTTCATCTCTTTGGTGAAACTCTCCATCTATTTGAGCATGTGCCCAACATGTGATCCAGACCCACTGATATATTTGTTATCGTTATTTTAAAGACCCTTTATGATCATGTCAATATCTAGGTCTTCTTCCCATCTATTTCTCTTGAGTGTTTCTCCCTGGACCAAGGAATTTCATTTTTCTGGTCTCTCTATGCATATATTTTTTTTAAACGTTTATTTATTTTTGAGACAGAGAGAGACAGAGCATGAATGGGGGAGGGGCAGAGAGAGAGGGAGACACAGAATCTGAAACAGGCTCCAGGCTCTGAGCTGTCAGCACAGAGCCCGACGCGGGGCTCGAACTCACGAACCGTGAGATCATGACCTGAGCTGAAGTCGGATGCTTAACCGACCGAGCCACCCAGGCGCCCCACTCTATGCATATTTTTGATAGCATGTTTGAATTGTCTCTGATATATCAGTAGATTTGGAAATAAATAATATTATAGCCCAAATTGGACATACCTATTCTGTCAGACTGTGTTTTGTGAGGATTAAGCCCATTTCATCTTTAGCTGAGTTTGGTCCGGCTTTTCTTGCAACGTAGATTCAGTTTATCGCTGACTTCAAATGTTTTGAGGGCTGGATCAGGACTTTACTTCTAGCATGGCGAGGATCTGAGCCCTCAAGAAATTTTGTACATCATTTTGTGCTTTGCAGTTCAGTGGTCTCTGTTTTTCAGGGAAAATACGCCAGATTTTTGGGTCACTAGAGAGTTCTCTTTGCTCACCAATACCACCTTAAGATCTCAAAACCTCAGAAAATCGATTTCCACTCAGCTGCCCTGCCACTAGACTGTGTTACAACTGTCTTACATACTACATAGGGGCCAGAGTATTTTGTATGGGTTTTTATCTGATATCCTTTCCCATCCCAACTTTCTGAAAGTTGCTGCTGTATTCCTGATGATGGCTTGGCATGACTAAAGAGAGAGAGTATCTCTCAGTTTTCCTGCCTTGCCCTCATCGTTTGGCACAATTCCCCTTCTACTCATTTAAAGTTCAAGAGGAAAAATTGACAGGCTGGTTGGTCTCCCCTTTACCCAGGTTTCCTATGGATTCTTCCTCATCCCACAGCACTGCCAAAAATAAAAGCTGTCATGAGTTTCTTCTCTCCTAGGAAGAGATTTTGTTTTCACTTTCTGAAATTTAGATTTTTTTTTTCACTTTCATCTCTCTGACAGTCTTGAAAAAAAGACAAATTTTATGGCTTATCTTTATCGTTAGTAAGAGGAGAGTAACAGTCTCTTATCCACAATTAACTAGGAATAAAAGCTATTATGGGTCTCTTCTCTTTTAGAAAGGTGCCATCATTTTCTGTAGGTTAGCTTTCTTTCCAAACTCAGCTCTATTGTGTGTTTGAACACACACACACACACTGTATGTGTTTGTAGCAGATTTGGCTAATTCTCTTTGTCAAGGTGGGAGTGCCGGTCATTTGTGACTTCCCACATAGTAGCCAGAAGCAATATCATTTGCATTTTAAACACCGAATGTATGCTCTCCTTACCTAAAAAACAAAAAAAACAAAAAAACCAAAAACCAAACAAAACAACAACAACAACAACAAAAAAACCCCAAAAAACTATAAGCTTCTTGAGGGTGAGAAATGCACTTTTTAAAAAATTTCCCACAATGCCTAGCAGTTACTTAGTACATATTTAAAATGAATACCTCACATCTTATCTGATTATATCAGCTCATCGGTGCCCAAGGAAACCCAGAAAAAATGTAAAAATATTTATAAAGGTCACTAGCAGAGTCCTTGTGTAATACAGATCTCCTGGATCCCAATAATTTTGCTGTACTCTGTCGTATTTGATTTGTAATCCTAATGACAGTCTATGTGGTATTTATCTCCAAGTTGCTATGTTAACATCCTTGTCTTCGTCTTCTAGGCATCAGGCTGATGTCTAGGTCAGCATCTACCTATTTTGTTTTACAAGTGAATTTTTTGTGCCATTTTTGTCATTTTAATGGCGTTCTTTCCCACGTGACCAATTATTGAAAAAGTAAAAGATAGCAAAGATGGAACTACACACTCACTGGGGGAATAAATATGTAAGTACAGACCCAGACATAAGCTTCGCCATAGACATGATATAGATAGGTCGGTATGCACATCAGGGTGCATTAAATAGTTTGACAATTTAAATGCCTTTAAAATGCGTGAACGCCTGATCTCCTTTTTGTAGCAATTTCATTTTTTAATATTTTACATTCCAATTTTCCTCCTTTTAATCTTGCTTTTCTTTCCTGACGCTACTATCCCGTCTTGAACAGGAGGGCTATTATGGAGCAGGCAAGTAGTCCTTTAATTGAAACACTTAAGGGGGTGCGCTAGAAAACTATAAAGACTTTTAAGAAAGAGCAAAGCTTTAATAGGTTCTCGTGTACTCGTGTGGTAACCTAATTCAATGCTCTTTCAGCAATGCCGGAGGATGTTGCTAATTTATGGGTGTGATGAGCAATAAAGCAGTAATAGTAATCGAAAGGTGCAATTTTCCTTGTTTAGGGGGCATTTATGGTTATGTATTAAAACTATAAATACTTCAAAAGGCTGCAAAACTGATCTATAGAAAATGAAAGATAAGATCTCACAGGCTTCTAGAAATGCTTTTCTAGCAGAAATCTGAACTTGACTTTATGGTTTATAAATATAAACAAACCAAAAGTGAAATGCTCAGAGTGTCTACCCCTCCAAAGGGACCACTTACATAACTGCTAGCACTCAAACCTAATAAGGGCTGGAAAGTTCCCTTCCCTCGTCTTTTATTTTTCCACTTTCTATTTCCTTTCCTTGTTGCCTGATAAAAATTGTTTTTCCTCTCTCCTTCACATCTTTGACACTCTTTTTCCTTACTCCGTTTCTTCTCTTCTCTTTCATCTTCCCTCGCATTACCTCCTATACTCATATAGGATAAAAGAAGCAAGCTGTGCTAGGGGGGATGTAGGTCCACAACGGCAGCCCGCACCGCAGAGGACCCCGGCACTCTAGGTTAGTCATTCCTGATCCCGATGATCTTGGTTAGACCAGCCCTAAGCTCCAGACTGCCTGTCTAAGCAAACCCAAACCCTAACACCTGTTCTACACAGTTACCCAATATCCCTTCCTCTTTTTGCTTATCCCCACCACTCTGTCTCGTTCTTGTACTCATCAGTCTCATTCCTGTGCTCCCATTCCGCCTATGATAACTGCTATTAGAATGTTTCATAGCCCGTAAAGTACTTTTGTTATCTTCTTGGATTGCTGTTGTCTAAAATACGTGTTTTTGATTTCCTAATATCTTAGGCTGCCACCTCGCTAGTCCCTAGGACCTTCAGTCCCATGGAGGAAGGGGTGGGGGAACGGAATGCAGAGAGGTTATTTGATTTCTCACCAGGTCAATATCCTACTCGTTCTTTAAGGTTTGGGTCAGCTTGTTTCTCCAGTTAAGTACCTCATCTCAGTAATCTCATGATTTCCTCCATGCCCCTCTACCATTGCAACTTTTAGGTTATATCTGTTCATGTATCTGTGTCTCACACTGAAGGACAAGCTCTGTTTAATTTCTTACACAGGGCCTCATCGCAGTGGTCAGCCCATAAATGTAAATTAAATAATTCGTACACTGGTAAGCTTTATTTACCCAAAGAATATGAATCGAGCACCTGCCTGGTACTCTGCAGTGTTTCCAGTTATATAGAATTTAACAGTAAACAAGATACATAAAGCCCCTGCCATCATCAGACGTATATTTGAATGGGACCTCCATACAATGGATACACAAATGAATAGAAAATAAAGTATCATGTAATGATAAGAGCTATAAAGAAGAAATCAGGCTAATGGATTGA
Organism: Neofelis nebulosa; assembly: GCF_028018385.1. Lineage (NCBI taxonomy): Eukaryota > Metazoa > Chordata > Mammalia > Carnivora > Felidae > Neofelis > Neofelis nebulosa. The sequence goes on from NC_080796.1 coordinate 40,676,946, forward strand.
GAATGACGGGGTGCCAGATAATCAAATGATAAACATGAAGAAACCTAATGGGCCTATACCGGTCTGATTTTCTCACGGACAATGGAGAAGCCATAGCCCTTGAGGTTTTTTCATCTCATTCCCTATACTGGCTCTTCCACTAATAAAGAAGTATTAGAAAAGCTGGAACTGACATATTTCCTGTTGAGCTCCTCCACTCATACCTCTTTCTTCCGTGGAGTTATTCCTTCTGGAACCAGCATCAGATGGCCTCCTCAGGGCTGACAATAAAGGACCACAAGTCCCAGTGGTTTTCATCGGCTCTCGATCCCACAAATTATAAGAGAGGATCCCAGGAATAACTGGCTGGGCAGGTTACATTCTGCTCCCCATTGCAATTGAGACTCCAGAAACAACAGAGGAAGAGATCATTCAAATATTCATTAGAAGGACCAGCATACATTTGCTCCATGAGAATAAAGTGGAAAGAACTCTCAAAACACTATCCGACAGACTGAACGGATAGTCCCTGTTTTCCTCCCTTTTGTTCTTCCATAGGAGTCCAGGCAAAGAAGAGCACAAGAAAAGAGTGTATTGGGCCTGCATTAGGTCAGCTGATGTGCCCACAGGTAGGGTTGACCTGTGTTGGCTGTGCTCCGGGGAGAAAAACTGGGAGATCAAAGCTTCTGATACGAAAGACTTTTCAACAATGCTCTCCACCCAGAGGAAATTTGCAGAGTGACGAAATGAGGGCCTTCCCCTAGACAACTGGAGATCTGACGGTGTCTAGGCTTAGTGCCAAATTGAGAAAAATCATCAACAGCCCCTATGTCAAAGGACTCATTATTAGGTGTTCTGGCTCTTTCCAGACCACCCTAACTGTGAAGACTTCACCTTCCCCGTCGAGCATTACCTCCTGGGATTCTCAACATACATTCACTCTGCTTTTGGACGTGTCATCTCCCCGTCCCACAAAGCAGCATGTTCATTCTTCTTCTTTTTTTTAACGTAATTTATTGTCACATTGGCTAACGTTCAGTGTGTGCAGTGTGCTCTTGGTTTGGGCTTAGATTCCCGTGATTCGTCACTTAGCACGTTCATTCTTAGCACGTACTGCCGGGCAGGCAGTACGATTCAGTGGAAAGGACATGATCTCTGGAGTCAAAGAGATCTGGCTTTCTTTCCAGGGTGGTCATTTATTGAGTGATTTGGGGTAAATACCCTACCTCTTGGAACCATGTTTACGTGTCTTTAAAACAAAGATAATAATGCATCTTTTCGGGTCGTTGTGAGCCTAGAGGCAATGCATTCATGTATATCGTCTACAACATGTCTCGCGTGTAGTCGCATCCTTGTCTATGCAATGTGCCCTCCCCCCCTCCCCCTTTTATCCTTCAAGAGTGAGCTCCAAACCCAACCCCCATAACCTTCCCGACTGATCTGCCGGACTTTGGTTTTCTCCTCGTTTGGATCCTTGTAGCAAGTGTGGCTTGTAAAAACACAGTGACCACTTAATAGCCTTGTGTCTCGGTTCTTCTATGAATTGTGTCTTGGAGAACAAAGGCATCTTACTTTTACACATCGTAACTGTCAAGCAGAGATCTTGAACACAAGGTTGTTGGTGAAAAGGAGACATAAATCATTCCGGCTTTCTCTAGCGATGTCCGGGCTTATTTTGATTCACACAGGATGAAAAATTATTTTGAAATTACACGGATAATATGAATCCCTGAATCCCAGAGACTGGCTACCACCGGCAATTAGGGCAAAAAGGAAATTCTGGTTTGTCACGACATTTCGCGTGTGTTGCTTTAATCGGCACAACATCCCTAAGTCTTAACTGTATGGACTATATATATTTTATGATAAGGATGCTGAGGTCAGGTAACCAGGTCGTACAACCCACTACGGGTGGAAAGAGGGCATTTTGTAGAAGAAAAGGCAAAAGAGCGACTCTGGCTCCAGATCACAAACCCCGTGCCTCTTCCTTTGTGCAGCCTTGCTTCTCCCCTTCAATTTAAGTCTTTAATTAACTTCGTTTAGGGGGTCATTGCCCTTGTTTTCTTCCTATACCCACGTACCCACACTCCACATATCTAACTTGTCAGCACGGAGGATTAGAGACATTTGGTTCTGCCCCTTGCCCCAGAGTCTTTAAAGTTTCCTTCTTGGATTTCCCATTAGAAACAAGTGTCCAAAACAGCAAAATAATCCTTGCTTTGAGATGCGAGAGCCCATTCGTGTAACATTTTAGGGCTTCCGGTTCCTGAGAATTCTCCTGGTAGTAGTTTCTCCTACTCTCTTCTCTCTGCAAAAAGGAAAGAAACTGGTAGAATGACCATGTTTTACTATTTCAAAAGCTTAAAGTCGCAGTTTTTAAATATGCCTTCTCACTCTCTTAGACATACCTCCAGAGACTGATGGGAGAAAGGCCATCAGTGATTGAAAGAGACAGAGACAGAGGAGGGGGGCAGGTTAGGAAACAGTAACTTGAAGGAATGATGTATGTCTAGGCCTATTTCAAAAGAGACAGCCATAGATAATGTGCTAACATGTGGAGAGACAACAGGGCTGACAGAGTCAGATTTTTTTTTTTTTTTCTTTTCTGTGTCTCCTTCCTCTGCAAGTGTGATGCTCCGTTACTGAGAAAGAGAAGTTTTCAAAATGATAGGGAATAAAGTCAGGGTGTATCAGTTAGATATGGCTGAGTAACACACACACACACACACACACACACACGCACACACCCCCCCCACAGGACTTTAAACAATTATTCTTTCGCATGGGTTTTCACATCAGCTGGATGGCGTTGATCGACTCCGGGCTTTGCGTATCTTGAGGGAGCTTGTTCACACATCTTCGGTCACCTGGTGGGTAAGCTGTAGACTGTCTAGAGTAGGATGGCCTCTCACATGTTTGGCTGCCATATGGAGTGATAGGGACTGTGCCACACGTCTCTCGTTGTCCATAGTCCAGTGATGCTTTTCCCCATGGCATAGGAAGGAATCCTGAGAGAGCCTAGGCTCTTGAAGTCTAGGCTCAGAAATGGCTCAACACCGCCTTTGGTATTCTGTTGGCCCAAACATACCCTCCCCCATACACACACAAAACCACCCCCCCCCAAAAAAACCCCAAAACCCAAATGAACAAAGAAACAGCCCAGATTTAACATGTGGGGAAACAGACCCTCCACCTGTTGACTGAGAGAGCTGCACAGCCACAGGGCAGAGGACATGAATTCAGGGAGGGATAAGGAGGCAGCAAACCCCACCACAGTCTGTCCTCTGGTCACAACCGTTCACATCTCACCCCCAGTGTCTCCAACGACCTCCACAAGACCCACCTCACGAAGGCATCACGCTGGAAGTCCGGGATCTTCTGAATGACAATCAAGTCTGGATGCAGCTTCTTATAATCCGGAGCCTATAAAGGAAAAAAAAAAAAAAGCAGATTATCCGTCACAAACGCAAAAGATACAACGGCGAGCAGGAATAAGGTGGTGACTAGCAACATCTGCATTCCAGAAGGGGAATGACAGAAGGTGAACGCCAATTCTGAAGTCTACAAAGCGAATGTTTCTAAGTCCCCTTCTTCTGGACATCAGGAGAATGCCTTGATTAGGTCCTGGTTCTGTGCCTGCAAGTGGCCTACACCTGTCCACGACTGTACATGGCTCTTAGCTTTGTCCTTGGGGGACCCTTCTATTCGTGTAGTTTTCCTCAACAGCTGCTTATAGGCCAACCAGAGAAAGATTGTGATATACTAGTTACAAAAATGGACCAAAGGCACCACTCTTCCTGCATTCACGCCGTTAAAAAGTGAAGTCAATTTTCCTATTTCTTGAATTTGGGTTTTATTTTATTTTTTGCTCCAGCCAGTGCAAGGCGGCAAAAGTGATGCCTGTGTTCAGATGTGCTTCAGCTTCAAGGAGGCCTTCTCTTGGATGCCCGTGAACACCTGTGAACAAGTTTAGGCTGGCCCGCTGAATGGGAGAACATGGAGAGGAGTTGTCTCACATGAGATCATTCGAGACCAGCCACCGCCCAGATGACCTGTCTGCTGACTGCAGACGTATGACGAAGTTAAGCCAAGTTTAGCTGAACCTAAACCAGACCGAAAGAACCCCCATCAGACCCTTAGCTTCCTGAGTTATAATAAATGTTTGTCACCATGCATCCAGGAGTTTTGTGGCCATTGTGTAATATTACTGTGGCAATAGACACAAAAGGAGTTTCCTTAACTCACAACAATTGGCCTCCAAGCATAGCTTGTTTCTCGGGCTGGGCAGCTGATGCCTGAACCTTACGTTGTCTTCTCGTCTCTTCTGTTCTTTTCTATTTCTTGTATTTAAGATGTGTATTGAACTTATAGATATTGCCTCAGTCTTTTCCCCTAACAACACTGTGAGGTTGACCATGCACTGTGATACGTTGTGAGGCATACATTCCACTGAGGCAAAAGTTCCTGCTCCGAGAGGTTACGTGACGTGCCAAGGTCCCACAGAAACCAAATGCAGTGTGCGTTCCTCTATACCACTGATCTTCATATTTTTTCCAAACTATTCTCTCTCTGGCCCCCACATCCCATTTTCAACGCTTTAGTCAAGACAGGTAGTGGGGTTTGGATGACCGAAACTCCATCTTGAAATCAGAACTCCTAAGTTCTGTGCAGCCTTGGTCCCTTCTCTCGTTGCTTCTCACGCAAACTGTCTGTGCCTTGGAAATCGGTCTCCAGCACAAACTATAATTCAGGGATAGTGTGTGGTTGAGAGGGGAACAGAAGGAAAAGCCTCTTCTTAACTGTGATTTCAGAAGGCAGAATCACAGCCATGGCTACCAGTTACAAAGAGATTTTAGGTTTATAGAAGGTAGAGCTTTGCAACTTGTGGCGGAGATTCCAACATTTGCGGGGAGGGACCACTGGATGACCTCTGAGGACCCTGTCAGCTTTAGGAGAGTAGATTACCCTGATATACAAAATGAAAAAAGAAAAAAAAAGAAGAAGAAAAGAAAAAGTTGTGTATCCATCACAGTATCCAGACGGTCTACCTACCTCCCAAAAGGAAGATTCACTACTGAAGTCCTTTCCTGGGTTTTCACCCCCTTGTTGAAATGCTGTCTTCTTTGTCTTTTGAAAGGCTACTCTGGTTTTCCTGATCCTTTTTTTTTTTTTTTTTTTGATCATTCCTTCTCATCCTCTATTTGTGGCTTTCTCTCTCTCTCTCTTTTTTTTTTTAAATTTTTTTTTTTTAACGTTTATTTATTTTTGAGACAGAGAGAGATAGACCATGAACGGGAGAGGGTCAAAGAGAGAGGAAGACACAGAATCTGAAGCAGGCTCCAGGCTCTGAGCAGTCAGCACAGAGCCCAACGCGGGGCTCGAACCCACGGACCGCGAGATCATGACCTGAGCCGAAGTCGGACGCTCAACCGACTGAGCCACCCAGGCGCCCCTGGCTTTCTCTCTTATAAACAGAGTATCCTGCATGGAGGTACTTTCCTAGGGTAGCATATGTAGCCCCTTTTTTCCGAACTCAGTGTGGTTTTCCTGCGTTATCCACGGTCGCAGCTCAACGCTGTAGACGTGCAAACATTCTCAGGTCTTCGTTTCTGGCTCTGTGTTGGTCGTCACCGCTGTCGCCAACTACTTCCGGCTTTCCCTCCCTCCAGGAGGAATGCCCTCCTGGCTCCCTGCGTTTGGGTGAAGTCACCGACTAGCTCCTTGCAGAAGTTTAACCTCCTGGTTAAACATTTACTTGCCAGGGCAAGACCCTCCAGACTCCCTTTTTCCTCCGGTTCAATAGCCAGCCACTTGTGACATGGTGGCTGCTCTCCCAGCTCGGGTCTGTGAATAACGACGAGTGAAAGACCCCTGCTGACCCGCAAAAGATGGTAGAGTGAGGAAGAAATGAACCTTCGTTATTTGAAGTCCCTGAGATTTTCATTTTTACCACATCCCGACCTAGTTCGTCCCGACCGTCAGAAGCCTCCTTGACCTCTGTGCCTTGAGTTCCAAATCTGCTTTGCACCACGCCCTAGTATTTCCGTTTGGATGTCAAGTGTGCATTCCTATCACTGAATCTCAAGCCGACGTCACGAGCCCAAAGGGGATCGATGATCTTCCAAACTCTGCCTTTTCGCTTTCTCTCCACGATGTTACGCCCATTTATCCGGCCAACCCAAAGACGACAAAAAAATAACCCTTCTTCTAGCCGATCAAGTACGGTGATTTTCCTCATCTCCTTTGCGTCTTTCGTACCCAGGCTCTCCTCTCTCTGACAACTGTCACTGCTCAAGTTTAGGCTCTCAGCACTTCTGGGTAGACGACTGCATCTGTCTCCTAATAGCTCATTCTCCAAAACAACAAAGTGAACTTTCTAGAAAGCACATCTGACCATGTAACTGTTCTGCTTAAAATCCCTTAATACGTCCCCAAGGACCTTCGAGATAAAGTTCAAATTGCCCAACATACGCCAAACAGTCCTCTGTGGTTTCAGGAGTACTCAAGAGAGAAGGAAGTTAAATCCAGGTAGAACGGGCATCATGAGTCAGAACCGGAAGCTGGAAATGGTGACGCGCTGGTTACAAGGGAACTGCATGTAGATGAGTATGACTTTAGCAGGGGTCCAATGGAGGGTGAAAATAAAGAGAGGACAGAGCAGGTTCTCTTTGTCCATGCTGCATTCTCCGCCTAACTCATACTTTCTTTTTTCCTCCCAATGCTCACGTCCTCGTCCAAACACCTACAGATTTTCCGGCTATTTTTCTTGTCACTGCCACTATGAAGACTTTCCTGCTCACAGGAACGCTGCACCGAGCTTATTTTGCACAGTTCTTCTCCCTTACTGAGCTGGTAGCCTCCTGAGGGTAGACCCGATCCATTTCTCCTATGATTTTATATTTTGGCAGTCATCATGATCGCTGCCATGTGTCAGGTACTCCAGAAATGGTTGGTGAATGCATGCCTACGTGAATGGACGGAGGCTCTTCATTTGCATCTTTTGGGTGCATCCATTCGCTCTTCAAAATGAGTTACTTCTAGTCCCGGCTTTATGGAAGGGTGGAGGGTGACTTTTGCTTTCCACTCCCCTGTGCCCATATTATCGACATTCCCTGGCCCCCACCCAGGGTGCCAGTCTCTGCCTATAATCCCGTCAGCAGCCAGCTGCTTGGCAACAAAACAGCCAGCTCAGCAGCTCTCCCCACACATCCCTGGGGGAAACCATTCACCTTATCACCAAAGAGAGAGAGAAAACGCCCATCTGTTACAGCTCAGAGCTAGAAGCCTCATAATTGTATCAGCACACAGGCTGCATATCAGATTTTCTTGTTTTCAGGGAGCACTTAGGGAGATTTCACTCTCCTTTTATTGTTGTTTCCTCCCCGGCAAGTGACTGTATTTCATCTCCACCGAGGCACAATGAGAGAAATTTCCAAGCAAATTTGTCGCCTAATGATTCTAGGGAAGGTGCTTAGAACCATAAATGTCTCCTGGAAAATCCGTAGTGGAGCCCAGCTCTGTAAACTTTGTGAAATTAGCACATAGTATATGCACAACTCTTGTGCCAGGTCCACACTCCGAACGAAGTTAGTAATAATATCAGAAGTGTTCCCAGAATAAACATTGCTCTGCACAAAGGGCGGTAGTCTTTGCAAATTGACTAGGGTTTCCAAAGACATCAGCAAGGGCAAGGTGGAAATCACATGGATATTCAGACACGAATGTGTGGGACTTCTAAGTGTGCTAGGAAATTATCAAGCTGGGAAAACATGCTTGGACTCGTAAACAAACACTTCCCGATGACATATACGACCATAGTGGGCTTGTTTCTCTATTTGCAACATAGAAAAAAAATCCTGCTGCCCCTGACTTTTTTGTTCTCCCCCAAAAAGAAGACAGATGATTGAATTTCATGAGGTTCTTTGAACACTGAGAAATAAAAAAAAAAATGTGTTTGTTCAGTTAGCACGCAAGGGTTTATTGCCCATTGTACGTCAAGGAGCATAAAATAAGGAAAAGAAACATGACCGATCCCTGCCCTGAGTCTGGTAGGGGAGATAGCTGTTAAACAAATCTTCACCCAAATACATATTTAACTATTGATTAAGCGCTCTGAAGGAAGGCTATAGATTTGCTATGAGGGGCATGGGATGTGATCTCATTTGGATTGGGAGCTCAGAGAAGCAGAGGATGGGGAAGAGGACCTCGAAGAGAAGGAAACAGCATGGGCAAAGGCCCTGAGGAGGCGCACTGAAAAGTAGCAGAAAGAAAGCCATGGAGCCGAAGTGAGCAAGCTATGAGATGACACTACATTGGGAGATGGCTCCTGTTATGTGGCCTTCGGGTGCCACGCTAAGAAGTTTAACTTCTGAGCTAGGTGCCACGAGAACGCATGGAAGCATTTTAAGCCAGGAAGTGGCATATTCACCTAGAATGGAATGGAAAACACTCACAGTGAAGAAATAAGAACAGTATCTGAGAAAGGTTAAGGCTGATGGTGATTGAGACCAGGCGTGGACAAACTACGACCTGTGGGGCAAATCGAGCCCATCGCCGCTTTTTTGTAAATAAGCCTTTATTGCGACACATTCACATCCGTTTGTTTACCCCTCGTCTATGCCTGCTTTTCCTTTACGTGGTAGAATGGTTGCTATACAGAGTTTACGGCCTGCAGAGCTTGAAATAATTACTATCGGGCCCTTTCCTGTCTCCCGGGTCAGAGTGGAGGGTTGTTGATGTCTCAGTAGGTAAATGAACCAAATCAAGATGTATCTTAAAGTTCAATGACAAGACAGTCAGCCTAAACTCCCACCTGTTCTTATGCAGAAGGCTCATAGGGGAAATTGAGAGATGTGATTGCGTTTCAGAGACTGTCATCTCCGCAGTGACAGAGACTTGTATGAGTTTATTCACCTTCTCCTTGTACTCTTCAATCTTACTGGACAGATTTCACATTATCTTCGAGTTAGAGAGGAATAACATTTATGAGCTATCGTTGCATTTTCACTTAGTCGTGAGCACTTCCTGTTGGGATTAGACGGTGTTTGGACACAGATGGTGACTTAAGGTTTATCTCTCTCTCTCTTTTTTAAAGATGTTTGTTAGAACTCCACAGATATCTGCCAGTTTGGTGACAGCCCCTAAAAGGAGGTGTGGGGGATCTTTGTTAGCTACCGTATGCCCACCTAGTTATGTCTGGAAGCATACCGGAAGCTCAGGAGCTTTGGGACAGGCTTGCCTTTCTTACGTTCTCATTGTTTAATGGGTAAATGGGGACGCAGAGTTTTCTGGGTCACTGTTCGTGGTCACCAGCTCAGTAGAAAGCCTACTGCGGAGCTTGGTGGTCAGGTGCTCACATTCGGAAGCCCGGCCACCTGAGTTTGAATCCTGGTTCTGCCACTGAATAGCTGGTCAGAGGGTCACTGTGTTAATACACGTAAGACACTCAGCCTGGCCATGGCCCATAGATCCTCCAAAAGTTTGAACTCTTTTGCTTTTATGCTCTGTAAGAAAACCTCGTAATGAGGCAGTTGCTGTGTGTCCAGAACTTTAAGTATTATTCAGTCCTCTCAAGGAGACTGGAAAGTAGACAGAACTCTCACTGTTTTACAGTGTTATCACTGAGGCACTTTTAAACTCTTGTGGCCGGTGAGGGTCAAGCCAGGTGCCAAATACAAGTTTGCTTCATTCCAAAGTTTGTACGCACAACAGTTATTCCGACTGCTTCCTTGACACCCCTTTGTCCTAGAGAGCTTACCCAGACTTTCCAGAGAGTGACAGACACATGGGAAAAGGGGATGTGGAGAGATGTGTCAAAGTTGCTGACATCTTATGTTTTCCCTTAATTCCCATAGGAATTCCGGGGTTTGCTCTTTTTCTGATCTTCTTTCAACCTCATGGACAAAGCCAGTGTCCTTGATTGAATGTCACAACCTCTCATTGTGCACAAGGAAGGGGCTGGGGAGACCCAAAGCCTTGATCTCAACCACCACGGCAGTTAATAGGATCCTAACTGGATTAAAATTTTAAATGTACATGGAAATGGCTTTAGCACATTTAGACACCATGCAAGGGGGCATAAGAAGTCTGTTACTTGTTTGGAAATTTCTAATCTCCCCCAGTCAAGGCAGGACCACACTGCTAACCCAGAAGAATTGTTCTAAGCCCCCTAATTTCCTGTCCTTGAAAAATACAATCTCCCTAATGTCAATCTATGTCCCAGAAGCCCTCATGATTTTAGATGTCCTTGGGGAGGCTATTTTAACACTATGGGGATAACTGTAGAAAAGACAGAATATTTTATGTATTTTCTGCTAATACTAGCCACGAAAATTAAATTCTGCTCCCTGTTTACACTCACTGAAAGTAAGCACTTAAAGGGCAAACGGCTAATATCCACACACTTTGTGATTAATCTAATTCTAGTTTAGATTAGACCCCCTCCCTTGGCCACCTTCATTTGATATTCTATCCATAAATAATGCGCAACGCACCACTCTGACAATGATATGAAATTAGAGGTGAAAAACATGTGACTCCTAAGGGGAAGAACAAAGGAGGTTGTAACTCAATTTATTTATTTATTTTTAAAATAGTTGTTATTTGGGTAAATCTGCAGCCGTCAATAAAGCATTCCTGTAGGGCTCCTTCATCCCTGGGTGGCCTTTAATTTCATTTGCATATTGGAAATTCAGCACTTTCTCTTGCTCTAATCAAACTTGCCAAAGCAAAAAAGAAGAAAAGCTGGCTTCTTGTAGTCAGGGTGTTTTGGGCACTGGGAGAGTAGAGTATTGCAGAAAATACAAAACTATTGTAGGTACATGCTTATGAGTGTCCATCTCCCCTATTTTTTTTTTTTTTAATTTTTAATGTTTTTACTTATTTTTGAGAGAGAGAGAGCGTGGGGGGGGGGGGGCGCAGAAAGAGAAGGAGACACAGAATCTGAAGGCTCCAGGCTCTGAGCTGTCAGCACAGAGCCCAATGCAGGGTTTGAACCCGCAAACCCTGAGATCATGACCTGAGCCGAAATCGGACATTTAACTGACTCAGCCACCCAGGCGCCCCCATCTTCTCTATTAGTTGACTAACTCTCCAAAGCCCGATGCTCCAGCTTTTAGAGCTGTGAAATCAGATCCAGGGTGCTAAGGAGAAGCACAACAGCCCTGAGAAGTTCTGGGCTCTTCATCCGCCGTGCTCCTCACCAGCCACTGCTCTTGGACATAGCCTGAATATGTTTTATGTCGCACTTTCCCCATCTCTAAAATGAAGGTGTTGGTTTATGGCCCCACATGTACCATTCTCTTTTATGTCTGTTGCTTTTCTCATACCCTTTCCTCCAGTAAGCACGTCTTCGTACCCTTCGTCATGGCACAGAATCTTTCTTATTTTAGGACCCAGCTCAAAAATCACCTTGACAGCTGTTGCGGAGTTCAGCATCCCACTTACGTGGATAGTCTCTTACCGTGCACTGCTGTCTTGCTTTAGGAAACCCGTGAGAATCTCCAATGGGGGAAGGGTTCTCCTTTCGGCCTCAGGCGAAGATTGCTTTCCTTCCTATGGGACGCAAGGCCACGTTTCTGTTTGGGAGGAGAGAACGATTGATGGCTGACAAATTACTATTTAAAAGGTCTCCGTGTAATCCTAGTCTTTTGTTCTTCTCAATTTGTTTCTGTGCACAGGCTGGGAAATCTTTGTCCCGAAGGTTCCTAGAGGGCAAAACTTAGTTGTGATTGGACATCACCATGGACCCTCAGCTCTGCTCAAGGAGTCAGAACCCCCTCCCCTGGCCCCTTGTGGCTGTCACCCAGGTGTCCTCAGATGTGGCTGTGGGCTTCAGCGGCCACAAGAATCTAGGGACCCAGACTTACACTACTAAGGAACGCTGTCCGGAACATGGACAGTCCTGGAACTGTTCATTTCTCGCCAGCGTATAGGTGGGCGGGGCAATAGGAATAAAGTCGTCTGAACGCTCTCTATTTGTGATCAGAAATTCAGAATACACTACCCTACAGGGAAAATATATCCCTACATTTTGCATCGCTTAAGACACTGAAACATTAAATCGAAATCATCTTTCTTTCCTGCTACCCTTAAAGTTTTCAAAAGCAAGAGCTTGCCTTCCTGTTCTCTGTAACGCCACCCCTAATCATATCTGGCACAGGATATGTGCTCAGTGGACAGCGGCGGGATTGGTAAAGTCAGACAGTGCCGGTACTTTGGTGAAAGCAATCAAGCGAGAGCCAGCTCTGGGACTTCTGGGAACACTTCTTCCCTGGACCTCTCCTATCTGCTCCACAGAATAAGGAGATTGGAACAGACGGTTTTTAAAATCCTGTAGTTCTTCTGGGGATTTCTCTTTTTGTTTTCCTCTGAATTTTTACTCCACAGGGGCTAAAAGACTGAGCAATAACCAAAAAGAGAAAAGTTAGGGCCAGAAGCCTGTTGGCCTGCCTTTAGTGAGGAAGGCTTTTGCAGCACTCTAAGTTTCTGATGGCCTTGAGGAGGGTTTTTCCAAGGCATTTCTTTATTCCAGTCTCAGTGGATCATCTTTGTTTCATACTCGCTGAAGGCGAACGGAAAACAACTCTGTAGGATCAGAATCAAAGGAGTGGGGATTGGGATGCAACTTCATGTATCTTGCTTCAGTCGTTAGATCTCAGAGGATAGAAAGATCCAGGGAACAGGGGCGTCTGGGTGGCTCAGTCGGGTAAGCCGCTGACTCTTGGTTTTGGCTCAGGTCATGATCTCTCACGGTTCTTGAGTTCGAGCCCTGTTTTGGGCTCTGCGCGGGCAGCAGGGGAGCCTGCTTGGGATTCTCTTTCTCCCTCTCCCTCTGCCCCTCCCCTGCTTGTGCTGTCTCTGTCTCTCTCAAAATAAATCAATAAACTTTAGGGGAAGGAAAAGATCCAGGTAACAGAATCAGATCACATAATTCAGATAAACATCCTGGGTCGTTCCTCCTTTTCTTCTTCCCTCCCCAGGTGCACCCAGTCGGCAGGTGATACTGCTGGTTTCTGGGATAGAGTCCCCTGGAATAGGGTAAATATCAGTTCATTGACCAGGGTGGCAGGGACGCCTCACCCTGTTTCCGGAAATTTACTCTTGGGAGCTACTGCAAAGGAGATTTCTCAGAGGATCGAAACCCTTAAGGAAAACTTCATGCCCTCAAGTACCGCCCAGACCATTGGGCTGAGCTTCCTGGAGAAAAATGAGACACGATCACCGGTCAGGAACATGGGTGACTCCAGGGACATACGGGGCTCCTCATTCTCTGCCTGTGTTTTTAGATATCCAGTACAGGGTCAAACCAGAAAGATGAGAGACTAATTAGATATTGACAGCCCTTGGACACCCGTTTGTGCTGTTTATTCCTCCTGGATTCTATGAATGGGGCAATACTTGGTGCAGAAGGCAGACGCCTCTATTTAATGAGGCGCTGTCTTCCCCCTGAGGGTGTGGCCAGGTTAAATAACCCCTCAAGCAGGCTTCTGATTTTCACTCCAGACCAGATCTAACTTTGTGAATCTCTAGATTGTATGTGTGTGTGTGTGTGTGTGTGTGTGTGTGTGTTATAACACTATTTTAAAATTAGAATGGTCCAGATAATATGATCGGACATATTTAATTAAATATTTGCAGAGGGCCCAATGTCAAATGTATTTAGAGGTCAAGAAGATAAAGTGTGTGTATGTAAAGCAGCCAGGCCAAACAACAAACGGGGTGTGGGGAAGGCTAGAACAAACTGCCAAGTGCACGTCCTGCCTAGCAAGTACCATTCTGGCCAAACCACACACTCACAGAGGCCTCATTTGCATCGACATTCAATCCCTGGATGGGAGTCGTTGTTCAGTGCACCTTACAGCATACATTCATTAATTCACCTATACAGTGAGGGGTTACATGTCAAGTGCTGGGCTAGACACCTAACAGTGACTAATCAAGGACACAGATCTGGAGTTTGAACCAATTGTGCATAATGGGGCGCCTGGGTGGCTCAGTCGGTTAAGCATCCGACTTCGGCTCAGGTCACGATCTCGCGGTCCGTGAGTTCGAGCCCTGCGTCGGGCTCTGTGCTGATGGCTCAGAGCCTGGAGCCCGTTTCAGATTCTGTGTCTCCCTCTCTCTCTGCCCCTCCCCCGTTCATGCTCTGTCTCTCTCTGTCTCAAAAATAAATAAATTTTAAAAAAAATTAAAAAAAAAATAAACCAATTGTGCATATTTCCTAGTTAGCTTTCATGAAAAACAGGACCCATAATTTTTTAAGCCCTGAAGGTAGGGGCGCCTGTGTGGCTCAGTTGGTTAAGCCTCTGACTCTTTGTTTTCGCTCAGGCCATGATCTCACAGTTTTCCTGGGTTCGAGCCCCGCACGGGGCTCCGCACTCACAGCGCAGAGCCTCCCGGGGATCCTCTGTCTCCCTCTCTCTCTCTGCCCATTCCCCACTCGCGCTGTCTCTGTCTCTCTCAAAATAAATAAATAAACTCAAAAAACAAATTAAAAAAAAAAACATTGAATGTAAAGAGAATAATGTAATATATAGTGCAAGGTATTTGAAAGCACTGCCAGGGATGCCTGGGTGGCTCAGTTGGTTAAGTAACCAACTTCAGCTCAGGTCATGATCTCATGGTTCTGTTGGTGAGCTCTGGCCCCACGATGGGCTCTGTGCCCACTGCTCACAGCTCGGGGCCTGGAGCCGAATTCTGTGTGTCCCTCACTCTCTGCCCCTCCCCCACTAGCACGCCACATCTCCCCAAAATAAATAAACATTTAAGTTTTTTTTTTCTTCCTTAAAAGGCCCTTCCAGTTTGAACATGGCTACGTAAGTCAGCATTTTCTCGTTTCCTGCCCAGAAGTTATCCCAAAACAACAAGAATGGGAAGTAAAGGCACGTGTGCGATTTTGGACAGAACGGGGTGGCTGCTGAAATCTGAAGCCACAGTTTTTAAGTTTGGTTGTTCCTGTTTTTAATTTAAGTCAGCGGAAGTTCTGCCCAAAGCAAAGGGGATCAGGCCGGGATGCGAAGGAGCGGACCCCGAAGGAGAAGGAGGTGGCCTCAAGTTTCACACAGAGTCACAGGTTAGGTGTCATAAACTTGAGTGTAGTCTGAGATATAGCCTAAGTAGTGGGGTCGGGGCTGCTGGTCCGGCCAAGGGGATGAAGCCAGGCCATGCAAGGAACCATGGAGATGAGTCAACTATTTCCTAGCAGTTTGGCAGAGGACCCAACCTTGACTTGCGGAAACCCACATACCTTTGTTTATTGTTTGGCAGAGGAGAAATCAAGGAGAAGGAACTCACACAGAAGGGTCTTAGTCATGAAGAAAATTCTGGCTAACCTGGGACACGGCCCTGACTTCTCCCAACATAAACCAGCAAATCGTTGGTTTGGGGGAGGGAAAAAAAAATCTCCTTCAAAGATGAATAATCCAAAAGAAGCCACCGGAGGATCTGAAAATTTGGTCAAATATTTTTCCCCAATGAGAAAAGGAACAACCAAACTTAAAGCAAGGATTTCTATGAGATAAGAACACACACACACATGCAAGAATTCAGGAGGACAGGAGCTGAAATGTGATATAGTGGAATGCAATAAAGGAATGGTGGGGGGAAGCGATCGTGGCAAGGAAGTCAAAATTGAAAGGAGAAGGAATAAATTCAAAAGCTGATTTTGCAATCAAATAAAACATTTACGCTGTTGGCTAATCTAAACAAAAAGGGGAGGAAGCACAAATAGACAAGACAAGAAATCGTACCTCTACACTAAAGGTAGAGAGGACATTAAAAGAAACCACTGAGCCACATTTTATACACATACATTTGAAGACATGGGTAAAATAAAGTATATACTAGAAAAAATACTAGAAACAGTGGACGGACCAGTTACTACAAACGAAATAAGGGCAATAATATTTTCTCTCTCCTACACACCAAAGGCGTAAACTCCAGCTTTTGAAATTCTACTAAAAGTCTAAAGAACGGGATAAAACTTGGTGAATGAAACCATTCTAGAGCATTGGCCATGGTGGTGGGGTGGTGGAAAGGAAGACTTTCAAATACTGAGGGTAATCTTCTTAGGAAATTTTACATTAAAACCTGATAAGTATGGCACAGGAAAATAAAACTATAGATGAATCCTGTGTATCAATATTAATGTAAAAATGCTAAATAAATTAAAAATATAGGCCACACTGAAACAGTGAGGTTTACTCCAGGAAGAGAACGGTGGTCTTTGAAAATATATTTCACCATTTTTATGGAGCAAAGGAGACTGCCAGATAGGCTTCTCCACGAGTACTGAAAAAGGCATTTTATATTCTAGATTTACTTTATTTTCTTTTTTTTAATTTTTTTAACATTTTTTATTTATTTTTGAGACAGAGGGAGACAGAGCATGAACGGGGGAGGGGCAGAGAGAGAGGGAGACACAGAATCGGAAGGAAGCTCCAGGCTCTGAGCCATCAGCGCAGAGCCCGACGCGGGGCTCGAACTCACGGACTGTGAGATCGTGACCTGAGCTGAAGTCGGACGCTTAACCGACTGAGCCACCCAGGCGCCCCAATTCTAGATTTACTTTAAAAAAAGAAAGAAAGAAAGAAAGAAAGAAAGAAAGAAAGAAAGAAGAAAGAAAGAAAGAAAGAAAGAAAGAAAGAAAGAAAGAAAGAAAGAAAGAAAGAAACGAAAGAGTTCATGAAATGGAAATAGATAGAATTTCTTTAATGCGAAAAAATATATCTCAGCTGCAAAGCCAGAATCATGCTTAATAAGAAGCACCAGAAACATTAACAGACAGAAAGCAGTGGAATCAGGAATAGAATGTCCTATGTCACCACTGCTCTTCAGCATCATCTGGAAGTTGTAGCAAACACCATCCCGTAAGAGGCAGGAATCAGAGGCATGCAACGTAGAAAGAAATTTTTAAAGTTATTACTTGCATATGATATAACTAAAATCTATCACAAACAGGAGAATTCAGTGAGATGAAAGGGGAGCTAAGAACAACTAGTTAAATTTCAATAGAAGAATAAAAAAAATTAAAAAAAAAAAGGGGGGCGCCTGGGTGGCTCAGTCGGTTGAGCGTCTGACTTCGGCTCAGGTCATGATCGCGTGGTTTGTGAGTTCGAGCCCCGCGTCAGACTCTGTGCTGACAACTCAGAGCCTGGAGCCTGCTTCGGATTCTGTGTCCCCCTCTCTCTCCACCCACCCCTACTTGTGCTCTGTCTCTCTCTGTCTTTCAAAAATGAATAGCCATAAAAAAAATTAATTTCAATAGAAGAAAAGACACAATTTTACAGTTGGTTTTAAAAATACAGGGGCACCACCTGGGTGGCTCAGTCGGTTAAGCATCCAACTAGAGCTCAGGCATGATCTCCCGGTCCGTGGGTTCCAGCCCCCTGTCGGGCTCTCTGCTGGAGGCTCAGAGCCTGGAGCCTGCTTCCGATTCTGTGATTCCCTCTCTCTCTGCCCCTCCCCCACTCATCTCTCTCTCTCTCTCTCTCTCTCTCTCTCTCTCTCTCTCTCTCAAAACTAAATAAACGTTAAAAAAAATCTAAAAAAAACCCAAAATACCTGGTGTAAATTTAATAAGAAATATATGTACTTGTGTGCGATGCATGTGTATCAGATACGGCTACTGAGGATATGCAACAATTTACACAAAGTGAGAAGCCCATCATGTGTTGAGATAAAAGGACTCAGCAACACAAGACTATCAATGATTCCTTAGATAAACATATATTTAACGTAATCCCAGTTTTTCAAAAACAGCTAAAAAAATCTGTGTTTGGAAGCAGACAAGCTGATTCTGAAATTCAAGTGGAAAGCTACATGAAGAAAAAGAAGAAAATGGAAATAAATAAAAAGGAGAGGGAAAGACTAGCATTACCAGATACTATACAAAATTGCCAGGTTGAAAACATTAAATTTTTGGTTCTGGCACATGAGTCTGCTGGCAGTCAAGGATGCGGAATTGGAAATCTAGAAATAGGTCTGGAGATGTATGCAACTTCCGCGTATGATAGATTTCCATTTCATATCAGTGGGAAAAGATGAATTATTCAATACATTTTATGGGGAAACTGGGTCACTATGTGGAAAAAAATTAAGTTGGATTCATGCTTCAAGTCTTATAACGGGATAGATTGAAAATAGATCAAAGATTCAAGGGTGAAAAACAAAACAATGGAAGTACTAAAAGAAACCAAGGAAAATTTATTTTGTAATCTCAGAGTGCCAAAGGCCTTTCTAATTATGTCACAAATCTCGGGAACTGAAAGGAAAGACTGACACATTAAATTACAACAAATAAGAAAAAAATATATACATTTACGGCAAAAGTACCACATGCAATCGAATCAAAAGTTTTATGGTAAGCTCTGAAAAAAAGTACTTCCAAACTTATCACATAAGAAGTCTCATTCCCCTAATATATAAAGAGTTAATATGAATCAATAATAAAAAAAACCAACACCCCTAAAGAAAAAAAATGGATAAAAGTTATAAATGTACAGTTCATGAGAAAGGAAATGAAAAATTGGCAATTGACCATGTGAAAAGACACTCAACTTCATTTATGTTAAGAGACATGGAAAAAAGACTCGTAAAGAGATACCATTTTTCACCTCTCATATTGTCAAAGATGCAAAAGTTTCATGACCTGCTATCCTGATAAGAGTGTGGGGAGATGGACTCTCATGCTTTGTGGGAGACTGTAAATTGGAGCCACATTTATGAAGGACATTTTGGCCGTATTGAACATATCTTTATACTCAGTAATTTCATCGCTGGAAATTTAACCTAAATAAATGCTTTTGCAGGCATAAAATGATGACTATTCAAGATTAACCACTAATGGCTGTTTTCTGCAGTGAGTTGGTGGGGACACCCTAAATATCTTTTAGTAGGAAACTGGTCAAATAAATTATGGGGCAGCCACACAGTGGAATATTATGTAGCCATAAAGAAGAGCCAGAAACTCTGTGGGGTGATAAGGACAAATCGATAACATTTGTTAAGTTAAAAAAGGGAAGGGAATGATAGTATATTCAGCATACCGCCATTTGTTTAAAAGGCTGGTACACACACACACACACACACAAGCACATTTGTGTGTACATAAAATCTTTAGAAGTATTCACAAGACAGCAATTGCCTATGGGAAAGGGAGCTAAGTATCTAAGGAATGAAAGCAGAAAAACTTTTGACTTGTATGCTCTTTTTTATCTTCTAAATGTCAAACCATGTTGAAAATACTATTTATATAAAAATGCAATTCAAAATATTAATTAAAACAAAGTTAAAAATCAAAAGAAGTAACTTTCTATAAAGCTCAATTTATTCAATTTTATTTATTTGTTTGTTTATCTAATTTTATGTCAAAACATCTCTCTTTTATAATATAGTGGTGATAGCCAATGTAAGATACATTTTTTGAAATATAATGCCTTTAGTTTTCCAACTAAAAAGAAGGCAACCACTTAAAAATATTATACCTGGATATATAGGTCTGGGGCACTTACACATGACCTTGATATTTTAAAACATTGGAATAAAGGGGCGCCTGGTGGCTCAGTTGGTTAAGGGATGAACCTCGGCTCAGGTCATGATCTCGCGGTTTGTGAGGTCGAGCCCCGCGTTCGTCTCTGTGCTGACAGCTCAGAGCCTGGAGCCTGCTTCAGATTCTGGGTCTCCCTCTCTCTCTGCCCCTCCCCTGCTCGCGCTCTGTCTCTCTCAAAACTAAATACACATTAAAAAAAAAAACCTTTGGAATAAATAAAGAAGATAAAATCATATACATAAAAATAGGAAAATGTGAATCAGGAAAAATGTTACTTCTTACATCTTCATAAATAGTATAGAAAAGCGTCAACATATTCTTCGCTGATAGAGATGGGGACGCCCAATTATTGAAAAGGAGGGGGCATTAAATATGAGGAAAGCGTAAATACCTCAGAAGAACTATGGAAACAGCTGTTGCTGAATAGTCAAGGAATGTAAAATACTGAAAGTTAATTATATGCTTTTTATAGCAATTTGAAATGGACCCAGTGATCTGATTCCACAGTTTTAAAAACACTGACATTATTTTTTTCCAGCTCCGCAGGGTTGGGCTATGAGACTATGACAGTGGCCATGGTGAAGCTAGCTTGTAACTCACTCACACATTTCACTTCACAGTTTGCGAATCATTTCCATTTACGTGATTTTGATGCTTCGCTCCAGTCTTCAAGGCTCTTCAAGGCAACTATTTTTATTTCATTTTTACAGACCTGGAAGCGAAGTTTGGTTTGCTTAAGTGACTTGCTCACAGTGATATAGCTCGGCATTGTAGCGCTAGAACTCAAAAATATCGTGGCTGCTGTCTAGACTTTATTGCTGTAAATCAGGCTGTCTACCTTCAATATTTCTTGTTTCACGGAGCCTGCAGGAGTGTCCGCCCCGCAGAAGCAGGCTGCCAGCATCTGAGGAAATCATCCAATCATTCTTGCATTAAACCCCAATAGATTTCTCAAACACAATCTTCCTCTAATTGTGTCTTCTATGTGAGCAGGCATTTCTTTGGTGTGTAAGTGTGAGTGTGTGTGTGTAATGATGTTATCTCTATACCATCAGGGCACCTGCACATTTGCATACTGGGAAAGAACTGAATAAAACATGAGGTATTTTATTCCAATGGGATGTAAGATCCTCAAAGGATATTTACAAATGTACTCAAGTCCTCAGAATCAATCAATCCCTGAATCAACAAATGTTTTTTGATTCCCCGATCTGTGCCTCGCACTAGGATTAATGCTGTAGGGGAAACAATGAAGCAAGGAGAGAAGAGTCCCCTCCAGACCACCATCGGCCCCCATCCCCACCCTGCCTGCCACCAACTTTGGAAAGCTTTGGTTTAGATCAGATAAAAGAATTCGATTTACGGCAGTCTCTGACAATGTCTACAGAGCACACATTCACTGGGTCTCCTTCTAAAGGCTCCATTTGGAGAGAAAGGAGGAGCAGCAAAAGCTGAAGTTCAGGCATCTACATCCTGGTGATCATCCACGGGAAGGTGATTTGAGGAAAGTCTTGAGACTTCCCTTGTATCCGATGACATACAGCACGTTGCCCGCATGGAGAGCTTGCCATGCGTGTGGCCTCGGTCATGAATAATCCTTGGTGTTGTTGCCTTGCTTCCCTTCCTGCTTCTCTACACTCTGTTCCCTGTTTTAAAAAAGTAAATGCGATCATGTTGTTCTTGTGCTTCTAGTCTTGAAATGACTGCCTGTCTTGTTCATAAACCAAAATTCACTCTTTACTGTGGCTGACGAGACCATTATCCAGGCCCTGACTCCCTCTCGTACTCACCGTGACCTCCTCTTCTCACTCGTGATGCTCCGGACGCGCTTATGATGTTCTTCCTGTGCCCAACCCTTCCCGGCTACGGGCTCGTGCCCTCGCTGTGTTTCCCCCTTGGAGCGTTTGGACCCCGATCTTTGCATTGCTCACTCCTTGTCATCGTTCAGGTTTCAACTCAAATAATGACACGAAGAGAGACCCTCCCGACCCAACCCCTATAAAGTAGCTGCTACTTTCTTGCCCTACTCTCTATTAATCAACAATGTGTTCTTTCCTTACAGTAGTTATCAGTCTATGTAATTGCCTTATGCATTTGTTTGCCTGTTCGTTGTCTCTCCCAACAAGAGTGCAAAAGCTCTATGAAAGCGGCAGCCTTGCCTGCCTTGTTTATTGTTGTTTATGCAGTTCCTAGGACAGCACGTAGTAGCATTTAACAAATATTTATTGAATGAATGAATGAAAAGCCTCAGAAACTGATTGCTTATGGCTTTGACTATAGTCTGCATCCTTTGACAGCCTATGGCTATTTTGAGCTATTAGTCAAGAGTCTCTCCACCCCCTGTGCCCGCTTCACCTCCACCAGGCACCCTGGGAGGCTCCCTCTATTAAATCAGCGGCACCCTTTGCCCCAGGGAAGATTAAGATTATTAGAGCCGTATTACAAAGAGAAGAAACAACAGTAAGTTCCAGACTTTTTGAGTTTCTAAGTGGATTTTTTGAATTACAGCTGTTGCTTTGCAAGAGCCAGGCACTTGAGAGTGTCGGAGGTAAAGCCCTGAAGGAACATGACATAAAGTGCCTGCCAAAGCAAGTGACTGGAAAAAGAGTAGGACAAGAGCATTTTATCCAATCGTGGAGACAAGATAAAGATGGAAGTTATGGGGGTGGGGAAGGAGGCAGTAGACAAGGAGACAAGAGCTGGAGGACATGATGAGATATTAGATAATAGTTGACAAGTGGCCCAGGCTCTGGGCCGGGCTCTGCAAGACCAGAGGATCTTGGACTAGAGAAAAGTTAGGCTTCATTATGCTGGGTAAGTCTGAGGAGTCAGGGGAGAGTGGTGGCCACATATCCCAGGGTACAGCAGTCCTGACACAGAAAAGGTAGTGTGATATGTCCAACAAAAGTGAATCTGAAAGAGCCTTCCAGGTTTCTTTACACGTAGCCAAATGGTGCATAGAGAATTTTCCGAGCTCCCCGAAGAGGAGTGGAAATGCTCAAGGGACACCTGGTAGGCTAAAAGCAGCCCGACGGGATAAGAACAGAGAGGTACCTGTGAGTTCTGATAATGAGACATCACTACATGACCCTGGACGGTAGCAACTGGTTCGCTGGGGATCAAAGCTAATGACCAAAGATCAGGCAGCATCATATGCCAGCAGAGGATAGAAGGCAGTGAGTGACAGATGTGACGTTTTCCCTCATTCTTAACCTTATCACCTCTGGGACGTTCATAGGCCCTGCTTTTCTTCCAGATATTAGATTACGTGTAGATAGAAAGTGCCCCAGGAACTAGGGGATGAACTCTGAATATGGCTGAGTTTGTACCCCACATGTTTCATTCTAATTTTGCGAGATCATACAAAAATGTCCAGACTGTGTGGGTTGTTTAATCAGGTGGAAATCAGACTTGATGTATGAATTAACAGTTCTAAGACAGTGCCATTTTTTTTTTCACACTCGAGTGTGTGATGTGAAACTTTTACCTATTACATATATGTGAAAAGATGTTCAGAAGTCTCCAAGGTAACACAGAGTTAGAAGTTAGCCAATGTATGGTGTCACAACGAAAGGAACAGCTACCTCACAGATATAACTGGCTTGCCCCTGACTGTGGCCTGTGGCTTCTGAGAAGGGTTCTAAAACCCAGGCTTCAGGTCTGGAGTCAGACAGGACTACGTTCAAATCTCTGCCTTTAATTTTTACAAGACAGCAAGTGGAGACAAGACATTTAAACTTTGGGGATTTCAGTTACCTCGTCTATGAAAATAATACTGTCTTTAAAAAACTATCTGGGAATTAAATAATACCATGTATATAATTGTTTAGAACATTTCCTAATTGTTAATTGAAACTCGAAATGGGAATTACTGTTGTCCTCACAAGTGGGAATGACTTACTTTAACCAAACTTGATGTCTTCTTTTAACCATAAACGTTTTATATGTTGTTCGTGAATTTCCAGTTGTATAAAGCGGCATTTCTTTTAAGTACAGCAATTCACTGAGGAGAAATTAACAACCAACATGGAAGATATATTGGCTCAGGGTGTGAGTTAACAAAATGGACAATTATCATAAGCTATAAATTGGAACATTTGTATACTCACATTTAATTTGACCTGCTCTTAGAAGAGGAGTAAATAAAAACAATAAACAAAAACTTATCCTCTGCTTCAGTAGTCCTTAGGAACCAGTAGCATCCAGTTATGGGAGGTTTTTCTGGGAATTCATGCTACCCATGGCAGACACAATGTTCTAGAATGTGAAGAGACATTGAAGAGACCTTAGGGAATATTTGCCTTAACGCTTACATTTTACACAGGAGAAAACCGAGGTGCTGGGTAGAAGTGACTTGGCTGGGATTAGCGAGTTATTGATAGGGTTGGAATAAGGTGCGTATTAGTTGGGTTTTGCCATGTAACAAACCACTCCAGAACTTAGTGGTGGCTAGGCTGATCTTGGCCAGGCTCTGTTGAAATTGGCTACAAGCTTCTGGTTGGGTCCAGGGCTGCTCTATACGCCTCTCACCCTTGAGTCAGCAGCTGTCAGGGGCATGTTCCTCTTAGAATGGGGCCCTGGAGTACAGGAAGGCAAGCAGAAAAATGTTTTGCTTCTTGAGACCTCAGCCCAGAACTGAAACACTCTGTTCACCTTCTACCCACACGCCATCAGCTAAATCAAATCACATGGGCTAGACTCCAAACTCAGTGGGTCGAAGAAATATACTCTGTCCATTCTAGTGGACGTTCCATCCAAGTCACATGGCCAAAGGTGTGGACTGTAATTCTAGTAAAGGGAGGGCACGAGTGACTGTAGTGACTCAGTTTACCACAGGGTCCCAGGTGTCAGATTCCCATGTGAGTTTTCCTTCCCCTCCATGATGTTCTAAGAAGCCTTCTAACCTAGTGAGGTAGCTACTCATTTGAAGTTTGGTGCCGAACCACACAGGGCCGGCCTAAGTTACCGATATTGCCTTTAGAGAAAATAACCATCGAGTCTAGGAACGGTTGTACAGAGATAAAGAAATTAAAAAAAAAAAATATTCATAGGCCAAAAATATTTTCCGCCTCCCTTCTACAAAACTGAAACTTCATACGTTTTCCCTTCAGCAAGAAGGGATTTATAGCTTCAACCCTATCAATTGTTTTTTAATTAAAAATGTATTGAGGTCCTCACAACTGGAGCACGTAAACCAGACATGCCAATGCTTGGCAGAGTCGGCTCGGCGTGTGTGTATAAATTATATCCAGGGTGACTTGGGTCTGGCCAGGAGACACTGCAGCAACTCTGAGTTACACTTTCTCTGACTTAGAATTACTAAAACTGAAAATGCTTTAGTGGAATATTTAAAACATCTATCATAGGCCCACAAATAGATGGCTTTCCCTCCCCATCCTTCCTTTAGCAATTTCAGATGCTGACCTTACCTGCCATAAAGTGAATTCGCCCCCGTCAGCCCAGCAGACACCAAGTGCGTCCAAGAAGAGATCACCTGGAAGTCCTCCCGCATCTGCGCTACAATCCAGATTAGCAGCCGCACTCTGGCTACAAGTGCCCTTGTTGCCTCTCGTGACATTGAAGAGGGAGAGGGTAAGACTTGATACTGGGTTTCCAGGATGCACGGGAGGAGCCCAGTGACTTGTAATCCCTCCCTTCATTCATTCATCGGTATCGACATTTACTGGGATTCAGCTAGGAGCTGAAACTCAAGCCCAGAAAAGGGGTGGAAATTCAAGAAGGGAGAGCGGGGAGCCCGCTTGGACAGCCAAGAGTGGAGTAGAAGGAGCGTGCAGGTCTGTCTTTAAAGCACAAGGAGCAATTATGTCACGTTCCCCTTGTTTTTACTTGCAAAACATGAGGAGGTGAGAAATGTTTGCCCTGAGCCTGTACCTAAGTGTATGATTGATTTTGCTGAATTACGGCATACTAACTTTACAGACTATTATTCAAATGTTAAGGATTGCCTGTAGGTAAAGAGGGGTTACCTGTAAGCCTTCTCCAGGAGATGCTGGACGTTGTTAGTTTCAACAAAGAACAGAAAAAAGACCATCTTGAATTTGAGGAGGAAGAAACTCCAGAACACCAGGTCGGGAATTGAGCTCATATAGTAGAAAGTGCCCTATGCTGGGAGTCATGGTTATGAAACCTTAGGCAACTCTCTTTCCCTTCCTGAGCATCTATTTCCCCATCAGCAAAATGGGAATTTGGGTCTGATGAACTCTATTGTCTCTTCCAAATCTACTAAACTATGGGTATAAAATTCTTCTTTACTGGGGTGCCTGGGTGGCTCAGTCGGTTGAGCATCTGACTTCGGCTCAGGTCACGATCTCACGGTCTGTGGGTTCTAGCCCCACGTCGGGCTCTGTGCTGACAGCTCAGAGCCTGGAGCCTGCTTCGGATTCTGTGTCTCCCTCTCTCTCTGCCCCTCCCCCGCTCATGCTCTGTCTCTCTCACTCACAAAAATGAATAAATCTTAAAAAGAATTTTTTTTTAATTCTTCTTTACTGCCTCCCCTATACAGAGTGATCTCTATAAAATAGCCTCACCCCATGCTACCCGGTATGACAGAAAGAGAACAAAATTTGGAGATAGGCCCTTTTAGTTTGAATCGCAACTTATATATGATCTTGGGCAGAATATAATATCTTGGAAATTTACTTGAACTCAGAAAACTTGACATAAAAGGAGGAAGCTGAAGATAACTTCCATCATAGCATCTCACGGGCACTCAAGAACTGATGAACCAAGAGCTAACCAGCTCATGAATGCCATGCATGTGTAACACATTGGACTTTACGGTGATATTTAAAAAAATGTTTTTAATGTGTATTTATTTTTGAGAGAGAGACAGACAGACAGACAACGCAAGCAGGGCGGGGGGCACGGAATTGAGGCAGGGTCCAGGCTCTGAGCTGTTAGCACAGAGCGTGATGCGGGGCTCAAACTCACGGACCACGAGATCATGACCTGAGCCAAAGTCGGACGCTTAACTGACTGAGCCACCCAGGCGCCCCGATTTTATGGGGATCTTTTGAGGACAGAATGGTCGACCACTTGAAGCAGGGGAGTAGACCCAATGCCTTTGGACATGCAACCTGGCTCCTCCGTGTCTCCAGAAGAGCCTTAGACAATGAGGGACAGGCACGCATTGCTATAGTGGAAATGGCACAGATTTTGCCATCAGGCCCACCTGGCTTCAAACTTCCAGTCCAACATTATTTAGGAATGTACATTGGGAAATTTTATTCATTCATTCATTCATTCATTCACTCACTCACCAATCATTTACTGGGTGAGTGCCGTGTTCCAGACACTGCTCACTGAGCTTTAAAGTTACGATGGTACATAGCAACACAGTTTCTGCCTTCTGGAAAATCACCACTGGAAGAAAAAGCAGGCATGTTCATAATTATATTGCCATGTGATCAGTGCCAAGATTGAAGTCAGCACAAGGTACTCTAACATCATAGAGTGCTTTTCTCTTTGTCCAAAAACAACAGGGGCGCCTGGGTGGTTCAGTCAGTTAAGCGTCCGACTTCGGCTCAGGTCACGATCTCACGGTTCATGGGTTTGAGCCCCGTGTCAGGCTCTGTGCTGGCAGCTCGGAGCCTGGAGCCTGCTTCGGATTCTGGGTCTCCCTCTCTCTCTGCTCCTCCCCCACTCGTGCTCCGTCTATCTCTCAAAAAAGTAAATAAACATTAAAAAAAATTTAAAAACAGTAACAATAACAATAAAAACAACAAAGTCAATTACTTCATTAGTAATGTTATAAACTAATGGAGTAAATAATGTTGCCTAGTAAGTTACATATACTCACTTATCTTTACAAGTTGGGTTTTTTTTTTTTTGGTCAATTATTGCCCTATTTTATGCATGTGTTAACTGAAGCTCAGAGAGATGATGTAGTTTTCTCCAGGCTACTCAGTGAATGGTGGAAGAACTGGGATTTGAAGCCCGTTCTGTGTGGCTGCAATGCCTACGCTTGTTGGTTGTGCAATGCCACGAGGCCTTCTCTTTGGTATATGGGCCCTAATCCTTATTATCCAGCACTATGACACAGATGTCACCAAAAGGCAGTTGTCTTTTCGAGATCATGGGACCAAACCACGTGAAAAGCCCATTTGGTTTGGGGCGCCTGGATGGCGCAGTCGGTTAAGCGTCCGACTTCAGCCAGGTCACGATCTCGCGGTCCGTGAGTTCGAGCCCCGCGTCAGGCTCTGGGCTGATGGCTCGGAGCCTGGAGCCTGTTTCCGATTCTGTGTCTCCCTCTCTTTCTGCCCCTCCCCCGTTCATGCTCTGGCTTTCTCTGTCCCAAAATAAATAAAACGTTGAAAAAAAAAAAAATTTAAAAAAAAAAAAAAAAAAAAAAAAAAAAAAAAAATAAAATAAAAAAAAAAAGAAAAGCCCATTTGGTTTGACTTCTCTGCCGTGAGAATTTGCCCAGATCAGCGGTGAAGGCGGGGGGGGGGGGGGGGGGGGGATCCGTGCGAAAAGAGGGTGATGGGATTTGGCTGCAACTTAGTGAAGGTTTTGATGGCTGTGGTTTCCCCCCTTGAAGGCCCCAGTTCACATATCCCAGTGATCTCCACTCTGCAAGATGTGCTTCTCCGTGTTCCCATGTCCGGTGCACACACAGGGCTGAAGCAGCTGCATTTTATCCCTTCCCTTAACGCACAATAGGAAAAAAAAAAAAAAAAAAAAAAAAGAAAAAGAAAAAAAGAAAGGTAAGAGCATGTAGAGAAAGCCAAGTACAAAACATAACTCAGAAATGGTAATGTAACAGGGCCCACCACGGCTGCTGACTCGTTGCATTCGTAATGATTTTCTCCAAATAATGCAAACACTATTTTTCCCTGAGAAAATGAAATATAGGAGTGCCACATTCCACAGATGATAGGGGAGAACTCATAAAAGATTTTAATCTTGCCTTGTCAGGCTTCAGAAATGCAAACGGCCTCGTCCTCATTTTCTTTACGCCCTGGACTTCTAATTGAGGAAGCTGGCATCAATTATGCATGTGGGTACCGCTGGGGAGGGAACTAGAATAAATATTTGGGGGGGGGGGGTATCGTTAGCCAGAACATCGCTCCATCTTTGTGACGCCATAATTTCCCATGTCGTAGTGCTTTAGATTAGAACATATGGCAATAAGGTAGGTAATGAGAACAACAATTTTCTGAAACAACATTATAACTTTTCCCTCTTTATGGTCACATTTAGTTACAGTACATGCTGCCATTTAGGTGTAGAGCTTTATAAAAGCAAATCTCAGAGAGAAGGCAGTTCAGGAGCAGGGGCCTAGGAATTCTGAATGCCTGGGCCCAGAGCCAACGCTGCAGATGGGAATTTGGAGGTGTGGACTACTTAGCTTTTGCTGCGGCAACAATCCCAGTTTCGAAGGCGTTGAGAACAGCCGTGGCTCTTTCATTTCCCTGCGACAGGAGGGCTGTGAGTCGCCATGAAGCAGCTGGGCTCAGCCTCACCTCCCTTCTCGTTCAGGAGCCGGGGTGAGAAAGTGACCATTGTCTGGGAGACACTGCCGTCATGGTGGAGGCTTCTGGATCGATCGCCCAAGAGCGCTTAGCACTTGTGCTCAAGAGCATGTATTTCATACCCACGTGCAATCCTCTTTCCAAACCAAGTCGCAGGCCGAGACTGTCGATAAAGCAGGGTGAAAAAGTACCCTCGAGGAACGGAAAAGGGGGGAAGGAGGAAAGTTTAACTGCATTGTGTTAAGCGTGTTCCACATATTATCTCATTTATTTATTTATTTAAAAAAAATTTTTTTTTTAACGTTTATTTATTTTTGAGACAGAGAGAGACAGAGCATGAACGGGGGAGGGTCAGAGAAAGGGAGACACAGAATCTGAAACGGGCTCCAGGCTCCGAGCTGTCAGCCCAGAGCCCGACGCGGGGCTCGAACTCACGGACCTCGAGATCGTGACCTGAGCCGAAGTCGGACGCTTAACCGACTGAGCCACCCAGGCGCCCCCAACATATTATCTCATTTAATCTGCCCAGCATTCTGACCTAGGAAACATGCGAATGAGCAAACTGGAGTATCAGACAGGCTTACTGACCCGCCTGCCTGGCAGCTAGTAGCGGGTGAAACTGGGAGTAAAACGAAATGACACCGTGGGAAAGGAAGGGCACAAAATTCCTTCTGCCCCGGGGGGCAATCAGAAAAGGAGCCATCCTCTGGAGGCAGCATTCAGACAGGCCTTGACAAATGAGCAGCGTTTCAGTAGACAGAAGAGGAAAGAGAGGCAGAATGGCCATTCCAGGGAACGACGTTTTGAAAACCACAGATGAAGCCTGTAAGGCCCAGGTCACCAGCCACCCTCTCTCCTCGTGTCTCTGTAAATCATTGGAGGATGGTGTGGCACTGGATGGGGGTGGGAGAGCTTCATGCTTTGTAGACCTGATTCTGAATCCTGGTTCGGTTACTAGCGAACCAAATCATCTTGGACAAGCTGCTTATCTTCACTGGGAGTCAACTTTCAAACTTTGAAAATAGCGATTGTAATATCATCTCTCACTTTTTTTGTGTGAGGATTAAATACAGCAAATACGAAGTCTCTACCACGATATCTGATACATGAAAAACATGCAGTCTCCATAACGCGTAAACAACAATGGTTTATGCGTCATGTTGACATGTTATACTTGAATATGGCATCTACTGGTCTCCTTTCTGTGGCTCGGCCCTAAGGAATGATATTTCCATATGGAAGTTGCAAGAAAAACAGCCATGTACCATACTAATGGAAGTCTAAATTCTACTTTAATGACAGCTATATCTTCAACATTAAGTACAGAATGCCAAGGAAGGATGGCTCTGCTTTAGAGGCAAGGACTGGGGTTATTTGTTACTGAGTAAGTCCCGCACAAGTCAGACACAGTGAGGGCTTGTGTGGGGGTGGGGCTTAGCATCAAGGGGAAGGGTAATCAATGACTCTAGTACTAAAGGGGAAAGCCAGCAAAAGCTATGCAGAACCATGAAATAAAAGGTGGTGACTTTGGGAAATTAAAGTGCCTTGGAAGCTGAAATCTCTCAGGCTTATCTTTGGAGATAGATGATAGATAGATTAGATGATAGATGATAGATAGATAGATAGATAGATAGATAGAAGAGATAATGTTGGCATTAAAATTCAAGCAAATGCAGAGAACTGTGTGAAACATCCAAGGGACTATGAGTGGGGCATTTGATAGGAAAAAAAAAAAGTTTGAACTACCTCTCATCTTCTCATTTAAGATGACATTTCTGGAATACAGTCCTTAAAGAAAGGAGATAATGCATAATTCATAGTGTTTTGTAAAGGCTAATGAGATGATGCATTAAAGACACTCACCAAAATTCTTGATGAGTCATAATCCCTCAATAAATGGAAACTAATAGTGATTGTTATTCTGAAAAGCATATTTGTATTATAATGAATTGCTCAATGGTTATCCTACCTTCTTCCCCCACTAATTAGATGGCGAGCTTCACAAAGGCAGGAACCAGATCTACTTTTGTAATATTCTATGTCCGGTGCCACTGGGGTGCCCAGGGCATAGCAGATGCGTGATAAATATTTGTTGGAGACGAAAAAGATGACTGCGAAGGCTCAAGAGGGGATGAAAGATTTGGGAAGAGGCTCCACCATGGAGAACACAGAGGGAAGAATTCAAAAATATGGGGAATCAAAAATGGGACAAAAACCCTCTGGTGACCGTGGGCCTTAGAGAGTATTTCTTTTGTGACTAAGCGTCTATTACCACTTGCCTTCTTCTTTCCCCTCCATTGCCCACTCTGGAACGCCACTTCTTGACCTCAGTCCCTCTAGTTACTGACAGTAAGTTCACCCTAAGTCTTCCCAATTGCCAAAATCACCTGAAGCTCCATAAAGGCCACCGTTAACCTGTACGATATCGTTGTACAAACTAGAAAAAGGTGTCCCTTCTTCCAGGTGGATGTAGCCACCAGCTAGGAGGTTCTATTTGGTGAGTGGAGCATGGGCTTGGGTTTAGGCTTCTCCTGTCCTTTGCGCCTATTACCCCCTCAGGCAGATCCCATCTAATACAATTGTACTTCGTGGGCCAAGGTTCCTTTCAACTTCAGCTCTGGCAACACACGTTTATTGAGTGTGTATTTCCCACATGCAGGCACGGGGGCTAAAGTGGTATGGTACCCATTGCTCCCGTCTTCATGGAGCTTATTCTGTAACTAGGAAAGGTGAACACAGTTGAGCAGAAAGCCTAGGACTGAGACCCACCTAGCGTGAACACAGTGCCTGCCGCTCATCCGCCACACCATCTTGATCAAGTGATGGTACCTCCCAGCGCCTTCATTTTCCTCATTGTGAAAATGGGGATACTGTTACCTCCCTCAGGGGCTTGCCGTGGGTATTAAATGATCTGAATGTTTGTCCTCCCCCAGAATTCATACGTTGAAAACCTAATGCTTGCTGGATGATATCAGGAGGTGGGGATTTGGAAGGTGCGTAGGTCCTGAAGGTGAAGTCCTCATAAATGAGATTAGTGCTTTTACAAAGAAGATCTACAGCCCCTTCCACCAAGTGGGAACAGAGCAAGAAGTCAACGGTCTGCAACTTGGAAAGGACCTTTACCAGACACAGGACCTGCTGTGATCTTGGACTTCCCACTGTCTAGAACTGTAAGAAATAGAGTTCTGTTGTTTATAAGCCCCCCAGGCTATGATATTTTGTTATTGCAGCCCAAACAGATAGTATATGTGCCATGTATGTTAGCTTTTATTATTATTATTATTATTATTATTAATCATGTCATAGAATCAGTGATATAATCATGAAAAGAATCAAGATATCCTTCTGGACCAGAACATTCAGAAAAAGCATCACCAAAGCAGTATGACTTAAGCAAGAATGGTACCACAAAGTGCCTTCAGGGAAGAGATAGGAGCAGAAGTTATTAAAACAGGATTGCCAGATTTGAGGCAATGAGGGGTGGTGTAGAGTGTGGTAAACTACAGAACACATCTCAAGCATTCGGCATCAAACGTTGGAAAACACATCATACAGTCTGTGAGGTAAGTTCTGCCTCTCCAGGGTGGGCAGAAATAGGCACACTATGGGATAAGAAAATGTCTAGTCCTCTGAGAAGTTTTGTTCTTTGTAATCAGCCGCTGTCAGTTTTTCTCCTCACTCCTCTAGTGATGTTTGGGAAAGATCGTGGACCCTTAAAATCCCTTATAACAGCCTTGCTTGGCAATAGCACAGGCCCATAACACCAAAGAGCAGAGCCACTGTTTTCAGACTCTAACCAGTGCCCTTGCCCAACTCTCAGAAATTCCAGGCCTTTCCTCTCCCTTCACCTCCCACCCCTCACTCAATCTCAGGTGAACTGACTGCAGACTGCTCGCTCAGAGTACATTGTTTGAAAGTTTGTGTCATAAACATATCGATCCTGCCTCGCGTTCCCAAACAGAATCTCGATGTTGAAGTACTCCTTTAATCAAAAGTAAATTATGTACAGGCCACGGAGGTCAGCTCAGCCAGGCTCACAAAAAAGGCAATCCATCATTTATTCGTAAATGTCAGTGAAATCTGGAAATCGATATGTGCGCCAATGTGGATTATGTTTATTATTTTTCTGTAAATATCAATGCTGAGAAATATTTCAAGAGAGCACGTAGGTGCCATGGGAAATCAGAACCTACCCTAGGGTAGGTGGGGAGGTGGTGGAATCTTTCCAAGTGGATTTGATCTGGGTTTTTTTTTTTTTTTTTTTTTTTTTTTTTTTTTTTGGAATTCTTTTGCAAGTGAGAGCTGGGCCATCCCTGGTCCCGTGGGAAATAAAGAAGAGAAACACAGCGATTAAGGTGTCTGAGAAAGTTCCAGAATGGAGGTAGCTTACTTACAATGGGATAGAAATAGCGTCTCATGATATATTTTGAAGAGCGAGCTTGGACATAGAAAATAAAAGCAATTCCCAAAGATCTGGTTCATCTACAGGATCCTTGGATCTGCAGTCCTGTCCCTTTTCCTTGCCTCATCCGGATTAGTACACCAGATATGTGATGCCAGAGTCCTGGCAGTAGAAGCAACAGCAGGCAATAGTTGGAGAGGAAAGACCTTATCTCTTACTGCCTATTTTTTTTTCTTCCATTTATTTTAGAGGCAATACAGAGTCTTAAAGGTTTTTGAGTCAGTGAAAGACATGATCAAAGTGGTATTTGGGAAAGACAAACAATAAAAATTGAGTAACCAATATTGGAAATGTAAGAGATTGAAAGGACAGAAACCAATTATGAGGTTCCGGCTGGACGGACAGATGCGTTGTTAGAGTGGACAGATCACAAGCTTTGGAACCAGATGTTAGGGCTTGAGGTTGAGTCTGTATTCGTTACTACATGAAAATTACCATACGTTTCTGGGCCTCAGTGTCCTGCTTCGTAAAATGAGAATAATAGGAACGGCTGTGTCAGTCAGGATAGACTAAGCTATGCTGCAATAACAAATAATCCCCTGAATCTCTGTACCTTTAAAAGAAAGGTTAATTTCCTACTCAAGCTTCATGTGTATCCTGGGTCAAAGGGACAGGGGCTCCCTATGAATCGTGTGCTTGCTTTTCTTCTCAAATTGAACATGCTCTACTGTAAGGGATTCAGGAAAGTACAACCTTACACTGTGTTCGCAAGGGGAAGATTGGAATGTATTTGGCAAACAGCACTCACAGCTATCACCCCAAACTCGTTGGACTTAGGGGCAGATTAGAAGTAACATGTAAATACAAAGGATGATGTTTGGCACACGAGGGAAAGTCTGCAAGCCATGGTTGTTTACATGGAGTCAGTCCTTTGACGTCAGAGTCTGAAGGCCGGATTTGAACTGAGAGACAGCATAGTACGTTCATAGGTGTGAAGAAGGAGTATGATTAGATCGTGAGATTTTGAGATTAATTTAGGCCAAGCGTGTAGACCCCGAAGGCTTTGGGATCCTCCTGAAGGCTGAGGCATATGGTGGTGAGGCCCGGGAGTACCTACTGACATTTGGGTTCTTGCTGTCCTGCTGGATGGGAAGCAGAGACCTCTGGAAAAGGATGCCGTGAGCATAGAGACCATTCTCATGAAAAGATGGTTTGAAGCTGTGGCCAATCATACAGTTAGCGCTCAGCGTTCCTGAGATAATTCATACTGCTCTCTTCCCCTAGAGTTTCTTCCTGGTCTTTGCTTCTCCGTCGGGAGACTTGCAATTGTGGCCTCCCGGATTAGGTAATAGAAGACCTAAGATCCAAGCCTATTACTCAAATTGCCTCTCTGGACTTGATAAAAGCAGTCCTATCCCTTCTCTGGGCTACAGTAGGCTCATTTGTAAAATAGAAAAGTTAAAATCCATCATCTCTACGGTCTCTTTCCACATCAAGTTTACAGTTTTTTCACAAGCATTGGCAATGAGTACACGACTACTCTCCTTTCGTGCAAGTTAACTGTGATAAAAGGTGGTCCAAGAATATTTGATTTGGCTTGAGCATTTGTGCTTCAAAGAACCTATTTTCTCCATCCTATGAAGGATCAGGAAAAAAAAAAAAAGAAAGAAAAAGAAAACAGTAGAATAAAATCAGAATGCATATCATTTATGGAAATTCTTTTCAGGTATTGGGAATAATTAAAAAGGGAGAACCCAATTCATGCCTTTCTGTTTGCTTTCAGGTTTGGGGAGATTCCTGCAGACCCTTTAGTAGGATTCCCTCAACCTTAGTTAGCAGGGCTGAGAGAAAGATGTGTTTGCTTGGAATCCATGGTGTCCCCATAGCACCCAAGCTCCATAATTAAAGCAGGACATTGTCTTGTTCATTGCCACACCTTCAGCACGGAGGACGGTGGATGATGTAACACAGGCGTTCAACAGATATCTATCTGTAGAACAAATACATGAATCGTAGACAGAAAAATAACCACGTCCAAGTCTTCTCACTGATGGTCCTTTTCAATCCCCTTGTTGTAGGGCCAGAGTTCTTTCTCTTATGCATGTCTCCAGTGTCCTCTACTCCATCCTTCAACCATCACCTACAAAGCACTTAATCTGTGCTTAATCCCCCTACAGGTCCTTAATAAAACAAGTGCTAATCTGCTTTTCGCCACCTAGTGTACGAACTTGCAAATCGACAAGTCCTGAGTCTTCCTTTCCAGAATAATAGAAGTTTTGAACTCTTCTGTATGTAGATTGGGGGGGATCCCAGGGAGCATCTTTTCCTGCCCTTTTCTCTTGATAAAACAAACAAACAAACAAACAAACAACAAAGTATTGATGGCTCATAAGAGAACAGGACATGTTCTTGCCTCAGATGAGTTATCAAAGGAAATCATGGTGTTCTCAGAGAGTGTTTGGCCCTGTGTTAAGGGAGATTTAAAACAAGACAAGTGGATATGAATCCCAGGGCTGCCCATGTGAGGGGTGAGAACTTGGCAAATTATTTACGCTTTCCTAGCTTTGGTTCGCTCCTTCCTAACGTGGATGAGAGTAATAGTAACACCTCTCAAGACAATGATGGCAAGTGTTCATTCGTTTATTTCTTAAACAAATATTTATTGTGGGCTTTCTATATCCCAGACATTATGGGAGGCCCTGGAATATAGCCATTAGAAAGCAGACAAAAATCTCTGTCCTTAGTTTGCTTAGCTTCTAATGCTCAACAAACATTAGCTATTATTATTATTATTGTTATTAGTCTTAGGCTAAACATGAGTATTTCAGAATTTTTATCTAGATGAAATCCTTTTCTCTCTGACTGATATTGGTCAGTCAATTGCATTTACTAAGCCACCACAGAGCACAGAGCTGGTGTCTATATGGATGCTAGCCGCGACAGGGTAGATTGAATTTGGATTTAAAAAGCACGCCTAAATTAAACACACTACCTCTTCTTGCTTGCTCCTCATTACCTTTCAGTAATAATAAGAACTTGAATGGATTTTCATCACTGTCCATTGTAATCCGTCCAGAAAGACCACTGAACCATTCTAAGGGGTCTAGGAGGAGAAAAGCAGCGGCTGTATCCGAACTCCTTGGGAAAGGGCAGAGTTTAATAAATAAACGGATGCATGCTTCTTAAATTGACAAGAATCCTTGTCAAGTGCCCTGACAAGAACAAGTCGATGAATGGCAATGTTACACATCTGATACATAACCCACCCACGTAACTATGTGAGCTCAGAGAATTTTGGCCTCTGAAGGAGATATCAAAAAAAAAAAAAAAAAAAATCCCATTATTCAAATCCTTGATTTGACAGATAAGGAAATAGATGCAGAGGGGACAAGTGAATTTACCCAAGACTGTGTGGCTGGTGTGTGAACCACCTGATCAGACTCTCAGGATCCCCGATCCCTACCCAGAGCTTCCATAGCCTCTGGAAGTCTCCTTTTGTCTAACTTTGAGTGAAAATCCCTTGAGCTCAATGGCCTTTGCACTCAGTTGTTTGTTCTGGACTCAGCCTAGAGGCATGTTGTAAGGGAATCAGAGAACAAGCTTTCTGAGACAGAGGGTGTCTGAGGTGAGATTAGACATGTTCCCAGCTATGGAAAAAGAGAGGGTTTTTTTTCGGGTACTTTCCCTCAAAACTGTTCTCTTTCCCGAGGACCTTTTCCTCCTAGACCCCTCAGAGTGGCTCAACGGTTTTTTTCTGGACACACTACGATGAACAGGGATGGAAATCCACCCACCTTATTACGTATTATTATTCTTTTTATTACTGAGAGGTAACTCATAACAAGCAAGAGAGCGGTGTATTTAATTTATGCATGTTTCTCAAATTCAAGAGTCCCTGTGACCCTTTCAAAGGGTTTCTGCCACCAGGGAGGGGACAGTGCTCCAAGCTCCCTCCTCTAGTGTTGACTAAATCCCTCTCTGATGCTTTTTGCTTCTGAAAGGATCCAGATTCACTCGGGGAAATTCACTTTTAAAAGGAGGTGCCATCTAGTGGCCTGTGGGAGGATCAGCAGCCTACTGCAAGAAAAGGCCAGGGGCTCAGGGATAGCAGCTGCAGTCCTTCTCCACTCTAACTGGCCAGAAAAACCACAGAATGTTTCTGTTGGGAGCAACCCCCAGCAGCTTTCTGTCAAGACATTCGCCTCCAGTCGGCACGAACCATATGCCTCTCGCTTACAGAGCTGTACGAAACCCTCTCACAAATTTTAGCACATTTGATTTTCACATCGGCCCTGTGAATTTCGATAGAGTCCTCTCCGTTTGAGAGATGAGGAGATGGCCAGTCATAATTTAGCTTTCTTCAACAAAAGCGCTCGACTTTTGGGAGATTAATTAGGCTCTTACCTGGAAGCCGGGCTTTCCGCACAGAGCCTCCCGCTCGAAATCGCCTGTCCGCAACCCCAGGGAAATATGGAACCCTGGAGACGTAGAGAGACAGGTTCCCCACCAGTCTTACACCCCATCTCTGGCACCAGGATTGGGTCAGTGTGGGAAGGCCATTTTACGTCAATATTTCTGAGTGAGGAGAAAGTTTCTTCCATCTCAACACATGGGCGAATCTGTCTGGGCTTACAGGAAGTGCGGGGATGGGCTTGACAAGAACTGGCAGCGGTTGGGGGGGGGGCCGCTGTTGTCCATGTGGCAGTGAACGATGGGGCCCTCTCGGAATACGGAAGAGGCTGCTGGTTCTGTCAGAAGAGTCCTTGTAAGAGGAAATTAAGCCGGATATAACCCCGCTGTGAAATCACTGGGCATATCTCAGGTCCCCGTTTTAAATATTCAATAGTCTTCAGGGAGAAAATGAATTAATGAATAGGGTCATCTGACAGTAGAATGAAAAAAGGTATCTGAAGAGTAAAACAAAACAAAACAAAACAAAACCCGTATTCTACCCCATCCCCTTGCTCTCCACAGAAGGGCCGATTCCTCACAGGTATGGGAGCGTGTCTTGTCTTACTGATTCCCCCCACTTACTCTTGCCCTAGGCCAGTATGACCCTCATCACACCCCACTCTGTCTCCTGGTACTTGGACACTCAAGGACAGTGGCCCTTGGCAGCTTGTGCAGTCACGGGGCATTCTCTGGAAAAGAAGCAATCTTGTGTGGTTTGGTTGTTTTAGAAAGAAAGCATTGTTAATGGAGGTCTTGACTTGTGGGCTGAAATAGCAAGCTAGGGATGTGTTTGCTTTTTCTGGCTGTTACTTGCTAGAGAAAAAATATATTTATGAGGGAAAAGGTCATGCCGACAATCTCTGTGTTCCTAGGGGATAGGGCTGGGCAGGAAGGTTTCCAAGATTCAAGCCAGGCAAGAATGCGAAGCTAGCAGCACTGGGCCTGTCTTGTGAGCGCTCCGCAGTGGACGTCCACAGCTTCTTCATGGGAAGGTCGGGAAGGGA
Organism: Neofelis nebulosa; assembly: GCF_028018385.1. Classification (NCBI taxonomy): domain Eukaryota; kingdom Metazoa; phylum Chordata; class Mammalia; order Carnivora; family Felidae; genus Neofelis; species Neofelis nebulosa. The sequence continues at coordinate 40,715,826 of NC_080796.1, forward strand.
CGTGACTTTCCCTCAGGGAGAGAAGGCTGTGGTCCTATCAGATGGGTCCTTACAAGGCAATCAACCTGGATAGAACCCCTGAAGCCTGTTAGCCTCCCCTAGCAAAAACAAAGAAATCCAAGCATTGAAATAGAATGAGACTAGGGCTGTGGCGTTTGTTAGTATTGGAGGTTTCGGGTAAGCGGACTGTAACGTTAAGTACATCCGCAGCCGTATTGTCCTGGGCTTCAGCCTGCTTATGAGGCCATCAGGGCAGACAGAGAACCTCTTCTGGAGCCCGACCACTAAGCCCGGACCTTGGGTGAGAACCACATACTATGTCTAGCTTCTTTCTTATGGGGGAAGTTGAGTCAATTCCCTGCACTTCCTGATTCCCAGTCACTTCTTTTACTTCTCAGAATTCCGGAACTCTGGTATCGCTTTCCACTGTCCAGGCTGACAGACTGAAGTAGGAGATCTTGAGGGTTCATGCAAGACCCAAAAGGTTTCTTTATCTCTCTCTCTCTTTTTTTTTTTTTTTGTACGAGTCTCAATGGAAACAACATGGCCATGGAAGTCAGTTCTCTAGTGGACAAGTGAATGGGGCGGTTTGTTAACTGGGGATCTCAATCAATTTAGTCCTTGTAGAGAAAGTTCAGTGGCAAAGAAGTGGTATCAGAACTTCCTTAGCAACCCTAGACACTCAGGTCTGGGAAAGAATTTGAGTGGCCATCTAATTCTTCCCATTGCCTTGGGGCAGGATGGCCATGTAGACGCTGGGGACCCCTGGGATGTTGCCAGTGACAACGGGCGTCGCCGTTGGACTGTTCAGAGGACAAGGCAACTAAGACCCTAGGGACTTGGGTTTGACTTCTTCCTTTCTCAGTGCCTGAGCGTAGATGAAGACGATGTACAACACGTAGCAGGCAACCTGCTGTCGGGAGGCCAGACCTCATCCAGACCCCCCAGGGTTCCAACATGGCAGAAACAGCTGAAGCCTGGCATCCCTCCTCAAGGAAGCCTGTTGCACAAAAGCGTCCTCTGCCTTCTAGCAAAGCTGCCCCTGTCAGGATAGGAGGCTGGAGGGCACACATCTCTTGCACAGAGGAGAGAAAAATGATATGAGAGCAGCTTGGATGGGAACAATATTTCAGGCATGGCTAGCTGTTAAAAATGAGCTAATTCAGAAGAGGCACATTTAAATAAATATAATGCAAAGACATAATGGTACAAGATAATAGTTTTGAATGGGGAATTCTAATGACTTCAAGTGCATTTCACAGGGCAATTAATACACGTGGCAATGCTGCAACGTTCAGCAAAAGGGGAGGGGGGAATGAGGTCGGGAGCAGAAAGAGGGGAGATGACAGCACCCGATAAAAATAGGATTTGATTTTCTTTGCAGCAGGAGTAATGCTTACAAATATAATAAAAGAGAAAAATAAGTGTGTGTCAGTTTTTATAATTCAGCTTGTAAAATTCGGAATGATTAGGTTTTGAAGAGGGCAATTAGTCCTCTTTTGCATATTCATGGAGATTTAATGAAATAGGGCTGGGCTTTCTCCATTCTTTCCTGGTTACCCCTACAGTACCCTCCCCCTCCCCCAGCACAAACTAAAAATATATCCGATTCCCATCACACCGAGGCCTCATCCCCTTCAATTCATAGAGGAGGTCCCCTCTGCTGATTGGTACATACAAATACCGGGGATTATCGTTAACAAATGACACGTTTCTGGTGCCTCTGCCACGAGTTACCAGATGAGGCGTGTGATGCTCCGGGGGCTGAGGAAGAGACTTCTGGTGACAGCAAAGAGGGAGGGATACACAGGGCAAGAAGCTGACCCCCTGGGACGGACACAGGACATCTTATTCGTCTGTTCCTTCTTGCTCATTTTTGCTCCGGAGTGCATGTGTGCGCACCGAGAGAGAAAACAAGAGAAGACATAAAGACAGAAAAAGACAGAGAGAAGGAGAGAAAGAAAGGAAAGGAAGGAAGGGGGGAGAGGTTGAGGAAGATAAGGAGGAAAAAAAAAAAGAGTCTGAAGAGATCAGAATGGATCATTTTAAGGCAGCCGGGACTGTAGGGAAATTTTTTCCCCCTTTTTGTTTCTATTCTTTTCAAGTGTTGCCTAGAGCAAACACAACTAGAAACTAATGAACAAACAAAATCCAAAAGCCACACACAGTTAAAAACCACCTCAGCACAAAAGGGAGAAACCTCGATGCCCCATCTGCTTTGTTTATGTTTCTCCGGGGCACTGATTTCTGTTGTGTCGTGTGTGTGTGTGTGTGTGTGTGTGTGTGTGTGTGTGAAAAGCTCAGTGATTTTCCTAAGGTCTTGTGCTAAGAATCACTTTGGTCAGCCTCAGGGGTGCCTGATGGCTCAGTGGGTTAAGCATCTGACTCTTGACTTCGGTTCAGGTCACGATCTCACGGTTCATGGGGTTCATGGGGTTCATGGGGTTCATGGGATCAATCCCCGTGTCTGGCAATGCGCTGACAGTGCAAAGCCTGCTTGGGATTCTCTCTCTGCCCCTTCCCTGCTCACGTTTTCTCTCTCTCTCTCTCTGCCAAAATAAATAAAACTGGAAAAAATATATTTAAAAAAAAAGAATCTTTTTGGTCAGCTCCAAATCTCTAGCTCTGCTGTTCTCATCGTGCCCTGATTCCGGTAAAGGGCTCAGTTCTTCCTGACATTGTCTTGACTGTTCTGCCTGTCTCCCCGCTTTTCAAAAGCTTTATTTTTTAAACGCATTCTTTCCCTTCTCAGCCTTAAACAGGGACAGAAGATAAGTGGTCACTTTAGTTCCTCCCAAATAACAAAAATATTTACAGATGTGTGTCTGTGCAAGATTTTGCCCATGAAGACACCAAGGCTGGAGAGGTTAATGATTCAAGGTCACAGCGGGAATAAGCGGTGGAGGGAGAGTTTGAGTTCAGGTCTGTCTGCTTCCAAATTCCACAGTCCCAACACACTTGGGGCTTCCCAGCTTCTAAGCCCTGAACACTTTAAAGAAGTTCCTAATCTTTTTGTAAGGAAAAAACTGCCTTTGATTTTCCCTGAAAGGGAAGGGAAATTGGAGAAAAGAAATTGACTGAAAGACAACACTTGCTTTCCATTCCTGATGTTACTTTGTTCGGAGTGATGTCCACTAGCCTACCTCCCCCCCACTCCTACCCCCTTGTCATCCCTTCTGTCTTGATTCTACTGAGTATAGAGAGTGCTTTCCAGGGACCTCTTCCATGGAAAAGGACAGTCGCTTTCCAGAAGTCTACATCTAAGGGGTGAGTCTGTAATCCTGGAGTTCAATCTTAGGAAACCTAAACCACATTTTCTAGCAATTCCATAATAATCACAATTTTTGAAAACTGACCTTTTGGTCTCCATTTGCCTGCCTCTAATCTAAATTGGTCTAAAAATCGGGTGAGGAAAAAAAAAATATTATCTATTGGACCTCCACAACTTTCACTGCTAGTTTTTATCGAGTGCCTCCTCTGACCCAGTCATGGTGCTAGACTTATATTTGCCGGCTTCATCCTGGGATATGTCACCTAGAGGGTATGAAAAAAAAAAAAAATTAGGGCTGGTCTATCATTCAATTGCCTGTGGATACTAAAAACACTCATAGGGACGACCCAGGAGTCTGAACTTGGAATTTTCAAATCCTGGGAACTGAAAACACCCATAGGGATGACCCAAGAGTCTGAACTTGGGATTTTCAAATCCTGGAATTGAAATACAGGCAAACGGGTAGGGATAATTAATTTCTGTGTGAATATGTGTCTATGTATTTTTCTAGGAAAGGCCCACAGCTCTGATCCCCTAAAATAAGCCTATAGATTGGAAAGTCATAGCGACCGGTACCAGCTTTGAATAAAACCTTTAAGATCAGCTCTTACGGCCGCCCGTATTTTCAGTGTCTCCAGTTTCTGGCCTGATCATCACAACTACAGACTGGGAAAGTTACTTAAATTCAGGAGGAACAAATTCTTGTTGAGAGTTTTTTATACATGAAAGGGCAGAGGACAGACTGAGTCAGCTCCCAGGCCTTGGAGCCCCGTACCGTCCCCTCCTCCCTGCACTTTTCTGCCCCCACTTCCTGTGACTGCTGTGTTCTCCACCTGACACAAAAGCATACCTGCCCTCGTACCAAGAATCGTTTCCCTCTTCCGCCACCCTCTCCCCTTTTTGGAGACCCATGAAGCAGCCCCTGCAGAGAACTTGCATTCTCCAAAGATGGCCCCCATGCTGTCCTTGAGAGGAAACTAGACTTTATAGTGCATGGCAGTTTAATTCATAAATAAATATTACATGTGCTACCAGATGGTTCATTAGCCAGTTGTTATGGCAATCAGCATTTCAGCCAATTAAAAACCTTTCCCAAGACTTTAAAATATGTTGATTGTGGCAACACGAAGTGCCTGAAGACCATGCAAATACACTTGAATGCAAGAGGCATCTCTGCTTTGGGATAAGAGGGAGCAGGTGGGGGTTAGGAAGAGGGCACGTGGGGGGCACTTCAGGGAGGTACAGACACCAGAATGAAGATAAAAGACGTTGGAGGAGGAAGACACTTTTTTTAATCTCTACCCTATATGTATAAGGACTCTTTTGGAGCAAGCAAAAACTAAGTAGGCTATTCATCTCTCTCTCTCTCTCTCTCTCTCTCTCTCTCTCTCTCTCTCTCTTTTAATTTTAGTAGATTCCTTAAAGGCAGTCCTGTGTCTTATTGACTTTTGTGTTTTCACCGCCTAGAACCCTGCTTGGCACGTACTAGGTGGGAATTTATAGTAATAAAAATAGTTTATCATCTTCATCATCAATTATAATAAATAGCAGAAAAAACAAAAAAGTCTTCTTCCCCTTGAATCGAATCCGGAGACAAATCGTGTTATTAGGTTTAGATAAAAGCCGGTGAAGGAGTCTGCTGCCGTGGTCCTGGGCAACCTGGCTGGGGCAGGGGAATCTCACTGGTTTTGCGTCTTCAGCTAGGATTTGGGTGGACCAAATCCTTGGTCAGGACCGAAGCTGTGGCTCGGAGTGGCGAGGGACAGGACTTCTGCCGCGCGCTGTCCCGTCGGTTTCTATGATCCGTGCGTGCATACGTGTTCCGTCCCCTCCCCGCCCCGCCCCCACCTGAATCTAATCCCCTCTAGAACTGGTATTTCATGGCTCCACTCAAGGGGTCTGGGCGTGAGGCGGGCCTGGCTGGGCCCCAGCTAAGAGGCAAGCATCAGAGATTCGATTTGGAACAGCAAAATCTAAGCGAACAAATTTCCATCCAAGTTGCTAGGAGATGAAGAGGGCCAGAGGCATGAGTCGAGATGAAGTGTACAGGGGCAGGTTCAGATCTACTAGGAGGATGCGAGGGACCCCAGACAGCGGAGGAAGCTCGGTTATAGACAGAGCATTCTGAGTTGCTAGAAGCAGATGAGAGAGAAAGCAATCAGACAGAGACAAGGAGCTAGGGCTTGTATTCCACTCAACTCTGAATCCTCATTACCTTCTACACAAACTGTCACATAGTAGGTGCTCAGCAAACGTTGATTAAACGTTTTTTTTCTTTTTTTTCTTTTTAAATCATCTCAGTGCGTGCTAAACCACGTCGTGTGTGGGTGACTGAGAGAATCAAAATCCTGAAATCTATTTTGGGCTTTTTCATTCACTCCCTAGAGAATCCTTTCCCAATTATAATACTCAGGATTAAGATTTCCCTTCATTTTTACTCTCCGATCAAAGGAATTTTCTGGAGAAGTGGACTCCCTCAATGCCAGGAGTCGAATGCTTTTCAGGGACCCAGTCCAGGGGACAGTGGAAGGTCTAGGATTCCCACCTCACGGGCTGCCAAGAGGTCTGGCTCTGCTCCCAGAGATTCATGAGCCCCCACTGCCTCCCCGACCATGTCTGCCCAGAGCTGTCTGGACCCCTCTACACAGAAATCTGCTGCCTCTGAAATTGCACTGATACAGTGACGGGAAAGGAGGCGCAAAAAATAACTTCCCTAGACAATCAGAGCAGATTATTTTAATGAGGGCTTAGAAATGGGAAACAAATGGCACCAAATTAGCCTCCCTCCCATTCGTCAGCTCCGCTGGAGAAGGCGTAGGGCCTTTGTCTGAGTCAGCAGTGGGGGAGCTGTGATGCCTACCTCTGGTTTCAGGAAGCTTCTCTCACGGGAGCTCCCCCTCTGTCTCTGAGCTGCTTCCTCCCGCCGCCCCTCAGCCCAATTGTCTCCACTCAAGTAATGTCAGGGCTCCTGGGGCCCATCATCGCTAGTCTGCGTGTGCTTTAAATTTCCTCTGTGTAGAAACACAGGTCACTGAAGGACAAGAGGATCCCAGAGCCCACCTGGGACTCAGGGAGAGGACAGTGTCCGAGCCAGGGTGCCCACGTTTCCCGGACTCATCCCAAGGCCAGTGATCTCTTGTGGGCCACTGTGAAACACGAGGCGGTTTCTGTTTTCTTCCCAGGCACCTATCTTTGTCCCTCGCACTGTCCAGTTCTGTCACCCTGGTAGACCCTGGGCGTTGTCACTGGAGGTCACCAGCGGGGCTGGGGCAGACCTCTGCTCCAGGATTCACAAAGGAGAGCAACACCAGGAACAGCTCTCCCGTGTGCGGCTGGGGGTGGAGAGGCTGAGCTCCTCTGAAACTCGGCCTTGGGTCACGGCGGTGAACAGAAGGGACTACAATAGATTATTACATTAAGCAAAACGAAACGGTTTCCCCGCTGGAAGGAAGAAAAGTCATTAACTTGGAGGGTCCAGTTATCAGGGAAAATGATATCACATCGGCAGCGTGTTTTGGATTGCAATTTAAGAGGAAGAACTGGAAGAGAATTTGATGTGGGGTGAAAGGTGTGGGATTGACAGCCCGGGGAATTGGCGTATGTTGTTTCTTTGCCCCCCTCTTGGTCTCTGTCTGTCTTTTGGTCTCCGGGTCCCCTCTCCCCTCCTCTGACGTTCTCCCTTCCCTCTTCAAAGGAGGCAATGTGGGGAAGAAACCGAGGTGGATTCAATTCCTTTCTGTTTGGGAAACCTTGGAGGTTCTCCATTTTCAAATCTGTTCCCAGATTCTGGCTGGACTCTTAGCTCACGGGAAAATTCCAGGGCTTTCTTCCTGCTTTTGCTACTTCGGGGGCCACCGTATAAGAACAGTTGCGCTAGAACAGAGGTGGGGGTAGGCCAGGACACAAGGGAGTTATTTCATAACGGAAATAAGTGACTTGGGGTTAATCATTCGACCAAAAATGTTTTGCTGAGGGCTTTCCATGTGCAGAACACCGTCTCCATGCCACGGAAGACACAAAGGTGAACATGACCTAAAGCTCCCTGGAGACGTTCATCATCTAGATGGGCGGACAGCGCACTCATTACAGAATAATCCAGAAACACCTGGCAGTTGATGGCCACCGTCGCTGAAGAAACTGTCTTATTGTTCCATTGCCGAATTTATATTCTGGCTTACGAAGTGCCCTGTCTTGTGCTTACCTAACAATAGGCAGAGAAATCTGGTTTCTGCCTTCAAGACTCTTCCTTTCTCTCCGTTACACTCGCTTCCTGCTAACTCCATTGTTTTCACCCAGGTTCTGTTGTTCCTATCCTTCACAGACTCTGTTCCAGGTACTGGGGACACAGTGGCCAACCACACAGTCACTGCCATCCCAGAGTTCACCCCTGCCTGTCGAGACAGTTAACAAATAAGTACATTTATAATTACAAGTTGTACGAAGCATCTTGGAAACATTTCAAAAAGGCCTCCCTGAGAGAGAATAACAAGGAAGATTTAGCTGAGTTTGGATTTAGTCTGGGGACATGACATCAGCTCCAGAATCTAAAGGAAGAGCAGGGTTATCCAGGCAGAGGAAGGAGAACAGTGTTTCAGGCAGAGCACCACATATGGGAAGACTGAGGTGGAAAAGAGGTTGGGGTGTCCGAGGGACTGAAAGAAAGGCCATGTGGCAGAGACACGGATTGCATGGACACAGAGATGAAGGTAGGGAATGGGGGTGGGGTCTCAGGTGGATGGCAGAATAGACAGCTTTGTGAAATGGAAACATACGAGAATTTTCACCAGGGAAGTGACATGTTCTAATTTATGTTTTACTGTTCGCTCTACTGGGGTCAACATGGATTTGAAGGTGGAAAGAATGGAAGAAAAAGGAAACTACTGTCACACTCCCAAGGAATAAAGGTGGCCTAGACCTCGATGGGCAACACGGAAGGAATCATGGGGTATCTGTTGAGACACAAGACACAGATACAATTCACCCTCCGTTTGTTTTTGTATAGAAATGTTTATTGGAACACAGCTGCTCATTCATTTTGGTCTGGTCTATGACTATTTTCTGTCTTCAATGGGGGCGATGAGTAGTTTCAACAGAGACCCTACGGCCCACAAACCCTAAGTTATTTACTTTCTGGTTCTTTATACACTCTGCTCAGTCCTGTTCTAGACAATAACTCAACGTGTATACAATGGACAGTAGAAGTTAGTCAATGTAGATGCTTAATAATTTTTTTTAGTGTTTTCTTTATATCTTTTCTTTGAGATACACTGGGACTCTCTTCCTTTCACCAGCTTGGGGCCAAGGAAGGAAGAATCAAAAGGGACGTCCTGCGAACTACTGAATGAGTAGGAAGGCAACCCAGATGCCACAGCTGTACTGAATGTCTCCTGGTGTTCAAAGGAGCTGCTGACTATGGAGAGAAGCCAGGCCCACCGGTATTTTTCCATCAGAAAGATCTAGAGTAATCCCCATACCTTCAGCTACCCTTGTGGTTGCAAAAGCTTGTGCCCTGTACACCGAACCAACAATCTACCAAATTATTTCTTTGCTCGACAAACATCACTCACAGCCCTATTATGGCTGAAAGGCTTTTTAATAAAACTGTCTATAAAGATTACAAAACAAGCCTCTGGAGCAACCTCCTCATGACTTCCTTCTGTTTTCCCACAAATTTCTCTCCCTTTCCCACAGAGAAGGTTTGTATTTCCAACCAGGTGCCTCTTCAGAGCTCTCACAGAGAACAGCTGAATGCAGCAATCTCTGCCTATCCTCGATGCAGATGAACTTCAAGGAGCTGCCTTTCACAAACGACTTGACATTGAAGTGCACGGGATTTGGGCTCCTTCCTCAGAACACATTGCTCTCGCCAAGGCACTAGATATTTTTCATTCAAGCTGGAAGTCAGAAATAATCGAAAGCCTATTGCTTTTACTTTCTCTTACCAGCTGCATCCTCTGTATTAAAAGCATAGGTAACTTATCTGTCTTTTAGGCAAATAGCTATCATGTCCCCACCCAAGGCGAGAGTCCATTTTGTCCAGGAAAAAATCACTTGGAATCGATTTAGATGGAAATGGATGCAAGAGGAGAGACAGAATTCCTTAGCTATGAGAGAGATTAACAAATCAAACAGATAGACACGAACAGCGTGGTTCTGTCCAGACTGATGAAGGCAGCTCATGCCGGAGAGGGTGGTGAACTAGGGGACTGGCCTTGAATCCAAATCACTGGGCTCATGGGAGCGTGGCCTTAATACCCAAGGAATATGTATCTCTCAGGCGATGTTGTTAAAATGCAGATTCGGTTTCGGTAGGTCTGGGCTGCCAGATGATGCCAACGCCATGAGTCCACGGACCACACACTGAGTCCCTGGACCACACATTGAGTCCGGGGACCACACACTGAGTGCCAAGGGCGTATGGATTTAACTCTAGGGTCTACGTGGATGTGGGTTCGAGATTTTGAAGATAAGTTAGGTTACCTAGATCCGTTTGGGGTCTAAATCATTCATCAGTGCTCACAGGAGATGATGATGTGTGTAATTTCAGAAAGCGTGCGGAGTCCAGGAAACGCAGGAAACAGAACCGGGCAAAAAGTGAATTCCCCAGCGTACATGCTGGGATTATCTGCCAAAAACTTAACAAGGGATCTTGGCCTCAGACATCCAGGCAAAAGGGTGGTTTGCAAGACTGACCACACCCAGGGCCTGAGCAGTGAAGCGGGAGCACCTGAGGGCTAATCCCAGTCCAGCGAGCGTGGGGGCTGAGTCCGGACTGAACCGCCAGGGAAACTGGGCAGGAAATCTGGCCCCATCATGCTGAGACTCTCTCATCTTATCTCTAGAAGCTTGCCTCATGGGTTTGTCGGGAGCATTAAATAAGAAAATCCCTGTGTTTTAGGTTCTAAAAATAGACGCTGAGATAACGATTTGTGTACAAGTGACTTACTGCACAGTGCTCCTGGGAAAAAAAACACTAGGGAAGCAGGAAAGTGGGGCCTACGAAGGAAAGGGAGCCATGTAACTTTGATAGTAAGTACAAGTCCACAAGAATAACTGTAACTCAGTCCTACGAGGGAGCATTACAGGCAGTCAGCTGCAAACCAAGAGTTCTCCAGAACTAGAAGCGGGTACCTGGGTTATTGACATCTTCAAACCCATCAGTCATCAAGGGCGGCCCCCTAAGAGATATAAATTCCCAAGCACTTCTGGTCCTCTGCACATGCAAGAAAAGAAGGTTCTGGAGCCTGAGGGAAGCTCTCTGACAAAGATTCAGGGCCTGGTTGTCAGGAGCAGAAGGACACCTGAAATTGTTTGCACAAAGTTGGTAAACAGCAAAGGATCCAAGGGGATAGAGCGGCAATTTGCACTTTCTGCCACATCACGCAAAGACCTTAGCATGGTTTCTGGCAATCCTAAATCATCAGTAAATCTCCCTTTATTATATGCAGTGAATAAATAAATATTATGTGAGAAGACGAAGAAGGACGAGGAGACGCGAGGCATCCATCTCATGGCTCCCTGGACAGTGGGACCAGGGCGGACTTTGCCGATGCAACAGGTCACTAGAAAACCTGGAACAAAGTTAGTGAGTGATCAAAATGACCAGAAACCCTTAAGACCCACCTATTGATGTCAACAAAAAAGCAACCTCATGAGCTTTTTTTTTTTTTTCTTTCATTCCAGGGATTCACCAATTCCGATTCAGCACGGAAAGTGCTTCTAGATGTGAGTGGCCATACTTGATTGCTTGTGGCTTAGAGAGCGGGTAATCTCTCTGCACTCGATTTTCTCATCCTTCCGGTGAGAGGTCCTCTAGGTCCACAATGCTGTGATTTGACATACCACTGAATAGAAGAGGAATAGTCCGTAAACCTTAAGCTACGTTCTTCCTGGTTGCACGCCTCCAAAGCTAAACCTTGTAAACCAAGTGAAACCTTGGTTTGTGTGCATAATTCATTCCGGAAACATGCTTGTAATCCGAAGCACTTACATAGCTCAAAGCGAATTTCCCCATAAGAAATAACGGAAGCTCAGATGAGTCGTTCCACAACCCCAAATATTCATATAAAAATGATTACAATACTGTAATCATATATATATATATAATATATAATATATATATAAAATAATCATATATAATATAAAAAATAAAGGAAACACAAAATATAAAGAAAAATAAACAAACTAGTGTGCACTTACCTTTGAAAAACTTTGTGGCTGGTGTGAGAGAGGCAAGAGAGAGGAGGGTTCTCACGTAAGACAACTTTCACTAACGCTAACGGATGTTGACTGGAGTACAGTATTAATAAACTCTGGTCATATACTGTATTTAATGAAACTGGCAATAAGGCAGCAGAGGAAAGGGTCTGTATCTGCAGGCAGCCTGGCCTAGAATGAAGCAAAGCAGTCTTAAGCTTACTTTCGTATGGAAAAGCAAAGGACTGTCCCTAGGTGCTTTGAAGTGACAAAAAATACACGAGTGCCAGTGGTGGGCACCTTGCAATGCTCTGAAAAATCACCGATTTCTGCCAACCACGGTGGCCTGAGATGGAACATCTGAGCGTGGGAGAGGATTACCCACAATTCTGCAGTGAGAGACAGAGAAAGAGAGAGAGAGAGAGAGAGAGTGCCATTGGCTCGGTTGTGATCATGTGACCTTCAGCGTCAGGTACTACTCGTATGGCAAGCCATCACTCTTGTCAAGTCAAAATTTATTAGAAATGCTTGCTTGTCTTGCAGAACACTCGTAGAGCAAGTTACTCGCAGTCCAAGATTTTACTGTATTTTCCTTCCTACTCACCGTGTCACAGACAGTGTAAGTTGGTTTCCTGCAACTGTCCTTTGCAGATATAGAAGGTTCTCACCCACGCTGGTTTCTCGTGGCTGTCGCATCGTATATGCCTCCTGACTGTGACCAGTGTGTGTGTGTGTGTGTGTGTGTGTGTGTGTGTGTGTCTTTCTCTTTCTCTCGTTTTCTGTGCATTAACCAAAAAACAGCTGAAGTGCCTTTTTACTCTGATTTTGGAGATTATAGCTTTTAGGATGTGTGGGTTAAGGGGTGAAGTGGGAAGCAGAAAAAAGAACGTACTCTGTCAGGATTCTGATGCCGCTAAGTACCTACCAAGATATGGATAAGACCATTTTTGCAAGCAATGATTTGGCTCATTTCAAATGCCTTTGTTTTTGTTTTAGAAGACAGAGGAAGGAAGAAAAAAGAAAGTCGAAGGATGGGAGAACAAAAGAAGCTCCCCACAGAAAGAGAGAATCTTTTGCCAGCACATTTGAGAATCTAAATGGTGCCAAGTGCCCAGCAGACAGAAGAACTCTGCTTACTGCATAGTAAATAAAATGGAAGGTGGGAGGAAGTAGAAGTCAAACAATACTTTCTGAAGGAGGGGCAAGGCTTCCGAGCACTCAAACCCCAACTTGCCTGCCTTCCCTGGTAACACAGCCAGGCTCAAAAGGTTATCTAACAGACACGGGGTAGAATAGCCTCGAGTCAGACGTAGACCAGACCCCTTCTCCACACAGGGGGTTGCGTCGTGAAGATAGACCTGGCCGCAGCCAGATGGATGGCTCGTAGTGGCCAGAGAGCGTAACAGGCAGAAGGTGGGAGTCCAGACTATCAGATGATGTCAGTGAAGCCAGCAAGGTTTGGACTGCCTATTACAGGACATCACGGTGGCGTGTTCAGGGCAAGCATTATTATGAGCTCCAGGCAGGTGGTTTCTTACCAGCAGGGAAGACGGATGGGGAGGGGTGAGAGCTGGAAGGCCTTGGTCACATTGCCAGAGCTAGTAGGCAGGGTGCAGTCACAAGCTGGTTGGGGAATCATCCCCCCTGTCCTGGTGGCTACAGAGTGGAAGGGGAATGGAAAAGAGGAGGGGCCGTTGTTGAGCAGACCCCCATTTGACTTGCCATAACAAAGTGCCACAAACTGGGTGACTTAATTTACGGTCTCACCATTTGGAAGGATGGAACCCTGAAATGTAGGCATCAGCAAGAGTGGTTCTTTCTGGAAACGCTGAGGGCAAGTCTGTTCCATGTATCTCTCCTAGCTTCGGGTGGTTGCTGGTAATTCTCAGTGGAGCTTGGTTTGTAGCTATATGACTCTAGTCATTGCCTCCGCCATCATCCGGTGTTCTCCCCGTGTGTTTCTGTGTCTCTGTTTTCTCTTCGTTTACAGGCATAAATTATTGGATTGGGGTCTACCCTAGTCCAACATGACTTCATTTTATCTACTTATAACTGCAATGACCCTATTTCCACATAAGTTTCAAGGTTCTGGGGAGACACGCATTTGGGAAGAGGGGACTGGGGGGGGGGGCAAGAAGAGACACTATTCAACCCCACATAGTTACCACAGAAGATTGAGGCTCTATGGAACAATACAGAAACATGCTACTAAAGCAAGGGCATGAGAATGTGCTCTGGTCTTGGACTCAAGGCTGAAGTCAAGTTATCACCATGAGAGGCAGCAAAAGTATGGTTCCAGAACTGATGATGGAAGCCACGGAATGGTGCCTCCAGTTTCACGTTTTCGGAAGTCACCTCAGTGGTCAGTTGTTGTGTTTAGCCCGAGCCCAGGGTTGCCGTCTCACTGAAGGATCCTACGTAAATCAGCATACCTGTCCTTCCTCCCCGAGATTCTGGTTCCACACAGGAAAGGTATCAGCGTGTCTCCTTCCCACCCCTCCTTTCCTCCTAAGAATCACTTCTTGTACTGAGACATCTCTAGGAACCTGGGAATGCTAGATTGCAGCAGAACTGGAGGGCGGCTTCTATCATACAGTCCCGCCTCTCGCGCGTGAGGAACCTGGGGTGGGACATCCGGGTACTAATGAAAATCCGGGGGCGGTCGGCTTTCGCCACAGCCTGGGCTGGGTTTTCTTAGGCTCTTCTGTACATGATAGGGTGGACACCACCGAGACTCTGCGGAAGTTCATACCTTTGGAGAGAAACAAATAAAGACTCTCAGAGTCTGTGAAGGAAAAAAAAAAAAAAATGCAAGACTTTCCTGCTGAACAGCTCTGACAAGGTTAATGGTGTCAACACCACCAAATAGAGTCGAGGGCGAGCAGGAGGAAGGATTGATTCATTAGCCTGGGGGTAGACACGTTGAGATGAGAAGTTGCATTGGCGCTTCCGGGGAGAAGCAGATACAGCCACTATGAGCAAAAAGGCCCACGAGAAGGAATTTCTCTGTCTCTCTGAGAGCTCTGAGCGTTCCGACAAACGCAGAAATTCCATCAGGTAAGTCCATTTGGCAAGCTGGAGCCAGTAAAGCCAAGGGTCAGGACCCTCCAGAGTCCCCCGAGAGGCAGGCCACCTCTCAGACAAGGCCAAACAGATCGCCCGCCTGGAGGAGAGTGCCCGGGGGGGCTTCATCCAGCAGAGTGTTCTTTCTCGGCCACTTGTGGACTTGCCAGAACGCACCCCGAGAACCTACTACCGAGCGTCACAATGAAGCAGTTCTTCCCAGTTTATCTTCCTCTCGCGAGCTGGGTAGACAGACTAACGGTAGAAGAGAAGAATGAGAACAGAAAGGGTGAGGAGACAAGAAAGAACAAGGGCTTACCTTTTGAATTTTTTTTTTAATGTTTTATTCATTCTTGAGACAGAGAGAGACAGAGCGTGAGCAGGGGAGGGACAGAGAGAGAGGGAGACACAGAATCCGAAGCAGGCTCCAGGCTCTGAGCTGTCAGCACGGAGCCCGGCGCGGGGCTCGAACTCACAAACCGCGCGATGGTGACCTGAGCCGAGGTTGGCCGCTCAGCCGACTGAGCCACCCAGGCCCCCCAACGGGGACTTGCTTTTAAGATACTATGCGTAACGTGTGGCTGGATGATATTAAATATGAGAAAAATGACCTCACCACATTGTTAATTCACTCCCTTCTGTTTGGACCTCTCTCCTTTCCTCAGCAGTTTAATCTGCCTTCTTTCCTGAAAGTTTTCAGCCTCATTAGGAACAGTCCCAGTGGAGTAATAGGGCCTGTTCCAGTTTATAAAACATACGTATCTGGGTCCCTTGCTGTCAACAGCCCTGTGTCGGGAGAATTACTGCTAACCCGTTTCACAGAGGGAAAAACGGAACAAGCCACAGACAAAACTAAGTTCTGTCTAGTACACTAAGCAGGCCTAGTACCTGGGACTCCTGCTTCTAAATGCAGTGTGATTCCCACACCTCAAGCTTCACCACCGTGGAAGAGAACGTCTGTCAGCTCTCGAGGCAGTGAACCCGTGGGGGTGACTCACGGCAGAGCTCAGATGCCGCCCTGAAGTCTGGACGGATGGCAAAGTCGCTGGGACCAGGCGGGCTGGAGAGGCTTCTGCTCTGGAAAGCACCAGGGCAGCCGAGGTCCGGAATCGCTTTGCTACCTCCATCACTTAATTAGCAGAGCGCTGCACTTCGTTTGCTGTGGTCTCCAAGACCCTTGCGATTGTGTAGTTTTCTTGGCTTTTCATTCCATGAAAGGCTCTTTCATAGGAGCTTCTCCGGCCCCTCGGGGAGCTGGATAGGGAGGGAAGAAAGAGGTGTGGCCGGGATTCTCTGAACACGGCTTCGGTATTGTCTTCCCTTGTGATCTCCCCGTTTCTATTGCTTTCTTCCCTGGTGAGGCTCCTGGGTAGCTACCTGAATGGAACATGTGAAATGTTTCTGAATCCCATGCTTGCTTAGGAAAGTAAGGAAGCCCCAGCTTTGGCACCTCACTGCCTCACTCATTTACAATGTCTTTTGCTTTTTTTTTTTTTTTTTTAATTATTATTATTTAAGTGAAAGAAGCAAACCAAAGAAAAAGATAGACCAAATGCAGGGGGTGGACAAACAAAGAGAACCCCTGGGTCTAGAGAGAGATGTCGCTAATCCGTTCACGACTAACTCACTCTCAGACACTGACAAAGTGCAGGGCAACGCAGACGGGTCGCCTACCATCTCGGAGGAGCACTGGGGAGCCAAAGCTGTAAAAAGAAAAAAAACAAAAAAAAAGAAACCTGCTCTCAACTTCAGAGAAGTGCCAGTCTCTTCTCAAAGGTGTTGAGAACTGGCTTCGGTTGCCTCCCAAGCTTCAGTAAAAGGAGCATGAGATGGCTGTCAGAGATAAAAGCCCCAGACAAATGGGCTAAACGGGGAAGGCAGGAAGGGCACCTTCTTAGCTTTTACTCCTTAGCATGGAACACAAAATACTTTGGGGGGCCCGGCCTTTGAGCCGGATGACACGCAGGTGAACTTGATCCAGGCTGCCCAAGGGTCGACCGACTTTCTAACCAATTGGGAAGAGAGGTCAGCCTCAGTGCCCCCCTCTGCAAGCCCAGGTGGAGCCACAGGTGACAATGAACCTGCCCTTGGATGGGAATCCCCCTCACCCCCAGCTGGTCCTCACTGCTTCGCTCTCTGACTACCCTCCCATCCGGGTCTGTTCTTCCTTTCTCACCTGCTCTGGCTGCATGGGGAAACACAAGAGCACTCCCGGGGACTTTGATCCCTGAGTTCAAATACCAATTAAGATTCATCTCAGCGGGGGCACCTGGCGGGGCTCAGTCGGTTAAGCATCCAACTTCGGCTCAGGTCACCATCTCATGATTCGTGGGTTCGGACCCCGTGTTGGGCTGTCTGCTGTCAGCACAGACCCCACTTCAAATCCTCTGTCTCCCTCTCTCCGCCCCTTCCCCCACTCACCCACGCGTTCTCTCTCTCCCTCTCTCAAAAATAAATAAACATTAAAAAGAAAATTCATCTCAATGATTCCAGACACTTGGGTCATCTTTTTTTTTCCCAACGTTTTATTTATTTATTTATTTATTTATTTATTTATTTTATTTTTGGGACAGAGAGAGACAGAGCATGAACGGGGGAGGGGCAGAGAGAGAGAGGGAGACACAGAATCGGAAACAGGCTCCAGGCTCCGAGCCATCAGCCCAGAGCCCGACGCGGGGCTCGAACTCACGGACCGCGAGATCGTGACCTGGCTGAAGTCGGACGCTTAACCGACTGCGCCACCCAGGCGCCCCAACTTGGGTCATCTTCTGATGCGGATGACGACACAGGAGAGATGGGGCAAGAGGGAGGAAGAGAATTGAAACTTAGCGTCGGAACCACCCACTCATTTTGTTTGTTTAATTTCAACTGCCACGAGGGAGAACATGAACGTACCTCACTCCTTCGATTTTACCTTTCCCTTCCAGCCATGTATGCTCTCTCCTTCTCTTCGCACCTCCGCCCCCCACCCCCCACCCCCCACCCCCATATTCTAAGAGTGCCACTTGCACGGCCAACTGCTGATGGTAGGATCTGTTTGGGGACAAAAGGTCTTTTCCAAAGCGGATATGCAACAGCTTAGCGAGGGTTCAAAGTGAAGGGCTTGGGAGGAGCTGATCGCTTGCCTTTTTTAGGGATCTGAGAATCTCAGGGTCTCTCGTTGTGTCTTTGACTCTAGGTGACAGAGGGGAGAGAGAAGAAGTAATCTCCTTTCAATGGGCCAATGACAATAGCCAGTCTGTTTAAAAGTTCATGAATAAGAGATTGTGTGTAATCTCTGAGCCATAAATTATGCAGACTGTGGATAGAAAAGAGATAGGCAACTTCTCACTTGGCTCACCTCTGCCAAGTTTAGCTTCTTCCAAATCCCTGGGTGGCGGCATCCGTCGTATCTGCTTCAATCTATTCAAAAGGGGTTGGTCCAGGAGAAGAACGCCGCTAACATCAAACATCTTCGACTTTGGCGAACTCATATAATTCTTAATATTTCTTTCCCTTGACACTAATTTCAAATCGTCTAAACTCATTTCCACTTCAAAACGCCTGACAGAGACTTCAAATTACAAATCCCAGTTGTTAACCAAGGGGAAAAAAAAAAAAATCTATATGAAAAATGGGAAAAACAGCCCGTTAAGAAAAGGTGGGTAGAGAAAGACAGAGAAATGGAAATACCTTCTACAATGACCGGGAAACCACCTTGATGAACATCTGGGTTTGGGGTAAAATTCAGCTGCTACCTCGAAAGCGTTGTTCCTGAATCCTTTGAATAAACGTGAATAGCTGGGTCTCAGTGAGCCATATCTTCCACCCAATGGCGTAATCTGGCCCCCTCGCCCCTTTTAGCACTGATAGTAAGCTAGGTACGTCAGCAACAGCTGGAGGTTGCACCATTCTATACCTGCTCGTCTTGCACAAGCCTGAGGAGTCCCGGAATGGGCCACCGGGTCAGGGTAGTCATCAGCACCAGCACTGCAAACACGACTTCTTCATACTCTCAGGATCCCCAGGAAATCAGGGCTCTAGATTATCATCCGTGGAGTCTAGCCTGTTAACAGCTTCCGGCAGATAGAACTCTTCCCTCTACTGCTTCTCTCTGAATCCAATGTCAGAATGGAGACAGAAAGGATAGCTCTTCATTTATCACACAGCCTTCTCCTATTCCGGCACTAAAAATAACCTCAGGAATCGTGTTATCCTCTCTTGCCTCTAGGTAAAGCTCCCCCTACGTGATCTGAAACAAACAAGAGCGGTCCAGATATGTTGTAATATATGGAAACCTGATCTCCGGTGTGATGGGTTTTGGTTGGGGGCAGTTGGGGAGGTGATTAGATCACGAGGGGGGGGGAGGCCTGAACAGGATTAGCGCGTCTATTAAAAAGTCCCCGGAGAGTTCTTTCACCCCCTCTGCTGTGTGGGGACACAGCAAGAAGCAGCCATCTATGAACTAGGCAGCAGGCTCTCACCAGACACTGAACGTCATGGTGCCCTGATCTTGGACCGCCCAGCCTCCGGAACCGTGAGAGATACATTTCAGATCCTTGTGAGCCAGCCACCCAGTCTATGACACTTTTGTTACAGCAGCCAGAATAAACTAACCGAGAGGAGATGGATACTTTTGAGCATCCGGTATGTGCTAAATGCTATATAAAATATTCACCCTGTCTGGTGAGACAAGAATGGGTGTAGGAGTGTAAGCCGAATTTCTGGGAGCCGAGAAATCTCAGTGTTTGGAAGCTGACTGGTCTTGTGTCAAAGACCACATGCTTTCCTGAGTGTTGTGGCCCCCTACTATACTAGCTTGTGTATCACCATCTAAAACCAGAAAATGCTTTCTTGTATCTTGCCCAAATCCTTCCTGTTACGGGATATGTCCCTCCCCCCTTTCTCTCTTCTCTGAATTATCTCCAAAAACGAAGTCACTTTCTTTAAAAATTAAGGCACTTTCCAGCCTTGGTGGGGGGAGGGGGGTGGGGGGGTGGGAATACCATGTAATTCTTTGGGAGCTATTGTTTCTATTGTCTCAACATTACAAGCATTGCAGAGGGTTGTATTATTAGAGTTAGGATGCTGATGTGCAAGGGCAAGATTGAAAGGAGAAAGCATTCTGCCTCATGGCTAAAAGTAGGATGTTCCCTGGCTGAGAATGTCTTTTCATAAATTCAGGTACAGTGAGTTATATTATCCATACCCCCACGCCGTAATCCACCCCTGTCTCCCAGGGGCTCCCCATTACATATTGAATATTTTGGGGGTTTGCTTTAAAGCCTTTCATTATCAAATAGTGTTAGGGGAACCAGTGTGTAATGAGGAAATTGGCAGGCGTCCCAGAGTGATCTGAGGGTCTGGGATTCAGAATGTTAAGCCACCATTCAAAACGCAAGTAATTAAAATTAATTAAAAATCATTAGATAAACTTTCACTTTTGCAATTTCAAGGTGCAACCCAAGTCACCAGAGCTCATAAAGGATGTGCGTGTTGTCGCGTCTACGTGAAGTATTTCCGTGACCCGAGCGTGGACTGAGGGACCGAGCTGGAGGAAGCTTCATCAGGGAAGTATGGGGGGTCAAAACCTTCGTCTACAAAGACGAATAAATAAATCAGTGCATATCCATACCCGTGGATCCCTGGCTGACAAGGCACTCCTTGATCTATTCACTCTCCAATCATCAACCAACAGTATTTATCGTTACTCTCCATTGCTCAGCATTCCCAAGGGCTCTGTTTATTTCAGCAGTGTAGAGAGCATCAGATCTCCCCTCAGGTTACTTATGATCCCATCTGGATGGGGGGAGATGGACAAAAAGCCAAGAATAACGCAAATGGAAGAACGTAGAATGATGTACCACTCCATCATTTCTTCAGCACACACTTTGGAGCTCCTACTTCCATAAAGGCAAGCGCTGTGTTAGGGTGTGTGTGGACACAGAGCCCTTGTCTTCAATGTCTGCAACCTGCTATGTAGAGTCAGGACTGCTTGGGGAGTAAATTCTGTGACACTCATGGGTTTGGTATGAGCATGATGTGTTTCTGTGGTAGGTGCAGACAGGAAAGATGCCACCCAGTGATGGGTGAGATGAGGTAAGGATCAAACTAAGGAAGATCAAATAAGTAGGGAATGCTTCTCTGCAGTCATGTCTTAGACAATTGGGGTTCCATACACAAAAATTTTTTAGGCCAGAAGTGACCTGAAAAGGGCATGCCCTCCATTTGAGAACCACAGACAAATGAGAACATTAGTTACATAATTTCTACACTACCTTCATGTTAAAGTGTCATCACATTTATTTCACTGGGGACAGATGGTCCAGATGACCATGGTCTCTATACAGATTGGAGAATCTGAAGGACTGGGAAGTCAAACTAGAGTCCCCATTAAAGAAGCCAGGGAAATGTATTCTGAGGAAGGGGATAAAGAAGTGAGAAGTGGAAATAATGGCTACTTTCAACGACTTGAAGACTTTAAGGCTTTGTCTTAGGTGGACAAAATAATTCTTACATATTATTTTTTTCTTTTGGATAGAATCCCCCGGCAAACAAAAATCTCACACTGAAATATAAAGAAAATGAGCAGGAAAAATGGAGAAAGAGATGCTCAGATTGAAGCAGGAATGTTCCAGGAGAGAGACACAGCTAGCTCTCTCTTCTCACCACGGACAGAGGTGAGGGGGTCCCCAGAAATCCCATTGCCAGATGGAACAGTCTTTGAAAAACATGCACTGGAAGCTAAAAGTTGGATCAATCAAAGGGTGGCTGATAATAGGGCTTAGAGTTTGACTCAGCATAAGGAAGAGTTTTCTAATGAGTAAAGCTTACTTATTACTTACCCACAAGGAAATGGGATGCTCTAATGTAGTGACTTCTGTGTCTTTGAAATGGTCAAACAGTAGCTAGAAGGTCACTGTCAAGAAACCAACAAAAGTATTTCCTGCTCTGAGGAGGAAGAAAGGACATTGCCTCGAATCCCTTTTCAACTCTCAGGTTCTGTGAGTCTTTGGCATGTTCCAAGTTGTATTTTGAGGAAGCAGGAGGGCCAAGAATTGAACCCAAGACCTGGCCTCCAGATCTTGGAAAATTTGGGGTGTACCAGTGAGTCAGCCATCAAGAAAAGCGTGAATGCAGGATTTTGCCCAGGAGCAAAAGAACAAATAAAATGCCTGTACATCCAACTTGATGGCATGTGCCTGGGGACTTTGCTATCATCAGTCTTCCTATCAGGACCCCGGAGAGGAAACTGATGATGGTAAGCCTCTCCCGCCTCGCAAGGAGGAGATCCAGAAGACAGACCATCTGCTTCTTGATGTAAACCTCATAAACATAGAGAGTTTTTCTTTCCTTGTGCTGTGGTCCCCATGCCTTTTGGATGACCTCCCTCTCTCCTGACAAGGAATTCAACTTATTCTAACATGTTTTTTATTAGTTGACTTCCCCTCCCCCCTGAAAAAAAAAAAAAAAGTTGGTTGAATGTCCTAAATCCTAGTAACTGAAAATGTGACCCTATTTGGAAATAGGGCCATTGCGGATGTAATTAGCTGGGATGAGGTCATACTGGAGTAAAATGGGCTCCTCATCCAATATGACTGGTGTCCTTATGAGAAAGTAGCCAGGTGAAGATAGAGATTGAAGATAGAGACACAGGGAGAACAGCAGGCGAGACAGAGGATACGAGTGACGTATCTATAAGCCAAGGAATGCCAAACATGGCAAGAAGCACCAGAAGCTAGGAGGAGGCAAGAAAGGATTCCCCTGCAGGTCTCTGAGGGAGCGTGGTCCTGCTGACACCTTGATTTTAGACCTTTGGCCTCCAGGACTGTGAGACAACAATTTTCTGTTCTTTTAAGCCACCCAGTTTGCTTGTTACCGCAGTACCAGGAAAACGATCCAGTGACTTTCCCCACGATGGTGTCTGTTACAAAGAACTGAATTGCTCCTTTTCCTTCCAGGTCATGTCAGAGCGCCCACGATGGGCAGAAAATTGGCAGCTGGTTTTCTCTGCTCTGCATCTCACCTCCTGTCTTCTAACACGATCATCCTCCTGAATCTTGAGAATGTTGGCAGACAAGAAAGCAGGGATGAGCGTCAGGGCAAGTGGACGATGTCTTGAAGCTGGTCTTGGTTTGATTGACCAAGATGCCTCATCAGTTTAGAATTTCACTTAGCTGTCTGCAAAATGCAGCTAGTACTCTTGCTATACTGTCAGTCTTTCTTGTGATCATTTCTTATGGGTAATGCGAGGGCATCGAAAAGTGACGAAAACTTTGAGGTACCCAGATGAGGGTGTAGGAGAATCCAGCACAGGGGGCACAGGACTGTCCCAGCAGCTTTACTGGATGCTTCTGGAAGGTCCAGGAACCACAGCCAAGCCAGAAGGATGGATGCCCCTGGAACACTGGTGAGGTCAGAAACAGGGGAGCAGTTAGCAACGCAGAAAGACACATGAGTATCATGAATCCAGGGAGGACAGTCAAGTTCAGACTTGAGCACGTCAGGCCAGCCAAGAGGGAGCAGGCAAGGTGTAGAATCCAGGGCAATCAGTCCAGGTTAGCAGATAGCTTTCCGACTGGGCAAGGACATGGGCAAATGCAGAGACAGACTACACAGAAGGAAAAAAACCAGAACATTCTGAGGCCTAAATGGAAGGATTGGAGTCAAGCAGAGTGACGAGACAGCCCCTTCTTACAGGACTGCTCCTCAGTTCTGTAGGCACAAACTGGATTTAATCACTGTTCCTCAGATAGAACTGTTTGCCTTCCTTCCAAGTTATGAGTAGCCTTCTTGGTCAGCATCAATAAGGGTCAGAACACCCTGCAGCTTTTACTTCTAAGGGATGAAGTGACTAAAGCCTTGCCTTCAATTAAGGTAGCTTTTGCAATTATAATTATTCTTCAGGGTGAAACAGGTTCTGTGGGCGTTGGTGGTCGTCATATGCATTCCACACCGGGTCCGGCCTCCAGCTACTCCCATGTCGGACTCTATTGTTTGTCTTAGAACAATCAACACAAACAGCTTTCACGATTCAGAACAAACACACAAAGAACAAAAAACAACAACAACAAAAAGTCCACAGCAGTTTGGAAACAGCCTGGAATTCACTATCGTTCTGTGTTATTTTCTCATTAGAGCTTTAACCTGCTCAATTCTAAGCGGGAAGCTTCAGGTAGTGCAATCTACAAGACAGAGGCATTGTGGTAAATAAATACCAGACGGATAAGGCCCGAGGTTAGCACTTCTCAGAAGTCATAAGCTATTGCCCCAAGCTACCCGTGTGTGTGTGGCTGTGGAGAGAAGAGCCTAATGACCCCAAATGAGGGCCACGTACGGGAGAGTGGGTGTGCAGTGTCTCCGAGAGTTCAGGGAGAAGCCACAAGCAAGCCGGATAGGCTGTCGTATTGCAGTCAGTCGGTAGGAATGTTTTTCATTTCATCAAAGGGACAATGAAAGAGATTTTCAGGAATAGAGACAGAAAGCTGAGTGCCCTCCCCGGCACTCCTCCTCTGGGATGTGAACATCTTTCATTTACAGCTCACTTCGTCAATGTTTTGGATGAAGCAACTTATTTTTCCTCTTGGTTAGTAAAAATTGCATAAATTCTACCCAGTGTAATTGTTTGGCAGTCGCTCCTGTACCCGAGCATGTGTATGGGCACCGACCAAGGCGCCATTTCTTGAGTGCCACCGTATGCTACGTCCTTTTGTGCATTATCTCATACAATTATCCTAATAACCTTCTGATATAGATGCTAACGCCTCATTTCGTTGGAAGAGGAATCTAAGATTCCATACGGCCAAGTCGCATACCCAAATCCATACGCTTCATAAGCAGCACAACTGGGATTGGAAACCAGAACGGTCACAATTGAAAAAGGATCTCCAATGGCGGGATTTGAGCCTAGTGATAAACGAATCAGGAATTGCTTTCGGAAAGAATTTCCTGTTGAGAAACAAGTCAATGAGGTGAAAAGAAGGAAGGAAGAGAAAAGGACCAACATGTATTGTGTATCCCCTATGTGGGCGGGGGGTGACTCTTGATATGCCTTTCATTCCCATAACATAGAAGGTCTGTCTCTCACTCAATGTTGGCACTTTCTTTGCCACTTTACGCGGCTTCTCCGCAAGAATTGGGTCCTCAGTTGTCTTATTTAGACTTCTATTCTTGTATCCCCCCTCTCCCTCTCCCCATACCCACTGACTTCCTAGAACGTTGGATCTAATAGTTATGGTGGATAGTGATTCAACGTGACGTTTATGGCTCCCTTTCTGGGTGCTGGTCTTTCTGTGGAACTCTTATTTGGCCTTTCTCTTTTAATCCTCAAAAAAGCCATGAAGAAGATGGCCTATTATCCCTATATTATGGGTAAGAGTACGATTGCTTTCTCTTATTCCCTCAATGCATTCAAATATTGCCTTATGGATTCAGGGATCACGACTCGGGAAGGAACCCAGGGCCTCGTGCAAGTAAAACTGTGAATGCAGACACAAACGCCCTCTCCCCCAACTTGCCATCCAGCGAGAGGACGTTTCCTTTTGTTAGCATTTATCCTACCTCTTGTTCGTTCAGAGTACCCTCAGAGTCAGGGCACAGGCAGGGGAACCAAGATTATTTAGACTCTCATAGCACAACAGATAATGAGCGATGTAAGATCTGCCAGGGTGAGGTCGGTGCCCCATGAGTGCCTTTATTGAAGGTGTTGATAGAGCAGAGCCCCTTCTCCTGCAGCTCTGTCCCACCCCGGTGGGGTCTGCCTTTGGAAGGGGATCCTGACGGGCCAACCTAAAGAAGATGAAGGAGGCAGCAGGGCAGGGGACAATGGACGGGCTAATGTGCAGGAATAAACTTTACGGCTCTGGGGCCAGGCCGCCATAAACCTCTTCCACACTGCACAGCACAGGCTGTGACGGAGGCGACGTGCCTTGGGTGGTGGCTTTACTTGGGATCCTCCAGGGAACTCTGGTTGGCAGACCTGCCTCCTGTCTCCTCCCTGCCATGCAAGGCCACCGTTCCTGAGCTCTGCAGTGGCTATAAACTTTGGGACAGGGCGGCAGGGTCCGCGGTTCTGAGGAGGCACCTCAGGGGACTCTAAAGGCCCGGGCAGTTCCATGGGGTTGGAACTTGAGCTAATGGAGAATGTTGCCTACGAATAGGGCCCAGTGACACATCTGAACACATTTCAAGCAACTTTTAAAGGTCCTCTCATCCGTGTCCCTGTCTCTTCTTTGGACCAATTCAAAACCATTTCAGACCAAACGCTTCTATTTTCAAAACCTGCCAAATATAAAATTATATGTGTGGGTTTTTAACCCAACAAAAAAAAAGTTTCCTTAAGTCTAACCTTAACCACTCATGTTTCAGGAACACAGGCTATTTTGTGTGTGTGTTCTGCCTTCTGGAGTGGTGAAGGATATTTCAGTGACATCTTGAATCATTTAGAGGGACTCAGGATTCAATTTAATTCAATAAATATTTACTGAGTTCTTCTGTATCTAATACCACAGTGGGGCCACGAGGGTCACAAGGTTGATAAGACCGCCTTCCACCGATTCTCGAGAAGCTCTCAGTCGGGAGATGGAAGGCATTTCTGACATCACGAATTACGCAGAATGTGGTAAGCGGGACAGTAAGGCTGCATGAGGAGGGATTTGGAGCTGTTGATTTTTTTTCTTTTAACGTTTATTTATTTTTGAGACAGAGAGAGACAGAGCATGAACGGGGGAGGGCCAGAGAGAGAGGGAGACACAGAATCGGAAACAGGCTCCAGGCTCCGAGCTGTCAGCATAGAGCCCAACGCAGGGCTCGAACCCATGGGCCGGGAGATCGTGACCTGAGAGCCCAAGTCGGACGCTTAACCGACTGAGCCACCCAGGCGCCCCTGGAGCTGTTGATTTTTACCTGAAACCAGGCGGTTCCCTGGTGGAGACAAGGACACCCGGGAGAGCACCCGAATGGGATCAGTGCCAAACAGACAGGAACAAAAGTCTGGGGGAGCCGTGGCACAGATGTCTGCCCAGAGGAGGGAGCTGGCAGAGTGGCCTCGGCTGGCTGTGACTGTAAATCTGGATCCTTGCCTCCGTGCTGGCACTGACTGGGTTGTCTCTGTATATCACATTCTTCCTATGCAGCATTCAGTTTTCGTTCCTCCATTCACCGGTCTAATTAACGTTTATTATACACAGGCCTACCGTGTTCTCGGCCCTGAGCTGTGCGAGAGGAATTCAGCGGTGAATGAAACAGACAGGTGGGAGGGTCCCTGCCATCGTGGAAGAAGGCGTAGAAAGAAGAATAATTCATGAACGAACATGCCTTGAGCATAATCCGTGGGGCAACATGCTGCCAAAGGGAGGTGCTGTAAGGAGCCCTCAAGGGCCTGGCGAGGCAGTGGGGGTCCTACGCGTCGCGATGTGAGGTCCTCTTAAACTGCTGTTCCACCTTAGAGCCTATAAAAGCCAATGAAATTTGGAGGTAAATAACTATTTCAAGAGTTTGGAAGAAGAAGTAAGCGCATGCAAAGATGCGTAATTAACGTCATTCGTCATTACGAAACTGCAAATTAAAAGCACAATGGGAAGCCATTACATACCCGGTAGAAGGGCTAAAATCTAGAAGACTGACCAGACCTAGTGCCCGGGCCACAGGAAGTCCCCCGTGCGCTGTGACAGTAGAAAATGATACAACCACTTGGGAAAGAGTTTGGCACTCACTGACCAAGTTAATCATATGCTGATCACAAGATCCAGCCAGCGACTTCTACGTGTTTATCTAAGAGAAAGGAAAGCGCATGTCCCCACAAAGACTTGTACAAGAATGCTCACAGCAGCTTTATTTGTAACAGTCAGAAACTAGAAACACCCCAAATGTCCATCAAAAGCTACAGATAAACAAGCTGTGGTGCGGACTGTTGACACAGAAACATCATGGATGAATCTCGAAATAATTGCATTGAGAGAAAAGGAGCCAGAAGAACAAAAAATACCGAATGTACGACTCCGTTTCTAGCAATTCTAGGAAATGCAAACCGATCTATAGTGACAGAAGCAGATCAGTGGTTGCTGGGACTGGCGTGGGGAGGACAGAGAGTAGCAGGGAGGTGGCACAGGAGAACACGAAGAAACTTTGGGGGATAGAAAATATGTTCATCATCTTGATCGTGGTGATGGCTTTCTAAGTATATACTTACGTCAAAACTTACATTATAAAAAAGTTATAAACTTTAATACTTAAAAAAATTTTTTTTTAAACATTTATTTATTTTTGAGACAGAGAGAGACAGAGCATGAACAGGGGAGGGGCAGAGAGAGAGGGAGACACAGAATCTGAAACAGGCTTCAGGCTCTGAGCTGTCAGCACAGAGCCCGACACGGGGCTCGAACTCACGGACCGTGAGATCATGCCCTGAGCCGAAGTCGGACGCTTAACCGACCGAGCCACCCAGGCGCCCCAAAAAAGTTATAAAGTTTAAATATGTACAGATGATTATGTCAATTGTACTTAAAAATGAGAAAAAGTGAAAAACTACATATCTGGAAATCTTAAGATTTCTCTATGAAGATACAAGTCAGACAAGACATGTGTGTGTCTTACAAATCGGACTATAGGAGCAAGGCATCTCTCTCCACCCGGAAGAAGTATTAAAACCAATATCAGTTAATATGCATTAAGAACTTGTAATGTGTCTGTGACCAGGCTGTCTGCATATGTGACCTCAGTTAAGCCCCACGACAACGGTGAGGTTGGTACTTTCATTAATCCCATTTTCAGCTAATAAAATTGCAAATCAGGAAATGTAGTGATTTGTCAAACATCTCAGGACATCGCCAAAATTTGAAAACAGACCCATTTGGAGGTGCTTGGGTGGCTCGGTCGGTTAAGCAACCAGACTTGATTTCGGCTCAGGTGGTTCGTGGGATCAAGTCCCACATCAGGCTCTGTGCTAGCAGCATGGAGCCTGCGTGGGATTCTCTTTTCTCCCTCTCTCTCTGCCCCTCCTTCCCTCCCATGCGTGCGTTCTCTCTGTCTGTCTGTCTGTCTGTCTCTCTCTCTCTCTCTCCCTCCCTCTCAAAAGAAAGCAGGCCTATTTGATTTTTGAGTTTAAACTCTTAATCGCTGTACTATTGACAAAACATACCTACTTTGGGAAAGAATTGGGGGTCAGTTTGTGGGGGGATGTTGATGACAGAGTTGAGTTTGATGCTAAGTATTCACTGTTAGGAAAGTACTTAATTTGAGTATTAATTTCCCAATTCAGAAATAATACAGTGGTAACACCTGTGATAATTCCATAATTTGGAAATCCTTAAAAACATCCTCTTACCTCTCTCGGAAGGGACCTCTTGCCACTGTTGGTAATGACCCCTCGTCTCTGCCTGCTCAGCTGCCCAGCCTCCTGGCTGCTCCACTTTGCCGGTATATTCCCCATAGCAGCCTAAGTGATGGTCTTGAACCTGAAATAATATCTTCCCACTTTCTTAAAACCACCTGCTTGTTTCCCAAGACACTTAAAATCCAAAGTCCTAATTCCAATTTGGCTTGTCTTTTTTTTTAATGTTTGTTTATTTTTGAGAGGGAGAGAGAGAGAGAGAGGACATGAGCAGGGGAGGGGCAGAGAGAGAAGGAGGCACAGAATCCGAGGCAGGCTCCAGGTTCTGAGCTGTCAGCACACAGCCAGACGCGGGGCTCGAACTCACGAGCTGTGAGATCATGACCTGAGCAGAAGTCAGCCGCTTAACCTACTGAGCCACTCAGGCGCCCCTAATTTGGTCTTGTCTTATACCAGTCCCTCAGGCTTTCTCCTCCTCGGTCCCCCCAGCCACCTCTCTCTTCTCAAACACATCGCATGAGTTCCCATCGAAGGGCCTTTGCAACTGATGCTCCCGTCTTTCTGAAATGTTGTTCCTGTCAGTCTCTATATGGTTCACCTTTTCTTAGCTTGGCCTCAATTCAAATGTCTCGGTTCAAATGCCAGATCTTCCCGAACTACCCAAGATAAAGGAGTCTCACACTTGACCCCATGGCTGTTTTTACCACTACATTGCCAAGTTTTGTCATTTTTATAGCATTTACCACTATCTGAAATAGTCCTATTTATTTGGCTATTATCTGTCTCTCTTCAATTGATGTGCTTTCCGTTAGAATAGGAAATATGTCAATCTTTATTTACCATGTAGCCTCAGAAGAGTGTCAGGCACGTAGTAGTTGCTTACGAAATGTTGAGTGCACATATTGACTACACGAAAGAATGAAATCCATGATGCGATGTGATCCCAGACTTCACCAGTACGTGTTATAATGCAACATCTGAGAGTTTCAACCACCCGTATGCGAGGTTGGATGGCTGCTTCCACCAATACGTCAGACTCTTTGTTAATAATTGATTTTTTTTCCCCATTTTTTAAGTTTAAAATTCCATCTAGCGAGCCACACCAAATAGACAGCATCTAGTAAATCTGTTGCAACACGAAAACCACATGTCGTTTGCTCTAATGGACCTAAACTCACCATCAAATGCCATGTCTTGATGCTCTGTCAATGTCGCATGGACTCAGCCCGGCCCCGGGGTTCGGGCAGGTACCGTTGAGCGACACCTTCCCTTATTTCCCACTTATTCTCCCCTTGAGACTTTCTTCTGTGATGATCTGTTTATGAAATAATCCCAACGTAAATCCTGAACTAGTTGAGTAGTCACAACTACTTCTGAGTATCACAAATCATTTGCTTCTTTGGTGCTATTCTGAGGAGAGATCTTCATAGCGCCTGTCTTTGGGTTACCGAACGTGCCAATTCTCCCTTGTGGCTGCCAAGAATTAGCAGCATCAGCAAAAGCTCAGAAACCCAAGTTTCTACCCATTATAATTAAAAAATAAATTACGGTGGTGCTGGACAGCAACCCCCCCTAATGAGGGTGACTGCTTATGGGTTTTCTAGAACCCAGGTTTGAGGTGGCTCTTTGGTGGTGGGCAAGATGCTGGAAAGAACCTAGATCATAAAGTTGGTGGGGCCAGAGATAAGTAGACCGACCTATCTCTGGATTATGTGGCATTTCTTGAAAAATCCTTCTTCACGAGGGCCGTTTCCTAGCTGCAGAGAACCAGAAAGGAAACAAAAGAACCTTCTTTTTTTTTTTTTTTTTTTGAAAACAACAACAACGACATGACGAGGACAACAAACTATTCTTCACTTCTTTGTAGATGGGTGCTGTTGAGAACGCAAAGAAGACACGACCCAAACAAGGAAGCAACCCCTTCTGCCCACGGGCAGTCAAGCATTTGCGAAAGGAACCAAGCCAAAGCAAAGCCACTGAGCAAGCACAATGGTCTGTCTTTGATCTTCCTTGAGGCACAAAGCAGAACCCGAAGGCCCTGTTCTCCCCACCTCCGCCCCCACCGAACTCCTCCTCCCTGGCTGCCTGGTCTTGTTTCACCCTTCCCCCCAGGCCCAGTGCTGACCAGCGGCTTTAGAGTCTGAATTATACCTTGAACCCACCAACTAGTATTGCAGCCTCAAAGACAGGCTTGTAATCTATGAAACAGTGAGCAGGGGTTGGGGTGGGGTGGGGGGGAATGCCCTTGTTTGCAGATAATGAAATCTAAGAGCGCTGCTCCCAGGGAGAGGTGAAGGGGGACACTAGGGGATCTTAAGGAGGTGATGGTACCACCCAGTCCTGGAATCTCCTTACTCAGGGGTCTTGAAGACCCTTTAAGCTACTTCCTCGTAGCCGTTGGTAGAGCACCCCTTGAGCAGTAACTTGGAAAGGTTTTATGAGGTCTTGGCTGGAACAAAGGCCCACTAGAGGTGGAAACAGAACAGTAGCACACGTGTGGACAAATAGGGAGGTGTGTAGGAGGGTGTGTGTGCACACACACACACACACACACACAACTGGCATGAAACCTTGAAGTGAAAGTGGATTCTAAAAGTATTTGTTGAATAAGTGGATAAATAAAAGAAAGCTTATATGTTGTAGCCTCTAATTACCAATCATAGTAGACTTCTTAGGATCATTGATCTCTAAGGCATACTAATATTTAGTTCAATAAATCCAGGTAAAATGATCATCAGTCTCTCCTAAAGTCCATATTTCTTTATCACAGCATTTCTATACCATGGAAATTCCATGGACTCACTGCCCCCCGCTCCAACCTCCACCCCCATGGAGGCAACTATGGGCTTAAATTCCGAATTCATCGTTCAATAACTAGGAAACCTTGAAAAAATGAGTAAAACTCTCCGTGCCCTGGTTTCCTCCCCACACAAAGGAGATCGTCTGTGTACCCTTACAGGGTAGGAATAACACCTCCCAAAGACAAGCCCTGTGAAAGTACTTTGCAAATTGTAGAGTGTGCTGCAGATGGGAGTTGCCAGTTTGTTCCTCTTTGCTCTTTTTGGCCCTTGGACAAATATTGTAGCCGAGAATGATGGGCTTTGTGTTCAGACAAGTAGGCCCCGGAGAAGTTGTTGTCCCTTCCCGTCCCCGGATGGCAATGGTCGTTTGTGGTTTCTGGGCTCTGAGGGAGAGGAGAGGATTGTCCCAGATGCTGAAGGCAGAGGCAAGGCTACTTTCTGGATGCACCTTGGAGCTGGGTTCCTGGTTCAGGCTCAAGCCAACTATTGGTTTTTAGTTGTGGGTTTACATCGGCACTTAAAATAAACACAATGTGAATTGCTTGATGTTTGTGTATACGCGTGTTTCATATGAAACGTAAACAAGCTACAGTCACAAAGCAGCACTGGCTTGCAAACCAAGAACATTATGCAGTCAGACCCGGATTGCAGGCTGGATGACAACTAGATAATCGAGTGAGCAGAACGCCACTTAGATTCAATTCCATGGAACACAGGAAGCTGAGAATTTGAAGAAAAGAGAGGTGGAATGTGCTGTGGAGTGAAAAGGAGATGAGCTGGAATGGGTACATGATACAGGCATCCTTTGGATGCAGTTATGGGGGTGAAAGTAGATGGGGCAAGTTATTTGGAAGGGCAATGGCCAGTTTTCTAAACATGGCAAAAAAAAAAATTAATGACAGCTTAAGGATCATGAGACATTTTGACGTATGGCTCCTATTTGACCCCTGGGTTTCAGGGTATCAGCACAAAGTTAAGGCCACTCAACATCACTGACTGGCTACATGCCTAGCAGATAAAACATTTCTCTTTATTAAAAAAACTCATACGGAGCTTCACCTCAGCCTGGGTCAAGGGGCAGCAGAGTCCTTCTCTGTGGCCCAGAATATCTAGAGCCTGTGGGTTCTCCATGAATCACCAGGGGCCCAGGTTCCCTGGAGGAAACACGTACACTGGGAGGGTTTTAATGTTGCCTGTAGTCATTATGACCTTGTAAGCCTAGGAGTATGTAGTTAGGAATCACAGAAATACCAAGTAAAATGCCTGGAAGGGATTTGAGGGATCGTTCGGTCCAGTGCCCTCACTTTATAGGTAAAGAGGATGAGGTCCAGGGAGGAGAAGTGACACGCTCAGCCAAGGGCTACGTCTGAGCAGTTAGACTCGAATTCGACTTCTAATCCTGTGGGCTTTATAAAAGAAGGAGGGCTTGTCACCCAGTTCTTTGTAGGAGAGCACAAGAGTGTTATTTTCCATATTACACGTTTTACTTAGCAATCATTTTCTGTGGTCTTTCATCAGGGCTGTCTATTGGCACGTCCATCCGTCCAGCAAAGACACGGATATACGCCACCAAGAGCCAAATACATCATGGAAAGTGCTAGCATAAACGAGGCATACTTTGAGAGGCCAAACTGAGTTTTCAATTTGGACACCCCCTAGCCTACTTCCGCAACTCTGAGCTGGCTCCCACACGAACTTTCTTATAAGTGGATGCAGACATAAATTGACTGGGCCACTGATTCATCCAGTTGAGGCCACTGCACTGCCTCACAGATATAGGAGCCATGCATTTTGGGAAGGGAGAGAGGAGAAAAGGAGGAGAGACAGAAGGAAAACAAAGGAGAAAATGACAAATGTAAAAAGAAAGGATGCACACGAACTCTCTGGTCTACCCAGAAGAAAAGGATCCACTAGCCAAAAGTTTCTCAGTACCCGCACCCCAGCGCCTCTCTTATATTTCAAGCTCTGGAATAAGAAGTTTTGCTTTCTCATTTTTCCACCCAAAATAAAACTCAAACCTCTCACATCCTCATTTTTTTCATGTCCAGCTCCGATCGTAGAAGCAGCATCTTCCACACCTACCCTTGTGTCATGTCTGGCCCACTCCCCGGCAGCCTCGAGAGTCACAAGAAGTTCTGAAATTCGCTCAGTTGCAAATATAGTTTACCACTTTCTTTGCAGCTCCCACACCTTCTTGAATTTTGAAAGCCACAGTAGCGTGAACCAGGAGAGGAGCTGCTCCTCTCTCCGGGCAGCTGTTGTAAGGTGATGTCATAGCACCCAAGGCCCGTTGAGCAGAACCTGGCAATGAGCGATGCTTCTATTCGCCCACCATCGTACCTGTTAGGTATGCATCAGAGCGACCATTCCTGATTTCAAAGTCAGGCCCTCTGGCCTACATTATTGAGGTGCAAAGACCTTATTGGAGATGAGCTGTAAGTTTATATGTATGGATTTATCTGTGTGCTTCTTATTTTTTTCGGCTTCAGAGTTCCCTCATCCTCAGCTGTCCACTTGGACCCAACATGGTGCCATCAGCCTACAATATTGTGATTTATAAGAAATGTGTGTGTGTGTGTGTGTGTGTGTGTGTGTGTGTGTGTGTGTTTGGTCACTCAGATAACCAAAATACCTTTATCAGATATCTTTGGTCTTCTTCCACAGTTTCTGGATCCCAGTTCTCCTTGGAATTTCATGAGGAGCGATGGGGGCTGGTTTCATTATGATATTTGGTCTCTTGTCCTCAGATCCTGAAACCACTCCAAAGCCAAAAAGGTGAACTGGGTGTCTTGATGTTCATTCCACGCTCCTTTCCACAAACAACCCGGTTTATGTTAATGAAGGTAACTTTTGCAAAACACCTAAGGATGGGACTGGTTGCCAGAGAACCAACCATTAACAGAATGTTGGACATTTCGGTCCCACCCCTTGATTTCTAGGGAGGGGGGAGGGGGTGATGGTTGGATCAATCACCAATGGACAGTGAGTTCATCAATCATGCGTATAGAATTAAGCCTTTATAAAAACCCCAAAACAGGGGACTTAGAGGGCTTCCAGGTTGGTGAACACATAAAGATTTGGGGAGAATGGCATGCTTTGAGAGTATGACAGCTGCGTGCCTCCCCCACATACCTTGCCCTGTGCTTCTCTGCCATCTGGCTGTTCCTGAATAATAGCCTTTTATAATAAACAGGTCATCTAGTAAGTAAATTGTTTCTCTGAGTCCTATGAGCCGCTCTAGAAAATTAATTGAACCTGAAGAGGAAGTCCTGGGAACCTCTGATTTATAGCCAGTTGATCAGAAGCACAGGTGACAACCTGGGCTTGTGACAGGCATCCGAAGTGAGGTGAAGGTGATGCAGTCTCAAGGGACTAAACCCTTAGCCTATGGAGTCTGCAACTATCTCCAGGTAGCGTTTTTCAGTGTTGAGTTGAATTGTAGGATGTCCTGTTGGTGTGGAGAATTGCTTGTTGCTGTGGGAAAGCCTACACATAAGCCTAAGTGTGCGTGCACACACACACACACACACACACACACATACACACACACAGTGAAATTGGGTCCAGAAACCCTTTCACAGCTTTAACCTAAGGTGCCACGTGACATGGCCTTCTTTTTATTTTTTTTTTAAATTTTATTTATTTACTTTGAGAGAAAGGGAGAGAGAAGAGAGAGCCAGCAGGGGAGGGGTTGAGAAACAAGGAGAGAATCCCAAACAGCCTCTGCACTATCAGCACGGAGCATGATGTGGGACTTGAACTCATGAACTATGAGATCATGACCTGAGCCAAAATCTAGAGTCAGATGCTTAACCAAGTGTTTCACCCAGGTGCCATTCAACATGCCTTTCTAAACATGACAATTCCCCATGCCCTGATATTAGAGGTTCCCAGGCCTTATGCCTCTGCTTAGATGGGTCTCCCTTTAAGTTTGTATTTCACCATTCCGCAGCTTTTCCTCTGCTTATATCTCACTTCTCCCAGGTCCCCCTTCCAACCCATTTAATTCCTCGAGCATCTACTGGGGTCAGACACTGGAAAAGCACTTCGGGGGTTGCAAAAAAAAAAAAAAGTATAAGACGTTGTCTCTATCCTCAGAGAGCTTCCAATCTAGTAGTAGGACGCAGATCAGCACAGAAATCATTGCAAAGCAAGAATGTGTCCATTGCCTTCTATAAAAGGGTATGAAATCAGACAGGAAGGAGAATCATACTGGTTTGCATGGAGGGAGGTGACATTTGAGGTGGGTCTGATGGAATGTGTAGGACGTGGAGTTGGTAGGGAGGCATCTGCAGTGGCAAAGACAGTGAGGTAAGAGTGAGTGTGCGTGTGTGTGTGTGTGTGTGTGTGTGTGTGTCGGTAGTGTCCTATGGAGTGGTTTCTCACACCTGCTCCATCAAGTAGGGCTCTACAGGCTGCAAGTAACAGAAAAACCAATTAAAACTTGTCTACTAATAAGGACATTTATTATCCCCCATATCAAATAAATGGTGCCAAAGTTGGTTAATTTAGCAGCTCGGTGATGTCTGGGCTTTGTGTCAGCTTCTCTGCAATTTTCTTGGAATCCCCTCTCAGATCTGAAAAATGGCTCCAGAAGCTCTTAGCATCATATCCTCACGCAATAAAGTTCAAAGGCTAAAGGGGCTTGTCACTGTCTGCAATTCTTTTTAAAAGTGTGAAAAACATCCCCAGAAGCCACAGTAGACTTCTCATCATTGACCAGGACATTGTCTCTTACCCATACCTTCCTTGACTGATCACTAGCAGTGGAAAATGGGATTGACTTAAACAAATCAAAATTCGCCCCTAGGACCTCGGAAAGAAGTATTAGGCTGCCAGATACTAGAAGAAAATGAGCGTTTAAAATAGCAAAAAATAGGGACTTTCTGCCCCTTTGTGTTTGTTTTCTCTCATTTTTGTAAGTCTTTACACAGATAATTCTTTTTAAAATTTTTCCTTTAATGTTTATTTATTTTTGAGAGAAGCTGAGAGAGACAGAGTGAAAGTGGGGGAGGGGGAGAGAGAGACACAGACAGACAGACAGACAGACAGACAGAATCCAAAGCAGGCTCCAAGATCCAAGCTGTCAGCACAGAGCCCACCACGGGGCTCGAACTCAGGAACCATGAGATCACGACCTGAACAGAAGTTGGACGCTTAACCAACTGAGCCACCCAGGCACTCCTGCACAGCCCATTCTTTCTACCTAGGATGCCGTACTGACACTTCACCTTCCTGCCAGGAGCTCCCAGAGTGTTCTATATGGCCCTAACCACATTGAATTATAACAGTTTTTTGATTGCTTGTCAACTCCACTCAACTGTGAGCATGTTGAGCGTAGGGACCATTTCTTATCTACTTTGTATGCCTAGTGAAGAGCCCGGCCTACAGGAGATGTTCAGTGTATGTTGAACTGAATAAAGGTGGGTAAATGAATGGATGCGTGGAGTAAATGAGGCTAAGTGACTTAGGTGGAGGGAGGTACCATTTGAGGTCAGTCATGTAGGTGGTTTGGCACCTCTTCCTTCCCTTGTCTCGGCGATTAACCATTGTCCGAGCTCCACAGAAGATGATTGGGCAGCGAGTGCCTGGAAGTTCAGCACTGCCTTTAATAAGCTTGTGTGACAGAGACAGGTAAGCAATGTCCAGGCTGTAACTTGCTAGAATGTGAGTAAGCGAAACCACGAGGGGGAAGTGGGGGGAAAGAGGAAGTCCTCCCTGGAGAAATTGATGGGATATTCTTGGCTATTTAATGGAATCTCAGAGGTACTATCCTATATCTTCGTCCTCACCCTTGCTTTGATAACTCACAGCTTTTAATTTCAGGTGACAGCACATAATGAATTGATCACAGCTACAGACCTAATGAGGTTGAGTGTCTTTGTGTTGATAAAAGCTTCCTATTCCTCTCCATAAGCCATCGCCAAGTATGTATAGCCAATAAAGCCAGTTGAAGAGTTTATCAAATTCACATTGTCGTCCTAACTAGACAGATTGCAGGCAGTGGGGCTATCATGTGCCCCCCCGCTCCCCCCACCAAATAAGACCCAAGCTGGAGGCATCACGGGGTCTTCAGGGAAGGAGCCTCAGTAGCTTCATCCTGAGCTGTGTGGTGTGTCCTTGTCCCCATGACCAATCACAATTCCCTCCGTTACGAATTCTGAGGAAAAGCACAATGTAAGGAGACCATAGGCACAACTCCTCCTCTGTCCCCTTTTGTGTTAGATGCTTTCAGTGTCCAAAGAGTAAAGCTAAGGTTATATCTGGAGGACTAGTGTCCGAAGGAGGTTAAGAGTGCAGGCTTGGGAGCCAGAAGGACTCGAGTTTGAATCCTGAGTCTGCCATTTATGAACTTATGATCTTGGGCAAGGTACTTCCTAGATCTCTCTGGGTCTGCCTTTGTTGCTTTGTATGATGAGGATAATATGAGCACTGTCCTGATAGGGCTGCTGTGATGAACAAAAGCCATTATGTGTCGAGAGCCAAACGGAAGGTGCCTGTTACAGAGTTGCATAAATATCACCTTTTATTTATTTACTTTTGTTATTCTCATAATAAAAAAAAAAAAAAAGGCAGCCTGGGTTATTTGTGGAAGCAAGGGGAATGAAAAAAGAGGCTTCATGGGAAAAAAAAAATGAATGATTTTATTCTACACAGAGCTACATGAATTCTGTCCTCAAGGAACGTCCTCCCAGGAAGAGGAACAAAACGAAGCTACCACCAGAGAGTGAGGCTGATTTGTTTTGAAAGAATCTTGCGATCGGAAAAGAAAACCAAATCTGCTCCATGAAATTGAGCTACAGATAATAAAAGTGTCAACGTGGGACAGTGGTCAGAATACTGGCTCCGCGGAAAAAAAAAAATTCATCATAGTTCAGAAAAATATATATTCGGGCACCTTGTCAGTCCACATCTCGTCCCTCTCTGTGTCACCCTGGCAGCGGATCTGCTTCGTTTACTGATAACAAAAAGAGAAAAGAAAAGAAGAAAGCATGTATCATCCCCAGCTGATCGCCATGGGGCCAATATCGCCCGTCCATGGAAAACCACACCAGCGCTCTGTTCCCAGCCTCGTGCATCAGCTGAATCGACAGCTGCGTGCAGACTTCATCGTCCCTTCCGGCCCCTTGCATGAGGGGCAGGGTGAGGCAGAGGGGACTCTTTCCGTTTGGAGGGGGAGCTCGCCGGTCTCCCTAAACCATCCCACTTCCCTAGAATTACAGGCCTCCCTGTGAGCCTGGCTGTAGGAGAGGTGACAGATCTCCGGAAAGGGGCAGCATGATGGAGCAGCCCAACCAGTTGAGAGCCCATCTGGGTGAATGTGGGTTTAAAAAGTAGGCACAGGCCCTCTGCCGTGGGTCACCGCACCTGGGGCAACCCCAGTTTGGCTTCTCATGGCACTAGCAGCATGACCCAACAGAGCACGTAACAGGCGAGTGTTCAGGTAGGCCCTGACCCCCCACCGCCCCACCCACCCCTGCTCGGACTATAGGTTCTCAAGAGGCAGGAGCAGTGTCTTATTGACCTTGGTGCCCGTGTGACCTAGCACAGGGCCTGACTTCTAGTAAGTTCTCAAGGCACCCTCAATGCACTAATGGAATAGAACCGAAGCAGAGGATAGAGGAACGAAAGGGGCAGGGTATGTTTCTTCTGGACCTTTCTGACATCTCTAAGGAAAACAGTTCTCAGTCTTCGAATATGCAAATGACCGGTCTCCACGGAGGACCACAGAACCAGAATCTCCTATGAGTGAGGCCCGGGCATCTGTATTTTTTTAAAGCTCCACCCCTCACCACCCCTCCCCCCCCAAAAAAATGTGCTGCATAGCCAAGATTGAGACCCGCAGGAGTCAGTCATTGAATTGCACTCAGCAACCAAAGGCTCATTTGGAGCTAGATAGGGACGAGGCAGACATAAGGAGGGAAATGGTATTCTTGTAATGATTAGCTGTTTTCCTTGTGGGTTTTGTTTGAGTTATAAGAGCAAATGGGTCCTGAATATTTCACAGTAATCAGGAATGAACTAATCACTAACAGAGTCTTAATCCAGACACGCCACATTGCCATTGGCCGTAGAAGCCTCTTTGACAACCTGACCTAACAGAGGAGACATGGGTTACAACCACAGTCCCATGAATTAAAGACCCTGGACTGGGGAGGGAGAGGGTTGCATCTGTCATGTGCCCACCAACACTGCATTTCTAGAACTTATGTGCAGAAATCCCTATCCCATTTCAGGCTGATCTCCTACCCCAGGCTCCAGTGGGATTCGTATTCCTGTTTTATTGCTTTCCGAGGGCCGACCGAGCCTAGAAAACAAGCCTGGTAGGGTTCTCCCTCCATGACCCAGAGCTCAGTTAGTTGGCTCAGGGTTGGCAAACTTTTCTCCAGAAAAGGCCAGGGAGTAAATAATTGGGGCTGTAAATAATCACATCGCTGTTGTGATTGTTCTGCTCTGCCAGTGAAATTTGAATTGTATACAATTTTTTTTTTAATTTTAGAGAGATTGAGAGAGTGTGTGAGTGGGGGGAAAGGGGCAGAGAGAAAGACAGAGAGAGAAACAGGCAGCAGCCCAGACTCAGCCCAGAGACTGTAGTTTGTTGAATCCACATTAGCTAAGGGATGTTGCCAGAGCTGGAGAAGGGCCCTGACTGGCCTGTGTCCTCAGGTGGGTAGGGACAGAAGAAATACAAAGAGAACTCATCCCAGGCGATGACCCAGGCTAAGTCAGCTCAAAAAGGCACTGAGGAACGCTCAGGAGGGACTCCCCAGATCCAGTTTCCATACTAAGACTTGTATTCCCACAGAAGAAGGGAGGCGTGCAGATGGGTGGAGGTTGAGGGAGATGAACAACAGCTTTAAATTTTTAACTGGTGCTCGCGAGTATGGGATTAGCATCTGGCAAACCCCAGAAAGGGCTCCCGATTATGCTGGCTGAAACCTACTCATGTGGTAATGCTTTTTTAGGATATTAAAGAAGAGGCAACATGCAGGAAGGAAAAATGCTTAGGAAGAGGAGAACAATTAGTTTCTATTCTGCAATAAATTCACCATTTGAGAGACAGATGGACAGAGACAGAGAGAGACAGAGCGAGAGACAGAGAGAAGCATTTGCTCTCTCCCTCTCTGTCTCAAAATAAATAAACTTTTTTTAAAAAGTAAAGGACACTTCCTCCTTCACTTGTAGCCCTGGTGCCTTGTCTTGAGGCATCTTATTCTGCTCCGTTGCTTCCTGGGTTGTCATGAGGGCCGTCCCTTAGGGTTATGCCAATCGTTCCCTCCCCCAGGACACCCAACTGAGGCAGGAAGGGACGGCTGGAATCCAGCTTGCCTTCTGCTTACCAAAGAGTGTTCCGTCAGGGTTGTGTCTGATCCCCCCTACCCCCATCGTCACTCTCACGAAGGGCCACTGTTCTCTCTGCACAAATATGGTCAACAAACAGTATGGACAAGCGACTATGTCCACCTAGATGGGCACCTTTTCTGGTTGACTCAGAGATACTATATAGGCTTGTGTTGGCACAGGGGGTCCTCTTCAGGACTCTTGCCCCAAGACAGGGTAATGAAAGCAAAATAGAGGCCTTCTCCAGAAACGAGAGAGATGTGGGAAGGCCTGAAGCCAGTGAGAAGACAAATGTGGTTGGGTGCTCATCGCTAGCCAGAGGTACCTAATGTCTAAAGACTTAATGTCATAAGTCTTTTAGCAATAGGCTGAAACTACCTGTCCCGAAGGACACCCTAACTTCTCTCTCTGGTTCTGGTGGTCACTAGGGTTTGAAACAAGTCCATTTCGGACCACAGGCTAGCAGAGTTTGGCTTCTAGTACTGAGACTCAGGTACCCAGCTTGCTGAGCCTGGGCATCAAAGGCGCACACAGCCCTCTGACACCTGAAACGGCATGATTGTTGGAGTCCGGAGCCCCTAGAGTGTATGGTTTCTGCTCAGCTTTCCTTCCCCCGAGGTCTTGGGTTTCCTTCATTTTAATCCAATTAAAGAAAAGAAAAATCAGTAAGTTTTTAGCACTAGTGGAAAAGGGCTCCATTGACAGCAGCTTAATCATTGTGCTAAGTGAGGTTAATTTCCACCCTTGGTCTTTAATAGGCCGGGGACTGGAGATGAATTTTTCAGCTGAGGCCACACTCAGGTCACCTGGCCACCCATTTTAATCAGAAGGCTTCCCCAGCCCTGATTTTTATGTTTCTAACCACTCACCCAGTGTTCTTCTCTAGAGGCCGACATCACATGAATCGCGGGACAGATTCCTCCTGCATTGAGTTGGCGTAAGAAGATCCAGCCTGCTCTCGGTCTGCTTCTTCCTCACCCCCACCTCTAAACACATATCGTTTCTTCTTCGTAGACTCTGCCGTCCGCTTGTAGCAGATGGTGTTTGAAAAGTCATGTGTCCTTCCTTCCCTCCAGATCGTCTAGGACTGGGGGGAGGTGGTCACTGCAGCATCCTCCAATCTGAAGATGCTGGGAGATCAAAGAAGCAAGGGGAGATCAACACAAATTAAAACCAAATTAAAGATGATACCAAAGGCCAGAGCATGTAGCCGAAAATCCATTAACTGCCGATTTATGGTTTGGTGACCCATGATTGCTTACTGGGTGACAGAAGTGAGCATGAAATCTGTTAGTTTCTAGGTATGTTTGGAGAAGCCCACACAGCTCTGAGAAGTATTTCTCATTTAGGCCAGATGAAAATCTTTCCGAGCGGCCTTTCTGGATTGAAGAACATTCTGCCAATCTTCTCCAAGGGAGGTAGCACCGCGAAAGGCAGGGCTGATGCAACCTGGCTTCTTGAAACATCATGTGCCACTCCTGGATGACGTCCCTAGGCATAGCGGGGAGACTGACCATATGTCAGGCCCACGTTTATTCTAGTGCATTCCCAGGCTGTATTACAGAACCAGGGTTTAGTTAGAGGCTAAGAATTGAGCACAGTGATGGCTCAGACAAACTTACGTTGTTAGCCTCTCTGGGTTCATTGCCTCCGTAGAGCAGCCACAGGCAGAAATTCCTGGATTTGCCCAAACTAGAGGCCATAGTTCATCCGTTCATGTTTCCGGTGCTGTCTCGGGAAGACATCACACTAGAGTGGAAGAAATATTTGGCCTTGGTCCAAATAGACAACAAGGGCAATAATCTAGCCCAGAAGCCAGAAGGAATTTGGTACTCTTCCATTCTCCTGATCTTTTTCCTTCCAGTTATTTCAAAGTGGAGTAGGCTCTGGACCCAAGTGGATTTCTAGGCTGACAGACAGATATGGCAGACATTCATGCTGCCTTATCTCTGTAAGGGGCAGGCATCTCGTAGCCTCTGCTTCACACTCCCCACCCGGATCGAAGGAGAGATTATCCTTCATATGGGGGTGTCAGAGCAAACGAGGCCACGTCTGGGGAGCCTCAGGCTTCCTGTCATGGATTCTGCTATTTCACAGCAACAGGGACACTTGTAGGCTGCCTTCTTCCAACCCTAACTTCCTCCCAAGCTATCGTAACCTGTCTCTCATCGTCTGCCCTGCTGCGCAGGCCCTTCTTTTGATCAATTTCCACCTCCTTTTCCTCCCTACCATCATCAAAATGGATCATTCGTTACTTTCCTCAGCTTATTTTTTCTTTGCACGGATCATAGATCTTGCTAATGCCATACATCCTTTAATTACAGATTTGTTTATAAACAGAGCTCGTCTTAAGAGCCCCATAAAGCGAGGACTGCCTCTGACAGATCCTTATACCTTTATAAACGTCGAGGCTGTGGCTCGATCGTAGGAAGAGTCTGTAAAAGTAGTCGTGTCGAAATTAATCAATTGGATTACATTCACTTAAGGCTCTCAGATGCCTGTGTTGGAGAAGGTGTGTTGTTGCCTTTAGTCAAACCCCAGGCATTTATTAAGGCCTTCCCTCCTAGACCCCGTGGGAATTACCAAGAAAGACTCCACTCATACAGCCTCTCCAGTGCTTTGACTATTTATGTATTTACAGTTTTCCCTAAACTATTTGGTGGTAACTCTCTGAAGAATGAGAAATTATATTTTCCTGAGTGCCCACTGAGTACTCATCGCAGGGACCGCATATACAATAAGATTGATGGTTTTAACCCATTTTGTACAGCTGAAAAGATCAAGGTTGGGGTATGTTATGTAGTTTGTGTGCAATCAGGCAGCCAGAAAGTAGCAGATCTGGGATTCAAGCCTAGTTCTCTCCGACTCCGAGAGCTAAGCCCTTCTCACCATACTCTCCTGCCCCTCAGTGACCCTACCTTATTTATCTTTGTGTATCAAGACCCCAGCCTTACACATGGTAGGTACAAACCAAATGATTGATGAATGAATGAAAATCCAGTCCCTCAACTCAAAGAATTTATTTACAATCTAGCTGCAGAGTCAATACACAGAGGGGCTGAAAAATAAATAACAATTCAAAAGATATATAACAGTCCAGTGCAACAATACAAAACCTGTCATAAGACTGTATAAGATTAATTGCCAAATGAATG
The DNA here is from genome assembly GCF_028018385.1 of Neofelis nebulosa. Lineage (NCBI taxonomy): Eukaryota > Metazoa > Chordata > Mammalia > Carnivora > Felidae > Neofelis > Neofelis nebulosa. The sequence continues at coordinate 40,759,962 of NC_080796.1, forward strand.
ACGCAGATAGTGAGTGCTGTAGGGCTAGAATGATCTGGCAAAGCCTCACGGAGAAAGATGTTTTAAGTACAACTTTAATATTTATGAAGTGCCTATTCTGGAGAAAGCCTTAGATGCAGTGATCAACAAAACTCAACCCCCGATCTCCAAGTGCTTTGAGCATGGATGGGGAAGGCCAGGAGGGAGGGAAGTATAAAATACTTTCAAAACGGTTTGGAAACCAGACAGGGCCACTGATAGGCGGGGAAGAGGAGGAAAGAGCTGTCCAACCACCTTCCCTTGTTTTTCTTTGCCTGTGCTCTCCTAAAAGACTGTAGTAGAGCCTTGCTACCCAATGTTTGGCTTAGGGACCAGCAGCATCAGCCTCATTTGGAAAATGCCTAGAAGTGCAAAATCTTCGGACCAAACCAGGCCTACGGAACTAGAATCTGCATTTTAGCAAGATCCAGAGGGGGTCACGTGTTCATCGAAGTTTGAGAAGTGCTCATCTAGGGTGCAGAGCATTTAAACAGCTGGCACAGCCATGACCCTCCCCAGCTGTGCCCCCTGCCCCGCTCCACGTTTGCGAGGTTCTCCTGGAGGTGACTTAGTGCAGCATTTAAGTCTTGCTGTCGGTTCTTCCACCAGTGTTGACGGATAACTTCTCCCTCTTCACCTGCGCTAGATCCCCTCCCCCAAATCCCTGACTTTCTCACCCCTGCATTTCACTTGCTGCTCCAATCCCTTCTATTCCAATAGCCCGATTATAAGAATTGCCCTTGCCACTCAGTCCCCTCAAATGTCAAATTTTCTCTGGCACTGCTGGACGTGTTAAGGAGAAGGAATTATCTTTGTGGTTAAATATAGACGGTGACCCTCTCCCCCCCCACACACCCACCCCAATCCCCTTGAGTCAGAATCAGCAGCAAGGGGAACAGAACAGAGAGAATGTTTTGCTTCTTCAGATGGGAAGGTATTGATCAGGTGGAGAAGAGAAACAAAACAAAATATAAAAACAGGAGAGAAAGCAAAGGCATTCAAGTCTCAGATGCAGCTGGTCTGGATACAAAGGGTCGGTCTCACTAGATGTGGATTTCACCTTCAAGTACAAAATGCAAAATGTGAGAGAGAAGATCTGAGAAGCCAAAGGAAGCACTGAATACTTGGCCGTTGCAATAGGAGACGTATGAGCTGTGATGACTGAAAATCAACTCAATAGTTTTCCGAAGTAATTTTAATACAAGGAGAAAATGTTCTAGCCAGATCAGAAGCCAGAGCTGTGTACCACAGACAGCCTGATGCAAAAATGAGGCTACCTTGTGGAGAGAAAGGTAGCCTTTCCCCTTCAGGGGGAAAGAGTAAAAGTCTCCCCCCTCGGTGTCTCAGAAAGTGTACCATGAGTTTTGCGGGTGCTTCCCATGTGTTATTTCAGTTAATGCTCCCACTATGAGGAAGTAATATTCATCTTATTTCATAGGTCGGCTTAAAGAGATAAGGGAAATTGCCCAATATCCATATACACACATCTATTGAAGGCATATACATCCAGCTGATCCTCAATATTCACGGATTCTGTATTTGAGAATTCGCCTCCCAGATAAAATGGATCGTAACCTCAAATCGATACTCATGGGGGTTTTACAGTCATTTGAGGATATGCATAGTGTGAGGAAAAATGAGAGTTGCCCAAAGTGCACATTCTCAGATAAGGTTGAATGAGGTGATTTCTCCCTTCACGTCTCAACTCTCATACTGTAACCAAGCGTTCTTTTCATGGCCTGTTTAGTGCCACATTTTTTATGTTTGTGCTTTTCTGTGGATGATTTCACTGTGTAAAAGGGCCCCGAGCACGATGCTAAGTGCCAGTGTTTCTAAGCGCAAAAAGGCTGTGACGTACCTTCTGGAGAAAATACGTGTGTTAGTTAGACAAGCTTCACTCAGGCATGAGTTATAGTGCTGTTGGCTGTGAGTTCAATGTGAACAAATAGCAAAATATAGTAAATTAGGTGCCTTGAAACAAAAACGCACATGATAAAGATTAGGTGTTGGCCAGTGGCTGAAGCTGTCATGGCCAGGGGCTCACAGGAACCTAACCCTGTGAGTCCCCTAGGAACAACAGTTCTGTATTCGCTAAGTCATGTTCGTGGCAACACTATAAGACATAAAAGCTGTGAATAAGGAGAGTCAACTGTATTTTTTTCCACTCTCAAGTAAAATTACACCCACGCACACACACGTATACATTTATCTTTAAGGACACTCCTGGAACAGAAGACTTTGAAAAACCATTTGTGATGGGAGGCAAGACCTCTAAAGAACCTGCTCAACGACCTTTAAGAAGAAAAACTCTGAGTAAATGTCAGCTTTTGTTTCGTTGGATGAGGCTGTAAATGTGGGGCCAGAGTTGAGCCATTGGCTCTGGTGGTGCTCCTTCTCTGCCCTCTCCTTCATCAGCTTCTCCCCTGAATATGTGTTGGGCACATGTTTTGAAAATTTTAGATTGAAGACGGGCTAAATCATGAGTCTGCCCTATATGCCCGCAGGTCCCTGTCCCACACTGTCCCCGTGACTGTGGTTGGAAACTCAAATGGGTCACACTCTGATTCCATACTCTTTCCCCTATGTCTGCTTACCTCCGCCTTGTCGGGGAGCATTCTTCACCTTGGATTCTAGAATGCTGAGGAATAATTAGAAAGATCTTGTCACCCTCCTGTTGAGCACAAGTCACTTTCCTCTGGTTCCACGAGCGTTGTCTTCTCACCAGGTCATCCTGAAACAAAAATGGAAACACTTGGAAATTCCATGTTTCAGACAGTAATAGTGGATGTTTTCCTAAGGACTGAAAAGTATCCTACAAGCTAAAAGTAGCACATGGCTACTTCTATGGCTTTTCCACATCTCATGATGGGGTCTGTTTAATATCTGTATTGTTTCTCTTTTCTTAATTTCACCGCACTCATCATATCTCTGGCTACTGTTCTTTTTCTCCCGTACAACAATTTTCACTCCTTTCCATTCAGTCCCCAGCTCAGTGTGTTCTTCCACCCCAACAAAGTTTCAAAAGCACAACGTTTCAAAATCCGTGAACACCTTTCATGCCTTATTTTCCACCAACTCTCTTTAGCCTTTGACATCATTAACTGTGTCCTCATTTTCTGAGCACTTGTGGAAGGAGAAAATAAAACTTAGGGCAATAGAATGCTAGGGCAAAAGGGCTCCTAGAGATCATAGATCAAACCGCTCAGTTTGCAGGGGAAGAAGTGAGTAACTTGCCAGAAATCATGGCTCCGGATGGTGGAAGGGTTCCAGTACCGACTCCCCAGTAGCGTCCGGTCTTTCAGGCTGCAGCTTCTGCTATTCCGACGTGGTGTCCTATCCAAACATTATACAGGTCTGACTCCGGCCAACTCCATGATTGGCTGGGCTAGAGTACGTTCAAGGTGATAGATCTATCCTTTGTGTCATTTTACTCTCCTCTGCCCCCCCGGGGGCCTCTACCCCTCAGGCTGGCCTTTTGCTGATCATGACACCAGAGAATCAATACCAAGAAGAGAAGCAGATTGAAAGTGCCAGGCGGAATCCTTGAAAATGCCACGGTGCATTGATAAAGGTAAACTGATTAGAACTTTGCAGAGTGGAAGACCTTTGGACCTTCATTCTGTAGAGCAAAACAGTGGCTGTGCTGTAAAGGAAGGTGCAAAGGGGGGGTATCTCCTACTTAAGCTGTGCACTACCATTTGCCCAGATACCCCAGCCAACTTCCTGTGTCTGCTTCTAATAAGTATCGTGGGTCCTTGCACGTGGAAAGGTACACAGTAAAGGTAAAGAGACAAGACTTTTAGAATGAATAGGAAGGAAGGAAGGAAGGGAGGAAAGAAGGGAGAGGGAAAGAAGTGTCCGCTTAAGTAATCCCCACAGGTATGGCTGCTGCAGGGGTGGGGCATTCAATTCAGGGAAAACTCCCGCTCCTTATGAACAACAACTAAGAGTCCTGGACTCCAGCTTCTACGTGTAAAGCTGCTTCTTTGTCCTGAGCCTTTGGGAGGACTCCTCATACTGATGGAAAACTGGGAGGAATCCATCATATCACATACAGGGCACCATGAGATTCAATTCCTATAATAAGCAGCTCACTGCTCACACCATGGCTGTCTCTCTCTCTCAAAAATAAAGAAACACTGAAAAAAAAAAAAGAATTTCTACAAAAGGGGGCATCTGGGTGGCGCAGTTGGTTGAGTGAACAATTTCGGTTCAGGTTGTGACCTCGCAGCTCCTGGGTTCTAACCCCACGATGGGCTCTCTGCTGACAGCTCAGAGCCTGCAGCCTGCTTCAGATTCTGTATCTCCCCCTCTCTCTCTGCCCCTCCCCTACTCACTTTGTCTCTCCCTCTCAAAAATAAATAAGCATTAAAAAAAGAATTAATAATAAATAGCCCAAAGCTCTGGCAGGGCACAGATATAACAGAGTTAAAAGACATATCTTTGTCTCTATAAACCCCTACAGTGCCCTCAGAATTTGAAAGGAGAAACCGTGTTGAAGGGTGTTCCCTTTTTTTCTAACTCGCTAATCTTTTACTAATGGACTTTAAATATCATAACAGCTTAATCCCTGTTGTCCTTAAACTTTTTATTTCTTTTTGATTTCATTTTTATAGGGCAGCCGAAAGCTAGATTTTCTTTATTAAATTGAAGGGCAGAATGCAATGGGAAAATGTTTTGCTAGATGTAAAACACCCTACGAATGTTAGTCATTAATATTGTCATTTATTAGCTAACGCGGATTCTCATTAGGAAGAGTTTGGTGAGTCTGTCTCCCACTTAGCCACCCTCAGCATCATGTGCTGTTATTTTATGATGTGGAATAAGCTGGGAAGAGAGAGGAAGAAATAAACCTTCCATATGCCACACTCTATCAGATTTAAAAAAAAAAAAAAAAAGGATCTCTATTTAAAGATTTCTTCATTCAGCAAATATTTATCTATTTTTTAAAGTGTATTTATTTATTTTGAGAGAGGGAGAGAGAGAATGCAAATGGGGGCAGGGCCGAGAGAGAGGGAGGGAGAGGGACAGAATCCTAAGCAGGCTCCGTACTGAGCTGGAGTCAGACGCTTAACTGACTGAGCTGCCCAGGCGTCCCAGCAAATATTTATTGAATAGCTATTTCTGGAAGCAACACAGAGGTGAGTTAACTAGTCTACCCTCAAAGACCTTAGTGCATTCGAAGAAGAAGACATTTTTTAAAAAATTAAACAACAGGGGCGCCTGGGTGGCTCAGTCGGTTAAGTGGCCGACTTCGGCTCAGGTCATGATCTCACGGTCCGTGAGTTCAAGCCCCGCGTCGGGCTCTGTGCTGACAGCTCGGAGCCTGGATCCTGTTTCAGATTCTGTGTCTCCCTCTCTCTGACCCTCCCCCGTTCATGCTCTGTCTCTCTCTGTCTCAAAAATAAATAAACGTTAAAAAAAAATTAAAAAAAAAATTAAACAAATTTGTCGTAAAAAAAAATTGTGTTCAGTGCAATGAAGAAAAAGAGCAGGTGCCGGGGAGAATGTAACAGGAGGCCTTAGTTACACAGGGAGGGAGGTTCAAGGACGAGTAGAGTGCCTAGCACTAGAGCATGTGCTAGATTGATATTTATTGAGTGAATGGACAAGCTGTAAATGAATTAATTAAGGGTCTCTCTGCGTAAGTGATATTTAAGCTCAGAACTGAAAGAAGCATAGGAAGGAGCCAAGAAAAGAGCTTGGGACTTTTAAAGAACGGAAAAAAAAGCCAGGAAGAGGATGAGCCGGGAAGGTGATGTGAAGGACAGAGGCAGGGGGATGGTGGATCATACAGAGCTCCGCGGGCCACTGGCACGATTTTGTTTTCTCTTGTTGGCATGGCTGGCCCGCGAAGCTTTCTCCCAGGAGTTAACCTGATCTGATTCGATCTCTCAAAGGATCGCTCTGGCTGTTGCTTGAAGAACGAAGGGAGGGTTGGGACCTAGGGGCCCACGTTCGGAGACCACTTAACCAGCTGTTGTAGGAGTCTCGACTAACGACCCCCATGGCGTGGCCCAACGTGGAGGCAGCATCGATGGAAATGAGCAGACAGACTCATGAGGTCCGTTGAATTTAGAATTAAGAGACCTTCGATAATTGCTCGGGAGGTGATGGAGAGATCAGGCTGCCTGGAGAATTCTGGCTGGGGCGACTGAGTGGATGAACTGGTGGGGAACACTGAAGTGGTTTGGGGTGGGTGGTGGTCGTAATTTCAATGTGAGAAGAAAGGAAACATCGCGGTCAGATGAGAGCAGCATGTTGGGTCCAGGGAGTGAGATGGGCGAGCTCTACTGTGTTCACCTCCTTTTTCCTCTGCGATCGGTGTTTCTCAATACGTCTTTCAAAAGCACCTGTGTGGAATGCAGTTCTACCAGCTCTGACTGGACAGTGCAGCACGGCACATGTCTCGTCTCTGGGATCAAGGACACCTGAAAGGAGGAAGCACTCTTTTCATTTGCAGGGGTTTCGAGACTCCCCCAAAGGCCTGCGCTGTGAAATTCACTAAGCTAGGATCGGTTGTTAGCTCTTCCTTAAGCTGACCCTACTATCTCTGCACGGCATCCTCCTTCCCATGATTCTTTCACTTCTCATAACGTTTCAGAGAACCTCTCGATTAGGTGACAATAGTCATTTTTTTTAAGTGTGTTAAAATACACATAACGTCCAATTAACCATTTTAACCATTGTCAAGTGTACATACAGCTCAATACAGCTAGTATCAAGGGCATTCACTGTGGCACAGCCGTCACCAGGGTCTGTCCCCTGAACGCTTTCCATCTTGCAACACAGAATCTCTGTCCCCGTTAAACAATAGCTCCCCATCCCCGCCCCCCCCCCACACACACACTAATAGCGTTTTTTCGCTTAGCTGTAACAATTTTAATCGCCCTGCAAAGGGAGATCTCCTGTCTTGGCTGGGACAGATTAGGCCATAGGCAGAGGAGTGGCGAGCCAGCCAGCTAGGGCTTTGTCCTGGATGAGCATCAGAAGTTCCTGAATATGCCAGGTGGAAAAGAACAACGGAACTCCAAATGGGAACCAAAACGAGGAGGAGTCAGAGCCCAGCACTTTGCGAAGTTTTCTCCCACCATCAGGGGGCAACTTTCTGTGCCTTCCCAGATAAAGCTTCGGCATTGCTGTGTTTTCCTGTGACCAGCTTTGTCGAGATACAATTCACATAACATACAATTCACCGGTTTAAATTGTACACTTCGATGGTTTCGGTGTATTTACGGAGTTTGCAGCCACCACCCCCCATCAATTTTGGGACACTTTTATCACCCCCAGAAAGAAACCCTAAACCTATGAGCAGTCACACCCGACCCTCCCATCACCCACAGCCTGACTGCCTGGCCGGAGGCAACTATTAGGCTACTCTCTTTGTTTATGAAGTTTATAATTTGCCTATTCGGGACACTTCGTGTCAAGGGAAGCCCACAATATGTGGCCTTTTATGACAGGTGTTTTGTTTTAACAGAGGAACGCATTGCTCTCTGGCGAGCATTTCCCTTAGTGAGCGGTGGAAAACAATAGCCCTGACCCCACATCACAGCTAGGCAAGCTGGCAGAATTGCAGTGTTGAAGGGGCTGACTGAAACGCCCCCTCCCTTGGGGTCCCCCGGGGCAGAGGATCAGGGTTTCCGAGCTCCCTATCTCATCATCCTGTCAAAAAGCATAAATGCCATGCCTTCTGTCCCCGGGGGAGTCCCTGGAGCTCAACGCTCCAGGTGATGGGAAAGCCTCGGGCCTCCAAGCATTTCAGGTCCCAATTCTCTGCCCTTTATCATCGGAGGTTATCCTGGAGGGAAGAGAGACTCAGGTTGATGCTGTGAAACAGGCCTTCCAGCAGGGCCAAGGGACCAAACGGCTTCCCAAACGTCTCACAGGGGAACCACCAGGAAGATTCCGCCCTAAAAATATTCTTGGGCTGGCACAGGAATTCCTCGGATAGCAATTCTTTTCTTTGGGTAAATCACAAACTCGCCCTCCACGTGTTTAGCGCTTCAGTTTACCAAGCACTTGGGCACATATTGCCTTTGCAATATCTTTCATTCTATTAGTTTTGATAGAGCACTATCCATCTGTTTCCTTGTAACGAGATTGTCGAAGACGAGGGGCTTGGCCTCATTGGCGCTCCCAGAACACTTTCCGCTTACCTCTATTACAACACTTAGCACCTTTTATTATAGCTATTTGTTTACACAGTTTACTTGCCCCGTTAGGCTGTGAGGTACCACAGAGGGGAAGCTTCCAGACCCGGCACACTGCAGGGCACATAGTGGGCGGACAGTAACCAATGGCGGCGCTCCCAGCCCCTCTCACGGGAAGAAACCCAGGCCTTACGCCTGTAAAGATATCAAGGGATTGACCGAAGAACTTGTTAGCTTCGGACTCAGGGCTTTCCACTTTGCAGAAGTGCTTATAACGGGCCTATGTTTGCAATTTACAAAGGGCATTCACATACATTGTCTCAAGTGACCTTCATAATAGCCTTGTAACAGAGGTACACCATCTTGGAGCGTTAACAAATAAGGAAACGGTCTCGGAGATGTCAGGCAATTTACTGGGCAAACCAGCCTGAAACGAGGGCTTGGCAGAACTGGATTTAAATGCTAGTTCCGTCCCTTCTTGCTGGTGATTTAACCGAGCTGTGGTGACTTCATGTCTAAAATGGGAATTGTAAACCCTGCCTTGTTGAAGTTTCTGAAATTTATAGATAACGTAAATACATCGCTTGGCTTATAGTGAGCCCTGAATGAATGGCGACTACTATTGTGGCTAGTTGGAAGTTGGAAGCTAAAAGTTACAGCTGCATTTTTTAAAGCAGCCCTCTGGGGGTGCAGTACCTTCTTTTAAGGTAGAAATACCCAGGGAGGATAACAGTTTAAGACTGGAGCATCAGAGCAGAAGGTATCAGTCCAGTATCGGGGAGGCGATACCAGTGTTACAGAAGGGAATCTTGGAGCTGCAGGGGGACAAAGATAAACGTTACTGACCTCACCATTCTCTTTTCAACGTAGTTTTAGGGCGCAGGGAGTGGGGAGGCGGGCCAGCTAGAGTATCCTGATGCTGTACTGCACAGCCTACGACCCCCTATAAATCCTTTAGGAGAGCGACCTCGAGCCTTGACACACGGAACCTGTGGCCTCGGCCATCGTCGTGCCCCAACGCCTTTCTCTGTTCCCCTCTGTTCCTCGGGGGGAGAACATTTGGCAAATTCCCACACTCCCTTGAGGCCGGGTGAGCGGCTTTCCAGATTGGTTATGAATCAGAGAAGCATGTGCATTTGTTTGACTTTGATGTGTCAACACTTGTCTGCATATGTCTCCTTTTGCAATGTTTGGAAAGCGAGGGTCTAGAAGATGAAGTGTTACCTCTTGCCTTGGCCACACTTGGATTGAATAGCCTAGTCACTCTGAATTCATTTGGTGTTTATGGGAATATCATATGTAGTTCTGTCGACATTCCCTAACCATTATAATGCAGTTACCGTAGATAATGCTCTCCTAGTGCAATATGTTATCGCCATTTTAACAACCTGACATACGATCGGCTCCTATTATCACTTAAATGAATCCATTAAGCAGCTAGAGGCTTCTAGGAGTCGGATATGAGAGCGTCAAATGGGCAAACCTGTGCCACTTCCAACAGGGCCGACCTCATCAGCTGGAGGAAAGACTCGTTCCACCCGAGGGTCACCCAGCCAGCTCGCCCAAGGACTTGGGAAACCGTGCCCTTCAGAAGCTGAGTTAGTCCCCAGGCCCCGAGCTAGGAGAGAAACTCCCACCTTATTACACCCTTCTTTAATGTACAAAAGAAATGTTGGTGCCTAACAGCAAGGCAATGAGATGTAATCAAATTCACAATTCTGACTACAGAGCTGAGTAGTTTAGGTCTGAGGGAGGCAGCAAATTATACAGAGACATGAAATTGTGCCTGAAATTACCACTTGCCTGCGGGGTTTGATTTGAAGGATAATAATAGTGTCGACTAACATTTGTAAAATGTATGAGGTTTACAAACCCTTATCACATACGCTGTGGTTTATTTGCTCCTCAAAAGCACCCAATCATGTAAAAACTGTTATCCCCATTTTACAGATGGGGAAAGGGAGTTTTCCCTCAAGTCAGCATCACAGGATTATATGAGGAGTAAACAAAATATCGGATGTAAAATGTGCTTCGGTAAGCACTCTCCATACATTCTCTTATGCCGAGATAGTCCTCAATGGAAAGGGTCCTCCATCCAAAATTCTCTCTCCGTCTACCCTGAACTTGATCCCAAACCCCCCACCATTCAGTCAACGGTCCGATTGGTATTGGATCCCTGTGACAGGTGCATCATAGGAGTCTGGCACCTTGAGTCCGTTTTTATAAACTGGCCAGTGATGGGAAGAGCCAGGAACTCGGGGACCAAAAGTATTTGGTATAATTAAAAAATTCAATGTCACGATGAATGGAGTTTCAGTTACTATGATGAACCACCAAATTAATTTTGCAGGAAGTGCCCCTTAGACCACCAAACAGTGAGAAATCCCAGCACTCTAAGAGGTTTGGGTCAGGAGAGAGTCTGAATTTCAAAATTCAACAAGGGAGGGGCGCCTGGGTGGCTCAGTTGGTTGAGCGTCCGACTTCGGCTCAGGTCATGATCTCACGGTCTGTGAGTTCCAGCCCCGCGTTGGGCTCTGTACTGACGGCTCGGAGCCTGGAGCCTGCTTCCGATTCTGTGTCTCCCTCTCTCTCTGCCCCTGCCCCGCTCATGCTCTGTCTCTCTCTCTCTCTGTCTCTCTCTCTTTCTGTCAAAAATAAATAAACATTAAAAAAATAAAATTAAACAAGGGAAAGTCTGTCCTCAGTGGGGATAGCATAGACTTTTTTTTTTTTGAAAGACCGTTTTTTAGAATAGTTTGAGGTCCACAGCAAAACTGGGAGGCAGGTTCAGATATTTCCCCTATACCCTCTGCCCACCCCTCCAACACACACACAGCATGGACATTAAGTGCCAGCTTCCAGGACTCAGGGTAAGATAGAGCATGAAGCTCTCATGGGTAAGAAGGGAGGAAGAAAAGAAGGAACCCAAAGACACAGAGGTGGTTCTGCCTGGCCAAAGCCTAGAGCAGATAATCCCAAGACAGGGGAGCCATAGAGCCCAGAGGAGAGTGGGGCTCCTGGGGGGAGCAGGGACCCACTCTCTGTACACTGTGTAAGCCATCCCGATGCCAGCTGGGGCTCCAGCCTCCTCAAAGCTTTGGGTGATTGTGCCTCGACCAATTCAGTTCCAAGGTTGAATGCCTCCCTCTAGCCCTCTGCATTCTGGGCAGCCATTCTTGGTTTTGTCTCTTGCTTGGAGTTCAATATCATCCTATTCACTTGTTTTTCTTTTCTTTTCTTTTCTTTTTTTTTTTTTCTTCTTTTTTTTTTTTTTACTTTCTTTGAGGATCTGTGGGATCATACAGGGGGTGGAGGTGGGGTCACGGTTCAGAGTGGTTCCTGCTCTACTGTCTCTCCTTATCTCATCGCTGAACCCCTCATGCCCTTTACCCCACTGCCCTTAGAAACTCACGGGTGCCTTGGGTGGCTCAGTCAGTTAAGTGTCCAACTCTTGATTTCAGCTCAGGTCATGATCTCATGGTCCTGAGATCGAGCCCTGAGTTGGACTCCATGCTGACACTGTGGAACTTGCTTAGGATTCTCTCTCTCCCTCTCTCTCTCTCTCTCTGCCCTTCTCCTGCTCTCTATCTCTCGAAAGAAAGAAAGAAAGAAAGAAAGAAAGAAAGAAAGGGAAAGGAAAGGAAAGGAAAGGAAAGGAAAGGAAAGGAAAGGAAAAAAAAAGAAACACGGAATCAATGTGTGACCCTTCCCACAGCACACAGACCCCTCTGCTTCCCTCCTGGGACCAGCCCTGTCAAGTCAGTTTCCCTTTTGTAGCCCCGAACTAACTGTTCCCAACCTTGGCCGCCCCTGTCTTGGGGAATCCTGGTGGATTTATATTCTCCATCTCATTTCGGCCATTTTTATGTGCTTTTTAATTTTCCTTCTGTAACTCTGTATTTCTTGCAGGGCCAGAGGGGAGAAAAGACGATGGTCAGAGGAAGTTAAAGGGCACTGCAGCAAACTATATCTACTTCACAATCGTGTCCTGACACTAATAAGCTGTAAATGGCATTCACCTACAGACAAATAAACTGGCGACTCTAGTCACACTGCCTTAGCTTCCAGGGGAAACAATATGCAAAATACCTAAGCATCTAGGCGGAAAGGAGCTGGCCAGCCATAGGACCCTGCAGGTCCTGGGGTGCAAGCTCTCCCTCCAGACACTTCCATGCTATGTTCATTTTACAGCATGTCTGAATGAAGGAGTACCGGGGCATGAACGGAGGAAAGCAAATTCAGTGCTCCGCCCTGGATTTGGTGGAGATGGAGGGAGGTGCAGTGGTGACCCCTGACAAAGCGGGACCTCTTGTGCAAAGGGAACATTCCCTGCCCAGTGGAGCAGGTCTATCACAAAGAAGCCTGGAAAGGATGTTGCCCCCTCTGCGGTTAATGGGGTAAAAAAGGGTACTTCCTCAGCTCTGCAACCTGTACCATCACATAAATTGAAACAGACAGAATTACCATTGATACAAATTAAAAACAAATAAAAAGGGTACACAGAGCTGATTCTGAGAGTTCAAACTCCATTACCCGCTGATTTACTGAGCAGTGACCTGTGATTGTGGGGAGGGGGGTGCAGGAGGAGTGAGGAGTCTCTGCGAATCCCATCAACCCCATTGCCATGTGGCACACCAGTCAATAAGCTATTTAATTTAATGGGAAGCAGTATTGACGAGCCGGAGAAAGCAAGTCACAAAAATGCAGCTGCACAGAGCAGATAAAGTCTTCAACCTGGCCTCACTCTCGGGGTACCCTCCTCCCCCTCAGCATCTCCTCCGGCAGAATCAGAGGAGGGATCCATGGGATTTGGGGGGCGTCGGGGCCCCAAGGGGACGGTGCGTAGGAGGGATTACCAGCACCAAGAGACGAAGTCCACGAGAGGTGGGTTGCAGGGAAGATTGGGAAGAAAATGGGAAACAGATCTTTGGAACTGAGGACAATACTATAAATGAGCTTTCAGAGTGAAGGCAGCCAGGAAAGGGGGAGGCCAGCAATTCTAGAGGGAAACCCAACAGCTGCATCCCAGGAGAATGAGCCCATCTGTTTGTTTTACTCTCTCTTATGGGGTCAGGTCAGGAGAGAAACACTCCCAGAACCAGAAGCACCCTTTGCCCTCCCACAAAATGGAAGCTGAGAAGCCAAGTAGGTCACACTCGCGTCTGGGGCTGCGGTGGGGAAGGCGAGGGAGATTTTTAGAAAGTGATGGGACAAGTAGAAAATCAGAACTGGAAAGGGCCTGAGAAAGGCCCTAGTTCGGTGTCGCCTCTCCCACCCCTCCCTGGCACACGCACTTGGGGAGAGCAAGGCCCGGAGAAGGGGAGCGAGACCCAGAAGGTAAGGAAGGCGAATGTGAGGGAGCTGGATCCTTTCGGTCCCAGTTCGGTGCGCTGCCCACCGCTTTGCAGAGTGTAAGGGACCCAGGAGAACACGCGGGGCTTGGACCACTCCCAGCCTTCGCACATGCGGGGCTTTAAGACAGGCGTTTGGAGAAATAAACAGAAAAGAGCTAGTTGGTAGAGTTGTCCTATAGACTGATATTTATTTTTTAAACAAACATGGAAAGAGTGCGTATTTGTGAAACAGGTATTGTTCTGAGTGTTCTGTGAATGTCAGTTCCTTTCATCTTCAAAATGACCCTGTAAGAGAGGTACTATTTTTATCTGTATTGTGACAGATGAAGGAATTGGGGTACAGAGGTGTAGCTTTCTCAAGACTCATCCAGCTGGGATCTGAAGGCAGGCAGCCAGACTCTGGAGTCCATACAAAGTGCTGTGCTATTTCCAGTAATAATAATAATAATAACCACCATTGGTTGATTGCTTACCAAGTGCCTAGTGTGCTGTGAAACATTGTATTCTGTAAACATCAAAACAATTGCATGCGGCAGGTGTCATTACTCCCGTTTGACAAATGAGTAAACTGGGGCTCAGACTGGTGAAGAAAATCACATAAATCTCACAGCTAGGAAGTGCCAAAGCCAGGCCTCAGAGCCAGGTCTGTCCCACTACAAAGCCCGTTCTCCTACCACTCGTTGAGCTCGTCCCCTCCATGTCCCCAGCAGAAGAAGGAGGTGCTACCTGCGGCTCTCACACGACCCCCTGGCGTAACCTCATACGTCAGCTTCTCGTACCTGAGTCAATTATTCACCTCGACGTGCCTCCAGACCCTTGTTTGTTGAATGGAGGCACTACCTCTTAGGACTGTTACGAAGATTGAATGATATAAAGGTATTCGTGATTAATGCTTAGCGTGATCATGGTGATGAATGCATCGTCACGTACAACCAGTATGTACAAGGCACGGTTCCGGGCACCGGGGGTGTAGCAGCAGAGACGGCTTCCTGGGTCTACAACCTGTGTGGCTGGGTAGAGTCCTGTGTTAAGAAAGGCCTCCCACCTGGGGTTCAAGGCTCTGGTGGTGCTGACTTAAAATTCTCAGTAATTGTATCTTTCAATTTGTATGTTGCAAGTCTGATGGGACAATGGAGCATGCAGAGGGCTTCGAGCCTCAGCCTCAAGTGCAGTCCTGTCTCCCAGAAACAGATGAGGGCCCACTGCTCCTCCCTGCTCTCTGGGGCTCTGAACCCACCTGGTCTCCCCCTCCCAACCCCCATCCAGCAACCAGCGCTGCCCTTGCCCCCCAGCGGGGATCTGAGTGCATAGCTGGAGAGAGCCAGGCGTGCCTGCTGAGCATGTGGGCTGAGAGCATGACTGAGCATTCCTGCTCTGGTGTCGCAGTGCCAACATGTAACTTGGCAGGTGGCCTTCGTCCATCCCCGGTCCGGGTAAAGAGAGTGTCCCAGCACAAAGACTGCAATACCCTTGGGGGTTGCCTGCCCATAATGAATTAGAGTAGTGGGCCTGTGGGAAGGGGAGATGATCCGGTTCGACATTTCTGCCTCTGTGTGGCACATTGCCTCAGTCCTGCAGATGGAACCTGGCAGTCCACGGACCTCAAGTGCCTTGAGTCGCAAAGTGGTCATGTGGGCACCAGTGAGGGTCCGCACTGGCTCAGCATCTATGCCTGTGCCTGACAGAGAGCAACTTAATCAGCAAAGAAACACCACCATGAGAGTCCAAGAGAGACTGGAAGAAAAGAAAAAAAAAAAAGCTTTATATTTATTTGACCTTGAACAGCACTTTTTTCCTGCTTTTTTTTTTTTTTTTTTTAATTTGAGAGAGAGAGAGAGAGAGAGAAACCAAGCTAGGGAGAGGTGCAGAAGGAGGGGAGAGGGGAGGGGAGGAGAGGAGAGAGAATGTTAAGGAGGCTCCATGTTCAATGTGGAGCTCAAGGTGGGGCTCCATCCCACGACCCTAGGATCATGACCTGAGCTGATATCAAGAGTCAGGCACTCAACCGACCGAGCCACCCAGGTGCCCCATCTCCTGCTTTTTGAATAAAGGGCTTGCATTTTCATTTCGTACTGGGCCCCTGTATTAATTTGCTAAGGCTTCATAACACAATATTACAAAGTTAATGGCTTAGATGACAGAAATGGATTTTTACAGCCCTAGAGGCTACGAGTCCAAGATCAAGGTGTTGGCAAGATTGGCTTCTTCTGAAGCTTCTCTCCTTGATGTGGAGATGACCACCTTCTTGCTGTGCCCTTGCATGGGCACATTTCTCTGTGTGTGCACACTCCTGGTGTCTCTATGTATGTCCAAATTTTCTCTTCTTATAAGGACACCGGTCTGATTGGGTTATGGCTCATCCTAATGGCCTCATTTTAACTTAATTACTGTTTTAAAGGCCCCATCTCCAAATCCAGTCATATTCTGAAGCACTAAAGGTTAGGGCTTCAGCATATGAATTTTGAGGAGAACACGATTCAGCCCGTAATAGCCCCTCAAATTATGTTCCTAGTGTGGTACAGAAGTGGAGAAAATATTCCATTCTCCTAGAGCTTACTTTCAGGAGCGAGGAGATCGGTAATTAAAAGGTAAATATGCAGTGCGTCAGATGGTGATAGGTGCTCTGAGGAACAATAACACAGGGTAAAAGGGACAGAGACTAATAAGGAAGGCCCTTGCTGTTTTACATAAAATGACCAGGGAAAGCTTCTCCGATAACCTAACCTTTCAACAGAGACCGGAAGGAAGTCAGGAAATGAATTGGACATACACCAAGATGGCAGGAAAAAAGGACAGAGTTATTAGAATAGAGTCTGGCACACCGTCTTATATAAATATTTATCATCATCATCATCATCATCCCCATCACCATAATACTTGTTATTACTTTCCCCGAGTCTATTCTGCTGCAGGTAATAGAGACCTAACTGTCCTCCTCAGTCTTGAATCATTCTGACCACAACTGACCAAGTTCAAGGACTCTCTATCCTGCAGCAGGTGAAGTCTAGAATTCATCTTGCTGTTGTGAGCTCCGGACCTAGTGCGCCCAGAGTGACTGAGCCCTATGAGTCCCAGGTACCAGCTGTGCCCCAACCAAGTGTCCCATTAATCCCTACTGAATGGGTTCTATATTTGTGACTAAGCTTCCAGGGCCCCAAGACTCCTCTTCGACCCTTCATTTCTCATTCCCATTCTATTTCTTCATAACACCCCTGACGTCCTTTTCTCCAGAGTACTGGTTCTTAACTTGCTGTGGGGGGGGGAGGTAATGTTTCCTCCCAGGGATCCTTTGGCAATGTCTGGGGACGGTTTGGGATTGACACGATTTGGGGGACTGCTACTGGCACTTGGTGTGTAAACCCCACCCCCGATGGAGACAACAGCTCCCCCAGCAAAGACTTCCCCAGCCCAAAATAGCTGTAGCGCCGTGGTTGAACACGCTGCCCTAGGGTTGATACAGAATGAAAATCCCTGCACTAACTGCCAAAAACAAGACAGAACAGGGGAAACAGGAGGAGAAATATAATATGAAAGATTCCCTTATTGGAATCCCTATTCACCCCCATTTCTTTCCCAGTGACCCGAAACAGTGCCTGGAGGGTTCCCGTTAACACATGGTCACCCAAGGACCGGCAACCCAGACTCTGGATCTTGCTCACTATCTATGGTTTTAAAGCCCTGCATACCCACTTGGCTGGTCACCCTTCAGTTGGCCCCAAATGGGCTTCGAGGGTGCCTTTGGAGACTGATTTTGCGGGACTTGCTACACCCCATGGGGGAACTGACACCTGGGAATCTCACCACGCAAAATCAGCCCCAGCTCCTTATCCCTTCCCAGAATGGCTTCCTGCTGAGTCCGCCCCAGGGATGACACTGAGGTTGTCATACCAAGAAGGTCGGCCATGTCAGATCGTAGTCAGATCGTATCGGTCTGTCACATACACTCCCCTTCCATTCTACACCTGCTTGGGAATTGTTCCTTGAGCACCTTACGTCATAGAGCCCCCACAGATGTTCTTTAAATTGAATGGCACTTCCTCCTTACATGTGGCATGTCTTCCCCTCATGCTGCCTTTGGGCAGTGGGTTGTGGGTGGTGTGGTGGAGGCATAGAGCATTTCCCACTCATAGGTCAGGGGACAATGGCCCAGGGGCCAGCCAGTCGCAACAGTGTCTGAGAGCTTTTGTGATCTTCACAAGGCACGTCCCAGCAACCTGAAGACTCCCTTCAGACAAACTTCTAGAGCAAACAGACAACATCTAAGAGCTGAAAGGCGTCTTCCGAAAGTCACCAGCATCTTGGGGAACTGATGAAGTAGGGTCGCTTAAAGGTGGGGTTGGGGGGTGCAGAGAGGGAAAGAGGGCATCAGAGTAGGGACAATGTGTGGTGAGTTTGAAGCCAGGTTATTATACACAAAGCCTGTCGAGTGTCTCCCCGAAGGGCAGAGGTAAACGAGAAGAAGAGAGCATACCCACTGCTAAATATAAAGCAAAAGCGAGGGAGGGGCACCTGGGTGACTCGGTAAGTTAAGCATCTGACTCTTGATATCAGCTCAGGTCCTGATCTCGTGTTCGTGAGCTCGAGCCCCGCATCTGGCTCCACACTGACAGTGGTTAGGATTCTCTCTCTCTCTCTCTCTCTCTCTCTCTCTCTCTCTCTCTTTTTCTCTGCCCCTCCCCCATTCACACGCTCTCTCTCAAAATAAATAAACATTAAAACGTGTTTTTTAAAAAGTGAGGGAGAGGAGGAGACAGGCAATGTGAGGCAGGTGTTCTGGGCATCCGCTTGTTCCCCACCCTTTGGTTTGTCCTTCTCCCCCTCACCCAGAGATGGATGGGCCGCTTCTCAGAAAAAGTTACAGAATTGCCTTGAATTGGGGCACCGTAGCAAGGAAAGTGGGAGGAAGAGATTATGTAACATTTTGCTTAGCTTGAGAAATTTACTCGCAGGCAAGAAACACTGGACCAAGAGTCAAGAGGGCGTAGACCGGAGCTTTCTCACCGCTGCTTTTGGCTACCCGATCCTGGCCGGTGATGAGACCTCTATAAACAGTGGTTTATCCACAATAAAACCATAATAACCACTCTGCCTCCACCAGAGCCTGTTTCGAGAACCAAATGAGATAATAACTGCGAATATGTTTTGTAAACGGTAAAACATTAAACTAGCATTTCCCATAATGTTCTCTGTAGAACATTAATTCCATGGGATGTTAGTGAGATTCTCAAGTCAAAACAAAACAAAACAAAACACAACAAAACACAACAATAAAGTGAAAGGGTTGCGGTGGTTGTTTTAAGCGTGGGATTTGTGAATATCTTTCCAATACTAAATTGACCATGGAATCTTTTATTGCGGAATATCTTGCATGACTAAAGTTTCAGAGCACACTTTGGGAAATGTTTCCCTAAAGAAAGATAAGACATTATTCATACTACCCTTGGCTGTTGTATGAACGATAACAATGTGCACAAGAGAAAAGGGTTAGGTTGCCCTGGCAGCAGGAGGAAGGGGTCCCAGATTTGTTGCTCCTCAAGTAAGGCTAATGCGCAAGAAAAGCGAAATCTGAGAACCCTGCGCTTTCCCAGAAAGTGAAGTGGGTTGAACTGTATCCCCACAAAAGCATGTTGAATCCCTAACTCCCGGCACTTCAAATGTGTCCTCGTTTGGAAAGAGGGGCCTTCACAGACATAATCAGGTCAACAATGAGGTCACTAGGGTGCGCCCTAATCCAATAAGAATGGTTCCTTATAAAAGGGGGAAATTTGGACACAGGGAGGGACAGGCAGTTGGTAACATGCCATGGGAAGATGGAGACAGAGATCAAAGGGATAGGGCCACAAACCAAAGATGGCCAGCAAATGAGCGGAAGCTAGGGCAGAGCCGCGGGCAAGATTCTCCTAACAGCCCTCAGGAGGAGCCAAGCCTGCCCCCCACCTAGATCTGGGACTTCTGGCATCCAGAAATCTGAGCCACAATAAATTTCTGATGTTTAAGGCACCCAGTTTGAGGTGCTTTGTTATAGCAGCCTTGGATATGTAAAGTGATGAAGGGGACGGCATATGTAAGTGATATATAAAGGATGTATAAAGGATAAAGGGGACGGCATACATCTGCAGTGGTTGAGATATTTGAATCTCTTCCAAAAATGCACCCAACTAAGCCATGACAGTGATACGGGCTGGGTGTCTCCTCAGCAGGAGCACCCTACTGGGTCTAGACTTCCAATGCGATTACGGTATCCAGTACCTGGGACGAAGAGATGTCGGAAGATGGGGAGAAGAACACGAGAACTGTTAGTGGCTTGACAAAGGGTGCCAGGTCAACTCCAATCAGCTTTCAGCAATCAATCTTTTGAGAGCCACAAGGGTTATTCCAAGGCATTTTTAAGAAATCACTTTTTTTTTTTCTAAAATATCCAACTCTTACAAATATTTAAACAACATATTGATACGTTTCTCTATGGCTGCTGACAGGGTCAAATATTTGTTCTCTGCCGGGAAGTGTTTTCAGCGCAGTAGCGTGAATGCAGAGTCCTTAAATTGCATTTTCCAGCCTTTCATTTCAGGGGACTGTCATCAGCACGCTGCAGTTTCCCCAAATTTTCTGATACATTATATTGGGCAAACTCACTTTTTCCATAAAGTCTGACAAATAGAAACACAACGTGGACAGAATATCCGCTTCCATTTTGTTCAGACTTCCAGGAAGCTCCAAACTAAATTAAATCCTCAACCTCAGTAATTATTAGAATTTTCACTTCCTCTGTTTTTTTATGATTTCTGTTTTCTACTTCTGCTTTAAAGCCTTATTTGATCGTTATATTTCTGAAGTATGTCTTAGATTATCCTTCCTGAGCTCCACACTCCCAATATCCAGCTGTCTACTATCTATATACCTCTAACTGGATATTCCACAGAAACTCAAGGCCAGGACAACGTTCAAAATCATGCTTTTACTCTTCCTTGTAAAACAGACAAAGCCTCCTACATTTCTGTCTTGGTGACATCGCTGCCGTTCACTCATTTCCCTAAGCCACATATTTGCGACAACTTGCGTGTGTTTCTTCTTTTTTTTTTTTTTTTTTTTTTTTTTTTTTTTTTTAATTTATTTTATTTTTGGGACAGAGAGAGACAGAGCATGAACGGGGGAGGGGCAGAGAGAGAGGGAGACACAGAATCGGAAACAGGCTCCAGGCTCCGAGCCATCAGCCCAGAGCCTGACGCGGGGCTCGAACTCACGGACCGCGAGATCGTGACCTGGCTGAAGTCGGACGCTTAACCGACTGCGCCACCCAGGCGCCCCTGCGTGTGTTTCTTCTTAACCACCCACACTCAAGGCATTATCGTTCTGTTGACCTCGACTACTATTTCCCAGATAAGTTTCCCTGACAGCACGCTGTCTCTGTGCTGCATCTACCTTTATTAAGATCTTCCTGGGGGCGCCTGGGTGGCTCAGTCGGTTAAGCGTCCAACTTCGGCTCAGGTCACCATCTCGCGGTCCGCGAGTTGGAGCCCCCCGTCGGGCTCTGGGCTGATGGCTCAGAGCCTGGAGCTTGCTTCCGATTCTGTGTCTCCCTCTCTCTCTGCCCCTCCCCCGTTCATGCTGTGTCTCTCTCTGTCTCAAAAATAAATAAACGTTAAAAAAAAAATTAAAAAAAAAAAAAAGATCTTCCTGGATTCCCGCAACATCGCCTAATAGTAAATTTCCCTTCTTCCAACCTAGTCTTTCAAAGAAATTAATCCAATGATGGCACTTGGCTTTTAAAATCTTTCCCAAGCTTGTTCTCATTGTGGAGATGGCTTCAAGTCCTCTTGGTGTGGAACACACGGTTGCCTCTCCGGTTTTAGGTCCCTTGGTGTGTTATTCAAGTTCACACTCAGGCCATAGCATAATATATGTCCGTGCTTACCTGTAACAGACTCAGGACCTTCTGTGTGGGCCACACACTCACATCCTCAGACTCAGGACTCTTGGCACAAAACCAGTGCTCAGCTTTCCAGCCTCAGGTTCCAACATGGCATTCATACACACCTCCACAGTTTCAGTAATTTATGCTGCAGACATTTTGAGTTGCCTTCATTTTCACGATGAGAATCAATTCTAAACATATACAGTCTCTGAGCCTCCTTCTTCTGGGTCAGTTGCACTACCATTAAATATCTCAACAGCTCTTATTCAACCAGAAATAACAGTTGTCTCCCCAAGATAGAGCGTCAGCGGAAAAATAAATGCCAAACCGTTGAACCTGCTGTTTTCTTTTCCTTGAATGGCATTTTCAAATCCAATTCACCTGGATAATCCCTCGTCATTCTGAGGCTCCTCTCAAGCCTCCCTTCTTCCTCTGGAAAGGTTTTCTGGCTTCTCTTTAAGACTTACAGAGCGATCTTGCCTCTGTGCTTCTAACGTGTCCTATGCATAGTTCTGCTATCTTATCACACTGCATCGTAATCGCCTGTCACCTTTGTCTGTGCCCACCACTACCATGACCACTAAATTCCTTGAAATTTAGTGGTCCCTTGAAAGCAAGAGCTGTTTCGCACCACTTCCATCCCCAGAAGCTAGAATAGTGACTGTCACCTAATGTGAATTCAGTAGAAAGTTTGGGCAGGAAATGAGCAAATGAGGGTCTTCCTGGAGTTATATGAATTCTAACAGGTAAATAAAAAATAATGACCTTTAAGATTTAAAGCAATACCAACTACAGCCAGTCACAATTACTACTGATCTACTTCACGGCAAAGTAGTTCGTGTCTATGAATACGTCTACTGCCAGTGCGATGATGTTCCCTAGGTAAATCACATGTAATTAACTGAAATTTACATTTTCTTACTTTTTGTACAGCAAGGGCTTAGGATAAATCACGGGCAAGGAAGACATGGTCTCTGCCTGTAAGAAGCTTATTTCTAGATACAAGATAAGGCTGTATATACAGATAATGAAAACGAGGCACCAAGAGAATAAGGAACTTATAAAGGGCCACTCAGGGAATAAGTGAGAGGATGAAAATTCACAGTTGCGCACCCTGCCTCCAGATTCAGACTACCTTGCATTTCCACTGACTGTGAGATACTAAAGAGAAATCTAAAACTCAGCACCCGTTTTAGCTCAAAATTTTATGACAACAGCAGTAAGAGGTCAGAGAAGTAGATGGAAAAGACGCGAAAGAAGGGCTAGGGTTTGAGCCAACTCAAGAGAGTTGTCCACAAACACAAAGGAAAAAGAAAGGTATTCCCGGAGAGGAGAGTATCATAAACTAAGTCTCGTGTTTCGACAAGTCACGATAAACGTAACAAGGGGAGAAGGAAGAAAAGTATTCGTTATTTGGAGACAATAGTTGTTAAAATAGATTTAATCTATTTTCTCCCAAGGTTTTTTTTCCCTTCTAGTGCAAAGGTGCTTGTTTTTCAAAATCGAGACCATATTGTAAAGCACAGTTTTGAGTCCTACTTTTTGAAACTTGTATACTGACATAAGCATTTTCTTGTTATTATAAACTCTGCACCAACATCACTTTTCATGGCCCCCTGATCATGACACAGATGTATGATGGTTTAATTAAACATCTTCCTATTGTTGAACCCTTAAAGTTAAGTATAATTTTCTTAGATTAGAAATAATGCTGCTAAGAACATCTTTGTCCATAAAACTTACATATCTCCTCTTATTTCTTTGCGACAAAATTATACAAGTAGAATTTCTAGGTCTAAAGTTACTATTTTTTTCCACTGTTTTTCCCCCCAGATAATTAAACGACTACTTGCTAGAACAAGGACCTTAGTGATAACAATAAGTTGAAGTCTCTGTCCCCAGGAGTTCACTTGCTAGAGCAAAAGAAAGTATGTACAGACAAGTAACAAAATACAGTGAAGAAAGTGTTTTAACTGAATGGCATCTGAGCAAAACCATAGGCCCACGTGCAGAAAACACACTTCTCTGCTGGGAGAGTGAGGGACATTGCAGAGAAACTGACTTCTGAAATAAGTTTTTATTAGTTTGATTTGACACTTTGTCTTGGAGAGACAACTGTTATGTCCGATCGAGTCGGAGCTGTTGAGGTAGTTAAAGCTAGTTCTCCTAACACAGAAGAAAGAGCCCAGGGGTTATATGTGTTTTAAGATGTACTTGCCTGTACTATTAGCTAATTTAATAATCATTATTAGCACGTACAACCCAAATTACCAAATGCAGAAGGACTGAGCCATTTAGCCCCAATTTGAAAAAGCAGCTCTGTGCCTTGCAGGCATCGCTCAGCTTCGTAGCACTTTGAAGTGGGACAGAAGCTGTTTCTATTCTGGAAGATTCAGGTAGCAGCACCTTGTCCTAAACCATTGAGGAGAGAGTGGAGAAAGCCCCAGGGTTTCTAAGACAGCCTCCTTCACACTCATGCTCTGAGTCAGAAGTCTCCAGACTTTCCTAGTTCGTGGCACTCTTAGAGTCCCGTAATTTTTTTTCTTGGTGTCTCCAGGTCGAAGAAAAAGACCTGTTTCTTATCAAGTAGTTAGGTTAAATACATACCTAAAGTTAGGTTATTACATACTTAAAGTTAGGTTAAATGCGCCATAATATTTATGTCCTGGGGCACCTGTGTGGCTTAGTCAGTTGAGCGTCCAACTCTTGATATCAGCTCAGGTCATGATCTCACAGTCATGGGATCAAGCCCCGCAGTCGGACTCTGCACTGAGCATACAGCCTACTTGGGCTTCTCTCTCTCTCTGCTCCCCTCCCCCACTCACTCTCATTCTCTCTCTCTCTCTCCAAATAAATAAATAAACATCAAAACAATAATATTCATGTACTAATCAAAGGCAGCCATTTAAAAATAATGCACATCAACTGACAGAAAAAAAATATATTTGCATTTTATTCTTTTTTTTTTTTAATTTTTTTTTCAACGTTTTTTATTTATTTTTGGGACAGAGAGAGACAGAGTATGAATGGGGGAGGGGCAGAGAGAGAGGGAGACACAGAATCGGAAACAGGCTCCAGGCTCCGAGCCATCAGCCCAGAGCCCGACGCGGGGCTCGAACTCACGGACCGCGAGATCATGACCTGGCTGAAGTCGGACGCCCAACCGACTGCGCCACCCAGGCGCCCCTGCATTTTATTCTTAAATAACCACCCTTACTTACAGATGGGATGTGTGCAGAGCTCTCAGACCTTGAAGTCGGATTAAATAACTGCTACTCTTGTTGCCTGTTTCACATTGACTTTAATGTAATGCTTGCTTATGATCGTGGTAACTATTATAAACACAGTTTCACAATGGTGTGACAGTGCATGGGTGGTGGGAACATAAAAGGAGACAGCTGCTGCAGAAAACGGCACGGTGCTTCCTCAACAAGTTATATATAGAATGATATGATCCAACAGTTCCATTTCTGGGAACATACTTGAAAGAATTGAAAGAGGGATTTGGACAGATTTGTACACCAGCGGGCATAGCAGTATTATTCACAGTAGCCAAAAGATGGAACCAAGCCAACTGTCCCTCTACGGATGAGTGGATAAACAAAATGTGGCATCGACATAGCATGGAATACTATTCACCCTTAAAAAGGAAGGAAATTCTGGGGCGCCTGGGTGGCTCAGTCGGTTGACGTCCGACTTCGGCTCAGGTCATGATCTCGCGGTCTGTGAGTTCGAGCCCCACGTAGGGCTCTGTGCTGACAGCTCAGAGCCTGGAGCCTGCTTCGGATTCTGTGTCCCCTTATCTCTCCGCCCCTCCCCTGCTCATGCTCTGTCTCTCTCTCTCTGTCAAAAATAAATAAAACATTTCAAAACAATTTACAAAAATAGGAAGGAAATTCTCCAACATGAGCTGCTACGTGGATGAACCTTGAAGACATCATGCTAAATAAACCAGACACAAAAAGACAACTATTGCGTAATTCCACTTCCATGAGGCACCTAGGGCAGTCAAATCCATGGAGACACAAAGCAGAACGGTAGTTAGCAGGGGCTGAAGGCAAGGGAGAGTGGGAGTCGTTAACAGACACGGTCGACCTAAAATTGTCAGGAGGCAGTAATGAAGCCAAAGCATTTGTTTGGGATCAAAGAATTGCAATTGGGGGTACCCAGATCCGGGCAGCCACTTAAATGGTGCCCTACTTGGAAGCAAAAGTCAGGGGGTGTTTAAAGACAAAGAAGGCATGCTTGCATACATCGTTTACAAAGAATTTTGATTGGGGTTGGTGGCAGGAAATTACACTTGGCTGAACATCATTTATTGCCAAAGCTATCACAAAGCAAAAATTGGTTACTGTAGCAAATTACAGGTATTCTTGCAAAGTCCTTGGGGCATTTGCCAGTCAAAGTGTCAGAGTTACACTCAGTGAGGACCTGCCTAAAGCAGGTCGCCCAGCTGCATTTCAGACCCCTTGATCAAAGTGACTCCATTTTATTTCACCTTCCACAGTACAGAGTTTCAATTTGGGTTGATGAGAATGTTCTCAAGATGCATAGTGGGGATGGCTGCACAAAAACATGAATATACTTAATTCCACTGAACTATACTCTTAAAAATGGTTAAAAAAAATTGTAACTTCTGTTACCACAATAAATAAAAAAAGATGCAGTGTTGGGCCACCTGGGTGGCTCAGTCGGTTAAGCGTCCGACTTCAGCTCAGCTCATGATCTCTCAGTTCGTGGGTTCGAGCCCCGTATCGGGCTCTGTGCTGACAGCTCAGAGCCTGGAGCCTGCTTCGGATTCTGTGTCTCCCTCTCTTTCTCTCTGCCCCTCCCCCACTCACACCCTGTCTCTCTCTGTCTCTCAAAGATGAGTAAATGTTAATTTTTTTTTTAAAAGATGCAGCGTCATCAAAGGACATGTAACACAATCTAATGTTGAAGCATAAGCTACCTTGAGCTCATGGTTTGTATGGTATCTGACAGATGTTGAGTCACACTATATTTCCCTTCAAAATCTGAAATCTTCTCCCAAAATACAAACAACTCTGCCTCTTCTCTGTTAAAAAGACTTTCAAATACACTTGGGGAGGGGCGGGGGGGGGGGCAGTCTCCTCTTTGATTTCCACTGGTGATGAGGAAATGCAAGGATCGGATAAATGCCTTTGCTCTCTCGCTGTCTACTTCTCGTAAATTAACAAGAGTCCTGAAACAAACATATCATTATTCCCGTGTTACTGAAAGGCAAGTTGACTCTCACAGAGGTTAAATGGTGTTCCTGCAGCTACACAGTTACCTTTGTCCACAATGTAGCAGGCCGTCTCTTCTTGTCCTCCTGTCTTCCCTGTCCCCACCCTATGCCCACTCCATTTCAGCTTCTGGAAGAAGAAACATTACCAAGATTTTCCCTTAGGAACCCACTCATTTTCTTGGGCGCTGGGGCTTATGGAGAGCCGAGAGTGCCTCTGATTTTGTCTGCCACTTATTGAGATTAGCTGGAAGCAATCTGCTTAAAGTTTAAGCATCAACTTATCACTTTGTTAACTGTGCATTCATTTTCAAGGGGATGGTTAAGTTTAATGGGAACGGGGGATTGAATCATGTGGCAACAGGTTCTGTGACATGTGGGAACCAGAAGGGAAGTGGGAGGCCTTCCCTGTCAGATGCTGTATGGAGGGTGGTTTGGTGTAAAGATCTGGATTAATTTTCTGCCTGCAATTTTCTGCAGGGGGTAGGCAGGACGATTGTGACTGACATCAAGAATTCACTCTGCTTGCGAGCCAGGACAGTGCCTGGTGACCGAAAGAATGACGGAAGGGAGGAGCCAAGGTCAGAAGGTTTCCCAGTCGCAAGAAACACAGGTGCTCGCGCTCTCAAAACCGCCCAATGAAGGGACCCTCGTGCCCATTGGATCCCCACCACTTTACAGAGGAGGAAAGTGGGGCCTAAGCAGGAGCTCTGGCTTGCCCTACAATACAAGGCAGGTCACAGCTCAACCAGAATACAGCAGACCTCTTTCCCCATCTCTCACCTTCCAAGAGTCTCTTGACTTCTCCATGGCAGCAAAATACAGCTTGCTTAATTCCATTAACCACAAGCCAACTTTTCTGAACTTTTAACAGAAAGCATTCATTGATTCATACCCATGGGTTTTCATGTTTTCTCCAGAAGAAGCAAAACTTTTCTTTGAGAAAGCTAACAGGGTCACAACTTCTTGACTTTCTAAGAGGTTTTTTTTTCTCCCAACCATCTTTTTGTCAGGAGGTATAAAACCTCCTTTTTGTCATATATCCTCATTTGATAGGGAAGGCCGAGGAATTTTAACTTAGTTACTAATGAATAAATCAACCAGAAGGAAAAGGCAGTTATGAGAGAGCCTACAAAATCCAGAGAAGTCAGTCTGATTAAGAATCTAGTAGATTCAGTGGTCTCTGGGTGGTTCATTCGGTTAAGTGCCTGACTCTTGATTTTGGCTCAGGTCATGATCTCACAGTCATGAGTCCCCCGTTGGGCTCTGTGCTGAGTGTGGGGCCTACTTAAGATTCTCTTTCTCCCTCTGCTCACGTGAATGCGCGTGCGTGCACTATCTCTCTCTCTCTTTCAAGAAAGAAAGAAAGAAAGAAAGAAAAGAAAGAAAGGAAAGAAGGATGAAAGATAGAAAGAAAGAAAGAAAGAAAGAAAGAAAGAAAGAAGAAAGAAAGAAAAGAAAGAAAGGAAAGAAGAAAGAAAGAAAGAGAAAAGAAAGAAAGAAAGAAAGAAAGAAAGAAAGAAAGAGAAAAGAAGGATGGAAGAAAGAAAGAAAGAAAGAAAGAAAGAAAGAAAGAAAGAAAGAAAGAAAGAAAAGAAAGAAGGGAAAGAAGAAAGAAAGAAAGAGAAAAGAAAAAGAAAGAGAAAAAGAAAAGGATGGAAGAAAGAAAGAAAGAAAGAAAGAAAGAAAGAAAGAAAGAAAAAGAAAAGAAGGATGGAAGAAAGAAAGAAAGAAAGAAAGAAAGAAAGAAAGAAAGAAAGAAAGAAAGAAAGAAAGAAAGAAAGAAAAAGAATCTGGTAGATCCAGTCTTCATCCTGCCAACTGAATTAATGATATTACCTTGCTTGGCATTTTACAGGTGCCATAATCTGGTTCCGCTTCAATAAGCCAACTTTATCTTGCAGAGTTGGGCAAGTTTCTCTTCTGGCACCTCTAACTTCTAATGCCATTCATAAGATATATAATGAGCACCTACTATGCTTATGACATTGTCCAATATTCTGAAAACTAAAAAAAAAAAAGAAAAGAAAAGAAAGAAAGAAAGAAAGAAAGAAAGAAAGAAAGAAAGAAAGAAAGAAAATCCCACTGAATAGCTTGCAAAGGGCCTAGTATAAAATAGGATCTTTCAGTCTAGAGGTAGTGATCCATTTGTAAGTCATGAGATAAATTTAATAGGTCATGACCAGCATTTTCTCTTAACGAAATTGTGGTAGATTTCTAGAGTCATGGCCCACAATTCTTTTCTTGCCTCCACGAGATTCGTTGGCCAATGGAACAATACAAGGACAATACAGGCAAGGACTTCAAAATGTTTGGGCATTGGAACTTGTCCTTTTCCGAAGCTGTTGAAAGGTCTCAGACCATCACCATGTGAATAAGCCTGGACAAGCTGATAGAAGAAGAAAGACACATGCCTCAGTCATCTGTGCCCTGGACTGCAAACTGACCACCTGTTATGTGACTGAAGTCCATCCAGAACCAGCCAACCTCCTACCCCCCTAGCCAACCACCAGCTGACCGCAGATTCCATGAGCAAGCCCAGCTAAGGTCAGCGGATCCGAGCCCAGTCAAGAATAGGGTTATTCAGTGTTGGCATCGTGGACCTCGGAGCCCAGTAATTCTTTGGGTGCAGGCTGCTCTGTACATGTTTCGCAGCACGTCCAGTCTCTCCCAGCTAGATGTCAATAACACCACTGCCCCAGCTACAAAAAGGAAGATATCTTCAGACATGGCCACGTGTCCCCCAAGGGTCAAATCACTCCTAGTTGAGTACTACTGGTGTAGAAAAAATCACCCAACAAAATCATGAGCAAATTACATAGTCGTTGGTTTATGCCATTAAGTTTTGTGGTGGTCTTGACGCAACCCAAACTATCTGACGTAGCAACAGTCTACAACAGGGTAGATCAGGAACCGTGTCACTCGGTCAAGGCAAAAAGCACTAGGATACGAAGCGATAACATGTGTGTACCAGGTCATGATGAAAAATGTATTCCTAGCTCTGGGTTGTAGTAAAAAAAAAAAAGAAAGAAAGAAAAAAAGGCTGGAACATCTTCTGGATTATTATAGGAAAAGGCACGGAACTGGATTTTCCCCCCAGCTCTGATACCTATCAACTGAGTAATATTAAGTATGTTTTTCTACACTTCCCAAGCCTTAGACTTCTCACCTACTCGAAGCAGCCCATCTCAAATTTAGCTACGAGGGCTAAATACATAACAGTGCACCGTACACGATGAAACGCCGTCGAAATATTTACTACTGTCATCATCGGACCGGCTTCCGTTCGTCTTCTTATCGTTGTCTTCCTGTCTCCTTGAAGGCTCCCCACCTGTCTGCGTCTGGTCGACCCTCATCCACGATTCAAGGTGGACAGTGTGGGCTACATCTCGCCAGGAGGCATGCCTTCCCTGTCCATTCATTGAATCTTTTCGGCCTTTACTAAATATGCCAAATGTCCGCTTCTTCAATGTCATGTTGGCACTTACCACGAATCCGGTTCAGTGCTCGGTTGCGTTTGTGTTTTGTTTACATACGACCCATATGTCAGTTTCTCCCCCTACCTAGTCTTCTAGCTCCCTGAGGGCAAGGGCCACGCTTCGTGTTTATTTGCACCCCCCCCCCCCCCCAGCATATAGCGCATTTTCCTGGACACGTGGTAGGTCTTCACAAAGGCTTCAGTTACTGATTCTCATTCAAAAGAGGCAGCGTTTACTTTCCACTTTATGGATTCTGCCTTCCGAAGACCACAGTCTCCTCCGTAAATCAGCCTGCCTCCCTCTCGGACCCCCCGCAAGTCCCTTCTGGGGTTTGGGCCATCACCGAGCTCCCCTGCCTGATTAATATTGGAGACCAGAAGCGGAAGAACGGCGCCCCGCGGACTGTGTGGGGTATCACCTGATAAGCCGTTTCCTAAAAGGAATCTCACCCACCGGGAAAGCAACAGCCGCCCGCGATAACTGTGCCTTTCAACTCAAGAAGGCCCCGGGCACCTGACCTCCTCCTTGGCCACAAGCCCTGAGTCAGGCAATTACGGTGCAGCAGCTTCACACCCGGCAGAGCTGGGACGGAGCCTCCGCTCCGCGCCTGGTTAATTCATGCTCTTCCCGCAGGAAGCACCCCAGGCTGGAGGGGGCACCACTGACGGGGAGGCATCCCCCTGGCCTTGGCTTCTCTGAGGCTGTGCCCGGCTTTCTTCTCAGCGACACTACTCCCTGTCTCTCCATTCCCCCAGCCCCCCCCGCCCCCCGCCGAGGAAATGACCCTGCTGGGCCAGCATGGTGAGTCTAGGCTGCAAGCAGGATTTACTGTTTGTTGTTAGACTATTAGCAAGCACAGTCTGTTAATGGTCTCTGATTGATTTCTGGATGCTTGTCTCCTTCTGGACTGTTGGAACTCGGCTGCAGAGGCTGGTGCGAGGAGACAAAACGTTTGCTTGTTTCTGTATCCCGAGGGTGGCTAGAAAAATGCAGAGGTATTTTTTAGGTGAGCGCCCAGGTAGGAAATGGAGAGCTGATTCCACCCTCCCTGGAAAGGAGGCAGTGCGGAAAGAAAGCGCCCTGGACTCCCCGCCTGAATGTCTGAGTTGGAAGCCTGCTTCTTTCCAGTGGCTGGCTCTGTTTCCCGTTGCCAAGGTTCTGGGATCTTGGGCAGCCCACTTAAGCCCTCCGAGTCGGCTTCCTTCCCCAGTAAATAAGGAGGAGAATAGTGCCTCTCTTTGGGCTGCTGAGGAGTAAATAGGATCCCTGGTAATATACAAATGGCATTAGACCATTTCCATGATTCGTAATTCTGGGAATGTTGGGGGAAATATGGCTCCCTTCTCCCTCCCTCGTACTGGGAAGCAAGTTACCAAACATGCCAGCTGTCGTAAGAAAATGGGAGTTTGCTCTTATTGTCTTTGAAAGAGGAGGCTAACTGCCACTTGAGTGTTCCCTTATGAAAAAAAAAAAAAATTTTTTTGGACTGGAATACTTTAAAGTTAAAGACGAAAACTCTTCGACGTCAAGAGCTTAAAACCGGAGACAAATACGTTAGTAATAATATACATCTATGTAGCACGTTACAGTTTAGAACGGCAGGTTCTTTTTCTCTGGAGGCTTCCAAAAAGGGAGCTGACAGCAATAACTCTTGAATTCATTCACTCAACAAATCTTTACTGAGCACCCACCATGTGCAAATCACCATGAGGTCCTCGGGGTGTTGTGCGGAGGAAGACAAAGAAACCCTCTCTTCATGGAGCTTACGTAGAGATGATCCAGAAAGAATTCGAAAATGTGAAAACAGAATGGGATGTTAGGTACTAAGAAGAAAATCAAACGAGGTGTTAGAATAACCACTACAAGATAGAGAGTAAGTCACCCGGGGTGCCATTTTAGGAAAGAAGGTTAGGGAAAAACCTTCCGGGGCATTGACATTTGAACAGAAAGTTTAATGAAGGAAGGGAGAAATACATGTGACTTTCTGGGAGGGCGGGGGGTGGGCGTTCTGTAAAAAAAGCAAAGTGCAAAGGCCTGAGGCAAGAATATGCTTGATGTATTTGAAGACCAGCACGGCAGTGCGTACCCATCCCTGTTCAGATGAAATGGTTTCTCAGGATCCTTTTCAGTATTTTTTTTTGTTTTTGGTCTCCCTAAAAGAGATTTGGTCTTTTAATTATTATTTATTCACTCTTTATGAGTAATATAGCAGCAGCATAAACTTGGCATTCAAGAGGAGCTCAGGGTGTCAGCTGTCTTAAATAAGGGTCCCGTACCCCTGAAGGAGCGTTTGGGCCTGAGGTCTCAACTCCAGGTTTATCTTCAGGGTTCAGGAAGGAGTGGTAGTTTCTGGAAACACCGTAGGGAAAGGAGCCGCAGGAAGGCGCGTCAACACATTGCAGGACTCCTGACAAATTCCCAGCAGAGAGGGTTGGCTGTGGGACTGAGAAAGGTAGAAGGGGACAAAATGGATCACCTCTGCTGGATGGGGGGGGATCACACACACTTGCTTTATCGTCGTTTTTGTAGGCAGCCCCCGTTCTAAACCAGACGACGGAAACTCAATTTACACCACTCACTCCTCTCTGCATATGGGGGCAAGAGCGTCATAAATAGCCAGTCCTGCCTCCCAGAACAAATGTACGTGAGGCTCAAACTCTCCTTGCTTTTCTCTGTCACCTGAGTCACCGGCTCGGGGTCACTTGGCACCGCAGGGCATAGAACAGTGTCCTTGGGGGGTGCCTGGGTGGCTCAGGTGGTTAAGCGTCCAACTCTTGATTTTGGCTCAGGTCATGATCTCCCGGTTGATGAGTTAATGCCCTGCCTCGGGCTCTGCGCTGACAGCATGGAGCCTGCTTAGGATTCTCTTTTTCCTTCTCTCTCTCTGCCCCCTCCCGTCCCCTGCTCACACATGCTCTCTCTCTCTCTCTCTCAAAATAAATAAAAAATAAACTTAAAAAAGAAAAGAACAGTCTCCTTGCGATTCTGTCAGTGTTAAACTAGTTAATGGTGACCTTCCTATTGTCTTTGCATTCCCTCTTAGAGGGAAATTTTTCATGCATGAGATTCTGCTCAGATTTCCTCCTGGGAACCCAGAAGGCAACTATCTGAATGTGCTGACTCAGGATCTCTGGGTTTGCCATGACTCCAAGGGGTAGCGGGAGGGAGAAACGGACCAGAGCGAGAAAAGGAGATAGATCAACAGAATTTTGCCCCTTGACTGTCTTCTGTTGAATTGCTCTGGTACTTAGCCTTTTTGCCACTCCTAACCAATCAGCCCAATTACCTACATTCCCACATAGGAAGACGTGAAAAGCAGACCAACTTCTCATTTTCCTTTTGTCAGAATCTGTCCGTTGTCCAATTTGTGTCAGTTAGGACTATGTGCTTGTTCCGTGCCTGATGGACCTCTGGCTTCCTGGGCTATGCCTCAGCCTGCCAACCCCTCTTCATTCTTCCATTTAAGTTACACCCTTTTACCGCAGTCTCTGTCTATCTAGACGTCCAAGTCATAGGCAGCCTGGACATACTCTTGAAACCGAGTGAATTCCCACAGCCAAGCCACTTGAGAAAGCCTTCAGAAATTCGAGCCCTCACTGCCCTCTTTCTTCCATCCATTAAGTGTGAAAAATACAGGTTTTCCCACAAGAGTGATGAGTAGGTTCGTTTTCTCTTGGAAGGTACCTTCGCCCACTGTAACTATTCTCCTGGGAGTGGTCGGTTATCCGTTAGATGTAATAGATCCTCTGGGAAATAGGGAAATGGGTCATATCTACCTGTGGGTTCTTGGCTGCCTTATTTGTAGAATGAGGGCGTTTGGAGCAAACCATGGTTCCCCAGAGTCACAGGGCTCTACTGGGAAGTCCTTGGCCTTCTGCTTTTCCTTCGACCAATGCAGACCAGTCTATCGCTCTCAGCAAGGACCTCCATGTGGGATCTTATGTGTGATGAGTTTCAGTAAAAGAGTCTGAAAATCACTGGGCTCAATGAGCTCTAAGCTGAAAAATGGGAGGCTGCCTAGCACCCGAAAGCACGCTGGGGGCACCCCGGTTTGGTGCCCAGTGGCCGTCTTTGTTCACGCTGGTACTGTCCTCAAGTGTGGCCCCTGAAGACACAGCGTCACCATCACCTGGGAACTTGTGAGAAATGAGGATTCCTGAACCCAGCCGCAGTCGTTCTTTTTTTTTTTTTTTTTTTTTTTTTACGTTTGTTTATTTTGAGAGAGTGAGCGTGAGACGGGGAGGGGCAAAAAGAGAAGGAAAGAGAGAATCCCAAGCAGGCTCCGCCTTGTCAGTGTGACCCTAACCCAGGGCTCAATCTCATGAATCGCAAGATCGTACCCTGAACCGAAATCAAGAGTCAGATGCTTCCCTGACCGAGCCACCCAGGTGCCCCAGCCGCAGTTGTTCGGACCCTAGAGGTGGCCCCGTCCATCTGTGTTTTCACAAGTCCTCCAGGTTACCGAGCTGAGACTAATGCCTGGAAATTGCTGCAGAGGAATGGACTCAGCCCAGTTTTGCCAGATCCCTTGCAATCCCCATCCCGTCACGTCACCCTTGTGTTTTCAAGGCCACGAAAGACACTTCCAAGGCCACTCCTGGAAGCATGCCCACTCAGCTTCCAAAGGTGAAATGGTAGCATCCGGAGCACTGACCTACGGGGATTATAAGGCTCCGGGAACGACTGTAATTGCCTCAGACCAAAGGGCTGGCTCGTCTCTGCAGCTGCCTTCAGGACTCCAGTGCTCTCCCGAAGGAGGAGCCTCACTTATTAACATCATAACTCAAGCAAGTAGCTTGGAGTCACCGCACATGGAATATCGCATTCTGCAAAGTGTTGAAGCTGCAAAGTCACCGGCGGAGTCGATAGACTTTTATTTTAACGATGTTTGTGATCAATATTTAAACAGGATTGACCCAGTCTGCTGCTCTCGCGCCTCTCTCCTTCCAGCTGCTTGTGAAAGATAAAATATTTGCGGGGGGGGGGGGGGGAGGGGGGGTTACAATGGTTTGAGGCCAAACGGGGAGATGGTGGGGGGGGGGCATAGGGCAAGCGTGCCATAGGATACATTAGCATCAAGCTCTAATGGGCCTGGGGTCTCTCGGGGCTCTGTTCAGACATTCTGGGCGGATTATGAGAGAATGAGAAGAGAATTTATGGAAAGATTTGGTCACTACTCCTATCAACGGTAGAGTATTAAAGAGATCTTCTGGAAAATAGTCACAGCATACTTAAGCTTGCTTTCACGGAAACCCAACAATAGTTAGTAGCTGAGAGCATGGTTCTGGGTTCACACGGCTCACGCGTGACCCGACCCTCCGCGTTTCGGCAGGCATGTTATTTCGTATCTTGGAGACACATTTCCCCCATCTGTAACACGGTTCCTCGTAAAGTCGTAAAAGTATAAATGAGGCCCAATATAAAGCAGTTGAAATACTGGCCCTTCCTAGTAAGGAAGAGCTCAGTACATGTCAGGGAATTGCTGGTCAATCCGGAGCTTGAAACTCGGTTCTATTTGTCTCTAACACCATTGTTTCAAAGAAATGTACAAAACTAAATAACATTTCAGGATGCGGTATGATTGAGGGCTAGGGTGTAGAGTGCAGTCTCTGTGAACGGGAGTTTAAGTAAAAAGACACCAGAAATGGCTTGAGAAATCAGGCGAAACTATATGGAACAGGTCACACTGAAGTTAGCCCCCAAAAGATCAATAGGACTATTGAGAACGACTTTGGGAGAAGAGCATACATGAAACCATCACACGCAGATGGGACCCTGAGAGGCACCTGATGAACCCGAGGTCCTCCTGAGCTCACCAGTGCAGAGGAAGAGTTCAATGCCCCGTGAACAAGATACACCAGAAAATGTGCTGTCTGAGGGGAGGTTAGAAGATAAGCCCAGATGGGGCACCTGGGTGGCTCAGTTGGCTGAGCGTCCAACTTCGGCTCAGGTCATGATCTCACAGCTCCTCAGTTCAAGCCCCGCGTCAGGCTCTGTGCTGACAGCTCAGAGCCTGGAGACCACTTTGGATTCTGTCTCTGCCTCTCTCTGCCCCTCCCTTGCTCGTGCACTCTCTCTGTGTCAAATAGAAATAAGCATTTATTTTTTAGAAATGAAAAAAAAAAAAAAAAGAAAACGGAGCCCATGTTGGGGGCTGGGCAGGGAAGATTCACGAAGTGTGACAGGGTGACCAAGCTGTACCAGTTTGTCTGGCACTTTCTGGTCTTAGCACTAAAAGTCCCGAGTGCCAGAAACCCTTCGGTCCTGGGCACACCGGGACGGTCGGTCTTCCCAATGGAGAGGACTGGCTGCGTATGCTGTCTGAAAGCCAAGGGAAGCAAAGTTCCAGAGAGAATGACTGCCGGCACCACATGCAAGAGAGAGAGAGAGAGAGAGCCTGAGAAGTACCTAATGGATTTGGCAATTAGAAGGTCACTGGGGACAGATTAAGGAGAGTCGTGATGCCACGAGGGGTTCTGGACCTGACCGTGCGTGCCATGGGAAGTCATCGCAGTCACTCTCTTCAGCAGGGGAACGACTGGATGAAAGCCATCTCTTGAGAACCTGATTCGTCTTAGGACACTTTCAGAGCACAAGAAAAATGACGCCATCCCCAACTAAGCACACAGTCCCCGAAGCACAGCGTGTGGAGCCTGCTCGTTTGGCATTCCTTACCTCTGGTGCACCGTCTGAGGAGTTCAATACGCTGGCCTCTGGTGTTCGGTTCTTAATGATTCTGATGTTACATGGATGGCCAAATGACTGACTTTCCCATTGATCGTGGGAGCCTGAGATGTGAATGATGGATTGAGCCACCCAAGCGGCTGCCTGTGGGAAGTCTGATTTTGTTCAGATGAGCTACTCCAGACAACCTCTCCTCACCATTCCCCCATGACCCCCTGTCTCAGGCTCTCTGTTTCTTTCTGTCTCTTTCATGAAATCCCTTACCTTCCTGACTTCCTACTCTCCCTCCATCCCTCCTTTTTGTCTTTCCTTCTTTTCACCCCACAGTTCTTCCCCTTCCTGTCTTTCTCCTTTTGGTCACACGTCTCCCTTACCTGTTTTTCTTTCTCTGGTGTATTTCTGAAGGTCCATTTTTATTTAGTTTGGACTTGGCAGGAAGGGGGCCCAAGAAACATTATGATCCTTTCTTTTAAAGCATGGGATGAAATCCAAAAGTCCTCTTAGCCTATCCCAGGATCTCCAAATCATATCTACTTGGGCTTTGGCCCAGGGAATTATCAAAATCAATGGAAAGCAATGCCTCCCCTTAACCGGACTCCTTGCAACAGGTCACGCTGTAGGAGATAGGCAACTCGACCCCTTTCGAACTGGATCGTTTTTTCCAAGGTGCAGGAAACTGTACCTAATAACTTCAGCTTCACAGACCCTTCTATTGTAGGAGACTGAAGGACTCTATTTCAGGGACGCAAAACAAATGCATATTATGGAAGATGGGCTGACTTTAGTTACTATTTGAAGGGTTGAACTGAAGCCAGCATGGATTATTTTAAAAGCACAGATATATATATTTTTAAAGTCAGATCAGTCTGGATCTTATTAAACGTGACTGTCTCCATGTGTGTATGAGAAGGCAGTCGATGTGGACGTGTGTCTAGATGTTTTTATCCTTCGAAAATTCTGTGAAGTCATCCCTCCATTAATACAGAGGATCGGCTTCTATGCCTTAGATCTCCTACCTCAGAAACCACGGTGCTAACTTTGAGGGTCTAAGCTCAGACCGACTGTGCTGTTCCTTAGAAGTCTCAGTGGGTGTCTTGGGGTGTGTTTGAATAGGGATCGCGGGTTTCTCGGTGTGTTTCTTGCGAGATCAGAGCAAAGAAAACTGAAACAAAAATTTGATTTGGTTTGCAACACACATTGTGCCACCGATGGCAACAAGCCACACATGCTGTCATTATGCAGAGTAATTCTGTCTGGATTGCTTTTATAGCATCCTTTTCCCTCTGTTCACCACACAGACTATTTAGACACCCTCCTAATGCATTTGTGTCCGTGTCTATACATGGCTACAAACTATAAAATTTTAAGTGCGTATGTATATACGATGGTCGGGGGAAATGTATTTCAAAGGCAGTGTTCTGCCCAATCAAACTGCTTTGGGTTTCCTTTTTTGGCCCGTGTAAATCCTTTCCCTCACGTATGTGTGGCCCTTTTCCCAAAAAAAGCATTTTTCACAGTAAGTTAACAGATCTCACTTGCCCTCTTTCTCTCGCTTGTATACATCCCTTTGGTGTGTAATTACAGTCTGCTTTATCTTGACAAACCCTTCACCGCAACTTTTACAAATTCTGCAATACTTAATCTTCCTTCCCCGAGACT
This sequence comes from Neofelis nebulosa, assembly GCF_028018385.1. NCBI lineage: Eukaryota > Metazoa > Chordata > Mammalia > Carnivora > Felidae > Neofelis > Neofelis nebulosa. The sequence goes on from NC_080796.1 coordinate 40,798,466, forward strand.
CCAAAGCTGGCTGCCATTTCCTTTCTCCTTCTCAGTGCTGCCTGTGTGAGATTCAAGGCTCGCTCAGGGCTCTCCTCTCTGCTTATCGTCGTGCCCTTAGAGAATTTTCCCATTTGAGGACTTTGGCCAAAGACATCAGGACAATGATCCTTGGATCTCCATTCTAATTTTCAGCCTTACCTTTCACCTGTAGATCCACAGATCCAGCGGTAGATAGGAATTTTTAACTGAAATTTGCCACCAGATAACATCTTTTTATTTATTTTTATTATTTTTTTTAATGTTTATTTATTTTTGAGACAGAGAAAGACAGCATGAACGGGGGAGGGTCAGAGAGAGAGGGAGACACAGAAATTGAAACAGGCTCCAGGCTCCGAGCTGTCAGCACAGAGCCCGACGCGGGGCTCGGACTCACGGAGCGTGAGATCACGACCCGAGCCGAAGTCGGGCACTCAACCGACTGAGCCACCCGGGCGCCCCGTATAACATCTTAAATCAAGCCTGATATGTTTTCCTTTCAGGCAGATCTTTCATCCTTTATTTTGCGTATCGCAAAGTTATTAAAACCTGGACATTGCCATTTTATTGCCCTCGTCCAGTGTTTCTGGTCAGTCCCCGAGGAATCGTCAGGCTCGCTCAAAAGTCTTACATTCTCTCTTGCTCACCGATCCCTCCGCCAACACATCTTTATCAATACATCCCTAGGTCTGTGCAGCACATTCCCTGTTTTGTCCTCTGCCCAGTTGTCTGTCATCTTCGTCTCCAAAGTCTGCGTTACCGACACAAGGCTCTGCAAAATATCACTCTGGCGTCGGAATTCTTGCTTGTGAGACCCACAGCATTCTCAGCACCAACTGGGTCACACCCAAATTCCCGACTTCCCCTTTTCTACACCCAACCTTATGCTTTTTCTCTCCGATCGTATTCATTGCCATACAAAGCTTTCACCACTCACCGTACCCCTCCCTGTCTTGGATATCTACCAATACTGTTCCCTTCTTGTGAGTGTTCTTCTCTTACCTCCTACAAATCCAATCTGCATATTTCCTTATGGGTCTAATTCAGATCTACAACCCAAGTGGAGCTTTCCCAGATCACTCGTACTCTTCAGTGGGTTTTGAGTTGGAGTTCTCTCAACACATTTCTTGGGACACTTATTCATTCATCTATACGTGTTTTTTTTAATGTACATATTCTAATTTTCTCCTATCTTATTTCCCTAAATGCATATTAAATGACTTAACAAACCGGCGCTTGTTAAAATTTCCAAATAGTCAAGTATAATAAGAGATACAAAAGTGAATACTTGTTGGGGCGTCTGTGTGGTTCAGTCAGTTAAATGACTGAGTTTTGATCTCGGCTCAGGTCGTGATCTCATGGTTTGTGGGATCGAGCCACACAGCCTCCTTGGGATTCTCTCTCTTCCTCTCTCTCTGCCCCTTCCCGACTCGTTCTCTCGCTCTCTCTCTCTCTCTCTCTCAAAATAAATAAATAAGTAAATATTTTTTTAAGTGAATCCTTGTTGAATGGACTAGTCATGTTTTGGAAGCAATGGTAGCATTGATAACTGTACATGGCTAACTTCTCAGGAAGGTCCAGAGGTAAAATTGGTCCATGACATGGCTGGACTAGGGGCTCAAGTCCTAACTCTTAAGTCTTAACTCTGCTCTTCTTCATGGTGGCCTCACTCCGAAGCAGAGCTTCTCTGTGAGGGGCCTCCATCCACTCCAGGCATATGACTTTCCAGCTCTACGCCTACCCAAAAGGAAATCCCCTTTCAAATGATCACCCTGGAATTGATTTTTATTGGACTAACCTAGGTGCGTGCGCATCCTTAAACTCTTCATCATGGCCTACAAAATGGGGGTGGTGTTGCCTGGCTGGGGCTGGATCACACATCCGTCCCCGAGTCCATCAATGAGGTGAGGGCATCGGATGCTCCGGCCGAGCTAGCCCAGGTCATTTGTCTACTCCCGAAGCCACCGCTCGAATGACAGGGACTGAGGGTGAGGAAGGGGTTTTCGTCAAGTGAATTAGGTGTTTATTGTCAGGAGAGGAGAGGGAATGCTGCACAGGTGAAAGCAACAAGGCCCCAACGAGGATGCAATTCTCCGCTTGTCACGATCCGGTAAGACTGAGGGTAAGACTGAGTGCTCTGGCAAGGGGAAGGAGATCCAAGGTTGGACAATTCTGAGCGGAATTCCTTGCTCTGCAGGTCTTCTGCTTCCCTGTCAGATCTATCTTTGTTCATAGCCCGTGGTAAAAAACAAAAAAACAAAACAAAACAAAACAAAACAAAAACCCCCCAAAACCCCCAATTCAGTTAGGTATTAAAACATAGTCCAATTTTGTCATAACCTCAGAATTAGAAAGAAAACACGAAACAGATAGAATGCCAAGTCATGCTACAGGAGTTCTTATAAAAGAAAAAAATAGTCCTTTCTTTGCAGACTTAAAAAGGGCTCGGACATGGCACACCTGAGTAGTTCAGTTGGTTAAGCATCTGGCTCTTGATCTCAGTGCAGGTCTTGATCTCGGGGCCATGCGTTCAAGCCCCCCGTGGGGGTCTGCGATAGGTGTGAGGCCTACTTTAAAAAAAAGAAAAAGGTTTAGGTGCGTTAGCTCTGTAAAAGGAATGGGGCAAGACTTAACATGTAATTAATATTTATTAAGTTTTTAAGACAACACACAGCGCTGGGGTGAAAGCCTGATTATTTCGTCAAATTTTCTTACATAAAACTTGACCTATTCCTGCTGGGACACTTTCCGGCTTTCTGAACAAAAGACAGTGCTATGTAATTCTCACGCCTAGGAGGTGGAGGAATTGATTTTGAAAGACAGAAACAAAAACTACCCCTTTTCCCTTTTCCCCTTAAGAGAATGAGCAAATGGGACTTACTCTTCCCGCCATGCCCTGCAAGACGTTTCCTGATCTGTTTCTGTATCATACAAATTCAAGAGAGCTTGGCAGGAGGCAAAATGTCTGGGCTCCCAAACGGGTCACCAAATTGGCCCATTAACCACATTTCAGGTTTCTTTTCTCCCGTTGTTGGTGGCCTTCGCTCTCTAAGTGAAAACTAATATCGTTCCTTCACATGGGGCTCCTTAATGACACCAGGAAGCAGAGTGGTGGTGACTTCTCAGATTAGAGCAATTTGTTCAAAGCCCAAAGGAACGCCGCAGCAACTTCATGAAGCCGGTTCCTTCTTTCCAGCCAAATAGCGTGGCCCTGAGATTTGGACCAGCTGCCCAGGTTAGCCATGCAGTTAGCCAAGCTTCAAAACACGGGCGATTAAAAAATCATAAGGAAAAGCCTTTTCAAGGGGCCCAGTGGGAGGGAAAGCACTGGAAAACACATGTAAATGAGAGAAGAGTTTACCCCTGATTTTGACAATCTACCCCCGAAATAAAGTAGCGACAGCCTGTCTCTGTGTAGCCACGGAACAGAGTAAAGAGAAACAGAATCATGACTCTAGTCTGAGCGATAATCCCAGCTCAGACAAGCAGGGCTCCCCTACCCTCCCTGCACTGACAACCAGCAGACTTGAGATAAATGTACTCCTCTCTTATGTTTTGTTTTTCTTCCCCCTGAGCTCACTAGGAGCATGGCCTCAGAATCATCCCAACCAGTGGCTGCAAGATTTCATTCCATCCACTGACTTTCTTGAGTAGAGTATCACGGTTCCATGTAAGTGGTTAGTATCGAGTGCCTTGACGTAGCAACCACCTCCGGGCCTGCTTGTCAGTGTTGGGACCCGCGGTGTTCTCCTGAGGCTCCACCTGCTCGTTGCGGGGCTTCATCCACCGCTGTGTTGGGTGGTCTGAACATCCATTGCATAGATGAGACGTGGGACTCTTGGCCCCATGACTTCTGGGTGCGATGTTTCTTTTCTCTATCTTTGGCGCCTCTGGGGGCTTTCACTCGTGGGTAACATCTTAGGTCCCTTTATAACTCCAGCCCTCTGCAATCCTTACCATTATGACTACTTCTTCCCACCTCACCTGTGATTAATCATGGGTCCCTTCTGGACCCAAGAGACACGAATGAACAGAAGTGAGCTCCGGGGCGTCCACGCTTCCTAATGCCAGAATATTAGCATTTCTTCATCGGCGACTCCCTAACTCATAGGACTGGTTTGAAGACGGAGGGAATAGAAACACATAGAGTGCCCAGGAAGCGGGTGGCCAACGAGTGAACGCCCGATAAATCTTAAATATTTCTGCTGTCATCACCGCATCGTCCCAACCCAAGTTCCTCTGAATGCTCCTCTCTGTCAGCTGTTAGAGAAAAACTAAAGCCAGCGAATTATTTAGAAATAAATAAAAGACAAACTTTTGTCGCTTCTGGAAAGGCACCAAAATGGGCCAACTGGCAGACAAATTAGTGGGCTCTTCTCAGCCAGATAAGTCCCAACTGTGTGCTGCCACCATCGTGGACAGAGGTTGTCTTTTTAACGAAAATCAAGTCTATGTTCATCCCTAAGGTACCTCCACAGTTTTCCTTTCTTCTCCCTTCCAATAATTTGATCTCAACCAAAACAGGAGAATAAAAGGCTCTATTTGGCACGTGTCTCTCCAGAGCAACCCTTGAGGAAAGGAAGCAGAAGGAGGCCGCTGCCATATTTTAATTAGCCGTGTGTGCCCTCTAGCTTCTGGTCATTCTAGCAAGGCCTGGAAGATCAACAGGCTTCTCTTTCTCCACCCCCCTTTGATTTCTCCCTCAATTACCCCTCCCTCCCCAACCGACCCTTCTACTGCCTAACACCCAACAGAATGTGATTATTTGCATGAAATCAATACCATGATTCACACACAAAAGCCCAGAAAAACCTGCTATGCAATTGTGTGAGTAATTTTTCATGAACCCGACTCCTAAGTGCTTGCCAACAAGCTAGATTATCCTCTTGTTAAGTGTTATATATTTTCTTCTTCCCTCTTTCTTCTCGTCCCTGTACTTCTTAATATTGATAAGCTTCTCTTAGTTGAAGGGAACATTTGAATTTTTCCTTAGTTCTCTGTGTAGCGAGCACATCAAAGGGCCTAACTCCTCCTGCCTTTTCTTTTTTCCTTCTCAGTACCTGAACTGTGTTTAGCCGAACTCTTTGAAAAGGATGGAGCGATTTTAGAGAGAGAAGGGAAAGTTGATGTGTCATAGTCTGGATTTTAGATCTAATACCGAAAGCTAGGTTTAACCTCTTACAATTTGATCAATTAATCAATTCGCCACTAGATAGTTGCCACCTGGGTCTCCAGCCCTCTACTAAGTACTTTGGTGACTGTAAGAATAAAAGTAATTTCAAAAGTAGTCTCTTAGGTGCAGACAAAATTAAAGCGTTCTGTATACACTAGGAAAATTGTAAAATTATGTGCTGGGGGCAGGAAAGCTGCAGATAAAAGCAGGGAGCGGGGTCATGAGGGCTGTATACAGAAAGAAAAGGTTCACAGAGGAGGAGCAGGGGTCTATAGGTTGGGGAATTGGGTAGAACTTGGATGGCAGTAGACGAGGAAAGTCATAGCCAAGTAGGGAGACCCATCAATTATTAATCGTGGTTGTAGAAGACAATGGGGACTTGATTTCACATGGCCTGACTCTCTCCCATGTCTGCCACATGCACTGTGGCCCTCTGACATCCATGGAGGCATCACGCCCTCCCAGGCTCCAGGTGAGTGAGGCTGGGTGGCCGGGGAGGTAATCCACTAGAGAAGGTCAGAGAGGGAATCCAGTTGAAAGTGGCTTCCCTCTCAGGTAGGAGATGACGCGGCAGACTTAGTAAGGTAAAGAAAAGTGACATTTCTTAGGCTCAAGTGTTGTGTAAGACAAAAGCGTGGCGTACCAGCTGTACATTCACGTGCACGTAATTAGAACCGTAATGTCCACAGAACTTTCTGGTTTTATTTCCTTAATAAATCATGAGCTGCTTTGGCTATGCTGATAATTAAATATTATTTTAAAATATAATTTAATGGCTGAATGATCTATCATATTGCTTTGCTACAATATATTAAAACCCTCTCCTATTATTGCCCATTTATATTATTTCCAATTTTTCTCCATTACAAAAAATACGGTGATAAATACCCTTGTATTAATCTTTGATAACATTTCTAATGATTTTTGAGACATATTCCTACAAGTAGTATTATTGAATTACCAAGTATGAACGGTTTAAGGCTCTTTATAAATAGTTCTAATCACTTTCCAGAAGCATGGTACCAGAAGAAGCAGGTAAAAAAAAAAATATATATATATATATATAATATATATATATAATATATATATAATATATATATATTGGTTTTACTAAAACCATCTCAAACATGGAATACCGCGTGCACTTTTTTCCATTTAAAATTTCAAACTATATGATACATGCAAAGGAATATATTATTCTTTGCAGGTATCAAATGTGTATACAATTTAAAATAATTTATGAGAGCTTTAAAGCATGAAGAAATATGTGAAACCTGCCAGACAAGTTACGAGAATATAATGAAGTGTTGAAGTTCCTTACGTGCTTCTCCCCTACACTCCCGCAGCCTCCCCACCTCCAGGAAGTCAACATGACATTGAAGTTTTTGTCAGCTGCTTCCTTTATAGTTTTGCCATATACGCATACCACCTAAACGCTACACAGCATAATTTAGCTTGATTTTGAACTTTACAAACATGCTGCCGTATGTATTTTTCAGCAAGTTTCCTTTTACGTTTATTTTTTTACTCATTTATTTCGCTGCTGTAAAGTATTTCACTGTGTAAATGCATCGTGGTTGATCCTTTCTCCTGTTAATAGATAGTTGGGTTGTTTCTCGTTTGGGTCTATTTTTGGATAATGCTGCTGAGAAGATTCTCAAAGGAGAGTTTCTCCCTGGCTGTGATTTACAACCAGGAATGTGTGTGGCTCTGAGGAGACATGGGGCTTTCCAAAGGCACAGGAGCATAGACAGCTTTCAGGGAATCAATTTACAAATCACCAATTTCTGTTCATACGTTTCCCTTTAACTAATGCTTTCTAGCCTCTCATATTTGATAGCTCTTTTCCCACTTTACAAAAGAAAAGCATACCTCTCACTCATCCAGATTCTTTATACACCACGTTAAACTGGAGTCTAAAAAACTCCAGAATGACAAACAAAGGGATATTTTAAATTTTTATGATGATGTTGAGAAACCGAATGACTTTAATGAGTGGATAACAAATCATTTTGCAAGGCAGGTGCATTCCAGTCCTTTGTTGTCCACAGAACCCAGCTTTCAGCTGCTAGATTATTAAAAGTAATTTCCAATGATTAAATCGTCAATCATAAATCACTAGGTGATATTTAGCTTATAGTTGGGAATGAATTCAAAGAATTGAGTGACATTGCTAAACAAAACTCCTTCTATTCCTGTTTATTTACAAGAACAGAAATTCTTAGTACCTATGTCCATAAAAACAACAAATAGGAATAAAATTAATGCTGTAATCTGTCTCATGCTAGCCATAAATAATATTTATCCTTAGATACATGAAACCAATGGAAAAAATTTCTATCCACTTCAATATGTTTTCAATAAAATTTTAGTTTCATAATTATTAAAAAAAATTTTATTCATATTGTTTTAATCAACCATGTACTATCAATAACTGTAATGATAACTTGCTTTTTGATATTTAGGTATCTTGATACTTAGATACTTTAATACCAGAAGAAATGTTTGATACTTAGAACCTTATGGTCATACAGCATACCTTTGAAAAACCGAACTTATACATATATTTTTGCTCTAAAGATGTGTGGCAGGGTAACCAATTAAAGATTTTCAAGTGAAAAAAAAAATTATTCAACTTGGATAAAATTATGTAGGGAGACATAGAATAAAAAATATAGGCCTAAGGAGTAAAAGAAGTGATTGCAAAATCTTAAACCATTTAAGAACTTGACCCTGAGTTTTTTTAAGTAACCTCTACACCCAACATGGGGCTCAACTCATGAACCGAGATCGAGTCACGTGGTCCACCAACTGAGCCAGCCGGGTGTTCCTGTTTGTTTTCATTTACAGTCAATAGGCAGGAAATTACATTTGTGGCCTACATTAAAATATCCAATGAAAACCTGAGATAACAATGTAAAATCGTGCCAGTGCCGCAGAGTTCTTCAGAATTCTTTTAGGGGTATGTATGCAGGTGAAAATACTGACAACCACTATTTGAGGGAATACACCCCCACGTGGAAGGATATCAAATGGTGTGCATACCTCCAATATTTCTAGATAATATTACATTGCTTTTCAAGTTGTCCAACCCCCTCGGAACCGCAGAGCTCCTAATTGCCGAACATCCTTCCAAACGTTGAGTATTGCCAGAGTTTTCCATTTTTGCCAAGCTAGTGGGTGTAAAATGGCATTTCATTGTGGTTCCAATTTGCATTTTCCTGCTTTAATGAGGGTGAGCGTATTTTCATATGTTTATTGGCATTCGTGTTACTCTTATTTATTTTTAAGCTTTGCTAATTTGATTTACAAAAAGTGATGCCTCATTTACATTTCTTTGATAACGAACAGGGTTAATACTTTTTCATATGCTTATTAGCCATTTTTATTTTTTTATGTGAATTGTCCATTCACATCCTGCCCATTTTTCTATTGGGATTTTAGGAGCTTTCTTATGAATTCAAATGAGTTCTATTAAGGCTAAGCCCTTTACTTTGTCATATTTATTGTGTTGCAATCCTGGGATAAACTGTACTTTTTTTATATGATACCACAGTTCTTTTAATGTACTTATGAATGTGATTTGCTGATCTTTTGTTTTGGATTTCGGCATCAATATTTATAACTCGGATTGTCCTGCCAGTGTTCTGCTCTGTTTTGTTTTGTTTCATTTTGTGGAGGTGGCACTCTGTCAAGCTTTAGTATCATGTTAATGCTTGCTTCTTAAAATGAATTAGAAGATTTTTTATTTTTTTTTCTAGGCAGACTAATGAATTGTACTTTTTGGAGATTGTTGTTTGAAAAATTGACAGAAAGCAACTATGAAATAATCTACAGCTGAGCTTTGTGAGAGAAGAGTGATTCTTAAGGCAAGTTATTAGGTTTTCTTAAAAAACATAAATTTAGTATATAGACTTTGTCCAGCATATCATCAATTTCATTAAGAACTTAAAACTTATCACTATTGATAAGTACAGTCTGGCTTATGAATTTTTTAAATATTTATTTATTTTTGAGAGACAGAGAGAGCGAGGGGGGGTGGGGGTGGGCAGAGTGAAAGGGAGACAGAGGATCCAAAGCAGGCTCCAGGCTCTGAGCGGACAGCACAGAGCCCAACGCGGGGCTTGAACTCACAAACTGTGAGATCATGACCTGAGCAGAAGTCGGACGCTTCACCGACTGAGCCAGCCAGGTGCCCCATGGCTTACGAATTTTTAAAATGTCCTTTATACTGATCATATATCCCTCTTCCGGTTACAAATCTTATATACTTGTACTTTTTATTTCTTACTTGGAGATGTCAAAAGATGAAAAACTTTTTTTCTCACAGAACTGTCTCTTAAAAACATTTAGAAATTTGCTGTTCATCTTACTGATTTCTTGATTTCTCCTTTTATCTTTCATTTTTGCCCTTACTTCGGTTTGTCTCTAATCTGTTGAGTTGACTGCTTGACTTATTTATTCTTTTTTTGTTGACTTTCTATTTAATAATGAAAACATTTAAAGCCATGTCTCGCTCTTATTATCTCTTTAGTCAAGGAGCAATTTTCAAAAGTCAGCTAGATTCTGTCTCATCTTGTGGTTAATCCTCCAAAGATGCAACTGTCATCTTTCGTCTCCTTAAAATACCTTAGCTGGTGGGGCGCCTGGGTGGCTCAGTCGGTTGAGCGTCCGACTTCGGCTCGGGTCACGATCTCGCGGTCCGTGAGTTCGAGCCCTGCGTCGGGCTCTGGGCTGATGGCTCAGAGCCTGGAGCCTGCTTCTGATTCTGTGTCTCCCTCTCTCTCTGCCCCTCCCCCGTTCATGCTCTGTCTCTCTCTGTCCCAAAAATAAATAAAACGTAAAAAAAAAAAAAAAAAATTAAAAAAAAATACCTTAGCTGGTTTCTCACCAGGTACTGAGATAAGTTTCAAGCTCTTACCTTCCATTCAAGGTCCTCCATATTGTGGCCATTATACACACTTCTGAAGTCCACCCCTGGTATTTCCTGTACTTCTATCTTATTCTCGAGATAAACTGGACGCTAGTTTTTCCAAATGTTCTAACCACCATGCATGTCCCTATGCTTTTCCCACAGGGAATGCCTTCCTTCTCACTCTTCACCCACTAGAAGCATCAACATCTTGGCAGTCTCATTCAGACCTTCAGGTAGTTGTGGCTTCCCGAGTTGGGGAAGTCACACGGAGTTGGAGCCATCAGGTTATCTCCTGTTGGTCACTTGGGTTCACCTTGGACCAGTGCTGCACACAGGCTTGACAGGGTCCTGTGTGCTCAACGGTATCCTTTTTTGCTAATGTACGGGGCCTTCCCACACGAGCACACCCCAAAACCATACTATCAGCTCAATTGAGAATAACCGTGTATCATCCGAATCTGGACACTTCTTTTGCTGTAAGGAGTCACTCAATAATTATACCAAGACAATGGATATAAACCAGACCTTTCCTGGAAAACCAGGACATATGATCATCACCCAACCAGATCTCATGATCTATGTCTGTACGTACTTAATACACACATACTTTTCTTACTTCTCTGTAGGAAAGGGTTGCAGGGCATATAAGAGCACGATGTATAAAAGTATAGAAACAAAGGATGTATTGATATGGATGTCCCCGCCTAGGGTTCCTCAGTGTGCCTCTTTTTGGGGTTTTGTAGATAACATACGTGTATTTTGGCTCTCGCCAATAACAAGTATCAGGATCCCTTGCCCTAACTGTAACCTCTTAGGGTCCAAGCTAACTACGGGGAGGCAGAGAGCCATCTGGTTCGAATAATCCTAGGATGCTTTATTGACCTCATAACGTCTGAGGCATGTCATGGGAGAGAGCGATGTGATGTCCCAAGCTTATCACAAGATACACACTGTCACAAAAATTTTATAGCTCCCGGTGTCACAATATTTTCTCAAGTCTTCTCCCAATTCCATTTGCTCTCCTATCACCGTGACAACACACACCTCATTAATAATGGAGACCTGGGGGAAAGCTTCTGGTGTCACTCCCCTCCCAGGACTCCCCTCTCGTTTTGGCATTCCGTGAAACCATTCTGATCCTAGACATCGTGCTTTGAAGACTCCAAGTTATCTCCATTTTGCATGTCAGAGAAGAGGCTGGCGAAATACTAAGGTTGGTGAGAATGCAGGGTTTTGCCAAGATTTCCTAAAGCAATTAGCTGGCACAACAAACGAAACAGAGAAAGCCATTATTTAAAAAAAAAAAATTAGATTTGAAGATCAATGGCTGAGTCCTGGTTCCGACCCCGAGAAAAGGGGAGAGGCGGATACTAGAGTTTTTCACCTGTTTTCCTAGTGCCTCTCCATTCCAGGCCTTAGGAATCGGGCAGCAAAGAACAGACTTTGAGAGAGGAATTGGTTACAGTGGTCTAGCTAAGTTTCTGACACCCTGGTGGTCCCTGGTACTTTTCCCTGTGTAGACTTGGGCAACTCTAAAAAGCCTGATAATGCAATTAAAAAGAAGAAGAAGAAGGAAGAGAAGGAGAAGAGAATCCCAGCTCCAACACTTCCCAGTTGGGAGACCTCGGATAAACATCTATCACTCCCCCGAATCACTGTGTTCTTTCACTAAAATGGAGACAGTAATACTAACATTGAAGACGGAAATTAATGCATATGAGCCTGTAATGTAAAGTGATCTCAGTGAAAGAAATAATAATACTAAAATCATCACCATCATCATCATCATCATCACCAAGGGGCTCAGGGAGGAACAGGTCTGAGCCCTTCCTCTGGATGTGCGGCTGTCATATTAGTTCTACATCAGCCACAGTCCCGGTTCGGGAGCACCGGACATCCTGTCGACCAATGGGAGAGATCCGAAGTGATTCCAGGGCCTTGGAGACCAAAAGGAGGTAAGGTCAGGAACGTGCGCAGTCAGAGTCAACAACAGCAAAAGTTGGGTTTTGACTTTCTGTCCTAGGAAGAGCAGACAGGCAGGTCAGAATAAGCATGCGTGCCTGCGGATTTTAAATATCTGGCTGTCCCTGCAAGAGTCTCTTTCCTGAGCACCTAACGCTGGTTTGCACGGCCATTCCACCTTCTCCCTCACTGGCTCATGGAGCTCTCTAGACGCATGGGAATCCGTGCAGCAGCAAGGGGAGGCAAAGGAACGAGTCTTCTCATCTTTCCAAACACAAGGGCTCTGGCCCGTATGCTCAACACCGTGGAGCCCATTTTAAGTTTTCTTTCCTTCACTTCCCATTACCTAATCGGTCCTTTGCACGCTGAGCCTTCTCTTCTGCTAAAATGTTTCCCTTGCCTTCCCTTTCTATTTCGGTTTCACGGTTACCACTCTACATCCAGCCCTTGTCAGCTCATGCCTGATTTAATTCAGCACCTTCCACGCAGATGTCCCTGTCTCCAGGGTCTGCCGACTCCAATATATCCAGCACAGCTGCCAGAAAAATCCTCCTTAGGCAACGTTTGCGTCACATCATCCCCCATCTCAAGGGCCCGCGGGGTCTCTGGTTCCCTCCTGCCTCCCACCTCTCTGGTCCCCGTCCTCATTGTTCCTCACGCTCCCCTCCACTGCGGCCAAGCCCAGTGGCTTCTCAAGGCCTACAGATGATTTTCTTTCATAACCTTTACATATCATTCCCCTGATCTGAAATATTCTCCCCTTCCTCTCTGTTAACCATGCCCCTGATTGCCCTTCAAGGTTAACTGAAAAGCACACGTTCCTGTTCATAGCCACTGCAGCTGGATATTATACCTCGGCTTGTGCCGGACCTGGATATCTGTGGGATAAACAGTGATCCCTAAAATCCTTCCTGGATGCCCAAGTTAGCCACTAAGTTTGATCTTGATCCTTCCCCAGGTGCCAGCTTTATAATACGGCTCCACTGCCCTGCAATTCTCACTTGATGATATGTTATTTTATAAATGCTGTGGCTTCATTTCAGTCGCTCTCCAGAACAGGAGGAAAAGTCCCCAAAGGCGGTGATTCTGTTTTCTAGTTGCACCCCTTCTGATCACATATGCATAACTGTGTGCATGGAACCAGCTCAAGAAATGGGTGTGGCTGCCTGAAGTAGGACGCTCCGATGGCCCTGGGAACATGACCTTTCCATAAGAAAAATACAATGGAAATAGCCTTGGTAGTCAACCCTGTAAATACATTATGGGATATCCTTGTGATGTAATATTACTCATACCTTAAAAACAATTTTGAAGATATGTTTAATGACATGAGAAAATCTCACTACATAAACTTGCTTTATATATATATATATATATATATATATATATATATATAATTTTAACATAAATATAATATGTGATGTCAATGTTAGTGTATAAAGATAAAAGATGGTGAGAAACAATGAAGGAATGAAGGAAGGAAAGAAGGAAGGAAGGGAGGGAGGAAGGAGGAAGGAAGCAAGAAGGGAGGAAGGAAGGAAGGAGGGAAAAGGAAGGAAAGGAGGAAGGAAGGAAGGAAGGAAAGAGGAAGGAAGGAAGGAAGGAAGGAAGGAAGGAAGGAAGGAAGGAAGGAAAGAAGGGACAGGTGAGCTAACAGGGAAAAAACAATGGAGCAACACATAAATGGGGGTGATCCTGAGTACTTCTGGGTATTTTTAAATTTGTTTTTAAATTTATTTTCTGGGACGTCCAGGTGACTCAGCCGATTAAGCAACCTACTCTTGATTTTGGTTCAGGTCATGATCTCACGGTTCCTGAGTTCAAACCCCACATCGGGCTCTGTGCTGACAGCTCTGAGCCTGGAGCCTGTTTCAGATTCTGTGTCTTCCTCTCTCGCTGCCCCTCCCCTGTTCGTGGTCTCTCTCTCTCTCTCTCTCTCTCTCTCTCAAAAATAAACATGAAAAACATCCAAAAAATAAAAATAAAATTTTGAGATTTAAGATACTTATAGCTGATATAAAAGAGGGAGCTAGTTTTCAGTGGGTAACATCCTACTCCTCAGACCAGGTAGGAGAACATTTTTGGTGTTTCCATTTCAAAATGCTGCCAATCCCATCCCTTAAAAAGACAAAATTGTCATGTATATCTCCCCCGCCTCCATCACCATCAACCTAAAAGAGCAGACAAGTCTTCTACGGAACATTGGATTGGAGAGAGTATAGAAATACAGAAAATTAGAACACATTCTCCAGAGTCCTATACTTTCAGTGTTAAAAATAAGCAGAACTTTCTTATTGAGTCCCCACACCCATGGCTCAGAAGAGAAGAGATTTGGGGCTAGCTGGCCAATAAAATGGGAAGAAATCCTCTTGTCTTAATCCCTTGGGGCCGTATAACAAGATGCCACAGACTGGGTAGCTTATAAATGATAAAATTTATTTCTCGAGGTTCTAGAGGCTTGGAGGTCCAAGATCACAGCTTCAGCATGGTTGGGTGAGGGCTGATCTCCAAGTCCAACTTTCTAAGAACTGGACTCCTCCATGACTCCCGTGTCATATCGTCCGACATCTCACGGAATGTCTGCTGAAAAATCTATTTACTGACAGACGATAGAGGACAAAGAAAACGTGGTAGGTAGGGGTGAGCACAGCTGAGGTTGAGGAGGGCTGAGCAGGTGCGTGTGTTTCTGTGTGGGCGTGCCTGAGCACGCGTGCACGTACCAATGCTTCTACATTGACTGGAGCACATGTGAGAATATCGAACGTCATGATGCCTGGCACACCATTTGGTTCCGCTCAGGCTATTACATAGTTGCATATCCAAATTGAAGAATCGTCACTTTTGCCCAGCAGCATGAAGGAATGTACTGTTTCCAATTAACCTCGTCTCTAAGGGAAAACCTGTGTGTGTGACGCAGAAAGGTGGGACGTGGCTTCTATCTGTGATACCTGTTATAACTCAACAAAACCTGCTGAAAGGTCTTCAGGAGCACAGGGGGGCAGAGAAGGGGAGGAAGTCTGGTCAGGGCAGGGTCTAGAGTGGTGGATGGAGAAGGTACCTGTGGGGCTGGCCCCTGCAGGGACAAGAGACCGTAGTCTTTTGTTTGCATGCCCATATCCAAAAGGGAATGTGGAGGTAGGAGTGCTTATCATCCATCCATCCATCCATCCATCCATGTAACAGACATTCATCGAGCACTTACGATGCACCAGTCATGGTTCTGGGCATTGCAAATAGAGCATGCTGTGAACCAAATCAAAACATTTCTCTTCTTTATAGAGCTTATATTCTAAAATGGGATATAGATGATGAACAAATAAGCAACTTAGAATGCCAGGAATAGTAAGCAGTATGAGGGGGCATGGTGAAGAGAAAGGGTGTAACCATAGTGATGGCGGGGGGGCGGGCAGCGGTTAGGGAGTGCCTGTCTGAGGGGGTGATACTTGAGCAGAACCTCGAACAAAGGGAGGGGAAAGCCATGGACACATCTGAGGAAAGAAAGTTTTAAGCCGAGGCAATCAAAAGTGCAAAGGCACTGAGGCCAAAGCACGCTTAGGGAGACCAGATCGAGATCATGCAGAGACATGGCCGCCAAGTTCAGGGACTTTGAATTTTATTCTAATTTGATGTAAAGCAATTGGGAAAGTTTCTCATACAGGACACAATTATCATATGCCTGAGAGAGCTTAAATATATAGGTATAGATGTATCTAGATTTATACTTGGAGAGAGAGAGAGAGAGAGAGAGAGAGAGAGGTCTCTAGGCTTCACCTCTTACTTCAGCCACCTCTGAAGGTCCAGGGCTCCCACCAGCTTTGCTCAGACACATTCCAACAGCACCATATCTTAGCCTCATCATTCACTGCTCGCTTCCTGCCTCAGAGCTTCTCTCATTTCCAACTCGGACTCACAAGTCTGATCTGGAAGGGCCAGCAGTTAATGCCCAGTCGGGCTCTCCCTTGACCAAAGGGGACCAGACAGTGACGGAGGCACACTTCCCCTTACGTTCCCCTGGAAGCCAGCTCTCGTTTGGATTTCATATTCCCCTTAGAAATCCCAGTAGGATTGAGCATCCGTCTCTTGCTCAGGGTCCACCTCCAAGACACCTCCTTGTATCACCCTGCCTGTCCCCTCCTCCCTGCTTTCACTCTCCGTCTCTCGCGTTCCTTCTGTCTGGGATCGGATTCCTAAATAAACTTCCTGTATATTTAGCAGGCATGGCGTGTAGGTGTCTCCAAGCCTAAGACAATATCACCAGCCCCAGTTTACAGATGAGGAAGTAAGGCTGAATTTTCCAAGGTCACACTGGAGTCAGGAATGAAATTAAGGTTTATCTGGCTCCAGCAACCATGACCTTAAACACTCCATTATGCTGCCTCCTACTCAGAATTTGACAGGTAGGAGTTTTTCTTGTCTGGATGGTCCTTCCTGCTGGGAGCAGACAAAACTCTGGGTCAATGATAAAGTTACAGCAGGTTGGCAAGAATGAGAAGGGTTTCAAGTGTGGTCCACCTGATGGAGATTCGGGGGACGGTCCAGGTATAGAAGAAAGGATCAGACCCAACTAGGGACTGAATAAGAAGCCTGAACCCACGGCTCAGGAAACATACGGTTGGCTGCATTCAAGGGGCAGTTGGTCCAGAGTCCTTATTCCCACTACCCTGGATCCCAGGTGTCTGATGGCACAACAGATGTCCACGATGACTCTGCAACAGGCACGTGAAGGATGTCACACGGAGGCACCTAAGTAAGTGTAGAGGGATCCATGTCAGCCATTTTTTTTTTTTTTTAATTTTTTTTTTTCAACATTTTTTATTTTATTTTTGGGACAGAGAGAGACAGAGCATGAACGGGGGAGGGGCAGAGAGAGAGGGAGACACAGAATCGGAAACAGGCTCCAGGCTCCGAGCCATCAGCCCAGAGCCTGACGCGGGGCTCGAACTCACGGACCGCGAGATCGTGACCTGGCTGAAGTCGGACGCTTAACCGACTGCGCCACCCAGGCGCCCCAGCCATTTTTTTTTTTAAAGATAGTTATAGCCAGATTGATAAGAAACCAAAAACACCATAGTTTTTAGTAATAATAGCTCCCTCATTCAGCACTTACTGTGCCAGGCACTGTGCTAAGGGCTTTGCATAAATTACCTTTGTTAGAACACCGTGATGTAGATACAGCTATTATTTGTATTTTAACGATCAGGATTAAAGTGGGTAACTCAGCAAATGTCACACAGGTAATAAGTGATAGAATCGGGGCTCAGACTAAGTCTGCGTGATGCCAAGCGTCTTTGTTCTTAAGCACTTCTCTGGCATGGCTGAGTGAAGAACTTTCTGGGGAGACGGTGAGAAGCTGTTGGAGACACTGGGGGCAGGACATGGTGAGTAAAACTACTCCAACGCCAGTGCGTATGTTGAAATACTTCTAAGAAGAAACAAGTAGAATATTTTAGTGGTCCAGAAGAAGGTGACATGAGATGAAATTAAGGGAGTTAAGACAGAATTTGACCCAAGTGAGACTGA
This sequence comes from Neofelis nebulosa, assembly GCF_028018385.1. NCBI lineage: Eukaryota > Metazoa > Chordata > Mammalia > Carnivora > Felidae > Neofelis > Neofelis nebulosa. Next base: position 40,816,054 of record NC_080796.1, read on the forward strand.
AGAAATCTGTGAGGCCACAGTTCCAATTAACCAGAGCACAAAGGAAAGAATAGAATCTTGGCAGATTCAGAAACGTTGATTCTGATTGGATAGTGATGGCGCCATTAATAGCTACCAGGACGTCAGCAGGAGTGGGAGGGAAAGGTAGGGTCAGAATTGGGGGACAGAATTTGAAGCTTTCTATGAAATGCATATCCCAAAGGCTGATTGAAATGCATGCGGGGCTCAGAAACGAGAAGGTCTGCAGATGTAGATTTAGAAATCATCCCTTAGACGGTCCCAGTCTTGTACCCTTTAGGCACGGTCAGCCGGAAGAAAATGCTGGGGCACCCCCACCCACTTACACGGAAGAGCCTGGATTCTCTCATTCCTCTTGCCCATCTGCCTTTTTGCCCCTCACGAACGCTACGTGACTTTTGACTCTGCCATTTCCAACAAGAGAGTCACCCACGACCTGCGTTACTGGTTTAGATTCCAAGCTATTTGATGGTAGGGACCATGCCTTAAACTTGTCTTTCTTTTCTACCAAATGGCGTTGTTGCAGATTGTGGGCACGATCTCCTCCTGGGCTTTGAATTTTTACAAGAACAAATTCCGAAATGCCAGCGCAGGTCAGCATTCGCCTTCAGTCAGGAGCCACATGGAGAAGAAGCGTTGACATCCAAAGCCCTCCTCTAAGGGGCATCATTTTAACCTCAGTCCTCGGCAGGCCTTCCTGTGTATGTTCTCGACTCTCAATTCCTGCGTATCATCGACATGCTAGTCTCCTAGTATTCCTGGTCTGATTTCTAGCCTCAGGCATTTGAGACACAGGAGCTTTGCAATTAAATTCTCCCCTCCAGCCATACTGACCCCAAAGCTTACTTACGAAATTGCTCAAGTTTATTTATGGCGTTGGTTTTGTTTCTGCGTTTTCTGGGGGCGCACAGAGCCCTCGTCGCAGGCAGAGCTGCTTTGCAGTGCTCTGAAAGACGTTCTCCTTCAGGGCACTGATGCCACATCAGCTGAGCCTTTCCTCCTCCTGGATCCGTGGGCCTCTTCGACCACCGGCAGAGGCAGGTCGGGCCCCCCAGCAAATGGGTAGAACTGACAAGGCCAAGCTCTAAAACCGTCCAGCCCAGTCATCCCGTAGACACTGTCTCTGCTGACCAGTGCCTTGTTGGCTGCCCCCTCAGGAGCCCCCCACGAGCTGTCTTCCTCAACCACCCAGCTCAACAAGAATGTTATGGAGTAGCTACTTGTGGCGTAGGCCCTAGGTTAGGTTCGGGAGCCCACGATGAAGAAAGCGCGATTCTTTCTACTCAAGAAGCTCCCCCTTTGCTTCTGTGGCAAATGCAGCATCCGAGGAATGTTTACGGGAACAACGGAGTAGGTCTCCCTGGCTCTGGAGGGAGGAAAGGCCTCTTACATGCAGGGCTGACTTACCCACTGGGCCAGGAGGCTCAGGCTCAGGGCCCACAATACTTCCAGAAACTCATGAACATTTTTAAAAATGTTTAAGTTCTTTTAAAATCAGGAAAAAAAGATGAATATAATTATAATGAATATATAACAATAAATTTAGCCTTTATTTTTAAAACATTTTTATTTATTTTAGAGAGACAGAGTGCAAGGAGAGGAGGGGCAGAGAGAGAGAGGGAGACACGGAAGCCGAAGCAGGCTCCAGGCTATGAGCTGTCAGCACAGAGCCTGATGTGGGGCTCAAACCCACGAACCGTGAGATCATGACCTGAGCCGAAGTCGGCCGCTTAACCGACTGAGCCACCCCGGCACCCCATATTCAGCCTTTAAATCAACATAGTTGTAAAACATATTATTATTAATTATTATTATTATTATTTGGGAGAGTGGCCCATAAAGACAACATGGCATAGGGCCAACGAGAGTCACAATGTGGTCCCACCTGGATGAGGTGACTTCAAGGCAGAGGAGAAGATATCTAGGAAACGTGGGAAGAGTGGAGGAGACCTGCTGGTTGAGGGACCAGGGTAACCATAGGTCAGGAATCCCAGCAACCCAGAGATGCTAGGGAGCCTCTTGCACCCAGGAGGTAGCAAGGGATTAGGGCAAGACGAAGGCAGGGACGTGACAAAGAGAGGACTCAGCCACCATTATCAACGACCTGGAATTTGCCATAACCTGTACCTTCCAGGCTCCCACTTAACCCGCTGCACCAAATCAAAACTTGCCAATCCTGTGCCCCATTCTCTCCCCGCTAATATTTTCCTTGAACTATAGTCTGGGTAACAAATATGCATCAAGGTGTTACCGCCCAGGGACAGATTCCTACACCACCTCCCCTGTGAAGGTAAGCCATGCTCTCCATAAACTGTTTCCAGTGGTAGATGAGGGATGAGATTTGGGAGCAGGAAGGCTCTGGGCCACCCACCCTTCACTCTGTGTCAGGGGCCCCAGCTTGAGCCTCTCTGGAAGGCCGGTCATGGGCCATCACTGCCGTCCTCCTTCTGTTTACAAAGCGTCCAGCGGTCTGCTCACGGAGTGACCATTTTTGAAGCATGAAGCGAAAGCAGATGAGAGCACAGGAAAAAAATGTTCATTATCCAGACGTACCAGAGCGGCCCCCCCAACCTAATGCATGTGTCACTTAAATACACTTGTGAGAGGTGTTCATTATTTCCCCCATTATTTAGAAATGTACTTCAAAGACCCCTCGAACGGCCGTGTGCCGTCACATTGTTTAAACATATGACTTGTTAAATCACCACCCTCACAGCCCTGAAGCTCTGGGGTTATATCATCTCAGAGCAGACACAACTCAGGGGTCACCCCGCTGCTGAGGGTTGTCTCAGCGACTCCCCACCTCAGCTGATGGTTAATAAGGATCAGCTTTTGAAAGGCAAGGTCAAGAGCACTAAGTGACTTTGGAGGCTCACTGATGGTGTGTGAGTTCATTGTTCCCAGAGGCTGTTGAACATCCAAGTGAGGAGAGCCCATTGTTGTCAAGACGCCATGGAGACAAAGCCTAGCCTCGCCACCCGCCTAAGCCTGGCGCGGAATGGGGGCTTCCGGAAGGATCCGATCCTCGACTTGAGGAATGGTTCCCTTTAGGAAGACTTGTTTACACGGAAATGGAAACCTGTCAGAGATGTAGTGAGTGTTGCTCGTGTGCATTATCAAAGAACACCTTCAAGGATCTTTTCCTCCGGGGGCACTCTAGTGTTTATTTACAGGTCTTTCAAAATGTAGGATAGAAATGCTTATGGCAAGCCACTGATTATAGAAAATCAAACGGAGAGGCATTCATTGATTTGAGAGGAAAATAAGAGTCATGGGGAGGAAGGTTGCCAACTTCAAAAAAATCAATTTATGTAAATTCATCAAGAAGATATCTGCTCCATAAAGAGACGTACGTCTCCCCTTTCTCTTGTCTTTGGCGAAGCAGCGGCTAGCCCTTATCGTTTCACTACACGCTTTCCCCCTTTCCACCAGTCCACATACTTTGGCTCTGCATGGCTGCTTCACAAAGAGTGTAAGGTTTTTTAGGAAATCGAAGGTGAGCCTACAGAAAAATGCGAAAAGACCCTGTGGCCGCATACCGGTCGAGACCTACCTCCGTATTTTTGTGGAAGGGGATGGCGATCTACCCGGGTGGCCCATCGTGTTGTCGGGGCGAGAGTTCCTATCACCGCTCAGAGCAGAAGGCAGACCTCAGCTGATTTCCTTTCGCGAATTCCTTTGTTCAGTTGATGGCTCTCTGGATCTCCAGTCAAGCAGGCTCCCACTCCTGCAGATAGTATCAGTCACTTCCTTTCCTTAATCCCCTAGGTGCTGCCTGCTGCTAAATCCACTGCCTTCTTCCTTGGTCATCACCCGTCACAGCGAGTCTTGCCCATCCCATGCCGTCCTCACCCTAAGGCCCGAAAATCTGCGACAGCGTTTTATCTCTTTAACTTGCTGCCTTTCATTTTCAACGTCTCTTCAAGTTCACTGCGTTCAATGGCGTGTCATGCTATGGTGGCCAAAGCGTAGAAGTGCGCAGGCTGTTTTCCGATCCCTGAGCATTTCCTCTGGCCGGTCCTTTCTCTAGAGGGAAGCGAGGACTTACGGTGCAGCTCCTGCCATTGTCGCCTGGGCCTACCTCCTCCCTCTCCCCGTGAGCCGACTCCAGACAAGGACTCAAACATCTATAGAGGAACAAGCAATGGTCTGTGGGCAGCGTTCCGCTCAAATGCACGCTGAGAAAAGAAACGTTCCTTCAGAGAGAAGAGTCTGGTGATGTGCGGCTCCCTGAAGCAAATGCTTCTCTCTCTTCTCCATGACAGACTGGCACTTAGGTTTCAAACTTCCATACCCCGTGAGAGATTTCCTGGAACATCGTTGGAAAAATGTACACAAGTCTCCCCTTCTCACAGGGCAGGAAAAGGAAAAGTCTGGACCCTGGGCCAACTTCCGAATGAGGTTTTCCAGCCTCACTATTTCTATCAAGGTTTCTTTCTTTCTTTTTTTTTTAATGTTTATTTTTGAGGGAGAGAGAGAGAGAGAGAGAGAGAGAGAGAGAGACAGGCAGGGGAGGGGTAGAGAGAGAGGGAGACATAGAATCCAAAGCAGGCTCCAGGCTCTGAGCTGTCAGCACAGAGCCTGACCGAGGCTCGAACTCAAGAACCGCAAGATCATGACCTGAGCCAAAGCCGGACGCTTAACCCACTGAGCCACCCATGAGTCCCTCTGTCAAGGTTTCAAATGCCCCACGACCAAGTTTTATATAGGAAAAAAGTTCAAAAAAATCTTTTTTTCCCCTATCTCTTCAGACCATTTGAAGAGAGGCAAAGTGAATTTTTTACCAAAAGTTTTAGATTGTCCAGGAGATAGCTGATGTCCTTTCCTAATGGCACATTATGAAACCATGCCAGGCTTAAAGGAAAATTCTGAGTCTTTGTATAAAATTTTACAAAGAAGCCACCCCTATTATCTTTCCTCTGGAAAAAAATTTAAAAAAAATGCTTCTCTGTACAATGTGGTGTCTTTGTCCTTTCCTGAAAAAGCATTGAACTAGACCTGAGTTCGGTTCCCACTTTTTCTACTAACTAGTCCTTGGCTAGTCCCTTCCCGTCTCTGCCAGTGTGTGCGTTTCTCTGCCAAATAAACAAAGGCAAAATGTAAGGTGCCTGCAGCTTTCTCTCCTGGTATAAGGCTGTGACCTTGTGGGGGTTGCTAGAACACGCTCCCTTGGGGAGTTCTGAGACCAGACAAAGAAGCCCATCTCCAGAAACTTCCCACATTAACCAAGTGCAGTGACACCCACGTTAGGCTAGCATATTTTTGACTTCTGATTTTAGATCTTGCAAGGGAATTGGAGAAAAACAGTATTTTCTCCCCCAATCAAAGAAGAAAGGTTTCGTTCCCTAGTTCATCATCAATCCTAGCATGTTTTATATAAATGCCCCTAGAAAGCTCATACTTTCACTCCTTGCCAAAGCTGGCTGAGCTCCTGGCTCAGGCTGGGGAACAGAGGAAGAATTACGAGTTTGGTTGAACACACTGGCATGCGTGAGGCTGAAGCAGTTCTGTGTATCAGTAACGTGTAATGACAACCTCCCATCTGTTCTCTGGAACTCTTCATCTGAGCCTTCATCAAGCTGGAAATCTGGAAGGAGATGAATGCAAGGGGGCTGTTTGAAAGCGAGACGTGAGCTCAGAAGTACTCGCAGAAAGGGACCCACCGAGGGTCGGCGGTGGAGAGGCTGGCCAGCTGCTTAGCTCAGGAAAGAGGGTCAGGGGTCTGTGAGGCCAAAAGGAAGGTCAGGGACCGGAGGTGCGTTCTCCAGCCCCCAGGCCTCTGCTTCAGAGTCTTGAGAGTGTCGTGCAGCGAAGGGTCAGTCCGGGAAGCAGCAACCATTCTCCAAACCCCTTCGCGATCGTGAGGCCCCGGATTCTCCCAGGGTCCTTTGCAAGCACAGACCTCTTGACCAAAACTGGAACTGAGAGTCTAGCAAACATTCAGAATGTCCGGCATCCCCACGGATGGCCCCGCCTCTACTCCTGGGGAGAGAAAAGATGGGCCGCAGGGAAAGGAGGAGGACCGAAGACAGCCTACGTCCAATCCAAGCTGGTGGTCTTTGAAAACAAACCACAACAGGAGAAGATCTGGGTCTCTTTCACAGGGATAGAACCAAGCTACCTACACTCCGGGAGTCCTGGGGAAACTCCGTCCAGGGAAAGCAGGCAAACAGAACGCAGTGTGCCCGCCGGGTTCTCAGCGCTGGCTCGGCTGGCTGTGGCTGCTGGGCCAGGCCAACATCTATCCCCATGCTCTCTGGGAGCCCAGGGCTGCTAGTGTTGGCCGCAGGCAGGCAACTGGTTAGCCAGCAGGAAAGCTTATCAGATGCCCCAATTTCCCCCAGGGAAGCTACCCCCTCAGGGGACAGGAGGGGGACCTTTTCACGGATTTGATGAATGCTATTGGGGATGGAGATCACAGTCGGGGGACAAAAGGGGAATGTGAGCAGAAGATTATGGAGTTTGTGGAGGCTGAAATATGACCTGTGAGAAGCCAAGGGGAGAGCGAGCTGCCGACTCTGGCCTGGGCCGAGGATGGACGGCTTCCTGGCGGCAGGCTTCATACTTTTCATCCTCCTGATTCACGGAGCAAATTCACACACCCCCCTGAGCTGCTCTCTGTGTCCCACGCAAGTTTCTCCAGCCAACCCCCTCTGCTTTCTGTCCCCCGAATTTGGGTCCCTGGGAAGACCTCCGAAATGTAAAGCAGCTAAAAATGTTTCCCTGACACCTGAAGCTATTGTTAAACATCCCTCCCGGGGAGTCTCAATAGAAATGAAAATTTTGAAAGGGGCTTTACTTCATTCATTCATTCATTCATTTACTTAACATTCTGGAGGGCATCCCAGATACCAGGCAAGGTGATTAAGGAGCTGTCTTGTCGGAGAGAGGGGGACATACGTAGATGAAGCCATTCCAGAACCAGTCGAAGGCCACTGTCAGGGAGGATAGACGGCAAGAGATAACAAGCCCAGTGTTGCTATGGAGAGAGATGCTTGGGGTCTTGACCTGGTCAGAGAGGGCTCAGAGGAGGGGAGTCCAAGGCTAGCCTTGTAGAACAGTGAGGCTTTGAGTGGAGCAAAAGGGCAGAGGTCCTAGAAGATTGGCAGAGGAAAGACTTTCGCTTCTCAGGCTGAATCCCTGCCCATCCTCCCCACCCTCCCGGAATTAGCAGGGGATTGCACCAACCACCATCTCCTCAACCACAACCCTTACCCCAACAACACGCCTGAAACCCACAGACGATACATTCCCAGAAGACCTGGTCAGTGTGGTCCCCAGAGCAGGGGTCCCCAGAGTGTGGTCCCCAGAGCAGTGTGGTCCCCCAGCAGCATCTGTGAACTCAGTGCAAATGCAGAACCTCGGGGTCCTCATCTGTGTCTGCATTTCATGGAGCCAGGAGACCCATATGCATGTTAAAGTTTGAGCAAAGGACAGGCTCCCAGATTCCTCCCTCCAGGCTCCAAGCTCCTCTTCCTTTTTTTTTTTAATATTTATTTATTTTGAGAGAGAGAGAGAGAGAGAGAGAGAGAGAGAGAGAATCCCAAGCAGGCTCCCCACTGACAGCATGAAGCCCAACGTGGGGCTCGAACTCACAACCTGTGAGATCATGACCTGAGTGGAAAGCAAGAGTCGGTTGCTTAACCCACTGAGCCACCCAGGTGCCCCTCCAGGCTTCTCTTCCTCACCCTCTTAGCAGGGGAAAGAGAACTGTCCCGACCCGAGCCCGACACGAGCCTAGCGGGAAATCTCAGCATTCTGGCCCCTGAGCTAGCCTGTGGCGCCTGCCTCCACGCACCCATCTTGGCTGGCTTGGGAAACGCAGTTGCATTCTGGAAGTGCTGCCTTCTGGGGCCGGCGTAGCTCCTGCCCCAGTACCAGCCTGTCACCACGCACAATGCCTCTCAGATACAGGACGGTAGGAGAAGATGGGCCGTGGAGATGAGAGCCAGCCTCGTGGAGGCGGGCAGTCAGCCCTCTACTCGAAGGGAAACGACCCAGGTTCGAATTTATGACTCCACCATTTAACCTCTGCCGTGTAACCCTGGACTAGTCACCATTTGTCCGAGCCACAGTTTCCCTAGTTGTAGAAAGACCTGTGCCATGATGCAATTAATACGAGACAGTGCCCTTCGGTCCCTGGCAATCGCTCCCCGAGCAGATGATGTGCTGATGTGCGTGAGAGTCCAGACGGCACCAATCTGTGCTGGATCTTAATGTATCGGCCCCCGGGGAGCTGGGGCTCTCACCACATCGCGGTTGGGGAACGGGAGACGCACCTCCCCAGCCCTACGTCGTCAGAGGCGACCACAGCGTAATTGCCCGGCGCGGGCCTGGGTCCCTCCTGCTTCCACTTTGGAAAAACCAATGCACAGGCTTGGCTTGATCTTATAACCTCGACCTATAGCATAGATAGAGCCCCAGCAGGTCCGTTTGACTTGGGGACCCTGAGAGGGAGTGAAAGTGTGACGGGGACGAAACACGTCCCAGCCTCATGGATTCCCCATCCACCCTGCCATTCCTGTTGACGTCTGTCAACAGCTGCTTCATTAGGTGGCCCGATATGCATAATGGACCCCCTATTTTCTACTACTTCAGGTTGAAGGCCCCCGACCTGCCCTGAGCTGCCAGCCTTCAGTGAGTGTGGTCTCCCCAATGGGGCTGCATACACCTGCCTCACGGCACACTCTACCTTCACGACAATCGGCAGGATAGCTCAGTGAGGCTAAGGGATGTGAACATAGTCATAGGCAAATAAGGGCCAAGGTGGGGACAGATCAGAGATGACCTGACCAGAAAGCCCAAGACACTGGCTTTCGTGTTTGTGTTTCCCTGTGTGTGTGAGTCTTAGAACACTCGTTCTGAGGCTTGGTAAGAGGCATTTAAAAAACAAAATCTGTAGCGACGTACATTTAAACATTTTTAAATTCCGGATTAAATTAAGTGAAAGGATTTCCTTAGTGCAGGATTATTCAGAGCCTTGAAAATTTAGATATGAATTGCTAGTCTTAGAAAGAAGCTTACTGAAATGTGGAACCCCTTTCCCCCCTCACAGGGCAGCCTGCCTGGCTGGAGATCCCCGAGCACACCCTCCTCTGTGCCGTGTTACCCCCCAACATTGGGTTGCCTCGACTGTGTAACCCCAACCGCCCCCATACCCTTCTGCCAGCTTGGCCTTCCTACCTCAGGAAATCTTCCAGAAAGTACCGCCTTAGCACCTTGGTGGTGTTTTCTTGCCTTCTAAATTCTGTCTGCCCTTCAAGGTCCCAACCCAGCCCTACTCTCTCTGTGACGCCCTTCTGGCACACTCCAGCCTTCCTCATTGTCTGCTTCTCTTAACTTCTGCCACATTTGTAATTCTATTTAAAGACTGGTTGGTTGGCATCGGAATATGACGACCAGCCAGACAGTCCCCTTAAAATAAGAAGCGCAGCTTGCACTTCCCCGTTGCTCACAGGGTCCTTGACCGGAGGGTGGGAAGTACTTAATCAGGACTTGCTGATGGAATGTGGGGTCTCCCTCCCGGGTGCCAGCCAGCTCTGGGAATGGCAGCTGGGGCGAAGGGGAGTGGTAGTTGCACGTCACCTTAGTTTCCGTCCGGTTCCCTTTGCTGGGTCCCAGGGGAGCAGCTCCAGAGCGCCATCGGCAGGTGCACCAGCCGTCAGGCCCTTGGTAAGGGCTCCAGGGACGCCAGTGGTTAAAAAAAAAAAGGCGAGCTGCGCCAGGGGACGCTGGTCCAGCTACACCCAGCCACACTTCCCACCCCCACCCTCTAGGGGATGTGCTAGACTGCAGACTCCCTACGACAAGTCCAAAAAGAAAAAAGAAAAAGAAAACCAGAGTTTCTGCAGCCTCTGGGATCATTGCCCATTTGTAATCTTTTTCTCTTCCCGAACTTCAAGCCTCCTTCTGCGTCTCGTTGTATCTGTCTCTTGCCTGTCTGTCAGTTTGCCTCCCTTTTCAAAAAACCTGAATCAAACACAGAGCAAACTGTCTCCCTCTCCTGTCTGAGAGCAGAGAATAAAGCAGTCACATGTCAGGGGCACATTTGCAGGTTTTATTTTCATCAGCAATATTCTTCCCACCTCCCCCCACCACCCCCCCCCCCGCCATAATTGCTATAGAAACACCAAATCCCCTTCCGTCCTTTTGTACGTGCTGACAGACTTCACTCCAATGTACCCCCCCCGATGAACCTCACCCAGGCTCAGCGCGGGCTACAGCGCCCAGGGATGTGCAAGGGTCGGTTGAGAAACACCTGTCCGGTCGAAGCCGGACGTGCCCTCCCTTCCCCGGCTCTGACTCTCCCTCATCCGACTTAAGATGCAGCACAGAACATCAGGGCCAGACACAATGCTGTCTGCGCAGCAGCATCCACAACAGAGGCAGCTCTTTGGGAAGAGGGGGGAAGGAGAGGTGGGGGCTTCTGGATGTGCAAAGGAGCCCGAGCACCCGGAGGCTGGCCTGGCGGAAAGGTCCACCTCTGACGTAGCGGCCCTGGAGCTCTGCACCGGCTGCAGGAGACGGCTCGCTCCCCGAGGCCTGGAAGCCAGTCTCCTCACCCGTTTGCCCATCCGGCTGCATGGAGGCGGCTTCCAGATGCAGGGAAACGGGGACGGGTCCCCGCGGGGCCAGCTTCTCCCTGTCTGGCACAAGCACCTTCAGCTCCTGGAAGGGAGCAGGGCCAGAGGAGGCCGTGCGTGTCGTGTCTGAGCAAAGGGCCTGTGGCGACTCCCTCGTCAGGGACTCTGGCTCTCCAGAAACAGCTCCGGAAGAAGACAGGGAGAGGGACAGGCCGGTGATTCCCGGCCTCAGTGACAGCACACGGAGGCCAACCATGCGCGGGGGGTCAAAGACTGCCCTACAGGCCTCTGCCCGGGGATCTGAGCAAACAGAGACAGGCCGGACACGGAATAACCCTGGCCCACGACACCCCGGAAGGATTTAGCTGGAGGCGACGTAGCCTGTCCAGATACACAGAGCGTGGCTTGTGCGTGCTCCGGAAGGATCCCGTAAATCCCGAAATGAGTTTAGAAAAAGAAAAAGAGAAACACAAAGCAAAGCCAGATGCGTAGATCTTCAGGAGTCGTCTCCTCCCTGTGGCAAGAGGAACGTGAGGCAGAGTTAATGACTTTGTAGGCGGATCACACAGACTCCGAATAGTTCGTGGAACAAAGGAGGTGGACGTCCGAGAGGGGTCACTCCCCGCCGTGTGCAGTGAGAGGCCTGTAAGAGCGGCACAAGAGGGACACTTCTCCGAGCAGGAGGCTGGATTTGCCCGCCAACTTTCTGGGGCGAGTTGGCTCTGGCACACGGTGTTTGCAGGAGCAAACGAGCGACGGCTCCTCGCTGCTGCTTAATATCTGTTACCTCTACCAAGTAGCAATTACTAAGCCCACTTCCTAGGTGAGAAGGCCAAGGCTCAGAGAAAATAAACGTGCCACCATACAGGTCTGGTAGGCGGCGAAGCCGGGATTCAAACGCAGGGCTCTCTCGACTCCCAGATCCAACTCTCCCCTCGGCTGCTGCCCAGCGCTCTGCACCCCCTCTTCCCTTCCTACGCATCTTCTCGGCCTTGGGCCACGTCTCCATGGCTTAGCAGGAGCCCTTCATCGACTCTGCATGGGGGACAGCCGCTCACATAGTAGGTGCTCAATAAATCAATACACGTTTGTTGAATTGGATCGAATTTCCTGCCAGGAGAAGAAAATGACTTCGCCCCCTTCTCATAGCGAGGTGGAAATTCACAAAATAAATCCTTGCCCCAGGGGTAGCTAAACCGGCAGCCCGACCTCCTCAGAGGCGGGTGCAAAGGATGTCATCCTCCCGGTCACCGTTCTTCTTATCAGATGGCCACCCAGAGCAGGTGACGCCGAGACGAAAGACCTGGCAGACAATAAGTGGTTCATAAGAGACAGCCTCCCCCTGAGCACCATTTCTTACAAGGGGGTCCCCCAGGGGCTGCCAATCACAACCCTTTCCCCCAGCACCAAATTCACTTAAAAAAGTGTTGTGGGTTTTTTTTTTTTTTTCTAAATTAGTGAAGGAAAGAACGGGAGCAGACTTTCTCCAGCCTTCCAGCCCCTCTGTCGCATCCCCACCCGGCGACAGCTAAAACGTTCCACTTGTCAGTCAGCAGTAAATACCAGGTCTCAGCTTTGTACTGTACATCCCCAGAATAGACGTTGCTAATGGCCTTGATGACAGTCTCTGATTTCTAAAGCATATGTGAGAAAGTGAGGGGGGGCCAAGAGGGAGGGGGCGGGAAGGGGGGTCGCTGTGGGAAGGAGGCGGTGGGACTGTGTAGACAGCTGTGGTCTCCCTCTCATGTCGTTTCCACCTTTTTCGCCATCTTCCTCTGGAAGCGTCTTCAAGTGTCCACAACGCTCAGAGCGCTGAGCCGTTCTAGCCATAAAGGCCCAGAAGAAAAGGGCAGAAAGAGAAAGAAAAAGCCCCGCCTTCTACGGACCACTTGACTTGGGTTGGGGGAGGACTGTCTCATGCTTTTTCATGGACCCCAGGGAGGCCACATGCCCTGGGACATCCTCACTCTCCCCTGTGATGCAAGCAGGTGCCATCCAGTCACCCTCTCCTGGGGCTGGGAGTTCACGTCCAGGCTGCAGGGGGCAGGGTAGGGTCAAGGCCTGTAGATCGTGACTGATGGACAGTGATGCTCAGTCCTTTTGTCTAAACCGCTGTTCATTAGATGCTGGCTGGGTGTGGTTGCTCCTTCCAACAAAAAGGAAAGGGGAATAGAACCAGGGAGGGGTGGCCAACTACGATGTTTTATCCATACAAACACCAGTCGTCGATATCATGCCGGGTCCCACTCACTGGTTAGATGAGTGAGACCCAGCCTCTATCCTTAGAACCTCTATGGTCTCCCCTTGCCCTTGTACTGACGAAAACCCAAGGTGGGGGGACCCGAGGGTTCATGACCTGACCCTGAACAAGGGAAAATGGGCAAAACCTCCCCACCTTCCCTTACACTTACCATCCGCTCCACCTCCCCACAGAGATAAGTTGCCCTCCCCGCCACCTTCCCTGACTTCTTAACCTGAGTCTATAGAATCCTCCTGGATCATGTTCTTTAACCTGCTTAACACTTACCCAGGTTTACTGGGTGGCCCTTGCTGTTCTAAGCACTTCATGGGCCTTACCTCTGACGTCGGCACTACAAACGCCCCGCGGTGCAGATGAGGAAACTGAGGCTCGCCTTTGCGAAGCAGCTCATTCCCGTCGATCATGAGCTCAGGCCATCTGGCTGCCGAGTCAACCTGCTTGCTTTCCTGTCTCATGAACCTGTGTTGCTTTTGATCCTGATCTCTCTCGGTGACAGACCCTTGCTCTCTTTCCACAAAGAAGCAGTATCTGCTTCCTGGCTCCTGCATGTCATGGGGTCACTGGCGTGGAGGCCGTTAGCTTCCTCCTTTCTGTTCTTCACAGACAGCAGCAACTGGATTGTCCAGAACACTCCATCTGAAAGAGGAGACCACAGGCTCGGAGAACAGTTGGCACGAGACCATGTTCTATGCCACTTGTGGACTCGTTGGTATGCTTTTTCTTGACCTCTATTGTGAGCACGGTGGTAGTTATTTCAAACACCTTAGGAAGGCATGATGGGTTTCCCAAAGGTCCTGTAACGTGTGGTATAAAGTCTCTGCAGACAAATTGGGATTCCACAGGCATGAAAGGCTTATTTTTAGGGGTAATGATAAAACTGTCATTTCCAAGGCTTTCACCACTAGCCCTGATTTGACTTTATATTCATTCTCCAGAGGTTTGCACCCCATTCTCTCCAGAACATCAGCTTTAATTTAAAGCCCCGTCAGAGATCTTTGAAGGCCTAAATCTTTCCCTTCCAGCTGGTCAGAGATATTGGCATATTAATCTATTTAGTAATTATGCGAACAAGCTCTGACCATGTGTTATTGAAAATTAAACTATCAAAATGTGTCCAATCAAATTGCTCAATTTCTCAATCCCATCATGTCATTAGATTCAACACCAAGATTAATTACGAAGCAACGGGCCAGGTTCGCCAGATGTTGTGCTGACTTCAGTCAAGGTACATCTGTTTCCCCACCTACCGTCACCGCAGATTCAGCCGCTGATTCCACAGTTCCTGGTCTGGTTCAGGGATACATTAGCCTACACACGGCTGGCAGTGACTCGGTCAGATGCTCCTGAGTCTCGTGTTCCTTGCAACTGCTGTCCGAGGCCACTGTCGGCCAATGATCTGTCCCAAGAAAGTTTCAAGGGAGTGAGAACTGCCAACCAGCTTTGGGCTAAAGAAAAGAGGCTGCTCCTTTGAGAGGAATTGCAATTACAGAGATAAGGGAGCTTCAGAGGTGGGTTCTGGCCCAGAACCTCTGATCTCTGCCCTCATGGCACAGTTTCCCGGTAAACCGCTTTCCCTCCTGGCTAGACCGTGTCACCACCTGTTATGGAAACACACCCAGCTCGATGCCCAGGGCATCCTCTGAAGAGCAGAACTTTGAGGGATACACAAGCTCAGTCACACCCTGGCTCTCTGACACTTACAGGATGTGTGACCAAGAACCAATTAGTTCTGACCCTCCTGGAGCTTTCTCGGTTGTCAAATGAGGCAGTAAAAATACCGACCCTCTGAGGTGCTAAGGTTCGTGGAAGCATACAAAAAAAAAATGTTTGGCCTTTTAGTAGTGATTAAGCACTCAGGCTCTGGAGTCTGCCTACCTGGGGTTCCAGTTCCTGGTCTCCACTCCACTAACCACCAGTGGGGTAACTTTGAGCAAGAAATAACCTTTCCAAGCCTTGTTTTTTCCGCCTATAAATCGGGATGAAAATAGGATCTCATAGGTAGGATTAAATTACATAAGCCATAGACGCGCTAAGGAGAGGGCATGAGAAATAACAAACCTTAAATAATATTCAGGAATGTTACTATTATTATTTTTTTTTAATTTTTTTTTTTTTTTTTTTTTTTTTTTTTTTTTTTTTTTTTTTTTTTTTTAAGGAGAGAAATACAGAGCATGAGCTGGGGAGGAGCAGAGAGAGAGGGAGACACAGTATCGGAAGCAGTCTCCAGGCTCTGAGCTGCCAGCACAGAGCCCGACGTGGGGCTCGAACTCACGAGCTGTGAGATCATGACCTGGGCCAAAGTCAGATGCTCAACTGACTGAGCCACCCAGGCGCCCCTGTTTTTCTGGAATTTGTAGTGGGCATGCAGAAAATGTGGCTTTCTTTCTCAACTCTCTCCTTGTTCCCCTCTATGCTTCTCTATGGGTCTCAGACTTGAAGGAGGCTTATGAGTCATAGAATCCAATCTTATGCCATACAGATATCCATTCCTTTATTTTATAACAAAACAAGAAAAAAGATTTTGCAATTATAAACCCAACTGTTTCCTGAAGAGGATAGATTTGGTTATATGGAACATATTTCATCATACCAGTCACTTTAGGGTACAAGTATGGGAACGTGAATTAAGACCGATTTCTCAGCCTAATAGAGAAAGAAAATAAAGGCCTGTCAACAGTGATGTCAGGAGGGAAGGGGGTAAAGAACAGAGAGAAGAAAAAGGAGAAGGAAAGATGATAGGACAAAGTTTTATAAAATGATCCCCTTCCCAATGACCACTTAAAGTATTAGTTAAATCCTACTAAAAATGTGATGTGAGCTGATTTCTTCTGGAAGCCAGTAAGAGAGTTGATTTTTGTTGACATGATGTAGAAAAGAAATTAGATTTATGGATAAAGGAGTTAGAGGTATAGATGACCAAACAGTGCAAACCTCCAATGAATCAGTCAAGATATTCTAGATAATTCTGTGTTTAAAAATTCAAAGTCTTAAAACAACAAACAAAAGCCAACTTCAACTTCTACATAGGGTGTAGAAAATCATAAGAAAATGTTGCTATCACTCTAACAATAAGAACAATCTGGATAACATACAAAATCATAGTTCTTAAGCCAACCAAAGAGCCAAAGACACACACCCCCCCCACACACACACACAAACTAAAATTCAGAAAATCACATAGCCCTCCTATGAAAGAAGAGGCCGATAAAAATGTTATTTTTTTCCTTGTAAAATAGTGGCAGAAGGAGGAAGCCATGATAGATATGTGTAAGAAGAAAACAGCTAAAATATTAATGAAATTTTAATGGTTGAAATTGGATAGGAATGATGGTTAGGATCTGTAGGAACCCTAGAAATAGAGTCTGAATCTATTCATGAACTCTTTCATTGGCTTTAAGTGCTCACACAGAATATTGTGCATAAGGGCAAGAGAACTGTAAAAGTTTTCTTGAAATGCAGACATATGGAATCTGTTAAAACCAAAGAGCAGCGGAATTGAGACAAACCCTATAGGAATTCAGACCCCAAGCCCTGGTGAAGGTAAGGTTCTAACACTGCCCTCAAATAATTTTAAGCCTACGATAAACCAAATCTAATGAAAGCAACAACCAAGCCCTGATTCAGCTCAGCTACAAACTAGATCATCTCAAACCCACAAACCAGAAGCCTGACAGAAAAACAGGATGTCCTATTTCTGGAGTAAATATTATTTACTTCAGCTTCTGCTGCATTTTTATCCAAGATGTCTGACATTCAATCAAAAACCATGAGGCAAAATGTCAAGGCTGTGAAAGACAAGGAAAGACTTAGGAAATTTCACAGATTGGAAGAGACTAGAAGACATGACAAATAAATGCAATGTGGTATCTGTATTGGATCCGGGAACAGAGTTAGCAGAAAACCTAGGGAAATCTGAATAAAAATTATAGTTTAATGAATAGTATTGTATTAATGTTAATGTCTTAGTTTTGAACTGTGCGGTTACATAAGATGTTAAAACATTAGGGGAATCTGGGGGAAGAGTATCCTTCAATTCTCTACACTATCATTGCAACTCTTCTGTAAGTTTTAAATCATTTCAAAATTTAAACAAAAAATTATGAGATGCATAGAAAGCAAGAAGATATGACCTATTATCAAGAGAGTAAAGAGTCGACAGAAATAGTCACAGAGATGGTCCAGATATTGAAATTATGAAAGGAACTTTAAACTAACTATGGTTAATATGTGACACAATTTTGTAGATAACATGAGAATACAGAAAGGAAAATTCAGCAGAGGCATTTCTATTTTCTATAAAAAAAAAAAAAAAAAACCTAAATGGAAAAGCTAGGAATGAAAAGTATAATGGATGAAAAGAATTATTTTCCTTGGCGGGTTATTAACAAACCAAACCAGAGAAAGGCATCAGTGAACTTAATGGAAGGTCAGTAGAAATTATCCAAAGAAAAACATAAACAGAAAAAAAGAGTGTTTTTTTTAAAGAACAGAGGATCTGAGCGATGTGGCACATTATTAAGTGAACTAACATTTGTGTAATTGGAACCCCAGGAGGAAAAGAGAGGAAGAACAAAGAAAAAGAAATGTTTGAAGAGACTGGAAAATTTCCAAAATGGATGGAAGACAAAAACCCACAGTTATGAGTTCAGCAAACCTAAGCAGACTAAGTGCAAAGAAAACCACATTTAGAGACATTTTTGAAAGCAGACAGAAAATAAAAAGACACATCACATACAGAAGACAAAATAAGAATGACAGCTATTCTCTCATCTGAAATCACGCAGGCTAGAAGATGATGGAATAATATTTGTAGAGCACTGACAGAAAGACAAGACAAGACAAAACAAACCTAGAGTTCCATACCCAGAGAATATATCCTTGAGAAATATAGGTAAAAGAAAGACAAGTTCCAGGGAGACTGGGAGGCTCCATCGGTTAAGCGGCTGACTTTGGCTCAGGTCATGATCTCACAGGTTGTGAGTTTGAACCCTACGTTGGGCTCTGTGCTGACAGCTTAGAGCCTGGAGCCTGCTTCAGATTCTGTGTCTCCCTCTCTCTGCCCCTCTTCCATTCGCATTCTCTCTCTCTCTCTCTCTCTCTCTCTCTCTCTCTCTCAAAAATAAACATTAAAAAAATTAAAAAACAAAAAAGAAAGACAAGTTCCAACAAACAAAAGCTTCATTTGCTTCAGAAGATATGCACGATGAGACATAACGAATAAAGCTCTTCAAGCTGAAAGAAATGACACTAGACAAAAACCTCATTCTGCAGGAAGAAATGAAGAACGCTAGAAATGGCAAATATGACAGGAACTCATATCGTTGGATGTTTAAAGTAAAAATTATTGCCATATACTGTGGGATTTGAATCTATGTAAAAGTAAAATATACGGCAAAAGCAGCCCAAAAGGCAGAGAGATGGTAATCAATCGTGAGTATATTATTCCAAGGCTTTTACGATGTTTAACAAGTAGTAGAATATTTAAGTAGGATATTTCGGATACAGGGGTGCCTGGGTGGCTCAGTGGGTTGAGCATCCGATCTGGATTTCAGCTCAGGTCATGAGCTCACGGTTTGTGAGAATTAGCCCCAGGTTGGGCCCTGAGCTGACAGTGCTGAGCCTGCTTGAGATTCTCTCTCTCTCTCTCCCTCTCTCTCTCTCTCTCTCTCTCTCTTTCCCTCCCTCTCTGGCCCCCCTTGCTCTTGCACACGCACATGCTCTCTCTCTCTCAAAATAAATAAATACACTTAGAAAAATAGGAATGTCTCTGATACCTCAAAAATACATATTGTCATCTCTTGTGAAACCATGCATACCCATACAAATAATACACATGATGAAAAAGTTAATACGGGCAGACCCTGGAGACACGGCACATTCGGTTCCAGACGATTGCAATAAAGTAAATATCGAAGTAGAGAGTCAAATGACTTTTCTGTTTTCCCAGTGCCTATAAAAGTTATGTTTACATTATACCGTAGTCTAGTAAGTGCGAAATAGCATTATGGGTGAGAAAAATACGCACAGCTTAATTAACAAATACCTTCTTGCTAAAAAGTTCTCACCATCATATGAGCTTTCAGTGAGCCGTCATCGCTGATCACAGATCACCACCACAATAACGACAACGCTGGAAATATTGTGAGAATTGCCAAAATGTGACCCAGGCACAAAAGTGAGCAAATGGTGTCGGAAAAATGGTGCCAGTAGACTGGCTTGACACAGGGTGGCCAGAAAGCCTCAGTTCATAAACAACGCAATACCTGGGAAGTGTGATTTAAATGAAGCACAATAAAATGAGGCCTGTAGAGGAGATGAACTAGCTCACTAAAATAAATCACTTCATTCACCACAAAGCAGATAGCAAACGAAGAATTGAGTAACAAAATGCACACAGGACAAATTTTAAAAACACATACGACTCAGTTACAAACAGATCAATAACTCGATTAAATTTAAGTGCCCCAAACACCCCGATTAAAAGGTAGAGATTGCCAGACCAGATAATAAAAAAAAATAAACCAGGGACGCCTGGGTGGCTCCGTCGGTTGAGCGTCCAATTTCGGCTCAGGTCATGATCTCACGGTTTGTGAGTTCGAGCCCTGTGTCGGGCTCTGTGCTGACAGCTCGGAGCCCAGAGCCTGCTTCTGATTCTGTGTCTCTTTCTCTCTCTGCTCCTCCCCCACTTGTGCCCTGTCTCTCTCTATCAAAAAGAAATAAATTCAAAATAAAAATAAAAATGAACCATATGCTATTTATAGGTAGCACAGTAGAACATAAAGTCACAGGTTGAAAGTAAAAAATTGGGAAAAAGTAAAGCATTTGTGGTAAGGACTGAGGGCAGCCGTCAGCCAGCAATCAGAGAGGGACTGAGAGTAGCCTTCCGTCCACTGGCCCCAAACTGAGTCGCTCCGTCCAACAAGACCTCAGTAACTGAGTTCTGCCAGTAACCACATGAGCTTAGAAGTGGATCCTTTCTCAGTCAGGTCTTTAGATGAGAACCCAGCCCTGCCGATGATAGTCATTGTGACTTTGCGGAGAACTTATCTAAGCCACGCTCAGGCTCTTGAACAACATTGTGAATAGTCCATGTGTTCTGTTTTATGTCACTAAGTATGTGGAAATATTTTTATGCAGCAATGGAAAGCAAATACACTATACAAACACTCAGCATAGGAATGCTGATGTGGCTATATTAATAACAGACAAAGTAGTTTTCAAGTTGAAGAGAATTACTAGAGACAGAGAAAAAAATATTTCCTAAAGATAACAAGGTAGATTTATGGAGTCAATACTTTTTTTTCAAGTTTGTTTACAGATTTCCTGAGATATAAATTTAAGGTATTCAGGATAATGACTTGAAATACATACACTATGAAATGATTACTACAATACATTTAATTAACATTCATCACCTCATATATAGTTTTTTTTTCCCCTTGTGCTGAGAACTTTCAGGATTTACTCTCTTAGCAGCCTTCAAATTAATTTACTGTAAGACACAGTAATCTTAAATGTGCATGCACCTAATAACAAACTTTATAAGCACACGAACCAAGAAATTGACAGAAGTAAGTAGAAATAGACAAATACATAATGATAACTAAAAACTTTAACATTAGTCTCTCAGTAATTAATTTCACAAGTGAATTAATCAGTAGAGAATTCTATACCCAGCCAAAACATCCTTTAAATATGAATGCAAAATAGGCTTTTTTTAAATGTTTATTTATTTTTGAGCGAGAGAGAGGTGGGAGGAGGGAGGGGCAGAGAGAGAGAAATTGAGAGAGAGAGAGAGAGGGGGGGGGATAGAGAATCTGAAGAGGGCTCTGACCTGACAGCAGAGAGCCCGATGTGAGACTCAAACTCACGAACTGAGCACTGGGCTGAAGTTGGATGCTCAAATGACTGAGCCACCCAGGTGCCCCCAAATAGACTTTTTGAAGCAAACAAAAACAAAGAGAAGGCATTGAAAGCAGACTACACTACAAGAAGTGTTAACAGGTTCTTCCATAGAAGGATCATTATAGGAAAGGAAATTTTTTTTTTTAATTCGAGTATAGGTGACATACAATATTACGTTAGTTTCAGATGTCCAACACAGTGATTTGAAAAGTCTATGTGCTATGCTATGCTCACCCCAAGTGTAGCTACCTACCATCTGTCACCACACAATGCTATTACAACTGACTATATTCCCTATGCTGTCCCTTTTATCCCCATGACTTACACATTCCCTAACTGGAAGCCTTCCACTCCCCGTTCACCGTTTTTGTCCGTCCCCCAATGCCGTCTGTCTCTGGCAACCATCAGTTTGTTCTCTGTATCGAAGGGAACATTTGGATATGCACAACTAAATGAAGAGTTCCAGAAACAATAAAAAAATAAAGGTAAAGATAAAAGACTGTATTTTCCTTATTTCCATCATTTGAAAAGAAAATTGATAACCAAAAGTAAAAATAAAGTCTTTTTGTAGGTTATATCACATACACACGAAAACTGTGTGGGAACAAGAAGATGAAGGACTGGAGAGAAAAAAGGGAAGTTGACGGAGGGGCTCCTGTGCTATATGTTAAAGGTACAGTACTGTTCTAAGATTGACCATGATAAGCTTAGGATACGCTATAAACCCTAAGCAACCACTGAAATAATTTTTTGAACATATATGACTGGAAAGGCAGGAGTGGAAATAAAATGGAAGTGCAGTAAGTACTCAGCTCAAAATTAGGCAGGAAAAGAGGGGAAGAGTAATAAATAACAGATGCACAAAGAGAAGACGACTAGTAGGACTGCATACTTAAATACAACCGTCAATATTCGCACTGAATATGAAAGGTCTAAACCCTTCACTGAAGACAGAAATTGTCAGATTGGATAAAAAGAAAAGATGCAAACACACACGACTTATAAGATACCTACATGAAATACAAAGATATAGATAGGCTAAGGCACAAATTCTAGTCATAAAATAAAAAAGACCCAGGGATGAAAAATATAGCATAGGAAATATAGCCAATAACATCGAATAGCTTTGCATGGTGACAGATGCTGACTTACAGTCATCACGGTGACCGTTTCGTGAGGTATAGAATTGTCAGATCCCTATGATGTATACCTGAAACTAACAGAACACTGTATGTCAACCATATTTTAATAAAAAAGATATGTGCGTGTGTGCGTGTGTGTGTGTGTGTGTGTGTGAAAATAAAAGGATGGTAACAGATATACAATGAAAACACTAGTCAAAAGAAAGTTGAAGCAGAGTTCTTAACATAGGTGAATGGTCAGTACTTGCCTCTAGCAGTAATTGTAGTGAGATTTGCAACCATCTCAGATAACTGGAAAATGACTCACAGTTAATATAAGGCTAGGAGAGAGCCCAACGGCGAGTTGGGCGCTCGACCTGTCAGCAGGTGCCCATGAATTTGGGAGCTGGTACCTTTTGTTGACAAAGCCATAATAACCTCTCCTCTCTTACCGCTTAGGCAACGGTAGCATTTCTTTTCTGATGCTTAACAAAGCATTCAAATTATGCTTTCTTACATCCTTACATACACACCTATGTATGTTAATTTTTGTTCTTGCTATGATTAGAATTCGCAAGGACCCAGGAGCAATTTGCAAAGGCAGAAAGAACATGAAGCCAGACTATGTTCAAATCCCGGCCCTACTGTTCTTGAACTATGTGAACTTGGACAACTTACTTAACCCCTCCCCAAACACACTTCCTCCTCTGTAAAATGCATTAATAATCCTTATTTCACAAGATTGTGAAGATGAATAAATGAGCTAATTTATGTGAAGGGCATAGAGTATAAGCTCAGTGTGGACCCTGTTGTCCCCATTCCTATAAGGTATGAAGATATTTTACGCATATCAGGTGATAGGGTTTGGGAGTTGGAGGGGGTCTGGAGCCAAAGGCCAAGAAAGAATTCTTGAGATGTCTTTGTTGCAAAAAGGTGATTTTATTAAAGCAAGGGGACAGGACCCATGGGCAGAAAGTGCTGCACTGGGGTTGTAAAGGGTGACTGCTGATATACTGTGGAGTTTGGGGGAAGTAAAGACAAAAAGGAGGCCTCCAGAAGGACATTTATATGCTAAAGAGGGCTCCTAAGATGTTAGGGGCCTTGCTATTGTCAAGTTAAGGTTGTTTTTCCTCTAGTAAGATATCAACATTAGGAGAGGAGGGGTTCCTGGAGAAATATTATCCTCTGTATTTGCCTCAAGTATTTGTCAATGAGATGCAGGTTATAAAGAAATTAATTTTACCTGCCATTTCCTTCTTGCCTTTGTTCCCCACATCACTGATGAGGGGGAAGGTGATATCAGGGCTCCAGAAAACTGAGTCCATAGGTTTCTGGAGATTAGGCTATTGATAAGATTGGCTTTTTCTTGTAATTTACTAAGACATTTGCAAACTGATGGAGGCTCAAGTCTTGCATGAGTGATCTCTATCAATTAACCATTTTTTTCCCTTTCTTTGTACTTGAGCAGCCAAGAATGCCTGAAGAATATCACACATATCCCACCTGGGGTTGGGGGTGGTGGTGGGGCTTGTGCTAGCTTGTGCTTGGCCCTCTGTTTGCCTTATGGTCCCTCACCATCTGGGAGTATGATGGAAGCCCAATCTGTCTCTGGGAGCGGGGAGGTGCACTATGGACCTCTTTTCCCAATTGGATATAATGTAGCCTGGATGACTCATATAATAGCTGAATGGGCAAGATCGCCTTCTCCAATTCAGGTTTGGTAGCAGGAGAGTCAAAATTGGGAATTTTCATCTTTGTCTCCTCGGGAGAAAAATGGCAAGTCCTCGCCCTGTGTATTTCAAATGCTCAGCCTGATAAATCTATAGTCGTTACTGAAGGTGTTAGAAAAGGCAAGGTAGAGTTGGCTTTGAGAGAAAATCTAAGTCCGGCTTGCAAATAAAAGTAAAATCTACAAGCGTATATTTGTAAAACCTTCATTTGTCCATTCGTTCACTGTCTGTCCATCCATCCATCCATCCATCCATCCATCCATCCATCTTCCCTATTCATTTATTTAACAAACCTTTATCAAGGATCAACTAACTGCCAGGTATTAGATCACAAAATCAATGAAATGATATCATTTTCTATTTCTTGGTAACAAATTTTTATTTATGGAAGCCAGTAAGAAGTTTTTTATAGATGGTCAACCAAATTCCTTGTCCTTATCCTCCAGAATGTAAGTTCTTCATTTTTGATTTAGACTGGCTACGAAAACTGTAAGCCTCGGTTGGGACAGGAACCAAGGCCAAGGTTAAACCCCCTGCTTTCAGAAGATGGATCACAGCTGATGAATGAATTAGTTTTGGAAATGTTTTCAGCAGGTGATCTGCTTGACTCATTAGGGAAACTGTCTGGTTCATTAGCTGATATACCTGGTTCAGTGGATAATACATCTGATTAAACAGTGAAACATGAATTCTTTTAAAAAACAGACCCTTCCCCCCCCCCCCCCCCCACCTAACCTTTATCCCCTACAGTAGTGGGAGATGTAACTGGTCAGAGCAACTTGGTTTACTTCTGTTCTCTTCTTCCCCCAACCCCTTAATACCTTATTGCCTATCAGTGTATCCTGAGGGACCACAGGCAAGTGGGAGACAAGTTCTATGCTGATGTAGGCAAAAATCTGGCTTGGCTATTTCAGTAAATCACTGTCATCCAGAGTGGTTCTGAATTCTGTCAAAAAAAAAAAAAAAGCCTCCATTTGCTAGGCAGACAGAATGGGGCTCTTTTTACCCTGTTGAGAGTCATAGCCGTGAAATCTTTGTTTGCAAATCAGGGCTCTTTTCAACAATGCTGGGTGGGGGGGGACCAAAATAGCAATTCTAAAGTCTCTTCTCTCCACCTCAGCCTCTTTCTACTTGGGGAGGACGGGATCCCCGGAGAAGGTACCGCTGTCTCCTTGCCAATATGCTTGTCACAACCAGGAACAAACAATCCCTGGAGCCATCCAAGCTCAAGCTCGAAAAATGTGAACAAATTCGAATTGTGATTTTTTTTTTTTTTTAGCAATGGGGAGGGAAAACTGGAAGGCATTAGAATCCCCTGGAGGACTTGTTAAAACATGGATTTCTGGGTCAAATCGCATCCTGGTAAATATTTAATGACCTGCTCTCTTTGGAAGAAAAGATGTGATTTGCATTTGCCAATTTCTGTGGTGTAAATACTCCCACAATAGTCAATTTCCAGCTACGTCCAAATTGGGAAGAGATGCGGAGCTCATACTAGCCAGGTCCAGCACCAGGAAGGGGAACCCCACCTTCACGGTTTCTGATTTAGCAGGTCAATGGGAGGGCCTGAGAATCTGTACTTCCAACAGGTTCCCAGGGGGCGGTGCAATTGGCGCTAGTCCAGAGTTATCAGGTGTCAGGTATCATGGGAATTTCCTTGGACTTTGGAGACCTTGCCACTTTCCAAATACCCTCTCTTAGGACCTCATCTTCTTTTTCCCCTTATATCCTGAAGGGACCTGATGCACGTCATTGGAAAGAACCCTTAACCACCGCATGGTCTCTGGGCTGTCACGTTTGGGAAAGTGAAATATACCAGTTTTCCAAAAGGAAGCCACATATGCTGCCCTCTTTTGTTTGCACCCCTCCTTTTTCATAACGTGAATGTAAGGAACCAGGTCTTTGTCATTATTATAGTCCCTGTCTAGCCCAGCGCCAGTCAACAGTCACTGAGCGGAAATGAGCATGGTATACTGGCTTGCACGTGAAACACAGATCTCAGGGTTTCCATCACTCTTCCGATCTTTATTTGCTTGTCCGTCTATCAAGTTCATTCACTTGTGCGATGGATATTTGAATCCGTACTATGCGCCAGTCACGGGATCCTGGAAATGTAATAGTGAATGCGATAGGCACAATATCTGACCTATGGAGCTGAGATAGGGAAGACAAATATTAAATCTAAATTAGATTTGCAATGAGTGCTTCAAAGAGAAAGCCCAGGATGCATGAGGGCATCCAACAGGGTAAGGAGTCGAGAAAGGACTCTCTGAGGAAAGAAGGTCAAATTGAAGCCCGAAGTATGGGTAAGGGTTTCCCAATGCAAGGAGTTGGTAGCAGCAGGTATGTGGCAGGATGTATTCCAGGGAAGCAGGAGCACAGGGAAGGGAAGTGTGGCAGGAGAGAAGGCTGGAAAGAGAGGTCGGTTCTAAATGTTACCTTCATAACAAGGGGCACCCTGGAAGGATCACAAGCAGAGGAGTGCCAGCTCCCATCTGGCCCAAGAAAACGTTGCCTTTGGAGGTGGTGCGGCCCACGTGTTCTTGGGCGTGTCGTTTCTGAATCACAAACCCAGACAATATGTCCCATTACGCAAGGTTCTGGCTGAGCTTGTTCCGAGTTCTCTTGAGGGCAGCCATTCCATTCTCAATCATCCTCTGGTTGTGCTACTCTTATCATCCAATGAAAACAAACTGCTCAATGTCAAGGATGCCATCTTTTTTCCTTCTGTTGTCCCCTTGTGCCTATAGTGGTGCTGGGTGCTCCCTGGGTCACTCGTGAAGAGTCACTGGGACCAAGAAGATCGCTTGACTTACTAAAAGGATATGAGGCTTCCAGTCAAATTCTCATTCACCAGCTTGGAGAAATAAACGGAAGTTGCCATCTTGACTTCTCTGGCCAACTTAGTAGTCTTTAAGTTTCAGCAAATGTTATGCCCAGAATTCGTGATCCCCAAAGACCACCAGGGAGCCGAGTCTGACGCAAAAGCAAAAGAGCCTTTATTCGAGCTAGCTCGAGCTCAATCCCCTACCTGCACCGACGCAGCAGCGGTGAGATACCGGGGAGAGAGAGCGAGTTTCAAAAGGACAAAGGTTTTATTGGGGCCTAGGGGCAGTTGGTGAGGTAATGGCTGTGGCCTCAGCCGATTGGCTGGGGAAGGGTCCGAGTCCTGTTAGGCAGGTGAGCAGGGAGGTTACTCAAGGGGAGGGGGCGTGGTCAAGGTGAAGGACACAGAACAAGATGGAGACGGCCCGCCCTTTCACACGTACCTTTAGCCTAGGTGATTGATTAACTAAACCTTTCTTTGTATGTCTACAGATCATGCGTTGTTTCCTAGAAAGACCCGGAACCAAACCCTCTTGCACGACTTCCCCCCCCCCCCCCAAAGAGCACAATACAAAATCCTAGCACTATGTCTACAGCCAGCACCCTTGAGTCCACACGCAATCAAAAGTGTTGCCGATCACTGTGTTCCCCTTTTACTGATTAACTGCTCTCAAGTTCCTTCAAAAATCTTTGGGCCAGGCAGTAACCTGGTTTTCTGCCTTCTCCCCAGGTAGCTGGCCTCCTGAATAAAGCTGATATTCCATCCCAATCAAACTCATCTCTTGAGTATTGGATTTTTGAGGGACGAGCAGCTGAACTTGGGTTTTTCAGCGACAAAATCATACACGTTCTTTAAAGTGTTTGTGAAAGAATTGACTAAGATACCACAGGCAAAAGTTCTAGAACGCTGTGCGTGTGTAAGATGGCATAATTAACGACAAGTAAAGTGGTTCGGGACAATGGGCCCAGTCTTCACCCAACACAGCCCTCTTATTTACCTTCCTGTTCAAATCACCAACCCCCAAGCTGCCCATTTGGACTTTGGGGCTTATTTCACACTTGGCAGTCTTTCCGGGTGACAGGGTGAGGCTATGGCCAGGACCAGGGAGCCCAGGAAAACATATGTTCCTTGATGTTCCTCTTACAACCTGCATTTGGCTCTCTCTGATGTCTAAGGTGCCGTCTTGTCAACACATTTCCTCATCGGTGCATGCGGCGACTTTATTGTTTCCTGGGGAAGAAGCAGGGCACTGTGGCTTAGGGAAGTAACTTTAATTAGTTAATTAATTTATTTATTTTTTTTTTTTTTTTATTTTTTTTTTTTCAACGTTTTTTATTTATTTTTGGGACAGAGAGAGACATAGCATGAACGGGGGAGGGGCAGAGAGAGAGGGAGACACAGAACCGGAAACAGGCTCCAGGCTCCGAGCCATCAGCCCAGAGCCTGACGCGGGGCTCGAACTCACGGACCGCGAGATCGTGACCTGGCTGAAGTCGGACGCTTAACCGACTGCGCCACCCAGGCGCCCCAGTTAATTTATTTTTTAATGTTTATTTATTTTTGAGCACGAGCGGCGGAGGGTCAGGGAGAGAGGGGGACAGAGGACCCGAAGCGGGCTCTTTTGCTGATAGTGGAGAGCCCAATGCGGGGCTCGAACCGTGAGATCGTGACCTGAGCCGAAGCTGGCTGCTTAACCAACTGAGCTCCCCAGGCACCCCAGGGAAGTAACCTTTAAAGGACAGTTCATGGACCACCCACATCAAAACGAGCCAGGCGTTTATTAAACCTGCAAATGTGTGGGCCTTACCCCAGCTCTACAAAATCACACCTTCTGAAAAATCAAAGTTCTCAGCTCTGCCGTGGTCTATAGAAAGCCATGCTTTCAACTCACCCACAAAGACATGAGCACAACTTGACCTCAGTCGCCTCATCAATACTTTTGATTATAGATTATAGTTTATATGAATCTCTTCCTCAGATAGGGGCCGTGAGGGTTAAATGAGGGGAAGTATATGCAGTGCTTAAAACAGCTCTTGGCACCTAGAAAGCCCTTGATAAATGGTCACATTTATTATGTCACCCTGGCCTCTCAGCAGCCCTGTGCGTGGGTGGACAGGAAGCTGATATCTACAAAAGCAAAATGAGTTACCAGAGGTCACATAGCTAATTAGCAGCCAGGCAGGAGTAGCACCCAGAATGCCTAACTCCTAAGCCAGCACGGTTTCCCCCACACCAAGCTGCCTCTTTTAAGCCCTGATTTTCCCTAAATGCTTCTCTTCCGAGTACCTGTCTCCAGGTGGCTGGGCAAAGCGCTCCATGGCTCCCTTTCATTAGCAATTTATCAGGATGTTGCTTTGTATCTTGCAAACAGATAACCAGCCGGAGCTCAGTTGACCTCTAGAATCCGTTCAGATATAACTCAGTTTGCATTATCTGACAGGTAGCCCATCTTCTAGCATTTAGGTAAATTGCACAGCCTCCACACCTGACCTCCACGACCTGCCCCCAGGGCTCTGAATCTTTTGCCTTTCTCCCCACCCACCCCCTCCCCTCCTTCCCTTTGACAAGCACACCCTGACACTTTTGCTCAGGGATGCTCTACTCGTGTTGATGCTGACTTAATGCTAAGCACGCAAGAATACAAAGCCCAACCACTCCCCTCCCAGATGCCAGCCTTGCCTTTTGGAGACCGGGGGAGATTTAATTTAGATAGAGATGATTTTTTTTTGCGATATGGATGTCCCAGCCTACCCTTGAGGAACAAACAAGGCAAGAGCCTCTTGGAGCCAGACGCTGGAACACAGCAACATAGTCCCCACATCCCAGAATCCTGCTGTCGCCTTTCTCTGTCTCTTGCAAAGATTTAAGAGGTATCTGTGTTGAGGCACCCTCCCGCTTTCTTAAGATACTCTTGGTAGAGGGGAGGGGACAGGCATTTGGTTTCCATGGGTCCAGGTAACCTTTTGTTGTTGAGTCAGGAATTTGCTCCCTTAGAGACTGGGCCTCTCCGTGACTGCCCCCTTCACACACACGCTTCCCTTCTCCTCCCCCCCCCCCCCCCCAGCCCGCAACCCAGACATAAGCAACTAGGATTGGAAAATCTTTGCCGCCTCCAACGTGCTGTGGTTCTCAAGCTTGGTCATTCTTAGCTGTCCTCAGGCATTGGGCCAGGTACAGCTGGCATCCTTGAGATGCTTACAGCACAGGTCCTCACGCTTTTTCCATTCCTGACACCCTCAAAGTCTTGGTAAGTTTTTCCACAGTATCCATAGGCCAAAAGAAATACCTACCAGATCGACTTATTGTGTAGCTGGAGCCAAAGAACTTAATGAGGATTTATGTCCCAGCCATTAGCAGCCATTTGAAAAAAAATATACACCTAAATTGAAAGACAAGTAACATTTTTTAGTTTATTCTTGAATAATAACAATTACTTACGCATGGAACGTGTGTGCCTGATGGGCACTGCACAACTTCTGAAACGGTAAATCAGACCGGACACCGTCTGCCTTATTTCCTGCTTTTTCTTGATCCTTCGCGTGGCATTTGCTCCTTTTCCCCAGCGACAGCGAATAATCTAGCTTTGTACACCGTGATGTCACCGAAAGCAAGGGTGTCGAATCCAGTGTTGCAACTGAACAGCACCTGAAGCTGTTATTTTAGGGTCTGACAGATGCCAACTATCGCCGAATTTCCCTCGAAAATTGGAACCATCCTCCGGCATCTCTGTGAGTTTACCGCCCAGGGTCCGGGCACAGAGTTTGGGGACTGGGGCTCTTCAGTCCCATTTCCTAAACTCCTATCTAAACTTCCTCCTCCCCGCAGCCTTCAGAAAAAAGTCTCAGCGCGCACCTCACCGAATTACTTGCCCCTCTGACATTTCAGCAGACTTTGAGGAGCGAGTCATGTCTCTACTTAGAAGAGGTTCTTAGGCCACTCTGGTTTGAGACACTAGAAGAACTTTGCACATCTTCTGTCGTTGCCCAGGCACCGGGACAAAAGAAGCAGACAGCTTATGCTTTGGCAGTTTGGATGCCGATCGTGTTTCCCAAGCGTGTGCACAGCTAGGTTCGGTCGTAAACATGCTGGTGACAGAGAAAGAGACGAGGAAGCGACAGCGTAAGGCAAAGCAGGTCAGCTGCCCATGTGATCTGGGTTGCCTGCGTCATTCTTCACGCTTCCGTTTCCTGTGCGGGCTTTCAGTTAGGCATTACGAGTACTTTAAGTGGCTGTTGAGACTGCCATGCCTGGCACTGTGCTAAGACCTTTATATTCATGAATTTATGTTTAGAACGTACCCATCTAGAAGGTACATTCCACTGTCTGCCCATAAAACCGTGAAGCAATCGAGGCTCAGAGCAGTTACACGGAGCGGAAGCAGTGAGGCCGGGCCTCGAACGCCTGTCTTTCCGACCGCAGAGACTGAACTTTTAGCCCTATGCCACTTCTTTGAAAATGTGATTTGCCCCGCAAGGATGTCACATGACCCAACTGGGGGGAACTTCCAGGCATCTTACTTCCGAGTACTTTAAACCCTGACGATCCCCGGGGACACCTGCGTGGCTCGATTGGTTAAGTGACTTTGGCTCAGGTCTGGATCTGGTGGTTTGTGAGTTCTAGCCCCCCCGGTGGGCTCTCTTCTGTCAGCACAAAGCCAGCTTTGGATCCTCTGTCTCCCCCTCTCTCTCGGTCCCCTCCCCACTTGCTCTCTGTCTCTCTCAAAATGAACTTAAACAAACAAACAAAACTTATGAACCTCGGGCCATGTTGCTATAGACCTGAGACTGTTTTCTTCCCTAGCCCCAAAGCAAATGCACCTATTTCCCGTTTACCATCCACTGTATCCTTCTGTTTCCACTAAGTCTGGACCCTTCCCAGTGGTGTAGATGGCTGTTTCCCCCTCGTGTTCATACCCATTCAACGGCAACACTGAGAATTCCTCCTTTCTCCGTTCTCCCCTCACATGGTTACCGGGAGGGATAGAACACCAGTGTCCTTTAAACGAAAAAGGCAAAAGCTATAAAAGAATAAGAAAGGGCATTTGCCTCACATGGAGGATGGATCATTCAGAGGCCATTGCTTGAAGTTATAGAGAATCTATTAGGCCAGACTCATGGACATTTATTTCTCCCTCTTGCCCAGGCAGGTCCTAGGAACCCCTGTTCTATCTATAAAGCAAATGTCAGGGAAACTAGCTCTCCCCGCCACGTCTGGCCTTTAATGCAGGTGGCACCTAATGCCTGGAATTCGTTGTTGGCTTCTGTCTGCATTTTCTCTGAAATTCCCTTTATTGACAACCGAAATGTGCTAAGACTTTGGGAGCGAGGCAAAAGAAAATTCTGGGGAGAATGAGGAGCCAGCACTCCCACACAGTGGGAGGCAGGCTCAGCCGCCTCTCAGGTTGCCCCAAATCTAATCTGCAATAATGGTCTCCTTTAGCTCAGGGCCCTACTTGGTTTTATGTTCCTGCTCCCCCTCCCCCACCTCCCGCTCCTTTGTCTTCTTCTTCTGTTCTCCCCGCCGTATAATTCACCTTTCCCTGTACTATTGTATTGTTAGACAGTCATGTCACCACCACCACGATCGAGATAAAGAAAATCTCTATAACAACAAAAAATCCGGGGCACCTGGGTGGCTCAGTCGGTTAAGCGTCAGACTTTGGCTCAAGTCATGATCTCGTGGTTTGTGGGTTTGAGCCCTGCGTAGGGCCCTGTGCTGACAGCTTGGAGCCTGGATCCTGCTTTGGATTCTGTGTCTCTCCCTCTCTCTGTCCCTCCCCTTCTCTCTCTCTCTCTCTCTCTCTCAAAAATAAACATTAAAAAAATTTTTTAAAAAAAATCCCACAAGGCCCATCTGCAGCCAACCCCTCCCCCACTTCAGGCCCACCAACCACTGATCTGTTTTCTGTCCTTATAGGTTTGCCTTTTCTAGCATATAAAGTTATTCGCATTACATGGGATGCAGCTTTCAAATTTTGACTTCTTTCTCTGAGAGTGATGCAGTTGAAATTCATCTGTGTTCTTGCCCTCATCAGCAGTGTGTTCCTTTTTTTTTTTTATGCCAAATAGCAGCCCATTCTATGGGTACAGCCCCTTATATGGATGTACCATGGCTTCTGTTCACCAGTAGAAGGATGTTTGACTTGTCAGAAGTTGGAGGTGATTATGGATAAAGCTGCTATAAACGTTCACATGCCGGTTTCTGTGTTAATACGTTTTCACTTCTTTTAAGGTAAATACCTAAAAATGGGACTGCTGGGTCATTTGGTAAGTATATGTCTATTTACTTTTTTTAAGTATATTTATTCTGAGAGGGAGCACGTGAGCAGGGGAAGGGCAGAGGGAGAGGGGGAGAGAGAATCCCAAGCCGACTCTGAACTGCAAGCATGGAGGCCAACGTGGAGCTCGAACTCATGAACTGTGAGATCATGACCTGAGCCGAAACCGAGAGTCCGGTGCTTAACTGACTGAGCCCCCCGGGCGCCCCTGGACACGTGTACTTTTGTAAGAAGTTGTAAAACTGTTTTTGCGCAGTGGCTGCGTCAGTGTGCATTCCTACCAGCCATGTGTGTGAGTTCCCGTTGCCCTGTATCCTGACTAGCACTTGAAATTGTCAGTCCTCCCTCCCGTTTCGTACTGCAGTTTTTCGGCAGTTATGGAGTGATATCCCAGTTGTGGTTTTAACTTGCATTTTCTCTAATGACCAATGATGGTAAGCATCTTACTTGCTGATTTGCCATCTGTGCAGATTGTTGGTGAAGAGTCTTTTAAAATCTTTTAATCCATTTTTTTATTGGGTACTTTATTTTCTTATTGAGTCTGGAAAGCTTTGATATGTTCTGGATTCAAAACCTTTGTGTCTGGCAAATATTTTCTCCTCGTCTGTGGCTTATCTTTTTCATTCCTTTATCAGTGTCGCTTGAAGAACAGAAATCTCCCATTTTTATGAGGTCCCATTGATCAATGTTTTCATTTCATAGATCATGCTTTTGGTGTCACGTCTAAGGAATCTTTGTTTAACCAAAGGCCACAAAGATTTTGTCCTATGTTTCCTCTCGAAGTTCTAAAGTTTTAAATTACATACTTAAGTCTGTGGCCCTTTCTGAGTTTATGCTTCTTTTCTAATTGGTTGTCTTTTAAATACAGAGAGGCTGAAGGCAGAAAGAGAGATGTGACTTAATCCCTGTAAGGAGCTGGTGTTACGACAGTCAGCTCATCACTGCTTTTAGGAAGCCACTGACGTGCTGGGTGGTTTATGTCTTGGGCTCTGACAGCCGACGCCCTGAGTTTGGATCAGTTTTCCATATCCTAAGTTGTAACACAGGGTAATTGCCTACCTTCCTGCTCCTCAGTTAAATGAGTTGTTAATCAGCAAGACTAAGATTAGAATCAGGACTGTACCTCTATCACAAAGACAGGTTCTGAATGAGGAAGACAAGAACTCTTAGCAGGGGAACCCACTGGAAACACTCCAGGAAAGGTGGCCAGAGTAGTTTACTACTAAATACTAGAAAAACCAATGAGGTTATAAGATCAAGCCACTTGTATCCCCCATACTGCATGTGGCCAGCTTTCTGCCTCTTCACTGCTTTCTCTGGATCCAAGTTAATCTGGACCGTTGGCTCCCGTGGGTCCTCCTGCTTGCTGCTAAAATGCACTCACTTAGATGTGCCAGTGCTAAATCTGCCCTCCACCTTCCTAGGCTGCCCTTCTCTGGCCTTTTGTGTTTAAGGAGCAACTATGAGCTTTTGGCTGGATGCTTTCTTCTGACAAAGACACCCACGTCATAATCCAGAAGGGGAGACTTACAAATTCACTGCTCCATCTGATCAAAAATGTTTCCCTTATGTGTCCCCAGCTTCCATGCAAGTCTCTCTCCTAAAATCTTCTGGAAGACGAATATCTAAGTATTTAGATGAGAGGCAATGTGACCTGGCCGGGGGAGGGTGGGAGCCTGTGGGTTTGGGACTTGGGTCCAGATCATAATCCTCGCCCTTATTGTGCCGTTTTGTGCAAAGCATTTAACTGTGTAGTCTCAGTTTCCTGATCTTAAAGTGAAGAATATAAAAATCTTTACTTTTTTTTGTGATCCTTAAAGGATATATATAATAAGTGCGTGTGAAATGTCTGGTGCATTGTGGCAGCTTTTATAATTATGATGAGGAAGTCTGCTCAGACTTCCTCAACCACTGTTTCCAGGATTCATAACCTTCATTGGGAGCTACTTTCTCTTTTCAAATCAAAATGCCCCCTGCTGCTGGCCCCGCACTCATTTCTGATGATCACATCCAGTCAATGGCCCCCCAGCTATCAGATAGGAGTTGAGAACATCCTAATGGCTTTTGAATTCTTTGAAAAGTACATACATATGTACAGTGCAATCCACTTCTGAAGAACTTGTAACAGATCAATTCCCATAAATACCCTAAACGGCTTGAATCGATTGCCATGTGTGATCTGAAGTTCTGATTAATAGAGGCTTTGTTTAGAAAGGAAAGCATGGCATACCCAGGAATAAACGTAACCAAGGTGGTGGCAACTCGAAGACACTGATGAAAGAAATTGAAGACAACACGAAATAAAAGGAAAGATGTACTGTGCTCATGAATCGGAAAAATGAGTATTGTTAAAATGTCCCTACTACCCAGAGCAATCGGCAGATTCAACGCAATTTCTATTGAAATGCCAACGAAATACCAATTGTCGTAGAATGAGACACAATGATCTTAAAATTTCTGTGGAGCTATAAATGACCCTGAAGAGCCAAAGCAATCTAGAGAAAGAACAAAGCTGGAGGTACCATGCTCCCTGGTTTCAAACTATGCTACAGAGCTATCATAATCAAAACAGTGTGGTACTGACATGAAAACACACACATAGATCAATGGAACAGAACAGAGAGCTCGAAAATAAACCCATGCTTATATGGCCAGTCAACCCATGACAGAGGAGGCAAGAACACACAATGGAGAAAAGCCAGTCTACTAAGTGGTATAAATGGTGTTGATATAAATAAATGCTGCTGGGAAAACTGGACAGCCACATGCACGAAAATGGAACTGGACCACTTTTTACACCATACACAAAAATGAGCCCAAAATGGATGAAAGACTTAAATGTAGGGCCTGAAACAATAAAACCCCTAGAAGAAAACATAGGCAGTAATCTCTCTGACCATTGGTCTAAGCAATATTGTTTTGGATGTCTCCTCAGGTAAGGGCCACAAAAGAAAAAAAAAAAAAAAAACAAATGGGATTTCACCAAATTGTAAAGATTTGCACAGTAAAGGAAAACATCAACAAAACAAAAATGCAACCTACTGAATGGGAGAAAATACTTGCAAATTATGTATCTGACAAGGAGTTGATAACCAAAATATATAAATAACTCATACAACTCTATAAGAAACAAACAGACAGAAACCCCTAAACAACCTGATGAAAAAATGGGCAGAGAACTTGAATAGACATTTTCCAAAGAAGACACCCAGAGGGCCGACAGACACATGAAAAGAGGCTCTGTATCACTCATCATCAGGGAAATACACATCAAAACCACAGGGAGCCACCACTTCGTGCCTGGCAGCATGGATATTATCAAAAAGACAAGACATAACAAGTGTTGGCAAAAATGTGCAGAAGAGGGAAAGTCTGTGCAGTGTTGGTGGGAACGTAAATTGGAGCAGCCATCATGGAAGACAATATGGAGTTTCCTCAAAAAAAAAGGGAAAATAGAACTATCCAGCAATTTTACTTCTGGGTGTTTATCCAAAGAAAACAAAGACACAAATTCAAAAAGATATAGGTACCCTCCTGTTCCCTGCCGTATTTTTTACAACAGTCAAGGTATGGTAACAACCTAAAGGACCACGGATGGATGAATGGATGAGGAAGATGTGGTATATATATATATACCACATATATATATATATATATATATATATATACCACACATATATATATATGTGGTATATATATATATATATGTGGTATATATATATATATGTGGTATATATGTGGTATATATATATATATATATGTGTGTGGTATATATATATATATATATATATGTGGTATATATATATATATATATATATATATATATATATATAATGGAATATTACTCAGTCAAACAAAGAATGAAATCTTGTCAGTTGTGACAACATGGATGGACCTAGAGGGAATTACGCTACGTCAAGTAAGCCAGACACAGAAGGACAAACACTATACGACTTCACTTATATGTGGAATGTAAAAAAAACAAAAAAACAAAAAACAAACAAACAAAAAAAACAAGTGAATAAACAAAATAAAACAGAAACAGACTTACAGATGCCGAGAACAAACTGCCAGAGGGCAGGGGGATTGGGAGGCGGGTGAAGTCGGTGAGGGAGATCAAGAGATACAAACCTATAGTAACAAAATAAAGAAAAAAGCCAAAACTATAGCCTAGGGAATATAGTCAATAATATTGTAATAAGTGCATGGTGATACAGCTAGACCTATCAGTGATCATTTAATAATGTATAAAAATATCGAATCACTATCCTGTATACCTGAAACTAATATAATCCTGGATGTCGATTCGGTATTGTGTAATTCAAGCGAAACAAAGAAAGAATAAAGAGGGATATCGGGAACCTTTTACCAGTTTTTTCTTCACGGTACCACCTGGCGGTGTTACAGTACAATATCACCCCCAGGGTGTTGAGACGGGTCCAGTCAATACACAGAACAGTCTATCACCACCAGGATCCCTCATGTGACTTTTTCATAACCACACCATTTTTCTCTTGGTCCCACCCCGTCCACTCTGTCTTCCTGGAAGTGGAAATCTTCCTTTTTTTTTTTTCTTTAGCTAGAGTATTTGAAAGCAAACCTTAGCACACCATTTAATCTATAAATACTTTATGTTGCTTCTCTAAAAATTAATGTTTCAGAAAGCAACCATGTACCGTTACTTCACCCATCAAAATTAATAAATCCTTAAAAAAAGGAAAAAAAAAAAAGGAAAGCATTTCTAGGAAAGGGAAGGCAAACGTCACTGTCTACTCTTGACAATATTTTGAATTGTGAGGCTGCAAAATGGTCTCCACTGGCAACTCCCGGAGCCCAGCTACCTGCTACTTCCAGAATGAGTCTGTGCTTGGACAAATATATCTCCTATTTTTTGGCACGCTTGGAGAGAATCAGCTGGGACCATCTTGTTCCAACATACACGGTTCCCAGGATCCCGGGCTGAAAGCGCTATTCCGTATTCCTGGGCGAGGGGCTATCTCATGTATCTTAATCCCGGGCAGCCCTGGTGACTCACCACAGTTCTTTGGGGTTTAGCTTTGAATTCCCTTGACTTTGAGGTCACAAACATCAATCTTTCCACATTGCTTTACTTTCATTTCTGAAGCACTGGTGTGCATCTCTAACCCCTGCGTGCACATGAGTATTCATTTGCCTGGAAGTCTTAAAAATGCTAATGTGAAATTGGGTTAGAATTCTACAGGCCAGATTCTGACCTCAAATATTAATCATGCCTGGGTAGCCGAGGGGAGCCTTGGTCATTGTAGGGAGAAGGCATACACTCAAGCGTGGTTTACCCTGCAGCGCTGCGAGGCAAGCTAATCAAAATCAAACCCCCATTTTAAAACATTTCACTCACCAGCAGGCTGTTCATTTTTCTCGGGTGTACGTCTTGCTTTTGATTAGATAGAAGCAGTGATCTGATCAACTTTTCGATGGAACAAGAAACAAAACAAGACACGGCCAATTCACATCATGTTTCTAGGATGGCTTTTGAGAGACATTTACTCCTCTGAATTCCATTCTTGTTTATTCAATGTGATCTCGGTGATTCTTTCCCTGGCTCCCCCCTTTTCACCTTTACTTCTCTTCTCCTACCAACTTTCCCCCTCCCCCCCCCCCCCGCCCCAACACTTTCTTCTTTGCTGAAGAATTATGTAAAAATTAGATCTGAACTTCAACATTCCAGAGAGTTGCCTCTTACTGACTCTGGACAGTCCCCAACCAGAGGTCTCAGAGAAGTCTCTCTGGAGTGCACCTCCTCTCCCAGGGTGTAAACCATGGATGCTCTGAGCCTGGCCAGCATCAGCCAATCCCTGATGTGGGAGCATACATCTCAGTGTGGTCGCTCTGCCCAAGAGGTCTACGCGGACACAGCTCCCCACCTCCCTGTGGTCTTGGCCCTTATCCATTCATTTAACTCCAGTAGGGCAAGTTCTGTGCCAGCTGCTTTTATTTGTGACAGTGTATTTGACATCACTTGGTTCTTTTTTTTTTTTTTTTTTTTACGTTTATTCATTTTTGAGACAGAGAGAGACAGAGCATGAATAGGGGAGGAGCAGAGAGAGAGGGAGACACAGAATCTGAAACAGGCTCCAGGCTCTGAGCTGTCAGCAGAGAGCCTGACGCGGGGCTCGAACTCACGGACCGTGAGATCGTGACCTGAGCCGAAGTCGGGCGCTTAACCGACCGAGCCTCCCAGGCGCCCCGACATCACTTGGTTCTTAAAACCTCCCCCATTGGGGCATAAAGGTGACCTGGCTAGGAAGAGGTAGAGTCAGATTTTGGATCCCGGTCTTTTGACCCTAAAGCTACCTGCATCTCACGGCTTTTAAGTTACCATGCAATTTCCTCGCGAGAAAATAGAACATGGTTTTCTTCGTGCCCTTACAGGCCAGTTGGCATAAAACCTGAAATTAACCAGTGAAAAAACCGAAGCCCAGAGGCCCTGTGTGACTCACCTGAGGTCATACAGCTGTTTGAGTGGGCAAAGTGAGACTTGGGCTTGTGTCGTGATGATTCTAACGATTGCAGTATTATGCACCACACCGGGTATCCCAGTCAAGGAGATAAAGAGACTAAGGTTCAAAGTCAAAGGAACAAAGCCAAACCCACGCCATTGCCTCCTAGAGGAAACTGTTGCTTCAATATGGGTGCAAAGATTGCCAGACCCCAGTACATCCACCATTCATAAACTCCTTATGGTTTATTTCGCTTATTTACTGCCTAATTTGAGATTCTTTTACTGGGAATATGGAGACAAAAACAAAACAACAAAGTACCCACCACGGCCATGCAAAATAAGAACAAGTCTGAGCTTTTCTTTAGGATTTCTTAAATTTCTATGAAATAGGCCTCCCGCAATTGACGAAAGATCCTTTCCCATTTTATCTGGAGTGACGTGGTCCCGCTGTTCGTCTCAGAACAAGAGTAGGGTAACGTGAGAGACACAGCATTCTAGGCTATAGTCATGTCTGTTGCTAACAGAGAGTAAAAAGGAAGGAAGGTAGGAGTGAACCATATTGGAGAGAGATATTTCCATCTCAACTATATATATATATATATATATATATATATATATATTTTTTTTTTTTTTTTTTTTGAATAGAATCCCTAACAATTCAGTGAATTATAGCCCAGTAAATGAAGATAAGATTTGCATTGGGACTTTCTCATTGATGTCCCCGTAACCATCTACTGGTTTGTTTTGCCACAGAATCTATTCTTCAAGGGTACTGGCATATCAGAACACCTAAAAGAAAAGAAGCATTTTTTTGGAATTAAATCAAATTTTCATTCCGGAGAAATGTCTCCAAGAAGGAGAATGAGCACCATGTCTAGTCTCCCAGACCTGTTTCTGTGCAATTCTCACTTCACCTTGTAAGAAAATGCATGGAATCCATACCACAGATGTATTGAATTAGAACGGCAAGGGCGTTGCCACTGTTAAGCTTTGGTTCCCTGGTAGGCCAGCCTCTGCCCCAGTGGCACTATGGGATATCTCTGGTCAGTGCAATAAATGTTCATTTATTCATCCAACAAATGCCAAGCGCTACCCCCTTAGGTGTTGGGGCTATAGCAGTAAACAGGACTGATCAAAAAATCCCTGCCCACTTTGTTAGATAAATAAGGAGATAAAAATAACAGGTCAGGTGATGAGAAGCACAACGATGAAACAAAAGCGGTAGAGGAAAGCCCACGGTGCCCTCAATAGAGGGAGCTATGCAGCCCCTGGGAGCCAGTCCACCTTCTCTCTACCTGTTTGTGTGCCTCCTGATTGTCTGACGCCCGAATCAGGCAATCCCTGAATTGTCAGAATCCCGTTTGCCTCGACCAGTTGCATCTTGGCTCAGAGATCTTCATCTCTCAAAGGACTTCACGGAACTCAGCGGTGTCTACACTCCCAGACCTATGTGTCCGATGGCTTTCCAGCTTCCTTCTTTCTTTCTGGTGACCATTTCCTTGCTCTTACTTCCAATATTTCTCACTCTGCCTCCGCCCCAGGGTTTTCCTCCTTGGTCTCTATACATGAGCCAACGGTCCTGGCTTTGTCTTCCGTTTCCTGCCCCCCCTGCCTTGAACTTGGCGGCCCCCAAATTCCCGGAGAAGGGTCTCACTCCTCTCTTCTTCCTCCAGACCCCAGAGGTCGAACTCCAGCAGAGGGCTGTGCCTGATGCTCACACAAAGCTTGCTCTGGCACCTGTGTCCGCTATCTAATTGGAAAAGATTATTTCCAAATATCTTGAAGCAAAGAAATAGCCACTTCCTATGCATACACATACCCGTGGTGCTTTAGGAAGTCCTTCTCCGAAAAAGCATTGGACACAGCCTTGGACACAGCCTCCACCACGCTTTGTCGCCCCACACACTGAAATTCGCTCACAGAGCAATACTCCCACCGCTGTGGGGCTGCCTTAGTTTTTCATCCATACGCCTAATGTGCTCGGAGTTTCTTCAAGTTCTTCCCCCTAACAATATCCTGTCACCGCCAAGGTCCTTGGGTTAATCGTACCTTCCTAATTTCATATAATTTCGTTTCTTAATCCACCTAAAGTATGTGTCCTTTAGAATCAGAATGCTGGTCTCCCCCGTCTGGAGACGTCATTATTACCAGATGCCTAAATGGCTTTCAGAGGCACTAATTACTTCACAGCCCTGTCCACCAGGGAAGCCTCATCCACTCTCTCGTCACAGCTATGGCTACTGTTGCTCGCAGACACCGTTGCCCGGATGACCCAAGTACGCCTGTCCCTTTTGGCTAGGGGACTGCCCTTCTCAGACAAACCTAACTCCTGCTATCCACGGACTTGCAAAGCATCAGCTGTGGAGCGTTCGTCATGTGCTATAAATATCCACACTACTTCTCCAGGTAAGGAAACCTGCCTGGTGACAGTTATTGTTGAAATTTAATAATAGGTTATGCAAACTCTAAATGAGAAGACTTTACTTTTGTCTTTCACTGCACGTTACCTTTTATATGAGAGTTAAATTGGAGAACTGTTAGTTATACGGTTGATCCTGAATACACATGGGTTCAACTACCCGCTTTCGTTTCAAGAGTCGATTTACACTGGCCTGAATGTTTGCACTGGCTTCTGCACAAACCATAACTCCAACCCCTGTGGCACCACATGTTCTCATGTTTAAACAGTATATTTGGGATAAACAAGGATAGCACAGTGATAGGAAAAGCAAAGAAAGAATGTGAGTAATTTCGGCTTTGTTATTCTATGTGACCACTTGGAGTATTTATTTGTGTTTAATATTTAAAACAATAAAACAGCGTCAACCATGAATTGTCTTACTGAACCTGAGCAATGCCTTTAAAGTGGAAATCTACTCGTTTTAATGAACTGTTGAAAACTAGAATATGAATTAAGAAAAAAAATGAAGTTTCATCATAACGTACTAGACAGTTACGCACATCAAATGTTATGTTTTCAGACTATCATCGAAGGATCAAAGTTCAAACTGTTGGGTAGATATGAAAGTTGGCGGTAAATAGTTTCGGGGTTTTGTCTGTTTTGTCTGGAGGGAATCTGGAGGAACTAGAAGCCATTGCAGGATTTGCTCATGATTGCTCTATAATTTTCGCAAAGAAACTTGAAGTGAGGAACGAACATAAAATGCCATTGGCCCGGTGAAGCTGATCCAAGAACAATGAAAACAGAAACAAATAAGGGACAGCGAATCAATAGCTCTATTTTGAAATATGTAGCGCCTTCACTCTCACACGGAGCCTCATTTCATGATTGTTGCTGAAAATGATTATGTTGCACAGAGCAAGGGATATCGAAAAGCCGTATGCTCCAGGTTCCAGAGGAACCATAGAGTCGCTGTTGCTCTAATCTCCATTTCTCTAATTAATGTGAAACTGAGCACATTTTCGCCTTTATTGGTCACTCAGGCTTCTTCTTTTATGAAATGGCTGCTGAATTCCGCGTCCATTTTCCTACACGGTTTTAATATCGATTTATGCAAATTTATTATATAGTCTCAGTATTGATCCTTTCACTGCCGACCCCCGAATTCCCAGATCCTGCACCAATAATTGGGGAGATTCTGTGAGGCTATCTATTTTTTTTTTGTTCGGAATTATTAATTTTGCCGTATTGTGGAATTTGCAATCCATGACAGCAATTCCTCGATATTTCTGAATTTCACATTTCTTGGTGAATTCTTTATTTTTTGTAATGACCTTACTCAGGCTCCATCATGTTTATTTTTGTTAGAGTTCGTTTTTTTTAATTAACATTATTTTTTTTTTTAATTTTTTTTTTCAACGTTTTTTATTTATTTTGGGGACAGAGAGAGACAGAGCATGAACGAGGGAGGGGCAGAGAGAGAGGGAGACACAGAATCGGAAACAGGCTCCAGGCTCCGAGCCATCAGCCCAGAGCCTGACGCGGGGCTCGAACTCACGGACCGCGAGATCGTGACCTGGCTGAAGTCGGACGCTTAACCGACTGCGCCACCCAGGCGCCCCTTTAATTAACATTATTATATCAGGGCTTCTACTTCCCACAAGACGGGGGTAACAATGACTGGATTTTACCATCCTTCCTGAAACAACAGCACAAGGCAAACCAAACAGACAAACCAAAGAGTGAAGCAATAATTTTCAAATCACCACACAGCAGGTAATGGAGAGTAGTGACTCCTGATAGATGGGAAACAGACGAAGTGAGAAATCGGTCCAGTTTACTGACTTGAGAGTTTCCAGGATGTGCTGCGAGGAGGAAAACCCCAAGTAGTTTGACAGACTCTCTGAGCGAAAGCAACAGAGCCACAAGTCAGGGGAGAACAAGGTGGCTGGGGTTCACAGGACAGAATACTGAAGAGCATCACGCAAAG
Source organism: Neofelis nebulosa (assembly GCF_028018385.1). Taxonomy (NCBI): domain Eukaryota; kingdom Metazoa; phylum Chordata; class Mammalia; order Carnivora; family Felidae; genus Neofelis; species Neofelis nebulosa. The sequence continues at coordinate 40,859,647 of NC_080796.1, forward strand.
AGAACCCCACAAAGCTTCCACTATTCAGCTGAATACTGAACAGTATAAGCCTGTGGAAAAAAATACCAGAGGCTGGGGAAAGATCCATCCAGAAAGGATTAGAAAGAACATTGAGCAAAACTCAGAAGGACAGGGAATAGTTCCCTTTTCTGCCAACCAGACTGGAACATTTCATAATTATGGGCTTTTGGGTAGAGTACTATAAAGTATCTTGCCTCAGTGGTGGAGAATAATTCATGTTAGACCAAGCACTGCTCTGGTCCCTCCTGACAAAGATTGAAAATGAGACCCAAAAGGACCCAACTGCGTCAAGATAACTTCACTCTATTCGAGAACAAAGTTCAAGGCTATTTTAGGAGTGCGAAACGATCCAGGACCCAAGGTAAAATTCATAATATTTGGCTTCCAAGAAAAAAGAAATCACAAGCCATGAGAAGTAAAAGCATGTAAACCCAAATTCAAGAACGAAGGGAAGAAAACCAACTGAGAACGTGACATGACGGTGGAATTAGCAGACAAGACCTTGTAACAACTATAGTTGTGTTCCACACGTTTAAAAAGTAAGGTAGAATCGTGGAAGATACAAAAAAGATACACACTGAACTTCTCTAGATGAAAAAACTAGTTTGTGAAGTGAAAAATGCATTGTTTGAGATTAATGGCAGATTAGACATAGCAGAAATGATTAGTAAACTTGTATTGCCATCAAGTTAGACAGATAGATCAATGGAACAGAATAGAGTCTAGATATAGATCCACACATAAATAAACAACTCATTTTGACAAAAGTGCAAAACCAACTCAGTGGTCAGAGAATAGTCTTTTCACGGAATGGTGTTGGAAGAGTTGGACATTCATATGCAAAGCAAAAACAAAGACAAACTTTGATCCGTATCTTGCACCAGGTACAAAAACGACCTACATGTAAAATCTAAAACTATAAAACTTATAAAAGAAAACATAGAAAAATTGAGTTAGGCCAAGATGTATTAAATACGATGCCAAATGGATGCAAAAAGGAAAAAGAACAGATGAATTGATCTTCATCAAATATCTGAAAATCCGCTCTGATAAAAGGATCATTAAGAATGAAAAGACAAGGGGCGCCTGGGTGGCTCAGTCGGTTGAGCGTCTGACTTCAGCTCAGGTCATGATCTCCCGGTTCGTGGGCTCAAGCTCCACGTCAGGCTCTGTGCTGACAGCTCAGAGCCTGGAGCCTGCTTTGGATTCTGTGTCTCCCTCTCTCCCTGCCCCTCCCCTGCTCATGCTCTGTCTCTCTCTGTCAAAAATAAATATTAGAAAAAAAAATTGAAAAAAAAAAAAGAATGAGAAGATAATTCATAGAGTGGAAGAAAATATTTGCAAAACATGAAGGACTTATATCCAAAATATGTAAGAACTCCCAAAACTCAATAATAACAAAACAACTCCATTTGAAACATACAACAGAGATTTGAACAGACACTTTACCAAAGACAATACATGGATAGCAAATAAGCACATGAAAAGATGGTCAACATCATTAGTTTTAGGGAAATACAAATTAAAACCACAATAAGATACCACTACCCAGTTATTAGGATAACTAAAATTAAATAATTGGTTGTACCAAGTGTTGGCAAGGGTATGGAGGAAGAGAACAGACATTGCTGTTGGGAATGTAAATGGTGCAAGCATTTTAGAAAATAGTGTTTTAGTTTCTTAAAATGTTAAACATTTACCTGTGCTCCAGGCATTCCATTTCTAGGCATTTATTCAAAAGAACTGAAAGTAGATGTCCATACAAAAACTTGGACATAAATATTCTTAGTAGCTTTATTTATAATAGCAAGAAATTGGAGCATCACGATCAGTCCATTCAAGGCCCTGGGTTGTTTTATGTGTATGTGTATGTATACATATGTAGGACACATATATGTGTGTATTCATTATCTTCCTTCCGTATTGTTATTGTGCACTCCCATTTTAGTTTGTTTGATGTATGTTACTTTCATGTGTTATCGTAGAATGTGAATAAGTGTTGTTCATGTATTTCTAATTTACATCAATCACATTGTGCTAGACTTCATTCTATATTCCACATCTCTCCCCAGGACCACGCTTCTAGGGTTTATCCACGTGACTATGCGTGCCTTTGGTATGTTTCTTCTCACAACCCTGCTAACGCTTACCCAGCCTTTTATTTTATTTTATTTTTTTTTTTTAATTTTTTTTAAATGTTTATTTATTTTTGAGACAGAGAGAGACAGAGCATGAACAGGGGAGGGGCAGAGAGAGGGGAAGACACAGAATCAGAAGCAGGCTCCAGGCTCTGAGCCATCAGCCCAGAGACCGATGCGGGGCTTGAACTCACGGACCGCGAGATCCTGACCTGAGCTGAAGTCGGACGCCCAACCGACTGAGCCACCCAGGCGCCCCTTACCCAGCTTTTTAATAGTTGCCTACCTGATATGCGCAGAGCGATATATCATTGTATTAATGCTTCTTTCTGATTAGCAATGATTGCCTTCTGCAAATGATCTGTTCACATCTTTTACCCAATTTCTCTTGGGTTTCAATATTTTCTAGTGGATGTATAGATATTTCTCATATATTTTGGATATTTAATCCCTTGACTTTTTGTCATCAATGTTGATTAACTTTACACACTGGGTCCTACCTTAAAGAAGTTCTTAAACGTCTTTGAATCCAATTCGTCAACATTTCACCTTCCAATGTCTTACCTTTAAGATTTTAACAGTTTTAAACAAGTCCTAGGTCACAGATATAATTATGATTAAATGACTTGCCTTCCACTGGTAAACCCTTGCTTAATCTGGAAGTCCTCGTCTGACTTTTATGTAGGGATCAATTTTATTTTTCTTCACAGGTGAGCCAGGTTTGCCAATAACCCTACCCTTGTAGCCTCCACAATTGCTTATCAAGTTCTCATGTGCACGTGGGGCTCTGAGGCTCTAGTCTTTTCCATTGTTCTCTTTGTTTTTTCGTAAAGTAGTGCCATACTGTTTTCACTGACGTGGCTTTGTAGTGGACTCACAAGACACCTTGTAATGAAAAACGTCTTTTTCCTGTTTTTCAAGGTTCGCTTAGCTACTTGCGAAACTGATTTCTATAAACTTCCAAAGAAATGTATTCATTCCTTAAAAAACGCAGCTGGCCTGTTTATTGAAATTGAATTTATAAATGAAATTATAATTAGTGCCCTTGTGCTATGTTCATCATATCTCATTCATGAATATGTAAGATTTTTTTGCCTGTTCTCAGAGCTTCCTCTGTGTCCTTTAAAATATTTCTTTTACTTTTTTTATGCTTAGATATGCATCCTTTATTATTCATGTGTTTATTTATTTGTTTACTTTTATTTAAATTCAAGTTAGTTAGCAATGAGTGTGGTCTTGGCTTCAGGAGTAGAACCCAGTAATTCATCCCGGTGGATATGGTACCCAGTGCTCATCCTGAAAAGTGCCCTCCTTAATGCCCATCACCCATTTAACCCATCCCCCCCACCCACGTCCCCTCCAGCAACCCTCACGGTTGTTCTCTGTATTTCAGAGTCTTTTATGGTTTGCTTCTCTCACTATTTTTGTCTTATTTTTCCTTCCCTTCCCCTATGTTCATCTGTTGAGTTTCTCAAATTCCACATATGAGTGAAATCATATGATATTTGTCTTTATCTTACTGACTTATTTCACTTAGCATAATATCCTCTGGTTCCATCCATGTTGTTGCAAATGGCAAGATTTCATTCTTTTTCATCCCCGAGTAACATTCCATTGTATTTGTACCCCACATCTTCTTTATCCATTCATCCATCGATGGACATTTGGGCTCTTTCCATAATTGGGCCATTGTTGATAGCACTGCTATAAACATTGGGGTGCACGTGCCTCTTCAAGTAAGCACCTTTGTATCCTTTGGATAAATTTCTAGGAATCCAATTGCTGGATCATAAGGTAGTTCTATTTTTAATTTTTTAAGGCACCTCCATAGGGTTTCCCAGAGTGGCTGCACCAGTTTGCTTCTAATATGTTTCTATTTTCTTCATCAAAATCTTGTGTACTCATTGGAAATTCCTTGATCCTCTTTTGTTGTTGTCACTCTTGTGGGTGGCATTTTATTTTCAGTAGTTTCTTGACGTATTTTTATGAGGCGATCTTTAACCTAGTGACCTTGCTATTCACCTTCATTACAAAATGTTTCCTGTTAATTTGTGCATTTTCTATATAGCTGGTCATCTTGTCTGTGAATATTGACAATTTTACCCCCTTCAAATCCTTCAAGTCCTATTTCTTTTCTTTCCATACGACATCAGCCAGGACCATTAGTAATAGCAATCATCTGTGAATCCCAGGTCTCAAAGTAAAAGTGTCTAAAAATTCTCCATTAAGTATAATGTTTGCTCGATATTTTTGTCAAGTTAGAAAGGCCCCTTTTACTCCTGGTTTGCTAGATTTGTATTATACATGTGTGTGATTTTCTGTATCAGATAAGATCATCAGCATTTCGAAGACACTATTTCATTACCTTTGGGCATCTTTTGTTGTTGATAGGATATTGCTATCAACATAGTTATCATTTCTTTGTAGATAATCTGATTTTTTTTCTAGTTCATTTTAAGAGTTTTTCATTTCCGATCTGAAATTCCCCTACAGTGTACCTACATTAGGATGTTTAATTTATCCACTTTGGTTTCTGAATTCTTCCTCACTCTGCAGACTCCCATACTTATTCAGGTCTGGAAAGTTCCCCTTAATTATTACATCTCCACCATTCTTTACTTCTGGAATTTCTTCTTCTCCTTCTTCTTTTTTTTTTTTAAAGGTGGGAGTTACACAGGTGTTTGTTCTTTCTATCTATCTATCATCTATCTATCTATCTATCTATCTATCTATCTTTTTACGGTTCTCTTTATTTGTTCAAGCTATTTTTTTAAATTAATCTTTACCACCATGTGGGGCTCAAACTCACAACCCCAAGATCAAGAGTCCAACACTCTACTGACTGAGGCAACCAGGCACCCTACAAAATTTCTATTACACAGTTTTTGAACTGCCTCTATTTTTCCTCCTTACATCTCTTGTTCACATTTTTCATCTCTTTACCTCTTTATAAATCATTGCGCCAATTTCTTTAGCTATATCTTCAAGCTTTTTAGCTCAATATTGTTTTAATGCAAGAAGATTAATTTCTACGACCAACTTATGTACTCACCGCTAGAAGTTCTTTGTGAGTTTTCATATTTGATTTCCTATACACAGAAACAAGAGACTGTGGAAAGTTGACTCATCTGTGCACAGCCACGGGGGACCTGCTAAATCTGGAAAATGCTTTAGGGGAAATTGAGACTCAATTGAAGGAGTAACACAATGAAAGAGAGCTTTAAGTAAAACAAATGTCAAGTTTCCTCTGATTTGTGACAAGTAGGACACAAATGGCCCATTAAAATGTACTTGGAGGACAATTTAGCCCTAGAAATATATACACCTGCTGTAAAAATACAACCAAAAATAATCCCCTAGATAAGAATTTGTTTTTGTCTTTTTTATCTCAACCCAGATTCAACAGGTCAATGGCTTTTCAACGCCCTAAATGATTTGTACTTTTAGTATGCGTCCATGCAACTGAGATTCCAACAAATGGGCCAACATACACGAACTGCAGTTTGTTCCTCTTTGGAAAATCCCTTCTGATCCCCGCGCAACAAGTGGCAGAGTGGACACCTGGTGACATGAGCTGGGATGAGAACGAGCACCTGGAAAAAAATCATACTCTTCCCCCCAAATGATAGTAAATTGGGGAGGGCTGGGTTCTTTATCAGTGGCTTATTAGTAACAAAAAGTTATGTAAAAATCAGTTTTGTGCAAATTTGGCAAATATTTATTGTGAGAAAAGAACTCTGAAAAATAAAGTTCCTAGGAAATCCAGCTAAAGTCCTTCTGTTATCAAAAAATAAAATCAGTGTAAAAGAGTACCCAAGGATTCAAAATAATTTTATCATTCACAAAATTATGCAAATACGATGTGTACTTATCAAAAAATGTGAAATTAACTTGGAAATACCTTTTTTGGCAAATTGGTTTAAATTACTTAAAAAACTCCTATCTGTGGCAGAAATATGTTTATAAAATGAGATCCTCAAAGGGTTATAAAGAGGCTTTTTAAAAGAGTTGAATTTTAGAAGAACTAGGCAAATTGATTAACAAGGGACTGGTTTCAGCCAAATTGCTTTCTGGCAAACTGATCACCAGCACATTTCAACAAGGAGAAGGTAATTTTTTTTAAGCTACACCCATTGGACTTTCATTGTTTGTTTTTTTTTAAATGTGTGTTGGAGGTTGATATTTGACGTATGTGAGTAGCATGTGAGAGGTAGGGAGTTAGCCCACTTGGCCGGAGAGAAGTGGGGTTCTTCTACTGAGCCACATCAGAGCAGACCTGGGAAGATGTAAAATTTTTCATTGATTGAAATGAGGATATAGAGGGAAAAATAAAGGTTAGGACAAAGCATCAAAGAATCCCGGATGCATGTCTAACGCGATAACAAGGTAGGAGAGGACCTAAGATATCTCAAGGGTAGAGGCAGTGCTCACAAGGAACCCCTGGGTCAGAGACTGGAGCCAGAAGCGAGAAAGGAATTATTATTCAGAAGAGATGCAAAGAACAGATACTAAGAGCAGAGAAGAGTAAGCCCAGGAGTCCTACAGCGAAAACCAACTGCCCTTAGCTGTTTTGGTAGAAAATGTACTTGCAAATTTAGAACGGCTTTGATCAGAAGCCAAACATGGCAAAGAGGTGCCATGAGTGGGAGATGTAATATGATGAGTGGACTGGTTCACGGCGGGTGTGGACCAGATGCCTCACATGTCTGAGTCTTGGAAGCAAATCTTTGAGCTAATGGACAGCGGTAGAGGAGAGCGCCTGGAGAAAAGTGTAATAATATTTTCATTACAAAATGGTTTTATTTTGATCCGTTGGCAAACTCAAGTTCTATGTGGTAGGGGCAAGAAGCAGGGAGAAGTGTGTATTCAAAAAGCCAGTGGCCACCAACATAGTCTGAGTTGAAGACACCTCTCCATTGACTCTCTTAGGTGACAGCAGTGATTCAGAAAGTGAGCCCCTCGCTGCTGTGAGTAACCTGCATGTAATCAGCACTCCGCAAGGGAGCTTATGCTGTTTCCATCCCCTGTCTCCCCTGCCCTGTTCCCACCCATTCTGACTTTGGTAGCCTTTGTCTGAGCACCCACAACATCCTCTCTCCGTGTCTGTCTTATATGTGCAGTGATCATTTATTTACCTCTTTCTCTCCTTCATTACACTATGAGCTTCTGAAGGGCAGGGACTTCTGTCCTTCATCTTTGAAACCCCAGGACCTAGCCCAGTGCCCGGCCTACAGAGACGACGACGAATGAATGAAGAGATACAGTTGGATGAATAAAAGAGTGGAGAGAGGAGCGCCTCACATGCATCCACATAAACACACACAGATGCAAACAGCCGGGCTCACAGGCTCCTTCTGTGCTCCTCTGATGCTCGTCCCAAGGTCAGACCTCTCTGTGCTGTTGAAAGTAATCCTAGGAGAGACTGCTTTCAGCTGTCAACAGTTCCAGCTCATCATGTCTCTAACTGTCGTGTTTAATATCAGCCATGCGAATTTGGAGTGTCGTCAGACATTCCATCCCCATCTCTGGCATCTGTGTCCATCCTTCCAACCTCTCCTCCTTGGTGGTTGCTTGGCATTTTCTCTCTGTTAAGAGGAGGCCACCGGTGATTTGCTTTCTTGCGGTGTTTACTTTATGTCTTTGTCCAATATCTATTTGTCACTTTTATTGTATTTTTCTCCCCCTCTGCATTCATCTGTAGATGAGGCCTCAGCCTTAGCATTTGCTTTCAGAAAAGATGACAGGGCGCCTCCCGGAGCTAGATATGTACGGCCCTGGTCCCTACCGAACCCAGCTACGTAGGAAGCAGAACATTTGCACACCCATCAGGGACCGTAGAAATTTACCACTGTGCACTGAGTACACACTCTTCAAAGCCGTTTCAAAAGCATTCGTGCAATTGAGTCTCACAAGGCTAATTTAGGACAGGTGTCATCCTCTAAAAATAGATCCGAGTTTTGAAAAGAGCAGTCGGGCCTAATTTGGGCTGGAGCTCTTTCTACCTGCCAGTGGGACTATCGGCAGGTCACTGCCGACCCTGAGCCTCTTTTTTCCCACCTCTTCCACGGTGATAAGTAATACCTATCACTTTCCTATCTTTTAAGTCAGAACAAGTAGATAAAATAGCATACGCCTAACTACTTCACACGATTTTGAGAAGGCTCGAAGAAGATTGCCTGGATGAAAGAGTTTTTGAAGTCATGGGGCATTATCAAAAAAAGATGGGGATGGTCATTACTAAAGCATTATTATTATGTATAATATATGGGGAAATTCTAGGGATACAGGCAATTTTTGATGATCAGAACCCAAGTCTCCTAACTCCCATTCCAGAGGTTTTCCCTCCCCGTTGTGCTACCTGTGCCAATACTGAGAAAGGCCTGTAAGGCGCCTCTTTGCACCAGCACACGGCGGGGGGGGGGGGGGGGGGGGGGGGGGCGGCAAATGTGATCTTCCCACCCCCACCCAGCCTTCCACTTTCTGGGTAGAGAAGCCTTGGCTCTCTTTCCCTCCATGTCAGTGCCTCTTGGAAGAGGTGTCGGGCCTGAGCACCTGTGACCCACCTGACGAGTCACCATACAGCCAGCCCCGAATTCTGCTCAAGGGCACAGTACGGAAAACCACCTCTGCCTCTTTCGTTTTCTCTTGGTTTTCCCCGGCCTCTCTCAGTCACGGCTCCCAGACCTGGCTAGTTTTCTGACTCGCTGAATGATTCGGCTCTCTCAAAAGCGCGTCCGCTTACCGACAGATTTCCTTTCTGGCAAAGACTTCAGGGGTTGCCATCTGGGGGCTTTCTCGAAGGTGACGTTTGCCATCACTGGGGCTACCTGTTTTGTGAGCGCGTTTACATAATAGGCCACAGCCGGCCTGAGAGCCACAGCGAGAAGCAGACCGTGGCTTCTCGGTGAACGGATTGCGGAAGGAGAGTGAACGGATTGCGGAAGGAGAGCGACCTCAGAGAGCAACGTGAGGCCGAAGACACTCCCGAGCAACCAAAATGAAATTACATTTTCTCGGTTCCGAAGGAGCTTGATGGAAACGTCTTAGCCTCACATCTCCCCTCCCTAATTACATCAGCTTGACCCTCTCTTCTTTTTTTTTTTTTTCACTATTTATTTATTTTTTTTTAATTTATTTTTTAATATATGAAATTTACTGTCAAATTGGTTTCCATACAACACCCAGTGCTCATCCCAAAAGGTGCCCTCCTCAATACCCATCACCCACCCTGCCCTCCCTCCCACCCCCCATCAACCCTCAGTTTGTTCTCAGTTTTTAACAGTCTCTTATGCTTTGGCTCTCTCCCACTCTAACCTCTTTTTTTTTTTTTTTTTTTTCCCTTTTGACCCTCTCTTCTGATTAAATGCTTATAATTTTTCTCCCAGCATGTAATTTTTTAATTATAATATGTTTGAAGAACATCAAAATTATTTGGCTGTTTGCAGGGTGATTGTTGACAGCAGAGTCAATTCGTTTCTTCTCTGATGTGCTGAGCACCCAGTGGGTGCCTGTGAAATGGTAATTGATGATGGAGGCAGAGACGTCCCTGCGGATGGGTGATGGGCTCACGGGCACTTATGTGTGGGGAGGAGAAGGCCCCACCCTCTGGCCCCAGTGGGTGCTAACTTCCTGCCTCTTCGTGCCTTTGCGGTTGTATGAAAGAGAATACTGGATTATGTAACCGTGCTCTTACTCACTGTCGAGAAATTTCTGCTGAAAGGCCTCCAATTAGCGCAACTGGTCTTCCCTGGGTTTGGGGATGGGATACCGTGATCTTTCAAGAGAAAGATTCTGTTTGGGACATACTTCCTTGTCATAGGTTTAAGAAATCTGAAACCAAGTAAAATACATTATTTTCTGGGGAAAAAAAAACAACAAAAAACAGAAAGACATAAAAAAAAAACAAAAAAACGCCTAATGAACAAAACCCACCCAGAATTCTGGAATGATGGGGTGACAAGAAGAGAAGAGAAAAGATAGATGTAGGGGGGAAAAAAGAGTCTCTGCAAGGGATACAAAAGAAGACCAGGCTTCGGTCTCCAAATTTCAGTGGTAGGTGGATAACTGGTTGGCCTCAAAAGAACAGTCCTCACCACCTGCCTCACCACCTATCCGCGGGGCAACTTTGGGTAATACGTTTATCCTCTCTAACGCCTGCTTTCCTCATCTAGAATAGCAATGACGGTGCACCTAACCACATACACAGTGATGCTTCCATGAAACGCTATTTGTAGTAGAACATAGCACACTTCTCCACACAGTGGCTTGGTAATGGGCAACAGCCGCTAAAATATCCAGAAGTTTCTGAACCAGCATCAAGGGGCAGCCCTCTCCCTGTGAAAACTGTAAACACGGTTTAAATTCACAGCTGTCTGAACCTCTCTGGGTCGGTCCTTTCTAGAAGCAGGTGGGTGGACAAGACGCCCTCTGCAGGGTTTCATCTGAAGAAGCTATTGGTCCCCATCTCCGAAGGCACGACCTTCCGCGTCCGTTACCTGCTTTTCTGATCTGTGTGGGAGGTTTTTTTGTTGTGGTTGTTTGTGTTTTTTGTTTTTCCTGGAGTCAGCCACATGACCCTCAGACCTGAAAAGGATACTGAATTGCCAATTCAATTTACCTAAAACTGGTGGAGCCTGAAAGCCTAGCCTACATTGACATACAACTAATCTAATACAAATTGATTTTGGTTTTAAATCCAAGCAAGTCAAGAAATTGCTGTGGATTTTTCCAAAACACAAAGGACCTCGCTTTGCTACATCTGCAGAGCCTCTGACTTAGCTTTCTGGGTCCTGGTCTTTGAAATCCTGTTTATGTGCCCCATAGCTGGGGCTGCTACCCCCATTCCCTCGAGCACCCCCCGCGACAAATGCCGAGGATTTAAGGAGCTAAAGCTCCTTATGCTACACCACCCTTTTCTTGCCCTTGTTGCCAGTTTGGCACTATCTTTGAACCTGAAATCTGCTCACTGACTCCATTACCATGCATGATTGTCTGGTAACTATATCCTTGGGTGTGAGCCCTTATCCAGAGTAACTTGTGACTAACTCGGGTCCTCTAGAACTGAGACTCTGGACTATTTGTGGCCTCTATTTCCATCAACAAGGACCGACCTCCTGAATTCTGGGACAGAGATCAGAGCCCCACCACTCAGGACCCTTCCCCACTGCCAACTGTCTGCCTGTTTGCTTGGGTTTCTTCCACCTCCTGACGTGGGTCTCCTTATTCTCTAACTCATTTCAGATTTCACAGACACTGGCCTCTTGCCCAAACCAGCTGTTATTACCTGTTGACAAAGAACTCTCCAAAAGCATTTTTATTGAACTATCCACAAATCAATTTAGTCTGGATTTCCAGATACGAAGGCAAGGATGGGATTCAGATGTGACCATCTGGGGGGACCGTGGCAAGAAAGATTGCTGGGTCGCACGTTTGTGGCTAATTAGAAGTCCTATGTTAACTTTTCCGAGGATATGTCCAAATGTAGCCAAATAATAATAATACCGACTGAGTGAAGTCATAGTGATGAAACGTGGTAATTAATGACATAATTATCACTGAACGCATGATGACTGTAGTCTTATGTTTTTTAAAAGTTTGAATCAGCCAGATGGGAAACGGGCCAACTGAACAGGGTCAAAACCTAGGAGAATCAGCTAACTGAGGTGCAGCCAGGCCCAGGAGGAAGGATACCTTCAGTTACGGGTTTCAGAAAGACGTGTGGTCCAGTAGATAGCCCTCCTTACGTGGAAACTGTGGCAACAGCCAGCCCACATCAGGCTGCATGTGGAAATCCAAACAAGCATTCAGGCAGGCAACAAGTCAGCAAGGGGACAACGGAAAGGTCTTGGATCTGAGAAAGGGATAAGGGTTCCAGGCCCTTATTGCATGGAATAGTCATTCTTACATTCTCATGTGTGTAGGAATTATGTAGAAGGCTAATTAAAGATGAAGCGTTTTTGTCATCATCTACAGTGTTGTTGAATCATTAAGTCTGACTCGGGACATTTCTAATAAGTTCTTTGGATGATTCGGATGTTAATGGCTTCAAGACCACTCTCGGGGAAACCTGAATGCCGAGAGACAGAGAGACAACGGCAAGCAATCCCAAGGACTGGAGGAACCAGGCCACTCAGAAAAGTCCATCAGCGGAGGACTCAGGCCCAAGGATTCAGTTAGCGTGACTGCAGTTCTAGAAGTCTGAGCTCAGGAAACAAAGCAAACCTTATCCTTTTGATTATTCCTGAGTCTGAGCTCAGGAAACAAAGCAAACCTTATCCTTTTGATTATTATGGGAATCAAGTCACTCTGGAGGGGGCGTGGTAGGTTTCAGGAACAAAATGAGTCAAATGTCCATGAAAAAAATGTCTTTTCTAACTCAAGAAAAGTAACGATTATTTTTCCCCCAAATCTGATGCTGTTTGCCTTTTCTGTCTTCCATTCATTCAGGGAGACGTTCATTTCTTCATTTATGTATTAAGTACCTCTTGATGGCTGCCTCTTTTGCTCCAACTATGATCTCGCTCCTGAATCTAAGAACTATACCTAAACATCCTCCTAAGGACTTGATATGCACAAAGTCTGACTCATCATATTTCTTTTCGTCTCCAAATTAACTTTCCCTCCTAAATTTGAATTCTTCAAAGGATCGAGGAAGAAAACGAGAGTCTCTTTTTATATCTCTGTGCCATGGATTAGAATTCCAAGAAGTTTACTCATATTTGCTATGACAAGTGGCAGAGGGGCAAGGGTTTTCTAGCCATTTCCCACACCTCGAAACGGAGGCTCAGAGAGGGTGCATGGAGAGGTAGAGGTATGCACCCTGCCATGCTGATTCCCAGATGAGGGTTCCTTCCCTTTGGCCCCCCCACTGGTGAACTGAGTGTCCCTGATGTGGTTTGGACGCACAAGGAAAGCCTCCGTTTCTGTCACCCGCAACAATAGCTTGATGTAATACCTCAAATTCTGCTACGGCAATTCATTCTTTTTTTTTTTTTTTTAATTTTTTTTTTCAACGTTTTTTATTTATTTTTGGGACAGAGAGAGACAGAGCATGAACGGGGGAGGGTCAGAGAGAGGGAGACACAGAATCCGAAACAGGCTCCAGGCTCCGAGCCGTCGGCCCAGAGCCCGACGCGGGGCTCGAACTCACGGACCGCGAGATCGTGACCTGGCTGAAGTCGGACGCTTAACCGACTGCGCCACCCAGGCGCCCCAGCAATTCATTCTTTAGAAAACTTATTTTTCAATGCAAATAAATGCCATTGCCAAAGGAACTAATGACAGTTAAGCTGGGGTTTTTTTTTTTTAAGTGTATTTATTTATTTTGAAAGAGAGAAAGAGGGCAAGCGTTCACAAGTGGGGGAGGGGCAGAGAGAGAGAGAGAGAGAGAGAGAGAGAATCCCAAGCAGGGTCCGCCCTGTTAGCACAAAGCCTGACATCAGACTCCATCTCACGAACCCGGAGATTATGACCTGAGCCGAAATCAAGAGGTGGATGCTGAAACGACAGAGACACCCAGGTGTCCCGACAGCAAAAGTTTTTTGAACCCAGGACTCCTGGCAATCCTCCTGACTACCAGAGTTGCCAAGACCCGCCAACTCTCGTCAGCCATTCCTGCCAGCTTTTGTCCGAGGAACCCTTTTATTCCCCCGGGAAGTTTAAGAGGTTCCATGCCAAAGCATTTATTGGAAAGGGACTTCACGTTCAGAGTGTTAAAAATCATTTTGATCTTTGAATACAAACTAGTGTTAAATTTTTTTTTTGGAAACTTACGGCATTAAGGTATCCATGGTCATTGTCAACATCTTGGACGATGCAAGTTATTGCTTTCTTTCCACAGTGACCACTATCTCCGAGGAAAGGAGGTTCTGAACGGGTCAATGTCGCTTTGAAGGTGGTGTGAGGAGGAAAAGGCTCATCTATGACTTGTTGCTTCAAAACGACTTAGAAGACGGGGACCTTTCTGGACAGATCTGGATAGCTCTGTTTGGGGCGCTGACGGCGAACAGGGAAATACTGCCTTCTGGGGAGAAGGTCAGAATGAATGCCTAAGAGAAGGAGAGTCTCCTTTTCTGTGCTTTTGCTTGGTCGTCTTATTATGTAGAGGATACAAACGGTTTTCAGCACAGATGTCAGCTTCTGAGGGCCAGAAAGTGAGGGTCCGCGATTTAAGGAAAAATCATTTTCTTCGTGGGGTGGGGAGGCCGGTATCTGGGTTGGACAACGATGCTGATGAGATCAACCAGCTCCCTGCCCAGCTCCTCACTTCCGGAGTCTGGGTAAGAGGCAGAGGGTGCTGGAGTCAGAACGCCTGGGGTTGTTCTAGCTCTGGCAATTACCAGGCGACTTCTGTGCCATGAAAGAATTAGACCAGATTTTTTCTCTAAGTTCCCTTAGAGCTCCAAGCTCTGTTATAATTCACACACGGGCAGAAAAACTTCCCAGGGCTTCCCACTCTCTCCTCCACCTCTGATCCGCTCTACCAAATAGGCTCCAAGAATAAGAAATCTGCCCCTCCCCACCCACCCACCCCCACCTGCCGTGGACCAGCTTCTCCCCTGCTCGTGTGGGCACGTGTTAGTGCACGTGCACCTGGGTGCCAGGTTAAGCCCTTGTCCCCGCGCTCCCTCGGGAGAGATGAAACCAGGGCTCCGTGAAGCAACCCGGGCACTCAGCCCCGCTCACTCAGATGGAGACCAATTTGAACGGCACGGCTCATTAATCTGCACCCTCCAGGGGAGTCTCAGTGTCCACGTGGGAGTGCGACTTCGGTGGCCCTGGCCAGGTCATCGTCTGACCCACCAAACCCTTCTTCCTCTCTATTGTCCCCTGTAGATGAGGTGCCCCCATCTTGCCCCACCTCCCCCTTCTCCCAGCCTGGTCTGCGGGGAAGGGTCGCTGGTGACCGGGAGGTGATGTCAGAGCAGGACAGGGGCACGGGTCAAACGGAGGCGGCACCTTCGATCCAGCCCAGAGCAGAGAGCTCCGCCGCCGCCTGGGGATTCTGCATCCTGTTAACTCGGCCCCCTCCCTTGCTTGCTCAGCTCTCCCGTGGGTGGTCCAGCTGAAACCTGTGGTTTGGAGAGTGTCAAAGAGCTCGTATGTGTAAACACAGCCTTCTGGCCGGCGGAGGCAGCGCTCACAAGCGAGCCAGGCCAGGAGTTCCTGGCTCCTATTCCTCTTCCCTGCTTGCTCAGGCAGGTCTCTCTTGGTGAACCGGACGGGTGGGCCTCCAGATCTCAGGTCGTGAGAGCCACGGCTTCTGAAGGATGTGAGAGTTGGCCTTGGCCCTTCCTCTCCTTCCTCCGCCATCCAACCAGCCGCCTAGCGCTGCAACTTCACTTTCCTAAAGTTTTCTCAAGTCTGCCCACTCTGCTCCGTCCCCCCTGCCTCTCAGCTCTTCTCACCCCCTTCTGCAGACTTGACCTCTCCACCAGCTTCTCTGTGCCAATGTCCCTCTTGAAAAATCCATTCTTGGCTTCATCGTGCAAGCGTCCAAATAAGCAAAGGCAATCATGGGAGTCCCCAAGGGCAATCGCGAAACCCATGGGAAAACATCCGGTGACCCTCATTTGTCTACACACACACACACACACACACACACACACACAAAGGCCAATCTCCATGTAGCCTAAGCTTGGGCAGCCTGGCTCTAAGTCTGCCCCCATAACAACGGCAGTGGGGGTGGCTGGGGGGCTAAGGGAGCAGCAGGTCCCCAGATAACCAATGGGGCATTTTGCAAATGCAAAATATTTTTAAAAATCAGACGCAGCTAATGTGTGGCTATTGTCCAGCGCGCCCGCTCCCTTAAACCTCCTCACTTCCGTAGATGCCCTTCTTCTGCAGAAAGTGCTCTTCTCATTAATTTTCTTCTCTGCCATTCCCAACCCAGCCCAGTGGCCTCCTCGGAGTCAAATCTCTCCTGCACGAGGCTGACCGCTCCCTCCTCCGAGTCCCCAGGGGCCTTGCAGCATCCCCGTGCTGACTGCACTGCCCCGTGACTGCGAACACGCCTGTCTCCTCGCTGGGCCGCAGCTCCTCGGGAGGCAGGCACTGTCTGCGAGTCAGCCCTATGTTGTGTCTTCCGCTGTGCTTGGGGCTTGTTTCCCTCACTGTTCAGTTTCCGTGGGGGAGAGAGGAGGACTCCGCGATTGGAAGGCGGGAGTTCAAGTACGAAACATCGGCCTGCGAAGTCAGGTGCGGGGCGCCACGGGGGGGTCTCGGCTTACTCCAGAAGAGGAGAGCTTCGCTTCTCCTCCTCTCACCCACTCAGCATGGGGTGGGTCTGAGTGCAGAGCAGAAAGCAAGGACCTCTGAAAATGGTGGGCTGTGGGGAAAACTAAGCCTCCCTCCTCTGGGGCTGAGGAGCCGGCCGTTATTTAAGCCCCGCGGTTGCAATTTTGATCTTGTCTTCTTCTCGGCTCCTGGCTGATGGTGGAGAGTAAAGCAGGCTCGGTCAGGCTGGATGCACACGCTGTTCTTTTCCAATGGGGTGAAAACCCTGGCACTTCCTTGACCCCAGGAGGTAAGTTGAGGCAAACAAGCTCTAGCTGGTAAGAGCCTGTTGAACTTCGCCTCATTCACCGGGATCTTTCACGTACCTCCGGGTGTATGTCACCGCCCCTCTCTGCGTCTACCCCCGTTCCCCGGTCTTCAAGCTCCCCCTTCTTTTCTACTCACCCCCACCCCCAGCAGTGCATCCCAGCCATGTGCACCGAGGACAGGCCCGACAGCCACCGAGCCTCACGGCCTTGTCTGCACCGTGGGAAGGGTAACCATATTCTCTACCTCAGAGCCTTCTTGCGCGGAGAGCAAAGACTGATCAAACCCTTAATGCAGATAAATATTACATAATCATAGCAGGCGGAAACTCCTTCCACGCTACCGGGATGCTTTAGACACTTTTCAAGCTGCAGTCGTTTGAATTTCTCTTCCCAGCTCATACAACCAGATTTCCCCAAATTGCCACCTTCAGGAGCAGCTCCTGTCTTCCGGTCACCTTCCTAAGTACCTTCTGCAGGAACACATCATTCTGTTGTCTGCCTTATTCCTCTACCTGTCTCTCCCCTCCTCTTCTTCTTCTTTTTTTTTTTTTTTTTAGTAGAATCTTTTCTATTCAGGAAAAAAAAACCCAAAACACAAAAAAGTTTTCCAACCACACACAGGAGGGGTATGGGTAGGGGGAGGTGACTGTCCAGCCCCATCCCCCAGCCCAGGTGGTTTTGGCAGCAACAAGGGGTGTGGGGTAATGTCCCCCCCCAAATAAAAAGGCTGTATGTGTGTATGGGAAGGAAAGGGAGTGCAAAAGCAGCGGGACAGGCGGGGGGGAAGGCTGGACGAGGTCGGTACTGGGACCGCGGGTGGGAGGCCGTCTTTGTGACATTTTGTGTCAATCATACCACCGTTCTCCCCTTCCTCTCTGTCCTCTACTCGTTTCCTGGAAGAGACGCCGAGAAGCCTCACCCTTCCAGATCTCCGTCCTGTCTGCATGTCCAAAAGGCACATAGGAGGCCAGAATGTCATACACAACTGTCTTGGGAAAACAGACGGCGGGAATTCCGTAGTAAGTGAGAGGGGGATATTCACCCCCAGATGGTCATCTGAATTTTTCTCTCGTTTGAAACGGACACATTCTCCTCTCCCGGGGAGGCCAAATCTCCCAAAGCAGAGGCTGAGGGAGAACGCCAAACTCAACATGACCCGCTGTCTCTCCTTGCCTGGCCCTGCCTCCCCAAGGAAGGGTGTGGGACTATCTGGGAGTGCCCCCATCTCGTGCCTCCGCGCTGCGGGGTTTAGATTCGGAGTCCTCCGGCACTTAGGGGAGAGGCAGAGCTGAAGGAATCCAGGGAATCTCTGCACTGTAATCCTCACTCCCGGCCTGTGCTGCCCACCGCCCTGCCTGTCTCTCCCCACTGGTAACCACTCTGCCATTTTTCTGCCGGTGGGCATCTCACCGTGGCATCCCTCGGCTTCCCCCATTGCCAACAAGCAGAGCCATGAGCCATGCTTCTCGGCCGTGGCGCCCAGACACTGTGGAAGGTCCCCTTGTGATCACCACCAACAGCGCAACAGCTCCGTCCCTCTCCTCGTCCACTGAATCACACTTTCCGGGCCTGGAACTCTCCATCTCTGGCAAACGCTGCAGGCGATTCAAAGCGCGAGAACCATTTTGCCACAGAAGAATCAGCAGGCCCTGTGCCTTGCCTTGGCTTCCACCAGAGTCACGAAGAAATGTGAGAGATTGGGCAAAAATACAGGTAAGCGTGTCCTCCGCTCTTGCCCTCCTCCGAGCTCCTTCGACTTTGATGATCGGGATCAGCTCCGCCAGATCTCGTTGGCACAGGCGTCTATGCGGTTCTTCCGGCTGCCATCAGTAGATTTCTCAAAGCAAAGGTTTTTCTCAGTGGGACACATTCTCATTAAAGAAAATTTGGAAAATGCAGAAAGGCAGTAACGTTTAAAACATAGCCCTGAATCTAGCAGGTGGGAAAAAAAGCTCAGCGTTTTGGTTGGTCCTTACATGCCCCCGCCCATCTCTCTCTCTCTCTCTCTCTCTCTCTCTCTCTCTCTCTCTCTCATTTCCCTATAAAACTGAAATAAGATGGTATCGGATTTTGTATCCCATTTCATTACACTTAGGGTGTAATGGGCAAAAGCCCACATCCCTGAATATTCCTTAAAAACATCGATAACTAATGGCTACATAATATTCCATGTCTTACCCCGTATTTCCCAAGCGTAATTCCGTGCGATGTTAATACAAGATTTATTGACAGGTTAAATCAAGTTAAAATGATTTCATTTCTCACAGATTCTGTAAGTCTTTGAAGAGTCACAACATGGATTTTGACTCTTTTAAGAAGGGAAATGTAGCGAGCGGCAATTTCCTAATGTATCAGCAACAGAGTCTTTTCTTAAAGCAAGCATCTCAGGGGACTCATTTTCTACAAAAGTCTGGGAAATACTGGTTTAACCTTTCTCCCATCGTGGAACATTTAGATTGTTCCCAGTTTTTCATGGTTATAAATAATGCTTAGATAATGATCTTTGTACAGAAAATTCAGGCCACAGTTCTTAATATTTCTTTAGGATAGATTCCTGGAAGTGGAATCGTGGGGTCAATGCGTGTGGCTTTTTAACTCTTTCAAATGTTATACTCAAGATTCTTTGAACGTGTGTCTCTCTCTGTCTCTCTTTGTGTCTCTCTTTCTCTGTGTCTCTCTCTCGACAACGAGCCTCCTAAACTCTGTGATTATCCTATGCATCGTTTGCATCTCTCCTTTATATAGCACGGTGTCCTTTATTGGGCAAGTGCTCAGAAACTTTCCGAGGACAGTGATAACAATGGAGACAAATAACAAAGGAGAATGATCGGGAGCGAGGGTAGATTCAGACCAGGGAGGAATTGTATCTTTCAGTAGAGAAGTGTCAGTATAAAATAGTCCTTAAATACAGGTTATTTCAAGTCAGCCAGCCTGAGTTCACTTGTTCCACTCATTCTCCCCATGACTTTGGCCAAATTATAGTGATAATAGTACCTAACTACTAGGCTGGTGGCAAGACCTAAATGAGAAAATATGTACAAGGCTTATAGCACATGCCTGGTCACACATAAGCACTGAATAAATACGGCTATTATTATTATTACTATTAGCCGATGTCTCAAGGCCCCAGGAAAGGTGACCATTTCTTCAGAAAGTTGAGAGCGTATGAGAGGTGATCAGCATCAGACCCAATAAGCAGCTGATTCCGGCAAAGCTTGCAACGGAGGAGACATCCAGCTGCGAAGGCAAGGGAATGGATGGATTCTACTAGAAATGGCCACATGGCAGCAAAAGAGAGCCAGGAGGGAAAGACGGAAGCCAGCCAAGGCAACCAGGGACCGCATTAAAGATAAAACATCAAATCTGTGCTGGTGCAGTAGAGACTAACATATTCATTTGAACTTCTCTCCCATTGGAAAACTCCGTTCGGATCCCATTTCCCATTTTAGAGATAATCAGCCATCTCCCCCTGGACATACTGTGGCAGCCACAAGCCTGGCTCTTACCTGTCAGTTCCCTGTCACTGTCTAAGTGACAGCAGGCCCTCCAAGCTGGCAACCCCAGAGGAGACCCCGCGAGAGCAAGTCTGATGCCTGGCAGCTCCCTGGCCCCTCTTGTTTATTTCTCTATTTCAAAGCAGGATTCATCTCTGTGTGTTTGAAGCCACGACGACCTCCCTCTGGATGTCCCGGGTGCATCCAACCCAGAAGCAAAGGCTTGACCGTTCGGCTGCATCTCTGAAACCTGAAGGGAGCCGCAACCCAAAACTCCGGAGAAGTGAGCCCAGAGCAGCGGGGGCTGACGACGGCCCGGCTGGGTCGCAGCCCTCCTCCAGAGCCTCCCTCTCTCCTCCCTACCCTTCCCTGTTACTCTCAGAGCTGCCGCGAGCTAACAAGTGTTAAAAGCCCTTAGATCTATTTAGAGGGAAGGCCAATTTACTCTGATTAAATGCAAGGTAGCGTTCAATTAGCAGAAGATAAACACAACATATCAACCCACTATGATAATTTTTAAATCAAAAGTTAGAGCACACAGAGGCTGCTGCAATAATAATTGACTAATTTAATGATGATGGAGTTTTTTTAAGATCTTGCCGTTCTCTAAGAGTATGTATGAAGGACACCCCTAATGTTAATTACAGCTTGCTTCATTAACAACTTAACCGAAAGGCCACACTTTGTGAAATTATTTGGGAGCCTATGAGGAATGAGAGTTGATGGAAGGAAATTACCAGGAGTAGCTCTCCCATCAGTGAATGAAGGCTATGATCTATAAATCATTAGTGGGGGGGCCTTATGGTGACGGGAACAGAGAACTTCGAGTGTATGGAGAGGAGCAGGGTGGGTGGATGGCTGGGAAGAAAGTGTGAAGGCACAGGCCTCTTTGTATCTGTGCCCCCACGGCAGCCAAGGCCCAGGCCGCCAGGCAGGTACCGGGTGGTTCTGTTTGGCGGACGGTGGTTGCTCACACCTCTGGGCTCTGCCTGACAGCTGGAGTCCCCTCCCACAGAGTGCGAAGGCTTTGACCGACGGCAAGTGCGTGGGAGCTAAGGACGAATCTATTGGCCTAGGCTGCGGCTGGAGGGAAGATGTGCAGATTCAGCCCGCGACATGTGCACAACTGTCCCAACTAACTTGGGAGACTGAGAGTCTAGGGACAGCGGGACCCAAAGGTTGCCGGCAACAGGGGACCTTTGTTTTTGTTTTTTTTTTAATGTTTATTTATTTATTTTTTTTTTTTTAATTTTTTTTTTTCAACGTTTTTTATTTATTGTTGGGACAGAGAGAGACAGAGCATGAACGGGGAAGGGGCAGAGAGAGAAGGAGACACAGAGTCGGAAACAGGCTCCAGGCTCCGAGCCATCAGCCCAGAGCCCGACACGGGGCTCGAACTCACGGACCACGAGATTGTGACCCAAGCTGAAGTCAGACGCTTAACCGACTGCGCCACCCAGGCGCCCCAATGTTTATTTATTTTTGAGAGAGAGAGAGAGAGTGAGAGAGCAGGGGAGGGGCAGAAAGAGAGGGAGACACAGAATCCGAAGCAGGCTCCGGGCTCTGAGCTGTCAGCACAGAGCCGGATGCGGGGCTTGAACCCACCAACCGGGAGATCATGACCTGAGCCAAAATTGGATGCTCAACCGACTGAGTCACCCAGGGGCCCCTCAGCAGGGAACCTTTTACAAATACCGATTTCTGGCTCACATGCCCAGACATTGACTCCATATGGGGGGCTGCTGTGCAGGGAATGTCTATGCCTTCCCCCAAACTCCCGTGTTGAAACCCTCATCCCCAGTGTGATTGATCGTATTCGGAGATGGGGCCTTTGGGAGATGACTAGGTCACGAGGTGGAGCCCCTGTGATGGGATTAGGGCCCATGTAGGAAGAGACACGAGGGGAGTGTCATGTGAGGGGACATGTGAGGGGAGGACACCTGCCAACCAGGAAGAGGGGCATCGCCAAAGACTGACTCTGCCAGCACCTTGATCTTGGACTTTCCAGCCTCCAAAACTGAAAGAAATAAATCTGTCTTGCTAACCGCTTCCACTGCTCCCCACACCCCTGCTTTTGTTAGAGTAACCCAAACGGACCAGGTAGCACATGATCTTAGCATCAAGATTTTTTACAGCGCTGCCTGCCTGGGTGATTCTAATGTGCAGCAAAATCTGGGGATTGCTAGGCTCTGGTCCAAACCCAAGGTCTAGGGCAGATGAAAGGTTCTAAGCCCCGCAGCAAATTCTGGAATATGCAAAGAACATATTCATAGCAAAACCGCTGATCGTTAAAGGTTGGGGTCTTGAGAGAGAACAAGGTCTTTCGCGTTGAGAGACCAGGGTCCAAATCCCAGCACCACTGCTGATTCTGAGAAATTATTCTCCCTGAGTTTTCTGCTCTGCAAAATGGGAGTAACAGTGCTTTCCTCAGAAGTTGTAGCAGCCAAGGGGCGCCTGGGTGGCTCGGTCGGTTAAGTGTCAGACTTCAGCTCAGGTCATGATTTTATGGCTCATGGGTTCGAGCCCCGCGTCAGGCTCCGTGCTGACATCTCGATCCCGGAGTCCGATTCAGATTCTGTGTCTCCCTCTCTCTCTCTCTGTCCTTCCCCTGCTCATGCTCTCTCTTTCTCTCTCTCTCTCTCTCTCAAAAATAAACAAACACTGGGGCGCCTGGGTGGCTTGGTCGGTTAAGCGTCCGACTTCGGTTCAGGTCACGATCTCGCAGTCCGTGAGTTTGAGCCCCGCGTCGGGCTCTGTACTGACAGCTCGGAGCCTGGAGCCTGCTTCGGATTCTGTCTCCCTCTCTCTCTGCCCCTCCCCTGTTCGTGCTCTGTCTCTCTCTGTCTCAAAAATAAATAAACGTTAAAAAAATTTAAAAAAAAAATTGGGGCGCCTGGGTGGCGCAGTCGGTTGAGCGGCCGACTTCAGCCAGGTCACGATCTCGCGTCTGTGAGTTCGAGCCCCGCGTCGGGCTCTGTGCTGACAGCTCGGAGCCTGGAGCCTGTTTCCAATTCTGTGTCTCCCTCTCTCTCTGCCCCTCCCCCGTTCATGCTCTGTGTCTCTCTGTCCCAAAAATAAATAAAAAACATTGAAAAAAAAAAATTAAAAAAAAAAATTTTTTTAAATAAATAAATAAATAAATAAACAAACATTAACCTTTTTTTTTTTTTAAACAAGTTGTATGAGCCATAAATGAAATAATACATGTTGAAGGCAGAGCCTGGAATACAGTGAGTGGGCGGATGATCTGTCTAACCAATGAGGATTAACTAACTAGCAAAAAAAGAAAAAGAGACTCATGGGCCAATCAGCGTCTAGAACTTGGTGGAAGTTGCCAAGGAACCCTGAGCATTTGCGTAAGTGCCTGAAATAAACCCAGGCCACTGTGGTCATAACCTACTGTCCCGTATGCTGGCTAGCCAACAGGCACGGTTCTAGGCACTTCACAAACACTTCTTGGGATGTTAACTGTCAGACAGTCAGTAAGGATTTTCTGGCAAAAGCGGGCCAGAGAATAGCCGCCCCTAAGAAACTCCGCTGAGCCGAAGCGCTCACCGCCCTTCTCTAAGCCGTGGGTACTGAGACCATAGCTGTTCCTTCCCCTGTGGCTAAGATGTGATTTGCTGGCGAGAAGACTGGACTCGGCAAAGGGCCTCAGGTCTGCCACTCCCAGGCTGACCCGCTGCGGGCTCGCTTCTCTGCCACTCTGAACCCCAGTTTGCTCCACCAGGTATAAAGACAGCGGCCTCACCGAGTGCAAAGCGTGAAACGAGATAATCCGTGTAAGAGTTCAGATCACGGTGCCAGGTTCACGGCAAGAACCCAGTACCCAGCTGGCAGAACAGCACCTTGTAAATAGCAGAGGCAGGAGGCGCGGGTGGGAGCCCGGAAGCGGGGAGCCTGGATTCTGGGAGGAGATAGAAACTTCCGCGGAATATGCTACCCCACCCCACGGCCCAGCACGCACCAGGTCTGATGAGCTCTTGAAATTGTCCTCTTCTAGGGGCCAGGCATATGCATACACCTGCGGGCACTTTGTTCCAAGCGAGCCCCTCAGCTGGGGCTGAGGAAACCGAAAGGACCAGGCAGCAGGCTGTGAGTCCCGCAGGCACGCTGGCCCCGCATCACCATTAGACTGCGAGGTCCAAAGCCCCACTTGGCACCAATCCTTTCTGCAGGCAACGGCCAACCCCCAACTAGGAGAATCAATGGATTTTTCTCCCCACCGATACCTAAATAGCTATTTGAATGTGTTCTGTAACAGGAGGAGCCGTTGAACAAAAGGTCAGGGCTGATCTGAAGTCCGTCTTTCCATCGGCAGTTGCTTTTAAACACGCAATGCTCCAGCTCTGCGAGCCCCTGAAGATAAAAAAAAATTATATAAACGTACAAATGACTTTATGACTTTGATTATGCAACTTCTGAGAAAATAGCCATCTGAACCGTTAAGGAAGACTAAAGATATTGTGATAAAGAAGACTCTTTGAAATTCTGCTTTAAAAAAAAAAAAAAAATCTATGTCATGAGATATGAATGTAGCCAAAGCCTTGATAAAAGTCGTGTCAGCCTTTTGCCACAGAAGCTGCCGAAGCATGAAAGAGACCACGGGCCTGGAGATCTTTGCTGCCTTTAAAGTCTGGCTTATTAACATGCATTAGAGTCTTCCTGAAGATGGGTCTGGCCAAAGGTTATCAACGGAAACTTAATTTAATGAGCCCAGAACACAGGGAGAGGAGCCCTGTAAAGCCAACACCGGGAGGAATTTGGGGCAAGGGCATTTCATTTTCTGAAGAGGAGAAACAAAGATAAACTCATTAAAGCGCAAGGTACTATATTGTTGGTTTTTTATCCTCAGAGTGCCGCTCTCCCAGTAAGGGGGTGCCACTCACTCTCAGTTCGGAGGCTAACACCCCTCCCCACCCAGAATGGAAGCTGATGGTAATAGAAGGTTGGGGGTTGGGGGGGGCGGGAAGAGAAGGGCTACGGGAAAGGCTGTTGTGTAGACGAGCAGCGGGGTTGAGGTATGACAGGAGTCTGTCCTGTCAGCCAACAGCTTCCTCCAAGGCTGAGGCTGTGCTTTCTGCGATTTGGTGAGCCTTAGATCTAACCATTGCGGTTATGCAAATGCAGGTTAAAAACTCTGGAAATCCTAAGGAGGGAGGGAGTCGCTGCCAGCAATGTTGCAGCTGCTTCCCAGCCACGAGAATGAATTGTTCCAAGGCTAGAATGGTAAAGACACCTTTCAATTAAGGGTCATAGACCGACATGCCTATGGGACACAGGCACCCAGCGTAAATTAGTGAATCAGGCCAGCCCTGAGATAGAGGGCATGTTGGAGTGAGACTGTGGCTCTTCTTTTTTTTTTTTTCCCACTTTAATGTTTATCCACTTATTTTGAGAGAGAGAAAGAGAGAGAGAGAGCAAGCACGAGCAGGGAAGGGGCAGAAGGAGAGGGAGAACAAGAATTTCCAGCAGGCTCTGCACTTGTTAGCACAGAGCTCCGTCCCATGAACTGAACAGAAATCAAGAGTTAATGCTTAACCGACTGGGCCACCCAGGCGCCCCGGGGCCGTGGCTCTTCTTAACGGGGCACCAAACCTGCCTTCCTGGCGCATGGTTGCCCTACTGGGAGAGCCATTTATTGCCAAATCTGCTTGTCCAAAGGAAGCCGAAACTGGAATGTTTAGAGGAAAGCTCCTGATTTTAAAGCGCTGGTGACTAGCTCAGTGTTCTTTAAACTTTTAAACGCGGTGAGCCAAGCAAAACATGTCTGTGGAATGTATATAGCCAAAAAGCCTGTCAATCTGGGGCCTATTAGTAGACGAGTAAATGGTATTGGATGGCATTGTGCAAATGCTGAAAGTCAGAGGGAGAAGGAAGTACCTGTTGGAACGGCTGAATGAATGATAGCATTTGCCTGAGTTTGTGGAAAATATCACCCAACTAGGACTGTCATGCGTGGCCACACCTCTTATATATTACACAACTCCGGGGGCGGGGGGGGGGCACCATTTATAACGAAGACTACATACATGGCCCCTCTAGAAACCTCAGAGTGCCCGTCTACACAACCACACTCCCACAGCCCTGGTTGTGACACATACCCGGTCCTTCATTTCAAGTGGGTTCTTGAGGGACAGACAGCAAACTCATCAAGTCCTCACCCTTGATTCAGATGGAGCAGAACGCCCATGCTTGATCCTCAAGAATGATTTTGATTCTGATTTCATCAAGATCACTTAGAAACAACTCCTTGGCGTGGTCAACAATACCCAGCAGGAACGGGATTTTTTTTTTTTTCTTTTATCTCACTGGCTGCAAAGTAGGATGATCCCAACTTTCATTAGCATAGACCCAGGGGACTGTACTTTGGTAGTGACTCAGCCTAAGGACGCTCACGTGTGAGATTTTATTTCAATTGTACAAATATAAGTTATATAAATTCCAGTGGTTTTGTGCGTAGTATGTTTATAAAATTTGCCATGGAAGATTGACGGTTGGGCTGTATATTCTGTGCTAGATTAATGTAATAATGAAACGTGATGTATGCCCTCATAGGGTGTAAAGTTCTATCTCAAATGACCCAGAGGTTTCAAAGGCAGTGGCAACACCGGCTGGCCTCTGGAGCAGTAAGCTACCTGTGCAACCGTGCAACCGACCTCACGGTAAAGGATAGAAAGGGAGCGCCAGAAAGTGGCAGAAGGACACTTTCCTAGCATCTTGGATCCAGAAATCGTTATTTTCCTCGGAAACTCAATAGGGACAGAAACACGTGCCTGCAGTAAGTATCTTCAAGGAAGAGAAATAAATGAATGTGCTAGGGAATGTGATGAGCTGCCTTTCAGTAGCTCAGAAAATATGTAACCAGTAATTCCCATAAATATTTAATAATAAGCCAGATATATAAAGACAAAGGGAGATACAAACACATTTGTTACACAGTATTAAAAATGCATCATAAACATTTGTTGACTAAAACGATATTTCAATTTACATAATCCCCCAAAGACAGAGTTTCAGTCCTGATGACAAACACTGACAATCTCTAAGGGAGGGGATGAAAAAGAAGGTTGGGTCTCTCGGCTGACCCTGTGTCTGCTTGTCTTGGTGGCAGTGGTGGGGCAGGACAGATCCCTGGGTTGCTGGATCACTAATGAGGACCTTAATACTCATCTGCATAGGGGCTGTCCTACGACAGACAGAGTCTCTAGAACATAAGGAAAAAACCCCCAAAACTATGAGACATTCCTCTCTTTGGTTACCACTGGGTCAGCCCGTGCAAATAAAAATCGAGTGTTCAAAATAAGAATGGCTACATCTGACGTGTTCAATGCTTTATGCGGGGCGGGAAAAATGAACTGTCACAAACAAAGAAATATCAGATCGGAACAGTGCAGGAGCCTAATAAACATCTTCATGAAAAGTTAAAACGGCTGCCTCATTTGTCTGCAGCATGAGTCAGGCACCACTGGGAGGGAGCTCCTGCTTCCCTTCCAAATCAAGGACAATCTGCTGGCTTCAAAATAAAGAAAAGGAAAGAGAAGGGGGCCCCGTCTGGTCAATGATTTATTTATGGAGCCCAGAAAACTCTTCTCCTCTAAAATGCTATTTTTCCTGGGTTCTAACCCTTCAATCTTCTTCCAGCCTGGGAATATATGTTTCTCTCGTCCATGTATTTTTCAGTGGTTTTCATTATTACATGACACGTAGTTCACCTCCATCTACATTGCCAAGATCTCAGCGGGGTTGCCGCTCCGAAATTCAGAATCAATGCTTTGTCTCGCCTGAGGACCTCGCCTGTTTCCCCTCTGGAGGAAAGACCTCCAGACCCCAGGAAGAGGCTGGGAGCAGAGCAGTGGGAAACAGTGGCATCGGCAATCGGTAATGTCCACAGTTTGTACACAAATGACTTTTGAAAATGAAGCAGAGAGAAGGGTGAATGAGCAAGCAGCCCAAAAGGTAGCCTGTTGCTAGGTAGAGAAAAAAAAATCTTAGCCCATGTCCTTGGAGGGGTTCCAGTTGTCTCAGACTTTAGGATGACTCTCTATAAATACTCGTGGATTTGAGGGACAGGGACATAAAAGAGACTCCAAGCAATAACCCCTAGGTATGGGTGAGCCTGCACGTTAGAGAACTCAGTGTGAACCGCGTGTTGACCTTTAATAGAAAAACAGGTGTGAACGAGCTTCCAGGACTACATAAGCGGCATCACAAGATACATCCCAGCCCCACGTCCGGGGTCTGAAGGGCAACATCAGTCGGCACTGAGAGAGACGTAGCCACCCGTTTGCTTCTCCGGCTGCTCAGAGAAATACTTCTAAGGGACTAGTATTTACTTACAGAATCATTCTTTTAGGAAGATGCTCCACGGTTCCTCATTCCCTGCCCACAGATTTGCTCAGAAAACTGGCCACAGACCAGAGTGCAGTTCAGGTGTTACCTTCTTGAAGAAGCCCTTCTTTCTGCTCTGTATCCTGTAGCTGCTTACGTAGTGGCACCTGTTCATACTGCAGCGTAGCTCTTGGTTGGATGGATATTTCTCCCACGAGAATGAGAGTTCTCAAGGGCAAGACCAAGGCTCATTCAGCTCTGTATCCTCAGCACCTAGTACAGTGCCTGGCACATAGCATGGAATCAGCAAATCATCGCTGATTTTGTTTGTCGAGTGGAAATTTACTCCGATTTCCGTTTTTCTCTCCCTGCCCGCTACAGTACTTTGGGTGTTTTCTTACCTTGAAGAGTATTTTTCTGGTCCTCTGTCTTTTCCCTTTTGGGTACTCTTCTCTCTCCCTTCTTTCATTCTTATCACTTGTCACTACATCTTCCTCCCCACCCCCCATCCTCTTTCTCTAGTCTTGGCCTTGGGTCTACCGATGATCCACGTGGGTGTTTCCTAACAAAGTATTCCCAGAATTTTCTTAAAGAAAGGCTACGTTTTGGTTCTTTGACATCCCTTGGGATCACCAGAGAGATGAGATGGTGTGAAACAGTGAAATCTCTCAGTGGAGTAGGAGAGACGAGAAAGGTAACCATGCCGTCTATACTCCCACTAGGATAGGGAGCTGGATAGGAAGTGGGGGATCCTATGGTAACAACCAACTTTGAGTCTCACTGGAAATTAGCCCGGAATCCACAAGGAGATCCACACCCACGAGGTAGGCCTTCCCTCATTTAACATAACAGGTAGATAGAGGTGGCTATCTCTGCTTTAGGGGATCAGCCCTTTTGTTGTTGTTGTTTTTTCTTCCCTACTCAGGAGGGCACAGCCAAAACTGACATACTTTTCTTTCTTAGGAAAGGATACCCTAAGTCCAGAAGTCAGGAAATGAATAGAATCGTCCAATGGCAGACTCCATTAGTAACATCTCAATGCTCTCCAAACATAGTCCTCCCAGGGATGCCACATTCAGCAATTCTGAGATGTGCCCATACAGCCTGTGACATTAATCAAATTCATGAAGGCAGGCTGAGGCCAGAATGCTTAGGGCCAACGCATCCTAACATGTTCTTCCTCCATTACGGGGAGAAAGCAAGCCTCAGTGTAACGTGACATCATCAATCTAAGTAGGCAAGTGGAATAGATTTCCCGATTACCAGGTTAAGCGATGCATCAAACAGGAGCGAGCCTGGTCATTACTAATCATTTAAATTTAGGAAGACTGAGCTCAGTGACATTATCAGGCCCACATTAAAGAGTGACTTCTCTCTGCTATCAGGGATGTATTGGTGTCCCCTCCAGGATTTATTACTATGGGAAGCTGCAAGATCGGCTGAGGCAGCAACTATCTATGGTACCAGCACCCCATCCATCATCCCCATGACCCCAATTCTGGTCGGCCTTGAGGGGCTGGGGCCTCTAATCTCTCCCCTTGTTGGGGCCCTTCAGTGGTCAAGTCTACAGGCAGACAGACTAAAGAGCAAGCATTTAGAAATGAGTTCAATTAGAATACCTTGTTATATTGTCATTAAATCCCCAGCCAGCTTATTTCTCTCTGGTATTCTTTTTGGAAAAACACAATGATTGATCATACTCTAGACTCCGATAGCCGTCTGAGCCCAAAGATGGCTTTTTCCCAAGATATACATGCTTCAAACCCACCCCCAGGGGTTTTATTTCACTGTTCTACCGGGGCCCCCAGGTATGTAAATGGAAAATGAAATTCTCGAGTGATTCCGAATCACACACATCATTAATAATCACTGATTTGGAGGGTCCCCTTTGGGAAGAAGCTCGGGAGTGGAGTTGATATCTAGGAACTCCCCACCAACAAGATCACTAAGCAAAGAGCCACCAACTGGGCTTGAAAACCAGAGTAAAGACATTGGTCAGGAACAAGGTCTCGGGCATCATCCTTCTATGCCAGCACTTCTAGAACTTTAGTGGACATGTGAATCACCTGGGAAACTTGTTGATATCTGGACTCTGATCCAGCGGGTCTAGAGTGGAGCCTGAAACTCTGCACTTCTGAAAAACTCCCAAGTGACACCAGGGCTGCTGGCCCATGAACCACACTCTGAGTCGCAAGGATCTGGAAGAATGGTTCTCAAACTTGACCTCACGTTAGAATCACCTGGGGAGCTTTTAAAACTCCCAGTGGCAGGCTCAGCCCAGACCAATCAAATTAGAATCTCCAGGGGTGGACCCCAGGCACCAGTATTCTTTTTAAACCTCCCTGGGTGATTCCTTTGTTCAGCCTACGTTGAGAATCATTGATGTACACTGATGAACAGCTCCACTCCTGTGGCTGAATTCAGTAAGTACTCAGTCTTCTATGTTGGCTCTTTTGGTGGTGGGCATTTAGTATAAATATCCGCCTTCATCTCAAACACATAGGCTAAGTGCTTATCAGGAAGTCGACCCCACTTCCAGCTCCAGGTATGGGTCTGAGGGGTGCAAATGTTATTTGACTTCCCCCGGTTGGTGATGTATTGGTGATTAGGTGTATGTATATCACCTAATATGAGTCAATGGATGTCAAGAGAGGCTCCTGAAGTCTGTCTTAAATATAGATTTACATGAACCCATAAATGTCTTATGGTTTAACCTAGTTTTATTTAGATGACTATATCTTCTCATATGGGCACATGGCTTATGTAGAACAAAGGACTGGATAATGCAGTAAAACCCTCCTCCTACGTCCCCAAATGGGAACAGGTCTACCAAATTTGACTAAAACTTATCCCACCCCCCTTAACCTTCCTTCACCTCCATTTCTTCTGCCATCCTCCCCTCTCTGTAGAAACGGCAGGTGGAAGGTGAAGGGAATGGCCTTGGGCCTGCAAGCTGTGCCCACCCTCTCGTAAGAAGAATGCCCTTGGAAAAGTCCCCAGCTTTACTTAAGCCATGGCTTGCTGATTTTTAGCCGAATAAGAGTAATATCTGTGTCACAAGGCTTTGGTGAGCATCAAATGAGATAATAGATGTGCAAGCATCCTGCAAATGGTAAGTTGCTATAAAAATGTCATCTGTGGTTTTTTGTGGCTGCTGCTTGCTGTTAGGAAAACTAAGCAGTGATCCCAAAGGTGAAAGTTTATTCATAGTACTAGTCATTGTGCATCCATGCACTGTCTCATGGAGAACCCAGGCAAAGCTGGGTGTACTGCTCGTTCTGGCAGAGTTCCCATCTGAGAAGGTGTCCCTGAGTTATCTGGGGCAATCAGGGTGGAGGAAGAGACATAAATCCCGCTGTTCCTTGCAAGAAGTGGGGGGAGCGGGGTGGAGGGGGAGAAAAGGAGGTTGCAACCTAAATGATTTTTAATTATTTTCTAATTCACTACATCATTAGGAAGACAGGGAAAACGCTTAAGCCTTAAGACACGGTGATCTAATGTCATTGATTTTCACATATATTTTATGAGGGATGAAATATGATGAAGCTGGGAGAGAAAACGTTTTCAAATATGATAAGACTAGAGAATCTTCCAAGCCCATTTATAAAAAGAAGTCAAGTCGTGGGCTCAGGGTGAGTTTGCAAAAGTCAGACTTCGAGATGCCCCTTTGTGGGTTAGACCTGAAAGCTTCTTGACTCCTCAGACCGACTGAGGGGGTGTTGGCTGCCTCCTTGACAGTTATGAATCTGAGAATTATTAAGTGTATGTCCGCTAAAATGTAAGTTTCTCTAGATCGTTCACCGTCACGTCTTCAGCCTTTAGCACAGAGCATGGCGCATCAGAGGCCCTCATACATTTCAAATGAATGAAACTCAAGTCTCTCGCACTGCACTGCGCCCTTCAAAAATAAGGGAACATGACCCTTTCACTAACGTCACTGGGCTTGTATTATTTGGGGGCCTATATGCAAAAATAATTTAACGAGAAACAAGTCAACAATGTTGAAAATCATGCAACTAAGTACCAAAGAGAGTCCCTCACTACCAACGGTGAGGGACTAGCGTTAACGGAGCAAAGAAAAGTGAGGATAAGCTAGAGTTACACAGAACAGCCTCCCAGATGAAGTAGAATGTATCCCTACTCCTCAGTGCCTAGCATGCTGCCTTGAGCAATTATACAGTCTTTAAATATTCAGTCAAATGGCTTTATTTCCAGATGATAATCTCTTCATGATCTTTCTAAGGTGAAACTAAGCAAAACTCAATCAACCCACCTTAAGTATAAATTATTAGTAACGTTAACATACATATAGTGAAGTTCACCATACAAAGGCATATGTTGTAGTCCATCTTTGAAGTTATAATAAATTGTACGTGGCTGGAAAGGGAGTAGAAGGCAGACCAAATATTCCCAAGAGAACCGCACTGCCTGCCTGTTTTGGAAGTCTCCCTTTCTTGGGTTGGTTAGGGATAAGCCAAAGCCCCGTAAGCTGGGCTGCAACGGCAATTTTTTGTGTACCTTCTAAGCCCAGTAATTAATAAATGATTTGTTTATATTTGTTGTATTCTAGCAGCAACTCTAAAAGGGTCATATCCTGCCCTTACTTTACCAACGGAGAATCTAAGGAACACGATACTTCAGTAACTTGCGAAGAGTCACATGGTCAGTAAGTAGCAGAACCAGGCTTAGAACCCAGATCTGACTGCAGGGACAATGCTCCGAACCGGATGCTACCCCACCTTCTCTCTCCTGCCGTGTTATTAAATCAGACTTTGTCTAAGAAGAAAATAAGGCTCCACTGTTTTACGACCTACTTGGAAACAGAGTATGGCCCAGATAGAGGATGGACTGTGTCTTTCTTCTTCCTCAGGACCAGGAAACTGTCTGCCATAATCTGGAGGCCCGTGAGCCACATGACAACAGTAGGTGAACTAGGGTTCAAAAGGTAACTAGAGTTTGCTGGACTTGTGAATTGAGCTTGGAGTCCTGGAGTCACTGGTATGGTAATGCAAAGGCAAAAAGGATAGTCACTGAAGAGGATGACTTAAAGAACCCAAGTGAAGAATTGGCTACATTAAATGAAGGGAAACTAATTCGGAGGTCACTAACTCTGCATGGGGGTGGGAGACGAAAAATCAGAACTCTTTTTATAAGATTGGGAATTCACAAATAGTCTCTGCTGTGATTGGAGAGAGAGAATGTATTTCGGGCGATAAAAGTAGGAAGAGGTCAATAAACATTTCTGAAAGCACAGATGACCAGTTGAAAAGACTATCTTACGAAAATGAATCTATTACTGAAGTGCTGGACCAACAAAGGAAAGGAGAGGTTGAAGTCAAGGCCGTAGGGATTCAGCCAACTGTTGCTAAAGTAACAATCCATTACGAGGCTATTGTAACACGAGAAACCTTGAAAAGGATGATTGATAAAAACACTTCGAGTGGATATAGAGGAGGACAAAAAATTTGTGTGGAGGTGTATAGCCTAGATTACTTATAGAAGACTGGTATCGTCAGTAAAAAATAGAAAAACACAAATATTCAGTTAGGAGAAAAGTTAACGACAGTAGCGGCTACCATTTTTTCATTGAAATATCACTGTGCCAATCATTGTATCACTCTTCAGACCCTATGCAATTGAATCTTCACAAACATACTGTGCTCTAGGCAATTGTTGTTCTCTTCTACAATAATAAAAAAAAAAAGTCTCAGGTTAAGTTATTTGCCTAAAGTCACATAGGTAGCAAGAGATGGTCCCAAAATAATGAGATGAGTCTTAAACATTTTGAGATGTTGACAGAGTATTACAAAAGAAATACTGAAATACAATTTGGAAAATGGGGTAGGAAGAAAATTAACTGGAGGTATCATTGTAATGATTTTGTTGCCTGAAGGGACCACCAAGACCTGTGCCTTAATGGCACCAAGGTGAGGGTGTGAGGCTGGAAATGCTCCTTAGGGAGCATCTTTCATGACCTTGTCAAGAAAAGATGGTTTCCTGAAGAAATATCCAAAGGAGGTAGGGGAGCAGACTACATGACAGGATCTTGTGAATGCTCATAAGTCAAAGAGTAGTTTGACCATTAAGATGTCCATTATCCAAAAAAAAA
This sequence comes from Neofelis nebulosa, assembly GCF_028018385.1. Classification (NCBI taxonomy): domain Eukaryota; kingdom Metazoa; phylum Chordata; class Mammalia; order Carnivora; family Felidae; genus Neofelis; species Neofelis nebulosa. The sequence continues at coordinate 40,894,283 of NC_080796.1, forward strand.
AAAAAAACCAGAAAAAAAGTATGTGAAGAAACTGGAACCCTTGTGCACTGCTGATGGGACTGTAAACAGGCACAGCCGCTGTGAAAACCAATATATGAGATCTAAAATGGCTAAAATAATGATGGGAAATAACTACTGTCTTTCAGCATAATGGAAAAAAAGATAATGGCTAACATGGTAAATGCTATGCTATATATAGTTTATCAGAATTTTAGAAGCGTAAAGTTGGATGCAGAATGAGGCTCTTCCACTCCGCATTATGTGTGTTGTGAGGAGGTTGGAGAGGTCCAACTAACCATCTTAAAGGACGGTCCAACGCACCGTCTTAAAGAGCCTAGCATTAGGAAAACAAGTTATAGGTGTATGGTTGCTGATTTTTATGCTCTGACCCACCTCATCTAAAGAAGAGAGACTGGGATTAATTAACAAAATGATTTCAAGAATTTAATAACAAATTCGTTAATTTATGCCCCCACTAAGTGTTACCTTTCATATAGCACGTAGCCACCTCTGGTCCCAACGTGACATCAGAGGAAAAATCCATAATTGGGATTAAGGAATCAAAGAGCGAAACTAAAAACAAGGACAAATTGTCTCCTGGCGGAGAGTTCTTCATCCTGGCACTGAGTGCCTCAGGGAGCATGAAACCTTGTTTTCTGGAAGTATTCAGGCACAGGACAGACTCAAGTCTTCTGGGTTAAAAATAGAAGCAAGGCATGGCCGCCATCACTCTACAACTCCCTCCCTACCTTCCGATCCTGTAGGTCATTGAGCTCTGTGTTGTTTTCTGCTAAGTGCCTCATACAGACTTGGCTTGGAGATTCCTGGAACCTTCTTAGCTTGAGCAAAGAGACAACACACAATGTTCCAAAGCTATGCAAACCCTTAAATGGGGGCTGAGGGAGAGGGTTTGGCATTTAGTGGAGACAATTCTCCCACACATTTCTCATCTCAGAGATGTTACAACTCCTGACGGCTTCAATCTTTCATTTTAGAGATTTCTATTGATTGGTTAAGAATCACACACATTTTGTCCACAGCACAGAGATATCAAAGCAAATTTTTCCCCTAGTGCCATTTCCCCAGGGAATGGAAATGATTGATTTTTATTGGTTCGGCTTCTAGGATACTCACATCTCAATCCAGCCAATTTTCTTTGGAGAGAGCCCACTCCAGTCCACTTAATTGTATTTTCTAACCAAAGAGTTGGAAGAGATTTGTCATCTTTACAGTCCAGAGGAGATGAATCTCCAGACTCGTCTTCCAATTGCGTGAGCTTGTTTCTGAAGTTGGTGATCGAAGAAGGGAGCCAGGGCTTAGGGGGAAAAAAATCACGTAAAAATATAAAGCTAAAAGTACAGTGACTGAGATACTGGCAAAAAAAAAAAAAAAAAAAAATTAAAACAAAAACTGAATCAGGGCATGAAGGAATTGAGAGTTCTGAGGAGAAATCATGTGCTCCCCACTTTCCTAACTTTTGTTGGACAGCAATTACTGTGCATTGTCTTTTATTTGGATCTGAATGAAGAAGAACCAATTAGAGGCTAATAAAGTCACCTCCCCCCGCCAATTCCCTGATTACATCTTCTTTCCTGTTTGCCTTTTCTCTAGGCTCATCCTGTACTTCCATGAACCTCTCACGGCACCCACCTCTGCTTCTCTTAACTTTCATTTAATCTCACACCAGCTCCCATGTCCCACTTGTCTCCTCAATATCTTGCTCCAGAGCAAATTAGGAATGCTAACCAATTTTGAGACTTTGGAAAAATCCATGCCCAGGGGAAAAGGGAAGTCTCCCTCCATTCTCTTGGCGAAAGAAAAGATGCCCAGCTCAGGTTTCTTCTGACATTGCCACTTACTAGCCCTTGAATTTTTCCTTACTAAAATGTGACACTGGGGGCACCTGGGTGGCTCATTCGGTCAGGCCTCTGAGCCTTGACCTCAACTCAGGTCATGATCTCATGGTTTATGAGATTGAGCCCTGTGTCAGTCTCTGCACTGACAGTGTGGAGCCTGCTTGGGATTCTCTCTCTCCCTCTCTCTGCCCCTCCCCACCTCTCTCTCAAATAAGTAAATAAACTTAAACATGTAACATTGTATGTGAAATATACTTAAACAAATAGTTATAGATAGATAGATAGATAGATAGATAAATAGAAGATAGATAGATAGATAGATACCACACACACACACACACACACACACACACCTGATAATTTCTATGCATGGAACTTCTCCAAACCTTTATCCTACATTGTTACATACTTCTATTTTGTGCATGGATTTATTTTCATCTTCTCTATTGCATAACATTCCCATTTGGACTACAGTATTCCTGTGGGCCCTCTAATATTGTTTATTTTGCTTCTTCCACAATACCTACCAGACACAATGTTGGGCAAGACTTTGGAAATGTCACAAGATGGTGCTGCAAAGTGGTCATTTCACTTATGTTCTTTTTCTAGAAAAACACACTGAAAATCAAAGAACCCGAGTAGTACTGGGACTGCAGAGAAATTGCTCGATTTTTCTACCAAGGCTGCCATTTCCTTTTTTTTTTTTTTTTGTAACCTTTCTAGCCAGTCTGTAAACCCCAGAAGAGAAGTTGTCTTAGTTTACAGTCAATCATCATTTTTGACACATTGCTACTAGTTTATTTTTTTACCTATATTTTTATATTACTCAACTTGAGCTACTGGGTCAAAATTATTATTTGATGGCTTCAACAATTACTACTGGGGATTCCCTCCAAGCAAAAAGAATTGATGTAATGTAATAATGTAAAAACAATGTAGCAAGCAGGTTGGAAGGTGGCCCCCAAGCAAGGATAGAAAAGATTCTGAGTCAGGTGACAGTTTTAGTATCCAGCTGCTGAAGGTAGCCTCTTTGAAGAAGATATTGGGAGACAACTCTCCGTGAATGTTTTTATCTTTCTGCATGGTCCAGGCTTTCTAAGCAAAAGTAGTGCAAACTGGGTTAAAAGGATGGTTGAATGGCAAACATTCAGTTAGAGATAGCATATTGTTCCAGGGATTTTTTTTAAGTTTATTTAGAGACAGAGAAAGACCTCATGCATACAGGGGAGGGGCAGAGAGAGGAGGAGAGAGGGAATCTCAAGCAGGCTCTGCTCTGTCAGCACAGAACCTGATGCAGGGCTTGATCTCATGAACCATGAGATCATGACCTAAGTCAAAATTAAGAGTCAGACTCTTAACCGACTGAGCCACCCAGGCACCCTTGTTCCAGGGATTTAGAGACTCATCCCCCCTGGAACTCATCTGCTATTCTCTTAAACTCTAAGCGAAGAGAAGTAGAGTTTCCTCTCTCCTCCTCAGGCAAGATCTCTCTCTCTCTCTCTCTCTCTCTCTCTCTCTCTCTCTCTCTCAAATTTAGAGGGGGTGCAGTTGTGCTAGATATTCTATATAAGCTTCAACTCTCATAATTTTAAGGTTTATCTTCTGTGGGACTAAAGCTTCTGTTCCCAATTACACCATGAAGGGAGCTCCCATCCTCTGTCTTTGGTGCACCAATTTCCCCAGATTTTTATATGTTCACCAACCCAGAAGCTCATTGAACCCAATTTGGGGGATGGAGTATGATGGCTTCATTTCGTAGGCATGGCTGATCAGATCATTGGCCACTGATGATTGATTCAACCTCCAGCCCTTCTCCCCTCCCCCAAGGTCAGGAGGGTGGGGCTGAAAGTTCCAACCTTGTGACCACTGGGGTGGTTCTCCTGGCAACCAGCCCCCAACCTTAGGTAATTTCTGAAAGTTACCTCGTTAACATAACAAGAGACAATGCCTTAAGAAATTCAAAGGGTTTGGGGAGCTCTGTACCAAAAATGGGTCATTTTTGACCCATTTTTCCATGAGGAAAATCATGATCATTTCTTTTTCACTTATTTTTTAAAAATATTTTTAATGTTTTTATTATTTATTTTTGAGAGAGAGAGAGAGAGAGAGAGAGAGAGAGAGAGAGAGAGACAAAGTGAGAGCAGGGGAGGGGCAGAGGAAGAGGGAGACACAGACAAAGCAGGCTGCAGGCTTTGAGCTGTCAGCACAGAGCCAGATGCAGAACCTGAACTTAGGAACCCAGGAGATCATGACCTGAGTCAAAGTCAGATGCTTAACTGACTGGGCCACCCAGGTGCCCCAATTATCACTTCTTATCATAAATCACTGTATCACAGGTACAAACCCTCCTTCATGCACCGGTAATATCAGGCCCTTGTCACATCATCCCCTGGGTAATTGGGACACAAGAAAGCAGTGCTAAGATGCTCTATGAGTAATGATGTTGTCTCTGCTACAGAGGTTCTGCTGTTTCTTTTGGTGTGTGTGTGTGTATATATACTGTTAGAGTGTGTGTGTATTTATACACACATACACATACAAATGATACATATACTCACACACACACACACACACACACACACACCCCTACATGGCAGGTTAATTTGCTAGCTTGCAGGTAGGGTGGCATCTCAGGTCTGTCACAGTTTGGGACTTACAGAAGACAGCAATCATTATCACAGCATTGGGTATCAATCAAATAAAATACATAAGCAAGAGCTCAATGGGATGTAATTAGATAGGAGCCTCGTGGAGGGAGGCTCTGCCCTTGGCCCTGTATCCTTGCCTTAGGAGTACTATGTGCAAGGTGGGATCACTGCCTTGGGGCTCCAATTGTAAATGCAACAGATTCTCAGTCCTCAAGGAGTTTATCACCTATAGGGGAAGAAAAGGTCCTCCAATCAAAAGACATGGGGCGATGGGATGAGTGAAAAAACGACACCCGTCTATATGCTGCCTACAGGAGACTCATTTCAGACATGAAGACGCATAGAGATTGAAAGTGGGGCGATGGAGAAACATTTATCATGCAAACGGTTGTCCAAAGAAGGCCAGGGAAGCAATACTTATCTTGGTCTTTAAGCCAAATATCTTGAAAACAAAAGAGAAATCATTTCTGTGAAAGAAATATATTTAGTACCAGGAGGGATAAAAGGAAGAGGCCGTTGTTATTTTTAGCCACACATGTTGTGGGTAGGGAGAGGCTGACTGCAGAGTTCTCCTGAAGGGAAAATTTCGATATCTGTATCCATCAGTTAGACAAAGCCATAAAAGCCACACGTCTTGAATTTGTGAATAATACAAGGCAGGGTGCGATGGCCAGTAAACTGGTTAGCAAAATCAAGACTCTGAAATATTTCTACAAACCAGAATGACAAGAAAAGTTAACAAAATGAAACTGTATAGTTATAAGTGTGGAGTGATCAGGCGGTGAACAGCAGAGCTTACGGAGGAGAAAGGAGAGTTGCGGCTGACTTCCTAAGCTCAACAGCAGTAAATTTAAACCCCCATATCCCTCCTGATGTGATTTTAAATGCTTTCAAGTAGCAGGTCAACTTTGAGGCTCGCACTAACCCTAAAAGCGCCCCATTGGGCAAGTTTCGCTGTTCCCATGAACAGGAAATGAAAGGGGGCGGCGGGGGAGGTGGTCTCAGAGTCTGAATGACTTGACCACAGTTGTGTAGCAATCGGAAAAGTGATTGAAGAATGGCGTCACAATCAAGGAGTCTCAACAATCATCAGACTTCCACGTACAGTCTCCTGCGCAACATTTTAGGAAGGATGTTGACGGTAAGGTGCCGTCTATCGAGCGGAGGCAGTAGGATGATGAAGGGTCTAGACATCCAGGCGTACAAGGAATATCTGGAGGACCTTGGGCAGGAACAGAGAAGACAGAAGAAGTGCTATCTGCTCGTATCAGAAAGGAATTAGACTTTCTGTGAATTGGCTGTTCGGTGATGTGTCGTGGCACAGAACCAACACCACCGGATGAAACTTACAGTGAGGAAGACTTCAGATTATTGTTAAGGGGAGTGGTCTGTCATCTAAAGGGGAGAAAGATAGGCTTGCAAGACAGTGACCCCACCACCCCGGTGCCAGTTACAGCCCAGGCTGTGACCAGCCACAAATCACAGCTGTTGTAGAAGGAATCCCTGCCTAAAGAATAAAAAAGCCAATGGCTGCTCAGATCTCTTCCAACCCTAAGGTTCTCTTACTTAAATAAAAATCCACAATCCCGGGAAATTCATGTCCCATCGATAGATCTTCCAAATATGCTTCGACATTAAGGACACCATGAGTTGGCACCATATTCTTCTGGGTTATACAAACATCATAAATAGTCATAAGGCCACTCGCATTCCATGACTTTTGCTTTTCGCTAGGCTTCGTCCCCCTCCATGAATGAGAAAAAGCGTTATTGAATTATTGTCACAGGCAAGTTAAGGGATGAGTTGAAGGTAATATGGCAAGTTCGTCGGGACACCAGAGCCGGGAACCGGGTCTCCCCTTAGATGGCACTAAGATCTCAGCAACAATATTAGTAACGGAAGGATTAACGTGTATAGGAAGAGCCCTCATTATGGGACAGACACTGCTTTCAGCACTTTCCGTCTCTTATCTCATTACATCATTTATCTGTCTATTATTTATCTGTTACATACATCTATTCATTTATTATTTACATCTCTTATCACACACACCCAATCAGGTGAGAACTATTACCTCCCTGTTTTATAGATTAGGAAACGAAGAGGCAGAGAGGTCCAGTAACTTGTGTAAGATAACAGATGCTGTGTGGCAGGGCTAGATGCCCAACCAATGGCCATTCCATCCCCCCCCCCCCGAAACCTGTACAGCTCTCAACCGCAGTGCTGTGCCTTCCCTCTAGATTCATTTGATCTAGAAACAAAGGGACAGCCGCCATATTTGTACATCACGGCTTCTGCGGCCCATGTTGCCAAAGGCACCAAATAATCGAGTTTGGAAAGACTCTACCTCAGGAGATAACTCCCTGCCTCGCTCTGCGCCCCCCCCCCCCCCAACTACGGAGCACGGCTGCAGAAGCTTCTCGTCACTGATGCAATGGCGGCAATTAACCGAGCAAGCTGCAGACTTGAGACTCCAACGTTCTGATGGTCGGGCTGGGCTGAGGTGGGGCCCAGATGCCGCCCACCACGATGGGGGAGGACACGCAGCATGAGAGTAGACGGCAGAACCCACATTTGACCCTTAACTGGAGTGTGAGAAAGACAAAGCCGAAATAATGGGTACCACAGATAACTGTTTATTCCTTTCCAGCACAACAAGCAAATAAACTGCCATTGGTGCCTCGAAACTTCATACAGGGTAATATTCCTTTAATGGAATGCTTTTAGAGAAGAGTCATAAAAATAAATTGAAAAGTGCTTTCTGCTGGCTACAGCTGGCGTAAGCAGCATCTGAGCAAACAGGACAACACAAGGCTTCACTTAGCATCGCCATTTTTATTACTCACCCGCGACAGGTCTTATAATAGTATAAATCCACTTAAAAAACGGACTCTTTCCCCTTCCCCCCATCGCTGTCCCTCCTTCCCTGCACCGCCACACGCCCAATAAATAGCCTTCCGCGTTAATTCTGAACAGCATAATTACAGGTCTTTTTATGATTTAGGTTTGAGACCAATTAGCTGATACTGCAAGCCTTTCAAATGCCAGCTTCCCTCTCTTGGCACTCCCCGTTCTGCTGGGATTTATCTGTGTGCTTGTAAAAGGCAAATGTTTTGTGAGGAGTGGAGAAATCGGGTCTGCTGGTGGATGGGGTCCCCCGCCCCTCCCTTCTCCCTTGCTCATCTGCCGGTGCATCTTTGGTGCACCTGGTCTCTAAAATTGTCACGGTGCGAAACGCACACTGAATATTCGTGCTGGCTGCCCACGCTGCTTCGGATACCAGGTAGGTGTTTCAGAGAGCTACCGGTTGCCCCCACCCCCACCCCCATGAAAGGCCGTTCCTGTAGTTGGGGCTGCAGACCCATGAGGGGCAGTGTGCTGCCGCCATTTGGGGACATGTTAGCCACCGACAGCAGGGGCAAGGTTTAGGAGCCCAGAAAGGCACCGTCTAGCAGCCCTGTCTCCCCCACTACGTCTGCCCCCAACATCTCCCACTCTGCACTCATCACACAGCAAGGCTGCAACATGGGCCGTGACATTGGATATTCCACAAAGATCTGCAGAAGCAATCAATAAGCATGAATCTTATAAAGCCTTCTGCACCACTGGAGGACTCAGGAGTAGAGGATTCCTGCCCTCACTGTGCTTTCAACTGAACGTAAGAAGATACGTTTATCCATGTAAAAAGATAGCATAGCACCAACAGCAGGGTGTAGTTAGTGCTGTAGGGAACAGGCAGTAAGTTCCAAGAAAGCTTTTGCCATGGGGACTTGAGTAATCAGGGTCTCCACATTTCTACTCTGCAGCAAGCACTTTACAAATAATTGTGCTTAATCCTCACACAACTCTTCAAGATACATATAATGTATACATATACAACCCTTCAAGAGATAGATGAGATACATATAACATATATAATCACATATATGTTATACCTGTAACATTTTCCAGATGAAGAAACCAGAGGGCTCACAAAATTAGGTAACTTGTCCACATCACAAGATCTCTGAATGAATAAGTGACAAAGACTAGAAATTTAGTTTTTGTCCTGACACCAAAACCTTTATCACCATAGCACTGCAGGTCAGCAGAAGTCAAGTTCAAGGGCATTGTGCGGTTGGCTGTGTGGGCAGTTATAGAGGGAAGTGTAAGGATATTTGTAAAAGGAAAAGTAGGCTAGTTTGGATAACACAGAGGGATTAAGGAAGATCATAAAATACTAAAATATTAGGCCAGGAAGGGATATAAGAGCGAATCTCAGCGATATTATTAAATTAGCAATTTAACAATATATTGGGATATTATGCAACCATTAAAATAACTGTGAAGACCAGGTAGGGTTGTGCAAAATGCTAATGCTGTAGTACTGACCACAAAATAAATAAGTAGACAAATAAGTAAATAAGACAAAGCAGAATTCAAAGTACTCTCTGGGTACAACTAGGTGGAAATGAGTGTTGATAGTGTTCTCACATAAAAGTTTTAGTTAAAATTGTTTAAAAGGAAAAACAAAATAAGTCCATCCCCTGGGCATAAGCATGACTATATTTATACTGTTCCAGACAGATGGTTTTCTCTCATCTTGTAACAGATTTCCATGGAGGGAAAGCTAATGCCCTCCCTCTGTGATTTTAGAGCCTTACGACCCCATTTCCTCAAGTCTAGGCTCCATTTTCCTACTGAGGCAATTTCACCCCACAGTTGGTTTCTGTCTCTTGTGAGCAAACTGCTGGTTTGAAATTTTTAACATGCTTTGGGTTCCAGAGAGAGAGAAAGCAAGATTGTCTTTCTCCCCGCCCTCTTCTTGCATTCTGCACACCTGCTCTTGATACTTTTGATATAACTGAGGAGGTGGAAGGAAGGGAAGTAATAACTGAGGGGAAAAACTAAGCATCATAATTCACCAAACCTGTTATTTTCCTATCTCATGTTCCTCTTTCATGCTGCTCACAGTGATTCCACTTAATCTCCCAATATCATTCATGTCTAGTAATTTTTAAAAGCTCCCGTACTCTGGTGGGGGTGGTGCCTGGTTGGCTCAGTCTGTTAAGCATCCGACTCTTGGTCTCTGCTCAGGTCATGATCTCACAGTTCATGGGATCAAGTCCCTCATTGGGCTGTGTGGTGACAGCACAGAGCCTGCTTGGGATTTTCTCTCTCCCTGTCTCTCTGTTCCTTCCCTACTCTCTCTCTCAAAATAAATAAACAAACATTAAAAAAAGAAAAACCTCCCATACTCCAGAATCTCCATCTCTCCTCTGCTGTTTGTCAGTGGTAAAGTCCTTACTATTCCCGCCTCACTCCTCCCACCTGGCCTCATCCCCAAATAACACGACCCTTGATGACTTTAAATAAACCACATCCCATTTCCTTTTATGCATAGATATCAATAGGCCCGTGGAAGAAAGGATTTTGCTCATCCTGTCTGCTCCTCCGTCTCCAGAATAGTACCAACACTGTCACACTTCATTACTGCATAGCTAGGCAAAGAGCAGAAATGTCTGTGTCAAAGATGAAAAGAAGGCTTTGACTGAAAAAGGAGGACATGAATAGATCAGGAGAGAAAGAAAGAGAAAGGAATGAATGAATTAGTGAATGAATGAATGAATGAATGACAGAGTCACCTAAGCAGAAATACCGATGCTCTGAAGCAAAGTCAGTAATCAAGCTCGGTTAGTCTCCAGATCTGTGGCGGTCAACTAGAAAGGCAGAGCCAGAGGGAGATCTAAGCTCAGAACCCGCTGTAAAATTTTCAAAGAAGGGAAAATCAGAAGGCTGTGTGAGGAGTGGCTGTTATTTGGGCACACTGGATTTTGTGGCTCCCGCTTTGGAAGGTCCACGATCTTCTCTTTGTCTTATCAGGAGGCACCCCGAACCTGCTGTCTGACCTCCACAGAAGGAGGAGCTCTGATACTCTCATCCCCAACCTACCTTTCCAGGACGCCTCTTCACTCCCTCGGCCCCGACTCATGCCTTCTGTGGGATGCCACACACTGCTTCTCATTCTTCCACACTTGACTGTTCCCTCTGCCTGGGCTGCAGTGCCCCACCTCCTCTATCTGACACACTCAGTCATTCACAGTCTCTGTCACACTGTCCCCGTACTCCTCAGCAATTTGCAACTCCATCTTTGAGACTCCAGTAGCCTTTTAGAGAAGCTTCTATCAGAGAGCTTATTGGCGTGTTATCATCGAGTGTCCGTGTGTCTCTCTCCCTGACTATACACACAGGTCCTTAAAGACTGACTGCACTTTTCTTGTTCATCTGTGGGTCTCCATGCCTAGCACACTGCTCATTGCTCAATGTACGTGGCTGAGATGGATGAATCAAATATCACTCATTCTAGTTTCACTCGTCTGCTTTATTCTCCTTTAAGATCTTGCACATCGGGGCGCCTGGGTGGCGCAGTCGGTTAAGCGTCCGACTTCAGCCAGGTCACGATCTCGCGGTCCGTGAGTTCGAGCCCCGCGTCAGGCTCTGGGCTGATGGCTTGGAGCCTGGAGCCTGTTTCCGATTCTGTGTCTCCCTCTCTCTCTGCCCCTTCCCCGTTCATGCTCTGTCTCTCTCTGTCCCAAAAATAAATAAAAAACGTTGAAAAAAAAAAATTTAAAAAAAAAAAAAAAAAAAAGATCTTGCACATCAAGAGAGACAATCTCCTAAAACAAAGACTATGACACCTAATGGATGTATCTATCACAGTTAACAGCCAGCCAATGGCTTCAGACAGGAAAAATCATTAGTACGCCAAGATATTGTGTTTCTGTTTAGTCCTTTGTTCCCAAGGCTACTCGTCCAGGTAAGGGCTCTGTCTCTGGGAGCACGTGCACATATATTTTCTGAGCCTCGTTCTGTAGCATACAGTGCAAGATTGTGAAATTCAACACACACCTGGGAAATTCAGACACGATCTCAATAATAAGAGCTGTAATCAAGGAAGAAACCCTTACTTAGGCAAATAATTTGCCTTGGGAGTAAAGGCTGAACGCGATGTTCTTCACACACAGGGGCTTTAGCTGGCATTCTATCTTCATTCTGAATAGACCTTGCTGAACAAATCACAAACATAAAATATTTACACTATGCCAACCATCAGTACAAGTGGTCTTCCAATCAGAGAAGCAAGGAGTGGGATGGGAACGAAATGCCTACGTTCAAAGAAGACATGAGAGGGATGGAGGGAGACAGAGAGAAAGAGGAGAGGGAAAAAGAGAGAGGGAGAGAGAGAGAGAGAGAGAGCGAGAGCTTAAAATTAAAGGGAAGTGTCACCCAAGAGCAAAGTAATTTGAGTCAAATTCTCCTCAAGTGAAGGTAACATAGACGGTAGTGAATTCTGTCTCATCTCTGTGATTACGGGGAGAATTTGCAGACATCAGATTTTCTGAGGTTACAGACATGGTCCCCAAATTGGAATAAAGGGGGAACGTAGATGCACGACAATACACTTGGACTGGATAAACAATAGGTGGACAAGGAAATATCACAGCAAGATGTACCGTCAGATGCGGAATCAGATAAATTGCAAATAACAACGGGGAAGGAACGGAACCTTGAGGACTATCAGCAGATAAACCAGATGAAATGGAAAAAGACTCGCTGGGTAGAGAAGGTGGGGAAGCCCCGGCAGAAAGTTGGGATGGAAACAATGAAGTGGTGATGGGGCATGAACGCCCAGATAAAAGCTGCAGTCAGCTTCCCCAAAGTCCGAGAAAATAATGGCGAGAAAAAATAGAGTAGAAATGTAGCGATGTCAGCGGTGATAAGCAGATCATTTGTTACTCTGTACGGCCCTAGGGCCCTTTCCAGAGGCAGGCAGAAGTCCAAGTTCCTGGACTTATCAGCCAGTGCAATCAAGAAGAGAAGACGTAATGCAAAGAGCAGCAAGAATCCGTGTTTGCACTCAAAGGGACCTTAGGAATTATTTAGAGCCACCTCCTTTTCCACCACAGCATCCTTCGTTGGTTTTCTTCCCACATCACTGGCTATTTCTTCTCAACCCCTTCTCTTCTAAAGCCTCTCTTCTAAATGGTGAGTCTGAGCGCTTGCTTCGGCAGCACGTAAACTAAACGTTGAGTCTGGGATCCTTTTCCTATCTACACTCATTCCCTACGTTATCCCATCCCGTTGCCCGGATTTAGAGAGCCAAGTGCTGATGGCTTCCACACCTATGTTCTCTAGTCTTGACCTCTTCCAACCGAGCACCTTACTTGTCATCTCCCCTTGCAAGGCTTCCAGGCATCTCCAACACAGCATGTCCGCAACGGAGTTCTTGATTCTGCCTTTTCCACCAAAAACTGTTCCTCCCTGCTCTCTCCCATCTAAATAAATGGTACATGCATCTACCCATTTGGCCAAGCTGAAAACCATCTTTGGTTCCTCTCTCACTCTCTTTCATATAGACACACACACACACACACACATCCCACATCCCGTCTATTGGTGAGGCATGCTAATCTATTTGTTAGTGACAAATGGATGTCACTGTTCCATTCTACTGCCAACACACCAATTCAACTCATCATCAGAGTTCATCGACAGTGACCTCCTGGTTGGCCCTTGTTTCCATTCCTATTCCTCAAAGCTCAATCCTTGCCCAGATGCTAAAGTGATCTTTTAAAAAACATTGTAAAAATCGTAGACATTGAATGAATTATTTGTCAAACAATCAATCTGACAGACAAAAATGGATGGGCAGAATTTCTCTGAAGTAATAATCATGAGTGAATGTAGCTTCACTCCAGTAAAATGTTTCAATTGCATAATTTCCCATAGAGCACCCAGTATTTCTAGCATCACCACCGTGGTCTTTAACATGACACCGTCTCTTCTCGGGGGCCACTTTGTACGTGTGCTTGTACAATAGAAAAAAAAAGCAAACACTCTTTTCTCTTTCTATGCTTCTCCCTTCTCTCTATTCTGGAACACTATTTCTAAATTTGCCATGTGAACGTTGCCAAAAATCTGGGCAGTTAGAAACATGTGGGTGCTTTAAAATGTTGCTCACCTTTCTTTTGGAAACCAAATGATGCACATAACTACAAAGTCTCTTAGCTTAAAAGAGAGCAGAGGCAACGCAGGATTTGGGTGACTGTCTCGTTCGCATTAATCCCCCTCCCAAACTGAGGCATATAGGTCAGTGGTTATATCCAGAGTTGCATTAAACCCATTAAGCTGGGGATGAGGATGGACGAGAGAGAGAGAGAGCGAGAGAGAGCGAGAGAGGGTGTGTTTGCTTGTTTATGATGAGCGCCAGGATAAGGGCTCTAAAGTGCCCTAGAGAGTCTGGATTCTGAATAATATAATGATGTGCACTTCCCCAAGTGCTATCACATTCATTATGCCATTATTCAGCCCAATAATGCTGACATCTCTAGTTTACAGGAGAGGAAACTGAGGCTCAAGGGGTAAAGTGGTGTGCTAACAGTACAGAGCTATGTTGTTTTAGGACACATTCGGAGTGCATTTTAAAATAAACAGTGAAAGCAGCCGGCACGTGTCCCCTGAATGGAACGAGGTTACGGAAAAGGTAGCTCGGCAAGATTACCTCTTCCTATTAGCACGGGAAGCCCCGCCCTAGCAAGGAAGCCCCACCCCAGCAAGGAAGCCCCGCCTCTGCAAGGAAGCCCCGCCTCTGCAAGGAAGCCCCGCCCCAGCAAGAAAGCCCCGCCTCTGCAAGGAAGCCCCGCCCCATCAAGGAACCCGTGCCTCTGCAAGGAAGCCCCGCCCCAGCAAGGAAGCCCCTTGGTCGGCACTCTTTCACAAGGCCACTGTGAGCATTTGAAGGGTCCTGGGTCAGTCCGTCTTCAAGGCGTCTGTTTTCTAGTGAGAGATTTCCCCGTGGTTCTGCAAATTGTCTTTTTGCCTCCTCACCTCACCGGGCTCTTTCTGTGGGTCTGTCCTTGCTGCAGGGACAACCTCACGTTCACACTCCCCGACCTCCCCCAGGGAACAAGTGCTGATGAGATCGTGGGCTCTTCCCACCCACAATCCAATCTGAGGCCGGAGGCACTGTCAGACGGCCCCCTCCGTCATCTTCGGCACTCTCTGCCGTGTGTTACTGTGCAGACAGAGGAAAATGACAGTTTTCATCATTTCCTGCTAAATGATTCGGTGCTGATTCAGCCAGTTTCAACTCCACAGCCATGCGAGGAAGAAAAAGAAGAAAAAAATAGAAGGGAAAATGCTTATCAACCACTCTGAGGTCTTGCTACGGAGGGGCCTTTCTTTTCCTTCCCTCAGAAAAGCCCTTGTTGACCTGGCCGAGGGCTTGCAGCTGCACTGGGGCTGCCCCTTCATTTATCCTACTTACTTCCATTTATCCTACTTACTTCCATTTCCGCGCTCTTCTTGGAAAGAACCTTTTTTTTTTTTTTTTTTTTTTTCTAATGCCCCAGCAATGGGAATTGCGTGCCAGAGTAGGAATCTGTAGACTGGGCTCTGCCCCGGAATGGAGTCGTGACCTTGGATAAATCATTTCCTGTCTCTGAATCTCAGATCCTCTTTATAGAACAAAGATAATCAAACCCTCTTCAGATGTATGTGAAACCACTTTGCAAAGCTATAAAGTAATGGAAGAGGGCAAAATGCACGAGGGTTTTCTCTCTTGCAAATCTCCAACTTACTTTTAATGTCGGATCTGGCCGTGTAAGAACGTAGGTGTAGACTGGCCCAAACAAAGGGTTTTTGTGCCCCAAAGACACCTGGTTGAGGGCAGAGAGAATGGCTCATTCGCTTTTGCCTAACCCTCTCTGAACATCCCCTACCATGCCCCAGACACTATTCTCCTCCAGCCACCCCCGAATTGCATTGCTTTATTCAAATTCTGCCTTCAAAAGATAATCCACATTCCTTTGCCCCCTTCCAGATCACTCCAATCGACACCAAAATGTGTGTATTCCTTCCTGATTTCCCCTACCTCGACTTTTAATTTAATATAACTAATTAAGCAGTGCAAATAAATTCTCCAGATTCTTCCTGTGTGCCACAATTTCCTTTGTCCAGACATCAAAGCTAGAGTGTTATCCGCAGGTGAGACTTCTCTTTCTCTCCTCTGTGTTTCAGACACACTTCTTTCTGCACTGAGCATTTTTCTCTCTTTCTTCTCCGCAAACCTCTTCTCCTTCCTATCCCTAACCAACTCCTGTTCACATTTGAGGCCGATCTTTTTTTTTTTTTTTTTTTTTTAATGTTTAGTTGTTTTGTTTTTTTTTTTGAGAAAGAGACGGAGAGTGAGAGTGGGAGAGGGACAGAGAGAGAATCCCAAGCAGGTTCTGTACTGGCAGCACAGAGCCTGACTCGGGGCTCCATCTCATGAGACGTGAGATCATGAGCCACGCCGAAATCAAGAGTCAGACGCTTAACCGACTAAGCCACCCAGGTGCCCCTGGCTCAGTCTTCACATCACCTCCTCTACGCAACCTGCTCTCACCCTGTGAGATGACGTGTCTGTGGCACGTCCCACGGCACCTGTTCATCTTCACAGCTGGCACACCCAGACCTCTTGCTCACTCTCTGTCTGTCCCACTAAACAGGAAGTTCCATGTCAGTGGCGTCTGTGGTCGTGTGTTGACTTCCTTGTCCCCGGAGCCTAGTACTTTGGCTAGCACATAGTAAGCACTTAATAAAGAAATGCTCGCTGCCTAAACGATGGTAGCAGGAAAGATATTTTGTACCAACTCAGGGCCGGCAGGATCTCAGGGGTCATCCAGACTGTGTCTCCACCCAAGCCTGGCATCCCTATGCCACATCCCTGACAGGCAACTGGCTTCCACATGAGCAGGAGCAGATATGGAGAAATCACTTTTTTTACGAGACCATTCACTCTCTCTCTTGACAGTTCTGAATATTAGCAAGTTATTTCTCATCCAAACTGGCTCAGCGCACTAACTGTTCCCTTCCTGCTGCAGGTGAGGTTACAGATGTGCCTTAAGAAGCCTTGCAGTTGGGTCCGGCGCTTGTGGGAATGGTCCCACGTGGGGTCTCTTGATTCCTTTTTGAAGTCATTTGCTGAGTCCTATGGCCTCCCGTTTCCATCCCACTGCCTTGGGTCATATTTCCGTCTTTCTGCCCAGTCCTTTCAGATGGAGGCTTCCTTGGGCTTCTCTGACTTTTACTTCCAGGTTCACCCCCTAGACACCATCTTTCCTATCTCTGTTGACCCCACCCTCCCTATTCCATACTCAGGCACAAGTCCCTGAACCTCTAATGGAATGCAGCACTCTAGATGCTCTCTTCTCTGGAAGGTGATTTGGGACATCACTTCGATGGAGTGAGGGCATCTTCTCTCGTGAAAAGTAGGCAGTGGTCCAGGTGTGCCTTCTGAGGCCACATGCCCCCTCCACGTGGGGCAAACTCCCTCAGTTCACGTTCTTGCTTCCACCCGAGATGGTCTCTTCTTCAGGTGGTTCTGTGATTTCTCCCATGGTGTGATTTCCAAACCTTCCACAGCTTTGACCATCCTTCACAGGATGATTTTTCATTGGGATCTTCCCCCCACATCACAAACCTCCAGTTCTGACTCCAGCCACCTCCACCTGAGCTCCTGCAGAAACAAACAGGACTGGGAACCTCACTGGGGCGGGTCTCAGGTTTTCATTTATATGCACGGAACACTGAGAAGGGTCCCCATCACTATCAGATAATTATTCTTTCTCACAGTGGAATATGTTATATTCAGCAAGGCAGAAGTTGCCCTGGGGAAGGACCAGGATATACACAATCTGCTCTATATTTAAAAAATGAAAAAGAAAATGGGAAAAAAAAGTCCACAACTTCTCCCTTTCTGCACTGTTAAGATAAACATCCTTTCCCCCAGTTACACGGCTCAAGCTGATGGTGAATCCTTTTCTCCCTACAGAAATCACTTCTGAAAAGCAGACATTTAACATTTCCAATCTGTCTCTGAAGCCGAGACTAAATTACATTCTGTTTTGAAGGAATCGAAAACACACTTGTTAATATAATAAATGCCTTCCGTTCGTTCTAGGATTTGTCTTTGTTAGGCACATAATTCAAGAATTATCTATTATGGTAAAAAAAAAATTGAGCCATCTGGGTCTGTGCTAATATCTGTAAGCAATACGTCTTCGATCTCCTTCATACTTCATTACTGGCGATACACAGAGAGCGATCATTCCAAAATCAGAGCTTGTTTTCTGTTGTGGGACTATTGTTCATCAGGATTTATGAAGCAACAAACAGGCATTTTCTTGATTTTCATAAGTTAAGCTAACAGTCCGGTGATGACAACCCCATTAAAACTCAGCAAGTTAGATGTTTAAGCGATGGAGTTTTATACCGTATCCATCATTTTTACAAAGCGGCTTTCTTTCCTCCTTCAACTTTGCGTAGCATCTTTTATCAATAGAGAGGACAGGAAAAATGCTTATTTACCATATATTTGTTAAGCCATATACATTTGCCATGTATCTTACCTGACAACGTGTAAAGGATAGAAAGCATTATTAAACTGACCAATTTTGATGATGTAGGACGAAGGGATGGCAGGCAAACAGTGTCCTCTTCATAATGGACTCTGGTGCACTGGCTTTTTAATGCATTTCTCCCCGTGGGTGGAGAGCAGGGAGGGGACAGATCATGGGTACTTGGGGCCGGCAGTACATTTCCCTGCAGAAATAGCGGCCCTGCTGTCTCTGGGTTACAGGTGCCCGTTCTGCAACCGTGCAAGAAAATTTCCTCCTGAGATGAAGTAAGCTTCCCAAGCTATGGGTTAACTGTAAACATGCCTGGAGCCAGAGAGGGGGACTGAGTTCTGGAGAACCCAACCAAGTCTTATCTCTAGACATCTCCCATTATCTGGCTATTCTAGAGACACCGTGGGAAAGAAAAAATGGAAGGTAACCTTTTCCGTGCCTATTATATTCTGCACACTGTACTAGGCGTGTTTGTATACGTAGCCTGTGGTTTTCAAAGACGCCTGATCTACTATTTTCCCGAAAACGTAGCCTTTCATGAACCCAATGCTACAAATTCCAGCTCTGATGGTAAGACACGAAAAAAAAAAAAAAAAGAAAGAAAGAAATGTGTGCCCAATTGTGCTTGATGATCTGCTCCTGGGAGGTGACTGATGTGGAGCGGGCAGAAGCACAATCACTTTGATAGATGACTGGTTCCTTGAGGCTCTGTTTCTAAGAAACTCAAAGCCTTCCTGTGGGATTGCCCAAGATTCCGGAAAGTCTGGGCTTTGTTTCTTTCTGCCATCGTTGCGGCTGAGGTCAGATGCCATCTACGGTGTGACTAACTCCCTTTCCTGAAATGGAAACCAGTAGAAACAGCACCCCAACACAACTGGCATGGGCCAGTTGTTAGTCGAATTCCCCTATCTGCCAATTGGTGCCCCTTGCTCTCTCAGCCTGGTGTGTTAATCCCATAAACTTAATTCTCATTAGTTCTATTACTGCTCTTTATCTGGCTTCCCTTGGGGCACCCAGCGGAATACTGTGTCACGGGCTGTATTTTTTTTTTTTTAATGAAACTGCCCTATAATAAAATAATTTTTAAAATGATAGATTAGATCTTAAAATATATGAACAGCTTATGTGATCGCGTGCCTGGGAAACTTCACCCCTTCTGTATGATTCTGACTCTGTTTCTGATTAAAGGGAAAAAAAAATTGCTGTTGTGAGCGCTTGGCTTCTGATATTCCATAATTCTTATTTGTAAGCACTTTTGTGCTGGTACCTCCTTATAATTTACTAAGTGCTTTGCTCTTAAAGAGCACTTAGCAGAAAGAGGTGCAGGGAAATTACATCTGGCAATTATGCCAGCAAATTTAACTCCGGGACCCAGGCAGTATAGGTCATTCCTGGCTTCAGGTTTCCTGTCCCTGTCACCCGCAACAGGTTGCCTGTGGCCTCCTCCTGGCCGTGTAGAAGGAGGCATGGTATGAATGTCTGTTGTTAAGCTGTCATTTAGGGCTCTGATGGCCTCCAGACTCCATTAGTGAGACTCATTCAAAAGCCAGAACAAAGATCATACAGCCAAGGCAAAACTCAAGAAACCTACATTCCAAGAAGTCATGTGGTCTTAGTTTCTTGCGGTGACAACTCAGCCCTCAAAAAAAGAATGTGGTCAAACATTTTTCTCTTCCCTAAAAAATGTGCCAGTGAACTTGCCTATGACCCATGCCTCTTTCTTGCCCAACCATCTCCCATGCCTTACACATAGAACAACCATATAATATAGCTCCAGATGAAGGCATTTTGAGAGGGAAAGGGGGGAGCTACTGATAGACACACAAGGAGAATGAGTATAAAAAGAGGATTCCAGGGATCCTGGAACGAAGGATGAGTAGACACTGCCTCCCGAGCCTCCCGCTTCTAGAGTTAACAAGAAATAAGGATATGAAATGAGATCAAAGAAAGAGTGGTTTGAGTCATTAGATTTGAGTCCAATTCTCCGTGCTGCCTTTTCCAAAGAGCTGCTGGTTTCAGCCTTCTTGGTGCCAAAGAGAGAAAACAGAGTTGATATCATATGTACTTTGTCTTCTGAGGAGCTAGCATGGTGAACCATCAAAGCGTGTGGCCTCTGAAGCCGGATTGCCTGGGTCGAAATCCTAGCTGGGTGAACTTGGGAAAGTTATGTAACTTTTCTTGTGCTTCAGGTGCTGAGTGAGTGAGGAAGGGAAAAGCCAGGAGGGTTACGCCCATGGAAATACATCTACCTGGAAACAAGAGGCACGGGCAAAGACGGGGGGGGGCTGCTAGCCAGGGTTACCATGACTAAATACCCACTAGCTTCGGGCCCTACGTGATAATTTTTACCTTAGCAACAGCTCTGCAAGGTGCATATTTTTGTCACCCTCATAATCATCACCAACGTTGTTAAGCCTATTTCACAGATGTGAAAATGGAACGTCCGAGACAATAAATAACTTGCCCAAAGTCATACAGCTAGCAAGAATTGGAATCTCTAGCAACCTATCTCTGACTTGAAAGTCCACATCGCATCTAGAAGGCAATGTCTCTTGGGGCACCTGGGCAGTTGGGTAGGTTAAGCTCAACTGTCCAACTCTTGATTTGGGCTCAGGTCGTGATCTCATGGTTCACGGGTTTGAGCCCTGCATTGGGGGATTCTCTCTCTGTCTCTCTCTGCCCCTTCATGTGCGTTCCCTCTCTCTCAAAAATAAATAAACTTAAAAAAATAGAATGCAGTGCCTCTCAACTGGAGTATGCATGTATATTCATGCAGAAATATTCTGCCTCAGCGGGACCCTTGGTCAAACTTACTTCAACTCACCACCAGCACACATTTCCTAGAGACATTTAGCCCCAACCCAGATTCTCTTCTTGCCGGAGACTTCCTCTCTCCTCAGGACTTCGATGACATTGCTGTGTGATATAGGATGAGTTATTTAATCTCTCCTTGTTTCAGTTTCCTCATCCATAAAATGGGGTTAATAGTCACACCTACCTTGCGGGAGTTTTGCGAGCATTCACTACATGAATATGCATGCAAAGCCCTTAAAATGATTCCCAGCACATGTGAAGTGATCAGTACCCGTTAGCTGTCATTATCATGGTCCCAGCTAGTGGGGACAAGTCAGAGAACTGGACAGACAGTAGCCTCTTCGTTGGGCTGGGAAGAACTTCAGGATCCCTCGGCCAAACAAGAAAGAGGTGAGCAGGACAAACAAAAGATTCTCCTTTCCTGCCCTCATAAAGAACCTTCTGGAGGACATGGCTCTCGGGAAGCATGCTCCCCTTCACTCACATAGTCGCAAACATTTTGTCCACATTCAGCATCATTGGTGTCCGGGTCTGCGATTTCTGTCCTTACCTGCTGACACGTCCTACCTCCATATTGCCCACAAATTGGCAACACTAGCTAGTACGAGTACCCCATAACCTTGCCGCCCTGTGTCTTCCCGGAGAGAATGAGAGAGAGAGAAGAGCAGCCAAGCCTGCAAGGCACACACACCTGAAGAAAGGTCCCTTATCTGTGAAATGAGGAGGTTGGACTCACCAGGTGATTGCTAAGGCCCATCTCCAACATTCTCTGGGTCTGTGATTCTTTTTGCTTTCTTGGGTTTTTTTTTGTTTTGTTTTGTTTTGTTTTTAAGAGAGTGAACACAAGTGAGGGAGGGGCAGGGAGAGACAGAGAGAGAGAATCCGAAGCAGACTCCATGCTGCCGGGGAAGAAACCAACACGGGGCTCGATCCCATGAACCGTGAGATCATGACCTGAGCCGAAATCAAAAGTCAGACGCTTAACCAACTGAGTCACCCAGGCGCCCCTCTGGGTCTGTGATTCTGAGGCACCCTTGGGGTACCAGGGCTGAGCCAGTTGCGTTTCTCATGCATAATGGACTAGAGAGAAACAACAGTGGGAATTTAAGTCTCAGGTCCTGAGCACTGCAGTTTGTCCTTGCTGCTTAGGGAGAAGCCGAAGGTCACGCTTTGCCAGAGTCTTAAATATCAATCTCATCCATAAACTTCATTCAGGCTGCCTGGAGAGCCGAAGTGTCCTATTCAAGAAGAGAGCAAGGAGGTAAGAGGACAATGGAACAGTTTAATACAGGCAAACAGCTTTTGGAGTCAAATCGCCTTGTTCAGCTTTCCTTTGCAACTTGCACGGTTCGATCTCCTTGCCATTGGATTGCAAATTGTAAGAATATTTAACTTGCAAAACAGCATGGTGGATATGGTTTTCCAACCATCAGCTTTTGGGAGGCATTAAATGCTTTAGAACTCGATGATAACCAGAGACCATGAACTGAAATCATCAAGGGCAGTAGGTCCTGGGAACAGGGATGAAGGTCACCGGCTTTGTCCTGTCCAGCCCGTGAAGGGCAAATTTGAGAATAAGTGGGGTATGGGGGGTATGTGGATGAGCTGATTCTCTGTAGAGCAAAGTAATGGTTTCCTAGATGTCACGTTCAGCATGGCCCTGGCCAAAGGAGAGAGAGGATGCGCCTAGTCCCCAGACACCTAATCCAATCCCACCTGCTGTGGAGATTCTCTGTACCCTCCAGGAAGTTATGTCTCTACCATATCACAAAGGCATATCCAACAGTCTAATGAGATCTCTATCATGGATTCTCCAGCCAACTGGTCAGGGAATCACTTGATTCTGTCGCAAATGTGTCTCTGATTCACAACCCCTAACTTGGCTTTGAAAACCCACCAGCAAGGTTCACTCATGATTTCGGGAGGTCAGTGGTCCAGACACACATAACTGGAACACCAAGAAGCAGTGTAAGAGGTTGCCAAGTGCTGAGACCCATGGCCCAACCATCTGGGTTCAAACCCGAATTCTGTCACACCTTGACATGTTATTTGACTTTTCTGACTCAGTCTCCCCCTGCGTAAAATGGGGAAGCAAATATAATTTGCCTCAGCAAGTTGCAGAAAGGATTGAGTGTGTGTGTGTGTGTGTGTGTGTGTGTGTGTGCAAAGTTTCCTAGGTTTTTTTCGTCATCATCACCAAATGTGGGCTAGATATATTGTGTTAGAGACTGCTTGTTGGGAGACCCTTATAGCCACTTAAAATCCTCCTTCACTCCTTGAGAGATTTATTTCGTCAACATGTAAAAATTAATTCCAGTCCTTGCGGCTGCAGAAGGGAAAGGGTACTTATCTCACTGTCTTGGTGAGATCAAACCCTGTGTTGGTGTGAAAGGAAGTGGGAAGAAAACAGGAAGTCACTAAGTCTCCTGAAGCATGGGGAGAGGAGACCAGGAGCAGAGAGAGGAGCAGGGGCCCCAACAGAGTGGCCCAGACACCTGAGAAAAGTTTGGTTGATTTTATAGATTTGCTTCTCTGGTCCCACTGATTGTGCTCCCCCTTCCGTCTGTCACCAGAAACTCCCGTATCTCTTCCTGCCTGATGCCCCCTCTCCTCACCCTCTGCCAGCTCCATACCGCCTGGTACCCTCCCCCCTTCCCCAAGAGGCCCCTTAGAGCCAAGGAAAGAAGCTGGAAGGATGAGATGGGGTTTCATGTGACTTCGTGGTCACCGCCCATAGCACCAAGCCCTGCTGGTGGTTACTAGATATTCAGAAATAAGCCTGGGAACACGCTTTTAAATAGTGCTCAGTCTGACACTTGAACTGCATTCTCACAGCTGGGCTCAGTGTAGAGTTGAGGGGAGGGTGGAAACTGCCAGCCAGAAGCTTCCAAGCAAGGGGGTTCCCACCTCCAGGGAAAAGAAGAGGGTGTCTCCTCCCCTCATGCCAAGATTGGATTTCTTCTTCTTTGCAACTCCAAGGCATTAAGGATTCGGTCACTGGCTTGTTTTATCAATTAGGAACTGGTCCTCTCCCTGAAAAGCTTCAGAGACCCGAGTGGGCAGCCATTGGCACCCGTATTTCACCCCCTGTGTCAGATTCCTCCCCTCTTCCTCCATTTCTTGCTTCTTTTTTCTCCACCTGTAGAAAAAGCTCCTGGTTGTACAACGTACTTGAATTTTTGGACGGGAGCGTATTGCAAAAGTAATACGTGTTCATTGGGGGAATAAATGAAGTAAGGATTTGCGAAGCAAAAAGCACATCATTCCCATAATGGCTTCACCTAACAAGTCCCCTCCTCAGGGGTGATCCTGTTAAACAGCCTGTGGATGTCTTTCTAGAAGCTTTTCTACGTACCCATAAGCATATGAAAGTAAGTACAGGATCATTCAAAAATGAATTTACATTACATTTATTGGTCTGCCACTTGACATTTTGCTCCGTTTCCTAGGGCTGCCATAACAAAAGACCAAACACTGAGAAGCTTAAACAACAGAAATGTTTTCTCTTACAGTTCTAGAGCCTAGGACTCCAAGTTCAAGATACTGGCTGGGTCAGCCTCTCTCTGATGTCTCTTTTAATTTTTTTTTAATGTTTATTTAGTTTTTTGAGACAGAGAGAGACAGAGCATGAATGGGGGAGGGTCAGAGAGAGGGAGACACAGAATCTGAAACAGGCCCCGGGCTCTGAACTGTCGGCACAGAGCCCGAAGCGGGGCTCGAACTCACAGACCATGAGATCGTGACCTGAGCCGAAGTCGGACACGTAACCGACTGAGCCACCCAGGCGCCCCACTGATGTCTCTTTTAGTTTTTGGTGTCTGTTAACAATTCGTGACATCCCTTGGCTTGTAGACACATTACTCCACTCACATGGCCATCTTCTCCCTGCACATTTTCGCATTACCTTTCCTCCATGCCTATCTGTCTCTGTATCTAAATTTCCTCTTTTCCTAAGGACACCAGTCATATTGGATTAGGGCCCACCCTTAAAGACCTCATTTTAACTTGTGTGTGCGTCTGTAAAACTCTTTCCAAATAAGGAAACTACTAAGGGTTAGGATTTTAACATATCTTCTGGGGGGGTATACAATTCAACCCATAACAATGGGCGTTAAGTCTGGATCCACTTTGTTTTCTTAATGGCTACCTGATATCCCAGATTGTGTGTGTGTGTGTGTGTGTGTGTGTGTGTGTGTGTGTGCTATAATTTACCACGCCCCAAATGATGGATATAAGGTCATCCTCAATTTTCTGATATAACGAACAGTGTTGCAATAAAAATACTTACATCATAGCCCACATATTCTTGCACACGTGTATTTTTTTTTTAGGATGGGTTCCTAGAAGTAAAATTTCTGGGTCAAAGGATACACGCATCTTAAATTTTGATGGACATTGTAAAACTGCTCTGCATAAGATTATATCATTTTTATACCCACCAACAGTAAATGCCAGTGCCTTTTGTCCTCACACCTTGATGAACACTGGCTATCATCAATCCTTTATATTTCTGCCAGTCTGATGGGTAAACAGAAAATGTGTCTTGTGTAGTAGGTATTTCTCCAATTTCTAATAAAACTGAACATAGTATGTTTATACTCCATTTGATTTTTTTATCCGGTGAATATTTTTATGCTTTGTTCATTATTCCATGGGGTTGTATATTCAACCAACAAATATTTATAGAACACACATAATGTGGCAGCATAATGTGCTGGGTTCTTGCTATGTTTGTTTGTTTGTTTGTTTTCTTATTGGCTTATAAATTTTCAGAAGACAACTTTCTATTGGGAAAATTATTCAGTTGACTATAATACAATTAACTTCTTTTCTTATGTTTTTGTTTTCATTTTGTTTATAGTATCTCTTGCCCTATACAAACTATAAACATTTAATTGAATTGCCCCATCTGTATTTTTTCTTATTTATTGGAAATCTCTGTTTAGAAGGCTTTTGATAGGCCAAGATTATGAAAAGCATTCTGATAATTTCTTCTATTACTTTGTAATTTTGGTGGGGGGGGGGGTGGCATTCACATTTTTAATCCATATGGAATTCGTATGTGTTTGATGTAAATTTATCTTCTTTTCCAAAATGGTCTGCTGATATTTAAATACCGCTTAGCAATTATTCTGTCCTTTCTCTTACCAGTTAGCAATAACAATATTAGCTAACATTTTATTGTATACTTTCTGTTTTAGCTTTGGTTCCCTGAATGAAGAACCTGAAACAAAAGCTTTGTGCACTTAGAAACGTGGTCCCATGAGACAGCAATTCGTAAGTGGGGACTGAGACCCGACAGGAGCAAAAGTCAACACATGAATATGCTTTTGAGTCAGCTATCCCCTCCAGGCAACTGTTGCCTAATCCCCCTGGACCTTCTGAGTAATTTACCAAGTATTCTGGGAATTTTACTAAATACACTGGGAATGCAGGGGAGAAGCATTTATCCCCCGATTCCCATTCGTCACTGGTCAAGGTTGGCCCTCTGGACATTAACGTCCTACATTTCCAGGCTGCGCACGTAGGAGCGCAGAACCCATCTTCACCTGCATTGTTCCACATTTCACCGCAACGTCCCACAGCAGACAATGAGGGTTTAGTGGTGGGGCCCGAGACAAAAGCGCTCTCTGACTCAAGGTGCGTGAAGCTGCTCAAAGCTTGCGATTCGTGCAGCTGGTTGTTGCCGAAAGCTCTTGAACGGTGCTAACAGAACTTCCTGCAGTGAGAGAAAAGGTCCATATCTACGCTCCCCAAAATGGTAGCAGCCCCTGGCTTCAAATGGTGAACTCTTAAAATGTGGCTCGCGAAATGGAGAAAGTAAATTGTCAGTTTGGGGTTTTAATGAATTCAGATTTAAATATACCTAACGCCGTGCGGCTAGCGGCTACTATGGACCCTGTGGGTCTGGATTAAGAGGTGCCCGACGAGGATTTTGAAATAGTAAGTGGTGCCAATACACCTTCTATGACACACCAGGCCCCCGAACAGTTCGGCGTTTTCTACGATGTATTAAGACCCCCACATGTATTGTCTTATTTAACCCTCACGATGGCGCTGTGACACGGATGTGATTTTTTTGTGTTCTATCATGAGGTGACTAAAGCTTAGAAAAGTTAAGTGACTTTCCTGTGTTTGCAGAGCTAATAACTGATGGGGCCAGGATGCACATCTAGGCGGTATAGTTTCAGAGGGTATACCCTTTTATGATTGTATTATTAGGTTCCCTTTGCATTCAATTCCCACATACATCGGGATCTCTCTCTGGATTTTTTCATTTGCCTATTCACCGACCACGGTTGAAAAACTGCAGCTCTCGCGTAGGTTTTGACTCCTGGTAACTTTCTAACCACGCAACCTTTTAACATGTTTGGGCCCTGTTTTCCCTATGCAGGCCAGAAGTCGTTACAAAGGTAGAGGTCAATTAAAATGCTTCGGGCCTCAAATAATAGGAAAATGAACGGAAAAAACAAAGGTGTTGTTACGCCATATAATAAGAAGCCCAGAGGCAGGCATTTCCAGGATTAGTTTAGAGACTTAAGGTTCCAGATTCACTTCTTTTCCCATTTTTCCGGCATAGTGGCATTTCCCCCTACAGATTGTCCACGGTCTGCAATGGCGACAGCAATTCCAGCATCACGTCCTCACGCGACCATTCTAGAAAACGCGGGTTTGGGGAAGACACTTAGAGTGGCCGTTATGATCACAAGGGAGGCCGTGATTCCATTCGGAGACAGCGTAGATTTACTATTCGAAAGAACTAAAAAATATTCCAAGTTTGTTTTATACTTAAATGTAATCTCTAAGTGCAGACCAAAATAAGGGGAGAGTACAGGCGTCGGTTCCGGGAGCGGAAACAGCGTGCATTCAGTTCTGCATTCTATGTGTGAAAGGAAATCATGTCTGAGTTCAAAAGACACAACGGAACGATCTCTTTCTTGGAAGAATTCGATCTTGCCACACAATATCTCATCAATGGGAGGAGAAGTGGACTTTTCCACTCACTGGGCAGCAACTCTCAGTAGAGACTTAAACCATAGCACCCTAAAATTTTACATCTGGGGAAATCTGGGAAGTCACGTGGTCCCAATTTTCACGTGGCAGAAGAAACTCAGCCCCGTTCAGACCGCGTGAGGACGAGAACCTCGGTTCCCTAACAGCTTTTCCAGGCCCGCTCCCCTGTTGTGCCCCCCCCCAGTGGGCTCTAATAATTTCTGAGTACATTTTCTGTGAAAGCCCTCGAACCACTTTTGACCCACTGCTGAAACAGGCCCTGCGCACAGTCATCAGAACCCTCATGCTGCTGTCGTTCAAAGAACCTGGATATTTTCCAAACAATTTAGATTATGTTTAACTCTTACGAACATTCCAGGAGATTACTTAGGCATTTGGTGGCCATCGTAAGCTTAAAACCTGAAAAGACAGACAGAAGTTCTGTTGTGTATTTTCCAATGAAAAGGGTGATGTGTACTGATTGCACAAGACTCAGCCACCTCTTGAGAAAAGAAAAAACTCGAGGGAACAAAAATCACCCAGTAACATCATGGCTTAAGTGTTCCTATACTCTTGTAGTGCATTTATATGTGCATTCTGAAATGAAAAATTCTGGGGGTCTGGGTGGCTCAGTCGGTTAAGCATCTGACTTCGGTTCAGGTCATGATCTCAAGGTTCGTGGGTTCGAGCCCCGCATTGGGCTTTGTGCTGGCAGCTCGGAGCCTGGAGCCCGCTTCCGAATCTGTGTCTCCCTCTCTCTCTGCCCCTCCCCTGCTCATGCTCTGTCTCTCTCTCTCTCTCTCTCTCTCTCTCTGTCAAAAATAAATAAACATTTAAAAAATTAAATAAAAACATTTAAAGATAGAGCCAGGGTCATTTTCCGATATCAATAAATAGTATACAGTTTGATTTTTTTAGTGCAAAGTATCATAGTATATCAACAAACCACGCTTACCCTAGTCAATCCTCCATAGTTCAACATGTAGTTTTATCACTAATATTTTAAAATTTTAGACATATATCTTTATGCATTTCCAAAGGTAGAAATATGTAGTCAAAAGATACGCATCTTGTCAAGGTCATGAATACATTTTGCCAAACTGTCCTCCAGAAAGCTTACGCCAATTTTCCTAGCTCCTAGCCCTGTGTCAACTCCCCTGGCCCCCCTCCCTTACCCACAGTGTTGGTTATCATTCATCGTAATCTCGGCCAAGGGCAGTTTTCTAAAAGCCGCGCTTACCTTTGTGACTGCATTTTATTTGTCCCCCTTTGCGGTTCCCATGAATTCTTGTCTTGGCCAAGGCTGTGTGAGGGGTTTCTGGCCTCACTCGGCTGCGCTGACATTGATTCAGCAAACAGTTTTGCCAAAAGGACAAAGCTAACGGATGTGTTCACTTGAGAGGCTGCCAGCAGTGGCCCATGAAGAGGGTTCGAGGGGGAAACAGCAGCTTCTTCAGAAGCGCCTCTGAGGTTCTGGAGAGAGGTGATCCCTTCTTTAATTGCTTTCACCTTCCTCTCCAGCAGGTGGTCCCCCCCTGGCCTCAGATTTCCCTAGGTAGGGTCTCATTTGCATTTCCTTTTACACTTCTTGCTGGTGGATACACAAAGGGGAATCTGGGAGCACATTTAACTAACTGGCAGGAGAATCTATTCCAGACTGTTCTAGATAAGCTCGGTATACGAGGGTATTTTATTCACCGCAAAATCAGCGCAAACAACGGGGTGCTTCCTTTCCTTCCACGCAAGCCTTAATAACCCAACCCAGTCGTAATGAATTCTGGGGCAGAATTAATGTAAAAGAGTCATGATGATTAGGTAATTATCAAGTACAGAGAGTATTTAACCTTCCCAGTGACAGAACTGCCTAAGACTACCTGATATCATGTATGCTCTCTGAAAATAATTAATAATTTAAAAATTATCCCATCGCTACTACTAATCAAGAAATCAGGATCCAGGAGCAGCGTCAATCAAACTGAGTTTTTCTTCCATTTAACGTCTGCCACAGTGCTGCTTCTCTCTAGTGTCTTTGAATGTGTCGGCCTCTTTGATTTTTATTTCAGGCTGGCCAGACTTAAGCTGTTGAAAGTCTCTCAGAATATCTCAACAAGCTGAGACACATCACCCTCTAAAATTATCCACCCTGAGTGAAATGCCAGGGAGTCACCTTTGGCCTCTGCCTTTTTTAATTGCAGCTCAAGCCATTTTTAAGCCAGAGGCTGTGACAGCCCCCGTGTTCTGCTCTCTTTCACCCACCCTCCACTCCCCTTATCCGTCTTGGGCGGTCTACTCAAAAAAGAATGTGTGTGTGTGTGTGTGTGTGTGTGCACGTGTGTGTGTTATGTACTGTATTATGTTCTAATAAAAAATAGATGTGTTGTCTCCCTGATATATATTTCAATTCCACGACAAAGGCAGCTATACATAGATAGGCTTTACCAACCCATACATACATGAGTGCCTGTGTGTCCCCACAAGTGCACACACATGCACATATAACACAGAGAATAAAATGATTTGTCATGCTAAGTGCCAGAGCATGTACTATGGGAGGATTCATGGTAGAATCACCAGAAGAGCCTTTCAAGATTATTTTCTCCAAACCCCCTACAGAGATAATCCTGAGACACTAAAAAAAAAAACAAGTGACTTTTCCAGGGTCCTACAATTAATTGAAAAGAGAAAAAATTACTGAAATACAGGTTACTGACTCCTGATCTCAGAAGTGTTTTCCCTCAACGTGATATAGCCCGAGACCAGGGTAGTCAAATCATAATCCAAGGAATCTAATTACCAGAATATTTGCTTTTATGCACACTGCTCCCTCTTCCTAGAATTCCGATCCATCGTCCTTCTTTGGTTGGCTGGAGTCTTCAAGATGTAAATCATGGAGCACTTCCTGCAAGAGGCCTTCCGTGATACACTCAGGGTTAAGGTCAGGTCCCTCCTGTGACCTCCTGTCGCATTCAGTGCTTACTCTTAAACCAGTGACCTTTACATTGTTTGACCAATGCCAGTTTTCTGGTTTTATATTTCTCCCTAAATTCTAAGCTAAGAAGGGTGGATGCGGTTCCCCCTCGGATCCCCAGCCCCTCGCCCAGTACACAGTGCTCACTCAGATATATCACCAAATTATCCAAAATCCTACAGATTCAGAGAACCATGATAGGGCAAGGGGGCAGATTTGTAGAAAAGCTCAAGCCAGATAATCTGTCAACAATCCTGGACAAACAAACAGGCGCATGAAGGGAAGTCACTACGAGAGGGTGTTCCTAAAAGGCAAGCACAGCACAACATTAGACAACCTTGCTCCTTTGTGAAGCAGAAATGCTTATCGGGGTGAAATCCACGTGGGTCGAGGGAGGACAAGTTTGTGACTCCATTTGTACAGAGAAGCAGAAAGGGAGCCGAAGGCCGGGGGAACATAGAAGCCAATGACAGCCTAGAGCGATTTGGAGGCTTACTTGGAATCTCCAGCCTGTTTCTGTGGAGAGCACTATTTTGGGGGCAAGGGAGGGTCTAAATTTTTGCCCGCTGAATCAACTGACCATCTGCTGATCCCAGATCCAGACCCCATGAGGCTAGTTTAAGGATGAAGATGGGGGTGGGGGGTGGGGGGTGAGATTCTGAAACACAATAGTCTCTAACCCAGGGCTGGACTCTCAGAAAACAGATAATAGTGCGAGATTTTCACATGCGTCCCTCTCTTCGTCATTAGGCCAGGCCTGCATCATTAATCCTGCCTCCTGAATGTCCTTTATTCTTTGCAAACATTTGCTGAGGACCTTTGGGTGCCAGTCACTGGCCGGGCACTCAGTTACACCGATCAGCATTTCCCAAACTTCTGTGATGACAGCAATCCTTGCAATACTCCGTCATATTTTTATTTACAAATTCTCGAGCCACCATGCTGTACCTACTGAGGTAAGTAATCTAGGGCAGGGGTCCAAGAATATGTATTTTTTTTTCCAACTTCCCCAAGAAATTCATACCATGAGACAACTTTGGTGGAGATAAGTAACAGCAACAATAACATTAACAGAACAATAAAATAAAATAAATAGAGATAATGGCTCTTATCTCCAATGAATACACAGGAGAAAGAACCTTCTTTAAAATAATCATTCCTGGGACGCCTGCATGGCTCAGTCAGTTAAGCATCCGACTTCGGCGCAGGTCATGATCTCACGGTTTGTGAGTTCCAGCCCCACGTTGGGTTCTACACCGACAGCTCAGAGCCTGGAGCCTGTTTCAGATTCGTGTCTCCCTCTCTCTCTGCCTTCCTCCTCTCTCTCTCAAAAAATAAATAAACATTAAAAAATAAAATAAAATAAAATAAAATAAATCATTCCTGACCCAAGGGACACTCACTTTACTTCCTAAGAAAATACATGAATATAATTAGAAGTCATTTTTTTTTAAGTCCATAGAATTAATTTGTGTGATTTCTGTGTAAGCATTTCTTTTGGGGATTGACTTGGAAATCTCCACAAGAGGACAAGTAACCAATGAGAGGACTCCAGAGTAGCTATCAGCAATGTTGACCCAACTGGAGGATTCTTTGCAGAGCTGTGCTTAAAAAACAAAAATGTAGGGGCGCCTGGGTGGCTCAGTCGGTTGAGCGTCCGACTTCAGCTCAGGTCATGATCTTGTGGTTCGTGGGTTCGAGCCCCGTGACGGGCTCTGTGCTAACAGCTCAGAGCCTGGAGTCTGCTTCGAATTCTGTGTCTCCCTCTCTCTCTGCTCCTCCCCCACTCAGGCTCTGTCTCTCTCTCTCCTTCAAAAACGAATTACAAAAAAAATTAAAAAACGAAAATGTAAACTTTCATATTATATAAAGTGTAAAAGTCATCACGCATAACTTTTAAGAGTTCTGGGAAACATTTGCAGGCCATTTGGAGAATGAGGAAGAGTAAAACTCAGCCACCCCCAGCAGAAACTTATGATGGATGAGACATTTAGTATGCATTATGGAGACAAAAAAATCACCCAGCTTCAGCCACTAATGCAGAACTTGGAGCAGCTGGACAAACAGTTCTCAGAAACTACGAGACAATCAAAATCCCATTTGGCTGCCACCATGATGGTTCCCCAATACCCCCCGCCCCCACCTCCTCTCTCCGTGTCAGTATCTCCTCTTTATCCATTATTACCCGCATCCTCTCCCCCAACCCAGAGAACTCATTTCCTCTCTCTCCACTGTTCTTGGCCCCCTTTCAAATGCTCTCACCCAACTCCAGGAGCTTTATCAGTCCTGAGGCATTAATGCATGTACCGACAGTAGAGATGCAACGACGTTATTTCTACATGGTACCAAGATAACCAGAGCACTTGTTAGGGGGAAAGAAATCTCTCTGATTGACAGTTGCTAGATACAAAGCCTAAGTGAGGAACTGCACTGATCACTTTTCAACTGGTACATTTTGGTGTTAAAAATTATTAAATATTGGGGATTCCATGGTCCAAGGTTTTTGTTCCAAATTTGCTTGTTTGCTTGTTTGTCTTGCCTTGTTTGGCAATGGAGTCCATTTTTCCAATGAAATATTATGCGGAAGCCTAATACACATATATGCAAATCGAGCTGCTCTGGATAAATGAAGGGAAGGGATCAGATCCCTGCTGTTCCCTGCATTTGTTCTCCTTCAGTGTTCTCCTCATCACCCTGCAGGTGCTCGAGACTCTACAAAACCCTGTCGATAGTCCTCTCAGCCCCTTGTTTTACCAATGAGGAAACTGAGATCCAAGAATCAGCAATGAAGTCCTCACCAAACAGGCAAATGACAGTAGTCTGGAGGGCGTATGTCTGAGACGCAGTTATCTACCAGAGCTGAATTCAGGAATTGGAATTCTTGCCCATAGCAGCAGAACTAGAAGCAAAACTCTGGTCTCTTGAATTCGAATCCTTTGCCTTGCCTCCACTCCAGGAAGCCAGCCTTGGCCCATGAGCTAAGATTCCTCCATAGGTTGGGGCAGGGTGGCAAGAGGAAGGAGCAGGTGTTTTTTTCAGCCGGCCGTCTGGTGCACACGGCACCTACTCACGGCTTTCTCTGTGAACACTTTCTCATTTCTTTGAAGTTCTGAGCTGGATCAAGGTCAAAAATGATGAGTTAACCCCTTGGAAACTAGACAGATATCCCCAAAGAAAATAAAATGGAAAGTTACAGTTTTCATCTCCTGTCCACCATCAATTTCTGTATATTGCAGACCTGCCTGTCAAGGAGACAAGTGTTCGTATAGCTCTGTGCCTTCCTTTCTTCATCCTTCCACCTCCCTCTCAATCACTGACCCAGTCCACATCTCTGCATTTGTATCCATCACTATTCTCCTCTCCATCAAATATTCTAAGCTTCTGACCACATTCTTTGCCCTGCCCCGAACAGCCTCTCCTTTTATTATCTGCCAATAAGGTATTAATACATTAGTTGCCTCAAAGTGCACTCTTTAATGAGGGCCATGGACATTCATTTAGCTGAATTTGATAGTGACAACACATTGACATTGGTAAGGTTAATGATCCAATGCTTTATTTCATTGAACAAGTTGAACAACACTTAGCACATTGATCCGCAATGTCCTACAATCCGTCTTTGCTATTACTTTAATGGTGCCATGGCATCAATGCCCTTTAAGTAATTGGCACCATGAAAAGATGGACTTGGCCTTGTCATGTTGGATTAGAGCTATGCTGAATTGTAAAAGATTTTTGTCTTTTCTCTATTCTATCTTTCCTCTCATTTTATGTCTTCCTGATTGAAGGGGCAAGAGGGGGCTCATGGAGGCTGGGAGGGAGAGTCTGGCTATATAGTGAAGAGACAGAATTGGGTATGCAAAGATACAATGACCAATGTCTTCTGAGCCCTCATGTCCTTTGCAGATCATCAGGCCCATGCGACCTCAGGCAGGCCTCTGAGCCTCCTTAGATCTATGGGTGTTCATCTACAAAAATCGGCATAATTAGTGCAATCTACTTAACCTCATCTGCCTCACAAAGGATGGGTCCTAGCTTCAAAACGTTGCTCTGCCCCTGGGTGCTAAGAGGTGATGGAATAAAAAGAAAAGAGTGGGGTGGGGGGGTCTCACCTGAGCCTTGCCCCTGAGAGTAGGCAGATACTGGTTTGGGGACGCTGTGGACCAGAGCTCGACTCCAGGGCAACATCGGAAGCAGCGAGAAATAGAGGTTAAGGTCTTGGCAAACTCATGGATCTGCTGGGATAGGGCTAAGAGGTCTTGATCAGGTAGGTAGAACACACTGATTGAAAAGGACTATGTCCTTGAGACACAGTTGTCCAACAGGGCTAATTGGTTTTTTTTTTTAGGACAAGCCTCCTGACTGACCTGAAGGTGGGCCTTAGATGGGTGAAGACTTTGAAAGATGGGAAGATGGGCTTAGGCTGGGGGACCACACAGAGCTCAGTGGTCTCTGAGTAAAGATATTCCTTGATGTGTTAGCAGGAGAGAGTCTAATGGATGATGGGCCACTAAATCCAACCCTTTTTCTTTAGTTAAATATTTTTTTTATAATTAAAAAATGTTTTTTAATTTTATTTATTTTGGGGGGAGTGAGACACAGCGTGCAAGTGGGGCAGGGGCAGAGAGCGAGGGAGATCCAGAATTTGAAGCAGGCTCCAGCTCTGAACTGTCAGCACAGTGCCCGACGTGGGGCTTGAACCCACAAACTGTGAGATCATGACCTGAGCCGAAGTCGGATGGTCAACCGACTGAGCCACCCAGGCGCCCCATTAATTTTTAATATTTATTTATATTTGAGAGAGAGAGAGAGACAGAGCGTGAGTGGGGGGAAGGTCAGAGAGATAGGAGACACAGACTCCAAAGCAGGCTCCAAGCTCTGAGCTGTCACTACAGAGCCCAATGTGGGGCTCGAACTCAACGAACCACGAGATCATGACCTGAGTCTGAAGTCAGACATTTACCCGACTGGGCCACCGAAGCACCCTGAAATCCAGCAAACTCTGAAGCCTACAGACTTACTGGACTCAGAATTAAGTCTATTCGGTTGGAACAGGCTTAGGATTTGAAAAAGAGTGCAGAAAGGGGAGCTCTGCGCAGTGAATGAGAAGCCCCACAGCACACGTAGACTACGGAGGCCAACACGCCGACCCTGACTTTATCATTGTTTGTTGGCTGACGTGATCAATACACAGGTTACTAAACAGCTCTGAGTTCCGTCCCCCTCCTCTGTAAAAGAGGGAGTAATACTACCTCACGGGGATGTTGTGGAGTTGGTTAGTATAACATTTGGGGTGAGCCTGGCTGGGGCTGGGGGAGGAATCAGCAGCGCTGAACTCATGTTTGAAATGGACGAAATAAGGCAGACGAAAGAGGCATGAAGAATGTCTAACATCATTCATTTAACAGACCTGCTATGTACCAGGCACCTAATTTGGAATTGGGAAAACAAAGACAGACCATACGGTGTTCCCGCACCCAAGTTGCCCAAAGTCTAACAGGAGACAGACTGTATATTTTGACGTCAGCTCTGAGATATTTTGTTCCCAAGAAGGAAAACATTACCAATCCAAGAAAGAGAAAGTGTGAGGGCCCCATTCTTTCCATCATCTCACTCACTGTCCCCTACATTTCTGATTGTGCCTAGGAATGGATGGATGAGTTTAAAACTGGGGGAAATTATTAGGGAGCCACATTTGGCTGTAGACCTAAGCCATGTTCTCTAGAAAATTTTACCAATGAAGTTTACGTGTGTATTTCCATCTGTGTGACAACGGTGCCTTATTTCTCAATTGATTCTAAATTCAATAGGGGAATAAAGAGGGTGTTGTTTATTGGTTTTCACAAAATCCAACATGATGCAGGTTATTGTCCTGCAGAAGCATGTCCAAAGCATAGAAACGAAATGCAACATTGAGGGATGTGTTCTGTATGGTGTGTGTGTGTGTGTGTGTGTGTGTGTGCACTTGTGAACATATGGAGAGCAGGTGGGTGGGGGAAAGATTACAGGAGGGATAGGCTGCTAACCAAAGGATGATTTGGAAAAGGGAGAGAAGCAATACAGACAAAAAGATCATATTCTGAGACCTGAATGTGATAAAGAGCATTTGTGAAAAGTTTCAGAAAGGGCAACATGATGTGCAAAATTTCAGCATGAGTGTTAGTATTATTTTGTCCACATTGTACCAAGGACCTACATCTCACGGGATAGCACTTCTCAGATTCCTCCCTGTCAGAGAGTCAGCAATATCTCCACCAGAGCTGGCCCCGTGTATACTCCAATGACACGCAAGTGTACTTTTGGGCATTATTGTACCTCAACAAGTCCAGATCTCGAGTTTGGGTCCCAGTCTGCCATCATCAGTGCAAACTCTGTGAAATTCTGGTTTCCCCGTGTGGAAAAGGATCTGTGTTCTGTAATCTCTAAGACTTCCTCCAGCCCTGATATTCCATGGAGCTCTCACCATTTCACACTTAAAAAAAAAAAAATCAGTTCTTTCTTGACCTTTCCGACTCTCAACAGGGCTCTCCATTCTCAAAATCTGGATAGATTAGTTATGGATATGTCAGATCTAACTTGGCCAACTCTTGGGAGCATCTTCCTGTAAAGCATCACTTGGCATTTATTTGATCGCTTCTTTATGACCCACATAGGAGGGGCTGGCCAATTTTGTAGAGACAAAACAAATATTGAGCTGAGCCAGCGTGTGGTTTTGACCCAAATACAATTCTTGAAGCTCCTCTCTTTCCCTTAAGAATTCCAGTACCCACTAATCATAGACACCAAAAAAAAGGGGGCTCATGCCAAGATTTTCTCTCTGCCCAAAATTGGGCACATATGGAAAAGTTTATTCCCCAGGGGCAGAGTTTCTCAACTCGGGCCCTCCAGACATTTTGGGCTAGATGGTTCTTTGTTGTGTGGGGCTGTTCTATGAGTTGTAGGATGTGGAGCAGCATCACCTGTTTTTAACCACTGGATGCCAATAGCACTTCCTCCCCAGTAGCGACAACCCAAAGTGTCTCCAGACACCGTTGAACAGGTCCTCGAGTTCACAAGTGTTTTGTCTGGGAACCACTGCTCTAGGAGGTTGTAGTTCCTCTTCCTAAAGCTAGAGGATTGATAATAAGCTAGGTAACATCCTCAGAAAGAAGCTGAAGAAAGTACTATTCATTCCTTCGTTCATTCAACTAATGGAGTTCTTACTGGGTATTTGCTACACTGTTTGGTTATTTAGATTCTCGCTTCTAGACTCCTACCTCTAACCACTTCAAGGCTGACCAGGCTGCTTTGACCCTGTATCCTCAGGTGTTACTTACGCCATGGCCACAATGGCCACTTCCGTTGTCTGTCATTCGAGCATCTCTGAGTGCCGCACCCTGGTCTGTCAAACGGGAATGATGATGGCATATTCCCACCTGCCCACCCAGTTGTGTCAAGGGAAAAGAACATGGCGGAGGAAGTGATCTGAAAACTGTGAAGCACCGTACGAGGGAGAGAAATTGTTGTTATCATGATCATTATCCGTAAAACAGAATATCTGGAAAGAGAGCATTAGCACAAACTGCTAATCGGGCGGAGAGACAGCCAGCTGAGCGGTGAAACAATAACCATCCAGACTGGAGGCAGGAGAAGGGATTAGAGGAGAAAGGCACAATCCCTTTGCTTATTTGGGGGCAACTAAACTCACTTCCTCCCGGAGTGGGAGCCTACAGATAGGAAGCCCAGGGTGGCTGTGAGCAGGGGCTCTCTTGGGCCCCGAGGGCAGAGTTCCTTGGTGGAGCCTGGGGCTCAGGCTTCCAAGGGCCATGCTTCTATGGGAAGGGATAATCAGGAAGTTAGTCTGTTAACATACAGTAGGTACTTCCTACGTCCCAGGCACCATGCAAGGATCCTTCCTCAGAATGTTCTTTATAAGCCCTGCATCTAGAGAGGATGGTGGCAGTCTATGCTGTTCTCACAGCCCAAGTGGGCATGTTTCTGCCGGACGCCCTGCCTATGCCACCCTAGTAGTCCCATGGAACATTTCTACATTCCATAAGGGCAAAATTGGTGGGTTTCGCCAACACTAGAACACGAAATAGGATGGTCCGTGAAATCACTCCTGTACAGTTATGAAGCACGTGTCGTGGTTCTGTATTTTCTAACGATGATCATGCGCAGAAGCATGTGTGCGATGCTTAGTACATAGCAGGTACTAACCTAGACTCTTTAAAGATCATTCATTGAGTAACACAAACTAACCGTGAAGATCAATACGAACACCATCGCATGGACAGACTCGCAACCCTTTCTCACTACCAAACCATTTCCATGGCCCTATGCCTCGGGATTTTCAATGAGAGGGAAAAGCAAAAGTATGCCCCCAATGGGCAACTGTCCAGGCAGCACCCGGAACTCTGACTACCACGCACGGCCGGCCGTGGTGCAAATGACCACGTGGCATTCAGCGGACAAGCGGCAGGAGAAGTGATGGCAGGTGAGGCTAGAAGGTGCACCGTGTGGCGTCCCTGGCTGGCCAGATCAGAACCAGTGGGCGGCAACCACGGGAAGAGAGACAAGGGCAACTTGTCAGCACATCCGAGGTTAGAAACTCCGAGGGCAGCTGGAGAAGATATCAGTTTACAAGACACCGCAGAGACTTCCCCTCTTCCACTCAGGCAGAAATTTTCGGGAACGAGTCTTGTCATGATTCTTTGAGCGGGAAGAATATAATTTAATAATTCTGGCTTGCTTGTGTGCGAAGGCACATGACCTACTAACGGGACCATCAGAGTCCCGCGAAGAGACATTTTCTTCAGCACTCAAGGAAATCGTGCTACCTCCCTACAAGAGCAGCATGGTGCTCCAGTGACATTTATTTATGCTCTGCCCCCCTCTCCTGACTGAGGAGACCATGGTACCCAAGGATCTTAGTCTCCTTCGTAGAGAACTAGTAAACACAAATCAGTCCAGGACCTGCAAGTTGACATTTTTTTTTTTTTTTTTTTTTGGACTGAGGTCAAGCCCTTCTTTCCAAGGCAACAAACATTTCATTTTTGCTAAGGCAAAGTAGGAAGGAGAAGCATCCTTCCCTGATGTGCTGTCAGCAGAAGGTGGTTTAAGTCTGAAAGGATGGCTCCATTCGTCGTGGGCATGGCCAACGCTCTGAATGTTTACTGCCCTGACTTGACCAGCAGACTCCGGTCAAAGGAAATATCTTTGGCAGCTACAGATTCCCTTTTCGACCAGATACCGTGTCTCCCACATTTAAAACCACTGAGAAATGTATGTTACCATTTTTTTTTTTTTAATTTCTTTTTTTTTTTTTTTTTTTTCAACGTTTTTTTTTTTTTTTTTTTTTTTTTTTGGGACAGAGAGAGACAGAGCATGAACGGGGGGAGGGGCAGAGAGAGAGGGAGACACAGAATCGGAAACAGGCTCCAGGCTCCGAGCCATCGGCCCAGAGCCTGACGCGGGGCTCGAACTCACGGACCGCGAGATCGTGACCTGGCTGAAGTCGGACACTTAACCGACTGCGCCACCCAGGCGCCCCTGTTACCATTTTTTATAGTTCCCCACGTCACACAATTCAGTTTAATCCGTAAAGCCACCGAAGACAGGCATTATTATTAGAACCCCCCGTTTGACAATGGATAAAATGAGGCCGTGGATGAAAAAATGACATTCTCGTGGTCAGGAAGCAGCACAGCACATTCTCACCATGCGTGGTCTTTCCAGCTCTGAGACTCCAAAGACCTTGAACTTCCCGCTTCGCCACCCTGAGCGCATTTCTTGGCTGTAGGGTTGGTCATTTATTTCTTTGGGGGCCAGTTCTGCCTCATCCGCTAACCATGTGATTCCTTCCATGGCAGCAGCTGGGTTTGGTGGCTCCTGGGCTCCCATAGCTCCCACTCCCCCACCCCCACGGCTGCTTCTTTCACACTTTCACATCGAGCTACCAGAATGGTGCCCGTGGCTCCTGGTGCACCTGCTTGAGATACCAAAAGCACCCAGGAGCCTCAGAAGGGGGACGGTTGTGGCACAAAACTTTCTGACGCCGTCGGATATGGGGTCTGTCCTTTTTTCACCTTCTCTTTTCCTTCTAAATTACTCTTGATTATGCAGCATCTGGTTCCTTCTGAGATGCATATGCTTCTCCCCCTAAATCGGGATGCCTGTCGAGTAGCCCATACAGAGAGCTGCATACAAATACACAGCTGAAAGTTGTCTTTAGAAGTCCTCCATAAATCAGATCCACAAGCTCAGCTAGCTCATCCCTGGAAGTGGCAGATAGAAGCACAGGCAAAAATACCAGGACCCCCCGCCCCCCCTCCACCAAGTCAGCCGACAGCTCAGAAGCTTTCTATTGCTCTAGGTACTGGCAGCAGGCAAGACAAATAGCAAGGAAACACACCCCGGTCTTTCCATTGGATGGATCTGCGGTCTTCCTGGCAGTGGAAGAAAAAGGGAAGCTGGGGTGTCAGGATGAGGCCCCAAAAGTCAAAGAGGGAGGATCAGATGATGTTCTCATCTCAGTCAACCCTCACGTCGGTATTTCTGCGCCCCCCCCCCCCATAGGCCATCCTCACTCTGCCTCTCCGTAAGTTACTAGTGTTCTCCTGTGAGGCCTTAAACCCCTCCTGCTATGAGGTCCTTCTAGACATAGTCTCTTTCTTACTCATCTCGGCCACGTACCTTACACATACTTAGCATTGAAAACGTTGGTAGAATTAATTTGAGTTAGACGATTGGACTTGTGTTGGTGGCCAAAAGAAAATTTGGAAAATAAAGAAGTAATTATTAAAACCAAGACACCAAGAAGGCCTAGTGCGAGCCATGAAATGCTGTGGACTAAAGAAACCAGCCTTTCTTTGAGAGCATAAAGAGAAGTTTTCGCCAACCTCTTTCTCTACCAAATGGCTTTTGGGGGTGGGGGGCACGGACAGCCCTGAGAGCCAGCACCGGGATCCAACAGGGAATCCTATCCAGGCCAGGGTGGGAGGTTTTTCCTGCCTATACTTTCAGTATGTGGAGCCAAAGGGCAATCAGAGAAAACAACCCTTACCGCAAGCCAGAAACTTTAAATGGATTCTCTTTGCTTTTACCACTTTATTGAGGTACAGATGACATACAATAAAATGCACGTATTTAAGGTACGCAATTTGATAAGGTTCGACATATGAATACGCCAATAAAATTATCACCACAAGAACATATCCATTTACCAACCCCCCCCCCAAAATTTCCTTATGCCCTTCCTACCCCGCCCCTCCCCAGGCAACCAGTGACCTGTGGTTTTGGGGGGTTTTTTTTGGTGCTATAGATTTGTTCGCATTTTCTACTATTTTCAAATCAATGGAATCATGCAACATGTACTCAGTGTTCATTCCGTGATACTGTTGGGTAGTATAGAGCACAACTGGTTTATCCATTCACCTGTTAATGAGCATTTGGATTGTTTCCAGTTTTGCACTATTACAAATAAAACTGCGTATAAATATTTACGGGATATACAAGTTTTTGTATGGACATGTGTTTTCATTTCTGTTGGGCAAATACCTAGAAGTGGAATAACTCAGTCATGCGGTAGACGTATGTTGAACGTTCAAGAAACTGCCAAGCGTCTTTACAAAGTGTTTGTACCATGTTATATCAAGCAGCGGTAGTATGAGAATTCCAGTTCCAATAAGTTCTTGCCAACACTTAGTCAATCATCTTAATTTTAGCTATTCTAACAGGTAGTGAGCGATACATCATTGTGGTTTTACTCCCCTTTTCCTGATGACTAATGATGTTGAATATATTTTCATATGCTTATTTGCCATCTGTGTATCTTCTTTGGTGAACGTGTATTCAAATATTTTGCCCATTTTTAAAATGAGGTTGTTTTTTTTCCATATTATTGAGATTTTTACAAGATCAACGTTGTTGAAGACTCATTTGCATATATTTCCACGAAGTCTGAAGAACTTCCAAATCCCACTAGCTTCCACCAATGATCAACATGTAGAGCATGCCCATCGCCCAGAAAGTCCTACCTACTTTTGGAGGGTCCATGCCTCTCCCTCAGTGCTTACCCTTTTTGATATGACAGGTTTATTGAGATATAAGTCATATACCAAGCAATGCGCCCATTTAAAGTGTACAAATCAGCGGATTTTTAGTATAGTCCCAGATTTTCGAATATCACCGTAATCAACTTTCCGCATCTTCAACACCTCAGAAAGAAACTCCATAGCCATCAGCAGTCACTCCCCGCCTCCGCTCCTCCTTCCTCTACTCCCCACCGCCAACCACCACTTTATTTCTGCCTCTGTAGATTTGCCTATTTATGGACACTTCATATAAATGAAACCATATAATAAGTAGCCTTTTGTGATTGGCTTATTTCTCATAGCATGTTCTCAAGGTTCATCCATGTTATAGCATATATCAGTAGTTCATTTATTTTTATTGCCACAGCATATTCTGTTATAGATATGCCACATTTTATTTATCCATTTATCAGTTGGTGGACATTTGGCTTTTTGTTTTTTGACTATTACGTATAATGCTTTTATGAATATTTGTCTACAAGCTTTCTTGTGGACTTCTATGAAATCATAGAAAACACACGTATTGGTCTCCCTCCCCCGTTCCCGGTGCAGAGCTTCTGAAAGCTTTGTAATTTTCTAAGAGTCGAAAGAGCTGGAGGCATCTCTTGGTCTCATGTTTGGGCTTTGGCCTTATCACTGACACAGGGCTCCTAAATGCCTTGACAATCCCTAAGTGCTAAGAGCACCAGAGCGTCTTCTGTTCTAATAAGGAGATTCAGGGGTGCCTGGGTGGCTCAGTTGCTTAAGAATCTCACTTTGGCTCAGGTCATGATCTCATGGTTCATGAGTTCGAGCCCCATGTCAGGCTCTGTGCTAACAGCTCAGAACCTGGAGCCTGCTTCAGATTCTATGCCGCTCTCTCTCTCTCTCTCTCTCTGCCCCTCCCCGACTCATGCTCTGTCTCTGTCTCTCAAAAATAAATAAACATTAAAAAATTTAAAAAAAAAAAAAAAGGACATTCTGATTAGGCTCCTGGATGTAGGCTCGTCCCATAGAGAGCCCATGCCATAATTAGAAACTTGGAATTTTAAAAGGTCCCCCTGCACCCAATTTTCCAGAGTAGGGAGAAGGGCTGGAAATGAAGCGAATGATTGATCGTGCCTACGTGAGGAAGCCTCCCTGAAATCCTACGGGGTTTGGTGAGCTTCCAGATTGGTGAACACATTCACAGACCAGGACAGTGCCATACCTTACCTCCATGGGGACAAAAGCTCCTGCCCGAGGGACCTTCCCAGACCTCATCCTATGCATTTCTCCATCTGACTCTTCATATGTATCTTTTGTCATATTTTTGAAGAAACAGGTAAACATAAGTGTTTCCCTGAGTTCTGTGGGCTGCTCTAGAAAAGTACTCAAATCCAAAGGGGGAGGATATCATGAAAAACTCCGGTCTGTATCCAAGTCTGATAGATGTTGTGGGTAACCCGGGGACTTACCACAGTTGACCCTTGAATAACGCAAGGGCTGGGGTGCTGACCCCTGTACAGTCAAAAATGTATGTATAATTTTGACTCCCCATAAACTTAACTACTAATAGCCTACTGTTGGCCTAACAAAAACATCAGTTGACTAACACAAGTTTTTAGTATACTGTATTCTTAGAATAAAGTAAGCTAGAGAAAAGAAAATGTTATTAAGAAACTCATAAGGAAGAGAAAATACATTTACAGTGCTGCACTGTCCTTATCAAGGAAAAAACCTGCATGTAAGTGGACCCATGTGGTTTAAACACGTTTTGTTTTGTTCCAGGATCAACTCTACCTGTGATTGGCCTCGGAAGTGGGGGCAGTCTTGTGGGACCGAGCCCTCAACCTGTGAGATCTGACACTACCTTCAGGTAGATAGTGTCGGCATGGGGTTAAATTGTACGACACCCAGCTGGTGTTATGGAGAATTGCTTGTAGCTGTGGGGAACTTTCCCACACATTTGGTGACCAGAACTGCCAGGAGTCCAGTGTTCTGCGTGAAAGTAAAAGAGACATAGGAGGGAGGACTGGTTTTTTCCAATACAATTCTCTTTTATTTTTGTGTGTGTGCACATACCTAGGAGAGGGATTGCAAGGCCATATGGTAATTCTATATTTAACATTTTTTTTCTTAGAAATTGACAGGCTGTTTTTTAAA
This sequence comes from Neofelis nebulosa, assembly GCF_028018385.1. NCBI lineage: Eukaryota > Metazoa > Chordata > Mammalia > Carnivora > Felidae > Neofelis > Neofelis nebulosa. The sequence goes on from NC_080796.1 coordinate 40,939,190, forward strand.
GATCCGTACCATTTTGCATTCCAACCAGCAGTATGTGAGGTTTCTGATGACTCCACATCCTCAAAGACCCTTATTATTATCCGTCTTTTTTATTACAGCCACCAAGGTGGGTATTAAGTGGCAACTCACGGTGGTGGTTTTTATTTGCATGTCTCTGATGGCTAATGAGATTGAAAGTCTTTTCATGTGCCTGTTGGCCCTTTGCATATCTTCTTTGGAGAAATGTGTATCAAATCCTTTGTCTATGTTTACACTGAGTAACTTTTTATTATTATTATTGAGTTGTAAGTGTTCTTTATGTATTCTAGATACAAGTCCTTCACCAAACATAGAATTTGAAAAAAAGTTTCTTACGGGTGGTTTTTTCACTTTCACGATGGTGTACTTTGAAGAAAAAAACTTTTCATTTTGTTGTCTTATTATGGAGTTTTAAGAGTTCTATGCAGACATATGCATATATTCTACATATATATAATTTATCTTTATATGTACTTTGTAAACATTTTTTCCCAATCTGATTTGTCTTTTCATTCTCCTACCAGTATCTTTTGCAAAGCAGAAGTTTGAATTTTCATAAAGTCCAATTGATCAATAAGTTCTTTTATAGGTTATCCTTTTGGTATATTATCTCTGAAAATTTGCCTAATCCAAGATCGCAAATATTTCATACTATGTTTTCTTTTAGAAGTTACCTAGTTTAGGTTTTACATTTAAGTCTATGATCCACTTGAGTTAACTTTTCTATATCATGCAAAGTATAGATTGAAACTTATTTTTTTCTTTCTTCTTTCCTTCTTTCCTCTCACCCTCCCTCCCTCCTCCCTCTCTTTCTCTTTTTCTTTCTTCTTTCTTTCTTTCTTTCTTTCTTTCTTTCTTTCTTTCTTTCTTTCTTTCTTTCTTTTTCCTATAGATATTCCATTGCTCAGCATCACCTGTTAAAGACTATCCTTTCTCTACTTAGTTGCTTTTTAACCTTTGTCAAATAACTTGCCCAGATATGTGTAGGTCTATCTATAGATTCTCTCTTATTTTCCATTGATACATATTCGGCTATCTTTAAACTAACATCACACTGGCCTGATTACCGTAGCTTTATTAGCCTTGAAATAAGGTAGTGTGAGCCTTCCAACTTTCTTTTTTAGAGCTATTTTGACTATTCTATATTCTTTGCATATCTAGTGAATTTTAAAATCAGTTTATCAACTTGTACAAAAAAACCCACTGGGATTGCACTAAATCTGTAATCAAATTAAAAACATTGACATCGTGACACTATTGAGTCTTTTGGCACATGGCAAAGTATATCTCTTCATTTCTTTAGGTCTTTAACGTCTCTCAATAATCTATTGTAGTTTTATTGTGCAGATTTTTCGTATCTTTTATCAGATTTGTCACTCTTTCATATTTTTGATATGATTGTAAATGTTACTGTAGCTTAATTTCAATTCCATTTATGTATTGCTAGTGTACGAAAATGTAACTGATTTTTGTATATTGATCTTATTTCCTAAAATCATGCTAAACTTACTCGTTAGTTCTAGTAGTATTTTTATAGATTCCATCAGAGTTTTCTGGATCAGTGGCTCTAAACTAGGGGTGGGTTTTACCCCCTGAGGGTCATGCAGTAATGTCTGGAGACATTTTGAGTTTTCATGCCTTGGGTTCAGGGCATGGGCAATAACACTGGCATCTAGTGGATAGAGGCTAAGATTACTGCTAAACATCCTACAACGCACAGGACAGTCCTCCAAAACAAAACAAAAAAAAATTATTAGACTCAAAGTAACTAGCAGAGATTGAAAAATAACTGTTCTACATAACAAACATAACATCTGCAAATAAAGATTTACTTCCTCTTTTCCAGTTCTCATGATTTTCACTTCTTTTTTGCCTGGTTGTGCTGGACTAATCTCCAATGTTAAATAGAAGAGGAGAGAGAAAGCAGACATATTTGTCTTGTTATTGATTCTATGGGGAAATACTGAGTCTCACTATTAACTATGATGTTAGTTGTAGGTTTTGGGTTTTTTTTTTCTTTTTTGTAGATGGACTTTATCAGGTTGAACACATTCCCTTCAATTTCTAGTTTGCTGAGAGTTTTTTAAGGAAGGGTTGTTACATTTTGTCACATGATTTTTCTGCCTTTATTGAGATGATCATATAGTTTTTTGTCATTAGTTTGATGATATGGTGAATTACACTGATTAATTTTCAAATGTTAAGCTATCTTCACTTCCTTAAGATAAATTCCACTTGTTCAAGATATTATTCTCCCTTTTTATATTGTTGGATTGGATTTGATGAAAATCTGTTTATAATTTTTCATCTATTTTCATAAGATATTTGTCTATAGTTTGTTTGTTTGTCGTTGTACCTGTCATGTTTTTTTCTAGTTTTGGTATCAAACTAATATTAGCCTCAAAAAAATAAGTTAAGTATTTTCTCCTCTTCAATTTTCTGGGCAGTTTATGTAGAATTGGTGTTATTTCTTCTTCACGTGTTGGAGAGAATTCATCAGGGAAGCCTCCGAGCCTACAGTTTTCTTTGGGGAAAGATGTTTACAGATTCTATGTCTTTTTTGGCATATGGCTACTCAGATTATCTGTTTTTTCTTGATGAGCATCCGTAGTTTGTTCTTTTCAAGAAATTTGTCAATTATAAGAGTAAAGTTGGCCACAATGTTCCCTCATTACCCATTTATTATCTGTAGATTTGTAGTGAGGTCACCTCTCATTTCTAATATTGGTAACCTCTCTTTGCTTCCTGAGCATGTGACTGGTTCTTGGAGATTGATAAAATTGGAAAATGTCTAGCCAGACTGTTTTCTACTTTGGTGAATTCTGTTTTGATCTTTATTATTTTCTTTCCTTTTACTCTAGGTTTAGATGCACTTCTTTTCCAAGTTTTTTTTTTTTAACACAGAAAGTGAGATCATATGATTTTAGACTGTTCTTTCTTAATATAGATGCTTAGTGCTATAATTTCTTCCCTAAATACTGCCATAGCGCATCCCACAAATTCTAATATATTATATGGTTATTTTTGTTCAATTCAAAATATTTCTGATTTTGTCTTTGACCAATTAGTTATTTAGAGGTGCATTATTTAGTTTCTAAATCTTGAGAGATTTTTTAAGTATCTTTCTTTTATTGATTCTTCATTTAATCTATCGTAGTCAGAGAACATATATTGTCAGTCTTGAATTATGTTAAACTTATTGAGACTTGTTTTCTGGCCCCAAATATAGTCCATCTTAACAATCCAAGCAATAGCAAGCAAGCCTCCAGCCACAGGGCAAGCATTTAAGGGTAGGCTTCTGTCCCTAAGAAAAACTTGACCATGCTCCATGTATACATAAAAAGAATATATATTCTGATGTTATTGGGTGGGGTTGCTCTGTAAATGTAAATCAGTCCAATTGGTTGATAGCATTGTTCAAGTCTACCTTGCCCTTGTTGATTTTCTGAGATCTTTAATATTGTAGTTTTCATCAAGTTTAGAAAAATAATTGTCAATTCTGTCTCAAAATATGACTTTGACTCCCCTTTCTTTTTCCTCGGGGACTCCAGTCACATGCATATCAGGATGCTTGAAGTTGTCTCACAGCTCTTTCTATTTTTAAGTTCCTTTTTTCTCAGTGGGTTTCATTTCGGGTAGTTTCACTTGCTATGTCTTCATGTTTAAAAATCTGTTCTTCTGCAATGTGTAATCTGCCATTAATCCTATCCAGTGTATTTTTCATATCAGACACTATGGATTTTATATCTAGAAGTTCAAAGTTCCTTTTGGATGCTTCGTATAACTTCCATGTTTCTGCTTAACTTTTTGAACATATAAATACAGTTAAATGATTGTTTTATTGTCCTTGTCTAAGTCTATTATCTATGTCATCTCTTGATCATTTTTAATTGATTTATTTTTATCACCAGATGTCCTATTTCCCTGTTTCTTTGTATGCCTGGTAATCCTTTATTAGATTCCAAGCATTGTGAACTTTATTTTGCTGGGTGCTGTATTTTTAAAATTCCTGTAAATATCTTTGAGCTTTGTTTCCAGGCAGAGTTGAGTTACTTGAAAACAGTTTGATCTTTTTCTGTCTTACTTTTAAGATGTGTTAGGTGAGACCAGATCAGGGCTTGGTCTAGGACTAATTATTTTCCACTACAGAGTCAAGACCTTCCTGAGTAGGCACCCTATGCCTTATTAAATATGAGTTTTTCCAGTCTGGGTAGTAGTGATGGGCACCATTTGCAACCCTGCACGAGCACCTAGCACCATTGTCTCTAATGCTTTTAGATGACTATTTCCTGGCCTCGGGTATTTTCCTACCACACATGTGTTAATGAATACTTTGCTAACTACTGAAGAAAGACCCTCTGCAGATCTCTGGGATTCACTCTCTGTGTCTCTTTCTCCTTTCCACTTCTCTGTCTTGTAAACTGCAGCTACCTTGAACTTCTTGGATTCTTATTTAGTTTTTTCAACTTCGGAAGTTCAGTAGGCTCTGCCTGGATTTCCCTGCCTATGTCACAGGCTAGAAACTCCTCAAGGCAGTAAGCTGGTGTCATTGTAGCCCTCACTTCATTTGTTTCCCCCTCTCGGGGATCACAGTCCTTTATTGCCGAATGTCCAACATCTCAAAACCCGAGTGTCATATATTTTGTCTGTTTTTCCTTTGGTTGTTTCAGAGAGGATGGCAAAATCAATCCATGTTTCTTTATCTTGTCCAGAACAGAAGTCTTTAACTACGTTGTCTTTTAGATCTCACAACCACTTGGTAAGTACTAAATTAGTATTGAAATTGTGCCTATTTAATAGAAAGATAATTTGAAGGACAGAGAGGTTAAACTTGTTTAAGTTTGCATAGCTGTTAAGTGAATGATTCAGAATTCACACATAACCTCTGTGACACCAGGGTCTGTACTCAGAACCATCATAACGCATATCTCTCCAGGCTTGTTATATACCATGACCCTTGTGGGTTTGCTACCTATGACCAACCCCAAATCAGCTTCACCTGAAGTCCGATTCTAACCACACTCTGACATTCTGTGACTTCTTTAATTTTGGCTCATTCAAGCAATGAGCAGAGGGGAGAAAGGGATCTGAATAGTCTCAGATCCCAGCAAGTAAATGAAGGTGGGAAAGGAAGCCCTAAGTAAGTGATACCCTAGTGGTCCCATCTGGCCATCTGCAATAGCAAACAGCCTCCCAGCCACAGCACTGCCATTCAAGACATCCCATCCACAATTTAAAAACAAAAAAAAAAAACAAAAACCAAAAACAAAAAAAAAAAAACTTGGTAAAATGAAAAGCAAGGCTGGAGAAAAACTTGGAGCGGGATCCAAAAAATTTATTGTTTTCAAGGATGGTTCACAGAACTGTAATTGGGCACAAGATAAAGGCAAGAGTTGTTCTCAGAACAGGTGTGCCATGGGTGAGGGGGTGGATGGAAAGAGAAAATGAAATGCCAGAATTAGCACTAGGCGCCATATCCTCGGCCAGAATAAAAAGGAAAATGATTCAGTGCTAAACCATCATAAGATGTTGTGAGATGGTTTGAGTCCTTGATCTAGGTCAGGATCTGAGAACTCAGCTAAGAGGAAGAAAGGAAGAAAGAGAGAAGACCAGCTGTGGAGAAGTAGAAATGACCCTGCCATGGTCACTTGGGGAAGCTCCGTGGAAACATCTGCCTTGGTGACAGAAGGTGAGGGAAATAATGGAGTCGAGGATACACAGGTAAAGAGTGCGTGCATCGAGAGCAGCTCCGTCCATGAGGCTTTGGTGACAAGTTCATACCCACAGGGTTGCGAGCATGGGAGGAGGCACTTTTTGTACAGAAGATACGCACAACTGATGGAGACCTGCAAGGCCTATGATATTGCCAGAGTTTCCTGACTTGGGATGGTTCGGGGGAGAAGGGACCCTTAGAGCTGCCTCGATTCACAGAGACCAGCAGTGAAGGTTCATTAGTCAGACCAGCTCCCAGGCCAATCTTCCTTCCAAGCAGTGGCAATGAGGGATGAATGAAGGGCCACGAACCCCAAGGTTGTCACTACACAGCTTGGGGAATACGGTCTAGGTCTACACACCTGGCAGAAGAAAATTAGGGAGTGCCCTTGTAATTTCGGGAATGTTTGACGAACGATAGTGGCATTCCTCAAGGTCATTTCAGGGCTGGGTTATTCTCATCCTTCAGCTCTCTGCTCAAATGCCTTCCTCAGAGAGGCCTTCTGCCACCATCTCTTCTCCAAGACCTTCTCGACCCTTTGCTCTCTGACTCCTCAAGCTGCGTGCACATAACATGCAGCTGAGAGCATGGGCCCTGAAGCCAATTTGCCTATATTTGAATCTGATTCTGTCACAAACTTGCTCCACAGACTTGAGCGACCTACTTACTCTTGCCTGTCTCCACTTCCTGTCGATTGAATGGTCATAGAAATACCTACCACATAAATAAATATTGATTGATGAAATGAAGAGCACGTTTGTCCCTACTGGGTGGGAATCATATACCTGTGACCAGCAGGAACCACATTCTTAACTCATGTATCTCTACGGAGAAGTAAGGATGGAAATAAGGGCTGCCGGGTTGTGGTCCCCACACCTCCCCCCGCTTCTTGCTGGCACCCTCAGCCCCCACTGGCTCTCACGGGGCTTGAAAGAGCTGGTTGTTATTCCCTGTGGCCTCCAGGATAGTCCCATGCTACTGGGCTGAGGGCAACAAGCCTCATTTTCCCAAAAGAAGCAGAATTGCAAAATAAATAAGTAAGAAATATACCCTTGTATCTGTGTGTTTGTTTGAGAATCTGGATTTGCATATTCCACCGCCATAATGACGGGGGTGAGCGAGGCTTTGGAGCCAAGTTCCCATCTTTATCTGGATTGCTTGGGAGCCAGCCTGGTGGGACAGTGAGTGAGCAGAACTACAGTGGGTCTAAGAGTCCCTTATGAAACACATGGCCCAGGATCTGGGGATCCACATTTTCTTTTACATAAATGTGGCCTTTCTTCAGGCTAATCTGTGCCAGCAGGTAGCTTGGCATTGTAGTAAAGCACCAGCATTTTCCTTGACTGCCTCCTCAAAACCTGGCCACAAAACTTGCCCAAGGGTGGGCCCCAGGCTCCTGGCAGAGCTTTCGACCACAGAGTGCAATTTGCCCTCTCCATGCACTGGGTCCCCTTCTTCGCTTTGAAGAGTAGAGTTTAAAAAGAACACCATAAAAACCCACTCTGATTTGCCTATCCATCGATGCTTCTTGGAGGCAAGGCGTGGGCTGGGTCTTTCCCTTTATGGGAAGGCTTGGTGGTGTCATTACCCTAACATCTGTGCTGAGTCCCAGTGGCCCCAGAACCACAAGCCTCAGCCACAGCTCCCAGGCCCAGAAAGGCAGTTAAGGGAAGTCAGACTGTGTGTCTTTTAGACCTTGTAACAGTTCTTTTGAGTATTTCGTTCCTCTCTCCACGGATATCTACGTCTCTATGTTTCTCCTAGATATTTTCTCTTTGTTTCTGTTGGATTGATAGCTTCTGATACCCTTTTTTCTCCTCTCAAGTCTTTCGAGTCTCCTCCTTTGCCACCACTGTACTTTGACATCTGGACCCAGCAGCCCAACACAGCCCAGATTTAATTTTTTGGCACTTCCTCTTTGCCTACCATCTCGTCAAGGCAGCTAAGCGTGTATCCCCTTCTCAAACACTCCACATCCTTGTTATACCTCTCGGTTCCTTCATCATCCCATTTCCTCTGCTGGAAATTTTTTTTTACCTGATATACTTGTCAAAGCTCAATATGCTGGTAAACTTGAGCCCAAATGGTCATTTCCCTGACTCTCCATAACACTTTATCCCTTCCCATGTCGGTACTTTACGATTATAGTGTAATCCCTTACAATTTTCCTACTGGAATGACTGTTCCTCCAAAGAAGGGACCACGTTTCATCTCTCTCCATATCCCTTGTTTCAGGTATGGGGTGCAGTTACTAGTAGGTAGCCAGTTAATAAAATAGTAGATACTCAACAAGTGAATGAATGAATGAATGAATGAATCCCCGATCTGCTGAGTACCAGATGCTTTCCCCGAAAAGCACAGTGCTCCTAGGATTCTCAACAAACACTTGCCTCTCTGAATGTAGCATCCTGAAGAAGAAAACCTCACTTATAGACATTCTTGAGCTTTAATTTTTCACCTTATTGCACCCAATATTAGTCTTGCGTGTAGAGTACAAATTGGAAGGCGACATAGGGGGTGTCCCTCAAATGGACTGTCCCCATCATTACTGACAGTTCTCCACCAGAAATCACCTGTACTCTTAGCACTTCATCCTTACACGTGGCCGTGCTAGACTGCTCCTTTCAAAAGTGGATCTCCTGCTCTCAACAGATGTCAAATGTGAGGAACGTTGCCTTTTAGCTGGGCAAAAAAGATTTTCATAGTAGAAAGGAGGCAGTTGCCAGCCTTCCAAAAGAGCAAACAACTCATTGCCCTGGAGGACCCCAGGTCCACATGACTCCCACCTTCCAAGCATAATTCTTGTTAGTCCTTACTTACTTTTAAGTCTGTATTAACCACGGAAGACCTCGGTTCTCTCACCGGCCCCATTTAGTTTCTGCAATGCCATCATGTTATTCCATTATATAACATTGGCCATGCCCCTGACTCCATTTCAATGGAAAGACCAGGTTCTATCATGTGGCTGCTCCTCCCCTGACACTTTGACACTGAGCCCGTCTCGAGACTCACTATTCCTCCCAGATAGCTGAGGGCAGCCCCAATTTACACATGTTGTCCCGGTGTAATTATTAATAACACCCCCTTTCATTCTTGTAAGTGTCATCGTGTGGGTGATGAATTGTATGGTCACCCCACCCATCTCTGGTTTTTCCTCCTTCGGTCTTGTAACTGGCTCACTTATCACTCACTTGTCACACCCACCTTGTAATATGCTGAGATAGGACAATTCTTGTCCTGACCTACTTCTGTCTATTCCATAGCATTTGGGTTCCCAGGCAGAGAGTCAGTGAATATGTTAGAAAAAAAAAAATTCTAGCCTTCTGTCCATGCTCCACAAACAAGTATGTCCAGACTCAACACACACACACACACACACACACACACACCACACCACACCTTCTCAGTTGAAACAACATTAGCATTCTGTTTTTTAACAAAGAGATCTCCATGTAGTAGGAAGGGAGGGCGAAAATTGTCTGGCAGCATTATAATGATAGATGTCAAACGGTGACATAGAAAAGAATCATAAAGGACCAAAAAGATAGGGCTAGCCAGTGATCAAACCCTTTTCATCCAATGGGATGCCATTTTCCTTTCAAACCCCACACTATAAAGGGAAGGGATATTTTTGCACAGACAGCGGCACAAATAATGCTCACAAGGGCTTTCCAGCAGATGCTCATTACCTAAGCTGGCCACCAAAGAGTTCCCACCTAAGTTGCAACCCATGAGCTGCTCACCTCAAGCCAAAAGGGAACATTTGCCTGTTAGCAGTGTTTCATCAGTGTGGCTTCCCATTCTGCCTCCTCTGAAACCTGCAGAAGCCTAGAGGCGTTTGATCTGTTAAGCATTTTTTGCTGAAAATAGCCCTTATTTAAAATGGCTTCATTATACCTCCAGAATGGCCCCAGATAGCACTCCAGGGTTACAAGCTTTTCTGTGAATTCCAACTTGGTGTGGGTAGCGATTCTCTAAACATTGCTGAAAATCTAATCCTTCCAAGAAGCCTTTTCTGACCAAGTGGGCTCAAGGTGAGGTGCCTTTTTTTTCCTTCTAACGATCACTTCTAGCCAACGCCCCCTTTGAGTATTCACCTCACCGCAGATAAATACAGAAATAATTCTGACTTCAAATCCAACCAATGTGAAAGAGAATCTTATGTCCAGCTCAGCGCACTTTTCTGAATGCCAGAGCTTCTCAACCTACACATGCATGAGTTGCTTGTGTACCAAAGTATTGATATTCAGCTCCTGAGGTGGCCAGGCTGGGACCTGAAGCAGCCAGAACTCATAACTAATTTTCTCAAGGATTAAGCAGCCTCGTTGGCTTTACTCCATCGTACTATCCAATATTAACATTTACGATGTGTGCCATGGCATAAAAAAGATTAGGAACCATTGGCATGGGTCAACACACGGTCCTAAAATCAAATATGAACGTTGAAGCGAATGAAAAAGAAAAATTTGTCATTGGTGTGAAACTAAACAAGTCAAAAATAACAGCAGTGGATAGAGAAAAGTAGATGAATACTATAAAAACGTATCAGTTCTTTGTTTGTTGGTTGGTTTGGTGCTGAAACCCAGGAAAAACATATCTGTTCTAAACAGAGTTATGAATACCTTGGGTGGTAACACTGAAAATAAGCCCTATGCTGTCCATTTGGTCACTGAATCTCATCCTGTCTCCCTTTCATTATTGGTCAGACTTGCACCACACTGCCCCCTGATATCACATTCCCCCTGCTGCCAACCAAGGGATACAACGGGAAGGCAACTTGCTGCAGAGAAAGAGTCCTAGCCTGAAAATTAACCTGTCTCTGCGGACAATGGTGAGGCTGTGGACAAGTCACAATCTCTCCTGGTCTCAGTCTTCCTATCCTTTCAGTTAGGGGGTTGATTTAGTCCTTTTAGTACTGAAATCCTATGACTGTTGGACCATTTATGACTATCACTATGCCTGGAAGTAAAAATAAGTGGTGAGAATATTGGCTTTATTAAAAATAAAAGCAAAACTCTATCATTCCACATAGAGATACTGCACTAATCCAACCTACAGTAAAGACATAATACAACAACGGTAAAGACTTCCAGGGCTCACCCATGAGCAATTCTCCCCTCCTTCTAGGCATACAAGAGGGTTATAAGGTTATACTCCCTCAACCACTTGTAGTTAGGCAGACCATGGGAATGGTTCTGGGCAATAGACTATGATCAGAAAGGATATGCTGTCCTTCCGAGTCAAAGAACTTCATTGCCAGTGAGACATTCTTCAGCGGACTCCTCTTCTGCCAGGACTATTGATGAATCCATGTGTTCTGGATGGTGCTGCAACAAACTTGTGCTCCAGCAGCCTGGGTCCCTGAGTAGCCGGGTAATGTAGACTCCATCCTTGACTTTCGTGAGAAATACACTTCGGTTTTTGGAGACGTGGGAATCGTCGAACACGAACCCCACCCAACCACCCAACTACACCCACTTTCCACTGTTCTTTTTGTTTGGTTGTGGGTTTTTTTCTTTTCTTTTTTCTTTTTTTTTTTAGCGAACAAGCCCCTGGGTGAAATAGAAAAAGAAAAGGAAAACAGGTCAGGGCCCTGTATTTTTATTTGTTTGCTATGTTGAGTTGTGCAGTGATTGTAGAGTGAAATTGAGGCTACCACTCACAATATGAGCTGATGATTCTAATAACAATAGAAAACTCACTGTTTGCGCTAGGACCACCAGAAGGAAAAAATATAAAAGAGGAGGAAGAATGTCATCATATTTTTTTATTCTTGCAGAACACTCCTCTTTGGCCTCCATCACCCAGTGTCATGCTTTTGACCCTCTCCCTAGTGGAGACCTGGAGTGGCCCTGATACATTTGTCTTTTGCTTCCCTGCACTTCCATTATGATGTGGAATTCTAATGTCAGAGCCCCCATCAGCACCTCTGCTCAGTGGTTCGAAGTGGGCTGAATTGTAGCCGGCGGCAGGGGGTGATAAATGTAGCGTGAGCTGCCTTTCCCCCCAGCAAACTGCAAATTGCCTGAGCAGTACAGCCCACAAAAGGTTCCCGTGGAGTGAATTTATCTTGCATTGTCGAGTGGAGAGGGAAAGAGGAGAGACCAGGCATTCTATTTTTGCAAAGTCACATTCGATCTTGTTCAACGTGCAGGCCACACATCTTTTAAAGGGGGCTCCGGTGGAAAAGAATACCAACCCAGGAAGGTAGAACAGATAAAGGGATTTATTTTTAACGCTGTTGGAGTTCACAACCGTGTGAGCATTTCAATTTCAAGTCGCTCGCTCTTGAATAATAATAATGTGTTCCGCTGGAGTGCGTGTTATGTCACCCAATAACTCAGGATGGAGAAGACCATGCCACGGACCAGAGGACACAACCAACAAAAGGCAAGCTCTTCTTTCCATTATATCACCTACTCGTTCAGAAGAGGAGAGCGATGCTTCTACCAGCATCTCGAGTTTTCCTTGATCGTTGCTTCTGGGTCGGCACGCCTAAGTAAATTATTTCCTTCTAGACAAAATTCCATTAATACTTCATGGATCTGTCAAGGCAGCCACCATTTTGGAATCTTCCCAAGTGTTGAAAAGTAATAAGAACCTTGGTATCTGACTAGCTTCATTACACCAGGCTTTAGAATGAGGTCTTCGGGGCAGGTCTTTCAGATACAGATCTTTCCCTGTCTCCTGGAATAAGTGATAACAATAACGGCTTTTCGCGAGAAAGCCAGGGTTGTCAAAGGACTTCATAACATTACCCTAGCCACTGGTCAGAAGATATTCTAGTATATGACTCTACTGTCTTTTTTTTTTTTTTTTTTTTTTAATGTTTCAGATAAGTCTGGTGGGGGGAGGTGGTTATTTCGTTTTCCTTGCTACGGACAGCATCTTCTTCTTCAAAGCAGTGGCCAAATCCTCTCCCATTTTTCTAGACCCACCAACTCCATAATTACTTCCCTGACAACTCTGGCTCACAGAGATTTCTCTTCCACCAAAGACTGAGTACTTATGGCCTCAACCACTGTCTTGACCCTCGTTATAATCGCACGCAATCACCCTGGCATCCCACACGGCACACGTAGTAGGAATAAAACCTAAAAGTTCTCAGCTGGGGTAGCAATTAATATGGTGGCTGTTGATGGCGGGGGCTCTGGAGTTGTACAAAATCAGGCTCAATTCAAGGTCCTGTAATTACTGGCTTGGGCAAGTTAGTGAACCTATTCATATTTCAATTCCCTCATTGTAAAGTGGAAATAATGATCATAATATCTACATCATAGGGTCATTGAAAGGATTAAGTGAGATAATGCCTTTAAAGGGCTTAGCACAATGTTCAAAAATATTTGTAATCCCTAGCAAGTGTTAGTAGCTATTATCGTCCTTAATTATAATTTATGGACACTCCCTTTGTTGTGTTACGACCTGCTACCCACAGCTCTTTTAACTGGAGCCTTCTGAATCATAGCAGTGACTTCACTCCAGAATTTATTATTTCTAGGGTTGGATTTATGGAAAATAAAGGCAAAAGTTTCTTGTTACCATATTCTGTTACATTTGGTTAGAAGAATGTCTCTGGGAAATATGAGTAGAATGATAACATAAGGAAACCATCCAAGGCAGAGTAATCAGACAAATTCGTGGCCAAAGCAAAAATTACTAAGTGTTCCTAATTCAGACAGGGCTCCTGAATTCAAGTTGTTGCCTAATTGAATTGGAAAAGCCATCACACAGATTATAAAGCTCACTTCCATAAATTCTGCACATGTGCTAAGAGACGAGACAACTCACCGGCCCAGCGAGCTGCTCACAGGTAGGTTGTTTTCCAAACCCGACTGAGCCACCCAGGAGCCCCAAGGGAGATCATTTTCTACACGATGGGTTTGGAAAACAACCGTAGTCAAAACAATTCTGTTTTTTAACTTCAAGTTAGAGGCTCTTCCATGAAGATCATTCAACCCCCAAGCAAGGTATTGTGCTGTCTATACTCGCCGAGAAGAGAATCTCTCTATCAATTACCCCAAATCAGCTAAAACTCTGGCTCCAAACACCAGTTAGTCCGGCCGGGATCTCTTCACTCTTAAAAACAACAGATCCTCTTTATTCTTACCACCTCAAGCCAGAGAACCTGACACCCCCCCCCCCCCCACCAGAGATTACATCCTGCCATCTGCTCCAGAACCCTTCACTCTCACCTGCAGGGCCCAGCCTCGAGGGAGCTTGCCTCTTGAGCCATGTGGTCATTTTGAATTAATGATTTCCAAAGCAATAAACATTAACTTGAAAAATTTTACGAACGAGAATGTGGAACAACAGGAAGAGTACGCTGCCTTTTGGGTGGGCCAGAAACCACACACAGACGGTAGCCTATTTGCAACCTTTCAAAAATAATATATCAATAACCTTTATAAGTAACAAGGTTAAGAATTAAGAAATGAAAAAGAATCCAGCTGAGTTACAAAGTGAAACTGTTTCATTATTTTGATGGTGCTTGAATCCACCAATTTCTAACTCCACGAAATACTTTAGTAAATTAAATCCCTTTCGTTTTTAAGCTATGAATCATGCTTTCTGTACATATAAGAAAATTCCATTTGTCAATTTGCCGGCAGACTAGCCCATTTATAATGGTCTTTGCCCTGCACAAAAGTGACTTGTGTGGCTCACCCATGTCTCCAGTTGTTTTTCTCGTAATGCAGACAGAGTGACAGGGAGTCAGATCCTCACCTCTCCGATACTTTCCCCTCTGAGACCAATCGATGGTGAGGCCATAGACTTGCCCCCCAGGGTCACAGATTGAGGGACACCGGGACGTAACTGGACCAAAACCAAATCCACAACCCTAATGACGGTGATATTCTCTAAGCAATGGGGCTAACTATTGTTCAGGAGTGATCAAGACTAGACCAAGGCAGGGCACCATTGCATGGTAGGGATGCTTATGAGGCACCCCGGTGTATAACAACTGTGTGTGTTATCTGTCAGTGATTCTCTCCCATGGGCAGAATCTTCCTGCCCAGCTCATAGTAGGTAAGCAAGTTTAAATATTAGACATATTGGGGCGCCTGGGTGGCGCAGTCGGTTAAGCGTCCGACTTCAGCCAGGTCACGATCTCGCGGTCCGTGAGTTCGAGCCCCGCGTCAGGCTCTGGGCTGATGGCTCGGAGCCTGGAGCCTGTTTCCGATTCTGTGTCTCCCTCTCTCTCTGCCCCTCCCCCGTTCATGCTCTGTCTCTCTCTGTCCCAAAAATAAATAAAAAATGTTGAAAAAAAAAAATTAAAAAAAAAAATATTAGACATATTGGGGACTTGGTTTTGATTTTGTGGGGATGAACATAAGCTGTGAAACACTGGGAAATATTATTCAGGCAAGTCACAAAATATTAATAGGCAAGTCACAAAAAGGGAAAGGAAAGTCTGGACAGCTAATGAGTATATGGAGTTATACTCTACCTCCTTAATAATGAGCGAAAAGCAAATTAAAACAAAACATAATACTTTATGTCTAGTATATGGTACACATTTGAAAGTAAACAAAAGTAGCACCTGCACCAGGCCCTGCTCTGAGCAAAACTCATTAAATCCTCCTAATACCTTATAGGGAAGATGCTAGTTAGAATCACCCTATTTTACAGTTGAGGAAACTGAGGGATAGAGACGTTAAGTATTTTCACCAACGATTACATAGCAAAAAAAGTGGCAGAGCCGAGAATTAATATAAAGCACTGTTAGGGCTGTGGTGAAATGGACATTTGTGCACCTGCTCATGGGAAATCAAACTGGAACAGACATTCTAGAGTGCAATCCAGGAACACTTAGTGGGCGGGAGATGTGCTTCCCCTGATCACCTAGCAACCCCATTCGTAGATGTATATATCTCATGGAAATTTCCACACAAGACCATAACGAGATACAGACATGGATAATTCACTGCAGTTCTGTTTATATAGGCATCCAAAGCTAGGAAAATGGTTAAATAAAATTAACGTATTTAATATATGTATATGTATATGAAATAATATATGTATATGAACGTATTTAATATATACGTATATGTATATGTATATATATGTATATATATATTTAATATATGCTACATATTGGTTAAAAATAATGAACAGGAGAGATTTAAAAATGTGATTTCAAGTCAAGGAAAGTAAGATTGAAGGCACAAAATTATCCCCGTAATTTTTTTAGTACACACAAACAACCCCATTTTTTCAAGCTATTCTTGTAAATAAGCAAATGAAAGTTGAGTCATAATAAGAAGCAAAATTGTGACTTACAAAAGATCCCACACACTAATCCCCAAAAGCACAAATATGTTAACTTACATGGGAAAAGGGACTTTACCGATGTAGATAATTTTATTAACTGTGTGACCCTAAAATAGGGAGATTATCTTGCATCGTTGTGGGGGCGGGGAGGGGAATCAAGTTCCCCTGCAAATCAGAGAAGAAAAAAGAACAGGAAGCTGGAGAGATTCTAATAAGAGAAATTCTAAACACAGGAGGATTCAACACATCGTTGCTAACTTTAAGATGGAGAGGGTTTTGGGGCGCCTGGGTGGCGCAGTCGGTTAAGCGTCCGACTTCAGCCAGGTCACGATCTCGCGGTCCGTGAGTTCGAGCCCCGCGTCAGGCTCTGGGCTGATGGCTCGGAGCCTGGAGCCTGTTTCCGATTCTGTGTCTCCCTCTCTCTCTGCCCCTCCCCCGTTCATGCTCTGTCTCTCTCTGTCCCAAAAATAAATAAAAAACGTTGAAAAAAAAAATTTTTTAAAAAAAAAAGATGGAGAGGGTTTTGAGCCAAGGAATGCAGTGGCTTCTAGATGGAAAGAATGAGTCACCAACAACCAACAAGCGACAACCTGAGGGAGCTCAGGAGGAGATATCCACCACCCCCACCCCCCATCAAGACCCCCCTGGTGAGAACTGAGGCCAGCACCCACCTGGATTTCAACCTAGTGAGACCCTCGGCGGAGAAGCCAGCCAAGTCTGGGGAACCTACAGAAGCCATGAGATACGAAGTTTGTGTTGTTTAAAGCTTCTGTTTGTGGTAAGTTGTTAAGGCAGCAATAGAAAACCAATAGAGTCAGCAAGATTACATGTGATACACACAAGAGTCGGTGCCTCCAGAGGAAGGGGTGGAGACGTGAAGAGAGGGAACCGAGAAGCAAAAAACAATGGAATGGGATAACAGAGGGTGACACGAATATCGTGTCATTGAGGATGCTGATCAGCTCAGGTCTGTGAATCTGACGTCAAAGAATATTATGCAAGAAAAAATACTTGGTTGCTCACGTTTTCAGTCTCCAGGATTCTGAGGCCTTGTTTTGCTGGTTCTCTCCTTCTCCAGTTTCATCCTGGGTCCTTCTGTCTGCACTTTGATATCACAACAGCCTAGCCCACGAGTAGTAGACTTCATTCCTCTTTCTAACCTTACCCCCAACCACACGCAATTTCAGAGGGTCCCTTTCTTGGTCTTCCAAACAAGTTCCATATCTCTGCTCACAAGTAAATGTGGACAATGAGAGTGAGGTTTGAGTGATTCGAAGTCAAGGCCTCTGTATGTTGTGGCTTATAAAATGCAATCCACTGAAGCTTCTGGCTGGATATCAGGTACTGTTTCTTTTCTTTCTTTTTTTTTTTTTTAACACTTATTTATTTTTGAGAGACCGAGAGAGGCAGAACATGAGCGGGGGAGGAGGAGAGAGAAAGAGATACAGGAACCGAAGCAGGCTCCGGGCTCTGAGCTGTTTGTTAGCACAGAGCCCGACGCGGGGCTCGAACTCACGAACTGAGACGCCATGACGCGAGCTGAAGTCGGACGCTCAACCGACAGAGCCACCCAGGCGCCCCTCAGTTACCGTTTCTTAAGAGAGAGAAGGGCCTGATGTTTCCACCGGGCAATGGCTAGGCCCATGCACTCGCTTACACATGCACATACATGCACACAGGCATCCCCACAGCTACCAAGGCTGTCCAAAAGCCCAAGGGCAAGGAAAATTCTAGCTTGGCTTTCTGGAATCCCCAGAAGAAATCTCTGTTCTCGGCACTCATGAGGTGACTTCCGTCTGTCAAATCCAGAAAAATCCTACGAGCTCTGAGCCCTCCGTTGATTTGTGCCTCAATCCCAGATAGAGAAAGCAACCCAGAGCACCCGTCTGATCGCATTTGTGACAGTAATTATCCAGGAATCAGACACCAAGTCATTACCAGTGAATGAATTATTACTAGAAACAGTTAGTGTCCAATAATGAAGCTAATGGGAGGTAATATGACAGTCATTAGACTGACATGGCTCTTTTCATTGTTGAAGAAAGAACAGCCATCAAGGGCTGGCAACAGGCAGGCAGGCTTAATCTGTGTCAGGCGATGTTTACGACGCACCTCCTGGACTGTTCTTGTGGCCTCAGGAACGGGCCGAGCTGCGATTAGGGTCTGTAGTTCCTGTGGGAAGTCAGCACCGGCCGGTCAGAAGAGAGCTCCCTATGCTTCCATAATGCTGAGAACCTGGCAATTCTCGGGCCTCACACAAGGCTGTGTTTTTGCAAAAGCTCTCGCCTCTGCCCACATCTTTTTCTTTCAACTTTAAAATTGCTATGCTTCCTTCCATCCTTAAAAGTAATTCCAGAGAACACTTTCTATTAATGCTCCAAGAGGATTTGGCCGCCCCCACCTAGGAGGTCCCACGGTGCCTCGTTGAAACATCTCTTGTTTTTTTCCAACACTGTATTCTACTGACGTGTGAACCTTGTCTGTGCTTCTTGTCTCACCCTCAGAGGCGGGAACCATGTATGGGTTCCTCATCCCTGTATGGCCAGCACCTAGCAAAGTACCCCTAGGTTCCCTGCAAACGGCTGATGTCAGCATAAAGGAAGGGAGGAGGGGAAGGAAGAAAGGAAGAAGGGAGGGAAAATAGAAGAAGGAGGAAGAGAGGAAGGAACCAAGTTTCTAATTCAGACTCCGCCAGGTCTGACTGACAACCAGTCATTTAATCCGCCTCGTCCTAAATCTCTTCATATTCCACAGGAGGGGGATCATCCTCACTGCTCTGACTTTATGGGCTGAGGGGTAGATAAATGAGATAAAGTGGATACAGGATAGCACTCTGGGCTCGGATGAAAGAATTTACAAACACAAAGGATTTTTATCTCCACGTCGGACCGGACGCAGACCAGATCTTTCTGACATCGTATAAAAATATCCTTCAGTGTGATTCCACGCCTCCCTGTGCGTACCTGTGTATATTCATTGATGGGGCTGAGAACACACAGATCCAGCCTGACTCAGCAGAAAGAGCCAGAGCTGCAGGAGTAGCCAATGATCCGCCTGCTCTTGGAGAGTTTTCTTTTCCCTTTCGCTCCATTCACTGCGGTTGGTACAAAGTGAAAATCTTTAAAGCAAAATCTCTAGTTAATGGCAAACCTTTTGGTGAGACGGAGAAGAAGAGGGGGCAAGGAAGGGTAATAATTCTTCCTCTGTGTTGGTGCTTGCTTATGGTGGGGTGCATCTGACAGCATTTCCCTGCAGGACCACAAAGTAAGACCTCGTTTTCCAGCCGATCCACTGAGCCCTGGGATTTGAAGCCACAGAATTCCCCTGAACAAGATCTTGAAATGAGGAGGCTCCAGGTGTCTTCTCGGGAGCCCGAAGGGGCTGAGGAGTCAGAGAACAGAAGTCGTCCTGTCCTCTTAACCCCTAGCCATCAACCTGTAACGGGAGCTTTCTGACTGCCAGGCCAAGGCATTTGAAAAGCAGAGGCGAGGGGCACCTGGGTGGCTCAGTCGGTGAAGCGGCCGACTTCGGCTCAGGTCATGATCTCGCGGTCCGTGAGTTCGAGCCCCGCGTCGGGCTCTGTGCTGATGGCTCGGAGCCTGGAGCCTGTTTCGGATTCTGTGTCTCCCTCTCTCTGACCCTCCCCTGTTCATGCTCTGTCTCTCTCTGTCTCAAAAATACATAAACGTTAAAAAAAAAAAAAAAAAAAGAAAAGCAGAGGCAAATGTTTTCTTGAACACCAACCGGGCTTATGTATTAGTCAGGGTTCTCCAGAGAAACAGGACCAGTCGATGTGTTTGTTGCGGGTGGGGGCGGGTAGTAGACAGAAAGAGAGAAGGAGAGGCATTTTTTTTTTATAAGGAACTGGCTCACACAACTATAGAGACCAAAAAGTCCCAGGATCTGCAGTTATTAAGCTGGAGACCCAGGAGAGCCAACAGTGTAGTTCCAGTCTGAGTCTGAAGGACTGAGACCCATGAGAGCCAATGATGTCAGCTTCAGTCTAAAAGCCAGCAGGCTCAAGACTCAGGAAGAGCCCATGCCTCAGTCTGAGTCTCAAGTCTGGAAAAGACCAGGGTACCATCTCAAACGTCAGCCGGGCCACCCACTCCATCTCACTCAGGCTCCCGGTTTTATTGGGGTCTTCAGTTGATAGGGTGGAACCCACCCACACTAGGGAAGGCAATCTGCTTCACTCAGTCTACCAATTCAGATGTTCATCTTTCCCAGAAACACCCTCACAGACATACCCAGAATGACGTTTGGCCAAAAGTCTGGGGGCCCGTGGCCCAGCCAAGCTGATGCATGAAATTAACCGTCACAGCTCAGAACTCCCTCCTACCAGCCCCCATACTGTGGTGGCACCAACCACCATGGGTGAGCATTCCAAGGCTAGGAGGGACTGGGATGTCCCAGCTCTCACACACATAGCATCTCCTCTAGATGCTACTACCTCAGCAAACCCTAGCTGCTGCCATATGCTGTATGGAAGGTCACCTCAACACAGAGGCTTCTTGAAGACGGGGGCCATGTCCTTTGAACCTTTGCATTGTCCCATTCTCTATATTATTCATAGCACCAGCAAAGAGCCTGAATACACCGTGTACTTTGCTTCTAACACCAGTTCTCTTTCACTGCTCCTTCCTAGGTACTCAGCACCACAGCCCAGACAACCCCTAGCTCTTCCGCGGCCAGTTCTCTCGCTCTTACGCTCCCTTGCCTTTGTCCAAGTTATTCCCTGGGCCTGCGATGTCCTCCTCAGCTCTGTATCTCCCACAGCCCAGCTTCAATGCTGCCTGGTAATGATAATGACGCCTACTCTTTGTGAGCTTATCCAGCGAGTTACCAGCCTGGTGACTGGGACGGTTAATTTTACGTCAACTTGACTAAGCTAAGGGATGCCTGAAGAGCTGCTAAAATATTATCTCTGGGTGTCTACGAGGGTTGTTTTTTTTTTTTCTTTTTGGATGATATTAGCGTTTGACGAGGTAAACTCAATAAAGACGATCACCCTCACCAGTGAATGGTCATCATTCAGTCCGTTCAAGACCCAAAGAGGGGAAAAAAAAAAAAAGCAAGAAAAGCGTGAATATCCTGTTCTTGGACAGCCATCTTTTCTTCCCCATGAACAGTGGCATTCCTGGTTCTCAGGCCCGTGGACTTGGACTGGGGCTTATATCCTCTTGGCTGCCCTGGTTTTCAGGCCTTCTGTCTTGCCCTATATCTATATCATCAGTTTTCCTAGGCCCCCGGCTTGAAGAAGGCAGGCAGTGGAACTTCTCAGCCTCCATAATCACATAAGCTAATCCCACGTAAAAAATGTCTTTGTACATATTTGTCCGTATCCTCATGGTCCTGCTTGTCTGGAGACCCCTAGCTAACATCGTGGTACAATAGGATCTCATCCTAGCTGGCCACTTCAGGATTGAGTATGGAGTGTGCCCTGGGCCAGATTTAGTCTCCCACCCTGGGTTGTGTGAATTAGGCTGCAACCCCGACAATGTGGTATTCCTCTCTGCCTGATTATTTTTCCTTGGTCCTAAGTATACAAATGCCCTTCTAGTTTCCCTGGGTTCTAAATATACACACGCTCCGGGGCTGAAAGCCAAGCCCTGGACTCCAGTTTCTGCAAGCCTATGAAAGTATAGACCAGGTAAGACCAGGGGGTTGAGCAGGAAGCAGGAACCCACTGCCCTGACCCTCCCACTGAGTTTCTCTAAGAAAGACAACGGTCTCTGATAACCCAGTTCAGCTCTAGACAGGGAGCTCTTAGATGAGATCACTGTAATCTTCTAAAACTTGGCTAAATCAAAGCCGGAGATGGCCTTGTGGCTTTGATTTCTGCAGGGCTAAGGCAATTCTACAAAGTCGTCGCATGTACCCCTGGTCCTGCCTTGGCAGTAAACACTCCTTAGGTACTTGAGTGAATGGGTGATGGTATTAACTTTCCAGAAGCCAAGGGACGCCAAGGGATAGGCATGGGAGGGTTGCCATGAAAGCACACACCCTTGGAGTAGCACTAATGGCTCCGGGGGGATGGTATCTCATCAAGTCCTCATCTGTGCAAAATTGCAAAGGATACCCTCCATAATTGCCTTTCCTACCCAAGCCACTTAACAACATGACTTTATTTACAGCCGCAGACATGACTCTGGACAATGGCACCCTCCTCTAGGGTGACGGTGGTGCCTGTGACCCCAGCTCTGATGATGCCGCCTGCTTGGGCCATTGAATAGGGAGTTGGCATTGGCCTGAGACAACCCATTTGTAACGACTAGAGCATTAATTACGAGTAATTTGGAAAATGTCTTGGTAACTATGCGTGCATTGACTGGAACCAATTAAACTGGTGAAGCCAGGCACTTAGGAGGCCAGGCAGCTGCTTCGCAGAGGGCTCAGGTGGGAAGGGAGCCGGGCACTGTCCACCCAGCACCTGACTGTCCTACATTAGCAGGAAATGTCCTCTCACCGAGGCTGCCTTAGGCTGAGCTGGTGATGTGAAGCAGAAGGGGATGAAGCATGGAATGGGGTCTGAGAGGAGAAGAAAGCCCCCGTTATTTTTGCAAAACTAAACACACTTCTAAAAGTACTAAGGCTCTTACTAGCTATTATCTGACATTAATATACAGGAGCTGATAATGGAAAGGGGTTGCTGAACTCTTAGACTAAATCGACACATACTTAAGCAAGACACTTACTAAAAAAAAAAAGGCAAGGCAATTAGCAAATCAGGTCAAATGTAGATGCGTCCCATCTAACCTACGATGGAATTTTTCAGCCTGGCTTGTGATCCACTAAGTTTCCTAGTGGGGAAAGCAAGTATTCGGCAGATAACTCTTTTACCAATGCTGTTACCTGCGCGGCAATCTTAACTAAACCGACATCTCCAAATCTCCAAACTTCTAGGAAGTTATATTTCAACAAAATTCCTATTTCCTTTTCATTCTATGGCATACTTTGGGTACCGATGAATTGGTATCGTGCTTTGACCTCTTTTAGATTCCAATATGTTTCATCCCCACATTTCGTAAGTCTTTGATTTTTTCTCTCTCCTGCCTGTTTTCCAGTATGTGTTTCCTACAGCAGGGTTCAGCAACCATTTTCCTAAAAAGGGCCATCTGGTAGATATTTTAGGCTTTACAGATGATACGACTTCGGTCACAGCAATTCAACCCTGCCATTGGAGCGCAAAAGCAGCCACAGACGATAAATCAACAAACTAAGCATGGCCGTGTTCCAATTAACCTTTATTTACAAAATCAGGTAGGTGCAGATTCGGCTCGTAGGCAATAGTTTGCAACCTCTGTCCTATAGGACCTGAGTAAGAGAGATGCCTGTCCAACCTCTAAGGACTTCCACGTGCAGGCACACATTCCCTGCCACCATGAGATCTCACGCAGAGGTGGATGACCCACCCTGGCCCCAACCCTAATGAGGACGCTGGCCCAGAGCCGTTCTGTTAAAGCAGAAGTCAGACCAAATCACTCCTCTGCTCAGAATCCCCAGCAGTGACCCCATCTCACTAAACATGAAGAATAAATGCGGGGCGCCGGGGTGGCTCAGTCGGTTAAGCTTCTGACTTCGGCTCAGGTCATGATCTTGTGGTTCGGGAGTTCGAGCCCCCGCGTCGGGCTCTGTGCTGCCAGCTCAGAGCCTGGAGCCTGCTTCGGCTTCTGTGTCTCCCTCTCTCTCTGCCCCTCCCCACCCCCGCTCGCTCTCCGCCCCTCTCTCTTACAAACGAATAAACGTTAAAAAGAATAAGAAAGAGCAAGGGCTCCGCATCACCTGCACACTCCCACCCACTTCCCTCTGATCTCAGTTCTCTCCACTCTCCTCGCTGGCCTCCTCACGTTTTGCCAGGAGAGCCAGGAAAACGTCTGCTTGGGAGCTGTGTCTTTGTAGTCCATTCTGCCTGCCATGTTCTTTCTCCAAAAATCTATCTGTCCCACTCTCTCACCTCCCTCAGGTCTTGACTCAAGAGCTACCTTCCTGGGGAGGTCTCCTCTGTTCCTTCATCTTAACTTGACGTTGCATATCCCTTCTCTGCTTTGTGTCTTTTCCCCCGGCACTTACCGCTCCTTAGCATTACATACATGCATCTCCGCTCACCTAGCATTATATATATGTATATATTCACTCACCTGATGTCCCTCCACTTCACCTGTGCACAGGCTTCTCAAGGGCAGTTTGCTTTGTTTACCGCAATATCCCCATTACCCAGAACAGCGTTCAGAACATAATAAATATTTGTTAAATGAATGCATCCTGGCCCGTAATCCTAAGAGGATCCTCATTAAACGGAGGCATTTTCAATGAAATGAGCCTTCTCTTTTGTCTGAATACACACTCCCTTACTCCCCACCCTCAGCATCTGCCTGCCTGGGAAAGATTAGAAATTGTTATAGAACGCATATAAAGAAGAAGAAGAAGAAGAAGGGGGAAAAAAAACAACGAGGTAATAGTCAATTCTGAAAGTCAGAATCTAGATGGGGGAAGCTCTGTAACAACTGGCGAGGCGGGCTGTTGTCTCACGACAGGATCACTCCAATCTTTTTCTGCTTCTGCAGCCCTTGGACACCTGGTCTCAACCAACGCCAGGCCTCAATCTTAGGTATTTTTCTAGGCGTGAAGCGAGGGCCTGTCCGGTGGAGGAGGCGCTAAGGCAGAGGGAGGAAGATGAAAAGCCCAGCCCTTGTTGGATTCTGGGGAAGGTAGGAAGGAAGGGGAGGGGGCACACAGAATAGCATGGGCTCCCCACTTCCCCTCTCTGGACTTAGTTACAGCAGAGAAGGAGGTACGTTAGGTAGGATGACAGGAGCACTCATGGGAGGGGGCATCCATCCCGTCACTCTTTTGGAACTCTGCAAAGAATCTCGTTGGGGCGCCCGAGTGGCTCAGTCGGTAAATCAAGGGTCAGACAATTGATTGAAGCTCAGGTCATGGTTTGTGAGTTTGAGCCCTGCATCAGGCTCTGTGCTGACAACATGGAGTCTGCTTGGGATTCGCTCTCTCTCCCTCTTCCTCTGCCCCTCCCATGCTCACACACACGCTCCCTCTCTCTCTCTCAAAATAAAGAAATAAATATACTTAAAAAAAAAAGAAAAGAATCTTGCTAATAGGCAGCCTTCCACCAGCCAGTGATAACTCCTGAAGTATGGTCAAGCAGAGGGCAGCTCTGAGTAGGTTGACTGAGCCACCCATAGTTCCTGGGTACTTACGGCTGCTGAGTTGAGATTCCCTGGATCCCCCATGGCAATGCAAGATGACCTCAGAGGAGGGGCCGGGAGTGAACCTTCTAGGCAGCCAGCTGACCACAGAGCGTGAGGCTCAGGAGTAAATGCCACCGGGAGCCAAGGCGAGGTCAAGTCAGTAGGGAGCTCCACTGGACATGTAGGCTGAGGCAAGACAAAAGACACCGAGTTGCACCAGAAGCAGACGAGCGTCATTAACCCAATGACTAGGCAGACGGGGAGCTGGAAGCCAGCACTAGCAGGAGAAACTAGCTTCAGGGCCGGGGAGAAATTCCTCACTGTAGCAGAGTCGGTCTAGATCCTACCAGTCTTGCGGCCTGTTCGGAGCACACGGGCAAAGTCCATTTCTTAGCTCTCCCTTCAGTGCAGTCGAGACCTTGTGACCAGGTTCTGGTAAACGAGCAGTGTTAATGTTCACCCGTGCACAATCCCTTTATTCATTCTCTTTCCCAGAAAAAAAACACTAACATCTTGTATTGGGGAGAAAAGGATGTTTTGGAGGAAAAACAAAACCAAACAAAGAAACACAAGGAGTCTGAATCAAAGTCACCATTTGGTGAAAAGTTGCCATTCTCACATCAAATGTGACGTGAAGGGGAGACAAACTCTGTATTAACCCAATGAGATTGTTTGTTTTGTTTTGTTTTGGTTTTTTTGAGGGAGACTGTTTGTTATAGAAGCTAACATTACTTGTCCTAATATAGCTGCCCGATGCCAAAATTCCCAAGAAAGAAAAAAGCTGTGATTTCCAGACTTCCCCCTCCCCCGCCCCCTTAGGGCGAAATTAACACATTACCTGAGGGCTTTATTTAACTTTTAAAATTGGACTAAGGTTATATAAGACCGGACATCGAGTTAATTCATTCTCACGCTAAGTGGAAGTTCAGGAGAAGGAACAAGTTAATTACAGACAAAAGTAAAATTTCATATTTCATTCTTTTGCACATCGGTGTTAAATTGGGAGTTAAATTTGTGATTCCATTATGCACAATTTGGAAGAAAGGTTTGAATAGCAATTCTACGATTCTAATTCTGGCTTCTGAGATCCTAATAGTGAAAGGACGGCGCGGGTACAGGAAAGTATGGAAACGAGGAATGCGCACAGGGGTGATTCACAAGGCTTGGCTTTTGCGGAGTTTCATATGCATTTGTGATCTTGAGAAAGTCATTTGATGAATTTGAGCCTCATTTTCCTCGCGTTAAATGGAGATGATGCTACCTCTGTTGCAAGGGGGAGGCGCTCTATTGTATATAAATCACTCAGCCCAGTGTCTAGAAGGGCAGAACTGCAAGATGATTATCCACTAAAACAACCATAAAAAAAAAATCAACAAACACGGAAGCCAGAGAGAATTCCAGAGTTGAAAGGAAACTTTTATGCTTTAGTTCCTGTCTCTTGAAGGGATGCCATATTTTCCAGTGCTTAAGAAAAAATTTCTCTCCTCTCTAATCTGTGTCTATTTGTCTGTCTCTTCTCTCTCTTTCTCTGTCTGTCTCTCTCTGCCTCTCTCTCTCTCTCTCTCTCGCTCTCACACACACACACACAGACACACACACACACACACTCACTCCCCGTATAACAATTGTACTGGTATTCAAATGGGCTACCGCAACCTTCTGCAAAAATGATCAAGTCTTAACTTGGAAACTTACACAAACTTGCAATGTGACATCATAACCTCACCTCCTTCCGAAGGGTCATTTGGGACAAGTTGCAACGCCCCATCTTCAATAATAAACAGGTCTATTTTCCCCTAAGTGGAATGTGATCCCATGCGACCCGTAAAGGGACTGATATAACTAAAGATGTATATGCAGAGAGTGGATGACCGCCCATATGAGGTGTTGGGACACGGGGAAAATCACACATTTTTTTTCTGACTGCCTTTGATCTGCCCGGCTGTGAGGAATAACCTTTTGGTTCCTGCCGACCCAGAACCATCCATTGCTGAAATAGCTCATTCTAGAAGTCTATGGGGGCCCACTCCCCAGATAAATGGTGCCAGCTGCATCTTGGGTAGAATTTGCTGCTAGGAACCCCCTGGGCACTGGGCTGTAGCCTTTTTTCTCCTCCCACTTTCAGTAGGTACGGGCTAAGTGCTCTTCTATCTGGTACTTGGTCCTTCACACCGCTTCCAACACCCCTTGGAAGCTCAAACCCGAGCCCAACTGACCAGCAACTCTGCCCCTTGGCTTAGCTCTTTCCTAGAGAATGGCCCAGATCTATAGCCTCACCATGAATTTCAACGGATGTCCTTGAGAACAGTGCAGTTATGAAGGAAGTATTACCCAGAAGCCACTCTGCAACTCCACGTCCCCGTGGTCTTGGAGTTTACCCTGGTCTAGATCCACCTGAAGTTCTGATTCGTCTTCCTCCTGGCCCGTGGTCTCGGCTCATGTCCCTTCCCTGACAAAAGCCACAGCGTGCCCCATCGCTGCAAGTACAAGGAGGGAAATGGCCATTGAGCAGGTGAACACTCAAGACCTTGTGCCGCCCACTTTCATCGGTGAGTGTATTTCTCAGTCTTTTTTAGTATATGGCATCCTCTCTAATATAAAAAAATTTACTTTGATATGACAGTATTTTGAGTATTTGCTGGTTGAAAAATACATAACGACCAGGAGTTATTATGAATTCAGTTATGTCTCTATAAGACTTTTTTTTATTTTAGGAGCACCTGGGTGGCTCAGTTGGTTGAGCGTCCAACTTCGGCTCAGGTCACCAACTCGTGGTTTGTGTTCGAGCCCCGCGTTGGGCTCTGTGCTGGCAGGGTCTGGAGCCTGCTTCAGACTCTGTGTCTCCCTCTCTCTGTTCCTCCCTCGCTCACACTCTGTCTCTCCCTCTGTCTCTCAAAAATAAAGATTTAAAAATAAACACATGACTTTTTATTTTCTTAATCCCAACGGTATACACACACACTCACACCAAATAAGGCACATGTACACACATACACACACACACACACACACACACACACATGCATATTTGAAAATAAGTTGTACGAGTAAGAATAAAACACATATATTTTTTTACTCTTTCTGAAAGCAACGCTTAGCATATGGCATCTAGAATCATCTTTGGCTCTCTCAGAAGACCATAGCTTATGAGTAGATTCTTTACCACTAAGGCGGGGAATCAGGTGAGTGGTGAGGGCCTCAGCTGGTTTCCCCACCACCTTGCACTTGGCCTCTGACATCTCCTTGCACATATCCAGGTTGTGCCCAATTCCCTCTCACTAATTAACTCCACCTTTTCTCCCTCGTCTTGAAACCATGTAAAAATGCAAGCAAGAGTGGCATTAATGCAGAAATAACCTTTATTGTACTTTGATCTCTAGAAAAGAATTTATCATTTACAAATGTTGGTATCTTCATTATTATTTTAAAACTTTTTTTTTTTAACGTTTATTTATTTTTGAGACAGAGAGAGACAGAGCATGAACGGGGGAGGGTCAGAGAGAGGGAGACACAGAATCTGAAACGGGCTCCAGGTTCTGAGCTGTCAGCACAGAGCCCGACGCGGGGCTCAAACTCACGGACCGTGAGATCATGACCTGAGCTGAAGTCGGCCGCTTAACCGACTGAGCCACACAGGCGCCCCATCTTCATTATTATTTTAAAGGAACTCTATACTTCACAAGTGATTGTGGCATGTGGAGTTTCACGACAGACTTGAAACTACTGTCTGCATAGTTCTCATAATGGCACAACACCATTTATCAGATGTCACATTTGCCTGGCAGGTGATTGCATTCACATTGTCTCACTTGATCCTTCCCATAACCCTGTGGGCAGTTTACCAGAGAGGAGACTCAGACTGAGAGAGGTTAACTATCAGCTCCAAGTTCTAGGGTGATTAAGCGGTTTCAAACTCAGTTCCGATACCAAAACCCTTGCAGTTAACCATTATTCTTTACTTGGATTTCTTAGGATAGTCCTAAAGGGAAGGGGATTTTGACCACCGCTAAATTATGTTGAGTTTCTGCCATTTGAACCCATTCTTGCTAGAGAGGGCTCAGTGAGGTCGGCTATTAAGATTCTGCCACTGATTAAAATATGTAAAACACGGATCTGGGTTCCCACTGGGCCACTCAGGAAGTCCACGTGGTTCTCTGCCTGTTAACTTCAGCCACTTCAATGCAATGTGCGTAGCGATTCAAGTCAGGTTCTAGAAGCCAGACTGCCTGGCTTAAAGTCTCGACGTTACCTCTGGGAAACTGACAAGGCCTGAGCGAGTTGCCTAACCTTTTCATGACTCAGTTTCTTCATCTTAATGCGAAAAAGAATAGTACCTCCCTTACGAGTTAATACATGTAAGTGGTTAGTACTTTGTCTGACCCCTGATAGGAACTGTATAGGTCTTAGCCTTTATTTCTAGATACCAGAAATACCTCGCACTGAATGTATGTCCGTCTTCCATCCTGAAACAAAAGGAGAGCCAGTGAACATAGAGAGGGGACAAAGAGAGCTAGCATCCAACAGCTACGATCTATCTGGCAGGGACTGCGCCTCTAAACACTCCGTGAGGTGGGTTCTGCTCGAGGTGTGAACCCAGGTGCACGTCAAGTACTCGTTGTGCCCATGGCTCAGTGGCGAGATGAGGATACAAACCCAGATAATACAGTTCTAAAGGCTTCCTTCTGATGCAATAACATGCGACAGATCTGTAATTTTAACCAAACTCAGTGACATTTGGGCAGAGACTAGAGAGAAAAATCGCATGAAGAAAAACATGGCTTTTTGCCATTTAAAAATACCAAAATGAGTACGTTACCCTTAGCATTTACAGTGCATTTAAACTATTCCTTTACATTGGATAACGTGTAGCATGAATTACAAATGAGGACTCACAAAATGCTGTATACTTCCAGTCGGCCGCGAAGTGGGCACAAACGATCCCTCCGTCAACTAGCCCACAGTCTAATAAAGGAGATCAGAGAGTCTTACGAACGACTCGTTCCGTTCCTCGTGGGTTTAATGGTTGGGACGATGACCATGGGAAGGATGATCAGAAGGAGAAGAAATTTTGAGCGAAGACACTGAAGGAGGACAGAAGGAAGCCGGGGAAGATCGGAGGGTGGTGACAATAAAGTTATCAGTTAGAATTTCTGAAATTTTGCTAGAAGCTCCGGCGGAAAATCAAAAGTAGGGAAGATCTGGCTCCATTTCAGACTACAGATACCATTACACAGAAAGGTCAAGTGATTTGCCGAATATTTCAAGAAGCTGGCACATCCAAGAACTGAAGGTCCCTCCCGTGAGAGGCTCCGGGGAACCTCCCTCAGTTCTCCGTGAGCATTTTCCAGGGCACAGCAGGAGTCAGGGCCTCCTTCCATGATGAGTTGGCCCACCGGTTATCCAGAGAACTAGAAAGGAGCCATATTAGTCTCCTGGGGCTGCCGTAACAAAGCATCACGTATCGGGTGGCTTAAAATAACATGAAGTTGTTCCCTCATAGTTCTGAAGGTCAGAAGTCAGAGGTCAAGGTGTCACCAGGGCCACTCTCTCCCTTAAGGCTCTTATGAGGCGTGTCCCCATGTCTCCTCCATCTTTTGGTGGGTCCAGGGGCTCCTTTGCTTGTGGCCCCTCTTTACACAACCGCCTTCCCTCTGTCCTGTAACTCTTCCTCTCGGAAGAAGAGAGAGGCCACCCGAAATCCAAGATGAGTTCATCCTGGGATCCTTTAACCAATACCTCTATGAATTCCTATTTTCAAACAAAATTACGTTCTTAGGTTCCAAGCGGACGTGGATGTTTGGGACGTCAACCCACTCTAGCAGCCATGAGAACCAACACGCAAGAACCAAATCCCAGGTTCAGGAGGGCCACCATGGTGCCTGGAATCAACAATGACAGCTCTCAGGTGCTCACCCTGGGGCCCCATAGGATCTGGTCTCCCACCCCTCCACTTCGCCAGCTTTGCTTCTCTGTACAGATCAGGCGCGTACACTCCAAAGGTCACCATCTTGAAAGGAGAACAAAATTTATTTTGAACACATGCTTCATTGCACAAGAGTCTGAGGAGACAGCACACACTTCCCTCTTCCCAGAGGGCTATCCTCAACTTGTGGTAAAACCCTCTCCGGAAGCTGCTAATGGGGGATCCGTGACTCCCCATTAAACGCGCTGGCTAGAAAACATGACACGCAGAGATGGGGAGCAGGGGATGGAGGGGAGCAAGCCTCTGGGGCTCCATACTCAGTCTCTCTCGTCACCCTGAGTGACACAGACAGAAACCCCAAGAAAAATGGATTTTTCTCCTGATGACTGAGTGATGGCGTTGGCCCAGGAACACGTGGGCAGCAAGCCTGAGAATGCATTCCTCCAGAAAGATCCCAGGCTCAGAAGGGTTCCGATCCTTCAATCAACACCACACACTTAAGCCTTCAGTTTTTCTCCAGTTGTTTAAGACAAGATGTTTTAAACTGAGCGTGTGCCTAGACTTTCGGGAGAGGAAGAGTCTCGAAAACGCGTATCAACTGTTGTACCTACTCACCCCGCCTGAGTGGAGGGGGTCAACAGTGATTTTCAAAACTCAGAGACGACTCTCACCCCAAAAAGATTAAGAACCACTGCGTTTCCCTTCTCCTCTTTGTGAATGGAAAATTCCTTGAGGGAGCTTCTGTTCTGATGGCCCAGATAGAACACTGGAGGTTAGGGAGGCGGCATGCAATAAACTCTTCGTTTGTTGATTGATTTAGCTTTGAGGCCAAAGATCTTAAGTCCCTTCCCCTGCTTATCGCATATCTTTTTGGAGAGAGCCTTGATGTAAATTACTGAGGTCAGAAGGGAAAAGTTAAAGTGTTTGCACCCAATAGTACCTGACATTCTATAAAACAGAACTGTTCACAGAGCAGACAATTGACATTAGTAGTCTGGCCGGTCAGCATTTAATGAAACCCTTGGAGGCAGTTGCAAAGGAGGCTGGGACTGTCAATCTGTGTGCTGTGGGATTATACCGCTTGATCTCTAGGAAGAATCACTGAAACATTAGGTAATTCCATGTATTGTTTCAGTGGCCTGATGGAAAAACGATCCTGACTCAGTCAGCTCAGGTAAAGAGGAGAACCCTGCCGAGGGCAACGGCCCTTTGATCTGTGTGTGTATGACCCACGGGCTAAAAACGGGGTTTACATTTTGAAAGGAATCTAAAAATAAGAAGATAACCCTCCCCTCCAACAAAAAGAAAAATACGCAAGAGCAAAGAATAAAATACTTACCATCTAGCCCGTTAGCGGAAAAGTGTGCCACACCCTTGGCCTTTATTATAATCAAACGGAACCTTGGCTCCCCGATCACCATGTCAAAACCTGGGATAGTATAGGGTAGGGGGTAAGTCATAGGTTAATCATAGTGGAAGTGACTGAGTCTGAATCCTGGTTCCACCACCTACTAGCTAGTGACCCTGGGACTCAGACTTGTTATCTGCAAATTGTGGCTAATGAGAACATCTCATCGGTACCTTGTTGTCAGGATAACACAACACAACAATTACCCTCCTATGGCACTTAATAGACCAGGACACAATTGAGCTAGTACTCAATAAATCTCAATATTATTTAAAATGCATTTCATAAAAACACCTTTAGGCAGGGAGAGGAATCAGAACTGATACATCCTAAACAGTAAACACTGTCCAGGGTTTAAATGCTTTTCGTGACTAGCACATTAAAAGTGTCCCAAGTCTTAGAACGACCTCAAAATGCTCTCTAGCCCATCTCTCAGCCTTGAAGCTGATACAAATCCAAATTTCACTGATGAGAAAACTGACCTCAGAGAGATTCATCAACTGAACAAAAGTCACAATCTCCTCTCGTAATGTAGAGAAATTATGTCATTTCTGCTCATTCAGGATGCGTTCATTCATTCACTCAACAAACCTTTAGTAAGCAGCTGCCCCAGGCAAGCACTGCATGAGGCATTGGCAGTGCAGAAAGGGAGAGATAGACATTCCGCCCCTCATGAGAGGGACCAAGGAGGTCGACAAACAAATAAATGCAAAATAGAAAGTGCTACAGATGCTAAAATAAGGGGAAAGATGGGCCTCTAGGTGGAGGAGGTACTCGCCAGGTAAAGCGAGCAGCACGCGCAAAGGCCCGGCGGTAGAAAAGAATGTAGCATATTCCAAATACTTCGGGAGTTCGGCACAAAGTGAGGGGACCACGGGGAGGGTAAGCAGGGGCCGGGGCCTATGAGGCCGTGTATGATACGCTGAGGCGTCTGGCCCTCATCCCACAGCAGCTCTTCTTAGAATTTCAAGCAAGGCGACAACATGGTTTGCACTTCAGAAAAATCGCCCTGGGAGCAGCAGGGTGTGTGACAGATGGCAGGGGAGCCACCCGGAGGCAGGGAGCTCAATTAGGGGTCTGTTGCCAAAGGCCAGATAAGAGAGAAGAACCGCCTGCCAGGGGGCAGCGGCTACTAGAAAGTCAGCAAAGAGGTGGGAGAGCCAAGTGAGGCTGACGGTGGGGTCTGCAGAATTTCATACTTATTTAGGGGGCGATATGAAAAAGGGGAAGGAAGCGTATAGGACGAGTCCATAGTTCGAGCCGAATGAGGAGAGCGGAGTGATTTATTCAAAGCGGAAGGAAAAAAGGGCCAATGCAGTTTAGGGGGGCAAGTTCACCGGGTGGGTTTGGGACCTGGGGGATTTAAGGGACCTGGGAGGCCTCCCGGTGGCAATATCTGGTGCGGGAGGACTGAGCCTCCGATGGAAGATCCAGGCTGGGGACACCCGTTGTGTGAGGAACCAAAACGCAGGAAACAGACATAGATGCAATTTTCATGTCAAGTAAGAACCTGAGAAACACGAGCAGTTAAGATGTTGATGAAGGAAGAGAACACAAAAGACGAACCTGCAGTTGAGAAGAAAATGTTGAACATCTACCCAAAGTGCCGCCAGCCCCAAAGCCGGCGGGGGGGTGGGGGGGGGGGTGGGGGGGGTGGGTTGGTGGGCGGTGGCGGGGTGCAGGGAGGGGAACAAAGGCAACATTACCGATGGCCTAAGCGGTTGGGAATGGAAGGGTATTGGGTTTGGAAAAGAGAAGGTCGCGCGGTAAGACGTGTGAGACGGCCTCTCGGAGAGGCAAGATGGTTCGGGAGCCCGGACAGGCCGCTGAGAAGCACAGGGAGGAAGGCCTGGGGACAGGGGACAGGACCCAGCCTTGTTGCTTCTGCCATTTTTGTGTCCGTTTGCTTTCAACGGCGGAGACACGCAATTTTCATAGGCTTTGGAAACTATAGCAGCAAAGAGGAAAATTCTGGAAAAGTGGAAGTGGAAGGAGCAAAACAGTGGAGCAGGGCTTGCAAAATGGTGAGGGGGGGTGCGGTGAGAGCGCAGGCAGGGTCCTCCTCCCCTGCCCTCTCCTGTCACCCCCTTTCATCCATTCCCCTTCCTCTGAAACACCACTTTCAGGGGTCAACACTCCCCATCTTTATTTCCAACAGCACTTTGATTAAAAATCCTCGGGGCGCCTCGGTGGCTCAGACTTCTGCTCAGGTCATGATCTCACAGTCTGTGAGTTCGAGCCCGGCGTTGGGCTCTGTGCTGACAGCTCGGAGCCAGGAGCCTGCTTCGGATTCTGTGTCTCCCTCTCTCTCTGCCCCTCCCCCGCTTGTGCTCTGTCTCTCTCCGTCTCTCAAAAATGAATAAATGTAAAAAAAAAAAAAATTAATAAATAAAAATCCAGGCTCTGGAACCATATTTTTTGGAACCAAATGCTGGCTACACCACTCACTCATGATAGAGCTTTGAGCTCATTTCCTGTCCTATGTGCCTCTGTGTACTCCTAAATGGGGATAACAATAGGACCTACGTCAAAGGATTATTGAGAAAATTCAATAAGCTAACGTTCATAAAGTGCATTGAACAGCACCAAGTTCTCCATAGGCACTAAATGAATTGAGATCATATCCATTTTTTTTTTTTACTGTATTTCTCCATGGTAGCCTGTATCACAATTTAATTCAACAAATAATTCATATAATTATTTATTTAACTCCTGACACTTCCAGTTGAATATAAGATCCCTGAGGGCCTGGAACAATTTTTCTCCTTCTTCGTTATACTCTGGGGGAGCAGGAGCTATGCCATAGAGGAGTATTGGGAGGCAATTGAATTTACTTGACCAAGCATACCGAGGGGGATAGCAAAAGCCCGGGTGGACAAGATGCACCCCGGGCGGAGGGACTCCTGAAGACGCCAGGTTAGAAGGGGGCTTGGTGATTCTGGAGAAGAGTTCCATGAGAGCAAAAGGAGCATCAAGTTCAAATGCGTTTCATCAGCCGTTGACAAGTGTTTGATGTCTAGTGCCCCATTCAGAAAAGAAAGAAAAATGTCATCTGTGCTAACGATATGATGGTGAGGTAGATTGTTAAGTAAGACGCGTTCTTCTTAAGGTGTCTGTCTGCCATGCGAAGGCACAGGGTCTCTCAAGTCAGCTAGAAGGGTCTGGACTTCCACCCCGCCCCCACGTCGGAAAAAGTGGGAAGGAGCCTCGCCTGAATTCTGAAATGGGAAGACAATACCTTCTTGACAAGTTGTGATGAGTACAGGAAAATGTATATAAAGCCCCAGGCACTTAGCAGGTGCTCAATGAGTGGGGGCTGCTGGTACAATAACAATGATTACTGTTGCTGGGTAGTTGTATTCCTGGGTGATTGTATGCAAATCAGCAGGTACTTGAAATGCACTCCTGTGTTTGCTTTCCATTAAAGAACCTCATGTCGAAGGCTTCTGTAAAACATAAAATCAGTCTGTGAAGTGGTGACCCCTCCCACCATTATCTAATTTGTGTCGTTCTTTTATGAATGCTGGAGTGGGATAATGCATAATAATGGGACTACGAGTGGGTACCTGTGGGCAAATTTAGACACCTGTCACACAGGCCCAGGTCCTCCTTGGGGCAGTGACCAGAAGAGTCGTTGTGCTCAGTCTAGAAGCTGGAACTGAGGCGTGATTCCCAGAAGTCAACAGAAGGGTCTTTTCTCAGGTTTGACCATGAAGGTGTTACATCAGAGTTTCAGAGACAGAGGTCCTGGGAGGAGCATTGTAGGACACGGATTTAAATCTTAACTTCACCACTTACTGGCTCACCTGGCCTTGGGCTAGGTCAGTGATCTGTTTTGAGATTTAGTTTCCTCCACCTGTAAAATGAGACCCATAAGGTGTTTGGAAAGAGGAAATTAAATGACGCACGTAAGCCACTTGGCAGGCACATATTATCGGCTAATAAAGGGCGGGTGCTTCCTTCCCATTCCTCAGCAAACCCCCCATGCAGATACAGACTGAGACGTAAGGTGTGAAAATCCCAAGCAAAGGGCCATCTGAGGTTTGCAAGGCCTTTGGCAAGAGAGGATAGAAGCCATGCCCTTTATGGCAAGATATGGTAACATCAGGAACCCACACAGGAAGTCAGCCAGGATATTTAAAATATCTGTTGTATTTTCCAGTCTTCTTTCCACTCTTATTCTCACTTAGCATTTAGTAAAGACTTTCCAAAGGTCCATCTTGTCCTTACGGAGGCGGGGGCCCGATGGAAGGCATCTGGGCCTAGCTTAGGCCAAAGAAGAAAGGCTGCACAGGCCAGCCGAGTGGGACAATGTCCTGTCCTGAGGGTCTCCAAGCACGTGGCTTGTGGCTCCTCCCCCCTGAAGATATGAAGATTCCCTTTCCAGAGCTAATTGTCAGGGGTTGAGATGCGAACTCCTAAGGAAGTTGGATCTCTCCACCTAGGTTCCGAGTAAATCTGCCTCCTAGATAGGGTTCACTTAATAGCCACCGGACATCTGCCAAGGTCTTTTGGTCTCATCATCAAATCACCAGATGAAAAAAAAGAGAGAAAGAGAGAAGCACGAGGGGCATTATCTATGGAAGGGCGGAATGGGCGATAAAAGTCTCCCTGATGCCCCCTTCAGCTCCTGCCCCCACCTCTTGACTCCTGGGTCCAGAAGCTAATCTTCAAAATTCAGCAGGATGACCAGCCCCCGCAGCACTGGGAGTTGGGGCTCTCTCAGTGCTCATCAGCCAGTCCTTTCCCGGGGCTGCCTCTCCAAAGGCCGTTGGCCAGAGCTGTCTCTCAATCGCTGGAAGACAGCCCAGCCGGGGCCTCAGGCAACACATTCCCGCTCCGGCCCCAGCCTCCCCTGCCCTGCTCCCCAGGTTTAATTTCATGTTCATCAGAAGTACAGAGAAGGACATTTTCAGCAGATCAAAGGGACATAGTGAGCATGAAAGAAACACAGTCACAGGGCAGGAGCTGGTGATGTGATACCCACACTGAAAGACTAGCTGCTTTCCGGGACCCCTTGGGGGCTGGGAAAGAGTGTGGCCTGGAACCATCTCTGGGAAATGTAGAAATCTGCACTCAGGCTCAGGGCAGTCTGGAGCGTGGAGAGTGGGTTCTGCAGAAAAAGAACCTGCTCTGGGAGCACTCAGTTCATCAGCCACATAACCCTCCTGCCCACTCGTCCCTCTTACCCCTACCGCGGTGCAACATGCCCCCCAGGATGAAAAGAGGTCTGAAGCCTTGTCCATCATCTGTGCCTGGCGGGGGTAGTCAGTATAGTTGAAAAGATAAGACTATTAAAATCAGTGAATAATATTAACGTACGTTATTCAGAAATGCAACCATCCAGAACGTAGGCACAAGCAAAGGAGAGCTCGGAATTATATTATGTGTCGAAAAATCTCTGCCCAAAACAAAAGAGGATTCTGGGATGCTGGCAATTATCTATATCTTGATCTAGGTGATAGCTGCATGGATATATGCTTTGTAAGAATTCATGGGACTACACACTTATGATTTGTGCAGGGACTCTGTTATATCTCAATTAAAAAAAAAAATTATGGAAAAGTTCCTGCCCTGCCCTAGAATCGCAAAATTTTATTTCTAGGAAAATTCCCTATGCCTTCCCTCCAACCTGTTTACCCCTGTTTCAGATAAAATTCAAACAAAGTGAATTACGTAATTTCTTGGCTTTAGATGGAAGTGCTTGGGGAAGGGGGACAGCGGTAGATTCTTCTAACCTCAGGTACATGGACAAGGCAAAAGTGTGGCCTGTAAAAAGAGGTGGAGAAAATAGGGAAAAAAACATGAACACAAAAATCATACCCAAGAAGAGACAAATAGAGTCATATCAGGCTCTTTATCATAGAAAAAGTTTCCATAAAAGTATAAAGCCCTGAGAGAGCATTAAAATCCAGCATCCCTTCCTGACTGTGTGACCTTGAGCGAGTCACTTAACCTCTCTGGTCCTAGCATCCTCATTGATGAAATAGAATCAATGACAGTGTCCATCTTGCCAGGTTGCTTTGAAGATCAAATGATCAATGTTCTCATGTAGTAGGCGGTCACGGACAACTCGTTTCTAGGATTATTTCTGTATTTGGGCACATTGTAATAATGGAATGATTTCAACCAACTACCCCAAATACTGTGGTGAGAATCATTACAAGACATCAAGAAGGAAACATCCCCTTTGCCGTCAAGTGACTTACAATCAAATTGGGAACAAACAGCTCAAATTCAAGGAGAAGGATGCTCCCTGGAAAGAAAAAAAGACACATCGAGTGCTTAACGCTACACCAAATATTGTAGTATCTTATATATGTGAATATATTTCACCCTTGTAACAACCTAATGAGAAAGGTAAAATTGTCATCCCCATAGTTAACAGATGAGAAAACTAAGGCACAGGAACATTAAATAATTTGCCCAGAGTCTTTAAGTTTCAGGGTCTTCAAATCTGGTCAGTCTGCTTAAAGAGTTCATGCTATTAGCCATTTGTCTCATGCGAGCTATGAACTACATAGGAAAATATGTAATACGTATTTCATCATTCATTTAAAATAAAGTATCTGAGTTACGGCCTAAACAGATCAAGAACGATATTTGTTTTTCTTATTAGTAAGTAATAAAGCTTTATTGAGGTGTAATCTATATACAATACAACGTACCCATTTTTACCTCTCCAGTTCAATGAGCTTTACCAAATGTACATCCTTATGTAACTGTCATCCCCAAAATGATACAGAATAATTCCTCGGCTCAGAAAGTTCCCCTGTGTCCCTTTGAAGTTAGTCCCAGTTTCTTCCAGACCCATGTGACCACAGATCTCTTTCTTTCGTTATACATTAGTTGTGACTGCTTTAGGATTTTATATAAATGGAATCATACTGTATGTGTCTTTTATATCTGGTTTCCTTCACTTAGCATAATATTTTAAGATTCATCCGTGTTATGATATAGATCCGTCGTTTGTTCCTTTTTAGTGCTTCCTAGAATTCCATTTATTTTTTGACTGTATTACCATTGGTTTAGCAATCATCGTCATTTGGGTTATTTCTGGTTTGGGGCTATTATACATAAAGCTGCTACGAATATTCAGGTCCTTTTGTAAGAACATAGGTTTTCATCTAGTTTGAGCAAACTACCTCAGAGTGGAATTATTGGGTCATATGTTAATTATATATTTAGCATAATGAAAAACCGCCAAACTATTTTCCAAAGTTACAGTAGAATTTTAGATTCCCACTAACGAACGTCTTGGAGTTCAAGTTGTTCCACTGGCTCGTCAACACTTGGGGTTGTTCGTTTTCATTTTAGCTATTCTAGTCAGGGTATAGTAGCTGTTATGTTGCCAAGCATGTTTTTCTATACTTATTGGCCATTTGTATATATTCTTTTGTGAAGGAGATTTTTTAATTGAGATGCTTCCTCTCTTATTATTGAATTGTAAGACGTCTTCTGGAGACAAAAAGCCCTTTGCTGGGGTGCCTGGGTGGCTCAGTCGGTGAAGCGTCCGACTTCACCTCAGGTCATGATCTCACGGTTCGTGGGTTCGAGCCCCATGTAGGGCTCTATGCTGACAGCTCGGAGCCTGGAGCCTGCTTCAGACTGTGTGCTTCCCTCTCTGGCCCTCTCCCGCTCACAGCCTGTCTCTCTCTCTCTCTCTCTCTGAAAATTAAATAAACATTTAAAAG
This sequence comes from Neofelis nebulosa, assembly GCF_028018385.1. Taxonomy (NCBI): domain Eukaryota; kingdom Metazoa; phylum Chordata; class Mammalia; order Carnivora; family Felidae; genus Neofelis; species Neofelis nebulosa. The sequence goes on from NC_080796.1 coordinate 40,979,427, forward strand.
TTTAAAGAAACAAAACAAAAACCAAATAAGCCCTTTGTCAAATATATGTAGTATGGCTACTTTCTCCCAGTTTGTGGCTTATAGGGCAACAACTGTTTGCTGCTCACTTTTCCCTAAAAAAACATACCTAAATTATACCTTGAAAGAGAGGTAAAAGATAGACAAACGGACACAGTTGAGAATAAAGATAAAGACAATCTTAAGTGCAAGACAGGTTCAAAGTCAGAAGTGTACAGAGAGTAGAGTAGAAAGGCGAGTTGGAACCAGGTCAGGGAAGGTGATACACAGAAATTAGGAATTTATTTTTTATGCAGTGGGAAGCCATAGAGATTTTCCATGAGGCAACTCGTGCAATTAAAGCTCCGCTTTAGGGGGAAAATAGATAAAATAATTTTATTTACGGTGGAACTCAATTAACAGATCTTAAAGTTAATGGAGGTTAGGGATGAAAGAGCAGATTTAGGTGATGAGGACTCAGGTTCGAAACTAAGCGACTGATGGGCTGTGGTAACATCACAGCATGGCTCTGAAGTTAAGAGTAGAAGCTGCTTTTAAGAATCACAGGAATCAGGATTTGGACTTGCCTTTGTCAGGACTCGGGGACCTCTGGGTAGCCATGCCTGCCCCATAGGAAGCTAAAATGTCTTATTCTCTGTAGAGAATGGACTCAGAGATGTGAAATGAGGGGTCGTCCGCCATCTGCAAGGACAAGAGTGTTGACCATAGGGATAGAATCATTTCGTTAAAGAACGAAGAAACAAAAGAAGAAATTCAGTGGCATTTAAGGAGTAGGAGGAAGGACAAGAATAGGTTAAAGAAACTGAGAAAAAAAATGGTCCAGAAAGTAGGAAGAAAACTGAAGAATTCAGTGTTGTGAATGCCGAGGAAAGTTTCGAAGAGTGGGATGTTGGTGTTGGCAAATGCTTCGGAGAGGTGGAGAATTTGGAACCATCAAGAAAATGTGCATTATGTTCAACATATTCTATGCTCAACATGCTCTGAAAGGAGAAGCGTGCACATATTTTTTTAAATTTTCTTTTTATATGCTATATATTTTTGCAACATTTTCAAGTTAAAGTAGTAAGCTTGCGTTAACTTGGAAAATCATTTATGTAAGGAAAAACGTAGAATTCCCTGATGGCAAATGAGACAGTGGAGTGGTTCTCAAAACTCTCTCTCTTTTTTTTTTTTCAACTAGATAACCTTTTCTTGAAACCAAACCTTACTCCGAAGTCCAATTTCTAAAACAGACAAGAAGCAACTCTTATTAAAGATAATGGAATGGGAGCAGAGCCCCCGCTGCCCTCTGAGCCCTCCACGACTGATCGATAGATGATAGATAGATAGATAGATAGATAGATAGATAGAAGAAAAAGAGAGAGAGAGAACTTTTAATCCCTTCAAATCCTCAGTGCAGTGTAGTCTCCATGAGAGCAAGGACATTACCTGTTTGGCTCACCACTGTCTTAATAGAGCTTAAAACTGCATCTGGAACTTGTTGGCAACTAAGCAAGTGTTAGTGAATAAATGAACCTGAGCCTCTCGACGGTGGAAGAATAGAGAAAAAAAGAAAACTGACATTTATTGGCAACTAAGCAAGTGTTAGTGAATAAATGAACCTGAGCCTCTCGACGGTGGAAGAATAGAGAAAAAAAGAAAACTGACATTTATTGACATTGAATTCTAGGATATTTGCAATTAAGTACTCCACCATACTAACGTACCATATGTCAGCGTACCATAGGTACCAGCCCGATAAGTACATAGTATCATCTGTGTTGTATACATTCATTGAAGACCTTCTCAAAAGCCACGTAAGTTTCAGACCTAAGGACGTAATCCAGAAGCAGGAAGCATCCATGTGCATAACCTTTCTTGCTGGCACCAAAACATCACATCACTCTTGCTGTCGCGGTCCTGGACGAGAGCTCGGCCTCTGACGGTCACTCTGGCACAACTCAAATGAGTTGTCTGACTCCCCACTGAGAAGCTCGTTTTTCCAGGCGACAGTGGGCACATCCAAGGGTAGAGAACCGTAGAGCCGCGGTAATAACTCGGGCCTTCCTGCCGATGGCACTCAGGCCGGTGTTGGGGATGAGCTGTGGGTGGGGCTAAATCAATACCGAAGAAACTCTGTTCTGACAAAGGTTTTCGTACCCACACACCCCCACAGGGACCAACACAGAAATGCTACAAAATTTGTGTGCCAACTCAACACGCATGCGTTTGCGGTGGGATGTCTGGTGCGTCTTAACCTTTGTATCAATTACCTATTGCTGTGAAAAAAAAAAAAAAAAAAAAACACTCTGAAACTCAGAGACGCCAAAGAACAATCACCTGCCTATGTCACAGTTCTGTAGGAGGGTTCATTGGGGCCGGGATCAGTTCAATGGTTCTGCTACCCTGAGCCAGGCTTGGCTTATGTTAGAAAAACTCATATATGCACCTATGATTAGCTGCTGGGATGGTATGTTAGTTTGCCGGGGCTCCCATAAGCAAAGGACAGCAGACTGGATGCCTTAAACCAGAGATATGTATTTTCCCACAATCCTGGGGCCTAGTAATCAGATACCAAGGTATCGGCAAGGTTGATTTTTCTCCTAAAGTCCCTTTCCTGGGCTTGTAGATGGCTTTCTTTTCACAGTGGTCTTTCTCCTGTGCACACATGTCCTGTGTCCAGATTTCCTCTTTGAATAAAGACACCGGTCATATTGAACTCAGGCCCCATCTAATGACTTCAGTTTAATTTAATAACCTCTTTAAAAGCCTGTCTCCAGACTTAGTTATCTGTTTCCAGTTAGTTATCTGAGTTTCTGGGGGCCAAGACTTCAACACATGCATTTCAGGGGAAACACAACTCAGCCCCTAACAGTCAGCACTCGGTCAAATGGTCTAAGAAGGTTCAGCTGGTACAGATCTTCTCCGATCCACATGGTCTCTGAACTTCCAGAAGCTAGCCTGGGTTTGCCCACACAACAGCAGTTACAGGCACCCCAAGAGAGAAGGAAGAAGGAGGCAGGGCCTTTTCTGGCTTGAGCTCAACACTAGCACGACATCTGTCCTGCCACATTCTACTGGCCAAAGCAAGTCACAAAACCAGCCCGGATTGAAGGGGTGGACGACCGGGGCCGTTCTCGCAATCTGTTACAGGCATTCTCCTTCCCTCTCCTGCGCCCCAGGGAACCCACATCAGACAGGCAGAGACCCTGGGAAAACTATGACTCACTGACATTTGCTCTCTAGCTCCATACTTACACCAACTTCTTAGCGGTACCTCCCGTCTCTCTCCAGCTCTCAGGCATCCCCTGCCCCTTCTCTAGCAGAAGCGAATCTGGAGAAAGCATTCATCCTGAGGGTAAATGAGTATGAAGGCGACACCCCTTCTGGAGACCGCTGTATTTTAGTAAATACCTAAGTCTTAAGCTAAGTCATGGAGCATCGGTGGCAGAACGCATGGCGACACCAGGGAGTAGGAGGAAATTCCTTTGTCCCGTGAGAATTGCTTGTCCCCGTGGAGCCAGCAAAGCCTTTTGTCTGCTGCTTTGTCGGTTACTTTCCACATGCTGACATCATGACCTCACGTCCGACAGCCGCGAAGGCCTGAGTGATCGTGAACTTCCTACGGTCTTTTCTGTGTGAGTGATCACCGAAGACTAGTAGTAGGAACCAGGATTCACAGAATATGGCTTCCAGTCTATTCTTAGCTGCCATTTGATGGGCGGTGCCTATCTAAGCTACTCTTAGCTTCTCTGAATCTCAATTGTATTCTCATTTGCAAAGGAGAGATTTGGTGAGACGATCTCTAGGATGGCTTGCGGTTCTAATCCCCTGGGGATTCTAATGAAGTCTTCATTCTGTTCCATCCTGTCTCCAGCCCGCCAACATGCTTGCTCAGGTCCCTGCCCGGCTGGCACTGAGCTACGGAAATGGTGCATCTAGGACCAGCCGGAAACCGGTCACAAGATGTCCCATGTTGTCTCGATGCTTCTTCCTTTTTTTTTTTTTTCCATTTTTTTAATGTTTATTTATTTTTGAGAGAGAAAGAGAAATAGAACACAAGCAGGGGAGGGGCAGAGGGAGAGGGAGACACAGAATCCGAAGCAAGCTCCAGGCTATCAGCACAGAGCCAGACGGGGGGCTCGAACTCACGAACCGTGAGATCATGACCTGAGCCGAAGTCGGCCGCTTCACTGACTGAGCCACCCAGGCGCCCCTGTCTTGATGCTTCTGAGTGGCCCTGGGGAGATAAAAGAATATTAATTTGAGGAAGAATTGTTGATGGATTTCTAGCCACCACGCATTTTCTGCCACTCAGAAGAGGCCAGAAATTAGGGCTCTAAAAGCCTGGAGCCCATCAGCTTCCCTCTGCCACCCCACTCCTCCAACAACCGTGTCTAATATGTACCGAAGAGCAGGCTACTATATACATTTTCTCTATATACACCATACATCTGTCTGCCTTGCATAGACACAGCCAGTTTCCACTTCAAATACTGGTCTGTATATACCATGTGTGTGGGTTGAGTTTGGATCCGACCAGGGCAAGGCCATGCACCCACCTATATTTCATGGCCTTGTCTTGACAATCTACCATTATAGCAAATGTGAAAAAAAAATAAACAGGGACAGGACCTTTTTTTTTTTTTTTTCCCGATCTCAACATCAAAAGTTATTGAGTGATCTTGCTGTGCCAATAGCCAGGGGTAGCGTTAACAAAGGAGAGGCTCCAGGCTCTATTTACTGTGTGCAAAGTAGTTCATATGCTTTATCATCACTTAGGACCTGTCAAGCTCCGTTAGTTGGGTGGACGTGGGTTGTCTCAAACGGCATTTGCTACACATTTGTTTTCCAACCACACTATACCCTCCTTAGGAAGGTTAATCCCAGGAGATAAAATGTTTGGAGGTTGATTGGGGGCATCCCAAGTCGCTCCCCTTTAAAACTCAGTCTCCAAAGGAAAAAGAGGAAGCGAGGTTAGAGTTGCATCACGTAGCACAGCAAACCTAAGCTTTAGTTAAGCTTCTGCTAGACACTAACTGAAAGCGAATAATTCTTTTTTTTTGAAGCAGAGACTTTATTTCTGTTCACAAATAAGGCTGTTTCGCCGGCAACCTCAAAGCTCCAACATTCAGTATTTCCAGTCTACCAGACTCCCCCGACTGCCTCCCCAAAGACGCTGTGTGGCATGCAATTCCAGTGTATTCTCCTGAGGCCTTTGAGGGTTTTTGCGTTGCAAGGTCATTGCTCTGTATGTTAATAGCATGGGGATAAAGAACGTATATACAGCAACTTTCAAGACAAGATGAAAAAGTAAATAAAAAATACCAACACCTTTTAAGCTTCTCCACAGCAGTGAGTGGGGTTACAAAGAAATATACAAAAAAAAAAAAAAATACATACATGCAGGCATCCTTCTGGGTTCTGGAAGTTGAAGAGACTAACCCTGCAACAGCTCAAGTATAACATGAACCAGACCACAAGGGAGTGTTTACACCAAGGGAACTTGGTGTTTACAAAGGAACTTGAAGAATTTCAAGAAGGTCAAGAATTTTTGTGCAGGGTAGCCAGGAGAGTGTATATGCAGACTCTTAAAACAGCCCCCAAGATTCCCATCCCCTGGCGTATACTCCCTTCTCCTGGAGTGTGGGTGGGCCTGACCTAATCAGGTGAGCTCCTTTCAAAAAGGATTAAAGGATTGGAGACCGAAGTCAGAGACATCCCGAGCTGCAGCAGATGCTCTCCTGTTTGCCTCGAAGAAGCGAACTCTTATGCTGTTGGGAGAATCACGTGGCAGAAAATGGAAGACAGCCTTTTGTTGCTGAGAGAGGTTCCTGGCTGATGGCCAAGAGCCCCAGCCTACAACCTCAAGGAATGGAATTTTGCCGACAGCCTCGTGAGCTTGAGGACTGCGGGCTCCGGAAAGGAACGAGACCTGAGCAACACCTTAACTTCAGTCTTATGAGACCCTGAACAGAGGACCCATATAAGCTGTGCCTAGACTCCCGACCTATGGAGACTGGGTGTCTTGAGCCCCTAAGTTTGTGATAGTTGCTAACACAGCAATCGAAAATGCACAAGGCTTCTTCTGAGAGCAGAAGTCACTTGAGCAGAGTCTAGAAGGAGAGGCTGACAACCGGTAGAAATTCAAAGGAGGCAGGAAATGTTTATGCTGGGAAGAAAAGAAGGGGTGGCTGATATAAGCAAAGGCCCCGTGTCAGGCAGCACCATGAAAAAGGAGACCTTCACTCTGTTTATCATTTTGATGCATGCAACATGTCTGCCTGGGGAGCAGGTCAAGAGTCGCTATGCCCATTACACATGGGAAAACCGAGGTCTCTAGATGTTGGTCGTCGAGCACCGACATACGATTAACCAGGGACACAGTTAGCTTTGTGAAATGAAAATCTGGTTGAACTATATGAAAGGCTTTTCATTCCTACAACCTAGAAGATAAGATCGAAATTCCTGAAGCAGTGTAGGAGGCCCTTCGTTAACTTCTTGTCACTCAACCACCCTGCTACAGTCTGGCCAAGTCACCCCACCCCTCCCACCCCGCCCCCCCCCCCCACACACACACGGGCACACGTCCCCTCTCCCATGTCACACCGAGGTACAAACATTCCTTAGCGATCCTGTAGCACGTAGTATACTGTTAGTACTTCATAGTGCTAAAGCAGTAATGTTAATAAGAGTTCACTTCCCATTTATCGAGTCATATCCACAGCCATGTACTAAGCCTTTTTACATGCATTATCACATTGTATTTTTATCACTTTTTTAAGAAATCTGTTTACATGCTCCTTTACTAAATGGTAAACCTTTCAAAGCGAGGATGATGGCTTTTTCATCTTTGCATCCCCCAGAGCTTTGCGGAGTGTAGAAGGCACTCAAAATGTATTTAATAAATGAGTTAAAAGAGTCAGAAGTAGGGCTGGGGTTCAGGTCTATGGATCGCCGTGCGGAGTAATTTGCTGCCATACCATCATGAGAAGATGGATGTACGAGGGCTTTGTGAAATTACCAAATACGACGTGAATGGAAGGCAGAAGATGCCAAACCAACCCCTCCTTCCTGTGCCCCTCTCTCAACTCCTGTCTGTCTGTCTCTTGCTGCCCAAATAATTTTGGATTATGCGAAAGCTTAACGGCAGTGCTGATCTATTCATCTAGCCCAGAAATCCAAAAATATAAAGAAGAGTGTGTCTGTGTTCATGACAGTGGGAAGTATTGTGAAGGCTGGTGCCAGGAGAGCCAGGGTCTCTAGCAAACAGGGCAGAGCCATCTGGACACCTTCGTGGAGGACCTGGAATCCCTTGAACACCCAGGAATCCCAAGCGGATGTGAGGGGGCTCCCAGGTGGGCCACCGGGAGATCTGTGTGCGTTCACCTCGTCCTTGGAATTCTGTGCTGAACTCCAAGCATTGCTTTGGTAAACAAGGCAGCCGATGAGACTCTTAAGTGAGCTGTGACAAATTCATTATCATCTAAGTAAGTGGAATTCTCCTTATTCAGACCCTGCTGTTCAGACATAGGTAAAAATCATTCTGCGTAGTACTAGCCCAGCCTTGTCTGGCTCTCGTGTTTAGGCAAAAGTTGAATATTAAATCGGCTACCAACCAGCATCGTGCTCTGTGCTGCTGACCCTAGGGCTCAGCCAGAAAAATCAGAGAAGGAAATGTTTCCTCTCAGTTTAATATAGCAGGCCCTATCAGGGGGTCTGTTTATCTTTCTTCCTTCCTCCCTTCCTTTCTTCCTCCCTCCCTCCCTCCCTCCCTCTTTCTGTCTTTCTTTCTTTCTTCTCTTTCTTTCTTTCTTTCTTTCTCCCTCCTTCTCTCTCTTTTCTTTCTTCCTTCCTTCCTTTCTTTTTTTCCTTCCTTCCTTTCCTCTTTCTTTCTTTCTTTCTTTCTTTCTTTCTTTCTTTCTTTCTTCTTTCTGCTTTCTTGCTTTCTTGCTTTCTTTCTTCCTAATGGCAACATATACAATTCTTTCCTTGTCCCAAACCTCCCTCCTTCTCACTCTCCCCATGCCAATGGCTGCCCACCCCACGGAGCACAGGCCATCTTTAACGTGGGCTGCATGAACAAATATTTGATGGGTGAGAACAACAAAAACAAAAACATCTTAGTGTCCAGCTTGAATCATTGGCCCTGATCTTAGGAAGAGTAAACTAAGGTCAATTACAGATATAACCCTCAGGAAGAGTTAGCAAGACCCTACTTTATTTTCTATGGAGGAGAAAACATTCGTACAGCTTTTGACCTGAGGAGTGGAGGGAAATAGCCTATTCTTTTATATTATATTTGAGAGTAATTCTTGCCTCTGCCCAGTTCAGGTCAAGAAACCTTACATAAAGCAGAACTAGGAACCGGAAGAGACACAGATGAGAAAGAAGGAGTTGCTACCTTCCAGAAACTGACAATCTAGTAGGAGACTCTGCTTGATAAGTAAACAAACAAATAAACAAATAAATACTCTATGTGAAGCAGAACCAGGACAAATGTTACCTTTGAGATGGAAGCAAAGAGATGTGTGATGGGGAAAATGACATTTATTGGGGCTGGCTTCTCATGCTTCTCAACTTTCCTTTTCTGGAATATGGGGCAACCAAAATCAATTCCAGTTCAAATTTCTGAATAATAAAAAAAAATGCATTATTTTCCACTATAAAACAATGGTTGCATTCCTAAAAAAGTACCACACTATCAAAAATTGCATTACAAAAACAGTTACTCTGATAGGGCAACAGAAGGGTTGGGCCTAGAAACTTTTTGATATGTAATAGCAGTCATGTTTCCTTCAAGAATTCCAGCAATGCAAATGTCTTTACTAGGTCGAAGTGTATTTTGTTATTTGATGCAATTATATTAGTTCATCTAGGGGCACCTGTGTGGCTCAGTTGCTCAAGCGTCTGACTTCAGGTCATGATCTCAGAGAGTTTGGGGGTTCGAGCCCGTGTCGGGCTCTGTGCTGATGGCCCAGAGCCTGGAGCCTGCTTCAGATTCTGCGTCTCCCTCTCTCTCTGCCCTTCCTCCTCTCACACTCTGTCTCTCTCTCTCAAAAATAAACATTAAAAAATTAAAAAAAAAAAAGTGACAATAACAACCCTAAACCTTCCTGGACAAATCTGAGCATCACATAAGACAAGACCCAACTCAGTAAGTTTTGAGACTATCAAAGTCAGTGTCAGCTCCATTTGGGGAAGGTTGTCTTACTCGGCTAAATTCTGGGTTCAGTTCCCTTCAGTGTCCTTCCCAGAAAGAGGATTATGCACACCTGCACTGTGAGCTCAGGAGTGACCAGGGGACTTGCTTTGGCCGGTGAAATGTAGGCAGACATGACAGGCATCACTTTCAGGCAGAGGCTTTCGGGGATCCACTGTGTCTTTTTCCCTCTGATGGCACCACCAAAGGTACCCTCGCCAGGGAATGCTTTTTCAGTCAGAGTTCCAGAGTCAAGATGACCACGGATCAGAGCCCTGATCAACTCAAGATGTGGACACACAGCCTAGAGGGAGAAATAAACCTTTGTTGGTGCAAGCCAGTAAGACTTGGGGGCCATTTGTTACGACAATGTAACCCCCTTTATTCTGACTGATACACAAATACAAAAAATAAACGTGCATTGAGCAGACAGCAATTCAAATAAAATAATTCAACTAAAATAACCACCTAGAAGCCCAGTGGTTTTTCCCAATTGTGATCCTTATGAGCAACCATAGTCTCCGTCACACTACCATTTTTTGAAGGCTCTGTGCTGGATGCTTTCATACATTATCTCATTCAGTCCACTCGACAATGGCAACGAGGTAGATTGCAATCTCCACTTGATAGGTAAGGAAATAGAACCAAAGAGGTCAGGTGATTTGCCAAATATCCTTCACCTATTAAGTGCCAAAAGCGGGAGTTCTTCTGTTTGATTTCAAATCTTGCCTCCCTAGGACCCTTCCACAAGGCTGATTAAGGAATAAAGTAATTGGCCACACAAAGTGACCTCTGATTACAATTTGAAGTCATAACTACTGGGGTCGGGCTAGCGTGATCTGAATTAAGTTCCTTAGCCTCCCTGAGATGGTTTTCTCCTCTGCAAAATGGAGGTAACGTTATGTCCAGTGTTGTGGGAGGAGTAAATATACACACAGTTACCAGCGCTCTGTCTGGCACATGTCAGCTCCCACTGAATGACTCTGAGTCTAATCAGAGGCTGTCCCCATATAGACCAAGCAGACTCAGACTAAAGAGGGAAAGAGCCCTTCTTTCTGAGGCACTTAGATAAAGCCACCCGTTCCTGTGTCCTCATGAGGCCAGGGCACAGCAGGGGCCCAGGCGGACACAGACGCAGTGCCCCGTTGGCCACAGGGCAGGATGGGAGTCACCAGCGAGAGGCCCACGGGGCCATGCACGGAGCAGAAGATCCGGCTCCTCCCTCCATGGAACAGGCCAAGCCGGAATGGCAAGGGACAGCCGTCAGCAAGCCCCCTGACAGATGGGCCCATGAAATACAGGAACAGGTTGGGCACCAATGGCCAGAAAAAGAGAGCTTGGAGAAGCAGGGCCTGGCTGGGGATGAAGGCACAGAGAGATAGCTGCAGACAAGAGCCAGTCTGTGACATGCCATGGCCCCTGACTAGCAATGAGCCGGTGGAAGCAGCTGACGGCATTAATGACAGGAGCTAATGACGTGAAAACACTTAAGCAAGGGGCCTTCAAGGAGCTGCTGTTGCTGCTGAAAAGCCTCGCCACCGAACAAAGCAATTAGTCAGTCACCCAGCCACCCCGCCCCTCCCCTGCCCGCCTCTCTTTTCCCACCTTTCCAGACCTCGGACCATTCATCCCTTTGTCTCCCCAGCCTGGACTGCAGCCGCCCAGACCCAGCAAACAGCAATGCACCAGCTGGAGCCCAGCCTGTAACGGCTGTCTCCCAAACAAGCAGCGCCCGAGGCAGGCGGGGCTGCACAGGGGGGCAGGGGGGTGGGGGGGGGCGGGAGAGGGAGGCCTCGGAGGAACCTTTCTGTCTCTGCAGTTTTGCCACGAGTTTTTCATGAAAAAGTTACCTGTGCGTTTATGTATTTCAGCATACGGCACTGGCCTCGTGCCATATCAGGAAGAAGAGATCTATTGGTTTTCGCAGCTGGGACGGGAATTGGAAAATAATTTTGAGCTTGGGCACCTCTCTGCCCAAAAAGAAAGAGCACGAGGCTGGAAGCGGAGAAGTCCTGAGTTCTCACTCTTGCTTCTACTCATCTCTTAAGGCTTATCTTGAGCATCCCCATTCTAGGTCCTTCCCTGGTCCACGATGACTCACTTCCCGGTACACACCCAGTACAACAGGTATGGGATGCAGCTTCCAAATTAAGTAGGGGTGATAATACATGCCATATTACATGTTCCAGTCTGATATTTGGGGGTCAGACATGACAGCAAAACCGGAGGGTGTTTGGAAATGCACAATGATAAGCGAATTACAAATGTGAGACATTGTGCATCTCTGTTTTCCTCACTCACTCATACAACATGTTTTGGGCGCATATGATGTGCCATAGAACTAGGCCGGGACACATGGAGCCCCTCTTTAAAACCCCCTCTCCCAGCAACTGATCTCACTGTCTCATCCCCTCCAGCCCTGCGCTTAGCCTCTGGCCCGAACCAGTGAATCCTCTCTTGATGGGCTCTGCCTCCCCTTGTTGATATCTTTGCCAAACCCTAAGCTTACTACGTACCATCTATAAAAAGATCAGCAATCATACTTTGAGTGCCGTCTACAAGTAGGACATAGGACCAGGCATGGAAAAGAGGAATAAAATACACGATGGGTAAGGTATCAAGTCTCCCCCACAAGAGGATAGAACATAATATAAACTGAAAGTGGAAAAAGTTGGAAGATATACACTAAAAAATGATGTTGCAATTCAGAGAAGGGGGAAGTTTCATTAACGGACCCATTAGAAAAGTCTTAAGGAAAGAGGTGATATTTGAATCTGGTCATGAAGAATCGAAAGGCTTCGGGAGGTAGATATTATGCAAGGAAAGCTATTTTCAGAAAAGTAGAGCTATCTGTTTCCTTAGAGGGTCAATCTTCAACTTTTTCATCACACAGATGAGAAAATAGAGGTGATGACACGTCCAGCAACTCGCCCAAGATCACTAAGCCAGCACCATCAGGGCCGGGATGCAAGCCCTGCGGCCCACAGTTTGGCCAGGAAACGGCATGACCAGAGTCTGCTTTAAGAAAAGACAAGGGAGCAAAAGCGACAGAAGGCGAGAAAAATGACAGAGGAAGAAAGGGGGAAGGAGAAGAAGAGAAAACATCAAAACCAAAGAAAAACTTTCAGGTATACCAGAGAAGGGGAGACCATTTAGGAAACTACTAGAAGCCTAGCAGCAAAATAATGAAACCCCAGTGAAGAGTGGTAGCTGCAGAAATGAGAAGAAATGGATAGTTCTGGAAAGAGGCTGTGTTAGCCTATCACAAACCCTATCACTATAGACTAGGTGGCTTACAAAAGACGGAAATTTATTTGTCACAATTCTGGAAGCTGGAAGTCTAAGACCAGGATGCCAGCATGGTTGGGTTCTGGTGAGAGGCTGCTTCCCGGTTCATGGCCATCTTCTAGTTGTGTCCGCAAATAGCTTCTGGGATTTATTTTATATACTTAAAAAATTTTTAATGTTTTATTTCGTTCTTGACAGAGGGAGACAGAGCGCCAGCAGGGGAGGGGCAGAGACAGAGGGAAACACAGAATCCGAAGCAGGCTCCAGGCCCCGAGCCATCAGCACAGAGCCGGACACGGGGCTCGAACTCACAGACCATGAGATCATGACCTGAGCCGAAGTCGCCTTCGGCGCCTGAGCAAAGGCGCCTGAGCCGACAGACGCCTAACTGACTGAGCCACCCAGGTGCCACCTCTGGGGTTTATTTGAAAGGGCACTAACCCTGCTCATGCAGGCTCCACCCTCATGACCTGAACCCCTGCCATGTTCAGAGGGGATCACAAACATTCAGTCAGTCCACAGCCGACGGGTTAGGAGATTTTTGATAACTGAATGCAGAGACATGGAGGGGGAGTAGAATTCCAAGATTTCAAGCTTGGGCAACAATTGAAAGATTCCTTGAGAAGCCTGCGTTTCCCGTAAGTATACCATCCCACTCCCCAATCCCGCCACTGACTATGAGCAGGGCTCCATGAGGAACTCAAACCCACCCAAACGCTGGGTTGGTTCCTGCCTTGTGAGAAGAAAATGCTGTCGAGCGGGAAGTGGAGACTGAGTTTTCTCACAGCAGGGCTCCTCTATCGTGGCAGTGACATTATCACGTTAGTAAATAATTGATCTCAAATGAACACACAGGTTTCAGAATTGTACAGTCCAGCCTACGTCACCCAAAGGCACACCGCAAAGGGTTACGCCACCCTGACTACTCACAGGGGCTCTGGGGAAGGTGTAAATTCCTCTCGATCCTGTTTCCAATCAGAAGGCGGCAGCTTTGTTGAGACTGAGCCACGTTCAAATCTAGGATGTGCCCAAACACGACGGAGGCATTGTTTTCTCTCCCTCAGCCCTCCGTATGTTAAAAACATCTATTAAAATGTGTCTGGGATGGGAGACACCCAACACGCTGTCATTAATTTAAGGAAATAAAATTACACCATATGAAGGGTTATGGTAGGGAAGATGGTGACCAGCTGTTCTCCATCTCCTCTGGGCTAGAATAAGAGAAAGTGGGAGGGCGTTCAATTTGAAATTGAATTGGGAGCGGGAACTTGACAGAAGGGGGGAAGCATAGCCAATGAGGGTGACAAGACAGACCAACCGGGGATTGAGGTAAGTGGGGGTATGAGATTATCCCGGGGGTGGGGCGGGGAGGGGCTCAAGGCAAAATGAGCTTTTATGTCTCCTCTCCCTTTGGTGTCTAATAGCTTGAGAGTGTCTCTTTTTTCACCCACCTTTTTCTAGAAAGAAAAAAAAAATGCCGCTTTTTAAAATTTTCACTAAGGCTGGAAACAATGGAGGCATGTTCATTTAAATATAGATCAAGGCCTTCTAGTAAATGAATAAAGCAGGAGGTAGATTGTCAGAGGCGCCTTCTGCCAAGCAGTGCTGGGTCTTGTGCGGCGTGGAGCCCAGCCCCATCTAGGGGATTCAGAACCTGCCTGGAGGCGCACAATGGGCAGGATTAAGTTTGAAGTCTCTCCCGATTTAAGGCATCTCTAATTCCAGCCTGGTCCACGGCTACTTTGTGAATGGCCTGGTTTATTCATTAGTCACCCACAGACCCTTCACCTTCCCTAGGACCCTTTGCCTTTCATTTTTAGTCATCCAGAGCCTCAGTCCCCATCAAAATGTGTTTTTGACAACAACAACAACAAAATTCTATCAGTCACTTGTGACTACTATGAACTGAAGTCACTTGCTGTCCCTTTTCCACTTGTACTCGTATAGAAGCTGCGACACTCGCTAGAAAGACTGAGGGGATGAGTTTAGCTGGTCTCCAGGGTCAGCGAGAGCAGCAGTAGGAAATGACCCCGCACAGGCAGGACAGGGCCTTGCCTTACGTTGTCCTGAATCCCGCCAGGATGAGGAGTTTTATACTTCACTCAGATGCCATGGGGTGACTTGAAGGTTTTAAGAAGGAAAAAAACTCAGGCATCACATAAGCCACGAGATCTGAACTGGCTCTTCCTCCCGTTGGTCATCAGTTAGCGGAATTTTTCAGTTATTAAAATAATCTTAGCGTTTTACCTTCGCCGTTGGGTTTTCCTTCCTGTTTGGGTAACACTTGGCTGGGAGTGACCCCAGATTACCCTGTTTCATCGTCACCTTGTTTTTTCATCCTTTCTTCTTCCTTTTTTTTTTTTAATGTTTATTTTTGAGAGAGCAAGAGACAGAGTGCGAGTGGGGGAGGGGCAGAGAGAGAGGGAGACAGAGAATCTGAAGCAGGCTCCAGGCTCTGAGCTGTCAGCACAGAGCCCGACATGGGGCTCGAACTCACGAACCACGAGATCATGACCTGAGCCGAAGTCGGATGCTCAACCGACTGAGCCACACAGGCGCCCTCCCATCCTTTTCTTCTTAAAGTGCCTCGGTCTAGAACAGAACCGATTCTCATTGAAAAGAACAGAAGGAGAAATGCTTTTGAATAATAATCCTTGGCATTCAGATTGCCATTTTTCTGGAATCGAAGAATACTTCAGTGGAAAACCTGGCATTGCCCCCAAGTTGAAGACTGTTGGTAGTCAATAAGAGAAATTGGGGCACGGTGAAGAAAGAAGGCGGAGGCTGAATTAGCTCCATAGAGCGAGGCATGAAAGCTTGGAGGGGGTGTTTCTGTCCCCTCAAAGCAAGCCACCAGGTGCCTCTGTTTTCCCTGGGAAACTCTATGACAAGCATGAACCCAGTCTCCAAATCAGCAGGAACCTTGCAAACAGTAAGGTCACAGAGCCAGTTTGGTCCCCTCGAAATCAAAGCTGTATTCATTTTGTTCCTAAGTGTTGTAAAGTTGGTTGATGAGGATTTGGTGTCCCGCTGACAATCTGTGTCAGAGTTTCAGCCTCTCTGGAAACAGTTGTGATCTGAAAACTCTTTCAGGGGAAAGAAAAATGAAAGAACACACACACACAACCCCCACGCATCTCCAGCTCTTTTAACGGACAAGTTGACAGAGTCCTTAACTAGCATCGCTCTGGGTCCCCACCATAATCACAGGCTGGGACAGAGGGCTGTGTTTCAGGTGATTGGAGACTGCGCTTCTGTCCGTTGGGGAACAAGGAGGAGGAAGCATTTTCAAGACCTTGAAGGCAAACATTTTTCACGAGGGAATTTTATCCAATCACGTGCAAAATCACGTCGAAGACGGTCATTTCATCATTAAAATGCTCTTTTAAAAACTTACCACAGACTTGTTGACAGCTGATTTTGATTGGTGGCCCTGCGGAGATGACGTGTTTAATTTAGCCCCACCCTCTCCTACAACCACACCCAATGCGCGCCCTTCCGCGTAGGTATGGCACTAATTGATTCGGCCTCTCACTTTGCGCCTGCGCAGACGCTGATGAGGCTGTACCATAGTCAACTCTTAAGCAGTTCCCTTTCCCTCTTACATCACGGGAATCCATCAACCAGAGAAAGAGGGGGGCAAAGTCCTGGGAGGTGGGGGGACGCTCTGATCACCAGCAGCCCTTTCAGAATGCACTAGATTAGGGAAAAGTTTTCTTTACTGAAAGAAATCTCTTTATAGCCTGGTATTGGTTGGTCCAGTAGGAAATGGGAAACAGGAGGAAAAAACCTATTTAAGATACCCTTAGAACTCAAGGTGTCTGAGCCAGGAACTTGGCAGGAAAATGCATTTCCAACCGGTGCTGACATCTTCCAATATTGTACCATCAGTGGTTCAGGCACTACCAAAATGTCCATCAAGCACCCCCTTCTCCCCGCCTACACCTAACTAAAACCTGACCCCCCCCCCCAGTTTACAAAATGAAGTTCAGACCCCACTTCCCTCATGTAGCTCTCTTTAGCCACTGAGTTCTGCCCTGGTCTCCCCCGATTTTCACTCATGGTCATGACCACAAAGTCTAGTTTCTCATTAGCCAACATCACTCTCAAGAGCAGAACTCAGAGCTGTACAGACTCCACAAGACAGAGATGCCTCCATAGGACCAGTTCCCAGGGTGGGTCAGGTCAAGGTGGTATGCAGAGATGGGATGTGTAACCTCCGTGAGGGTCGGCCACATAGTCACCCCTTCTCCTCATAAGGCCAAAAGGCATATGGGGGGAAGGAAGTGAAATGGCCACTTGGAGAAGGGAAGAAAGGCGTTAACTGGGAAGGAGGCAGAGGAACAGAAAAGGGGCCCTTATGTCTGCTTCCTGGTAAGTCCCTAAAGGCTGATACATCGAAGAGAGAGAAAAAAGGAGACAGAGCTTGTAGTGTGGGTTTTGGAAAGATGCTATCATGAAAGGTGCTCCTGAATCGAATTAATACAGCATTTCCTGTGGTTGGGAATGGGTATGGAGAGTCTGTGTGTGTGTAAAGAAAAGGCATTTGTGGAGTTTATGTTCTCCCTAAGTATGGAAATTTGATCGGCACCGTAGATACCCAAGACCCGCCAGATAGGATAGGCACGAAAAGGCCTTTATTTTATAGCTATGGGGAAAGTTTGTGTTCTTCCATTCTGGTATCTTTACTTGCCTCTTCCGTTACTCCCTCTTCACCAAGGGCACACACACACACACACACATACACACACACACACACTCACACATTTCGTTCATTCTCTCCTCATAACAAAGTATGTTTTTTTCCCACTCTCTCTCCCCCCACCCCCAGCCTGTAATGCTCATTCTCTTTTTCCAGATTATTTAAAACCTACTAGGCAATGTTGTCACCTCCATTAAACCTTCCCTGATGGTTTGCTTTTACAGAGCCATCTCCGTTCTCCGCTCCAAAGTCCCACCGCATTAAAAGTGTGTTCTATGTTCCCTCGCACATGCGTGCTGTGTGTGTATGTGTGTATATATGTGGGTGCACCTACCCACATATGAGAACACATACAGTTCCCATTGGAACCAAAGTTTCTTGAGGTCTTTGCAGGAGAACTCCTTAAACACACAGTAGGTCTTATTAAAAGCTAATTGACCAGTTGAGTATTGGACCAAACCCAGATGTCTATGTTTATTCCCCTCTATGTCTACTATTAAACCCTAGGAATTTAGAAGGTATCGTATTGTCATTCCCCTTTGTCAATGATGAAGGGGACTTGGGAAGGCCAAGAAGTGCTTCAGAAGTACTCTTTCCCTTTTCCTGACATTCAGCCTTGACTCTGCCATTTTTCTTCCCGGCCTTAGGAACCTGCTCATCTCCTCTGCCTCAGGTAGGGTATAAGCACCATTTCTCATCAGTGCCAAACCAAGGGCCCTCCAAAAATCTTGGAGTCACAGGATCTCCTTTCTGTAAAAGTAAGACATTCAATTCTTTCCAAAATTTTGGCAAAAACTACATCTGCTCCTTCTTTCTATATCTTTAACTGATTCTTTTCAAAACAAAATGGAACGGATCATCTACCGGATAGCGTGGGAATAAGGAACTTGGGCATGCTTGACTCAGCACCTCCTGGGTTTCTGAAACTGTCTGCACAGAGTGGGCACCCTCGCTTCTTCCCATTTCCAAGATCTCTTATGAACGTGTAGCCATGGGCCTGGAGGCTCATCTCTCTGTTTCTACTTTTAGAGATTAAGAGACAAGAGAGAATGATTTTGCGTAAGTGTGACCACAGCTACAAACCATACATTCGCAACTCCAGGGTGATAAATAAAGGCTCATATTTTGACCCATATATTTTCTTCTTCTTTCTACTTCTCAGTTGATTCAAAACTCAGTGAGAACTTAAGGGGTAAGAGCAATGATCACCCTGAAAACCCCAACCATTAATGCACTGATTGAGAAACTTGAGGGGGGCACAGACTTTGGAAACAAAGTAACACACGGAAAGGCTGATGCCCTTCTGCGGTCAGGGCAGAAACTTCAGGTTTCCATGCTTTGGTTAAGAGTGGGTCACATGGGATTTGCCCTATGGAGGACAGAGAAGCTTTTTGTGACTGTGTCCGTGGGCAGGTGGATATTTTTTGTTAAAGGTGCCAGGCTAGGGGCGCCTGGGTGGCGCAGTCGGTTAAGCGTCCGACTTCAGCCAGGTCACGATCTCGCGGTCCGTGAGTTCGAGCCCCGCGTCGGGCTCTGGGCTGATGGCTCGGAGCCTGGAGCCTGTTTCCGATTCTGTGTCTCCCTCTCTCTCTGCCCCTCCCCCGTTCATGCTCTGTCTCTCTCTGTCCCAAAAAAATGAATAAAAAACGTTGAAAAAAAAAATTTTTAAAAAAAAAAAAAAGGTGCCAGGCTATTATTAAAATGTTCAGTCCTATTGTAACAGATGCTGGAATTTTCATATACAAACTGAATGGGTCTTAGAAGGAGGCACAGGCTACTCAGACTTCTGCCAATGTTTTATCACCTACAAATATAAATGGCTGTACTTAGAAGACCGGAAGGGACACCTCATATTGCAAAGCTGAAGGGTTAGCCTGCAAGATGGGGTACATGTTCTTTTCCTTTTTTAATTTTGTTTTTTTTAATGTTTATTTATTTTTGGGAGAGAGAGAGACATAGTGTGAGTGGGGGAGGAGCAGAGAGAGAGGGAGACACAGAACGTGAAGCAGGTTCTGGGCTCTGAGCTGTCTGCACAGAGCCCAACACAGGGCTTGAACTCACACACCACGAGATCATGACCCGAGCGAAAGTCGGGATGCTTAACTGACTGAACCACCCAGGCGCCCCAAAGGGGTCCATGTTCTATAATGTTTTTCTTTCTCCTATTTACAGGAATCATTATTATAATTTTTATTAATTCTACTTCTTTATGATCATAATTTTCTGGTTTTTAATCTCTCAGTCTATCTGGGTTAAATTTACCACTTAAGTCTCCTGGGATGTAACCAGGGGAGGAACAGACATCACCTAGAGGTTGGAAATTAAGATGGCCCTTTTGACATTAACTCTGGATGCAACAGCAGGTCGTGACCTCACGTTGTCTTCTAATGGGAAGTGGCTGAACAAACGGGTGACCGTATGTGTGACAATGCCAATAATAACAGCTAGCATTTATTAAGTGTTCACCTTCTGATCCATTCTAAGCGTTTTACATGTATTTTATTGCAGCAACGATCCGAGGTGCTTGCTGTCATTATCAACATTTTATCAGTGAGGACACTTAGGAACAGAAAGGTTTAAGTAGCCTTCTTAAGGACACAATGAAACTAAAATGCGAAGCCAAGATTCAAACGCAGTCAGTCCGATTCCAGAGCTTACACTCTTCACTACTAAGCTTTAAAAATAGCTATTTATTTAGGCAGGGATGTGCCTGGAACTAAATGTGTGAGAAGGCAAGAACGCAAGGAATGGAATGTACTAGACGATTCTGCAGAGCTCCTTGCCCATTTCCCCGTCTGACCATAGCTGATTGAACCATGGAAGCACACTTGACACAAGAGTGATGATTACATAAGCTGATGAGCATCTCCTGACTAGTACCTAGAAGACAAACTAGTTAATGAAATTTCCTCCAAGGATTTGAACTAAGATACGTAGAGATGCTTTCCAGAGTCGGTGTTGGCACTGGAAGGCTATGTAATTTTAGGTACCAGGGTAGCCATTTGGGACCATATGGAAAAATGAGTAAGTAGGAAATTTCTGGCTGGTGGAGAGGGGAACAGAATAGAAATTTAGAGAAAATCTGAGATAAACATGTAATATCTAAGAGGAAAAAAAGTTCCTCGTTTTTTTTTTTTTTAGCTTTCTTGAGTGTGTCTGTTCTTTTCCTTGCAACCTAAGTAGTCCGACAACACCGTATTACAATTGGCTTTCTATTGTAGTCATCCAGGGACCAAGCACAATGTCTGGATCAGAGTAGGTGCTCAATAAATGCTTAGGGTAAGAAATATGGATCCTGAATAAACACAAAATTCGGAGACCCTGTGCTGAATAACCAGGTGATTTTCTCGACATACCTATTGCTCTCAACTATACAGCGGAATATTTTTCACAATGCATGATTGGGTACAAGGTCTTGCGCCTTCTACCCTCAAGTTTCTAGATCCCATAGGCACTATAAATCTTGGACGAGCAATAGTAGTTGTGGGCTTCCTTCACAATCCAAAGAGACTCTGATATCACCTACCCCCCCCACCCCAAGTGGGGTTGTCACATAAAATGAAAGATGCCCAGCTAAATTTGAATTTCAGATAAACAACAAATAACTGTTTATTATGTGTGTCCCAAGTATTGCATTGCGCATACATGTGCTAAAAATGAATTCATGGTTAATCTGAAATTCAAACGCAACTGCACATCTTGTATTTTTATTTGCTAAATCTGGCAATCACCAAGAGTCAGTTTTTCCCCAAATAACCAGGTCAATCCAAGATGTCCGGTTCTTGAAGTTGTCTTCTGATGGCATCTCACCCTACATAGAATATGGTGGATTCCTCTCTTCCCATACCCCATCCTGCTACCAATGCACAGGTACACACACACGTATACACACGCACACACACACACACACACACACACTTCAAAGGGAAGCCCTAATATTTTCGAGAGGTAAAAGTTACCAGATGCAAAGCATTGTTAAGTTCGTCAAAAGACTTCTGGTGGACAGGGCAATGCATTGACCCTTTTTTCTTTCAGTAGGGAGGGGCTTAGTACCACCAACATAACCTTCTCTGCTCCCAAAGGATACTCAAGACTGTTTTGTTCGACTTTCCTTACCACATGAAAGTGTTTCAGCAAATCTATCCCTAACCTGCTACACTGAGCAATCCTTCTAATAAATTATGACCAAGAGCTTCTGCTACACGTCCTTCTTCAGGAGGACACATGTGATGTCATAGAATCCCTTCAATGGGAAGGTGCCTACTCCTACCACCCAACCACGCTTTCTTTGGGAAAAGCAATATAGGGAAAAACAGGTAGAGAATACGGCCTGGAGGCTTCTTGTGCCGGTGTTTTTCCCTGGCAACATACAGCATCCGTTCCTGTCACATACAGCTCATGTCTGGGGGTATTCAGTCACCACCCCTCTCCCAGAGCCACATTTAGAAGATACAAGTGAGAGATAGCCTCTGCTAGTCACACTCATGATCCCAGGTGGCCTCTGTGCCCAAATGACAACTTAAATTCTTTGTCATTTCTCTAAGACATTACCAAACCTCCCTCTCTTGCCTCGGTCCTCACAGTGACCTCGTGGCATGGTGAGGAAAGTAGTGTTGGAGGGAGCTCAGCCAAGGAACTTGCCCAGCCCCGCGAAGATGAGACGCTGGGAGAATTGGAACGGGTAGAGCTGAGACTCCAAATCTGACCTTGCCCTTCCCGGCCCAGAGCTTCTCCCCACGCCCTGCACCTGACTCAGGTAATCGCGTGTGGCCTCTGTCATGATAAGTTTTGCCAGGAGACGCCACATCCTCTCTCGGTGTGGGGCTGGGGCAGGGGCTGGCCCCACTTGGCACCCAGGAATGCAGAGAAAATTAAAAATGCACTTCCTAGGGGCGCCTGGGTGGCGCAGTCGGTTAAGCGTCCGACTTCAGCCAGGTCACGATCTCGCGGTCTGTGAGTTCGAGCCCCGCGTCAGGCTCTGGGCTGACGGCCCGGAGCCTGGAGCCTGTTTCCGATTCTGTGTCTCCCTCTCTCTCTGCCCCTCCCCCGTTCATGCTCTGTCTCTCTCTGTCCCAAAAATAAATAAAAAACGTTTAAAAAAAAAAATTAAAAAAAAAAATGCACTTCCTAAACAAGTGAGAAAAGCACAGTGCGCCAAAGGAAGGCTGGGATTTGAAGATGCCCAGCCCCCAAAAGAGAGGAATATGTCTGAGCCAAGGGCGAGAGGTGCTGCTTGGCAGTTATCTAGGGCACACCAGATCGCTGCCGAGGGCACCCGCGCTCCTAAACCACTGCACTAGGTGTTAAATGAAGCAATTAAAGATGAAGGAGACATTTTAATTACCAGGCTTGGCTGGCTCGGAAGGGGCCCGAGTTTCAAGTGAGTGTGAAGGACTCAATTATGCTGAACGGGAACAAGTCACATGGCATCATGGGGCTGATTTTCCGGGAGCCTGAGGTGGAGGAAAAGGGATTCCAAAGAATAAAACAAAGGAGAGAAGATAAGTCACATGACAAAAATATTCCTCAGACAGCAGGAAAATGCAAGAGATCCATAACATCCTGAAGTGGAAGATCAACCCTGCCTCTCAAGGGACAACAGGCAAATTAGTACCATTAACAATTTTAGAAATTCCCTCCTCTCTTCCCTCTTAATGGATATACGATTTTTTTTTTCAGCTTCAAATAGCTCATGAACTTTTTACCTTTCCATCTTTCCCAAACCAGAGTTTCTGCTTTCTTTCTCATCACCAGCCGCCCGAAGACAGACATCACAGCAATTCTGGACCTAGTCAGTCCTTTCTGGAAACTTCCAAGCAAGGTTCACACTAAGATACCCTGGGAGAAAGGAGAAAGAGTGACTGGTGTTTGAGGGGTGGGGGGCTGGGCACCATACATCAGTTTCCATTGTTTGGAAATACTTCCTTAATAATGACGATTGAAATTCCAATTTGTGCAGAATTACAGTATTTTCTTTCCCCTTCCTCTCTTTCTAGTCTGCTTTAATATAAATCGGAACCGAGAAAGCAAACGCGGAGTGGCTACTTCTTACGCCCGTGAGAAATGTTTCTAGAAAACCTCACAATTGCCCAAAGTCAAGGCTACCACTATTTTAGGTACCATAAAACGCTGCACGTCTGGGAGCAGATCTGGTTTCAGACACAGTGGCAGCTAAGCTCACCCACTGGTCACTACTATTGACCAGCTTTGCAGCACGTGTATTGGGCTCACGTAAGGTTATTTGTGACTTGAAGTTATTTCAGACTTGAAACCGGAACCTAAATATCAGGACTTCCACGCCTAGTACTTGCCTCAGGGGATGTCACATGCTATCTTTGGGGGTCTGCTTCATTTCAAGAAAAAATAAACGCATGGTCCAATTAACCTTGGCTGGATTTCTCATAGTGCTTCATTGCGACTCCTAGGTTGACATATTGTGGTTCCACAGAACCTCTTCGTCCAACCCTGAAAATGTCTAGAAATGTAGGTAAAAGTTACGAATGTACTCGCCTTCCCACCTCCCTGTTGTCACAGAGGCCAGCCCAGATCACTGCTCACCAGGAGGATGCCTGCTCTTTCTGGGTGGCGGAGAGAAAGGGCGACAGCCCCCTCGGATGGGAGACTTACCTCCCTGCCCAGCCCCGGGGAAAGTCTCTTTTTGGGCTGGAAGTCACAGCATCATGGGGAATGAGTTGACAGCTGAATAGAAAAGGAGACAATAGTTGCTTAAGAAGAGCAGCCTGGCCCCTGAGAAAGAGGCTCGGTCGCTAATGAGTGGAACCACCCCTGTGTTGCAGGCTGAGAGAAGCATGGGGTGCTTTCAGCGAAGATGCATGGTCTCCGATTCCCACAGCCAAAACCCGTTTGCCAAAGTCTGTGTCCCAGAATCACGACCTGAGAAAGGTCTTCCATAAGTCAAAAAGTCCATCCGTCTGCTCTCGCCAAGTTAAGTATCATCTGAACAAAAGCATGTATGCATACGATTGGGGGGGGGGGGGGGATGGGAGGTGGCACCTCCCTACAACTCCCAGGGGACAACTCTGTCCCCACCCTCTCATCCACTCAGCCCCAGCCTCACCTCATAAGGACAGCAACACATGCATGAAGTTGTCACCACTGGCCTATGCAGTCCCCCTCATGCCTCTTTCCCTCCTTTCCCACACGTTTTGCCCTCAAATCAATTTGTACCCAGCAGTCCTCCCACACACCCTGAAATAGCTCAGAAAGTTCCGTCTGTGCTGCGACAGATGGGGAAACCAAGGCAGAAAGCATAAATGAGCAAGGGGCCCAAGGGACTGGTGAACTCTTGCTCCCGTCCTACCCAAGACTTCCAATGTCACTTCTCCACCAGGCAGAATGGATGTTCCCTTTCTCTTTCTCCCTGTAATTAAATCAGGCTGTCACCGCTTCAGGAAAAACAACATTTGTTTAGGGAGGAAAGGGGGACGCGCTGTGTGGCGCTGCCTTCCCTTTGAGCCGCCCTGACAGAAACAGCACTGGGCCCTGTGTGCCTGCCGGCTCCCCTTTGTAGTACACTCCATTCATCATTGCCTTTTGGGGCGGCTAAGTGGAGGGCTGGAAAGAGAAACAAAAAATGACACAGGCTTCCAAAAAGGCAGTGGCGGTTTTCTCTCTGTGTTTTCTTTTCCTTTTCATTTAAAAGTCCAAAATGTAAAGTGCAGGGCTCAATCAGAGGGCTTGTGCTTTCCATTTCAAAGGTCCTTTAATCTGAGGAGACAATTCGCAAACGTCTCTTCTCCAGGCATCCCCTTCGCCATCCCATTAATAATACACCGCCACTGCCTTCCGCTGAGCACCAGCGGTGGGGATGGTGTGTGCAAATTCATCCCGCCAGCTCCGTGTGCACACCTGCTATCCTCCCGGTCTGCAAGTAAGACATCCTCCTTCTGAAACGTACGTTTCAGGTCTACCCTGTTTGAACAAAGCCCAAGACGTGAAGCACTTAGAAAAAGGCCAATTGCCCCCATTTCAAAAGGTTTGGGGGAAAAAGAGAGAGAGAGAGAGAGAGAGAGAGAGAGAGAGAGTGTGTGTGTGTGTGTGTGTGTGTGCTGCTACAGGCAATGCGCACCGGGAGTTGAGAAGCCTGAGTTCAACTCATTCATCCATTAATGCATGAGTGTGTGTTTGTTCTCCTCTAAACGAGCACGTACTATGTCCCAGGTCCTCTGCTAAGGATCGAGGTTAAAAGGTGAATAAAACACAGATCTCCCTCAAGCATTCCGGGCCTGGTGCAGCCAGTGATCAGCTATGTCCTTGAGTTAGTTGCTCAAGCAATGTGGGTCTCAGATCTCCCTTTTGAAGAAGGAAAATAATAGCTGGCTTCCCTCGAGCTTGCAGAGCGAGAAGGTAGTAAACCTGTGCCTTTAAGTGTTTCTTTACAGATCATTAAGTACTATGGGGAATGGAGGGTCATAGGAATAATGGAATTTTTGAGCTAGAAGGAACCAGAGAAATCAACCAGTCTAACCTTTTCATATAAGACGGGAGACAGAGAACTAAAATGTTAGGCGCCTCTGTCTGTTGAAAGTCTATCCAAAATGAAAACAAAACATCTTTGAAATAATAATGGAAGACAGAGGGTTAGGTTAGGGAATTTATACCAATTCTTTCTGGAAGGGGGCAGCTCTCAGGAATAGCAATCAGGAAAACCGGGTTCTAGTCTTGGAGTTTTCACTAGCCAGCTAAGTCCGTGGATGAATGATTCAATATCTCTTGAGTCCCAGTTCTGTCACCTGTAAAATGAGAATTACAAATGATAAAAACACGATGTAATGGGGAAACAATGGGCTTTGGGGTCCTACAGATCTGGGTTTGAGTTCCGCCTCTGCCATACGGTAGCCATGTGACCTTGAATACGTTAGGTGAAGGTGACTCCCTGAGCCTCGGTTTCCTCTTGCATAAAGTGGGCATGAGCCCCCCACCCTGATGGGGGTATCAGGATTAAATATGGTGAAGCATATAAAGCACTTTGAACATGGTGAGTACTTTTAACGAATGTTAATTCCCTCTTTTCCTCGATAACCTCTTCTAGCATCAAAATTCTTTGACTATGAAATGTCTCCTGAAATGTGATCTCATATAAGTATATTGGCTTTACTACTTTTTCACCCTACAAGGTAGGGCGGAGCCAGACGCTTTTCTTCTAATAGATGCTGGAATGGGGATCCGAAAGTGTGACAGCTCACTCAAGGTCACAGCAGGTTGGCCACAGAAATGGGAATTGAACCTGGCTTCCCTACTTCTAGCTTGGAGGCATTTCTCAGAACAGCCACCTGTTGGTAAAGGAGTCTCCTTCCTTCCCATGGGCCCCCTTACAAGGAAGTCAAATGGCTCATAGGAACAGTAAACAGGAGAGAAAGAAAAAACTCATATGTGTGCCCCTGTTACTTCATTTAATCGTCTCAAAGCCCCATGGGTAGGAAGTATCCCCATTTTATAGATGAGGATGTGGAGGAACAAAGGGGTAAAGGAATTTGCCCGAGGTGCCCAAGACTGGTGAGTGATGAAGCCAGGATTCATCCAGATATAAAGTGTTCTTACCGCACATCACACAGCCTTGGGGTCATCAGCATGGCGCATGCGCTCAGGGTAAATCTCAGCAGAGATCTTTGTATCACTCGGTCTCTAAAGTCGCACAAGGAATCTTTCCTTCTACTCCACAATCTCATTCATTGTCTTTGAAATGAAGCCCCAAGAAAGTATTTTCCAGCCTGAAATTTACTTTTAACTTTCCCCTACACACTTGCCCGGAGCCAAAGAGAAAGGTCAAAGGGATCGGGAGCTCCTGGGGGCAATAGTGAACACCTCTGACCATCCCTGGTGGGATCACCATACACCTGGTGATTTCATAGACGTCAAAGAAGGGACTTAGGAGACCCAGGACCTGGGAACGTGTGGCATGCTTTAAGGCTAAAGCCAGCAGCTGGTGATAAATGAAAAAGGACTTTTCAAACAGAATGAATGTAAATAAGAAAAGAAGCCCCTGGTTAGGGAAGTTATTCTAGCAAGTGGCTATATAAATGTCTTTATATTGTTATTTCCAATATTAGTTTGTTGTTCCTCCATGAAAGCTGATTTATTTGAAATGTTATTACTAGAAACACCCTAATCTTTTGGTAATAATTCATATACTGGAAGATTACAGTTTTGGAAGGCAGCCCAGCGCTGTCTGGAATCCTATTTATGGATTAAAGGATTTGAACAGCATTGCAAGCAAGATCTCTAAAGAGTAGGATAATGTAAACCTGGTTCCATATAAAATGCTTTACCCCAGCTATAGTAACCCCATTAAAGTCAGATTGTTAGAGGACACTGGGTACGGGGACTTTCATTACACTAAACCAGGGTATCACTGCCCCTGAAGAGCAGGGATTTTCAAGCCCAACTGCCCCTTGTTTTGACAGACTATGCCTAACTTCCCGTTTCCCCTTTCTCCTAGGACACCCCAACCTCACATGATAGGTCTGGACTCCTTGAAAGGGCATATCGAGGTGAAGGAAGCAAAAAGGTGATTTGTCACAGGAAAGGCAGTCATGAAGCTAATGCGGTTTATCCGCAGGCCTAGGAAAATGCACACCACGTGCTTTTTGTTCTTGGAAATCTTCACGTTAAGATTGATCCCACTCCGCCAAAAGGGCTCGTTTAGTAAGCAGTCTGGGTCTTGATGCTGGAAGAAGATTAACTGAATCTGACAAGAGCAGGCAAGAATCACCGTTGACCATCGCGAGGGCAAAGCCCTAACCAGACCCAGATGAGCTACCGAGACAAAGGAGCCTTGGGCTGCTCTTTTCCCTTCGAGGGCCCTGACACGCTGACAAGTGGTAGGAGGCCCCGGGAGCGGGAGCGGCACACGGGGTCCCCTGGCTCCACTATTTATCGGCTGCATTGCCACAAGCTGATCATTTAACCTCTTTGAGCCTTCGCTTCTTCATTTTTAAAGACATAACACCTACTCGCAAGGCTGTTACGAGAATGTTACGAGGTCCTACGTGTGACAAATGCCCCGGCCCCGGCGGAGGGTGGTAAAGGAATGCCAGCCTCGCCCACGACTATTATCAAACAATGGGCACCCTGCAGAAGGATGGTTGCCGGTTTCGAAATCCAAAGACTCTTAATTGTGTGCTTCACTCCTCTATCACAAACCCCTATAAGGGGCCAAACCAAAAGTGCTATCGGAACTGGCCGGGGCTCAACAGAAGGAGAGAGAGTGGAAGGGAAGCCCGGAAAAGGATAGACCAATGTCACATTCCCCTTCAGCAGACACTGCCTATTAACATAGAGTCATCAAGCATCTCGTGACCATCATCTGCCACATAAATAATGGATAATAATTCTAATTATATCACCATCTAAAACTTGACTTAAGAAGTCCCTTTTTTTTTTTTTTTTTAGTCCAACTTATTTCGGTCACCTCAACCAGATCTTATTTTATTGTATGACTTCTAGGCTCTGCGGGATTTCAGATTCAGGATTCAGGATTCAGATCCGTGTTCTGACTTTAGACACCGTACAGGAGGGGGAGTTTCTCCTCGGGCGCTTTGTGGAAAAGGCGAGCATCGCAGTGCAGTCGGAGGCTCTACAGAATCACAGAGCAATATTTATAGAGAGGTAGACTTTGGACCATCTCTATCAGAATCATTGGAGGAAGGGGATCCTTTTTTTTTTTAAGTTTTTTTTAACGTTTATTTATTTTTGAGACAGAGAGAGACAGAGCATGAATGGGGGAGGGGCAGAGAGACAGGGAGACACAGAATCGGAAGCAGGCTCCAGGCTCTGAGCCATCAGCCCAGAGCCCGACGCGGGGCTCGAACTCACAAACCGTGAGATCGTGACCTGAGCTGAAGTCGGACGCTTAACCGACTGAGCCATCCAGGCACCCCAGGGATCCTTTTTTAAAATGCCAAGTTTCTGGCTTCTACTCCAGAACCATTAAGTCAGAATATCTGAGAACGGACCTTAGGAGTCTGCACTTTTAACAAGTTCCCCCAGAGAGCTTTCTGTACACGAAACGTTGAGAATGGAGATTCCCTAGGGATTCCTGGAGCAGAGCCAGTGGGCGCCAGTGTCCTTCAGGGCTTCTAGGGAGCAGGGTGATAAAGGACATTTGGATTGTGTTTTAGTGTTTACAAAACACAAACATGATCACGTACTAAAGAATGTGCATACGAACAAAACAAATCTATCCATAATGCAAACTATGGATATTGATAAACAATACAGTACACCTCATCGACCCAGCACCGTTGGAGACAAGGCTGTTCTACATAAATACATTTGCTAGAAAAACTGGGATTTAACTGTTTGAATGCCCGACATTTGAGACAATTAATAATAGCAATGTTTTTTTAATGAATTCCACAGACCTCTGCCTTCACAAACCGAGGATCCCAAAGGTAATTGAACATTATATTGATTCCGGGTCAGGCGAGGAGCCTGTGCTTTTGCATGAAGCCTAGGGAAGCAGTGATGTGTAGTTCACTGACGAATAGTGATGCGCTCTGAGCTCCACTTGTGTAAAACACTCTTTGTCCTGACATTTGACAGCCCCAACCTTGAAGCATTTTGCTTGCCATCTATGGTTTTTCTGACTTCTCTTTGCGTTGGCTATCAAATGTCACTTCCTGCCAATAGAACACCTAGCACCCCCCCCCCCCAACGACACCCTTTCTGAGATGCCACTTCTATTCTGAGGTAGGAGAATATTGAGAAAGTCTTATAATGATAAGTGTGATGAGAGGAAATCAGTGTTCGGGAAGTTGAAGAGGGTCTGTATCCAACCTTTCACTAAGCGAAGTTAATGGTTTCATAGCTCTGAGACTCTCGGGCCTGAGTGCCTGCTCTCCAGGAAGATCATGTCCAAGGACTTGGGGTCACCTATATATTTACTGCCAGAGCATGATGGGAAGGGACTTAGACAAATAGGATCACGCAGAAAGAGAATATTTAATATTTCCAGGTAAATTGGTGAGAATTCTTTCTGTTACTGTCACAGAAACAACTTAGATCAGTTTCAGAACGGGAGGGGGGATTTATTAGCTCACAAAAGCAGCAGGTGTCTCTCTATACATGGCTCTTGTCGCTACTTCTGTGTTTGTTGACAATGCTCTTTTCCAGTGCAGATCAGATCATCCTATCTTAGAACCCAAAGGAAAGAGATGCCTCTTGCTTTCCCACTTTAATACAGCAGAAAAGTTCCCTGACTAAACCAAATTAGGTCATACTTCACCCTTTATAACAATAGCTTATGGAATGACAAATGGTTAGGTCCAGATCATGTGCAAATTTCTGTGGTCAGGGATACCCGATGCTATGATTGACAGCCCATCACAATCATAGGATTGGTGTGAGGCAGGGCCCCACCCCCACCCCCGGAAATGGAAATTGTATTCTGGCAAAAGTAAAAGGGCAAGATGCTACAGAAATCAAGCAAGAGATACCTACTATGGAGAAGCAATGGCCCATGGCCCTGCTAATGAGAGTGCCATAGAAAAGCAAATGAGGATAAGAAATTGTGGCCCTCCACCCACAGGGGTTAGATCAGGGAGAGAGAGAGCAGCAGAAATGTCAGTGTCCATAATGCTGAACCACCTCTCCCTATGGAATCCCCAGAAGGAGAATTCTAGCAAACAGAAAATTTTTATTTCAGTGATTCTGCATCAGCCAAGGAAACCAGGTTATGCTGTGGTAACCATCAACCCGTAAATCTTAGCAGCTTTACATACGAAGCCTTATTTCTCAATCCCAGTACGAGTCCGGTGCAGTTTGCCAGGGGGCTCTGCTCATCATTGTTCTCACAGCCACCATCTGAGAGTGGTGAGTCACATCTCAGCTCTAGGAGCTTCTGTTTGATGTGATCCTTCCACTTCTGTTTAGGCGGGTAAGTATAATCCTACCACGAATCTGGGAAATATTAACGCGCCACACTAATGACTACCAAAGATTGTGGATTCCCCAGCTTCAGAAGGAAGGAAAACAGAGAGGGGAAAGAATGATTTCCTACCAAACTCCACCTAGGGGACACAGCACTTTGGGTTCACCCCTACTCCTCTGCCCGCCATGCTCACCATTGCCCCCGCCCATGGGAAACAAAGGGCTCTGCTGTTGTGATGGTAAGGAAGGAAGGAGCAGAATCTACCAAATTTCTGTTGGAAAACTTAGGGAATGCAAGAGAGAACGGAGATACATATATGAAATTAGGGAGGGGGCTGGGGAAGGGCTCTAAATCTCTAAACAGGTTTATTTGGGGGAGACTGTAGAGGTGATATCTATCCAATAAATGACTGCCTGTGAAACCCAGTGAAATATCATATATAGTACTAAGAGGAAAACTTCCCAAACTAGGGGAGAAGAAAGAAAGAAAGAAAGAAAGAAAGAAAGAAAGAAAGAAAGAAAGAAAGAAAAAAGGAAGGAAGGAAGGAAGGAAGGAAGGAAGGAAGGAAGGAAAGAAGGAAAGAAAGAAAGAAGGAAAGAAGGAAGGAAGGAAGGAAGGAAGGAAGGAAGGAAGGAAGGAAAGAAGGAAAGAAAGAAAGAAAGAAAGAAAGAAAGAAAGAAAGAAAGAAAAAAGGAAGGAAGGAAGGAAGGAAAGAAAGAAGGAAAGAAAGAAAGAAAGAAAGAAAGAAAGAAAGAAAGAAAGAAGGAAGGAAGGAAGGAAGGAAGGAAGGAAGGAAAGAAAGAAGAAAGAAAGAAAGAAAGAAAGAAAGAAAGAAAGAAAGAAAGAAAGAAAGAAAGAAAGAATTGGCCTAGGTCAAACATTTGTCATCCAGCATTTGCTAAGAATCTACCCTATTGATCAAATACTGAGTTGAAAATGTGACTATCACAAAGTCCTTGCCTCAAAAATCTAATTTATTGTAGGCAAACAAGCAAGCAAAGAGAAAACATAAAAAAGCAGGAAGATACTGCTATGTCAGAAGCAAGTTAAGAGGTTATAGGCACCCCAAGAATAAGCACTTGATCTGAAATCTGATCCATGCCAATCAACTATGGATGGCATTTGAATGGAGGGAATCTCTGAATTTGCCCTAAAAGACAAGTAGAAGGTAACCACATCAGGAAAAACAGTTTCAGGGAGAATATTCCAGGGAAGAGGAGACACGTTTGAAAGGATTCCCAAGTAAGGAAGGAATGAGTGCTATAAGTAGGTCAGTATGGGATTATGATGAGGAGGATGGTAAGAGGTGAGATTGGAAATAACAGTCTATAAACTGTTTTCTTTTGGCTTGCAAAAGACTTCGTATTTCATCCTGAAGTGAGTGAAGGGAATTGTAAGCAAGGAGCCGGCATGGTCAGATTCACATTTTAGAACAGTCAGTGTGTCCAAAGTATGAAGAGTGAACTGAAGAAGGGCAAGACTGGAGGCAGGGGTGGGGAGCAGCCAGAGGGCTCTTGGTAATCCAAGCAAAAAAAATATTGGAGGCATAAACTGAATCTGCGGGGGCTGAGGGAGAGGTGGGCATCAAAACATCCCAGCCCCAATTAGTTCAGGAAAGAAGGTATTTGGGAACGGAGGAAGATGGGACCTGATGTTCATCAGACCAGAGTGGAGACGTCATCTTACTTATTTTCTTCCTTGGTCCGTGCTACTCAAACAGGCTCACTGAGGATCATGCCACTGACAGGGGAAAGTTGATGAGTGATCATGTACCCTGCACCCTATCAACCCCATCCCCCTAGAAGTCAGTTGTATGGCGTTGAAAGGATCAATCAGCATCGCCCAGAGGTACCTCAAGTAAACGATAGGGATGAACAACTTATGTGGTCAAAAATATCCAGAAGAATCAGTGGACTGTGCCCATAATAGGCTCTGATACTGATAGGGTAGGACTTTTAGGGGCATCTTTCTCTCTGTCCCCACAGAGCTTACGAATTGTTTCACGGAACATGGCCATGGGTCTACGTGTTCATAGAAGACGATGTACAGATAGAGTTATGGCACCATTTCACCAACCATAGCCTGCAAACAATGATATTTGTTGTCTTATACACTGTACTAAAATGAAGAGCATGCTCAACCCTGCCTTCTTTCCAAGTCATCCTGAACTCAGCCCATTAATGAGCCCAGAGCAACATCCATGAGGAGGAGCTCACACCCGAGGGCCATGGTCACTGCAAGAGTTGCCCAAATCCCACTAGGAGCAAGATGGCTACACATGTTCTCCTTCCTCCTGGGATGGAAAGGGAGCTCAGCTTGTCTGAGGTAGCAAACCTACCTAAACCAACTGAACTTATTATACTGGGCCAGAGGAAAAAGGAAAACAGCCGTACTACTGGAAAGTGGAGAAAAGTGGGACCTTCAAGGGAAGTACATTCATCTGGACATAGAGCCCTTATTTTCAACTCCCTGTTTGTTTGGTTTTTGTTTTTGTTTTCAGTTTGGGAAAAACAACACTGAAAGGTGGGATATGAGACAGACAGTCGGTTCTAATAAAATCTAAAGTCTCAACATCCTTTTTTTCCACTTTCCCAATGTATACTTGCATTTCATAAAGAGGTCTACGCTGCTTTCGGAAGAGTCCCTCTGCCTTGTGAATAATTCAGCGACTTCTCAAGTCCCCAGTGACTGGCCACGAGCTCAAGTGCTCAGTGGAGAGCACAGGCGTCTGAGAGTAGATCATTATGAGTTTCCAACAACGCTCAAGTTCTTGCCAGTCAGCCAAGCTGCCTGTTACACCTACCCCAGGCCCACCCTGCTCCACCCCTGTGTGGTGTCACTTTGAAATCCTATATGATCAGGCAGGGCCCCTTTGCTACACCATTTTCTTTCCTTTTGAAGAAGACGGGCAAGCATGGGGCAAGAATGGCAACTCTAAGCCATGCAAGCCATTCTTCTGCTCAGAACACATTTTTCGTCTCATCACCTGTTTCAGGGGAAACAGCTAAAAGTACATGGAGGCTTGTTTTGTGTGGATCTTAAACATACCGCTCTGCATGGTCCCAATGTTGCAGTGTGGCCTTTGGCCTGTGCTTGGCATGTAGAGCAAGGGCAAGGATTGCCCAACTGGGCACTTGGATCTGGTCTCACAGAAGGAAGGGTTTGAGTGTCTTACCTGGACTGATTTGAAGTACGTCCCTACAAGTCCCCTCTGCTTCCAGCCCTAGTCCAAACTATCTCCCCAGTAAGTTCCCAATGATGTCCCAATTCCCTCCATAATAGGAGCATTTTTGAATAATCACACTGCTTTCCAATAGTCTTTGACTAAAATGTGAACCGGCCTGATACATATTTTGGCTTCAGACTTTCACCAGCCATCAGCCCCTCAGGTTTTTACCTAACAAAAGCTGAGACATATGGAACAGGACACAGAAGGTAGGGTTATTCAGGTACCGGGTGCCTAGCTGAGGAAAGATGGGCTAGGACGGGTCTCATTTTACAACGTCAAAGGAGCATTAATAGAAAACATAGGTAGGCAAATAAAGGTAAACAGCAGCTCCTATATCCCTCACTTAGCCATTTGTTCAAGGCCAGTCTTGACCATAGGCTCAGCCTCCACTGGAGTTTAGGTGCTGGAGAAATTTCGAGAGAAATGCAGGGCAAATGTTTGTTCTCAAGTACAGTTGAATCATATTTCTTCCTAACAAAGTAGAATGTAAAGCGGTGTTTTTATATCAATGTATCAATGTAGAAACATCTCTGTTTTTTACGAGGACATATCAGCAGTTCTGTCAGAATTTCAGTAAACGTTAGTTTGCGGGCACTTTGATTTAATCTTCTCTGCCTGCACATCTACCTACCCCCAACTGGGGGGAAAAAAAGCTTTTCTGTCTAGTCATTAATGATGTATACACAGTCACTTAAGAGAACTGGAGGAATCATTCTTCAAGGAAGCGTTGTTTTTTTTTTTTTTATTCTTTGTAAAACAAATAATTGCCTCCAAGTGTACATGTCATTTAAGGTATTTTCTACTTTGTACCTTCCAGGACCCTTGCTAGAGAAGTAAGATTTCAGGAGAACGTTGCAGTTTTGACTGAATTTAAGGGAGTGTGTTTAATTGGGAGGTAGGGAAGAAGAGCCTCTTAGAAAGGGAGAGTGCTAAGCTTTGGAACACATCACCAAGAACAATTTGGGGGACTCCTTCTGCAGAGATGAGCTGACATAGGATGGTCAAGGCTGCAGCCCAGCCTAAAGAGAGGGGGCGCTGTCACACCTGACCCCAGGAGCTCTCTTCCAAGGCTCAAGTGCCATAATCCTAAATCCTGGTCTTTCCCCCTTGGGATCCTTCGATAAAGCAGAACATCGTGTCCATTCGGTCCTCCCGACGTGCTGAGAGATCTAATGAGATAAAAGCCCAGGTTGGCGTAAGAAGTAAATCAGAGGAGTCCGTCTCCACAAATTCTGAACGGGGCCCATCTTGATAAATAAAGTGTGACAGTCATAACAAACAAACCGAAAAGCAGATAAAGGATGAGGGCCCTCAGCATTAATGCTGGAAAACCTTTGGCGATAAATAAGTAATATTATAATAAAAGATATTGTAATTCGTTGTCATTTGTAGGGAGAAATGTAATATAGTCCGGGGAGGAAGATAGATGGCTCAGGTTGTTTCTCTGACAGTGGAAGTAATAGCTATCGAATGTTATGTTTAGCATATCATAAAACCAGCGTTAGCAGGCAAGACAGCCCTCCAGCCTTCCTGAAGCCCACATGCAGGCTTTTGACACCAGCAAGAAAAAGGCCTGGAAGGAAGCTCACCTGGGATGGATGGCCTCAATCCAAACCAAATCGGAAGAGACAGAGCTTCCCTTTAGCCCTCAGCCTGGAGTGGAGATGAACTTGAGGGTGACTGGAGAATATCTTTCTTCAGCCCCCTCTTTACTTGCTATCCTCAAGGGGCTCCTAGCGGTTGTAGGAGCCGAGCTATAAAACTTGAATTCATGGAGCATGGGAAACTCTTTTGAGGATGATGATGGCCAATTGTCTTTTCACGCTGGGTAGTCAAGGACAAATTCAGGTTTCCTTTAGAGGTGCAGAAAATCTTCCCTCTTCTCACTCCCCAAAATCATCATTGCCGTCGTCATCATCATCATCATCTGCCCGTGGCCGTCTTACATTGTCTGAAACTCCCCCATTATTTATTGTGGTATCCCACCCCACCCCCAAAGGAGAAGAGTGAGCCATGCGGATCTGAAAAACAATAGAGCCTGACCTCCCCGTACCTACTGACTTGAGCTGTGCAGCCTTGCTTGCTGTAGGGACAGGAAGGTCAGTAGGCAGAAATAATTCAACCAAGTGCTCACACGGGAGGGGGTCTTCACGTGTGCCAAATGCATGCAAAAAGACCACTATTTTATTTATTTTCTTTTTAGTGTATTATTTGCCAGGAGAGCCCACTGACAAAACGTCCTGGGCGCAATGTCATTTTCAAAGATACAAAAAAAAAAAAATACTTTTTTTCAATAATGGACTAAAGCCAAGAGAAGTTTACCCACATCCAAATGGAATGTTTTATGCTGAGGCAGACTGTGAGAAATGATCGGGAAAGGTCTCAGCCTCTGCTTCCTAGGAACAGTAACAGTGGGACTAGAATTCGAGCACTGTTACCTTGGGGCTCTGCAGCCTGGAATAGGGACCTTGGACTCTCATGCAAAGGGGCTCAGAAGAATGGAAGAGGATGACTGGAGGGAAAGTTATTATTTCCTGAAAGGACCCCACTTGCCACAAAGCTTTCTCCCTTTCTGTCTGATCCTCAAGATGGAAATGCCATAGAAACCTCTGGCTCTCTCCCTCTCCCTCCACCATTGATCTCAGAGATAATACAGACGTCCTTTGCTCCCAAAGGCTACTGGGAATGACCACCTGTCCCTGTTGTTATATAGATAAAGAAAAAACGTCTTCCAAAAGGAGCTCTGGGTAGAGTTGCCGAGCAGGAGGTGAGTGGGTGCTTGGGGAAGGATCCACTGACCAATGGAGGCAGGCTGCCCACTCCTCTCCTTCCTTGGGTCCTCGTTCATTAATCTTATAAAGAATAGAGATAGACATTGAGAATCTTCTCTGCAGAGGGCTCTGTGTTAGGTGTTCTGTGGACTATACAGGCAACTCCTTTCCTGCTCTTAAGGAAGTAAAGAGCTACACTCGCTTGAAAATAAGCACACGAGCAGGCGGTATAGCTTTGTTTTCCCACAAGATCAGAGAACTTAGCTCTGTTGCCCATGGCCAGTTTCCATTCAATGTAATGGACAGGCACCGGAAAGGCAGCTTGGAATAGTGGTTAAGAACAGGAGCTTTGACAGCATCCGGGTGGCTCAGTCAGTTGAGCGTCCGACTTTGGCTCAGGCCATGATCTCACAGTTCGTGAGTTCAAGCCCCACATTGAGCTCACTGCTGTCAGCTTGGATCCCCTAACTAAAGAATGTGAGCTTTGACATCTTAGGTAATTGACTCTGCGTCCTACCTTGACTACATACCGTCCTGTGATTCTTAGCAAGTTCTCTTAAGTTCTCCGAGCACTTGATTTCAATACATGAAAAAATAGACAATCATTGTTACTACTTCATGGAATAATTTAATGAGTTAATGGATGCGAAGCATTGAGCACAGCATGTAGTAAATGCTCAACAAATGTTCGCTGAAAGGAAGTTGAAGATGTGTCAGATGCTAGGTTTGAAGCTGGCTACCCGGATGGCTAATGTGTTGGTCTCCAGGAGGTTAGAGTCTAATAACTTAGAGTCAAATAACTGTAGCAAGATGGCAAAAACACACACTGAGCGGTCTGTTTTTGTTAAAATGTTAGAAATGAAATCACTTCTTTTTTCCGGTTTTTCCTTTAGGAAGATTTTTGAGACTGGGAGATTTAATCTTTCAAGTGTACAAATGAGGTCATTGGATTTCATGAAAGGTCCCCAGAGAGAGAAGCAAAGCCTACAGTTCTAAACCATCCCACCCCAATTGCACCTAAGGCTAAGTATACGACTTCTGGAGGTTAATTATTTAATCGATAAAAATATTTATTAAGTGCCTGTGAGTCAGGCACCACGGTGGGTACTGGCAAAAGAGCAGTTATGACATAATTGGTAGTGTTCACCAATATCCATGCTCTCCTTTGCTTCCTAGGCACACAGTGGGGCGACATTTTCCTGTCTCCCCTGCAACTAGGTGAGATCATGTGACTTGAGTTCCAGCCAATGAACTGGGAGCAGAAGCGAGGTGCTCCATTTTCAGGTCTGACTCCTAGAAACCTCCCACCAATGATCGCTTTCCCATTCCACATGCACCAGCTAAACTGGATGCTCTTCAGAGACCCAGAGGAAGATGTAGCCACAGATGGACACTTGCGTCCTTGAACCCTAGGCCCATGTTGGACTCTGAAATGAATAAGAAATAGACTTTGGTGCCAAGTCACTGAGATTTGGAGGTTTATCTGTTACAGCAATTAGGACTATTTTCCATATTAATCCAGCAATGCACAAGATTAACTTGTCCCTGGCCTTGTGGAACTGACAGACTCTTAAAAACGAAAAATTAAATAAGTAATTATAATGGAGGATCATGAACGTTAGGGCAGTGAAAAGACAGAGAAATGAGACCAGGAAGTAGGATGACCTAAGCTAATCCAGGAGTTAGAGAAATCCTGTCAGAAGAGGCACCATTTACAGTGAGACTTGAAAGGCGGTATATTCATCAGTTAGGGCTGTCATAACAAAGTACCACTCCCTGGGTAGCTTAAACAACAGAAATTTCTTTCTTTATAGTTCTTGAGCTACAAGTCCCAACCAGGGTGTTAGTAAGGTTGGTTTCATTCTGAGGTCTCTCTCCTGGGCTTGCAGACGGCCGCCTCCTTTCTGCGTCCTCACCTGATCTTTTCTTCCATGTGTATATACGTCTGTGTCCTAGTCCCCTCTTCTTATAAGGACACCAGTCATATTGGATTAGGGCCCACCTGTATGACCTCATTTTACCAGAATTATCTCTTTAAAGACCCTGTCTCCAAATATGGTCATATTTTGAGGTTCTGGGGGTTAGGACGTGAACATTAGAACTTGGGGGCTGCACTACACAGCCCATAACAGATGGGTAAGAGTTGGCCAGGTGAAGGATTAGGGTGACTTCAGGTTCTCTATCTGGTCCCACGATGAGAGATGTCACAGGAAAGAAGAATGAGAAAGAGGTTCAAATTTCTAAAGGGCAAGGTGCTAAAGCCATTCAAGGGATGCTTCAGATCGCAACCTGGCAGCGGCCTTTTGATTGCGGATTTAGAACTTAAGATATTAAAAATAAAATTATGGACGGTCGGAATTAGCAGCATACCTTGACTCTCTGGAAATGGAAGAAGATTGACTACAGCTGTGGTTAGTGGTCCCGGAGCCTGCATGGAGCTCCTGTGCTTTCTAACAAATCCCAAGAGGGTCTTTCAAAGTAAAGATTGGAGCCAGAAGTCAGATCACAAGAACGATAGCTACCTGGCCATGTGCAGAGACTGAAGATCAATGGGTGAAAAATCAATCTGAATAAATGATCTATTAATACATACAACAGGTTCCCAGCAATTAATCTCCAGGAGGATGACAGCCCGCCAGTTACAGTGAACTGCTGATGGTGATTGACATAATGGGATCGTCTGCAGCTGCCAGGCTGCTGAGTTAGTGATATTCACATTTATTTCCTGCTTGGATGGAGTGGTTTCTGGGACAGCGCTGGAGTTTGGGACTGAAAACATACTGCTCAGGAAGCCCAAATTGCACCTTCCAAAGAAGGTGTACATGAGCATACCCAGGACCAATGTCTGGTCTACCAGCAGAAAAGAGAGGAGCCTTCTTCTCTCCCAAGTGACTAGCTACACCTTTGCAATATGGAACTTGGTAGAGAAATTTAGAGAGACCTGCTTGGGGGTACCTGGCTGGCACAGTGAGAGGAGCATGCAACTCTTGATCTTGAAGTTGTGAGTTTGCGCCCCACTTTAGGTGTAGAGATTACTTTAAAATAAAATATTAAAAAAAAAAATAAAGAGACCTGCTTAGAA
Source organism: Neofelis nebulosa (assembly GCF_028018385.1). NCBI lineage: Eukaryota > Metazoa > Chordata > Mammalia > Carnivora > Felidae > Neofelis > Neofelis nebulosa. The sequence continues at coordinate 41,019,589 of NC_080796.1, forward strand.
ACCAGGAAAATTACCACACGTTTGACAGCTGCCATCGTGAAAGGAGAGAACTGCATATCCATGAGACATAGGTACTTTAAAGTATTATTTTTTTCCTTTAGTTCTTCAGAAGAATACAATGAGACAACCTTGTGCTCCCAAAATACTTAATTCCACACTTTCGGTCTTCTAAATCTAGAATTTTTTTAAAAAATTTTTTTGGTGTTTATTTATTATTGAGAGACAGAGAGAGACAGAGCGTGAGCATGGGAGGGGCAGAGAGAGGGGAGACACAGAATCCGAAGCAGGCTCCAGGCTCCGAGCTGTCAGCACAGAGCCCGACGCGGGGCTCGAACCCACAAACCGCGAGATCATGACCTGAGCTGAAGTTGGACGCCTGACCGACTGAGCCATCCCGGCGCCCCTAAATCTAGAATTTTTAATGTCTGCCCAGTAAATCCCAATTCACTCTTCAAAGTTCATCTTATCACCTCATAACCTCCTCTAAAAGATCTTTTCCAGATACTCCATGCTACTCCCAAAACCTATCCCAAATCCACCCACCTTTTTCCATGTCTACACCCACCACCTTAGACCAGGTTACCATTATCTCCACCAGCACTCTTTCCAGATCCTCCTACCTGCTCTCCATTTTACAGCCTTACCCTCTACATTCTGATCTCCATACAACAGCCTGAATGACGCGTTTCAAATATATATCCATGCATATTACTTTAATTGAACTCAGAGCAAAACTCAGGCTAACACTTACCGTGGCCCACGTGGCCCCACATGAGCTGGCTCCTATCCCTTTATCTCTTGCCAGGCTCTCCTGAGCTCCTGCTGCACCAAGACGGGGTCAGATCTGTCCATTCCATGGAGCCTTACATTTGCTGTCCTACCTCTCAATAACCCTCTTATCCCCACCCGCACAGATCAGATCTTCCCATAATTGGTTCTCCATCGCTTATAATTCAGCTCCTCAAGGAGGTCAGTTTAGACCAACCCACAAGTAGTAGCTCCCACTCTCCCACCCCCCAGGCACTATCACACCATCCTGTTTATACACATCACAGCACTCATCACTCTCTGGAATTCATGCGTTATATACACACACGTACATTATATAGAAATATACTATATGCTTTTCAGTTGTTCATTACGTGTATTTCCTCCCCGGAAGGTACGCGCCGTAAATGTAGAAAGCTGAGGGGTGGCTCAGTTGGCGATGCGTCCAACTCTTGATCTCAATCCGGGTCTCAATCTCAGGGTCGTGAGTCCAAGCCCTGTGTTGGGATCTGTGCTGGATGTGAAGCCTACCGAAAAGAAATAAATAAATAAATAAACAAAAAGGCTGGAAAGCTTAATGAGAGGGCTGCGGGAAAGCAAAGTGAGGCACAGTGGAGCTTGTTCTTCCTTTAAAGGAAAGAAGCCACCCTTGGTTCTGGTATTATTTGCACCCCCTAGCTTGCAGGAGAGTACAACGCATGTAGCAAATGTTTAAGTATTTGCAGAATAAATGAATGAATGGCATAATCAATCGTTCACTCCTTTGAACTTCCATAGTATCCTATTCCCGTCTCTATGAAGACATTCACCACGTTGTAGAGTAGGCATCTGTCAGAATCTCTTTCTCTCATCCTTGATGAGGAGCTCCCGAAAGAGACGATCACGCATCGTGAGATGACGGGAGCTAAAGCAGAGAATGCTGTATTCTCTGTGTAGTCCGTGCTTCTCAGACTTTCATGGGTGCACGAATCGCCTAGGGAATCTTGTTCCAATGCAGTTTCTGATTCATATCGGAATCAGAGCGGGGGACTCAAGAGTTTGCGTTTCTAGCAGGCTTCTAAAGGAAGTCAATGCTGCTGGTACTTAGCATATTTTGAGTCGAAAGGCATCCAGTGAGTGGATGCTCTAAAACATTGGTTTTCTCTCCCCTTTGTATCTGCTACAGAGCCTTTCACGGTATCTGGATATAAAATACATGTGAAATGAGTATACATATAAAATACATGTGAAGATGCCCATGACCTGGCATCGTGGGGGTGATGGGCAGAACCAAGGGAGGAGGGCCCTTCTGCCTTCCTTCCAAGAAGCTTGAAAACCACGGACTGCACTGGCTTCAGCCTCTGCTCCAGATTAGCTCAGAAACAGTTCCCCTTGAGAGGATAGGCCCTTAATTCACAGCCCGTCTGACAGAGCTGGAGTTTGTCGGGACTCTTCACACAGAAGCGCGCGCCGTGCACTTGGACCACGGAATCTGCTAAAGAAGAATCCGTGTCTGACTAGCAGGTAGCTGAGCCCGAAGAACGGCCCGGGAGACAGACGTGCACTGTTTCCCCAGCAGCGACATGGGAGAGAATATGGAACACACAGAAGAAGCATATGTTGCCAGAAACCTGACCCAACTTGGAAACTTTTTCCAAACTCTTGCCTTTCATCATTATTTCCACCCGTGTGGGTCCTGAAAACCAGGGGGTGTTGCCTGGGTCCTTCCAATCAGTCATTTCGGGTGGCTTGGGGCCAAGCTCGCAGGGGAGGCTCAGGAGCTAACCAGGTTCCAGACTCCCAAGAATGGTACAGTCCCCTGTTTCCCAGACAACTCTAGGCACTTAGGAAATCTGAAAGATCCAGAGCATTGGCTTTAAAGAGACGGTTCACCAGCCGTTTTGCACCTTTGCTGTGAGCAGAAGGGAAAGACAAGTGCAAGGTATCCAAGGTACATTTCGGTCTGATAGGCAGACACACTTTCCGGCCGTGAATACGGTCAGATCTGGAAGTGCAAGCTTCTTCTCAGCTGCTCTGACCAACAGCTTGCTACTGGGTATGTGGTCCAGAAACAGCCACGGCACCTGCAACAGTGTTGAAAATGCAGGATCCCGGGCAGCCCTCCCACACCCAACTGGGCCTCTGACTGGGGTAATGCTACAATCGTGGCCAAGGGCAAGGAGATGGACTGATGAGGAATCAACTTCCCTGGGATTTTCTGGCTAAAACCCTATCTCCCGCCGCCGCGATGATGGCTCCCCGATTATTGTGCAAGAGCAGAACCGGCATTCCCGCTTTATCCCAAGGACGTAGCAGAATTTAATCCTCAGGCACAGAAACCAGCCGAGTGAGATAAGCTCAGATTTTCTCCATGAGTGAAAAATAGAACCAAGGGTGGCTTCTCTCCTTTTAGGAAAGAGCAGGACCCATTGTGTCCTGCCTTGCTTTCTTACCGCCACCTCACGCAGCTCTGTGTTCCCTACACCGTCCTTCTTCTTCCTCCTCCTTCCTCGACTCGGGAAAGTCGCTGGCAAAGAAACCTGGCTGATCAGGGCGAAGGGTCTCTGTGCCTCTGAAGGTTCGCTCAAGTGGCTCAGACCAGGAGGGAGTCCTCTCTGTCTCTGCCTCTCCAGATGGCTTTTAGATTCTGATACATCCATGCCATGCACCCACCCCCTTCCCCCCCTTCCCCCTCCTCCCCACTGCCCTTCAGACTGAGGCTTTGCCACAGCTCTGGGCTGCCGTGGGCACACTCTTCTGTCCCTGTGAGTGCTCACCTTCCATACCACTCTCTGACTTTAACCCCTCTCTTGCCTGGCTGAACACCACGCCTCCTCTCCTCAGGGAACCAGAAATGGCAGATGGCAGCTTGGTATTTGAGACATCTTCACAGGTGACTGAGTATGCCCCAGTCTGGAAACAGTCCCACGGGCCGCCTCTTTGTGGACTGAAAATATGTACCCCTAGAGGCTATGTGGTGTCATAAGAACCTATCTGGCTGGAGTTCAAACCCCCGCACTGCTATTTAAAATTTGTGTGACCTTGAGGGGTGCCTGGGTGGCTCAGTCGGTGAAGCGGCCGACTTCGGCTCAGGTCATGATCTCAGGGTTGGTGGGTTCGAGCCCCGCTCGGGTTCGGGCCCTGTGTTGACAGCTCAGAGCCTGGAGCCTGATTTGGATTCTGTGTCTCGCCCTCTCTTGCCACCCCTCCCCTGCTCGCGCTCTGTCTCTGTCTCTCTCTGTCTCCCAAAAATAATAAATAAAAATGTTCCTCTTTTTTTTTTTTTAATTTTAAAATTTGCGTGACCTTGAGCAACCATTGGATGTAATTTTTTTCCTTTGGAATCCCCAACTTGGAGCTGGGGATAATCATACCCACCTCCTAGCATGGTACCTGGCCTATACTTCAGTGGTTTTTTAAGGCTTCCTCTCCTTCCACGAAATCTCTCTTGGTTGACGGGGCCCTGGGTACCAGATTATTTGTCTATCACTGATTCTGGGTGTATAGACTAGCTGTCACATCCTGTACCCTTCACTCCTTTATTCCAAAGACAAGTGGTCAGAACATCCCAGGGGCTCCTAGAACTGTCCTGTCCTTGTCTATGTAAAATAATTCTGGATATGTTAACCCTTCACAGATGAAAGAATTCACTATGGCCACTGTCAGAAGCTTTGGGACAGCAAGGACTCCTGGGAGCCCAGGAGACACATCTACCTGTCTGTGTCCAGATGCTTCACTCAGGTGGCCTCATCCTGTGTTCAAGTGTTAGCCACTCACCAATGTCTTCATTGCTATAAAAAAATTTTAACAGACCAAGATTTCATTCATACTCTACAATTAACAAAAAATAATTATTGTGGCCTTTTAATTAAAGATTGATTTGGGGAAAAAAAATGAAAATCATAAGAATAGTTATGGGGCGCCTGGGTGGCTCAGTCGGTGAAGCGGCCGACTTCGGCTCAGGTCACGATCTCGCGGTCCGTGAGTTCGAGACCCGCGTCGGGCTCTGGGCTGACGGCTCAGAGCCTGGAGCCTGCTTCGGATTCTGTGTCTCCCTCTCTCTGACCCTCCCCCGTTCCTGCTCTGTCTCTCTCTGTCTCAAAAATAAATAAACGTTAAAAAAAATTAAAAAATAAAAAGAATAGTTATCTAACAGTTTCTCTCCTCAGGGAGGTTTTGACTTGATGCTCTCAGGACATGTGAACCCAACATAATAGTTTTATTAGCTCTTATTAAAGCTTTGATTCATGTACTTCGAAGGAATGGCCGTTCCCCTTCTCATTTGAAGTGTAAGAATCTTCTCTGGCATCTGGGCTGCTTGGAGCCACGGCTGTTTTCTGTAGGTTTCGGAGCTGAGACCCTAAAAGAAACAGAAGTTTCTGACAACCGCAATCTCCCCTAAACCTATTTTCCTCTTCTCGCTCTGTTCCCACAGTGTTACAGGAGGCAGAGGGGAGGCAATGTGAACAGAGGCTTCCATAATCAGGCCCATGCACCATTTAGGGATTAGTAAAGGTGGCCTGGCCCAGAAACCAGATCATAGTCCTGGAGTTGGAAGTAATCATGAAGATCCCTTGGCCCACCCACCCACTCTGTACAAGAATCTTCTCAGAAGCGTCCGGCTCCTCAGGTGGTCAGCTAACCTCTGCTCCTAAACCTGTCAGTAATTAAAAGCTGGCCAACTCAGAAGTCAGCATTATCTGCATATAGATACCACTAGAACTATTTTTTAAATCTATCGTGTCACTATCCACTTCCCTCTCACCATTCATAAGCCCCAGTTCTGCCCTCTGGAACGCTGCAGAATAATCCAATCCATCTTCCCTATGAGACTCTCTCACGTGTCTAAACCCAACTGTTATTATTTTCCAAATGTTCTCTTCCTAAATGCATTGCCAACTTTCTCAATCAATCTTCTGTTGACAAGATGTCCAGACACTGTTTAGAGTGCTCTGGTTCCCATTCTTCTATTTGTTAGTGTCCTTCCCAAGCATGGAGCCCAGAACTGACCACAACGCTCTAAGAGACCTCTAACTAGGAGAGAGGAGAACAGCTCGCTCTGTAGATCACTCCCTCTCATTATCTATATATAGATAAATGACATAGTAGATAAAGCTTATGTATGTGTGTCTATATATTTTTATATATTGTATATTTACATAACTATAAATTACAGGGGCCCCTGGGTGGCACAGTCGGTTGAGCATCGAACTTCGGCTCAGGTCATGATCTCTCGCGGTTCATGAGTTTGAGCCCCATGCCAGGGTCTGTGCTCACAGCTCAGAGCCTGGAGCCTGCTTCGGATTCTGTGTGTGTGCGTCTCTCTCTCTCTCTCTGCCCTCCCCCCACCCCCGCCCTGCTTGCACTGTGTCTGTCTGTCTCTCTCTCTCTCAAAAATAAATAAACATTTAAAATAAATAAATAAAAATTATATACATGAAGCCTGGTAAAGTCAATGGTTGGCTAAACTCCACCCAGATATTTCTTAAATGAATGACACTCAAACCCGTTCATCTTCATTCCCTATTTGTGAAATCAAGCTTTCTTTCCAGCCTAAAACCTAGACTCCACTTTTATCTTTGTTAAATTTATCCTGTTAGTTTCAATCCGTCCAGATATCAAGATCTTTGGAAACTTGTTTATGTCCTTTGTCATGTTAGCTGACCTCTGCTTCGTGTCATCACAAATTCGATGAGCACATGCTCAGTGTTTCGTCCGCATCACTGATAAATAGTCAGAAAATGACAGGGGTAGGCGAAGCCCTTTAAGGTGCTACCTGGAGACCTCCCTCCCTATGGCTCTCATTCCAGAGATCGACTCGCTTTTGAATGGTGTTGATCTATCGGCTGCAAATCCACACACAGCCTGTATTTTCTAGGTCATCCCGGATGATATCAGGAGAAATTCTGTCACCAGCCTTACTATATTCTTATTTTCCATGTCTCTGCTACCTACCCCACCATCATCATGCCCGGCTGCCAGTCTAATAAAGATGTCAGAAAAGGAACTGAGGTTACTTGGCATGACGTGCTTCTAGGAAATCGTGGATGCTTCGAGTGATCACCTCTTTATTTCTCCTGTGATCACAGACCATCTGCTTAATAACATGCGCTAGCATTTTTCCAAGAGTGAGCAACAGATCACTTGCCTCTAGCGTTATAATTCACATTTTCCCCATAATCAGGCATGGGCCTGATTATGGAAGCCTCTGTTCACATCAAACTGAGGACAGCGTTTTCCTATTAATCCAATTCCTCAGCCGATAGTATCAACACTGCTCAAGACTATATAGCTGTACATTAAATCCAGAGTCTAAAGAATTAAAGGATCTGCATTTTTAAAAACATATTTCGAAGCCAGAGAGAGAAGCGGAGCCCAAGCCTCAAAGAATTCTCTTGAACACCTTAAGGGTTTACCATCTAGGCCTGACCAGCTGTTGGAAGATCGAACATAAAGCTGGGCTCTTGTTTTCCTCTCATCTATAAAATGACGGGATCTATTCTAAGTTTCAGTGAGTTAAGAGGTTAGCTGTCAAGGGTGACCAGACAGGTGGCTGGATTTACGTATAAGGATCGGATTCCCCTCCCCCATCTTTTGGAGGGTTTAAATAGCAATGAAGTGTTTATATGTCTTCTGAACACAAGCATGCACACGCAAACACACACACACACACACACACACACACACACACACCAGCATCCACAATCATTAGTTGTTTTTCTTCCTGGTATGTGCATTTAATGAGAATAAAATCTGCTGGTTTAACATTATCTCTACGTTATAATGAATCTGCTTTAGGAACAGCTTGTTAGAGCATCATCTGTCAAGAATGTATTACTAATGCCTTTTAAGACATCCTTGTAATATGTTACTAGAGAATAGCATTGGGTCTAGATAACATTTATTAAATATTAGAAACATTGTCAAATAACTTCTCACACAAGTAAGGTTTGAGGGGTTTGTGTGTATTAACATACATGTATATTTTTTCAAGAGAATAGTGAAATCCAATGTGAACAGAAATATTTGTGATAGTCTGTCAAATCCAACATCCCCAATTTATGTTCTCTGAGACATTCCAGGGAAAATCTATTTATCCAAACAGAACTACAGTAAGCAAAACAGAGGGAGGCCAGGAGGGAACACACACACACACACACACACACACACACCGCACACGCACGCACACACGCGCACACACACACACACACTCAGCAGCACCAAAAGGCGGCTGCCAGAGAGAAGATTAAGGAATAAACTGTAAAATTTTGTCCAAAGGGCTGGGAAGAACCTTCTGTAGCCCATTACAAAGAGGACTGGGATATCGATTTTATCTTTACTTCCTTAGATCCAGGTGGAAAGATCGAACCACGATTCTCCATCCTCGTGGCTGATAAGAATCACTTATGGAGCACGTCTAAATTACCCACGCCTTAGACCTACCTTCCTGGTGGCACTTAGTTCCTGAGCATCCTGATTTTGAAAAATCTCTGATGCATACCTCCAGTGGATCCATAGGAATCCTGAATCCCTTTGCCATAGCTGCTGCTGCCTTTGATAAATACCCAAGGAATATTTAATGCACAGAAACACTTCATTGCACTGAAATTCAGGATGATAGAGTGGTTGAGTATATAAGCCCTAAAGCCAAACTCCTTAGGTTCGACTACTGTCTCAACTACCTTCAAGCATCTCTGTACATCTATTTCCTCTGCTGTGAAACAAGGCTGCTAAAAGCATTTCTGTGGAGAGCACGTGAGCTAATACACAAAAAGGACTGACTTTTAGTTTACGGTGAGCATTCAAAAGTGAAAGTTATCTTAGGCCAACGTACTCTTCATTTCCAGGATCTGGGTTGGCACACGTAGCTGCACTTTCTGGTGAAACTATGGCCAGCTTGACCATACACTGCCTTGTATTGGATTCTCACCCTGTCCCTGTCTCGGTGCCTTTTTACCGCCATCTTGCTTCACTCAGATTGTCTCTTCCACCTACACCCGATAAATCATTTGCCATAAATTTTGCCTCGAGTTCCATTTTCCAGGGAACTACACAAAGATTCTAGGATTACAAGGAATAACCAGATAAGATGGCAAAGAATGTTATTATGCTTTTTTCATTGAAAGCATAAACGTCCCTAGTTGGAATCTGACCCATTTTCAAAGCTGATGAACTCCAATGGTCTGCTTTGGACTTGAGGGTTAAAGTAGGTGCTGATCTAGAGAATAGACCCCACTCCCATCCTCCTTCACCCACATTCCCAATGAAAACTGCCAGAGAAAAAGTTACGTTCAAATTCAAGAAGGCTTTTTTCCCTGGTGACAGCCCTGAAGGTGACTAGTGGGAATGAGGTTGGAATCAGGGAAGACCCAAGGACCTTAGAAGCCTTCCCTGTGGGACAAATCTACTGAGGAAGAGTTTAAGAGTCTCCATAATTGGAAGACGGACTTCAATCCCCAGGAGGAACTCCTAAGGTCATACGATCCAAGGTCCATTTAGGAGAAAGAGAGAAACTGGCTCAGGAACTGGAGTGCCCTAAACTCAAAAGCAGGACTCTTCACCAAATGAACCTTCCTCCCTGAGACAGAGACGGATAGGAACGGGGGCTGACTTTCAGATGAAGTTTGTACTGTGAAATCACTGGACCCTATAGAGGATGATTCTACAACCCAATTATTCTTCTAAGCACATTCGTGGTAAAACGCTAAGCGTGTGGGACTCCAAAGAGAAATCACAAGGAAGGGCCGTGGTTCCCAGAGTTAGCTCTCTAAGGTTACAGTCTCGGCCTTCTGGGTGGTAGCAGGAGAAAGCAAACACCAGTAGCAAGAAAGCAAACACCAGGAAAGAATCATTTCTTTCCGCCTCCTCAGTCTGCCCCCGGCAGTGATTGTCACCACCTCTTCATGCATGTCCTAGACCCGCTTACCGTGTTCTTGCCCACACGGGAAGGGCATGAAGGGCCAAGGATTGCCTCAGAGACTGAAGCCCTGGTGGCACTACGCATCAATGTCCACACTCTTCCTTCCTCGTCCCATCTCTGAGCTTTAGCATATCCACCGGTTTCTAACATTTTGCCTGAAATCTGAAAATGTCTCTTTCCTGGACCTTTGGTATCTTTTCCATCTGATGGCATTTGGCCCTCAGCTTACCTTGCTGCCATCTTTTATCAGGTATAACCTGACTTTGGCTGACCCCCCTGATCTGACAGCCTTCCCCTGTCAAGTATCAGCGACTGAATTTCAGGTGCAACTTCACACGCCCCAGACTTTCTCTACAGACAGACACACACACGCACGCACACACACACACACACACACACACCCTCCAGAATGATAAATGACTCATTTTGTGACAGAGTTTTAAAAGACACAAAAAAACGTCTATTTCTGCTCAGGAGCTTCTAAGCTCGAGCTATTATCTATCCCCATCATGGCACAGAGTCTAAATGAATCACAGAGACAGCCCCGCTGTACTCAGTGCAGCTCGGCACGTAAGTTCGTTTGGTGAGTGAAGACCCAAGCAATGCTCCACGACCCTGCCGAGGCCAAGCTGATTTACGCGTAGCTCCTCTACCCCGGTCCCCAAACATCAGGAGCCCAGAAGCCCCCATTTTGCCATTGATAATCAAGGGAGAGAGAAGTGACCGCTGCACGGTGGGTGAACGTGGGAAGTATCTGCAGGCTCCAACTGTGCCACACTCTCTCCCTGCCTGTGCGTCAGGCCGACCACCGCTGTGGCTGGCTTCTCACCGAGGAGGCAAAAAGTTATTTCCAGGGCCGCCAAATTCACATTACTTAAGCAAGATTGAACTGTTTAAAATTTCAGTGTTGTCCGCCAAAAAAATAATAATAGGAAGTTGTGTGGAGCAGAATGTGCTGACAGCAGTAATGTTTCGGTAATAATTCATGTGTAGGAGATGATGCTCTGGAAGTCAGCCCAGCAGGCTAATGTAGATTGGGGATGCTCTCCGACTGATGGTCAAACGATTGATTGGCATCTCTGCTCCATCATGAAATCAGCTCACAAATGAAGTGGATGGGGTTCCAGAGGGAGGGAAACTTAAGAGGAACAAGGGAATGAAGGAGGGGACGAACAGGGAGGTTTGGGTCAGGAGACCAAAGGAACACTGTCGAATTCAGTTTCCAACCTAAGCCAACTCCCTAATTTTCTGTTGTAATCTAAAAAAAAAAAAAAAAAAAAAAAGCAAATCATCTAATAAAGATGACATTTCCCTATTTATTCTGTTTTCCACTTGGAACCAGATCTCCCTCCCAAAGAAATTAGCTGCTCCTTTCCAATTGTTCTGCTAATAAGATCCATACAACCAATTAATTCTTCTCTTGGTGCCCATAGAACAGAGTGGTTATTAACTGCCTCTGTCCTCCTTGGCAAATGGGCCATCAACTCCTGAGGCCAATGAGTAATGCCTCTCTGTTTCCTTCCCCAGGCTCGATTCCCCCTGCCATCCTGGTGGCTTTAGGGTCTCCTCTGCCCACGAGTCAGGAAAGGAAAATTCAACTCTGAATTATGATCTACGGAACATACAAACATGCGGCACCTTCTGACCATACAGCGCACCCCAAAGCAAAACGGACGTAAATGTTTAAATTGTGGACATGAAGTTTCCTGGATTTCATGTGGATTATTCAACTATTTCCGAGTAGATATCCTCAGTATTTGGGGATTGGGAGGTAGGAACCGGAGAGAGAGAGAACCTCCAAAAGGCCTACCAAGTGCCAAGCGGTTGAAATGTGAGTAGGCCATTGTGCCGTGTGTTGTAAGTGCACAGATATACACTGGGTTTGAAGAGTGAGTGTGAAAAACGAATGCGAAATATCATGTCAATGATTTGTATCTTGATTACGCATTGAAATGATATTTGAGCAACATCGGGTCAAATAGAATATACAATTAAAATTAATTTCACCTGTTTCTTTTGATTTTTTTTAAAATATGGCCCAGGTTCAAGTCTCTACGTCCTCTAAGTGCCTTCAGCTCTTGGTCTGCTGGTATTCGTCTAGGAAGCAGTATGGCAGGAAGACCTAGAAAACCAGGTCAGCTTGGATTTAAGCCCAGTCCTACCGTATACGATCTATGTCTTCAGTTAGTCGCTGTAGTCCTTAGTTTTCCATCTCGAAAAGGGCTTGATAATAATTGATTTGCAAGGTTGCTACGAAGATTAAGCAAAAGGATATATGCAAAGCAGTTATTACCATGCCGGGGATATAGTAGGTATTCAGGAAACTGAGATTGTTATTACCCTCTGTCAAAAGAAGTGGTTAAACAGATGATGGCTAATGGCTCTGTAAATCTCTTACTGAATAATTGCGTGCCGCTTACCCTGGGGTGGTCATTCTAAATCAAATTATGGATACAGAAGAAGCTTTGTAACAATTGCTGGCTAACTCTGTTGACGTGGTTTTCTGCATGGACTTACAATATTCTCTGGGATTATTTTCGACCTTTTTGAGTAGAGATCTGAGACTATCCCAACGCAGATCAAGTTCTTTCTGCTGCCTGCTCTGTGTCTGGACCCTGTCACTGGTCATAGGGGGCCATCCGTATCCAATCCTGAAGATACGAATCTCCCACTAGCTGATCCATTGACCACATCACCCATGGAGTCCAGGGCTTGGAGTGTGCTAGGGAATTAGTGGTGAAGATTCCCGCCCTCGCCTCCCTACAAGAACTTAGCTGGCTGAACCTTCAGGGGCAACACTCAAAAGATTGATGGAAGTGGGCTGCCTGGGCGGCTTAGGTGGTTAAGTGTCCGACTCCAGCTTAGGTCATGATCTGGAGGTTCACGAGTTTGAGCCCTGCCTTGGGCTCTGTGCTGACAGCTTGGAACCCGGAGCCTGCTTCAGACTCTGTGTCTCCCTCTTTCTCTGTCTGTCCCTCTCCCACCCATGCTCTGCTTGTCTCTCAAAAATAAACAAAAACATTAAAAAATTAAAAAAAAAAAAAAGGGAGAGATTGACAGAAGTAACTCTAGCCATGTAAATAAAGCTAAACAGAGGCCGCTTTTTTTTTTTTTTTTTTTTTTTTTTTTACCCATTAACTTTTCATTAGCGTCTTGAACATTGTCTTCAGGACCTGATATAGTCTGGCCTGGGCCTGCCTCATCAGCTGTATTTTTTTTTAATGTTTATTTACTTTCGAGAGATAGAAACACAGAATGTGAGCAGGGAAGGGGCAGAGAGACAGACATACACAGAATTGGAAACAGGCTCCAGGCTCTGGGCTGTCAGCACAGAGCCCGACGCGGGGCTTGAACTCACAGGTGGTGAGATCATGACCTGAGCCGAAGTCGGACGCTCAACCGACTGAGCCACCCAGGCGCCCCTCATCAGCTGCATTTGCATACATGGTCCCCCCTCCTTCAGTCGACTCCAGGCAAGTTGGTCTTAATTCAGCCCTCCAACACACCAGGGTCTCTTCTGCTTCAGAGCCTTTGCATATGATGTCTCCTCTTCCCCTAGATTTTGCCTGACTCCTACTCATCCTTCAGGTCTCTGCTTTCATACCACTTCCACAAGGAAGATTTTTCCTCATATTTTATTTTAATATCAACCTGATGTTTCCTTCCTGCCCTTTCTGGTGCTGATCACAATTTTACCCTTTTTTTCACCAGCAGGATCACAGCTTTCTTATTTTTTGCTGCATCCCCAACACCTCACACACCACATGTATGCAACATTTATTGCATCAATGCGTAAATATGTAAACAGACTCTGGCCGTTCAAAGTGGAATTCATTACTTACCTACCTTTCTACCACCCGTGTTTTCTGATTTCTTTCCCTTCCCACTCTAGACCCTCATATCGAGAGCTTCCTCTCTTTGGTGATTTTTCATCAAGCCCTACACTCAACCTGAGATTGAGATAGGTGAATTATTTATTCTATGGCCTGATGATGCAGCCAAAGGAAGAGTTACGCAGGGTTCATCCATGCTCAAACATGCTGCAAACAATAATAACAACAGCTAATAATTTCGGTACTTGGGATGAGCCAGCCGATGTACAGTGATTATGATACATATTACCTCGTGTGTCCTTCGCGACAGTCCTACAGGATAGGGACTTTCATTGTCCTCATTTCACAGATGAACAAACTGAGACCTACGTGAGGCAATTTATGGGAGACCATCCAGTAGTTCATTGCCAAGAGCAGACTGGAAACAAATGATCTGATTCCAACCCTCATGCACCTCCTCTCCGGAGTTCACTATCGTTCTTAGCTTCAGAGACCAGCTTGGCCAGTTAAGTCTTTTCTGACCTAAGCTCCACTCTGCTCCCCCCACTCCCTCCCCCCACCAATCCACTTAAAGTCTTTTCTTAAGGAGTAACACCTTGATAGCGATTTCCAAAAACAACTCCAAATTCGGGGAGAAGTTATGTTTTTCTCAGTGCTCTGGTGCAAAGATTGACCAGTGTCTCTCTGATTCCCACATCTAGCATTTTCTTAACTAGACTGTAACTTTTAAAGAAAAAACAAAAAACGAGGCCACTGAGACTCTTGAACTGAATGGAGAAGGAGAACAAACAATTATTTAACACCTTCCATGTATCAGTCGTCCTTTAATTCCACTTGTCATTCCATCCAGTTGCCCATTAGATGGTTATTAGTATCCTCCAAATGTACAAGATCTTAATAATACAGGATAACACAGAGCCTCGGAGAAATTAAATAATTTGCCCAAGATCACATAGCTCCTATGCAGTAGACTAAAAATGTCAAACCTGTTTTTCTTTTTTCATTCCAAAGGCGTGCCTTTCCCTTCGTACATATTATGTCCATAACCCCAGATCTTTCCAGTCTGTCTAATAAGCCTCCTCACATCCTGTTTCTCGGTTTTCTGTTTCTTGTTCTTGTTCTTAAGTAGGTTCTCCCGTCAGACATTTTCTTCTGGACCCTGGGTTCTAGTCCCATCTCCCCACCCCTCACACACACACACACACACACACACACACACACAAACATATTGTGCCCCCCCCCCTTTCCTTTCTGGAGCAACGGTTTGCCCAATATATATTTATGTTTATGTGTATGCTTATTCGATTTACATTTGCAAAGCAACTACATTTGCATATCTCTTTTCCACAGCCACATTTCACAGAATGTTAACCAAGGCAAGAGTCCTGAGCTCAGGCTAAGGGAGCATTTTATTTGGGAGCCGGTCTTGTTCGAATGCAAATACATTGTCACATATCATCACATTAGCAGGAAGCAGACCCTCAGGGACTAGGACTCACGACAGACCAGCTTTGATAGGAGAGGGGAAAACCTTACATAAGGCAGCTGACGGGTGAGGAGACAACGCAGCTCCTGGAGGTGGAGGAGAGACGGAAACCCAAACAGCCCTGGGGACCCGAGGACACACTCCAAAACAGAAGGCGGCAGCCGAGAGAGGCAGTGAGCACATTGTTTGAAAACATGAGTAGTGAACTTCACGTTTTTATTCAGTCTGGTCCTGAAAATACCATTACCATGAACTTACCTCTAGAAAATGAATAAAAGAGAATTGGAGAAAGATGCCATCGGAATGGGATCCTTAGAGGAGATGCCATTGGTCACAGAAGACCTGGGTCACTGGCTGAATCTGACTAGACTGCATACACAGAGCATACCTATGGAACATCCAGATGCTTCCAGATCTATGAAGCATCCAGAACAACAGGCATACTTTCTTGGGTTTCTCACATCACATAGGCCTGGCATCTACCCTGGTGAGGCAAGCACAAAAGAGGGGTCTGCTCATATTAGTAAGGGTTCTGGGAGCATCTACCTTATGGGGGTTGCACCCTCCAAGCAAATACTACCTTCTAAGATTTTTTTTTTTCCTGGGAGTCACTGCACCTTCCCTGCCATGGGTAAAGCCCGTGGGCTTTAAGTGATGAATAAGACAATCAACTTGACTTATAAATGCCACGATTTCAGTGTAGGCCCAAGTGCTATGACGACCGTGAGAGATTTCTAGAGATACAACTTGAAAATGCGGATTCGCTGTGTGAGCGTATGTAGCCCAGGCATGGATGCCTGGCTGCCCTTGATAAAAGCCATGACTATATCCACTTTCCAGCTCCACCAAAAGGACCCCTTGACCCTCTTGCTGGGACTGCATGATGTGGACAGACACACTCCAGTCTGAGCCATTACTGTCCAAACTGTCGCCACCCCTGTAGAGTGGATGCTCTTTGTGTCCACCTTTCACCTGTAGGTGCGGCCGTCCCTACTGGGTGCCTGCGCTGCGTATCTTCTCCCTTCTCTGCACATCTGCCTTCGCTTAAGCAGGAACATTGCTAACTCTGATACGACCCTCTTCCACCTCCCCCACCACCCCCAGAAGTACAAAACCCCAGAATCTTGCCTCGGGTGGGCCATGTTTTGTATGTAGTTTGTGCTTCAAAGACTCTCTGAGGGATCAGAGCTGAAGTGAGTGTCCAGAAAAGAACATACTCACAGCCTTTTCCCTCTCCTCCATCCTGCTTCCCCCACTCCCTTTCTCCCAAGAACATGCCTCCCAAAATGGAATCGATATGGATATAGATGACAGATACAGATACCTATAGATATAGATGATAGAGATAGAGAGAGAGAGAGAGAGAGAGAGAGAGAGAGAGAGAGATAGGTACAATGCAATACTATTCAACCATGAGAGAGAAGGAGATTCTGCCATTTGCAAGAACATGGATGGACCTTGAAGGCATTATGCTCAGTGAAATAAGTCACACACACCAAGGCAAATACTGTATGCTCTCACACGTGAGATCTTAAAAAGTTGAACTATAGAGACAGAGCAAAATGGTAGGTACCAAGGCATGGGGGGCTGAGAGAAAAGGGGAGACGTTGGTCGAAGGGTACACACTTCCGCTCCGAGGAGAAGTTCTGGGGATCCGATGCACCGCATTGCGATTGTAGATAAAAATACTGTGCTACATACTTGAAAGTCGCAAAGAGAGTAGATCTTAAATATTCTCACCACAGAAAAGAAACGGTAATTATGTGATGTGATGGAGGTGTTAGCTAACACTACAGTGGTAATTGCATTGCAATATATAAGTGTATAAAATCAGCACTGTGTACACATTAAACTTACACAATGTTTTATGTCAATTAAATCTCAATAAATCTGGGGGAAAAAACCCATTTGGACCAGGATCCTCATCTCAGGCTCTCTTCTAGGGAGCACCCCTGGTGGCAATCGCCCCCCCCCCCCACCCCGCCCCAGACTGGACAAATTTGTTCTGGAGTCCTAACCCGGGCAACACCCAAACTTTCTCCAACCCCACTCGGTCCTGCCTGCCCCCCACCCTCAGCGGGAGACTCTGTGTGCAGGGTGGGGGGAGCCGTGCTCTGTCCCGGGCACAGACACCCACTGAAGACGCAGGAGGAGGCTGGGTTTCCCTCTGCTCTTATCAAGTCTGTGTCCTCTGCTGAGGAAGAGTCTGCTCTGGGGTTCACCTACAGAATTAGGAAGTGAGTTTTTGACCTCACTGAACCCCTCTGGCTGTTCCTCCTACCCTTAGAGGCAGGGAAGGTCCGCCCGCCAGGAAAACCCGAGTTCTTAAGTCTGCACGGGAGAGAGGCCAACCCCAGCTCCCCAGCTGAATCATTTGTACCCAACACTAAATAAAGTGTCCTGACATCTCTTTTAACGATTCCCTCCTCGCCGGCAGCTGGGACGAGGGTGGCCATGCTCCTGTGAATGAATCGGTGACAAAAAACAGACTCTGTCAGAAAATTGGGAAAACAGAGACACGTCTATGGAGCTACTAGGTGCTCGGGAAGTAACACCCCTTGCTTCCCCTCTCTGGTTTAGAAGAAAGAAGCCTCCGAAAACGACTGAAGATCAAAATATCACCTCCATCTTTGACAGGTTGCATCCAAAACAAGACCCTCCCCAACACGGCTTGCCAGCACTTAATCCCCGAAGTCTACAACTTACCTACCCCATTAGGAGGCCCATCAGAGCGGGAGAGAGGAGGAAGCATTACTCTATCTGTGGTTTGACTCTTTTCAATCATTATTACTACATTTCCCTGGGGAGTAGGGAGTAGGGGGCGTTTGGGGGAGTAGGGGGGAGTAGGGGGCGTTTGGTGCACAGGAGTAAGGGACGCTCGGCGTCCTAGGACAGCAGGGACACAGCCGCACAGGAATGCACCGCCCCACCCCCGATGACCGTAGCCACCCCCCGGGGGAACCAGAAGTCCCCCTGCGTGAAGACACAAGGCAGGGAGCACGAGGCCACCGCCTCCCTCACCTACACACATGGTCCGTCCCCTGTAGACCACACACAACACAGTCAACCAGGGAGAGGCAGTGCCGGTTCCACGAGCTTGGAAACCCCAGGAGACACAGAGCCCTGTAGAGGCAGGCATCGTTCAGTGCACTTCATGGAGCGCCTGACTCCAGTCTCCATCGGACGTCAGGTGGCCTGCGGCCTTTCCTGAGAGAAGAACACAACCCAGAGGCAGCAGCTTGGGCCATCTGCGCCGAGAGTGGCTGTCCGTTACCTAGGAGGGCTCACCACCTCCCTTTCTTCCTTCCCTTTTCTCTCTCCCTTTTCCTGAGGACCGAGGTTCGTCTCCGTGAGGTTAACTGCTTGCCCGCCATTGTGCCCAAGACTCCCTCTGTCAGCTCCCTCTGCTTAAGGACCAAGGGTGTCAGAAGGTGAATTTCTACCAATGCTGCTTTCGCATACCTCCTCCCTTGTTTCTTTCCTGCTTTCCAAAAAAGGCTAATGTTCCCTTGGCGTATGGCCTTTAGGGAGCTAGGGCTGGAAGCAAGTATTCCCAGAACCGTTGTTCAGTCATCGAATTCTGCACACATTACTGTGTCTGGCCACATTAACGGGGTTATAAATATGTCTGGTAGGAGTCTGAAGTTGAGAATTGACTACTCAAATAAACATGCTTATTATTGGAGCCCCGAGAGGGGCTGCAACGACGCGCAGAGAGCTCACGCGCATCATTGTCACCTTCATTTCCTAATCTTATCTACTTTCATTTCAAGCCACATGAAAAATGGATGGGGAGCAACTTGCTATTTTTGATGAGTTTCCCCTTTTTTATTTTTTTAAGTGTATTTACTTTTGACAGAGAGAGAGAGAGAGAGAGAGAGAGAGAGAGACAGAGCACGAGTTGGGGAGAGGCAGAGAGAGAGGGAGACACAGAATCGGAAGCAGGCTCCAGGCTCGGAGCCGTCAGCCCAGAGCCCGACGCGGGGCTCGAACTCACAGACCGCGAGATCAGGACCCGAGACGAAGTCGGGCGCTCAACCGACTGAGCCACCCAGGCGCTCCGTGATGCGTTTCCTCTTTAAATATTCTTCCCCCCACCTGCTGCTTCCATGAGAGTGCCACCAGCGTGTCAGAACCACTCACACCAGGCCAGGCCAGCCACAGAGATGAAACGGACGTCAGTGGCCCAGGAGACACGACAGGCCTTGGCCCTCTGCGGACATCAGGAATGAGCGGGCGCTCAGGAAGTCAGCCAACAGGCCTAGGAAAGCTGCCCATGCACAGCCTTTCCCGGCATCTCAGTGATTGAGTGAGATGCTGGCAGAGGAAAGTTTGTAGATAAAAGGAACTATGGAAGCCAATTGGTTTTGTATTTATTTACATGACTGGCTTAGAAAGTCTTTCTGAAATGGTCCTCTATATCTGGCTCTTGGGTTTGGTAATATATGCATTTCATAATACCAGACACTCGGTTTTGTCCTGGAAATTTTAGCCAAACATTTTAAGATCGTTGGTTAGTCCAGACAAGGTTGTGCAAACATTTCATCAAAAGGCCTAATGATAATCACGATGACCCCTAACTACTATTGACCATTTAAGATATGCCTGGCAGTATTTGGAGCTCTTTAGAGAAACTGATTCATTTAATCCTTGCAGGACAATGTCCACCGTGCAGATGAGGAAACGGAGGCAACAGATCAGAAAAGTAAGGTACTAACGAGTGACAGGCAAAGATTCCAACCAGGGCAGACAGGCTCTGGAGCCCTAACACTTAGCCAGGTTACTGTGCTATTTCTTGTTTAAGGCCATAAACAAGCTTAGCGTATCAACAGAATCAAATAATGTTAGGGCCCTTTTAAAATATCTAGTCCAATTGTCTATCCCAAATGCCTATCTTAATGGATAAGTAACATCTATGCATAAATCCAGAAAGGTGTAGGGAGGCCAATGAATTGCGGAGTGTGAGAGCCGCCTAAATTGTTTTTGTAAAACACTTTACTTTAAATAAAAATGCCCCGAGGCTGAATTCTGCCAGCTGGCTGCCAATAGGGGAACCCTGGTTCTAGTCCAAAATTTTGCACACAGTACAACTGCAGCCCAGAGAGGGAAAGTGGTTTGCACAAGGTTACACATAAATAGTGACAGAAGTAAGGCTAGAAGGCAAGACTCGCGGTCTAGCACCTTTCTGCCTGCATTACACCAAAATCGTTCTCGACCCCTACTTCCCTATCCCTTTCCCTCCCCCTCACTACCCGGCTCTCTTATGCACAAGCAGCAAGGCTTTTATTCTATTTGCAAAGTAAATAGAGCTGAGATACAGATTACTCTCAAGCATCGAAGCTTTTATCCAATATAAACAGAATCAGGGTAACTTGTTCCCGCTCACTCCTTTCTCGCACATACCACAGGCTCCACGCCAGCCCTTGCCCGATTAAGCAGAAGGCAGATCGAACTCAGGCATCCTGGCCAGACCGGGGAGCACTGTATACATCCAGTGCAAGCAGGGAGATGCACTTAAAATTTTCTTCTTCCTTCTCCTTTCCCGCTGATTCTCCAGGGGGAATGAAACCTGGATTGTCACATCATGGAGGAGCCAGCTGTGGTCCGTGGGGAGATCTGGGTTCTCCCACTGCCTCCTTGAGTCTCAACTAACTTATCCACAGTGATGCAAGGATTAAATGGTTTCATAGAGAATAAAGATCTGAAATATGGTGTATTATCAAAGTCTCTATTCTCTGCTTCTGAGAGTTCCTAAACTAGAGTGCACACACACACACACGGCTTCATGTATTCATACCTATGAAAAATAATACACGTGGTTGGGAAGTTATAGGTTTCTAACAACAGAGCGGTCATTGTCCAAGAGACTATTTTTTAGAACTAACTCATCCTGAGAATGATATTAGGGGCTCTGGCAAATTCAGTGTAACTTTAACAGTAGCAAATCGTCATTTGCTGAGGGTGAATTGATTTGATCTTTGGTAACAGCCAAAAGCCCATCTGAGCTCTGGTGAATAAAGTTGGAACGCAAGACCGTTCGAGTCTTTGTTATGGGGAGACAGGGTGGCGCACCGAAAAGGACTCAGGATTCTGTGGCTGAAGATCTGGATTTATCCTCCACTCAGATACTTCCCAGACCTATGACTGAGGGAGATCCACAGCTTCTCTCAATCTCAGTTTCCTCATCTGTGAAATGAAAATGGTAGCTAGGCCTTCCGAGAATATTTATGAAGATCGAATGATAACAGACGCGAGAGTGTCCTCTACGCCATAAAGTCTAAATGTCAATTTTAAATAGTCGCTGTTTCTCTAAGAGATGGGGGGTGATAAGTAAATTAAGTCTGAAGGCAGTTTCTATAACGTCAAGTCATTGTAATGGGAGCAAGAACATCACTGTGCGAGAGCATCACTGTAGAGTTCCCAAAGAGACAACTTAAATCCCTAATCTCACGTCTGTACATTTCATTCGGTTAGCCAGTCAACAAATGTTCTTCGAGGACCCCGAAGTGCCAAACTGTATCAGACACAGGGATACCAAGTCACATGCACATCGCTTCTTTTCCTCTGAAAGCTTCCCATAGAACGTGACTAGACATCTCACGTTTACGTTTCATTTATCTCCTTACCTTATAGTTAGACATAGCATTAAAAAACGATAGTGCAGAGCGACTTGAGAAGCTTCCCCAGGCTCTCAAGTGTCTACAAAACGTTTTGAAAAGGAAAAGGTGCTCCCGTACTGTGTCTCGACGGAAAGAACCAACAAGAGTATGAGCGAGGATCACAGATATGGCAGAATAAAGGGTGCAGGGAGAGAGTTTCAAGAAGGAAGCACGAGTGGAATCAAGGGAGTAGTGCCCTCCACAGCTCCAGAGTAACCCCCTTACCAGAAATCACTCACCGCCTTTTCCCCATCTGTCCTCTAGTGCTGTAACCCAGATGGGAGTGGCCACTATACCAGGTAGGGGAGCCGCCATTTTTTAAATGTCTCCTCTAGACCCGGTCTAATTTTATTTTAGGTTTTTCCGTATCATGGAGAGTGATTTGCTGTAGCCTGGAGGAAGAGCAGGTAGGAGGCCTGCACAACTTTAGCCATGTCAGTCTCCCCCTCCAACCCCATTCCCTCATGTGTAAAATAAAGGACTAGAGCCAAATGACCACCAAGGTCCCGTTCTGCTCTACGGTTCATAGAAGATGGCAGCACAGTGACCTGAAGGAGTCCATTTACCTTGAAGAATATTTGAAAACTCCCATCAGCATAGGTGAGACAGGATAGAAGGAGAAACACCCTTACCCCTTCCCAAGAAGACAAAGCTGCCCATCATTTGCCTTTAATCTGTTTTCTTAATTTTCTTCCTAAGAAAGTCGCAGCTCCAATCAGCCCTCTAATCAATGGCTGCACCACTTCTGCACAAATGAGCTGGATTTATTAAAGGAGTCCTCTCTTCGATGGAAATGGGCTCCCTGCTGGGGCTGCAAATACAGGCGAAGATTGACTGCTCCCAGAATAAGGTAAAAATGCAAAGAAAGTGACAGCAGGCAAGTGATGGGCAAGGGGGCACTCAAGGGCTCTGTAGGAACACCCCACCACCATGACCATGCACGGATGGCCACCATGGGAGCCTGGACATCTGCCTCTGATTTATGCCAACCCTGGGCACAGAGACCAATAGTGACTCAGGCAAGCATCCTCCTACACTTCCCTACACCCCAGGGAAAGAAGCTCGCCCAGACACAGACTAAAGGAGAGACGCTTCCAAATGGAGAACCTCACAGAAACCAAGAGTATATAGGCTATCAGAGCTGGAAAGGGCCTTTGAGGATGATGTATAGCCACGTATTGAAGGGCTGTTCTGTTAAAGAACCTCAATATTTCTGAATAGCCAGAAGCAGAAGAAATTAATACTTCAATCATGTAAGAAATGATCCATATTCGATAAAAACTAGGTATTTACATATTCATATTTGGGCGCTGAGAGCTCCGTGTTAATAAGAAGCAGACACTTTATGAAACTTTCGGTTATCTATGCAGGAGAAGCCAATGGAGATGCTTGGGACAAGGAAAATTCAATCTGTGCTACAAAAGTCAAGCTCTGCCTTCACTGTGGATAGATTTTTATTTCTGGAAATCAGTATTATGTTTCAGGGGGCCAGTGATGGGGAAATTGATTTCTTATTCATTTTCCCCAGAAACCTCAGAGAAGTCGGAAAGGCCTGGACCCAGGAGAGAATATGAACAAAGGCACTCACGTGGGAGGCAGGTCCTTGGCCCCAGTAACAAGGAAGACACAGAAGAGAGAAAGAGAAAGAGAGAGCATGCACGCATGCCAGAATAAGCATCCTGTGCTATGAACAATAGATGCCAAGTTGCTTAGTATCCTGTTTTAAATTTTTCTATTCTTAGTGGTAATTTCCTTCTGTTACCCTCAAACCTCAGTTTTGTTCTACACGTCAGCCTGGAAGAGAGCAGTCTGGGGAAACAAACCATTTACAAGATGGTAAGGAGAATCAACAGAGCAGAGATCCAGAGCGAGATAGATGTGTCTGTGATGAGGATCAACCATGACGAGTTTGCGGAATATGCAAACGTTCCTCAGATAAACCTCCCTTCAAAAATATGGAGAGGGCAGCCTGGTAGGGGGCTTGACTTCCTCCAGTTAAGTAGAAAAAGAAGGCTGGTGCTAATTTTCAGTAATAAAGGGAGGGCTGGCAAGCCTCTGAGGCTGGGTGACTCAAAGTCATCTGGCCCCCATAGGGAACAAAGACCAGAGGGTGTCATTCAGGGACTTGTCCAGGATCACGCAGCTGGTTAGAGACAGAGACACATTCAGACAGAGACTGTGTGATTCTTAACCTTGAGTTCTCTGTAACGCTAGACTCACCACCCCTCTCCCCACCTTACCAAGTCCAGCCAAGATCAACTTACCACCCGGACAGCCGGAGTGGGGAGACAGAGGACGGAAACGAGAGGGAAGGGGAGGGGATTCGTTCAATGTTTAGGAGAAGGATGCTTTCTAGAATTACTCTGGTTGCTCACCTTTTTCTTGAGTGGGGGGGGGGGGGGGGCGGAGAATACAGAAAAGCCCCAGCAAGCTTTTAGCCCCACTCCAGGAAGTAGTTTGGGGACTAACCTGTGTACATCTTCTCTCCACATGGCTTCCATCACCGTTCCAGCAATCTTACCCTTGGCCGTCTTAAACCTCTAAAATGATTAGACTGAGAAACTCTAGCACCCTCCTAGTCTCCATTCCATTCTGTCTGATGCCGTCCTAATCTCCTTTGTGTGAACCTAATGTCCCCAGCACTCCCAGCCTTCAGGGCAGGACCCGGATCCCAGGGAGCACGCCAGACCACGCGTTTCCCTTGTATAAAACGCCTAGCAGAACTGGAAACAAGCGGATCATGCTCATTAAATACGTGCTTGATTACTCTTTGAGAAAAGTTGCAAAACGTCTCATGGTACAGACTCTTAAATCACAGAGGGAAAAATTTAAAGGTGGCAAAAGGAGACTCCGTTTTCCAACCTGAAAGATGGACAGGGAGAGATTTCCATGGCATCTTGCAAATTCCTTCTTATCTGAGATGTGTCGTTTGGGGAACGAGATGTAGCCATTATATCCACAGACCACAATTTGCGTTGGACGTTCTCGTACGGAGGCTTTTTCTTTCTGCCTGACGTCTCCTCCTCTCTCCTCTGGCCTACAGCTTTACAAGAGCCTCGCCACTCAGAGGGCCCAGGCTGTGACCAAGGCCTTGAAGGGGAGGGTGGCTGCTTTGTGCTGCCTTTATTTTTGCTTTGCTTCAACGGAAACTCTGAGTCTGAAAGTGAGGAATGGGGGTTCCGCGTGCCCTTGCGGTTACAGATGCTGTCAGAACACAGAGTTTGCTTTGCCTCTCAGGAGGGGAACAGTCAGCATCTGGGCCAGAAGTGGGTGACAGACGCGGCTGGAAGACATTGCTCAGGCAGGTGAGGGTGTGAAGGAATGTGTCAGTTGTTCGCCCTCCCCCGTAGCTTCTTCCCCAAGTCTACCAGCTAATGCCCCCCTTTGTGTCCGTGTGTCATTAAAATGTAACCCATTACACAAAACGCCACCCCCAAAAGTCCCCAGGTGACTATGGGAGTCATAAAACCCTCTTTTGGAGGACTTGAATTTTAAGCTGTCTCCTCTCCTCATTGCAAAATATCCTGGAGAGGTGCAGGGGGGAGGCGGGGACCCCCCACTCCGGGGGTCTTCATCTGCTGGGGAGATGATGACAAAAGATTGGAGAGGAGCAATCTTGCCCCGGCCTAAAATACCCATGACAAAGCCTTTCGGCCGGCATTATGCAGCACTTAACCTTTTCCACTTGAAAAGCAGATTCCAAATTTATTTTTTGTCAAGCCGGGTCACAGCTCCAGAGCCCTAGCAGAGAGGAGCCGCGTGCGGCATTCATCCTTCCCGTGCTGGCAAATCTAAGCGGAGCTAAAGACAGACCCTACCCTGTCCCCTCTCCTCTGACCTTCACTTCTGAAAGCCACTTGCTTTCAAGGTGAGCAAGTCTCGTCTTGGAACCAATTAAATATACATACCACAGTGAGCGGAGTTTTCTTGAAAGTGTGTGCAAGGGGAGTACCAAGAAAGACGAAGCATCTCAGAATGAATTATTGATCAAGATTTCTCTCATACACATACACATGAACAAGGGTCTGGCATCCCCAGCCTGGGGGAGATTGCATCTGTTGCGGTCTTCATGGGGTTAAGAAAGATAACCTCTTTGCTCTAAACTCTATTCATTGCGTGGATGGGAAACGCATTTACATCTCTGTGTATCTCCTTTTGTTTGGTTTTCCAAGAAAGCCTGAATCAGCAGATCTCAGAAGAAAGCGAACACATCTGACAGGCTTAGAGAAATGATGTGTGCCACGCGAAAAAATTAATTGGAAAAAAAAAAAAAACCACTTTTCACTTATAGAGCAGTTTTTATCCCAGTCTTTTTAAACAGGTTACGGGTATTAATTAAATGTTGTCATGCATCGCTTGTTACCTTGGTTCTGTTAATGCAAGTGGAAACATCAGGTTTGATTACTGTTGGAGGTGGAAACTGAGGCAGTGTGCAAGGACAGACAAAATAGCCCCTGAGGGGGGCGCCTGGCTGGCTCAGTCGGTTAAGCGTCCGACTTCGGCTCAGGTCATGATCTCACGGTCCGTGAGTTTGAGCCCCGCGTCGGGCTCTGTGCTGACAGCTCAGAGCCTGGAGCCTGTTTCAGATTCTGTATCTCCCTCTCTCTCTGCCCCTCCCCTGTTCATGCTCTGTCTCTCTCTGTCTCAAAAATAAAATAAAATGTTAAAAAAAGATTTTTTTTTAAATAGCCCCTGAGGGAGTGAAGGGAACGTCTATATGGACCACCATAATCTCATTCATCTCGTGAGAACACGGAGAGGAGAACCAGGTACAGGTCACAGGAATCCTGCCGGCCTCACTCCTATTGGTCGCCATTTTCTGCTAACCCCGTCAACTGAGCAGTCTTCTCACAGGTCAACTTAGTGGCCATTACCAAAGTATCCGTGATCGACGGGTGTGGAACCAGTTACCACAAGAGTATAAGCTGAAACAACACACATTACCGTCTCGTGTTCTGCAGGTCAGGAATCCAGGCATGACTCAGCTGGGTCCTCGACTCAAGGTCTCGAATGGCCACATTCAAGGTGTCGGCCAGGGCCCTGTTCCCACCTGGACATCAGCTGAGGAAGGGTCTATGTGGTTTGGGCAGCATTCTGTCCCACGCAGCTATTTTGTGCTGGCAATTCCTAAAGGCCACCCACCATTCTTCATCACGTGCCCTTCCCCAGCAAGGCCCACGTAGTCGCTGTTGGCAAGGAGAGCATCTAGGGGCAATATCGAGACCGAGTCTTATATAAGATGATGTCATTACATTACGTGCTTCGTGATTACAAAGGGGGCATCCCATCCTTTCGCCGTATTCCGTTGGTTAGCAGAAAGGTACAGGTCCCTCAAGCTGAGGAAACTGCACAAGGAAGGGTGTGGATGCCAGAGGGCAGGGAACTTGGGTGTCACGCTGGCGTCTGTCAGCCACACCCGGGAATCTGAAGCAGAAGCCCCTTCATGCCTGTAAGTTTTGTGGTAGGCTTTCGGTGGGGGGAAAAGAATAGAAAGAAAGAAAGGTAAGGAGTTGGTCAGATTATTTGATATTATTATCTATCTGGCAGAAAACAGGAGGAACTCAGAAGAACACTGAACCCATACAAAACCAGGTGTTTAATAAAGACCTCAGGGAAACCCCAGGAGTTTAGCTCATTAATTGAGATATATAGGATTCACACACTCAACTAGCATCCGGAATGCTAAAATGGCCGCCTTCACATCCTCTTTGTTAGTTCAGGGGAAAAAAAAGGAAGGATAAATGAGGGAAGTTGTGTTCAATGCAATAAAGGTTTAATTGAGCCTACTCTTTGCTCACAATATCCTAAAAGTTAGGCACGAGACACAGGTTGCTTTTACACCGGGGCGATGTTTCTTCAGGTGTACTCCTCAGCTGGATCCAAGCCACCTGCAGGGTGTGGGATGAAAGGAAAATTTCTGGGTGCCATCTCAGACCTACAGAGCCAACTCTCTGGTCGTAGAACCCAGAAATCTGCATTTGAACAAGAACCCTGGGGAATCTCCGTCACAGTGAGGTTTGAGGCAGGTGGATGCACGTTGCGAACTTGAATGTGCCTGTGGCTCAGCCGAAGTCTGGTTAGCATGCAGATTCCAATTCAGTAAGTCTAGAGTAGGGCCCGAGGTGCCGCGATTCTAACAAGCGCCCAGATGACGTCATTGTTGCTGATCCTGCGAGCACGCTTGGAATAGCAAAAGTAGAAGATAAGAAAGACTGAAAGAACCAAATGGCAAAATTCTCCCCCTCTCCAAAGTGGCTGTGAATTATGGGGATTTTAAGCAATTAAATATTTTAAGTGAAAAATCTCTAAAAACTTCCCAGAGCCAGATGGGGATTGCCTTTTTCTGTGCACATGGCATATTGTGAATTTGGGAGGAAAGTGATATTTAGGCTCGTGGGAGTGGGAAGGACTTGGGTCCGAAGTGTGCCTGGTGCCCAGGGGTGAAATTGTGATGTCAGTGGGTGTATGGTTAGAGCAATAAGGGCACACGGAGGACACGTCAAGGTCCAGGAGAGTGGCTGGGAAGGCTGGAGTGTGGTCAGCGCTGGCTAGAATAGTCTCAACATCCCCCCCACCACCACCAAAACCCCCCACCTCCGCTCTAGCAGGACCCAGGGGAGAGATGAAGCATGGGGCACACGGCTATGGAATCAGCCAGAGGGAGGTAAAAATCAAAGACGAACAGGAGACAGGAGTTTATAACAGTTATGGATCAGAATTAACTGAGAGTGCTAACCGAATGCACAGAAGAGAATGGAGAGTAGGATTTCCTGGAAGAAGCCACAAGGCAGCAGACAGTTGGCAGAGTGGATGGCCACGAGTATCCTGCCACTAGAAACTCAGGTTTGATTTTGAGCTAGAGAACAGGCACAGAGAAAATGCCTGGGAAGTCCAGGGTGGCTAATTCATATTTTAAACCCGAGTGAGGCTAACTTCACCACGGGAATAGCAACTTGGAACACCTGAGGCTGTGTGATCTGGAGGAAAGGCCACGGAACTGGCTTGGGTTCTCCTGGTTCATTTACCCATCGGTTATCAATTTATTGAGAGGTGCAAGATTCTAAGCCCTGTGCTAATTTCTGGAAAACCTAAAAGAGCTACTAAAATAATAAAGAATGACAAAAATGAGGTAACCATAATAATAATATTTTCAGCGATTAATTTGTGTTGAGTACCATCCCGAGTCCTTTGTGTGTATTGGGTACCTTGAGAATGAGAAAAATCTACTGAGGCGGGGGTAATGCTTTTATATCCATTTCTCAGATGCGGAAACTGAGGTGAAGAAATAAGACAGACTATTTCTGCTTTAAGGGAGCTTACATTCTAACATCATGCTTCCAGTTCATGGAGTGACTTCTGGTGACTTTTCATTCTATCCTCTTCCATAGCCACGGCAATCACAGCTAAAAATATTAAGAGCTTTCTTTGAGCCCTATTATCTCATTTAATCTTAGTGGTCACCTTATGAGGTAATTACCATCATCATTCCCATTTTACAGATGAAGAAACTAAGTTTCAGAGAAATAAGTAATTTTCCCAAGAGGCCACATCTGGGATCTAAACCCAGGCAGCTTAACTCTAACCTAACACATGGCATGAGTACAGATTAGCAGATTGAACTAAATCTCGGAGCTCACATTTCACTGGAATGGCCTATGACAGACCTGGTGGTTCTCTGAATTTTATGTAGTTTCTGACCCAGATATTTAGCATCTAAGCCAGCTACATGTGCCAACAAACTCTACGAGACAGCTTGAAGAAAAAGTCACAACCCATGGACAAGTTGTGACAGGGGAAAAAAAAATCTATTTGACGTCCATGGCAATGGGAACGAAGAGCAAATTCAAGGTCTCCTCCCACTATGTGGACTCAGACCCAGCAGTACATGAGGATGCTCCGTTCAGCTTGAAGACCTCAAGGCGTAAGAAATAATTGACTCTTTGTGAGTGCAGGGATTTGTTTCAGCACAGATCCAGAATGCAACCTTTCCTGATCGAGTTGAACAGGAAAGGATTTAAATTGAGGTCCTGAACTCAAAGGAGAACACATTAATCATGCTCATTGCTAGAGTCAGAAACAAATTCATTTTTCCTGTAAGGAGTGTTATCAAGCAGGAAATCAAGTCCACAGGTTAGGGAGGTGGTGAGGGGCCTGGGGACAATGACAGAGGTGCGGGGACAGACACCAGAGTAAGTGCATCTCCAGACTCTATATAACTTCACACACACACACACACACACACACACACACACACACACAGAGTCTCCATGTGCCAAAGACTATGTGCAACCTTTTGGCTTATATAACGGACGACCCAGAGTGTAATAGATGCTCCAAAATTTGAGAACTTCAACTTGTCCAGAGTCAAAATGTTTATTCATTCATTCATTCATTCAACAAATATTTACTGAATACCTACCAAACTCCAAGCTTAACAGGATTAGCAGGGAACCAAATATTAACCTGCCTTTCTTAATTTTATTTACAGATATAGAAAATAATCAAGGACCTGATAACAATAGATAAACAAATAGCTAAACAAGACAATTCTATTTTTTTTTTTTAGAGAGAGAGAGTGCAAAAGCAGGGGTGAGAGGCAGATGGAGGGAGAGAGAGAATCTTAAGCAGGCTCCTCGATCGGCATGGAGCCCAACGTGAGACTCGATCCCGTGACCCTAGGATCATGACGTGAGCCAAAATCAAGAGTCGGAGGTTCTACTGACTGAGCCACGCAGGCGCCCCTAAACAAGACAATTCCAGATGGGCACAAATGTTATGAAGGGCCCACACAGGATGATCTGATAGAAAGAGGCCCAAGATGGGACTATTTTGGACCTGGTTGTCAAGGAAGATTTCTATTGTGAGGTGACATTGGATCTGATACCTAAAGGGTAAATAGGAAACCCTGTAACAGGCAAGAGCAAGAACAAGGGCTTCTGAAACCAGAGCAAGTTTGGCCTGTGCAAAGACCCAACAGGAGGCCACCATGCTTGGTGCGTAATGGGAAGAGCGTGCGGGAAGAGAAATGGGAGAGAGGAAGCCAGGGCGGGGCCACATGGTGCAGGGTTTGAAGCACCACGCTAAGCAGGCAGGTTTCATTTAAGAGTAAGCAAAGCTTTTTAAGCAGGGGAGTGATCTGATTTCCTTTATGAAAAAGATCACTTTGTTGCAATGTGGAGAATGGATCGCGTTCCAGAGGGCTGTGGGAAGACCAACTAGAAAATTACTGCAGTTGTCCAAGCAGGGAAATGATATTGATGTGGATTCAGGAGGGCACGGGGTGCGGGGGGTGCTGGAAAAAAGCAGATGGATTTAAGAGCTATTCTGGAGGTAGAACTGACAGGACCCACCAATGATCAGGTGTGGGGAGGAGCAGTGCCCTAAGATGACAACTTTTCTGTACTTGAAGCTTGTTTCTGTGAATTGGGCTCAACTTCCTGTAACAGAGATGCCCCGTGTATGAAGCACAGTTCACCAGTCTGAGTTTCTCCTGCGCTTCTCTCATGCTGAGGACCTCGGGGGGGAGGAGAGAGAACCCAGAGCCTGGATGGCCCCTCACCTGGACCTGCGGCCTCTTGGCACAATCAGCTTCTGGAGTAGCTTAGAGAACAGCACATAGAGGAAGCCAACGCAAAGTGGGGGGCACAGAATGTGGGACGATGGCCTGCCAGCCATTTTAGATTTACTTTATCCCATGGGTGAGGGATGGGTCATGAGATCAGGATGAGCACACAGTGTGTGTGTGTGTGTGTGTGTGTGTGTGTGTGTGAAGAAAAGCTGGGGTTAGACTGGGAAAGACATGGAGAGCAGAGACAGGTTGGCCACGGTCTTTAGATAGAAAGGATGTTCCTTACCTGCCTTGAATTAACGGAAAGAAAAAATAGCTACATCTGAATCCTAGATGTCTAAACTGATCTCTGATTTGCAGCAAAAAGAGAAGGGTGGGTGGTAGAAATTTAACTGAAACAGCATTCAGTAACTTGGGTTCCCTCAGTACCCAGTGCCTCCAAGTGCCCTGTCCAAGCAGGACCTCCCACTGGAGCCTGGCACGCCGAGGCCAGGCTGCAGGCTCGTAAGGGGCCAGGTCGTAGGGTGAAAGAATCCTTGGAAATATTGTCCTTTGAGTCCCCATCAAAGCCAATTAGTCATAAATAGAAGGGCACGTAGGTCTCTAAAAGCTTTTCTTTAAAACAAATATAAGCCCGGGAGCACCTGGGTGGCTCAGTCGGTTGGGCATCTGACTCCAGCTCAGGTCACGATCTCACAGCTCGTGGGTTCAAGCCCCGCATCAGGCTCTGTGCTGACAGCTCGGAGCCTGGAGCCTGCTTCGGTCTCTGTGTCTCCTTCACTCTCTGCCCCTCCCCCACTCATGTTCTCTCACTCTCTCTCTCTCTCAAAAATAAATAAACATTAAAAAAAAATACACACACACACACACACACACATATATATAAACCCAGATCTGGGCCTGCCTTGGAGAATCAGGGGAAATGAAGCAGACTCCTAGGTGGAGGGAAAGCAGGATTGTGGAAGACAGAACAGGAGGGCGTGTTTTGCTTGGCACGTTTGAAAAGGGAGAGAGCCAGCAAGGAGAGGAGCTTCTCCTATCCCTTAAGGGGGCTCCCTTCCCTCCAAGTATTTAACATCTCCTTGTTTGGACACTTTTCTTAACCCCTTGGGCCCCTGTTGCTTAATAAGTAGAAAACATATATTAAAACCTCAATTGCCTAGAGACAGAGTCTGGAGCAAGCAATCACTTAAGGTCATTTCAAAATCTTGGGCCTGTGGTTCTAGATAGGAGACAGTTTCATGCAGGGTTGAAGTGCAGCTTATAATACAGTGGTTATAAGGATTGAATGAGTTAATAGAAGTAAATCGCTCAAAACAGTGCCTGGCACATGATTATGACTCCATAAATATTAGATGCGTTTTCTCTGAAAACCAGTCTTCGGTACCAATCACTCTGTTATTCTGGCTCCAAAGAATTCAACACAAGGATCCTTAGGCTACCAGAATGATCCAGAGTCAACTTCTCTGTTCTCCTGCTTCCATGGAAACTTGGTCTAAACTATTCCAGAGAGATGGGAGTTTGTGTCACATAATATCATTTGGGGAAGCACCCTGAGATGTCTGGTTTCCATGGTTACCATCACATCTGGTGGGCTTGGATGTGACCAGGAAGTCCCCTTTGACTAAGAAAATTTGTGGATGCCACAGCCACCACCGTAAATGAGGCCAACCTCAAAAAAAAAAAAAAAAAAAAAAAAAAAACAGGCATTTGGGCAAAAGATCAGTAAAGGGCTGTTTTCAAACATCAGAAAAAGACCCAAAGAGCCAATTCAAGCTCTTGTCCCCTGATTAGTGTTCCAGGGACTCATGAAGCAGAATAATCTCTTCCCAAACTTGTTTTATTAGTAAGGCCAAAGCTTCATTAATTAACCATCAGTCTCATTAAAAAAAAAAAGAGAGAGACATGACTTCACAAAGCACTGGGGACCCACGGTTTGCAGAGCCAGGAGCAGAGGCTGTCGGGAGAGGCAGAAAGAGAACTTTGTGACCCGGCTTGGGGAGTTAATGCGCATCCGGAAGTTCTCCCTCCCCTGGTCCAATGTTGAATGTTTCTCCAAACTATGAATAATAAATGGCATGTGGGTGGTTCCATTTTCTAACAAACTCAGACACCTTCAGGAGCAACTGCCATAATATTCCTTCCAGAAGAAAGAAGCATCGCAAATGCCTTTCCTTATTTAATGGAAGAGAAAGCTGTGGTCCAGAGAAGGAGAACTTGTCAAGAGAGCAAAGCAGGAGAAAGACTCGAAATAGAGCTTCACTGCTCCACTCCCCGCTACTCAGGCAGCCTTATACCTGATATTTTAAGCAAGGGATAAAAGATGGCTTCCCATAGACTCTTTTGGCTAACCTCCTTGCCTGACTCAAAGGAGTGACAATGTTTTGGAAAGAATAGGGAAACCATTGCCTAATGGTCTTGCTGCCTCTGGTCCCTTCCTCTAAAATTCAATACTGTTGCCAGGGTGATGTTTCTAAAACTTAAATCTGCTTATGTCATGCCCCTGGCTAAATCCTTAAATGGCTCCCCATTGACTTTAGGATAAAATCCAAAGGCCTTTCATTAACTGGCTCCTGCCTTCTTCACCGGTTCCATCCCTTCCCACCGCCCCACCCCCCCAACACACACACCATCCTTTCCATCCATCAGAAGTTTCCATTGGCCCCCAGCAAGCCCTCCTCTCTCTCTCTTTCTTTTCTCTTTTCCTCTCTGCTCTGAATGTGTTGTTCATTGCCTGTTCATGCTCTTCAGCTTCTCAACTCCGGTTCCTTCAGAGCCAGAGATCATCTCCTCCAGGATGCCTTTCCTCACCTTCAGGCTCAGGGAGTTTCCTTTGTCCGCGCTTTTGCAGGACCCCGAGGAGACTGCTTAGCCAGGATATTTCACCACCTTTGGAGGGCTCCCTTTGCCAACCGGCCTGTGAGCTCCCCCTAGGGCAGAGGCTGGCGTGTTCATGCCGTATCTCCAGCCCTGGGTACAGTGCCTGACACATGATAGACACCTCATCGATAGTAAAGAAGCATCTCTCTGCCTCACCTAAAGTAGTTGCCTATCCTCTAGTAGTATTATATATAGCTATTTGCATGGCTATTTAATTACAACCTAGAAAAAACGGCGGGGGGGGGGGGGGGGGCAGAATCAATCATTACTCAGAAATTGATTATCACCTGCTTTATTAGAGAAATAGAGTGTCATCAATAACCCAAAACAACAGAGGATCCAGAAGTCATGTCTAGCTGGGTTAGGGGCACATGACATTGTGGCATAGGGGTGTGTGTATGTGTGTGTGTGTGTAGGGGAAGGGCATGTGCAATTATGTGTGAAGTTTACTTTTATACTTCGACCTTTGTTTTTGTTGATAGTGTATATATGCCTGTTCCCTGGGAACATACTCACTAACACAGAGTGAAGGGGAGAAAATGGCAAGAAGTTGGAAGAAGGGAGTCAGGTATTGCAAATTGCCCAAAGACACACGCTCCTCCCAGTGCAAACCCATAATAATAACCCAGGAACTTAGCAACGAACTATCAGTGTTAGTGATCTCTTTATCACAGCAACCCCTTACATTTATGTTGCACGCCAGCGTTTACAAAGCACTTTCCATTACCTTGTACCGATCTACTCCCCATCCCACGCCCCGACACCGCGCTAAAGGAAACCATCTGCTTTCTTTTATATACATTTCTAAAAAGCATATTTTTGTTTTAGTCTTTAGCCATATAAAATGGGCATCGCGCTACATAAAGCATTTGTGCCTTACTTCAAAAAACTTGATATTCTTCTACTAAGTTTCATCCCTATTATTGCCCAGAGGGGTGGTTTATTCCCCTTGTCTGCTAGATATTATTCCCGACGTGACCCACTTCACCGCAGTTTTATTCACCCACTTCTCCGTCAGCGGGTGCTTGAGTTATTTGCATTTTTGCTACCGAACAGGGCTGCTATGAATATTCTCATACATATATCCTAGCATCCATATACAGAAGTATCTCTTGGGTATTTATACAGCAGTGCAGTTGCAAAGCGGTAGAGAAAGTGAATGTTTAACATTACAGACTAATGTCAGTTTCATAAGATAGGGCCATGCAGAGTCACAAGTTTGCCAATAGAGCACAGGAGCACCAATCACTCTGTATCCCCTCCAACAACAGGGTTAACCTACGTGATAAATACTGATCAAGCAAGAGTCTCAAACTAGCCCCCCTGGAACCAAGTCAGGCTGCTTGTCTCGCGAAGTATGTCTCTGGTTGTCTTTATTTTTTTCGTTTTAATTTGAAAGCCTTCGGATGGACACTGTTGAATATTATAGACCCCACTCTTTGAGCATGTGAGTTTGAGATCCCTGAGATGTATAAAGCCTAAGAATTTAGACTTATGGAATAATAGTGAGTCCGAGGAAATGTGCTTTCCAAAAGAGAACAGGAAAGGGGCGCCTGGGCGGCTCAGTCGATTGAGCGTCCCACTTCGGCTCAGGTCGTGATCTCACGGTTCGCGGGTTCGAGCCCCGCGTGGGGCTCCGTGCAGACAGCTTGGAGTCTGGAGCCCGCTTCGGATTCTGCGCCTCCCTCTCTCTCTGCCCCTCCCCCGCTCACGCTCTGTCTCTCTCTCTCCTTCAAACATAAACATTAAAAAAAAAAATTAGAAGAGAACAGGAAGAACTCACTTGAATGCCCCGCAGATGTTGATGCAGTATCCCTAAAAACCCAAACTGGACAGTCTGCACCAAACAGAGTGAGTTACAGTCTCAGGAGTTAGTGGAGTCAAGGTCAAGTGACAGGCACAAACAAGACGGTACTCGAAATAAACGACCGTTGAGGGCATGTGTCACCACAATTCACCCACATACCGATCCTTAAACATGTGTATCACTATCCCCATTTTATAGCCAAAGACAATGAGGTGTAGGCAAAGTCCTCGGCTTCCACGGCAAATAAGTGGGGGAGAGCTGGGATCCAAATTTATGGCTGAACAATTGAATCCAAACCCATGCACAGGGCACCATAGCACTCTGCCTCCCAAATCACACGGTGTCCGTCTCGGTGCACTAACCAGGTTTATGGGAAGCACCTACATTTTGTCCCCAGTGGCCCTGCAAGGTGGCTACAGCACTTGCTCTTGTGGTTTTTGTAGAAAAGGAAATTGAGGTCTAGAGAAATTAAGGGGCTAGGCCAAGATCACCTGGAGAGGACCTGAAGCCACGGAGACATGAGCATGTTCTCACGCTAATGCCGACTTCTTTTTCCACGCTGACTGACCTTGAGTTCCTATCAAAGGCCCGGAGAGAAGTCATTGCAAACTGATATAATTTCCTCTTCCCGGATAGAACCACAGGTCTCCTTGCCACCAGGCGCAGAAGCTGATAGTCTCAGAAGGAGCAAGTGTGGGAAAGGAGAGAATGATTTTACCTATCCTGATCTAGAAACTGAATATCGCCACAGATGTTGGGCTGCACTTTGAGTATAATCATCATTTTTGGAAACCGACTAAAACAAGAGACACATGCCAGAGCTTAGAAATGCACTAATCCTTCTGGAAAGGCGAAAAACATTAGGAAAGCTGTCATCCAAAGAACCAGAGAACCGTAACATCCTTTCTAGAAACAGTGACAGAGAACAGGAACCCCCTCCTTTAAGTTTTAATGTGATGTCTTTCTTTTCAAAGTAGGTTTGGAAGGTTGCAAGAATATACTGATCCCCTTTTAAGAATAAATTAAACTTTGAATTCTTCCAGTCCGGGTCTATTTCCCTGCATGCTAGATCCTGGTAAAGGCTACCCTGTAGAGACCAGGAGAACCCTCCAACTTCAGGATAATCCCCAAGAGAAGCCGTCACTGGATCGTCTACCAACAGCAATTCTGACTCCATATCTGTTGAGAGAGAGAGCACATGTTCTTGAAAGACTCAGATGTCATTACCATGAGCTGCTCTAAGCTTTGATAGAAGTCCAGGGGGCCTCTGCCGTGGACCAACCCCCCACCAACTCTGGGGAGGGTTTGGGATTTAATGATTCTAAGACTACCGAGTAATTGTATCCCCTCGAAAGGCTTCCCTACAGACTGCAGCCCTTTCCCTACAGTATATGAAGGAGAGAGATCTCCACCCAAGTGTTCTCCAGCTGTCTGGATTTGTTTCATACCCATGGACACAGAGGATGAACTGATGAGCCCCAGCAGTAGCGTCCTGCCTCTTATCTTTCTCTCTCTTACCCAGCAATAACAGCAACCTCTTGTATCGTCTCAGAATCCACAAGTTCAAACCAACATCTCTATCTCCTGTGACCATCAGATCACCAGACGTGACTGCCTCTGTTTTCCTCTCCAGAGAAACCATAGATTACTCTGGCCCCAACACAGCGGCAGAGAAAGGGGGGAGGGGGGAAGGATTATCATTTCCCACTGCCAGGCAATTTTAGCATCCCCACTCCTCCTGCCCCCCTCCCTCCCATTGAAGTTAAACAAAGCCAACCATTCCATCCTGATCTGTCCCTTTCTCCTGCACTATATAAAGCTAGCCACAGATGGCATGCACGGATTCATGCTCCAAAACTCCCCAGTGCCCACTCTCTTCCATCAAGCTGGTTCCTAAATCTGTGGATGCAGCAGACTTCAGAAGAGGAAGCAGTGTGATCACACAGCATGAGCCTTGGCACAATGGAGTCTGGACCGTGCCAGGGCCATGATGCCCGAGTCTCACCCACTCTGATGCAGCGCTCAGAAGGGCATCTGGTTGCCCCACCGTCCACGTGATGGGATCCTCGCGCTAAAAGCCAAGTTTCTCTCTTTAGTGTACTCTGGGTAGTAGGTAAAGAAATTCATGACAAAGTAGGGAGAAAGGAAAAATGGAAATGATCAAGGAAAAGTTGTTGAGGGACTTAGAGGAAAGAAAACCTTGAACATTTCCTTTCCTTCTCTGCTCATTCATTTTCCTGCATATGGCTTGCAGAGGGGGTCTTGGGGAGGGCCAGTCATGGAAGCAAAATAAAGCTTTTGGGGGGTCATTTCTTCCCTGGGGACTTTTGTGCTGCCCCCAGTAGTCCCATCTCCAATTAACCTAAATTCCATCCCAATGCACTTAACCATAACTCATCTGTTGATATGTATTATGTTTCTTTTTTTTAATATTTATTCCTGAAAAAGAGAAAGAGACAGAGCATGAGTGGGGGAGGGTCAGAGAGAGAGAGAGGGAGGCACAGAATCTGAAGCAAGCTCCAGTCTCTGAGCTGTCAGCACAGAGCCAGATGAGGGGCTCGAACTCATGGACCTGAGCCGAAATCAGACACTTGACCAACTGAGCCACCCAGGCACCCTGATATTTATTATGCTCAAACACTGTGTAAAATGATTTATTCTCATTTCTTCATTTCATTTTCAGGCAAAACTGGAAGCTGGTATTATTCTCCCCTATTTTTCAGAAGAGAAAACAGAGATGTTAAAGAAGTTGCCAAGGTCACACAGCTCTTAAATGATGGAACCAAGATTCTAATCCAGGTCTATCAGGTTTCAAAGATTGTTTTTCCCTAAAGGATCTCATCAGCCCAAACCAGCTGTCATAACAGAACAAAAAGGCATTACCTAAAGCTTTCTATCTGAGAGATATTTACATTTTAATAGCCTGTCTCTTAACGAGGTTTCAATGAGCAAAGAAATGAATTGCTTGTAATGCTATTTGGGGCACTGTAATAGGTCATAGAGGAAATACACAGGATCAGGGGTGTCTCAGATAATACCGTGTAGACTGTGGTCTATCTCGACTCCATCTAATGAAGCCAGGCCCATCTGAAGGAAGATTGAAACCACGGTTTTGCATCTATTCCAATAGAAACTGTACTTACTAGGTGTTATAAGCAAGAGAAGATTTGTCTGGATATAGGAAAGCCCTCCAAGAGCGGAAGCCTATGGAAGGTTGGTAGATGACTATAATACACATAAATACATACACACACACGCACACACACACACACACAGCTCTCACCCCCCAGCCTGGGATGGATTCAGTCCTACCTAATCATAGACAGGAACAAGGTGGTTTCCCAGAAAAACTCTGGGCCTCAACTTGGAACCATTAACTTTGACTTAGAGGATTCCATTTCATTTCCCAGAATTTCCTAAAGATACGCCTGCAGTTGGCATTTTCTGCCCTTGAAACAACATTAGATAAGAAAAGCAAGAGGCTTCCAACATTCTTTGAAAAGACAAACATTTTTCCAGACTTGGGTCAAGAATGAGCTGTCCAGCCGACAACGCTTGGGGATTCAGTTTCCCCCCAGACTTCCAGATCCTTCAACCCAAGTCTGATTTTCTGTCCTCCTGGACCAGCCCCAATAGGAAACTATCTTCTGACAGGCTACCAAACACAACTCCTTGAAAGCACACGGCGGGTCCAAAGGCCTCGATTGGTCTTTGTCTCTTCCCTCTTGCTGTACAGAGAGAGCTCATCTCCGGCAGGGCAAGACACAAGTGGCATTGACCTGCCCCACTGCTGTGGCTGGCCGAGGCTGGTTGCCAGTTCCCTCCTCTGGTGCTTGATCTCTCCTCCCCTCCGCTTCCAGGGTGACTGCCCTACCTGAAAGGGAGAGGAGAGAAGGGAACAGCTGAGGAGGAAAGACAACACCAGTAACGTTCCATGGACAGGGACCCTGCCAGATGCGGATCAATAATGAAAAGAAATCTAAATGGGGCGTCAACACATCCATTCCAGAGATATGAATGCGAGGGAACCACACGGGTGTGTGTTTAGCTATCCCAGGGTTACCTTTCCATTCCTCTTCATCATTTTAGCCCAGTCAGGAGGCCCTGAATGTTCCAGTTCCATCCTATCAACAAAGATATACGTTTCTTTTTTTTTTTTTTTAATTTTTTTTTTCAACGTTTTTTTTTTTTTAATTTATTTTTGGGACAGAGAGAGACAGAGCATGAACGGGGGAGGGGCAGAGAGAGAGGGAGACACAGAATCGGAAACAGGCTCCAGGCTCCGAGCCATCAGCCCAGAGCCCGACGCGGGGCTCGAACTCACGGACCGCGAGATCGTGACCTGGCTGAAGTCGGACGCTTAACCGACTGCGCCACCCAGGCGCCCCAAGATATACGTTTCTTGACAAATGCTTTCATCATTAGCTTTTGGTCACCCAAGGTATACATTTGTCCTAGGGACAAAGGATGCTCAAAGTAAAAGTCAACATTCCTATTGTAGTTTCCTAGAAGCTATGTACCAATATGCCCCTTCCCCAGCCTCTCTGACCTTATTTCTTACTGATTTGCCCTCTTGGGTCCCCACTCACTCCCTTCTAACCCAAATGGTCTACTTACCAGATCTCCCACTTAGGTCTTTGTCCTGATTATTTTTTTCTGACCCAACCAATATTTTCCTGGAAATCTCCTTGGCTCACTCCCTTGCTACATCAAGTCATTGCACAAACACCACCATGAAAAGAAACTTCCCCTTTCCCTAAGTTTCCTAATGCAAACTTTATCTCCCCGCATCCGGTCCCCACCTCCACACTCTACCCCGACCCCCTTTCCCCTGCACTGTCTTGTCTTCTCCCACAGCACTGGTCGTTTTATAATCTACTGCATACTTTAGTTGTTTATTATGTTTATCGTTTACTTGCCTTTCTCTTCATACCCTGCTGGAATGTTAACTTATGACAGCTGGGATTTCTGAGTTCCTTCATCATCGATGTATCCCAAATGTCTAGGATGATGTCTTCCGCATAATAGATGCTCAAGAAATGTGGGCTGAATTGCTGCTGAGTGGAAGCATGTACTGTTAGTGGAGAGACTTCAAATACTCTCTAGGACTAGATCGACCTCCGCCTGCATTCCAGGTAGCCAGTGCAGTGGCTCCAAAGGAGAGCAAGCCCCCCGTGCTTCCTGTGCGCCTTAGAGCCCGAATCCCTTGCCCCCCTCGTATCTATTTTCCTTTGTATATTTCACACTTTGCAGCCAAACTTGAAATGAATCTTCCCACCTCTTAACCTTCTGATGCGTTTTCCATTGGAGGTTTCAGGTACCATAACGCCTCAATCCGCTTCTCTACTTGCCTGCAATTCAGACTTTTGGCCCCACTCTGTGGCTCTGGTCTCCTGGGGTTGCGCCCCGCCTGGTTCTGCTCGGATGCTGGACCCCTCTGGCCAGCAACACCCCCTCGCCGGCACCCTTGTCGGCTCAGAAGGTACACCGGGACCCCAAGCAACAACACTCCAGGATGTGTCTTCATTCCCTGTGACCGGACAAACCTGAACACATTTAAGTCAGTAGCAGCGAGCTCTCAGCTTCATCAGGAAACACGTTTAATAAGGAGTATGACGCACAACTACGCCTCTTCGTGTCCTGAATGTCAGAACGAGCCTGGAATTTGTACATCAATATGACAAGCACAAAACATGTAAAAACCTCAAGCCACAATGATGACAAACCATCCTCAGATTGGACATGTGTTTTACAGAAAATGTCTCCTGGTCTAACTCCATCTGACAGCAAAAATCAAATGATACTTTAGATTTCAACAGCCCCTCAATCTCCAAGCAGGGCAACCATTTTTAAACCGTCAACGGCCACACTGCCAACTTTATAGCGTGGAAACTCTGAGCGCCCCGGACCGAGGCGAGGCTGATGCGTTTACGTGGAACACGCCACAGGCCCGTTAACGCCTGTGACACTTCAGCATCCCCATTCATCACAAACCCCTCCCAGTGGAACTCGCCATTCCCCACTCAGCAGGACCCGCCTGCCTTAAACTTAAACCGGTTTTACTCTTTGCCCTCCCTTCCCGCAATATAAAAATGATGCTTACCATGCACATATCACTTTATAGGTTCCAGAGTACGTTTACACCCGTACCTTAATTTTACCCCCACGTCAGCACTGTAGTGTGGGTATTATGGTCCACGTGCTGGCAAAGCAGTAACTGAAGTTCTGAAGATATAAGGAACTGGTACAAGGCTCACAGCTGGGACGCGGTGAGTTCCGTTCGAACCCAGGCCCTCGACGACGCAACCAGGGCTCAGCCTTCCCACCTCGGCTGCCTGACTTGGTCACTCAGCACTCAGCGCTTTCCGGCTCCCCAGTTAATGCTTCTGCAGATAGACTCTTCTCCAAGCTACCAACATGCTTTTCTTCATCCTAACTGCGCACCATGCTGCCCCATTTTCGGACATGCAATGCATTTATTTTGGTTCTGACTCCAAACAAATGTTCCAAGTTCCATCTCCCTCCCTCCTTTACGCTCTGGATCCACACCTTGACTATTGCCCTTACTCTACAGCTCCACGGTTAGCTGTCGGCGCCTTTCTCTCCCCCTAAGTTCTCCTCCAGGACAGGGGTTGCATCTCACGCCGTCCTATTACCCCAGATTTTAGCACCGTGCCTAATACGAAAATTCTCAGTGAAGGTATGTAATTTTTGAGATGTTGAATGAATGGTAATTGTGCCCAAGAGATGAGGGGGCGTCCTTC
The DNA here is from genome assembly GCF_028018385.1 of Neofelis nebulosa. Lineage (NCBI taxonomy): Eukaryota > Metazoa > Chordata > Mammalia > Carnivora > Felidae > Neofelis > Neofelis nebulosa. The sequence goes on from NC_080796.1 coordinate 41,062,253, forward strand.
AGAGCCCACATTCACGCCCCACCTCCTGGCACACTTGTGCTATATCACGGCCACAAAAACCCCTCCAGAGCCCATGAGGAAGAGACATGCTGTGTAATCACAGCCCATTCCAGCACTGAAAGTCCCAGGGACCCTCAGGACTGCTGTTCCAAGAGTCTTTGGGGAAACTCAACTCACAGATGAGTTGATAGGGACAGAGACACAGGAATGGAAGGGAAAAGATCTACCAAGAGAACAGAGGGGGAGGGGGGTGCCAGAAGGAGCTTCAGCTATGTCTCCAGTCTTTACCTTGATGTGGTAGGTCCCGAGAAGTCTCTGTTTGTGATAAGAGTGACCAGACTCTGGGGCCCCTAGGAGGAAAGCAACGGCCGAGCTGAGAAAAAGCTTATGCTTAAATCTAGAATTGTTTGAACAAGCAAAATCCCAGGATCCCTGAAAAGTGGACCAGTTAGAGTTGGTTCTAACTCCAGAAAGCCTTGTTCCAAATTCTTCGTCCAATTGGGGTCTCTGTCCTACGTGTACACACATGTGCGTAGAACCATCTCCTAGAACCAGACTCAAAGATCTATCACAAAAGGGACACCTGGGTGACTCAGTCGGTTGGATGTCCATCTGACTCTTGATTTCTGCTCAGGTCATGATCCCAGGGTCATGGGAGCGAACTTTGCGTCAGGCTCTGCACTGAGTATGGAGTCTACTTAAGATTCTCTCTCTCTCTCTCTCTCTCTCTCTCTCTCTGTCTCTCTCTCTCCCTCTTCCTTTGCCCCTTTCCCCTGTGTGTGCTCTCTCTCTCTCTCTCAAATTAAAAAAAGAAAAAAAAAAGATTTGTTTTGGGGTGCCTGGGTGGTTCAGTCAGTTAAGCATCCAATTCTTGAATTCAGTTCAAGTCATGTTCTCATGGTTGTGAGATCTGGCCCTGCACTGGGTGTGGATCCTGCTTAATAGCTCGCTCTCTCTCTCTCTCTCTGTTAAAAAAATATATATCTATCACATTGACATGAAATGGAACTTTCTCAGCTCTCTGTACAAATCAGTTAAATTCAACTAATTCAACTAATGTGTTAGGGCCTCCTGTGTGTCCAGCAACATTCAGGACATACAACCTAAGCAGATATGGCTCCTGCCCTGACGGGGCTCTCAGTCAAATAAAACCATATAAAACCATAAAAAAAAAAAATAGAGAAGCTATAACAAGTAATAGAAATGCTGTGGGATTAAGGGAAGGGAGAAATTAATTCCACCCAAAGAGAATGAGAGTTAAGCTGGGCCTGGAAGGATGGCATGGGGGGTAGTTACTTAGGGGTTCAATGCAGAACCCCTGTCCCTCTCATGGGCAGGGGGTTCTCATGACGTCCATTCCGGAAAGGAACTCAAACAGGACCATGGTCTCTCAAGAACAGTAAAAGTCAACCAGAAAGCCAAAAAGCAAAGACCATGGGTTCAGGGTCCTCCCCACTTTGGAACTGGGGAAGAGGCTGGTCCACTAAAGCACGCTGACTCACGCAGAAGGGGTGAGGACTCGAGATAGTAAACGCAAGGATGACCACGACAGACGTAGAACAGAACCCGGGTTAGATCACTTGGTAGCACCTTGTTAATTTTTCTTACCATCTCAGACTCCTTCGTATTTGCTCCCACACCAGCCCTGCTCTCAGTCTTGGTATCAGGGATAAGCACAGGAACTTCAATAGGAAATCATGGAGGGCGGAAGATTCTAAGAGAATAGGAGCATTCTGGACAGCTTGGGGGATGGAGAAGACTTTCGCACTGCTCCCCAGGGAGCAAGTTAGTGAGCGTGGTGGGAAGCTGTGTTGCCAGAGTATGTGGGAATCAGAGCCTCCGGGGCCATGAACGCTAAGCCAAGGAGTTTTAAGTGGAAGATGCCTGCAAAGTGGACCATTGAAGGTTTCTGAGGAATGAACTGACCCAGTCCTGTGTCTGCTGGCTTTCCTAAGACCCATGTCCTTACCTCAGGAATAACCACTTGCCCAGACAATGGTGTTAATTCTATCCCTAAAAGATGGAGACGGCCTTTGCCGCCTCTGCGGTCTACGCTCCGTGTGGGTGCCTGGAACCTGGTCTTTGTACAGGTATCTCTCGGCCTTCAATGCCAAGTACTCAACTAGACACTGAACACTGACCGGTGAGCCCCGGGTGTGCACTGATGGGACTGTGTGAGGCCTCGGTGAGGGACCAACAGGCCTGTCTGTGCAGACCCTTCTGCTAACAGTATCCAGGTCCCCAGATGGCTCAGGCCAAGCAAATCTGGTACATCTCCTCTCACGTGTGGCACGTATTTTCCATCTTTGCTGAAAGCCCCCCAAGAAGAAAGTGTCGCTTCTTCAGTCAGATGCAGTGATTTTCGTTAAAAATTTATGGTATTAACCAAACCACGGGGAAGAGTTCCGTTCAGCCAAGCCTTTTCCTTCATCCAGCCCAAATCGTAACATATGTTACCTAGTGGGGGGTTATGAGCAACCCATCCTTGGCATGGAAGGGCGCTCCAGGAAAAGCAAGCAAAACCCTAATCATTAGAGGCCAGAATGGAGAGTGGTGTGGTCAGTCTTCCTTTTTTGAAGAAAGAAGTGGAACTGATACTACGTTGCAAGTTGCGTTGAAATTGTCCAGCCCGAAACCTTAGGATCCGGAGGCTTGGGCGGAGCTCGGGAAGAACCAGAGAAGTAAACAGAAGTAAGGCTGGTTTCTGGGTTATCAGGGACTAGGGGGTGTTTCCACGGCAAAATAAATCATCTGATAGGTGCAGGGAACATATTTGTTAAAAACATAAAAAGGGGACGTATGGTTTGACAAAGTACGGGTGTACTTTTCAAAAATATAAGGGGGAAAAGGCATGCAAAATTGGAGCTGTTCCCGAAAAATCTTTACATTTGGTCACCTGCACGCAGCGCCCTTACTGAAGAGGAATACGGTACGTGGAATCCAGGATAAGCCAATGAACACAAATCACTAATTGCAAGTGTGGGTGGCCAACCTATGGTCTACGTGCAGGAAGAATGCATCAGCACTGCTCGCTGGGCCTCTCTTGACTCTCAGCAGCTAAGCTAGTCGCTCAGAGGTCTCGGCCTCCTGCAAGCAAGCTAAGGAGCCTTCATTTCTGCACGTCAGGACGCAACAAAACTCCGGCCAGTGTAGCGTTTGGTGAGCAGGCTCAAAGGCTAATCAAGTTAAAGGGAAATTACACACTGTCTTCCAAGAGAGCTCACCCTGAGGGATTTATCCACCTCTGGTTTTCTGAGCAATTTAGACCAGGATAAAGTAACAGCTTTCCCTACTGCCTAAAAGTTGGCTTTATTCTCATCCGCAACGTGCATAGATGGCCTTGCTCGCCGCCCTGCACGTATACACACACCTTCATCCCAATGTCTTGTCCCTTCCCCTGTCCCCTCCACACACGGATGTTAAGAGCGGGCTCCATTTGGTTGTAGCTCCTGGGAAGGATGCAAAATGTAGCCAAATTTGCATAGCATGCCAGACAAAGCCCTCCGGCCCCTGAAACTTCACACCTGTCTCCTGCCAGTATCCGAAATGCCATCTGCTTCTCTGGGAAAGCCAGACACAAGGCCCCCTCTTTATGCCTTTGGTAGATGATGAGAAAATCTGGCATGGGGAGCCTTAATTGCTCAAAAATAACTCCATGGTACGTAACATACAGTTACATGAAGATCCGAAGAAAAAAGCCTTGGCAGCCGTTTTACAAACATTCAGGATAATGGTTGGGGCATGCAAAAGGGAAACTATTTAAGGACCCAACCTAGGCCCAAATTCTTTCCACTGCCAAGAACTCTACAAGTGAGGAGTTTCGCGTGTGGCAGGAAAGTCCCACAACAAAAGGAGTATGAGGCACGGAGGCAGGACCATGTGTTTCCATCTAGGCCACTCTGGGTTTGAGATGCTCTCCGCAAGATACAGAAACGTAAAGTGAATGTCACTCACGAATGCCACTTTCAAAGTACAGTCCTACCCCCAGTTAGGAGAGCAGCCCAGAGGGAAATTGCAGCCACACGAAACAGCAGGATTTGAAAGAAGCAGGAGGGTTTTCGGCCTGGTTCAAGCACGGGACTGGCGCGAGGCAGGACAATACCAGTTTGCCATCCGTGGCACTACGGACGTTCGGGGCTGGAAAATTCTTTGTTGTGGGGGCTCTCCTGTGGATTGTAGGATGCTGCGCGGCATCCCCTGGCCTCTGGCCACGGCGTGCCAGTAACACCCCCTCCACCCGGGGGAGACAACCAGCAATGTCAAAGGACCCCTGGGGAGCAAACTCACCTCTTTCAAGAACTATTCAACCAGAGGATCTCTTGGTTGGGGTATGTGGGTACCAGAGAGGGTTCGGATAGCATAGCACTTATCACAGGGAATGATGCTTGCTTCATGACCAGTCTGTCTCCCAGCTGATTGTAGTTTTCTGAGGACAGGGACCTTTTCCATCGGAGCTCTGCTGTTTCTCCAGCCCATAGTCTGGAGTGTTGAAGTGTTATGTTAAAAGAAAGAATCAGGGGCGGAATGAATGGCAGGCTGGATCCCAGGCTCCTTTCCCAATCCCGTGTTCCCTATGCTGAGTGCTGAGTCCTTGCGTTGGGGTTGGGGGGTGGGGGTGGGGTATGGCGGGGTGAGGGCATATCTTCAGAAAACTAATAAAATAAATGACTAAATAAATGGAACCTCTTGTCTAAAGAACACAGAGATAAGATAAATCATTTTGAGTCCTGGGAAAATTATCTCCACCATCCTGCCCTGGTTTCTCCGTTCAGCCAGAAAACACTTTAATTTATCTTGTGAAATTTTTCATTCGCTAGACGAACATTAAGTATTTCTTTCCTCTTTTTTTTTTTTTTTAAATATTCTTTTCTCTACAAAGGTGGGTTGGCTCTCAACTCATTGGAATAAAAGCTCCATTAGCCTCAGTGCACGTAAGTCTTGTGAAGTTGGCCTGGATTCAGGGCCGGCAGAAGGATAAAGAAACCTGACACTCATTCTTCACGTAATTAGAGTTGGTAAAATAAACTGTGTGCATTTCATTAAAGGAATGGATCCATCAGGCCCAAGACAGGGCGGGAATCTCATGCTCACAGCATCAGTCTTTTGTTTCAAATTAACCCCTAGCTGATAAAAAAAAATTTCCCGTGGAGTCATTGGGGAACATGCCTGTCCCCTTCCCTGTGTGTAATTTAGTCTCCGAGCCCACATAATTTCTCAGCTGGCTTAAACCCAGCAAACACTGCAGTTATTCTCTTACCCATGACACATGTTCTCTGACTCCCCCCGAGGTCACTGACGGGATGCTTCCCTCCCTCGGTAGCATGATGGCATCTGCAAACCCACCCTTTGCTAAGAAGGCATTGCTTCTCCATGCTTGCCAGTAACCAGGATGAGGTTGCCCCGAGAAACCCACGTTTTTGACCAGTCTTGCGACAAGTAGCAACATGAAGAAGAAGACTGATTAGAAAGCAATAGAATAATCGGTGCTTATGAAATCAATTCTCTTTGAAAAGTAAGCAGCCCCTTCCTAAATTCCGACTGTGGTTCTTAGTTATGCTAGCACCCTCTTCTATAAACCTGATCTAACCAAATGCAGCCCAGCTTTCAAAAAGCCAAGAAGATCTTCGAAACTCCAACCAGATGCCACAGTCATAACGAGGGATGGTCTTCCTCTCTGTCATAGCTCTCTCTCTCTCTCCTGCCCTCACTGTGGCTAACCTAGAATCACGATCCATCTTCTCTGATGGTCTTCTGCCCCCTCCTCACCTAGTAAGTGCTCCTTTTTTTTCATCTTTGATCTATAAAACAGAGAGGAAGGTAGGTGGGGAAATAAGGCAGGTGTCAGTGACAGACAAGTGAGCTCTCTACTAACCATGGAAGAACATCCCAAGCAAGAGGCAAGAAGAGGAACCATAAGAAGAGAACAGGGCTGTCAGGAAGGGAAGACAGTCCTTGAAGTAGACAGGTTGAGGAAGAGGTGATGGAAAGAGGCGTTGTCTTGTCTGGAGATACTAGCGGGCAGCCTGGCAGTTTTCCTTACCAAGTACGGGCAGAGCTCTGAGGAACTGGCACTGTGCAGTGACGCCCGATCATGGCAGAGACGAGGAAAATGGCCAAGGCTACAGCATCAGCCAATGAGAGGGCTTCCCTGATCGCACAGGCTGTGAAACCTGGCCTTCCCCATTTCTGGACGTCTTTACGCTGAGGAGAGACAGCCCTCTATCCAGGAGAAACAATACTGAGCTAGCCTGGATGAATTCTAGGAGTGTCCGTAACTCTGAAAAACTATGGAACTCTAGGAAGTATACGCAGGGCAGAACGTAGCTCCAGAGCGGGTTTGGGGCTGGGGACCACGGCACTAGCAGGAACCTGGCTCTGTCCAGGGGCTCAGCTGTTCAACCCAGCCTGGGTGTCATCTGGTTTAGACACGTTCTGAGTGGCTGATGTATTCCCCCATGGTCCTGGTGGGTATATTTTGTGTGTTTCCACTTTCCGTTATCTCACTAATAGAGGAGTGTGTGTGTACGTGCGTGTATCCGTTCGCTTGGCCATTTGTGTCATGAGGAGGCTTCCAGAGACGTTTCTCTGGGCATGGAAGCTTCAGCAGACTCAGGGAGCGGACAGAGACGGGTTTAGGGGTTGGGAGGGGGTCTGTTCGTGCCTGTGCCTTCCCTTCTCCGTGAACTCAGCTATTTGGCATCCATGACGTCTCTCCCATTAAGCTCACTGGAGGGTTTGAGGGCAGCCCCTCTTCCCTGCTGTTCTTTGTACGCTGTCCTCCCTCTCTCCCTCCTCACCCCCTTCTATTTTCTACTCCCCTTCTCCCCTCTGGTTTCTTCAATTTCAATGAGTTTATTGGCATGACGAATGTTGCCAAAGCCAATAGCACTGAGTCTCAGTGTCTAGGGATGGATTTCACAGTGGGAAGGGGGTGAGCGGGGCCTCGGACCACATTCCCACTGTGGGTTTCTGCTTCAGTCTGAGATGGTGGCAGGCTGCCAGGGACCTTGTTCACTTGGGTTTCCAGTCTCAGCTGAACTCACCAGCCTTGTCTCCAGACACAGAGAAAGTTCTTATTATGGCAGAGGTCATGTCTGGAGCCTCAGTCCTGGGAGGTATGGGGGTTTCAAGCTTATGTTTTCAAGAAACAGTTTCATAAACAAGTCCCACACTGTCCTGTACAAACAGCGCTGTTAAAACTCCAGCTTCCCAGTGACACTGCTGGGGCCAAGGTGACAAAGACAAGCAGGGCTCAGGCCGGGCATTTATAGGAGATTGAAAACGGTCCTTGACCGTCTTCTGAATAAGCGAGAGTCTTACCTTTTTTCGTAACCACCCCCACGCCCCAAACACACACACACACACACACACACACACACACACGCAAGTAGAACAATTTGGAGAACTGGAGATAGGCAGGAGAAAATAGATATTGTTACAACTAGAGCCTCAAACATCCATTTCAAGTGAGTTCCAGCTAAGGAAGTCTCCTTCCTAATGAACGAGTCTTATGAGGTCTTATCAAGCTCCTATTTTGCCTCTCTCTCTCTCTCTGTCTCTCTCTTGTCCGTCAGCCGACGGAAATTTCTATTTGCAATGAAAATCAACTTTGGAAAACGTCACAGCAAGGGACTTTTTTTCCTGGCTGCCCCAAGATTGATCTGGTCCATAGGATGCCCCAGATCATTGCATTCGGTAATTTCATTCTGCTTATGATCTATTTCTTATACGATCAATATGATAAATGCGATGGAGAGCAAAGTGGGTTACGCCAACGCTGGTGAAGGGGAGAGGGGAGCGCTGGGCTGGCACGCTGTGTGTCTCATGAAGCAGAAAAGCAATTCAGTCAGACTAAAGGCTACAGACAAGGCGGTATATTCTCCGTGATAAATGCAAATGATGTGACTACATTTCCCCCCAGCACAAATGGGGAGGAGGGCGAGGGAGGGGAGAAAAGCCCCGCTGTCTGGGAGCCCAGCATCCCCCTAGGAACCCACGCGCAGTCTGCACGCGGCAAGCGTATCGGGTGGGGGAGAGGAGGGGCACTGGGAAAGAAGAATTCAAGTTTGCTTAAATAATCAGGGCTAATGGCCAGCCATTCCTGACCCAGCCAGGCCTCCGGGCACTGCCGGTTTTAAAGCACCGAACAACAGAATCAGGCATCCAGCGAGCGGAGAGCCACGGGGAAATGTCGCACAGGGCACTGAACCATGAGAACACCATCATCTTCTCTGAGCATCAGAGTTCCCTTGGCTACAGGTCTTGTTAGGTAACGATCAGTTTCATTGCCTGCGTGGTGATTTTGCGCCGACGTCTTCTGTTTTCCCACGTGAGCCGCCGTGTCTGGATGTCCTCAGACAAGCCGTTGAATTCCCTGCGCCGAAGTTTCGTCACGTGACACAGGGAAGCAATTAAAGCGCTGTTGCTGTTGGGGAGCATCTTTGTGAAGGTGGAATGAAATTATGTAGTATGTCATGTGCCCACAGTGTGCGGTATTGGCTGTGGGGTCACCGCGAAGCCTCTCGAGTGAAAAAGAGAGGTGATTGCCCTCAGCAAGTTTAGAGACCGACGGGGAAGTGGCCAAATGCATGAAGGAAAAAAAAAAAAAAAGAAGAAGAAGAAGCAAGACAGGTTCATCCAGAATACGGAGTCCTCGACCAGGAGGTGTGCACTCTGAATTGTAACCAGGGCTCTATCAGTTTCTCGTTTCATGATTGCACAAGTTCCTTCCTCACTCTGGGCCTCAGTTTCCCCAAAGGAACATGAGACAGCTGGGACAGTCTTAGAGATTTCTAAGGCCACCCGGCTCTGACATTTTATGATGCGGTGACAAGTGGAGCCTTGCAGGTGTGCAAGAGTGATGCAAGCTCCGGAAGGCAGTGAAACAGGGCTAGATTTTTGAACAGAGGAGGGCAGGTTTTCCAGAATGGAATGGCAGGGACATTCCAAATGTGGAAATCAACTTCGCTAAGTCCTCAGTGTGGAGGAGAGCAAGTCCCAGTCAAGCGGACAGTTGGAGAAGCCGGAACCTAGAGAAGAAGAGTAAAGAGAAAGGTAGAGGTATGGACGATGCCCTTGGCCTCTGAGCTTGTGTCTGAGGAGAGGGAGACGAGGAGGAAGGAGTGGACAGTGCTGCGGGGATGGGTGGGCTCCTCACACTGGAGTTGAGAAGAACCTGCCCCGTTGCCCTCTCAGCCTCCCATCTGTAACAGAAGGACCGCAGCCTTACGGATCTGTCCTAGGAAGAGTGCTTTGTCACAACAAGGCTCTTTTTTGTGTGCTTTTTTCAGGAAATGAAATTGGAAGTTGCCCAACCCTGCCAGTGTTTGATCCCTAACAGATACATTCTCTCCATGCTGCAGAAAGCCTGAGGCAGGCTGGGGAAGGTAAGTGAGGGAGGGAGGGCTGTGGATGCAGCTGCCATGATAATATGGAGTCCAGCAACTCGGCATTGGTGATTCTCTGCCCTCCGACACCTCCCTCCACGTGAAAGGCTGGTCTCGGGCGAGGGGCCAGCAGAAGGCCCCTTCCATTTTCTCATCTAGGTGGCAGAGGCTGTGAGGGGACCTTCACTTGGAGATGTTGATTAAGCGGCCACTGCCCCAAGGGAAGAGTGGAGAACTGTGATCCAACTGGTAACCAAGCCATTCATGGCCCGTGTCAAAGTGGTCAGGACAACTCACCCAAATGTCTCCATTTGCAAAGGGACCAGGAGAATTGTATTCTAATAGGTATGCATCTATCAAAGGTGTATCTTAGATTTTACTCAAGAGGACCATTCATTTGTTCATGTGGCATATTTTCACCTACTGGGAAAAGCAGGAAGGAGCTGCACCCCTTCTCTGTAACTGAGATGGTTGAGGCCCGGCCAGGGTCAAATAGATGCTAATGCGAAGACCCACAGGGCTAGACCAGTGTGGGAGTTCGGTGACATTTTGGAGGAGACAGGGGCCTGGGTGGGGAAAAGGCCACCCAAGGGCACATGCTGAGCCACACGCAGCTGTTTGCAAATTAAGAAAAGAAAATAAAACTCTAAAACGTGGGAATGACTTATTTTAGTCAACGCTTCCTCATTTCATCCCTACCCAAATACCTCAGCAAATGTCACATCCAGAAAGGAGGGCAGAGTGGTGTCAAGGATCAAAAGGCAAGGTGGACCCTCTTTGACCTGTATGAAGTGAGTTGTCTAGACCAACGGCATCAGCTTCCTTATCAGGGACTGGGGATCATCAGCCAAGCCCCGCAAAGAAGTCACGGGCTTGCCATCCAAAAAGAGCCATCTATCGTTCTTCCCCACCCTTCCCTCTTCTGAGTTCATTTTCTGTTGACTTGACTTAAGCTTCTTCGGGCTCTTGGCCTTAGAGAGATTTTTGACCTGCGCTGCCAGCAACCCTGGCTGGGCCTCTTTTGTTGGTAATGAGTTCAATTCACACGAGGATCCGGAGCTCGGTTCTGAGGCATTCGGGCAAGTCCCGGGCGACACATCTGCGAGTGCCACTCGTCCCAGAATTCCTCTCTCATCCTCGAACAACTTAGATTTCGCTGTCTCCAGAACTCTCCGGACACTCGATGCTCCAGAATAAGCCAAACACCAAAAATCAACAAGACTTTTCCAATGGGAAGACTTCCAAAATCACCAAAGACTTGAATTACCTTCCCATAATTGGGAAAGTCCACCAAACAGCAGAGAAATGGTCTCTCTCTCTCTCTTTTTCCTCCAGCTTGCTAATCAAAATACTGTCTGCTCCCAATCCAAGGAATGTCATGAGGCCTATTCCCAACGAGCTCAACCCCAGTAATTGGAAGCAGCCCTGCCTTGCCTTTGGTCTTGGGTATTTTCATCATTGGACTGTTTGAGCCAAGACATACGTTTTGCCAAGGAAAACTTTCCTTTGAAACCTCCATCTTATCCAAACAGAGAGTTGGAATTGACTCTTGGCAGTTCCAAAGATAGTTCTGACTTATGAAAAAATAGTACATGTGTGTCAGCCAATCCATGAGATTGTCCCCGATCTGAGGGGAGAAAAAAAAAAAAAAAACAGCTTTGCCTATGAACCCATCTTTCCTTCCTGTAAACTGATACAGCCAATGCACCTGTAACAGTTCCTTTGAACATGACCCCCAAATCCTTCTACTCAAAGAGGTTTGTGAGGCAACAGAGCAGGGGGCGCTCCTATGAAAGGGAAGAGCTGGGGTATGGAAGAAATTTGGTTACATTCTTCAAGGGGAGACGTTGGAATTCCAGCTTTTGGCAAGAGTACAATTTGGGGAAGGTCTGGTGGAATCTGGGGAAGGACTTGGAGGGCTTGCAATGTTGGAAATCACAGTGCTGGCAGGCACTATTTCCTTGGGGAGTGGAGCAGGTATTCGCAAAGGGAACCGTGTTTGTACCCAGAAGCTGATAAAAACATTTTGCAAATATTTGAACCAATTGTCTTACCTGGAAAACAGAGGGCACGTGATCGGCAAGCTGCCTTCTGTAGGGGAGGGGCCAGGCGAGGGAGAGATGGGCCCTGATGGAGGAATTTCAGCCTCTTGAGTTCCCGGCCCTGCTGCTGTCTTATCCTGGGTTCTTGGTTTCTCTTCTAGCTGCTTTCATAGCTCCTGGAGGTGAAGTATATCACACTCAGGACAGTCACTTCAGCAGGGACGAAAACTACCTGGAGTCATAGAAGGTCATAATGAGACATGACCTTAAAGCCCGTGCAGTCAGATGGCACATCTCATGTGCCTAGAATGTGGCTAGAAGGCCCACACAGCACAGCACACACCAATGACGGGACAGTCCCTGCCAAGAGCACAGCTCGGCGTGCAAGACTGCACAGGGCCTCATCCTCCCAAGTAGTAACCACACACCAAGGCACCCGAACCACTCTGCCTGTGTAGGGGCTGCGTAGTGCATCAGATCATGGGCTCAGAATGCTTGGGGCTCAACTCCCTGAGTTCAATCCCTGGTTCCGCCGCTTACTCCTAGGGGACCTTGGGCAACCTCCCCGACCTGCCTTGCCTCGGTTCCTCATCTGTACAACAGGGATAAAGATAATACCCGCTCCGGGTGGTATTTGTGAAATGAAAATGAATTCCTATAGGGACACACCTAGACTCCTGCTGTCCCACTGAATCAACCAACAGAGATGTGTTTCTTTTATAAAAAAAAAAAAAAAAGCACATTTTATGATAAATAACTCTGTGTATATGCAAAAACATAAATATCAGTATAATAAACACTCATGTATCAAACTAGTCCAATGAATGCCTCACCTAGATTCAATAACAACCAATACAGTCATTCTTGCACTATCTACCCTCCACCCACCTCACTCCCATCCCAATTATTTTGAAGCAAATCATATTTAATCTTAAATTATTTCAGTGTGTATCTCTAAAAAGGGGGACTTTCTGAAAAATTAATAACCATAAGGGCATTATCATGCTCCCCCCAAAATATAAAAATAATTCTATAATGCTAAAAGTCAATCTTTATCTATGTCTCTGTCTCTCTGTCTCTGTCTTTGTCTTTCTCTGTGGCAGATGGTATAAAAAAAAGGTCCACGCATTACAATCGGTTGATATGTCCGTTAAGTCTCTTCTAATTTATGGGTTCCCCTTCAATTTTCCTTTCTACTGTTTTCCCCTTGTAACTTTTTAGTCTTGAGATTAGATCATTTGCTGTATAATGTTTCTGACAGTCTGGATTTTGCTGATTGCATATCATTTAACATGTTCCTCTGTCCCTCTGTATTTCCTGTAAATTGATAGTTAGATCTGCAGGCTTGATTGATTCAGGTTCAATAATTTGACAAAATTACTTCACGGGCCGCGGTATGTATTTCTATGAGGAGGTTCGCAGCGTCTGGCTGGTTCTTTTGTTGTGATGTTAGGAGTATCAACGATCATCGTCTAGATTTGTTAACTCAATGTCAGCTTGGCAAATAAAATGTAGGATTCCCAGGTACATTTCAATTTCAGATAAACAGCAAACTAGTGTTTAGTGGAAGTATATCCCAAATATACCTGTACTAAGCAATTATTTGTTGTTCATCTGAAATGTGTAGTTAACTGGGAGCCCTATCTGTTTATTTGCTAAACCTGGAAACCCCAATTAGGGCCTGAAAATGTGTCCTTGTTTGTTGTCTGTAATACTTTTATAAAGAGACGCTTCCCTTCATCATAGACCTGAAATGCAGACTACATATGAGAAGCAGGATAAATGCTTGCTTTGTTTCCCTTTTATTTATTAATTCAAAATAATGAGGTGGTTCCTCCAATCACCAACAGAGGTATCCTTATAAACTCACGAATGTGAATATATCTGTTGTGAATTTCAGTCTTTTGGAGTTATTATCCATTCGGTGCTTGAACTCTCCCATCGCCAGTCAGAGAGAATCTAATTTAGTAGGATCCTGAGTCCTCCTGGCATGACACTAGTAGGGTTTAATATTTAGCTTGCTTTCTAGTAAAACAAGATATTTCAAGCTCATCTTGTATATTTCCCGCGCTGGATCTGGACTAGGCCTTTCTGTGAGAAATCTTGTTCCCTTTTAAGAGAAAATGGTATTTAGAAAATATAATCTGGGAGCCAGGGCTGTTCCAGGCTACTGAACTGTTCGTTATTTTTAGGTCTTTTCCATACGGAGAGCCAGTAAACATGCATTTTTCAAAGGATAATATAGATCGTGATCTCATAATAACATTTCCGATACAAATGCAGAGCCACAGGTGTTTCTTCGCCTCAATCATCTCACATCTGTATGTCCTTTCTCCCTTAATAAAAATCCCGGTTCTCAATAACATTCATGTAATTGTGTTTATACCAACAGAGACACACAAAACTATGTGTGTATACAACGTACAGGTTTACGGACCCTGCAAATTCAAAACAACAACAATATGGTTGCTAAAAACAGCTCGAGGGTTTCTTTCCTTTTGTAGTTCTTTCCGTTCTTAGGGCATATCCCACTAGGGATACAAAAAAATATATCGTGTGTGTGTGTGTGTGTGTGTGTGTGTGTGTGTGTGTGTGTGTTAAGTTACTTGAAATACTTCCTTGGTGTGGTTATGCTCCAACTGGATATACATTTAAATTCTTTTTTTTTTCCTTTCATTTTACTTTCTAAATTTTCAGGGGTTGCTTTTCTCATATTCTGTGTTTTAAAATTATGCAGAAATATTTACACAATTCCGAAGACAAGTCTATAAAACATGGTTTATTCGAAGAATCCTCGTGCCTGCCTTGGCCTCCTCTCTTCTGTTCTGTCCTTCCCTCTAAAGGTTAACATGGTATTTTTACGATCTGTCATTTATCGGTTTATCCTTCTATAATTACTTTCATCTAAACAAATACAAAGATACATTTGTATCCTCATTTTTCTAGATTCCACTCCAGTATTATTCCCCAGAGGCCGTACCACCAGAATAGAGCACTCATCAAATTGATTGCAGCCAGAAATATATCCTGCCTGACAACACACCGGTGTGGTCACATTAATTGTTTACAGCTAGCCTCCTTTCTGATTCTTCATTTCTCTATTCTGATTCTGAGTTTTACCTGATTACAGTTTATAGCATTTATGTCTGCCTCCCTTGGTAGCAAAAGTTGCTAGGATTTCCTAGAAAGCCAAGGCCAGAGCAGCCCTTATGCATGTTCTTTTTTTTTTTTTAATATTCCATGCAGCCACAGCCTTAAAGAAAATTTGTTGGACTGGATGCATACATCAGTGCTTATTAGCCCTGGATAAGCACCCAAATTACCCATTCCGCTTTTTTTTTTTTTAAAGTATAGATTGTCAAGTTGTGCCCAAGACCCACTAGATCAGAAACTCCAATGGGGCGCCTGGGTGGCTCAGTTGGTTGAGTGTCTGACTTCTGTTCAGGTTATGATGTCATGGTTCGTGAGTTCGAGCCCCACTGTCAGCGCAGAGCTTGCTTCGGATCCTCTGTCCTTCTCTCTGCCACTCCCCTGCTTGCATTATCTCTCTCTCTCAAAAATAAATATTTTTTGAAATTTTTTTCATGTTTTTTGAGAGAAAGATACAGAGCATGAGGGGGAGAGGGACAGAGAGAGAGGGAGACACAGAATCGGAAGCGGGCTCCAGGCTCCAAGCCGTCAGCCCAGAGCCCGACGCAGGGCTCGAACTCACAAACTGTGAGATCATGACCTGAGCTGAAGTCGGACGCTCAACCGACTGAGCCGCCCAGGCGCCCCTCAAAAATGTTTTTAAAAATTAAAAAAAAAAAAAAAAAAAAAGAGTCTCCAAAAGTGATCACCAAGAATCTGGAATCTGGATTAAATAATACACCATGATTCTGTTATCCAGCCTGTTGGAGAGCCATTGACCAGACGCCACTCTACATAAATATCCCAGTAGAGCACATACGAGTGCTTACAAGGGATGTTTCTTCACAGATCCTTTCCTCCGCCGTTTGAGACGGTGCAATTCTGTGTTGGTAAGGCCGAAAAGAAAACTTAGCAAGTCAGTTCATTTACCTTGATTTTATTCAGAGAAAACCTGAAGGAGACTGGAGGGTGGGTTCACGCCTTCAAAAGAGAATTGGTTGCATCTAAAGGTTAATTACTTTTGAAGGTCACTCAGTTTGTCAACACTTAGGATGAAACTGGCTTTGTGATCTTCTGGCCCAGAGCTCTTGTCACTATTAGCAAAACAGCTGCTTCCCGCCCTCCCCCCCCCCCCCAATCCTAGGATTACCCGAGGGCAGAGATGCCACAAATCTTCTCTCATCCCTCCACTAGGGACTTCCATCCCCAGGCGGGACTTGAGAGCCAGAGGGGATCTGAGGGATCTAGTCCAATCCTTAAAATTAATAACCATAAGGGCATTATCATGCTCCCCCCAAAATATAAAAATAATTCTATAATGCTAAAAGTCAATCTTTATCTATGTCTCTGTCTCTCTGTCTCTGTCTTTGTCTTTCTCTGTGGCAGATGGTATAAAAAAAGGTCCACGCATTACAATCGGGCCATCACTGCTAACAGTCCAAGCTTGGGTGCCCGGTGGTATGAACAAAGCTATGTCAGAGTCGCTGACATCTCGTTCAGCCACATGGCCTAGTATCACATTTCTGCAACTATGAAGAAGGCAAGAATCAGACCCTGGCCCACTTGTCTAAGCTCCAGTGACGAAAGCCATTGCCAGGCCCGTGTCTAGAGAGTGACAACAAACGTGGGCTGAGAGGAGGAAGCAGGTAGGCTGAGAAAATCCCGTCCTCTTTCAATAAGTTTAAATGAGCTCTCCCATTTGATTTTCCTTGATCATCTAGCGGTGGGTGCGTGGGATGGCCAGGGGCAGGGGGCCACTTTCTCCAGGTCTGCTTTGTCACTTTTATCCCCAGGGCTCTCTAGGCCAGAGATAGCCTAATTGGTGTCCTGCGTGGAAGGAGCTGGCAGCTGAGCTCTATAGAAGCAAGGCTTAAGGGTTTCTTCCATTGTGCCAGCCTACGTAACCCTCACTATTCCCTGTCCCCAGCCCGCAGTTTGAACCAAAGGCAAAAACTGGAGGGGGTCCGCTTGGTACATCTGGCTGTTTGGGAAAGTTCCAGGGAGGCAGTCATCATGGTAATCGAATACATCCGTTAAACCCAACAGATTCTTTTCAATCACGGGCAATACGTGCACACACACACGCGCACGCGCGCACATACACGTGCAAACACGCACGCACACACGCACACACATGCACACAGCACGGATACCATCGCCCGTCTCCGTGTACTATCCAGGGCTCGCTCTGGCCCCTCTGGCTCCTACAGTGTGAGGCAAAGCAAAAAATTTATTCAGTCCACAAGAATGAGGTTATGGGGGATGAAGGAAACCAGAGGGGGTGGACAAGCATGCTGGTGAACTTGAATGTGTGCCAGAGAAGGGGGCAGAAGGGCTTTGAAGGCAAGAGTCCTATAGGGATGCTAATCGGGAGTATTTTTTTGTGATTATTCTGGGTCTCTTTCTCTCACTGGGACGCACACAAAACTGTGACGTGGGATGGGAGCCTCCCGGCTGTTCACATATTGCCTTTGGAAAAGAGGTCAGTGGTAGAGAAAAGCTTTCTGCCCAAGCCTTTCAGAGAAATCATCGCTTGCACTGGATTAAGGTTCAAAGGGAAAATTTAGGCTAGAATTTAAGAATCTTTCAGGCTAAAAGTACTATAAAATTATAACAGGTGCTAAGAGTATTAGTAATATATTCTAGGCCTCTTAAAATGTATAAGATGGTAAATGCCTTATCATTAGATGGACTCAAAGAGATAAAGAATGACCACCTGCGTGGTCAAGACTTTGTTGGGAAATAAGATCTTTGCAGCTGTAATCAAGTTCAAACGAGGTCATACTGGACTAGGGCGGCCCCAAATCCAATGAGTGGCATCCTTCTAAGGAGGCCATGTGAGCACACACATGCACACACACGCACGTGCACGGAGAAAAGATGGTTATGTGAAGACAGAGACAGAAATTGGCATGATGCAGCTACAGACTAAGGGGGCACAACCAGGAGCTGGCAGAAGCAAGGGAATCTTCTTCCCTGGAGACTTCAGAGAGAGCAGGGCTCTGCCGATCCCAGATTTCCAACTTTTAGCCTCCAGCGCTGTGAGAGAAGAAATTGTTGTTTTCAGTCACCCAGCTCCTGGTTGTTTGTTCTGAAAAATCTTAAGAAATTAACACAGGGTAAGACCAAATGGCCTGGAGGGTCTCTTTCCGCTGCAATAGCTATGGTCCGAAATTTGTGAGGGTTTTTCTTTGTTGGGAGGTGATAAGGCAGCATCACTCTGGACTGATTGCCATGTGGTCTGATCATAAGAGAGAAGCATGGCTGCAGATGACAAGTGGGGAAGTGTGAAAGCCACCGTGGTCCCGTACAGAAAGCGCCAACTGGACCCGCCTCTCCCCAGGAAAGGGTACGGTTTTGTCATGCTATGAAATTCTCTTGCACAGCCTCTCCCTTCCTCCTCCTCCTCGTCCATGAAAGTGGGAAACAACGGCGTACTTTGTGCTTGCTCTAGGGGAAGGGAACCAGACCCCGGTCCCCAAGGCTGTCAACTGGGATTCCTGACTCAGGAGCGCGATTCATTCCCAAACAATTAAGATAATCCAATCAACATCGCAGACGACACACACTAATGCCATTAGAGGCAAAATCTCTCTGGGCGATGTAGGGAGGGGGAGATAGGGTCATAAAGCACAGTGGGCTCAGCCTCAAGGTCACTGTGTTCTCCTAGACAGAGTTACCCAAGACAGGTAGTTCCAAGGCAATGCCAGTGCCCTTAAGAGGCAGACACCAGTGGGAGACCGTGGCCAAAAGTAAGGATGGAATATGTTCAAAGGAAATAGAACCATCCAGAGACTTGAAGGACAACCCAGACAACGCCATGAACAGTGCATGGGGCTAGACTCAGGAGACCTGGTTTTGATCCCGGCTTCTCCATTGCTCAGCTGCATCCCCTTGGGCAAAGCACTTAATCTCCTAAACCTCAGTGTTTCATTTGAAAACAGGGACAATTACCCAACCTCCTCTCTTGTTATGTTCTTCTGAAGACCAAAACGTATCAGGATGCAATGCTGCCCACTTTGCAGAGGAGGAAAAAGAGGCCACCTGACTTCCGCAAGGCCACGCCACCAGTGAGTGAGTGACAGACAGGGGCTATCAGAGTAACTGCCCTGTAAATAGCACTTTCGCTTGTGCCAAACACCGTGGTTTACAAGACTCTCGTTTCACGCTCATGACGACACCATGATGTTCACATTCTTTTCCTGCTTTACCACTGGGGGAGACTGAAGTTAGCAAGAAGTTAAGTAATTTTGCTGAGACCACAGAGGAATCAGTACCAGAGCAGCCAGGAATCAAACTCACTCTGAAATCAATACTCTCAGCAACTGCAATTGAACCCGGAAATCTTTTTGGTATATATCTACCTGCTTCTAACGTACATGAAAACTTTGCCCAGGGTAACTGGCGATACATATTATTATATTAATTATTGGTATTAACTGTTAAATATTATTGCGGTAAGACAAGTGAACCTTAGTCTGAGTTTGAAACTCATCAAAACACAGAGGTGATTCTCAAGTCCTGGGATGAGGTGGATACAGAAATTGCAAAGTAATTTAGCATGGTCTTCTATCAGGTTTTTTCCTGAGCACATCAGTCAACAAGGAAGAGAGGATAGTACTTTGTTTAAATAAGGCTAGAGGTAAGGGCGCCTGGGTGGCTCAGTCAGTTAAGTGTCCGACTTCAGCTCAGGTCATGATCTCGTGGGTCCGTGAGTTCGAGCCCAACATCAGGCTCTGTGCTGACAGCTCGGAGCTCAGAGCCTGGAGCCTGCTTCAGATTCTGTGTCTTCCTTTCTCTCTGCCCCTTCCTCACTCATGCTCTCTCTCTCTCTCAAAAATAAATAAGCATTGCAAAAACTAAGGCTATGGTAGAACAGGTAACAGTGAAACTAAAGGCGTCTCTAATGCCTCAAAGGAGGAGACCTTGGGCCTCCTGCCATTTCCTGTGTTATCATGCTCTGTGAAAGTCCCAGGTCAGTGGGGCAGTGCTGGATGGCTCTTGGGGTAAGCCTTATAGAGGAACATCCATGAGGATGTTTGTCAATCCATGTACACAGGAAACCCCAGCATCGGAACCAAGATCTTCCAACGTTTGGCTTTGGGCAGACTGAAGAAAATTTGGGGTGAAGTAGTTACCGATGGTAAAGAACTTTCACCTCCAGGGTAAGACACAAGAGAAACATATACCTCGTTCCTTGCCCGGAAGGAATTTGCAATCCGATGAGAAAAACCAAATGCTGAAGTTAAGCACGCAGATTCATACCAGGAGAGATCAGAGAGGATTGCAACAGAAATGCAGCACAGCAGAACAGGAAAGGACCCAGGACCCGGAATTAAAACATCTGAGTTCTAGTATCTCCTCTGCCACTCCCCAGACATGTGATTGACGCATTACTTAACCTCTCTGAGATAAGGTTACCTTTAACATCTCTAAAGTGGGTTAAAAAAAAAAATGGCAGATCCATTAGGGAAGGAATTGAGCAAACATTGATTAAGTGGCTTTTCTATACCAAGCTTTCAGAACGTAGGAACAAGATTGCAAATTCTTATGCTCTGTGTGAGCATAAAGTGCCCTTAGCAAAGGTTGGCAAAGAGATTGTAAAAGAGATGGGTCTTGAGAAGGTCCTGGAGATTGCTGAGGCATTGGATGGCTGGGGGAACATGAAGGGGAATGACACATTCCAGACTGCAGCGACAACAACACAGGCAGAAGTTCGGGGCATAAAATGAGCTTAGCGATTTCAAGGAACTGACGGAGAACCCGAATGCCTGCAGCAGGTGGGTAGGAGAAGTTGGAAATAGGTTGTGCACAGAGGGTAGGGCAAGACTCTGAAAAACCTTGAAAGATGGCCTCCATATCCTCTGATATTATGGTTATGGGTGTTATTTTTATTCAAGGGAAGGAGAAAAGGAAAGAAATGCATGCTGTTCACCCAAACATCAGGACATTCTGTTCCTCTGTGATTGTGCTTCGTGAAAATACTCTCCAGCAAAAAAGAAAAAGAATGATTAAGGGAAAAAATATAACTAGAGCCACATTCATTTCAACTCCACTGAAAGCACAGCAGGAGGAAGTCGCTGTGTTTGCCAAACTCCAGAAAGAGACACAATTGATGGGGGGCGGGGGTGGGGGGAAGGGGGAGAGGGGAGGGGGGAGGGGATGGGCGATGAGGAGGGGGTCCAGCTTTGTTTTATGTTTTATCCTCCCAAGATGTTGTAAATAATGGCAAGGTATAGTGCACGGAAGGGGAAATTACTCTGACAGGGCCCTTTTAGGGAGGAAAATGGAACTAAATGTACATTCTGTTATTCCTGATCTTTCATTCAACCCCCCATTTACGTGGGGGCTCCCCGGAGCTGATGTTTCCCCTTTGCTGTCACACGTAGTCACTGACTGGAGCCCATCATTTCAAAATAACGGCCTGCAAGTCTTCCCCTGTCGTGATTAATACGGGGTAATAATCATTAGCCACACTGAAAACTGCAGCGAGGTACCTCCGCCAGGCTGCCCAGCTTTATGGAAGCCAGGAAAGTTCCCCGTCACTCCACCAGGGGGGGGTGATGTTCCCCGTGAAACCTAAGAAGTCTTTCTGCTCTCAGCTTCTCCAGGAGGCCAGGACCTGGGGCTCCTCACCCCAGGCGACAGCCTGGGCTGGGACTCGCCCTGAAGCCAGGACTTTGCAGAACCATGCAAAAGGAATCCCGTGGGTAAGACAGGAGGCTGGAGCTCCAGGGGGGTGGGGGAAGAAGAGAGAAGGTGAATATATACCTGATCCTCCCCTACTCTCCACCTTTGAAACATCAGGAAATATTGTCAGCTGAATGGATCGAAGGGGCTGGAGCCACCCGTGACTCAGGAAGATTCATAACACCAGAGCCTTGAACAGAAGAGTTTATCAAAGGCAGGCGGAGAGAGAAATCATCGCACTCGAGACAATTCAAAGGCAAAACCCTGTTTCTCAGCTCTGTCCCTGTATTGCACTCCCTCGTCAATGTTTTGGGCACTGGGCTTTCTTAGCCATTACAAGGGGGCTTTCTGTGTGTCCCCATCCTTCCTCTCTTCTCCAGGGAGAGAGGTGGAGTGACAGTACAGCTGTGCTAGGAGAGGGGAGAGCATGAGGTCTAATTCTTGCTTCTTCCGGAGGGGGGCACCGGGGCCAGAGAGGGAGGGGACTCACACAAGGTCGGGGGAATGGCAGAGGCAGGATCGGAACCCAGATCGCCTGACTCCCGAGGGAGGGGGCTCCAACCTCTGGCTTTTGCTGGAAATAACAGTCTTTTCATTTAGATCTCGTAAATAGAAGCCATTTCAGAAAGCCTAAACAAATAAAAACCAAAAACCGTGCTGTGACCCCAGAGGGAAGGAGGAGGAAAGTCAGAAGAGAAAGATAGACACAGAGCATTGCTCTTGCTTTCTTTCCTTCCCATGTCACACTCTACCTGGGACATCCGGCGAGAGGCTGTTTCACAAAAGGGGTAATAACAAGCGTGGGTCTTTCTTGCTAGGAATTCAAAACTCAGAAGACAGGAAGCAATGTGAAAGGGTCTCATTCCAGTGCCCGTTCCCTGTTTGGTGAAGTCGGTGAGGATGCTGGCCAAGAGCTTGCACCACTTCTGGATTTTTCTTTTCAGACCTCGATGGTTCACACCCTGTCCTAAATCTATGGCATTGAAGCAGGCACTGGGATCTGCGCCTGGCTGGCAGGGTATTGGAGTCACTTAAGCAGTGGGTTTCTTTATTTTTGCATCAGGGCAACGCATCTGACCCTCCGACAGCCTCCTCTCCGGGTGAGGTCCCACCTACCCACCCCTGCAGGGCCCTGGAGCAGCCCCCCGCATGTGTGGCTTGAGTCCTCCCAGACTGCCCCCACCAGCTGCTGCTCTGCCCTGCCTGACAGCAACCCAGAGACAGGCCCCCAGGGCCAGCGTTAGCACACCCGGGCTCCGGACCCGTGGCGGGGCTGGCCGCTATGTTAGGGACCCCACATACCAGTCGGGAAAGAGAAGCCGGAGGCTGGGGGCAGACGGAGGGAGAGTAAAATGTTCTGTCCCTGAAGAGCCTGCCGTTAGATGCGAGAAGAAATTCTGCTATCATTCTTGTCTTTCTTTCTCCCCTAATTAGGAAGAGATGTAAGTTCAACTCTGTTGGGGTTTGTAGGGCACAGGTGCAATCAAGAGAAGGCAGACACCGGTGTTTTTCTCACCCTGCTGCCTGTGGGTTCCCACGAAGACGGTCTGGCAGGCCCTCTCTAAGGGGTGGGGGCGACACCCGTGACACCCGATTATCCCATTACTTTGAAAGGTAGGCGTGGCCACCTACATGGTGTTGTGCAGGGCAGAGGTGACAGAAGCTAGCGGGGATTTGCACGTGCTGGCAACTTGGTTCCCCTGGGCCGGCTCTCATTGTGAAACACACACACCCTGGAACATGGGGGAAGAATTGAGCTCATTAGTATGATTGTTTATACTAATCACGAGAACAGCCACAACATGCTCTCCTATGCAAGAGACAATGACACTCCTGACCCTCAGTCGGGCTGAAGCTTTCTGTGACTCAGCGTGAAACTGCAGGAGCCCCCCCTGCTGCAGGGACTCCCAGCCCCTGGTGGGCAGGGCGTTGGGCGCAAAGAAGCCCGGCTGCTCCCACTTCCCGGCCTTGGAGGTACGGACTCTCACGTCTTCGTCACCTTCGCCTCCTCGCCAGACAACAAAACTGGAGAAGATGGGTGTCCGGCCAACCGAGGTTCGGGCTCTGATCACACCATGTGTTACCCGGGTGGCCTTGGGACCCGCGGCTTGACTTGCAGGTCGCCAGGTTCTGCGTCTGTAAAATGGGCCAATAGTACTCACCTGGAAAGATTTCTGAGGATGATGCCACACGTGGGTGTTCTGCCAAGCACCGTGGTGGGAACAGGGGGGGCACCCGCCGAAGCCGGCCCTTCCCATTCTACTTGGGTGACCGTAAGCAACAAGGGAAGGTATCATTTAATCTAAATAAAGAAACCTGAGTGAAATGATCACTTGCTATCGGTTCTGAGAGTTTCGGATCTCAAAGGAACCAACCGCGCTGGCTTCATCCAGCCTCGCTCCCACGGCCCCGGGCGTGCCCGCCGCCATCAGACTGAATCTCTCAGAGAGCCTGGCCAGCTCAGTTCCAGCCAAAGCTCTGAGAGCGACTGTCACCTGAACCACCCTGGGCCACCGAAGCCAGGGAGGGCAGTGCGGGGCTTCCTGGCTAGCAAGCAGGCAAGGACCCCCCCCAAAACGTAACTTTGTAATACATCTCCGGCCACCAGGGTCCATGCCTTTCTAATTCCTACACAGTAGAGGAGTGTTCACGGGGGCACCCTGGCCACTCCCACTCTTCTCTGCCCGCCTGGAAGGTGTGGGTGTGTGTGCACTGCCCTGCAGTGAGTGCCAACTCCAATGTGGGCGTGTCTTGTGACTCCCTGGGGGAAGGTAAGTGGGAGGGTCTCTTTTGATCTGTAGCATTTCCCGGCAGAGACATGGGAGGGAAAGAGCCCCAAAGTGATAGGGAGACCATGCAGCCACCCTGTAAGCAAAAGGGTACTTCTAAGGAGCCCAGTTCTTTTCCCTGGAAAACCAAACAAGAGAATGAACTACAGTTAACAGCAGTGGAGAAGTAAGTTTGGCTCTGGAAGAAACTTCTAGATTTTAAGACAACGTCCCCATATGCTTGCCTGACTCTCCCGGATTCACAGCCAGTATCTTATTTGATTCTTGTGAAGCAGAGGATACAAGGCACGGGATATTGTTTCCACTTTCTAGATGAGGAAAGGGAGGCACCGAGAGGCTTCGCCAGAGATTATGTGACCCAATCGACGGTATCTCCTCTTTTTTGGAATCTCTTAGAAAGAATAGAGGAGGAAGGCCCTTTGTCAGACTCTCAGTGCCAGGCGCAGAACAGCAGCCAAAGTCATGAGCAGAGGACCTCACCCAGCCCTCACCCTCCGCGCTCGATGCCCAGCAACGGTCCACACTCCTGCCCTGACCCCTTACCTTGCCCATTCGCAGGATTCTTGCAGATTGTTCCAGGGAATCATTAGGTAGGTGTAGGCTGCGATTGGTTGGGCCTCACAGAGAATATTCTCCTCTCAGAGCAGCATACTCGATGCGTGGGGGCGGGGAGGGGGCTTAGGGAAAGAGGGCGAGGTATACAGGACATAAGCTCAGCTTGTGCGAGGTTTAGCGAGAAAAAGAGTGAAATCCTGCCTTGTTTGATCTGGAGCCTTAACAGGCTCGCTACTGTTTAAAGTACACAGGAAAGCAGGATTTGTGAAGAGATGAGAGGGGAGGCGAGAGGGGGGTGACATCTTTATGAATGGTACTGAGGATCCCGGAGCAGGTGCCCTGCGGCTGCGTCCTGGGCCCATGTCCCCACCGCCCAGCCCGGGGCTCAGCACTCTGGCACCCCGGCGGCCTCTCCTCCATTCACCGGACTTGGCCCACACACTCCGGTTTGGCCCGTCAGACCAATCCCTTTGTTCCCAACAATGTGGGGGGCAGAGGAGGCTGCTGCTTCTGCACTGTGGCCGCCCCACAGCGTCTGCCGAGCAAAGGTGAAGCACAGCGTGGGAGACAGAGCAGCCCCCCCCACAAGGGAAGCGTGTCCCTGCCTTGAAATGGGAAGTCTCAGGGTCAGGGCAGGTGAAAGATGATGCTGGAGTAGAGACAGCTCGAGTTGGTGGCGGCATCGGGGACCTCAACTTTGGGAGCTACGTGCAACCCTGGCTACAGACCATGCACCGCCCAAGTGTCACCCGTTGGCAAGCATGAGCCCCTGACCTCTGACCACCGGTCCTCCGGTCACGCAGCGTCCCAGGCCCAACCCCCATCACACTCAAGGCACCCTAAATATATGCGCACACACACTGGCGGGCAGCGTTCCCATGCGAAACGCTGATGGCTTGCCACCCCCCTCCCACCTCTGAAAGGGAGCCGACTTCATGCTGAAAGCCTGCCAAAGTGTGGCTGGCTTCCAGCACCAAAAATACCTCCCGTGATTCGAGGGGCTACCGCCCTGGCATCTATTTGTGGGGCTGGAGCTGGTGCTGCGGCAGAGACAGGACTCCCTCTGGGGATCGGCTGGTGGCCCATTTGGGTTCATTCTCCCCAAAGTCGGCGGCCCGTCTTCAAGGGCCTGAGGAGGCCTGCTCAGCCAGACTTGCCCTCTGCAGGAGAAAGACTGACTCACTTCTCCCAGAGAAAACTCAGCTCCATTTCTAGAATGCTGTTGCCCGGTCCTTTACCACTTATCTGATCTTCCTCCCCAAGTCACCCATCTAGTGACAAGAGAAGAAGAGTCCTAGGGCCTGGAATGATAATGCAGCAGCCACAGATGACTTTGCAGGGGTGAGTTTCCAGGAGCACTGTGGCCATGGCAGGGGTGGGTGGGTCAGGGTGGAGGAGAACCCTGTTGAACTTAAAAGGATTTTCTAAAGATGACGATTTGGCATAAGACAAACAGATGCCCATCCATCCATCCATCGATTCATCTATTCATTTGGTAAGTATGTATTAAGCACCCACGACTTGCCCGGAACTGTGCTAGGCTGTGACTATCTGTCCTTGTGGAAATAAGGATGGACCACAAGGCATTGGCAAAGGCTCCGTGAGTCCCCAAGGGCTATGGGTTTGACATCGGCTGGACAGGATGAGGAAGAAGACATTAAGGGCCAGATAGATATCAGGAAACTTGAGTTCCTGAAAGACACAGATCTGAGGGTATGGAACGTATTGGCACGATTATTAGCACGATTTCTTAAAAAAAAAAAAAAAAACGTGTGGAAGAGATCATCATGTACGGTATACAATTCCATTAAAAGAAGAAATCTCATAAACTTATTGTTGATAAATAGTATTTGTAGAATGTATGAGTGAATACCCAGTGATCAAAGGGATGTGCTTACTGGAGCACCTTTAAAGACCAAAGGCTCATGTATATTGTCATTGCCGCATGGGGTGTTATATTTAAATACAAACTTGAACTCGAGTTGTCCTTTTTTTAATTCCCGAGATATATTGTCATAATTACGTGCTTCACTAATAAGACCCATGTTTGTTCTAGCCTATTGGGACTAAAAATATGAACAAATCTTTCCATTTTAATGATACGATGAATTCTTCTGGCACTTTTACATGGATCTATTTTAAGTCCACCAAATATCTGAAGATTGAAGGTAGAAATTCCCATCTTACAGGTGGACGTACTGAGGCCCAGAAGTGTTAAGTATGCTTCATCCAGGGCACCGCCCAGTGGACCGGGTTAGCGTTCTTCTGTTATGCTGACCACAAGTACTCCCATCACCTCACAGGACTCAGATCTTAGACCAAGTCCAGTGACAATGGGGAACCTTGGTGACGTTGTGTCACGCTGCCCCCTCTGTGTTCTCCTACCTGTCTTCTCTCTCTCTTCCTTCTGTCTTCCTCTGTCTTCATTCGGGAAGCATAGGGGAGACTAAGGATGAAGGATAGAGTGAGTGCAGGGGTCTGTTTCATTTTATTCTTTCTTACTCTTCATTCTAGGATTTATTTCTGGACTGTGGATGGGGGACATAGTATTAAACAATTATTTAAATTGTATATTAATCTTCCCAAGATGTGATTAAATTGAAGTATGGGGAAGAGATGTGACCCCACCCCCCCACCCCCCCCCACCCCCGCCTTCCAGGGTCACACAGCATTTGATTTAAAACCAGAAGGTCCTCATTTTCAGCCTCAAGCTTTATCAGCTGGATATTTTCAACCCTACCTCTGGCTCTCTTGGGTGTAGTGGCCAGACTGATGTTCCATGTATGCAACAAATGGGAGAAATGTTGCTCCAAAATCTTCCACCATCTTCTTGAAATCATATTCTTTACTAAATTGTGGTTTACATACAGTCTGCTCAGAGATAAGAGGGTAGACCAGACGGTCTGGATGGGGAGACAAGATCTACTTATAAAGAGAAATAAATAATAATACAGGGTAACTTATGATAATTGCCTGGAGGGGTGCCAACAATAAATGCTAAAGAAGTTCAAAAGAAAAAAGCAGGTATGGATCAGGGAAAACAGCTTAGACAGATTCTGGGTGGCTCCCCAGGACACAACCAGGAGACACTGGTGAAAGTCACAGGGACACAAATTTCAGCTAATTACAACGGTGAAAGAACTTTTGAAGCATTAGCTAATTTCTGTAGATGAAGTAACGTCTAAATATTCCTGCGCACACACCCTATACTGTGTTGAATGGACGATTTGCACGACCACCTGTGAGTCTAAATTTCTAACCACCACCAACCCCTTTTTCTAAGCTCCTGCTCTGAGAATTTCAAGCGGTTTCCCTCCAGGGTTTCCGGGAGTGATTTTTTTTTTATTTTTTTATTTTTCCTATTTATACCACTGAGGACTGTGGCCACGAGAGGGCAGTAGATGGAGCTTATCAGAATACTTGAACATGTTGAGTAAACTCGAGTGTGCTCTAATGACCAGCAGGGACTACGCAGATCCTGCGAACTCACTGGGGTCCAGCTTGCAGGCCTCTTTTGGAAAGCAGAGTCCAGGCCCTGCAGACTTACTGAGACTATATGGCACGGAATCAATAGTCGTAAAAGCACCGAGGCATTGCCATCCGGAATCCAGAAACCTCTCACCTTAGGTTATTAAAATAAGTTATCTTACCTCCACCTCTCTGATTCCCCTACCAGGCAAGCTCCCAGAGCCTGAATCTGGAAAGCGCCTCTCTGGTCCGCCCCCCCACCCCACCCCACCCCACCCACCCACGCATGCCAGATGCCCAGGATCCCTAACAGAGCTGGAAGCTCGAGCTTCAGAGCAAGGCTCATCTTTGCATTATGAAAATAATAATTAATAACAACAACTTCAAACCTCATTTGACAGCTCGTTGGCTTTTTGAAATTCACCAGCAGAGGAAATTTGCTCCCACCAATTCCGAGACCTTCTTCTCAACCTCATTAGCCAAGGCCCTTTCCTCCCCACTCACCCCTCACTTATATTAAAGATGAAGAAGCGGGGTGTGTGTGTGTGCAGGAATGGGGGGGGGGGGGTGACAGGTGATGCTGGGGGCGGGGGGGGTGGGGAAGCACATCCTCACTGCCCTCACCTACTCTGCTTGAGTCCTGAGCTCCTCACACCCGAGGCTAAACCACCTGAGCTCTCAAGGCCTCCACCCGAATCCCCAGGCCCTGGCAGATTTTCCTTGCCCCCTTGGCCACTTAAGGTGGCCGGCGGGTCCGGGCTGAGCTGGGCGCAGGGCGGGCAGCCTGGCGGCCTCCCCGCGCCAAACCTGATTCTCCTTTGTTGACAGCTGGAGGAGGAGGAGGCGGTCCCGGCGGGCGGGGGCAGGGGCGAGGGGGGTTGGGGCGGGGGGCTGGCGGGCGCAGCGGTGCCAGCGGCGGGCGCGGCCCCGGCCCGGCGGGCGCGGCCGGCAGGGAGAGGGTTAACGCGCGCGGCCTCTATGATAATGAGCTGCATGGTAATATAGGGAGGCCGGCGCTGAGGGCTCAGCCGCCGCCGCCGCCGCCGCCGCCGCCGCCGCCGCCGCCGCCGCCGCCACCGCCACCACCGCCGCCGCCACCGCGGGAGCCGGAGCTGCCGGGCGCAGCGGCGTCCGCGCCAGACTGGAGCGGGAGGGTGGCCGAGCGCAGTTGCTGGGAATTTGTCAGCCGGGAGGGCGAGCGGTCGGGAGAGAGACCCCGCGAGCTGGGGAGCGGTGGGGAGCGCGAGCGCCGGAGCGAGCCGAGCCAGCCCCGAAATAGCTCTAGAAAGCCAGGTTCCCGGAGGAAATGGGACTGTGACCGAACCGGGGAGCAAGAAGGGAAGGAAGCGCCGGGCTTGCTGATGTCAGAGGAGCCCGTAAAGTCGCGCTGGAAAAATCTGAAGGCAGCCGGGGCTCTGCTGCTTCCCCAGGAGAGACACCGCCAGCCACCCCCACACGCCCCCTCGGCGCCTCCGGGTTCCCCCCGCGAGCCGGCGACAGCGCGCCGCGGGGCTGCTGCGGGGCGACGGGGGACTGAGGGGCGCGCGGACCGGAGACCGAGGGGCCACTTCAGGAATACAGATAAGTGGCTGGCGGCTGGACGTGGATTTTAATGAATTTGGACTCCATGTGGATTTGGTCGTCCCCGTGATTGGGAGCTGCGGGCAGCGAAAGGGGCAGCGCGCCACCCTCGGCAGCCGGCGGCCGAGGCGGACGGGCCGAGAGCGGAAGGACAGACCGACGTCGCCGAGCTGGGTAAGCGGCGCCTGGGGCCGGGCGCTCCGAGTCGCCGGCGTCCTCCGCCCCTCTCCCCCGAGCGCGCGCCGCTGCCGCGGCCGTCTGCCTGGTCGGGGTCCCGGGCCCGAGCCCCGGGGCTCGGCTGCGGCGCGCGAGTCCCCGCGCGGGCTCGGCCACTTTCGCGGGCCGGAACGCGGCGTGCGCGCGGGTGCGGGCGGACTCGGAGCCGCCGCCTCCAGCCCCCGGCTTCCCCGCCGGCCACCGGCTCCTGGCGGCGAGGGCGCTCCGCGGCGCGGCTCAGGCACGCACCTGCTGGCACTCTGCGGCTTTCGGGAGCACGGAGGCGGCGGGGCTGTCCCGAGAGCTGGCGCCCAAAGCGGGCCTCGGTGGCAGGAGCAAAGGGAGCCCGAGGCCACTGTGGCCAACGCTCCATTTGGGGGCGTTCACTCTGGTGCCGGAGTCCCTGGCGGCCGCTGGCTGTTCCTTCCGATCGGGGGACTCGGGAATGGAAGGGGAATGCATCCTCTGCGCGGGGTCCCCGAGGTTCAGGGAGCGATTTCAAGGCACTGAGTGGGGAGAAGTGCTCCATGACCCTCTCCGTGCTCCCTCGTGGTCAAGCACCCATCCACACCATCCTCTGGTTTGAGCAGCCCGAGAGGATTGGGGGCTGAGGTAGGAGCTTGCCCAGGGAGGGAGAAGCTCCTTACAAACCATTTGAAAAGATTTCCCTCCAAGTGTTCCTTCTTGCCCCACCCCACAAGTGATGTAGGGATCTTAGAACATTCTAGCTCTCTTTCTCCATCCCACAGGTAGTCTCTGTAAATGGTACTCATGGTCTGGATGGGCCAAGAAGAGAGTCGCCAGAAACTGCCATTCCAGGACCGTGGCAAATGTCCACCTGTTTGGCATGACCCTTGCTTTAGCAGGACCTGCCTGCTCAAACTCAGCTCTGAGTGATAGATCATGGGGGACGGGGTGGGTAAAAGACTTGGAAGCAGTTAAGTCAGTTAAGAGGCTAGGAATGAGAGCCCCATGAAATGGGCAGTGGAATCTGATCAGGTCTCCTGTAGGAATGTAAGATCCTAGGGTAACAGTGGCATGCCAGAAGCGCCTATGGAAGGGAGATAGCAGGGACAAGACCAGTTTGAAGTCGGAGGGGGGGGGGGCTGCCAGCTGGAGCTCGCGGCAGTGGCGTGGGGGCCTGGCAGATCACAGGAACCCACAAAAATTGTGAGATCCATTCATTCCCTTCCTGCTATTCCTAAGCGCGGTGGACAGGGTCTATGACCCGCTGAGTAAGATAGGTATCTGGGCTGGGCTGGGCTTTTAGGACTAGGAGTCAGGTTTAGCCCTCCCCTCCCCACACAGTAGCAGGCTCCTGTCTTGCTGGGCTTCTTTCCCAGACCTTGAAACTTCATTCTTCCCTCTGGGCAGGCCTTGGATTCTGGGGCCTTCAACAGAGCAACAGAGCCCCGGAAGAGATAGCTGTGGCTGGAGGAATTCAGCCATTCCTAATTGAAATGCACAACTTTTGTGCAATCACCCCGGAAAGCTCCTGGAGTTGCTCGCAGCAGCCCTCTCTCCTCTGACCTCCTGGCAAGAGAGGAGAATTCATTAACTTCCCCTTCACCTCGCACAGCACCGTTTGAACTAATTACCTGTGATCTCTCCTCCTTGGCCCGGGTTGGGGGGGGGGGGGGTGGTTTCTGGACGGGGGGTAGGGAGTGGAATGAGGAGAGGGGTAGGGAACCAAGGAAACTGAGAGCAATCTGTCAAGATGCCTTAGCAAGGTTGTTTTTCTTGTCCCTTCTTCCACCTGCATTACCTGAAAGAGCCTTTCCCCTCTGTCCGCCCAGCAACCCTCTTCAGGGACCTGCTGATAAAGGGAGGGCACTGCAAGCTGCCCTCTCTGCTCCCTCACTGTCCTCAGCAAATTGCATTAGGACAGGGCAAATTGGCTTGCAAAGCAGTTAAATGGAAATGACATGTGGAGCAATGTGCATTGGGGGTGAGGATTAGCAGGAAACGAAGGGGTAAAGTACCGGAAGGTCTCCTCTGCTGGAGAGTCCCCCCGAAACCCTTCTCTTTAACAGGACGGGAGGATTGGGGTATCCCACTGTCCGGAGCAGGGCAGAGGGGCTGGTTGGCCTTTGAACCCAAGTCCCCATGAAGAGCAAAGGGTGTTGTCCCATATCCGTCCCCTAAAAGAAACCATGTCAGTGCAAGGCTGGCGACTCCCCTTTCAGAGTTGGGCTGAGCACCTATCCCCATCCCCAAAGAGCCGGGAACCATCCACCCCCCAACACACTTGACCATCAAAAGCCGTAGGTGTGCTGAATGTAAAAGTTCACCGTCTGTTAGGCTGGAGTCTGCTTAAAACGAGGTTAAAAAGAAAACCCTCAAAGGGTTTTCTCCAGTAGGCCCCTTTCCCATTTGCAAATACTTGCGATGAGTCCGTTCATCTTTATTTCATGGGCATGTTACAAGAAAACCCACGAGCAGGAGGGGAAACCGGTGACACAGTTAAATAGACGAGGTGCCGGCTGACGGCAGACTAAACTCCCCAGCTCAGGTACTATGGAATATTTACACCGTTTGGGGGTGTATAGTCTCTGGCCTGCCTCCTTTGCTACAGCTGCCTCCCCAAAATATGAGCTTTGTTTTGGGGGCAGACGATTCCTGTCCCCACCAACCACAGCCCCCCCCCCCCCCCCCCCCCCCCACTCCTCAGCTGTCTCTCTGCATTGCCACACAGCTGTCTCCACGCACACAGACTGGGGCCCGATATACTTCCGTCTATCATGGCAAGTGGAGAGGTAGGGAGCAAGCCAACCAAACCAAGCCAACCCCCCCCCCCACCCCATTCTGATCATAAAGAGACGAGAGCATTGTGTTACAGTCTGTTAACTACAAATAATTCAGGACTGTCCCCAGGAAACTGCTGGAAACAGGCTCTGAGGTGCTGTCGTTTTGCAGCTTATCTGCACACCCACCCCCATCACTGCCACCCTCACCCAGGGGCAGTCTATTATCAATTCATTAGACGTGAATATTCTGTTTCTCCCCCTTCACATATGCTCTGTTCCAACAATGATGAATGGAACCGATTCCCTTATGGGAAACAGTTTTTTCACTTAGTTACAAAGATTTCATGCCTGATTAGAGTAAATGAAGGCTGGGTGTGCGTCCACTTCTTTTTTGGTCATTTCTAAAGGTGAGCCCTGTGGAGAAAAAGAAAGACAGTTCTTCCCGGGGTCAAACGGCCGGTTCCAAGGCACCCTGGGAGGGGTGGATGGTAAGAACGAGACACCCCTTTTCTCCTCGGCTTAGCCCTCGGGCTCTCTGGGGCCCCATTCCCTGGCACTGGGGCATATGGAACTTCTTTATCTAGCTCCGCACTGTTCCATCTGGAATTCGAGGGCAGAAATAGAGGCGAGAAAGTTCTTTGTTGGGGGGCAGGGTCCCTACCGGGTAAGAGTGTCAAGGAAGAGGAGGAAGGGAGGGTGAGAGCTGAATGAAAAGGCTCAGGCCTGAGCAGTGCAGAAGTTCCCTGCTCCTATGGTTGGTTAACCATTAACCCCCTGCCCTGCCCTGGCCAGATCTCCAGCTTGGGGGAAAGGATATGTCTCAGAAGCCCAGGAGCCCGGCAGGTGTTCTGTGACCCCCTCTGGCTCAGCAGAACATTTGTTCTGTCTCCTCTTCCTGCTCCAGCCGGAGGCACAGTCCTGGCCTCCGCCCACCCTCTCCCCTCTTCTTCCCTGGCAAGGGCACCCTCTGCCCACCCCCTGCCAGCTGTCCCTTCACCAGGCATCCCCTGTTGTTCGCGTGGCAGCACGCGTGTGTGACCGGGAAGCAGGGGGGATGGTGGGGCGAACTGATGGAGGGGAGCCAACTGGTTCCGCTCAAGACCCCAAAGCCAGAGCTCTAAACTCAGGTTATACAAGGTTTCGAGCATATGTATCAACCCGGGCCGCCCAAGTTCGCTTGGGGCATGGGGTCGGGGGGGAGTTTCTGTCCAAGTTCTCCAGGAACACTGGACTGTCCTAGTGCCCCTGGGATCTGGCTGGCGGGTCCCTATGTGGGCTCTTGGAGTAGGCCATTTGATCCCAGGCCACGTCAGAGCTTTTCCAGTTCCATCAGACCTGGCGTCTTGAACTTCAGGAAAACAAACAAACAAACAAAACAAACAAACAGCAGATGAACCAAGCACGCAGACCAGGAGTCAGGTGCACAGGGACAGACCCAAGTCCTGGTGTAGAAACAGTCACAGATACACAGAGAAGCAGGGTGACAGCACAGGAAGATAAGGACAGAGAGACTGACAGTGTGAACGGAGCACCAAGAGCTGAGAGCAAACACACAAAACAAGTGGGAAAGACCTGTCCAGTTGAGGCAGAAGGGATTTCTTCTGTCTTCCCAGGCAAGGGGAGGCTCTGTCTGGGCAGCCATGGGAAGCTGAAGTAGCAGGTTATGTCCACTAGAGGGGGCGCTTGAAAACCAGGCTTGGCCCTAAACAGTGGTTTTTGTGCCTTTCTTTCTTTTCTTTTCTTTTCTTTTCTTTCCTTTTTTTTTTTTTTTTTTGAGAAGAAAAAATTAGATATATTAGAGACTCCCAGCTGTCACTACCCAGAGACTACAGCTGGTAGGGTCCTATTGCCAGTGGGACCTCTGGGCCACCATCATTACGTGGAGGTGGCCCATCACTGTGTACAGCAAGGGAGAGATCTGGCCCACGGGGGGGGGGGGGGGGGAGAGGGGCAGGGGAAGGGGATGCCCTCTCAAGTTAGCAGGCAGTCCGGTCTGCTGGCTTGCCCGACAAGAGACTCTTGCCTTTCTTTATCAGCAGTAGAAGTTCTTGGCCCAAGCCTTCACCTGCCTTTCCCACCCCCCTCCCAAAGTCCCCCCCATCCTTCTTCCAGCTCCCTAAATGTGGATTTGCGAGATCCTTACAGATGATGGCAAAGCTGCTCCTTGAGGAGACTTTTTTTTAAAAAAGACTTTTCAGGAACTGAACGCATGTCAATGTCGTATCGCTGATTTAAACTTGGTCTTCATGTTCTCGGTGGGAACCTTTCTCTGAACCATAATTCCCCCCCCCCCACTTTCATTTCAGCAGAGGACAATATGGAGAGGGAGCAGAGTCCAGAGGCTTTGAGATAATAACTGTCTAACAGGAGTATGGAAAAATATTGAAGTTGGAGGATGGGCAGAAGGCCAGGAAGTAGCATCTCTTCAGATCTGATACCAGCCTCTGATATTCCATCTGGGCTTCCCGTTGGCTTCTGTTTCCCTGGGGTCAAAGCAGAGGGAGGGAAGGGAGGAGAGAGAAAAGAAAAAAGAAAAACCAGATAAATGTATCAGGTTATGAAAGTTTAATCCTGCTTTTCCTTGGCTAAAATTACCTTCAGTATGGGAGATAAAAGGCAACGGAGTTGCCCTCGGAAAGTTCAACTTGTCTTTGAGAAGGGAGGGGTTGGAGGGATCCTGGGGCTCAGCATTACTAGCCCTCGAATGAACCTCTTTCCTCTGTGCCCCCCACAACAACATTCTCTCTGAAGCTGAGCAAGAGTGAGAGAGAGAGAGAGAAGGAGAGAGGAAGGAGGCTTCGGACAGAGGTACCTCCAGCACTCTTCTGCGTGGTCAGGGAGCTCACCTCCCAAGTTATCTCTTCCTATGTTTAAGCACCCTCCCTTCCCTCTGGCTTGTTTAGGGATGGGGGAAGGGAGGGGGGTGAGAGAGAACCCTGGGAGAACCCCTCCAACTTTAGCCTTGGTTTTTGAATTGTTATGCCACCAGTCTCGCCCTTGCACTGAACCAAATAGGAGGACACCGAAAGCAGGAATTGGAATCCATTTACGTTTAGACAAATAGAAATCTGTCACTTGTGTAGTGGTAGGAATGTAGTACCAACAAGTTTGAAAAAGCAATAGATCCTCCCTTCTAGAAACAGTATCCTGCAGGGAGGGGGAATTAACATAAGCCAAGTATCCTCCAAGGAAACTTCAGTATAAGTCAGGATGGAGTTAACAGCGGGGCAGGGGCGGGGGTGGAGGGCGCATCAGGGGAAGTGAAGGCACAGACGCCCGTGGTGGAAGCTTTGGCTCCAGTCCGTGGAAGGTGCAGATTTCCAGGAGAGACTCACGTCCCTAAGAACTGTGGTTTCCTGTCAAGCATGACTGTCTGACATTCTGTCATTCCTCAGCTGCTCAGAACTACCCCTCATTCTCCTCCACGGATTTTAAAACTGACAACACCGTAGTTTTCTGTTAGTCAACATCCGAGAGCATGATCTCGGAGGCCCCACACTCCCAAGGGGTTTTCACCTTGCATTCTATGCAAATTGCAGCCCTTTCCTGCCTCTAGAGCTGGCAGCATGATGCCGCTGTGGTTCATCAGGAAATGTTATTACTCATCGGTATTCACATGTAAGTGTCCAGAATCCTGCTGTTCCCTCGCCCACTCTTGCCTGAATGAACTCATTAAGTGGATCAGACCCCAGAGGAAAAAACTCGGATTTTATCCCTCCACCTCGGCTGGGCAAGAGAGCCATCTCTGGCCTGTTGGCTACCTGGAGGAAGAGCCCGTCTCTTTTCAGGTTTCTGTCCAGAAAGAAATCAGGGAGGATAAATGAAAGGTGGTTAAAAGGAGATTTCGGCTCTAAGTAAAAACTTTATCCAGTCCTGTGTTGGAGGGTTGTGGTCTCCTTGCACCTTAAAATTGTTCGCGTAAGATCTGGGGTGGGCAGACCCTGAACTGGATGGAGGGAACAAGGGGGCGTCCTTGGGTTCTAAGAGGCCTTTGATCTAGGTATGCATATGTAAATAAATATATATATATATATATATATATATATATATATATATATATATATTTGTATGTGTATATGATGTGTGTGTGTATGAAGAGAGGAGTTTATGCCCCCAGCCCCCCCAAATGTAAAGAACCACTAGACCCTAGTGCCTGCGGTCTTTTTCTGTCATCAGTTTCTACTTTCAGCTCTGGTTGTGGAAGGGGGTTTTCAGAACTAACCCCGGTACCTGCCCCATGTCCCAAAGTCGTAGGCCGCTCACTCTCAGAGTGAACGAGTAATCCAGGGACAAGGCGGGCTGAGAATGTCAGGGGAACCCGAGTGTCACTGCTCTGGAACTCTGGACACGCCATTGAACTTCTCTGAGCCGGAGGCAAAGCAGATGTTCCTCCCGTTAAGGGAGAGAGGGAAGGTTCAGGAGGAGAGGAAAAGGAGGTAAACAAAACAAAACAAAACAACAACAACAACAACAACACACAAAACAAAACAAAAAAACCCACAAAAACCAAAAAAGCCTGCCTGCCCTGTAAAGGCAGGGGGACCAGAGAGCAGACAGAAGTGACAAGAGGGGATGTTGCTGCTTTGAAGTGGTTTCCTGCTTCATAAAAGCGAAAGCCCTCGGCTGGGCTGGGTAAATATTACGTTGGCCTCTGACCTCCCACCTCCCTTGACTGCTCCCCAGGCTTCCCATTTTTTTTTCTCCTGAGCAACGGAGATACCTGAGGGAGAAGAGCCTGCTTCCTCAACTTCAGGGTCCCCAGCAGGAGCCTTGGTCAAAGACCGATGGGAAGACCAGGCTCCCTCCCTGTCCCCAGACCCGAGAACCCTCTCCTGGGTCAGCGAGCCCTACCTGGTCTCCGCTCCGTGTTGGCGGGTAGCAGCGTGTTCCAAGAGAGAGGCGGTCAGGATTTCACAGTCACCTGACAAGACTGACCCCCACCCTCACCCCAGCCACCTAGACTTTCCCAACAAGTCCTTTGACATCCTGTGGAATTAAACCCCACACCACCGGGGTTTCTGTTGGGCAAACACTCCTCTGAGTTTTCTCTAGAAGTAAACAAAATTCAAGCCCACCACCCCACTAAGAGTGACCCCCCAGGGTGTGGAGCCCTTCACTTCTCCGGGCCGGAGAACACCTCTGGGAGACACTGAGGAAAATGTTGTGAACTGCACGTGACATGGGGAAGCCACACCTGGCACCCTTGCATAGGAGGTTTGGACCCTACCGAGAGGGGTGTCGGAACAGATGGTCAGGAAGGATCTGGTGTCAGAAGAAGGTCCTCATGCACAGGAACAAAGGGCCTTCCTTCACACTTGTCACTTTTCCCTCCTCCTATAAGATTTCTCACCTGCCCACTGGGGACCACCCACCATTTGCTCTCTGATTATAGGAGGGAGGCAAGGAGAGCCACAGGAAACTCTCTGAGAATTGGCTCCTGCCCCTTACCCTGCACCTCAGTTTCTCCATTCGTATGGCGGAAATGAGCACTTTTCATGACTATCCAAGCACCCCCATTTGCCTTTGTTTCTGGAGCCAGGCATAGGAAGATGGTGAGGGGATTTGGAAAAATGACAGTTGTTGCAAATGTGCAAAACTATTCTAAAATTTAGAGCAGGAATAAAGCCAAGCTGGGGACATTTTTCTTCCCTCCCTCTCTCTCTCTGAATTTGTTTGGAACTTTCTGAGAAAATAAGATTTTATTTAAAGAAAATGTATATGCTAAAGGTTCTTCTATATAAAAGTAGTTAAAAGACTCAATGGAGACTGGAAACTGACAGGCAAGCCACGTGTATGGCTCATGGTTAACATTTAACCAGTGGGACTGGAATTTGAATTCTGAATTTGCTACTGCTGGGGTTTTGGTGCCTGCAGCTTTAAGAGTAGAACCGAGAGATAGTATCATAGAACTGGTAAGTTGGCATTTTTCTGGGCGTCAGCCTCCCATGGCAGGACAAGGGGAGATCTCACGGGCCCCTGGCCACCTGCCTGCAATGAGGCTTACATCTCTCCTGCATGCAAGGGACAGTCTGTCCTGTCGTGGGACAGACTCAGTATGAAGGACCCTGGCGGGAGCGGGGACCCAGAGCCCAAGCTGGACCATGAGCCTCAGGGATTAGATCCTTGGCTGGTGCTGATCACTGGACAAAGCAGCAGGGTGTCTGCTGAGATACATCGGCTGTCTTTTCTTAGCCCATGAAGCTCCCCTACATCCAGCCGAGGCACAAGGAGCCGTGGCCCTCGTTGGAAGCGCAGAGCACGGGAAGACGGCTCTGAGAGGACAGGGTCCTGTGCGTTGACAGCCCTGTCCAGGAGCCTGCTGTGGAAAGTGAGTCCGACAAAGCACCTAGATTTTCTTCTCTAAATCACTTTGGAGAACACAGCTTGAATGACAATAGAAATGGGTGTTCTGTGTAGAATACCTGAGAAACGCTTCTGAGCGTTTGATAGCTTTCACCCAGGCTCACATCATAGGTGTGATGCCCGAGTCCACACTGGGTGAGTAGATTGCCCTGAGGCACACAGCGAGTGGCCTTGCACTGGCCTGCACGTTCGTGGGGGCTCCTCTGTCCCAGCCCACCCCAGCACTCTTGAACTGCCCGCTTAGCCACGTTCTCTTCCCGTCTCTCAGTCCCCAGCTGTGCCCAGCGACCTCCCCACTCTGTCTTGGGTTGGAGCAGGCAGGTGCCTCACGGTGCAGCTCTAGTCCCTGAGAACCCACGTCTGCCCTCCTCTGCTGGTCCCAGGACACCCAGGCCACCTCTCCGCGGTGCTGTGCCATGTGGTGTATGTAGAAAGGACCCCCCCTCTTCGGTGGCTCTGACCGGCTTTCTTCCATCCACCGCAAGCCTTGCTATTTGCACAGTCAATGGCTCTGGCAAGGCCGAGCCGCCCCTCCCTCCCCGAGAGGCACTGTGGGCACTGTTTGTGTCTCAGTCTCTATAGACTCAGCATTGACAACTTGAAGAGGGTGAGACAATGACCAAAGCAGCTGCCCGCAGACTGTGCTGGCTGGGACACGGCCGTGGAGCGTCAGGCCGGCCAGAGTTTGTGTACCCTGCACCTGTGAGCTTTCTCAGGCAGCCACGGCCAACGCACAGGGGGAACTGGGATCCAGAGGCCCTGGTCCAGGCCACCTGATTGGCTCCCACCGCATGCCCACAGCTTTCTTGGCCAAGCTTTCCCCCAGCTGTGTAGTCCCTCAGGGCCTGGAGGAAAAAGCAGGGTCCTGGCCCCGGGAAGCAGCCATTTAGAACCTCCGGACAGGGAGAGGCAGAATGCCCGTCCAGGTTAGAGAAAGACAGGAAGCTTCGCCAGAAGCCTGCCCAGGTAGAAGAAAGGTACATTACTTGCAGAGATTGAAGTTATTGTAATATGATTTAATTTGATTTGAACATGCATTTATTGAATATCTACCACATGCCAAGAGTAATGGGAGGAATGTCACCGTCCGGGCTCTTGACAGGCTTGCAATGTGGCAAGAGAGGCAGAGGGATGCAAATAAATGATGCTCAGACAGGTTGAGTGTAAGTATTGCAGGAGGGTGGCGGAGAGGGAGATTAACCAGAGCCATCTGACCCGGAAGGGGCCACCGAGGGAGGGGATGAGCCCTATTTCATTTAGGGAATTTAAACAGAGGTTGGAAGGTGACAGCCAGGTCTCCAGAAGGGATTCCTCTGTGGAGCAGAAAGGTATAATGGGTGACGGCTGAGATCCCCACCCACTGGAGTCCCTGTTTGCTGCTCAGTAAATACGATGGAGGAAGAGGCTCCATTGGAAGTGAAGTTGACTGTTGGCCCTGGCACGGGCTCGTGAGAACGACCCGGAGCTGCTGGCCTTCCTTCCATAGTAAATCAATCTGGCTCTCACTCCTTCGCCCCCACGACTCCCCTCAGAGCAGGGTGCCGGGAAGGCTAGGCTGGGCTAAGCCCTGGTCTCCCCTGGAGCCAGAACTCTCCGTAATCACGTTCAAATGAGTACTCCGTCTCCAAGCAGGGGCAGACCGGTAGGAAGCGAATCTTGGTCAGCTCTCTGCCTGCACAGCTCCGACTTCTAATCGTTGTCATAAGCGGGACGGAAACAGCTGCTCACTCCAGTCTATTATCAGCTTGGTTGGAGACAGAGAAATTTAAATGACAGTACGATGCTTAGCGAAGAAACGAAAGTCTGTGTTAAAAATAAAGAAAACAAGACAGCTTGTTTCATCGAAATGGAAGGGTTATTAAACAGCCCTGAATTAATCAGTGATCTGCCAGGGCTGGGAATTGCAGAGCAGCAGAGGGCCAGGGGAGAGACCTAGGAGAGGGTGGGTGGGTGGGAGAGCAGTTCCAGAGGGGGCAAGAGATGCCTTTGTCTTTGGGCTGGCTGCGGGGACACGGGAAACGTGCTGGTCTTCAGAGGGGGAGGCGGCAGCTAATTCTCTGCCCCACAGATACAAGCAGATAGGGGGCCCCCCAGCTACTCCCCTTACAAAGCTCTGCTTCTGGAATCTTGCCATCAGCCACCACCTGCACCAGCCCTGGGGGTTCTCTACCCTGTGCCTTCCCACCAGCCAGGACCGAGGGGGAGCCAAATGGCTTTGTGTGGATGGCCAGATGCCCCCCACCAGGCCTTTTCCTCTTTCATGGGGGTGGGTCCCCAAGAACTCAAGCGTGAGTTAGGCTCCTGATGCCCCACCCCCCATTCCGCAGCACATCCCTGAGGATGACCAGAGTCTTGCCCACCTGGAGGCAGAGAGCGATCCCTGGAGCAGGTGATCTCTCCTTGGAGATCTCAGCTGGTGGCTCCTCCCTCCAACCCCAGGCAGCAGGGTGACATGTTTGACCCCGGGAGCCCGAAGTCCCCCCCTCAACACATCTAGTTCCTTTGCCAAAATATTCCACCCCAGATATACCTGTCTTCTCACCTGTGAGGGGGTCCTGCTGTGGCCGCTGTCCCTCACAGGCTGCGGGAGGGGTAGGTCAATGACATAGCATATGGGAAATGCTCAATGAACCCTCAAATCACTGCACACATGGCTGTTTGCATTATGGGGGAGGGGGGAACCGGGTCCTGAGAACTAAATGGCAGAAGAAAGGATTTCCAGAGGGCACAAGATGGGTCTGGTAGCGAAACAGACTTGCTCACCCTTTGGCAGGGGCACGTGAGGAGAGGCGGTGGCCAAGCACACCCGCAAGCACACCCGTGTGCACGTGTGCACCCATCCGGGCGTGCAACATGTTGGATCTTGAATCAATCACTCCAA
Source organism: Neofelis nebulosa (assembly GCF_028018385.1). NCBI lineage: Eukaryota > Metazoa > Chordata > Mammalia > Carnivora > Felidae > Neofelis > Neofelis nebulosa. Next base: position 41,104,100 of record NC_080796.1, read on the forward strand.
GAGCATTTTCTCTGCTCTTTGACCTCAACATTCTTTCTCCTCACCCCTCCCTCCCCCCTGCTTCCCTCCTGGCTGTTTACCCTTTTCCAGGCTCCTCTCTCACACCCCATTCATCATCCGGGCCAGATTCTCACTCAGGGAGTTCTTTTCATCTCCTGCCCCAGGTCCCCCAGCGCTGCACCAGCCTGCATTCCCCCTGCTTTCCCTCCAGCACATTCTTCTCCCCGCGTCAGCCTCTCTGATAATTGTGCACTTCACTTTCCCTCAAAGTTAGAGCGGGGGTCCTCGATGTCCCGAGGGTCTCAGGAAGTCTCTCTTCTCCCCTGTCTACTCATCAGGGGGCTTAATGCCACTCCAGGTGTTAAGGGTCCTGCAGACCGCGTGCTTGTGCATCTCAGCTCAGACAAGCCCCGTAAGCAGACAGATCTCTTTCGGGAATGCCAACCACCTCCCAGCCCTACATGGCTCCCTTTTATCCGGCTCCAGAGCACTTCCCCTGCTCGGTGTGCATGAGTGTGAATGTGCCTGTTACTTAAGAGAGGCTGCCTGGCAGCTCAGGATCTTTTCTGCAGGAGCTCAGCGTCTCAGACAAAGAGAGGAAAATAATAGAAACAGAAGGTGGGAAGGTACAGGGTGGGGACCCAGCCTGCTTAAGAAGCTTCCCCTTAAAAAGGAGTTACAACTTTGTATTCGAAGGCGGGCTGTCAGTTCAGAAAAGCACTGGAGAGGAGGAGATGCGGGGGAGGATCGGGGAGGGGAGTTTCACCCTACATGCTGGCCAGAGCCGGTCTGGGAAGAGCCGGGAGAACACGGAGCTCCAGCTCAGGGACTGTCTTCAGCATCGTCTCCTCCTCCTATGGGCCAGCTTTCCTCTCTCCTCCTTCCCTCCCTCTTTCCTGCCAAGGGCACCTGGATGAATCACCAAGAGCAGCAGAAGTGGCCCTTAAATCACCCTCAAGGTGAGAGGAAGTGGGGGTTGAGGTGGAAAGCCTGGGGCTCAGGGGACTGGGGAGAAGGGCTACAGGGACCCGCGACACCCAGTTCCTCCCTAGAGGCCAGGACCCTCAGGAGGTTCTGCGGCATAAGAATCACCTGGCTGACACGGAGCCTCCAGCCTTCATCCCCAGCACACACAGGGCAGCCCTTGCTGCCGAGGAGGTGGTGTCCTTGCACAGTGTTTCTCCAAAAACAGAAACCAGAGTAATTGATGTTTATTCAAAGCTTGTGGGGTTAGCAGAACGCTTTCACATTCACTATCTCGTTGAGCCTCACCAACAACCCTGTGAGGTGTCCTTCAGCAGATGGAGGCTCCAAAAGGTTAAATAACATGTTCAAGGTCACCGAACTAGGAAGTGGTTGAGCGAGACCCGAGCCCAGGTCTCCTCTCTGCACCTGCTGCCTGGCTACAGGCACTGCAGTGAGCTTGACCCCCTGACGGAAGAACCCTGTTCTGAAGCCTCCCTAGGGGAATCGCAGCCCACCCCACCCTACTCTTGATCCCTCTCGCTGTCAGTTGGCCGCTTACTATTATAGACACGTCGTGTGATCTGTGAACTTGTGCAGGTTGTGGCTTTGGAGCCCTCTTGCCAAGACTTTTCCTGCATGAAAAGTTGTGCATCCTGTGCTGTGCATTCTTCACCGGTAGAGCTGGCGCCCCCCCCCCCGCCCCCACACACACCCCAGCTGATCCTTCTTCATCCTTCTCCCCACCTCATTCACCTCCCAGTGACACTTGCTCTTTCCCTAGCGGGTTCAAGATGAACGCCAGCCAGGGTCCTTCACTACCTCCACCCGTTATGACAAATGGTTGAGCCCCGTGTGTTAGTCCACACCATGTCTAAGGGCAGACTAGTCGCTGAGAAATGCAAAGGGGCATCCCCGTCTCCCCCTCCCCTGTGCTCCATGATTCAGACTGAGCACAGAACGGAGCGAAAGGCATCCTGCTACCCCTGCACGAGATGCTGAAGAGCACGAGGGATTATTCCTGCACTCCGAGAGCCTCTGATTCGATGGAATAGGACACAGTCGCATAGCGAGAGAGCCACCCTGGCAATGCAGTGTGTGCTAAAAACAACAGTTGCTGAATGACTTTGGAGGAGAGACAGGCGATTGGGGCAGGGAGGTCCTAGAGGTTTCCTGAAGCTTTGAAGGATGGATGGGGTTTGGATAGGCAAAGAAGAAAGTGGAGACAGGTGTTCCAGGCAGAGGCAGCTGCAGAGGTGAAATTCTGCAAGGTGTCCTGGGGACTCCACACGTGAACCAGTTTGTTGGGAGTGGAGTGCCTTTGGGAGAGGTGGAAAGGGAAGCTGGACAAAGAAGAGCCAGCTTGAGGAGAACTTGAACTTGGGTGCTTGGCCGTCCAACCTCAAGCCTCTCTGGGCAACCGAGGGGGTTTCCATGGGTGGATGTCACACTCTGGCCATGTGCCTGGCAAAGTGAGACAAGGAATTTGAGGCACGAGGCACACTGGGCAGGGTGTCTGTGGCTGAATTAGCTGCCAGTGGCTTTCAGGGTCCGTGTCTGCAAATAGTCTCCGGGACAGACTGACATGTGCCTTTTTCGGGGAGACGCCACCAGGCTTGCTGGTCAGGAGGCCCACTCTCAAACTTTGGGGAAGCCTGAGTTTTGGGAAAGGACAGTATTAAAAAATGCATCTCGATCTGGCACGAATGGCTCCTTTTCCTGCAGCGAGGGTGAGGCAGCAATGATGGGGAGAGCTCCTTGTTTCTAGAGCACTTCCGTGACCGGCCTTGGGAGCCACCAGGGAGGAGAGAGGCAGGGGTTTCTGCAGGAGAAGCAGGAAGTGCCGGGGACTCAGGCAGGGTGGGGGTGGGCCATTACAGTTTTCCTTCAAGAGGAGAACGACTGGGCAATTTATGGAGAAAGTAAGTGGGATTGAGGGCCAATCCATTGCCTGAGAGCTGAGATGAATGCCTGGGGTTTTGTTTGGATTTTTTCTTCCCTCTCCTTTTCTTTCCCTTTCCCTCCCACTGCTGTGAATCGGAGCTGTGTCATTATTCTTTGAAAACATTACGGTTAATGGCAGCATAATATGCCATTATATGGAGTAACTGTAATTTATTTAACAATTTAGTCAGGCACTTTCTACCCTGTGTCCTGCTCTCCTGCCCCATTTCAACCTCAGAGTTCGTGGCTCTCCTGCCTACAGTAAGGATGGGGTGAGAAGGTAGGAGACACATCTCCAGGCTTCTTGGAAAGGTCATTTGAAATGCCCCTGAAAAGAGAGTTCGCCAGCTAGCAAACCTCTTGCCACAAAACAGCCCCAGAATCCACCTTGTAACTGATATCTCGACCCGTGCCGCCCTACCCCAGCCTGCTCCATTACTGAAATAAAATGGGAGCCTCAGGTTTTGACCTTTAAAATAAAGTACTTGCCTGATCTTACTGATCATTCTACTGATTTTTTTTTTTTTTTTCCCAGACCAGCGATAAGAGGGTTTGGTCAAAAAAGTAACATCTAAATAGGTAGGCAGGGTGTAAGGGTGAGGACAACATGGGCATCAGAAAGTCCTGCTTCCTAGCAAAATGACACTGGCCTAGTTAGTCATCCTGCCTGAGATTCAGGTTTTTCATCTGTGAAATGGGTAGGAGAATACCCATCTTGCAAGATAATCACAGAATTCTCCATCGCATATGGAAAGGATATAGCACAGGGTGCCACGTAGCAAGTGGGTAATAAACGCTAATAATAACGTTAGCCCCCTTTTATTATTATTGTTCTAGGAAACAAATGGCACTTGCTGTTTTATGAAACTCATGGCCCTCAGGTTATGAAGTCTCCTAGTATGAATCTGACTCGACTTAGCAAAGCCGTAGCCCCCCTTTTATGCCTAGTCTGCCTTTGGAAGGAGCCTGAGAAGTCCTTTTTCTATCCTCTAAGCCCATAACGTTGACCAGAACAGTAACCCCACTTCTACGATGGTTGAAGCAGGGTCCGGCTTAGAGTCAGGGGAAAAGCGGGGTGACCTTTCTAGGCCCCACGCAGTGCAGAGGGCAGTCTTGCTCCGGGGCCTGATGCTCAGAGTCCTGCTAATTCGCAGAAATTCTTTCTGCCCCAGGGGTGAGGTGGCCATGGCAAGGCGTGTTCCTCCCTGGCCATCCCCCAGAGGGGGTTGAAGAGGGCAGAGCCCACGGAAGGGGGAGGGAGAGGGGGAAAGGGTGGCGGGGAAGGCAGCTGCTTGAAATTGATTGCTCCTGTAGTTTAGTTTAGACCATGGGCTCTCTCAGCGCTGCCCGGGTGGCGACCTTTAGATAATAAAGGGAATTCTGGGAGCTTTCTGACAGGCCCATGACATATGGGGCAGGTCTGCGGGGTCAGGCGGTGTATCTCCCTGCTCCCGGCCCCAGGGTAATGAATCTTGTTTTGACTTTGCAAAGCCAGCCAGGCAGTGCCCCAGAAAGGAGCCGGCCCCCCTCCCCTCCGCCACCCCTCAAGTGAGTGTGCGTCTTTGGAACCCTTCATAATTCAGGGAGACAACACCAAGCTTTTACAGCCTGTGAGGGGACAGGACAAACATTGCATGTTTTGCTAAGGCCCTGGGAGAGCTGGTGTGGTTTCCAGGGCCCCGTCAGATCCCACTGGGAGAGCTGGGGAAAAAAAAAAAAAAAAAAAAGCAACAGAAAACCCTCGCCTGGCAGTGGTTCCCGGGGGCAGGGCCGAAGGAAGAGCCGGGGTGGGGTGGAGGGAGTCGCAGCTTCTCCCATAGGGCTCTGGGGGCCTGCAGGTGACATACCAACTGTCCCGGGCGGGAGCAAGGAGACGGGATAGGAAACACGCTGCAGGAAGAGCCGGACTGGTGAGACATGGCAGATGCCGATTCTGACCCCGCTGGTGCCAAAGCAGTGGAAGGCAGCGCAGCGGAGTTCTCCGGGTGAAAGGGTGTGCACCCTTGCTGCCCTCAGTTCCCACACAGATGTGAAGAACCCGATGTCTCTGATGCCTCGGCCCTGAGATGGCTTCTGCAAACGCGCGCGTGCATGGGCACGCGTGCACACCCATTTTCTTTAAAAGAACGACCCCCCCCCCCAGCCAAGATGACAGAGTATCTTATCCACCCCCTGCTGTGTTAGCTGGCTAGGGCTGCTGTGACCAAGTGCCCCGAACCGGGCGGCTGCAGTGGCAGAAATGTGTTGGCTCACAGTTCCGGAGGCTACAAGGCAAGATGTCTGCAAGGCTGGCTCCTTCCAAGGGCCATGAGGGAAGGGTCTGTTCCAGGACGTTCTCCCTGCCCCATCGCTGGCCGTCTTCTCTCCGTGTCTCTCCACTCGATCCTTCCTCTGTGCCTGTCGGCCTCTGTGTCCAAGTCTCTCCTTTCTGTAAGGACACCAGGCATTTGGATTAGGGCCCAACCTAATGACCTCATTTTAATTTAATTACGTCTATAAAGTCACCGTCTCCAAATACAGTCACATAACTGGAGGTCAGGACTTGGATAGACAAATTTGGGGGGTTCGTGATCGAATCCCTGACGCACGCCTGCCCGCCTTTCTTGCCAGCACCCCCAGCGTCTGCACTCTGCCCCATCACTCTGCCTCTGCCCGCTGTGACATCTGAGACGTAGGGTCCATGGCCGTCACGTCGTTATGTGGGATCCAGAGCGGAGAACGACCCACAGCTCTGGTCACCAAGCCTCACTGCCCGGAATATGGGTTCCTCTTGCACCGCTGATGGGGATTGGTAGAGCCTCCTCAGATTTCCTTCTCTTACTCCTTGGTTCTCGGACGTTGGCCCTGGCTTCCCCACCTGTGACAGGAGTCCCCCACACTGACTGGTAGGGCATCTCCCCTCTCACCGTGCGAGAAGGTGGCTGGATAGAAACCGTCACCAAAAGTCGTCTTCACGCCCAGGGGCGGGCCACAGTATCATCGATTTCACCCTCTCAGGGAAGGATGCCAGGAGGGCATGTAGGCAGAGGCCCGTTTTCTCCCTCACTTTCTTCCTCTCGCTCTGGGGCGAGATGTAGCCACTTTGCCTCACATAACAGCACAGAGTCTGGGGAAAAAATGACATTCGATTAATGAAGCAAATGCAGCTGGTATAGCAGTGACATCTAAATTGTTCCTTTGGTCCCTTTATTTTCTGTAGGAAATTCTCCCTCTCCCCACAACCCCCCCCCCACCTTTTCCCTTTAAATCGCGTGCATAAAATACGCTAATAACAATCTTCGGTGTCTGTGCATGAGTGACAGCTGAAATAAGAAAAAGACTAATCGTACCTCCTGCAACCCTGTCACATGGAGATTAAATGAGCCTCCCTCCCGCCCCTCCATGTTCCCCGCCCCCTCCCCCACTCTCTCCTCTCTGTCTGGGTCTCTCCTCAATGAGAATCATGGGCATTTGAATAATAATATTATAGACGCCATCAGGGTGACAGTGGGGAAAAAATCAGCCCAAACCCATGATTATTCCTTCAATCTAATAATTATTTAAATACCAGATAGCTCCTTTTACTCTAATTGAGGCCTTTCAGCTGTCGGCATTACCCGGGGCCTTTGCGCTCGCCCTCTCGCTCACCTTGTGCTACCCAACGTGCCTGGACTACCTCCGAGGTCCGTGTTAGACAGAGTGACGCTCAGGATGTTTGCATGTACGACTGTGCGGATGACATTATGACGGGTCCTTCGAGATCGTGCCGCCACAGGGAACGAGCCAGGGCCCCAGAATCTCACACGTAGACCTTTTATCTTCGTAGACCTGAATTCATAGAAGTCTTAAACCCAAAGGAGCCTTCTGAGGTCACTGGGACCAGTCCCCTGCCTCTGGGTAAACGTATTCCTGCACAGCGGTGGGGAAAATTCACTGTTAGAAAAGTCCAAGCTCCTTGGCAGGAAGCCCAGGAGTCCTCTCCAGATGGGATGTCCCCCTGAATATCTAACTTCAGTCTCTCCTGTTGCAGTTCTAACTCTTTGGGAAGAAGGGGCTTCCTGGGCTGAGACTACATCTGACCCGTCTGTGAGGTCACCTACCCCCCAGAGGGATGTGGCATGGGATACCACAGCCCCCAAGTCACAGTGTGGGTGCCCTTCCTGCATGTGACGACTGCTGAGGCTTAGAATAGGTCAGAAGAGGTCATTCTCCCGACACAGAAAGGAGCCATGGGCGGTGGCTTTCTCACCCCCCACGGCCCTCAACCCCTGGCCTCCTTGAGCCTGCCCCCTGTACCCGCTCCTCCCCCAGGCCAGGCTCAGGCCTGCCCCTCACGGGACTGCCACCAGCAGAGTCACCTTCTCTCCCCCAAACTGGGCGGTCTCCAGGCAGAACACAACTGACCCCCAGGACCCTTTCACCTGCAGCAGAGGAAGCACTAGACTTTTTGTCACCAGGTCCAGCCTGTCCCTGACTCATCTGGGGTCACAGTGGACAATTTGTCATCTTTCCGTGGGCTTTTGTTTCTTTGTTAAAAAAGAAGAAGGAGGAGAAGAAAGGAAAGTAGTGGATTGAAGCAATCTTACAATCCCCTTTAACACAGGCCCCGCTCCCTGCGTGTCGGGCCGTCCTCCTCAGAAGGGAGAGCTGGCAGAGAGGACGGACTTCGCTCCGCCGCGGGCGAGGAACGAGCTGGAAGGGCAGCCCGGGAACAGCGGCTGACTCCTTCTCTGACTGCACGGCCTTCATTGCCACGTGTGCCTTCTCTCTGTCCCCATCCTGGCTGTGTGAGCCACCTGCTCGGTGCAGTTGCAACTACGGGCACCTTTTGCCATTATTGTTAGGAACGATGTCACGGGCAGGATGATGCCGGTGATGCCGATGTGGTGGTCCCAAAGTGGTGGCCGTGCCAGTAAAATGGAGACAGTGGCAGCTGTGTTGCTGCAGAGGGGTCCCAGGGGTGAGATCTTCTACCAGGAAGGTTGACGCAGTTTGGCAAAAAAAAAAAAAAAAAAGGTATCCCGACTGTAAGCCCTCTTCCCACTGGCACCTTCAGCAATAAGGGAGGCAGAGTGAGCCCACAGAGGCGTGAGCACCCAGGTGTCCCAAAAAAGGCAACGGGGCAGGGAGGCAGGGAGGAGGGAGTCTGCCCTGAGCTGAGCAGCGAGTGTCTGATTGTCATCTCCTCCCTGCTTTGCCCTTGGCACCGACAGCAACGGGTCTGGGAGGTATTAGATGCCTCGACTGCCTGTCACCAACACCTGCCTCCTGAATCCTGATCGGGGCAGGGGGGGGGGGTGGGCGTCATCAAGCCCTCCAAATAAAATATTTAGTGGCACTTGCTTCCCAAAGAGGCAAGTGTGCCTCTCCTTGGAGTCAGGAGTGCTCTCAGTAAGGTGTCTCCGCGGGCTTGGCTGATAGAGCGCGCATCCTGGTTGGGACTAGGGTTGGGGAGAAGACAGAATAAACAAGTTTCGCCTCTTGAGAATGCATGTGGCAAAGTGACTTCACAAGCAGTCACAGAGAGAGAGAGAGAAACAGACAGAGAGGAAGAGAGAGAGAGAGAGAGAGAGAGAGAGAGAGAGAGGTGACAGGAAGAAGGAGGCATCATGGAGAGAAAACTCCCGAGGTTGACATCAGACAATTGGGGTTAGGAAGAAATGCTAGGGTCGCCAAGTCATAGGCACATGCTCACTGGTTTCTACCAAACCGAGGATGGAAACTTCATTCTAAGACCGATCATGGAATGATGGCGTTCAAGAAGAGCTGGAAATATTGACAAATAAATTATTAATAGCATGGGCTGATGTATCTCGAACATTTCCAACGGGCTGGACGTCATTCCAAGCGCTTTATCTGTGTTAACGGACTTCATCGTAATAATCCGATGAGGTAGATGCCGCTACTAATCCCATGTGATGTAGATAGTGACATAGCATCACAGAATGGCTGAGGACCTTGACCAGGTTTACACAGCTGTCAGCTCTGTTTGAATCCAAGCATCTTGAGTTCAAAGCTCACGCATTTAACCATTAGAGCACACTGCCCGTCACCAGAGGCACAACCGTTCTGCTTTCCACTGAACTCAGACAGAAGACTCAATCCTTGCGAGCGGGGCCCCGCTTTGGGATGGCTACCTGGTAATAACCAGCCTTGGCATGGAGAGACGGAAGCTCTCAACTTGGCTGTTAAGTCTGTTGTCCTTGTGAAAGCCACACTCCCAACGTGGACTGTGAGCGTCCCCTGGCCAGCCCTGCACGGCAGATCGTGGCTCCTCTTAACCCCAGTTCACCAGGGCCCACGGCTGCCAGATCACAGGCCCTAGGGGCCATCTGTCCCAGAGCAGATGCTGACTGAGGGACGGGAGGGAAAAGCCCACTGTGGTGGTCTGGTGAGAACTCCCGGCCTAAGCAGCCTTACCAGGGAGCCTGGAAGGACCTGAGTCTCAATTACACATTCTAGGAGCAAAAGGAAAGAAGCTCAAGGTATCACTTCACCTGAAAGAAGAGATCTTACAAACTGGTTAATTCAAGCCCCCTTAATTTTAAGATGAAGAAACAGGCTCAGGGAGATGCCAAACAAGATTAATGCCATAGTATTCCTGGGTGACACAGGCAGGATTTGAATCCCTGGCTCTTTCTCCTGCCCCATGACTTCATACCTTCTAGGCATCGGGCCAGTTTTCCCATTCATAGTTCATAGCTCCCAGGATTCTGCACCTCCACCAGCCTCCCTGCAGGCTGCAGAGAGCTATGTTGGGACTTGTGCAATAGTATGATAGAGAAGATCACCGTGGATCCATTCCCTTCCCGCGATTCAGGCTTCACTGGGTCAGAGAGAGCCAGGGTTCAGAGGTCTACCCGCAATGTTTGTTGTCATGGAAAGGAAGAATATGAACAAATAACGGAGCTCAAGAGCTCTGGCAGGATTCCTGAAACACAGTCTCCTCGAGAGGCTTCCGTGATAATAATCACGGCTGACACCGGTTGAGCATTCACCGTGCGCCGGGCGCCGTGCTCACAGGTCCCCGTGCCATCTCATTCACTCTCATGACAACCTTAGAGGTAGATTCTATAATCGCCCCCAGTCTGCCAGAAAGAGACGGGAGACTTGACTTGCCCCGGGGCCCAGATGTGTCCCCCAAGTCTGCCTAACAACAAAAGCCACTCCCTATTCACACTGCCTCACGTGGATAGTGGGCAGGGGGCTGAGGTGGTTGATCTTAACCTCACACCGTGTCCTTTGAAGTTATCTCTGCTCCCAGAACCTTCTTCCTCCAGCCACGGGCTGACCGTGTATGTGCCGGCGCGTTGTGGAGAAGGCAAGAGCATCACGTCCACCAGCTCGGTGCCCGGGTGTCTCAGAGCGCACTTTCTAAAAGACCAAACCCCATGTGCAGGGTGGTGACACTTAACCACCCTCCTCACAGCTCCTGGTGGGAGACCGCACTCCGCCTGAAACCAAAGGAGCTTTTCTACCCAGAGACGGGGACATGCTCGGAATGGTCTCGCGTAGTTTCCGGGGGCCGGCTGGAGAACGTGAGCATTCTGTTATTTCCTTTCCACAGCTCCTCTTGAGGAATTCACGTCCTGCTACCGGCCCCAGGACGCAGCTAAAAATAACCTCTGGTTTTCAAACCGAAAGCTCTGTCTGTCAGGAGGCTTTGCCGGTGCGCGCGTGGGGCCGGAAGGGCTGTGTCAGAGTCGCTGAGGTCAGCCTGGGCCTCATGC